>NC_083895.1:9597024-12097024 GCF_032452875.1 Bos javanicus | reverse complement strand
GCTAAAATGGGAAGGCAAGTAGATCAAAGAAATAAGCCTGTGAGAGTCCATTCAGGGGACTTGAGGAAGAATGTGTAGGATAGTCCCAATTGTAGAAAATTAAACCAATATGGACTATTTAACGGAGAAGGCAATGGCACCCCACTCCAGTACTCTTGCCTGGAAATTCCCATGGATGGAGGAGCCTGGTGGGCTGCAGTCCATGGGGTCCCTAAGAGTCTGACACGACTGAGTGACTTCACTTTGACTTTTCACTTTCATGAATTGGAGAAGGAAATGGCAACCCACTCCAGTGTTCTTGCCTGGAGAATCCCAGGGATGGGGGAGCCTGGTGGGCTGCCGTCTATGCGGTTGCACAGAGTCGGACATGACTGAAGGGACTTAGCAGCAGCAGCAGCAGCAGCAGGACTATTTAAAGTAGCTCTGAAAAAGTAACTCCTTAACATTGGTTACTTTTTCTCCAGTTTAACTTATTTCTTCTGATTTGTTAACAGAACTAAATATGAAGTTTCTCATGGATATACTGTTATCCTTTCCTTGTGGAGTAGAGACTTGCTTTATAGCCTAAGATGAAATGAGTACCAACTTGTTTTCACTAATGAGCAATTGTCACTGAATTCTCTCCTTAGGTTTCCAAGGCATCATTCCCTCAGAAATTGGCAGCACAGGTGTGTCACACACATCTTCCAGGTGCAAAGGCTTCACTCTCTGATAGGTGGTAGGAGTGCAGCTAAAGGACCCACTTGGGTGAAGTGGCTATTACAAACCTCCTGTGTGTTCTGAAAGTCACATGTCAATCAAACACCTTCCTTCTCCTGGAAAGGGTAACTTAAATATCCCAATAGCAAGGAAGATAAAAATACAGCAAGAATATTGAACCTCATAAAAGCAATGCCAGATAAAATACAGGACTCCCAGTTAAATTTGAATTTCAGATAAACAACAGTTTTTAATATAAGTATGTCTGTGCAGTGTTTAGACATATTATAAAATAATTCATTGTTTATTGAAAATTCATATTTATTAAGCATACTGTATATTTATTGCTAAATCTGATAGCTCTAACTAAAGTCCACTTGTTCATTCATCACCTATTTGAACTTTCAGTCCATAATAAAGAACAAACCCAGGTGCATGTGGAGTCTGGCCAGCTGCCTGCCTGAGGATGGTCCCAGCCCACTACTGTGTGCAGGCTGCCCTCAGTCAAAAGATATGCAGGTAGTTGCCCTTCAAATACTTTCAACTCCTTGTCATTAAGTTTGGGAGTTCAATGATTTTTTTTTTTTTTACTTTTTTCATTTTTCTAAATGAGGATATATTACTTATTTTTTATTGAAATATATTTGATATATGTATGGTATGACATGAGTGCTTAGTTCTGTCCGACCCTTTGTGACTGAATGGACTGTAGCTCACCAGGCTCCTCTGTCCATGGGATTTCCCAGGCAAGAATACTGGAGTGGGTTTTTCCTTCTCTGCTGCTGCAGCTAAGTCGCTTCAGTCATGTCGGACTCTGTGCGACCCCATAAACGGCATCCCACTAGGCTCCCCCATCCCTGGGATTCTCCAGGCAAGAACACTGGAGTGGGTTGCCATTTCCTGCTCCAACGTGTGAAAGTGAAAAGTGAAAGTGAAGTCACTCACTCGTGTCTGACTTTTAGCGACCCCATGGACTGCAGCCTTCCAATACTGGCTCTTCTTCCCTAGAAGGGCTCCCACAGCATCTGTAGAGGATACATAAAAACAAAATAAAATAAATTATACTGAGCCCATGTCTCACCATTAACCAGCAGATCTGATTCAGCTTCTCAAGTCCTTATGTCAGGCAAAGCCATTCTCTCGTTCCCTTTATCTTACTGGGCAACTCTTAATAGCAAAAATCACCCATTTGGACTAATTCTTAAAAATACAAATAAAGCTGAAGGACCAAGTCAATGTGTCTTGACTCATTTAACTGAAAACTATTCATTTTTTAAAATAATATGTTATATCATTGATATTGGTATGGACTCTAATGCCTGAATATTTCATAACTATCTATATATGAGTTTTTAATTGAAGTTTAATTTACAGTGTTGTGTTAATTTCAAGTGTGCAGCAAAGTGACTGTTATATATATTCTTTTTCAGATTTTTATGAGCTATTATAAGATATTGAGTATAGTCCCCCGTGCTATACAGTAAGTCTTTGTTATATACCTAGTTTATATATAGTAGTGTGTATATGTTAATCCCCACATTCTAATTTATCTCTCTGTCCACCACCCCCCAACCCCAGCTATGCCCCTTGGTAACCACAAGTTTACTTTTTATGTCTCTGAGTCTATTTCTATTTTGAAAATAAGTTCATTTGTCTCATTTTTTTAGATTCCACAAAAAAAAGTGATATGTTATGATTATCTTTTATATGATTTTTTTAATTCACAATGCTTAAATCATAGAATTTTATTGCAGTAAAAGTGATCAATAAGCATACTTTGATTTTCCAGCAGGAGAAACTGAGACCCAGAGAGGCATATGCACAAAGTCCATGAATCGCTTGTTATCCATTCAGTCACACATTAGTTGACACATCTTATATGCCAGCCATATGGTGGGAAGTTCAAGGATGAATCATACATGGAAAACTCCACTGGAATTAGGACTCAGGACTCCTCACTTCAAGCACAAAGTTCTTTCCTTCCACTGAAGGCAGGCTGTTAGAATGACCTCTGCTCCCTTTGGATTTTGAAGTAGAAGACCATTTAATACCTTGTTGCCCACCCAACATCCCACTCTCAGAGCTTCACGTACCATCAAGGGCTCACTTATACACCAACTAGACTAATAACCCGGAGAAGGCAATGGCACCCCACTCCAGTACTCTTGCCTGGAAAATCCCATGTACGGGGGAGCCTGGTAGGCTGCAGTCCATGGGGTTGTGAAGAGTCGGACACGAATGAGCGACTTCACTTTCACTTTTCACTTTCATGCATTGGAGAAGGAAATAGCAACCCACTCCAGTGTTCTTGCCTGGAGAATCCCAGGGATGGCAGAGCCTGGTGAGCTGCTGTCTATGGGGTCGCACAGAGTCAGACACGACTGAAGTGACTTGGTAGTAGTAGTAGTAGACTAATAACCTCTGTTTGAAAATAAACATTTGGGAAATTAGTTGTTTCCGAAGTCACACATGCCACTTTGAATCCAGTGGTAATATCAAATCCCCTCATGACTTTAAATTCTTTTTCATTTCAAGCCACTGCCACAGAGCATAAAGATGCCACGCATAAACCAAAAATGAATAAGTTTCTTTCCTTTCCTATATTACTGCAGAAATGTTTATTTGCCACATCATTTAATAGCAGAGAAGAAAGCTGTAGATAGGAGAAGGGAAGCAGGGGCACTGAGCCTGCTTACTTGGGAAAAGGCTTGAAACTTCTGACCAGAGTGAATTCCTTGTGATTTTAGGGAAGGGCTTTAGCATGCAGATAAAATAGGAGACCTGACGAACTGCCTCCACTTCCCAAATGTTCTGTTTTTATTTCAATTATGTTAACTTCTGATTCTCTCCCCTTGAGCTATCCAGACCGCCACTGTCACTGTCATCTTGGTGTTTTCCTTTTTTAATATGTATATAACAATTATATATATAGTAATATATATAAAATATACATATTAATATATATTTAAATATATATTAACATATATAATAATATTACTATATATATATATTACAATTGATGGTTTTCCATGCTAAGACATCCCTTATCTATCTCAGCAAGTGTGAATCTATGTTTTTAAACTACACAGAGGAAAATCCACACACACACACCATCAAGGAGAACAGCTGTGAGAAGCTATTTTCTTCTATAGAAGAGTTCTTAGGCAGGGATTTAGGAGAGCTGGCTTCTGGTTCCAGATCTGATATTCAAATATTAATGTCTCAGGAACTAAAATACTCACCCCCGTATGTTTCTCTCCCAGGGCCTGGCACAAGAGAGGAGCAAAAGCTACATCATCTATCAAATTTCTCTCCCACCAGAGATTCTCTTCTCCACTGGGCATGAGTCTCCCACCTTTATCCTGTTGATTCCTATTCTAAGTGCTTATTCATGCATTTGGTCATTTGATTTTCATTAGTCCTTCATTCCAGAGAAAGCAATGGCACCCCACTCCAGAACTCTTGTCTGGAAAATCCCATGGATGGAGGAGCCTGGAAGGCTGCAGTCCATGGGGTTGCTGAGGGTCGCACACAACTGAGCGACTTCACTTTCACTTTTCACTTTCATGCATTGGAGAAGGACATGGCAACCCACTCCAGTGTTCTTGCCTGGAGAATCCCAGGGACGGGGAAGCCTGGTGGGCTGCCGTCTATGGGGTCGCACAGAGTCGGACACGACTGAAGTGACTTAGCAGCAGCAGCAGTCCTTCATTCATCAAATCTAGAACAGCCTCCTTCCTCAGCATCTGTCTTATCCCATCCCAACCATCCTCAGCTGAAACTCAAATTTCACTTCAGTATAGCTTTTCAGTTTTAGTGCCATCAATCTTGTCCTGCTCAGAAGTCCCAGCTGTTTTCTACTTGTATCACATAATTTTCACTTTGTTATACAATGTCTCATATTACTGTTTTAGATTATTTTGCTTTATTTATTAATGGCTTCTTGATATTTGCATTGCCTCCCATCTAAATCTCAACCCCCTTTCTCTAAATAATTAAAAGTCCTAGTTTCTTGTCTAGTCTCAACTACTCCCTGCAACTCTGAGCAAAACCAATGATTTTCCACTTTCTTATATAAAAAATAAGAGATCCTTAAAATTGCTTTCAGCTCTACTAATCTGTAAGTCTGAGATTTTATTTAGTTTAACATTTCAGATTTGTTCTTTTGAGTGTTATTTGTATTACTCCTTTGATTTCCTAGCACCATCCTGGTATGTAATAGATGCTTAATCAAGGAATATGTTTAAGTAAGGTCAGTGAGATCATGTCCCAGGCTGTTATGTGCAAGTACAGGTATTCCAAGCATTAAATCGAGGTTTCTTTGAAAGTGTCCCTCAATTCCTAAGGCCTTTCCTATTATGCTGTATCAGAAGTGTCTTTCTCCTTCAAAGTATGGGAGAGGATGTGGAAACACAGCTCAGTGTTTGTTGGAACAAAAGCTTTCCTATAAATCCAACTTCAAACTTATAATTTTCAACCAACGAGCAGCAGTTCCTTTACCTCCAGGGGCCAGAAGTCTTCTGTCTTTTTAAATAAAGGGAAAGGCATGAACTGTCACATGATAAGCTGACAACATGACCCAATTTAAGAAGAAAGAAATGAAACGATCAACAGTTTCTTTTTGCAATTTGGAAGGAGAGAGTGAAATCTGATAATCCTAGCCTGTTTCTCATTTTCTGCTTGAAGAAAAAGTAAAGGGTATTTATGAGAACTGTCCTCTGTTATTAAACTGAGATGATTGCTTCAGCCCTTCTAAACTGTTTTGTAATATTAATTTTTCACTAATGACATTTTTAATATACTGTGTGATAAATCCCTGCCAATGTCTCGCTCTCACTAGTGTCGACATGTGGGGATGTAATAAGCATGACCCCAGTCTCTTACATATATTGGAGCACTCGTTACCCAATACTATGGCCAATTTGCATCTCCAATTCACAAGCAGTCTTTCTGCAGCTGTTACCTCAATTTGTCCTTGCAACCATTTCCATCAGTTCTGGATAATTTTATGTAATAAAACTTTGCAAGTATCATCGGAGTGGAGGTAAAGGAATGAGGAGGGAATTGTGTTCTCCATCAGAGGAAATCAGATGAGTTCACAGTCAGCTTCCAGGGGACACTCACAGGGGCAGCTCTGCTTAGCTTTTGAATCTATGACTCCCTCAATCATAGGCACCAGCCTCAAAGCTAGTTGTTGTCAGGCTCCTGCTGAATTTGGAGGAAACTGACTTCAAATATTGTCAGCATCAAGTAAATCAGATGGTTCTATACAACTAGAGCTTTGAAGTTTGAGAGGGAAAAAAAAAGCAAACTTGATTAGGCTCTTTACTTTTGATTCTAACCTGTCACTTACCTGCCATGCTAAGGAAAAAAGGAAAAGGAAGATAGACGGAAAATAAATAAGAATATTGAAGGGATTCTCCGGAACACTCAGCACCTAGTCAGAAAGGACAGCCCCTAAATCACATGCGCCAATAAAACACTTCAGAGCTGCTGGGTGCTTTGAAGTAAAGTGTATAGAAATATTTGAAAAGAGTTTACTCATGATTTTATACTTTAATTTATTCATTCATTCATTAACAAACGTCCTCTGTCAGACATTGGGCTAGGTCTGAGGGATACATGTGTGATTAATTATTGTTCAGCAAATTATAATTATATCACCTGTAAGTTCTGTGAAACCAAGTCTCTCTCTCTTTTTTTAACATATATCTCTGAGCCTGGAATAGTATGTGGCAGAAAATACATCCTTTGAGAGAGAGATTAGGATGCAAAGAGAAAGAGAACCAGAAAATGAGGCAGGAGAGAACTGAGTTTCATTCCCAGGATTTTGGAAAATATCCTGTCTGGAGTAGATGCTCAGTGAATGTTAGCTATTATTTATGCATATAGTGGAATTAGGAGAAGGCAATGGCACTCCACTCCAGTACTCTTGCCTGGAAAATCCCATGGCCGGAGGAGCCTGGTGGGCTGCAGTCCATGGGGTCTCGAAGAGTCGGATACGACTGAGCGACTTCCCTTTCACTTTTCCCTTTCATGCATTGGAGAAGGAAATGGCAACCCACTCCAGTGTTCTTGCCTGGAGAATCCCAGGGATGGGGGAGCCTGCTGGGCTGCCGTCTATGGGGTCACACAGAGTCAGACACGACTGAAGCGACTTAGCACAGTGGAATTAATTCCCAAAACATTGACAACACTGTATGACTCTAGTTATTTATGTTCAGGCTGTATAAAAAGATCTTAATGCAAACATTTTATGCCTCTATTGATATTTGCTTAGAGGGAAATGAACACAGTAGGCAGCTACTCTTCTTCACAGTGTGTTCTTCTTTGTACACGAATTAAGTGTTAGTTACTCAGTCATGTCCAACTGTGACCCCATGGACTTGTAACCTGCCAGGCTCCTCTGTCCATGGGATTTCCCAGGCAAGAATACTGGAGTGGGTTACCATTTCTTTCTCCAAGGGATCTTCCCAACACAGGGATCAAACCTGAGTCTCCTTCATTGCCAGCAATTTCTTTACTATCTGAGCCACTAGGAAGGCCACAATAATCATGAGTATATTTTGGCAAAGTCATTTAACTAGACCTCTTCTGGGGAAGGTTGTAAAGAAGATAAAGAAAACTTTAACTGGGAGCAAAAAGAACTGCTAGTTTTATATGAAATGCAGGGAAGAAAGATGCAAGGGGGAAGGTGGGGCCTTTAGTGGGATTTTAAAATTTTGTCTAAGCTGAATTCCAAGATTATGTACTGTTGGGGGCCAGAGTGAGGTACTCCGCCCGTGACAAAGGTCATGAGGAAGGAGGCTCGACATACGCAAAGGCGGGATCGAGCCTCAGGAGTCCCCCTGGAACTCCTCGAGCATCTACCCCCATAACCAGAGCCTGCCTACTTTACTACTTTGTGCTCTCACCTACATCTCTGACTTTACGGGGGGCTGTCCCCCACCACCTCTTTCGGAGAAGGAGTTAACCTAGAGCTCCAGTTAATAATAATTCCTGGGCGTGATAAGAGTGTTTTAACCTACAAACTCCTCTGAAGGTTCTCTAGCCTGCCTGACAGGCTTGTCCGGCCACATGTGATTGCTCACAGCCTCCCAACCATGAGAGGCATGAGATGCTTTAAACTCTCTAAAAACAGGTTCTTTAGAGAAGTTAGAAAACTATTAGAATAAGTATAATGGGCTGATTAGAAATTGTATTGGTGAAGGGTTTTTCATTTGTTGAGCCCATGTTTTTTGCTAAGTCTCCACATCCCCTGCCCTTACACATGTTAATGAGTATATAGAAGAAATAAGTATTAACCTTTGATATTAATCACGTTAGACCTTAGGCTAAGTAAATTCTTTCCTTAACTAAAACCCACTACACCCTCACCCTATAGGAACGTAACTTTATTTGGGTGGTGTCTGTTTTGAGAATAATCAGCCCTGGAGAAATAAGTGTCCTGGTTGACTGACTGCTGTCACAAGGAGAGGGTCGTAAATTGTCAGCAGGCCCCCTGGCCAGAAGATGATGTAACACCCCTAAGACCTCTGTATACATTTGTATGAAGCACCTGACTTTAATAAAAGTCAGGACTGCTGTCCCCACGTGACTTTTGTATAACATCTCAGTGTATAAAAGTAGACCATGGAAAATAAAGAATTGGGATCAGTTTCTCGAAATACTGGTCTCCCCATATCGCTCTCTCTCTTACTCTGCTTGAGTCTCCATCTGGAGCGCGGAACCCGCCATGCTTACTAATTATGCCTGGGCTTCTAAGATCCGACCGGGGAGGCCTCAGTGTCTCCTCTCCTTCGGGAGAACGGAAGGACGCCTGCGGCCTACGTAAGTAGTGCAAACTTCTTGAAGTTTTATTGGTCTCCCGTGTAAACCAAGCTACTCAACCTCTTTTCTCCACTGAATTTTCCTACTGAGCTATCCTCATTCTATTACTCTTTATATCCTTAATTAACATTTAATTAAGCAATTGTTTCCTAATCTTCGCCTACGCCGTCTCTCCTTCGAATACCCTGGATCAGCCGAGGCTGGACCCCGGCAATGTACTAAGGCTTTGCTACATTGAAGACATTGAGCTAGAAGGGACAGACGCTGCACTCAAAGACCCCGTGTCTGTAAAGGACCCATACAGAGGATGAGATGTACTGGGAAGTGTTACAAGAGCAGAAAGCACTAAACTGCTCAGGGCACAGCCCCCAACCCAGCTAGGTGGCCAGTGACCAGAGGAGGGTTTCCAGAGGAGGTGATGCCTCAACCAGGTATTTTAAAGAATAAGATGTCATGATACATGTGTATGCATGGCTGAGCCCCTTTGCTCTCACCTGAAACTATCACATCCTTGTTACTCAACTCTACTCCAATACAAAGTAAAAAGTTAAAAAAAATAAAGAATAAGATGCAGTGAAATAAAAGTAAGCCAAACAGGAGCAAACAAGCAGACAAAGCAGGAGAGGGTTGTTGGCTGGGGGAAAAGAAAAACAAAACGAAAGTACAACCTAAAAGTTAACGATTATGTTATTTGTTCTGTAGATTTGCTGAGGATTTAAGCTCAGAATGCAACCTATCATAGCTCTGAAGGACTGCTCTGAACAGGTAAGGGAAGAACCAGGATATAGGGGAGCTTTTGCAAGGAAACAAATCGAGAAGCAGGTAGTCAGAACATCAAAAGATTGCTGTTAATTAAAGAAAACCCGACCTCTCAAGTTAATGAATTTAGTGCTTTTCTGTGTATGGGGAAGATTGCAAGTCTGGGCTCACTGAAACCATTTCTTCAATGTGCACCTTAACTATCTAGGCCAGTATTCTGTTTTGTACATCCTGAGTCCCCTCAGGGTATACAGGCAGGGGCAGCTGCAGTGGCCAGTGGCCTGATGTCCACAACATCTTTTGTGGATTGATATGTCACAGTCCACAGGGCATCCCAGAGGTGAAAAGAGCACGGACCACAGAACAGAGGGGAGAGGTCAGAGCAGGTTTGAGAGACTTCAGAGGATCTTTATCTGACCAGCCACTGGGAAGAAGGGGGCCACCCTGGAAACATGAACCGAGACATGATTAGGGAGGGGTGGCCATGCTGAGGAGCCTGGGTCTTCCCCTGGAGAAAATAGGAAGTGTCATTCACATGCTCAGTTAGCACAGAAACACAGACTGGTGGCAAGTAGAAAGTAGGCCTTGCAAAACCAGCTTCCTCTAAACAGCAATCCCCAACCTTATTGGCACCAGGGACTAGTTTTATGGAAGACAGTTTTTCTACAGATCAGGTTGGGGAGTGGGGATTTGGATGATTTAAAAATGGTTTGAACACATTACATTTATTGTGGACTTTACTTCTATTCTTATTACATCCGCTCCACCTCAGATCATCAGGCATTAGATACTGTAGACTGGGGACCCTTCATGAATGCAAATCACTGGACCAGTGGACCAGAGTTCACTCATCTCAAAAATACGGTAAGTAATGTGGAGAACATAAAGATGAGTAAGACATGTGCTTCAAAGACATTACAATCCAGAAAGGGAGAGTCCCAAATTGTTACTGTCCCAGGAGGAATACAGATAACGAATGCTGGTTTTTCAAACTAGGTAGGAATTCCCTCCAGCTGGGCGATCAGAAAAAGTTTCATGGAGAAGGTGACTTGGGTGTTCTACCCTACGGCAGTGGTTCTCAAGCCTGAGTGTGTGTCAGAATTACCTGGAAGACTTAACCACAGACTACTGGGTCCCGCCCAGAGTTTCTAATCACTGGATCTGGAGTGAGGCCCCAAACCTGCAGCCCTCATAAGTCTCCAGGTGCCACTGATGCTGCTGGTCCAAGGGCAAGGCTTTGGAGAACGTTGACTCAGTTGTGACAGAACTGGTCACACAGAAATGAAGCTTTAAGTAGCTCATGAAGAGGAAACCATGTATGTAAGGCACATGGCTAGAAAAGCAAGGCTATATCCTGATGACAGCCATGTTGAAGTAAAATATAAGACCTATAAGTATATAAGGTATTATCAGACACAATAAACTTCGTAAATTAATTACCCAGTCAACTCCAGTTAGCTGAGAGCAGTCATACTAGAGTAGTTATCGAGCATAAGGCAATGGCCAATGTGAGCCTTTCCTCCTAGACTGTCTACCCTGCAGCAGTCCTAGCTCACTGGTCTACCCTCCTCTCTGAACTGAAACAGCCATTGATTGGTACCAGTTGACTCAGCCATTGTATGCATTACTGACCTTTTATGCATTCTGATCTAAACAGAATGGAACTTTTTGGCAAAACTAATACAATATTGTAAAGTTTAAAAATAAAATAAAATTAAAAAAAAATCCCTTTAGTTAGCTGAAGTTGGAAATGTTTAAAAGAGCTTTTAACAAGGAAAGAAAGATTATAAAAATAAAAAATGAAAGTACTCAAAGGAAAAAAAGAAAAAGAAACAGAAGTATTCTCTGTATACATCAAGTTCTCATGTCACTAAAAAAAAGAGGGGGGGGGGGGGCGGCAAGCAAAGACTAGTTTGACCAATGCAGTTGTACAATGGTTTGCAAGGTGCTTTGAACTGAATTGTGCTTAAATATACATTGAAATCCTAGCCCAGAAAACGTGACTGGATTTACCCCTTAGTGAATGTTGACCCAAAAGACACAACCAAGCCAAAGATTGGGAGAAGGAAGGACTTATTACTACTTGAGGCAAGTAAGGACTCCAGGGATCTTTCCCAAAACAGTGTCTCCTGAACAGCAAAACTGGAGAAGTTTTAAACTAAGTTTTCACATGCATTTCCCTAAAGGGCTTGTGTGCATGCTCAGTCATATCCAACTCTTTGCAACCCCACGGACTGTATCCCACCAGGCTCCTCTGTCCATGGGATTTTTCTGGCAAGAATACTGGAGTGGATTGCTATTTCCTTCTCCAGGAAGGGGCTTGAGCAGAGGAGAACTTAGCATGAAACTGAGACAGAGGTTGACAGAGTCCAATCTTTAGTTGATTGAAATCAGGAGAGTCGACATCACCATTAGTCCTGCACTGGTGTGGGGGGTCTTGGTTCCTGCAGAAGTCAAAGACAAGTATCAGATTGTTACATACATCCCTTGAGGATGAGTTAGGCCTCTGCTTCAGTCACTGCCCTCTTGTTTGCCTTTTCTCTGTTCCTGCATTCCTTTGTTCCCTTAAGATCATTGATTACTGAGATGTGTTCAAGGGTAAGCATCGTGCCCGTCTTAGATCACAAAATGGCTTAGGCCAAAATGACTTTTCTTATGTCAAGAAGGCCATTTCCAGGTCTCTTTCTCTGGGGACCCCCTAACCTATCTGCTATCATACAAAAATGTGACATTATTTGGAAATCAGGTATTTATGGAGGTAATCAAGTTAAAATGGGATTAGTGTGGACCCTTATCAAATATGGCTGGTGTCCAGTTGAGCATAATTAAGGAGGGGGACAGGTATTATAATAGATACTGTGAACTGAACTGAATTGAGGCCAGAAAACTCACACCAACTTTACCTGATATTCCCACCCTGAAGTCCTTAATTTTCGTTCTCTTTTTCTTTAACAACTTACTCTGCTATCTCTTTCTTAATTACTTGATGACTTTCTTAACTACTCTTTGACTTTGAGAGAGAGGTAGCCAGTACATTGCCATTCTTCTCAAAGTCCAAAAGGCTGTTCAGCTGGGCACCCTCCTACCTGTGAGAAAAGGAAGGATAATTTCCCCTACTGGCAATGGTCTTAGTGACAGAGGAAGGGGTAGAGCAGGACAGGCAAGACAAAATCAGAGCAGAGTTGGGGCTGGGCAGCCAGGGCAGAGGGTTTCCTGACCAGGAAGGGAGGGAGGGAGTCAGAAGAAGACCTGGGGTTGAGACTCGTCACTCACAACTGACTCAGGCTCAAAATGTATTCCTGCTTGCTGAGAAGCAAAGTGTCCTAATTTCCACCACACATGGAGAACAGCTAGGTGCCCCCTACTGACTGGCACACACATGGTCTAATTGGTCCTCCATATTTGAGGGGTAATTTTGATTATTGCTTTTCCACACTTGGCAAGGGCTTCCTGGGGCTTTGTTTATATGATACCTTACCTTCCAGCCAGGAGGGCACACTCCAGTCACAGCAAGGAAAACGCTGTCTGAAGCCAATCTGAAAAGAAATCATTATGTGTGCCCATTTTCGATCAGGAACATATTAGTTAACTTGGCACAGCTTGTTCTTTAGTTTAAATTGAAACATTCATATGTAACTCAAAAAAGATAAGCCCAGACTTGATGCCGAAAGCTCAGTTCTCTATACACTGGTGCTGGGTCAATTCTCAGAGACAGAGTTTTAGGTGAACTAGAAAAGGATAGCTTTGTTGTTTTGCTGGGCAAAGGGAGAGGGATATACCAGGCTCTTGCCCTCAAAACCATGTGTCCCCACTTGGGGACAATATTGAGAGGTTGTATAGTAATTGTTCAAAGAAGATGTAATCAGCTCATGGACATTCTTCCGACGGGTTGATGGTGAGGTAAGTGAGAGTCAGCGTCATCAACCTTCAGATCCAACTGGTCTGGTCTACCTGCTTGTGGGCAGCCTACCATCCTTAGTTATTAATTCCCCACCTGAAGGGGGCTTCAGTATCTGCAAAATAACTCAAAGATATTGTGTGTATCCCTTGATGGGAAACAGGACCTTGTCTGAAGCCTACTCTTGACTGTTTCTCTTAATCTCACATCCCCTCCCTCCCCTAATTAACAACTGCTTGAATCTGCCCATTGAAACTCAGAGAAGGTCATGGAGGCTGAATGAAGGCTGTTTCCTAAACTCAAAGAAATGGGGGACACAGAAAGTCTATGTGCCCAGGAACCCCAGAGGTCCCTGCATGGTATCATTCTGACCGAGATTTTTGGAAATCGGAGGTTGCTTTTCCACAGTGGTGCAGGTGCTGCCTAAAAACCCGGCCTCTGCTCACCAGAGCCAAGTAAAATGTGGAGACAGTGCTTTGGAGAAGTAGAAATGAGTAGCTTTATTACTTTACTGGGGAATGGGGGACACAGTGGGCTCCTGCCTTGCAAAACTGTGTCCTGTGTCTCCACTTGAAGAGGACAGTGAGAAGTTTTATAGTAATGGTTTGAAGAGGGTTATCAGCTTGTGGACATTGTTCTGTTTAGTTGGTGGTGAGATAAGTAGGAGTCAGCATCATCAATCTTCAGGTTCCAATTGGTCTAGGGTGGTCTTCATGCTTATAAGTAGCATGCCATCATTAATCGTTAACTTCTCCCACCTGGAGGCATTTTCAATATCTGTGAAACATTCAAAAATATTGTTATGTGTATCCATTGATAAGGAACTAGGACCTTGTCCCAAGGCTGCACTATTTCTCTTGATCATTTGTTTCTCCCTGGTTTCACATCTTTTCCTTTCCCTAATTAATAACTGTTTGAATCTGCCCACAGGGACTCAGGGAAGGTCATGAAAGCTGAACAAAGGCTGTTTCCTGTAATCATAAAATGGGGGACACAGGAAGGCTTTGTGCCCAGGAGTCCCACAGGGCCCTGCTTGGTATCACAGGCTGTTCTTGTCCTCCCATCTCTTGGGAACTCTCAGGGCAAGACCAGTCAATGAGGAATGAGCAGTGTTTGTGTTAGGGTTCTCCAGAGAAACAGAACAAGTAGGGGATAGAGATATATATTTATTATGAGGAATTTGCTCACATGTTTATGGAGACTGAGAAATCCCATGAACTGCTGTCTACAAGCTAAAGACCCTGGATAGCCAGGGGTATAATCCAATCCTCTGGTAGGTGACACAAAGTGGATCTAGATGAGTGTACCTAGAACATGCAAAGTGATGACGGGGTTTTCCATAGTCTGCAATTTATGGTGATTTATATTCCACTTATATGTGAGCGCTAAGTCACTTCAGTTATGTTCGACTCTGTGCGACCCTCTGGACTGTAGCCTGCCAGGCTCCTCTGCCCATGGGATTCTCCAGGTAAGATTCATTTTGATATTTGGCAAAACTAATACAATTATGTAAAGTTTAAAAATAAAATAAAATTTAAAAAAAAAAAAAGAATATTGGAGTGGGTTGCCATGCACCCCTCCAGGGATCTTCCCACCCCAGGGATTGAACCCAAGTCTCTTACATCTCCTGCACTGGCAGACAGCTTCTTCACCACTAGCGCCACCCAGGAAGACCATTCTACCTGTAGTCCTACTGAAATTATTTTCAAATGATTGGATGATTCTAGCAAAAGAAAAGACTAAGAACAGCATTTGCCCTTCCAGATCCCAAGGGCAGAGAGTTACTTTTGAAATGATAGGGACTTCTCAAAGTGGATTACACACTATCAGTGCATTTTCTCTCAGGAAACCGAATCATGTCATTGAATAAAGATGTCCTTAGAGGATTTAGCACAGAAGTAAGTGTGAAATCACCTCATCTCAGCCCTGCTGGTGTATCTTAGGATTCACTGTTCATCATCAGGGTAGATGATTTACAATTTTCAAAAGTTTCATACCAATGATTTTATATATTTTCATAATAACCCTTTTCCCCCCACCCTTATATTGTCCCTCTCCTTCCTCTCCCCACTGGTAACCACTAGCTTGTTCTCTATATCTGTGAGTCTGCTTCTTTTTTGTTTTATTCACTAGTTTGTTGTATTCCTTTTTATTCTTATACTTAGAATCCCATGTATAATGACTTAAAGAAAGAACACCTAAAGATTTTTATGAGTTTGAGACTGTCACGAAATGAATCTATACCAGTGAGGTTGGGAAACCACATTTTCAAGGGAGTTAGTCTTAGGACATGGCTACTAATGAAAGCGTGTTCATTGATCCATTCTTTCCTCAGGGAACACTGAGTACACACTGTCTAATGCTTTCAGGATGCAGTGAAAAATGAAACATAGTCCCTGCCCTCAAGTGCTTCTAATAGGGACACTGAGTCAATAAGAGACCATTAAAATCCAATGTGATAAGTCCTGTGAGCAAGTAAATGGGATGTGATGGACTAGTGGCCAAACCCAATCCAGATGTTGGAAAGTCAGGTCCCATCCCTGAGGGCAGAGGCCAGCATTCCCTCAGTGTTGTTTGTCACCCTGTGGTTAAGTGAGTCATGCAGTTTCACTGGGAAGACACATGCTTATTTGTTCTCTTTTTTTGCTGTTGTTAAGCTGCTCAGTTGTTTCCAGCTCTTTGTAACCCATGGACTGCAGCACACCAGGCTTCCTTGTCCTTCACCATCTCCCAGAATTTGCTCAAACTCATGTCAATTGAGTTGGTGATGCCATCCAACCATCTCATCTTCTGTCATCCCCTTCTCCTGCCTTCAATCTTTCCTGGTATCAGGGTCTTTTCCGATGAGTTGAAAAGAATTAGAGATACCTGGTTATAAGTTCTCAATGCTTTGATTAAGATTCTTAGTCAACTTGGGGAAATTGTTCACATGATAAATATTAGGCTGAATACAATCAGACGAACATTCCTGCCAAGTGTGTGAGTGCTCAGTCAGTTGTGTCTGGTTTTTTATGACCCCATGGACTGTAGCCCGCAAGGCTCTTTTGTCTGTGGAGTTTTCCAGGCCAAAACACTGGAGTGGATTGCTATTTCCTATTCCAGGGGATCTTCCCGGCCCAAGGATCTAACCTGCATTTCCTGTGTCTCCTGCATTGGTAGGTGAATCCTTTATCACTGCAACACCTGTGATGCCCTCGCCTGCTGGGAGATATTCCCAATTTACAGATGAGAAGACTGAGTTTCTGAGAGGTGGTGACTCACCAGTTCATACAACTGGTAAGTGTCAGAGCTATACCCAAATATGCAGATTCTAAAGGAAGGTCATTAAGCTAGTAAGATAAGGGCTACACTAAGTATCTGTGAGGAAACCTATTTTAGCTAAAAAGCACCACATTGTTCCTGGGCTCTGAAGACTGTCTGATTTCAATATTAAAGTGGTGCAGCTGAAGACTGTGGCCTAAAGTGAGTGATGCTGGAGGAATCACCCTTTCCAAAGGAATCCCACCTGCATACTACACAGACATGCACCTGAAACCAGCTTTCTCTCTGTATTTAAGGGCTTGGGGAGCACAGGCTCTTGGGAAAGGAAGTGTAGGACCAGAAGAGTAGTTAGTAAGACTCCTAGCAGCACCATGTGGCTGCTGCTGCAACTTGTCTGGCTCTGTTTTCTATTGTCTCTTGGTCTGAATAGCCGGCATCAGTCCAAGGTACCTGAGTATCCTGACAAACTGCGCTGTGGGCTAAGGAGCTTTCAATTCACCATAAACCCTCTCAGTCAGGAGACGGAGACTCCTCCTGGACTAGTAGCATGGGGTAAGTTTGAAGGCTGAGCTAGGCAATGGCATGTCTCCTCTCCTGTGTAAAATTGGCCTCTGTTTTCTGTTCGAATGCCTCCCTACCTTTGCTAAACTCCGCTGCTTCTCTATAGAAGTAATCTGAAGTATAACTTCACCTCTAAACCTGATTTTGCTCTTGTTTCTCCTTTCTTGGCAGCTGCTCTTGAGTCTAAGGCAAAGCTGGCTGTCCCTTCCCAGCACTGGTGACAGGGATGACTGACCATATGTGTTTTCTTCCCCATCCGCACTCCTAGATAACCATGGGCTGCCACACAACCTGCAGAATGACTCTGACTGTGGCACCTGGGTCAGTGAGGGCCCTGGCAGCTCCCTGGTGGGGGAAGCCTCCTACAGTGGCTGCTATGTCACTGAGTGGGTAAGTATGACCTGTCCTTAGGAAGGCTGAGATGCCTCTGCCACCATCCAGGCTGACTTCATGGGCCTGTCTCTCCAGGAGTCCTACTACATCATGACTGTTGGAATTGAAAGAGCAGGTGTGAGTGGATCTGGAGCATTTATAGAGACAAAGCTGTTCAAGTGTCCTGTGAATCTCCCAGGTAAGGGCTGGATACTTCTGGGTTCTGGGTGGTGTGGAGCTGCCTGAAATGTGTCCTTGGGTATCTTCTACCCATTCTGTACAGTGATACCAGGCACCCATCGAGAACTTTGTTCCAGCCCTTCACAGGCGACCCTAGGATAAACACCACCTGAGCGATTACTTGGGGCTCAGGAACTTTGAAGGGTACTTCACATGTTACCTGTAACCCCAACCTAGTGCCATTGCTAGCCTCAGCAGAGAGCTTTCCAAGCACCCCTCACTGGTAGGTGGCAGAGCTGAGATTCAACCAAGAGTTATCCCAGGACCAGAGATCTCCTTCTTGAAGGGTCTGGAAGGAGACTCAGCAAACGCCTTCAAGAAGCAGACTCTGTTGAGAATAGGGCTCAGTCCCTTCAGCTGGGGCTACTCGACTGCTTAACTTGGTATTTAACTGGGTGATTAACAGGCAGGTACAATGCCAGCTCAACTCCAGTGAATCTTGCCTTGCCCCCCAAGGGCCCTAGCTCAGTCATAAAGAGTCAAACTTCTGTTTTTAAAGTTTTAACCATACTGTGCAGCATGTGGGATCTTAGGTCCCAACCAGAGACCAAACCCAAAACCCTTGCAGTGGAAGCACACAATCTTAACTGGCCTCCCAGAGAGGTCCCAAGAGTTGAACCTACAATTCTTCACATCTGCATTGTTATGTGATCGCCCAATGGAGTACTACTGATAAAATACATAATCGTAGGCCCCACTCCCTGCTTACTGAACTGCATTTCAAAATGATGGTAATTTAGAGTACACTAAGTACTTTTTAAAGAACAGAAGGAAGAATTCTTTAATAAAGTCTCACTGCTTCTACCAATCTTGTTCGTATTTCCTCTTCCAAAGAGTACTCATTTCAGGGCACTCTTATAAGGTAACCAAGCAGTGAACTTTATAATCCAGACTTAATTTCTAGTATGTAAATATCTCTTCCAATCACATGGATATCTATGGGAACGTAATGTTTCTTAATGAAAAGATCTCTTAAAGACTAGACTTTGTTTCCTAGTTCAAGTTACTCTTCAATATCTATCCTAGATGTCCCAAATGCTGGCCTTTGTGACTCTGTCCCAGTGTGGGACAGACTGCCATGTGCTCCTTCACCCATCACTCAAGGAGACTGCAAACAGCTAGGCTGCTGCTACAACTCTGAAGAGGTCATTTCCTGTTACTACGGAAACACAGGTGAGTCGCTATACTTTAGAAATTAGCTGAAGAGTGCCTGTAATTACCATTAACTAAACCCAAAGGAAGGTTATCTCCTTCACCCCCCATCCAGAAGGCAAATACTGAAAGATGACCAAAGGTTAATGTATAAGTTAGTACCTCCTTAGAACACTTGACCTTCAGTGACCCAGCTTTCTATAGTCTTCCATTGCATATTCTTCTAGAACCCAACAGAAAGCAAATAACATTCAATGAACTCAGGAAGCTAAGTCTATGTGCAGGATGTTAATTGATAGAAACTTAACCAGTTTCAAGAAATAGACAATCTGGTGGCTGATTGTGTATAAAGAACTTTATTTCAGAAGATGAGCCTTATTTCAAACGAACACTGTCCCAAATCATGTTCCAAGTCTTTCTCACGTAAAAATGACCTTCATGAAACAAGATGCTACATAATTCTAAGCTCTTAATCCTAGCTGATGAGTGAAACAGCAGGTATGGCTATCTTCATTCTACAGGTGAAGCTGATACAAGGAGGTTAATTAAATACACAGTAAGTAGTGGAGGCAAGATTCAAACCCAAGTGCCTATCCAAAGCCCCAGTTAAACTCCAGATGGCTGAACCTGCTTCAAGGTCATTACCTGGAATGCCAGCTTTTCTAGCGGGAGAAGAGGAGGGTGGGGAATTTAAAATAATGAAACTATAATTTTTAGACTCTTGTCTGGCTGGATCAATCACTTGAGGTGACCTGCCTTCAGCACAGTTGCTCTGGTGTTTCAGTGACCGCACACTGTACCCAAGATGGCCATTTCTCTATTGCTGTGTCCCGGAACGTGACCTCGCCCCCACTGCTCTTGAATTCTGTACACTTGGCCTTCAGGAATGACAGCGAATGTAAACCTGTGATGGCAACACACACTTTTGTTCTGTTCCGGTTTCCATTTACTACCTGTGGTACTACAAAACAGGTGAGAAGAGCTGACCCTGGACTCTGTTTAAGTTGGTCAGGAATGCCCTAGTGATTGGGGGAGAACTGGACTGGCTTAGCTGTGAAGAATATACCTGACTTACTGCTTGTCATGTAGGATGGTCTCTAGGACAGAGGGGCCTTCATTACTGAGAAAGCAGAAACCTCTGCTGGGTACTTGGCTAAGTCATCCCCCCTGCCCACTAGTGAGGGGCTAGCCCCCATTACCAAGGTGTAGAAGAACAAATAACAGGTTCCTCCTACCACACAGCCCTGGGAAAGGACCAGGGAAATCAGCTGAGATAAGTGGTATTTCTGGCTTCATTACTCAAAGCCCCTTCCTGTTCCTTTGCCCTGAAAGTAAGGTGAAGTAGTAATTTCCCTACTAGTCAATGGGCATCCTTTCTGAGTGCTGGATGAAAGCAAAATTGAGTGAAGCAGCATCTAGCTTGCAAGAGTGACAGGAATTCTTTACCTGCCCTTGCAGATCACTGGAAAGCAGGCGGTATATGAAAATGAGCTGGTTGCAGCTCGGGATGTGAGAACTTGGAGCCGTGGTTCTATTACCCGAGACAGTACCTTCAGGTAAAGGTCTTAGTTAACCTGACCTTGCTTGACCAGAATGCCTGAATTTCCTTCCATAAACAGGAGATCTAGAGAAAACATTCATAAATGACCATAAACAACCATCTTCCTCATGATGGCAGAATCTCTATTGCCTTGACTATCCAATCTCACAGACCATTATTTGATCTAGTAGCCCTGCATTATTACCACCGACTTGATCTAAGCCTCAGACTCGACCTGACTTCAATTTCGTTTCACTGGGTCTTTGTTTCTCTAGTCTCTTCCTTCTACCTCCAATATCTAAGCTGTAGTAAAATGAATCTTTTTAAAAACCTTAGCTAGTATACTTAAAGTTTTCTATTTGTCTTCCAGAGCTTAAACTTTATTATGAACATAACTTGCAGGGTCCTACATGAAACTGCAGCTGCTACTTCAGCCAAAACTTTCCCAATGTTCTCAATCCTTCCCTAACTGTTCCCTAACCTCAGATTGTGCTTCCGTAGAGTATTCAATGGACCCCAGACTTCTTGCTTCCATACTTCTCAGTTACTGCTTTTCATTTTCCCTTATCAAATTACCTGCACCATCTTCCCTGACTACTGCCTCCAGAGAACACACCTGTTATCATAGAACCATATCTTTTAAAATCTACTGAAGTATAGTTGACTTATAATGTGTTAATTTCTGCTGTACAAAGTGACTTCAGTTACACATCTTCATGTTTCCATTATGGTTTATGCAGAATACTGAATAGACTCCTGTCCTATACAGTAGGACTTTGTTTATCGATTCAATATATAACAGTCTGTGCTTCCCTGGTGGCTCAGTGCTATATCAAACTCCCTACATGGATCTTGTTTACCTATTGGTCTCCCCAATGATAGCTTTCACAAGGCCAGAACCAAACCCCACCTGTTTATAAACTTGTTCTAGCACCTGATACTTAAAAATTATTCCTCAAACCTTAAAGAGGTGACATGGTCTACCCACTGAAGATAATAGCTAAAATCTTTATTTCTCTGCAGGCTCCAAGTCAGTTGTAGCTACTCTGCAAGTAGCAGTGCTCTCCCAGTTAATGTCCAGGTTCTTACTCTCCCACCACCCCTTCCTGAGACCCAGCCTGGAAACCTCACTCTGGAACTTAAGATTGCCAAAGGTAAGACCCTCTTGGGTAGACTATCTGGCCTCTAGTCTGACTAAAGTCATCTTCTGGGCCGGAAGACCCTAACTTGGTAACAAGATATTATTCCTTTCAAAGGCATTTATGTGGGTGATGGTTTATCCCAAGCCACCTAGAGGTTCCAAGCTCTTTACTGCTTCAGCTTGTTTTGGCCTGTTGCAGATAAACGCTATCGCTCCTACTACACGGCTAGTGACTACCCAGTGGTGAAGTTACTTCGGGATCCCATCTACGTGGAAGTCTCCATCCGTCAGAGAACAGACCCCAGTCTCGAGCTGCGCCTGGACCAGTGTTGGGCGACACCTGGTGCAGATGCCCTGCTCCAGCCCCAGTGGCCCTTGCTCGTGAATGGGTGCGTGTCTTTCTTTCACCTGTGTTACCATCCCTCCAAGAAGCCCATCTTGACTGCTGGATATCCTTGCTTAGGTGCCCCTACACAGGAGACAACTATCAGACAAAACTGATCCCTGTCTGGGAAGCCTCAGACCTGCCATTTCCTTCTCACTACCAGCGCTTCAGCATTTCCACCTTCAGCTTTGTGGACTCAGTGGCAAAGCGGGCCCTCAAGGGACCGGTACGATGCTGCCCTCTGTGCTCTTCAGCTGGGCTCTAAACCCAACTCAAATGTTTCCACACGGTACCACTTTTCATCTAAGGTTGCCCTGTAACATTGGCTTTTGGTATTGCCTCAGAGCAATCAAAGGATGCCTGTGGAATGTGTGACATGGGTCAACTAGAGTCTGGTATCTTAGTGCTTCTGTGATGTCAGTTTGGTTTATCAATTTTATGATAATTCTCTGACTTCTTCCTGGGGGAGATAAAGCAGGTTTGAAGACTTAGGATGTGCTAGACCCATGATCCCAATTCTTTCGGTTCCCAGGTGTATCTGCACTGCAGTGCATCTGTCTGCCAGCCTGCCAGGACACCATCCTGTGTGACACTCTGTCCTGCCAGACGTAAGTATCCAACCTATCTATGCCAGAAGCCAGATTGAAGTGGTATTTGGAGTCCAGTGCTAACCTTTAGTCTGTGGCACATGAATCAAACTGAAGATTCATCTAATTAACGATTCTTCTTTAAGTACTTTCATGATGTAATAGAACAGAAATACAACTAGTGTCCTAGAATTCCAGGCCTAAATATTTCAGGATTAATAGCTTATATTTATAATTTTCAGCCTTAGTTTTTCTCCATATAAATTTTTAGCAGGGAGTCAAGTGAGTTCACAGCCTACAATCTAATAAAACACTTCTGTGGTATCAGATATAAATGTAGGCTTTTATTTATTAGATATAAATGTTGGCAGGTCTGGCAACATAGCCTCAAGACTTATAGATGGCATGGGATTGCAGACTTAGTATGTGTTAATTGGCCAGGCCCAGTGCTCATACAGTCATATTCCATCTGATCCCACAATACTTGGCTCCTGAATTAACTGGGAGTCATGACTCTTAATAATCCCTGGGTTGGGAAGATCCCCTGGAGGAGGTCTTAGCAAACCACTCCAGTATTCTAGCCTGGAGAATCACCATGGACACAGGAGCCTGGTGGACTACAGTCCATGGGGGTCACAAAGAGCTGGACACGACTGAGCAACTAAGCACAGCACAGCATGACCCCCTAAGGTTTAAGCCTGTTCTGGTAGGAAAAAAAAAACTTGTGTACTACTTTTCAGAACTATCATTTAGTAAACTAAATACTCAACATCTAACTGCAATAATATATATATATACTTAGATATCTAAAATTTGAGAAGTACAGAGACCCTACAATTAGCAATAGAAATAGGATTCAAACAGAGCTTTGCTGTTACCATTACCAGGTACCTTTTATATCATAGGGTCTCAGTATTAAGACATTACTATTCAAGTACCTGTACTTAGGAAGGATGATGATTTGGGGATAGTCTAAAATCATAATTTCTCTGAAACTGCTAGCATTAATACAAATGAGCAAGTCTGAGACTTTGTGTCTAACACATTAAGGTTTTTCTTAATGGAACAGAACTAAGTTTTTCTCTGTGACAAGGGACCTAGTCCTGTTTTAGTACTCCACAACCACTCATAAGTACAAAACTAACAAATCCTTAACTCATCTCTCCAACAGGAAGAAGAAGCTCTGACATCCATTTTCAGAACAACACGGCTAGCATTTCTAGCAAGGGTCCCTTGATTCTACTCCAAGCCATTCAAGACTCTTCAGAAAAGCTCCACAAATATTCAAGTGAGTGGAAGGAGAATATCTGAACCACTGGTCAAACCAAAGCTACTTGTACATCCCTACTTAATTCCTTACTGGTTTGGTCAATATGAACCTCAAAAGGAATTACCTAGTTTTCTCCCCCTATAGCTCAAGACTAGCAGTCTTTATTAGGATGTAACATCACTTGGCTTCAGCATACTAACCTACGTTTCCATCCTGCAGGGTCTTCTGTAGACTCTCAAGCTTTGTGGGTGGCTGGCCTATCTGGAATCTTAATCGTTGGAGCCTTGTTCATGTCCTACCTGGCCATTAGGAAATGGAGATGAGTTGCTCAGCCCAAATGTGTTAATAAAACCAGATTGCACTACTAGTCTCCTCAGCTTCTCATTTGACAAGTAATCTCTTTAGCTCATCTGCTGTTAGCCTCCCCTCCTTCCAACTTGTAATCTCTTCAGCCCTTCCATCTTCTGAATAGAACATTTCAGTAGAATTTCCTAGTTGGTTAACAACTCAAGCAGAACCTACAAAAATCTCAGGCTTAGCAGACATATTTACAAGCTTATGAGGGTGTAAAACAGAACTCTTCCAGAAAACCAAACTGAGGAAGAACTAGTTTAGACTAGTCATGAGTCTCCTAGACCATCAGTATTCTGACTTCAGTGTGCATCGTGGTCAAAGGAGAGTTGGTATAAACAGATTACTATCCCCACTCCTGGACTTTGACATATTCAAAGAAGTTTAAAGACTATTTGTCTTATCTGTTGTGCCTTAAAATCTCCCTGAACTGCAGTGGCCTAACATTAATCATTAAGTGGGTCTGGGCTGAGGCTTATGAACTTGCATTTGTAAACATTCCTCAGGTGATACTTAGCTTTCTAGTCAAGCATCACACTTCAAAAACTAATGTCTAGGACAATGCCTAAAAAGCAGCATCAGATCATGGATTGATCAATTGGAAGTAACTTGCTCAGAAGAGGCTTTGGTTTGAGCTAGAACCAACAAGTAATTTCCCAGTTCAGTTCTTAAGACGAATAGAAAAAGGGGGGAAATGAATTATTGTGACTTCTCTATGTAGACATCCTACCCAAAGGACTCCTACAACTCAGCAGTCCCCAACCTTTATTTTTAATTGGAGGATAATTACTTTATAATGTTGTGTTGGTTTCTGCCATACATCAACATAAGTCAGCCGTAGGTATACATATGTCCCCTCCCTTCCAACCCCCACCCCATCCCACCTCTCTAGGTTGTCACAGAACACCGGTTTGAGCTCCCTGTGTCGTACAGCAAATTCCCTCTGGCTATCTATTTTACATACGCCATGTATGTTCCAATGCTACTCATTTTGTCCCACCCTCTCCTTACCCCATTGTGTTCCCAAGTTTCTGTTGTGTCTATATTGCTGCCCTGCAAACAGATTCATCAGTAACATTTTTCCAGATTCTGTATAAAAAATACAATGTTTCTCTTTTTTTACTTCACTCTGTATTTAGTTCAGTAGCTCAGTTGTATCTGATTCTTTGTGACCCCATGGACTGCAGCATGCCAGGCTTCCCTCTCCATTACCAACTCCCAGATGTTGCTCAAACTCATGCCCATCAAGTCAGTGATAGCATCCAACCATCTCATCTTCTGCCATCCCCTTCTCCTCCTTCCTGCAATCTTTCCCAGCATCAGGGTCTTCTCCATTAGTCAGTTTTTCTCATACGGTAGCCAGAGTACTGGAGCTTCAGCTTCAGCATCAATCCTTCCAGTGAATATTCAGGGTTGATTTTCTTTAGAATTGACTGGTTTGATCTCCCTGCAGTCCAAGGGACTCTCAAGAGTCTTCTCCAACACCACAGTTCAAAAGCATCAATTCATTGATGCTCAGCTTTCCTTATAGTCCAACTATCACATCCATGCATGACTACTGGAAAAACCATAGCTTTGACTAGATGGACCTTTGTTGGCAAAGTAATGTCTCTGCTTTTTAATATGCTGTCTAGGTTGGTCATAATTTTGCTTCCAAGGAGCAAGCATCTTTTAATTTCATGGCTACAGTCACCATCTGCAGTGATTTTGGAGCCCACACAGGTTCTGTATCTTTAACGTTTTTGGTACCAGAGACCATTTCAATGAAAGAATTTTTCCACAGACTGGCATCAGGGGATTATTTTGAGATGATTCAAGGGCATTATGTTTATTGTTTATTGTGCACTTTATTTCTGTTACATCAGTTCCAACTCACATCACCAGGTATTAGATCCTAGAGGTTGGGGATCCCTGCTGTAACTAACACTGCTGGCCAAAGTCTGTGGATCTCCTCTCTTCCCAGAGGAAGGCTCTGAAAGTATGCCTCCATTAAATAAGATGCCACCACTTATCTTCCTGGAGCAACTTCCAGGTCTTTTTGAAGTATGTTGTTGATGAGCACTGGAGTTGTTTCTAGCCTGGGGTGGTTGGTAATAAAGCTGCTATGAACATTGGGGAATTCATCTTTCAGTGTCCTATGTTTTTGCCTTTTCATACTGTTCATGGGGTTCTCAAGGCAAGAATACTGAAGTGGTTTGCCATTCACTTCTCCAGTGGACACATTTCATCAGAAGAGGTGGCAAGAATACACAGAACTGTACAAAAAGATCTTCATGACCCAGATAATCACAATGGAGTGATCTCTCACCTAGAGCGAGAAATCCTGGAATGTGAGGTCAAGTGGGCCTTAGGAAGCATCACTACGAACAAAGCTAGGGGAGGTAATGGAATTCCAATTGGGCTATTTCAAATCCTAAAAGATGATGCTGTGAAAGTGCTGCACTCAATATGCCAGCAAATTTGGAAAACTCAGCAGTGGCCACAGGACTGAAAAAGGTCAGTTTTCATTCCAATCCCAAAGAAAGGCAATGCCAAAGAATCTTCAAACTACTGCACAATTGCACCCATCTCACATGCTAGTAAAATAATGCTCAAAATTCTCCAAGACAGGCTTCAGCAATACATGAACCATGAAATTCCAGATGTTCAAGCTGGTTTTAGAAAAAGCAGAGGAACCAGAGATCAAATTGCCAACATCTGCTGGATCATGGAAAAAGCAAGAGAGTTCCAGAAAAACATCTCTTTCTGCTTTATTGACTATGCCAAAGCCTTTGACTGTGTGGATCACAATAAACTGTGGAAAATTCTGAAAGAGATGGGAATACCAGACCACCTGACCTGCCTCTTGAGAAATCTGTATGCAGGTCAGGAAGCAACAGTTAGAACTGGACATGGAACCACAGACTGGTTCCAAATAGGAAAAGGAGTACATCAAGGCTGTATATTGTCACCCTCCTTATTTAACTTCTATGCAGAGTACATCATGAGAAACGCTGGGCTGGAAGAAGCACAAGCTGGAATCAAGATTGCTGGGAGAAATATCAATAACCTCACCTATACAGATGACACCACCCTTATGGCAGAAAGTGAAGAACTAAAGAGCCTCCTGATGAAAGTGAAAGAGGAGAGTGAAAAAGTTTTCTTAAAGCCCAACATTCAGAACACTAAGATCATGGCATCTGGTCCCATCACTTCATGGCAAATAGATGGGGAAACAGTGGAAACAGTGTCAGACTTTATTTTTTGGGGGCTCCAAAATCACTGCAGAGGGTGAATGGAGCCATAAAATTAAAAGACACTTGCTCCTTGGAAGAAAAGTTATGATCAACGTAGACAGCATATTTAAAAGCAGAGATATTACTTTCCCAACAAAGGTCCATCTAGTCAAGGCTATGGTTTTTCCAGTGGTCATGTATGGATGTGAGAGTTGGACTGTGAAGAAAGCTGAGGCCAAAGAACTGATGTTTTTGAACAGTGGTGTTGCAGAAGACTCTTGAGAGTCCTTTGGACTACAAAGAGATCCAACCAGTCCATCCTAAAGGAGACCAGTCCTAGGTGTTCATTGGAAGGACTGATGCTGAGGCTGAAACTCCAGTACTTTGGCCACCTGATGTGAAGAGCTGACTCATTTGAAAAGAATCTGATGCTGGGAAAGATTGAAGGCAGAAGGAGAAGGAGACAACAGAGGATGAGATGGTTGTATGGTATCACTGACTGGATGGGCCTGTGTTTGAATAAACTCTGGGAGTGGTGATGGACAGGGAGGTCTGGTGTGTTTACATGAGTTTACAAAGAGTTGGACACGACTGAGCAACTGAACTAACTGATGAACATTGGTAGCCAAACTTCTTCTTTTGTACAACAACTTTGTACCATTTCCTGCTTGGAATCAGAATGGCCTTGTGTGACAATTACCATGGTAAACATTATGGTACTGCTGGCACTGGGTTATAAGAGATGTCACAGCTTCTGCCTTGGATCACTTCCCCTGGACAAGCTAGCCACAGTAAGGATGCTGAAGCTGCCCTGTGGAGCGGGTCTGTGGCTCCCTGGCTAACAGCCATGTCAGTGAACCTCCAGTGGTAGTCCCCATCTAATCAAAACCTTAGGAAAGACTACACCAGAACCACCCAGCTGAACCATTTCTGAATACCTGCTCCACCACAGCTGATGAAAGATTACTGTTGTTATGCCATCACAGTTTGGGATTTTAAGATAACTAAGACAAAGTCTGGAGAAGGCAATGGCACCCCACTCCAGAACTCTTGCCTGGAAAATCCCATGGACGGAGGAGCCTGGTAGGCTGCAGTCCATGGGGTCGCGAAGAGTTGGACACGAATGAGCGACTTCACTTTCACTTTTCACTATTCACTTTCATGCATTGGAGAAGGAAATGGCAACCCACTCCAGTGTTCTCACCTGGAGAATCCCAGGGATGGGGGAGCCTGGTGGGCTGCCATCTATGGGGTCGCACAGAGTTGGACACAACTGAAGTGACTTAGCAGCAGCAGCAGCAAGACAAAGTCTTTCAACTTCTTAGATGTCATGTCATCTCTTGAATACCAAGGAGCAGAAGTGTTCAAAGCGTATTAACTTTATAAGCAACTGCCAAACCATTTTCCAAAGTATTTCTAATGTCTTTACATTCTTACTAGGTTTCTAAAGAGTTCTAATAGTTCTAAATCCCTTAAGGATAGGCTTAAGATTCACTCCCAACTTCTTGTTGGGAGGGAAAATTTGATAGAGTCAGGTATTGGCTCCTCCTTAGCTTTTACCTACTTCAACCTATGGGGGCCCAGACGTGTCTCACTTCCTCTCTGTCATCACTCAAGTTTTTGACACTGCAAGTTTAACTGCATATTTTGTTAAGACTGTTTCCTCTTCTTCAGTGTTTGCAAGCTGAGGGGGTGGGGGGTTGCTGCTTGTGTCTAAATGGCCAACAAGCAAGGGAGCTTTTAAGCCAATGAGATATACTAGAATTCACAAAAATTGCACAGCTGAGCGACAAAATTAATACCTTCAGTTGTACAGATGAAGATCTACTGGTCATCAACCATTTAGAGACTAAAGAATTAGGAAGTTTCCTTCATTTTCCAGGGGGACAGTTTTCTTAGGGTGAGTCTAAGAAAACCCAAAGCAGCTGGAGGCAGGCTGAAAACAATATCTTGACATCAGATCAGATCAGATCAGTCGCTCAGTCGTGTCCAACTCTTTGCAACCCCATGAATCGCAGCACGCCAGGCCTCCCTGTCCATCACCAACTCCCGGAGTTCACCCAGACTCATGTCCATCAAGTCAGTGATGCCATCCAGCCATCTCATCCTCTGGCATCCCCTTCTCCTCTTGCCCCCAATCCCTCCCAGCATCAGAGTCTTTTCTAATGAGTCAACTCTTCCCATGAGGTGGCCAAAGTACTGGAGTTTCAGCTTTAGCATCATTCCTTCCAAAGAAATCCCAGGGCTGATCTCCTTCAGAATGGACTGGTTGGATCTCCTTGCAGTCCAAGGGACTCTCAAGAGTCTTCTCCAACACCACAGTTCAAAAGCATCAATTCTTTGGCGCTCAGCCTTCTTCACAGTCCAACTCTCACATCCATACATGACCACAGGAAAAACCAGAGCCTTGACTAGACGAACCTTTGTTGGCAAAGTAATGTCTCTGCTTTTGAATATGCTATCTGGGTTGGTCATAACTTTCCTTCCAAGGAGTAAGCATCTTTTAATTTCATGGCTGCAGTTACCATCTGTTGTGATTTTGGAGCCCAGAAAAATAAAGTCTGACACTGTTTCCACTGTTTCCCCATCTATTTACCATGAAGTGATGAGACCGGATGCCATGATCTTCATTTTCTGAATGTTGAGCTTTAAGCCAACTTTTTCACTCTCCACTTTCACTTTCATCAAGAGGCTTTTTAGTTCCTCTTCACTTTCTGCCAGAAGGGTGGTGTCATCTGCATATCTGAGGTTATTGACATTTCTCCCGGCAATCTTGATTCCAGCTTGTGTTTCTTCCAGTCCAGCGTTTCTCATGATGTACTCTGCATAGAAGTTAAATAAGCAAGGTGACAATATACAGCCTTGATGTACTCCTTTTCCTATTTGGAACCAGTCTGTGGTTCCATGTCCAGTTCTAACTGTTGCTTCCTGACCTGCATACAGATTTCTCAAGAGGCAGGTCAGGTGGTCTGGTATTCCCATCTCTTTCAGAATTTTCCACAGTTTATTGTGATCCACACAGTCAGAGGCTTTGGAATAGTCAATAAAGCAGAAATAGATGCTTTTCTGGAACTCTCTTGCTTTTTCCATGATCCACCAGATGTTGGCAATTTGATCTCTGATTCCTCTGCCTTTTCTAAAACCAGCTTGAACATCAGGAAGTTCATGGTTCACATACTGCTGAAGCCTGGCTTGGAAAATTTTGAGCATTACTTTACTAGCATGTGAGATGAGTGCAATTGTGTGGTAGTTTGAGCATTTTTTGGCATTGCCTTTCTTTGGGATTGGAATGTAAACTGACAGTCCCATAAATTGAAACATGATTTTATGTTCATGTGTCAGGAAGCATTTAACAGGAAGCTTCCTGTGTGCTGTTTTGGATCTATCATGAATCCTCTGTTCCTTATTAATTCCTGAATATTCAGGAATTAAGAGGGGTGGCAAACTGCTCCCGGGGCTGAGGAATGCATGAATTTCCTTCATTAGTTTTTCCATACAGTGATAAGTACCTATTTATGACCCTCTTCCTTTTTATGAACCATACGGTAAAAGTGATTATTTACAACCCTCTCTTTTTGATATGGATTGCCTTATGTTTCCTTGATAATTTGTAAGTCTGGACTTTTGATCTTTATCTTTGCTGAAAATAGCTACCTTGTAAGACAGTATATACAGTGTCAGACTTTATTTTTTTGGGCTCCAAAATCACTGCAGATGGTGACTGCAGCCATGAAATTAAAAGACGCTTATTCCTTGGAAGGAAAGTTATGACCAACCTAGATAGCATATTCAAAAGCAGAGACATTACTTTGCCAACAAAGGTTCGTCTAGTCAAGGCTATGGTTTTTCCTGTGGTCATGTATGGATGTGAGAGTTGGACTGAAAAGAAGGCTGAATCCCAAAGAATTGATGCTTTTGAACTGTGGTGTTGGAGAAGACTCTTGAGAGTCCCTTGGACTGCAAGGAGATCCAACCAGTCCATTCTGAAGGATACCAGCCCTGGGATTTCTTTGGAAGGAATGATGCTAAAGCTGAAACTCCAGTACTTTGGCCACCTCATGCAAAGAGTTGACTCTTTGGCAAAGACTCTGATGCTGGGAGAGATTGGGGGAAGGAGGAGAAGGGGATGCCAGAGGATGAGATGGCTGGATGGCATCGCTGACTCGATGGATGTGAGTCTGGGTGAACTCCAAGAGTTGGTGATGGACAGGGAGGCCTGGCATGCTGTGATTCATGGGGTTGCAAAGAGTCGGACACGACTGAGTGACTGAACTGAACTGAAAAGAAGACAGTATATATACCCACACTATGTTGAATAAAACACCCTTGTTCCATCAGATCTTGGGTGCCTGTGTCTTTCTTTCTTTCTTTCTTTCTCTCTCTCTCTTTCCGGCTATTTCTCTGGAGCATAGAAACCCGTCGTGCTGACTCTCCTGCCTGGGCTTCTAAGACCCCCTCAAGAAGGCACACTGTACCTTCTTGACCCCTTCAGGAGGGTGCCCGGTGCCTTCGTGAGCGACGCAAGCTCTGTGTCAAGAGCTTTATTGGTTTTCTGCTTAAATCAAAGAATATCAGCCTCTTTCTCTGTCTCTTTTACTTTCTTATTATCAACTCTGGACCACCAGGTTCTGGTCCATTAAAAGACCTCAACATTCATGTTCGTAATATTCAGTGAAATAAGCTCCCTTTCATACTAGGGATTGACAGTAGAGGACTGTATTTTAGCAAACAGGAACTTATGGATGTGTCCTGGGAAAAGGAGAAGCAATAGGAAACCAGAAGTTCGATATCACAGTAGCTATTCAGGTGGAATCCTGTGATTTTTAATAGAGAATATCAGCCTTCTGCTACTTCCATCTTCACCCAGAATATTTAGAACAGGATATGGCATGACTGTTTGCCAGACATTTAATCTCTACAGATTCAACTGTCTCACTTCTGAAATAAGGACTAAATTATTTCTTTCTACCTTTGAATTCTTCACTCTTAGAATATTCTTGCTACGTCACTTCAGTCGTATCCGACTTTGTGCGACCCCATAGACGGCAGCCCACCAGGCTCCCCGTCCCTGGGATTCTCCAGGCAAGAACACTGGAGTGGGTTGCCATTTCCTTCTCCAATTAAGAATATTCTTAATCTCCAATAATTTTCCATTGGTCCTTATTCCTAGCTCTTCCTTGGAAATTCTACTTCCCTGATTCCTCGCTCAGAATTTTCATGCTGTGAGCTGGTGATGTGCTTTTGTCTTTTAGACCATAGTATACTTCTGTCTTCTGAAAGCTAAAATTTAGCTTTTATTCAATATTAATAAAAGTCTCTGCATGCCTTACTGCAACAGCCATAGGCCAGAGGGAGCAGAAATTAAGTAGTTCTGCCACTTACCAACTTCTCACTTTTCCCAAGAAGTATTGCTTTTTCATCCTTGCTAATTTGAGACTGAAGACATTGCCACAGAAAAATAAATCACCTTCAAGCACACCCCAGTAGCCCAGTTCAGGTGTTGAAAAGTGGCCAAATCAAGTGAAGGCTCTCATTTTAAGCAAAGTGATTAGGAAGGGAGGGGGCAGAGAAGAAAGGACTGACTATACAAAGATTTATGGCTGTAAAATAAATAGGTTTCAATGAAATTGGATAAAAAATGTTATATATACAGAATTTTGTCTTTTCATCTCAGTAAAGGGTTGGATCATAATAGCTGCTTCTTCATGTGTACCAGGTGTTCTTATTATGTGCCTGGTCAGTTAATTTGTCCCCTCATAGCATAGAAATGCTGCTGTCTCAGAAGGCTGAATTTGTTTTACATGTGTCAGAAAAACCTATGAGGTTAGTTTCAAATAAGGCATCCACTTTTTACCCTTGGCCTTATTGTCCTCTGTGGGATAAATGGTAGGGATTAGGGGACAAGGAGTGGATGGAGACCAGGAAAATGAGAGAGGTGCCAACCTAGGGAGAGAGACCCACGTGTCCCCCAGACACAGATTCCTCACCATGGTGAAGGTATACATGAGAAGCAGTCCTGAGACTGAGGAGGTGGTTGTTGGGAAGTCTGGTTCCTGTTGCCAGTGGCCTTCATGGCTGGTTGTGCTACCTAGACTTCATCAAATTCAGACTTTCATCCAAAAACTTCCCTTGTCCTTGTCCAGGACAAAAGCCCTGGCACGGACCAGGAACTGAATGAATCACACCAAACTATGTCATAATTTAACCAGATTTAAAGAAGTCTTGAAAATTCCCAGAAATTGGATGGCCAGATTTTAATGAGAACACACTGATCTCCCAGCACAAAACTCCTGACCTGGCAGGCCTATTAGGGCATGCAGACTGTCTACCTCTTCAGCAGCCCCTGGTGGTTCACAGAAATGACAAAAGCTTCATGATAACTAAGGACTGTCCTTTTGCACATACTTAAATGTCTTTATCTTGTGATAATTAGGAAAGCCACAGACTTCAGATTTCTCATTAAAACACTCACAACTCTTTTCTCCCCTTGAGGAAAAGTACTTAAGCAAGAAATAAAATTGCCACAACAAAACAAAACAAAAACACAAATCCAATGGCAACTGTATCATGTTTCTCTCGTCAGAATCCTAGCCTTCGGTTCTCATAGTTTAAAAGCTTTCAGTTCAGTTCAGTCGCTGAATCATGTCTGACTCTTTGCAACCCCATGAATCACAGCATGCCAGGCCTCCTTGTCCATCACCAACTCCCAGAGTTCACCCAAACCCGTGTCCATCGAGTCAGTGATGCCATCCAGCCATCTCATCCTCCATCGTCCCCTTCTCCTCCTGCCCCCAATCCCTCCCAGCATCAGAATCTTTTCCAATGAGTCAACTCTTCACATGAGGTGGCCAAAGTATTGGAGTTTCAGCTCAGCATCAGTCCTTCCAACGAATACCCAGGACTGATCTCCTTTAGGATGGACTGGTTGGATCTTCTTGCAGTCCAAGGGACTCTCAAGAGTCTTCTCCAATACCACAGCTAAAACACATCAATTCTTCACCACTCAGCTTTCTTCACAGTCCATCTCTCACATCTACATGACAACTGGCAAAACCATAGCCTTGACTAGATGGACCTTTGTTGGCAAAGTAATGTCTCTGCTTTTGTATATGCTATCTAGGTTTGTCATAACTTTCCTTCCAAGGAGTTAGTGTCTTTTAATTTCATGGCTGCAATCACCATTTTCCGTGATTTTGGAGCCCCCCAAAATAAAGTCTGACACTGTTACCACTGTTTCCCCATCTATTTCACATGAAGTGATGGGACCAGATGCCATGATCTTAGCATGATTTTTCAGGATTTGAAATAGCTCAACTGGAATTCCATCACCTCCACTAGCTTTAGTGACATATAATTCACATTCAATTCATCCATTTAAATTGTATGATTATTCAGTGGTTTTTTTGGATATTCAGAGTTATGTAACTATCACTACACTCAATTTTAGGAAATTTTATTCATCATCCTCAAAGAAACCCTATTAGAAGTCACTGCCAATTCCCACCTCTCCCCAGTCCCTGACATCCACTATCTATCTCTGTAGATCTGCCTGATTTGGAGCATCTCACATAAATGAAAGCATATAATATGTGGGCTTTTATGACTGACTTATTTCATTGCATGATGTTTTCAAGATTGATTTATGCTATGAGGTGTGTCTGTACTTCAATCTTTTTTGGGTTGGATAATCACGATGCTGTGATCACTCACCTAGAGCCAGGCATCCTGGAATGTGAAGTCAGGTGGGCCTTAGGAAGCATCACTATGAACAAAGCTAGTGGAGGTGATGGAATTCCAGTTGAGCTATTTCAAATCCTAAAAGATGATGCTGTGAAAGTGCTGCACTCAATATGCTAGCAAATTTGGAAAACTCAGCAGTGGCCACAGAACTGAAAAAGGTCAGTTTTCATTCTAATCCCAAAGAAAGGCAATGCCAAAGAATGCTCAAACTACTGCACAATTGCACTCATCTCACACGCTAGTAAAGTAATGCTCAAAATTCTCCAAGCCAGGCTTCAGCAGTACATGAACTGTGAACTACTAGATGTTCAATCTGGTTTTAGAAAAGTCAGAGGAACCAGAGATCAAATTGCCAACATCCGCTGCATCATGGAAAAAGCAAGAGAGTTCCAGAAAAGCATCTATTTCTGCTTTATTGACTATGCCAAAGCCTTTGACTCTGTGGATCACAATAAACTGTGGAAAATTCTGAAAGAGATGGGAATACCAGTCCACCTGACCTGCCTCTTGAGAAACCTGTATGCAGGTCACGAAGCAACAGTTAGAACTGGACATGGAACCACAGACTGGTTCCAAATAGGAAAAGGAGTACGTCAGATCAGATCAGTCGCTCAGTCTTGTCCAACTCTTCGCGACCCCATGAATTGCAGCACGCCAGGCCTCCCTGTCCATCACCAACTCCCGGAGTTCACTCAGACTCACCTCCATTGAGTCAGTGATGCCATCCAGCCATCTCATCCTCTGGCGTCCCCTTCTCCTCTTGCCCCCAATCCCTCCCAGCATCAGAGTCTTTTCCAATGAGTCAACTCTTCACATGAGGTGGCCAAAGTACTGGAGTTTCAGCTTTAGCATCATTCCTTCCAAAGAAATCCCAGGGCTGATCTCCTTCAGAATGGACTGGTTGGATCTCCTTGCAGTCCAAGGGACTCTCAAGAGTCTTCTCCAACACCACAGTTCAAAAGCATCAATTCTTCAGCGCTCAGCCTTCTTCATAGTCCAACTCTCACATCCATACATGACCACAGGAAAAACCATAGCCTTGACTAGACGAACCTTTGTTGGCAAAGTAATGTCTCTGCTTTTGAATATGCTATCTAGGTTGGTCATTACTTTCCTTCCAAGGAGTAAGCTTCTTTTAATTTCATGGCTGCAGTCACCATCTGTAGTGATTTTGGAGCCCAGAAAAATAAAGTCTGACACTGTTTCCACTGTTTCCTCATCTATTTACCATGAAGTGATGGGATCAGATGCCATGATCTTCGTTTTCTGAATGTTGAGCTTTAAGCCAACTTTGTCACTCTCCACTTTCACTTTCATCAAGAGGCTTTTTAGTTCCTCTTCACTTTCTGTCATAAGGGTGGTTTCATCTGCATATCTGAGGTTATTGATATTTCTCCCGGCAATCTTGATTCCAGCTTGTGTTTCTTCCAGTCCAGCGTTTCTCATGATGTATTCTGCATATAAGTTAAATACGCAGGGTGACAATATACAGCCTTGATGAACTCCTTTTCCTATTTGGAACCAGTCTGTGGTTCCATGTCCAGTTCTAACTGTTGCTTCCTGACCCACATACAAATTTCTCAAGACGCAGGTCAGGTGGTCTGGTATTCCCATGTCTTTCAGAATTTTCTGCAGTTTATTGTGATCCACACAGTCAAAGGCTTTGGCATAGTCAATAAAGCAGAAATAGATGCTTTTCTGGAACTCTCTTGCTTTTTCCATGATGCAGAAGATGTTGGCAATTTGATCTCTGGTTCCTCTGCCTTTTCTAAAACCAGCTTGAACATCAGGAAGTTCACGGTTCACATACTACTGAAGCCTGTCTTAGAGAATTTTGAGCATTATTTTACTAGAGTGTGAGATGAGTGCAATTGTGTGGTAGTTTGAACATTCTTTTGGATTGCCTTTCTTTGGGATTGGAATGAAAACTGACCTTTTCCAGTTCTGTGGCCACTGCTGAGTTTTCCAAGGCTGTATATTGTCACCCTGCTTATTTAACTTATATGCAGAGTACATCATGAGAAATGCCTGGCTGGAGGAACACAAGCTGATATCAAGATTGCCGGGAGAAATATCAATAACCTCAGATATGCGGATGACACCACCTTTATGGCAGAAAGTGAAGCAGAAGTAAAGAACCTCTTGATGAATGTGTAAGAGGAGAGTGAAAAAGTTGGCTTAAAGCTCAACATTCAGAAAACTAAGAGTGTGGCATCTGGTCCCATCACTTCATGGCAAATAGATGGGGAAACAGTGGAAACAGCGGCTGACTTTATTTTTCTGGGCTCCAAAATCACTGCAGATGGTGATTGCAGCCATGAAATTAAAAGACACTTACTCCTTGGAAGGAAAGTTATGACCAACGTAGACAGCATATTTAAAAGCAGAGACATTGTTTTGCCAACAAAGGTCCATCTAATCAAGGCTATGGTTTTTCCAGTGATCATGTACAAATGTGAGAGTTGGACTATAAAGAAAGCTGAGCGCCAAAGAATTGAAACTTTTGAACTGTGGTGTTGGAGAAGACTCTTGAGAGTCCCTTGGACTGCAAGGATATCCAACCAGTCCATCCTAAAGGAGATCAGTCCTGGGTATTCATTGGAAGGACTGATGTTGAAGCTGAAACTCCAATACTTTGGCCACCTGATGCAAAGAGCTGACTCATTTGAAAAGACCCTGATGCTGGGAAAGATTGAGGGCAGGAGGAGAGGGGGACAACAGAGGATGAGATGGTTGGTAGGCATCACTGACTCGATGACATGGGTTTGGGTAAACTCCAGGAGTTGGTGATAGACAGGGAGGCCTGGTGGGCTGCGTTTCATGGGGTCACAAAGAATCAGACATGACTGCGTGACTGAACTGAACTGAATGTCCCATTGTTACTTTTTGTGTGTCCATTTATCATAGGCACTTGGGTTATTTCTACCTTTGATTATTAAGAGTAATGCTGCTACAAAATTGTATACAAGTCGTTGTATGAACATATGTTTCTCTCTAGGTTATAGACCCAGGAGTAGAATTTCTGGGTCATGCAGTAACTCTGTGTTTAAAATTTTGGGAAACTTTGGAACCACTTTTTAAATTGTTCCACCATTTGACATTCCCGCCAACAATGTATAAGTGTCCCAATTTCTCTGCATCTTCACCAACACTTACTATTTGTCTTTTTGTCTCATATTGCAAAGTAAGATGAAAATGATTTTTAAACATGGAAAAAGGGAAAATAAAGGCACCCATAGTTCTACCAGTAAAAGTACTAATATGTATGACCAAATTAGAAAAATTCAAACTGTGTAGAAAAGCACAAATAAAAGGTACTCCCATTCCCTCTCCCAGTCACTCCTGCTGAAAGTGAGTATGTCAGGCCAGAAGAAAGAAGCCTCATGTGTACATGGTATACTTTTTATTTGGTATGTTTGATTTTGTTGTTGTTGTTCAGGCACTTAGTAATGCCTGACTCTTTGAAACCCCATGTAGTGCAACACACCAGGCCTCCCTGTCCTGCACCATCTCCTGGAGCTTGCCCAAACTCATATCCATTGAGTTGGTGATGTCAGCCCCTTCTCCTCCTGCCTTCAATGTTTCCCAGCATCAGGGTCTTTTCTAATGAGTGGACTCTTCGCATCAGGAGGCCAAAGTATTGGAACTTCAGCTTCAGCATCAGTACTTCAAATGAATATTCAGGAATGATTTCGTTTGGGATTGACTGGTTTGATCTCCTTGCAGTCCAAGGGACTCTCAATAGTCTTCTCTAACACAACAGTTCAAAAGCATCAGTTTTCCGGTGCTCAGCTTTCTTTATGGTCAGAGTCTCAAATCCATACATGACTACTGCAAAAACCATTGCTTTGACTAGATGGACCTTTTTTGGCAAAGTAATGTCTCTGCTTTTTAATACGCTATCTGGCTTTTCTTCCAAGGAGGAAGCATCTTTGAATTTCATGGATGCAGTCACCATATGCAGTGGTTTTGGAGCCCCCCAAAATAAAGTCTCTCTGTTTCCATTGGTTTCCCCATCTATTTGCCATAAAGTGATGGGACTGGATGCCATGATCTTAGTTTACTGAATGTTGAGATTTAAGCCAACTTTTTCACCCTCCTCTTTCACTTTCATCAACAGGCTCTTTAGTTCTTCTTCACTTTCTGCCATAAGTGGGGTGCCATCTGCATATTTGAGGGTATTGATATTTCTCCCAGCAATCTTGATTCCAGTGTGTGCTTCATCCATATGGCATTTCACATGAAGTACTCTGCATACAAGTTAAATAAGCAGGGTGACAATATACAGCCTTGACATACTCCTGTCCCAATTTGGAACCAGTCTATTGTTCCATGTCCAGTTCTAACTGTTGTTTCTTGACCTGCATACAGCTTTCTCAGGAAGTAGGTAAGGTGGTCTGGTATTCCCATCTCTTTAAGAACTTTCCACAGTTTGTTGTAATGGATACAGTCAACCAGGACTTTCCTGGTGGCTCAGATGGTAAAGCGTCTGTCTAAAATGCAGGAGATGGGGGTTCGATCCATGGGTCAAGAAGATCCCCTGGAGAAGGAAATGGAACCCACTCCAGTACTACTGACTGGAAAATCTCATGGACGGAAGAGCATGGTGGGCTACAGTCCATGGGATCACAAAGAGTCGGACACTACTGAGTGACTTCACTCACACAGTCAAAGGCTTTGATGTACTCAATAAAGCAGAAATAAAAGTTTTTCTGGAACTCTCTTGCTTTTTCAAGGATACAATTGATGTTGGCAATTTGATCTCTGGTGTCTCTGCCTTTTTGAAATCCAGCTTGAATATCTGGAATTTCACAGTTCATGTACTGTAGAACCTGGCTTAGAGAATTTTGAGCATTACTTTGCAAGTGTGTGACATGATTGCAATTGTGCAGTAGTTTGAACATTCTTTGGCATTGCCTTTCTTTGGGATTGGAATGAAAACTGACCTTGTCCAGTCCTGTGGCCACTGCTGAGTTTTCCAAATTTGCTGGCATGTTGAGTGCAGCACTTTCACAGCATCATCTTTCAGGATTTGAAATAGCTCAACTGGAATTCCATCACCTCCACTAGCTTTGTTCGTAGTGATGCTTTCGAAGACCCACTTGACTTCACATTCCAGGATGTCAGGCTCTAGGTCAGTGATCACACCATTGTGGTTTTCTGGGTCATGAAGATCTTTTTTGTATAGTTCTTTTGTGTATTCTTGCCACCTCTTTTTAATATTTTCTGCTTCTGTTAGGTCCATACAATTTCTGTCCTTTATTGTGCCCATCTTTGCATGAAATATTCCCTTAGTATCCCTAATTTTCTTGAAGAGATCTCTAGTCTTTCCCATTCTAATGTTTTCTTTCTATTTTTTTGCATTGATAGCTGCGGAAGGCTTTTTTATCTCTCTTAGTTATTCTTTAGAACTCTGCACTCAAATGGGTATATCATTCCTTTTCTCCTTTGTCTTTAGCTTCTCTTCTTTTCTCAGCTATTTGTAAGGCCTCCTCAGACAATCATTTTGCCTTTTTGCATTTCTTTTTCTTGGGAATGATCTTGATCCCTGCCTCCTGTACAATGTCACAAACCTCCATCCATAGTTATTCAGACACTCTGTCTATCAGATTGAGTCCCTTGAATCTATTTGTCACTTCCACTGTATAGTCATAAGGGATTTGATGTAGGTCATACCTGAATGATCTAGTGGTTTTCCCTACTTTCTTCAATTTAAGTCTGAATTTGGCAATAAGGAATTCATGATCAGGGCTACAGTCAACTCCCAGTCTTGTTTTTCTTGACTGTATAGAGCTTCTCCAGCTTTGGCTGCAAAGAATATAATCAATCTGATTTTGGTGTTAGCCATCTGGTGATGTCCATGTGTAGAGTCTTTTCTTGTGTTGTTGGAAGAGGGTGTTTGTTATGACCAATGCGTTCTCTTGGCAAAACTCTATTAGCCTTTGCCCTGCTTCGTTTTGTACTCCAAGGCCAAACTTGTATGTTACTCCAGGTATATCTTGACTTTCTATTTTTGCATTTCAGCCCCCTATAATGAAAAGGTCATTTTTGAGGGTGTTAGTTCTAGAAGGTTTTGTAAGTCTTTATAGAACCATTCACCTTTGGCTCCTTCAGCATTACTGGTCGGGGCATAGATTTGGATTTCTGTGATATTGAATGTTTTGCCTTGGAAACAAACAGAGATCATTCTGTCATTTTTGAGATTTCACCCAAGAACTGCATTTCAGACTTTTGTTGACTATGAGGGCTACTCCATTTCTTCTGAAGGATTCTTACCCACGGTAGTATATATAATGGTCATCTGAGTTAAATTCGCCCATTCCAGTCCACTTTAGTTCACTGATTACTAAAATGTCAATGTTCACTCTTACTATCTCCTGTTTGACCACTTCCTATTTACCTTAATTCATGGACCTAACATTCCAGGTTCCTATGCAATATTGTTCTTTACAGCATCAGACTTTACTTCCATCACCAGTCTCATCCACAGCTGGGCATAGTTTTTGCTTTGGCTCTGGGTCTTCATTCTTTCTGGAGTTATTTCTCCACTCTTCTCCAGTGGCATATTGGACACCTACCAACCTGGGGAGTTCATCTTTCAGTGTCCTATCTTTTTGCCTTTTATACTTTTCATTGGGTTCTCAATGCAAGAATACTTAAGTGGGTTGCCATTCCCTTCTCCAGTGGGCCACATTTTGTCAGAACTCTCCGCCCTATGAACCTTTGTGGGCAAAGTATTGTCTGTGCTTTTTAATACACTAAGTTTGTCATAGCTTTTGTTCAGGAGCAAGTGTCTTTTAATTTCATGGTTGCAGTCACCATCTGCAGTGATTTTGGAGCTCATGAAAATAAGTCTGTCACTGTTTCAATTGTTTTCCCATCTATTTGCCATGAAGTGATGGGACCAGATGCCATGGTCTTTATTTTTTGAACATTGAGTTTTAAGCCAGATTTTTCACTCTTCTCTTTCACCTTCATCAAGAGGCTTGTTAGTTCTTCACTTTCTGCCATAAGGGTTGTGTCATCTGCATAACTGAGGTTATTGATATTTTTCTATGCAATCTTGATTCCAGCCTGGCATTTCACAGGATGTACTCTGCATTTATGTTAAATAAGCAGGGTGACATATACAGCCTTGATGTATTATTTCCCCCATTTTGAATCTGTCCACTACTCCTTGTCTGATTCTAACTTGCTTTTTGACCTGTATACATGTTTCACAGAAGGCGGATAAGGTGGTCTGGTATTCTCAACTCTGTAAGAATTTTCCACAGTTTGTTGTGATTCTCAGAGTCAAAGGCTTTAGCACAGTGAAGCTGAAATAGATGTTTTTCTGAAATTCTGCTTTTTTTTTTTTATGATCCAATGGATGTTGGCAATTTGATCTCTGGTTCCTCTGCCTTTTCTAAATCTAACTTGAACATCTTTAAGTTCTTGGTTCACATACTGTTGAAGCTTAGCTGAGAGCATTTTGAGCATTACTTTGCTAGCATGTGAAATGAGTGCAATCTGTGGTAGTTTGAACAGTCTTTGGCATTGCTCTTCTTTGGGATTTGAGTGAAAACTGACCTTTTCCAGTCCCATGGCCACTGCTGAGTTTTCCAAATTTTCTGGCATATTGAATGCCACACTTTCACAGCATCGCCGTCTAGGATTTGAAATAGCTCATGTGGATTTCCATCACCTCCTCTAGCTATGCAGTTGTATACCTGTATATGGTATCACTGTCATCTCTTGCTATAAGTATATGTCATCCGTCTCTTGTCCAGAAGGCCTGTAGCCTCCAAAGAATAAGGACGTGTCGGCTCAGGATAAGCAGCCAGGCTTCAGGAGTCCTGGAGGGCATAGCGGTGCCTTCTCCCTTTGTGTCTTCCCTTGGGCTCACCAAAGTATTCTGCATGTAAGAAAAAACATTTCTACAAGCTGGCTTTTTATTTAACTGTGGCAGGAAGAAGACCCTAGTGTATGTGTTGGCTTTCTTTTTCTGCTGAGCCTCCTAAAGTAAAGCCCAAGGGGTGGGGAAGCTGAGCCAGGGTCAGTGGTCCTCTTATGTGCCTGCATTGTACTCTGCACTAGGCGATTAGATCAGGCTCCATGCTTTTGATAATGCCTGCATGCTCTCAACCATATCTTCTTCAAATAGATTTTCCTGCAAGCATGCTGTTTCTGGCATTTGCTGTTGCCCAGGAAGCTACAGGGACAGGTGATAGGAAAGCATTCATAATTAAGTTTATTCGTAATGATGGCTAGGGAAGAAGCTTTCTGTCAAAGGCACATTTAAATTCGATGAGTCAACCCTTTTTGCAATTACCATGCAGAAAAGCTTAATATAATCTATTGAATTGGCCTCTGTAAGATGACACAGAAACCCTTAGACACCTCCGGGATGACTCGATGCCCTTGGTGTGGGACAATCAACTTAATGTTCTGTGTTTCCTGGGAATGAACTTTCCCTCATTTCACCCCATAGTCTACATTATAAGATTCCCTACGCTGTCAAGAACCATCTTCTTTTAGGCAAAATATGGAAACAATTGAAATAGTGTAGCACAATGAAAGTACTTCCCCAGCTCAGATATGATAAAAAAAAAATTAGTAGAATATATTAATGGAACAGTGGAAAAAGCATAAAAGCAGTGGTATTTAAATATTATGATTGTAATAAATATTTATTTCATGCTAATGATGCATTGCATAAAATAAAAGACAAAATGAGATGCAGAATTAATCATGTGTCTACCCTGGTGATCTTAGCTAAGTGAAAAGTTATTCTATGAAACAGATGATGTGGAAAGGAAAAGATTAATTTGTGCATTTTAACCTCTGAAATAAGTGTTTAGGAAGCATAAAATAATAAACAATTTTAGCACATATAACATTCCAGACACTGTGTGAGCAATTTCCATGGATTATATAATGCTTACAATGCCTAAGTATATGTTTAATAAATGATGATGACCATGTGATAATGGGGCTTCCAAGGTGTCACTACTGGTAAAGAAACTGCCTACCAATGCAGAAGAAGCAAGAGATTGGGGTGTGACCCCTGAGTTGGGAAGATCCCCTGGAGGAAGAAATGGCAATCCACTCTAGTATTCTTGCCTGGAAAATTCCATGCACAGAGGAGCCTGGCAGTTACAATCCAAGGGTCACAAAGAGTCAGACACTACTGAGCAACCAAGCACATGGTAATAGTAATGATAATGTTAATATAGATAATATCTACCATTTTGTGTGCACTGTGCTAAGCTCATTATATATATCATTATATTTAGTTCTCATAACTCTTTTCTACATATTGATGTAGTTTGTGATATCACAGTTGTTAAATATATAGACACAGACAAAAATAGCAAAACTTTCTATTTCTAGTATGCTGCTGCTGCTGCTACTGCTGATAAGTCGCTTCAGTCATGTCCAATTCTGTGCGACCCCATAGACGGCAGCCCACCAGGATCCCCCGTCCCTGGGATTCTCCAGGCAAGAATACTGGAGTGGGTTGCCATTTCCTTCTGCAATGCATGAAAGTGAAAAGTGAAAGTGGACCTGAGCAAGATGGCGGAGGAGTAGGACAGGGAGAACACTTTCTCCCCCACAGATTCATCAAAAGAGCATTTAAATGTCGAGTAAATTCCACAAAACAACTTCTGAATGCCGGCAGAGGACATCAGGCACCCAAAAAAGCAACCCAACTCTTCAAAAGGAGAGCGACTGAACAAGTGAGCCTAAAAAAAAAAAAAAGTGTCCGCCACCGTCCCCTTTGTGTCAGGGTGGAAACCAGACACTGAAGAGACAGACCAGCAAACAGAAGAAGTTATAACAGAGGGAAACGCCTTGGAAGCTACAGAGAGAAATACAGCTCCACCCACCAGAACACAGACATAAGCTTTCCTAACCAGGAAACCTTGACAAGCCACCTGTACAAACCCACACACAGCGAGGAAATGCCACAATAAAGAGAACTCCACAAACTGCTAGAATACAGAAAGGACACCCCAAACTCAGCAATTTAAACAAGATGAAGAGACAGAGGAATACCCAACAGATAAAGGAACAGGAGAAATGCCCACCAAACCAAAAAAAAGAGGAAGAGATAGGGAATCTACCTGATAAAGAATTCCAAATAATGATAGTGAAATTGATCCAAAATCTTGACATTAAAATGGAATCACAGATAAATAGCATAGAGACAAGGATTGAAAAGATGCAAGAAAGGTTTAACAAGGACCTAGAAGAGATAAAAATGAGTCAATATATAATGAATAATGCAATAAATGAAATTAAAAACACTCTGGAGGCAACAAATAGTAGAATAACAGAGGCAGAAGATAGGATTAGTGAATTAGAAGATAGAATGGTAGAAATAAATGAATCAGAAAGGATAAAAGAAAAACGAATTAAAAGAAATGAGGACTATCTCAGAGACCTCCAGGACAATATTAAACGCTACAACATTCTAATCATAGGGGTTCCAGAAGAAGAAGACAAAAAGAAAGACCATGAGAAAATACTTGAAGAGATAATAGTTGAAAACTTCCCTAAAATGGGGAAGGAAATAATCACCCAAGTCCAGAAACCCAGAGAGTCCCAAACAGGATAAACCCAAGGCAAAACACCCCAAGACACATATTAATCAAATTAACAAAGATCAAACACAAAGAACAAATATTAAAAGCAGCAAGGGAAAAACAGCAAATAACACACAAGGGAATTCCCATAAGGATAACAGCTGATCTTTCAATAGAAACTCTTCAAGCCAGGAGGGAATGGCAAGACATACTTAAACTGATGAAAGAAAATAACCTACAGCCCAGATTATTGTACCCAGCAAGGATCTCATTCAAGTATGAAGGAGAAATCAAAAGCTTTTCAGACAAGCAAAAGCTGAGAGAATTCTGCACCACCAAACCAGCTCTCCAACAAATACTAAAGGATATTCTCTAGACAGGAAACACAAAAACGGTGTATAAATTTGAACCCAAAACAATAAAGTAAATGGCAACGGGATCATACTTATCAGTAATTACCTTAAACGTAAATGGGTTGAATGCCCCAACCAAAAGACAAAGACTGGCTGAATGGATACAAAAACAAGACCCCTATATATGTTGTCTACAAGAGACCCACCTCAAAACAGGGGACACATGCAGACTGAAAGTGAAGGGCTGGAAAAAGATTTTCCATGCAAATAGGGACCAAAAGAAAGCAGGAGTAGCAATACTCATATCAGATAAAATAGACTTTAAAACAAAGGCTGTGAAAAGGGACAAAGAAGGTCACTACATAATGATCAAAGGATCAATCCAAGAAGAAGATATAACAATTATAAATATATATGCACCCAACATGGGAGCACCGCAATATGTAAGACAAATGCTAACAAGTATGAAAGGAGAAAATTAACAATAACACAATAATAGTGGGAGACTTTAATACCCCACTCACACCTATGGATAGATCAACTAAACAGAAAATTAACAAGGAAACACAAACTTTAAATGATACAATAGACCAGTTAGACCTAATTGATATCTATAGGACATTTCATCCCAAAACAATGAATTTCACCTTTTTCTCAAGTGCACATGGAACCTTCTCCAGGATAGATCACATCCTGGGCCATAAAGCTAGCCTTGGTAAATTCAAAAAAATAGAAATCATTCCAAGCATCTTTTCTGACCACAATGCAGTAAGATTAGATCTCAATTACAGGAGAAAAACCATTAAAAATTCCAACATATGGAGGCTGAACAACACGCTGCTGGATAACCAACAAATCACAGAAGAAATCAAAAAAGAAATCAAAATTTGCATAGAAACGAATGAAAATGAAAACACAACAACCCAAAACCTGTGGGACACGGTAAAAGCAGTCCTAAGGGGAAAGTTCATAGCAATACAGGCACACCTCAAGAAACAAGAAAAAAGTCAAATAAATAACCTAACTCTATACCTAAAGCAACTAGAAAAGGAAGAAATGAAGAACCCCAGGGTTAGTAGAAGGGAAGAAATCTTAAAAATTAGGGCAGAAATAAATGCAAAAGAAACAAAAGAGACCATAGCAAAAATCAACAAAGCCAAAAGCTGGTTCTTTGAAAGGATAAATAAAATTGACAAACCATTAACCACACTCATCAAGAAACAAAGGGAGAAAAATCAAATCAATAAAATTAGAAACAAAAATGGAGAGATCACAACAGACAACACAGAAATACAAAGGATCATAAGAGACTACTATCAACAATTATATGCCAATAAAATGGACAACGTGGAAGAAATGGACAAATTCTTAGAAAAGTACAACTTTCCAAAACTGGACCAGGAAGAAATAGAAAATCTTAACAGACCCATCACAAGCACGGAAATTGAAACTGTAATAAAAAATCTTCCAGCAAACAAAAGCCCAGGTCCAGACGGCTTCACAGCTGAATTCTACCAAAAATTTAGAGAAGAACTAACACCTATCCTGCTCAAACTCTTCCAGAAAATTGCAGAGGAAGGTAAACTTCCAAACTCATTCTATGAGGCCACCATCACCCTAATACCAAAACCTGACAAAGATCCCACAAAAAAAGAAAACTACAGGCCAATATCACTGATGAACATAGATGCAAAAATCCTTAACAAAATTCTAGCAATCAGAATCCAACAACACATTAAAAAGATCATACACCATGACCAAGTGGGCTTTATCCCAGGGATGCAAGGATTCTTCAATATCCACAAATCAATCAATGTAATACACCACATTAGCAAATTGAAAAATAAAAACCATATGATGATCTCAATAGATGCAGAGAAAGCCTTTGACAAAATTCAACATCCATTTATGATAAAAACTCTCCAGAAAGCAGGAATAGAAGGAACATACCTCAACATAATAAAAGCTATATATGACAAACCCACAGCAAACATTGTCCTCAATGGTGAAAAATTAAAGCATTTCCTCTAAAGTCAGGAACAAGACAAGGGTGCCCACTTTCACCATTACTATTCAACATAGTTTTGGAAGTTTTGGCCACAGCAATCAGAGCAGAAAAAGAAATAAAAGGAATCCAAATTGGAAAAGAAGAAGTAAAACTCTCATTGTTTGCAGATAACATGATCCTCTACATAGAAAACCCTAAAGACTCCACCAGAAAATTACTAGAACTAATCAATGACTATAGTAAAGTTGCAGGATATAAAATCAACACACAGAAATCCCTTGCATTCCTATACACTAATAACAAGAAAACAGAAAGAGAAATTAAGGAAACAATTCCATTCACCATTGCAACGAAAAGAATAAAATACTTAGGAATATATCTACCTAAAGAAACTAAAGACCTATATATAGAAAACTATAAAACACTGGTGAAAGAAATCAAAGAGGACACTAATAGATGGAGAAATATACCGTGTTCATGGATTGGAAGAATCAATATAGTGAAAATGAGTATACTACCCAAAGCAGTCTATAGATTCAATGCAATCCCTATCAAGCTACCAACAGTATTCTTCACAGAGCTAGAACAAATAATTTCACAATTTGTATAGAAATACAAAAAAACCTTGAATAGCCAAAGCAATCTTGAGAAAGAAGAATGGAACTGGAGGAATCAACCTACCTGACTTCAGGCTCTACTACAAAGCCACAGTTATCAAGACAGTATGGTACTGGCACAAAGACAGAAATATAGATCAATGGAACAAAATAGAAAGCCCAGAGATAAATCCACGCACATATGGACACCTTATCTTTGACAAAGGAGGCAAGAATATACAATGGATTAAAGACAATCTCTTTAACAAGTGGTACTGGGAAATCTGGTCAACCACTTGTAAAAGAATGAAACTAGAACACTTTCTAACACCATACACAAAAATAAACTCAAAATGGATTAAAGATCTAAACGTAAGACCAGAAACTATAAAACTCTTAGAGGAGAACATAGGCAAAACACTCTCTGACATACATCACAGCAGGATCCTCTATGACCCACCTCCCAGAATACTGTAAATAAAAGCAAAAATCAACAAATGGGACCTAATTAACCTTAAAAGCTTCTGCACATCAAAGGAAACTATTAGTAAGGTGAAAAGACAGCCTTCAGAATGGGAGAAAATAATAGCAAATGAAGCAACGGACAAACAACTAATCTCAAAAATATACAAGCAACTCCTACAGCTCAACTCCAGAAAAATAAATGACCCAATCAAAAAATGGGCCAAAGAACTAAATAGACATTTCTCCAAAGAAGACATACAGATGGCTAACAAACACATGAAAAGATGTTCAACATCACTCATTATCAGAGAAATGCAAATCGAAACCACTATGAGGTACCATTTCACACCAGTCAGAATGGCTGCGATCCAAAAGTCTACAAGTAATAAATGGTGGAGAGGATGTGGAGAAAAGGGAACCCTCTTACACTGTTGGTGGGAATGCAAACTAGTACAGCCACTATGGAGAACAGTGTGGAGATTCCTTAAAAAACTGGAAATAGAACTGCCTTATGATCCAGCAATCCCACTGCTGGGCATATACACTGAGGAAACCAGAAGGGAAAGAGACACGTGTACCCCAGTGTTCATCGCAGCACTGTTTATAATAGCCAGGACATGGAAGCAACCTAGATGTCCATCAGCAGATGAAAGGATAAGAAAGCTGTGGTACATATACACAATGGAGTATTACTCAGCCATTAAAAAGAAAACATTTGAATCAGTTCTAATGAGGTGGATGAAACTGGAGCCTATTATACAGAGTGAAGTAAGCCAGAAGGAAAAACACCAATACAGTATACTAACGCATATATATGGAATTTAGAAAGATGGTAACAATAATCCTGTGTATGAGACAGCAAAAGAGACACTGATGTATAGAACAGTCTTATAGACTCTGTGGGAGAGGGAGAGGGTGGGAAGATTTGGGAGAATGGCATTGAAACATGTAAAATATCATGTATGAAATGAGTTGCCAGTCCAGGTTTGATGCACGATACTGGATGCTTGGGGCTAGTGCACTAGGACAACCCAGAGGGATGGTATGGGGAGGGAGGTGGGAGGAGGGTCTAGGATGGGGAACACATGTATACCTGTGGCGGATTCATTTTGATATTTGACAAAACTAATACAATTATGTAAAGTTTAAAAATAAAATAAAATTTAAAAAAAGAAAGAAAGAAGGAAAGAAAAGTGAAAGTGAAGTCACTTAGTCGTGCCTGACTCTTAGCGACCCCATGGACTGCAGCCTACCAGGCTCCTCTGTCCATGAGATTTTCCAGGCAAGAGTACTGGAGTGGGTTGCCATTGCCTTCTCCTCTAGTATGCTATATCCTACAAAAGAGAAAAACTTTTACTTATCTACACAAAGGTCTCTTTTAAATTTATCATGGGAGGTTTACAAAGATTGTTTTGGTTTCTCATCCATCTGAATGAGAGACACACTCACTTGTGAAAGCAAAAGTAAAATTCATTGCTCACCTATATTTTCTTAAACACTCTGTGCTGGGCTCTGTGTGAGGGAGATACTAAGGATCAGAACTCAGTGTCTAAAGAACAAAAACATATTATATGTGATACAGAGATAGAGACAAGAAAGGGCATTGACTATGGCCACATACAGGTACCAAAGTATGAAGATATTGTGTAAGCCTGGGGTGTCTCTTCCACCAGCCATGAGGAGAGTTTAAATGCAAATTTATTGAAATAAAATTAAAAATACAGTTCCTCATTTATACTAGCCACCTTTCCAGTGCACAAAGCACACCTCCCTCCTCACCACTGGGCTGGGTATATAGCCTAAGCTAAAAGAAATGATCTCATTCTTCTGGACAGGGACAGTTATGGGGTCATTGTTTGACTCAGGAAGGGTCACTTTTCCATGACTGATCCAGGTGCACACAGACAGCTGTTTTGTCTTCGGAGAGCAGAAGCTCTGAGAATCATATTAGCCTAAATCTACTACAGGCCATCACTACAACCAAGTGGAGAGAACGTGACAGAGAACTCCGTCAAATCTAAAAAGAGCAGAGAAAGGAAGAGGGAGGAGGCGGAAGAGAAGGAAGAAGTGAGAAGAAGCTTTAAAGTGATTTTTGTTTGTACTTCTGGGCTCACCTGTACATGAAGTGCCAGCCTCATAAACAATCTGCTTCCACTTTGCTGGAAGGAGTCTAAGTTAGTTTACTTCATTTTCAGCCAAAGGACTTGGCTGAAATTCATTTTCTCCACATCCTGAAGCCAACTAAGTACAGGGAAGAAAATTAGCTGATAATGTAGTTTATACCAAGTTGTAAGTTACTCACAGCTCAGTGTTCCATCTGCTCACTAAAATGTCAGATTTTTGAAAGGACCCTGAAGAGTTGATGCCCTCTTTCCATAGTACTCTATGTTACCTGCTTTTTCTTTCTTTTCTTCATACTCTCTTTTCCATTAGGAATTAGTTTTTTAGAGCAGTTTAGATTTATATAAAAATTGTGGAGAAAGTATCAAGAATACCCCTATACTCCCTCCCTCCCCAACAATTTCCCCACTTATTAACATCTTGTATTAGTGTGGTGCATTTATTGCAATTGATGAACACATATTGATATATTATTATTAACTTCATGACAAATAGATGGGGAAAAAGTGAAAACAGTGTCAGATTTCATTTTCTCAGGCTCCAAAATCACTGTGGACATTGACTGCAGCCACAAACTTAAAAGACACTTGCTCCTTGCAAGAAAAGTTATGATAAACATAGATATTGTATTAAAAAGCAGAGACATCACTCTGCCAACAAAAGTTACATCTAGTCAAAGCTATGGTTTTTCCAGTAGTTGTGTATGGATGTGAGAGTTGGACCGTAAAGAAGGCTGAGCACTGAAGAATTGATGCCTTCAAACTGTGGTGCTGGAGAAAACTCCTGTAAGTCCCTTGGACAGCAAGGAGCTCAAATCAGTCAATCCTAAAGGAAATCAACCCTGTATATTCATTGAAATGATTGGTGCTGAAGCTGAAGCTCCCATACTTTGGCCACCTAATGTGAAGAGCCAACTCTTTGGAAAAGACCCTGATGCTGGGAAAGATTGAGGGCAAGAGGAGAAGGGGGTTACAGAGGATGAGATGGTTGGATGGAATCAGTGACTCAACGGACATGAGTTTGAGCAAACTCAGGGAGATGGTGAAGGACAAGGAAGCCTGGCGTGCTGCAGTCCATGGGGTTGGAAAGAGTCAGAAATGACTTAGCAACTGAACAATAACAATGATAATTTACATTAGGGCTTCCCAGGTAGCACAGTGGTAAAGAATTCACCTGCCGACTCAGGACACCCAAAGGACTCAGGTTTGATCCCTGGGTGGGGAGGATCCCCTGGAGGAGGTTTATGGGGTCGCAAAGAATCAGACATGACTGGGTGACTGAGCACACACACATAATTTATATTATGGTTCACTCTTATTGTTCTACATTCTAAGGATTTTGACAAATGCATGATATTTTGTATCCACCATTACAAGATCACACAGAATTAATTTCACAGCCCTAAAAATCCCTTGCTTCACTTATTCATCCCTTTCTTCACTCAAATCCCTGGTAACCAGTGATCTTTTTACTGTCTCCATAGTTTTGCTTCTCCAGGATGTCATGTGGTTGAAGTCATGAAGTACAAAGAGTTTTCATATTGGTTTCCTTCACATAGTAATATTCATTAAAGTTTCCCCATGTCTTCTCATGGCTTGGTAGTGCCTGTTTTAATCACTAAATAATATTCCATTGTCTGGATGTACCACAGTTTCTTTATCCATCCAGCTACTAAAGAACATCTTCTAAAGCTGCTGTAGATATATGACCTCTTTCTGTTATGGCTGCCTATCCTATTTTGAAAGCTGCTTCTCTTATTTGAAGAGCAACTCAGATGTCAGCTGCTTGACAAAAATTTCCCAGCTCCCCTGGATGATATAAATCACAGCAAATCTACTTATAGCATTTCTTACATGCTTCTATAATAACTCTATTATCATATTATTGGATAGTTTCTTTGTCTCTACTCTTTACCAAGTGATCTCTTTTGTGATGTCTTACTCTCTACTCAATTACTTAGTCTTTACTTCAGTTTCCTTGTCTGTAAAATAAAAATTGTCAGAATTAAATACATAGTTACAATATATACATTATATATATCTATACATTTTGAATATATATTTAGAATAATGTCTGACACACAATGTACACTATATAGGTCTTCCCTGTAGCTCAAATGGTAAAGAATCTGCCGGGTTTGATCAGACTTGGCAGACCCAGGTTTGATCAGACCCCAGTTTGATCCCTGGGTTGGGAAGATCCTCTGGAGAAGGGCATGACAACCCACTCCAGTATTCTTGCCTGAAGAATCCCATGGACAGGGAGCCTGGCAGGCTATAGTCCATGGGATCACAAAGAGTTGGACACTACTGAGTGACTAACATGACTATGTACACTATATAAATTTTATTTCATTTATTTTTCACTACACTTGGGGCATGCAGGATCTTGATTCCATGACCAGAATTGAGTGTGTGTCCACTGCAGTGGAAGCACAGAATCTTAACCACTGGACTACAGGAAAGTCCCTACAGTATATAAATTTTAACTGCTACTAGAGCAACCATCAGAGAAGGCAATGGCAACCCACTCCAGTACTCTTGCCTGGAAAATCCCATGGGCAGAGGAGCCTGGTAGGCTGCAGTCCATGGGGTCACTAAGAGTCGGACATGACTGAGCGACTTCCCTTTCCCTTTTCACTTTTTTGCATTGGAGAAGGAAATGGCAACCCACTCCAGTGTTCTTGCCTGGAGAATCCCAGGGACAGGGGAGCCTGGTGGGCTGCTGTCTATAGGGTCGCACAGAGTCAGACATGACTGAAGCTGCTTAGTAGCAGCAGCAGCAGAAGAGCAACCATCAGAGAAGGCAATGGCAACCCACTCCAGTACTCTTGCCTGGAAAATCCCATGGACAGAGGAGCCTGGTAGGCTGCAGTCCATGGGGTAGCTGAGTCAGACATGACTGAGCAACTTCACTTTCACTTTTCACTTTCATGCATTGGAGAAGGAAATGGCAACCCACTCCAACGTTCTTGCCTGGAAAATCTCAGGGAGTGGGGAGCCTTGTAGGCTACCGTCTATGAGGTCACACAGAGTCGGACATGACTGACACAACTTAACAGCAGCAGCAGAGCAACCGTATCAGTTCACTTCGGTCACTCAGTCGTGTCTGACACTTTGGTACCCCATGGACTGCAGCACACCAAGTCTCCCTGTCCATCACCAACTCCCGGAGCATGCTCAAATGCATGTCCATCGAGTTGGTCATGCCATCCAACCATCTCATCCTCTGTTTTCCCCTTCTCCACCTGCCTTCAACTTTTCTCAGCATCAGGGTATTTTCCAATGAGTCAGGCTATTTTCTTCGCATCAGGTGGCCAAACTATTGGAGCTTCAGCTTTAGCATCAGTCCTTCCAATGAACATTCAGGACTGATTTCCTTTAGGACTGACTGGTTTGATCTCCTTGCAATCCAAGGGACCCTGAACTCTCCAACAACACAGTTCAAAAGCATCAATTCTTTGGCGCTTAGCTTTCTTTATAGTCCACATCTCACATGAATACATGACTACTGGAAAAGCCATAGCTTTGACTAGACAGACCTTTCTCAGCAATGTAATGTCTCTGATTCTTAATATGCTGTCTAGGTTGGTCATAACTTTTCTTCCAAGAAGCAGGTGTCTTTTAATTTTGTGGCTGCAGTCACCATCTGCAGTGATTTTGGAGCCCAAGAAAATAAAGTTTATCACTGATTCCATTGTTTCCCCATCAATTTGCCATGAAATAATGATCTTAGTTTTTGGAATGTTGAGTTTTCAAACAGCTTTCATGCTCCTCTTTCACTTTCATCAAGAGGCTCTTTAGTTCCTCTTCACTTTCTGCTATAAGGGTGGTGTCATCTGAATATCTGAGGTTATTGATATTTCTCCTGGCAATTTTGATTCCAGTGTGTGCTTCATCCAGCCTGGCATTTCACATGATGTACTCTGCATATGAGTTAAATAAGCAGGGTGACAATATACAGCCTTGACCTATTCCTTTCCCAATTTGAAACCAATCCATTGTTCCATGTCTCTTTCTAACTGTTGCCTCTTGACCCTGCTACAGATTTCTCAGGAGGCAGGTATAGTGGTCTGGTATTCCCATCTCTTTAAGAATTTACCACACTTTCTTGTGATCCACACAGTCAAAGGCTTTGGCATAGTCCAAAAAACAGAAGTAGGTGTTTTTCTGGAACTCTCTTGCTTTTTTGATGACCCAACAGATGTTGGCAATTTGATCTCTGGTTCCTCTGTCTTTTCCAGCTTGAACATCTAAAGTTCACAGTTCACGAACTGTTGAAGCCTAGCTTGGAGAATTTTGACCATTACTTTGCTAGTGTGTGAGATGAGTGCAATTGTGCAGTAGTCTGAACATTCTTTGGCATTGCCTTTCTTTGGGATTGGAATGAAAACTAACCTTTTCCAGTCCTATGGCCACTGCTGAGTTTTCCAAATTTGCTAGCATATTAAGTGCAGCACTTTCACGGCATCATATTTTAGGACTTGAAATAGTTCAACTGGAATTTCATCACCTCCACTAGCTTTGTTCAGATGTGATGCTTCCTAAGACCCACTTGACTTCGCATACCAGGGTGTCTGGCTCCAGGTGAGTCATCATACCATCATGGTTATCTGGGTCATGAAGATCTTTTTTGTATAGTTCTTCTGTGTATTCTTGCCACCTCTTCTTAATATCTTCTGCTTCTGTTAGGTCCTTACCATTTCTGTCCTTTATTGTGCCCATCTTTGCATGAAATGTTCCCTTGGTATCTCTAATTTTCTTGAAGAGATCTGTAGTCTTTCCCATTCTATTGTTTTCCTCTCTCCCTACTATTCTTTAGAACTCTGCATTCAAATGGGTATATCATTTCTTTTCTCCTTTGCCTTTTACTCCTCTTCTTTCACAGCTATTTGTAAAGCCTCCTCAGACAGTTATTTTGCCTTTTTGCATTTCTATTAATGGGGATGGTCTTGATCCCTGCCTCCTGAACAGTGTCATGAACCTCTGTCCATAGTTCTTCAATCACTCTATCAGATCTAATCCCTTGAATCTATTTGTCACTTCCATGTCACTTCCATAATCATAAGGGATTTGATTTAGGTCATACCTAAATGGTCTAGTGGCTTGTTGTTCTGTTGTTCAGTCACTGGCAAATGCCCTTGGCCAGTACCAATTTGTAGTTGACAGGCAAGTGCAAATTTGTAGTTGACAGTGTTAATCCTAACCTCCTAGTTTATCCCACACTGCTTTCCCCTTTGGTAACCATAATCTTGTTTTCTATGTCTGTGCTTCTATTTCTGTTTTGTAAATAAGTTCATTTGTATCTCTTTAGTTTTTGGATCCTGCATATAAGTGCAGAGAAGGAAATGGCAACCCACTCCAGTACTCTTGCCTGGAAACTCCAATGGACGGAGGAGCCTGGTAGGCGACGGTTCATGGGGTCGCTAAGGGTCAGACACGACTGAGCGACTTCACTTCATTTTTCACTTTCATGCATTGGAGAAGGAAATGGCAACCCATTCCAGTATTCTCGCCTGGAGAATCCCAGGGATGGGGGAGGCTGGTGGGCTACCATCTATAGGGTTGCACAGAGTTGGACACGACTGAAGCGACTTAGCAGCAGCAGCAGCAGCATGTAAGTGATACCATATGATATTTATTTCTATGTCGACTTACCTCACTTAGTATAATAATCTTTAGGTCCATCTATGTTGCTGCAAATGGCATTGTTCCATTCTTTTTTATGGCTGAGTAGTATTCCATTGAATATACGTACCACAACTTTTTTATCCATTCATCTTTTTTACCACATCTTTTTTATGATGGACATTTAAGTTGTTTCCATACATTGGCTTGTATTAATAGTGCTACTGTGAACATTGGGGAGCATGTATCTTTTTGAATTACAGGTTTTTTTCTGGATATATGCCCAGGAGTGGGATTGCTGGATACCGTAACTCTGTTTTTTGTTTTTTAAGGGATAGCTATTTCTAAGGGTTGTTGTGGAGTTAAAGGAGGAAGCACCAGGCAGAGAGCTGGCCACAAGTTCCCTTTATTTTCCTTGTCCACCTGATTTGCCAGGACAGGAAGATTCTGAGGATGCAAATACAGCTCTTGTTTCTAAGAACCCACTCATCAGTCCAGCTGGGTTTCCACGTGTACCTCTGCCTCATTCACAGCTGACTATCCTTAAGGCTTGCTGCTGCTGCTGCTGCCGCCAAGTCGCTTCAGTCAAGTCCGACTCTTAGCGACCCCATGGACTGCAGCCTACCAGGCTCCTCTGTCCATGGGATTTTCCAGGCAAGAGTACTGGAGTGGAGTGCCATTGCCTTCTCCATAAGGCTTAGATATAATCAATTCTCAAAAGTTGAGTCAAAGATTAAAATTTTAGAAAGATTAAATTCCTTTGAGCCAGAATAGCACTTGAAACTTACTTTATAAATGAGCTTTGATTCCTCAGTAGTGACAGTCTCTCCATCCTCCTTCCCTCCCACAGTTCAGTGGATGATGTCTAACTATCTGATCTTGTGAAGTTATTAAGTATGCATTTGCTAAAGTCATTCCCTTCTATCCCCACTCTCCCTGGAGATTTTATCCTAATTACCAACTTGCTTTCCTTCATTAGACTATGATTTGTTTGTGAATTTTTTGTTTTCTTAACAGTCTAAGTAGCTGGAGGGCTCTGGGAATTTTGTGCCTGGATGTCAGTTGTTTTTTCCCTCTTTCCCTCCAAAGGGATGAATTGCAAATACCTGCTACCTCTTCTCAGCCTTCATGGATTGGGCCCAATGTCAACCAGCAGTCTTATCAGTAATGAGGTTTGTGCCATGCAGCAATGTTGGCTGCACCTAGATAGGGGAGATGAAGGAGAACACCAGGTTTGCCAATCTGTAGCTCAGATCATGCTTTGTTCTTTAGTAGGAAGTACCTGTGAGCACTTAAGACTCCTGCCCTCAACTGTTCTCTTCATGCTGGTTCTCAGGGATCAGCAGGCTGCTCTGAGAATGGACCTTTGGAGGGGGTACACTTGAGCAAGCAGGTAGAAGAGGGGTCACAACTATAGTTGGTCTCAATGAGCATTTTGGAACTTCATAAGCAATTTGTGCCTTGGCCTGGGTTCTCCTGAAAGCAAAGACTGAGACAACATCCTCTGGCCAGGCAGTTTGCTTGTTGGCAGGGCATAGAAACCTAGGAAGAGGAGCAAGGGACCAAGAGGGAGAGAAACAGAAAGATCAAGAGGTGATGCATGAGGGTGTTGCCATGTTAGCAACTATTCTGACAGATGGACTCCATGTCCTGGAATTATCTGAGGAGCTTTCTGGCATGTGACTCCAAGCTTTCTCCCAGGGTGTAAGAAAAGACATTATTTATCCATTGTCTCTGATTTCCCTGTCAGTCAAGGTGGGGTCCCTTAGGACAAAACTCCTTGAGTTGTACTTTTGAGCAGCACATGCATGAGTAACCCCAAAGGTGATGGGAAACCTCAGGCATGGCCCACTGTAGCCCCAGAGAAACCGAGGAAGGAGACAAGGGATGCACAGCACCAGCCAGACCCAGCACTGTTGGGGCAGCAGTCCAGAGCTGGCTAAAGGCCTATATGGAAGTACAAGGATCCCACTAGTCCATTTAATTTTCTACTCTCAATCTCATTTCACAAATGACACAATGCTTTCTCAAATCCTGTATCTGATGCTACTCATTTCCAACTGAAGGTTAGAAGGCAAATTAAAGGTGATTCCCAGCACTGTTTAATGATACTCTGGGTGCTGTCAATTATTTTGAAGCACATTGTAAAACTCTCCAAAATAATTCAAATCTGCATATTAACATACCCTAGAATATATTTCAGAGGAGTATTGAGGTGGGAAGGGCTGCATATTGTTAAGTCAAGCTGTGGTGAGATGTCCCTGCTCATAAAGCTTTAGAAGAGCTTAAAGAGCAACACTCATCTTGACACTGGAGCTGAGTGACTTCAAGTCCTCAAAGGTGTAGGCGGTGATGATTCAGGATGTATTCAGCAAAAATAATTTCCTCCAATAATAGAGGAAACCATTGTCTGATCCTGAAGTGTCTCAAATGTGATTCAAATGGAGCATCTTTATATCTTTTCAGTGTAACAAAAAGTAAATTAGAGTATAAATTTAAATGTGCAAAGTCCTAGAGAGCAGGGAGTTGATTTATATACTTATCACATTGTGACTAATCATGTATTTGAAGGGCATGGGGAAATTATGCTAAGACAGGCAGGATGTAAAGGCCAGGGTGTCCTCAGAAATCAATTACTTGAGTCTGGTTCAAAATCACATCATGGTAACTGACAGCAGGAGGTTTCTATTCAGATCTGTATGGAAAGCATGTCCTTCACCATTTAAGTTAAGGAAAGAACACTGTGCATTACCCTGAGGAGAAACACCAGTCCTCTAGCCGGTAGAAAGGTGAGCTACTGGGCTCACATGGCTGTAGTCTTTGACTGTGATTTCTCATTCTGAGGATGTTTTCAGGAAGAAAGCATGACATTGGGACAGCATGGCAGGATATTTGCCTAAAGAGTAGGTCTAAAGCCTTAAAACATACATATATTTCAAGTGTGTTACAATTTTTGGAGAACAGGCCTTTTGGAATTTGTCTCTGCTATTTCTAATCCAGAGCAAAGGGAATTTGGGCAAAGTCACTATCCCAGACATTACTGTGGAGTATCAGTGGAGGCATGAGAAAGAGAAAGGGGGAAGGGAGATCCAATGAGAGAATGTTCCAGTGAAGTAAGTTGGTATGGGTTTAAGATAATGTTGGAGACAGGACAGAAACTAGGAAGGACCGTTTACAAGACTAGTCATCTTTAGACTGTGTGGGAAGTGAAGACAAAGTATTTTGAGAGGGACAGACAAGGTCAAGGCATTAAGAAACAATGGCAATTTATGAAGTTGATTTTAGAGGCTGAAGCAATATATTGGAAAGGTTATGTTAAAGGCACATTGGTATGAGTGAGGGATTTAGCTGCAAGCTATGGATATATTTGGCTGCAACTCAATAAAAATTATTAAGGATAAGAAAAGAAAGCCATGACTTGACTCTTCTGTTCCAATAATGACTGAAAAGTTTAACCTTTGCAGTTCTGGAATTGAAGACACAGCAAAAGTGCAAGGCTGAGCTTGACACTAACACAAAGAGATGGGGGAAGGAGAGAGAGGAAGAGAACGAGCAATGCTCTGGAAGGCATCCACATGAAAGCAGCCTGCCAATGTATTTATAAATGTGATCAACTTCCTTCTCTAAATTCTCATCAAGGCAGATTAAAACATTTTTAATGTAAGATACTTTATAATTGGCTTGGGAAAATTAGGTGGAAGGCAAATGCCAATCAGATAGGAGACAAATTCCAATTAAAGAACACAAGAGAAACTTTTAAATGTGATCAGCTTCCAGTAAGCAAATGAAATGATAAATGAACAGAAAAGATCATAATCTTTCTCTTAAATGCCAAAGGAAAGTGTCATCTTGAGGTTTATCCAATTTATTACAATCCCATGGTGAAGATTGCTATAATGCAGAAATCCTTGCCACAATTATATTCTGCAGTATTCTAAACTGAAATAACTGAAAACACTAAAGAGAATTCAGTGTATTTGATTTACCACACCCCTAAAGCATGGATGCAGAATATTAACAAATATGATAAAGACTAATAATATTTGCTGAGCATTGTTCAGACACACAGTAATGTTGGGTGCTTTATCTCATTTAATTCTCCTGACAATGCAATGAGGTATGAAACTGTTATCCTCATTCTACAAGGGGAAAAACTGAGATGTAAAAGAGTTAGAAAATGTGCCATATTTGGTTTTGTTCAACCCTGTATTCATAGTACCTCCTAGCCTAGTGACTGGCAAATAAAGAAAGGCATTTAGTAACTATAAGTGATGAGTGAATGGATGAAAAAATGAATTGGTGATGCCTAAACTCATATCCTGAGCTGCCTAAGGCCAAATCTTTAAGAGTTCTACTTTATTGTTTATTACTAATAAGACTGTGAAATACAGTTTGAAATTAGTTTTATAATATTAATAACCTTCAGCAACCACCAAGACAAGTAAATCACATCCTTTCTTTGGCATTTTGATGGCTAATCTGATGGCATATCTACCAAAACAATTTAAACACCCCTGGAGAGAGTAGACAAAAGTTGCAATTTAGCCCTTTCTTCATTTTCCAAACCCAAAATTTATCCCTAATTTCAGGGTAGGCTAAAAAAAAATTCCAAAAAAAATAAAATGTACATTAACAAAAAAGTGAAGTAGCTGCCAAAAAACACCTATCCTCACAAGTAAACTCCAAAGTATTCAATAATCAGGTAGATTATTAGAGCCTAAAAAGAGAGAGAGAGAGTTAGAGGGAAAGAGGGAAGGAAGGAAAGAGAGAGAAAAAGAGAAATCCTGCTTACAGGAGACAACAGTGAAGACCTTTCAGAGAAGTTTCAAAATACTGAGAAGAACAAAATCAAAGTTGTGCAACATAGGTGATCCATGTCATGTTCACCACAGCAAAGAGAAACCTTGTCCCACATTCACTTGTGAATCTCCTTCAATTCAGTAATCGATTGTCTCAACCTGATGCAACATGATTGTACAATACTTATATTAGGAGCAGAACACGCTGTGCTGATTCAAACTAGCAGCAGCATCAAACACATCCAGCAAGAGTGTTTTGCTGATGCTCCTCACTTGTTTCCTCTGTTAGTGATGCCCAGGGACACATCCAGCCTGAAAATTGGTGCTAATATAAAAGCTGAGTATGTTTAGCTCGATTCAATTGCTTTTTCCTGGCTCTGATTATACCTTGCCTTCTCCAGTGGTATTAATTAGGTTGCAAAGTTACACTGCCATGGCTGAAACAATTTCAGTATGATGGAAAGTTCCGCCAGAATCTTGATCCAGCATAAAAAGTTGGGTCTGACAGTGAAAGGCCCCCCAGATCCAAAGCCTCAGTGAGATTAAACCAAGGCCCATTCAGTTGGGTGCTATGCAAGGAAGTCAGAAGACTTAAGTCAGTCGAAAAGTACTTTTGTAAAGGTGGAGCATAAAATTCCTCTCACAGCACCAACTCAAGAGGCAAACATTCATGTAACAAACACTTACTGAAAAGCTGTAACTTACGGAAAATTGTTCTAGGCAATGCTGAATAACAGCAGAGTAAGGCAGCAATGCTGACTTTCAAGAGTTCACCATCTAATAAAACAAAAGAGATTTGCTTTTTAAAAAAGCATTTCAGTAAAGTGATATTTATTTATTTTATTTTATTTTTTAATTTTACAATATTGTATTGGTTGTTTCTTGTGGGCTATCATGATCATCTTCTTCACTGGAAAACAAATAAAAACACCAAATGAGATATAAAAGCTGATTTTGATTTAAAAAATTTTTATTAAAGCACAACATAGAGAAAAATGTGCTAATAACTACATAGTTGAATAAGCACAGAGTGACACAGCAACCTCCCAGATCAGCAAATGTAGTCCTGTGTACATTGCAAAAGCCAGCCTGTGCTCTTTCTTAGCCACAAACCACCTCTTCTTCCCTCAAGTGGACTTTAAAACATCTGACTTCTTTCATTCAACTGTGAGATTCATCCATATTGTTGCTTGTGTGGTAGCTCATTCATTTGCATTGGTGTATAGTAGGTCATTGCATAAATATGGCATATCAGTATAGAGTTTGCTCACTGAATTATTGAGGGGTATTTTCCTACTGTATGGTCAGGCCACTCAAGGTGGCTGTTCTCTTGATTTCTGCACATCCCTGGCAGATCAATGTCTGCTTCACCTATACCTACTCACCTGACTGACCTTCCTAATCAGTAAACGCCTACCTACCTACTTATCCCAGCTGTTGATTGTTCTTGTCAAAGGGGTGTTGAAGGGTGAGCACCTCTGATGGTTTCCCTGGTAACTGATGGCCCAGCTTGATATCAATACCACCTGTAATTGGCAATCTCCCCTTCCCCCCGGAGCAGAGATTGCTATAGTATCCTGCCTTCTGTGTCCTTCCTGCTGTCTGCCACACACACAGTGGGGTGTTGCTCCAAGATCCTGCTTCAGACTGTCGAGCTCCCCCTACTCATTAAAGCAGTGACATCTCTGTCACTGACTGGGTTCTTTCTTCAGTCTTGAGGTTGGTTGAGCACAGGACTCGCAGTCCTCCAGTTGAAGCCCAACAGCTGGTGGACCAGCCAGGAGACGGAAGAAACTCCCGTGAGCGCCAAGATGTCGAGAAGTAAGAATGGGAATGAAAAGTTACAGGGGTCTCCACTAACATTTGGGGCCTGAAAGTTTGCAGGGATTAGCCCAGAGTGACTGTCCACTAATATGTGGGACCCCCAAAGTTACAGGAATAACTGCAGTGTGGCCGTCCACTAACGTGGTGCCAAAAAGTTCCAGCGAAAGTGATGTAAAAGGGAAAGTCGATCAGTTGTGTCTGACTTTTTGCAACCACGTGGACTCGCCAGAATACTGAAGTGGGTAACCTTTCCCTTCTCCATGAGATCTTCCCAACCCAGGGATTGTACCCAGGTCTCCCACATTGCAGGCGGATTCTTTACCAGCTGAGCCACAAGGGAAGCCCAACAGTTCCAGAGGTGATCCCAAAAGTTGCCGGGGTAACCCCAGGGTGGCTGTCCATTAGTATGGGGGCCCTGTGGTGGCTGTCCTTGATAAGCGGGGGCTGCCAAGAGATTTAAAGAGCAGCGTTACCCTAATGTCTCTGCTGTTGAATCAAAGTGAGCCTTTTTATATTTGGTTAAGCTAGATTCTATGGGGAATGGGTCTTTCTTTTCTTGTGCTTTTGAGATGTAAATGATCCACCTGGGCTCTCAGAAACTTTAATCAAATGTGATCTCTAAAAGTGAGGGGAAAAGAACTTCTAGGTAAACTCTATAGGAATGATTGTTTGGGGGACTGTCTATCTAAAATCATCTCTCCAGATTTTGGTAACTTGAAACTAAGTTGAAATGAAGAGAATTCATTGACTATCTGTATCATTTCAAGTAGAATAAAATATTGGAACATTAATTGCTGGGCAGTCTGTTTACCTACCTTATCTTCTTGGGAGAGTTAGACTAAAGCATAAGTTTTCCAATCAGGAAGTGCTGGTATGACAGTTTAAATTACTTACTTCTTGGTTTTTGCCTGAGATTAAAATTTTTAAGGGTTATAAGATTATAACCAGTCATAATCCTGGTTATTATAACTAAGTTTCTTTATTAAGTAAATTGTAATCAGGTATTTAATTCTGATGCTTTTGCAAATGTGCTTCATCTTCAAGAAGATTCATATGAAGGACCTTTGACCAGTATGGGTCTCTGATAAATTTCAGATTATGCCACTGAACTGGGTAAAAAAATTTTAAAGTCCTAATGGAAAACCTGATGCCTTCGTAAAAAGTTAACAAAAGGATTTGTTTACCAAGTGAACTGGTGAATATGGTTATAATTTGTATGGTTTTAGTCTGGAGTGTTACTGATTTTGTTCTGTGTTCTCCTCTTCCCATCAAGTTAATTGTGATTTACAGCAATTTGATAAATCACACCTGTGAGTAGCATTGAAACTTTTTTTTTTTTTTCCTCTCTCTCTCTGCCTGGTCCCTACATAGATTTAAGACTCTTGTGTTCTGAGCAGCCTTATCAGGTAAGTACGAAAGAATGTTTCCTGACACGTACAGAAATCTTGATATTTTGGAGAACTCCAGAGGTGAAACTGATGGCAGGCCTTTGGCATTGCTTTCCTGGCCTCCAGAGCCCTTTGGGGAATTCAGTCTGCGATTCCTTCTGAAGAATTCCTCCACAACCAGTTGGAGCCAATTGACCAGGCATGTTTTAAAGACAAATTAGCCTTAGTTTGCTGTGTTTGGTAGAGAGTAAGGTAGTTTTAGAGAGGAAAGTATTGTTTCAGTGGATATTAAATTCTGGTTTTGCTAATTGAGATCTTTATTTATGAAAGTTTCTGCATTACCATATTTTTACCCTGGAGGGGAAAAGTTACTAATAAAGTTGTCACAGTATAACTACTCATGATGTGTGACATGACTTGCTTTTTGTCTGCTGTTAAAAGTACATGTAAAATGCTTGTGTGACAATTGGCTATATATGATAAGATGCATGATCACCATATCTGATTAGTTTTCCCCAGTATGGATGAGTAGGAAAACATAAAGGAGGCCTAATACTGAGGGACATGAGCTATACCCGGGGCAGGCAGCTAAACCATCCCAGCTTCCAGGGACAAATATTTTGATCATCAGTGCTTTCTATTAAATTCACTTCAGTTCACTTCAGTTGCTCAGTCATGTCCGACTCTTTGCGACCCCATGAATCACAGCACGCCAGGCCTCCCTGTCCATCACCAACTCCTGGAGTTCACTCAGACTCACGTCCATCAAGTCAGTGATGCCATCCAGCCATCTCATTCTCTGGCGTCCCCTTCTCCACCTGCCCCCAATCCGTCCCAGCATCAGAGTCTTTTCCGATGAGTCAGCTCTTCCCATGAGGTGGCCAAAGTACGGGAGTTTCAGCTTTAGCATCATTCCTTCCAAAGAAATCCCAGGGCTGATCTCCTTCAGAATGGACTGGTAGGATCTCCTTGCAGTCCAAGGGACTCTCAAGAGTCTTCTCCAACACCACAGTTCAAAAGCATCAATTCTTCAGTGCTCAGCCTTCTTCACAGTCCAACTCTCACATCCATACATGACCACAGGAAAAACCAGAGCCTTGACTAGATGGGCCTTTGTTGGCAAAGTAATGTCTCTGCTTTTGAATATGCTATCTAGGTTGGTCATAACTTTCCTTCCAAGGAGTAAGCGTCTTTTAATTTCATGGCTGCAGTCACCATCTGCAGTGACTTTGGAGCCCAGAAAAATAGCCACTGTTTCCACTGTTTCCCCATCTATTTCCCATGATGTGATGGGACCGGATGCCATGATCTTCATTTTCTGAATGTTGAGCTTTAAGCCAACTTTTTCACTCTCCACTTTCACTTTCATCAAGAGGCTTTTGAGTTCCTCTTCACTTTCTGCCAGAAGGGTGGTGTCATCTGCATATCTGAGGTTATTGATATTTCTCCCGGCAATCTTGATTCCAGCTTGTGCTTCTTCCAGTCCAGCATTTCTCATGATGTACTCTGCATATAAGTTAAATAAGCAGGGTGACAATATACAGCCTTGATGTACTCCTTCTCCTATTTGGAACCAGTCTGTTCCAGTTCTAACTGTTGCTTCCTGACCTGCAAAGAGATTTCTCAAGAGGCAGGTCAGGTGGTCTGGTATTCCCATCTCTTTCAGAATTTTCCACAGTTTATTGTGATCCACACAGTCAAAGGCTTTGGCATAGTCAATAAAGCAGAAAGAGATGTTTTTCTAGAACTCTCTTGCTTTTTCCATGATCCAGCAGATGTTGGCAATTTGATCTCTGGTTCCTCTGCCTTTTCTAAAACCAGCTTGAACATCAGGAAGTTCACGGTTCACATATTGCTGAAGCCTGGCTTGGAGAATTTTGAGCATTACTTTACTAGCGTGTGAGATGAGTGCAATTGTGCAGTAGTTTGAGCATTCTTTGGCATTGCCTTTCTTTGGGATTGGAATGAAAACTGACCTTTTCCAGTCCTGTGGCCACTGCTGAGTTTTCCAAATGTGCTGGCATATTGAGTGCAGCACTTTCCCAGCATCATCTTTCAGGATTTGAAGTAGCTCAACTGGAATTCCATCACCTCCACTAGCTTTGTTCATAGTGATGCTTTCTAAGGCCCACTTGACTTCGCATTCCAGGATGTCTGGCTTTAGGTCAGTGATCACACCATCATGATTATCTGGGTCAGGAAGATCTTTTTTATACAGTTCTTCTGTGTATTTCTGACACCTCTTCTTAATATCTTCTGCTTCTGTGAGGTCCATACCATTTCTGTCCTTTACTGAGCCCATCTTTGCATGAAATGTTCCCTTGGTATCTCTAATTTTCTTGAAGAGCTCTCTAGTCTTTCCCATCCTGTTGTTTTCCTCTATTTCTTTGCATTGATCACTGAAGAAGGCTTTCTTATCTCTTCTTGCTATTGTTTGGAACTCTGCATTCAGATGCTTATATCTTTCCTTTTCTCCTTTGCTTTTCACTTCTCTTCTTTTCACAGCTATTTTCAAAAGGGGAAATGATGGGAAAATCTGCATATATTGAGGTATAGGGAAGTCAGAAGGCTTGTGCATTATTTAAGTTAAATTTTAGTGATCAGAGCAGCCTATTTAGATATGCACTGTGCATATACTTTGTCCACTAAGGAAGGGAATGCATTTGAAAGTCAAAACTTAATAGTTCTGGTTTCAGACATTGATGGTAAAACAAGATGGACATTGCAGTTGTGATTGTTTGTTTTTGACTTGATTCACTGTCTTTATTTTTTAATCAAAGTACAATTGATTGACAATGTTGTGCTAGTTTCAAGTCTACTGCAAAGTGATTCAGTTATATAAATAAACTTTTGCAGGTTTTTTTTTCCTTTATAGGTCATTATAGTTCCCTGTGCTATACAGTAGGTCCTTGTTGGTAATCTATTTTATATATGGTAGTGTGTATATGTTAATCATAAACTCTTAATTTATCCCTCCCCACTTTCTCATTTGGTAACCATACATTTGCTTTCTATGTCTGTGGGTCTTTTTCTGTTTTTAACATTAAGTTCTTTTGTATCTTTTTTTTTTTTTTAAAGATTCCACAAAAAAGTGTTTTCATGTGATATCAATTTTTGTCTTTCTGGCTTAGTACACTAATCTCTAGGTCTGTTCATGTTGCTGAAAATGACATTATTTCATTCTTTCTTATGGCTGAGTAATATTATATTGTTTACATATGTCACATCTCCTTTTTCCATTCCTCTGTCAATGAACATTTAGGCTACTTCTATGTCTTGGCTGTTGTAAATCTTGCAGCAATGAACATTGGGGTGCGTGTATCTTTTTATTGGGATATAAGTACTTTACAGTATTGTGTCTGTTGTACAACATCGTGAATTGGCCATATGTATACATATATCCTCTCACTCTTAAGCCTCCCTCCCACTCTTTCATTGCACCTGTCTAGGTCATCACAGAGCAACAAGCTAAGTTCCCTGTGCTATATACAGCAGCTTCCTGTGAGCTGTCTGTTTTACACGTGGTAGTCGGAGAAGGCAATGGCACCCCACTCCAGTACTCTTGCCTGGAAAATCCCATGGACGGAGGGGCCTGGTAGGCTGCAGTCCATGGGGTCGCTAGGAGTCGGATACAACTGAGCGACCTCACTTTCACTTTTCACTTTCATGCATTGGAGAAGGAAAAGGCAATCCACTCCAGCGTTCTTGCCTGGAGAATCCCAGGGACGGGGGAGCCTGGTGGGCTGCCATCTATGGGGTCGCAGAGAGTCAGATACGACTGAAGCGACTTAGCAGCAGCAGCGGCAGTGTATACTCTCTCAATTCATTGCCCCCATCCCCTCTGTGTCCACAAGTCCATTTTCTACGTCTCTGCTTCTATTCCTGCCCTGGAAAATGTTCAGTACCATTTTTCTAGATTCTATATGTATGCATTCATATACAATATTTATTTTATATAATATTTTTCTCTTTTTGACTTCACTCAATATGACGGGCTCTAGATTCATTCACATCACTTTGCCTCAATTTCATTCCTTTTTATGGCTGAGTGATATTCCATTGTATATGTGCACCACAACTTTTTTATCCATTTTATCTGTCAGTGGGCATCTAGGTTGATTCCATGTCCTGGCTGTTGTAAGTTTTGCTACAGTGAACATTGGGATACGTGTGTCTTTTTGAGTTATGGTTTTCTCAGGATATATGCCTAGTAGTGGGATTGCTGGGTCATTCTATGTTTAGTTTTTTAAGGAACACCCATACTGTTCTTCACAGTGGCTGTACCAAAGTACATTCTGATGAACAGTATAATAGGATTCCCTTCTCTCCACTCCATATACAATATGTATTATTTGTAGATTTTTTTGATGATCGATGGCTGTTCTGGCTGGTGTGAAGTGATACCTCATTGTAGTTTTGATTTGCATTTCTCTAACAATTAGTAATGTCGAGCATCTTTTCATGTGCCTCTTGGCCATTTGTCTGTCTTCTTTGGAGAGATATCTATTTAGGTCTTCCATCCAGTTTTTGATTGGGTTGTTTGTTGTTTTGACATTGAGCTCCATGAACTGTATATTTTGTAGATTAATCCTTTGTCTGTTGCTTCATTTGCAAATATTTTCTCCCATTCTGAGGGTTGTCTTTTTGTCTTGTTTATGGTTTCTTTGCTGGGCAAGAGCTTGTAAGTTTAATTAGGTCTTAATTATTTATTTTTTGTTTTTGTTTTCATTATTTTAGTAGCTGAATTACAAAATATCTTGCTGTGACTTATGTCAGAGAGTGTTTTTCCTATGTTTTCCTCTAAGAATTTTATACCGTTTGGTCTTATATTTAGGTCTTTAATCCATTTTGAGTTTATTTTTGTGTATGGTGTTATGTAGTATTCTAGTTTCATTCTTTGACATATAGCTGTCCATGTAGCTGTCCAGATTTCCCAGCACCACCTACTGAAGAGGCTGTCTTTTTTCTGTTTTGTAGTCTTGCTTCCTTTATCATGCGTAGATTGTGACCATAGGTGTGTGGGTTTATCTCTGGGCTTTCTATCCTGTACCATTGGTGTATACTTCTGTTTTTGTGCCAGTACCATTCTGTTTTGATTAGTATAGTTTTATAGTATGGTTTGACGACCGGAAGCCCGATTCCTCCTGCTCCATTTTTCTTTCTCAAGATTGCTTTGTCTATTTGGGATCTTTTGTATTTCCATACAAAGTAAAAAACATTTTTTTTTCTAGTTCTGTGAAAAATGCCATTGGGGATTTAATAGGAATTGCACTGAATCTGTAGATTGCCTTGGGTAGTATAGTCATTTTGACAACATTAATTTTTCCAATCCAAGAACATGGTATATTTTCCCATCTGTTTGTGTCATCTCCGATTTCTTTCATCAGTGTCTTACAGTTTTCAGAGTGCAGTTTTGCCTCCTTAGGTAGGTTTGTGCCTAGGTATTTTATTCTTTTTGATGTGATGGTAAACAGGATTATTTCCTTAATTTTTCTTTCTATTCTTTGTATCATAAGTGTATGGAAGTGCAACAGATTTCTGCATATTAATTCTGTATCCTGCAAACTTACTGAATTCATAAGCTTTGGAATTCATCCAAAACTCTAGAATTTTTGGGTTCTTTTATTTCTTCTCTTATTGCTGTGGCTCAGACATGCAAAACTATGTTTACTGGAAGTGGTGAGAGTGGGCATCCCTGTCTCATTCCTGATCTTAGAGAAAATGCTTTCAGCTTTTCACCATTGAGTATGATGTTACCTATGGATTTGTCATATGTTGTCTTTATTATGTTGAAGTAGGTTCCCTCTTTGCTCACTTTCTGAAAAGTTTTTATCATAAATGGGTGTTGAATTCTATCAAAAGATTTTCCTGCATCTATTGAGATGATCAAAATTTTTTTAACTCTGTTGAAGTGGTATATCACACTGACTGATTTGTGGATGGTGATACCATCCAACCATCTAATCCTCTGTTTTCCCCTTCACCTCCTGCAATCAGTCTTTCCCAGCATCAGGGTCTTTTCCAATGAGTCAGGGTCTTTTCTTCACATCAGGTAGCCAAAGTATTGGAGCTTCAGCTTTAGCATCAGTCCTTCTGATGAATATTCAGGATTGATTTCCTTTAGGATTGATTGATTTGATCTCCTTGCAGTCCAAGGGACTCTCAAGAGCCTTCTCCAACACCACAGTTCAAAAGCATCAATTCTTTGGGATTCAGCCTTCTTTTCAGTCCAACTCTCACATCCATACATGATCACTGGAAAAACCATTGCTTTGACTAGATGGACCTTTGTTGGCAAAGTAATGTCTCTGCTTTTTAACATGCTGTCTAAGTTGGTCATAGCTTTTCTTCCAAGGAGCAAGCATCATTTAATTTCATGGCTGCAGTCACCATCTGCTGTAATTTTGAAGCCCAAGAAAATAAAGTCTGTCCCTGTTTCTATTGTTTCCCCATCTATTTCCCATGAAGTGATGGGACCAGAAGACATAATCTTAGTTTTTTGAATGTTGAGTTTTAAACCAACTTTTTCACTTTCCTCTTTCACCCTCATCAAGAGGCTCTTTAGTTGGAAAGTGAAAGTGAAGTAGCTCAGTTGTGTCTGACTCTTTGCAACCCCATGGACTATAGCCTACCACACTCCTCTGTCCATGGGATTCTCCAGGCAAGAGTACTGGAATGGGTTGCCATTTCCTTCTCCAGAGGATTTTCCCGATGCAGGGATCAAACCCAGGTCTCCAACATTGTAGGCAGACATTTTACCGTCTGAGCCACCAGGGAAGCTGGACTTGATACTAGTTACCCAAGTAAGAAATCTACCTCCAATAAAAGTCAAAGTAGGTGAGCACATCCTGATATTTCTGCCACTAGCTTTGATGACCCCAGAGAGAGCCACAGTCACTCCTCACCTCCCCAGGAGACCATCAAGCAGATAGATCTGACGCAGGCTCCTAGGAAGTCACCACTTTAGACTTGAGTCTCGTCACACTTGAGACCTTGTATATGCCCTCCAAGTGTGGAGTCTCTATTCTTCTCAGTTCAGTGAAGCTCTTGCATTTAAGCCCTGATGGCTTTCAAAACCAAATGCTGTGAGGGCTCCTCCTTCCAATGCCTGACCCCAAAGCTGGAAGTCTTGACATGGGGTTTAGAACTCTGTAAGAGAACTTATGCAATATTATTATTCTCCACTTTTTAGGTCACCCACTTGGTGAAGGGTGGTGTGGGATTTGATTGTATTGTGAGTGCACCCCTCCTGCCATCTCATTGAGGTTTCTTCTTGGTATTTGGATGTGGTATTATTAGTTCCAGTCTTTTTTTAATCAGTATTGTTCAGCAATTAATTGTAATTTTTTGATGTATTCCTGGGAGGAGGTGAGCTCAAGGTCCTTTTACTTTGCCATCATGTCTCCAATCTAGTAGATGTGAATTTTTTGGACACATTGTCTTGTATAAGTGAAAAATTGGGTTTTCTATACTATATTGCCGGAGAAGACAATGGCACCCCACTCCAGTACTCTTGCCTGGAAAATCCCATGGACAGAGGAGCCTGGTAGGCTGCAGTCCATGGGGTCACTAGGAGTCAGACACGACTGAGTGACTTCACTTTCACTTGTCACTTTCAGTTCCATGCATTGGAGAAGGAAATGGCAACCCCCACCCCAGTGTTCTTGCCTGGAGAATCCCAGGGATGGGGGAGCCTGGTGGGCTGCTGTCTATGGGGTCGCACAGAGTTGGACACGACAAGCGACTTAGCAGCAGCAGCAGCAGCAGCAGCATACTATATTGCAGACCTCCTCAAAACCACAAGGAGCTGATACTATCTCAGAATGCAATTACTGCTTGTATTTTGCTTAATTGTCATGATCTCCCCTGTGTTGTGCCTGTTAGATGTCTTACATTTCGTCTCTGGCAGGAGGGAGGAAATCTATCTGGGGACCGAGTAGCAACACTGGTCTCACTACAGTGAGTCTGATTGCTGGGTCTACAGCGAGATGCTGTAATCCTCTGGACTTCCATGAAAAATTGACCTGGCTAATGACTATGTGAGGAAGATGACCATGGGAGGAAAAAACCCTAACCATCTACCTGTCCACATGGCAATACATCAGAAAGATTCCTGTTGGTAGGCGTTTCTCTACAGCTGACAGCACATAGCGCCCATGGGCTATGCAGTGTGGAATGGACTAGACTGACTTCTGGACACACCAGTCCAACTAGTGGGATTAACTGTTTTTGTTGTTGTTTAGAAGGACCTAATCAGTCCACCCCTAATGGCATGCAGCATAACTTGGGGTGGCAGACTGTGACTGCTGACTTGTGCCTAGGCCACCAGAATGTTTCTTTTGGAACCAGGGCCTTCTTCTCCCCACGGGGGTGGCTCTGCCCAACCAGTGCCTGCTTCACCTACACCCTGCTCACATGAATGAACTTCCTGTGTACTTGCCCTCAGCCCCAGCTAAAGATTGCCCTTATGAAAGGGGCAGTGAGGGGTGTGCCCCTCAGCTAATCTCTTTGGTAACTGATGAGCCAGTTCAGTTCAGTCACTCAGTCGTGTCCGACTCTTTGCGACCCCATGAATCCCAGCACACCAGGCCTCCCTGTCCATCACCAACTCCTGGAGTTCACTTAGACTCACATCCATCGAGTCAGTGATGCCATCCAGCCATCTCATCCTCTGTCGTCCCCTTCTCCTCTTGCCCCAATCCCTCCCAGCATCAGAGTCATTTCCAATGAGTCAATTCTTTGCATGAGGTGGCCAAAGTACTGGAGTTTCAGCTTCAGCATCATTCCTTCCAAAGAAATCCCAGGGCTGATCTCCTTTAGAATGGACTGGTTGGATCTCCTTGCAGTCCAAGGGACTCTCAAGAGTCTTCTCCAACACCACAGTTCAAAAGCATCAATTCTTTGGCGCTCAGCCTTCTTCACAGTCCAACCCTCACATCCATACATGACCACAGGAAAAACCAGAGCCTTGACTAGATGGGCCTTTGTTGGCAAAGTAATGTCTCTGCTTTTGAATATGCTATCTAGGTTGGTCATAACTTTCCTTCCAAGGAGTAAGCGTCTTTTAATTTCATGGCTGCAGTCACCATCTGCAGTGATTTTGGAGCCCCCCAAAATAAAGTCTGACACTGTTTCCACTGTTTCCCCATCTATTTCCCATGAAGTGATGGGACGAGATGCCATGATCTTTGTTTTCTGAATGTTGAGCTTTAAGCCAACTTTTTCACTCTCCACTTTCACTTTCATCAAGAGGCTTTTTAGTTCCTCTTCACTTTCTGCCATAAGCCAACCTGACATCATTTCCCTGCATAAATGGCAATCTACCCTGCACCAGGAGCAAAGACTACCTCCATACCCTGCCCAGCATGTGCCACACACGAAAGAGTATTGTTCCAGGGCCTTACGTGTAAATCTCCCCATCCATTAAACCATTGACATTTCTCTTGCTGACTACAGACTCTTTGTTTGGTTTTGAAGCTGGGGATGCACAGGGCTTAGTCCTTAGTCATGTGTAGTTCAGCCCAGTACCCACAGTGCTTAGCTATTATGGAAAATTTTTCTATGAAAATTATTATACTTTTTGGTGTACATATGTCACAATTGGATGAATACCAAGCAGTGGGATTTCTGGTTCACATAGTATGTATCTGATTACCCTTAGTAGATATCACTACACAGAAAATTATCTTATTAAACACCCTTTATTAATTAGCAAGAACGTAAAGAATAGTCAAGGGACAAAGTTTCCTCCCTCCCATCCTTCTGTCCTCCTCCTTCCCTTCCTTAATAATTCAGCCTAAAAACCAGTAGGTGGGGCATCTGACAGGAAATGGCAATGGTAGCAACCTGGTCTGTGGTGTAGGAATCTCAGAGGAGTGAGGAGCGCAGCTTCATGGGAGAGTGAGAGTGAACATGGAGGGGAAGCCAGGAGAGGGCTGCTGAGGGATGAGAAGGGTGTCCAGATTGGAGGGAAGTGACAGAGCTGGTGGCAACAGTGACTGGGTATGGGTGGCTGCACAGTAAGAGCAGCCCAGTGAAGATATCAAAGGCTGAGTGAGATATGGAGAAGGGACTAGATGCAGAATGATGTGGAAAAGGCAGTTTAGTTACATAGATGGAGTAATGGTCCAGTGAGTAAACTTGTTCAAGATAAAGGGATCCAGGTTTCTAACTATTGGAGAAAGGAGTTACAAATATGGAACAGGAGAAACTAGATTGAACTCTATGGTGTTGAATTGGACTTGCAGATATCAGTGTATATGGTCTCAATACATAGAAATAGATATAAAATAGATATAGATGTAAGTGTGTATATATGGAAACATACATATTCCTCAGCTCAGTGCCCTGTGACTAGGAATAATTTTGTATCTTCTTTGTCTCTCTGGGTGCCTTTTATTTTTTCTTGCCTAGTTTTCTTAGCCAGGACCTCTTAAATAAATAGAATAGAATAAATAGAATAAATTTTGAATAGAAATGGTGAGAGCGGATTTTTGTTATTGTTCCTGATGTTAGAGGGAAAGACTTTCACCAATAATTATGATATTAGATGGATTTTTTATTTGTTTTTTGGTAGATGCTATTATCAGGTTGAGGAAATTTCTCTCTTTCTTGTCTGTTGAAAGTCTTTATCATGAAAGGGTATTGGGTTTTGTTAAGTATTGTTTTTTTTTTTTTTTGCCTCTATTGAGATGATCATGTATATTTTGTGCTTTAATCAGTTAAAAAATTAACTCTCTATTTTCAGTCTTTTTTCCCTTTGTTTTATTTTGGGTAATTTTGTTTTGTTTTGTTTTGTTTTTTTACTATTTCTTCAAGTTCACTTTTCTCAGGCATTCCAAACTTCTGTTAAAGTGTTAATCCCATCTCACATAACTTGTCATCTCAGATACTGTGCTGTTGTATTATTTTCTCTCTACTAGTATTTGTTTTCTATTACTATCATAACAAATTACCACAAATGTGGCATCTCGAACCAACAGTCACTTATTACATCACAGTTCTATAGGTCAGAAGTCTGTGCCCCATGTGACTTGGTTAATTCTATGCTTTGTGTCGTATAAGGCTGAACTCAAGGTGGCAGCAAGGCCGTGTTCCTTCCTGGAGGCTCTGGGGATGAACACATGTCCAGGCTCATTCAGGTCATTGGCAGGAAGTTCTGTGCTGCTGTAGATCAGAACTTCCTGTTCCCTCGCTTGAGTGATTCTCGGCTTCTAGAGGCTACCCACATCCCCTGTCCCCTGTCCCCTTTCCTCCATATTTAAAGCTAGCAACAGTGGTTGAAGTTCCTATCACACTTTCAATCTCTCTAACATTGCCTTCTGACTCATGTCTTTTTTGCCTTCAGCCTGAGAAATTTTTTTTCAGGTACTTCCTTCCCTAGCTTCAGAGTTTTCTCACTTGTGTTGATCTCTACTCAGCTGAATATGAGAAGGGTACCCTCCACACACTTGTAGAGCTCTCCATTTCTCCCTTTTTCTGTACGTTTCTTTTTATCTGCTTCTCCTTCCACAGAACACCAACCAACTTTGGCCTCCCCAGAGTCCTAGCAATGTCTTGTTAACTTGGACAAGGTGTGGTGGTGGTTGTTTCAAGTAAGAGAAATTAACCAACATTACCTTAAATAGTGGATTGATATTTACTTTGAAATGAGATACAAAAAAACTTAAATTTTTATCACATAATTTTTAAACTGAGGTATAATATACATATAGTAAAATGACAAATCTTAAAAATATAAGTTGATGAATTTTTACATATGTATATGCCTATATAACCACAACCATGATCAAGTTATAGAACAGTTTTCGTATCTTTTAATATGCCTGTTTCACAACTCTGTTTCCTTTTGCTACACATAAGATAGCTGTCTGCCCAATTTTAAATTTTGTTTTTATTTTATATTATCATATAGTATATTTATAATATTGTTTTAATTTCAGGTATACAGAAAAGAGATTGTTATACATACGTCCATTATTTTTTCATATTCTTTTCCCATATAGGTGATTACAGATTATTGAGTAGAGTTTCCTGTGCTATACAGTAGGTCCCTGTTGATTATCTGTTTTTTATATAGTTGTGTGTGTATATGCTAATCCTAAACTCTTTAATTTTCCCTCTCCCTACCTTTCTCTTCATAATCATGTTTGTTTCTAAGTCTGTCTGTCTGTTTCTATTTTGTAGATAAGTTCTATTGTATCATTTTTTTAGATTCCACATGTAAGTAAGTGATAACTATATTTGTCTTTCTCTGACTTACTACACTTAGTACGATAAACTCTGGGTCCAACCATGTTACTGCAATGGAATTATTTCATTCTTTACTATGGCTGAGCACATCTCATTGTATATATGTAATACATCTTCTTTATCCATTCCTCTGTTGAATTTAAGCCGCTTCCATGTCTTGGATATTGTAAACAGTGCAGCAGTGAACATTGAGGTGAATGTATCTTTTTGATATATTATAGCTTTCTGCAGATAATATGCCCAGGAGTGGGATCATATGGTAGTTCTATTTTAATTTTCTTAAGGAACCTCCATACTGTTCTCCATAATAGTTGTACCAATTTACATTCCTACCAACAGTGTAGGAGGATTCTTTTTTCTCCATACCTTCTCCAACATTTATATTTGTGGGCATTTTGATAACGGCCATTCTGACTGGTATGAGGTAATAGTACCTCATTGTAGTTTTGATTTCTTTTCCTCTAATAATTAGTGAGGTTGAACATCTTTTCATGTGCTATTTGACCATCTGGATGTCTTTTGACAAATGTCTATTTTTATTGTTGTTGTTTTTTTTTCCTGTATTGAGCTACATGAGTTGCTTAAATATTTTGGTGATTAATCCCTTGTTAGTCACATGCTTTACAAATATTTTCTCCCATTCTGTGGGTTGTCACTTCATTTTGTTTATGCTTTCTTTTGCTATGCAAAAGCTTGTAAGTTTAATGAGGTCCTGTTTGGTTATTTTTGTTTTTGTTTTCATTATTCTAGAAAATGGATCCAAAAAGATATTACTGTGACTTATGTTTCTCTAAAGGTTTCGTAGTATCTGGTCTTACATTTAGGTCTTTAATCCCTTTTGAATTTATTTTTGTGTATGGTGTTGGAGAATGTTCTGATTTCATTCTTTTACATGAAACTATCCATTTTTCTCAGCGCCACTTATTGAAGAGACGGTCTGTTTTCCATTGTGTGTTCTTGCCTCCTTTATTGTAGATTAGGTGACCAAAGGTGCATGGGCTTATCTCTGGACTTGCTATCCTATTCCATATCCTGTTACTCTATATGTCTATTTTTGTGCTAGTGGCATATTGTTTTGTAGTATAGTCTGAATTCAGGGAGCCTGATTCCTCCAGGTCCTTTTTTCTTTCCCTGGGTTGCTTAGGCTATTTGGGGTTTTTGTGTTTCCATATAAATTTAAAAATTTTTTGTTCTAGTACTGTGAAAAATCCTATTGGTGATTTGATAGGAATTGCACTGAATCTGTAGATTGCCTTGGGTAGTATAGTCATTTTGACAATATTAATTTTTGTAATCCAAGAGTGTGGTATATTTTTCCATCTGTTTGTGTCATCTTTGATTTCTCTCATCAGTATCTTACAGTTTTCAGAATACAAGTTTTTGCCTCCCTAGGTACTTTTATGCCTAAGTATTTGAACTTTCCAATGTGATGATACATGGGATTGTTTCCTTAATTTATCTTTCTGATCTTTTCTTGTGAATGTATAAACATGTAACAGCTTTCTGTATATTAATTTTGTATGCTGCAACCTTGCTGAATTCATTTATGGGCTTTAGCAGTTTCCTGGAGAAGGCAATGGCACCCCACTCCAGTACTCTTGCCTGGAAAATCCCATGGACAGAGGAGCCTGGTAGGCTGCGGTCCATGGGATTGCTAGGAGTCGGACACGACTGAGCGACTTCCCTTTCACTTTTCACTTTCATGCCTTGGAGAAGGAAATGGCAACCCACTCCAGTGTTCTTGCCTGGAGAATCCCAGGGACGGGGGAGCCTGGTGGGCTGCCGTCTATGGGGTTGCACAGAGTCGGACACAACTGAAGTGACTTAGCAGCAGCAGTTTCCAGTAGCATCTTTAGAATCTTCTATGTATAGTATCATGTCATCTACAAACAGTGACAGTTTTGCTTCTTGTTTTCCAATTTAGATTTTTTTATTTATTTTTCTTTGTGTGGCTGTGGCTCGGACATACAAAACTATATTGAATGTACCAAAAGTAGACATCCTTTTCTTTTTCCTGATCATAGAGGAAATGCTTTCAGCTTTTCACCATCGAGTATGATGTTAGCTGTGGATTTGTCATATGTTGCCTTTATTATGTTGAGGTAGGTTCTCTCTATGCACACTTTCTGAGGATATTTAACAAATGATGTTGATGTATATTTATGGCTGATTCATGTTGATGTATGGCAGAAACTAACACAATATTGTAAAGCAATTATCCTCTGATTAAAAATAAATTTATTTAAAAAACACTTTTTTTGTATCTGTTGAGATGATCATATGGTTTTCACTCAATTTGTTAAAAGCTTTTCTGCATCTATTGAAATGATCATACAGCTTTTGTTCTTCAATTTATTGATTTGGTGTATCACACTGACTGATCTACTTGATCATGGTGTATGATCCTTTTAATGTATTATTAGATTCAGTTCACTCATATTTTGTTGAGGACTTTTGTGTCTGTATTCATCAGTGATATTGGGCTGTAATTTTCTTTTTTTGTGGTATTATTTTGGTACCAATACAAATACTAGACTTTGGTATCAAGGTGATGGTGATTTTGGTATCAGGGTGATAGTGGGCTAATAGAATGTATTTGGAAGTAGTGTTCCTTCTTCAATTTTTTGGAATAGGTTCAGAAGGATAGGTGTGAACACTTCTCTAAATATTTGGTAGAATTCACCTGTGAAGCCATCTGGTCCTGGATTTTGCTTAGGAGTTTTAAAATCACAGATTCATTTTCAGTGCATGCCATTGGTCTGTTTATATTTCCTGTTTCTTCCTGGTTTAGTCTTGGGAGATTGTATCTTTCTAATAGGTTGTACATTTTATTGATGTATAGTTGCTTGTAGTAATCTCTTATGATCCCTTGTATATCTGTGATGCCAATTATAACTTCTTTTTATTTCTAATTTATTGATTTGAGTTCTCTCCCTTTTTTCTTGATGAATCTGAGTAAAGGTTTATCAGCTTTGTTTATCTTTTCAGTGAAACAGCTTTTAGTTTCATTGATCTTTTCTATTGTGTCCTTCATCTCTGTTTCACTTATTTCTGCTTTGATTTTCATGATTTCTTTCCTTCCTCTCAGTTTAGGGGCTTTTGGTTCTTCTCTGTAGTTGGTTTTAAGTGTAAGTTTAGGGTGTTTAAGGTTCCCCCCCCCCCTTAGGTAAGATTGTATCTCTATTAACATCCCTATTATAACTGCTTTTGCTGTGTCCCATAGGTTTTCGATTGTTGTAGTTTTTTTCACCTATCTTTCAGTATTTTTTAATTTCCTCTTTGATTTCTTGATTGTTTAGTAGCATATTGTTTAGCCTTGCATGTTTGTCCCTTTTTGCAGTTTTTCTGGTAGTTGGTTTCTGACTTCACAGTATGGTGTAAGAAGATGCTTGATTTGATTTCAATATTCTTAAATTTACCAAAGCTTGCTTTGTGGCCCAGCAAACCACAAGTGATCTGTCTTGGAGAATATTCCATGTGCACCTGAATGTATATTCTGCTGTTTTTGGATGGAATGCTCTATAAATATCAATTAAGTTCATTGGTCTAATGTGTCATTTAAGTCCCGATTTCCTCTCTGGATGATGCCCATTGATGTAAGTGGGATGTTAAAGCCCCCCATTATTACTGTGTTACTGTCAATTTCCCCTTTTATGATGATTACAAGTGCTTTATATATTGAGTTCCTCCTGTGTAGGATGCATATATTTATTTTATTTTATTTTGGTTTGCATAAGCTTTATTATTTTTTTTCACTTTTTTGTTTTTTAACTTTACAATATTTTATTGGTTTTGCCATATATCAACACGCATCCACCACGGGTGTACACGTGTTCCCCATCCTGAACCCCTCTCCCATCTCCCTCCCCATACCATCCCTCTGGGTCATCCCAGTGCACCAGCCCCAAGCTTCCTGTATCCTGCATCAAACCTGGACTGGTGATTCATTTCTTATATGATATTATACATGCTTAATGCCATTCTCCCAAATCATCCCCCATCTCCCTCTCCCACAGAGTCCAAAAGACTGTTCTATACATCTGTGTCTCTTTTCAAGAAACAAAGGGATGAATGCATATATTTATAATTGATATATCTTTTTCTTGTATTGATCTCTTGATTATTATATAATGTTCTTCTCTGTCCCTTGTAACAGTCTTTATTTTAAAGTCTATTTTGTCTGTAATGAGTGTTTCTGCCTCAGCTTTCTTTTGATTTGTATTTACATGGAATAACTTTTTTCATCCCATCACTTCCAGTTCGTATGTGTTCCTAGATCTGAAGTGGGTCTCTTGTAGAGAGCCTATGTTCAGGTCATGTTTTTGTATCCATTTAGTTGGTCTGTGTCATTTGGTTGGAGCTTTTAATTCATTTCTGTTCAAGGTAATTATCGATGTGTATGTTCTTACTTTTATCTTGTTACTTGTTTTGCATACATTTTGTAAGTCTTTTTATTTCCCTTCCTCTTTTATTCTCCTGTGATTTGGTGGTATCTTTAGTGTTGTATTTAGATTGCTTTTTATTTTCTTTATGTGTATCTATTGTAGATTTTTGATCTGCAAGTGCATGAGGTTTTGATATAACTGTCTGTATTTCTACAAGATTGCTCTAAGTTTCTAGTCTTTAGTTTCAAATGCATTTTCAGTATCCTATTTGTACTCTGTTCTCATGATTTCTGGTTAAGGTGTCGTATTTGTGTATGGATGATTTTCTACCATTACGTATGGTATGCCTTTACTGGTGAGCTTTCCCATTTCATAATTTTCTAGTTTCTAGTTGTGGCCTTTTCTCTTTTGCCAAGAGAAGTTCTTTTAGTATCTGTTGTAAAGCTGACATGGTACTAAATTCTCTTAGCTTTTGCCTGTATGTAAGGCTTTTGTTTTCTCTATCAAATCTGAACAAGAGCCTTGCTGAGTAGAGTATTCTTGGTTATAAGCTTTTCCCTTTTATTACTTTATATATATCTTGCCACTCCCTTCTTGCCTACAAACATAGCTGATAGTCTTATGGGGAATCTCTTGTATGTTACTTGTTGCTTTTCCTTTGTTGGTTTTAATATTTTTTCTGTATTTAATTTTTGTCTATTTGAGTAGTATGTGCCTTATTGTGTTCCTCCTTGTGTTTATCCTTACTGGCACTCTGTGCTTCCTATAATTTAGTTGAGTGTTTCCTTTGCCATGTTAGGGAATTTTTTGGCTCTTATCTCTTTAAGTATTTTCTCAGGCCCTTTCTCTCTCTCCTCCTTCTAGGACTCCAATAATGTGAATGTTGGTGCATGTAATATTGTTCCAGAGGTCTCTTAGACCATCTTCATTTTTTTTTTTCATTCTTCTTTCTTTATTCTGTTCCATGGCAGTGTTTTCCACTACTCTTGTCTTTCGTCTCACTTACTCGTTATTCAACCTCATTTATTCTGCTATTGATTCCTTCCAAAGTACTTTTCAGTTATTATATTGTTCATCTCTGCTTGCTCTTTAAAGCTTCTATTTCTATTAAACATTTCTTGTGTCTTCTCAGTCTGTACCTCCATTCTTTTTCTGAGATCTTGGATCATCTTTTCTATTGTCTTTACCCTGAATTCTTTTTCAGGTAGATTGCCTATATCCACTTCACTTAGCTGTTCTTACAGGGTTTTATATTGTTCCTTCTTCTGTAACATGTCTCTGCCACCTCCTTTTGTCTAACTTTCTGTGTTTGTGATCTCTCTTTCTTAGGCTGCAGGACTGTAATTCTTCCTGGTTCTGGTGTCTGCTTCCTGATGGGTTAGGTTGGTCCAGGGGCTTGTGCAGGCTTTCTCTTATGATGGACTGGTGCATGCCCACTGGTGGGTGGAGCTGGGTCTTGTCCTTCTGGTGGGCAGAGCTGTGTCTAAGGGTGTGTCTGTAGGCAGCTGTGGGCTCGGGATGACTTTAGGCATTGTGTCTGCTGGTGGGTGGGACTGTGTTCCTGCTCTATTGATGGATTGGACTGAGGCATCCTAGCACTTGAGCCTGTAGGCTGTTGGGTGGGGCTGGGTCTCTGTGTCAAAACTACCACCTCCAGGAGAGCTGATGCTAGAGAGTTTCCCCTGGGGTGTCCACCAGCAGTGTCCTGCAGTGAATGTAGAAGACCCTTGCCTTCCCAGGAGACCCTGAAAGACCTGAAGATAGTTCTGATCCAGGCCCCTATGGAGTTATTACTTTGCCCTGGGTCCCATTGCACATGAAACCTTGTGTGTGCCCTCCAAGTGTGGAGTCTCTGTTTCCCTCTATCCTATGGATCTCCTGCTCTCAATCCCTGTTGGCATTCAAAGCCAAATGCTCTGGGGGTTTCTCCTCCTGATGCCAGAACCCCAGGCTGGTGAGCCTGACAGGCTCGGAACTGTCACTCCTGTGGGAGAACCTCTGTGATATAATTATTTTCCAGTCTGTGGGTTGCCAACCCACCAGGGGATTGGGATGTATCCTGAATACTGCCCGCCTACTATCTTTTCATGGCATGACTTCTTGTTTGAGTGTACAATATCTTATTTGGTAGGTTCAAGTCTTTTTTGTTGATGATTGTTCAGCAGTCGTGAATTTTGATGTGAGGAGGTGAGCTCAAGTCCTTCTACTTCACCATCTTGTCTCTTGTCTAAAATTTTAAATTCTTCTAGATAATTCCCTGACACTAAAGATTATACCTTTGAACATTAGTTTAAGAAATGCTGATCTCTAGGAACAAATCCAAAGTTCATTACCTCAGGACAGTTATGTATTGAGTTGTATCTCTAGCTCCCCATCTCTAACCTCAGAATGTGGTCTTAGTTGAAGAGAGTCTTTGCAGTGGTAATCAAGTTAAACTGAGGTCATTGGGGTGGGCCCTAATCCAATGTGACTGATTGCCTTATAAAAACAAGAAATATAGCCAAAGACACGAACCCAGGGAGAATGCCACATAAAGGTTAGAGTTGCTTTGCCACAGTGAAGGATCTCCAAAGGCTTCCAGAAAACATCAGAATCTAGGAGAAAGGCATAGGACAGATCTCCCTTACAGCATCCTCTACAACTGAGACAATTAATTTGTTTAAGCCACTCAATTTGTGGTGCTTTGTAACAGAACATAATATGAATAAACTAGGCATTCAACTGGGCTTCACTCATAGCTCAGTCAGTGAAGAATCTTCCTGCAATGCAGGAGAACCCTGGTTCAATTCCTGGGTTAGGAAGATTCCCTGGAGAAGGAAATGGCAACCTACTCCAGTATTCTTGCCTGGAGAATCCTATGGACAGAGGAGACTTGCAGGCTACAGCCCATGAGGTCACAAGAGTTGGACATGACTTAGTGACTAACCCACAAGGCATTCAACATGTTTCTAAATCAACAAACTATAAATCTGTCCATTTTCTACAAATTAATTGATACTTTAACAAAATTATAACCAAAACCTCAAAGGAAATGTTTTGGAACTTGAGAAAATGATTTAAAGTGGTATCTGAAAAGAATTAAAGCATTAGAAATATAGGGAGGTTAGAGAAGAAAAATAAATTATGATAGAGGGCTGACTTTATTATTATTAAAACATACTTTAAAGTTTTAGTAATTAAAATATGGTGCTAAGGTAGAATTTGTTCAAATACTTATTATTGCCAGTAACAGAAAGCTACTTCAAATTAGTTTTAACAGTAATGTCATTGTTTAATACAAATGAAAAGATGTATGGCAGGCTTCCTGTGATGGTTTAATTTAGAAGCTCATGATGACATCCAGGATTACAGCTCTGTTTCCCTGTTGTTCTCTCTTCTGCCTTTCTCCTTCTGTCAACTTTATTTTCAGACTGTCTTCTATACAGTAGTAAAATGAATATCTGACCTGCTAAAGCTTAATGCTTGTCATTCAAATCCAACAGGATAGATAGATTGATACATACATATAACTATCAAAAAAGAAAGTCCCAAGATTACTGCTTTTAACCACCTACCCTGTAACAATCACACGGTCAGTGATATAATTACTTCATTGCTGACTCTCTGTGAACTATATGAAAAAGTTCTTAGGCAATGAGAATTAGAATCAGAACAAAAGGACACTTGAAAATAATAGGGAAGAAACAAAGTTTGTTAGAATTCACTAGTGAAACCACCTTTGAAGGAATGTTTTTAATGACAAATTCAATTACTTTGGTAGATTAAGGGCTTACTGACATTTTCAATTCATCTTTTCAATGTGGTATAGTGTTTTTCAGGAATCTGTCCATTTCATTTTAGAAAAAGGCTAAATTATCAAATTTATTGCTCTACAGTTGTTAATGTTCATTATGTGTTTAATATCTGTAGTATCTTTAATGATATCTTCTCTTTTATTCCTGAAATTAATAAGTTGTGCTTTTATTTTCATGCTCAAGTAATAATACTATAGATTTGTCAACTTTTTTCTTGTTTTCAAGAACCAATTTGACTTCATTAATCTTTTCTATTTTTCTGTTTTCATTTTGTTGATTTTAGCTCTTATCTGTCTTATTTCATTTACTTTGGGTTTAGTTCTCTTTTTTAAATTCTAGCTTCAAATATAGAAACCTGCACAATTGATTTTAAACTTCTCCTTTTTACTAATAAAAGAATTTTAAGCTAAACATTTAGCTACATTCCATAAACTTTGTTCAACTTTAATTATCATCTTTTCTTGAAATACTCTGTAATTTCTTTTTTCCTTTTAAAAGTTTTAATTTCAGCTATTAAAAGGGGAGCAGGACTAAAAAAGAGGGAGCAGCGCTAACAACAAAAAAGAGAAAGTTGTGAAGTCCTTATGTTAATAATTTTGGTCCCTGGTCACTAGTTCCTAACTGGCTTTTAGTCTTTGATTTTTATATTAGGCTTGGAAAGAAAGGGGTCATCAATCCCATCTCCTCATCTTCCTCCCAACTTAGAGCTTTAACCAAGACCTTGTTGTTTCCTTTTTTCACAATGGTTCCTTATCCAGTACTACAGCCAAAGAAAACATTCAAAGCAAGTGATCACTGATTGACTTCCATCTGAACCTTAAACCTGAATGGATTCAGTCGTCCTAGGAAGCTAACACTCCTTACCCTTTCTGGTTCTCCCTCAGAAGAACGATGTGTGTGCACGCTGTTGCCTCAGTCATGACTGACTCTGCGTTTGTGGTCTCTGTAGCCTGCCAGGCCCTTCTGTCCATGGGATTCTCCAGGCAAGAATACTGGAGTGGGTTGCCATTTCTTTCTCCAGGCAGAAGAGCAATAAGAACCCTAGAAAAACCAAGCATGAAATTTACATGAAATAGTAAATATACAATCTAAATATTCCCTTTTACAACCACAGAGAATGAAGTAGAAACAAACTATCAGAATTACAGAAAAAATAGACTATTTTAGATTTGCTTAATTATTCAGAAGTTTAAAGGACTGAATTTTACAATTATGAATACACTGAATTGATTAAAAATTTTTCATTGACCTTGGAAAATCTTTAGATTTAGGAGTGCTGATTATCTCCTGTGAAATCTCATTTCATTATTTCGGGAAAGTTTATAATATAAAATCCCTTTCTTCGAATTGTATTTTTCAGTTCTTAGCATTTACTTTGAGTTTTAGAATTCTGTCATTAAGCATCAGGTAAAGTAATCTAGTCTTAGCCAGTTTAAATGATATCATCAATGTAGATTAAATGTGTATCACTAATAAGTGTTAGAGCTGGGGCTGGAATCCAGGTCTCTTGACTCCTAGGCTACTGCTTTTACACACTACGCTTGAGGACCAGTACATCATAACATCATCAAGTAATCTTAGGCTCTCAGGGGCCTCAAGATCATGTAAACTCCCTTAAATTATAATCCGTGAACCACTTGTATCAAAACACTGTGCATTGGCAGAGATTGGGTGCTGATTTTAAAAGCAGATTCCCTGACCTTATCAGACCTTCCAAATCAGAAGGGTATGGCTGAGGAATTTGATAGATTTGTAAACTTATAGCGGAGAAGGCAATGGCACCCCACTCCAGTACTCTTGCCTGGAAAATCCCATGGACAGAGGAGGCTGGTAGGCTTCAGTCCATGGGGTCACTAAGAGTCGCACACGACTAAGCAACTTCACTTTCACTTTTCACTTTCATGCTTTGGAGAAGGAAATGGCAATCCACTCCAGTGTTCTTGCCTGGAGAATCCCAGGGATGGGGGAGTCTGGTGGGCTGCCATCTATGGGGTCGCACAGAGTCGGACACGACTGAAGTGACTTAGCAGCAGCAGCAGTAAACTTACAGATTCTCAGATGATTGTTATGTACCTATATTGAGCATACTTTTCTAGGAATGCTGAAAAATTACAGTCTCTACTTAAAATCTTCTCATAAGGGCTTCCCTGGTGGCTCAGTGATAAAGAATCCACCTGCCAATGCAGGAGATACAGGTTCGATCCCTGATCCAGAAAGATCCTACATGCCTCTGCACCACAACTGTTGAGCCTGTGCTCGAGAGCCCAGGAGCCACAACTACTGAGCCCACATGCTGCAAATACTGAAGACCACGTGCCCTAGAGTCCATGGTCTGCAACAAGAGTAGCCCCCAATCACCACAAGTAGAGAAAAGCCCCCGCAGCAATGTAGACCCAGCACAGGCAAAAATAAAAAAATTTTTTAAATTCTCACAGGAAGCACTTTACTTCTAAAACTATCAAAGCCCACTGTTGGGGAAAAGCATTAAAAAGCCATTGGAAAGATGAACAAAATCCCTGTTTTTATTACTTCTAACAATTGGTTCTAGCTTCTTGAAACAAAACAGAATAGATTTTTTTTCCCCCCTGGAACTTAAAATTTTCAAATTCAGTAAACAGACTCTCTGTACTTTCATTCAAGTAATCGATCATACCATTCTCTTTGTTGGAGAAAATGGAAGTAAATTAAATGTTAAGAAAATTTTGTTCTCTTTCTGGACCTGCTAGCATTATGCCACATTTCCCTAAGATTTGAAGCTATTTTTTCTCATTCATTTTTGATTATTATATATTTCAAATGTATAACATTCCAACAAAAAAGTTACAGGATGGACACTTGTATCAGACCCAGATCTCATCTGCTTCCTTGGATCTCTTCCATGCCACCTACTTCCTGGCCTCCAGCCACTGGCTATCCCTTAGCCTCCCCCACCAGACAATTTTGTTCACGTCCTTGTGGTTCTACTGCCTGGGGCTGTAGCACCCAGAGAATGTTGGCTCCTTTTCCTACTTACAAACTTGGACCACCCTCCCATTGAGAGTATGGATCTGTTACCCAGAGTGTCCTCTTAGAGGAACCCTGGTGATTCAGTGGAGCAGGTGTTAGGAGGAGCTGATATGTCCCAGGCTGAACTCTGACCAAGGAGGACAGGGGATAGAAGAAAAGTAATGGATTCACTGCCTGCTCTATATTCTCTCATCAACTATTACAAGACAAAATTTCCTTTACAGAATGTCTTGTGAAGTCCTGGTGGGCCAACTACACAGCACCTGCCCAGCTGCTCTCTTGCTCTTTGTGACTCACGGCAGAGTGGAGCCAGCGCATACATGGATTGATGCATTGCTGCACAGCCGTCCTTTACCCAGTCTTACTGCTTGATTGCCCCAATAAAACATAATCACTTAATATCCTTGTCTCAAGCTACATTCTAAGACAATACCATGTTGGTGCAAGCCAAGATAAACAAGAAATAGTTCCTTTCATAATATTGTACCTTAATGAGTGATAGTGTGTATAGCATTTTGCCTCTGCTCATTTAAACTGAACTTTCATGACAATTTCATATGCAGACAGTCACTTCACGATTTATACTTTTTAAGCAAAATGATAGAGTTTCTATCATTTACCTCACCGGTGAGAAAACTTCTTGAATAATTGTGTTTCTTCTGTATATAATAAATGATGAATAAGCTGTCAATCTATACATTTTTATTAATTTACATCTTGCCAAACCTTCTGCTAAATTCATCTTTTTAAATTTTATTGACGTATAGTTGATTTACAATGTGTTAATTTCGACTGTACAGCAAATGATTCAGTTACACATATATATGCATTCTTTCTCATATTCTTTTCCATTATGGTTTATCAAAGGATATGGAATATGGTCTCCTGTGCTATACAGTAGAACTTTGTTATTGATTCAATATATAATAGTTTGCACCTGCTAATCCCAAACTACCCCCTTTAAGGATCACTGCCTTGTTGTGGCAAAGGGGCTTGCATAACTCAATGAAACTATGGGAATAGAGGGATAGGGAGGCCTAGCGCGCTGCAGTCCATTGGATTGCAAAGAGTTGGACAGGATTGGGCAACTGACCAACAACAACAACAATCCCAAACACCAAATCCATCCCTGCCTTACCCATCCTCCTCCAACCACATGTGTGTTCTCTGTTAATCTGTTTCTGTTTCACAGGTAAGTTTATTTGTGCAATGTTTTAAATTCTACCTGTAAATGATATCATATGACATTTGTCTTTCTAACTTACTTAGTACATTAATCTCTAGGTCCTTCCATATTGCTGCAAATGGCATTATTTTATCTTTTTTATGGCTGAGTAATATTCCATTGTATATATGTACCACATCTTCATCTTCTTTATCTATTCATCTGTTAATGGACATTTATGTTGCTTCCAAGTCTTGGCTATTATAAATTGTGCTGCAGTGAACATTGGGGTACATGTATCTTTGTGAATGATGGTTTTCTCTGGATATATGCCCAGAAGTGGGATTGCTAGAGTCTAATGGCAACTCTATATTTAGTTTTTTGAGAAATCTCCATGCTGTTTTCCACAGCAGGGGCACCAATTTACATTCCCACCAACAGTGTAGGAGGATTCCTTTTTCTCCACACCCTCTCCAGCATTTGTGATTTGTAGACTTTTAAATGATGGCCATTTTGACCAGTGTGAAATGGTGCCTCATATTAGGTTTGATTTTCATTTCTCTAATAACTAGTGATGTTGAGCATCTTTTCATATGCCTGTTGGCCATGTATATGTTTTCGTTGGAGAAATGTCTATTTCAGTCTTCTGCCCATTTTTCAATTGGGTTGTTTGTTTTTCTGTGGTGTCCTATGAGCTGTTTATTTATTTTGAAAATTAAGCCCTTATTGGTTGCATCATTTGCAAATATTTCCCCCCATTCTGTAGGTTGTCTTTTCGTTTTGTTTATGGTTTCCTTTGCTATGCAAAAGCTTTTAAGTTTGATTGTTTCTCATTTGTTTATTTTTGCTTTTATTTTTATTGACTTGGTAGAATGACCTCAGAAAATATTGGTACGATTGTCAGAGAATGTTTTGCCTGTGATGTCTTCTAGCAGTTTTATGGTATCATATTTTATGTTTAAGTCTCTAAGCTATTTTGAATTTATTCTTGTACATGGTGTAAGAGTGTTTTCTAGCTTCATTGATTTACATGCAGCTGTCCAACTTTCCCAGAACCACTTGCTGAACAGACTCCTTTTCTCATATTGAACTGTTTTGGTTGCTGTAGATTTGTAGTATTGTCTGAAGTCTAGGAAAGTTATTCCTTCTGCCTGGTTATCCCCTACCCCTCAGGATTACTTTGGCAATTCTAGATATTTGTTCTAGTTCTTTGAAAAATGTCATGCGGTAATCTAATAAGGCTGGCATTAAATCTTTAGGTTGCTTTGTATAGTATTGCCATTTTAATAATATTAATGTACTTTCTATTTCTTTGAATCAACTTTAGTTTCCTTTATTAATGTTTTATACTTCTAAGCATATGTCTTTCACCTCCTTGGTGAGGTTTATTCCTAAGCATTTTTTGATGAAATTTGCAAAGGGATTGTTTACATTCCCTTTTTGATATTTTGTTTTCAGTATAAAATTTTCTTTTTGATAATCTCTTTGTCTGATTTGGGTATCAGGGAGATGGTGGCTTCATAGACTGTCTCTGGGAGTGTTCCTTCCTCTTTAGTCTCTTGGAAGAGTTTGAGAAGGATGGGTATGGGTTCTTCTTTGTGTGCTTGGTGTAATCTGTGTACCAAACATTGTATGTGAAGCTATCTGGCCCTAGACTTTTGTTTGTAGGGAGGTTTTTGGGTTTTTTTGTTTTGCTTTTTTTTTTTTTTTTAATAACAGATTCTATTTCACTGCTAGTGACCAGTCTATTCAAATTATCTGTTTCTTCTTGATACAGTGTTGGTGGGTTGTGTTTCTAGAAACTTGTCCATTTCTTCTATCTTGTCCAATTAGTTAGTATATAATTATTGATAATATTCTCTTATGGTGTTTTGTATTTCTGTAATATTGGTTGTTATGCTTCCTTTTTCATTTCTTATTTTGTTTATTGGGGCCCTCTCTTTTCTTCTTGATGAGTCTGGCCAGAGGCTTGTCAATTTTGTTTACCCTTTCATAGAACCACCTCTTAGTTTTACCATTTTTTTCTATTTTTTAATCTTTTATTTATTTCTTCTCTGATCTTTATTATTTTCTTCCACCTGCTGACTTTTGATCTTTTAAAATTCTTTTAGGTGGTATGTTAGGTTGTTTATTTGAGAGTTTTGTTTGTTCTTGAAGAAAGTCTATATTGCTATGAACTTTCTTCTATGAACTGCTTTTGTTGCATCCCGTAGATTTTTGTATGGTTGTGTTTTTATTGTCACTTGTATCAAAATACTTTTAAATTTCCTCTTTGATTTCACTGTTGACCCATTAATTTTTTCACAGGATGTTGTTTATGGTCCTCGTGGTCATGTTTTTCTCATTTTTTTTTTCTGTGGTTGATTTCTAGTTTTATGCCATTGTGGTTAGAAAAGATGCTTTAAATAATTTCTATACTCTTAAATTTGTTAAGTCTTGTTTCTGTGCCCTTATATATGGTCAGTCCTAGAGAATGTTCCATGTGCACTTGAAAAGAATGTTTGTTCTAGTTTTTTTGGGGGGATGTAAGATCCTGAAAGTACCAATTAAGTCTAACTGTCCTATTGTATTATTTAGGATCTCCATTGCCTTACTGATTCACTGTCTTGAAAAATCTGTCCTTTGATGTGAGTGGGGTGTTAAAATATCCTACTATTTTGTGTTCCCATCAATTTCTTCCTATATGTCTGTTAGTATTTGTTTTATATATATGGATGTTCTTATATTGGGTACATACATGTTGACAAGTATAATATGCTCTTCTTATATTGATCCTTTTAACACATTATTGACCAGAGACATATTAATATGTCTTTTGCTATCCAAATGCTATTGACTAGAGGGTCACCCTGCTTATTTAACTTATATTCAGAGTACATCATGAGAAACGCTGGGCTGGAAGAAGCACAAGCTGGAATCAAGATTGCTGGGAGAAATATCAATAACCTCAGATATGCAGATGACACCACCCTTATGGTAAAAAGTGAAGAGGAACTAAAAAGCCTCTTGATGAAAGTGAAAGAAGAGAGTGAAAAATTTGGCTTAAAGCTCAACATTCAGAAAACTAAGATCATGGCATCTGGTCCCATCACTTCATGGGAAACAGATGGGGAAACAGTGGAAACAGTGTCAGACTTTATTTTTGGGGGCTCCAAAATCATTGCAGATGGTGACTGCAGACATGAAATTAAAAGACGCTTACTCCTTAGAAGGAAAGTTATGACCAACCTAGATAGCATATTGAAAAGCAGAGACATTACTTTGCCAACAAAGGTCCATCTAGTCAAGGCTATGGTTTTTCCAGTGGTCATGTATGGATGTGACAGTTGGACTGTGAAGAAAGCTGAGCGCCAAAGAATGGATGCTTTTGAACTGTGGTGTTGGAGAAGACTCTTGAGAGTCCCTTGGACTGCAAGGAGATCCAACCAGTCCATCCTAAAGGAGATCAGTCCTGGGTGTTCTTTGAAAGGACTGATGCTGAAGCTGAAACTCCAATACTTTGGCCACCTCATGCGAAGAGTTGACTCATTGGAAAAGACTCTGATGCTGGGAGGGATTGGGGGCAGGAGGAGAAGGGGACAACAGAGGATGAGATGGCTGGATGGCATCACCGACTCGATGGACGTGAGTCTGAGTGAACTCCGGGAGCTGGTGATGGACAGGGAGGCCTGGCGTGCTGTGAATCATGGGGTTGCAAAGAGTTGGACACGACTGAGTGACTGAACTGAACTGAGAGGATTTCAATATTCACTTACATAACAAATGGCTGGCCACAGACATTAGTTTCTGCAAAAATCCCCCAGTCAATAATGTGTTAACATTATATAGTATCTTGCTTTATGTTTCCTTATGGCCTATGTTTTAAAGTCTATTTTGTATGAATATTGTGACCCCCTACTTTCTTGTCATTTCCATTTACATGAAATATCTTTTTTAAACCCTCAGTTTCATTCTATGTGTGTCCATTGCCCTAAGTGGGCCTCTTATGCACAGCATATTGTAGACTTCTGTTGTTGTTGTTGTTGTTAACCAATCTGTCACTCTGTCTTTTAATTGGAGCACTGAGTCCACTAACATTTAAGGAAGTTATTGATAGATTTGTATTTATTGCCACTTAAATCTCTCTTTTTTTTCCCATTGACTTTGTATTTCTTTTTTTTTCCTTCCTTTTTGTTTTTCCCTTTACGGTTTTGTTTTCTTTTATACTATGCTTGCATTCTCTTCTTTTGTTTTTTTTTTGTGAATCTGTTTTATGTTGTTGATTTGTGATTATCCTATTTTTCAAGTATGTTAACCCATTGCTGCATTTACTCGCTTTAAGCTGATAGTCATATAGGTTCAAACACATACTAAAAAAAAGTATGCATTTCTTACTCTCCTCCCCAGCATTTTATACTTTTGATGTCCTTCTTTGCATCTTCATGCTTTTCTTTTTGCTGTTCATTTTGGTTATCATCACTTTTACAATTTTTTTATTTTAATTTTTTAATCTGTGTACTGTCTTATTTAAGTGATTTACTTTTCCACTCTATTTCTTAAACATTCTTGCTTATTTTCTATTTTTTTTTATTTCTTTTAGGATATCGTTAGTATCTCTGTAGTCTTTATTTTTTGCTTCTCAGAGAAATCCTTCCTCCTTCTGTTGTAAATGATAAGCTTGCTGAGTAGAGTATTCTAGGTTGCACATTTTTCCCTTTCAGGATTTTGAATATATCTTGCCATTCCCTTCTGGCATGCAATGTTTCTGTAGAGAAACCAACTGACAGCCTTATGGTGGTTACCTTGTAGTTAACTCTGATTTCTATTGTTGGACTTATAAAACTATGTTGAAAAAAAAGTGGAGAGTGGACATCCTTGTCTTCTTTCTGATCTTAGAGGAAAGGCTTTTAGTTTTTCACCACTGAGAATGGATTTGTCATATATGGCCTTCATTATGTTGAAGTAGTTTCCCGCTATGCCCACTTTCTGGAGAATTTTTATCGTAAATGGGCATTGAATTTTGTAAAAATCTTTTTATGCATTTTTTTGAGATGATCATATGATTTCTAGTCTTTAATTTATTAATGTGGTGTATCATCGATTGATTTGTGGATGTTGAAAAGCCCTGTCCTTGCTGGGCTACATCACTTTGGATCATGGTGTATGATACTTTTAATGTATTTTTAGATTTGGTTTGCTAATATTTTGTTTCAGATTTTTGCATCTGTGCTCATCAGCGATATTGGCCTGCAATTTGTGTGTGTGTGTGTGAGATAGCTTTGGTTTTGGTGTCAGGTTGTTGGTGGCTTCATAGAATGAGCTTAGGGGTGTTACTTCCTCTGCAGATTTTTGAAATAGTTTGAGAAGAGTCGAAGTTAACTCTCCTCTCACTGTTTAGTATAATAGAATTTGCCTATGAAGCCATCTGGTCCTGAACTTTGTTTGTTGGAAGTTTTTTAAATCACAGTTTTAATTTTAGTACTTGTGATCAATCTGTTCATATGTTCTGTTTCTTCCTGGTTTAGTCTTGAAAGGTTGTACCTTCTAAGAATTTGTCTATTTCTTCTTGTTTTTCCATTTTATTGCCATTTAATTGCTTGTAGTAGTCTCTTGTGATCCTTTGTATTTCTGTGATGTCAGTTGTATTTTCTCCTTTTCCATTTCTAATTTTATTGATTTAAGTTCTCTCACTTTTTTTTCTTAATGAGTCTGGATAAACATTTATCAATTTTGTTTATCTTCTCAGAGAAGCAGCTTTTAGTTTCATTGATCTTTTCTATTGTTTTCTTCATCTCTATTTCATTTATTTCTGCTCTGATCTTTATAATTTCTTTCCTTTTACTAACTTTGGGTTGTGTTTGTTCTTCTTTCTCTAATCACTTGACGTATAAGGTATTTACTTGATATTTTTCTGGGTTCTTGAGGTAAGGTTGTATTGCTATAAACTTCCCCCTCAGAACCATTTTTGCTGTGTCCCATAGGTTTTAGATTCTTGTGTTTTTGTTCATTTGTCTCAAGGTATTTTTTATTTCCTCTTTGAATTCTTCAGTGATCCATTGGTTGTTTAGTAACATTGTTTATACTTCATGGGTTTGTGATTTTTACCATTTTTTTCCTATAATTGATTTCTAATGTCATAGAGTTGTGGTTGGAGAAGCTACCTGATATTACTTCAGTTTTCCTAAATTTACTGAGACTTGATTTGTCACTCAAGATGTGATCTAACCTGAAGAATGTTCCATATGCTCTTGAGTAGAAAAGTGTATTTTGTTACTTTTGGATGGATTGTCCTATAAATATCAATTAAGAATACAACACTGTTAAGTAATTATCCTCCAATTATTTATTGATAATAATAAAAATATCAATTAAGTCTGTCTGGTCTAATGTGTCTTTTACAGCTTTCATTTCCTTATTGACCTTCTGTTTGGATATCTGTCCATTGGTGTAAGTGGTTGTTAAGTCCCCCACTTTTTTCCCCTTTTATGGCTCTTCAGTTCAGTTCAGTTCAGTTCAGTCGCTCAGTTGTGTCCGACTCTTTGTGACCCCATGATTCACAGCATGCCAGACCTCCCTGCCCATCACCAACTCCCGGAGTTCACTCAGACTCACGTCCATTGAGTCAGTGATGCCATCCAGCCATCTCACCCTCTGTCGTCCCCTTCTCCTCCTGCCCCCAATCCCTCCCAGCATCAGAGTCTTTTCCAATGAGTCAACTCTTCGCATGAGGTGGCCAAAGTATTGGAGTTTCAGCTTCAGCATCATTCCTTCCAAAGAAATCCCAGGGCTGATCTCCTTCAGAATGGACTGGTTGGATCTCCTTGCAGTCCAAGGGACTGTCAAGAGTCTTCTCCAACACCACAGTTCAAAAGCATCAATTCTTCGGCGCTCAGCTTTCTTCACAGTCCAACTGTCACATCCATACATGACCACTGGAAAAACCATAGCCTTGACTAGATGGACCTTTGTTGGCAAAGTAATGTCTCTGCTTTTCAATATGCTATCTAGGTTGGTCATAATATGTTGAGGTGCTTCTATGTTGAATGCATGTATATTTATAACTACTATGTCTCCTTCTTGGATTGATCCCTTGGTCATTAGGTAGTGTCCTTTCTTATCTCTTATTAAAATCTTTAAAGTCTATTTTGTCTGATATAAGCATTGCTACTCAAGCTTTATCTTGATTTCCATTTGTATGGAATATGTTTTTCTATACCATTGCTTTCAGTCAGTATGTGTCTCTAGGTTTCAAGCAGATCTCTTATTAGAAAGAGCATATATATAGGTCTTTTATATCCATTCAGCTAGTCACTATCTTTTGGTGGAGCATTTAATTCATTTACATTTAAGGTAGCTATCAATATGTATGTTCCTGTTGCATTGTTTTCAGTGTTTGGGGTTTGTTTTTGTAGCTGTTTTTCGTCTCTTTTTGTTCTCTTATATTTTGATGCCTAGTATTATGTTTGGGTTGCTTTTTCTTTTGTGTGCATGTATCTCTTGTACTTTTTGGTTTGCATTTCCCATGAGGTTTTGGTAAAGCAGTCTATACATATGCAAGATTGTTTCAAGTTGCTGGTCTCTTAATTTCAAATGCAATTCTCATTTCCTGCATTGTACTCTCCTCATGGTTGCTGGTTTTGATATCATATTTATGCATGGATGGTTTCCTACTTTTACTGTATGTTTACCTTTAACAGTGAGCTTTCCCATTTGTTATTTTTTATTTCTAGTTATGGCCTCTTTTTTTCCCCCTCCCTAGAGAAGTTTTTTAACATTTTCTGTAAAGCTGGTTTGATGGTGCTGAATTCTCTTAGGTTTGGGTTTTCTGTAAAACTTTTGATTTCTCCATTGAAGCTGAATGAAAGACTTGCTGTGTAGAGTATTCTTGGTTGTAGATTTTTCTGTTTCATCACTTTAAAGATATCATGCCACTTCCTTCTGCCTGCAGAATTTCTGCTGAAAAATCAGCTGATAACATTATAGAGATTCCCTTGTATGTTATTTGTTGCTTTAAAAAATGTACTTATTTTGGTTGTGTTGGGTGTTTGTTGCTGCATGCGGGCTTTCTCTGGTTGTGGTGAGTAGAGGCTACTCTGTGCTGCAGTGCACAGGCTTGTCATTGAGGTGGCTTTTCTTGTTGTGGACACGGACTCTAGGCACATGAACTTCAGTAGTTGCAGTATGGAGGCTCAGTAGTTGTGTCTTGTGGGCCCTAGAGCTCGAGGGCTTCAGTCGTGGCGCAAAGGCTCAGTTATTGCAGCTTGTGGGCTCTAGAGCCTGGGCTCAGTTGTGGTACTTGGGTTCAGTTGCCCCACAGCATGTGGAATCTTCCTGGACTGGGGATCAAATCTGTGCCCCGTGAACCCACATCCCCTGTGTTGCAGGCAGATTCTTATTCAGTGTACCACCAGGAAAGTTCTCTTGTTGGTTTCAGTCTTTTTCTTTGCATTTAATTTTTGTTAGTTTGATTAATTTGTGTCTCAGCATGCTCCTCCTTGGCTCAGATGATAAAGAATTGCTTGCAATGCAGCAAACCTGGGTTTGGTCCTGGATTGGGAAGATCCCCTGGAGAAGGGAATGGCTACCTGCTCCAGTATTCTTGCCTGGAAAATCCCATGGACAGATGAGCCTGGCGGGCTACAGTCCATGGGGTCACAAAGAGTTGGACACAACTGAGTGACTAACACTTTCGCTTTCATCTTCCTACTCAGATTTATCCTGTATGGGACTCTCTGTACTTCCTGGACTTGAGTGACTGTTTGCTTTTCCATGTTAGGGAAGTTTTTGACTAAAATCTCTCCAAAGATTTTCTTAGACCCTTTCTGTTTCTCTTCTGGGCCTGCTATGAGTTGAATGTTGATACATTTAATGCTGTCCGAGGGGTCTCTGATACTGTCCTCATTTCATTCTCTTTTCTTTATTCTTTAATGCAGCAGCAATTTCTACCATCTTGTCCTCCAGCTCACTTATCCATTCTTTGGCTTCAATTATTCTGCTATTGATTCCCTAGAGTATATTTTTCACTTCATTTATTTTACTGTTCATCTCCGTTTTTTCTGTTTCTTCTAGGTCTTTGATAAATGTTTCTTACATCTTCTTCATCAGTGCCTCCGTTTTTTTTCTCCAAGACCTTGAATCATCTTTACTGCCATTGCTCTGAATTCTTTTTTTAGATAGATTGCCTGTTTCCTCTTGATTTAGTTCTTGTAGGTTTTTATCTTGCTCTGTTATCTGTAACATATTTCCCTGTTGACTCATTTTGTCTAACATACTGTGTTTGTGGTCTTTCTTCCACAGGCTGCAGGATTGTAGTTCCCCTTGCTTCTGGTATCTGCCCCCGCCCCCCCAACCCTGGTGGATGAGATTGGTCCAGAGGCTTGTGCTGTAGCCCCTTGATAGGGGGTTTGACTGATGTGGTGACCAGAGCCTGCCCTGGATATTGAGCAGGACCTTCCCTTTGCTCTATGGTTGTCACCGCCATGTCAGGGGTAGGTCTGCTCCCTAGTTGCTGATCTGTTTCTTAGCTGTGTTTCTGATTTTCAGTGCAGGGTAGGCAGGATTGGAGCACTCCCACTGGGAGAGATGTCACTAAGTATTTCTCTTCTGAAGCTGTTCTCCTGGGAATGTACTCTGTTGAGTCCCCTTTGCCCACCGTGCAGGCTCACAGAGTACTTGTTGGCACTGCTCTTGGTCTCACCTTAACTCTGAGTATGCTGGCAGTTGGCCCTGGTAATTCTCAGATGTTATTTTCACCAGGCCTCCAGGGCAGATCCAATGTATTCAAGCCCCAGGACTGCAGTACCCAGGCAGCTGGGTCTGCTATGGGAGCTATGGAGGTAGCTCAGACTCTACCTTGATCCAACCCTCACATGTAGATCCCCACAGCTGCTAAAGCCAGGCACATCTCAGCAGCAGGAACACCTGTCCGTTTAGATGTTCTGCAGGTGCTGAATTTAAAAAACTGTCAGCAGAGATGTAACTCTGCAGTTCACACAGCCATAAGGAAAAATTTTAACTCTTCTTTAGCCACAGGGCTCCTCGGGCTCAGCTGTGGTTTCAGCCCACCTCTGTGTGTGTTCCTTCCACTGGAGTCTGCTCTATAGGTTGCCAGAGCGCACAGGCTGTCAGGTGGGAGGAGGCTAAGGCAGTAATCAGAGCCAGTGGGTCACCCCGGTGGGAAGATGCTGGCAGTAGTAATTGGAACCCATGAGCCTGTCAGTCTAGAGGGAGCCAAAGCAGCGATCGTGAAGCAGGTCACCAGGTAGGAGGGGAGGGGCCAAGAGGTGATGATAGGGGCATGCTAGCCAGTTCCAAAAGGAGACTCCCTCCCTCAGTGCCCTTGCTGGCACATAAGGAGAGAGAGATCGCAGTGGTGGCCCCACTTTTTGCACATCACTCAACAATGGCACCTTGCTTCTGTGTCGGTCTATGCTTCCTCCACAAGCATTCCTGGCTGCAGAGCTCCTCAATCCCATCCCCTCAGGCCGCCCCCTCGCTGCCAGCGGCCGTCCCCTCCGCAGGTCTGCTCTTCACACCCCACGTGGCAGCACCCAGCTGCCGTGTGCACCAGACGACACCCAGCTCAGTTTGAAGCACACAGAGCTGTAGTGCAGACTACCTGTGTAGGTCTCACTCTGTCCTGACTGCCACAGACAGGTGGCTGTGCTCTCTGTCAAGGGCCTGATGCTCCCCTTCTGTCCTAGCTGATCTCTCTGCTTGTGAGGGGGTGTCACCCAATGCAGGACCCTTTCCTCACCTTCAGTGTCCCTCCAGGGATGCAGGTTCCATCCTGCTTCTCCTCTTCCTTTTCCCTTCTTCATTCTGTCCTACCAGGTTATTTGGGGGTCTTTCTCATCCTTTTCAATGTCCAGGGTTCTCTGCTAGTGTTCAGCAGGTGCTCTGTGAAAATTGTGCCCTTTGTAGATGTATTCTTGATGACTTGTGAGGAGAGATGAACTCCCCACCCTCCTGCTCCTCTGCCGTCTTGAGGATCTCATGTCAGCTTTTATAATTAGTTATCATACAAGTTAACATTCTGATTACATTTAAAGAGCACTGAGTTTGACAAAAGCCAGGTCTCAGCCAATATGTCACCTAGCTGTGTAAACTCAGACAAGTTGCGCCTTTCTGAACCGTAATGTTCTCATCATGAACGAGGAGCTGTGGCCACACATGCTTTCCTGCCAGACACTCATACAAGATTCTGAGAGCAAGACGGAGATCAGGGAGGACAGTAAGTATCCAAATTCTTCAGCACAAACTGCTTATTTAAGGGGTGGACTGGGGTATTGGGAGGAAAAAAGGAAAATAGTGACTATGGATACTCAGCTTTGGCTCCATGAAGTTTCTTTGTCCTTTTTGAATAAGAGTTTCAGGTTCTGAAGTGGCTCACTCATGCACTTGGCCTCTTCCGGCCATCCAAGGTCCACTGTGCCCTGTGAAGGCTCGGGGAGAAGGGAAGCTTGAATTCTAGAGCGGTGCACCCGACTAGTGCCCCCTTTAGTTCTACTGTGCTGGAAGTGCTGAGAAGGACCTAACTCGGCCCTTGCACTTGGACAGTACTTAATCAGAGGGGGACCTTTCTCTCTGTGTTTTTAGGAGAATAAAATCTCCCAACTGACCCTGAATGGGGCCCATTTCTTACCTGGGAACCAGCAAAACCCAGTTTCTATATTCTGAAATCACCATCTGGACTCGTCATAATTAGGTACTTAATGAGCTCACTGGTTTTGCCATTCACCAAAATGTGAGGGTAGGAAAGGTCTACCATAAGTCATTTCAAAGGAGCTGAGCTTAGCCCCATTTCAGGTGCAACCCTGATTCTCAGGAGGGCTATGGATAAAAGCTATGGCCCAGAGGGATGGTATGGGGTGGGTGGTGGGAGGGGGGTTCAGGATGGGGAGCACGTGTACACCCGTGGCAGATGCATGTTGATGTATGGCAAAACCAATACAATATGGTAAAGTAAAAAAATAATAATAAATTAAAAAAAAGAAAAAGAAACCAAGAATATGTAAAGTAAAAAAAAAAAAGCTATGTCCAAGTTTATGATGTCATTTTTTATTGGAAGATAATTGCTTTATAGTGTTGTGGTGGTCTTTGCCATACATCAGTGGGAATCAGTCATTATTGTGTGTGTGTGTATGTGTGTGTATCCCCTCCCTCTTAAGTGTCCTCTCCCCGAGCCCCCATTCCACCCCTCTGGGTCTTCACAGAGCACCTGGATGGATTCCCTGTATTGTACAGGAGCTTCCCAGTAGCTGTCTGTTTTACACATGATGTTACATATATGTCAGTGTTACTTTCTCAATTCGTCCTAGCCTCTGATATCTCTTGATAGAGTTTAGCCAGGATTGTATTTATTTTTCTCTCTTTTTTAATTGTAATATTGTTTTCAAGTGTACAGCAGAGTGTTCAGATATATATAGATAGGTAGATATAGATATATATGTGCTTCCCTGGTGGCTCAGCAGTAAAGAGCCTGCCTGCCAATGCAGGAGACATAGGTTTGATCTCTGGGTAGGGAAGATCCCCTGGAGAAGGAAGTGGCAACCCACTCCGGTATTCTTGTGGGATATCCCATGGATAGGAGCCTGGCGGGCTACAGTCCATGGGGTTGCAAGAGTTGAACACAACTAAGCAACTGAGTGTGCACACACATACACATATAATTCTTATTAAAAAGTATTGATCATAGTTCCCTGAACTATCCAGTAGGTCCTACTTGGCTATCTATTTTAAATATAGTAGTGTGTTTATGTGAATCCCAAACTTCTAATTAATTGCTCCTGCCCTCTTTCCCTTTTGGTAGTCATAAGTATGTTTTCTATGTCTATGGATCTATTTCTCTTTGGATATTAAGTACATTTGTATCTTAGAAAAATAAAAGGTTCCACATATAAGTGATAACCTATAATACCTGTTTTTCTCTCTGGCTTACTTAATATGGTAATTTCTAGGCCCATCCATGTTGCTGCAAATGGCATTATTTCATTCTTTTTTATTGCTGAGTAATATTCCCTTGTATATATGTGCCACATCTTTATTCACCTGTTGATGGACACTTTTTAGGTTGTTTTCATGTCTTGGCTAAGGTAAATAGTGCTGTAATAAACACTGGAGTATGTATCTTTTTGTGTGGTTTTCTCCAGGTATATGTCCAGGAGTGGGATTGCAGGATCATATTGTAGTTGCATTTTTAGTTTATCAAGGAACCTCCATTGTGTTCTCCAATTGCTGTACTAATTTGCATTCCCACCAAGATTGTAGGTGGGTTAATTTTTCTCCACACTCTCTCTAGTATTTGTTATTTGTAGCCTTTCTATAATGGCCATTCTGACCAGTGTAAGGTGATACCTCACTGTAGGTTTGATTTGCGTTACTCTAATAATTAGCGATGTTGAGCATCTTTTCATGTGCCTTTTCACTATCTTTATGTCTTCTTTGGAGCAATGTCTATATAGGTCTTCTGCCCATTTTTTCATTGGATTTTTTTTTTTTAATTGAGCTGAATAACTGTATATTTTGGAGATTAGCCCATGTCAGTCACATCATTTGAAAATATTTTATTCCATTGCACATGTTGTCTTTTTGTTTTGTTTATGGCTTCCTTTGATGTGCAAAACTTATAAGCTTAATTAGGTCCTATTTATTTTTTGAAAGAAATCGAAAAGATGACACAAATATATGGAAAGATATAGTGTTCTTATGTTGGAAGAATCTATATTGTCAAAATGACCAAAGTGCCCATGGCAATCTACAGATTTGATGCAATCCCTATCAAATCATCAGTGCCATTTCTCACAGAATGAGGACAAAAAAAAATTTTTATAGAAACACAAAAAGACCCCAAATAGCCAAAGCAATCATAAGAAAGAAAAATGGAGCTGGAAGAATCAGGATCCCTAAATTCAGACTATGCTACAAAGCTACATTATTCAAAACATTACCAAACTGGTGTAAATAAAAAACAGAAATATAGATCAGTGGAATAGGATAGAAAGCCAGAAATAAACCCACATATCTATGATCAATTAATCTACAACAAAGGAGGCAAGAATATACAGTGGAGAAAAGAGTCTCTTTAATAAGTGGTGCTCCAAAAACTGCACAGCTACATGTAAAATAATGAAATTAGAACATTCTCAATCACCATGCACAAAAATAAACCCGAAATGGATTAAAGATGTAGATATAAGACCAGATACTACAAAACTCCTAGAGGAAAGCTTAGGGTTCTTTTTAAAGTAGATTTGACCTTTCTCCTTTTCCCACTGATTAAGTCCTCCAGCTAGCATGGAGGTGGTAGCAAATGATTAGGGCAGTAGAGATTTGTTATATGACCTTAGCCACAAAAGAGGGGCGATTATCACTTTGTAAAAACTGTAAGGTCTGAACTGAGGAATTATTTTCTTTCCTAATGCCATTATTACTTCCTGAGCTCTCTGGGTCCATGTTGGAAAGGCTTCACCAACCTATTAACACTTTAACAACCAGGAAGTATTTCTATCTCTGAGGATGGCATCTGTGAAAAGTCTATTTGTCAGTTTTCTACCAGATAAATTCCTCTTCTTTGGAAGGACTGGAGGAAGGGTGGAGACCTAAGCTTTCCCCCTGGGTTGTTATGGTAGTATATATTACAGGCCTTTGTGATTTCTGAGACAGTCTGAGAAAGCCTATGCTGGAAAAACTTCTTCCACCAGGTTAGTGAAATCACCCCTCCCCAGATGAGAGGAGTCATAGAATGCCTTTAAAATTGTCCACTGTAATGCTCTGGGCAGCATTATTGTTTGTTCCTCAGTCCACCTTTCACTGGGGCCATTTTGTATCCCCTAGTTCTGGCCTCGGAGAAGGCAATGGCACCCCACTCCAGTACTCTTGCCTGGAAAATCCCATGGACGTAGGAGCCTGGTGGGCTGCAGTCCATGGGGTCGCTGAGGGTCAGACACGACTGAGCGACTTCACTTTCACTTTTCACGTTCATGCATTGGAGAAGGAAATGGCAACCCACTCCAGTGTTCTTGCCTGGAGAATCCCAGGGATGGGGGAGCCTGGTGGGCTGCTGTCTATGGGGTCGCACAGAGTCGGACATGACTGAAGCGACTTAGCAGCAGCAGCAGCAGCAGCAGTTCTGGCCTACTTCATTTCCTCGTTTGTATGCTGGGCTGGTGAAAGCAGGTTAGTACATGAAGGAGTAAGTGGCCCACGTTGAAGGGATTTTAAGAGCTGCTCTCTACTGTCTTGTCGGCCAGGTTATTTCCTGACACTGTAATTTTCCCTTCTGGCGTCTCTTACAGTGGATAACTGCCACTTTCTTAGGGTCTTGTTCTGCCTCTAGGAGGTCTATGCGAACTCCTGGCAGTGCCGGAGGGGATAGCCCCGTGCAGTCAGAGTCCCCTATGTTTTCAGATGGCAGCATGAGCATGTAACACAAAAAATGCAGACTTAAAATTTGTCTAATGTTGATCCTCTTGTCTTTTCCTAGGTTTGGAGCTAAAACTTGAGCTATAAACTTGGGTTTGTGTGTGTGTGTGTGTGTGTATGCGCGCGCGCCAAGGTTTGAGGTGGCAGGGCATCAGTCTCTGTGAGCTTGTAGAAATCTATTCTGGCATACCTGGATTTCTGGATGCCATCATGTATGTAGCTAACTTCCATCAATACACCAGAGAGCATCAGGGTCCTCCAGGGGCTGGTCCCTAAGATCAGGTCTGCTGGAATATTGTTCGATGGTCTCAGTACAAGAATGAGATAGCTCCTCTGGGCTTTCTACTTGCAAAAATATAGCTGGATTTAAGGCATGTCATACTGTAAGGGTCACCTCACAAGAGTCAAGAAGGAGGGCTTGATATTTTGTGAGGCAGCCTCCAGTCAGCCCTTGTTGTCCTTCAATTTCTAATATTCCCTGTACCTGTGTAGGGTGGAAACCTCAGGGCTTGACCCTCTTGTGGCCTTTTCAACTAGCATAGCTGTGGCTGCTATGACTCTCAGACAGCCTGGCCATGTGGGGGCCACTGGGTCCAGTTCCTTGAAGAGATGCTACTGGCCATGGAATTGGCCCTCTTTTTGGGTGAGAATTCTCAGTGTTATTCTGCTTTGAGGTCAATAGAGGGCTTGTTAAGATCTGGGATCCCTAGGGCTGGGCCACTAGTCAGGGATGTCTTAATATAATCAAATGATCTTTTATAAATTCCTTGTCCAATATAGAGGTTCTATGTCTTGTCCCTTCAAGGCCTTATGGTGGATTTTGTTTTTATTTTTTGACTGTGTTGGGTCTTCATTTTGGGATGCAGGCTTCTCTAGTTGTGGAGCATAGCAGTATGTGGGGTCCTAGTTCCCTGACCAGGGATTGAACTCAGGTCCTCTGCATTGGGAGTGAGGAGTGTTTTCCAATGGACCACGAGGAAAATACCCTCATACAATGTTTTTTCCTTGAGACCAAATCCAGGGATCCAAATCTTATAAAACCCAGCCATTCCTAAGAAGGGTCTAAGCTGTTTCATTTTTTGTGGTGATTGTAAGTGGATGATTACTTCCTTATGCTTCCTTATGCTGGGTTGTAAGGGTGCACTTCCCTGGGCTTAGAACATGTCCCAGTGAGGTGACTGTCTGGGGGAAAGTTTGGGCTTTTAGTGGGGATACTTATGCCCCTTGAAGCCCAGAAAATTGAGGATACAGAATACAGTGTGTTGGCTCAGAGGGAAAAGTGTCTGCCTGCAGTGCAGGAGACCTGGGTTCGATCCCTGGGTCGGGAAGATCCCCTGGAGAAGGAAATGGCAACCCACTCCAGTATTCTTGCCTGGAGAATCCCACAGATGGAGGAGCCTGGTAGGCTGTAGTCCATGGGGTCACAAAGAGTCGGACAGGACTGAGCGACTTCACTTTACACTTTACACAGTGTTTTAGTCTGAAGCTTTCTTTGAAGGGCTACAGATAAGGAGGTTATCTACATATGGCGATAATGGCCCTATATCTAACTTTCAGTCAGTTCAATTCAGTCACTCAGTCCTGTCCAACTCTTTGCGACCCCATGAATCTCAGCACACCAGGCCTCCCTGTCCATCACCAACTCCCAGAGTTCACTCAGACTCACGTCCATCGAGTCAGTGATGCCATCCAGCCATCTCATCCTCTGGCGTCCCCTTCTCCTTCTTCCCCCAATCCCTCCCAGCATCAGAGTCTTTTCCAATGAGTCAACTCTTCTCATGAGGTGGCCAAAGTACTGGAGTTTCAGCTTTAGCATCATTCCTTCCAAAGAAATCCCAGGGCTGATCTCCTTCAGAATGGACTGGTTGGGTCTCCTGGCAGTCCAAGGGACTCTCAAGAGTCTTCTCCAACACCACAGTTCAAAAGCATCAATTCTTCGGCGCTCAGCTATTGCATAGGAACCTGAAATGTCAGGTCCATGAATCAAGGCAAATTGGAAGTGGTCAAACAAGAGATGGCAAGAGTGAATGTCGACATTCTAGGAATCAGCGAACTCAAATGGACTGGAATGGGTGAATTTAACTCAGATAACCATTATATCTACTACTGTGGGCAGGAATCCCTCAGAAGAAATGGAGTAGCCATCATGGTCAACAAAAGAGTCCATAATGCAGTACTTGGATGCAATCTCAAAAATGACAGAATGATCTCTGTTCATTTCCAAGGCAAACCATTCAGTATCACAGTAATCCAAGTCTATGCCCCAACCAGTAACATTGAAGAAGCTGAAGTTGAACGGTTCTATGAAGACCTACAAGACCTTTTAGAACTAACACCCAAAAAAGATGTCCTTTTCATAATAGGGGACTGGAATGCAAAAGTAGGAAGTCAAGAAACACCTGGAGTAACAGGCAAATTTGACCTTGGAATACGGAATGAAGCAGGGCAAAGACTAATAGAGTTTTGCCAAGAAAATGCACTGGTCATAGCAAACACCCTCTTCCAACAACACAAGAGAAGACTCTACACATGGACATCACTAGATGGTCAACACCGAAATCAGATTGATTATATTCTTTGCAGCCAAAGATGGAGAAGCTCTATACAGTCAACAAAACAAGACCAGGAGCTGACTGTGGCTCAGATCATGTATCCCTTAATTCCAAGACCTTGCCAGGCAGGTGTGGACAATCCTGGAATCCATGAGGAAGGACATTATAGGTATATTGTTGGGTTTCATCAGTGTCTGTGTCAGTCCATTCAAAAGAAAAAAGGGGGTACTTTCCTGGTAGTCTTGTGATTGAGAATCTGCCTTCCAATGCAGGGGACATAGGTTTGATCCCAGATCCTGGTCCAGAAACTAAGATCCCACATGCCAAGGGGCAACTAAGCCCATGTGCCACAACTGCTGATTGCCACAACTGCTGAGCCTGCGTGCTCTAGAGCCCAAGCTCTACAACAAGAGAAGCCACCACACTGAGAAGCCTGCTCACCACAACTCGAGAGTATCCCTTCCCCTGCTGCAACTAGTGAAAGCCTGCATGCAGCAAGAGCCCGTGTACTATAACGAAGACCCAGCACAGCCAAAAATCAATAAAATTTTAAAAAATTACATGTGGACTTTCCTGATGGTCCAGAAATTAAGACTCTGCACTTCAAAATGCAAGGGGGAAGAGTTTGATCCCTGATCAAGGACTAAGATCTCAAGTGTTGCAAGGTGTGGCCAAAAAAGAAAAAGAGTATTGAGAATCAGGGTAAGCTGGCATGCAGAATGTATCTTTACGAGCAAGGACTGTAAACCAGGGTGTATCCTTGGGTATCTGAGTAGGGTTGTATTTGGAGTGGGAACAACTGGATGAAGAGGAATTATAGCTTCACTCAAGATTCAGAGATCTTGAACCATTCTTTATTCCTCACTAGGTTTGAGGACAGGTAGATTGACATGGCACCAAAAGCCTATATTTGATCAATTTTGAGATCGGGGTTGAAGGCCTTGTGGAGCTGCTGGTTCTATGGAATATTGGTGCCTGGAAGAGAAGTTACTAGTTTTTTTCAAGGTGCTTTTTATAGGGATGACAAACTTAAACATCCCTGGGATTCTCTGATCCCAGTTTTTCTATTTCTTGGGGAATATTTTGGGGTGGACTGTCCATGTCTTGTATAATCCATAGCACAGAGAAAAACATTTCTTGCTTCTGGTTTTCATGGAGAGTAAGAGTCACCCTCAGGCTGAGAGAAAGTCCCTTTCTAATAGTGGGCTGGGACATTCAGGCATGACAAGAACTTGTGAGTTATAAGGGTCTTTCACCAGGCGCAAGATAGAGGGGTAATGAAATGTTTTAGCTTTTATCTTCCTCCTACCCCAACAATAGAACAGGTTTTGGGAGCAAGGGGTCCAGTGTGAGAAGTCAGGATAGAGTATGTGGCTCCTCTGTCCCCTGGAAACTGGATAGGCTTACCTGCCATTTCAGTGTTGTTCTTTCGCTAAGCTGTGTCCGATTCTTTGCAATCCCATGGACTACAGCATGCCATGCTTCCCTGTCCTTAACTATCTCCTGGAGTTTGCTCAAACTCATGTCCAGTGAGTTGATGATGCCATCCATCCATCTCATCCTCTGTTTCCCCCTTCTCCTCCTGCCCTCAGTCTTTCCCAGCATCAGGGTCTTTTCTAGTGATTTCACTCTTCGCATCAGATGGTCAAAGTATTGGAGCTTCAGCTTCAGCATCAGTCCTTCCAATGAATATTCAGGGTTGATTTCCTTTAATATTTACTGGTTTGATATCCTTTCAGTCCAGGGGACTCTCAAGAGTCTTCTTCAGCTCTACAGTTCAAAAACATCCATTTTTTGGTGCTCTGCCTTCTTTATGGTCCAACTCTCACATCATACATGATTACTGGAAAAACCATAGCTTTGACTAGCTGGACCTTTGTCAGCAGAATGATATCTCTGCTTTTTAATATGCTGTCTAGGTTTATCATAGCTTTTCTTCCAAGGAGCAAGTGTCTTTTAATTTCATGGCTGCAGTCACTATCTGCACTGATTTTGGAGCCCAAGAAAATGTCACTGTTTCATATTTTCCCCATCTATTTGCCATGAAGTGATGGAACTGGATGCCATGATCTTAGTTTTTTGAATGTTGAGTTTTAAGCCAGCTTTTTCACTCTTCTCTTTCACCTTTATCACATTCTTCAGTTCCTCTTTCCTTTCTTCCATTAGAGTGGTATTATCTGCATATCTGAGGTTGTTGATATTTCTCTCAGAAATCTTAATTCCAGTTTGTGATTCATCAGTCCCAGCATTTTGCATAATGAATTCTACATATAAGTTAAATAAATGAGCAGGGTGACAATATGCACCCTTTTTTGTTTTGATGGCTGCAGTCATTCCTTTCATATGTCACACTGTACCTTCCTTTAGTCCTCAGCCTGGTCTCTCTTGTTAGAGATGGTGAAGGCTGTATCAGTAAGAAGGTTACAAGGCATTTGGTGCCCCATAGCAAACTTCTGAAGCTTCCTACTGATGTTAGGGGCTGATTTGCTAATAAAGTGAGTTGCAAATACAGGGTATCCCTCAAAAGTGTCTGGGTCTACATCTGTACAGTTTCTGATGGCATCTCCCAGTGAGGCCTGAAATAGGGTTGGGTTTTCATCTTGATCTCTTTAACTTTAGCATGGTTAACAGGTTTAGTTATGCATCATTTCTTCCCTTCCATGAAGCAAAAGATCATATGGTCCCTTCTCATGATTCCAGGCAGCCTGGCGGATAGTCTTATTGGGATCCATCAGAGGCACTGCTGTCATGCCCACAGGGCACTGGTGAGGTTGGGTGACATGTCATCCATAAGCATATGTTTGAACCTGTTCCCAAATATAGGTCTTTCCTCTGGCACAGCAGTGGGAAGGGACAATATCTAGGTCCTCCAGGTAACGTCAAAGGATAGAGTTAGTCCCCGGAATTTGCCAGTGAGCCAGCTGGGGTCCTCTGAGAATCAGCCTAAAAGACTGCTGCACTGGTTGAGTTGAACAGAGAAAAAAGGGGTGTTCAGTTCAGTTCAGTTCAGTCATTCAGTCATGTCCGACTCTTTGCCATGAATCACAGCACGCCAGGTCTCCCTGCCCATTACCAACTCCCGGAGCTCACTCAGACTCACGTCCTCGAGTCAGTGATACCATCCAGCCATCTCATCCTCTGTCGCCCCCTTCTCCTGCCCCCAGTCCCTCCCAGCATCAGAGTCTTTTCCAATGAGTCAACTCTTCACGTGAGGTGGCCAAAGTACTGGAGTTTCAGCTTTAGCATCATTCCTTCCAAAGAAATCCCAGGGCTGATCTCCTTCAGAATGGACTGCTTGGATCTCCTGGCAGTCCAAGGAACTCTCAAGAGTCTTCTCCAATACCACCATTCAAAAGCATCAATTCTTCAGCACTCAGCCTTCTTCACAGTCCAATTCTCACATCCATACATGACCACAGGAAAAACCATAGACTTGACTAGAACGACCTTTGTTGGCAAAGTAACGTCTCTGCTTTTGAATATGCTATCTAGGTTGGTCATAACTTTCCTTCTAAGGAGTAAGCGTCTTTTAATTTCATGGCTGCAGTCACCATCTGCAGTGATTTTGGATCCCAAAAAAATAAAGTCTGACACTGTTTCTACTGTTTCCCCATCTATTTCCCATGAAGTGATGGGACCAGATGCCATGATCTTCATTTTCTGAATGTTGAGTTTTAAGCCAACTGTTTCACTCTCCTCTTTCACGTTCATCAAGAGGCTCTTTAGTTCTTCTTCGCTTTCTGCCATAAGGGTGGTGTCATCTGCATATCTGAGGTTATTGGTATTTCTCCCAGCAATCTTGATTCCAGCTTGTGCTTCTTCCAGCCAAGAGTTTCTCATGATGTACTCTGCATATAAGTTAAATAAGCAGGGTGACAATATACAACCTTGACATACTCCTTTTCCTATTTGGAACCAGTGTGTTATTCCATGTCCAGTTCTAACTGTTGCTTCCTGACCTGCATACAGATTTCTCAAGAGGCAAGTCAGGTGGTCTGGTATTCCCATCTCTTTCAGAATTTTCCACAGTTTATTGTGATCCACACAGTCAAAGGCTTTGGCATATTCAATAAAGCAGAAATAGATGTTTTTCTGGAACTCTCTTGATTTTTCGATGATCCAGTGGATGTTGGCAATTTGATCTCTGGTTCCTCTGCCTTTTCTAAAACCAGCTTGAACAACTGGAATTTCATGGTTCACGTATTGCTGAAGCTTGGCTTGGAGAAGTTTGAGCATTACTTTACTAGTGTGTGAGATGAGTGCAATTGTGCAGTTGAGGTTGGACAGAGAAAAAAGGAGTGTAGTCCTTGGGAATTCCCTGAGGCCCACCTGCTGCTTCCTGAAGGGGGCAGGGAAGCCCTGGCTGCACTTTGGTTTCCAAAGAGTAAACAGGCTTATAAGGCAGGGAGGATATGAAAATGGTGAAAGAGTGCTAAGGTCTTCTGTCTGGGGCTCGTGTTCCTCTGGAGATGCCACTAGAGAGGGCTTTTTTGCAGCATTCAGTGGTCCCAACTGGTAGAGGGGCCATCTAACATAAGACTTGCAGAGCTCTGAGTTCTCTCTTAGGGCTATAAAAGCCCGAATATAGAAAGTTCTGTCTGTTTCCCCTGCCTTTTACCATAGATGTCTAACTGTAGGGTGATATTATAATTGAGGCTTTCATTTTCTGGCCAGGCTTCATCATCTTCAAGATTATATTCAGCCAGGCTATGTTACAAAAGAAAGCGAGCTTTTCTTATTTTAAAGAATCTAGATAAAACTTGTCCCAGGGACTCAGAACTACCTGAGGGGTGAGTCCTTGGGGATGGAGGAAGTGTTTCCCATTGCTCCTTCAGGAAGAGGGGGCTCCCGTAACAGAGAGGAGCACTAACATTAGGAGATCCAGAGGGCATTTTTGAAGACAGGATTGGCTCCAGATATCCCCATCCACTTAGTCCTGTTGACACTGGCCGCAGCGGGGCTTAGCTTCTCCCCCATGTGGTGGTCCTACTGGCCCCAGCATCCTGGGGTCTGTGTCCTACCCTGGCACCTTCAGTATCCAAGATGAGTGACCTTCCTGAAGACTTCTCTATACTGGATCCTATGGCCATTTATTAACCTCTGTGTTCTGGGGTACGTTCTAGAATTGTTGTTGCTGTTCCATTGCCCAGTCATGTCCAACTCTTTGCAACCCTATGGACTGCTGCACACCAGGCCTCCTTGTCCCTCACTATGTCCTGAAGTTTGCCCAAGTTCACTTCCATTGCATTGGTGATGCCATCCAGCCATCTCATCCTCTGACACCCTCTTCTCCTTCTGTCCTCAATCTTTCCCAGCATCAGGGACTTTTCCAGTGAGTCAGCTATTCAAAAAGATGACCAAAATATTGGAACTTTAGCTTCAGCATCAGTCCTTCCAATGAATATTCAGGGTTGATTTCCTTTAAGATTGACTGATTTGATCTCCTTGCTGTCCAAGGGACTTTCAGGAATTTTATCCAGCACCACAGTTTGAAGGCATCAATTGTTTGGTTTCTGCCTTCTTAATGGTCCAGCTTTCACAACCATACATGACCACTGGGAAGACCATAGCCTTGACTATATGTACCTTTGTCGGCAGAGTAATGTCTCTGCTTTTCAACACCCTGTCTAGGTTTGTCTTAGCTTTCCTGCCAAGAAGCAATCGTCTTCTGATTTCATGGCTGCAGTCACTGTCCACAGTGATTTTAGAGCCCAAGAAGAGGAAATCTGTCACTATTTCCACCTTTTACCCTTCTATTTGCCATGAAGAAATGGAACTGGATGCCGTGATCTTGGATTTTTTAATATTTAGTTTTAAGCCGGTTCTTTCACCCTCCTCCTTCACCCTTATCAAGAGGCTCTTTAGTTTCTCTTTGCTTTCTGCCATTAGAGTGGTATCATCTACATATCTGAAGTTGTTGATGTTTCTCCTTCCTATCTTGATTCCAGCTCAAGATAGGAGCTCATCCAGCCCAGCATTTCTCATGACGTGCTCAGCATATAGGTTAAACAAACGGGGTGACAGTAGACAGCCCTGTCGTGCTTCTTTCTGGATCTTGAACCAGTCAGTTGTTATATACAGGGTTCTAACTGTTGCTTCTTGACCTGCATACCTGTTTCTCAGGAGACAGATAAAATGGTCTGGCATTCCCATCTCTTTAAGAGCTTTTCACAATTTGTCATGATCCACACAGCCAAAGGCTTCAGCATAGTCAATGAAACAGAGGTAGATGTTTTTCTGGAATTCCCTAGCTTACTCTATGATCCAGCAATGTTGGCAATTTGATCTCTGGTTCCTTTTCCTTTTGAAACCCAGCTTAGATATCTGAAAGTTCTTGGTTCTCAAGTCTAGCATGTAAGATTTTATGCATGACCTTACTAGCACGGGAGATGAGTGCAATTGTCCAATGGTTTGCACATTCTTTGGTACTACCCTTCTTGGGAACTGACCTTTTCCAGTCCTGTGGCCACTGCTGGGTCTTCCAGATTTGCTGACATATTGAATGCAACACCTTAATGGCATCATCCTTTAGCACTTGAATAATTCTACTTGAAAGTCCATCGCATCCACTAGCTTTATTAACAGCAGTGCTTCCTAAGGCCTACTTGACTTCACTCTCCAGAATATCTGGCTCTGGTGGCTGACCTCACCATTGTAGCAATTGGTTCATTTGGATCTCTTTTATACAGTTCTTCCATGTATTCTTTCCATCTTTTTTTGATCTCTTCAGTGTCTACTAGGTCTCTACTGTTGCTGTCCTTTATTGTGCCCATCTTTGGGAGAAATGTTCCCTTGATATCTCCAATTTTCCTGAAGAGATCTCTAGTCTTTCCCCTTCTGTTGTTTCCCCTTCCTCTAGAATAGACATCCTCATAGTTCTAGGACCTATTTAGATCCCAGCTTTTTTTCCCTAAAAGAGTGGCAAATTTCTGGAAATTGGCCATTAAAGCAGATGGTTTGTGAAAAAGCCTCTCTTTTCCCTTCCCTTTTGTTGGAGGCACCCCTGGACATCAGTGCCACCCTTGCACCACCCCCTCTCACAAGCACTCTGTCTAGCTGGTGGTGGGGCTGGACACAGGCAGGAGATATCATGGTCCAAGGTGGAGGTACTGTGTCTGCACGTAGGGGTATGAAGAGCCCAACATCCCTGCAAGAACACTCCCCAAAACACTCCCAATTATATGACCCTGGGGAGGTCAGCATGGCAAATGTCACTGCCCAGGCAGGTATCCCTGGGGTATAACCATGTATGGACCCTACGCTGGCACACACTGCCCTGTCCCAGCAGTGTGAGGTGGATGGCACTGGGGCAGGGACAGACCCCCATCACCTGGTGGACCACGGAGAAGGCTGGCTGAACACAGGGTGGCTTGCAGAAGCCAGTGGCAAAGGATGGCAGCCCAGATGCAGTCCCACCACCGTGGGGCAGGACTGCCCCCCTTCCCAGCACCAGGGGTTTTGCACACAGACTACCCACTGGACAAAAGAGCTCCTGAAGGGCTGCAGTGTGAACTCTCTTACACTCTAAGGTTGCATTTGTATTTCCACACAGTCACACCTGATGACAGTTAAATGGTGGATGAGGCAAATCCAGAGGGTCAGGCTCCTATGGTTTAGGTCCTTAACTACCTGTGACAATGGTTGGAAACCTTCCTGACATGCCTTGCACATAATGAGAGGTATAAGACCCAGTGAACTCTGGGAGTTGGTGATGGACAGGGAGGCCTGGCGTGCTGCGATTCATGAGGTCGCAAAGAGTCGGACACGACTGAGCGACTGAACTGAACTGAAGACCTAGTGGCAAGGTTAGAAAATGCCTGGTAGATTTTTTCCCCATTTCCAGTGCAGTAAGGCATGAAATAAGAGTGGAAGTAAGAGTGAGAGAGGGACACAGAGAGAAGACAAGGATGTTCAGGTATAGGTGAACCCAGAATAAGCTGCAGGGAGGAGGCAGTGTTATGCTTTTTACTGTGTGCCTAAAACTGTTGCGTGGAAATTGCCTTGGGGTGTGTGGAACAGACCCATCATCTCTCTAGTCCATCCCATGACCCAGTCATCTGGATCAGAGTGTTCCATTGATGAGTGCCCTGATGGTTTTAAATGCTTGACTCACGCCCGCATCTTTGCAGCAACAGGTCTGAAAATGGGAAATTAGAAAGTGATGGGCAGGGAGGGGGTAGCATGGTGGGAGGTAGGGAGGAGAAATGAATGAATGGCAGGAAGTAAGACAGCACCTGTCAAGTGCAAGGAAGGCAAGAGGCTAGTTTTTTGTTTCGCAGAAAAAATTCAGAGACAAAACAGGCAGGTCAAGAAAGTAAAGCGAGGATTAATTTACATGATAGTATGCCCTCAAGGAGGACTTCCCTGGTGGCTCAGACAGTAGTGTCTGCCTGCAACATGGGAGACCTGTGTTCGATCCCTGGGTTGGGAAGATGCTCTGGAGAAGGAAATGGCAACCCACTCCAGTACTCTTGCCTGGAAAACCCCATGAATGGCGGAGTGTGGTAGGCTACAGTCCATGGGGTCACAGAGAGTCAGACATGACTGAGTGACTTCACTTCACTTAATGCCCTCAGGGGGCTTCCCAGGTGGATCAGTGGCCAATGCAGGAGCCACAGGAGATTCGAGTTCAATCCCTGGGTCAGGAATTTCACCTAGAGGAGGAAATGGCAACCCACTCTAGTATTCTTGCCTAGAGAATCCCATGGACAGAGGAGCCTGGCAGGCTGCAGTCCATAGAGTCGCAGAGAGTCAGACGTGACTGAGCATGCACGCACATCTCTCAAGGGGAGAGCAGGCTGGCTCAGCTGAGTGGCTGCCATGTTTCTCTGGCAAACTGGTTATGTGGGGCATAGAAATGAAGAAGTGGACTATTCATTTGGGAGGGAGGGTTTTGGGGTTTGTTTTTACTGATTTTCATTCCAGCTCTATCTGCCTGAGGGGAGGAAGGATTTTTGTTTTATTTGACCTTGATCGGAAGTGTCATGGCATTGGTGCATGATGGTGCATGCTTTTATCTGCGAGGCTAATTTTATTGTAATACGGGCATAGTGAACAAAAGGTTGTATTTGGGCACTGGAAATTCCTGCCTTTTCCTACCTTTCTTTGTCTGCCTTCAGGACACTCAGGACAGGCCACACACCCCAAAATGTATGGTTTCCTGTCATTCTGGAAGTTCCTGCTTTTCATCTACCTAAGGATACTTGTTGTTTATAAGATGTGGGGTTTCCTGCCCTTTGGCCCATGGCCCCCTATTCTCTGCTTGTGGCTAGCTAAGTGCTTGCTTTGGCACTACGACTGTTTATTTTATGGAGTAGGATCAAGAGATGTTTCCCAAAGAAAAAGAGTGGTGGGAGGAGTAGATGGGAAAGGGAGAAAATGTTGAGAGTGGAAGTGGAGATGTGAAGGTATGATATTACAGCACTCTTTGCGATTTTTTGAATATTTGAAAATTTCTAAAGAGATTACATTTCTTGAGTTTGAGTCAGGTAGCCCTGAGTTTAATCAGAGAAACAGAGAGTCCCAGTGTGTTTGTAATTCATGCAACATTTCCTGGGAGAATTAATAATAATGCCAAGGAAGAAAAGCCACCCTCCCTCCCTTTGAGGCCTTGAGAAGGGAATAGAGAGATGCCCTCCTCTAAAGGTAGGCCACTGATACCACCAGTGACAGTTTCTAAAGTGAACGACTCAACTACTCTCCTCTTCTTCCAACACTGATGCCAAGAGTCCACTAGTGGGAGGAAGCTTCGTTTCCTGAATTTAGCCTCTTTCTCTGATTCTCCCTGAGTACTTGTCTGTCACCTGCTAGGGTTCTAAAGCCAGGAGCAGTCAACCAGGGGAATCTACAAGAATCTGCAGAATCCGGGCAAAAGAATCTGCAGTATCCAGGTAACAGCTAGGAATTTGTTCACTCACCTCTCACTTGTACTGTTGTTTCATGTAAAACTGACTTTGGCAAAAACAAAAGATCTGAATCTATCAGATTTTATATCCCAGAAAAACATTTATTCCTCTCCACTGTGTACTTCCTCTGAAGTGTTTTGTGGCAAAGGAAACATGGTCTTGGATGTCTCGCGGAGCTGATGTCATTTATTTTATCCAAATTCCTCAATACATGGGGTCACCTCCTAAGCAGGATTGGGGATGGAGACAGTACAAATTGACTCCTCCTGTTTAATGAAAATGTTACTGAGAGGTTTAGTATGAGCTTCTCCAGAATGTGTCACTTTGATGTGTGAATTACTTTGAGCTAAAGTCAACCAAGCCTCAAAATACACAGGAAGAGCTTTTTTACCTTCCCCTTAAGAGTCTAAAAGAATTCATATTGAAGACCTGGTCTAGAAAGAGAACTGACGCCAGGCATAACTATAAAGAGTGTGGGCCGGTGTGGGAAGCTGGAGGTAGCCTGGCAGGACCTGTTTGTTCAGTCCCCTTTGTGTCCCATTGCCTATACCTAGTGTGACAATCCATAGTTTATCAAATATTTATGCACCAAATATTTGCTCTTCCCACTTTCCTGTGAATTAGTTTCTTTCCCTTTGAGAGCCCAGACCCCTCCACACCCCTTCTGAGCTCAGGAAGGTATATAAGCCTCAACTGCCTTTCGTGTCTTTTGTGAGGCTCATATACATACAAAGTTTGTTTTTTCTCCTGTGAATCTGTCTTACGTCAATGTAACAGCCAAAGAACCTAGAAAGGAAGAAGGGCAAAGTTTTCCTCCCTTACAATATCAGAAAAGAAATGCAAAATCTAAGTACTATAGCTCTGATGTCTATGAGAGCTCTAATGAGCTGAAAAATGACAGTTGATACCCAGCACCATGCTTCCTACACGGCAAATGTTCAATGAACAATTGAATGTTGAATACATCACTAACTTGTGGGCCAGTCCTCTTTCAGATTAAGACAGAAAATGAATCCCTGGTTACAGTGTGGAAACAAATTTGCCCTGAATAAGGAAGAGCTGTCTAAAATGAAAGAAAGCTGGGGAAACAGTGGAAACAGTGGCTGACTTTATTTTTCTGGGCTCCAAAATCACTGCAGATTGGTGACTGCAACCATGAAATTAAAAGACACTTACTACTTGGAAGGAAAGTGATCACCAACCTAGACAGCATATTGAAAAGCAGAGACATGACTTTGTCAACAAAGGTCCGTCAGGTCAAGGCTATAGTTTTTCCTGTGGTTATGTATGGAAGTGAGAGTTGGACTGTGAAGAGAGCTGAGTGCTGAAGAATTGATGCTTTTGAACTGTGGTGCTGGAGAAGACTCTTGAGAGTCCCTTGGACTGCAAGGAGATCCAACCAGTCCATCCTAAAGGAGATCAGTCCTGGGTGTTCATTGGAAGGACTGATGTTGAAGCTGAAACTCCAATACTTTGGCCACCTGATGCGAAGAGCTGACTCATTTGAAAAGACCCTGATGCAGGGAAAGATTGAGGGCAGGAGGAGAAGGGGACGACAGAGGATAAGATGGTTGGATGGCATCACTGACTCAATGGACATGGGTTTGGGTGGACACCGGGAGTTGGTGATGGACAGGGAGGCCTGGTGTGCCGTGGTTCATGGGGTCACAAAGAATTGAACATGACTGAGCAACTGAACTGAACTGATTTTTCTGTCATTGGTGATTTCTAAGAAATCTGGATGACCCCAAAATAAAGACATGATGGGGATGGGGCTAGGTGATTCAAAATGCTAGACAGCTCTGAGGTTCCATAATCGTATGTGATGAGAACCTGCTTAGTTACAGGGAAGTATGATGGGCTTTAAGGCAGTGTTTAGATTGCCCTAGACACACTCAACTGAAAGTTCAAGGCTTTTAGGATGAATCCCAGTTTATAAGTGAAATGGAAAAAGAAGAAGGTGAGAAAGTTAGTTAAATAGTTTAATCAGAGCAGTTTTACAATTCTAAAATTAACAAGCAGACTTGTAATAAAAGAGCGCCAATATTGCAAAATGACCTTGCTTCCATTCTGAATCTTTTTATTTGTAAAGATTCACATCACATTTAAAAGGACTCAAAATGGAGTGATTGATATTATCATCCATGTTTTTTGATGCAACTGGTGAAATCCCTGAATGGATATTGCTTCAGCTTTGATATTAAAAAAATGGCCTGAAAAGAAGTCCTTAATCCACAACTGATCACAGGTGGCTGAAAAGAAAGAGAAAAACCCAAAACTACTGTCAAGTTCATAATGTATCATATGTGGATGACACTGGCTCCAAATACACAATTAAGCCCACAACACTTTATTACTATGAATATAATTATCATGAAAATTCTCTCACGTGGATCAATTTGCTTCTGAAAGTTTTCTTGGTTTGTTTAAACTTGCATAATAAACATGCAATAAATTATTTCTTTTGAAAGTGTATTTTTTGCAGTCTTTTTGTTTTCATACAAAGATTTCATAAAGTTGCAATATTGCATCAGAGCATTACCAAAATAAGAGCAGGAGCACAGGGGGAGGGGAAGTGGGAATTTGGATGAATGAGAAGAACCTCCTCTTGTCCTGAGACAGGCCACCCGTCTTTTTCAAAAGGTGCACACAAACTGCTTTTCTTACCCTCCCCCACCGAAGAAAAGCATGAAAGAAAAAAAAAAAAACCCTCACAAAAGTCAATCTAACTAAGAAAAAAAGTCGACATAAAGAAAATAAAGAATTTTTTTTTTCATGCACATATCTTCTGCATAGCTCAACCCACATATAGTAAGGCACTATTTCCCTTCGTAACTGGTGTCCACAGCAATCTGTTAAGTGCTACAGTGCTCTGTGACCATTAGAGAGTTCCTTTCCGGATGGTGAAATAAAGAGGCTGAATGAGTGTGGCTGCCACGCTTCCCTGTGAATGTCCAGAGTGCAAGCAGATTTCCAGGAGTCTCAGAAGGAAATCTGTCTGTATAATAATGATTGAGAATCTCCAGAATGTTTTTCTTTTCAAAATTCCTATTTTTTCTGTGTATGAATTTAGATTATTCTTCAAGAAAATACCCTAGGTGGGGGGAAAAGCAGAGTCAGGTCTTCAGAAACACAGCTCCCAACGCTGGCAGTTCACAACATCAGCAAGATGTTTCCAAGAGAACAGAGAGAGACAGTCTAGAAACAGAAGGACAGAGACAAAGAGAGAGTGTGTGTGTGTGCATGTGTGTGTGTTTTGGTTTTTGGAGGTGATCTGGGACTGAGATTAATTTAGCTGGTCTTCATACTGTTTCCGGAAACAGTCTCCGGCTGGGAAAAATTCCCAGCACCTTTCTTGATACATCTTCCAAACATAAGATTCCTGTAAAAGTAAAGGCAATGTGTTAACAACATGTCTTTCCTTAGGATCTGTGTGTTACCACAAAATACAAGATAAAAAGAAACTCAAATGTGTTATTATATATATCACAAAGTATCATGGTGTATTACATATAGTTATATTAACTAGAGAGTCTCAGATTCATTTAGATGATGCCTAAATACTCCAGGTTGTTTCTACTAATAATGGATCTTCATCCTGACCATAATAATGATAAAAAACTATTTGTGATATATGATTTTGAGAATTCCTTAAAATTAGTATTATTAATTTCACCATTCAAACTATTAACAACAGGAGGTGAATATTTGAAGAGGGAGAATTTCAAATAGCTTGATCAGAACCTTAAACATGTCATATGCAATTATTTCTTTTTATTATTTTTTTTTACTTGAAATATAGTTGATTTATAGTGTTGAGACAGTTTCAGGTGAATAGCAAAGTGACTCAGTTACACACACACACATATACGTGTGTGCATATATATGTCTGTGTATTGTTTCCAGATTCATTTCCCTTATAGGTTATTAGAAAATATTGAGTATAGTTCCCTGTGCTGCACAGTAGTTTTGATTGTTTTACATATGGTAGTGTGTAGATGTTTACTCTTGCCTGGAAAATCCCATGGACGGAGGAGCCTGGTGGGCTGCAGTCCATGAGATCGTGAAGAGTCGGACACAACTGAGCGACTTCCCTTTCACTTTTCACTTTCATGCATTGGAGAAGGAAATGGCAACCCACTCCAGTGTTCTTGCCTGGAGAATCCCAGGGACGGGGAGCCTGGTGGGCTTCCGTCTATGGGGTCACACAGAGTCGGACACGACTGAAGCGACTTAGCAGCAGCAGCAGCAGCAGCAGCAGCAGTGTGTATATGTTAATCCCGAACTCCTAATTTATCCTTCACCCCTCTCCCCCTTTGGTAACTATAGATATGTTTTCTATGTATGTGGGTCAATTTCTGTTTTATATATAAATTTATATCATTTTTATAGATTCCACATTTAAGAGATATCATATGATATTTGTTCTTCTCTTTCTGACTTCACTTAGTATGATAATCTCTAGGTTCATCCATGTTGCTGCAGATGGCATTATTTCATTTTTTATGGCTGAGTAATATTCCATTGTGTTTGTATGTGTGTGATATACATACAAAGGTTGTTTTCATTCTTGGCTATTGTAAATAGTGCTGTAATGAACACTGGGGTGCATGTATTTTTTCAAATGAATGGTTCTCTCCAGATAATGCCCAGGAGTAGAATTGCTGGATCACAGAGTAGCTCTAGTTTTAGTATTTTAAGAAACCCCCATACTGTTCTCCATCGTGGCTGGACCCATTTACAATCCCAACAACAGTGAAGGAGGGTTCCTTTGTCTCCACGCCCTCCTAGCATTTATTATTTGTAGACTTTCTGATCAGAGTCATTCTCACCAGTATGAGGTGATACCTCCAATGAGGTATCATTGATTTGCATTTCTCTAATACTTAGCGATGTTGGGCATTTTTCACGTGCTTTTTGGCTATCTGTATGTCCTCTCTAGAGAAATGTCTATTTGGGTCTTCTGCCCATTCTTTGATTGGGTTGTTTGTTTTTATAATATTGAGGTATATGAGCTGTTTGTGTTTTTTGGAAATTAATCCCTTGCTGGTTGCATCATTTGCAAATATTTTCTCCCAGTCCACAGGTCATTTATTCATTTTGTTTATGGATCCTCTGCTGTCCAAAAATTTAATTAAATTCAACTTATTTATTTTTGTTTTTACTTCCATTACACTAGGAAGCTGATCCAAAAAGACATTGCTGCAATTTATATCAAAGATTGTTTGGCCCATTTCCTCCCCTAGAGATTTACAATGTCAGGTCTTAGATTTAGGTCTTGAATCCATTTTAGGTTTATTTTTGTGTGTAGTGTTAATGTTCTAATTTCATTCTTTGACATGGAGCTCTCCAGTTTTCCCAGCACCACTTATTGAAGAGAATGTCTTTCTCCATTATGTATAGTGCCTTTCTGTAGATTAATTGACCATAGGTATGTGGACTCATTGGAAAAGACTCTGATGCTGGGAGGGATTGGGGACAAGAGGACAAGCGGATGACAGAGGATCAGATGGCTGGATGGCATCACTGACTCGATGGACATGAACTCCGGGAATTGGTGATGGACAGGGAGGCCTGGCGTGCTGCAGTTCATGGGGTCACAAAGAGTTGGACACGACTGAGCGACTGATCTGATCTGATGTGGGTTTATCTCTGTGTTTTCTATCTTGTTCCATTGGTCTGTATTTCTATTCTTGCACCAGTAGCACTGTTTTATTGTAGCTTTGCAGTATAATCTGAACTCAGGGAGTCTGGTTCCTTGAATTCCATCTTTTTGTCTCCAGATTGCTTTGACTATGCAGGGTCTTTTGTGTTTTCACACAAATTAAACATTTTATTGTTTTAGTTCTTTGAAAAATGCCACTGATAATTTCAGAGGGATTACGTTGAATCTGTAGATTGCCTTGGGTGGTGTAGTCATTTTGACAATACTGATTCTTTCAATCCAAGAACATGATACATCTTTTCATCTGTTTGTGTCATCTGTCTTTCATCAGCATCTCATAGTTTTTAGAATAAAGGTCTTTGCCTCCTTAGGTGGGTTTATTCCTAGCTACTTTTATTCTTTTTGATGCAATGGTAAATGGAGTTGTTTCCTTTTATTTTTTGTCTTTATGAAATTTTTATTTTTCTTTATTATAGCTGATTTACAGGATTGTGTTAGATTCTGCTGTACAGCAAAGTGAGTCAGTTTTACATATGCTCTGTGTGCTCAGTAGCATCTGACTCTTTTGCTACCCCGTGAATGCCCACCAGGCTCCTCTGTCCATGGGATTATCCCAGCAAGAATACTGGAGTGGGTTGCCATTTCCTCCTCTAGGGGATCTTCCCAATCCAGGATCGAAGCTGTATCTCTTACATCTCCTGCATTGGCAGTCAGACTCTTTACCACTGAGCCACTGGGGAAGCTCTCATTTTACATATACATATATTCATTCTTTTTAGATTCCTTTCCCATGTATATTAGAGAGTTTCAGGTAGACTTCCCTGTGCTATACAGTATTTGTTGATTATCTATTTCATTTATAGTAATGTATATATATCAATCCCAATCCCAATCTCACAATTTATCCCACCCCCCTTCTCCCTACTTGGTAGGCAGATTGTTCTCTACATTTGTGATAGTATTTCTATTTTGTAAATACTTTCATTTGTACCATTCTTTAGGTTCCATATATAAGTGATATCATATGTTTGTCTTTCTCTGGCATACTTCACTCAGTATGACAATCTTTAGGGCCATCCATGTTGCTGCGAATGTCATTATTTCATTATTTTTTTAAATAGCTGAGTAATATTCCATTGTATGTATGTACCACATCTCCTTTATCCATTCCTCTGTAGACGGACATTTAGGCTGCTTCCATGTCCTGATGATTGAGACAGTACTGCAATGAACACTGGGGTACATGAATGTTTTCGAGTTAGGTTTTCTCTGCATATGTGCCCAGGCAATGGATTGCTGGATCATACGGTAGATGCATTTTTAGTTTTTTAAAGAAACATCCATAGTGTTCTGTACAACGGCTATACTAATTTACATTCCCATCAGTGTAGGAGGGTTCTATTTCTGAACACCCTCTCCCACATTTGTTATTTGAAGATTTTTTGATGGCTGTTCCGAATGGTGTGAGGTAATACCTTGTTGTAGTTTTGATTTGCATTTCTCTATTAATTAGTGATGTTGATCATGTTTTCAAGAACCTCGTGGGCATCTTATATGTTTTCTTTGGAGAAATGTCTGTTTAGATCTGCCACCCATTTTTTGATTAGGCTTTTTTCCCTTTAGTTTAAACTTCATGAGCTGAATCCCAGGGACAGGGGAGCCTGGTGGGCTGCCGTCTATGGGGTCGCACAGAGTCAGACACGACTGAAGCAACTTAGCAGCAGCAGCAGCAGCATGAGCTGTTTGTGTATTTAGGAGATTACTCCCTTGTCAGTTGCTTCATTTGCAAATAGAAAAACCATTCTGTGGGTTACCTTTTCATTTTTATTATGGTTTCCTTTGCTGTGCAAAAGCTTTTAAGATTAATTAGGTCCTGTTTATTTTTGTTACGCTAGGAGGAGGACCAAAAAATGCTTTCTGTGATTTTTGTCAGCAAGTGTTGTTCCTGTGTTTCCGTCTAAGGGTTTTTACAGTATCTGGCCTTACATGTAGATTTTTAATCCACTTTGAGTTTATTTTTATGTGTGGTGTTTTAATTTCATTCAATGGTAAAGAGTTTTAATTTCATTCTTTTGCATGGAGCTGTTCAGTTTTCCCAGCACCACTTATTGAAGAGACTTTTCTCCACTGTATATTTTTGCCTCCTTTGTCATAGATTAGGTGAGCATCGGTGCATAGTGTTTTGTTTTTTAATTGGAATATAGCTGCTTTACAATGTTGTGTTAGTTTCTACTGTACAGCAAAGTGCATCAGCTATATATACCTCTTTTTTGGATTTCCCTCCCATTTAATTTGCCACAGAGCACTGAGTGGAGTTCCCTCTGCTAAACAGTAGGGTCTCATTAGATATAACTAATTTAACTAATTTTATACATAGTATCAGTGGAGTGAGAAATAGATGGGGAAACAGTGGAAACAGTGTCAGACTTTATTTTTCTGGGCTCCAAAATCACTGCAGATGGTGACTACACCCATGAAATTAAAAGACGCTTACTCCTTGGAAGGAAAGTCATGACCAACCTAGATAGCATATTCAAAAGCAGAGACATTACTTTGCCAACAAAGGTTCGTCTAGTCAAGGCTATGGTTTTTCCAGTGGTCATGTATGGATGTGAGAGTTGGACTGTGAAGAAGGCTGAGCGTCAAAGAATTGATGCTTTTGAACTGTGGTGTTGGAGAAGACTCTTGAGAGTCCCTTGGACTGCAAGGAGATCCAACCAGTCCATTCTGAAGGAGATCAGCCCTGGGTGTTCTTTGGAAGCAATGATGCTAAAGCTGAAACTCCAGTACTTTGGCCACCTCATGCGAAGAGTTGATTCATTGGAAAAGACTTTGATGCTGGGAGGGATTGAGGGCAAGAGGAGAAGGGGAGGATAGAGGATGAGATGGCTGGATGGCATCACTGACTCGATGGACGTGAGTCTGAGTGAACTCCGGGAGTTGGTGATGGACAGGGAGGCCTGGCGTGCTGTAATTCATGGGGTCTCAAAGAGTCGGACACAACTGAGGACTGATCTGATCTGATCTGATCAGTGGAGTATATATGTCAATCCCAAGCTCCCAATTCATCCTACGCCCCCTTTCACCTTTGGTGTCCATATTTATTCTCTGTATCTGTGTCTCTATTTCTGCTTTGTAAATAAGATCATTGATATCATTTTTTTTCAGATTCCGTATATATGCATTAATATGTATTTGTTCTTCTCTTTCTGACTTACCTTACTCTGCATTGACAGTCTCTAGGTCCATCCGTGTCTCTACAAATGACCCAGTTTCATTCCTTTCTATGGCTGAGTAATATTCCATTGTATATACATTACCACATCTTCTTTATCCATTCCTCTGCTGATGGACACTTGGTGTCCTGTCTATTATAAATAGTGCTGCAGTGAACATTTGGGGTACATGTATCTTTCCGAATTATGGCTTTCTCTGGGTATATGCCCAGTAATGAGATTACTGGGTCACATGGAAGTTCTACTTTTAGTTTTTAAGGAGCCTCCATACTGTTCTCCACAGTGGCTGTATCAATTTATATTCCCACCAACACTGCAAGAGGGTTCTCTTTTTCCTACACCCTCTCCATCATTTATTGTTTATAGATTTTTTTGATGATGGCCATTCTGATTGGTGTGAGGTTATGCCTCATCATAGTTTTGATTTGCATTTCGCTAATAATTAGTGATGTTCAGCATCCTTTCTTGCGTTTGCTGGCCATCTGTATGTCTTTGAGAAATGTCTATTTAGGTCTTATGTCAATTTTTTGATTGGGTGTTTTTTAAAAAAATATATTGAGCTGAATGAGCCACTTGTATATTTTAGAGATTAATCCTTTGTCAGTTGCTTTGTTTTCAAATGTTTTCTCCCATTCTGAGAGTTATCTTTCCATCTTGTGTATAGTTTTCTTTGCTGTGCAAAAGGTTTTGTGTTTAATTAGGTCTCATTTGTTTATTTTTGTTTTTATTTTCATTACTCTAGGAGGTGGATCAGAAAGGATCTGCTGCAATTTATGTCAAAGAGTGTTCTGTTTATGTTTTCCTTTAAGAGTTTTATAGTTTCTGGTCTTACATTCTTTAACTTTATTATAGCTGATTTACAATATTCTGTTAGGTTCTGCTGTACAGCAAAGTGAGTCAGTTTTATATATGCTCCATGTGCTCAGTAGCATCTGATTCTTTTGCTACCTACCCCATGAATGCCTGCCAGGCTCCCCTTTCCATGGAATTTCCCAGGGAAGAATCCTGGAGTGAGTTGCCATTTCCTTCTCCAGGGGATCTTCCTGATCCAGGGATTGAACCCGTGTCTCCTGCATTGCAAGCAGATTCTTCACCACTGAGCCACCAGGGAAGCCCTTTGTACCGGCCGCACCCTGTTTATTGTCGATTTGTAGTACAATCTGAAGTCAGGGAGCCTGATTCTTCCAGTTCCATTTTTCTTTTTCAAGATTGCTTTGGCTATTTGGGGGTCTTCTGTGTTTCCATACAAATTGTAACATTTTTTTTTCTAGTTCTGTGAAAAATGCTATTGGTAATTAGATAGCGATTGCACTGAATCTGAAGATTGCTCTGGGTAGTACAGTCAATTGCACAATATTGCTTCTTCCAATCCAAGAAAAAGGTATATCTCTGTTTGAGTCATCTTTAATGTCTTTAATCAATATCTTACAGTTTTCTGCATGCAGCTCTTTTACCTTCTTAAGTAGGTTTATTCCTAGGTATTTTATTCTTTTTGATGTAACGGTAAATGTGACTGTTTCCTTAATTTCTATTTCTTACCTTTCTTTGTTAGTGTATAAGACTGCAATAGATTTCTTTGCACTAATTTTGTATCCTGCAAGTTTACCAAATTCATTGATGAGCTCTAGTAGTTTGCTGGAAGCAACTTTGGAATTTTCTATGCATAGTATCAGGTCATCTGCAAACAGTAACAGTTTTATGTCTTTTCCAATTTGGATTCATTTTATTTATTTTTTCTTCACTGATTGCCATGGCTGCTGCTGCTGCTGCTAAGTCACTTTAGTTGTGTCCGACTCTGTGCGACCCCAGAGACTGCAGCCCACCAGGCTCCCCCGTCTCTGGGATTCTCCAGGCAAGAACACTGGAGTGGGGTGCCATTTCCTTCTCCAATGCATGAAAGTGAAAAGTGAAAGTGAAGTCGCTCAGTCGTGTCCGACTCTTTGCGACCCCATGGACTGCAGCCTACCAGGCTCCTGTGTTCATGGGATTTTAGAGGCGAGACTACTGGAGTGGGGTGCCATCGCCTCCTCTGGATTGTCATGGCTAGGACTTCCAAATCTATGTTGAATAAAAGTGGAGAGAGTGGATATCCTTATCTTCATGATGTTAGAGGAAATACTTAGTTTTTCACCACAGAGAATGATGTTTGCTGTGTTTGTCGTATACGGCCTTTATTATGTTGAGGTACATTTCCCCTATGCCCACTTTCTGGGGAGTTTTTTTTTTTTTATCATAAATGAGTGTTGAATTTTGTCAAAAGATTTTTCTACATCTATTGAGATGATTACATGGTTTCTGTTCTTAAATCTGTTAATGTAGTGTATCACACGGACTGCTTTGTGGATACTGAAAACCCTCTGGCATCACTGGGATAAATCCCTTTTGATCATGGTGTATGATCCTTTTAATGTATTGTTGGATTCAGTTTGCTAGTGTTTTGCTGAGAATTTTTGCATCTATGTTATCAGTGATACTGGCCTGTAATTTCCTTTTTTGTTCTATCTTTGAATGGTTTTGGTATCAGGGTGATTGTGTCCTTATAGAAGGCGCTTGAGACTGTTCCTTCCTATGTAGTTTTTTTTTTTTGAATAGTTTGAGAAGAATAGGTATTAACTCTTCTGTAAATGTTAGATAGAATTTGCCTGTGAAGCCATCTTGTCTTGGACTTTTGTTTATTAGAAGTTTTTGAATCACAGTTTTAATTTCAGTACTTGTGACTTATCTGTTCATATTTTCTATGTCTTCCTAGTCCAAGCTTGGAAGGTTTTACTTTTCTAAGAATTTGTCCATTTCTTCTAAATGGACATTTTATTGGTGTAAAGTTGCTTGTAGTAGTCTCTTGTGATCCTTTGTATTTCTATGGTGTCAGTTATAAGTTCTCCTTTTTTCATTTCTAATTTTACTGATTTGAGTTCTCTCCCTTTTTTTCTTGATGAATCTCCCTAAAGGTTCATCAGTTTTGTTTATTTTCTCAAAGAAGCAGCTTTTAGTTTCATTGATTTTTGCTATTGTTTTCATCATCTCTTTTTCATTAAATTCTGCTCTGGTCATTATGATTTCTTTCCTTCCTCTAACTTATTGTTCATCTGTTCTTCTTCCTTGGGTTGCTTTAGGTATAATGCTAGGTTCTTATTTCAGATTTTTGTTTCCTGAGGTAAGATTTTATTGCTATAAACCTCCCTCTTAGAATTGTTTCTGCTCCATCTCCTAGGTTTTGGATTGTCTTGTTTTCATTTGTCTCCAGTATGTTTTTATTCCTTCTTTGATCCATTGGTTGTTTAGTACAGTACTGTTAGTTTTCATGTGTTTTTGTCTTTTACAGTTATATTCATATAATTTATTTTTATCTCATAACCTTGTTGTCAGAAAAGATGCTTGATACTATTTCAATTTTTTAAAATTTACCAAATTTGTGCCACAAATTTCTTTGTGGCACAGAATGTGATCTATCCTGGAGAATATTCCATGTGCACATAAAAAGAATGTGTTTTCTGCTGCTTTTGGATGAAATACTCATGGTACCAATGAACTCCATCTGGTCTAACATTTCATATAAGGCCTATGTTTCCTTATTGATTTTTGGTCTGGATGAGCTGTCAATTGATGTAAGTGGGATATTACAATTATTGTCTTACTGCCATTTTCTCCTTTTATGTCTGTTAACATTTACCTTCTATACTGAGGTGCTCCCATGTTGGGTGCACGGATATTTATAATTGTTATATCTTCTCGATTGTTCCCTTGATCATAGGTAGTGTCATTCTTTGTCTCTTGTAACAGTCTCTATTTTAAAGTCTATTTAGTCTGATGTAAGTATTGCTACTCCAGCTTTCTTTTGATTTTCATTTGCATGGCATTTTCCATCCCCTCATTTTCAGTCTATATGTGTCCCAATTTCTCAAGTGGGTCTCTTGTAGACAACCTATATAGGCATCTTGTTTTTGTATCCATTCAGCTAGTCTGTCTTGGTTGGAGCATTTAACCCATTTATAGTCATGTCAGACTCTTTGCAACCCTATGGATTGTAGCCTGCCAGGCTCCTCTGTGGGGTCCTCCAGGCAAGAATACTAGAGTGGGTTGCCATTACCTTCTCTAAGGGATCTTCCCATCCCAGGGATTGAACCCGAGCCTCTCATGTCTCCTGCACTGGCAGGCGGCTTCTTTACCACTAGTGCCACCTGGGAAGCCCCATTGATATGGCATTCTTATTACCACTTTGTTAATTGTTTTGAGTTTATTTTTACTAATTTGTTAATTGTTTTATTCTTCCTTTCCTCTTTTGTTCTCTTTGATTTGATGATCATCTTTAGTGTTGTGTTTGGATTCTATTTTCTGTGTGTGTGTATCAGTTATAGATTTCTGATGTGCGGTTGGCATGGGATTTTGATATAGCAGTCTTTGTGTATACTTGATTAAATTGCTGATCTCTTAATTTCAAATATCCTGCATTTGTACTCTCTTCCTCCCACAATTACTGACTTATATGTCCTATATGTGTGAGAAGTATTTCCTACCTTTATTATATGTTTGCCTTATTTGTGAGCTTTCCCATTTTGTAATTTTCTTGTTTCTAGTTTTGGCCTTTTCTTTTCCACCTAGAGAAGTTCTTTTAGCATCTATTATAAAGCTGGTTTGGTAGTGCTGAATTCTTTTAGTTTTTGCTTGTCTGTAAAGCTTTGGTTTCTCTCCATCAAATCTGAATGAGAACCTTTCTGTGTAGAGTATTCTTGATTGTAGGGTTTTACTTATCATCACTTTCAATATATCACACCACTCCCTTCTGGCCTGAAGAGTTTCTGCTGAGAAATCAGCTGTTAATACTATTATATAGAACCCCTTTTATGTAATTTGTTGGTTTCCCCTTGTTTCTTTTAATATTCTCCTGCCTCCTGAGGAGACCCTCCAAAACGAGCATGTAGGTCTGGCCCCGGCTCCGATGAAGTCACTGCTCTTGCCTGGGGTCTGATGCACATGAGACCGTGGGTGCACCCACCAGCAATGGTGTCTGTTTTTTCCAGTTCTTTGGATCTCCTGCACTCAGTCCCTGCTGGCCTTCAAAGTCAAGTGCTCTGGGGGCTCTTCTTTCTGATGCCAGACCCTCAGGCTAGGAAACCTGACATCAGCTCAGAAGTCTCACTCCTGTGGGAGAACTTCTGTGATACAATTGTTCTCCAGTTCCCATGTGGGTTGCCCACCTAGGGCTTACGGTATTTAATTATATCGCAAGTGCCCCCTTTATACCACCTCACTGTGGTTTCTTCTTTGTCTTTGGACACAGAATATCTTTTTTGGTGGGTTCCAGGCTTTTCCATCAGTGGTTGTTTGGCAGTTAGTTGTGATTTTGGTGTGCTCCTGAGAGGAAGTGAGCTCAGGGTCCTTCTTCTCTGCCATCTTGTCCCAGGATATGCAATTATCTTCAAATCACAGTAATACTGTTGGATGAAGTTCACTTGACATAATCTGCTATCTTATTAAGCAATCAAGTACATTATAATTATCAAAACCCAAGCTCGGCATTTTCAGCTAATAAATGTTCAATTCTAATTTTACTTTTTTCTACTATGGCAATCTTTGTATACTCATCCAGAACAAAAGGGATTTTTATGCTAAGATACCATGACCAATATCTGAGAGTAATTCTGATATTAATGTTTAATGTACACGTTTATTCCAGCAAGCAGAGATTCTTTTATCAATGTTTTCAGATAATGTAGCTCAGTGTTTACGTACCTGGCCTGTGTGCTCTGTTTCATCTTTGTTTATGAGATACATCAGAAAAAACCTACAGATACAGAGAGAGTAATCAGAAATGGATTGTATGGAAATAGCATAAACAGATACCTCTGATCTTGCTATGGGCTAACTCTTTATGGCAGAGCATAGAAATGTGTCAAACACGCAGGGCAAAAAAAAAAAAAAAAAGAAAGAAACAAGAAATGCCATGGGGACCAAAAGCTTATCTTCTTTTAAAATATTTTTTCAAAAGAGCTAAAATGTATGCACTGGTCAAGTTATACTTCTCGGGAGCTGCTTTATGCCAGGTTTAGTGCCAGACCCTGCCTGCAACTATATCCTATTTATTCACTTATGAGGCAGGAACTGCGATACTCATTTGGAAAATCAAGGATTAAAAAGGTTAAATAACTTGTCTAATGTCGCATACTTTTGAATCCCAAAGTCCACTTCAATGCTCTTCTGTATCTCTTCTTTTAGATATTAAAATCAGGTTAGAAACAGATTAAGAATTAATATTGTACCAAAGTACAGTTTCTGGCTAGTCTTGAGTAATAGCTAAATTTCTATGTATTAAAAAAATGTAACTTTTATCTGGGTTTTTCCAATAGTGTCTAAAGCGCTCTGTATTTTCTCAGAAAATACAGAAAAATGAAGATTCACATATCTCTAAGGAGCAGATGGAACATTCCTGTTCGAAATAAGAAACACAGACAAAGCTCTCTGAGAGGCTTGGTACACATTCTGCGCATCCTTTCCACCTTTTCATTTCATGTTCTAGAAGGTATCATTCACGTGGAGCATTGCAACTTCATTTCCTAAGTTAACCTACTCTTGAGGAAAAAGAAGCACTAGCTGTGGGTGTTTCCCTCCAGGAGGCTTATAAGAAGTCTGAGGCCGGTGGTAATGAGAGGGGTTCTCTCTCCAGTTTCTCCAGCTTGCTGAGTTGAGGGATTCCTGGGTATCGGGAGGGGTAGGGGAGTGAGTCAGGTATACTCACAGATAATTGGCCAAGTTGTGTTCCTGTAAAGTGTGGGTTTCAAAGCCATGTGGCACGGTGTCAAAGTAATCATTGCCTATCCCACAGATGAAGCACTTGGTCTAGAAGACAAAGGCAAATATTCAAAGGTCAGAGTTGAGAAAGGAAAACATAACTCACCACTCGGGGGCAATTACTTGATTTACTCAGTCTACAAAGAAGATCATCCCAGAAGGCTGCACCAAGTACTTGAATACCAGTTTAACCGCTGCCACAACTATGTCTTACTGTGGCATTTCAGTGACATAGGAACCAGCAGCAAGAAGCAACAGAGGCAGAAAGAGTACAGGGTGATGATGGCTGAAAAGCAATGTCTTCTTTTTTTTCTCCAGCCTGAGTGAGCACACCCAGGCTTGGTGATCACTCTTGTTTATGACACTGGCTCAAGTTTATGACACTGGCTCTAGCTAGGCATGACTAAATGTGTCCTCAGTTGAAAAACAAAATTGGTACCTATCCTAGCCATGTCTGATGACCAAGCTGGGTGGGCGGAGGACACCAAACCAAATACCAAACTAAGAGGTATAGAATCAACAAGTCAGAGAGGGTCCACCACGTGCCAAATACACAACCAGGGGCCATGTACTGGGATGACAATCTGCTCTAGAAATAGGATGCCTTCTCTCCCCGCTTCTCCCATCCCATCCATCTCTCTCTTCACTTGCTAGGTCTGCCATCTGCAGGCCCAAAACCCAGGGAGAAGCAGGCTGTCCATTTTACCATTAGCACTGCCTATGTATCAACTCAAATGAATTCAATAACTATTGTCCTCATGCAGCTCCAGATGCTCATCATCCCTGCAAATTAGATGCTACTTTGTACCACTAGAGGCATGTTTATGATGCCCTAGATGCTAGAATCAAGATTATTAAGATATTTTATAATTCTCTTTGCTTTACTGATCAACAACTGCTGATGACAGAAAGGCTCCATTCAGAGGTCCAGTCTTGGACACCATTCAGTGTCTCTTCTATAAATAGGTTCACACTTATCAGCTTTCCCCAGGAACCTGCCCTTCCTCTGTTACCTCCCTTGGTCACTCTGTGTTTAACTGAGCCACCATGCTTCTTTCTAGAGGCTCATGTCAGAACCTCAGTATCATTTCTGCTTGCTCCAAACTTCATCCTCTGCATATGGCCAATCACCAAGTTCTTTTCATGCCAGCTCCAAAGTGCTCCTTGAGTCCATCTGGTTCCCACCTCCTCAGTGGCACTTCTTTAGCAAGAGCTTCATCATCTCCTACCTAGAAAATGCTGACAGCTGCTTCCCTGTTCCTGGTCATGCCTTCATTCCCTTTTTAATTGATATTTTTTTAATTGTAAATCTGATCACGTCACTGCCCTGCTTAAAATCCTTTTCTGTTTCCTAGCTTGTAAGTTATACTGTAAATTTCTCAAATGCGTTTTTAGGCTCTTAATTAGTTGGCCTTCCTTGCTAGTCCCATTATTAGAATGTAATACTTCATCCTGCACCAATTATGCTTCCAAGGGAAAAATCTGCATATCAAATTCCCGAAAACCAGTCTCAGGCAGTGACATCTCACAGAATCCAGGGGGCCTAGTGGGGCACATAGTGGGGGTGAGAAGGTTCCCTAAACTATCCTGCGCGCTCTCTCACATCCACATCTCTGCAATCGTCAGGCCTCCGTTTGTGCATCTCTTCTTTTAAGAACTTCCCTGATTATCCAAGATGAAATGAGACACAAGCCTCAAGGACCCCAGTACTCAGGGTTTCCTCCTATAAGTGCTCATCACACTACTCTGTGATTGCCTGTTTACTAATCTGTCCATGAATCCGTCATTTAGAATGGATGGTCTTCCCACTCCTGGAGGGGTGGATGCTGCCATATTACTGTCTGTATGTATCTGGAGCCCACCACCTTGCTCAACTACATGTATTGCCTGAACCAAAAACAGGCCAATGAAGTTACACATTTTTCATGTTCCTCCCGCTTCCTCCCACTGCCATAATTCTTTGATAAAGGCAGTGAAGACAGAGTGTCCACAACAAAAATGTAGAGTGAGAAACAGACTTACCTCCATGTCTTCTTTGACCTGTTCCTGTTGGTCTCTTAGTTCCCCAAAAGCATCGATGATTAAACCTAGTGTTAAATAAAGACAGGATTTAATCTTTAGCAACCAGAAAATGATTATGAAATTTACAGCCCCTTGGCTAATCCTCCTAAGGGACAGGACCATGTACAGCTACTCTGGGAAATCTACACACTGGATACTCCTATGAAGGCAGTAGCGTTATCTCCTTGGGGTGGGGGGCAGAAATACATGCAGTTACCAGGCCACACACTATCCAAAAAGGGGTTTAAAAACGAAGCAACAGAGCAGGGAAACCTTTGGTTACCTTGGCATTGATAAATGGTATGTTCATGCGAAGAAAGAGCAATTGAGATTTATGGTCATAAAGTATAGAAAATCCCACCAATGAGTTTTCAAGTGCTAATTTGCAAGTCAAACATGTTTAATTCATTGTGAGGAATTTGCCCCAAACCTTTTTTTTTCCCACAAATTCCTTATCGATAATCTCCCCGTAACGTTATTAACTGTGGCAATCAGCCAACTAATGGCTTCCTTCTGCTCTGTCCTGTTTTCTCCTGTGACTTGCCTGATTGTACACTGTCTTCCAAGTGTTTTAAGACTGCCTTCTTATAAAACACATTATTGTTGCACTCAAGAAGGACATAAAGGAAAGAAAGACATAAAGGGGAAGATCATAAATCCTTTAAATGTGTTCCTGTGCTTTACTAAAAAAAAAAGGTACCATATTTGACTGTGGAATTTAGAGGATAATGTGTCATTTATAGACATTTAATTCAAGGTAGGAAATACATAGGCAGAAAAAGACAACATGAATGATTTTTCTAAGGGGAAAAAAAGTTACCTTGGAATAAAAGGAGGGGAGAAAAACCACCCAGTCCAAGTTACATTGGGGTGAAAGAAAAAACGAGGGGGTCAACATGGTGCTGTGGTGGCATGTGAGGGGTTGGTCTCCAGCCCTGTGGGTTTGGATTCCCAACACTTTGCAGCTGAGCACTTCAGTTGAGTTACTTGACTTATTATGGCTCAGTTTCTTCAAAGATGAAGAACAATACTCTGCTCATGGGGCACATGGAACAGACATCATTTTTAGAGAAATATTTTCTATAATCCATGGCTTAGAGCTTTATATAATTTCCATGTGATAGACCCAAAGATGTTCAATGGCTCGCCCACTGTTAGTTGTAAAGGATGTCAGTGGCAGGGCTGGAAATCAGACCCAGGAAAGTGCTCTTTCCATTATGTTATTTGAAAGGAGTTCAAAGAAACCTGTATTCATCTCTTCCCCAACCCCCAGACCAAGGTCCACTACTCTTTGTTTTTCCCTCTACAGATTTCCAATGAAGAAACACTGAAAGGAAAAGTTCTATTTGGCTTTTCTAGGGAACACTTGAGGAGAAGGCAATGGCACCCCACTCCAGTACTCTTGCCTAGAGAATCCCATGGATGGAGGAGCCTGGTAGGCTGCAGTCCATGGGGTCACTAAGATCGGGCACGACTGAGCGACTTCACTTCACTTTTCACTTTTGTGCATTGGAGAAGGAAATGGCAACCCACTCCAGTATTCTTGCCTGGAGAATCCCAGGGATGGGGGAGCCTGGTGGGCTGCCGTCTATGGGGTCACACAGAGTCGGACACAACTGAAGCGACTTAGCAGCAGCAGCAGCAGCAGCAGGAAACACTTGACAGTCTTACCCTATCTGTAATGTCAGCTTCAACAATAAGTAGGTCAGATTCTAGATCTTCTTGACATTCAGTGAGCTTACCTTGTATTATGGCCAAGAGAATGACAATTACAAAAAAGAAGAAGGTGATGTCAAAGATGATTCGATATATCTCATACTCATCACCAGCTGGATCTTCGATTTCATCACCGATACCCCCTCCAGCACGTACTCCAACATACATGTGGAACATATAGCACTGGAAAAGAAAGGAATGGCATCACCGCCTGGAGGATCATTGCCCATTTTTATACTCAACACACCTAAGGTTCTCTCTAGCTCCTAATCTTCACACTGGAAATGATGAGAATCTTTGCCTTCTACATCATCTCTTTTTGCCTCAATATTTGTAATTGTGATGCAAACACTTGACTTTGCTGTCTTTTAAACAAAACTCTGTACTGCATACTCTGCTTAGCATCTGCTGACACACTGTGCAGGAAATGCATCTGGCATTAAGATCATACTAGGGGGCACAAAACTATATTTAATTGCAGTGTTCAATTTTTTTTGAGCATAACAGACAAAGGAATGGGGAAGTAAAAGTCCAACGTATAACTGAATAGAATGTTAGAAATAAAACAAGGAAAAAAATCAGACTTATCATCCCCTCATCTATCATATGTGAAACATAATGCAAAAAGGTTTTTAACTTCTAGAATAAAGAAAAATGAGAGAGGCAGGGAAGAAACAGCATCTCATCATTAACATGCTGAAATTTTAAAGTAACCAACAATATGTACTGCTGCAAATGTCACTGCCGAAAAAAGGGTGTAGCAAAATGTTTGGGGCAGGGTTTCTCAGGCTCATCACTATTAACATTTCAGACCAGATAATTCTTGGTTGTGGGGTTCCCCCCCCTATATTTCTGGTCATTTCTTCTCAGCCCCGTCAGCCACTTCTTCCTCATCTCCCTATCTCTTCATAAATTAATCTTCAGGATTGGGTTCTCTGACTTCTTCTTTTTTTTTTTTTTTTCTTTTAGGACATTCCCTTAGGAAACTTTTCTAGTTTCATACTTAAGCATCATCTGTGGTAATTATAAAATATTTCTGTTTACACCTCAGGTCTCTTTCCTGAATCCCAGACTTGTATCTCCAACTTATTTTTCATTTGATGTTTTATGATCTCATTTCATTATAATTAGTCCCATTATAAGAAGAATTACTTGGGTTGCTTCTTTGTCATCTTGCATCTTTGCATCTTGCATGAGTGCTCAGTCGTGTCCAACTCTTTGTGACCCCAGGGACTGTAGCCTACCAGGCTCCTCTGTCCATGGGATTTCCCAGGAAAGAATACTGGAGTGGGTTGCCATTTGCTTCTCCAGGGCATCTTCCTGAGCCAGGGATCAAACCCACGTTTCTTGCATTTCTTGCACTGGCAGGCAGATTCTTTATCACTGGCACCCTGGGGAGCCCTCTATCATCAGTGCCTAAATAATGTTCAGCACATGATAGGCCCTTAAAACTCACTCGGGATGACTGAAGAGTGAAAAACTATGACTAATCAGTTGTTTCCTGGAGAACAGCTCAGATACACCTCAAATTCTCAAGTAGTTTTACAGAGCACCAAATTCAAGCAAAGAATACAAGATAACACCAAAATGCTCATACAGATAGCCTGATGAGACCAGTGGTGTCTAAACTTAATTCCACATCCACATCTCCCAGAGGTTTAAACATTCCGAATTCCTAGTATCACCTACTGAATTAGTCTCTGGAAGTAAGATTTGAAGACACTCTAAAAAAGCCTCTGGGGAGATGCTCCAAGAGGCTTCTCAGTGTGGGTGAGTGAATATGCCCTGGATGTGAGAAACAGGCCCAGGCCATCTTGGCTGTGTGTTCAGATGTACATGTATTTCTTCTAAGTTGATTAAAGTTGTTTTGGAACTATCAAGTACCTCAAAGAAATGTACTGCACTGAATAATTGTCAATCATGCATAAAAAAGACAGAACTGTTTTTGGTGCAGTGAAGGAAAGGCTTGCAAAAAAAATTGTTTTCCAAATTCCGAGTGTCCTTTCAGTTGTTCATTTTGGTTAAACTGTCAAGAGATCTCCTATTGTTGTTCAGTTGCTCAGTTGTGTCCGACTCTTTGCGACCCCATGGACTGCAGCACACCAGGCTTCCCTGTTGTTCACCAACTCCTGGAGCTTGCTCAAACTCAGAACTCAAGTCTATATTGATGGAAGACCACACACAATTTGCATTCTTGATGGTAGTGGTCCTGTATATAATGAATAGATAACTGAAAACCTGGATGACCCAGAGAAAGAAGAAGGAAGCTTCTTCAATGAGTTTTGAAATCTACATGACAAATTTTAACCTCCTTTGAAAAGGATGTTCAATGCCTTTTTGGAATAAGGCAGTATTTTCCACAGTCAAGCTGCTGCCTGGCCAAATCCACCAACAGGGATGTTATTAAAGAATGTCTTCATTGGACTGTAGGTTTTAGAACACAAAGTAACTGACTCCTTTAGAGTTTAGGTTTAGAACACAAGAGCACTGATAACGGTTGTCAAGACAAGGAACTGTAATTAAGGTGGGGGGAGAACAAGATGGCAGAGGAGTAGGTAGACATGGAGTACATCTCTCTCCACAGATACATCAGGAATACACCTTCGGACACAGAAGTGCATGCAGAACACCTGCTGAGAGCAGAGGAGGAATACCTGACCAGTGGAAAAGAATATATACAGCCATGCAAAACTCAGTAGGATGAAGGAACTAGGGGGAAAAACAGGAGTGTTAGTAGGATTGGACCTGCCCTTGGCGGGTGGAGGAACTGAAGCAGGGGGTCCAATCCCCACATCAGGGCAATTGTCTGAGTCAGAGGAGAAACATTTAAGGTTGAGAGTGAAACAGCTAATCTGTGGCAGCCTAAATGGAATGAAACTCACACAGTCCTTGCTGCAGCCATACATACCCCGGACAGGAACACTGGTCCCCTGGAAGGCACAGTGGCTGGGAGGTGGAGTTTAGGGATTGTGGAGCAATCCCAGTGGTAGGCTGCTGTTGACCACGGAGAGATGGATTGAGGGGAGGTGAGGGAGGAGATCAGGGTAGGAAATGCCGGTGGAGGAAAGCCAGGCAGCCATGGAAGCAAGGGGATAATGCTGAGTCATGCATAGGGGGTGGAACCGTCACCATAGCTTCTCTCCCCACAGGCTAGCACCAACAGCTGAACAATAGAGAGGTTGGCCCATCAATCGCCTGATGCACTGAACTACAGAGCAGGACTCCACCCAGGGTGCCCCTTTAAGTTCCTGACGCTCCGTTCTACAGAGCAGGACCCCAGCCAGGGGGGCCCCCCTCTACATGCCAATGCGCCGAACAACAGAGAAGGACCCCAGGCAAGGGAGCCCTCTAAGCAGCTGAATGGGCAGAGCTACAGAGAGACTGGTCAAAGAGGCCTTCTGATTGCCAGCTACAAGAGGCTCAAAAAAGACTGATAGGGCCATAACTCCTGCAGGGGAGGCAGTCCATGTCCCTGCACACTTGGTGCCCCCAGGGTCCCCACAAGCCACGCTCAACTCTCACTGGGGCAGAGCTGCCACAGGCAAAAATGTCTTGCATCTAAGCCTGCAGGGTCACTTTGGTCATGTCTGACTCTTTGTGACCCTGTAGACTGTGGCCTGCCAGGCTTCTCTGTCAGGGAGGGGGTTCTCCAGGCAAGAATACTGGAGCGTATTGGCCAATACTGGTTGCCATACCCTTCTAGAGCACTATATTTCCTGCTGCCCTAGCTTCCAATCCCCCTGAGTACCTGGTGTTGCCAGAACCTGTGTGACCCAAGCAGCTGTACCATCTCTACACCTGGCCCCCACAGGGGCAAACACATGTCCTCCAGGGCAGCCTCAGGAGCAAAGCCCAGTGGATGACTCACATGTAGAGGTAAAAATAAAACCACAATTGAAACCAAGGGGCAGTGTGGTTAAGGAAGAAGACCCAAAACTTTCCCACCAGCTGTACAAGCTGCAGAATAAATCCACAAGATCAACTAGGCAGACTCTGTGTCCAAGGAATATATAAAAGGCCATTGAGAGCTCCCACAAAAGAAAACACACTAGTTCTGATAGCTGTGGACATTGGAGGCAAGAACACACAGGAGCAGGACCAGATTAGAATCTGAGCTGCCCCCACAGCAGGTCCAGAGACCAGCACAGTGTGGGATGGCGTCCTAGGGAGGTGAGGTGGACTGTGACTCCCAGTGAGGGAAAGGTCTCTGACAGCAGTGACTCAAGAACAACATTTATTATTCTAATTTTTTTACTTGTTCTGTGGATTTTTTTGGATTTTTTTTTCATTTCTTATTTTCCTTTTTTCCCCTTTATGTTGTAGTTGTCAATTTTATTGGCACTAAGAAATCCAATTAAGCTTTTTGAGCTTTTTTTTTTTGTTCTCAGTCATATTTTTCATTTTTGTTATAAACCTCTGCCTCTATGTTGGGCTTTTGCAGTTCTATGAAATTTTCCTTTTTTTTTTTTTAAAGTTTTTAAACCTATTTTTTTCTACACTTATTCTTTGTTTGCTTTTCCTACTATTCTTTTCCCCTTGCAGTTCATCTTTAACATATATAAATCTTCTTTATCTACCTCTATTTAACTTTACATATCTATTCTTTCTTTCTTTTCTTTCTCTCTTTTCCTGTCAACATATTTGTTAGGTTTATTGTCACTGCTTTATACCCCAATTGGCACCTAGCTTTAGTTTTGTTTTCCAGTTTGTGCTTTGGTTAGTTTTGTTATGGTAGATACAATTTTTGGTTTCCTTTGTTTGCTGGGTCAATCTATTGTACTTTATTTTTGTTGGACTGTTTTGATTTTATTTACGAGTGTGTGTGTGTGTGTGTGTGTGTGTGCGTGTGTGTGTGTATGTGTGTATTGTCACACATTTTATTGTTGTTATAAACCTCTGCCTATGTGTTGGGATTTTGCAGTTCTGTGGAGTTTTCCTTTTTTTTTTTTCCTTTTTCTTTCTTCTGGCTTTTTTTCTTTTCTTTTCTTTTTTAATCACTTTAAATTTTAATTTTTTTAAACCTATTAAATTTCTTCTACATTTATTCCTTTGTTTGCCTTTCCTGCTCTTCTTTTTCCCTTGCATTTAATCTTTTATGTATATAAATCTTCTTCATCTACTTCTATTTAACTCTGCATATCTATTCTTTCTTTCCTATCCTCTCCACATATTTGCTAGTTCTCTTTTTATTGCTTTATTTCCCACTTAGCACCATGCTTTAGTTTTGTTTTCCAGTTTGTGCTTTCGTTCTTAACTGGTAAACATAATTTTTTATTTCCTTTGTTTGCTGGGTCAATCTACTGTACTTTATTTTTGTTGGACTATTTTGACTTTGCTCATGGGCGTATATATATATATGTGTGTGTATTCCATTATTTTAATTATGTGCCTGATTTTATAACTGCCATTTGTCTGGGGTTCATCTTTGGTTTCTCGAATTGGATATTTGTTTTAATCTCACTAAATGCCATAACAAACCACTTGTGCAACCTTCTTCCTGACCAGAGATCAAGCACTGAGCATTTGCAGTTGGAGTACTGAATCCAAGACCCTAGACTGCCAGAGAACTAACCCTAGGGAGCATCAAATAGTGAGAACTCACACAAAGGAAACCGCGTGAATACAAGACCCAGCATCACCCAACCACCAGTAGCACCCTGTGCAGGACGCCTCATCTAAACAACAAACAAAACAAAAATACAAACCCAATCATCAGAACACAGGATTACCACCTTACTCAGCCTTGCCCATCAGAGGAAAAACAAACAAATAAACAAAAAATCACCACAAATCTACCCTATATGAAGCTTACACAAACCACTGTATCAACCTTAGGAGGGCAGAAACCAAAAGAAAGAAAGAATTTAACCTTCTTCAAGGAAACAATTCAACTTTCCTTGAAGTCTGGAAAAGGAGACCTCAAACAAAATAAGTTTAAAAAAAATGAAAAGGCAGAGAAATACTACACAAATGAAGGAACAAACTAGAAACACAGAAGTCCAAATAAATGAAGAGGAAATAGGCAAACTACCTGAAAAAGAATTCAGAATAACGATAGTAAAGATGATCAAAAACCTTGAAAACAAAATGGAGAAATGCAAGACTTAATCAACAAAGATCTAGAAGACCTAGAAGAATAAACATAAAGAGAAAAACAACACAATTACTGAAATTAAAAATACTCTAGAAAGAATAAATAGCAGAATATCTGAAGCAGAAGAATGAATCAGTTAGCTGGAAGATAACATGATGGAAATAACTTTTGAAGAGCAGAATAAAGTAAAAAGAATGAAAAGAACTGAGGACAGTCTCAGAGACCTCTGCTGCTGCTGCTAAGTAGCTTCAGTCATGTCCGACTCTGTGTGACCCCAAAGACGGCAGTCTGCCAGGCTCCCCCATCCCTGGGATTCTCCAAGCAAGAACACTGGAGTGGGTTTCCATTTCCTTCTCCAATGCATGAAACTGAAAAGTTAAAGTGAAGTCACTCAGTCGTGTCTGACTCTTTGCGACCCCATGGACTGTAGCCCATCAGGCTCCTCTGTCCATGGGATTTTCCAGGCAAGAGTACTGGAGTGGGTTGCCATTACCTTCTCCCAGAGACCTCTGGGACCATATCAAATGTACCAACATTAGAATTATAGGGGTCCCAGAAGAAGAAGAGAAAAAGAAAGGGTATGAGAAAATTTTTGAAGAGATTATAGTTGAAAATTTCCCCAACATGGAAAAGGAAATAGTCAAATCAAGTCCAAGAGGCGAAAAGAGTCCCATAAGGATAAACCCAAGGAGAAACACACCAAGACACATACTAATCAAACTACTACTACTACTACTAAGTCGCTTCAGTTGTGTCGGACTCTGTGCAACCCAATGGACTGCGGCCCACCAGGCTTCTCTGTCCAGGGGATTCTCCAGGCGAGAACACTGGAGTGGGTTGCCATTTCCTTCTCCAAATATGCTATGTAGGTTGGTCACAACTAATCAAACTAACAAATACTAAACACAAAGAAAGAATATTAAAAGCAGCAAGGGAGAAGCAACAAGTAACATACAAGGGAAACCCCATATGCTTAACAGCTGATCTTTCAGCAGAAACTCTGCAGGCCAGAAGGGAATGGCAGGATATATTTAAAGTATTGAAAGGGAAAAGTCTACAGCCAAGATTACTGTCCCCAGCAAGGATCTCATTCAAAATTGATGCAGAAAATAAAAAGCTTTTCAGACAAGCAAAAGTTAAGAGAATTCAGAACCGCCAAACCAGCTTTACAACAAATGTTAAAGGGACTTATATAGTCAAGAAACACAAAAGAAAAAAGATCTACAAAATCAACCCCAAACAATTAAGAAAATGGCAATAGGAAAAAGTATATGAATAATTACTTTAAATGTAAATGGACTATATGCTCCAACCAAAAGACACAGACTGGCTGAATGGATACAAAAACAAGGCCCATATATATGCTGTTTACAAGAAACCCACTTCAGACCTAAACACACATATAGACAAAAAGAGGATGGAAAAACATATTCCCTGCAAATGGGAAGCAAAAGAAAGCTGGAGTAGCAATCCTCATATCAGACAAAATAGACCTTAAAATAAAGAAGATTACAAGAGACAAGGAAGGACACTACAAAATGATCAAGGGATCAATCCAAGAGGAAGATGTAACAACTGTAAATATCTATGCACCTCAATACATAATAGGAGCACCTCAATACATAAGACAAACATTAACAGACATAATAGGAGAAACTGACAGTAACACAATAATAGTAGGAGACATTAACACCCCACTCACACCAGTGGACAGATCATCAAAACAAAATTAATTAGGAAACACAAGTCTTAAATGATACATTAGATGAGATGGATCTCATTGATATCTTCAGTTCCATCCAATGCAGAATACACCTTCTTCTCAAGTGCACATGGAACATTCTCCAGGATAGACCACATCTTGGGTCACAGATCAAACCTCAGTAAATTTAAGAAAACTGAAATACTATCAAGCATATTCTCCAACCACAATGCTATGAGACTTGATATCAATTATAAGAAAAAAACTGTAAGAAACACAAGCATATAGAGATTAAGCAATGCATTTCTAAATAACCAAGAGGTTACCGAAGAAATCAAAAGGAAAATCAAAAAGTTTCTAGAAACAAATGACAATGAAAACATGACAACTCAAAACCTATGGCATGCAGCAAAAGCAGTTTTAAGAGGGAAGTTTATAGCAATACAATCCTACCTCAAGAAACAAGAAAAACGTTGAATGGACAAAATAACTTTACACCTAAAACAACTGGAAAAAGAAGAAGGAAAAAAAAAACCCTGAAAGTTAGTAGAAGGAAAGAAATCATAAAGATCTGAGCAGACATAAATGAAAAAGAAATGAAAGAAACAATAGTAAAGATTAATAAAACTAAAAGCTTATTTTTTGAGAAGATAAAATTGACAAACCTTTAGCCAGACTCATCAAGAAAAAAAGAAAGAAGAATCAAATCAACAAAGTTAGAAATGAAAAAGGAGAGGTTATAACAGACAATGCAGAAATACAAAGGATTATAAGAGACTATGATGAACAACTATATGACAATAAAATGGATAACCTGGAAGAAATGGACAGATTCTCAGAAAAGTTCAATCTTCTAAGACTGAACCAGGAAGAAATAGAAATTATGAACAACCCAATTACAAGCACTGAAATTGAAGATGTGCTCAAATATCTCCTAAAAAACAAAAGCCCAGGACCAGATAGCTTCACAGGAGAATTCTATCAAACATTCAGAGAAGAGCTAATGACTATCCTTCTAAAACTCTTTCAAAAATTGAAGAGTACAGAACACTTCCAAACTCATTCTATGAGGCCACCATCACCCTGATACCAAAACCAGACAAAGACAACACACAAAAAAAGAAAACTACAGGCCTATTGCGTTCACTGATGAACGCAGATGTAAAAATTCTCAACAAAATTTTAGCAAACAGAATTCAGCAACACATCAAAAATCTCATACACCATGTTCAAATTTGGTTTATTCCAGGGATGCAAGGATTCTTCAATATACACAAATCAATGTGATAAAGCATATTAACAAATTGAAAGATAAAAACCATATGATAATCTCAATAGATGCCAAAAAAGCCTTTGACAAAATTCAGGACCCATTTATAACTAAAACTCTTCAAAAAATGGGCATAGAAGGGACCTACCTCAACATAGTAACATATGATAAGCCCACAGCAAACATTATTCTCAATGGTGAAAAACTGAAAGCATTGCCCCTAAGATTAGAACAAGACAAGGGTGTCCACTTTCACCACTGCTATACAACGGTTTGGAAATCCTAGCTACAGTAATTAGAAGATAAAGAAATAAAAGTAATCCAGATCAGAAAAGAAGTAAAGCTCTCACTATTTGCAGATGACATAATACTGTATATAGAAAACCCTAAAGATAGTATCAGAAATTACTAGAGCTAATCAGTGAATTTAGCAAAGTTGCAGGATACAAAATCAATACACAGAAATCACTTACATTTCTATATACTAACAATGAAAAATCAGAAGGAAAAATTAAGGAATCAACCCCATTCACCATTGCAACAAAAAGAATTAAATATTTATGAATAAATTTACCTAAGACAAAAGAACTGTATACAGAAAATTATAAGACATTGTTGAAAGAAATCAAAGATGACATAAACAGATGGAGAGATATTCCATGTTCCTGGGTAGGAAGAATCAATATTGTGAAAATGACTATACTACCAAATGCAGTCTACAGATTCAGTGCAATCTCTTTCAGATTACCAACGGCATTTTTCACTGAACTAGAACAAAATATTTCACAATTCATATGGAAATACAAAAGCCTGAACAGCCAAAGCCATCCTGAGAAAGAAGAATGGAGCTGGAGGAATCTTCCTTCCTGACTTCAGATTATACTAAAAAGCTACAGTCATCAAGACAGTATGGTACTGGCATAAAAACAGAAATATAGACCAGTGGAACAAGATAGAAAGCCCAGAAATAAACCCGTACACCTATGGGTACCTTATTTTTGACAAAGGAGGTAAGAATAAAAAATGGGGCAAAGATAGCCTGTTCAATAAATGGGGCTGGGCAAACTGGACAGCTACATGTAAAACAATGAAATTAGAACAATTCCTTACACCATACACAAAGATAAACTCAAAATGGATTAAAGACCTAAATGGAAGAGCAGAAACTATAAAACTCTTAGAGGAAAACATAGGCTTGATAACATAAATCAAAGGGAGATCCTCTTTGACCCACCTCTTAGAGTAATGGAAATAAAAAGAAAAGTAAACAAGTGGGAAATGATTAAACTTAAAAGCTTTTGCACAGCAAAGGAAACTCGAAGCAAGGTGAAAAGACAGCCCTCAAAATGGGAGAAAATAATAACAAACGAAACAACCAACAAAGGATTAATTTCCAAAATATACAAGCGGCTCATACAACTCAATACCAGAAAAGCAAACAACCCAATCAAAAAGTGGGGAAAAGACCTAAACAGACATTTCTCCAAAGAAGACATACAGATGGTTAACAAACAGATGAAAAAATGCTCAACACTGCTCATTATTAGAGAAATGCAAATCAAAACTACAATGAGATATCACCTTACCCCAGTCAGAATGACCATCATTAAAAAGTCTACAAACAATAAATGCTGGAGAGGGTGTGCACTGTTGGTGGGAATGTAAACTGATTCAGCCCCTATGGAAGATGGTATGGAGACTCCTTAAAAAACTAGGGATAAAACCACCATATGACCCAGCAATCCCACTCCTAGGCATATACCCTGAGGAAACCAAAATTGAAAGAGACACATGTATCCCATTGTTCATTGCAACACTATTTACAAAAGCTGGAACATGGAAGCAACCTAGATGTCCATCAACCAATGAATGGATAAAGAAGTTGTGGTACATATACACAATGGAATATTACTCAGCCATAAAAAGGAATGCATTTGGATCAGTTCTAATGAGGTGGATGAACCTAGAACCTATTATACAGAGTCGGAAAGAAAAAGATAAATATTGTGTTATAATGTGTATATACAGAATCTAGAAAAATGGTACTGAAGAATTTATTTACAGGCCAGCAGTGGAGAAACAGACATAGAGAATAGACTTACGGACATGGGGAGAGGGGAGGAGAGGGTGAGATGTATGCAAAGAGTAACATGGAAACTTAAATTACCATATGTAAAATAGATAGCCAACAGGAATTTTCTGTATGGCTCATGAAACTCAGACAGGGGTCTGTATCAACCTAGAGGAGTGGAGTGGGGAGGGAGATGGGAGGAAGGTTGAAAAGGGAGGAGACATATGTATACCTATGGCTGAATCATGTTGAGGTTTGACAGAAAACAGCAAAATTCTGTAAAGCAATTATCCTTCAATAAAAAATAAATTAAAAAAAACCTTTGGATACTACATTAATTTCTTATAACTATTTGTCTAAAACAGTGCTTGAAACTGTTAACAGTGGATATGTGGGAAGAGAAAGTTTTATTTTCCTAATATACTCTTACATACTATTGGAATTATTTTTACCATATGAATTTCTTGCTTTTATTAAGAAAAACTGGGGGCTATATGTTTTTCTCCAAATCTATCTTCACATGTGCTTAACTGTGGCCACATGGAACAGAATTACTATTGCAGCTGCTCACTATTTAATGAACCAGCACAGTCCATCCATTACTGGCTTTTCCATCCTTAGCTTTGTTTGCAATCTGTCCCTCCCCCTTGCCTGGGCCTCAGTTTGGACAATCTACCTGCCTATCGTCTGGCACTTCTCTGTGTCCGATTCTGGCCCTTTAACTCCTCACACTAACGCCTATTGTGAGTCAACAGTGGATCAACTGCAGTTCCCCATTCAGGTCCTAGAATCACAGCTCTCCAAGGCCTGCCTGTTTGACATGTATGTGACTAAGATCATCCAGCTAATTCCTGCTGATAAAGACTTTGGATTACAATTTGGCTCCCCAAATAGAGTTTTTCTATGGGAAAAAGACTATCAGCTTATTATTTGAACTCTTAATGAGAGGAATGTGAATACTCTGACTCATATGTCTGACTCAGGAGTCTGGTTAATATGAGTCTGTCTTCAGGTGAATGATCCACTTTTACTTTCAAATATTAAAATTGAAAACAAGACCATGGGATGAGGCTAAATTACTGAGGTAAATATCTTCTTTTTAGATTTCTCTTCAGCCACCTAGCCTCTCCAGCAGTATCCTTATCTCACTGCTCACCTTCATTCTATAATAGCACTAAGAATTTTAAGGAGGGGATTCTACCATATTTCATTAAAATAAAATATGGCCATTCTGTGAAAAGACAGGTAGCGTTTTGTGGATGTGATCTATTAGACTCAATAAGATACCAAAGTTCTTAATAGGAAAACAAGTAAAATGCGCAATTCACCAATGGAATTTTGATACAGATTTTCCCAGCATTCTCCTTCATTATCGGAAGTTACCACCAGAAATATCAGAGAGATGGCTGCTGTGGTAGAATAGAAGGAAATGTGGCGATCACCCACTCACATGGGGTGAAAGGCTTTCAGCTTTCAGATTATCATTCTGCTCCTGAAAAGGGAAATTCTTTCATCTACCTTCATTTTCAGAGAATCAGCTTCAACCCGATAATAGGAGCCGGAGGGGCAATGCTGGGCAGCAAAAAGATTTACTACTTCAGAAAATCTGAGTAATGAGGAAGGAAGATCCCTGGTGCTACACAGACCAGGCCAGGGCAGTTGTTATTCTCAGGATTTAATGTTCAGTGACTTTCCCCCTTGATCTGCCTCCTAAACTGATACATTCTGGGGTTAATCATTGTTTATGTTGCCTTTAGGGAACACTGGAAGAGGAGCAGTTTCTAGTGAACTGGTGGTTTGATCCCTGGATGGGGAAGATCCCCTGGAGGAGGGCATGGCAACCCACTCCAGTATTCTTGCCTGGAGGATCCCAAGGAGAGAGGAGCCTGGCAGGCTACAGTCCATAGGGTTGCAGAGTCAGACAGGACTGAAGCGACTGAGCAGGTCCACACACACGCATGCAAGATCCTTATAAGATCTTTATCTTAGAAAAAGAAAAAAAGCAGGGCTAGGGACGAGTAACAGACACAGGGAGAGAAAAAGAGAGACTGCCTCTAGAGAAAAATTATTCCTTGAGAAGATAAGGTAAAATAAGTAATTTAGAACAATTACCTAAGCAGGTTACTTCCCTAGGAGTAGACTTTTTATCTCAACCACCTAGAAAGCTTTTTCCAAAATACATGGGTCTTTATATCTTCCTACAGTTTCTGACTCAAGGGATCTGGGGTTGGTCTTGAAGACCTATGGATTTACAAAGATTTTTCCTGGTGACTCCTCTAGTCATTTGAGGCTGAAAACCACTCTTTTTGTGATGAATGCCCTCATATATGACATGTCAGTGTCCCTAGCTACAATCTGCTTTTTGCTCTGAACTTTTAAAACTTTAGATTACTTTTCACTTTCTCCTCCTACATTCATGGCAAAGAGGTTCAAATTCTATCAGGTTACTCCTGGTTTAATTAGATTCTCTGGCTCAAAACACCATGATCCTAAATAAATAAATAAATAAGGAAAGAAAGACGGAAAGAAATTTAAGTATGAATCATCACTAAGTCTGCAAAACTGCAGCCGCAGTGCCACCTGCTGTACGTTATGAAACACTGAGTGAGTTAAATCCTTGGGAAAACCTGCAGCGTTCCTTGAGACCCAAAGAAGGGACTTGCAACAACAAAGGAGATGAAAACTCAGGGTGACAGCAATAAAACAGGATGTGAGTGAGGAAAACCTATCGCAGGTGAGCATACGAGATTTCACCTGTTGAAAAAGAAATGCGAAGGAGACTGGCATAAAGAAAGGATTCTCTAGGGGAATTACAATAATTAAATCCAACCACTTCCTACTCCGTAATTTTGTCTTGCTAGATATTTGGTTTTACTAAGCCTCCACTTTTAATAAACTCTACAGCTGTTGGCTTCTTCAAAATCTACCTGCACAAGCATTTCTAAGAGGCAGATTAAAAGGGGTTTTCAGATCTAAAGAGTTTCCCTCATACCTCAGCTAGTAAAGAATCCACCTGTAACGCAGGAGACCCTGGTGTGATTCCTGGGTTGGAAAGATCCCCTAGCGAAGGGAATGGCCCTGGAGAAAGGAAGGGCAACTCACTCCAATATTCTTGCCTGGAGAAGTCCATGGACAACTGAGCCTGGCAGGTTACAATCCATGGGGTTGCAAACAGTCAGACACAACTGAGCGACTTTCACTTTTTAGATCTAAAACTGAAAGGTTACTCTAGATAATGTGGCCTCTGACACCACAGTTATTAAGACCAATCAGCTGGATTTGAATGTGTGTGAAACTACTCAGACTCTTGTCTGGTTCAACTGATTGACAGCAGTAGGTAGTTACAAGACAGGTAGGAACTGAGGTATGGTTTGTATCTTGGAACTGAGTTTTCTTCTGTAAGAAAGAAACACCTAAGATGAAAACTATGATGCCTCCAACCTCGCCTCAGTCCAAGGCAAGGTACATTTACTCTTCTGTATAGAGACAGAAATACCTACAACAGAGTTGGTCAGAGGTAGTCTATATGGACAGAGATTGTTCAAAATGAACAAAATCCTGGCTGTAGCTCAGTTCCAAGCCCATAGTTGAAAAGATCAACAAGCCTATTTCCTCATCTGCAGGTGAGGCAAACTCCTCTACCTTCTTTATACCTATGTCATGTCACTGGGTAAAATCAGTCAGATAAAGGCAGTGGTCTTCCTAACCCACCTCTTGTTCAAATAATGCATGGATTCTTCTCATAATAAGTCCATTGATAAAATTTACAAAAGCAATGGAAATTCATTCTGAGAGCAAAATTCAAAATGTAGTCATCTAAGGATACCATTAGCACAACTTAATTAGGGTCAAATATGACCCATGATGTGACAAGGAGGGTCCAGGATATTTGGCAGCAGGGGTGGGAGGTGGTCTTGCTGTGGTGGGAGAGGGGAATCTAAGTCATATATTGTTCCCACTCTGTGACAGGCCACTGCATATCCCCGTCTGAAACCATTCCTCCTTTCCATCAATCTTGAGGGGTTCACTGAGCATCACACCCGCTGGGACTGAATGACTCCAGAAAAACTTTATGACCCGAGGCTTGTGAATTTTGAGATTTAGAACCATTGTGGTGTTTCTCTTGGAATATTAATGAATCTCCCCTGGGTCAGTGTAGGCACAAATGCCTGCCCTTGATACTTATCCTCTGTGTCTTGTTGCCTCCATCAGTCCTCTGCTCCCCTGCCTGCCTCTGGCCAGCCGCTACCCCAAGTCTTCAGGGTCATGGGATACAGACAATGTGGTTTTAAAGGCAGCCCACAGAAGAGGAGTTGAAGGATGTCTAAAGTACTTTCCTCCCTGGGCCTGGAATGGCAGGGTAGGGATGTGGAGAAGCAGAAAGGAGGTGTTAGCAACTCTGGTGAAGGTTATTACTAGTGACCAGGCAGTCTGCCAGCGTATAAGTTTTCTCTCTCCTTTATCTGTGTCCCTAATTCCTTTAAGAACCCTTGTTAACAGTTTCTTATGTATCCTTCCAGAAAAATCATATACATAGTCCGACATATCTAATATATACATTTTTGTGAGTGTGTGATGTTGTATGTTAGGATTCTATCACAATACTGTTCAGGATCTTGCTTTTTTTCCCCACTTAAGTATAATTTGTATGTCTTTGCATATTAGCATATTCAAACTTATCTATTATTTGAAAAAGCTACATACTTTTCCATTATATGGATCTACCATGTTTAATTAGGACCCTATAGATTATAATTTATATTATTTTCAATTTGTGATAGCAACTAATATCCTTGAATATACAGACATATTTATGAATGAATTTAGATCAGTTAATAGCAGTGGGACACGAGTATAAGTCAAAGATTAATGCACTTAAAAATCTGATAGTCATTATAAAATTTCTCTAAAATTGTTAATTTAACTTCCTACTACTGCTCATGAAGATGCCACTTTGTCAATCAACTCAATAACTCTAGGTATTAACAGTCTTCAGGAGGCAACTGATTGTTTTGATTTGCATTCTTAAACTTTTGATAGAGCTGAGCATCTTTCCATATTTACAACCCCAAATTATTTTACAGTGAAGTATCTAGTCATATAGTTTGCTTGTTTTTCTTCTTCTGGATGTGATTAAGACTTTATAAATTACGGAAACTGGCTCTTTGTTACAGCATTGTGTTTTTCTTAGCTTGTCATCTGCCTTTGAAAAGAAACTTTAAGGAAAATCTTAAAGTAATTTTCTGTGCTTGCATGAGTCCTAGGTTTTATGTCATACAAACCCCTTTCCCCATTAAAAAATTGTTATTATTTCAAAAGTCAAATCCTGTTTTAACTTTCATTCATTTTTTCTTTCTTTTGCACTGAAGTTTATCTATTGATATTTCATTTGGGATTTATTTTGATGTAAAGAATTTAGCTGTCATTAATTTTTATCAATTTTCCCCCCATAGCATGTCCATAGTACTTACTTCTACCACTTATTGAATTATTTTTCATTTTATAATTTCTAAAGCCACTTTTATCATTCTTTTAATTTCCATGTGTATCTAAATCTATTTCTAGACTATTCCATCGTTCTGTCATTCTCTAGTAAGAAAATTGTCTTCATATGCTAGTAAAGTAATGCTTAAAATTCTCCAAGCCAGACTTCAGCAATACGTGAACTGTGAACTTCCAGATGTTCGAGCTGGTTTTACAAAAGGCAGAGGAACCAGAGATCAAATTGCCAACATCCGCTGGATCATGGAAAAAGCAAGAGTTCCAGAAAAACATCTATTTCTGCTTTATTGACTATGCCAAAGCCTTTGACTGTGTGGATCACAATAAACTGTGGAAAATTCTGAAAGAGATGGGAATACCAGACCACCTGACCTGCCTCTGGAGAAACTGTATGCAGGTCAGGAAGCAACAGAACTGGATATGGAACAACAGACTGGTTCCAAATAGGAAAAGGAGTACGTCAAGGCTGTATATTGTCACTCTGCTTATTTAACTTCTATGCAGAGTACATCATGAGAAACACTGGGCTGGATGAAGCACAAGCTGGAATCAAGACTGCTGGGAGAAATATCAATCACCTCAGATATGCAGATTACACCGCCCTTATGGCAGAAAGTGAAGAAGAACTGAAGAGCCTTTTGATGAAAATGAAAGAGGAGAGTGAAAAAGTTGGCTTAAAACTCAACATTCAGAAAACTAAGATCATGGCATCTGGTCCCATCACTTCATGGGAAAGAGATGGGGAAAGAGTAGAAACAATGGCTGACTTTATTTTGGGGGGCTCCAAAATCACTGCAGATGGTGATTGCAGCTATGAAATTAAAAGACGCTTACTCCTTGGAAGGAAAGTTATGACCAACCTAGACAGCATAGTAAAAAGCAGAGACATTACTTTGCCAACAAAGGTCCATCTAGTCAAGGCTATGGTTTTTCCAATGCTCATGTATGGATGTGAGAGTTGGACTATAAAGAAAGCTGCGCGCCAAAGAATTGATGCTTTTGAACTGTGGTGTTGGAGAAGACTCTTGAGAGTCCCTTGGACTGCAAGGAGATCCAACCAGTCCATCCCAAAGATCAGTCCTGGGTGTTCACTGGAAGGACTGATGTTGAAGCTGAAACTCCAATACTTTGGCCACCTGATGCGAAGAGCTGACTCATTTGAAAAGACCCTGATCCTGGGAAAGATTGAAGGTGGGAGGAGAAGGGGACGACAGAGGATGAGGTGGCTGGATGGCATCACTGACTTGATGGACATGGGTTTGGGTGGACTCTGGGAGTTGGTGATGGACAGGGAGGCCTGGCGAGCTGACGTTCATGGGTCACAAAGAGTCAGACACGACTGAGTGACTGAACTGAACTGACTGAACTAGTCTTTTATAATGTTAGTAGTTCTTTCTCATTATTCCTTTGAGATGTTTATTTTTTCCTAGAGTAATTTTAGCATCATTATATCTGTCTCTTTAACTTATACCAACCTCAGTGGTATAGGTGTCTCAATTTGGAGCTCATTTAAGGATTCATCTATTTCCAGGTAAAGGTTAATATTTTGTCTAATTTTTACTTCCTAGTCTAGGGTCCCATGTATGTTAATTTCTGATTTGCCAGTATCCAAGATGCAGGTTACAGAAGAGTGACAAAATAATATAAAAGCTTTAACATCTGTTGATTTTAAAGTCAAGAGCAAGAATAATTTAAGCCAGGATACTCAATATAAAAAGTATTTTTGGACATCAGTAATTTCAGCTATCATTAAGGTGAACAAATACCTAAGCCTTCAACATGTTCTACAAGGAAAAAACTTCACCTGCTGTCCTAGAATATATGAACAACAGGTTAAAGGGTTTATATTAATTCTTCCAGTTCTAAGGACTTTACTTGATATTCTATTAATTATCAGGCTGATGCAGCAGATGTGCAAAACCAGCAGAAACGCTTCATGTTCCGCAAAACATGAAAATCTTTAAAAAGCCACACAGCTTTTTGCTGTATACACCACTTTATATTATGCACTCTTAAAGAATGAGTATACAATTCCTTGAATTGAGTAAGCAGGAGAATTTTTTCATTCATATGAGATCAGAGTGTGAACTTACCGTTAGCATGTCATCACACTTCATGTCTGGTGTATCACCATCTTCACTTTTATTGTAGAATTTTCGGAAAAAATTGAATGCCACGACAGTATATAGGTATACAACAACAGCCAATAAGCCAACAGTTAATACAAGCTGGAAAGCAATGTGACAGTGAAAATACATTAGAAATACAAATCAGTGGATTAACTGACTAAAAGCTAATGGAATCCACACCTTATAATCATCCTTTACTTATACACTCAGTGGGGAAATCTATTTTCATGGTCTGTTTATTTTATCAAGTTGTCAGATTACTTTATGTAAAACTTGACTACTTGATTGACTAATAAATGCTTACTATCACTGGAATATGAATAATTGCTGATTTAATTTCCTATCCAAATTCAATTTGGATAATTATTAAAAATTATTTTAATAAAATTTAATTATTTAAAATGATTAATAATTAATAAGCAGCTTCATTTTTCTATTATCTAAATATTTGGTGGTAGATACAATACTAAATACTTTCTTTTCATAAGGTCTATTCCCTTTAAATAATTTACATTCCTAATAAAAACTATCTCATTTTTGTTATGATAGTAAGAGGGGTTGTAAATCATGTTTTCCTTCAATAACATCCTAAATTAAAATAGGAATTTCTTTAAAAAAAAATTAAAAAAAAAAATAAAATAGGAATTTCTTCTAACACCTGGAAGTGCATAACTGTTAATAGTATGTAATATAAATATTTAAAAAAATAAAACTAAGAAGTCTGGGTTTGTTACTCTAAAGCAGTGATCAAAGGGAAAGACTCCTTTAATTATATATTTACTTTTTTGGCTGTGCCACATAGCATATAGAATCTTAGTTTCCCCACCAGGGATTGAACCCACGCCCTCTGCACTGGAAGATCAGAGTCTTAACCACTGGACTGCCAAGTAAGTACTGGGAAAAACACTTTAAAATAGTGTTAGTTATTTGGTATTAAAGGCTAATTTTCTCGTTGTATAAATAAAATTCACAGTTTGAAAGGTCTTCTTAAAGCTGTATGTAATTTTTAATTCCAAACTATACACTATATATATATGCATGTATATATAAACACATTTTATAGAATATGTATATATTGAATATACACATAATTTGTATATGAATATTTTGGGGGCTACCCTGGGGGCTCAGATGGTAAAGAAACTGCCTGTATTGTGGGAGACCCAGATTCAATCCCTGGTTTGGGAAGATCCCCTGGAAAAGGGAAAGGCTACTCACTCCAGTATTCTTGCATAGAGAATTCCATAGAGAGAGGAGCCTGCGGGGGTTGCAAAGAGTCGGACACGACTGAGCAACTAACACTTTCACTTTCATGTATATTTTTTAAATGTGCTTTCCACCAAGCTGGTGAAAATACTTTTCTGGTTCCATCACAGAAATTCTAAACACACTAAAATACATTATTTTTTATGTCAACTTCCTCTGATTACAACATACCCCTTATGTTGTGGTGGCATATATTAAGTCTTTGAAAAATCACTTTATAATTATCTGGAAAAAAACATGTCTTAATAGAGGGCTTAATTCACTCCTACCAATTAAGTACAAAGCCACTGTAAATTTTACATGTTTACTATAAGACCAAGCTCTCTCTATCTCTGCAAATGGAAATCTGATACCTCAAAAAGAGAGGGAATAGAATTTAGAAACAAGCAAAAGTTTAGCAATTGAGAATAGTGCTAGATTTTTTTGTGTGAAAACACTCCACAAATTCAGCATCTCCAATTCTTTGAATATGCTTGGAGCTCAAAAGTAATCTACTAACTTTTCGAATAAGCTTAGTATAGTTTTTGTCACTGGATTTATGCCGTGCCAAACATACCATACTCATATTCAGAAACTAGAGTGACATATATAAGAACAGTATGCTGAAATTTAGAAAACTGAAGGTCATGATAATGTGAATTTAACTGTGGACATAGTTCAAGGTTTTAGGAAGGGCACCAATTTTAAAATATGCTGGATTATAAAATTCTGGAAAAAGAAGGACTCTTTTATTCCAAGTAAATAACATATGTTACCTTGGTAACACATATGTTTCCATGTGTTACCTCTCAGTGGACACTTGATAAATACAGAATGAATTGATAAGTTTATTAATAATGAAAGTTTTAACAAGACAAGTGTGTTGCATTAGAACATAAGCTGATTATCTGAAATTAAGCCAACTTTCCTCTAAGTAAGCATGACCTTGTCAAGTGTGAAACATTATTATTCATTTTGCCCAATATAAAAGTGGAGAAAAGAGCCCAAGAAGATCTGGTTTAAAATACTGTATTAAATTACAGATGCAGCATCTGTTTTATTACTAATGCAACTAGTGTGTTAGGATATTGCAGCATACTTTGGTTTCCTCACAGTATCAAATACAGCAGATATCATATTAGGAACAAAACAGTAACTGTTTTCCTGAGAATTTACTGTGCCAGGGCCTGTGCTAAGACCTCCACGTTTATGTTTTTATTTTAAATTCTCACAAAACCCTGGTAAGGTAGGTACTTTTGTTGTTTTCATTCAAAATGAGGGAGTTGAGATTTAGGAATGGTAAATAATTTATCCAGGGTCACAAAGCTAAATCAATCAAACCAAGACTTGAACATAGGTCTAAGGGACTCTCAAACTACAAATCCTTATGGTTTCCAGGAGAAAAAGTACAGCTCCTCTATCCACAAAAGCTTTAAAACTGTACACTGTCATTTGAGGTTTGGTTTTACTTCTGTTGGAATATTTGTTAGTTTTTCAGTTTTTGCAGGGGAAAGAAAAGATAAATTTTTACCTGTTTGCCATTGTGAGTTACTGATGACAAGATGGTTCTTAACGTCTTGAATCCCATAGCAATGTCCAGAAGATGAGCAGCAAAAAAAAAGTTGTTGTAGTGTCCAAGAATGGACATGGTCATATACCAGGCAAGGTAGAGGAAGGACTATTAAGATGAAATGAGAGAAAAGAATGTCAGAAAATGGAATATATATTATTGTCAAAAGCTACTCTGATCTCATTCTAACTGCTCCATTGACTTTATCTTTTAATTATATATTCATATAATTCCAATTAGTTATATGAGTTCATGTATTTTAATTTAGCTCATTCTGCAGAGTTCAATGCCATCCATTCTCTCCTTTACACCAGAGTGGTTGTTTTTATTTATTCTCCCACAGAGAAAAATGAATTGACTTACTATTCAACAGCAGCTTCTATCAGCCTCAGTGCTACTGATAGTTTGGGCCGGTTAATTCTTTGACACGGGTGCCATCGTGTGCATTATAGGATGGTTTGCAAGCAGCATTCCCGGTCTCTACTCACCAGCTGCCACTAGCATTCTCTTTTCCCAGTCATGACAACCCAAAATATCTTTATATGTTGCCATGTGTGGCTGAGTTGAGGTGACCTTCTTTTTATTTAGGGAAGCTGCTTCCACTGTTAGATGAGAAGTTAGCTGAAAGACACCTTACTAGCAGCTGACAAAAGATATTTCAAGACGAGTTTGAGCTCTTTGGAGGGTTCTCTAAGATACCCAGGATTCTGGGCCATGACTGGATGAGGCAGGGGTGGAGACAGAGGTTAAGAGTATGCGGGAGAGGGGTGTCACAAGTCTTTAGGAGAATGGAAGTAAGGGTCACTATAAAAGTCAGTGCTAAAATTGAAGTGAGATTTTTTGAGACTACATGAGATGTCCAAGGAAGAAAGCACAGAAGAGAGAACAGCAGAAGGCCTTAGGGGATGTTCTTACGTTCCTTTCTGAGTGGATGTGAGAAGATGGCAAAAAAATTAAGAAGCAAGAATGAGGGGATGAGCTGAGAGCTACAGAAACAATTGTAGTCGATGTATTCAGCCATGTTTCACGATTCTCTCTCGCAACTCCCCGGCAGCAAATAGTAGCATTAAAAACAATTGACTGTAACAGTTATTTAAACTGAAAATTCTAAGATTCAAAAATGTCAAGCTATTGAACCAATGAGATACTATAATGTGATTCTCTGCCTTGACAGCTGGTGGCTTTTAGTCATGGGTGATTTTTTTTCATAATATTTGTACATATATGTGGGTCCTATGGTTTAACTCATAGGCTCTTTGATAAAAGGAAGATCCATCAAGAAAAAGAACACAATAATGTACTTAACTTGGCAGAAGCAAATGGATTGCAATCAATGTTAAGAAAAACTTTAAAAAACGTATTTAGAAGTTTCTAACATCTGTAAAAATTTTGAAGAATGCCATTGTTCAACTAAAACCTGAATGAAAATACACGTGAATTTTCATGTTTCATTTTCTTGTGTAAATATATTTTCATTTTAATCTTTCAGCTATTGAAAGAAATGGAATGAGAGATGGGCTGATGAATCATGTATTTCTATGGGTTTTTCTCAGATATGGTCAGTATTAAATGAACCGATATTTGAATAACTTTCTTAAGTAGCCGTCGAAATTTCCACCTGCTGAAGCCCAGTAAACTCATCTAATCAGAGTGCGTTTTACTTTGTGGTATTGAAGGTAGCTTACGTTGTCAGTGAAAACGACTCCTAGTTTCCACATCTGATACTTCACATCAATAGAGTTCAGTCTGGAAAAACAAAAGAATTTGTAGATATGTACATGAAGCAAAGGCTCACAGGCTTGCAAGAGCCTGCTGGCATTCACTCCCCATGGGATGGGGTAGGGCTGGCAACCATCTCAGAAGATGAGTTCTAGTTCAGGTGCCCGGGGAAGAGCTTGAGAGCTCCGTTGGACAATGTATTCCAGAGTTTTGTGATTTTTTTTAGAGGAATCTTAGAAAACAAAACAAAGCATCAGTATATCTTCTATTATTTAAAAATAGCTTTTTTTGGCCTTTTCTTTTCTCTACATTAAATATAAGATAAACACTTTAACACTTATTCCTAAAAATTGTACAAATTAACCAACATAGGTATATCAAGACTTTCCTCCCTAACTTTCGCTATACATTTGTAACTGCATACCAACAGAATTATTTTTAGTTCAACTAATAAAAAACCTGCATAAATAGCCACATTTACTTTATAACTGTAATGATTTTGCCAGTGAAAGGGCTTATTGGTTCTATTTTTGTTTCCTTTTGATTTCAAAAATGCCCCTTCTCATATCCTTCTCTATCCAAAAAGGAATTTAACCCTTCCCCTTGGTTCCCACAGCACTTTGTAGTCACCTCCCTTTATATTCATATCCCACAGTTTTGTAGCTGTAGGTGTGTATGTATGTACATGTATTTACACCTCTCTCACTAGTCTCTAAAATACCCATCACCAAGCACATTATATGATACAGTCAGTATATCATATAATATTGAATAATGTTGAATGAATGAATTGCAACATAAATATTTTTGATCTTTGCAGAATAAAATAGACATGTATTAAAATATACTTTTTAGCTTTCTTTTTTCAGAACTTGCACTGGTTTATAGGGCTAGAAATTATAATTTTATTAGCCTTCCCAACATTCTAGGAATTGATATAATAATACGATGTAATTTTTAGTGCTATTTTCAAAAGGGCTCCTCTAGAGATACTGTTTTAGTCTTTAATTACTTTTTTAATCATTTCTTTAATTAGGCCAATCTTAAGTTATAAGTGCAGTGATACATAGTTTATCATCTAAAGTTGATTTCATAGGAGGTTTTTCCCCTTGGAGTTAAGGTTTAATTTACTTTAGCCTAGACTCTCTGACTTTTAAGGAAATAAAACTGTCTTTGAGTTGTAGTTTTGTGACTTTAAATAATCATTTTTAAAGTTTCATGAATATTTACAATAGGTTTCAATATAACAATACTTTTTCTTAAAAAGATAAACAAACTGGGAAGTTTGCACGAGAGCATAATTATATTCCATGAAAGCAATCCTAAATAAAATAAGGGTTTTATCAGGATGTCTGAATTTCCCATGGTAGTTTCGTGATTTAAAAATTTATTCTTATGATTAGTTCTTTTCTATCCCTATCACTCGTTAGGGTAGCAAGTCGCTACCGACTGCATGAAAAGCATTTTGTAGTACACAGTACTCTCTTCTCACCAATGGTGGCAGTCATGCTCTTTGGGCAGAGCTGACTCCACCCTCAGGGATGCAGCACAGCTGATCTAGACCAGTCACGGCCTCCCCAGCCACAGGACTTGGTTCAGAGGTAAACTAGAAGCCAGAGAGCTCTGAGATATAAGCTCCACTCTCACTCCATGAAGACACATGGTGAAGAAGTATGCAGGCTTTCTGGCTGTTGGAGGCCATTCTACCCCAGGAGGTAAGTTAGCCACCTATTTAAATGGGCACATCTGTCGCTGCTGTTGTTTAGTTGCTAAGTCATTTCCAACTCTTTTGCTACCTCGTGGACTAGCCCGCCAGGCTCCTCTGTCCATGGAATTTCCCAGGCAAGAATTCTGGAGCGGGTTGCCACTTCCTTCTTCAGGGGATCTTCCTGACCCAGGGATTGGACCCATGTCTCTTGCATTAGCAGGTGGATTCTCTACCATTGAGCCACCAGAGAAGCCCAAATGTGCACATACCAAGCCCTATAAATTTGATTGATAAATACATGCACACGTAGATACATGAATCATCCTTGTATGCAAATGTTCACATTAATATTCATATGGAAACCAGATAATCTTTTAAAACTCCATCTTTTTAAACACTTTAATAAAGGAACACTACATGTAAATTTTTTCCTAGTAATGTGTGTTACTCACTAGCAAACTGTAATTATATTATCCCTATTTAATGGTATTAATAAAGTCCACATTAATTTATTGGTACTTTTCTAGCAGTCAACCTGCAAATATTTACTATGTAAAACAGTGGAAAATTCCACTAATTTACAACTGTTCATAGTAAAACAGTAGTCTAAACTTTTCTGTTTTTTCAGACTTATTTTCCAGAGTCACAAATACGACCATGTAAAATGCATAATTCAGTGAAAGTGAAAGTTGCTCAGTCGTGTCCGACTCTTTGCGACCCCAAGGACTGTATAGTCCGTGGAATTCTCTAGGCCAGAATACTGGAGTGGGTAGCCTTTCCCTTCTCCAGGGGATCTTCCCAACCCAGGGATCGAACCCAGGTCTCCCGCATTGCAGGCAGATTCTTTACCAGCTGAGCCACTAGGGAAGCCCATGTAAAATGCATAATTCAGTAAAACTATTTAATTCTACCTTGCTTAGCAGGGATCTGAAAATGTTAGTGGGAAACTCAGCATACTTTTCACCACTATCCTTGTTTCACATGATATTCTAACATAAAGGTCTTAATGCCTAAGGGTTATCAACTGTGTTTCTTCTTATATATAGTGATTTGGTCTTTAGGAAACATATTTGTTTTCTTAAAGTACCAGATAATACTTTAAACTTAAGTTCATCATTTCTGTTACATATTTGCTTATTGAACTACTTTTCAACTGGGTTCACATTATTTTTAAAGACTCAACTAGCTCTAACCAAGGCTTCAGAGAGAAAAAAAAAATGACCAAAAAGATAGGTCAGCCAAAGTGTCTTTTTTAATGCTAACTAAAATATTTATCTAAGACAATCTAACACTGCTCTACAGAACCTTAAATATTTATGTTTTCAAAGAAATCATCACATACCTAGTTGACTGACACCTTAAATACACCTAAATAAGGGACGGTAACCACTGTTTTTTCTAAAATTGTTGTGACTACAATAAGAAATTACTTTTTAAAAGCATGTGGGCTTTACATTTCTTTTCAGATTATAGTTGATTAAATTCGTAAAATAGAAATATATGTATATATACACATACTCACACTACACGTGTGTGTGAAAGTCAGTCTCTGGTGAAGTCAGCCAGTTTACATTCTCCTAGTTATATCATAACATTCCATGCAAATACTATATAAGGGTGCCTCATTTTAATGTAAACTTTCTAAGTAATAGTATGATGACATGGTACCAAGTCTTTGCTATTTAAATAAAATATAACAATTATAATAAAAGGATATGAACTTTGAACATTTCTAATAAAAGGTCTATATTACTCCTTTTTCCAAAATAAGAAAATTAACTTCTTTTCAAATAGGAAGCTTTAAGAAAACATAGTCAAATATTATGTTTTTGTACCTCTGACTTCGACTTAAGTGGCATTTAGGGGTAAAGAGGCAAATCAAATTAAGAACATAAATCTTTTTGTCTTGCTTTATATAAATAACAAAAAAAGACATGTTCAGAAGTTATAGATTATATCTAATGATTCCAGAGCTCAGAAGTACAAAAGCAGATTTTGTAAAAATACTGTTTCGCTCATCTCTCTGTTCTTCTGACACTGAAGGAAAGGAAATCAATGCACTAGCAAATTCAGAAGTGTATTCATTTTTCCTCCTTTCTACCTACATCTTGAATAGAGCAGAATTAACACTCACACAGCTGACAGGGAGCTGTCTTTCTTTGGCTTCTTCTTTTCCCGGGCATCACTGAAGTCCAAGGCAGCTTTGTCCATGCCGAGTAACTCGCTGATTCTGTCTCGGCCATAGAACTCTCCATATTTATCCATAACCTGGGGCAATAATAAAAGCATTTTACAGACCTCCACCATCAAGTAGTCTCATCTATGTACGCACATACAAACATCAGAGTATTTTAATACATAATACATGTCTTACTTTCAAGTTCACTTAAAAATCTAACTTACAGCTCATGTTCTCTGATCATATTGTTAAGGTCTAAGTGAATTTAACAGCATTTATTTATTTATTTATTTTAATTTTATTTTATTTTTAAACTTTACATAATTGTATTAGTTTTGCCAAATATCAAAATGAATCCATCAGAAAGATGATAACAATAACCCTGTGTACGAGACAGCAAAAGAGACACTGATGTATGTATGGGGCATTTATTTATTTAGGGCATGCTGCACAGCATGTGGGATCTTAGTTCCTCGACTAGGGACTAAACTTGTGCCCTTGCATTGGAAATGTGGGGGTCTAAGCACTGGACTGCCAGGCAAGTCTACTTAAAACATTTTAAATAATACCTAGCTGAAGAACATGATTTCTAAGGCAAGAGGAAGGTATGCAAATAGAAGAGGATGGGCTGAAGGAAATGGGTAAAGGAGTGGTGGGAGGTAATGGAATAAGGTAACTTCTACCAAATTCATACTTTATGTCGGGAATTATGCTAAGAATTTTTACTTGTTTTCCATCATGGGGCTCTTTCAATGTGGAAGTTTCCTCTTATTAGCATCCTGCTCTGCAGACAAAGAAATTGTATCTTAGAGAATGTAACATGCCCAGGGTTGGTTGGCTTGGCAAAAGAGTGGATGAGGAAGCATCCAGGCAAGGCTGACTCAGCAAAGGTCTCCTGCATAGAGCACAGCACGCCACTGGGATGGTCACGACATGCTGGTATTCCCTCTGTGGTCTCCACCTGAACCTGAAACCTTGTCACATCCTCAGGTCTTCAGTTAATTCTAGTATAGATGCTTTATCCATCACTAGAATCACTTCTTAGCAACCCACCTTGATTTCCTTGCCCCTCTGTCCTGTCACATTTGCCTGGCTTTGCCCGAGTACGGTTTTTAATCAATGCTTGGATGTGGGCTCACAGATCACCTGTGAGCTCAGTACCTCTGTCTCTTATATAGCAACTCTTGGCCTAGGGTTTATGTACCAGGAGGATCCTGCACATCAGTGAAAATGAGGCAACAGCAAAATAATGAAAGAAATCCAGAAGGAGAGAGAACTGGCAGCAAAAGAGGGATAAGAAAGCAAGGAAAGGGATGTAGGAGAAACAAAGGCACTGGGAACCAGAGGGAAAGGAGGGGGGATGTTAAAAGATTAGAGTAGGTAATGGAAAAATACATAAACAGAAAGAAAGGATTAGCAGAAATTTAAATAAGCATTTTTGGAATGTGTACAAACAGGTAAAGTGAAATAAACATAAAAGAGCAATGGTCGTTTAAAGTCCTATGAATGTATACTATTTAGGTTCATTAAAACAATTTGTTTTGCATTATTCTCACAGTACTGAAAAGGGGCTGGGCTGATCTGAGTGGGAGTTCTTTAGGGGTTATATTCTCACCCAGGAGGACAAACTGGACCCAAGAGCAGGAACGCCATGAAGAGTCTTAGCCACAATTACAATTTGTCTACTTATTTGACTCTAGATATATCATTTCCTTTGGAGATAACTTTTGCTTCTTTATATTATTAAATAATTAATATGAATAAAATATTCAAATCAAATATGAATAAAATATTCAAATCTTTTTTTTAAATTTAACCTGTGGTGGGTTCATGTTGATGTATGGCAAATCATCTATTTTAAGTTACTTAAAAATGATTCTTTCAAAGCTCTGGCCTAATTTGGATGACTCATCTGCATTAGTGCAATGCTACTACTTTGCGGTCACAAGGAGACAAAAAACTTGCACCAAAATGAAAATCAGCAAACATTCTGCTCCTTCCAACTAGAAAGTCTTGAGGGGTTTTTGTGTTGTTCTGTTTTCTTTAATGTGCTTCATTTTAAATGATGTACTTGATTTAAATTCTTGGCAAACTCTCTTTCTCCCCTCAGACTGGTAACAAAAAATTTGCAGCTCCTCATCACCAACCACCCTCTGAGTCCCACTAAACTGGTGGAATCAAAGGGGGAAAAGATCACTCCATTCAGCGGATATTTGTGGTCCTTCTACCTCAGACCATATATATACCCTGGAGCTACAGCTCATTATGGTACATGGCATGAATTGATGCAGCTTGGCAACTGGAGGGTTCAAGGAATAAGAAGGAGCTGCAAAATAATGTTTACTGTATTTTACAATGTACAAGTACTGTGTATGCCTTGTTATATTTTCTTTAAAAAGTGATCTACATTAAATAATGTGTGGTAGGAAGAGCATAGATAATCCTTGACTCTCAAAATCAGAGCTGACGGTCTTAACTATCTGTCTTCTTCCCACCATCCTATGATGCAGTGTGCATCAGAAGAAAAAAACTATCAAAAAAAAAGGTCTTTGAAGTTTATATAAAGTAATATAAAATGTAGTTGTCTGTTGTTATACAACTTTACTTCTTTATTGTAAGGCAGGATTCTAGCCCTGGTAACTTAGCTGTCTTATCAGAAAAGAACCTTCAGTCAGGTACCCAATCTCAGAGAAAATTCTTACCAGTTCTTTTTAATGTATAGGCTGAGCACTGTTTAATCACCTGAGTCAGAGGATGGGTGGATGAGCAATGCTTATTTAATTATTAGCTGCAGAGTATGGATTTCTTATGAAATTTTTGAAACTCATATTCAATCCTATTTCCATTTTGAAATGACATTGACAGATAAAGCATACCTCAATATCTCATTCTACATATGAGCCACAGCAAATTCAAATCTGAATTACACTTTAGGAAAAAATAGAAAATGTAAAGTGCTCTAAGTAGTATTACCTTTCTTTTAACAAATTTGTCCCAGTAGTTGTTGGGAAATGACCTAAAAGATATAAAAGCACAGAAGTAAAATATAGTATCATTTAACAAAATGATAAATAACAATATATTGTTTGGAATAAACAAAATCCTAAAAATAATATGTAAACATGTTCTTTCATTCACAGAAATTACAATGCATTTTTCCCATCTTATTCTATAATTTTTCTATAAGAATATTAAATATTATTTAAAATGTTAATATATCCATGTAAATCACAAAACATATGGACTAATATTGTTATGGATAAAAATATGAACATGTTTATTAATAAGGAGTTATATTTTTATTTATGTACAATATGTCAATATATACATTTCTTTGTCAATTGTCTTTAAAAATTAAAGTATCTAAAAATCTGTCCTTGTTTCTCCTATGAAGTTTTAAAAAAAAACTCATTCCCACCTTGAGAAAACTCAAGGAAACTGAGCATGTTATCATCACATGATCCTGGCATCTTAAGAATTCACCTAAGGGGACAGACTTGATTGGATTTAGTATTAATAAATAGAGTTGCTGAACAAAATATTGGGCTTCCCTGGTAGCTCAGAGGTTAAAGCGTCCGCCTGCAATGTGGGAGACCCGGGTTCGATCCCTGGGTTGGGAAGATCCCCTGGAGAAGGAAATGGCAACCCACTCCAGAATTCTTGCCTGGAGAATCCCATGGACTGAGGAGCCTGGTGAGCTACAGTCCACGGGGTTGCAAGGAGTCAGACACGACTGAGTGACTTCACTTTCAAACAAAATCTTCACTTTCAAACAAAATATTGAGCATTTAGAGTAAATGTTTATATGGCTATGTGCTATGGCAGGTCGCTCAGTCGTGTCCGACTCCTTGCAACCCCATGGACTGTAGCCCACCAGGCTCCTCAGTCCATGGGATTCTCCAGGCAAGAAAAATACTGGAATACTGGGGTGGGTTGCCATTTCCTTCTCCAGAGGATCTTCCCAACCAAGGGATAGAACCCGGGTCTCCTCCATTGCAGACAGATTCTTTACCATCTGAGCTACAGGGTTGCCCTTCAGATGTTAATAACACACATATAAATCATTCCCATTTGAACTTACTAGAAATCATAACTTTTTAAGAATAAAAAAACTAATTACAAAGAATTTATTTCATTAAAGTAGTACAAACAACTAGAAAATATTGTATCATTAATACCTCTAATAATGTAAATTAGACTTCAATGATGGATTTATATCTGAAGCAACAGCTAGTCATTTGGATTTTGATCTTGTAAGGCTAAATAATTAGTACACAGAAAAAGCATTTATTTTTCTGTCATATTTTACATGTCATAATGCTTAGCTAGGTATATGCCAGACTGCTGGATGATACCAATTAAAAATTTCCAACTTAGATTAAACATGTGAAATTCAATATTTTTGCCTTTAATGCTACAACCCTTTCCTTAATGAATACTTTTGGCTCCCTCTATGCTTTTCTGTGAGATAACCGTGCATTGCAGGTTGTATACACACTTCCCTGAACACTGAGTAATGGACGTTAAGTTCCATTACTGCCGTGGAAATGGACCTAAAGCCATTTTTGATGGAGGAAATCAGAACACAGAGGGCAAAAATTGATGGCATCCATTAAGAGGATGATGGAGCTCAGTCATTTGATTTTCTTGGCTGAATATATAACTATTACTCACTTCTGCTAAACTTTTGACAAATCTGCAGGAACTCTGGCCAAGTATTTTACATCCTGAAATTTTCTGAGCACAGAAATGTCTCATCTAATTCTTTACTCACTGTGTATTGATTACGAGTCTATCCCACTGGCCTTTAATATCATCTTCTGAAGGCTGTTCTGTAATATAAAGCCCATCAAATTCCAATTTTCGAGCTACTTCCTTCTCTCGCTTAAAAATAACCAGTGGGACCTACATTTGAAAAATAAACATGTAAAAATTAGTTTACATTAACCGGCATCTCTTGTGGTCACTATCTATACAAAACAGCTTCTGGAAAGAAATATTTCCCATGTTACTTCCAGGAAAGTAAACAATGAGTGAATATGAACCAGCCATGTTTAGGCAGAAAGAGGCATCTAGAGGTTTTAGAAAAACAGAAGATAGTGCAGGTATATGTATGCATATGCTTTTAAACACAGAGAGGTTCATAGATAATTTGCATTAATGAAATAAATTTTAAATATTGAGAAAAAGATTATATAAAATTTCTTTTCTTTTGCATATACTATATATATAGAAATGTAATAAAAGAAAGCACTGTTATAATGTTCCAAAATGCATACTTTTAAAAATTTTTAGAACTTTGAAAAATCTTTTTAATAACTGCCTGTTCAGCATGCCTATATATGCTATTTTGAAATAAATTTTAATTTCAACATCAGCAAAAATGTTTGTCAATTTGCCAAAATGTCTCCAGAATTTACTGACACTCTTTTCATATGCACAGAGTTTACACAAGACACAGATGCAAAAAAGATGCAAATATTGTGGAAGTACCTAAGAACACCCCCCTTCCCTCTCATAAAACAAGGGAAGGAAAGGGAGGAACAGGTATTTCTGAAGAAAACTTTACATTCTAATCATTTACTCCGGACCCTAGTTTTTCAAAACTCTTGTATAAGCTTCCCAATCAGAAGCAGGGAACAGTGAAACAAAAGCCCTGCAGCGTAACAGTGCCATGTTAGTAAAAGATAAAAGAGGTTTGCAAAGGTTTGAAGCTCTGAGCACTTGGAGAGACAACCTTGAGTTCTATTCACCAAACTATACCACTCCCTTAAAGGGTCTAGGAATGAAGCTACACTGTTTTCTGGGTGATGTGTGACAAACTGTGAAGCATTTCTGCCAAGGATGGTGAGAAATATGTGCCTAGTAGCAGAATAACTGAAACGACTCAGAGGTCAAATATGATCTATTTCTAGAATTTTCACTACACTGAACATTGCTAGTTACATAGTGGGTTGGTCACTGCTGTGCTGTCAAGTTATAGGTGAAATTTTCCATATGTGAATAATTACGGTGGGGAAAAAAAAAATTCAATGTGACAGCTACATCCCCTTCCCAGGGCAGCCTGTAGCCAGTAACTGGTCAACACAGAGCTCTAAAGGCCAGGCTCTAATGCCCCCAGCCCAGGACCACCCTGAAGGGGTGTCTCAGCTTCAGAACAGAGGCTGTGACATGCCCTGTTGGGTCTGTACTGTAGCCCCACTGCTCTGTCTTCCCCATGCTGCTTCTTCCCTTTGCCCCTCAGGTGTTGATGGAACAGTCCCTAAGAAACTATGCGTCTGCAGTTTTCATCTCAGAATCTGCTGCCCCAGAACAGCATGCATGCATGCAGACACACACAAGTTCCTTGGTGGCTTACTATCTTACTTTCAAGCAGTAGTATCCAATGATACAGAAGAAAGAGATGACCGTGTGCAGAATGGCTAATATCCGCAGTGTGGGCTCCATGTAGCCACTGCTCTCCTCCAGCACATAGTGCACTGCGATGATTCTAGGCGAGCTGCTGTCCAAGCTGCTAACTCTGGCATTTTCACTTGAACTGCGAGTGGGTAGTTCCTTTCCTTCAACCACAGAAGAAGTGGAGACCTGATTCAAACCATTTAGAGAACAGTCAGTTCATTTTCTCTAAGAGATCAGGGTAAACAAGAAACAATGGAAACTCAGCCTTATCAGCAAATAGCTGGATGTGAAGCCACTGCATGATGAAAAGACTAAAAGCATAGGCTGAAAAGACAGCTTTTCAAAAACCCAGCACGGGGAACTATATTCAATATCTTATAATAACCTATAATGAAAAAGAATCTAAGAAAGAAAATATATGTGTACACACACACACATAAATGAATCACTTTGCCATAAACTGAAACTTAGACAACATTGTAAATCAACTAAAATTCAATAGAAAAAAAATGGCAAATAATGATCATATTTTAAAAATTCCCTCTAGTCTAACCAGTTACCAGGGTTAAAATGCATGCAGGGGAAAATTATATGGCTAAGCTGTCTTGTCAATGATCAAAAGAATTTAATGGAATACAGGTATGCCATACCAAGATACATGTGACACGTTCATACATGTGACATATCCAGCCAAATCTGGCTATAAGTACTGTGGGCAAACCCTCTAAAATCCCATATTCTTCAGTGGGGGCATTTCTCAGTGCTAAGGAGCTAATCTAGTCTTGCTGTCCTAGACAGTCAGCGATGTGCCTGAGATTCAGGTTTTCTCTTTCATCAAAATACATTTCAGAAACGGTGTTCATGTGCTTACTAGTGGATCTGTCAAATCATTACATTCAATTCAGTCTATTTGTAGTTTCATATTGGTTATTAAAAGACTAAGGCATACGTACCTTATAAAAGAGCAAGATGAAATTGATCGCAAATGCGACAAATAAGGCTAACATTCTCATGTTGTAGAAGTTGCGAGCAAAATAGTTCTGAAGGTGAAAAAAATTATTAAAAGGTCATTGAATCAAGAGATTTGAAATTTGCAAGCAATTGAAATAAAGCATTCATACATTTACCAAAAACTATTTCTTGACGGGCTACCATTTATTAAGTCCCATATTTGGTGCTGTCAACATAATAGTGAATAAGAAAACTTAAACCATCATGGAGTAGACAGATAATAAAGAAGCACACTCACAGATGAAAAATAGCCTAACTTCAGGGAATGGTAAATGCTATGAAGAAAAATCCACCAGACTAAGGACTTAGGGAAGGGGGTACTATCTGGATGGGTGGTCAGGGAAGGTTCCTGGGAGGTGACATTTGAGCTGAGGCCTAGATGCCACAGGGAAATAATCAAGTGAACATCTGTGGGAAGGGAACATCACAGAAAGACCTTGGAGAGCAAAGGTCCTGAATTCTGAGTGATGCTGGTGTGTTTGATGGATAGTGAGAAGGTACCACAGTGAGAAGGAGAGAGAATGGGAAGGAATGAGGTCAGAGAGGTTAGAAGGGGACATCGTTCTGTAGGCCTTTGATAAAAAGTCTGTGCTTTGGGCTGTGGATAACGGTCACTACACAGATGTTATGTGTGTAAACATTTATCCAGCTGAGCTGTACAATTGAAGTCTGTAGACTTAACTGTTGCTTGTAAGGTGTATCTCAATAAACACAAAAGAAATGTTAAAAAGAGAAAAAGTGTTGCTTCTTACAGTGCAGTGGTTCAGCGTCTGATTGCTGGGACCATACTCCCTGGGTATGAAGCCTGACCCCACCACTTCCTCACTGCAGGATGTGGACAAGAGACTTAATCACTCTTGTAAGCATCACTTTTCTTATTTGTAAAGTGGGGATAACAACAAAATCTGTCTCATAAGTTTGTTATGAGGATTAGATAAGTTACTACAGAGGAAGGTAATCATTAATTTTATTATTATACCTGGAATTACTATTTTACTGTAAATGAGATGGCAAGCTCTTGAAGGAGCTGAAGAGGGCTTGATGTGATCAGATAATGATTTGGAAAGATGATTCCAGCTACTGTGTATAAAGTAGACTGGAGGCATGAAAGGCAGGGGACCAGTTAGAAAGTTACTGCAGGATGCAGAAAGAGGATGTTGGTGGTGGTGGTTTGAACCAGTGGTGGCTGTGGAAATGTTAAGAACCAGGAAAATTATGGATATATTTGAAAGAGAGAGCTGAGAATTATTCTTGGATTTATCTGAGGTAGGAAAAAGGAAAGGACTCAAGAGATGGTAACTTCTGTATCCTGGGGTCTGAGCAAGTAAGTAAATGCTTGGTATCATTTATTAAGCTATGGGGGAAAAGTAAAAAACACTGATTGGACCAGAAGTGGGTTTAAGTGAAAAGATTTGGGGACATACCAAGAATTTGTTTTAATATTAAGTGCAAGATGACTGCTGCTGTTGCTAAGTTGCTTCAGTTGTGTCTGACTCTGTACGACCCCATAGATGGCAGCCCACCAGGCTCCCCTGTCCCTGGGATTCTCCAGGCAAGAACACTGGAGTGGGTTGCCATTTCCTTCTCCAATGCATGAAAATGAAAAGTGAAAGTGAAGTCATTCAGTCGTGTCCGACTCTTCGTGATCCGATGGACTGCAGCCTACCAGGCTCCTCCATCCATGGGATTTTCCAGGTAAGAGTAATGGAGTGGGGTGCCATTGCCTTCTCCACAAGATGACTAGAAAGTATCTATCTGGATATATCAGGGGCTTTAGCATTATAAGGCCAAATCAGAATGATACTTCATTAGTTATCCCTCTCCACAGACACACCCGACTTGGATGGTGTCATCTCCCAACATATGATCCTAACTGTTCTGCCACCATTTATAGGACCAAAGTTGGCCACCGCATCCAAACTGGGTCAGTCACACTGGTTCTCCTTAGAAGGTAGGACTGGGTTATACGGGCTGGGTTAGTGACTTTGGTTATCTGAGCTGGGAGGTCATGAAGACTGGCATCATGAGAGGCACTGTGGCACCTGACTGTGGCCATGATTAGGCTTGTGCATGCAAACAGGTGTGCAAAGAAAGTGATGGTGCAAAGAAAAACAGAAAAGAAGGCACCTCTGGGACAGAAGGATGGGGGAAAAAACCTACATTACTTGCTTTGTTCAACTGTGGTTACACAGACTCTTCAGGAACCCACTGGGGCTGCTACAGCTTATCACAGCGCCTGTACAACCTCACACCCTAGCCAGACCACACGGGCAGCCATGGCCACTGTGACAACAAACCAAACCACGGATTATCCAGAGTTACCTCAAAAACATTTGCATTCTGTCTACTCTTTATTAAATAATACAGGAAACATACAATGTAGTTTAAGAAAGCATGCTGCTGCTGCTAAGTCACTTCAGTCGTGTCCGACTCTGTGTGACCCCATAGACGGAAGCCCACCAGGCTTCCCCATCCCTGGGATTCTCCAGGCAAGAACACTGGAGTGGGTTGCCATTTCCTTCTCCAATGCTGAAAAGTGAAAAGCGAAAGGGAAGTCGCTCAGTCGTGTCCGACTCTTCGCAACCCCATGGACTGCAGCCTACCAGGCTCCTCCGTCCATGGGATTTTCCAGGCAAGAGTACTGGAGTGGGGTGCCATTGCCTGTAAATTATTTAAAATATGTCATATATATAAACATTTATGTACAAGCAGTTAGAATATATCATGACTGAGAACAATCCATTTTCCTTATAGGTGAAGTTCTATACTATATGAGTTTTTGGTCTTTTTTTTTTCCTCAAAGGTTAAATGATTTTGCCTTTCAAATGGCTTTATTATGGAGTGTTGTTCTTAATTTCTAGGTCTGACATTTTTGGTCAGTACCTCATGTAGGTTTATTTGAGACATTCATCTCCCAATCTTTTCCTATTTATATGATATAAATATATAATATTTATACACATATACATACATACTCATATAAAAGGTCTTTTAGACAAAATTTTTAACAATTCCATCCTGTATGAATAGGAATAGAGAACTACATCTTCTTTATTTTTTTTCCACATATAAGCAGATATTTTATTAACTAAAGGAACATTTCTGAAAATGTTTAGGATACTACATAAAGAACTATCTTCTCCCTCTTCTTTCACTTTTTTACTTATTTCCATTTTAAGAATAATTTTGAATAGATCATCTTATCATTGGAGAGTTGGCTCACTGCATTAATATTTTTATAACTGGATTTTTAAAAGGGCAATTCAAGAAAGATTGACTAACCCCACTCTGAAACATCAAGATGAATTACCTGTCCCCTAGAAGATCTGTTTTGCTATCATGTATTGCAGAGCCTTACATAGTGTCCTGCAAAGAGGGAGCCTTGGGGTATGTTAATTAACTTACCCTTAAAATGTCCTTTTGGGAAGATGCTGGCAGTCACTAAGTCACGTGGTCTCGGGTCATGTGAATGTGTGCAGAGATTATGGGTTTGACAATAGGGATCCATGGACCAAGACACTGATTTTAACATATAAACACTAAGATGAGCAAACACAATATACATTCAGGGCTGACTGGGTTCCCTGATTACCACCCGAGGGAAGGTCAGTGGGTATTTACTGCACCCGAATGATTATGGTCTTACAATGTATCAAAAACAATACTCATTCTAAAACATCTTACCAGAAGTTTCTGTTGATAGGCTATGATTTTCTTCCAGAATGCTGACTCAGGAACTTCTGGCTCTCCATATCTGTGTGTGTGGAGCTGCCTCAGTTTTTGTTTACCCTTGTCTTCTTTGGCTTTTTCTTCTTTTTCTCCATCTTCTCCTCTATGAATGCAAATGAGTGAAATATAAACCACCCAGACACCAAAGAACTGAACAAGTTTTATGCCAAAATATATAAACATACAAGTATTCAAATCATAGTATCAGTTTAAATAACTGATACCTCTTCTAATTTTAGAATTAGGGGTAGAATTTCTGGCTTATCATAGCCTCCTGTATATTGATAACTCTGTGAAGTTCCACTCTATAGGACATCTTACAGGCTTCAATTTTCTTTGTATCTCTACCCAGCATATTGCTTTCCAAGTGTACAATGAAATAGTTAACTGAAAAAGGAATAATGGAGACTTTCTTTTGGTTGTGACTTTCAACATACCTTATTTTTCAATTCTGATTTTAATGTTCAGTCTCTAACACTGACTAGCTATCAGGATTTAAAATCAGAGGCATATGCATTTGGTTGTTGACGGATATAGACAATGTCAATATGTTAATTCTGCAGACAATAATGGAATTGGGAGCACTAAAATTTGATACCTAAACCTCTCCGGGTACAAAATACCAAGCCTTCATGGAGATGTATTTATGTACATATGTAATCATATATATGTAAACCACATAATATAACTCATACTTAACCCATATGAGGCTTTTCCAACATTATTTTTAACACTTAAGAATTGCCACTGAAATGACTGTCAAGCTCTGTTATGTTTGTCTGTGTTTCATTGTTATAGTCCTTTACATGGCCATTTTTACAACTGATCCAATAGTGCAAGATCTGTGACAATGAATGGCTCTGACTGTGAAGAATAGACAACAGTGACCCTGACATGAGGCCTAATTCAAACAAACCAATGGTAAAAATACACCTTTGAGACAATAAAGGAAGCTTGAAGCTTAATATTTAGCAGCTATTAGACAGTATTTAAAGAATTGCAAATTTTGTTTAGTGTAAATAGAATGATAAATATGGTTCTTTAAACAGTCTTTAGCTGTTCAAATTAGTAATGACTTAGTAATTAGTATACAAGTTATATAAATTAGTAATGTATACAAGGTACTTACAGGTGAAATGACATGGTGACTAGTATTGTCTTTAAAACAACTTGTCCCACAGAAGGCCCCAAAGTGTGTGTGTGTGTGTGTGTGTGTGTGTGTGGTGGTGATGGTTGGCAGAAGAAAACCTACATGAAACAAGGTTAGCAAAATGATAATAATTATTAGAACTAAAGTGAAAGTCGCTCAGCTGTGTCCAATGCTTTGCGATGCCATGGAATAATATAGTCCATGGAATTCTCCAGACCAGAATACTGGAGTGGGTAGCCATTCTCTTTTCCAGAGGATCTTCCCAACCCAGCAATTGAACCAGGGTCTCCCACATTGCAGGCAGATTCTTCACCAGCTGAGTTACCAGGGAAGCCCGTATTAAAACTAGGTGATGGGTTTATGGCTGTACATTATAACAGCCATTTATACATTCTCTCTTTTGTATGAGTTTGAAAATTTTACAGGCTTCAAGTATCTTTGTGTCTATATATTGCATATTCCTTTCAAAGTGTATGATAAAATATTTAACTGTAAAGAGAATAATAATGATGACTTTTTTTGGCTGTGACTTTTCAACATACCTTGTTTTTAAATTCTGATTTTAACGTTCAGTCCTTAACAATGACTAGCTGTTAGGGCTTAAAACGCTTCTAAATTTTCTCAAATATCTTAGAAATTAAAAAATATGATTTTCCCTGCAAAAGTGTTAAATTACTCAAAAGGTTAACTCTAGTAATGTCAAGCATGCATGTGAAAAAGTTGAATAAAACTGTTTCCCCATGAAAATATTAGAAACAAGAATTATTTCTGAATTATTCACTTTAATATTATTTTAATTTTATAGGTATAACTAAATTAACACAATTCTAAACCAACATTTGTCTAATCTAGGGGGGAAAAAACAGACAATGAAAACAGGCCAAAGAAAATAACAGAAAAGAGGAGAAAAATAAAGTGCCATGCAAGAACAGTGGTACTTATGCAGTTAAAAATTTGCTTTCCCCAATTTTAAAAATATGCATATAAAACTGTGCAAACTTGGGGAATGATGTAGGTTTCCATTGTTAACAGGAAGCCAGTTTTATAGGAAATTACACATTTTCATTGTTTCATACGCAGCTCTTTATGTCTTAGTAATGCATTTATAACTGTGCTCTCCATAGCACCAAGACTGTAGGTGAAAATGAAGCTTCCTAAGCTCCACACCAGCCCTGCTGACTCAGAACCTGTGCAGGGGCCCAGGAAACTGTGTCTTTAACAGACTCTCCAGGTGGTTCTTCAGCAGGTGGCCCTGGACAGTGTGTTGAGGACCACCACTCCCTAAGAGTCTATACGATGGCATTCAGAATGCCTGTCCCCTCCCTTCTTTACAAGGACAGAATAGAGGCTCAATTAAAAAAAAACTGCAACAGTCATCTTGCAGAGAATATCACATGGAATCATAAAGTCGTTTCTGCTGAGAAACACACAAACAAAATCCTCATGGAACCAGAAAGAGACAGGAGTGCCCCCCACACCCCCCCAGGTAGGTGTTTACACTGATCCCCACCCACTGAGGATGAGGCCTTCCACTGAGATGACAGGTGTCACCTTGCAACCTGAGATTCTCCCCACTGCATCCCCGAATGGAGAGGATGTGTGAAAGACACTGACACAAAGCAAAGGGCACAGAAATGACACATACTCAGCTTTCTCGGGTTCGGATTTGCTTTCTTCTTTTTCTTCCTTTTCTTCTTCTTTTGCCTTCTGCTCCTTGGATGAGTCCATGGGAAAAGAGAAGTGGGATAACACGTCACTTTTGAATGAGTTCAGGAAGCTCTGTGACCCTGTGTCAAATTGTAACCTATAAATGTTGCCCTCCTGCCTCAATCGAGGGGATAAAACTGCCACATGAGCCCTTCCTTCTGCTGGTTCATGCATTTCCCCTTCCCCACACTCACCTGCCAAGCCAGCAGGGAGCACCAACTTTCTAAGCTCCTTCCCACTTATTTCACAACCACCTTCTTTCCCTTATTCACCTACTCAAATCTTACTCATCCTCCAAACCAACGTAAGTCCCACTTCTTCAGTCTCAACCAGCTACTCCAAGCCATACTGAGCTTTCCATTTTCTCACGTAATCTCCACAGTCTGCGGCCTATGCTACTTACCACTTAATGATTTTCTAATTTTTTTCACGAGTGGTTTATCTTTCTAATAAACTCTTTAAGGAAACTTGAGAGCAATGATTACATCTTACATTTCTTTTAATTCCATATGATACCCAGGGGGACCAGACACATGGCCAATCCTCATAAAATATTTGTGGATGGAATGATTATTGATCAACTGCCTAATATCTTGAGAGTGAGTCCCAGAGTTTGTACCTTCATAGTTTAATGAAATAATTTGTAAAGGACCTTCAAAAAGCCGGCTGGCTCTGCCTACTAAAAAGCCATTACTCTTTGGCAGGTCATCTACTGAATACCACTCTGGCACAAGTAAAACAGCTGATGTCAAGTTATCATGCCCACCTGAAGTCCAGAGAGCTGCTGTGATTGGAGGTAAGTTACCTGGAACTTTTCTTGCACCTCTGGGATGGGGACGGGGTTGCTCATGAGGTCACTCAGGCCAGCATTGGGATTGTGAGGAATCAGTTTGTACTGCCCTCCTTCTCGCTTCAGGTCCAAGCCAAAGATATCGGAAAGCAGGTCACTCTCCTCTGACAGTTCCTTCAAGTCCGTCAGGTCTTCAGAGGGCAGGGCCCCTTCCAGGGTTTTCCTCTCCCCCTCCTCCCCGTCTCCTCGAACCTCATCTTGTGTGGGGTCTGGCATGTTGGCCAAGAGCTCCGCCACTTTGATCTTCTTCGCACCTTCGACCAGGCTTCCTCCCAGCAGGAGGCTGCCGATGATGCGAGAGAAGCCTCTGAAAACGCTGGCTACAAAGTGCAGGAGGCTCATCAAAATACTCCAGTAGGATGTAAAGAAGGCTGTGATCATGTCCTTCACTGTCATCTTCTTCACCTTCTTCATCTGCTTCTTCAAGCTTTTCAGGCTGAGCATCCGCATAAGGGTCAAGATATTGTACCTGAGGGCAAACAGGGCGGACTTGACCGTCATGATGGAAAAGAAACCCATCCTCGGACCCTGCTCCTCCGGCTTCTCCTTCTCACTCTCCTCTTTATTCGCTGACCTCTCATTCAGATCTGACTCTGAAATCTGAGCCGCCAGTTGCATCTCAAAGATGGTATCCTCGCAGAAGTTCACGAAGAGCTCCATCTTCTCTTTCTCCCCTCCTTCATTGACCACGTCAAATATAAATTGCCTTTTGGATTCCTTGACCTGGGGCTTTTCCCACTGGGTTCGGCTGGACTCACTGATTTCAAAATACACCCTCTCGATGCGCTTGGCACTGCCCATGATCTCGATGCGGCCCAGGAAGGGCTGGAAGTAATTGAGCACGCTCTCGGCCAATTCCAGAAAAGTCTGCAGCCGGGTGTCATTGGGCATGTGTTCGGAGAGGTTTGTCAGAAGCACTGCCACATTGAAGCCAATGTCCTTGGCAGGCTCGTGGAACCGTTTGACAAATTCTTCATAGTCCAGGGTTTCATTTTCATCTGTCTCTGCACAGGACAGGAGAAACTCAGTCTCGGACTGGGTGTAGTGTTTATGGCTCTCCATGGCTTTGTGAAAGTCCCTCTTGGAAATAACTCCCTTACCATCGGGGTCATACTCTTTGAAGGTATCAGAAGACGTCAAGTCCTTGAGCTTTAAGAACATGTCAAAAAACTTGAGAATCATCTCCACGTTGTTGGAAGATTCCACGAGCATATCAACCATCTGTTTGCCAATGGTGCCATTAACAACATTGCCTGGGGATAAAGAATTGCATTGGCTCAAAATGAACATTCCCAATAAAACCAGTGTTGATGGCAGATAGGAGCCAATGTACGTTGAGTGTGTGCTCAGTTGTTGTACCCTGGTCCAACTGAGTAAGTTGCTTCTAACTTGAGCAGGTAAATAGTAAACATCTTAAAATGTCTTAAATAAAAGTGCCTATAGAGAAAATAACAATATAAATCTTATATGACATCTGAATCAAAGATAGCTCTTTTCTCTTCCAATGTGTGAAGGAAAAGATGGATAATTACTTGTAAACTCTAATTTTAGAAAGTGATTACATGAACACATGCAAAAGCATATTTACAAAGTAATTAGACTAATGCATGTAAAACAATATGTGATGAAAGGCTGACATTTTTTCCCTTTAATTGATCCTAGAAGCAACACGCTTTAGGATTTTTTAAGAAAAAGAAAAAAGGCAGACGTTTATATTATCCAAAAGCCTGAAACGGAAATCCAGTCTCATATTAATAAAAAAATGAGTGTTTGCCTAGCCCTTTGGGGATAAAAAATCACTGCTCACAGACATTACACCTAATTTCATGTTCATACCTGAAAATACCTGTGAGACAGGTACTTTTTATTATTAATTATGATTTTAATATTGAGGAAACTGTGTTTAGCAAGGTTAAATTAAAGTGTATGCTATAACATGATTATCGAGAGCTAGGGCCAGGACTTCAAACAGAACCACTGAGGGCAAATTAGATGTTCTTTCTGATGTAAAATGTAAAAGATCTCCTTACATTTCTTCATGGTTCAGAATGTTTATAGCTGGAAAATGGCATATTATGAATAAGCCTGAGAAAATGAGATATTACCCTAAATTATAGAGTCATCATTCCTTGAACAGAATGTGATATGTAACACAAAGACGGGCATCAGAATAAAGATACATGATGATGGGTTTGTGGAGTTCATCTGTGAGGCAGTAAACACCAGAGTTAAGAGCATGGGCCCAAGGGCTTTCCTGGTGGTCCAGTGGTTAAGATTCTGCCTGCTAATGAAGGGAACACGGGTTTGATCCCTGGCCCAGGAAGATCCCACATGCCTTGGGGCAGCTAAGCCCATAGGCCACAATTACTGAAGTGGTACACCTAAAGCCCATGCTCGGCAATGAGAGAAGCCCCCACAATGAGAAGCCTGAGCCCTTCAACTTGAGAGTAGCCCCCACTCACCCCAATTAGAGAAAGCTCACAGGCAGCAATGAAGACCTAGTACAGCCAAAAAAAAAAAAAAAGGCATTGGCTCAGGAGCCATGCTGTTGGGGTTTGAATCCAGATCCCACCATCTGCTGGCACAGCAACCTGGGCAGATTTCTTAGCCTCTCTGCACTATTTACAAAAGAGTGATAATGATACTATCCAATTCACAAACCTGGTATTCAGATGAAAAAGTACTTAAACGAGGTTAATTTTAATTCATTATTCCTTCAGTTATTATGTCTGTGTTGCTACTATTTAGACTAAAACTTGAATTGAGGTCCTGGGAAAAGGATCTGTGGTTGGAGAATACAGAGTGGCTGCCAACTAAGGGTTTCAAGCAAACACTGCATCTTTAAAGTCCTGGAGCAAGGTGTGTCTACTACCTTAATTAGCTAATGCAGGGCAGACTAAGTGAGAGAGAGAAATTAGAAGGACTTAAGAAAAAAAGGATAGGGAACATAATAGCAAACATTCTGCAGTGGCTCTGGTCACATTCACATGGTTTCACACAATGCTCGCAGAAGCTGTTCTGAGCTCCGTCTCATAGAGGAGGGACGTGAGAAACGGAGACGTTACTCATGTCAGGGTCACGCTGCCTGGGTCAGAAAGTGAGATGTGGGTGCTGGTGGCGGATCTCAGAACCTAATCTCTTACCCACTATATTTACTGCCTGAGATAGAAAGAAAACACAGTAGCAAAGGAAAATAAGGTGGAAAGAGAGAGAATGAAAACCCAAGAAAGAGGCATGGAGTGGGGAGAACTTAGGCTGCCACGAGCCTTGGTGGGTGGGGTGCTCTCTACTGCCTTCTCCAGCTGCAGAAATGTAAGGACCCACAGGAGCTATAAGGCAGTCAGCTCAAAGCAGCAATTTACGCATTTGGAGTGTCCCCAAACATCGGTAATCCCTACTGCTTACAAACAAACAAAATGACAACAAACAAAACCCTCTTTAAGGTACTCTCTGAAGAGCATACCCTTTAAGGTATCACTGTGAAATGAAAAATACCACTATAAAATGAAGTACTACTGGTTTCACTCCATAGCTTTGTGACCTGAGATGGGCAGGATTTTTTTTTTTTAATTAAAAAAAAAAAAAAACTAACTTGAGAAAAGAGTAGTCAAGCCAGCAATAAGTCTGAGGTATCTGTCCCATTTGGGCACTGATATTTTATCCTTTGCAGCAGGCTGACTCCCAGAGCAAGCATATATGGAATCCTTCAAAGAATAATGGGGATTTGAAGATGTAAATCAAAACTACCTTCCAACATGGACAGCAACATGACCACCATGTCCTTCTGAAGATCCATCAGTTCTTTCAGTAGCTCAATTTGACTGGAGTCCTGAAAGTATTAACACAGTGCATTTGAGATAACATGAGAAAATTACACAGCAAGAATGTCATACTTATTCTCACAAAAAGAATACCTTTCTACCAATAGCAGACTTTACAGCATTATACAGCTAAAAAGAAGCCAAATAAAAATCTGCAGCTTATTAAAAATACACACTTCAGAATCAAAGAGTATTTACTGTTGATTTCAACTCATATGTTTTAAAGTATTCGTAAGGACAATGAATAAATCTAACAAGAGTATGGAAGAGCTAAACAATGGTGGAGACCCTCGGGTCAGGTAGGCAAGAACCCTGGGCATCTTTCTTCTCCTTGAAAACACTAGACTTGTCTTTTCTTCTTTCTAACTTACTACACTGAGATGCTATACACGTTGTAAAACTAACTTATTCTGGAAAACACAGGCATGACAGTGATATGAGATAAACTTACCTGACATAAATCTAGCCAAAAAATGCACACAAGTATCTTATTTACCAACTTGATTAAGCTCTTGGGTATTTCTCTGTTTAAAATTTTCTGGGTTTTTTGTCTTTGATTTTTCACCATGAAACAAAAAATTTTATATAGATATGTTGTGTATAAACATCACTATGCTTAGATTCATTGCCTGAAAACATGGAATATTGATATCTGCATTATAACCCCATGCATCACCAGAGTTTTTTATTTTAAAACTATACTTTTTTCAAAAAAAAATATACATATACCTATATATATATATGCACACACACACCCACAAGGTATTGTTTTACTCACATGAATTTTTCTACACAGGAAGCCAAATTTCAACACTGTATGAAGGATGAGATGTATTTCTTTCTAAATAGTTGGTACCTCAACTAGGTCTATAAACTATGAACAACTGTTAGGTAGCACTGCTAGATGTTAATAAAATGATGGAAATACATCCAAATAAGAACTCTCTTGTGATAAATTTGGTTCATGTTGATTTTCTTTACTTACTAAAATGTCACTAGCAATTAGATGAAACAATCATGATATTTCCTTATTTGGTAGAAGTTACCAATAACCAGATACTGACAAAGATTCTCTCCTTGACCAAACTAGCCAACTCCTCTGGGCCCTCTTCCCAAGTAGGCTTTAATCTTGGTTTATAAAGCCTTGAACAACTGGGAGATGGGATTAGCAGATGCAAACTATAGGATGGATAAATAAGATTCTCGTATGTAGCACAGGGAACTATATTCAATATTCTGTGATAAACCATAATGAAAAAGAATACTAAAAAAAGAATGTCCATATGTATATAACTGAGTCATTTTACTGTATAGCAGAGATTGATACAACACTGAAAACCAACGATTTGTTGTTGCTCAATCGCTACATTGTGTCCAACTCTTTATGACCCCATGGACTGTAGCATGCCAGATTCCCCTATCCTTCACTATCTCCAGGAGTTTGTTCAAATTCAAGTCCACTGAGTCAATGATGCTATCTGTCTCATCAGCAAATCAACTACACTTCAGTTTAAAAAAAAAAAAAAAGAGAACAAAACACGACATGGTTTCTAACAGCTCAAAGCTACTTCACTAGGAAGACCTCAACCCCTCTTAGGGTGCTTGCCTGAGAAAACTCAAGGCTGCCAAAAAAATTTATTATTTGTTCCAGCCAACACCTGAGGATGCTAGAGTCTGTCTCCCAGGCTCTGTAGGAGGTAGAATCCTAATGTCAATACTTGCCAGCTAGCAGACACAGCTGGCCCATCACGTTTACACTGACCAGCCTTTTATAATTTTTCTCTTCCCTGAGCCCTGATCATCCCCTCCTCCTCCCATCATCTCTGTACAAGTCCAAGTTGAGTTCAGCTCACACTAGATTTTCCTCCCTACAGTGACAGTTATCACTGATTAAATCTGTTCTTGCCACTTTAACCTGTGCCTGGCTCTATTTGACAATATTTTCCAGCTTGGAGGGCAGGGTGGAGGTGTGAGTTTCCTCACTTTGCTGGAGGCAAGGAGACTCAAGGAAGAGATGGACACATAAATGAAATTGTGGGGGCTGGACAGGTAGTCCTTTGACTTTAATCTAGCATTCTCTCCTCTCTTGACACCTGACAGATATCCACACTCAACAGATATGTCAGATCTCAGGACATCCCAGTAAAATTCCCTGCATCAAAGGGACATATTTACTCAAGATTCATATTTAGAGTTTTTCTATTCATGTATCTCTGACTCCACATGCAATACAGGGGTGAGAAAACAGCATGCTCATGTTTCCAAGATGTGCTCCCAGATTAATATTAAGCATGGTGAAAAATCTGTTTCTTCGTCATTTGCCTAACTGTACTGCTATTTTTTTCTCTTTGACTTTCGAAGTTAAATGTCGGGTTAATTGGTGAATGTCATCTTTTGAGAACAAATGCTTGTTTATGACCCTATAAGAAAACTGTCTCTCCTTAACGAGGGATTTGCAGCAGATTACAATCCTCTTCCAATTATATGTATGGATGAAGAAAATTCCAGCGAGTAATCATTGAAATGTGGGTCTATGAAGGATTGTAAAATATACAGTGTTTGGTGACTATACTGTTTTATTTCTCCATTATAGTCAATTCCTTTATCTTTTATTCTCAAATTTGAATAACGGCTCCCACCTATTGTCAGTTTGCATAAAATTCTTTTATTAAAAAAAAGGATTAAAAAAAAAGTCATGTAAAAGATTTATAAAGAAGTCATCTAAAAAAGATAACATTCTGACACAGGAAAGTGTGTTTAATTTGCCAATGATCACAGTGTACAGTGTCTCACCTAGGCTGACAGAGGACAGTGACTTTACCTGAGACAGCTTCATCTGCATGTGGGCAAATACATGAAGAAAACCCACCACAGCATCCCAGAGCCTGCTGTGAGCCAAACTCTGCTGGTTGCCAGTGCAAGGACCCTGGGCCAGAAACAGACAAACAACAGTCATTCCTGATAAATTAACTGCCAAATTAAACTTTACAATAATAGATTTTACTTTAGCAACAAGTGACTGGAAGAGAGGACTGCATTGAAGATACTGACAAGATGTCAAAATGGAAGCTTCACTTAAGGACCTAGAGCTGAGGATAAAAGATATAACTGAGCCAGGACCCTATGCTGCTGCTGCTGCTGCTAAATTGCTTCAGTCGTGTCCGACTCTGTGCAACCCCATAGACAGCAGCCCACCAGGCTCCCCCGTTCCTGGGATTCTCCAGGCAAGAGTACTGGAGTGGGTTGCCATTTCCTTCTTCAATGTATGACAGTGAAAAGTGAAAGTGAAGTCGCTCAGTCGTGTCCGACTCTTAGCGACCCCATGGACTGCAGCCTTCCAGGCTCCTCTGCCCATGGGATTTTCCACGCAACAGTACTAGAGTAGGTTGCCATTGCCTTCTCCGAGGACCCTATGGGGCCCTCACAAAACAGACCTCCACTCAAGTCCTCGGCCTTCCTTTTATCTGTAGGAAAACTTTAGTCAAACAATAAATTTAATCAAAGAAGGGGAAAAATGCAGAAGGAAAGGAAAACAGGCAAGACAAAATAATAATACTTTAGCCATTAAACAAAGTCAAAGACCTTTAGTTCCTTCTCAAGGACAACAGATAATATTCTGAGCCATGTCCTCTGAGCTGTTTGGCAGAGACTGAAACTCCTACCAGGTGGGTGAAGTTAACTATATACTGCCCACCAAAATGTAGACCCAGACAGGTTGATGATGTTGACTCCCAGTGACCTCACCACTAGCCAATCAGAAGAACGTCTATGAGCTGATCACAGACTCCACAAGCTCCCTCTCACAACCTGTCCATGAGTTGATCACACACCCCATAAGTCCCCTCTCTCAACCTGTCCATGAGCCGATCACACACCCCACAAGACCCCTCCCTCATCCTGTCTTTCTAAAGCTTTACCAGAAAGCCTTCAGGGACTTCAGGCCTTTTAAGTTCTAGCTGTCGTGGACTCCTTATTTGGTGCCTGCAATAAAAGCTGCACTCTCCTTCACCAGCACCAGGTGTCAGCAGATTGGCTTTATTGCACACAGACAACCAGACCCTAATTTGGTTCAGTAACAAAGACAGTAAGTGCCAAGCATCTTCATATTTCAAAAGTAAGGTGCTAGATTCAGTACCTGTGAAAGGAAACTAAATAGATCTTTCTAGCCTTAAGACATAAAGGTGTTGAAGTTGAAAAGGGACAGACTTTGCAAAGTGCTCTCCAACCTCCACCCCTGCAGCGGTGGGTGAGGACCGGGCTACCCTTGCCTTCCTTTACATGGAGAGAGAGAGGAGGCCTCAAGAGAGCCATCAGGAGTGCGTGACTTCTGTCTTCTGAAGTTGGGCAGCTTTTTGACATAAGAGAAGCCATTTTGGCCTGAGCCATTTTTGTGATCTCAGCCTGGTCACAGTGCTTGCCCTTGGATAGATCTCAGTAATCAATGATCTTAGGGAAACAAAGGAACTGAGGAATAGAGAAAGGGCAGTCAAACAATAGTGCAGTGAAAACAGAGTTTTAGTTCCTCCTCAAAGGAGGTACATAATCTGATACAGTCCTTGAGTTTTGCAGGAGCTAAGGCCCTCACCCAGGTGGGGGACAGAATGATGACATCCCTCCTGACTCCAGTCAACTAAACTTGGACTCTGTCAACCCCTGTCCGAATTCTTCACTGCTGAAGCCTCTTCATGAATATGCATGTACCCTTAGCTTAAAACTTTCCCAATTTTGCTGTTTGGAGAGACACTACTTTGGGAAAGAACCCTAGTGTTCTCCTTACTTGCTGCAAGTAATAATAAATCCTTCCTTCCTCCAATCTTTGGTTGTATCTATTAGCTCAACATCCATCAAGAGAAGAACCTAGTTTTTGGGTAACAGCCTGGTATTAGAAAGTGTAAAAGATGGAAAGTAACAAAAAATTGATTTCTTAAGTGGGAGCTATTCTGTCCAAAAGGACTTTGAAATATTGCCAAGCAAACTGTCTCAAAGGGTAATGTGATTTTCAGAGGTGGATGGGGGCCACCAGATGCACAAAGATTGTGGAATAATTTGAAACTGGAAGGGAAAAGACACCTTTCCAGGCACTGGAAGCAGTAGGAGAGCCAAGCCCCCTCATCAGAGGAAGAATATAATACGCCACCCGGGTGGCCAGGCCACAGTGCAGTCCTGAATTCCACGTGCCTAGAGGAAAACCTCCCTCTCCTTACTCTTCCTCTTCACAGCTCCAACCCCGAGGAGGCCTAGGCTGGCTCGCAGGGGGAGGAGGAGGAACAGACACCCCTTGGAGAGAAGGCAGAGAAGCCCAGAGCCTACTCCTTGCCCTCCACCCTCAGCCCACAAGGCCTTTTCAGCACAAAATCAGGCATGAGGGGAAGTGTTTCTTTGAGGGGGAGTTTTAAATTGGGTAAGAGTTAAGTGATAGTGTCACCATACAATGACTGAAGTGAGACAATTCTTGTGACAAAGTGACTGAAGGAATTTTATTTATCTGAGAGTGGCTGGTGCACAAGATCCATTCAAAGAGGGGTAAAGAAATGGGCTACAGAGCAAGTTTGAAGAGATGGGGGGAGAAGGGATCACTTCACTTAGAGGTTAACACGTTCAGTGTACCTGGCCAAACTGGTTTTACAGTGTACATCAGTCCTGTCTGGCTTCTGCGTCAAAGCAACAGATTCTCAGGATTTCACTGTGGTCCCTTGTTGGCAATGTGCCCTGTGCGCTTGCTGTAGAGAAGAAGCCAATTCTGACTCCATGTTGGAACTGTTTCTTTGACTTGCTTTTTGTTGCTTTTGTTATTACTATCATGCATAATGGCCTGCCTTAAGGGACCCTGACCCTCTGCTGCTGCTGCTGCTGCTGCTGCGTCGCTTCAGTCGTGTCCGACTCTGTGCGACCCCAGAGACGGCAGCCCACCAGGCTCCCCTGTCCCTGGGATTCTCTAGGCAAGAACACTGGAGTGGGTTGCCATTTCCTTCTCCAATGCATGAAAGTGAAAAGTGAAAGTGAAATCGCTCAGTCGTGTCTGACTCTTAGCGACCCCATGGACTGCAGCCTACCAGGCTCCTCCGCCTAATGGGATTTTCCAGCCAAGAGGACTGGAGTGGGGTGCCATTGCCTTCTCCTGACCCTCTGCCTGACTGTAAAGTAAAATGCCTTTGTTCAACTCAAAAAGAGATAGTGTGACACCACCTACCTCTGAATGGAAGAGATTAGCACATCCCTTTCAAAGGCTGAACCTTCCTGGAGATGTTGCCCAAGACTGAAGACCCTTTTACTTTCCTTCCTCACTGCCTCTCCCTCTCTATTCTACCTTTTGACTTTAGTTCCTCATTGTTTCTTTCTCTCTTTCTGATTCTATAAAAGAACCTGTCATCCTGACCACAATAAGATGGTTACTTTGAGAAATTAGTCTGACATCTTCTCAGTCAGCTGGCTTTCCTGAAGGAGGAAACAGAACAGGCTGTATCTTGAAAGCAGGACTCCATCTTGGGCCGGACTGTGGACTTTGAGCTATATGCCCAGTATCTATGGAAATGACATACTAATGGAAAACCAGACCCCCTCATTTATTCAATGCCTGTAACATAAAATCCTTGCTACTATTATATAGAGAATGGATCAACAACAAGGTCCCACTATATAGCACAGGACACCATGTTCAATATACTGTATTAAATCATAATGGAAAAGAATATGAAAGAGTGTGTGTGTGTGTATATATATATGCATGTACGTATGTATCTATATGTAAATATATACATATATGTACATATATACATAAATGCATATGTGCATATGTACATATATACAGGTATACGCATATACACACGCACACATGTACATACACATATGCACACGTGTACATATATACATACATACATATGTACATATATACACATGCACATATATGCATATATACACATATTATATATATATATACACAAAATGCTGAAGAAGCTTAAGTTGAAGTTGAATGGTTCTATGCAAACCTACAAAAGCTTCTAGAACTAACACCCAAAAAAGATGTCCTTTTCATTATAGGGGACTGGAATGAAAAAATAGGAACTCCATAAACACCTGGAGTAACAGGCAAATTTGGCCTTGGAGTACAGAATGAAGTAGGGCAAAACATAAGAGTTTTGCCAAGAGAACGCACTGGTCATAGCAAACACCTCTTCCAACAACACAAGAGAAGACTCTACACATGGACATCACCAGATGGTCAATACCAAAGTCAGACTGGTCTTATTCTTCACAGCCAAAGATGGAGAAGCTATAGAGAGTTAGCAAAAACCAGACCAGGAGCTGACTATGGCTCAGATCATGAACTCCTTAGTGCCAAATTCAGACTTAAATTGAAGAAAGTAGGGAAAACCACTAGACCATTCAGGTATGACCTAAATCAAATTCCTTATGATTATACATTGAATGTGACAAATAGATTCAAGGGGTTAGATCTGATAGACAGAGTGCCTGAAAAATTATGGATGGAGTTTTGTGACATTGTACCAGGAGGCAGTGATCAAAACCATACCCAAGAAAAAGAAATGCAAAAAGGCAAAATGGTTGTTGACAAGGCCTTACAAATAGCTGAGAAAAGAAGAGAAGCTAAAGGCAAAGGAAAAAAAGAAAGACATACCCATTTGAATTCAGAGTTCCAAAGAATAGCAAGGAGAGATAAGAAAGCCTTCCTCAGTGATCAGTGCAAAGAAATAGAGGGAAAAAAATAGAATGGGAAGACTAGAGATCTCTTCAAGAAAATTAGACATACCAAGGGAATATTTCATGCAAAGATGGGCACAATAAATGACAGAAATGGTATGGACCAAACAGAAGCAGAAAATATTAAGAATAGGGGGCAATAATACACAGAACTATACAAAAAGGATCTTCATGACACAGATTATCATGATGGTGTTATCACTCACCTAGAGCCAGACATCCTGGAATGCGAAGTCAACTGGGCCTTAGGAAGCATCACCATGAACAAAGCTAGTGGAGGTGATGGAATTCCAGCTGAGCTAAATCCTAAAAAATGATGCTGTGAAAGTGCTGCACTCAATATGTCAGCAAATTTGGAAACCTTAGCAGTGACTGCAGGACTGGAAAAGTCCAGTTTTCATTTGAATCCCAAAGAAAGGCAATGCTAAAGAATGCCCAATTGCACTCATCTCACACGCTGCAAAGCAGCCAGGCTTCAACAGTACGTGAACTGTGAATTTCCAGATGCTCACCCTGTATTATGAAAAGGCAGAGGAACCAAAGATCAAATTGCCAATATCTGCTGGATCATCAAAAAAGCAAAAGAGTTCCAGAAAAACATCTCTTTCTGCTTTATTGACTATGCCAAAGCCTTTGACTGTGTGGATCACAATAAACTGTGGAAAATGCTGAAAGAGATGGGAATACCAGACCACCTGACCCACCTCTTGTGAAACCTGTATGCAGGTCAGGAAGCAACAGTTAGAACTGGACACGGAACAACAGACTTGTTCCAAATTGGGAAAGGAGTATGTCACCCTGCTTATTTAACTTATATGCAGAGTCCATCACGAGAAATGTTGGGCTGGAAGAAGCACAAGCTGGAATCAAGATTGCTGGGAGAAATATCAATAACCTCAGATATACGGATGACACCACCCTTATGGCAGAAAGTGAAGAGGAACTAAAAAGCCTGTTGATGAAAGTGAAAGAGGAGAATGAAAAAGTTGGCTTAAAGCTCAACATTTAGAAAACGAAGATCATGGCATCTGGTCCCATCACTTGATGAGAAATAGATGGGGAAACAGTGGAAACAGTGTCAGACTTTATTTTCTGGGGCCCCAAAATCACTGCAGATGGTGATTGCAGCCATGAAATTAAAAGATGCTTACTCCTTGGAAGGAAAGTTATGACCAACCTAGATAGCATATTCAAAAGCAGAGACATTACTTTGCCAACAAAGGTCTGTCTAGTGAAGGCTATGGTGGTATTTATGTTTTAGTTCTTTTAAGAAGCCATTTGCTGTTTCTATAAAATTCACTTGCTTGTGAATGTCAATCAATAAGATCAATCAATCTTATTATTTAATCAGGACAGTTCACACCAAACGTGGTATTGCTCTCTTTCTAGACACTGATGAGAATATTAAGGCAATAATGGAAGCCAAGGAGATAAGGAAATAGGTACATGAGTGGTCTGGACTGGATTTAAAACTTCACTTGTGTTTGAATAAAGAAAAGTTATACGAATTATCAAGTGTGGCTTTCCCATTTTGAAATGCTAAAATAAGAATCCTCTTCCCCACCCAAGGGAAAAAGAGAAAAAGTGAGATCCTTCCAAGGTATGAATACAGAGAAGAGAGTGAACCTAGGGGAGGTAAGGAGTAGCCATGCTTCCACCTTTCCTCTGCACCACTCAGCCCTGGTGGCTTCACTTGGCCATGAAGAGTTCTCTCATTCAGTCATTCTACAGATACCTGCAAGTATGCCAGGCTTTGGAGACACAATCTGTTATTTTTACTTAACCTTTTCCCCCTTAAGACTATGTTTTGTCTGACAAAAGAAACTGTAAGTTTCTTCCTCCTATTTTATTTTTGTACATGACACTTCAATCACAGTGATGGAGTCAGAGTAATATTAGCCATGGACACAAGTCTTCTAGAAAATGGCAAAGTTTTGCTTGCTGAAGAAAGAAGAATTTTATAAACTCTTTTAAGAATCTGTAGATCAAAACTAGAAGTCTACCCCAAGAAGAATATAAAGCAAATCAATGTAAAAAATGTATATTATTCATGGGACTTGAAAATTTTACCTATAATTATCACATTGTATTGCCATATAATATATTTACATATACACACATATGTGTACACACACACATACTGCATGGACAAAGAATGCAGCCTGCCATTTAATTAAACAAAGGATGCTGTCGCCATCAGCCCAGCAACCACTGCAGCCACCCAAACAGTGTACCTGAGGGGATTCAGGATGGAGAAAAGCAGGATCCAGGCCCTGAGAGTTAAGGTGCGTATCAAAGGAATGATTTCAGGGAGCCCGGACTCTTGCATCTTCCCATATATAGAAACGCACAAAATTCACTAACTTCAGATGTCTGGTTTTCTTTAATTGTAATCTTTTGATGTTCTGACTACTTATTTATTTATTGCAAAAACCTGCATATCCTGGCTCCTCCCTTACCTTTTAGAACAGTTGCCCAGAGCTGAGAGGCTGCTCCTGGGATTAAGTCCTAAGTAAGTCCACCAAATAAAACACAACTTCCAACTTTTAGATGGTGCAATATTTTTTTTTTTCAGTTGACAACACACACACACATTACAGTGAAGTTTTTAAATGCTTTTTTCCTTTTTGTAAGGCTTCTAAAAAACTCCCTCCTCATTTTCACAAGAATACTATAAAAAGTGGTTTAAAGTTCTGCCCTTTCTCCTTCACTTCTCTCTCCTTCTTCATCAATATTTATTGAGTGCTTAATATATACACTAGGTATTGGAGATACGACACATTCAACCTCATGGCTCATGCCTTGGTATCTCATGATATCTCAATCCTAAAAGTGGTAAGGCAAGTTCATTCCATATAACTTCACATCTGATTTTAAATGACCCATTGGCTAAGATTCTACAGAAGGCGTCATTAGAAAATGTGGATGACAGCAGGAAAATAGGCATGCTGCATTTTTTTCCAAGGAATTTAATGCTAACCAGTTGACTCTCTTTTCTCATTCTTTTTCAAATAACAGAAATGTTTAAAAGTTTACCTGAATATACTCTGTAAGAGTGTTAAAGACTTGTTTTGCCACTTGAATAGCTTTGGAGAAATTCCTTTGTCCTTGTTCATCAATGACATCTTTTCCAGAGTAATACCAATAGAAATCACTAATTGATTCCTGAAAAAAAAGAGATGATAGGATTTAGGATTAAGGAATATTCTGAAGCTATCAAAGACCTGTCCAGTTTTGGACTCTTTAAAGGAAATCATTTTAAATAACAGATTGGAAGCAAACAAAAATATCTGTGAAATAAACACTATTTTCAATGATTTTCCTAAACATAAAATATGGCAAATCCTCCCTAGATATAAATAACATCTGGAGAGAAAATAAGCAGAAAACTTAGCTTTAAAGATGACTTTTTGTCTCTGATGACCTTGAAATTCAGAAACATAAGGATTCATAACACTAATGCATATTTATCCATAGAGTATTTAAATATTACTATGTGAACATAGAAATTAGACAAATCATAGAATATAAACATCTAGTCTACTTTTTCTCCAGTAAAGCCAGTAACATTTCTTTAATGAGAATTTCAGAATGTTCCTGACTTGTATAAAGGCCCTGTAAGAAACCGGCTGGATTCCTTATAAATACTGACAACAATTGTAAATAAACATCTAAATATGATCGATCTGTCCAAACAGGATGTTTTCAACAATGGCTCACATTTTAAAGGAATTTTAGTTGCCTAAATGAATAATATAATTTGGGCTACCATGTAAACCACATTCAGGTTTTGAGATATGATTTTGAAAGTTACAGATACATTTCAGCAAAGCTTCTTGATATATTTGCTTTAGAACTAGCCTTTTTCTCCATTAGTTTTAGGTAAGAGTGTTGTGCTTTTACATATTCAAAGATTAAGCAAGAAACAGAGAGTTTGTGATTTTAAATGTGCTACACCTGATTTCCTTCTAAATAAAATGAAAAATAAAAGTATAACATTTCATTAAGAGACCTACACCTTCAGATTCAGTTCTAGTAACATGGAGAACATTACTAGAGTATTGAAGATATTTTTAAGTGATGGAGTGTTAGGCTGAATTTTTTCATCAGACATTTGGAGAGCTGAAAAGAATTGACCTTAGTCTCTTATATTTAAGCATATGTTAGGTAGTTTGAAAGCCTTTCTTTCCCATTTTTAGTAATGTTTCAAATATTCTTCTGCCATTTATTTATCAACCACAGAGGAAGGAAAAGAACATGTTCATGCTTTACAAATTGAAAAGGAATTTAAAATGCCATCAAGCTAAAAACTGCAGGGAAAAAAATATTCCCACTTATAGAAAGAGCCAGAATCAAAGGCAAAGACAATAGTGGCGGTTTTAGTCTAATATTTGGGGAAAGACTGTGATCAAAGAAAAATACCTCAATAAGTTTTGACCTCATAAGTCAAAACACATTATACCATGTCAGTTTCACAACTGCCATAACATGACAACTAGCCAACATTTTAATTTGCTACTAATATAAAGCTACATACCTGAACTCTCAGAAGGTAGTCTACAGTAGAGATGATTATGTTGACAGTTGTATTATTGCCAGTCTGAGTTCTCAGATAATTTTGAAAATCTACATAAGATCAAAAGATGTTATTAAAGTGCATTCAAAAATTTAAAATGAATTCTTTGAACAATTCTAAGAGCAAATGGTGTCTACACCAAAATCACTGCAGCTTCTGTAGTGTTATATCTGATAGTTTGAACACTGAATAATTTATATTTTCCATAAAAAGTGAGCACCTCAAAAACAAACCTAGGTGCTTCACAGAATATCAATATTTAAATTTCACCTAAGAGGTTTGTTAACCCCTGTGTCCTGATTCCTTGCTCTAGAGCTCTGGGCATGTGAATGACTGAAAAGAACTTCCATCCTGTAGGATGGAGTAATTAAATGATTTATTCCATAATCTCTTGTTAAGAAAACAAAAATCAAGATAAAGCTGCTGCCTTCACAGATGCACAAGCCTGATACATATGATCCATAAACAACGAATGGAAATACATCGTGGCAAGTTACATAGTGAAGGAGATTCCCCCACTTAAAGAGAAGAGGTAAAAAAAGAAATAAACCTACATATGTCTCCATAGCTATTTATTGTATTTAATCTACATCTTTCTTCACAATCTGAATCCTTCTATCAGCTGTCTTCTCCAGCATGAGAACTAATAAGAGTTATAAAATTCATGTTTTGAAAGTCTAAATTGTGAACAAAATTTCTTGAGATTTTCTTTATATCAAATATGCACATTACATTTTTAAAACCTAAAAATTGTCTTCGAGCAAGTCAATTTTAATTAAAAAATAGCACATATGTGTAAAATGTACAAACCAATGCTATTCTAGAGCTTTGCTTTTCAAATTATTGATTGTACCCATATGCCATTCATATGGGCTTCCCTGGTGACTCAGATGGTAAAGAATCTGCCTGCAATGCCATTCAAGTAATAGTGTATTAATTATTCCTTTAGAAAATTCAGCATTACTGTAATTTTATCAGTAAAAAAAAATCTCTCTTTAGAATATCAATACCTTAAACGGATTTATTTAGAGGGGGAAAAAAAAGAATTAAGTGAAATCACTAGCAAAAGACTTTGAAAGACTCAGTGACATAGAAAAACCCCAGGGCCAATGCTCAAATTTCAAGAACCGTTTCTCGACCTAGGAGAAGCAGAATAATTAGAACTAAGAGGCTCCTGTTATTACTGGCTTCAAAATGCTTATTGCTGGGTACCATGAACGGTCTGGGGTCTCACAAACCTGAGTTGTGTCCCTCACAAAGCAGTTGCAAGAAGCGGAAGAGGTCACAGGTGAATTCGTCATCCTGCAGAACCTTTTCTCCTGCAGGAAGTCCAGAGGGACCCGATGTTATCAACCACTTTAGCCTCAACCTCCCTTTGTATCCCCACCTCCATCAAACTTGCATGTTCATCTAGCATCGTCTGAACCAAAAACAGTCACAAATCATAGCCACTTTTCTATCTGAAGCTCTTAAGATCATGCGCTTGACAGATAGATGCACTTTTTCTTGGTAAGAAAAGAACATTTGACTCTTAAAAACTCAGATCTCTCTCTGTTAAAAGTAGCAGCATGGGTTTGGCAACATTTTAGAAACAACCTGAAGAGGTTTAGAGATTTGAACTTTTCCCCCCTTTCTATCTTTCTCTTTGTGTAGGGTTTCTGCATCTCTTACAAATGTGAAAGTTAAATCTGCTTTGTTCCTAGAGTCTAACCAAATGTTTCAATACAAAGGTGTTGTTTGGTATATATATAAAACAGGGCTAAAAGTTTCTGGTATTCACATATTAATTAAAGGATTTCTGTGAAAATTCTAAATGACCAGAAAATGGTTCTTAACTCATTTCAATGAATTCTCTCATGAGCTTGTCCAAATAGAGCGCTCATTGGTTGTAGCATTCCACCAGAAGAGGAAGAACTGGCAAGCAGACCTAACTCCAAATATCAAACCAAAAGAAAGACTTTGCTGACTCCTGCTAAGAGAGCTAAACCTAACAAAGCAATGTGCAAAGGAGGACATCTCAGAGCCATTGGAGGTGTTCTGCATCATTCAACACTAACTATACGTGTGGGGGGTGGCCAGCATGAAGCCTTAGGAAAGGGTTCAGATATTTCACCTCTATTTCAATTTAAATGTACCTTGATCACAAGTTACTCTGAAAGCAAAAACACAGAGAAGGAAACAAACAAAAAACCAGCACCACACAAATGAAAGTTGAGTTTAAAAGCATAGAGTGTCCATGAAAAAAACACTGTCAACATTATGAGTGTATGCTCTGGAATCTCAATTTGTTTAGAAAGCAAAATGACAAAAAACATAAAAATGTTGTTTGGCAAGTGAATGAATATACTCATGTATTTAAAAAAATAATAATAACTTTTCAGACTGGAAATACTTTGGGCTAGGAAAGAAAACTATGCAATGATCATGTGTTTACTGGAACTGAAATTATGAATGATCATAATGATAGAGAGATGATGGACTTACCAGTCTGCAGTCTGTGACTTTCAAAGTGAGAGGCTTCATATAATGGGAGGGTTAGGAAGCAAAACCATTTTGAAAACTAATATAAACATTAAAAAAAGTACATAAAATCACTGTACTGGTTTCCCTATGAGCCTGCAAGATATGATATTTGGTGACCAAACTAAGGTCACCATGTCTATAAATGTGACATGGCAAATCTAAATGTTTAACTGTGTATTGTTTTGAATCTCAATACATGGCTGATAAGCCCATTTCTCAGTGTTTACATTCATGACAGGATAGGAAAAAAGGAACAGTCTAGACTAATAAACAAACTAAACTCTTCACTGATGACACTTTGTATCATTTCATGAAGATACTTTAAAATGATATTTAAATTAAAATATTATGAGTTAGTTACATAGACTTATTGACTTTTTCCTTGTTGAACCCATCTAAAATGTTTTGTTTTTTCGATTTTCAGAAAATTGAATCAATAAAACCAAGGACATACTATCAATCTTCATAACTTTAATGTGGAATAAGTAACCTCTGGTAGAAAGTATTCAGAAAAGTTAACACTGAAATAAATTAACATGTAGTCTACCAGTGTACCTAGAAATGCTCTGTACAATGCACATTAATTTATAACGTAACATTTTATTTTTTGTTGGCATGCACAGTATCTTTTAGACTGTACACCGAAACACACACAAGTGACTTCACTTACGGTGGACATGCTGCACACAGCAGAACAAGAGAGAGAAGGGAGGGGAAAGGGGGCAGGTCAAGCCTTCGTTTCCCATCAGGCGGTACAGGTTATTGACTAGAGTACTGCTGCTTAATGAATACACTCCTATCTGATTAAAATGCTGCCATTGCCCATGCTGCCGGTAGGTGGTGCAGGAACAAAGACGGAGGATGGCTTTATGTCTGCAGAAGGTACACGAGCACCAGTCTACTTTGGGATGTGCGCAAAAGAAATTCCATTGTAAGATGGAAACTAAGGTTAATAAGAAATAACGAAATGGAGTAAAATGTAGTTGAAAGTGCTCTTACATTTTAAATGTCTTATTTGCAATAGCTGCATGATGGCCAAATGTAGCTATTGTGAAGGGCACTCCTTTGGTTTTGTTTTCAATTATAAAGGGCTTATCATTTCTAACACGTTAACAAAGGGGAAAGTTATTTCAGTACTGTTGTGATGATGATTTTGTTCCTTGCGCTTTAGGTTTCTCATCTATAAAATGAATGGAAAATGTATACTGTATACCTCACTGGCTCTACATAATCTATCTGACCCTTTTTTTAAATCAATCGTGGAAAGGTTAATATTATTAGGAGCAGTGGCAATGACACTAAATAAAGATGGGAACAACATGCCTATGTGATAAATACAGTTACGTGAACTTAGGTGTTAAGAATGTTTATATTTTCAAAAAGTTGCCTGAATTTTAATGGACCAAATATTATAAAAAATATAAATTTTCACCTGAAAATAATATTAGGTAGACCTTATTTATTCAAGCTACCAATAAAAAGTAATTCCTCTTTTAGAGATATAATAAAATTAAAATACTTTAAAAAGCTTTTCTACTCCCAAATGGTTTATCTAATTAATAAAAAAGTACACAAAGTTTTGCTTAAGTTCAATTAAAACAAAGTTGTTTTTACTTAGACTGTCCATAGATATAGCTCAAAATTTGCAGACCTAGCTCCAGAAAGATTTGTTAATAATTAATTATCAATAACGGTTACTAAAATTAGTGAAATAAATAAAAAGACCACTAAATATATAAACAATTGCATAAGCATCAATAGACTCCAGAAGACTAAGATCTCCAGTGTTGTAGGGTCTTGCTATGTCAATATCTCTATAATGTGGAGATAAAAAAGTGAGTAGTATGAAACATGAGACTGGCTGCATTGAACAATTCCCTAAAATCTACTGTTAAGTGGATCTCCAGAGCCCCCATTGCCATGGAGGAAATAATTCTGATCACAGATCTTTAGAGAACTTAAATATTTACTTTGTATATGGAAAAACTGAAGGATAAAGGCTAAAAATACTTTTAAATAGTGAAAAGTTAGGTATTTAATTCCATGTATGTAGTTTTAGTATCATTGCTTAAATGATCTAAATATGGCTGCTTAAATAATATTACAACTCAACTAGTAAAGAATTAAAAATTTATGATTTATTCATTTGGTCATGTTTTGTAGCTTTGGGGATCTTAATTCTCCGACCAGGGATCGAACTCCTGCCCCCTGTAGTGGGAGCACAGAGTCCTAACTACTGGGTCACCAGGGAATTCCCCAAGAATAAAAAACTTGAAAATGGATTTATAGCTAGCATTTAGTGACTATAGTGTGCTAGGCATTGTGCTAGACATATTTTCTCATCATTTCATTTCATGTTTGCAATAATCCTAAAATGAGGTGATATGACCCCATTTTGTGGTTTGGGAAACAACTGAGAAATAAGTAACTTGACTACTGTCGTAGAGCTATTAACAGGCAAAAGACTTTAACTGAGTAAACTTCAAGAAACACTCATTATGTGTCCCCTGTGTGCTAGGCACTTTGTGAGATGCTGGGGATAAAAAAGACTAATGGACACAATTCCTAACCTCAAGAAGGTCACAGTCAGGCAACAAACAGGTAATTTCTACACTGTGGTCTCTCTAAATGCAGGGTGCCATCGTTCCTCCACTTCATAAAGTTCACATCAGTAATCAATCTTTGACTAACAATCATTTTGCTTATTGTCTATCTTCAATTGTGGACTCCTAACTTGTTTTCAATTTTAGAACCCAGGGAAAACCATATTTTAGACATGTGGCTTTGGAAAAATCAATTCACCTTTCTGACTCTTTTTACATCATTTTGATATGGGACTTAAAAATCTCCTGACTTCCATATTTCATAGGGCTGCTATGATAATCAAATTGGTTCAAACAAGTACAACTGCTTTGAAATATGCAAAGCACAATAGGAATCAATGTGAAGTTTTAATAGCATGAAGTAATTTTAAAAGCCCTAGATTTCTAAAATACAGAATTCCAATGGGTTGTGAATATAATAAATCAGTTATAATTTGATTAAATGTATTTATTTAAGGTAACAACCTAATACTATGTATAAAATGCATTCCTAGATAATAAAAATGATCACTGTATGAAATAAATTAGATAATAGATAATATGAATAATAGAATTAAAGGCTGCTGCTAAGTCACTTTAGTTGTATCCGACTCTGTGCGACCCCATAGATGGCAGCCCACCAGGCTCCCCCGTCCCTGGGATTCTCCAGGCAAGAACACTGGAGTGGGTTGCCATTTCCTTCTCCAATGCATGAAAGTGAAAAGTGAAAGTGAAGTTGCTCAGTCGTGTCCGACTCTTCGTGACCCCATGGACTGCAGCCTACCAGGCTCCTCTGCCCATGGGATTTTCCAGGAAAGAGTACTGGAGTGGGGTGCCATTGCCTTCTCTGAATTAAAGGCTAGCAGTGGAGAAAAAAATCTTTTGCTTTCAAACATGATTTCAGATTGTTTTTCTTATAGCCTTTTCTCTTCATTTTTTTTCCTTTTTTTTTTTAACTGAAATATATATATATATATATATATATATATATATATATATAGTCTATTTGGTATTCTAGCACTACTGAGAATGAGAAATCTGTGAATTTTAGTTAGTAGATTCTACTGGAAGCATTTTGAAGAGTGAATGTGGGAATTTAGATTCCAAGTGAATCAACACAAAAAACATAATATCACAGAAGTGTTACTTATATAATGGCTCTCCAAGATCTCAGAAAGAAAGTGCAAGTTCCCTGTCAGGATAAAGAAGGTCCTTTAGGGTCTCCCACAAACTACCTTTCCATCCTCTAGTGAGTTCATTTCTTTTCAATCACACCAGGTTAGTTACCGTTCTCCCATATGTTTTGTACCTTAAACTTGGCATATGGGGATCTCTTTCACTGGGATGCTTTTCTTTGCCTTCTTATCTACCAGATAAACTTCTACTTCAGGCTCTGTGTTACACCTATGATGATATACTTCCCCCAGCCCTGGCAGCTAAGTATCAGCTCAGTTTTCTTTTAAACAGAGGGCATTGCTCTGAAGTTGCTTATTTACAAGTGTAAACGGCAACCCACTCCAGTACTCTTGCCTAGAAAATCCCATGGATGGAGGAGCCTGGTCGGCTACAGTCCATGGGGTCGCAAAGAGTCGGACACGACTGAGCTACTTCTCTCTCTCTCTACACAATATTCTGGATTTCCTATATAAATCCAAGGTCTAGGACAGTATCTAGCATGTAATAGCCACTCAAATTTAAATGAGTGCTTCAAAGTTTAAAAACTGTACAAGGATGTTTAAAAAAATCTATTTAGTGCCATGAACCATAGGCTTTCCTTGAAGAGAATATTTACACAGGCATAGGAGAGTAATATAGTTAGGATCCAGATGGATACCAGGATCTACTGGATTCCATGTGGGAAAGTACCCTTGGGACAATCTGGGGTGGAAGATAGCCAATAAATAATTAAGCACTAAAAACACTAAAAAAAATCAGGGTGGTCAATATTTAAAGATTTCTACAATTATCCTTTTGATTAATTAATTAAAAGGAAACCTTTTCACTCAACTTCACATAAACCTCATGAGGTCACTATAAATATATAGGCAAGAACCTCAATGCAACACATTACCAAATACAGGTGGAAATGGAAGAAGCTTAACTTGTATTAACGTTTTATATAACATTTTAGAAAATCAAACAATTTCTGAGGAATCAGATCAGCTTGCAAATTTTAACTTGTTTATAAAGTCAAGGATCCCTGCAAAATGATTAAAAATATAATGCAGTGTCTTTGACTATATTCCAAGAAGATGTTTGAAAGAAGAAAAATTGCACTTTCAAGCTCATCATGAATTTGTCATGAGGATAAATGTTACTGAGGAGAAACAAATCAAAAATCCAAGGATGGAATGAAATTTCAAAAATTCATAGAAGTTTTTGGTTTTGAACTTCATTTCATATAGTAAAATAAAAGACATAGGACTAAAAAATATACAGAGAAGACAACACTGAGCACATCACAAAATCTAAACACATCTGAAGAATTTGCTTTTTTTTTTAACAAGGGGGAAGTCCATACTCTTGTATTGAGTGGGCCAAAAATTTCCTTCAGGTTTTTCTGTAAGATGTTATGGAAAAACCAGGTAGGACTTTTTGCCAACCCAAGACAAATGAGGGAAATTTAATAAGGTGGGATAAGGATACATGGCAAACTTACATGACAATGACAGAATAGAAAAAGGAGTGTCAACAATTAGTCCGATAGCCTTACACAGCTGTCCTTCTGTAATTGTGGATACAGGGCTATGACCATGCTATGCCATTTTATATAAGGGACCTGAGCATCTGTGGACAGGAAGAGGGTCCTGGAACCAATCCCTCATGGATACTGAGGGACAGCTGTATACAAACCTCAAAGGAGCATATATTTCCTAATGTTATCTCAATCCAGATGGGGAATATCATGTGTAATCATAAAAAGCGTAAAAGTGGTATTAAAACGTTAACAGTGGATTCAAAAATTGGCAATAGATGGGTGCCTTTGAAGGGAGACATTAGGGGGCCAATAATTCTAACCTAAGCCAATGTGCTGGACACAAAATAAGTCCCCCAAGGACTACTAGAGACTGGAAGGAAAGGGAATTGGCTTGTGGAATTGGCAAATTAAAGAGAAAAAGAATGCCTGCATTTTAGCCTTGATCCTGCCACATTGCTGTGTGACCCTGGACAAGCCGTAGAATCTCACTTTGCCTCACTCTATAGTATAAAACAGGGAAAACACCATGGGAAAGTCATGGGTATGAAAAAGTTCATGTATTTAAGTTCCATATTTTCCATAGTGATATAATTTATGGTCATTTCATCATCAGGAACAGATTTATCTTAAAAAAGGCAATTGGTTAGGATTATTTTCTCAGTCCTGAGCTTATACTGCGTAAGCCTCAAGCTCTGAAGCCAATGAGATCACTAACGGATTCAGATTTTTCAGTCTTTTCTATATTTTCCAAGAGGGATGACCTAGGTTCTTTCTCCTATAAAGGGTACATACTTTTCTTAACAGTTGCAGAATCTTAAAAGAATGGCCACGTAACAAAAATTTTAAAAATATGCCAAAGATAGAGTCAGTATAGGTGTTCTCAATCTGGGAAATAGTATAGTAATCATTAGAGCCAATGAGTTGTCATTGCACAGTCTCCTAAGAGGTCTCTTGATGCAGGCAGCAGTGTGTATTGAGAAAGCACAGCTTAATCTCTGAAGCCGTGTTGACACACAATATACTGTTTAAGAAAATTTCATCCCTTCTTTATCACCATCATATGTCATGCCTTTTAAAGACTACATTGCAATATTAATGCCATCTTTGTTATTATGCTAGCCTGAAGAGTAAATACTTGCTACTGTTACTAGTGTTCTTTAAATTTGATCTCAAGAATGAAAGTTCATTTCATGTTAGGTTTTTAATATATGATATTTTCAAAGGCATAGAGAAAAACTCTGTAAATCTCTTAATACTTGGAAGTGAACTGGCGGAGTCCAAGGGCTAAAAGGAGACTCTACCATCCACCACCCACCCTGGGTCAGCACTGACTTTCCCATGCACCATTTGGTGCAGCCATAAAGCCACAGTATGTCCAAAACAGAAACGCCACAGGGAAACTACTGCACACATTCACTCATTTACACAATAGCTGCAAACACTGGGTCCACCAGGACTTCTTTTAAATGAAAGAACAGAACCAAACAAATCCAAGACCATCATTTAAATGCTTGTTGCCCCTTCATGTCTACTATGTTAATAACTACACATCCTCATAGGAAGAAAAAAAAAAAGGAAAGCTTGATACATAAGTTTTAAAAGTAAAAGGATGCATAATGATGAAAAGTAAATCATCTACTTGCTAAAATGGTCTAGAAAAGGAAAAATGCACAAAAACTGTCACTATCAAGACTGTACATCAAGCTAACAACAAATAAAGGAGCAAATAAAGAAAAGGCAGTTCATTTTTAATAATTACCACGCTCATGAGTGATGACTGAGGAAGGGAGAATATACATGGACAGTTGTTGAAAGGAAAGGAAATGGGAAAAAAGAAAAGAAGTTGAGACATTGTTTTTGTTTTGCTGTTTGTAAGGAAATAAAATATAAACGTGTTAATCAATTTGGGCAATAACTTTTGTGTGCATCTTTAAAAAGAATAAACTAACCAAACCAATCTCATATTGAGAGACAGGATTAATTCTTACATCAAGATGGCTGCTCTTATCAAGTTATTTCTGAATTGGGACTCACAAGTGTTATTCCAATTCATATCTGGTTGATAAAAGTCTAGGAGGCCAGGAAAATAAACCTGTGTGGTCACTATTTCTCTGTGGGAGCTGATGTAAAGAGTGACACAGAACGATGAATGGAATTATGTTCAGAGCCTCTGGTCCATTAGGTAAAAACTTCAGGGGAAAATAAAATTGATTTCTAATTCCAAAACAGGGAAGTCAGACTTTAGATAGAGAACTGACTCATTTTTAGGCACTTTACAGCTGGAAAAACCCTAGGACTTCTGTGAAACCTTAAAGGCAATGCAGTTAATGGGATGTGGGCTTTGTAGTGGCTCTGAATTCTCCAGACAGGTCCACTGGGCCAGGAGTTGTAACAGGTGACACAAATGTTAGTAATGAAGATATTTAGCTTGATGTTCCTTTTCAGAATATCTAAGTAAGTTCAGAATTCTGCTAGTGATTTTTCTTGAAGGTAGCTAACCCAATTAAATAACCAATAATAATCAAGTATTAACTTGATGTCTGAACTTCTACATCCAAATGCCAAGCAGAAAAGAAAATTACACAGGTGGTATAGAAGCAGCAGCATTAGAATATGGATAAATGATCATCTTTAAAATACAGGAGGAAAAATGCGACTAAATTATTTTTCCTGTTGTGAGAACAAAAATATACAGAGATAATTAGAAAGATTTGTTAATTCTAAACTATTTCAGAAAGGCAAGCAGACTACCAATGGCAGAGGGGAGAAAATTTATTTTTTTGCAATAAGCGTAGTTTTTTAGAAGACCCAATGTTCTAAAACTAATAATACATTGATAAGATGACAACTCCAAACCAGACAAACAAAAACAGATAAACACACAGGGCCTTACTCAAACTAAAATAACTTAAAAATCAAACACAAAAGAATACAAACAAATCAAAACCAAAAATAGAGATGATACTTTTTTCTTAATAGATACCAAAATGAATGTGAAGCAACAATTATTTCTGCTTTAAATGCACAGTGTGCTAAATTTTCTAGTTTATACATCTATTTAAAGAGAGAAAAACTCTATTATGTGGGTTATTTTTATGCACACGTACATTAAATGATCAAAGTTATTTAAACACAAAAATTACTCTTTATTTTCTTAAACAATTTGTACTTGCAAAGACATACGGATTTATCAAATAGAAGGATAACTGAGCTAAAAGGGAAGAGTAGTAAGAATACTGATGGCCTGAAGGCTCTGAAAGCATTACTATCCTAAGGAGATAGAATCTGGAAACCTGACAGTTTGCTAAAATGGCCAAAGGAAGTCAAACATTTTCTAATTTGGCTCATCCATGCACTTTTTAATTTTAGATATAATTCTCTGATAAGGGTTCTTTATTTACTACCCAGCTAGGGGAAAGGTCACACACAGTGGGTCTGGAATAAAAAGGAGTCAATTACCAACATGGTAGGTTAGGTTTGGGGTCTTGGATGTGACCTACGTGGGTGTCTAACTCTGAACTTTTAAATGAGTCACATAAGCATGGTGTCCATTTAGATAACCTCACATCTCTCTGTACCGGAAAGGTAATTTCAGGGAAGAAGTGGGGACAGGTATCTTTTTAATTTAAGTGAGCAGTACCTGATCCTTCCTCAGTCACCATCCCAAGTCCTTCAGCTTTGTTTTGTCGCTCAAATGCATTTAGGTCGAGGACACTGCAATAACAGGGAGAAAAACATTTAGAGGACTAACAGAACCTTTCCTTTCTTCAGAAGGGCAAATGTATATCATGAAGTGTGAACCGAATGTTATTATGCATTGAAAACATACCCTGACTCCATGTCTACCAATAGTGTTTTTTCGTAGCAGACTACCTTTCCAGGGACCACACTGAAATGATCCATGTGAAAGTCAAATATATGGCATAAATGGGTTTCAACTTGGGAGAACATTACAAAGTCAGCAGGCATACTGAACTATAATTATAATAATCATGTTTTTCCAGTTGGAATAGCTTATCACATTAAGTATGTGTCAGGTTCTTTAGTCAAATGCTATCTGAATGATTTTAAATACTCTAAAAACTACAAAATGATCATAAATTATTTGGTTAAGGATTATTGTAGGGAAGATGAGAGGTGATCTCAAAGCTCACAGATAAAATGAAATGGAATTTTATGGTTTTCAAAAATCATATAGTATTCATTCTCAAATATGGAGAATATACATTAATTCTCCAAGGTCCTTATTTAAGTACAAGGAAGACTATTTTAAGACATTATTAACATGGAACAAGTTAGTAATGAAGACATTACTAACATTTAACAGCAAGATAGAATATAAGACACTTGCACGTTTTTGCCCCACTTGAAAGTGTGCTTAACCATTAAAAAATCTTCTGTGAACACAACATTCTAAAACAACTATATACTGCAATAAAAATTAAATTTAAAAAATTGTTTCAATAAAAAAATTTTCTGTGTATATGTACTGTCAGTAATGTAAAACAAGTACTTTTAAAGATACAACCACTGAGTGGAACTAAAGCCAGGAAAGCAGGTGCTTACCTGCATGACTGCATCAGGCCAGCCAGGCTCTGAAAGAAGCCCACGTCCTTTTTCTCCTTGAGGTAGTCAAGCATTTTCTGCAGTAAACAGATAAACCACATGGTCACTGAACACAAATCTTATTTTTTGTTAAATAAGAAACAACAAAACATTCTCTCTATGCTAAAATAAAGATAAAAAATATCAGTGCACACAAACATGACCATGAAATAGTGACACGCGTGTCACATCAAGAGGCTTGCACATTTCTGCGCATGTGCAGCAGGACATACCCATGGCTTTGCCTTACAAAACACCAGGAGCAGCATAAATATCGGGGAAAATAGAACTCTTAGTTCTCTTCAAGTCACTCTGTAAGTATTTGCAGATTCAGATACTTAGTTCAAGTTTACTGGGAACAAGGCCCACCTGAATGCTATTCACAGATTTCACTACAAAAGTGAGCTCCAATGCAAGTTTGATGCATGACGCAGGGCACTCAAAGCTGGTGCTCTGGGACACACCAGAGGGATGGGGTGGGGAGGGAGGTGGGAGGGGGATTCAGGATGGTGGGACACATGTATACCCATGGCTGATTCACATTGATGTGTGGCAAAAATCACCACAATATTGTAAAGTAATTAGCCTCCAATTAAAATAAACAGATTAATAATAAAAAAAAAAGTGAGCTCCTTAAAAAGCGGTCATCCAAGAGCTCTGGGAGAAGGCAATGGCACCCCACTCCAGTACTCTTGCCTGGAAAATCCCATGCATGGAGGAGCTTGGTAGGCTGCAGTCCATGGGGTCGCTAAGAGTCAGACACGACTGAACGACTTCACTTTCACTTTTCACTTTCACGCATTGGAGAAGGCAATGGCAACCCACTCCAGTGTTCTTGCCAGGAGAATCCCAGGGATAGGGGAGCCTAGTGGGCTGCCATCTATGGGGTTGCTCAGAGTCGGACACACCTGAAGTGATTTAGCAAGAGCTCTGACTACCATACGCTGCTAAGACAGAAATTCAGTTTTCATTACCGTGGTCTCTAAACTCAAGGAATGGTGGGAATCATTTGACTATTAATTTTTCTCTGTTCTCAGAATGATGTCCAGATTCTGTAGTCAACATATTGGTTAAACATAAATGTAAAAAATACTAACACAATGCATTGCTGTGAGTATATTGTTACATGCCATAGGGAAAGAGCTACTTCGAATGTGAATAGGATGTGCTGTAGGTTTCAAATAAGTACATTCAAGAAGATAAGAGAAACACTAAGAGGATAAAGACACTGATCTTCTCTGAATCTTAAATCAGTTCAGTTCAGTCACTCAGTCGTGTCCGAAAATAGCAGGGAACAATTCCTTCTACCAGTGCTATTTAGACAGGGCTCAACTAAGCAGTCAAAATGGTGGTAAGTAATCTTTTTCCAGAAATTAGAGTTAAAGGTAATATAAAACTAAATATGTGAAGGCTGCATACACATCCACAAAGTGCAGTGTGTGTGTGTTTGCACACACATGGATACACCTACACATGCGTGCTAAGTCACTTCAGTCGTGTCCGACTCTGTGCGACCCCATAGACGGCAGCTCTCCAGGCTCCCCTGTCTCTGGGATTCTCCAGGCAAGAACACTGGAGTGGGTTGCCATTGCCTTCTCCAATGCAGGAAAGTGAAAAGGGAACGTGAAGTCGCTCAGTCGTGTCCGACCCTCAGCGACCCCATGGACTTCAGCCTGCCAGGTCCTCCATCCATGAGATTTTCCAGGCAAGAGTACTGGAGTGGGGTGCCACTGCCTTCTCCACACATGCATAGACACATACAAACACAAACACATAAAAACATAGCCGTTTTGGGGTGTATGTGTGCTGTGATAACTTACTGGTATAATAAACATGAAGCAGTTATTAATCATTGGTCTTTTAAAACAAAATAAACATGATTTATATGGCAAAGGAAGGTATATCTGAAGGTTTAGAGAGAAGATGAAAAGATATATACATACAGTGAGTATATTTATTACATGATCTCCCAAGGTTCCTTTTGACTCCAAGGATTCTGGAGATATATACATATATATATATTTATAAATATATATATATATATAAAATTAAGATCTTTTGAAGTAATACATAAGCTAAGGGAACCTATTTCTTGATCAGTATTGTGGAGAGATTAGGTAAGTTTTCTTTATTTTTCCTTACATTTTAAAGAAGTCATATAGTCTTTTACTGTGGAAATCAAAAAAGAAAATCTGTAAATTGGATAGGAAAAAAATTCACTTTTATTTTTATTAAATTTTAACTGAAATTTTGGAGAAGGCAATGGCACCCACTCCAGTACTCTTGCCTGGAAAATCCCATGGATGGAGGAGCCTGGTAGGCTCCAGTCCATGGGGTCGCTAAGAGTCGGGCACAACTGAGCGACTTCACTTTCACTTTTCACTTTCATGCATTGGAGAAGGACATGGCAACCCACTCCAGTGTTCTTGCCTGGAGAATCCCAGGGACAGAGAAGCCTAGTGGACTGCCCTTTATGGGGTCGCACAGAGTTGGACACGACTGAGGCGACTTAGCAGCAGCAGCAGCAACTGAAATTTAGCATTCCTTTCAACAAGTAATCTAAGCAACAAACACAAGTAGGATTAATAATGGCTATGATTTTGTTACCAATAAGGATTTTGGATATTTTCCTATCACATTACAGTTGTTATAGCTACTTAAAAGTATTTAATCTTTTCTTCTCAATAATTATTAGACTAAGCACTAGATCTTTTACTTAATGAATTCATAACGAAATAAACAACCTTATATAACATTATGATAACCACATTTCAATATACTTTATTTCTTTTGTCAACCTGTGTAATTTTACTTCATGTACTTACAAACATTACACCAAGAAGAGGCCAGGGATTTCAATCCAATTATAACATGTAATGATTATATTTACAGTAAAAAAAAGCACACAATTTGAGAACAAGGTAAAAATGAATTTTGCAGTTCTTCTACTACTAGTTTGGCCAAAAATATTGTTCATATTTTCTTATAAGATATTACAGAAAATCCCAAATGAACTTTTTGGCCAACTCAATACTTCACCTAGTTCAAAACTTAGCCAATCCAAAAGAGGCCATCAACATTTTCTGTTTTTCTTTTCTTAGACTCAAAGGTCTTCTCGGAGCATATTCATGGCTTTGTCCCACTGTAGTGATTCCCACCTTAGTGATTCTGAGGTTCACAACAACTTGAAGTCAAACATTCTAAGGTTCTCACTAGCCTTCCTGTCCTTCAATGAGAGAAGTCCTTTACCTGCCTCACTAATACTTAGCCAAGAAAGAATAGTTATTAGTTCCCTGTTCATCAACTGTTCTTTCTCATATACAAGCCAAGATATAAAAATAAGAGTTTTAGAATAACACAATCTGAAGTTTATATTATATTTTACTGTTTTTCAATGAGCATAAGAATTTTTTCTGTGCTCAGAGCCACACTGTCAGATGTGGCCCCAGAGTCATGAAATACATGCTTATTAGTCTGTTCCTGTTTTTTTTTTTTCTCCCTAAGTCGCTCAAATATATATATATTTTAGTGAAGTAAACTTGATTTACAGTATTGTATTAATTTTTGCTAAATAGCAAAGAGACTCAGTTATACATACACATACCTTTGTTTTATATTCTTTTCCATATGGTTTATTGCAGGACAGTGAATACAGTTTCCTGTGCTATACAGTAGGATGTTGTTGGTTATCCACTCTGTATATGATAGTTTGCATCTTCTAATCCCAATTTCTATTCCCTCCCCTACTCTCCTCCCCCTTGGTAACCACAAGTCTCTATATCTGTGAGTCTGTTTTCATTTTGTAGATAGGTTCAACTGTGGAATATTTTAGATTTCATATATAAGTGAAATATGGTGTTTGTCTTTCTCTTTCTGAGATACTTCACTTCTTATGAAAACCTCTAGTTGTATCCATGCTGATGTGAGTGTCATGGCATTATTTCATTCTTTTTAATGGCTGAGTATTATTCCATTGTGTATATGTACCACTTCTTATTTATCCATTCATATGTCAATGGGCATTTAAGTTGTTTCCATGTTTTAGCTATTGTAAATTGTGCTGCTATGAACGTAGTAATACATGTTTCTTTTTCAATTATAGGTTTTTCTGAATATATGTCCAGGAGTAGGATTGCAGGATTATATCTTAATCCTATTTTTAGTTCTCTGAAGAACCTCCATACTGTACATACTTTTCATAGTGGCTGTACATTCCCACCAACAGTGTAGGAGAGTTCCTTTCTCTTCACACACTCTCTAGCATTTATTATTTATAGTTAAGTCACTCAGATACTCTTATTCTAACAAACGTACAGATCTTTGCATTCAGTTGTATAGAGACATTGCATTATCAAATCCCCCGTCCTGATAACGTCTAACTTTCAAACTGAATATAAAAACTTGGTTGGGAAGTGATTTTCTTATTTTAGGAGAATAGAAAGATTTCTAACTAGAAATAATTCTGAACAGTGCATCCTATTTACATGTTAACCCATGAGCCAGCTTCATACTAACTATTAACAAAATCTCAAGAGTCAATTCATAGGAGGTATAACACTATAAAACATGTTCCTGAACTAGGCTGCCTAGGGAAGGAAATTCATATTTCACTATTAAAACACAACAGCTGCTTTATGCTGACTTAGTCACATGAAATGCAGCATTGCAAATGACGACACCACATGACATGACTTCAGACTTCTAAAGAGAAACATTATCTATTGTCGTACCTAGAAGCTGTGTTTATTGTGCTAACTAGAAGATATCTGGATACTAGGACAAGACCATAAAATAAAGACATATTTTACATAGAAAGTGAAAAAAAAAAGTACAACTAATTGTTCTTTTACGATGATTGTTCAACAGGATGACTATATGGTCCATCTATTTGAAAAGCACATTATGTGAAAGGCTTAATGACATACCTGCTGTACTGTAGAGTTCCCTCCATTTAAGATAGCAATTCCAAGTTTCAAAGTAGCAGCCACCATGGGTCCAGTTTCACCTTAAAAATACAAAATATAGTGTTCCTTGTATCTCTTCACTTGCTACATTAACCAATTATATCTCAAAATGTGCACTTTTAAAGTCCTTATCAGCTTCCTACAAATGTGTGTCATGGTGGAGGAGGACAGACTGATGTATATACCAAAAAAAAATTAAGAGTCATAATGCATATTTTGCCATCAATGTTTTTACTAAATTCTGTGTAATATGTCCATGAGTTGAAATTACATGAGAAAGCAGAAAAAAAGAACAGGCAGAAACAAATGATTTTGAAATACTGATACTTAAAATTATTAAAATGTAAAACTAATCATGAGTAATAAAATAATATTGAAATGAACATAAGCCACTTAAAATTTTCTCCTTCCTCCCTCAAGTATGTTTGAACAACTTTTATGATTTTCATTTCATCACTTTTATCTTCATGTGTTTGTAGTAATGCTTTATTAAGATGACTAGTCATAATTTTGTTATTCAAGTAATAATTGACAAAATTTAAAATCCAACTTGTTGTCTATAATTTAGCATATTATGTTTTATTTTTAATGTAATTCACCTCCACTTATCTTAGAAATGAAACAATCCTTATATTTGGAGAGGAGTGTTTAATATCCACTATTACTTTTCTATTCCATTCAAATTAGAATAAAAAGTTTTCATAAAGAAGATGTTACTAATGGAAGAAAAAGCAGCTTGAATTGGCTGGCTATTGAAAAATGCAATAGCACTTCAACTGCTAAAAATGACTCACGTTAAAAATCTAAACATTTATATCAAGGGTCCTGAGGGCCACATCCAGCTTGGCACCTATTTTTGTAAATAAAGTTTTACTGAAACAAGGCCACACATTATCTCTAGATGGCAGACACTATGGCAGAGTTGAAGAGTTGCCCCTGAGACCCCAATGGCTTGAAAAACTGAAAATATTTACTACCTGGCCTCTCACAGAAACTGTTTGCCCACCCCTGATTTACCTGATCAGTTTGTTAGCACTGTGTCCCAATATAATTTCCAAAACTTAATGAACAGAAACAAAATAGATCTTTCAGTAAGACTCTGATTGAAAATAATTAACATTGGATTGGGCAATAGAGAGTTGGCCTTTATGAATTCACCTGACTTCATCATAAACATCAAATTCAGAGACTAAATATATCAGTATAATACAAATAAGGGTGCTCCCAGGAAAATCTGAAGAATCAACCCTTCCAAGGTAGGGTAATGAGCCTCACCTTTGCTGGCACTGATGGTCTGCAGCACCATCTCAGCAGCACCGCGGTCATGGAGCCTGGCTTGTTGGTATAGAAGCTTTTGCTTTTCCATTTCTTTTTCCTGAACACAAATCCCAACCATTTATGTTGCGACTATCATTAAGCAGAGTAGCTTTCTATAAACCATATTTTCATCATCTCTTCATGTATGGGCTCTATGACAACATTATGGACCATTTCAACACCAACAATGTTATTCAACAGATGTTAACATAGTCAGCTCTTGATTTTTCCCTTTATATTTCTTGTGATAGACTTTTGGTACTTGTTTATCAGGATGAATTTTCTTAATTTTAATGACTGGATTAGTCCAAAGCCTGTATGATACTTTTGAAGTACTATACTTCATCATTGAAACTTGCACTTTCTGAATGATACATTTGTGCATCAGTTTGTCATGTTTTTAATCATCTCCCAAGTCATGGCCATAACTTGATACTGCTCAGCAAATGGCTTGAGTTGTAAGTTATCACTGAGTGACAGAAAAACATCAACTGAGGACGTGTTGGAGTTTAAGCAAAATTGAAAGCTGATATGGATAAAAAGGTAGGCTTCAACTAAGTAGTGAACTTATGATAACGGATCTCCCCAGTTCCCCCCAAAGGATAAAAGAAGCAATGTGCCTTTATATTTTGTATTCTCAGGTGGTAACAAACAATACTGCATGGTACTGCTAGAGCAATGGCTGGAGATTGTTCTTTTCTACTTAAACTACCACTGAAAATATACAGAAGGAAATCAAAATAAAATATAAAGGCACAGCAAGTTCAAGACTGGTAGGATCATTCACTTGAGCTATTCAGTTCGCTGGAGAATTGAGACGGAACCAAGCAGTATAAGTTGCAGAATGAAAGTTGCATAGAGCCCTATGACAGCGCGTCCATCAAATGGCGTGGTAGAGAAGCTTAGTCAATGGGACATGAAACAGTCAATTAGTATCATGTCCATAAACACAACGGCCAAAACATATATGACCTAAGAGCAGGAAGAGCTGCAGCAGAAGTAGCCAGAGTGACAGCTTTGCTGCCGTAAACTTTCCATCCAAAGTACGGAAAATAGACACTGGAAGATGGAAGAGGTTTAAAAAATGAAGGCTTGCTAGTTACAGAATATGAAAAAGAAAGTAAACTAAAAGGAGGGGGGGAAGAAATGGGCTCAAACAAATGAAAAAAGAAACCTTTAAATCAAAAGCAACCAACACAGACATTTATGCTGTTACCAGAGAGTTCTCGCCGAGGCTGGCAAATTTGTCTCTTAAATCTTTGATAATATCGTGCTGCGAAAACAAAATTGATCAGGGTTTTTTTCACACTATATAAGAGCTCCTGTGATTAATTTTATTTTTTCTTAAATTATGTGATAGGCCTAAATGGAAGCAGAGAAAAGAAAAAAAAAGGCAGCTTTGCTTTATATGTAGCCATGCTAACATCTAAAAGGTTTGCCTTCATGTTTAAACCTCTTCCTGTGAAGTCAAAAACAAAACGAAAACAAAACCACACAGACACACAAAATCATACTGTAATTACAACACAGTTTGAGAAAAACTGAAAGAAGACCCTTTTGTCTGCTCTTCAGGTGTTTTATAAAATTAGTGAGCAACATTTGATTCTTCCTTTTAGACCCAACAATCTTTGACTTTCCTCCCATTGCCAGAGCTATTTATGGAACTTTTACTTCCCAGTTTTCCCTTTGTGAAAGGCTTTGCCCGGAAAACAGTGATAAGAAATTATTGGCTTAAGGAACTGCACTATAATTTTTATCAACTAAAGAAGCAAGGGAGCTAGAAAGAGTGATTCGTCTATTGACTCAGTAGAACATACAAAGATAGTCATCAAGACATCCAAAGAAGATGGAAGATGCCAGCATGCTGTATATTCTTGAGGAAAACAATAACAAAAAACAATGGCCATTGGTGCTCCAAAAGTAGGTAGACCAACCCAAAGACCTGCCAGGGCCACTTGCACAATAGATTCTAAAGTCACAACATCCTCTTTAGTAACTGAAATCACTCATGATGGGTAGACCCTACAAGCACCAAGAAAGACAAGGTATCAAATTGCCTTCTTTACAAACTTAACTCCCTGAGCAAAGATTACTCATTTTTCTCATATAATATATAAATTCCAACAATAATGCTTTGGGGGAAATGATGAGACTCATTTGAAAAAAAAATGTTGAGCAAAAAAGATATGCTGATCTAGAAGTGGGAAAACTATTTCATAAAGAGGGATCGACCACTCTTTTGAATTTTTTCTGTTAGACTGAATTGGAAGCTCTCTCTTCAGAACATCTTTAATATTATTTATCTTTGTACTTTTTTGTCATTTGAGGACTGCTTCTGGGTATATAAAGCTCCAGGAGTTGGTGATGGACAGGGAAGCCTGGAGTGCTGCAGCCCATGGGGTTGCAAAGAGTTGTACATGACTGAGCGACTGAACTGAACTGAACTCTGGATGTATAATTTAATCTCATTAGAAAGTTGATCATGACATAAAAAAATAAAACTTTGAAAGGGAAAATAGAAAGTTTTCATGCAATAAAATAATGGACTATGTGGAAAACATCTTCCATTTTATATCTACTGCAGATTAGCTTTTCTAAGCATACTGGAGACAGATCTTTTAAAAGTATCTTACTTGGGGAAAACAGCAAGTATCTACTATAGCATTTCTCCAAGTAAGATACTTTTAAAAGATCTATCTCCAAGGAATCCTACTAGTTTTAAAAAGTAGGGTTCCTTGTCCCTTTCCACTTCAAATTCCATTTGAACTGCCTAAGGGTGTTATACATGCACTATACCTTCAACCTATAGTTTCAGTCTTTAAATTATTCCAAGGTCACAAAGGAAGGTTAAGGGAAAAAAAAAAAAAAACAGGAACAGCTCCACAATTTGAATTTTCCCTTAGGCAAAAAGTTCTGATCACCAAAAGCAACCAAGCATTATCAGCTCTTTTCTAAATAAGATTGTTATGAGTTTTTCAAGGTCAAGGGTGATCACATCTCAGACCTATGATAAAATCACAGTCATTGAATGGAAGTATTCAACATCATGATTTGCTTCTACTATAACTGAAGTCTGTAATAAAATTGCTAATAATCCTCCACTTTGTCTAAGAGTGGCTCAAGTCTTTAGCACTTGATGGAGGGGAGGGAGGGAGGAAGGAAGGAAGGAGAAAGATCTGAAGGAAAAAAAAGCCATTCGATTCTTCAGAAATTTGCTTTATATGAGAAAAAATATTGAGATAATAATAAATTATACCGTCCCTTGCTTCTTGATGGAGAAAACAGTTTATCCCCACAATAGAGATGAAAATATGATGACAGCAAAGAAATTCACACTGTTTCTGAAGGACCCTCCTGATTTCATGGAAATCACAGTTTGAGGACAACAATTCTATAGCCTATGCATGCTACTGGCTTGCATTTTGTTGCATTTTCAACTCTTCAGCAACTAGTGAAAAGGTTTTCATATGTTTTCGTCTTAAACTGAATATGAAAGCTGATTATAAGTGGAGAGAAATTTCCAAGAGATGAACCCTTTCTAAAAAAGTCATAATGTAGTAATGTTACAAGTCAATATTAAATCATCTTATTTGGCATCTTAAATGTAGTCATAATCTACAAGGTGATGTTGAGACTTAGTATTTCAAGAAGAAAACATCAAAATACAGAAGATTTAATTAAATAACTAAGAGGACAAAACTGAAAGGCAGTGAAATAGTACTAATAGTTTGGTTTACAACATAAACAGGCCAACTCAGACTAACGAAGAAACAAAAGTGATAGATAACAGTCACATTTCCAGAGATTCACCTAATTCTGTTCTGTATTCCAGCTTCCAAAACTATGGATTAGCCATATTCATATATGGGTGACTCCCAGTGCTAGGGAAACACTTAAAGATTATAATTTTACTCAACAATGGATGGTTCCCCAAATTTTTAACTTTTTAAAAAACCAAATGTACATGGAGGTTTCTAGAAGTAAAGCTTCATGAGGAAAAGGATCACTGCTTGTTTTTTTTTTTTATATTAAACACGAACCAGTACACATACACTGAATACCCAGTAGCTCCCTGCACATTAAAGATGTTCAAGAATGCATAAATGAATGATGCAACTGAATAATGTGATATCATTTAGTATGCTAAATTAATCCGAAACTTAACAAACATTTTCTTTTATCTGAAGAGCTACTAAGTTAGTAACATGTGAAAAGTTTAGTTTCCTTTTAGTACATGGTCTATTAAGTTGAATTATACACACACAAAAAAAGAATAATTCTCAAACTGTAGTTTTTAATTCATTTAGCAGCTTAATTTTTTCCCTGTACCTTTCATTACTACACATCCTCTTTGTTGCTGAACTATCAAATGGTACAATAATCTTCCAGAGTTGTTCTCAATAGGATGTTAAAAGTTTGTAATGTTCTCTTTAATTTAAAAAAGTGTCTTTACCCAAAATAAACTTTGTTTAAATACCAAAAATTTACCAATATACGATCAGAGACAACAAAATCACTAAACCAGAAAAATTTAGTTCAGATAATGTGTTGGGAGGCTCTGAAAGTCAGACTTTATGCTTTACTTCTTCCTGTATCAGATACACTTGCATTTCTTAGAATATCATTTTCACTAGATTTGGCATATTTAGAACTAATTAATACTACCGTGAACTTCCAGATGTTCAAGCTGGTTTTACAAAAGGCAGAGGAACCAGAGATCAAATGGCCAATATCTGCTAGATCATTGAAAAAGCAAGAGAGTTCCAGAAAAACATCTATTGCTGCCAAAACCTTTGGCTGTGTGAATCACAATAAACTGTGGAAAATTCTGAAAGAGATGGGAATATCCGACCACTTGACCTGCCTCTTGAGAAATCTGTACGTAGGTTAGGAAGCAACAGTTAGAACTGGACATGGAACAACAGACTGGTTCCAAATAGGATAAGGAGTACATCAAGGCTGTATATTGTCACTGTGCTTATTTAACTTATATTCAGAGTACATCATGAGAAATGCTGGGCTGGATGAAGCATAGCTGGTATCAAGATTGCCAGGAGAAATATCAATAACCTCAGATATGCAGATGACACCACCCTTATGGCAGAAAGTGAAGAAGAACGAAAGAGCCTCTTGATGAAAGTGAAAGAGGACAGTGAAGAAGTTGGCTTAAAGCTCAACGTTCAGAAAACAAAGATCATGGCATCTGGTCCCATCACTTCATGGCAAATAGAGAAACAGGGGAAACAGTGGCAGACTTTATCTTTTTGGGCTCCACAATCACTGCAGATGGTGGCTGCAGCCATGAAATAAAAAGACGCTTGCTTCTTGGAAGAAGTTATGACCAACCTAAACAACATATTAAAAAGCAGAGACATTACTTCACCAACAAAGGTCTGTCTACTTAAAGCTATGGTTTTTCCAGTAGTCATGTATGGATGTGAGAGTTGGACTGTGAAGAAAGCTGAGCGCCGAAGAATTGATGCTTTTGAACTGTGGTGTTGGAGAAGACTCGAGAGTCCCTTCGACTGCAAGGAGATCCCACTAGTCCATCCTAAAGGAAATCAGTCCTGAATGTTCACTGGAAGGACTGATGTTGAGGCTGAAGGCCACCTGATGTGAACAGCTAATTCATTTGGAAAGACGCTGATGTTGGGAAAGACTGAAGGCGAGAGAAGGGGACGACAGAGGATGAGATGGTTGAATGGCGTCACCAACTCAATGGACATGAGTTTGAGTAAAGTCCAAGAGCTAGTGATGGACAGGGAAGCCTGGCGTGCTGTAGTCCATGGGGTCACTAAGAGTCAGACACGACTGAGCAACTAAACTGAATACTATGCTGGGCTCAGTTGGTAAAGAATCTGCCTGCAATGCAGAAGACCTTGGTTGGATTCCTGGGTTGGGAAGATCAGGCTGGAGAAGGGATAGGCTACCCACTCCAGTATTCTTGGGCTTCCCTGGTGGCTCAGCTGGTAAAGAATCTGCCTACAACGCAGGAGGCCTGTATTCCATCCCTGGGTTGGGAAGATACCCTGTAGAAGGGATAGGCTACCCACTCCAGTATTTTGTCCTGGAGAATTCCATGGACTGTCTAGTCCATCGGGTCATAAAGAGTTGGACATGACTGAGCGACTTTTACTACTATGCTAAAGCTATAAACCCAGCTGAGTTAAAATGATTTTCTAATTCAAGATCCTATTGACAAATTTATAATATGCAACAAAAAGCTCCAGTAACCAAGTACAAAATGAAAGGAAAGAATGAGTAACTCTAATATCAGAGGTTATCAAATTAGCAATGTTATGCTGATTTATCATTAGAGGGCATGCAGTTTGTCCTGAGTACAATGTTGACTTAAAACAGCCTTCATCTACCTATTTGTTTGTTTAAGCCTTAAAAGCACTGGATACTGCCTTGACTACAGAGAATAAGTGCCTATGCAGTCTACTAAGAGAGCCTGACAAAGGAGAGAAAAAGGATAATAAGGTGACTTATGACCTCCCATAAGTACAAACAGCTGACTCATTGGAAAAGACCCTGATACTGGGAAAGACTGAAGGCAGAAGGAGAAGAGGGTGACAGAGGACAAGACAGTTGGATGGCATCACTGATTCAATGGACATGAACTTGGGCAAATCTGGGGAGGTGGTGAGGGACAGGGAAGCCTAGCGTGCTGCCGTCCATGGGGTTGCAAAGACTTGGACACAACTTGGCAACTGAACAACATGACCTCCAATCACAGGAAGAAATGGTTAGATGAGAAGGTGCCAGAAGGTTGGAATAATTAGAAGAAGCAGTTAGAAGAAATTGTATCATAAAATGATCACAGCAACTCATTATTTGGATTTTGAGCTCTCCCAATTCTAGTAGTTCAAGTATTAATATTTACAATTCTAAGTTTTCACAAATGGTTATTAATCCCACCCCAGACTAACTCTTAGCTACACTTTAAGTACTTGACACAGTCTCAAATTCCCTGCCAGGTGTTCCCTGCTTAGCTGAGAGAAGGATTTTTCTTGAGACTGTCTTGAGGATTCACAGACCGTCCATTCTTCAAGACACCTGGTGCTTATTCTACATTAAACTATCCCATGACGGCATCTATACACCTGGACTTTATTGTATTAATTCTCAAATAATTACATTTACTGAATTACCAAGGACCTTTTTCATTATATCACACATTGTTATTCCCAAGAAGGTCCTCCGGAAGAAAAATGCTTCAGGTATTCTTTTTTTTTTCTTCCTGAAACAAGAAGATTGTCTCTGTATTTTATTGATAAAGCAAATTTTTACATTTATATGGTTTTATGTTGACTCCTAGAAACCTTGGCATCAGTAGTACTAACAACCTGCAGCAAATTAGCAACACTGTGGCATGAACTTCTGGATTACTCATATTCTTAGAAGACCCCTAAATGCTTTCCATCTCCCAATACATTTTTTCCTTTATCTAACTGTATTAGGTATAATTATGTGGTATTTTAAATAACAAGCGAGGAAGTGATAGAGATACATATACATGTACAGAAGCTAGACATTTCCTATAAATCATTTTTATTGTGAAATCCCTACACTAAAAAAAAAATGGAGTTCTTCTTTTTCATTCCTTCAGAAAAGATCAGAAGAAAAATAATCAAAATTTGCATGCTTCTAATTGGTATTTATGCACCTAGAAATCTATAAGAGTTTTGAAATTGTCCTGAAAAATGAAAAGAACTTCTGCAAAACCAGCAAATCAGACAGTTTTAAAGGTGGATATTACCCCTTAGAAAACAGCTCAAAGCTTTCAGTCCAAAGATGAAAACGCTGAGGCAATTAAATATGACCTGCTGAAGGTCATCTGGTTAGCATCCAGATGAGAACCCAGATCTCCTACCTTATGAGGTTCTGCACTCACTATGCTGAAAAATTTCCTCGTGGACTTCTCTGGCTTGATTTTGGTAAAGAAGGGAAATTGATTAAATATAATGATAATAGCAAATACTTAGAGCTTGCTATGTGATATGCAATGTTCTGAGTGGAATATGTATATAAATTAATTTAATCCTCATCACAATCCTATGAAGTAGAGACCTTAATTAGCTCCATTTTATAGATAGGCAAATTGAGACTTAAGATTACATATCCATATGGTGGAGCTGGGATTCAAACACAGGTGGTCCATTCAAGTGTCTATGCTCTTAATGATTCTGCTGTATCTCATTTCCTGTACATAACGTGGTCAAGCATAAGCTTCAACTGAGATTACGATTATTATTATTGTATTTTATGTGATATTAGAGCATAGTTGATTAATGATGTTGTGTTAGTTTCAGGTATACAGCAAAGTGATTCAGTTATACATTATCTATTCTTTTTAAAATTCTTTTTTTCATTTAGGTTATTACAGAATATTGAGCAGAGTTCCCTGTGCTGTATAGTAGGTCCTTGTTGGTTATCTATTTTAAATATAGCAGTGTACACATGTCAGTCTCAACTGGGATTATTTTTAAAAACAATAGCACATGAAGTCAAATTATTGTGCATATCAAACGCACAATTAGCTGCACAATTAGATGTTTAAATATGTGTTGTCTACATATCATATGCTCTTTAGGGCTACACATGCGTGTGTATAAATTAACATATACAATTTAGAGGACTGTGCTTTGGGGGAATTTTCCTTGTATCAGGACCAGTACTCTAGCCTACCCTAAACCCCCTTCTCTCTAAGTCTTAGCAATTTGTCTTGCTTCTGAAGTACAGTGGCCCTAGAAACGGTTTGTACCAGTTATTCGTTTATGAAAGCTAACTCTTAGCACCATGACCACTGTCTAAGGAGACCACATACTGATGGAAATGGAGAGAGAGCAGTGCCTAGACACTCAAGAGGCTGAATCCAAGTTGGTTCTGGTTTCCCCAGGGGTCTGCCTTCTGGAAGAGCTGATTAATATCAGGAGATAAATGAACAAATTAACACCCTGTGACCAGAAGTGCCCCCTTTTCCCCAGGAAGTACCATTCCATGATGCATATGGCTTCTTCAGGGCCATCTAACACAACCAAGCAAATAGCTATACTGCTGGTTTGCTGTGGTTAACTAGTCAGCTCAAGAATGCATCACTGTGTTCTCTCTGCCTCCAAGTATCAGTTCTCTCTTTCCTCACCCTTACTTCCCTAAGACTGTAACAACTCCAACAAAGTGCTAGCAAATAACCTCTTTGCTCTGTTTTCTACAGAACCTGGGCTAAGATGGGAGGGTATTACTTGAGATCAACAATTTCAGTATATAAAAATGGAGTTGGCAGACTGCAACAATAAGCATGAGTATTAGAGAACACTGGCCATGAAAATTCCTTCCCCCCTTCCCTTCAACCGTTCAACAGTATGACAGCAACTCAACACTCTAGAGTCCATATGTTGATACCACAGAGCTTCTGAGGAAGAAACTAAAGAAGTATAAACTTTCTTAATAAAAGAGATAATTATTTCCATGTTTTATAACCATAGATGTATCTCAATTTTTAAAATATTTAATAGTTCTCTTTGGTTAAGATTCATGAAGTTATTATAATTTAAATTACTGTGCTCTTATAAACAGGAGTAAATAAGCCCTTCAGAGATTAAATTATGAGTAGCTATTGGAAAGGGAACATCTTATAGTCAATTCCTTACCCCCAAAATGAATTCTATTCAAAATTAGAATCATTGGAGGGGCCAAATAAAAGTATTTTTATCATGGTATTTAGCTATATAACATCGGTCCTTAAGACATTTTAGACCTAAATTGATTCCTCCACATGTAATCATACATTCTTTGGAATGTGAGCTGGGTATTGCTCTAAGTATTGGGTGGGTATGATTTCGCTTTAGTTATGTCTGAGGCCCATCAGGGAGAAAACACAGATTAATCTAAATTTTTATTACAGAATATCAACTCTGCCACAGCCATATTTGGCACTGAAGACACAAGGAATTCTCCTTAATCAATAGTACAGAATAATAGGACCTCAGGGACTCACCAGAGAATTCATCTGTGAAGTAGAAACTGGGCATTTGCCAAAGGATGATGCAACTTGCTTAATATTGTACTTGAGAAAGATGGTCTAGAAAGCGAGTTAATGGTCCATTCCTCTAGATTACTTAAGCTTCACTGTCATTAATTTAGGTTTTTCCATAACTAATAAATCTATATTATAGCACTTAACATTCCACAGAAATGCCTTCATTGAATTATCACTGAACGCTGCACCCTCAGATTTGAAAGAATGGTAATAGGAGAAGTAACCATTGGAACAATGTTTCTGTATGTTTTGAAAAATCTTAATTTAAAAATGTGGTCTGCTCTGTTACCAAAGTTTCTTGTTGTTCTAGGTGAGAAAAACCCGTCATGCTCAGAAAAGTTACTTGACTTGAAACATTATTATTTCTTATTATTATGTGTTTCGCTTATGAAAAATTCAAAGGCCAGAAAAGCTCTGGACTGTAGTAATTAACACTCTGGGTCATTGCTGAAACATTTCTTTCCTTTCAGTTAATACTGGCTTCTTTATCAGATTTAACTATCCCTTTGTATAGTTTTTGGAGAAGGCGATGGCACCCCACTCCAGGACTCTTGCTTAGAAAATCCCATGGACAGAGGAGCCTGGTGGGCTGCAGTCCATGGGGTCGCGAAGAGTCGGACACGACTGAGCGACTTCACTCACTTTCATTTTCACTTTTATAGTTTTAATATTAAAATAGCCTGAAGTCAAAGAAATATATAACTACTAATTATGCAATAAAATTTTTAATAATTAGTTGTAGGTAAATATACATATATTACAGATTAAGCTGGGAATTAAATTATCAACTTAAATCAGGCAAGTTTTAACAGGATCTCATCAGTAAAACACATGTGACGGAAGAAAAGGGCTGGCTAATACCAGGCACTTTAGCCTCTACTCCTTGTTTTCCATGTTTCTTGAGCTTTATTTAGTTTACTTTATTCCTCATGGAAATTTTCCTTATAATGCTACCTTTTTAATCTACTTCTTTCTTCTTCTCAGTATCTTTATAGACAGAGAATTTAAGTAGAAAGTACAGCAAATATTAATAATCAGCCAGTTATTGGGATAAAATTCAATAATCACACACACTATGTTATTCCCAGATTTATTTAATATAATTTGTTTAAAGAATTACTGAAACTACCAAATGACCTTTCAAATTCATTATAACTTAGATGAAAAATTCCACTATCTGACTATAGCTAAATGATGTTAGCCAACCAGACATCTCAATGTAAAAAGTCTAGGACGTTACTAAATTTATAAAGAGAAAGTAGTAATTCAGTTGTCTGGCCAAATTTTTTCAGTTGTGTTATTTGTATCAGAGAGTCAATTTCAGACAAAATTATCCTCATAGGTTGTTGACTCTGTCAACTCTCTGAAAACCATGATCCTCTATTTTCAACTTGGGAAGAGTTCAGGCTGTTTACTTACATAGTATATATTTTACAAATAGATTGTTACACATATTAGGCATAAATGATTACAGTACAAAATTACATGAAGAATGAGTAAAGCACTGGTTACCAAGTGAAAATTTCCAAATCTTGTCTATTGTGTTATGTATATGAATATATGGCAACCACCAGTAACTTTAAAATCCTCTCTTCTGCTGGGACAGTCATATCTGGTGGCCTCTAGCTCCTTTGGGGGGATTAATTACCAGGTTTCACCATTATGTGAGCTTCTCTCCCAACATCCTAAATCCATGGCATGTAGCCCATTCTCCCAGGTGGGGCTCCACAGTCTCCTGATTTCTTGTTCTCAGTATGACCTGAATCCTACACTCTAAATGCTAAGATTCCACTACCAGTTATTTCCAGACTTTTTTTTTCTGAATAGGGAACCTTTCTAATGTCAGCAAATTTGATCCTATTTACCAAATTGTATTTGCTTTTAGTTCTTCCTGAAACTACATTCCTGTTCAGAGTAAAATGGTTTTCTTAACCAGCAACACTTTCTTATCCCAGCCTTCCTTATCCACCCCCACTCCATGGATGTCAATATATACCCTGGGGCATGAACTGCAATGGTGTCTAATGAAATCAAATCTTTGGTGAATGTTAAGAGGTCCCTTCATATTTTCCAACCCTCAACAAGTCACAGGAATTCTATCTGAGATCATCAGTGATAAAACTATAAAAATCCACCAAATCAGGATTATATCCATTATACCTACTGATAATTATAATTTATAAATTTTATGCATATTATATGCCATTAAATTATATCCATTTGATTGGAGCTAAATCTAGTAGCATCTGCATGAAGTCAAATTTTAAAATGATATAACAATATATTTCTCCAAATATAAGTGAGTAAAAAAACATTATAATTTGTTTCTTAAAAATAGATTCTTTATGACATTCTAAATTCACTTTAACAGCAATAGTTCACTTTATAAAATAGAAGGCAAAAAAGGACACTCTACACTCAGAAGAGTTTTTTTTTTTCTTTTCTTTAACTAAAGTCATTATAGGCATTTTCTTTTTGGGATGTTTATGACCGATAATCGGAGAAGGCAATGGCAACCCACTCCAGTACTCTTGCCTGGAGAATCCCATGGACAGAGGAGCCTGGTAGGCTACAATCCATGGGGTCCCTGAGAGTCGGACAAGACTGAGCGACTTCACTTTCACTTTTCACTTTCACGCATTGGAGAAGGAAATGGCAACCCACTCCAGTGTTCTTGCCTGGAGAATCCCAGGGACGAGGGAGCCTGGTGGGCTGCCGTCTATGGGGTCACACAGAGTTGGACACGACTGATGCGACTTAGCAGCAGTAGCAGCAGCATGACCGATTTTCTGACTAAACAGTCTCATGAAAATAAAATGTAAGCTTAACAGGGTTCAAATGAAAGGCAAATTTTTGTGATTCTAAAATATTTTCTCTTAGCAAACTTTCCACACACTTAGCTCTTCAGAATATTCAGAGATAGAAAAGGTCATCTAGCTCTTTCCTATAAGGAAATACTAAGTCAACTCTGAAATCATGGAATATCCTCACTAATTACCAGTTGAAGGTATTTCTAGCACAAAGGAAAAGAAGATTATGTCTAATTCCACCAGCAGTACCATATATCATATCTCTTTTCTAGAAATGAGACCAGTATAAAAACTCTCAAAAGGGATAAGGCATGAAATGTTACAATGAAAAGTCACCAGCTAAAATTTAATCACCTAAAGGGTAGACTTTTTCATCTCAGCACAGTACTCAGTTCAAATGCAACATGGAGGATAAAATTTCAAATTATGAGTCATTTAAATTGCAAGAAGAATAAACTTATGTCAAGGAAGGGATACTGAAGAGACCAATTGCATTGGAGCTACAAACTTGGTACAAAGATTGCAAGATCTTTTTTTTTTTTTTTAAACAAAAGAATCCAAGATGTTGGGTCTAACAAAGGTAAATGTCACGAGAAACTGAAACTCAGACCCAGACAAATACACACATATATATAGTTTTACCTTGCTGCGTTGGGATCCTGTGACCTTAAGGAAGGATGAGGACAAGAAGCAAAATCGCAATAAACAATTGCTCGGAAGACAACCAATAGAGTATATATGGTGTGCACTTCAGAAAAATAGTATGACTTGCCGCTCACAGCTCATTCTAATTTAGCTCAGTTTCTTATCTTATTGAGACTAGAACACACATACATTAGAAAAGATTATAGTGTTATCTAGGAAATGAATCTTAAGGCATTTTTTCTCAGCCAGCAATAGTCATGGGTGATTCTCAAACTAGCCTGTTCTAGCATTTTTTTTTGCACAATGACTTCAGGGACGCAATGCCACAGGGATGCTCTCTTCCAGTTGTTCCAGAAAGGAGTCCTATTCAGTATCTACTCCTCACCTACACGTTTTCTGTGGGTCCACTTTAATTAAAGACTTACAGCTGGCTACTAATATATTTCCAAACTTTCAGCTCAAAACAGACACGTAAATTAAAAGCAGGAAAAAAAACAAAAAAAGGGTCTACTCTATTTCATTTAATTTTTTTGAAAATTAAAAAAAATAAATAAATAAGGAGAGTGGTAGTTAGCAACAGCTAGTCTTTCTTAGATATATATATTAAAAAAAAAGTGCAGCCTAAGCCAAGGGGGGAAATAATATTTGCTTTCTTTTTGGCTAAAGAATATTGAGCAATATTTCAAAGTATAGGAAATTTAAAAGCTGAGAAGGTTTGAGGGAAAATCATGTAATAGAACATAATTCTAGGAATAGATGCAATCCTGCCTCATGCAAGCAGACTGCGTGCCACCATTTACATATGTGCAGGGAATGAGTGACCTCATTGGGCAGAAGTCGAAAGAGGCCAAATCTTTCGGACTTCATTGATTCAGAAAAAAGTTCACACCAAGGCTTTAATTAGAAACTTGATGTTGGGTTGCTCTTCCATAAATATTTTTCTCCCATGGCTGCTGGAAATTTCAGACCCCATCCTTCACCGAGATGAGAACAATGTGAAGCAACCTCATCTCCAAGGGCTCTCAGGAACACTCATCCTGAACATATGGGCTTTCTTTAATTCTTTAACTAGCCTACGTTCCTTGGCCTTAACTTCAGCAAATGTTAGGACTCAAATTTGTCCATCCAGCTTCTGACATGCAGTTCCTTGACACAATAAGCTGCAATAAGCCATGAAGCAAGAAACATAAATGTCAGTTATAAGCTATGAAACAATGTTTCAACATAGATAAAAGACAAAAGTGAAAGATCCATCTTACTTCAAAACTCTTCACTTCCTCTTCCCCATCATCATCTTCCTCATCATGACAACTCTGATACATGTAAAAAAAAATGAGAAAAGGTCAACAGGATAAGAATATGCTGAGACAGAAAATATAAATGAATTAGCACAGAATAATAAATCACTTGTGCTACTTTATCAATATTATTTGAATATATTCATTATATGTAATAAGTTTACATGACATGATCAATGAATTTGTGAACTAAAAGAAAACTATACTGTGCAAATACTAAATCATCAATTTTATATATATCATAGAGATACTTATGAGGTCTGTATCATACTGTACATACTACTTATTCATGCATTTTCCTTGTTGAAATCAAGTTACAAACCTTAGACAACATCACTGTTTTCTCCTCTTTTATGCTTCCATTACACTGTGTTAATACAAACATATTTAATAGCTACGAATTAAAATTAACAGAAAGCAGTGTCTGTCTATTAATTAAAGTGAATCTTGTAATCTATTTTTTTTGATAAATTCATTTTTTGTTATATTTGGTCTATAGGAGGAAAGTAAAATTCCAACTGCTACCAACATCCTTCGTTTACAGAAAAATTATAAAACTGACCATTGAATTATTTTATTTTTCCAGAAATAATAAAGGAGCTGTGCATATATTCTTAATTAATTCCCACAGCTGAGAGTTCTGGTTACTAAGGAAGAAGAGCTGTGCGGTGGTTAGGAACATGCCCTGAGGATGCAGAGTGCCCAATTCAAATTTTGATGCTGCCATTTAAGAGCTTTTAGTCTAGGGCAAGTTCCTTTACCTTTCTGAGTCTCTGTTTTCTCATAATTAAAGTGTAAATAATAAAAACAACAACAAGATTCCTAACAGGATCACATGATTTAACATATGGACAGAAGTTCCTAACACTGTACAGGAGGCAGTGATCAAGACCATCCCCAGGAAAAACAAATGCAAAAAAGTAAAATAGTTGTCTGACAAGGACTGACAAATAGCTATGAAAAGAAGAGAAGCAAAAGGCCAAGGAAAAAAGGACAGATATATGCATTTGAATGCAGAGTTCCAAAGAATAGCAAGGAGAGATAAGAAAGCTTTCCTCAGTGATCAGTGCAAAGAAATAGAGGAAAACAATAGAATGGGAAGCACTAGAGATCTCTTTAAGATAATTAGGATATTTGGGAACTTTTCATGCAAAGATAGGCACAATAAAGGACAGAAATGGTATTGCACCGAACAGAAGCAGAAGCTATTAAGACATGACAAGAATACACAGAAGAACTATATAAAAAAGATCTTCACGACCTTTCATGGTTATCATGATTAGACATGATAGAGCCGGACATCCTGAAATGTGAAGAAGACAAATGAGCCTTAGGAAGCATCACTATGAACAAAGCTAGGGGAGGTGATGGAATTCCAGTTGAACTATTTCAAATCCTAAAAGATGATGCTGTGAAAGTGCTGCACTCAATATACCAGCAAATTTGGAAAACTCAGCAGTGGCCACAGGACTGGAAAAGGTCAGCTTTCATTCTAATGCCAAAGAAAGGCAATGCCAAAGAAGGCTCAAACTACACAACTGCACTCGTCTCAGACGCTAGCAAGTAATGCTCAAAATTCTCCAAGCCAGGCTTCAAACAGTACTTGAACAGTGAACTTCCAGACGTTCATGCTGGATTTAGAAAAGGCAGAGGAACCAGAGATCAAATTGCCAACATCTGCTGGCTCATGGAAAAAGCAAAAGAGTTCCAGAAAAACATCTATTTCTGCTTTATTGACTATGCCAAAGCCTTTGACTGTGTGGATCAAAACAAACTGTGGAAAATTCTTCAAGAGATGGGAATACCGGAACACTTAACCTGCCTCCTGAGAAATCTGTATGCAGGTCAGGAAGCAACAGTTAGAACTGGACATGGAACCACAGACTGGTTCCAAATAGGGAAAGGAGTATGTCAAGGTTGAATATTGTCACCATGCTTATTTAACTTATACGCAGAGTTCATCATGAGAAATGCTGGACTGGATGAAGCACCAGCTGAAATCAAGATTGCTGGGAGAAATATCATTAACCTCCGATATACAGATGATACCACCCTTATGGCAGAAAGCAAAGAAGAACTAAAGAGCCTCTTGATGAAAGTGAAAGAGGAGAGTGAAGCAGTTGGCTTAAAACTCAACATTCAGAAAATGAAGATCATGGCATCTGGTCTCATCACTTCATGGCAAATAGGTGGGAAAACAGTGGAAATGGTGACAGACTTTCTTTTTTGGGGCTACAAAATCACTGCAGATAGTGACTGTAGCCATGAAATTAGAAGACACTTGCTCCTTGGAAGAAAAGTTTTGACCAACCTAGACAGCATATTAAAAAGCAGAGACATTACTTCACCAACAAAGATCTGTCTACTCAAAGCTATGGTTTTTCCAGTAGTCATGTATGGATGTGAGAGTTGGACTATAAAGAAAGCTGAGCACCAAAGAATTAATGTTTTTGAACTGTGGTGTTGGAGAAGACTCTTGAGAGTCCCTTGGACTGCAAGGAGATCCAACTAGTTCGTCCTAAAGGAGACCAGTCCTGGGTGTTCATTGGAAGGATTGATGCTGAGGCTGAAATTTCAATACTTTGATGTGAAGTACTGAACACCAGATGTGAAGAACTTATTCATTGGAAAAGACCCTGGTGCTGGGAAAGACTGAAGGTGGGAGGAGAAGGGGACGACAGAGGATGAGATAGTTGGATGGCATCACCTACTCAATGGACATGAGTTTGAGTAAACTCCAGGAGTTGGTGATGGACAGGGAGGCCTGGCGTGCTGCAGTCCATGGGGTCACAAAGAGTGAGACACAACTGAGCGACTGAACTGAACTGAACAAATATGAATACTATTTAAGCAAATGAGAATATGAATACAAAACGTCTCTTAAGGATATAAAGTTGTACCTTCTCTCAAACACATCATCTCCTATATGTATTTTGTTACCTTCAGAAATACTGGGTATGAATAAGGTGTGAGTTGAAGAATACATTTAGAGAAGTTGGCATTTAGTAAAAGATGTGTTTGCTCTTATACAGAGAAATTTGTGACTCTTAGATGACAGGTATTTCAAAACAATCCTTTGTAAAGAGTATCATAAACCATTTAGTTTTTTTTTTTTTTAAGAAAATGTAGTGAGATTTGCTTTTAAAAAGGTTAAAATTTGTAATTAAAAATAATCTATTAAGCTTGAACTACAGAATTCAACAAATCCATAAGCTAAACTTGTACTGATTGGCATGGGAGCCACAAGAAAACTACAGCAGATGTCTAGCACTTTTTAATGTACTTAAGAGAAACTGAAAGATTTACAGGCATAGGAGATAAGTTTTTCAACAGCAAATTGCGTCCACGTAATATGATAATGCTAGATAAACTATAGGTTGTATTAGATGGTCCTGAAATATAGGACTCAATTTTCTGGATCAAACTGATCATTTCTAGGCAAGGAAGAGTGATCCTGTATGCCAGAAAGGAAACAAAAGTAAATAAAATCCATACATAATGGGGCAGAAGCATGACACAGAGAATTTGAAGAAAAAAATTAGAACCAAAATAGAAGATACGTCTTCAGACCATTCAGATATCTAGAGCAAAACTCAAAACCAGCAATGAGAATTCATAAGCATAAAGTTTACATGGGGTACTTCTCACCACCACCATCTGCTGGAAATTTCATTCTGCAAAACAAGGACATTTCATATCTTTTTCACTTGCCTTCCTGATTATGTCACTCCTCAGAAGACAGAGGATGCAAAAAGAAATTTTCAGGTTGAATTTCAAACTGAAATCCATTTTGGATGGATTTGGATGAGGTAGAAGAGAGAACTTTCATAACAAAGTGACCCTTGCATTTTATAATTTTAACCAATGAAGAACGAAACACTGGGCATAACTTAATGTGTATCTTCCAATAAATTAGTAAGAGCAAGAAGAGACAAAGTTTTTGTTAGCCAGAAACTCAAAAGAGTGTTTACTTTATGATGTTATTATTCTAGAGACTTCCACAGGGTTATCTTGTTTAAACTGGTAAAAGCAGTCCATTTGGACAGAACAGCTTCAGACAGTTTAGAAGGGATGCTGGGATATAAAGAGACATTCTGAGAATCAAGCACGAGTGATCACTATGAGGAGAAAACGAAAGGGCAACAGCAAACCAACGTGGATGAACTGGAAATTTTCTAAGATGTTCACAAGAACAAATACATACGATAGAAAGAGGGTGTAGGGAAGATTAAAACAAAACAAAACAAAACACATTAACACAAGGTTTAAAATAAAGCGTGGCCTGAAGAATACAAAGATTTAAAATGAATTTTAAACATACAGCCAAAGGAAGGAGAACAAGGAATACTAAGTTATGATTTAGTGCAGAAACTGTAGTAATAACAAGAGAAAGTGCAGAACTACTCGTCAGGGGTTTGCTTCAGACTTAACCACCAAAGAGAAGTAATTTTTAAATGTGAAAATTACCTACCCAAGAGAAATGAAAGCTAAGACCCCAATGAAATGTCATACCACATCCATCTTGTTGACAAAAATTGGTAAAACATAAAATATCAAATACTGGAGAAGATACGTATCACCAGAATCTCTTTTAAATGTAGCAAGGAGGAATGTAATTTGGGGCAGTAACTTTGGAAAACGGCTGGGCATCTTCTCAAAATTCAACATTCATACATCCTATGACCCATGGCTTTTGGACATGAATAAAAATAGGCATTTCAAGCCCATTTTCACATCAGCAAAAACAAAGATTCAACACAAAAGGTTACAAACAAAAAGGTAAATGGATAAGCTATTGCGTAGTTGCACAGGGAAATGTGAGTCAAATCAAATGATCTCCAGCCACACGAAAGCATAGGTGTATCTTAGAAAATGACAGTGTAACTATTAAGTACCAAAACTTTACTCATAGCATCATGCACTTTTAAAAGTTAGAACAACTAAAATCTTTAAAAGTACATAATTATATATATATATACACACACACACACACATATATATAATGTACACACATATATATAAAATGCATGTTTACACGTAATAGGGCTTCTCAGGTGGCTCAAGGATAAAGAATCTACTTGCCAATGCCAGAGACACAGGAGATGTGGGTTCAGTCCCTGGGTTGGGAAGATCCCCTGGAGGAGGAAATCTCTATTCACTCCAGTAGTCTTGCCTGGAGAATCCCATGGACAGAGCAGCCTGGTGGGTTACAGTCCATAGGGTCTTAAAGAGTCAGACACAACTGAGTGACTGACAATGCACACGTATATAATATATATAGTAATAAATTCATATAACTAATGAAAACTATGTAAAGCTCCTCTGTCCATGGAATTCTCCAGGCAAGAATACTGGAATGAGTAGTCATTTCCTTTCCAGGGTATCTTCCCAAGGATCAAACCTGGATCTCCCACACTGCAGGTAGATTCTTTACTGTCTGAATCACCATGGAAGCCCCCAAAGGAAAGCGAGGTTATCCTGAACAAGGGATACAAGATGATGATTTCCTCATATGGGGAGGCAGGGTATGGGTTAAAGAGAGAACCATTTTAATTAAGGTAGGTAATTATAAAGGTCTTAGCTTTTCTTACATCACTACAAACAAAGCTAGTGGAGGTGATGGAATTCCAGTTGAGCTATTTCAAATCCTGAAAGATGATGCTGTGAAAGTGCTACACTCAATATGCCAACAAATTTGGAAAACTCAGCAGTGGCCACAGGACTGGAAAAAGTCAGTTTTCATTCCAATCCCAAAGAAAGGCAGTGCCAAAGAATGCTCAAACTACTGCACAATTGCACTCATCTCACATGCTAGGAAAGTAATGCTCAAAACTCTCCAAGCCAGGCTTCAGCAATATGTGAACCGTGAACTTCCTGATGTTCAAGCTGGTTTTAGAAAAGGGAGAGGAACAAGAGATCAAATTGCCAACATCTGCTGGATCATGGAAAAAGCAAGAGAGTTCTAGAAAAATATCTCTTTCTGCTTTATTGACTATGCCAAAGCCTTTGGCTGTGTGGATCACAATAAACTGTGGAAAATTCTGAAAGAGATGGGAATACCAGACCACCTGACCTGCCTCATGAGAAACCTATATGCAGGTCAGGAAGCAACAGTTAGAAGTGGACATGGAACAACACACTGGTTCCAAATAGGAAAAGGAGTACGTCAAGGCTGTATATTGTCACCCTGCTTATTTAACTTCTATGCAGAGTACATCATGAGAAAAGCTGGGCTGGAAGAAGCACTAGCTGTAATCAAGATTGCCAAGAGAAGTATCAATAATCTCAGATGTGCAGATGACACCACCCTTATGGCAGAAAGTGAAGAGGAACTAAAAAGCCTCTTGATGAAAGTGAAAGAGGAGAGTGAAAAAGTTGGCTTAAAGCTCAACATTCAGAACACTAAGATCATGGCATCTGGTCCCATCACTTCATGGGAAACAGATGGGGAAACAGTGGAAACAAAGGCTGACTTTAGTTTTTGGAGCTCCAAAATCACTGCAGATGGTGACTGCAGCCATGAAATTAAAAGACGCTTACTCCTTGGAAGGAAAGTTATGACCAACCTAGACAGCATATTGAAAAGCAGAGACGTTATTTTTGCCAACAAAAGTCCGTCTAGTCAAGGCTCTGGTTTTTCCAGTGGTCATGTATGGATGTGATAATTGGACTGTGAAGAAAGCTGAGTGCCAAAGAATTGATGCTTTTGAACTGTGGTGTTGGAGAAGACTCTTGAGAGTCCCTTGGATTGCAAGGAGATCCAACCAGTCCATCCTAAAGGAGATCAGTCCTGGGTTTTCTTTGGAAGGAATGATGCTAAAGCTGAAACTCCAGTACATTGGCCACCTCATGCAAAGAGTTAACTCATTGGAAAAGACTCTGATGCTGGGAGGGATTCGGGGCAGGAGGAAAAGGGGATGACAGAGGATGAGATGGCTGGATGGCATCACCGACTTGATGGAAGTGAGTTTGAGTGATCTCCGGGAGTTAGTGCTGGACAGGGAGGCCTGGTGTGCTGTGATTCATGGGGTCGCGAAGAGTCGGACATGACTGAACAACTGAACTGAACTGAACTAGCTTTTCTTGTGAGTAGGGAGTTTATGGGTAGTTACTACAGTATTAGAAATTGCTATGTAACTACCAATAATGGAAATTTCCCTGGTATTCTAGTGCTTCCAATGCAGGGGGCGTGGGTTCAACCCCTATTCAGGGAACTAAGATCTCACATACTATGCAGTGCTGAGGGGTGGAGAGGAATTTAAAAAAAAAAAGGAGTCAATAATGGGAGTGTATCATTGATCCAGAGTTCTGATTAACCCAATTCTGGGCTTCAGTGATTAAAAAAGAAACAAAAACAATGAAAACTGAAATTTTAGAACAACCAATTAAGATGTGAATGCTGCCTTCATAAAGTCCTACAATACTGAAGAAAGACAGGATGACTTAAGTCTTTTGAATAGAGTTCAAGTGTCAAGATTCAAGTCAAAAATCATCATACGTGAATGTAAAATGACCACTAGTAAATTCTGAGAAACTATGAAGTCCAAGAGAAATTTTCAGACTCCTGGGATGCTGACTATCAAAGTGAAGAAAGGCAGCCTCCCGAAACTACTTACTAAATAGTTTGATGTGAATCACCAAAACTAGCAACTTAGGGAGACACTGGGAGAGCACACTTATCAAGTCTGTGGGTAACATAAATGTAAAGAGATATTTAACACTGCATGAAAGAACTGAACTTTAAAACTATTTTGGCCTTGGACAATGGTTCAACTCCAATTAGAGAACTGATGAGTTAACTAAAGCCTACATCAACTGTCAAAATAGAGATATGTATGATAAACCTCAAAAGAAATTCATAAATGACCTGGAATTGAGGTGAAAAGTCAAGCTCACAATGAGAGAAAAAATGCAACCTGGCTGTCAAAAAACTAGTGAGTTCTTACAATCTCTTGTAAATGTATAGAATCCCAGGGCAGAATAAGTCAGGATAAAGTCCCACTGTGCTCTACACAGGTAAACTCATAGCCGGCACAGTGTTCAGATAATTTCTAGGGGCACACATCTTGATAACTGATTGAGAGAAGAATGAAGAAGTGATGAAAGCTTGGCATTCCGGGGATACATTAAACAATCAATGGAAAGAGATTAGTTAATTTTGATGGGAAAATCTTGAAGAAAAGTGAGCGTCAATATTTGATCCTTTCTCATAAGAGATTAGATTTAAGTGTAGGATGGAACCAGGACAAGTGTGGGGTGGGGGCTGACTCTTCTCCCGTCACAAGGAAGAATTTGAAGATCAGGAATCTATTATTCTCAAAACAGGAGCTTTTCCCTTTTCAAACCACTTGCTCATTGCTTCTTCAGCTGAAAGGAAAACAGCCCACAGACTACTTTACAATCCCCTTACTTATCAGCTCCCTCTTGTCTCATTTCCTTATTTGTCTTACTCAGAATCCAAGATCCAATGCCTCAGCCAGTCTCATAATGACAGAAAAAACCCCTATGATCCTCTGTCCTTCAACAACAGTCTGGTAAAAACTGCCATCCTTGATGAATCTAACTTCTTGCCTTCTCTGACTCTGCATTTGGTTCTGGGAACTGCTAGGGAAAAGCCACCCAACCAGGAAAACTGGTACTGCCCAAATTTATACAAAGCAACATCAGTGAGGCTTTCCACACTGTCTGGGAGTTCCATTTTAGTTTCTAGTCAATACTCAGTACCAATTTCCATAGAAGGAAATATCTTTCCTCTTTCATCTTTTAATCGTGTTTTTTAAAAATGTATGTTATTGAAGGATAGTTGATTTACAACGTTGTGTTCGTTTCTGGTGTATAGCAAAGTGATTCAGTTACACATACACGCCTTCCCAGGTGGTGCTAGTGGTAAAGAACTTGCCTGCCAATGCAGGAGATGTAAGAGGCAAGGATCTGATCCCTGGGTGGGGAAGATCCCCTAGAGAAGGGCATGGCAGCCCACTCCAGTATTCTTGCCTGGAGCATCCTAGGCATGTGGACTGGCATGCTACAGTCCACAGAGTTGCAAAGAGCTGGACATGACTCAAGTGACTTAATACAACTATCCCAAACTCCCAATCCATCCTTCAACTTTCCTGTAAACCACAAGTCTGTTTACTATGTCTGTGAATCTGTTTCTGTTTTATAGATAAGTTTTCTGTGTCATATTTTAGATTCCATATGTAAGCAATATCATACAGTATTTGCCTTTCTCTTTCTGACTTACTTAGTATGATAATCTCTAATTCTATCCATGTTGCTACAAGTGACATTATTTCATTCTTTCTATGGCTGCTGCTGCTGCTGCTAAGTCACTTCAGTCGTGTCCAACTCTGTGCGACCCCATGGATTGTAGCCCACCAGGCTCCCCTGTCCCTGGGATTCTCTAGGCAAGAACACTGGAGTGGGTTGCCATTTCCTTCTCCAATGCATGAAAGTGGAAAGTGAAAGTGAAGTCGCTCAGTTGTGTCCGACTCTTTGCGACCCCATGGACTGCAGCCTACCAGGCTCCTCTGCCCATGGGATTTTCCAGGTAACAGTACTGGAGTGGGGTGCCATTGCCTTCTCCCTTCTATGGCTGAGTAGTATTCTATTGTATACATACACACACACACACACACATACACACACACACACATATATGGAATTCATCTTTTTTATCCATTAATCTGATGATGAACAGTGAGATAGTTTTCATCTTATACACTATGGCTTTCAAACCATTAACTGGACATGAAATCTATTGAGAGAGTCATGATCTCAGAGATCTTTTTATTTAAATAGAATAGAAAATAAACTATATACTTCTCATAATATAAATATAATTTCATGATGATTTTCTTTAAAGGTATCTGCTTTTATGTCTCCATAAATATACTGGTAACTGTATTACTGACTGTGAGTGGGAAGCCATGACTTTTCCCTTATGCTCTCTAACCTGTCCTGTCACCATGCTCCTACCTGTTCAAAGCCTTATTTCACAAATTATTCCCTCTCTATTCTTTTTGATCCTTCCCACCAGAATAGAAGCATGGTAACATCTATTTTTCTAAAACGTTAAAAAAAAAAAAAAGGCAAACAGGCAAAAATAATCCCCCTTCAACCTTATAATTCCATCTAGATGTTTATCACCTTGTATCTTTCTCCTCCTTCTCGGTCTTCTCAATAAAGAGACTTATGCCACATCTACTCACATGGAAATCTCTACTTCCCCACAATACATACTTGGACATCAATGTTCCCTCAAAATTCTCTGCATCATGGTCACATGATGTCCATGGAATAAATCCTGTGGAATCTTCAATCCTTATGTTCAGTCCCTCAGCAGAGTAAGACCTTGTTGACCACACATTTCAACAGTTCCTATGTATGCTCAAACTTAAGATTTTCTCCTATTTTTCTGGGGAGAAGTCCTTTTGTTCTAGCCATCTCTTAAGCATTCATGTCTTTAAAGGCTTGGTCCTATGCTGACTGTTCTTCTCATGCTTCCTTTTCTGCCTAAGCAAGATTATCTACTACTATGGCTTCAGTTTCCTTCTAATGCTGACCAACAACAAAGCTATATTTATAAGCCTTCCATGAGATACAGAATGTCAGAAATGACTATCTTACCACACACTGGACATTTCCACTTAGATGCCTCACAGGCATCTTTAACGAACATGTTGAAAATTTAATTTGCCATCCTGCCTCTTCACTCTAAGCCTGCATTGATTCTGGTGCTCCGCACCTTAGCATATTGTACTGCTGTCAACTCAGATGCCCAAGTCAGAAGTCTCAGAGAAACCTGACTCCTTTTTTATACTCATCGCCTCATTCATCTCCTTGTTCTAAGATTAAATGAAATAAGCACCCAGTAAATACTTAGCTACTACTATTTTTGCACGGTCAACTCATCATTCAATAGTCAAGGACTTCCTTAAAACTCAGTGCTATGCAACCTACTCCATATACTCCTAATTGCTCCTCTACCATTAAACTTGTCAGCATCTTTTGGGTAATCATTTGTTCAAAGTTTGCCCTTTCCATCAGATGATGAAATCTAAGAAGACAGGATGTGTGTATTTCTCTCTGATTCACCATATTATCTCCAGTATCTTAATGCCCAGTGAATATTTGTTGAATAAATGAATGTTTGGAAAATTAGTGAGATTCCCTTAAATAAAATGTTAAATGAAGAAACAATGATTATCTGTCCAAAAAGTTAGAACAGATATTCAAGCAACAAGTGAAAAGTTGAGATTAATGCACTTAACGTTTTCTAAAATTTAAGAATTGTTTATTTTAATTGAGAAATATGTAGATTTTTATATTTTACCATTAAAATCAAGAATTTATTTACCTTTGCCATAATATCTGCATAAGCCATATATAAAAAATCTTCCTCCAGTTTGCTATGAAAAATAAGAAAAAAACAACAGTTTTTAAGTAGGTTAGTTACACAAAAAATTACCATCACTATATAAAATAACCTTCTTTCAACAAGTGTGTCTTTTTTTTAATGAAACAAACACAAAACTTAGAGCAATCATTCAAAAATATTGTAGAATCAGAAAGCAAAGATATCAGACTTCCTCAAGAGTTGGCCCCATCTTACTTTACAGTCTAATATAATAAATATGTTTGTGTGTAAATAAACAATTTACTGATTTACACACAAATGTAGTAACATTAATATTTTCTTAAAAATACAAACATTGAAACGAGAAAATTTACGTGATGTCAGGTATCTTGACAGCAGAAGTGATATCTGACATTTGTTCGAAAGACTACCCAAATTATTATGACTACATAGTGAAAAAATATCATGGTCATAAAAGATTCTTAAAAATTAAGACAGGTTAAAATCTATTTATTATCTTCTTTTGAAAAAGCATGAAAATCACTAATTCACTGAAGAAAGACTTCCATCAAAAAATTCCTGTTTGCAAAATTATCTTAGCAGTTTTAAACTTACAGCCATCAGAAAAGTCCACTTATGAGAAATACCTCATTACCTGACAATGCCAGACAGGGAGCTGCTCTATGCTTAGGGATGAGATGATTTTGTTAGTTAGGAAATAATAAGAGAGAGAGAGAGAGAGAGAAATAGTGAGAGAAAGATGGATCACATTAGCTAAGAGGGAGAAATGTACATTATTATGACATGCACAGAGGTCAGATGAACTCGTCAAGACACATGTGAATAGGGATTGATAATTAAATTCTTTTCCTGCTTTGCCTAGGGCAAAGCTGGCTTTCTTTCCCAAGACAAGGAAGCTGATGAAGGTTTTGAAACCTCTGCAAGGTCTCATCTACAGAATGAATCTACGCCGTGCCCCTATCATGGGCAGGTGCTGGCACACTTTAATTATCAAGCTTATGAATGCATTTCTTATTTAATTCCATAGAGGTTTTACCCTCTGTGGTTTTCATGAATTCAAAAGAACAAGAACCAAGAAAAATGAAGAAGGCCTTTAAAACAGATCTCAAAGAAACTTCGCATTGAAGGGATGGCTTAGCCATCTCCTGAAGTTTCCTGACACTCACTGGACAATGGAGATAATCTATACAGGATATTTGGGGTCACCGGTGGTCTCCAACACTTTTGGTATTGAAATTTACTTTGGGCTCTTTTGTTTTAATTTCTAAAGGACATTTGTGATAAAGAAAAGATTATAAGAAGATTCGGAATCAACTCAACCAGCTAATTACAGTACTATTAAAAGAATTAGAGCTAGGTAAATATTCATCTTTGATAGGTAAATATTAAAGTCTGAAGTTGAACGAGTGTTGATTCATACATGTATACCAGACTAGTCCTGTGAAATGAAACTCGTTCAGTCATCTCCAACTCTTTGCAACCCCATGGACTGTAGTCCATGGAATTCTGCAGGCCAGAATACTGGAGTAGGTAGCCATTTCCTTCTCCAGGGGATCTTCCCAACTAACTTTGAACAATGTTCTCTCCTCTCAAGAAGACAATGAAATTGAAACATGAACATGTGACGAACAGAACATTCAGACATGGGTTTCTGTGTGTTCCTCCTATGTCTCCTGTGAACTCCCCAACCATACCATTTCTCCGTTAAAGCTGTTCGACTAAACAGAAGGATCAGCTGATGAAGAGGATCAACCCTCTTAGTTCCTTCATCTTCTTCTGGAGGTTCTGCTCCAGGTTTCTATAAAAAAGTCAAATTCATAAAATTTCACATTAAGGTGAAATGTTCACTCAAACCCAGGAGCATTGTGAAGGCTTGGAATAGCAAATAAAAAGAAAGTCTTTTTCTTCCTATTGTGGTGCATGTCTGTGTCTATGTTATATGCATTGAACCTGGACGTGTGTATTATATTATCGATGCAAAAGTATACAGTTTTAAAGAAGAAAGCTGGGACTTCTATGTCCCAATACAGGGGACACAGGTTTGATTCCCGGTTAGGGAACTAAGATCTCACATGCCACACAGCACAGCCAAATAAAATAAAAATAAAACAAGTTTTTAATTTAAAAAGTTGTTGAATAATGGGACAAAAAAAACATTGTGGGAAAGCATGATTTATATCATTTTAAAAAAATTGAATACTATTCTTATAAGCAGCATCATAACTAACTGAAAAGTGAACTGCTACATGGATTTCAGCAGCTCTAAGGAGATCTCAAATACAAAAAATTGCAAAAAAATGCTGTCACTCCATGTATAAAAATTTAGTGCACCTAGCAAGGCAAACTGTTCTATCAAATGAAACATTTTTGTTGCCTACATAGACAGAGATAGGTAAAGAATGCTGAATGAGTTAATGTTTGAACCACTTACATGTTATTCTCATTTTTATTTTTAAAACTTAAAAAAAGTAATTTCATTTATTGAACAATTACCATAAGGAAAATTATTAAGCATTTTTTACTGACTCAAGAATGAACTAATCCTGTTTGTTGAATGGCTAATGAATTTTGTATCTCTATTAGACTTACGCATTCAAACTGATATTTTTTATATGTAAGTGATGTTCTTTCTTGGATTTAAGGCTTAATGTTGCAGCTAGTATGGTAAATCTGCAAGGTTAAAATATTCTAATATTCTAAAGGTTTGATTCTAAAGAAAAATGAAATTCACTTAAAGTATATAGGATCATTGTACAGCAAAAACTAACACAATAGTGTAAATCAACTATACCCCAATAAAAATAACTAAATAAAATATATGGGAATAATCAGGGTTAAGGTTTTATGAATTAGATTAGTTTGTCCATCACATTCCCTGATTATTTGTGTGTTTTTTCAAAAAAAACTTTAGACCAAAGTTTTAATTTTGGAATTATGGAGCCTCTCAGTCTACAAAACGCGGTGGAACTACATGCTTGTAAATTCCCTGAGAAGGTGGTTCTTGATCAAATTTTTAAATAGAGCCACAGCTTATAAAAAATTGAGACAATGGCTCCCTTGAGTGAAGCATTCTCAGTAGCACAAGCGTCCTTATCAGCATGGTTGGATGAAAAATTCCACTTCTCCGTTTATTCTATATCTACTGTGACTTTCTGCTCTTCCTGCATCTAATCTATCATTCTCTGCCCTGCATATGTTTAACAACCAGCCACTTTTCATTGGCTTTTGTTAAACTTCACCTTATTTTTGGTGAATCATTTTTTATGGTTCAGCTTTTATAGTTCTATCCTGGTTCTGAGGTTGTTTGAAGTTCCTTTGAGGAATAATTTAAAAGAACAATAGAGTCAAAATTTACTTAAATTCTGAACTACTGGCTGTTGATGAGATCTCTTTGAAATAAGAAGAGTGAATTTTCCCTAAACATTGCATGCAGTAACAATCCAGAATAAAGTTTCCTAAGCCCCACAGGCTGCAATATTGTTTCCTTTTCAATGTTATAAGATAAATGGCTCACACCAATGTTATTCCACCAAGCCCAGACCTTCTTTCATCTTCTAACCCAGCAAAAACATACCGCTAAGTCTTCTATCAATTTATCTTCAAAGTAATGTTCTTCTGTCTCAATCCAAGACTTTTCATATCCCTGAAGAAAGAGATTGACAGCCCGATGCCTAAAAGGTAAGCACAATTTCAAGAGCTTTTTAAAAAATAAATTGAAAAGGCACTCAGTAGCACTTAATCACTGGATTATCTGTGCGTAAAAGAATAAATAAAAATAAACTTTCCAATCTCGACTGGAGAAGCAAGACATTGCAGTAGATAGAGAAAGCTTTCTCAGATCATACTGACCTGGATTCAGTTATTTCTAAGTTTTGTAACATTTGTAAACTTTGTAACAAAGTTTTTAACATTTGTAAACAAAGTAAACTTTGTTAACTTTACTTCTCTCATTTATAAAACTAGGATAACTCCATCTATGCTTCAGTTTTGTGAGACTCAAGCTGAGATAAAGAACATAAAACATGTTGGATAGATGCTCATTACATGGTAGCTCTTATGACATAAAGTAGCTCTGGATAAACAGTTGTGAGCTTCAAGAGAGGAATTATTCAGTCTTCCTGTTAACATCAGATACAGCCTCTGAGGATTACAAAAGTAAACGTATTAAGGGAACTTTATGGGAGTATATATCCAAAGATTAAATCCTAGAATACTGATGAAAATAGTTGCCTATGAAATAAAGAAGACCAATAAAGACTAAACTCATCTTGAAACTGATGCGATATATGGCTAAGGTTCCACTCTAAGAAAGTCACATCAATAAGGGAACATAAGAGCTAAATGTTAAAATGAGATGGTGCCATTGTAGAGTGGAATGCTACAACATTAACAGTATCAAAGGTAGACTAAGGAATCGTGAGACATAAACTTAGGTTTATGAAGGGCCTTGAAATCCAGAGAGAAGAACTGACCAGGCACCTGGAATGGCCAGAACTCACCGTCAATTCTTATACAAGAGAGAAGCTCAACTCTACTGGTACATCAGAATCCCCTGGGGAGTTTTTACACAGTACACATGCTAAGCCCTCAGATAGTCTGATTCAACAGGTTGAGGCTTGGATACTCCTCAAGTGAATCTGAGTGTATTTCCTTAAAGCACCAGGTCTGAGAACCACTGGAATAAGGAATACAATTTTGAATATGTTATATCAGAGAAAGTGGAATAGCAGACTCTGTTGTATTGTAGAAACTAACTTGTAATCTGCTAGTTGATGGAACTGGATGTTGAGTCAATAAAGTGAGTTGAAGAGGTACCATGAAGGGTAATGTATTTGCATTATTCCCATAAGTTAGTTCCCTATCAATTCTTTTCCCCAAAGATGAAATAATCACAAAAGTAACAAACAACAATTAACGTTGTGTTATGTTCAGTTCTAAGCATTCTGTCTACCTCGACCCATTAAATAACCTAAACAACTCTATGAGGCAAACATTATGGTACAGTTGAGAAAACTACAAAAAAGTCAGGAAAGAACCTTGACCAAAATCATGCACTCATAAGCTGTGAGGTCAGGATTCAAATCAAGGCAGTCTGACCCCAAAGACTGGTTGAAAGTCACTTAGGTGTGTCCAATTCTTTGTGACCCCATGGACTAGACAGTCCATGGAATTCTCCAGGCCAGAATACTGGAGTGGGTAGCCTTTCTCTTCTCCAGGGGATCTTCTCAATCCAGGGATGGAACCCTGGTCTCCTGCATTGCAGGTGGATTCTTTACCAGCTGAGCCAAAGGGAAGCCCAGGAATACTGGAGTGGATAGCCTATCCCTTCTCCAGAGGCACTTCCCAACCCAGGAATTGAACCAGGGTGTCCTGCACTGTAGGCAGCTTCTTTACCAACTGAGCTATTAGGGAAGCTGATTTCTCTATCCTGCCTCAAATATGTGAGCTGATCCTCCTAATTATTTAAAAGTAACAGATAAACTTATAGTTACCAAAGGGGAAAGGGTGGGGAGGGATAAGTTAGGAGTCTGAAATTAACATATATATGCTATTATATAGAAAACAGATAACCAGCAAGGACCTACTGTATAGCACAGTATCTATCTACTCAATATTCTCATAACCTATACAGGAAAAAAAATCTGTAAAAGAAAAGATAAATGTATAAATCCTTTTACTGTACATCTAAAGCACAAATATACTTTAATAAAAAAATAAAATCTATTCAATAATGACATTACAGGCCAATGAGAATAACCAACAGGAAAAAAGGAAGTTAAGCATTACACGGAAGAGGAAATAAATCTCCTTCATCCTTCTCTTGGACTACTATATCCATGTCAAGGTATATGCTAGCCTCCTATCACTTCTTAGAGGAAGAGTAATTTTAATCTATTAGCAACATTAAAGAAATTCTGACCTCGGCAGATTATATAAAGGAGCCATCCGGAAGCAAGCAACCACAGCTCGTTTCCTCTGCTTAGAGAGCAGTTTGTGCCACACGGCCTTTTTTGATCTCTGAGGATGCTCAACCTGAGGTAGAAAGACAGAGACATACATATTTAACCCCCCAAACATCTTCAGGAACGTAGTACTAAACAGCTGTACCTTTTAGCTAAAAACTTTTAGATTTTCAATTTTCCGAAAGTATCTTACAATTATTATGAAAATATCTTCAAAGTCACCCAATGCTACATTTGAAATAGTTTCAGATGTTATGTATTTTCCTTAGAAAAAACATCATATTTTCCCAACAATGTGTACTTTAGAAGCTATATCATTTTTAAAAACCAAAGAAATATGAAACCATCCTATATGAAATAATTTTGCATCCTTTTTAAAATTCAGTTATGGTACCAAAACATAAGTAAAGAAAAATTAACCTACCCTGGCTTATGCATTTTCACTAATTTTATCCTAAGAGCTACAACAGTAAATATAAATAGAGGCAGTTAAAGAAAATTCTAACGAAGTCTACTGTTTCTTAATATATTTAATAAGATGGAGAGAAGATGACAAGTCTTTGTGAACACATTAGTAGAAGTAAGTAAAAGAATTTAATTTTGAAAAAATGTTAAACTATATAATTATTTTGTTAGATAGGGACAAATGAGAATTTACAAGTTGCAGTAAATGATGCAAGCAAGCTATGTGTTTAGCTAATAGCATTCGGAATTTCAAGGAAGAGATTAATCATAAGTATTAGAGAGAAAAAAATCCCAACATGGAATTCTACATTCATTAGTAATTTCTAGGCAATTGAACACTGTACTTCCCAGATTGTAATATCTCCGGCGCATACATGTAGATTTCTGGAAGAAATAAAAATGTTATGTTAGCTAAAAAAAAGTAAAACTAAAGGTATTATCCTCTGCAGTAAAGAGTCAAAATATGAATGTAATACTAATGCCTGAAGAAAACATTTAGAATGTTTGGATAACAGTGGTTTGGAAATTTTAACAAAGCAATTTGTGTAATTTGAAAGCACTTATTTCTGTGATCCTCTTTCCTCTATAAGATCAAGAAACACTTTCTGATAACTATCCAGTTAGTTCAGTTTTCTTCTCGGTTATGTTAAGCAAAACAAAGCACTGTTAAGACAGTGTAGGTGAAAATAGAATCAAGGATAATGCTATTCCCAGAGAATAAGGCATTGTGAGCAGCATGGGTAACACTCAACAAACATAATAAAGTACCTAAGCCCTGATGAACATGTTGGAAAAGGTCTCCGCTGTCATGAAGGCTGCCATTTGGCAGAGCATTTTAATACCCAAAGGAAAGACCTTAAATAGTGAATTTTCCTATAAATGAAGTAAATAGATGTTGGTAAGATCTGTGATCCAAAAGCGAACATCAAGATGTGTCTTGCAACTGTTTGAATGTCTGGCTGTGCTGATTCGTTAGCTTGTCTGGTGTTTGAGCATTAGACAATCCCAAGGAGACAGCTCACTCTTCTGAGAAAGATGACCAGATGTACAGTACAAAAAGTCACTTGCATGGGTCACTGGCATTTGAGATAAATTAAGTCTTTTCTGTGCATCCACTACTTTTGCAAGTGAAAATATTGGTTAGCAAGTGAAAATATTCTTAGCAAACTATTCTATGACTCACGAATTAACATAAGAATAGAGAGATGAAAGGAATGAATTCTGCACACACATATTTCCCACTCATTTCTGTTTTTTGATAATTCATGAGTTCTTTTATTCATATTCTTAACATTTTTGAAGAATACTTGGCCATTTAAATCTGACCTGCTTACCTTTTCCTAGATATTCACACATCTTAAAGATTTACACAGGGATCACCCTCATCACAGCTAGAGAAAGTCTGCGTTTCTTTTATTCTCTCTTCAGTACATTCTGTATCCTAGCACATCTAAATCATTACATAGTTAACTATGTGTCTGTATCCTCTCCTAGAGCACCAGCCACTTGAGTTGAGCAACAGAATTCAAGCCCCAGGACCTGCAGAGTACAATGCTCTCACACGGTAGTGCACACAATAAATATTCACGGGATAAATAGCTGCTCAGTAAAATGAATCTCATTACTGTGCAAATGATATCATTCATTATGTCACATGTATTTATGAATATATAACATATGACTATAATAAAACATAGTTAGAGTTCAATAAACTTCATTTAATGTATCTAAAAGCCATTCAAGGAAACTTAGATATGTGCAAGAAAACCAGGAAGAATTAAAAACTCATGAGAGAGTAATGCCATTTAACTGGTGATGCTAGTGGTCAAGAACCCGCCTGCCAATGCAGGAGAGATAAGAGACGCAGGTTTGATCCCTGGCTCAGGAAGATCCCCTGGAGAAGGGAATGGCTACCCACTCCAGTATTCTTGCCTGGAGAATCCCAAGGACAGAGAAGCCTGGCAGGCTACAGTCCATAGGGTCACAAAGAGTCAGACACAACTGAAGCGACTTAGCATGCACAAGCATATGTAGCACAATCTCCTTTAATATGTGTATCATTTCAGGTACACAATTCTATGACTTTCTTTTAACTTTTCTATTTTTAAAAATTTTTGGTCAAGCTGCGTGGCATGTGCGATCCTGGTTCCCCAACCAGGAACAGAACCTGTGCCCCCTCAAATGGAAGCACAGTGTCTCAACCACTGGACCACCAGGGAATCCTCTATGACCCTAATATATCACTTAACATATCATTACCTCAAGTCTTGTCATCTGCTGATATATGATTATTTATATTTATTTAATATTTCATGACAACATTTAGGGAAACATTAAGTTTCCCTAACATTAACTAAATAATATTATATTATATTATATTATATTATTAATATTACAGTGTTACACAGTGTGAATACATATTGATAGTTATATGGCATAAGAGTATCCTAGCTTAATTTCATCGGGTATAGTGATAAATTGCATGGCTTTTGAGAAGTTATTTGCATTTCAGTAAACAAGAAGGAAATTAACAGATACTGCATTAGATGATATCTTTAGTTATTTAACTGGCTAGGGCAGAGATAGGAGATCATGAGATAAAATAGGAATCAAAGAAATATATTTATTATCGCTATTCTAGTGTGTTCTACAAAACATTCAGATAACAATATCCTGAGATGACACAGGGCATTTTATTATTTTATGTGCTTAAAATAATATTTTAAACACATATTTTATGTGTTTAATGTAAAATAACTGCCCCTCCATGTCAGGCGGGTATTGTCATGGAGACGCAGTGACAGCACACTTCTGAGTTTGCACTAAGCACCTTCAGTCTGGTGTTAGTGGTTGAATGGGTCTCATGAGAAACAGAGAAAGTCTCTGTGTTGCGTAAGCTAGAAGATTCCTTATACAAAAACACAATCCACCAATTGATAACATTTCAGATATTATTGGTTTAAGAATTCTTGAGCGAAGGTAATAAATAAGAAAATAAGACACACAGTAAGCTTTTAGTTTAAAATAGAAAATAACTGAAAAATGATATAAAACATTATTCTCACATGGTTTTAATATCAATGCATTGCTGCTGCTGCTGCTAAGTCGCTTCAGTCATGTCCGATTCTGTGTGACCCCATAGACGGCAGCCCACCAGGCTCCCCCATCCCTGGGATTCTCCAGGCAAGAACACTGGAGTGGGTTGCCATTTCCTTCTCCAATGCATGAAAGTGAAAAGTGAAAGTGAAGTCGCTCAGTCGTGTCCGACTCTTAGCAACCCCATGGTCTGCAGCCTACCAGGCTCCTCCATTCATCGGATTTTCTTTTTTGCTCTTCTCTAAATGTAATGTATTGCTGATCCTGAGAAAAATCAGCTCAAAAATATTAAAATGAAGGGTTAAACAAGTGACCTTAAATTCAAATATGAGACCAGGGAAAGACAGTATCTCATACATGTTGCTATGAGCAGTAATGAAAAATAAAGGTATAAAACATTTGAAGTCAGGAGTAACTCCTGAAATTTTTGTTAGAATGGTTTAAAATTAAGTATATAATCCTAATTATCTGTTTAATTTTAGAAACATTTTGGAAAAGACAATAAAACAGAGGCCTTGATCTCCTTCAATACATTATCTATCAATGGTTACAAAAATTATAAGCTTGGAAATAATGTTGATTAGATACTAAGCACTCCCAAGTCACAGATTATTTTTAATGAACATGCTGAACACGTATGCTTTTTGGCTCACAAGTTAGCACACGTCCTTTAAAAAAACATTCTTACAAGGTTAATCCAAATGTGACTGAATCAACACAAAAGCTAACCTGTTCAAGATGAAAAAGTACATTTGCTATATCCAAGACCCTTTCCACTGTCTTCTCAGGATCTGAAGTGTCTTCTGTCCTATTGGGTAAGTCTTTGTAAAGAGCCATTTGCCATCTAATAGCAGGATCCTCCAACTGCAGAAAAAAGAAAACCATTCAAAAAATACAGAGGAAAGAGAAGAACACCCATTTCTGAAGAGTCAATCTACAGCTACATATAGAGCACAGGCACAGGGTGAAAACATGATGCAGAGATCAAGACAGAAGTGCCTTGTACTCATGAAACTTGTCATCTGGTAAGACAGACAGACATCAAATAAATGTTTACAATGGTACAGGGCTGCTAGGAAGAAATATAAGGTACCTTGGGGACTTAACCCAATCTGTTGTGGTTGGGAAGATTTCTCTAAACAAGTGAAGTTTCAACTAGGATTTAACGATGAACTGAAGATCATCAGGGAAAGAAAACAGGCAAAAGCTAGTTTTATTTTTTTCTTTTCCTTTCACTCAAATCAGTGAAAGATTTATTTTAGAGGCAATGATATAGGATCAAAAGGACTCAACAACAGAGCCTAGACTCACTGAAACTAAGATACCAATGAATATAAATCAATGAAGGCATATCGAATCATATTTTGATAATCTATGGACTCTACTTTTTAATACTGTCAAATTTCTTGAGTTAAAGATATAATGGAATTCTGAAGGTTTTTAAGAAAGATTATTTTAAACCATAGAAATGGACAAATACAAGCATCTTTCCAGGGATAGATCACTTCAAAGAAATAATTTAGAATAACTATGTCATTAAAAACAGGCAAAGCAATACTTTTATGTTTCTCCTCCCATTAAATATTTCCTTTCAACATGGGAAATGGAGAATAATGAAGAAGAATTAGATCAACAACATCCAAAGCTTTACAACTCCTAGCCAGAGAAAGCAGAGTCTGAATGTTTCAAAAAAATAACTTTCACATAGTCGGAGACAGAATTTTGTACACTGAATAACTTGTCAACACCTATTTGTCCTTTGATAAAACAAAATGTGTTTTATTCATATACTTTTTTCATTTGAGGACTATTGGACGTACAGATTTTATTCTTTTAATATAAAATTACCCCCTCTTGTCCCCAGGATTACCAGTCCTACAATTTTAAGACAATGTGTTCAAGAAGGAGCTGAGAACAAAAGAACTCATTGTTTGTAAGTCCATATATATGGGGGCCCAACCCTTAGTATAAAAAGTATATAATGAAATGTTACAAAGAATAAGTATTCATTAAGTCTTTACTTTCAGGTTCCATTCATTGGGAGATGAAATACTGATTATACATGTTCATCCTTCTCAGCTCTTCTCTTTCTTCCTGATACCACAATATACAGCATACCTTGTCCAAAGTATTCCTATAAGTAACCGCTAGAATAGAATGGAAGGATTTCCTCCTGCTTATCCAAGACATAACTTTTTATTTGCTGTTTCCTGAGAGTGGCATACACACCTCAGAGGTACTGAATATTTCCTGTCTCTATTTGAGACCATGGTTGTCAAAGAATGGGCCCAAATTTCCTAAAAATCTTGAGATCCTTTCAGGGACACATGATCTCCTCAAACACCCATGTATAAACTTGAGGTTAAGCTGGAGGCTTTATAAATATTTTGAATAATCTTTTTGATTTTATCTGCAAAGACATCATGCTCATATGGGAATTAACCTCCTACTCTGTTAAAGTTAAAATTAAATGAATAATGGACTTCATAAACAAGTGCACATGAAATCTGTCCTAAATAATTTCTGTGCATTGCAAATATTGCAAAACCATGTCACACCTTTATCACATTATATTCTGAAGTGTTAAAAAAATGAATATGGTTTGGATCTTTGGAAATAAACACTTTAATACCCAGATAGGGATATATTATACTGTAATCAATTCTTTTTGACAACTGGACATTTTCATAATTTAAAAAATCCTCAGGAGGGACATCTGAATAGAAGCAAATAGTTGAGTCAAAATAATTAACTGCAAGACTTTTCATATTAAATAACTGGTCCAGTAAACAAATGAATAGTTTATCCACTACTATGAAAGCATTTCCAAATAATGGTAAATACTTTGACTACAAAAACTACTTACAGCAAACATTTTACCCACAGTTAAAAAATAGATGTTATAATGGTTTCCATTCATGTTTCTCTTCTAAATGTACACTGGCTTTCCTATTACAGTAATTCTTACTATCTCCTATGTGCTAATGACTCTTAAACTTATTTCATTTTTGAGAACTAGGTGTAAAATATCAAATTTTCATAGACAACTGTCTCCATGTCACAAAAGTCCTCAAATTCAGCTGTATGAAGGAAATTCCCAACCTTTATTTCAACTGGTGCCACCTTTTTTTTTTTTTTTAACAAAGTTTGACAGTCTTTGGTGATCTACTTTAGAAATACATCATTTGTTATCTTAAGAGTCATTAATTCATAAGGATTTGCAAGCAGAATAATGAATAAGATGATATATTTTCACTACCTTACTTGTTAAAGTAACATTATTTGTAGTATTTCTTCTAAAGAGAGATTAACTATATAGTTTATAGGTGCTAAGTATCCTTTTGAATAATATTGGGCTTACCTTGCCTTGTAAGTGAATATTACTGCGGATTATATCTCGAACTTCATCCTCAGTGTCTTTCTGTCAAGAAATAAATGTTACCTAAAAGAAGTCTTATAGTGCATCCATGGTCACAAGTCAATAGAAGTAATTCCAACTTCTTTTGAAACAGTCTATGTCTGAACAAACATCTCTATAGGATTTGATACATGCCATAAATCTGGGGGATTATTGCTCAGGTAATTCTTTGATATTGCTGGGACTTGAAACAAGACAACCGCCTAACTGAACTTCACTAGATTTAATGCAACTGAATTTCCAGGTCACAGGAAGTAGAGCAGAGGCATCTTCCTTTAGGTTCAAACATAAGGAGGTCTCCAGTATTCTCTAAAATCTCCATGAAGTCATTTTAGCCAATAACATCTACAAATATGCAGTAATCATGAGGAGCATACCCTGAGAAGCAAATATTAAACAACAGCCAACGGGCCTGCATCCTTGTAGCCCCCTTGGCCACAACCACCCCTCAATTTGCTCACAGTAGGGCCTCAAACTGTGGATATATAGAGAGGTTCCTCAGTGTGGGAGGGAGAATATACCTTTTATTTTACATGTATATAACATAGCATGCCTATTTTCAAAAAACTGCATTCTCTCTGTATAGCCATAGAGGAAAGTTGAAGGCCATCAAGAAATCTTGAGAACTTCAATCTTGATGCTCACAAAGGAGAAAAACTGATTTAAAAGTCAACATCTTATCCACCCACGATCAGCATAACACATTATGCATCTAACCTAACACATTATGCATTTATGAAAAAAATACCCATCATAAATCTGCAGATACCTCTCATCACAAATTTGATATAGGAGTTCATAGGAAATCCATTTTTTCCCTCATTACTAGCGACTTGTTGCCATCTTTCCATTTTGTGTGTGAATATACCCTTCAGGTGATTAACATAATTTAGAAATAAAAACAGCCTCCAAAAAAAAATATTAGGCCATCTCTGTGTCTGAGTCCTAGGGCCTGTATAGAAAAACTGGTTAATAAAGCCTTCAATGAAAAGAAACATGGACACAGAACAGTGAGACAAAGGAATCCAAACACTTGAGGAGCTGGAGGTCAAATGATCTTTCCCAATGGGAGGAACAGGAGCCTTACCAGACTAAAGCGATTTTTGGCCAGTGCAATGAGCTCCTGGTCCCCAGGGGCACAGATGTTCAACCCAATGGGCAGCAACCGCTTCAGAGCGGCCACAATAAGAGATGTCTGCATGGAATATCGGTCCCCTTTGCGCTTCATTTTCTTCCTTTCCTGATCAGAAACAGCTGCCTATGGAACAAAGATAAACATTGGAATCTGCAACAATTTCTTGTCTCAGGATTCATGAGCCTTTTCTAACTGACTGTGGTTTTCATCTTCCTCATTTTCTGCTGGTCCCTGTTTTTGAAAATCCTACTGAGGATACCTCTTCTCTTTCTTTTCAATAGTCCTATTTCTCAGATTCCCAAGTCACTATAATTCCCCCATAGGCATTTATATATTTTTTAAGAAAAAAAAAAGGGTTATTACTTTGTTGGTTTGTTTTTGTTTTTAGTCTGGCCACACTATGTGGCTTGAAGAATATTAGTTCCCTGGCCAGAGATTGAACCTAAGCCCCTGCCAGTGGAAGCGTGGAGTCCTAACCACTGGACCAACAGGGAATTCCTCTATATAATTTCAGAAGGAAATTGCACATTGTAATTTTAGAGAGGCATATGGATGTATGAAAAATTCATGGTAATTTCAGATACTGTGTGTTATATAATTATAAATGCTTAAGAGGGAAAAAATGTAAGAATACATAGTTTTTACTTTGACAAATGCTTGCTTTGTCACACACACACACACACAGCATATATAAAACTCTCAAACATTTATTTGCCTTTTACATAGGCTGAACACTTGTCTCCCCAAGGCCTTAATCCCCATCTAACAGAAAGAGACATATTAATAATATACTAATCAGTGTTACTTAAATATTTAGGATTATCTCTGGATGACTTGCTTATAGCTGAGCACAGGCATGATACTTAAGTTCCCTTGTAATTCTGTTGAAAACCATGCCTGTGCTAGGGTTACCTCAAACTAGAGAGTCTAATTTTCACTGGGTAGTGAGGATCCTTTTTCTATATAGAGGGCACGTTGGAAGACTAAAATTAAAACAACTGTCCCATATGCCCTTGTTCATATATGTTAAATTTCTTTGTAGCAACAAATCAAACACTAAAGATACTTTTATGATAATGATATGGTATAATAGTTTTGAGCTAAGAAAAAACAGAAGAAAATTTAACATACAAATGATCTGTCTTGCCCAAAAGAAGGCAAAATATATCACAACATGATACTCAAAGAAGGTTTTTGCATAGTGAAAGTTTTGAAACAACTGAAATCATGTAGTGACAGTAGCTGATATGTTAATAATATCATATATATCATACAATGTATTATATCATTATATATATAGCATATATTGATATATATATCAAATCTATAAAATCTGAACCATAGTAATAAGAATCATATTCACATTCCAAAGAGATGTACTTATAGCTTCAGTCATGTCCAACTCTTTGTGACCCTACAGACTATAACCTGCCAGGCTCCTCTGTCCATGGGGATTCTCCAGGCAAGAATTCTAGAGTGGGTTGCCATTTCCTACTCCAGGGATCTTTCTGGTCCAGGGATCAAACTTGTGTCTCTTACGTCTTTTGCACTGGCAGGCAGATTCTTTATCAATAACGCCACTTGGGAAGCCCACTTATTGCATAGATCCCACTTTCATCTGTACCAATTTGTTAGAGATTATTAAGTTTCATAAAAAAGTACAATGAATAGTTATTTGTACTCTTAAATTCATTAATCTATAAAAATAGTGAATTAGTGGTTTTGAATGAGCTCTTTGCTAAAAGGAAACAGCCACAGTGATTAAAATAATCAACCCACATGAGGAACCTCCATCCTAAAAATTAAACAAATTATGCAAACATATTTCAACCCAACACTGGTAATTCAGTCTTAGAAAAACAATATTACTAAATATTAATACATTAAAACCTACATTGTATTGGTGTTGAAATTTTCTTTGATTTTAACTTTTAAAACTCTTTCAGCTTTATGGTTGCATAAGTAAATGGAACTTAAACTTGGTTTGATATTTATAAATATTTAGGTGACGTTATAATAAAAATAATTTAAATCAACACTAAAGGCAAGTCTACATTGTTCAATTTTGAGAAATAGTAGAAAAATTAATTCCGCCTATGCTCATAATATTATGTAATCTTGTTTTCTATACCGCAGGAAATCTGTAAACCGAAAACAATAGTTAATATATCTTTGAACATTTATGGCTGATAACAGTCCACTGTTGGTATGAAGAAATTAAATATACACAAAACCAAATATCCTCATGGACATCTGTATGTTTTGGTTTTGCTTCTTCAGTGCCTGTTTCCTCCCCAGACTTTGGAGCTCCATTAGGGAACTGGTCAAACCTATTTTGTTCCTTTCTGTATACAGAACTAAGCACTGTGCCTGACTCATAGGAGCTGTTCAATAATTTGAACAGAACTGCTATAGTTACTGAATGTGCATATTTTATTTTCAATCCATCACCTAACATTTGAATCAGACATGAATACACAATAACGTGGTCAGTATGTAGGTACTGATGGAAGAAAATTTCAGATATTGAGATCTGGGAAAGTCATTCTTAGGTCACACATAATTTAACTGAAATTTTACACTAACCAGAACAGCTTGTTTTGTGACCCGCCAAACACTCATTGCACATCTGCTTTAACCATTAAAGAAAACAATACATTTAAAAAATTAAAATAGAGTAACAATCATTCAGGCATCCAAAATGGAGCTCAGTGGCCACTGTGAGTGTGGTTGGAGACATGATCCTGCATTACTGAGAACCTGAATTTTCTGAACTGTACCAGACTCAAGGACACCACCAGCCACCCTCAAAACAAGATCTGCTAGCAGCTTCCAGCTATAACCTTATAGTCTCAAGACCTCCTCTGGTAACTATGCAATTATTTCAGATCCAAATCAACCCTTACTTAACAAGCACACTTCTTGCCAGCTCCAATCATAATTCTTGACAAACAACTTAAGTAATTTTCTGGTGTTTGCTTTTATTAGTCTCTTGCATTTTGCAGTATGGCAGAACACACCTCTGATGAGTGCTTCTTGAATCTGTGTCTCCCAGGTTACAGTTCTGTTTGGCTCTGATAAAACTCTTGTTTATTCCTATTATTAGACTGTTTATTGATTATTTCTGTCGACAGCATAGTTAAGGAGGAAAGTAGGACAAACAAACTCTATCTTAAATAAATTTGTGTGTGTATTTCTATCTTTCTCTCACACACACCACAGATATAGCTCCAACAAATTCACCTAAAATGATCTAAAATTTAATAGAGGACCAAGAAAAAGGGAAGAATTTTCTAGTAGTTCCCCAATGAAATGGCCTACAACTCTCCCAAAGTAGACACAAACAAAATGATAGACGATTTAAACATTTTTAGATATATGAAGTATAAAAGTGACACTATACATCATAAAGACAAAAGATACAAGTTTTGGTGACAAAGTGGAAGAAAGGGAACCCTCGTGCACTATTAATGGGAATGCAAGTTGGTTCAACCACTGTGGAACTGCATGGAGGTTCCTCAAAAAATAAGAAAACTAGAATTACCCAAGTATTATGGCCAATTATCTATATACTGGCCTCTCTCTAGGCTACAGATATTTTGCTTTAGGTCAAACTGAGCTTCCCTATCCCAGATCACCTTACTCCACATTGGTCTGCTGGCCAACTTACAGTCTTCTTATAGTTTTAGAAATGGTACTCCATACACATAGTGATTATCCCTGCTTGAGGGACTAGCTGAAGACTTGATATGTGACAATTTGTCTCTTGGTTGGTATTTGTATTTGGTCTCAATCTCTGTTCAGAAGAAGTTCCTGACAATCTATTTCAAATATGATAATATGCATGTTTCAATGCTATTCTCTCAAATCATCCCACCCTCACCTTCTCCCACAGAGTCCAAAAGTCTGTTCTTTACATCTGTGTCTCTTTTGCTGTCTCGCATATAGGGTCATCGTTACCATCTTTCTAAATTCCATATACATACATTAATATAGTGTATTGGTGTTTTTCTTTCTGACTTACTTCACTTTGTTTAATAGGCTCCAGTTTCATCCACCTCATTAGAACTGATTCAAATGAATTCTTTTTAATAGCTGAGTAATATTCCATTGTGTATATGCACCACAGCTTTCTCATCCATTCATCTGCCGATGGACATCTAGGTTGCTTCCATGTCCTGGCTACTGTAAACAGTGCTGCGATGAACACTGGGGTACACGTGTCTCTTTCAATTCTGGTTTCCTCGGTGTGTATGCCCAGCAGTGGGATTGCTGGGTCATAAGGCAGTTCTATTTCCAGTTTTTTACAGAATCTCCAAACTGTTTTCCATAGTGGCTGTACCAGTTTTGCATTCCCATCAACAGTGTTAGAAGGTTCCTTTTTTTCTTCACCTTCTCTAGCATTTATTGTTTGTAGACTTTTGGATAGCAGCCATTCTGACCAGCGTGAGATGGTACCTCATTATGGTTTTGATTTGCATTTCTCTGATAAGGAGTGATGTTGAGCATCTTTTCACGTGTTTGTTAGCCATCTGTATGTCTTCTTTGGAGAAATGTCTATTTAGTTCTTTGGCCCATTTTTTGATTGGGTCGTTTATTTTTCTGAAATTGAGCTGCAGGAGCTGCTTGTGTATTTTTGAGATTAGTTGTTTGTCAGCTGCTTTATTTGCTATTATTTTCTCCCATTCTGAAGTCTGTCTTTTCACCTTACTTATAGTTTCCTTCATTGTGCAAAAGCTTTTAAGTTTAATTAGGTCCCATTTGTTTATTTTTGCTTTTATTTCCATTACTCTGGGAGGTGGGTCATAGCGGATCCTGCTATGATTTACGTCAGAGAGTGTTTTGCCTATGTTTTCCCCTAGGAGTTTTATAGTTTCTGGTCTTACATTTAGATTTTTAATCCATTTCGAGTTTATTTTTGTGTATGGTGTTATAAAGTGTTCTAGTTTCATTCTTTACAAGTGGTTGACCAGTTTTCCCAGCACCACTTTTTAAAGAGATTGACTTTTCTTAATTGTATATTCTTGCCTCCTTTGTCAAAGATAAGGTGTCCATAGGTGCATGGATTTATCTCTGGGCTTTCTATTTTGTTCCATTGATCTATGTTTCTTTCTTTGTGGCAGTACCATACTGTCTTCATGACTGTTGCTTTGTAGTATAGCCTGAAGCCAAGCAGATTGATTCCTCCAGTCCCATTCTTCTTTCTCAAGATTGCTTTGGCTATTTGAGGATTTTTGTACTTCCATACAAAGTGTGAAATTCTTTGTTCTAGTTCTCTGAAAAATACCGTTGGTAGCTGGATAGGGATTGCATTGAATCTATAGACTGCTTTGGGAAGTATACTCATTTTCATTATATTGATTCTTCTGATCCATGAACATGGTGTATTTCTCCATCTATTTGTGTCATCTTTGATTTCTTTCATCAGTGTTTTATAGTTTTCTATATATAGGTCTTTTGTTTCTTTAGGTAGATTTATTCCTAAGTATAGAGACTCCCCTGGTGGCTCAGATGGTAAAGCATCTGCCTACAAGGCAGGAGACCTGGGTTCAATCCCTGGGGAGGGACAATCTCCTGGAGAAGGAAATGGCAATCCACTCCAGTATTCTTGCCTGGAAAATCCCATGGATGGTGGAACCTGGTAGGCTACAGTCCATGGGGTCGCAAAGAGTCGGACACGACTGAGCAACTTCACTTTATTCCTAAGTATTTTATTCTTATCGTTGCAATGGTGAATGGAATTGTTTCCTTAGTTTCTCTTTCTGTTTTCTCATTGTTAGTGTATAGGAATACAAGGGATTTCTGTGTGTTAATTTTATATCCTGCAACTTTACTATATTCATTGATTAGCTCTAGTAATTTTCTGGTGGGGTGTTTAGGGTTTTCTATGTAGAGGATCATGTCATCTGCAAACACGGAGAGTTTTACTTCTTCTCTTCCAATCTGGATTCCTTTTTTCTTTCTGATTGCTGTGGCTAAAACTTCCAAAACTATTTTGAATAGTAGTGGTGAGAGTGGGCATCATTGTCTTGTTCCTGACTTTAGGGGAAATGCTTTCAATTATTCACCACTGAGGATAATGTTTGCTGTGGATTTATCATATATAACTTTTATTATGTTGAGGTATGTTCCTTCTATGCCTGCTTTCTGGAGGATTTTTATCATAAATGGATGTTGAGTTTTGTCAAAGGATTTCTCTGCATCTATTGAGATAATCATATGGTTTTTATCTTTCAATTTGTTAATGTGGTGTATCACATTGATACTGAAGAATCCCTGACCTCTTATGGCCTCTCTCTATGCCTCTGTTAACACTGGGCTAAACTGACAACATAATGACAAAGCAAAATGATTCACTAACAGTTTTCAGTTCAAAATACCCCTATGAAATGTATACTCTTAGTACACCATCTTCCAAAGGAGCAACTCCTCACTCTTCAGGCTTATTGTCTTCCCAGAGAAAAGAAAATTTATCATCTTTTTTGAGAGTTTCAATAACACAGACACACAAAATAATAGCCCATAGCAGTCAGACAACTAGGGATACAAAGCTTCAACTAGCATTAATTTTAAGTTCATGTCTAGTAGTGTCAAATACATGGCATTTACAACTCTAAATAAGACTAGAGTATTGGGTGATGCTGTTTTATTTTCCCAGTGATCATCAACAGAACAAATCTGATGGACTCTTGGGGTTCACTGGGGTACCATCTCCCTTCTCCCAAGGCATCTCTCTTGAGTAATTTGTTGAGTTGGTAGAGATTGATATCTTTGGCTAGAGTGCCTTACTATTTTGCATATTTGACTATTCGCTAGCATACCTTGTGCGCTATCCCATGTAATATATTCATCTTCTTATTTAGTACTAATACAAACAATAAAAGCACATAGTTTCCAGTGTTTTTAAAGGTCCTCTGCAGAGCTGGACATGACTGAGCAACCATGCGTACATGCCAATCCCCAACTTGAGTGACAGAGAAAACAAAAATTTCCATTTCATGTGTGAGAATTTTATATTTATCCATGTGGTTCTTTCTTAAACAATGCAGCTAATTATTTTGAGGTGTATATATGTACATATATTTACTCTTGATGAATATATATCATTGACTAATTATATGTACATCATACTGGTTGGCAATTTTGTGAATGTGTATATGGCAACTCACTCCAGTACTCTTGCCTGGAAAATCTTATGGACGGAGGAGCCTGGTGGGCTGCAGTCCATGGGGTCTCTGAGTCAGACACGACTGAGCGACTTCACTTTACTTTTCACTTTCATGCATTGGAGAAGGAAATGGCAACCCATTTCCATTCCAACCATTCTTGCCTGGAGAATCTCAGGGACGGTGGAGCCTGGTGGGCTGCCGCCTATGAGGTCGCACAGAGTTGAACATGACTGAAGTGACTTAGCATGTCTATTAAGCATGCCTTATTATTTTGATGCTTTGATATCTTTGGCCTTACTGATCTTTGATTGCTCCTCCCAGAGCTAGTCAGTTCCTAGAGATACAAAATTACTTGCCTGTAAGCACATCTTTCACAGACAAACCAGTCAATCCAGAGTCCTTGTCCTCCAATCATCTCCTTTACCTGAACCCCAGTCCACCTGCCCTCATCACCAAGGACCAGGCACCAGACAACTAGGAACAGTCCCTACACCCCAGAGCCCACTGAAATTATTCAAACCATCCAATTCTAAACCTTCTTACCCTACGATGCCTGCTCCTTCCCATAGAAACCATAAGAAAGGTTCCTGTTCACATTCTCCCCTCCCTCCCTCTGCCTCATGACTTACCCTTCTGCCTCCAGGGAACTGTGAATAAAATCTTCTTCCTCCATGACAGTCATTTCCATGTCTATATATCTTACCACACCTGATTACAAGTCCTAGGTATCCTTAAATCTGTGTGGGTGTGTGTTTAGTCAGTAAACAATATTATCAAATCTATCAAATTCCAGGTATAAACCTTCAAAAGATCTAAAAAATATCAACCTATTCAATGAATGAACATTATATTCAAACATTTTCTAGAACATAAAATGGATTATAGTCATACCTTGGACATCTTTGACTTGGTGTCCATAATAAGGAAAGACATATTGTTGATTTCATTCTGCACCACAAAGTTCTGCTCCTCCCTTTTGAAATTCTGAGACGTTCCAAAGGAGGTTTGAATTAAAATCACAGAGATAAGAAGTTCAAATAATTAGAGATTACACAGGACCCCAAAGTTTCTACCAAGATAAGTAGTAATTTAATATATAAGATATAAAGAAAGGAAACAAATAGCTGTTGAATATCCAGTGAGGGTGCCTGGCTGGGAACAACAATTCTGGGAACTAAGATAGAAATATCAATGCTTTAAAGATGGGAAATCTAAGATTTAGGAAATTTAAGTACACAGCTACCAGGGGATAAAATGAACACTCGAACTCCAACTACTTGATGAAAAGCACATGTACTGCTTTTGGAATAAACACAGGTTTACTAAGGGCGTGCACAACTATAACACAACTTTCTGTCAGATATTTTAACTACTTTTTCATGTACCCTAACATTATTTTATTCACTTTAAATTTAGGAACATAAAAACACCAGGAAAGTCAAGTGTTTAAGCACTGGTAGTAGTTAAAGCAAATATAGAATAAAAGCAGAAAACACAGAGTTTTAAAAGAGAGGCTAACAATATAACTGTATGTCCTTCTTTTTTAAAGAAGCATAACCTGAACAAAACAGCTTCATAGTAAGCATCTACATATATTAATAATTAATAAGCAATTAATGATTTCTATTGAGGACAGAGAATAGACTAAGCCTCAATTTTCATCCAGCTCATATTAATATTCTAATTTTACTATTAATCTTATGGATACTTATATAGTTTCACCTTTAAAAATCTGAGTTAAAATATATATGGGGAAACAAACAATGAGACTTTATTTTGGGGGGCTCCAAAATCACTGCAGGTTGACTGCAGCCATGAAATTAAAAGACGCTTGTTCCTTGGAAAAAAAAAATTTTTTTGACCAACATAGACAGCATATTAAAAAGCAGAGACATTACTTTGCTAACAAAGGTCCATCTAGTCCAAGCTATGGTTTTTCCAGTAGTCATGTATGGATGTGAAAGTTGGACTATAAAGAAAAGCTGAGCACTGAAGAATTGATGCTTCTGACCTGTGGTGTTGGAGAAGACTCTTGAGAGTCCCTTGGACTGCAAGGAGATCCAACCAGTCCATCCTAAAGGAGATCAGTCCTGGGTGTTCAATGGAAGGACTGATGCTGAAGCTGAAACTCCAATACTTTGGCCACCTGATGCAAAGAACTGACTCAATGGAAAAGACCCTGATGCCGGGAAAGATGGAAGGAGGAGAAGGGGACGACAGAGGATGAGATGGCTGGATGGCATCACTGACTCTATGGACATGAGTTTGACTAAGCTCTGGGAGTTGGTGATGGACAGGGAAGCCTGGTGTGCTGCAGTCCATCGGGTCACAGTCAGACACGACTGAGTGACTGAACTGAACATGTTTGTGTTTTAAATATATTCATGGAATTCAAAAGCACATACTCAGATTTTTTATTATTCTTAAAAGTATCATTGGGCATTCATCTAAAAACCTACTGATTATGATAAATCAGTTATGATAACTCAGGGCAATTAAAAATCATTGTGACTGAGGATAAGTTACAATAGTCAACAGAAGGCTTACACTGCCTCAAACTCCCCAGAGAAACCTTGTCTCTCTCCTCACCAGTTTAATGATATTTATGAGACAAGCTTGAGAAACTGTAATAGGTATTAACTAAGGGGATTGGGAAATTGATTAAATTTTGTAAGTCCTTAACATATATGAAACAGTAAGCATTGTCAATATTTTTCTACTTACATGGGATTTTGACCAGTAGATAAACACCTCAGCAACCATGCGGAAAAGATCTTCTGCTTCTTGGTTAGGCTCTTTCAGCCATTTTGCCCTGGAGCATATAATAAAGTGGTGCCTCAGTTACTTCTTAAAGTTAATTAAAAAAAAAAAAAATCACCTCTCAAAGTTTGAAACCAAGTAAACTGAGGGCAATCGTGCTTGCTCACAGAGCTCAAAAATTGTTCAGTGTACAGTTGTAACCTTTAAAATAATTTAAACATTGTAACCGACAAACTACTAGCTTTCACATATGAGAGGTAGACTGCTCCAGAATGGGATCTCCCACTGTAATTTTTGCTTGGCGAAATTCACTTATCTACAAACAGCTGGTAATGTCATCCTCATGCAAAATCTCATTGCTAAGTAGTGAATGAAGCAATTCCACTGGGACATATGAACCCAGTAAAGTTATGACTGAATTAGAGACATTAAATCACTTTTGAACATTCTACTTCAGGGGTCCCCAATCCATGGACTGTTAGCAGTCCATGGCCTGTTAGGAACAAGGCTGCAAAGAAGGAGGTGAGCTGTAGGCAAGCGAGCAAAGATTCATCTGTATTTACAGCTGTTCCCCATCACTCTCTTTATCGCCTGAGCTCTGCCTCCTGTCACAGCATGAGTGGCATTAGACTCTACTGTAAACTGCACACACAAGAGATCTGTGTGTTTTCTCCTTTTGTGTTGTTGTTGTTTAGTCACTCAGTTGTGTCTGACTCTTTTGCGACCCCATGCACTGTAGCCCACCAGGATCCTCTGTCCATGGGATTTCCCAGGCAAGAATACTAGAGTGAATCGCCATTTCCTTTTCTAGGGGATCTTCCTGACTCATGGATCACATCCATGTCTCCTGCATTAGCAGGCAGATTCTTCACCATGGGAAGTACCCCTTATTTGCAGAAAAACAAACTCAAGGCTCCCAGTAATTATGCCTCATGGTGAGTTTCATAATTATTTCACTATGTATCACAAAGCAATAATAATAGAAATAAATGTAATGTGCTTGAATCATCCCAAAACCATCACCCTCAACCCAACCCCAGGTCCATAGAAAAATTATTTGCTATGAAAGCAGTCCCTGGTGCCAAAAAGGTTGGGGACCGCTGGTCTACCTGTTATAGTCCACAAATCTAATCAGGAGCGGATAGAAGGCATAGAGATCTCTGGCCAGTGTGGTGAACTCATCTAGGATGAGAAGTTCAGCTTCAGACATATCTCCCCTGGCCTCAGATTTCAGATGGTCCTCTTCTGATACCACCATTGCTGCCTTTTTCTTGAGCTTCTCCATTAATGGCAAGAAATGAGTTTTCAAGAGCTGAGGTTTCACTTTATTTATAATAGGCTGGGAAAACACTGTTTGAAGAAAGACATTAATATGCTGTTCTGCATAAACATTCATTAAATGAGGATTAGATGGTCATTACAATTGTAGCATGATTAAGCCTCCCTCTCCTCCAGCACATGGCTTCCTTCAGAATTCAGCCCATCCCTCGGCCCCTTTTCTAGTCCCAAACCTAATTACATAGCTGCTGCTCAAAAATGATTACTGAATTGAATCTGACGTGCTTCCTTGTTTTCAAAAAAGAAATTGGTAGCTAAATGAGAATTAAAAAAAAAGACATTCATTCACTTTGTAAATCAATTACTTTCCCACAAAGAAGAAAAGTCCCCCAGTGGAAAAAGTCCCCTGGGCCCCTCTTTTTTTTTTTTTTTTAAAGAAGAGATACACATTGAATAATCCTGAGACCACATGCCTACTACAACATAACCACTATGCCATGACACTTTAACTGTCTTCATCTTTGTTCCAAAGGAAGAGTTAGATTACATATAATATTGCCTTTTTATTTAATAATAGTTGAAGCTGTTAACAACAGTTGTAAGCTTGATTGGGCCATTTTTTAAATTTAATTTTTATCTTATATTGGAGTATAGTTGATTTACAATGTTGCATTACTTTCAGGTGTGCAGCAAAGTGATTCAGCTATACATATACATATATCCATTCTTTATCAGACTCCTTTCCCATATAGGTTATTACAGAATACTGTAGAGTTCCCTCTGCTATATAGTAGGTACTTATTGACTGTCTATTTTATATATAGTAGTGTGTACACGTTAATCCCAAACTCCTAATTTATTCCTCCCCCCCCCGCCCCACAACCCCGGCAACCTTTCCCATTTGGTAACCATAAGTTTATTTTTTAAGCCTTTTTTAAAATGAATTTTTTTCCTGTAAGTGTAATATAGATGCATTGGGGAAATGTATAAAAGAGAGATGTTAAAAATGAACCAAAATCACCCTATCCAAATTAATAAGACATTGGTGTATTTGGGGGGGGGGGGGAATTCTGCCAATAAACAACTTCATATGTATACTTTCAAACTCAAGTTTTTAAAACTCTTTTAATCCTCCATGATATTCTGAATATTCTCTAAGTCATAAAATATTGAAATCTTAACATTTAAAGAAAGCATAATACTCTGGAATATGGATATACACAACCTGTTTAACCATTCTCTAGTGCCTGGTCACTCAGATTGCTTCCAATTATTCAATATAAATAGTGCAATCCTCCCTGACTCCTGCAAAGATAGATTACTAAAAGTGGGTGAGTTCAAAATCCAGTTTTATTTTTGTCTCTGTCTACAGAATCATTAATTTTGATTGCTGTGTTTTAATTAATCTTAGCAAGATCTTCACGAGATTGGTCAAATTAAGAAAATGTTTACTCACTTAAATGTACTAACTATATGGAAAGTTACACAATGTCTGATTAAATCTAGTTTTTGGTTTTTTTTTAAGAACAGCAAACAGCATGAAAGAAATAATCAAGAATATTTTTTGAGTACAGAAGCAAATATTAATCAAGACTGAGAGAGGAAGATTCTAGTCTTCTGTACTTTGAACCTTTCTGAAAGCAAAACGTAAATGGCACATTGCTTCTCAGTCTTACCTGCTAACCTCTTCATCCAGGCTCCCTCATCAATACCCAAGTTATTATATATGATTTTCAGGATATTGCCCAGCAGCGTGTTCATGTGCTCTGAGTTCAGAGCTGTACAGCACATCTCAGCCCTTCCCGGATTATTCTCAGGCCCATGCTCCCACCAACGAGACATGTAACTACAAAGCATGGGCAGGACAACTTCCATCACGTGTGGCATCTGTGTGTAGCGAATCCCGGACTCAGCCAAGTCCACAATTTCTTCCATGAGCTTCTCCAAAGACGGTATATTTGGACAAACATCTTCCACGTTAGCAGGCAAATTAAGAGCTAGAGAAACACACATACAAATGACACGTGTTCGGTCAAAGAAGTGACCTGCCAGCCACGTGGCCACTGTTAATAACAGACATCAGCAACCATTTCATGCTGAGCTTCAAAATTCAGCCAGACCTGGCATGTCTTCAGCTGGATCCCACTCCCTCTTCTCATGGTAGCTATTTCAAACTTTCTTTGCCCCCAAGTCCCAACTCCACCACCTGAAGATCAGCAAATGACCACCCCTTGTACTTCAGAGCAAACAGGAGTATCAGATGTCTCTCCCTCCAACTGCCTGCTCTCATGTGGCCAGGATTTGTGCATCTGGTTTCACATTCACCTCTATTCCCCTTTTCAGAGGAAGGAGTTCTGAGGTTCACTGTTCCACCTGTGACCTGATGACAAGCCTACACTCCAGCAGATGCCTTGCTCAGGATTGCATCTTCAGCTCCTTCTCCATTGTCTCCTCCCTAGCAGCCTATACATTTGCTTAAGTCTCTCCCAGACTGTTCACTTTTCAGATGCTCTCCTAGCCACAGATGTGAATGCTCTGCTTTCTACCACTAAACAATTTTATTTTTTTAATCCTTATCTAAAGTAAAACTTCACATCACTGACCAAAATTCCCTTTTCCTAAAATCCCCCTTTCCTTAACTTCAATGCATTCAGTCTTTCTTGACTCTTTTCTAAATTTTGCCAGTCTCTTTTTACTAAATCTTTTCACCTTGCTGAACTTTTATATGTGGGTTTTCTTTAGAGATTTGTGTTGAACTCACTTCACTTAGCTTGTATGTTTGCCTAGGCAATTCTGGCCATTCCTTTGAGATTCTGATCAGGCAAATTAACTCTCAATCCCATATTTCCTAAAGCTTTGTGTGAGTATGTGCTTCATAAGGAATGTGTCAAAAAGCCACTGCAAAAGGGTCTAAATTAAACTTGACCTTTCCTCTCCAATCTAGCTCTTCAGCCTGTACTAGTAGTATCTCGGTGAGGACAAGGTTGTCTGGCGAGTCACCCAGGCTAGAAACCTGGGAGAAATTCTAGGCTGGGAGGCTCCTTCATCTCCTATAGGAAATGCTTGTATCTCGAGGATTTCTCATAACCTCTGCACTACAAACTTCATCCAAGGGGCCTTATCCAACCAGATCTCTTCTGAATTACCACAATCATTTTCTAATTGGTGACACACACTACTCCATCTCTCTTATTTCTATCATGATGTTTTGCTGCAATGCAAATCTACTCATGTTACTCCACTTTTCAAAGCCAGTGAAAGGGTCCTATTGCACTGGTACAGTCCCCATTCCTTACCTGACCTGGAAAGCCTGCCTCACCTCTTCTTGGTTTTCCAATACTTACCTCATCTTTTCTCTTTTTTCCCTGAAAGCTATCACCACCTCAAAGTACTTGAAGTTTCCCCTAAGTACCAGCGTTGCAGTGTCCCTAATTTCAAGGCTCATATTGTACCAACTTTGCTAAGTCTTCCCAGGTGCTCTTAGCTCAAATTGCTTTTTCACATCCCCAGTGTTCTTTATTGTGAATTCTATCACATATATTCATCAGTTTCTCTCCCTTGATGCATCTAGAACCTCCCAGAGGAAAAGAACCAAATCATATTCATCTTTGTATCCTGTCTCCTCCACCTACCAACAATCATATGTTGAATGGCTTGAGTAAAAAGTGAATGAAGGAGAATCACTAAATGCAGTTCCTTTGCTTTGTTATGAAAATGATGTATTATAAGAAATAAACAGGTAAATTATTGGCTCTGTGTATTTGCTTATCTGTAATGAAATAGCAATCTGTTTCATGCTTGATTCATTGCAAAAATATTAAAGGATCAAAAATCCTTAATAAGACAACAAGACATGCTTACACAGATAATAATACAAATTCAATTGTGTTTTACTGTTTACAAATATATTATGCAACTATCTCGAAAAATATCAGTAAGTTATAGTCAATATATTTTCCTTTAGCTTCCTCTCTGTGATATGAAATTAGAATCACAAACTAGGTAAAGTAAATGATAATTATTCAGCTTTTAAAAAGCATTCTTACTTGAAAAATTCACTATAAAATTAGTGTAACCAGTAACTCCCATACAAACATGAATTACACAAAATGATCTCATTAACTAAATGATCTCATTAATTAAATGCATATGTCTCATTAACAGAGATGCATGCATTTGTGAACAGCAAATATTCTTGTCCAAGTTTGGGGAACTCAACATCTACTTCTGTTTAATTGACTATGCCAAAGCCTTTGACTGTGTGGATCACAACAAACTGTGGAAAATTCTGAAAGATGGGAATAACAGACCACATGACCTGCCTCTTGAGAAATCTGTATGCAGGTCAGGAAGCAACAGTTAGAACTGGACATGGAACAAAAGACTGGTTCAAATAGGGAAAGGAATACGTCAAGGCTGTATATTGTCACCCTGCTTATTTAACTTATATGCAGAGTACATCATGAGAAACAGGCTGGATGAGGCACAAGCTGGAATCAAGATTGCTGGGAGAAATATCAATAACCTCAGATCTGCAGATGACACTACCCTTATGGCAGAAAGTGAAGAAGAACTAAAGGGCCTCTTCATGAAAGTGAAAGAGGAGAGGGAAAAAGTTGACTTAAAACTCAACATTCAGAAAACTAAGATCATGGCATCTGGTCCCATCACTTCGTGGCAAATAGATGGGGAAACAGTGGACACAGTGACCAACTTTATTTGGGGGGGCACCAAAATCACTGCAGGTGGTGACTGCAGCCATGAAATTAAAAGATGCTTGTTTCTTGGAAGAAAAGTTATGACCAACCTAGACAGCATATTAAAAAGCAGAGACATTACCAACAAAGGTCTGTCTACTCAAAGCTATGGTTTTTCCAGTAGTCGTGTATGGATGTGAGAGTTGGACTATAAAGAAAGCTGAGTGCCAAAGAACTGATGCTTTTGAACCATGGTATTGGAGAAGACTCTTGAGAGTCCCTTGGACTGCAAGGAGATCCAACCAGTCCATCCTAAAGGAAATCAGTCCTGAACATTCATTGGAAGGACTGATGCTGAAGCTGAAACTCCAACAATCTGGCCACCTGATATGAAGAACTGACTCATTTGAAAAGACCCTGGTGCTGGGAAAGATTGAAGGTAGGAGGAGAAGGTGATGACACAGGATGAGATGGTTGGCTGGCATCACCGACTCAATGGACATGAGTTTGAGTAAGCTCTGGGAGTTGGTGATGGACAGGCAGGCCTGGTGTGCTGTAGTCCATGGGGTCCCAAAGAGTCCAACATGACTGAGTGACTGAAGTGACTGATTGCAAGGCTTTTGGAAAACAACTAATATACAATATAGTTTATCAGACTTAGAGGACAATACTGTTAGAAAAAAATCACATGAAATAAAACTGTCCCAATAAGATGGATCTAGCAAGTGAACTGAGAAAAAAGCAAAGTATGAATCCATGCTGCTGCTGCTGCTGCTGCTGCTGCTGCTGTCATCTCAGTCATGTCCGACTCTGCGGGACCCCACAGATGGAAGCCCACTTGGCTCCTCCATCCCGGGGATTCTCCAGGCAAGACCACTGGAGTGGGTTGCCATTTCCTTCTCCAATGCATGCGTGCATGCTAACCCGCTTCAGTCGTGTCCGACTCTGTACCACCCCATGGACAGCAGCCCACCAGGCTCCTCTGTCCACAGGATTCCCCAGGCAAGAATACTGGAGTGGGTTGCCATTTCCTTGTCCAGTGAATACATAATCATAACAAATAAGAATATTGTACATGTGCTGACTACCTATAAGAGATAACTGAATTAGAGTGACCTATTTTTTCCATACTGCTGATTATTCTGTCTTATTATTAAGAGGGTTAACTTGTCTGTGGTTCATTAATTTAAAAGAAATGAATTTTCTTTCAGAAAAACAATGGAGATAGTATACAACACTCCAAAAACTTCCAAATAATAAGACTTAAGAACAAACAGCTTTGGAGATAATAAATTAAAATAGCCCATTAAAAAATTATGGTTGTAAAATACTACAAATGTCATTCAGTTTTAGCTTCAAATATCAAGTACCACACATGCTTCTGTGCTACCTGCTCTCTCTCTCGAAGACTTTGTATTGTAGATGGAGTAAATATTGTGCTTGTCCAGGTGAGTTTCCAAAAATGCTACAGGAAAGGCACCAGCAAAAGCAGCCAGACATTCTCCCAATGCAGAACGTTGCCTGTAAATGGAAACTTTACATTTTTAAAGCCTTCTAAGTGAATAACTGAAGAAGTTATATTAAAATTGGCAAAGTCAACCTAAAAGAAGGACAATCATAGAGCTACTGATAAAAACTACCCCTCAGATCCAACCTCTATATTGTAAATTATCATCTGCTTTCCATAGCAAGTTCCCTACCATTTTTTTTTAAATCTAAATCACCTGTCAGCTTAAGAGAAGTTAAAAACAGTACAGACAAAAATATCAACAACAACAAACACACTTATAAATGCCTCCACGAGTTTGGACATTTCATTTGGTTTCCTTTTCTTTCTTTTTTAACACAGTGTTCTAAGGAACAATTCTTGCCATATGAATAAATGGATTTTGATAAAAAATTTTAAAAAAATAAAGTACTAATACTAACACACATATAACTTTCTGAAAGTTTGCCATATATAATTAATTTCAGGGTTATATAAATAATGTCAGGTTATTAGTTATGAAATAGTAAGATACACTAGATGCTAAAGACTATTGATAACACTTAAAACTGATTTATTCATTTTCAAGAGAAGGTGGTGCCTTGGGAATCAAACTGTGATCAATTTATTTAAGAATTCTCCTGCCACTGATATATTTAAATTCTCTCTCTCCCTCAGTTTTCTACTTAATCCAAGGCTTTACTGGCACCTTAAATGTTTATTAAATATAGAATAATATGAGAGTTCAGCAAATTATGAACTCTTTAAATGACTTGGTATATATATTTAATTTAAAAGTCAATAAAATGGACTGAGTTAACAAGATAACATAATTCTCTTGGGTAGTTTTAAATTCTTATTAAAAAATAATAAATAATGCTTGATTATTTAATATTTTAATTAAAACGACTAGATAGGTACTCTGCTAGGAGAAAATATCCCTTCACAGAAAGAAACTGAATAAGGTAAACTTCAGTTTACACATTGAATAACATTGCATTACTAAAAATAAGACATCAAGCAATTACAAAGAGCACAGGCTTTTATTCATACAGATCCAAGACCTGATCTTACTCCTAATGCTGCGTCTCTCATTGTAGGAAAATTACTTACACTTTTCAAGTTTTTCTTTCCTTACCTAAAAATGAGGACAGAATTGCAAAATATCTAGTACACGATATGGGTTCAATAAACGTTTTAAAATAATGAGACATACTTTAAGAAGTTAATAGCCTAAAATGTTTCATGTATGACCCCAAGGTAGGTAACCAATTTCCTGACATCTGATTCAAAGCGTGAAAGCAGTAGTTGTTCAGCTGTGTCTGACTCTTTGCGATCCCATCCATGGACTGTAGCCCACCAGGCTCCTCTGTCCATGGGATTCTCCAGGCAAGAATACTGGAGTGGGTGGCCATTCCCTTCTCCAGGGATCTTCCCAACCCAGGGATTGAAGACTGGTCTCCCGCACTGCAGGCAGACTTTTTACCATCTGAGCCACTAGGATATTGAGCTAGTCCTTTTATTTCATTAATAATTCTTCTGAATTACTTAATGATTCACTTTAAAATACCAATTCAAATAGTAATTCTCAGATTAATTTTGATCATTTGTGTTGTTTTCTGGAAATAGCAACATTTCTTTTAAATGATTTGTATAAAAATAACATTTTTATAACATTACATTTTTTAGTATACCATCATTTTTTCAAAATACCTTTTATTCACCTTCAAATTTTTATTTTTATATTCGCCCAGAATCACTCTACAATTGTGAAGTTAACTGAATAAAATGCACATATACCTTTTTTTTAGACTCTAAGAGAATGATCCAAATTTTATCAAGAAAAATATCCAGGCAAGAACAGCAAAAAACAATAACGGTAAGTGCTGAGGTATAAGAGAATAACTGCTGAGGCATAAGAGAATTTTGACTACCATGTATTAAAATAAATTACAAAATACTAATAATTTAGGCTAAACAGTACTGCTCTTATCATTCAAAAAATCAAATAATAGAACAGAATTCTAGAAATGTATATTCTAGAACACATTCTATAAATATAACCTATCATATTTAGTGTATGATTGAGTTTATTTTAAATCAGTGAATAAAAGGAACATTTAATAAATCATTATGTTAGACATGATGGATGATTTAAAAATTGAATTTAAATTCTACATAACAAACGCCAAACAGAAACATGAAATTCAGATGCATTTCTAGTAAATTCTCTTCTTAGCCCTGAGATAATCATTTCAGAAGAGGGCAACAGAGGATTAGATGGTTAGACACCATCACCAACTCAATGGACATGAACTTGAGCAAACTCCGGGAGGTAGAGAAGGACAGAGAAGGCCGGTGTGCTGCAGTCCGTGGGGTCGCAAAGAGACACAACTTAGCAACCGAAGAACAACAAACGATTTCGGATATTCTCTGCCTTCCTCAAGCTTCTCACGCTTGTTTTTTCAACCATGATTTGGCTAAAGACTCCAGTCGTATTTCAATGAGACAACAAAAGTTATTAGACACACACCTAGACTTACCTCCTACTTGTTTCCTATTGAGTAAAGTTTTGAGTCCAAAGAACCATGTTTTAAAAAATACATTCCTGACGACCCCATGTAATTCTCTGAATTGCGTGCTCCTCACACACAATAACTTGCCACTATAACATTTATCAGTTTATTTGTTCTGTTTCTTCCACTTGACCTAAGCTCTTTGAGAGCAGGGATCTATCTGTTCATTGCTGTATCCCAGAATCTGACATTTAATAAATATTTACTGAATGAACAAAAGAATTAAAAAGTAAATCTAGACAAATGAAAACATGAAAAACCTAGGAGAACAAATATTTTAATTTCTAGTTGTTAAGGTACAGTATAAACTTTTTAAAATCATGAAAATAAGAGGAAGACACATATGACGTAACTGGTAGATTTGATTATATAAAAGTTCAAAACTCTCATGGCATAAAAACTATCTGTAACATTATGTCTTATATATAAGCACTATAAAGGGATAAAAATGTGAAAAATCATAAAAACAGGAGAAATGACAGACAAGAGGTTAATAATTAATAAATAGAAAGGTTATTACTGATGAGTAAGACAATAAACTAATAGAAAAACGGACAAAAAATTAGAAAAGGCAATTTATCAAATAAATAAAAATGGCAAAGTAAACATAACAAAGTAGCCCATATCGAGTAATCAGAGAAATGCACCTGAAAATAAAAATGATATCCCATTTTAACTATTAAATTTATAAATAGTAAAAAAGAATAATCAGAAATGAGAAACATGTGAGGAAGTAAGAATCCTCTTGTGCCGGGAGCCGGCCTATTGCATATTGAGTACATATTGCATATTGAGTGCAGCACTTTCCACAGCATCATCTTTCAGGATCTGGAATAGCTCAACTGGAATTCTATCACTGCCGGGAGCCAGCGTGAGGAACTCCGCCCATGACAAAGGTCATGAGGAAGGAGGCTCGGCATACACAAAGGCGGGATCGAGCCTCAGGAGTCTCCCTGGAAATTCTCGAGCATCTACCCCCAAAACCAGAGTCTGCCTACTTTCTGCTTTGTGCTTTCACCTACACCTCTGACTTTACGGGGGGCTGTCCCCCACTACCTCTCTGAAAAAGAGTTAGCTTACAGCTCCAGTTAATAATTCCTGGGTGTGACAGTGTTTAACCTACAAACTCCTTTGGAAATCCTCTAGCCTGCCTGAATAGGTTTTTCCGGCCACATGTGATTGTTCAGAGCCTCCCAACTGTGAGAGGCAGGAGATGTTCTAAACTGTCCAAACACAGATTCCTTTGAGCAGTTAAAAGATTGATCAGAAATTGTATTGGTGAAGGGATTTTCACTTGTTGGGCCAATGTTTGCTGCTAAGTCTCCATATCCCTTTTCTGCTGTGTCCCTGGCAGTGTATTGATTAATATAATTGGTGTAAGTAGTAGCTTTAATGTTTGTAACCTGGGACCCTTGAGTTAATTCTTTTTCTTGTTATAGCCCACCACACCTTTGCTCTGTAGGAATGCAACTTTATCTAATGCTTTTGGAGGGTGGCTCCTGACCAATCACCTTTAGAGAAAAATAAGTTTTCTGAAGAGAAGGTCTTAAAATGTTAACAGGCCTCCGGGCGACCCAGAAGATGATGCAAATCACCTAAGCTTTTGCATATGATAAGTTTGCAGGAAGAAAGCCTGGCTTGCTGCCTGACTCTACCCCTTCCCCCATTATCCTCTATGCATAACTTAAGGTATAAAAACTACTTTGGAAAATAAAGTGCGGGCCTTGTTCACCGAAACTTGGTCTCACCATGTCGTTCTTTCTCTTACCTTCTGGCTGAATTATTCAGCCTCTTTTCTACACTGAATTTCCTCACTGAGCTATCCTTATTTCAGCCTCTTTTCTCCACTGAATTTCTTCACTGAGCTATCCTCATTCTATTACTCTTTATATCCTTAATTAACATTTAATTAAGCAAGTGTTTCCTGATCCTCACCTATGCCGTCTCTCCTTCGAATACCCTGGATCAGCCGGGGCTGGTCCCCGGCACTCTCGCAAACTTTATAGTATAAAATGAATCAGTTTTTTAAAAAATAGTAAAATGTGTATCATAAACCTTTAATATGTGCATACTTTTTAACCCAGATCTCCAAATTCTGATAAAGGAAAGAAAATAAATACACACAGAAAATTGTGAACATAGATTTAGCATTATTTATGATAATGAAAAGAGAAAAGAGGCTATATGTCAAAAATGAAGGAACATTTCAATATATTATGATACTTCCTTAGGATAAAATATATTTTATAGCCACAAAAAATTATTTAAAAAAAGATTAACTTAAAATGCAGATAAAACTTCAAAAATATTTAGAAAAAAAGCAATTATTTTTTTACATTGATCTACTTTCCTATATACTGGTAATTGCAACTTTACCATTTTTAAAAAGTTTTAATATTTGGTAGGCCACATGCATATCCATTTATTATTTTATTTTTTTCTCTCAAAATTGTATATGCTAGTCTCATGCATTTATTCTTCCTAATGAACTTCTGAATTATTTTTTCAAGTTCAGTAAAAAAGCAAATATCTACTTGAAATTGTATTATAATTAAGATTAATTTGAAGAGAATTTACATCTACTCAATATTCCTCTCTCAGAATACCTTTGATTTATTTTTACTTCATTTATTGGTCTTTTATTAGCATATCTTTTTATTTTAACTGGTAAAAAAAAGTCTTCTTTTTCTTCTCTCTTCCATAGAAATTTTTTACTAAAGTTACCAGTGATCTCTTTGCTTCAGTTCAGTGGGGACACCTTATCTTACTTGATCTGTCCACATCCTCTGACCCTGCAAATCTTCCCCTCTTGAACTTAAGAAAAAATTAAACTGGTTTAATAACTACCCATATTCAGTCTTTTATAAGATTCATTAATGCTGTAAAGTTTAAACTTTATATTAAATATGGTCTTTACCATTATTGCTTTACATTTTTCATTCATAAATTGGCATTTATTATATTAATAAACATATCAATCAAATTTAGCTTAAAGATTGCCTAATTCCTCCCAAGGAATTCAACACATCAATCTGGTTGTTTAGTTTATAACTAAGGAAAAAGTTATAAAATGAAACCCTGGAAATGAATAATTATAACATCTAAAAAAACTATTAGTAAGAAGTTAAACTCTTAAAATCTTACCTTTCCACATAAATACTCTTGCTGGTTCCCAAAGCATACAAGCTAGTCAGAATTCTATAACATGACACCTGTACATCTTCCACTAAGGAAAAAGAGAATTTCATTCAAAACACTTGTTATCAATACACTGTCCTGAGAAAGTTTAGGCTAAAAACAAAATTCTATATCAAAGACATACTAATATTTTAATATTTGACAAAATATAACATATAAAATTATATTTAAATTCATGATTATATTTTAAAATACAAAATTTAAAAATTATATTTAAATTACATTTAAAACTCTTTTCTCAAATAAAAGTCTTTTCTTGAAGGAGCTAAAAGCATTCTAAAGACTCATGCTCTGATTATACAGACAAAATATTATCAGGAACAATTTATCATTTTTCTTTAGGCATAAGAATAAGGATTTCTTCAAGAATAAAACTAAGCATAAGAATATCTGGGAGGACAGGTCCATTTTGACTCCTGTTTCAAAGGTACATAAAGACAGTATCTTTTATTTTAACTCTCAATGAACAAGAATGAGAATGCTGGAGAATGGGGTGTATCATTTATTTCTGAAACAACTTAGAATTCCAAGCATAAGAAAATTACTCTTGTAGTTTCTAAAGTTAGAAAATAAAACTTCTAAGATGATCTCTGATTCAATAAACATGTTCAACAGGCAAAGAAATATAAGAACCTTGGATTTCTAATGCCATCTCTGTTACCACTTTCTGGAGGACACACCATATCATGAATGGAGAAGTCATTCTCCTCTCCCATACTTGTTTCTATGTCAATATGGGATGGGAAGTAATGTTCCCACTGGTTCAAGTAGTGTCAATATTTTGAAACTAGTCTTTGTGCCATTCTCTGATTACCACAATGGTTTTTACAGAACTTTACCTGGGAGACCTACACCATTTGAGAGTCTGAGTGGGTGGGTCTGTGGGCAAGACCCACTTGACTGCTAGATACGGGCTTTTATCTTCCTTCATGTTCATACAGGCAGAAGGGAAGGAACTTAGGTCATGTGTTCTCTTTCCACTCAAGCTTCGGCATTCTGTGGCTATTTTTAATAACTACAGAATTCCAGACAAAAACAGCAGATGAAATCCCCTATGAAAACAGACTGAAATCTATAAACCAAAGACATTTGAGCCACCCTGGTAGATCAATTATTTAGATACAGACTTTGTCTCAGCAGTCTTCACATATTGGTAGGAGAGCTTGCACAAACAATTTGCATCAACTCAGAAATAATTTGAAAACACTTAATGCTGCATGTCCTATGGTGAAACTGCATTAGAAAATTTCCATGGAAAAAGACATCATAAAAAGAGTAAAATTTAGAACTTGTATGTCAGCAATGTAGACTATCTATAACCACTACCTTACTGGTCCCTCCTGTGAATTCATGATATATCTCTATAATAATGGTTTTGTAACTCAAATGTCAACCTCAAGTGTTCTTCCAAAAAAAAAAAAAAATTTAAAGCAGTGTTTGAGTAATCTCTATGATGTGGCTGTTACAATTTCCGATTGTACCATTTAGATAATGAAACTCTAATAGATTTACATACATATTAGATCTTCTCCGAATTGATGCTGGCCAATATGCTCAAATAATGATGACAGCATTGGTAACAGTGCCACCGTGGTATAATTGATAATCTGAGTAACACCTTTGGGTTGGTTTCGGGTGTGAGTGAACTGGCCCTGCTTAAGATTCTCCATCGTCTTCTCCAGATCCTCTGCGGCATTGTCCAGGAAGGCTCTGAGTGCACTTTTAACACTCTCCAGGCCAGTCTTCATCACAGTCCTAGGGAGGAAAGAAGGGACAACTTATACCTTGTGGTAGGAACACAGAAAATACAAATAAAACATGCTTTTAAATCATGTTTATTTGTTCATGGTGATAGTCAACTTAATTTTTTAATCCACTTTCAAATAACATTATTTTTCTTATATACTTGAAGTTATAGTAATATCACTCCATACATGCATAATCTTTCCTAAATGCCTTTAGAGTCAACTTAATTAGGATCTTGAAGCAAAATGTAGTTCTTTTTTTTTTTTTCCTAAACATCGTCCCTACTCTCCCGACCCTCCCTGTGGCCGCACAAATGAGGAACCTTAATCCCCCAACCAGGGATCAAACCTCAAACCTGCCCTCTATGTTGGGAGCCCTGAATCAACCACTGGACTGTTAGGGAAATCCCAAATGGCTCCCAAAGTTATAATGATGTATGCTTTTCAACTGTGGTCTCAAATTTTGAGAATACTTATTTCATGACTAACAAAACTTAGGTCCTGAGCCAGTTTAGTTCACCTCAGATCCAACAAAACTAGACTGTTTTGTGAGGCAATGGGTGTGAAAGAAACATTTAATGGCGGTTAAACCAAGTTACCAACTGATAGACTTTTTTTTTTTTTACTTTTAACGGTAGAAAATCAGTTTTTTCTAAATACGTCTCTGAAGACTGAACTCTCTATGAAAGTGACATGCTAAAAGCCACTATTTCACGTAGAAAATCAAGGTGCATAATTGTATCTTCTTTCTTTATTTATTATATAAAACATCTCAAATAAAATCTTAAACATTAAAATGAATAATTCAAGGTATCACTGAATATTCTCTGTGGAAGACTTTTAGGAACTTTTATTTAGATATATCCTGGATAATTAATGAATTAAATGAATGGTTTAATGGCTGAATCAAGCTAACCAAACTGCTTTTGTATTTGGATTTCTGGTCATGGTGATATTAGGGCAGGGTAGAAAATGCACGGACTTGGAAATTGGCCTACTTCCACACTTATTATGGAATCTTGAGCTTCACTTTACTCAACTGTAAAATAAGAATAAAACCCTCATGTTTCCTATAAAACTAAATATTATAACAAAATGGAGTACAACTACCATGTTTTGAAGTTAATAAGCTGTCTAGAGTTGTAGCTCATTATTTTTACCTCACATGATATAGTTCCAATGCAACTCTTAATTATATACCTAGCCACTACAGAAATTACTTGAAATTTAAATAACAATCTGTATCTGATTATATATAAAAATAATATAATGCTCTTTTATTATTGGGCTTCCCTTGTAGCTCAGTTAGTAAAGAATGTGCTTGCAGTGCAGGAGACCTGGGTTCGATCCCTGATTTGGGAAGATCCTCTGGAGAAGAAAATGGTGACCCACTCCAGTATCCTTGCCTGGAAAATCTCATGGACAGAGGAGCCTGGTGGGCTGCAGTCCACAGGGTCACAAAGAGCTGGGCACGACTGAGCGACTAACACTTACTTACTTGTATTATTAATTTATAAAATATTTTCTTTTTCACTTGAAGTCTTCATTACAATTCCAACGAAGACACTAGCTTTTTCTTCAGATTCGTATATATCATTTTTACACTCATTGACTGAGATAAAAACATATCCATTTACCTTGCATCCAAAGTCTGACCCAAAATATGAAGACAGTTGACAATTGATGTTGCATCGTTCCCTAAAGAGGAAACAAATAGCTGTATAAACTGCTCTGAGAAATTCTCAATGTTCCTCTTTCTATTAACGCTTGTGTTCCAAAAAATTAGTCAAGGCACAACTCAATAAGGATAACTCAATTCAAGGGACTTTTTGATAATCAAGTTTAAAATCATGCAGTTTTTCTGCTTAAAAGTGGTTATGCAAATGTAAGTAGAAAAGCAATAAAGCATGTTTCATCAAATAGCTGACATACTCAAGAAGCATTCAAAGCACTGCACCATCCAAAGAATTTTAACTGGATTCTTCAAACATATCCCCCTCCCAATACCAGTTCACATTATTTTTAAATCATATTGTATGTCAACTTTTTAAGTCAGCCAATATCCTCTGTGAAATGAGGTGAGTTAAAGTCTAATAAAATTTAATTCCCTTTTAATTACCCCAAGTATGTCTGCTTTCTTATTGCATTCAACAGCATTAAGATGAATTATTTTGCCTGAATTTAACTGCATTCACATGAACTAACATGCCTGAATGTTGTTGGTCTCTGGTGAAAAAGAAGTACCAAACCATCATGTAAGAAAGTATCAGAGGCTGAAGAAGTTAGACGTTACTTATGAGATATCTAAAATGGGGCAACTCCCCTTGAAAAATAAGATGAAACTTATTTTATAGGAATATTTCATCACTAAGTACAGAAATATGAATCATATAATACATATATTTTACTTTATGATAAGGATACAATAAAGAAAATATGAATCCAAAGTAACAAAGTGACCACACACAATATAGTCTGACACTGATCACTTCTTCATTTCATGCTTTCCTACATGTAATATACACAATAATTTCCTGGTCCTTAGGTTGACAACTCTTATTTGAATGTGAGTTTTTAAAACATTTGAGTATACTATACTCTTTATACACAAAAGTACCCTAAAATGAATGAATTAAACATACATGGAAATTAATAATTTCCTTAGTGTGTGGGCATTCCAGTTTAGTGGTATAACACAAATACGAAAAAATAAATTAGGTATTCATTGCTGAGACTCTTGAGTTCTTTCAGTAAATGTTCCATTAATCTCATGCTTTGAATCTCAGAACTTCCAATAATAATGATGACAAAATCCGTAGAAGGGCAGAATTTGTCACGCCCCTGTCTATTAACTGGTGGCAGTGCTAGGGCTTCTACTATAGTCCTTAGAAGTATTTTTCATTTAGTTATTCATTCACTCAATAAATACACGATAAATACCAGGTACTCTTAAACTTCCAGTAATAAGCTAGAGTTATGGTACCTGCATTTTAATGGGGGACACATAATGAACTATTAAGCCAAAAAAAAAAAATCAATGTTACATAATATATAGCCAAGGTAAAAGTATATATAGCAGGGAATGGGGATGAGAGCAACTGGATAGAGTAACAGGGGGAGTGGTCATTGGGTCCTCCCCAAGGAGATGGCATTTGAGCAGAGATTTAAATGAAGTGAAAGGACAAACCATGTATATATATGGGAGAAGAGCCCAGGTGGTACAAACAGATGTGCAAAGGCTCTGGGGCAGAAAATGAACCTACTGATCCTGGCAAGGAAGTCAAGATGGATGCTGTGGACAAATTCAGGAAAAAGAAGGAGAATATATGGTGGAGACAAGGGAACCAAGTTCTAGAGTATCACAACCAGAGCAAGCACTTTGGACTTTTTTTTTTTTTAAGTGCAATAGGAAGACATTTTGAACAGAATGTGAGCCAATTTATACGTTAAGAGGATTAATTCCAGTGTGCCAAATTCTGGGAGGGCAAGAGTAAAAGTGAGTTAGGAAGCCCTTGCAGTAGTCTAGAACCAGTAGATTGAAGATGGCAAATTTGGCCTGGGATATTATTGGTGAAGCAATTAAGAACGTATGTTCAGTTTTTGCTTATGTGTTGCAAGTTGGTGAGAGGGAAAGGAGACAAGGATAACTCCGCAACTGTTTGGGTGAGCAAGTGTCTGAGCAGTTGGGTGAATGGTGGTAGGATTCAGTGATGTGTAGAGAGTACAAGGTGGACGTCAGAGAATGCAAGGGGATGGGAGGGGTGGGAGTTGGGTATTCTGCTTTCAACAGGTGAAGTGCAATGGGCCTATTCATCTCAGCTTGAGATATGGAATAGGCAACTGATACAAAAATCCGGAGTGCAGAGATGAGATCTAAGTTGCAGCTGTAAATCTGGGTCTCCTAAGCATATGGACATTTCTTTGAATCATGGGGCTGAATGAAATGTTAGCATGAACATAAATATAGAGGCAGAAAGGTCCAATAACCTCTAATGTTTGGAGGTAAAAATCATAAGGAGGACGCAGCACAGAAAATGACAGAGCGAAGGCCTGGGAGGGAGAGGGGATACAAAGCGATGCCTATGAATCTAATAATGCAACCAAAGTCAGCACCAATTCAGAGAGGCTGGCCTCTAACTCTTTTCCTAAAACTCACAGTTATTTTGTCCCTTTATACAGATGATCAGTATCTGTACTTCATACTGAGCCTGGCAATGCCTTTTTCCAAAAGGAGGCTCAGGGCATTTTAAACTTCTATTTGTATAAGCTCGTGAGGTGTGATTTTTGTTTGCTTTGTGCCCTGATGTAGCCCAGCACCTAGACTAGTGCCTGACACATAGCAGGAGCTCAATTAGTATCTGTGGGATGACAATGGATGTAAGTATGAAGAGGAAGAAAGGGCACCAGTGGCTAGACAAGTTCTGTGGGTCCAGTGAACATCTGTATGGTGAATATGAGATTTCTGTGATTATCAAAGTCACAAAACTATAAGCTCAGGCAGATATACATTTTCGGACACTCCAGATCAGAGAGTACAACTTTAAATGGAAACAGCCCTCCATAAAAAATGGTGGGGAAAAGACCCTAAGGAATGAAAGAAAGTATTAACTGAACTTTAGTGTTATAATGTATGGACCAAGCAAAAGAATCAATTTCATTGGCATGTATAGATGCCTAAACTAATGGTTAATCATGAAGAGATAAAGTATGCAGTAAGACTTTTAAATAAAATAGCAACCTGGATATTGTCCTTCTGAAGGAGATATAGATCACCATCATCAGGAATGTCAATCACACTATTAGTAAGAAGCAGAGGGGCTAGTTCAGAGCATAGTAAGATGTTAAAACTTTAAGGTGATGACTGTATTTTCACATACTTAACTGTATGCAATTTCTTAACTGCTCTAAGTAGTATAAAACCCAAAAGTTTGATACTTTCAACTGGTGTTTTTTCCAAGTTCAAGCTACTTCCTCTGTCTTCAAACATAACTCTCGTACTTCTAAACACTTAGGACAATACTTACGGATTACCTAATATCTTTAAGATTATGTGTTTGTTTGTGTGTGTGTGTAACATCAAAGATACAAAGGTACAAAATTAAAATTACAGCTCATAGAATATAATGACAACATACAGCAAGCATAGGGTTTTTAAAAACATTGTTAGCAACTCATAAAATAAAACAATCCCCTAAATAATAACAAAGCTAAAGCTGTTAGAGTCAAAATATCCTTTTTGCATTTTAATCTCAAACTGTTTTGTGGTTTTAAATATAAGGTTTCTACAGTTCAGGAGTTTTCAATGGTATCCAAAACTTGATACATGTAACTGCTGCTGTTTTATAAACTAATATACTGAGAATTCGCAGAATGTTGACTTTCTCCTAGGAAAACAGTCAACAGTTATTCTAATTTTTATTCTTCTTTACTTTCCTAACATGGCTCCTGATACAATATCTCATTATACTATCTTCTCTGAAGAGATGATTAACCTTAGAAAAATCTTTATTAAGAAGATGAAATAAAATTATGCTAAAAGGTAAAAATTTCTCTCCAAATTATGAGTAGGTAGAAACTGAAGCATGCTGAAGATTTCATTACTTCCGAAGTCTGTGATATTGAAAAGATTAAAATTACTGAGTCCCTAACTTGGTGAAAAGTTTCAGTTCAACTAGAACATATATTGCACATGCTATTCTTTTGCTCAAAGTCAGGAAATCCTCTCAGAGTGGCATATTGAAATGAAAGAAGTATCTATCTTCTGATATTATGTTCATTGAAATGTCTGAGTCTGATATTTACCCTCTATAAGAATTAGGCTATTTTTAATATAGCAAGTTTCCTTTATACATTGAAACTCTTGCTTTTCTCATACATACTGTCCTAAAACTACAGAATCTTTCAGTCACAGGAGTTAGACATGACTTAGTGACTAAACCACCATTCATCATTAAGAGGATCCTTAAGGTCTTAATGTGACTGAAAGATTCTGTAGTTTTAGGACAGTATGTATGATAAAAGCAAGAGTTTCCTAATGTATAAAGGAAACTTGCTATATATGCAAAATAGATCATCAACAAGGACCTACTGTATAGCACAGGGAACTCTGCTTAATATTCTCTAACAACCTAAATGAGAAAATAATTTTAAAAAGAATAGATGCATATGTATGACGGAATCACTTTGCTGTAGACATGAAACTAGCACAACATTGTTAACCAATTATACTCCAATAGAAAATAGAACTTTACATGTATACCTGTGGCGGATTCATTTTGATACTTGGCAAAACTAATACAATTATGTAAAGTTTAAAAATAAAATTAAAAAAAAGAAAAAAAAAAGTAGCAGATTGTGCTATTTTTAAAATTTAATTTAAACCATTAAATTCTTAGCATAATGACATACTCAGTTCTCCCAGAGCACTATCCTCAGGGATTCTTAGTGCTTGAAATGACTTTCATTTCATTATATGTATCCTATTAAACAAACATATACACAATCTGAACCTTTTTAGGGACAATACAAACATTAACAGTCGTTCCTCAGTATCCACAGGGGACTGGTCCCAAGACCCTCCCCCAACACCAAAATCCAAGGATGCTTGAGTCCCTTGTATAAAATAGCATAGTATTTACATTTAACCTACATGCATCCTCCTTTATACATTAAATCATCTCTAGATTACTAATAATAAAGAATACAATGTAAAAGTTATGTACAAATTTGTTGAGGTATGGTGAATTCAAGCACTACTTTTTGGAACCTTCTGGAATTATTTTTTTTGAGTATTTTTGATCCCTGATTGGTTGAATTCATAGATGCAGAGCCTGCAGATATGGAAGGATGACTGTAATATTTTCTAATATCTCCTGATACAAGAAAACTCTTCATTTAAATACAGAGTTTGGGGTGGGGGGGGAGGTCAAGGGGAATCAACATAAACTTAATCCACTAATTTTTTAATCAGAGAGAGATATCAATGGATAGAATTCATAATATTACTCTATTTACTATTAAAACTCTTTTAAAAACAATATTAAGATTTTGGCACCAGTTTAAATCAGTCATACTCACCCTAGAGGGAGAAAACAAGTATTTTAACAAAACCTGTTGCTTCATTTAAACATGTGATAATACTTGTCCAATATTCATGAAGCTAATATTGGAGCTGTATTAATGATGTGAAAATGTTGAGTTCTAGGGTTATTGAGGTCAACCAGAAGAAATATTGCTGATAAGAAATATGTTGATCATGCTGCAAAATGCTTGCTCTACTCCAGGCATTCCTAGAAACCTATTTGTCATCAAAGCTGGAAATTCTCCAGTAAATCCTAGGACTCTGGACTAACTGTCTTGCTAATTAACTGTCTTGCTAATGTGTTAAAAACTCAGCAGAAAACAGGAAAGTAGACAAAGCCTCTAAATGATAACTATTTTGTGCCAGCCTTCTCCAATAGTTACTTGAACTGAATAGATCATTGTTAGTAGAGTTTAATGATCTTGTTTTAAGAGTCATTAGTTACAGTGTTACTTCCTTTTCAATGTAAGTGCTCTAAGTGGAAGGCTTTAAGAATTTTTTAAAAATGTGATTCTCACCAATTGTGACATAAGTGGATACTATATTTTTCTTATTCTCAAGGAGAAAAAAATGTAAAGTTTGGGCTATTTGTGAAGGTAAGAAAATTCCAAACTGATAGCACTTATCTCATTGCTAAAAGCATCTGCTTACTTATCTACTCTTTAGACTGTAGTTTTCTTAAAGGTAAGACCTGGTTGGTTGATTCATTCCATCATAAGATATTTATAAAACAGCCACTATGTGCCAGACTTCCTCCTGGGCTCTGAGGATACAAAAATAAGCCTTCAAAGAGCTGAGTTTTGCACCAGAGAGAAAAATTAATCTAGTAACTCATCACTGAGATGAAGGAAAAGTACATAGAGCTAAGAGAATGTTATAATAGTAGAGCGAGTATAATCAGAGAGGTCAGCTATGATCTTCCAGAGATACTTCCAGAGATATCTTCCAGAATACTACTTAGGTTGAAATCTGAACGGTGGATAGTTCATCCCATTATAGGTGTGAGGGACTGGAGAGGGGCATATACAGGATCCCATTACAGTCAGTAATCACAGATGGTGCAAATGGCCTGAGCAGATATGAAAATGACACTTTCAAGAAGCAGAAGGAAGACCACTTAAGCTGAGGCATCGTGAGGAAGCAAGAATTCTCTGGGAAACAGGGATGGAGGGGTACACGGAGGGCAGACTATAAAACACTAACCAGATTAAATGGCCAGATTAAGAATTCTGATCTTAATTCTAGAGAAATGGGAAGCCACTGGCTACACAAGAGTATATTCAGTTTTGAGATCATTTTTTGCTTTGTCTTGTTTTTTGGAGGGGAGGCGAGAGATATGATGGTTTTGGAACACAGTTTAGAAAGGCAAGAGGGAGTTCTGAGAGCAGGGTTAGTATGTTCTTAGAGGCATGCAGGTGAAAGCCACCTGTATATTGGCTTAGGTTGGGAGTAGTAAAAAGGTAAAGAAATCTTCATTTTTCTATCCTCAGAGCCTAAGAGAATGCCTCACACACAGAAAATATTTACTGAATGAATGCATAAAATGAATGTCATTAAGGCATTTGATTTATTTCCACATGGAAAAAGAAAGCCGTGAAGAAGTCCTGTGTCACCATGCTATTCCTGTTGGAGTTATGGTTGCCAGATTCCACTTCCTCTAAAAATAACTGAGAGCCTTGAATAGGCTATAATAGCAGAAGTTGAGGATTCTCTAATTGCCTTAAAATTAGGCAGTTAGACATTCAGAATTTCCACTTAGCATACCAAATACCAAATGTTGCTCAGTCGTGTCTGACTCTTTGCTACCCTAGGGACTGTAGCCTACCAGGTTCCTCCGTCCATGGGATTTTCCAGGCAAGAATACTGGAGTGGGTTGCCATTTCCTTCTCCAGAAGATCTTCCCAACCCAGGGATCAAACCCAGGTCTCCTGCATTGTAGGCAGATGCTTTACCATCTGAGCCACCGGGGAAGTCCAAAGTGAGGGACTTAGCATAAATGAGGGAAAATGGAGGCATTAAAAGCAGTATTTCATTATTCAACAATGTGTCCCTGAATATGGCACATGGGGTCCTTATACCTTGTCAACCTGCCTGGGTCTTAGCCAGTTCTAACTGATTTTCCAAAGTACAAGAACTTATTTGTTCCAAAATACACCAACTTATAATTACTAGCAAGCATTTCAGAAGTCAAAAGGGAAGACTACATATAAAACTGTTGCTATTTAGTCGCTAAATTGTGTCCAACTCTTTGCGATCCTATGGACTGCAGCCCGCCAGGCTCCTCTGTCCATGGGATTTCCCAGAAAAGAATACAGGAGTGGATTGCCATTCTCTTCTCCAGGGGATCTTCCCTACCCATGGATTGAAACCACATCTCCTGCATTGGCAGGTGGATTCTTTACCACTGAGCCACCAGGGAAGCCCTATGTATAAAACAGATGCTATTTTACTTACTATTTTTTCCATACATTATTTTACAGGTATACCAGAACTACTGTTATGCTGGGAATATGGCTTGTTCCCCTTTTTAAAAATCCTACCTTTTTCTAAGATAAAATGAAGTGGTTTAAACACCTTTAAAAGCATATATGAGGCATAAAAACATGACTCATCTCTTTAATTCTTAGTGTGCTTCAATGTATAGAAAATATTTTAAAGTAGGTAAAAGATAAAGCAAATATAGAAGTTTAAATTTGGGGAATCCTCATTTTATATATCAGAAAATTTTCTGAACTAGAGATGAAGTTTTAGAGATATAATCTGGCAGCCACCTTGGAATAAATATTCCATTGCTGATCAAACTCAGCTTCCCACAATTACCACCATCATGACAAGAGTTTTGCCTCCTGGTGTTTTTTAATGCTTCCTTCTTATCACTAATCGCACCTTCCTGACATGTTTCAGGTTAATGTATTTCTTTCTATATGTTTTGCTACTTGACACAACCCCAAGTATTTCTTTGTTAAATTCAACTTTCACTTCTGTCTCACTTTATTCTTAAGTTAGGCCGTGAACAATTTTTTGAACTAAGTACAGGAAAAACATTTTGATCATCAGTTGGTGTCTCCCAGAACACAGAAAAAAATAATGTAAAGATAGGGTGAAAGAAAAAAGTAAGAGATTAATATGTCCATATACAAAAGACCACTGTATATATGCTGTTAGGTCTCTTTTTCTTTAGGAAAATCCACAATGGTAAAATTGATACATCAAATGGTCAATACTTGGGACTTCCCAGACAGTTCAGTGGTTAAGACTCCATGCTATCACTGTGGTGGGGCACAGGTTGATCCCTGGTTGGGTAACAAAGATCCCGCATGCCCCATGATATGGCCAAAAGATAATAAAAGTTAATTTTTTTAAAGTAAATACTTGAATTATACCACTTCTGCTTTGATGTGAAAATGCCTAGATTTTAAAGATTTCATGGTGCATGCACTTTAAATAGCTAACTGCCCTAGTTTAGCCTGTATGTAACTTGAGTCATCAAAATATAAGCTGTACAAATAAGGCTAAGAATACCTTAGACTTGAAAGTGGTATGATTACAGTTTACAAAGCACTTTAACATTCATCGTCTCATATGAGATTTTATATATACAATAGATCTCTAAAGTTAGTAGTTATTTTAATCGAGTTTCAAAATGAAAAAAATAAAATAAATAATTATCAAGAGAAGTCAAGTCCCTTGTCCAGATCATTCAACTGGTTCAGTTACAAAGAGGGGACTTACATACAGGTTTTCTGATCAAAGTCCATTATTTTCTTCAGGACATCATGTTAATGTCTGAAACCAAGCTATAGCTATAATATGTAAAGTTTACAAGTCTAAGACCTAAATGCTAAAATGTTGACAAAGCTATATTAGAGTATTGTTGAATAATAAAGACTTCTTGACCTTTGTATTGTTTTATAAGCAAATGCCAAAGCGAATTTGAAAAAATAATGTGACATTAATAAAATGCACATTAAAGTATGCTTTCCAGATAAAGACACACAGTAGTTCTCCAATAAATTCCTGTTAAAAATAAAAAATAGTTATATTTAAAGGCAAAAGGATATAATATACAACGCCTAGATGAAATATTAGAATCACAGATGAAATGAAGGTCAAAATCCAGTTCTTCTCCTCTGATTATTACAACAAGTTACAGTATGTATTTATCTTCCATTACTGAGCCCTTAATATATTCAAAGGGAATAAAGGAGATTAAACAACAGGCAAAATTAATACATGGTAATGAAAGTCTACATTAGTAGACCACTAGATTAGTTTAAATATAGTTCCTTTGCAGAGGGCTAAAATTGCAAAATGGCACGAGGTAGGCTTCTGGGATGCTGAAAATGTTCTATGCCTTGAACTGAGAAAAATGGGCAAATACATGTAAAATTCCATCAAGCTATGTCATCATGCTGCTCTTAAGATTTGTGTACTTCACTGTATATATGGAATACCTCAAAAAATTTAAAATGTGAAGTTATAGCAAAATGTAACATTGGAAACCAAGAGGTTAAAATATGTAAGATGCTAGAGATAAACAACAGAAAGTATTATGGGGTCCCCACCAGAGGTAGATATAATTAGACAGTATTCTCTGAAGACAGATGGAGAACTTTTGAATACATAATTATTATGAAAAGGTTAAAGAGTACATGAAAGTTCTGTCTGAATAATTTACATAGAAGTTTTTCTAAGTTGAAGAGAAGTCAAAACAAAAGGCTGTCAACTGGAGATCATTCGGAAGGCAATTTCCCCATGAATTTTGGATAACTGAAACATTAATGCAAAAACCTCAGCAATTTATGGGAATCATATCTTAAGAGTACCCAAACGTTGGATATAATAATATTAGAAACCAAATGCAGCATTAAGTAGTCATATCCAGAAGCTATCATTTCTCAAACAAATGTAAAGAATGTAAAAATTATTTGCATATATACACACACACACACACACACATATACATGTACCTATTTCTCAGTTTATCCTTTGTGGCTTTTATAGAAATAACATAATCCTTAGGGTTTTTGGTGAATGGACTAGGACTTATAAATCTCTAAACACACTCAATGTTTTCTTACTGAAGTCACCACAACACTGTCTCAAAATCTAGAGAGCCTTGGGCTAAAATTTGCCTTGGCAGTTTATGAATGCAGATGCAGGAAAGTGTAAAAAATAAACTGCCAACTGCTATAGAGTCTTAAAGCCCCACTGCAAGGAGAGTCTGTGAAAAGTGAGTGACTGCCCTGCATGGCTACTAGAAAGCAGGGTTTGGGAACACGAACTTCAGCTACATGAATTCTCAGAAATGAACAAAAACTGACTACCGTGGGGTTTGGAGGTACCAGAGAACTTGGCAAACCCAGGCCTGTCTCTATTATGAAGTTCCAATGTCTGGAATAGTCAACATGCAAATTTGTAGTCAAGAGCACTGAAAAAGTAAGTACAATTAAAAACTGTGCATGGGTATTTAATCTATCAGAGATAAGCAAACACAAATTCAGAGGCCCAGTTTTGCTTCACCCCTCTGAAATAAAATAAGGTAGAAACTGCCATTTTCATTTATTTGATCTTTAATAATATAAGTTTGTGATTTTCAAGTGTGCTTTGGACTGGTATACAAAGTTACGGTCTTCAATTTTACTATAGGTAATGCTACTCATAAACAACCTTGAGGACCTTACCTTGGCCTATGACGACCATGCATGCAGCCATGCAAACATGCATTCATGCAACATAGCAGCACACAACACAGTGCAAAAATGGCAAAGAAAACCAAGTGATGGCCATGCTAGTATTTGTTTAAGGGTCTCCTTACCAAATAGTGAAATCCTATGCCTGACAAGAACTCCAAGTTTGCAGAATAGGCTGAAGACAAAAGAAAAACAAAAGAGAAAAGGGAAAGGGGGAAGGGAAGGTAGAAAAAACAGGGAGAAATTAAATTCAAATGAAATAAAACAAAAAAAAAAAAGAAGAAGAAAAAAAGAAAAATAAACAGCTGATATATGAGCCGGAAAAAAGCAACATGATGTCACGCAGAAAGAATCAATTCTCTGAGCAGAATGTGGAGTAAAGGTATTAAATAAAGAGTCTTTGAGTGCATATCTTTAACAAACACGGTTAAAAAAGCACATATTATAAGTAAAGGAACCAAAAAAAATCGAAAGCAAAGCTAATTAATATAAAAGCAATCTATACAAACCCCACAAAAGTATAACTACAGAAAACCATAAGGAAAAAAAATTAATTTTATCTGTACCAAAGTACTACTGAAATTCTAGAATTTTTTGTGGTTGTTATGGGCATTATTTAACAATGGAAGTATGGTGCTTTGTGCACAAAATGCTACTTTTAGTATGTTTTCCCATTTGAACTTTCCTTCTTCTAGACCTTGACCATTATCCCATAGACATATACCAAAGCATCCAGTGAATTTCACACAATGAACTAGAAAGAGAATTTAAACCATTTATAATCACTCAAAGAAAAACATTACAGCTGTTATCACTTAAAGGATTTTGAATGCTAATACATGAGTCAAAAATATATCTCCTCTAGAGTGAGTTCCCAGGTGTCTGTGCCCTTCCTGGTGCTCACCAACAGAAGACTCCAAATAAGGGTGCCCAGCACTCAGCATGACGACATTGCTGTGCACCAATGCTCACATCAGAACCCAGAATCTGGGCAGTACCTGGTCTTGTCCTGTCTTGTCTGTCACCAGGCAGCCTGGTGACTTTCTTGTTGGGTCCTATTTTTAAGAACATCTCACTTCCACATTACAGCCCCTTCTAAATATCCCTCAGGATTCAGCTCAGGACATGTTTACTCCAAGAAGCCTTTTCTAACACCTGGGAGTGCTCCTTTAGCACTCCCAACCCAGGTTCACAGAAGTCCCCTCCCAGCCAGGGGCCATTTGCAAATATCTATCATGACACTTAACCTCCATATTTATACACCTGACATTATTTTCACATCTATCCACACTCTTCTGAACTCTCAGACACACAGGTGTTCCACAGCTAGAACTTGCCAAAGCTCTAATTTTGAAAATCCACTTGTTTAGCACCACCTACACTCAGCCTGATTTCTCCAGTCATGGTAGCAGCTATGTCCTGACGGCCCTGTCCTCTCTTGCCATCTTTGCCATCACTCAGTACTGGGGATATAGACTATGCCATGGAATACAGTGCTAGCAACTGCTCATGGCAGAATGGAAAAAGGAGACAGAATCACCTTTTTCATGTTGACCACTTTCACAGTACGTTTTGCCCATTATTTCTCACTTTAGTAACAATGTGATATAATTTATTGGTGAAAGGTAATTATATAGGGCATAGGGCGGCTTTTCCAAGAAAATATTCATCCGCAAGTGCTTAAATGACTTTGAAGTCTTAGGAAATCTCTTACCAGTGCTCATTTTTTTTTTCAATGATCTTGTCAAGTAGACATTAGATACAAGATTCAACCTTAGTCCACTGAGCTGCATTATCTATCTTTAGGCTCTAACTGAAACGAACAAAGACAATAAAACAAAAGCACCTTTCTCCAGGTATCCTCATTCACTGAGCTTTCTCTGTGTTAAGTCACTAAGGGTCTGTCTCTGGGACTTCCCTTGTGGTCCAGTGGTTAAGACTCCAAGCTTCCACTGTAGGAGCCATGGGTCTGATCCCTAGTTGGGGAACTAAGGCCCCATATGCCAAGTCACACAGCCAAAAGAAACCCCACAAGGATATGTCTCCATCTGAAGAGAGTGTTTGCATCTTAGAATTGCATACATTTTGGATTATTGGAAACTATTTTAAGCGGCATCTTTTACCTGTTACTCACCCTCTCTAGTATTAGGGTGAAACATTCTGAGATGATGTTGAGTTTTTAATACGCAGATCATGTTGTAACCTGATTAATCTAAACCTGGGATGTTTTGTGATGATGGGAAACAGAATTGCTCTGTATCCCATCCCATCAGATCACATTTACATCTGAGAATCTGTCACAGAAAAATGACTTCTTATGATATCAGCTGTTTCCTAACCCTGTTAGTCGCTCAGTCATGTCCAACTCTTTGCGACCCTGTGGACTGAAGTCTGCCAGGCTCTTCTGTCCATGGGGATTCTCCAAGCAAGAACACTAGAGTGGGTTGCATTGCCTTCTCCGATTCCTAATCCTAGTTATTCCTAATTAGTAACAGATGTGTCACCAGAGAGACATACAGATACATGTTGGGTTGGCCAAAAAGTTCATTCCAGTTTTTCAAGACATATAGATGGGAAAACCTGAATGAACTCTTTGATAAACCCAATGGAAAGCTGCTGCTAAGTCGCTTCAGTCGTGTCTAACTCTGTGTGACCCCAGAGACGGCAGCCCACCAGGCTCCCCCGTCCCCGGGATTCTCCAAGCAAGAACATTGGAGTGGGTTGCCATTTCCTTCTCCAATGCATGAAAGTGAAAAGTGAAAGGGAAGTCGCTCAGTCGTGTCCGACTCTTAGGTCCTCAAAAAAGACAAATCATATCTCTCCCCTCCTGTGCTATCCCCTTTCAGGGTGTAGTTCCCGTGCAAACTCTAGGTCTGACTATTATCAGTGCTAACCTATAGTTTCTTTAAAGCACTTTCCATAATCTTGTTACTCCCTTTCCCTGTACCCTTCACTACTAACATACTTAAGAATTCAAAATGCATCTGCAGCTTCCTCCCTGACTCTCTGCCTTGTGAGTGTCCTTTCCACCCCTCGTGGCTTCTCCTTGAAGTTCTCAATACCCTCCAAATAGTTCATCTAATAACCTCTTTTTCAGCCTCCATCCTGCAGGGCTCTCCACAGTCTCAGCATCATTAACTACTCACCTCTGTGAAACCCTGGTCTCTGTTTTACAGTATTATTTCCCACTTCTTTGCTAATGAGTTGTTCTCTCTGTTCTTCAAATATCCACTTCTGAAAACCCTCCAAGTATAACAATTTTCCAAGTTTTTGTGTTCAGCCCTTTCAGCTTCTCCCGGCTTTTCTCTTGGTTTCCTCTTGCTTTCCAAGCTTCAAGCATTAGATGGGTATAGATTGTCCCCAAATACGTCATTTCTTGCCCTGATCTCTCCAATACCAAACACCTATTTCTCACTTCCTGCTGTATACTTCCAGCTAAAATGACCTGTTAGCACTTACTTCTTCTTCCAGAAGCACCGGTTTAAACAAACTCAACCTCTTCTCAAAACTGTGTTGTGCTGTGCTAAGTTGCTTCATTCATGTCCGACTCTGCAACCCCATCGACTGAAGCCCACCAGGCTCCTCAGTCCATGAGATTCTCCAGGCAAGAACACTGGAGTGGGTTGCCATTTCCTCCTCCAGGGGATCTTCCCCACCCAGGGATTGAACCCATCCCTCTTACGTCTCCTTCTTTGGCAGGCGGGTTCCTTACCACTAGCGCCACCTCAGTTCAGTCGCTCAGTCATGTCCGACTCTGTGCGACCCCATGGACTGCTGCATTCCAGGTCTCCCTGGCCATCACCAACTCCTGGAGCTTACCCAAACTCATGTCCATTGAGTCGGTGCCATCCAACCATCTCATCCTCTATCATCCCCTTCTCCTCCTGTCTTCAATCTTTCCCAGCAACAGGGTCTTTTCAAATGAGTCAGCTTTTTGCATCAGGTGGTCAAAGTATTGGAGTTTCAGTTTAAGCATCAGTCCTTCCAATGAACATTCAGGACTGATTTCCTTTAAGATGGACTGGCTGGATCTCCCTGCAATCCAAGAGACTCTCAAGAGTCTTCTCTTAACACCACAGTTCAAAAGCATCAATTCTTCAGCACTCAGCTTTCTTTACAGTCCAACTCTCACATCCATACATGACCACTGGACAAACCATAGCCTTGACTAGATGGACCTTTGTTGGCAAAGTAATGTCTCTGCTTTTTAATATGCTGTCTAGGTTGGTCATAGCTTTTCTTGCAAGTGACAAGTGTCTTTGAATTTCATGGCTGCAGTCACCATCTGCAGCGAGTTTGGAGCCCCCCAAAATAAAATCTGTCACTGTTTCCATTGTTTCCTCAAAACTAGTTCTTCTGAAGTATCTTGCTTTCATTAGTCACACCAGCATTGTTCTAACCACTCAGTACAGAAACTTCAGCCCCACGTTGGCCTTCTCTTGTTTCCCTGCCACAAGACTCATTACTGAGGCACGCTGGTTTCCTCCTCCTGTGTTTCTCACACCCAGCCTCTTTCTGTGTTAATGTCTCCTCTGCATTCCCAGCACTTTATATATGGCTCCAATGACACTCATCACAACGTAGTATATGGCCTAGCTCTATATGTATGTGTCTACTCAGCTGTACTTCTAAGTCCATTAAAGCTAGGAACTGTGCCCTCGTACCTGTGTGTTTATCCTCAGACCTAGGATAGCATCTTGTACCCAGAGGGCATTCAGAACACTTGCTGAACAAACCCAAGGGTAGCACCACCTACTGGAGGCATCTCTTCTGTTACAACAGCCTGCATCCCTGTCATAGCTCTGAACGGCTGCTGTGGTCTCCTAGCCATGCTGCTGCTGCTGCTGCTAAGTTGCTTCGGTCGTGTCCGACTCTGTGCGACCCCATAGACGGCAGCCCACCAGGCTCCCCCGTCCCTGGGATTCTCCAGGCAAGACCACTGGAGTGGGTTGCCATTTCCTTCTCCAATGCATGAAAGTGAAAAGTCAAAGTGAAGTCGCTCAGTTGTGTCCGACTCTTAGCGACCCCATGGACTGCAGCCCACCAAGCTCCTCCGTCCATGGGATTTTCCAGGCAAGAGTACTGGAGTGGGGTGCCATTGCCTTCTCCGCCTAGCCATGCTACTCTTATCAATCCCACTTTTGCTGCCAGGCTGTTCTCAATTCTTCTATTTAAAAAGCATTAATGTCTTCTTAGTGCTCATGAATTATTTAAAAAAAATTTTTTTTTAAAAGAAAAATTACATTTTATTCTGGCAGTTACTATCAATTACAGTGTTCCATAAGGAATCTATATAACCTACATTTCCCCTAAATGACCCAGCTTCTACTCTTTATGTTGTTTTCTAGAAAAATATCCCCCTTTCTTAATCTCTGATCTGCATGTTTCTAAGATCATCTTTGACTGTCATGACTTCCATACATCTTAGCCCATCCATACCCATCCAAAGCAGTCTTACTTTATTTGGAATCCCATAGCACTGCTTGGCTTTCTGCTACTGGAACTATATGTATTCCCATACACTTAGCCACTGCCATGAACACTCCTGGAGTGCAGCAGAGCAATAAATGCTTGATATATAATTTCTAGTGCCAGAAGGTATTCAAACAACTAATGGGAACAACTTGGTTTTAATTGTGGAAAAGTTAACTTAGACCCACTCAACTATAGCTACACACAGCTATTAAATCATGGCAATGCTTATTATGTGTATGAAGCTATGCTTGTATGTTCACAGTAGCAGGGTCAGTTTTTTTTAATCTATTTCATTCTTTTTTTTTTTTTTTTACTTATTTTAGTCATTAAAGTAATACTTAGCTGAAGTGGTACAAAATCAGATTTATAAATTTCAGTGATTCCACTTCAACATGCCAAAGAAATTGTTTGTTTTCATTAATGTGGCAGTGATGTTGGTTATTTTAAAACATAGTTTTATGATTATTAAGGTAAGATTTTTTTCATTTTAAAAACTTAGAAAACACATAAAAATAGTAATACAAAATCTACATGTACTACATAAAGAAAACTACCATTAACAATAAATTTATCCCTTACCACTACTTTTCTATACCTAAAAATTTAGTTAAAAAAAAATCCAGATCAATACTATTTGAACATGTATTTTATTTTTTAAATAATTTCCCTAAGTTGTCACATATTTATATCCATCATCATTTTAATGACTGGACAACATGTACCATAATTTGCTTATCATCACCTTATTCATTTTTCCACTCTGAGTTTTTTTTCTCTCTGAGCTTAAGTTCAACCTATGTTTGGCACAAAAGTACTGTAAAGAAATCAGTTACTTTTCCTATTATATCTCTCATTTCTGTGTGTTGGAATTTTAATGGCATATATTTCTTTTGGAAGTGCTCATTGGAGAAGTAAAACTTATCAACCCTCTTTCCAAGAGGTGAAGAAAAATTCAAAGATGAAATCATTAAAAACTGGGGAAGTATTACTATAAGGGCCCCAAACTACATCAATGGAGGCTAGCACAGACTCATGCTGTTCTTCTGATTTATTATATGAGGGATATATTTGGTAAAGGAAAATTAGTTACCTCTATAATTAGTGAATTATTCTCAGAGTAAGACTAAAATTGAAATGACGATAACAAAACCCAAAAGGGGAGGGGAAAGAGCAGAATTCACACATTTTTTAAAATTTCCCCCTATATTCTCTAATTATATTGTGTTCACTTATGTAACTGAATGTCATTAAATTAACACCACCTGTAAGAACAAAGTTTCTGTTACAAAAGGCTAACTGGCCAGAGACGACCAGGTGCCTGTGCAGCTGCCTTGGTGTTGGTGTTTAAGGTAACAGTGCACTGGTGTTCTTCCACCTACAGTGTGCACTCAACTGTCCACAGGGGGACACGGGGCCAGCGATGTGGATGAGTGCATGTATGAACTGAGGCGGGAAGGGTCCCCCTCTCTCCCAGAGAAGACGGAAAGAAGGCCAGGCCCAAGTGGGCAAGGGATGAAATTTGTATCTTGGAAAATAGTTCTTTCTTCTCTTTTCTTCCGGTAACACAGTTTGTATAAACAAAGTAAGCCACTGGGATAGATTCTCTGTTATCTTTATCAGCTTCACAAGAACCTTATTATTTGAAGAAGTTTGGAAACTTTTTTAATGCTGTTGCAATCCTACATCACATAACTGGCTACTTATTGGTTGGTAAAACAGGCAATAAACAAACTGAAGAGATGAGCTTAAAATCCCACCCCCAGTGTTATGTAACAAAGGAATCTTATTTATTCTTCACCCTCTGGTGGCAGGCTATATTCAATCTCATCTCATTCTGTTCAATAGGCTGATATTGCACTGCCATCCAGCATATTATTAAAGTCAAGTCCATGCTATGACTCTAAAACTGCTCTAAAATGTCTTAAAAAAAAAAAAAAAAAAGAGGCTTGTTTTCCAAGCAAGGTACTGTTGACAGATACATAGACACTGTGAGATAATAAATGCATATTCTTTTAAAACATTAAACCTGTGATAATTTTGCTAAACAGCAATAGATAGATAAAAAGAAAGTGAAGTCCAAGGAAACCCTGTATTCTGCTTTATACAGGGGACTCATTTTCACAGAAATTTTTTTTCAATACAATCTAAAAGCTTGGTATAGACTCCCGAGCAGTGTAATACAGAAGCAGACTTTCTCAGGAATTGATTCTCATGCATCCTAACTTCTGGCAGAATTTTTAGGACTCAGACTTGAAATTGCCAGCAGAATCACAAATCTAAAGAATACTTAGGTTTAAACATAAATGAGAAAGCACTGCTAGGATGTAGCTTGAGTGGTGTGAATGGAAAACCTCAGGAAGTATATATGTTTACATCATTTTATTCCAGGATAGGTCATAATTTTTTTCATTTAAAATTATAATTACTGTAAATGAGATCTTGCCCTCCTGAAACATACAGGCTGGCAAAAATATTAGATTTGAAAAAATTTTAATGAAACCAATGTTAAGAGCATCATTTATCAAAAATACTAATATACTAATGTATCTCTAGCCTCTACTTGTGGATTCTGAACTGTGTATTTTATTCCCTCAACTCAGTATTATATTTAGCAGTAAAATATAAGAAAATTCAATACCTAGAACACATGTATTAACTTGCCCAAACCATCATCTTTGTAGTATTTGATTCCCAGGGGCCAAGGAAGATGGGTGAACACTCTGCATGCTCCTACTTCAAGATCCTGAGATACTCTTTCTCAAATGCAAATACACTTAAACAATAGTCTTTATTTTTATAGCTGTTTACCTAGTCACCATTTCTTTCTCTTTGTTTGATGCATGTCCTCCAGAACAGAGAGGTCTGCTTGCTGCAGATAAGAAGTATAAACGGTGGTTTTTGAAATACTGATCAATTAAAGGAAGAACGACCTGAAAGAAAGGAAAAGAAAACAGATCTACACAGTGGAATCTTTTGGGGGACCAATGCATGCTGAGTCTTTGGTGCAGCCAGAGCTCTGTTCACATGCAATGAGTCCCCAACATTCACAGCCATGCCAGTCAGCACCATTTCAGAGTATCCCTCTCTGCTCTCTCCAGTCCGTGCATGTGTGTGTGTGGTGGGGGAGGGGGACACAGGAGTAGGTTGGAGTGGGGTGTCATTATGAAAAACACACTGAATTTTCAGTGTTTGAAATTGGTCTCAATACATTCTCAAAATGAAATAGTCTTAATATTTTCACACACTGCAGTTTCGTGCCCAAAAGATTCAAAGGCAATCAAGGATGACCTTCTATGGAGTCTCTACTATGTCTGAGGACTGTATCTGACATGCTATAATCCCATGTGTCCCAGTGACCACTTTGTATGGTAGGTGTTATCAACTCTGTTTTCGAGGTTGAAGATGGAGATGAAGATAAATTGAGATGAAGACAGTGAATGATTTACTCAGACACATCGCCACTTACCGACTTAACAAAGTTCTTCATCCCTGGCCTTGATCAAAGCCTACCTCTCAATTCTGCACTCTAATCCTGCTGGCCTTTGTCCAATCGCCCCTCCCCCATCCACAGGCTGTATACATGCCATGCCCTCTGTCTGAAATGTCCTTCCCACACCCAGTAACCACCGAGTCACTCCACCCCTCCTGCAGGCCTCAGCGCAGCAGTACTTCATCAGGTAAGCCTTTGCTGGCCTATCACGGACATAAACTCCCCATATCCTCTGGTCCTCTAACATCATTTGCAATTTTATATTTTATTTGTGTGACTTTGGATTAGTCTGTCTCCCTAAGAGTCTATAAAGTGCATGAGAGATAAAAACATTTGGGGGATTGTTTAAACCCCTCTCTTGGCCTCTATGACCCCTGCTTGCTCTGTTTCATTTATCACTGATTCACTTGTGCCTAGGACTCTGCTGCAAGCCTGCAGCAAGCATTAGATATATACTCATTGAAGAAATAAATGAAAAAGGTGATAATAATAGGCATTATCAGTATTTAGACTCTAGTCTAAATCTAATTTTTTCCTACATGGTATATTTTAAATAATATATTTATTATTTTTTAATAATAGGAATACACAAGTTTCCAGTGATCTGCCTAAAAAGTTGTGACATTGCCTGAACTTAGCAACTGACATATAATAGGTACTCAGTAAATATGTGAATGAATGAATCACAGAGTGAGTAGAAATTAAGCCTCATTAGGCATCTGCAAACAAAATCACTAGGAGTGCTGAGCACGCTGGCAATGGTATACAAGAATGTATTCTAAATGCATGATTAGAGGTCATGAATACAGCATTTCTTGATCACTGGTTATCAAGGAGGATTACACCCTAGTAGAATAGATACCTAGCAATGTGCAGCCTAAGACAAACTTCAGATGACTGATACGGACTTTGGGTGCTATACTGAATGGAAAGAACAGACAGGAGAAATTTCCCTTATAATAAAGAATAACAATTCTGAAAACAGAAGCCAAATATTAATCAATCAAAATAACATGCCATTTTACAAATGACCACATACAAGTACTTTGAAAGGAACCTGACAAAAATAATCAGGTCTTCAGGTTAACTAAAACATGTTGTAAATAGGAAAGCATCCCAAGGGAATTCTGTCTTTGTGACACTGAATCTACATCCTTGTAGGCTAATGCATGACACAGACCAGACACACAGTAAACAGTGAGTAAGTGAATGGACCCAACGTGGAGACTCTGCAACTCTTCATCTCTTTCCTGTACTGGCTGAAAGGAAGTCAGGAATGTTTCAGACATAGAGCAGAGTTTTGCTGAATTCATATTAAGTGGAATAAATAAAAATGATAGGCTATACTCTAACCATGAACAACTGATCCTGTGTGAGCTTCAGTTTTCCTTTTCTGAGTAGGACTCAGGCTTCACAATAAAGATTCTATACTGTAGGTTATAACATAATCATTAAAAATTAACTCAGGCTTTTCCTCTTTAATGAAGAAATATGCATCTAAAATTTTAAAGTCAGATCAATATTCAAATGTTAGGAAGTAGCTATTTCTCCTTTAAGTCATATGATGAAGCCAAAAAGAGAGAACTTTGAGTCAAACTTCATAGAGAACAAAGTCATTTGAGGAATACCGTACAGAGAGCAGAACAAGTTATTTTAAGTATGACCAAGGATGCTGGGAGCAAATTTATCCTACATGATTCATGCAGTTATTTTCGTGCCACAGAATATTTACTAAGAGGAGAATTCATATTTGTAGACAAGTGCATTCTGCAAAGAGGCGACTATCTAAAGAGTATATTTGGTAAACAAACATATTGAAGGAAAAACAAGACAGATTGTATACTGTACTTTAGCAAAGAACTTGATTTCTTGTTCATAAGGGAAATGTTCTCCTTTGCTTCTGCTGCCACCATCTGTAGACATGAAGAGTTTTTTAGGTACATGTTGCACTTCAAACACTGCAAAATATTCACCCAAAACGCAAAGTTTAGAACACACTGCTAAACGTGTTACCCTCCTAAACTGAACACAAAGACAGAAAGGTTAACCTTAGCAGTGTCATTAATGAAAAAAAAAAAAAAAGATGAAAAATGTACCCAAGTCAAAATAAAAAAGCTTTTGAGACAGCCCACACATGTGGTTACAATCACAAACTTCCGATAAAACTCTGAGATCTTATTAACATGTACTGAGAAAACTGGAATAAAGTAAAAAGTCCACATTTTTAGCAGTAAAATCCCACATTTTATTTCAGTGAGAAAGAAGCTCACAGGGTTAAGAAAAGTGAGTAGAGAAGTGTTTTTAAATAAACAAAATTCATTAGATTTTAACACTGGTCTCCAATAAAGACAGTTACTTCTTGGTGTGACAAAGCTAAAGCTATTAATATTAATATGCCAAAGGAAAAATTGCTGGAAGCCAGTGCAGGTGATGAGGGGGAGGACTACAATTAGAATACTAGGTTGGAAAATTAACATTCTGCTAAAGAACAAAGAAGTTCACCAATGTCCAAAGATAATCTCCACAAGCAAAGGAAAAATCCCCAAAGTTTCCCCATGTATAGAAAATGAGTTCAAGGTTAAGAACTGATTGACCTAATGTATTTAGCTTAAAAGGTGGCATTTCCTCATTCCCTCATGCATACAGAAGAGATTTCACGCATACTGAAGAGGTAGTAATAAACTATAATAATCACAATGATATGCAGAACAGATTGCAGAGCTAAGAATTTCAGAACTGGATATAAGGATTTAGTAAAATTTGGAAGCAGAGCTTCCATATTTTATAAGAATCAAACTGACTTTTCCTTGAAAAAGTTCTTTTGCAAACAGAAATAAAAACAATTGGAAATAGGCTTTTAAATTTTTAAAGACACAAATCTGGCATAAGTTTTAGATAACCTAGGTAATATTTCATAAAATGAGACAATGATCTTCCCATGAATAAGTAAAAGAAAATTATGTATTTTTAACATTTAAGAGTTTCATTTTTTAAATCAACTTGGCACTAAATCTCTCTCAAACATTTGCACAATGGTTGGATCTACCTAAGGGGCTTCTCAAATAAATGTTATTCAGACAGAATTTTGTACCTATCTAAATCTTACCACACTTCAAAGCATTAAATAGGAAATATTTTTCCATTAATTACACATTTTAATAAAAATGCTTATGCAGAAACTATGAAAGGATTTGGAGAGAGTATGATCTATGATATAACACAAAAATTAGAAAAGGCACATGCATATTCTTATCGGCACCATGAGTCTATGTTTAAGAACGGCTATATTAAAGATGTGTTGCAAAGACAATAAAGTGAAAAATAAAAGGAGGTATCATAAAAATTTGGGATTTCCTCTAACAGAGTTCTTATACATAACTTGCTTTGCAGTCACCTGAAAAAGGAACGACTAACATCAGCAATTGTAAACAACCAAACAAAAAACTAATTTTGTTGGGCTCTATACTAATCTAACCTTATTTGTCCCCAGAATTCTGTTTATAAGACCTTCTCCTATAGAAAAAAAGAAATGTGTGAAGTAGGTGAACTTGCCCTGTAATAAGCTTCTCACCACTTCTTAGACAGAAACACTGTCCCAGGATGTTTAGTCAGAAACTGGAATATAGCACGACTAAAGTCTAAACAAATTTCATCCTTCAAAGTTCTGTTTCTGTTATCCATATGGAGGCAAGAGAAAAGTTTGTTTTTCTTGTTCCCTTCTCCAAATGATCACTCTTTTTTCCCCTCTTCTCCTTTCTCTGGTCAAAACGAAGGCTGGATGCCAGAATTGCTGTTCATTCATATACTCTTAAATGTGGATTAGAAATGTCAACATTTAAGTTTGTGCATAAAAGCTTCAAAAATTCACCATGGCCTCATACTTGTTTTTTGGTGAAATATCATTGAGGGTAATTTGGCTATTAGTCAGGATGACTACCATATTTTAAAAAAATACTGATGGATGACATACAAAGAGATTGCATATTATGGATTAGTTTATATAATTGGTCTTTATGAAAAAGTTGGTGAAGAGATCAAAAATATAGCATTTGTACTGTAGATAAGGAGGCAGGTTGAAAGACAGGAAGGTTATTTAAGAGACTGATGCTCAAACTGAATATCTCTAATCATATCTGGGATCCAGGGACCCAGCAACAAGAAAATATCAGAGCTCAAATTTCTATAAACTTTAATCTGATGCTATGCTGAAAACTAAGCATAAATCCTAAGATAACAGCAGCAAAAAGAGCCCCTGGTTAGGAGGGATATTTTGCTGATGTATTGCTATGAGACCTAGGACTATGGACCCCAAGGAAAGGGGCTGAAAACCAAAAGAATGTGGGTTAAAAAAAAAACAAAATAAAAACAGAAATACAACCCTAAAAGTGGAAAAGAAAATAAGATGACCACCAGCAGAGCACACAGTTTTTCAAAAAGGATAAAACTCTACTCTTTATATCTAATACCAATCAGTGGCTGGAAGGGGATCTGACACGAAGGTAAGTCATTAACAACTTGAATTTTAATTCAACAATGCTGAGGACAAACACAAAATAAGAGAAATGAGAGGAGGCTGTCTTGATGATCTGATTCAAATCTACGATTTAAATTAAGGAGTTCTTTTTGTACTTAAATGTCACTGAGCCAGATGGGGAAGAGGTCTTTCCTTTCACCCTAAGAGGATAATAAAGTATTCGCATTGCTGATACTCTAGTACAAATGTGTGTTCCTGCAAAGGCTAAACTTGAGGGCTTTCCATTGTCTAGACATTTGGAGAATCCAAAGAGTTTTAGTTCCTTTTTTAAAAGAGCAGAACAATTAATTTCATAAGGAAGGATTTAACTGTACCTTAAAATTTGATGTCCATCCAATGTATCTTTCAAAATGAAAAATCAATGCCAATATACATTTTAAGGAGAAAAGAATTGCATGTTAGAATTTTTTTTTAAGTTCTCAAAATTTACCCATCCTTAAAAAATGAGTTTTCCTATTGACTTTTAGACTCAAGTTAATATTAGGATTGATATAAAAATGTTTACACCATCAGGGAACAGACCATAAGCATCCCAGTGGTCTATGCTGTTCTAGATCCTGATGTTGTAAATAACAAACATAACAAAAACTGGGCTGTTAGTAACAGGACCATGGTACCTACCAAACTCCAGGATATACTGATGGGCCTCGTCTACATAGCGAATGAGTTGCTGAAGGAAACTATAGGCAAACCGTTTCTCAATAGAAGGTGTGTCCAGTTCCAGGTCTTTGAACCCTCTAGGATGGCAAAAACAAAAAATGGAAACCAACATCTAAGAAAGATTATTAGAAGGCAAGGTAAAAACAAAATATATTTTGTTAAATATCTACATACAGAGAGGTATCTTAACATTTTACATATAGCAATATATACATTTATACACAGATATTGATACATTTGCAAGGTTAGCTAATATTTTATAGCTAAAAATAAATTATAAAAAATACTTTGCATATGATAAGAAGCTGTACTTAATAAATATTACTACACAATAAGATCTTGCATTTAAAAATACAGAGTGTCATTTCTGCCTAGAGATTTTGCCTAAATGATGAACGGAGACTTGACATAAAAAGTGTAGGGAACTCAATTATATGGCAGCTAAGGGCATTAATGTTTTCAACATGTATATTTTGAACACACTAAATAGAGCTCTGACATTTAAAGAGGCCACGGAGCTCATTTTCAGCATTAAATCTGACAGGGCTAATTGAATATTCAGTCTTATAACAAGTCTTATAACAGTCTTATAACAAGTCTTATAACACCTACTTATAACTGGAGTAGGTGTGCCTTTACCTGGATACAGCGTAGCCGCTGATCTGCAGGAACTTGAGGATGTCCTGTGCTTTTTCCCTATCCTTGGCTTTCTCTTTGGCTGTCAGTGTATCATAAGGTACCAGTAGGGGATGGTTTCCACCTCCTAACAGGATGTCAAGATGAGAATACAGCATAGTATTTAGAAAATAATCTGAAATGAGATATGGGTGCATTTGGGCTTCCCTAGTAGCTGAGATGTAAAGAATCTGCCTGCAATTCAGGAGACCTGGGTTCAATCCCTGGTTGGGAAGAATCGCCTAGAGAAGGGATTGGCTACCCACTCCAGTTCTCTTGCCTGAAGAAGGACAAGAGGAGCCTGGCAGGCTATAGTCCATGGGGTTGCAAAGAGGCAGACACAACTGGGCAACTAACACTTTTACTACTTTTACAATAGAATTTTCACTTTCACTACAGAATTCCTGGTATCCTCTAAATATATATAGGATACACAGGACTCATCCAAGACTTTCCTCTCTAGTGCCTTTAATGCTCCAATTAATTTAGAAAACCTGTTCAAAAAAAACTATGCATATGCCATCTAAGATGCAACTAAAACATGAACATAAAGACAACTGTAGTATCAAGTGCCAAAGACATCTACAGTTACACAAGAAGGAAAAAGAGGCCATGTTTTCCTTCCTACTTGAACTCTAAATGCAGAGTGTACTATGCACTAAAATTTGCACAGCCGGATCCAGTAAAATTACAAGGCAGGTTTCAAGCAAAATGCTTCATTTTCTAATGCACAGAGAAAAGAGAAAAAAATTGTCTTAAATATGTAATTTTCACTATGCCTTCCAGAGCAGAAAGTACTTTATTGTCTGTGTTGTTGTTGTTTAGTCACTAAGTCTGACTCTTTTGTGCCCCATGGACTACAGCCCTCCAGGCTCCACTGTCCATGGAATTCTCCAGGCAAGAATACTGGAGTGGGTTGCCATTTCCTTCTTCAGGGGATCTTCCTGGTCCAGGGATCAAACCTGGGTCTTCTTCATTGCAGGCAGAGTCTGCCATTGAGCCACAGGGAGCCTACTTCGCAGTCACATATTTCTAAACACACAAAACTCAGATTGTTAAGGTACAAGTTGATTGCTGTTAATTATCTAACAGAAGTAGCATATGTAATTGATGGACTTGGAATTCTGGCAAGAATCTAAGTTTCTAGCATACCTCTTCTGATAAGAAATACTAAAAGCATTCTTTTAGATTTAAAAATTCTGGGAAGCACTTAAATTTTTAAAAACCCGACCAAGAGAAAACCATTTATAAAATTATAAATTTTGTAAAAACGTTTGCAAAAATTATAAAAATTTCAAAAGATCGTATCCAGATGTAAAGATCGGGTACAAGGAGTACTATTAAAGTAGCAGCAAAAAGAATAGCTTGGTATGTCCCAGATTAAAAGTTTACAAAACACGTAAAGGAATATATTTTATGTGGGATGCTGAAATTCCTTGAAATATAACTAAGGAAACTCCAGAATAAAAATAACTGAAATGACTATTTTGTTTGAATTACAATGAAACATAAAGCCTATGAAAAGTCCAATGGGGTTAAGTCAGGAGTTCCAGAACAACCATAAATATTGAATTGACCCTCAAAAAAGAAAAAAGCAAACAAAAGGACAAAGGAGAATATGCCATGCTCTCCTAGAGCATGCTTGAACTGAGAGTGCCATCTACAGAAATATAATCACGCAATGAACCTTCTGACCATTAGGTGACACTATTTGATCGCAAACACAAGGGGCAGTCAGCTGCTACTCCACTGATATGAAGCATATTAAGAAGCCGTCACTTATTTTACAGTCTGATACAACTATAACTGTCAATAGACTACAACTGTCATACAATAATACTAATAAACATTTGGGGACCAGCAAGAAGGATATGGAATAAATTACTAAGCCCGCTGAGGACAAATCTGACTTCTAGCATATTTTATGAAAAAAAGTTATAATGTAAATATTTAATTTAATCACCCTGCAGTTATGACCTATTTTTGAATGCAGTTCTTCATTCCTAGGGAAACTAACAACTTAATTCGTAATCCCCAATGATTTAGGGATCAGACAGTAACAGATCATTTTGGGAAAGGTAGAGAGGCAAGGGAGGTGGGGGGAAGGGGGCAAGAGAAAGAGAGAGAGAGAGACAGGGAGAAAAAGAAAAAAGCTTAAACTTTAAAAATCCTAAGGACACAAAGGGATTCCCTTGCAGCTCAATTGGTAAAGAATCCTCCTGCAATGCGGGAGTCTGGGGTTCAATCCCTGCATTAGAAAGATCCCCTGGAGAGGGAAATGGCAACCTACTCCAGTATTCTTGCCTGGAGAATCCCATGGAAAGAGGAGCCTGGTGGGCTACAGTCCATGGGGTCGCAAGAGTCTGACACAAATTAGCAACTAAACCAAGGACACAGAGAACCTTCAGCCTTAGATAGGGCAGATACTTAAAGTCAGCCAGCAGACTTGAAATTATGTCCTTTGCTGTGCCACTTAGCTAAAGGGAGTGGACTACCTTGATCTGGCCCATTTATAAAAGATACCGTGTGGAAGGGAAGTAAAGAAACTAGCTACACTTGAGAGGTGAACAAATGTTTAGTAATTTCTAGGATTCTGCCTCAAACATACAGCACCGGCCGAGTGCATTCATTCATGCGAAAGGGTCAAAACTGCTTGATACCTCTGCTTTTCTTGGCTTCATGACAGATCATCAGAGCCCAAAATACGTGTTAGTAGGAAACAAAGAATAAAAAGGAATGCTAGCTGTTTCCATTTTTCACTAACTGGGGAGCATAGATAAAATTTCTTGGACTTTCACTCCTTTATTCTATTCCTGATATACTCCTTAAACTGCCTGATTTCCCCCAACTCTGCTAGATTCTTCAAGGAGGTTGGGAAAGCACTAAGGAACAGACAATCTGGGAGAGTAGAAGAGGAAACTTTCTCCAGATTTCTCTAAAGTGGATTCGTCTTCTGTACATAGATGTAGGGATGATAAAAAGGGCTCTGGGTGGGGCCAAAAGAAAAGTGGGTGGCTTCAACACTGATTTTCTTAATTGCCCAGGTGTCTGAAAGACTAAAGGGGTATTTCAAGTTGTTTCCTTATTATCTCTCTCAAACATCACACACACACACACACACACATACACACACACACACACACACACACACCCCATCACCACGCCCTCCCCAAGAGCTACATGCAGTAGGTGACAGGCCCCTGGTACACTTCCACCCAGATCTTCTTAAAAACAGAAGTAGAGTTGTCAAGACATGAGTTGGCTTTCTCCAGGAGAGAGACAAAGTGGAGAATAGACACCTGGAGTTTCTGTCCTAAAACTGTCCCAGTCTCAAGCCTCTCTGGTTCCAAGACTCATTTCTCCCTTCTATCAGCTGCAATACTTAAATGCCAAGATCCAGTGCTCTGCATTTCAACACCTGTCCTACTAGTCTGCTGTTTTAATGCTAAACAACTCACTGTCTCCTTTGAAAGGAGTAAGAATTCTAATTTTGCCACCTCATCTTTTACCCTTTGCTGTAACTATGTTCGTGTTTCCACACAAGGAATTTGAATCAAGACAAGCTGGATGCAGAGGTATGGATGCCTCATTTACAAGTGATATCCTTCAAAGAAAACACTGATGGCAGGGCACTTAATGGCTGGCTCAGAAATTAAAGGATAATGATGACTTTGTAGTGCACTTACTTAGAAGGGAGTAATAAGATAGCTGCTTATTACTTTTTTTTTTTAATTGGCATATAGTTGATTTACAATGTTATGTTCGTTTCTGCTGTATAATGAAGTGAATCATCTATGTGTGTGTGTGTGTGTGTGTGTGTGTGTGTGTGTGTGTGTGTGTGTGTATACATACATATACCCTCCCTCTTGGACCTGCCTCTTACCCTCCCATCCCACCACTCTAGATAATCACAGAACACCAAGCTGAGCTCCCAGCAGTATACAGCAGCTTCTCACTAGCTATCTATTTTGAAGTGAAGTGAAGTGAAAGTTGCTCAGTCGTGTCTGACTCTTTGTGACCTCATGGACTATATATAGTCCATGGAATTCTCCAGGACAGAATACTGGAGTGGGTAGCCTTTCCCTTCAGAGAATCTTCCCAACACAGGGACTGAACCCAGGTCTTCCACAAAGAACCTGAGGGCAGATTCTTTACCAGCTGAGCCACAAGGGAAGCCCAGCTATCTATTTTACATATAGTCTGATTAATTACTTTTAATCATAACCAAACCATAGTAACTGAAACATACTTAGAAAAGAAAAACTAAATTTGTCATGTAATTTGCATATGGAACAAAGAGTAACTTTGTCAACTAGTTATGTGGACAATGCCCCAAGAACTTTACTAAGTGAAAATACTGTGACTCTGCTCTCCATCCATCCTTCCATCTATTCATACATCTATCTGTCAACCAAAGAGCTGATCATTCATTTTACAAACATTTATAGGATGTTTCTAGAAAAATGGGCCTAGCCCTAAGCCAAATTCTGGAAGAGGCAATTTTGGTACATGAAATTCTCTCTGTTCATTCCTATGACCAATTCTAATTTGTGTGATTCTGTTTCCCAGTGCTTAGTACCTGGTACTATCCTCCAATGAAACCTATTCCTTTCATTATGAAATATTCTCACTCTTCAAAATGATCTTCCTCCATACTTTTACCTATATCAATAAGTAAGAAATAGAGCTTCCTGGTATCCAGAGCTATACAATAAGGATGACAAAAATCATAAAAGTTACAGCCCTGAGCGTGAATTATATTTTCACTGGGGAAAAGAAACCCACATAGAAGATAATAAGAGAACACACACAAACATAAACAACATGCATATAATCTAATGCTGAATAAATGACAATGAAAGAGATGATCAGTACAAGATGCATGTAACTGAACAAAATATTTACGCAAATATTACATACTTATTTTTGAGAAATATAATTTTCTTAATAAATTAAGAAAAGATTTTAGAAATGACTAAGGGAATATTAGGTCATTTTAGTATTCAACAAAAACAGCCGGAAAGGGCAAGCAAAGGCATGTAAGAGACAGTACGCAACTGGACTGAACAAAACAATGACGCTGAGGATAGGAGATACAATGAAATAAGAGAAATATTTAGGCTGGGGTGGAATCATTGAAGGAGGTCTAATTAATTAAAAGGATGACAAATATAGATATCTACAGGCTAAAATGGGCAAGAGAGACCATTTGATGGGCCATCAAAATTCTGAGACATCAGGAACTATATACTAGCAATAAGGAAATCAGGAAATAGCATTTCTACCTTGAAACTATTATAACTATATTTGAACCATTCTAATAAACTAAAGATATAATGAGCTCTTGTGCCAAAAAGACTACTTTATCCTTATCGTACGTTCATAGACTCAACCTCTGGTCATTTTTTAACAAGGATTTTTAAAAATATTACCTTTGGCCTCCAGTTCCAGTTTCTTTTTCTTTGCCCATATATTATGGTAGTTTTCAGCCATCATTTCTGCCATAGCCTTAAACAAACAAAATATTTTGCAACTAAGTTATACTTTAAAAGGATACTAGAAAAAGATAATTTTTGTTTCCAATATGTAATAACAAACATGTTTTAAATGAGTAAATTATAGTGTGTTAGTGCTAAAATACATCTAAAAGAAAATTATTTATAATCTGAAATTTCAAAGGTTTCTAATGATCTGTGAAATTATAAAGTAGTAAATAGCCAGAGATGATTCGATGGGAAAGGTCATTGTTCTTTGAAATGTTTAAAGACACGTGTTTTATTAATTTAATAATGAAACTTCAAACTAGCTATAGACTTTAAAAATATGTCGGTTTACAAGTTTTTATTTCAATTTCTAAAGCTTTACAAGATGATTAAACCTTACTGAATGAACACTGAACACAGGGAACATCCAATGAACAGACTGAATGAATGTCTGTCCCAATCCAGGTGAGAGACCTTGGAGGCTCATTAACTTTTTCTGTGGCCTTTGGACTTTGACAAGATTACCTCTAAGATTCCTTTCACTTAAGACAAGTTTACTATGTCATTTTAACACATTCATACCAGAAAATGACAAAAGGGAAGCCCAAGATTTAATAATCTTAGATTTTTATCTTTGTATACTTACTTCTCTAGGAATGATACTAACAATGCCAATATCATTGTGTGATCATTATATTGACCTGTCAACTTATGTCCCATGGTAACAAATTTTATCTTTTCACTCAAATCAGGCATTTCACAGTAGGCTCCTTATTGACAAAAGAGAACTATGGCAGGAGCAAGCAAAATGTTGTCAGTTTGGTTAAATAAACAACTTATGGAAAAGACTCTTGAGAGTCCCTTGGACTGCAAAGAGATCCAACCAGTCCATCCTAAAGGAGACCAGATCTGGGTGTTCATTGGAAGGACTGATGTTGAAGCCGAAACTCCAATACTTTGGCCACCTGATGCGAAAAGCTGACGCATTGGAAAAGACCCTAACGCTGGGAAAGACTGAGGGCAGGAGGAGAAGGGGACGACAGAGGAAGAGGATGGCATCACTGATTCAATGGACATGGGTTTGGGGGGAGTCCGGGAGTCGGTGATGGACAGGGAGGCCTGGTGTGCTGCGGTTCATGGGGTCGCAAAGAGTCGGACACGACTGAGTGACTGAACTGAACTGAACGGCAGTCTCCAACCTTTTTGGCAGCAGGGACTGGTTTCATGGAAGAAATTTTTCCATAGACTCAGGGGGTTCAGGATTATTTAAGCTCAATACATTTACTGGGTACTTTATTTCTATTATTATTATATCAGCTCCACCTCTAATCATCAGGCATTAGATCCCACAGGATGGAGACCCCCGACTTATAACACATATTTTTTCATGAGTAATTAAAATGATCTTTGAGCATTATAAATTACTGATTTAGTTTCTTCTTCTTCTATATAATTATATTAGGGTTTTAAAAAATAGATATGATCTTTAAAGAAAATATATTATTTGAAGGAAACACCCTGAAAAAGTTCTATCAACTTTCACAGCATTAAAAGCTTAGGGTACATAATCAATAAATTCCACGGACCTTCTCTATGATCAGTACATTCAATAATTCATGCTGTAAAATACATGCAGGAAATGCATGTACACTTTTTAAAAATGAAATTTGCAGAATATTTTTAAAAGTACTTACGTGCAGATCTCTGGATAGTGTAACATTGCTCATGTCAATGGCTCGTGGGCTGTACCCATGGGCGGCATCTACAGAAACCTAGGTAATTTACAAAAAATAACATCTCATGAGAAAACCCAGTGGAGAGAGATTTAAGAGTTACTTTGAAAATATAAGGCAAGTAACTTCTCAAATGCACCATCTCCTCAGATAAAACGGGCTATAGCTAAACAAGCAGATTTTACAAATGTTATCTAGCAGATTAAATTATATTTGGGTGTCTGACATTTATTTCAGGTTGAATAATACATCCCAATATCTTAGGGTCTGCCAATCCAGAGAGTTAATGCTCGGGATGTGCACGATTCTGAAATATTACTCAAGTCAAAGGATAATTGATTTCTTGAGTTTCTTATAAATTCTTATCAGCTGTAGTGAAATTTACTTCTCCTCACACAAATACAAGCTAATCAGAGATCAGTATTTATAAATGTCTTTATAGGCCAAATAGCGAAGCCCAGGAAAGCAACCACTCCAAAGAGGACGGTGACTGGGGATCATCTTTGGAAACCAAAAGTGTGCCTAACACAAAATCTAAAATCAAAAGCATTATCTGCTCCTTGCTACCACCCGCCCAGTACTAACCTCATTTCACATACCATACCCAACCTGGTTGCCCAGTCCAGACCCATGGCAACCACCTCTGATTATTCCTCCTCAATTGCTATTATGGATCAGTCACAAAATTCCATCTCTTCTACCACAAAAACATCTCTGCTATACAACCGCTTCCCTCCATATCCACTGTCTTTGCTCTAACTTAGATATTTAATGTTTTTGTTTTGTGGGATGTATACAACTTCTTCTAAGGAGTTTCTTTCAGCCTTCTATCTCACCCTTCTTTGATTCCTTCTCTACTCTATTGTAAGAAATATACTTCCAAAAATATTTATTGTGTTATTCCCTGAGTTATAAGCCTTTCCACAGCACAGTAAAAATCTGCAGGCCTGGACTAAGTCGTATTTGTCTTAGTATTCCCAGAGTCTGGCACAGGCCATCTTTCATCAAATTAGGATTATAAAATGATTGCCAATCTCACAGATATTGAGATAGAGCAATCATGTCTTACAACTAATAAAAAAGTATTAGACTCTCTGCAACTTTTGTTGAATAAATGAATAAAATACAGCTGATGTCGATAACATTATTTGTTCCTAAAATAAAATTCTTAGTATTTAATATCCTCTTAGACCATGTTGCTTATATAACTGAAATGTATATCCTCTTGGTTTTACATTGAATTATTGAGACTGATTTAAAGAATGCAAGTAGACATCTCTTTATTCAGAGAGAGATTCTTTTAAAAGTTTTCATCACCTGTTTCTCCTCTTTACATATGCAGAAATCAGAAGACTGGCCAATTTCTTCTATAATCTCAAGTTACCTGGAATATGTACCCATTCAGAATTTAATTAACTCTAGTCTTCTTAGCAATAATAATAACAACAAATAACAATCACCATGTGAATGGTTATATGTAAAGCGTATAGATTATTTCATTCAAGTTTTAGAACAGCTTTGAAAAGGAGATATTGCTATTTGCCACTTTAAAATGAGAAAGAAAGTGATTCAGAATAATTAATTTTAATGACCATGATGTGAATAGTAAACAGCAGAATCAAGGTTTTAAATTAATTATATCTGATGCCAAAACACTTCTCCAATATCTTAAAATGGCCCCCTGTGTCCTGCCTGATTTGGCTCCTGAGACCTCTCCTCCCATCTTGCTGTTAGTCCCTAGCTCCAACTTTACCGCATTCTTTGCTGTTTCTCACAAAGTCAGGCTACTCCCACACCTCAGAGCACACGCATGACTTGTCACATTCTTCCCCTGGATGTGTCTAACTCTCCCAGCTCTATTCAATTTATCTTCTCCATGAAATCTATTCTGATAACACCATATACAATTGCAACTCATCCCCACAGGTTATTCAGCTCCCTCCTCTACACTCATAATCTGCCTTTCTATGCAGGTTTCTTTTTCCAAAATATTGATCATATTGTGATATAACATGTAATTTACTTAAATCTATTGTTTACTTTCCCCATAAGCAGGAAACTCCGTGAGAGCAGAGGTGTTTGTCTATGTTGTTCAGGGAACTATCTGAAAAGCTTAGGACAGTGCATGGAACATAGAAGGTGCTCACGAAATATCTACTGAAAGAATGAATGAATTATTCCTCTGTCCTAGCCTATATTTTAGTTCAAGATAGGTAACAAAGCACAAGCTGGAATCGACATTGCCAGGAGAAATATCAATAACCTCAAATATGCAGATGACACCACACTTATGGCAGAAACCGAAGAACTAAAGAGCCTCTTCATGAAAGTGAAAGAGGAGAGTGAAAACGTTGGCTTAAAACTCAACATTCAGAAAACTAAGATCACAGCATCCAGTCCCATTGTTTCATGGCAAATAGATGGGGAGACAATGGAAATAGTGACAGACTTTATTTTGGGGGGGGCACAAAAATCACTGCAGATGGTGACTGCAACCATGAAATTAAAAGACACTTGCTCCTTGGAAGAAAAGTTATGACCAACCTAAATAGAATATTAAAAAGCAGAGACATTACTTTGCCAACAAAGGTCTGTCTAGTCAAAGCTATGGTTTTTCCAATAGTCATGTATGGATGTGAGAGCTGGACTCTAAAGAAAGCTGAGCACTGAAGAATTGATGTTTTTGAACTGCGGTATTGGAGAAGACTCTTCAGAGTCCCTTGGACTGCAAGGAGATCCAACCAGTCCATCCTAGAGGAAATCAGTCCTGAATATTCATTGGAAGGACTGATGCTGAAGCTGAAACTCCAATACCTTGGCCACCTGATGCGAAGAACTGACTCACTTGAAAAGACCCTGATGCTGGGAAAGATTGAAGGTGGGAGGAGAAGGGGACGACAGAAGATGAGATGGTTGGATGGCATCACCGACTCAATGGACACAAGTCTGAGTAAACTCCAGGGGTTGGTGATGGACAGGGAGGCCTGGCATGCTGCAGTCCATGGGGTCACAAAGAGTTGGATACGACTGAGTGACTGAACTGAACTGAACTGAGGTAACAAATTTTATACATCCTCTTCTCCTTCTTAGGTTAGAAGCTTATTTTAAAAATTTGTTTAAATAATGTATATTCTACATGCGTGATAAAAACTAGATACAAGAAAATAAAATTGGGGGTAAAAAGTAACTATTAAGAGCCTATGGAATACACCTTAAATTGCCAGAAATGTCCTCCTTTTCTGCTGATGTGACTATCAAGTCAAAATTTACCAGTTTAGCACCTCGAATCAGATCTCCCCACTTCTAATTCTGTCAGCATTTTTACACTCATTCTTTTTTATTTTATTAAAGTATAGTTGATTTACAATGTGGCACTAATTTTGCTGTACAACCATGATTCAGTTACATACACATACATTTATATATATTCTTTGTTCACATTCTTTTCCATTATAGCTTATCCCAGGATACTGAGGATAGTTCCCCGTGCTGCACAGTAGGACTGTGCTGTTTATCCATCCTGTCTGTGTATAATAGTTTGCATCTGTTAGTGCAAACTCGCAGGCCTTCCCTTTCCCACTCCTTCACCTTGGCAACCACAAATCTATTCTCTATGTTTGCACATCTGTTTCTGTTTAATAGATAAGTTGATTTGTGTCATATTTTATCGATAGATTCTACATATAGGTATTGGAGAAGGCGATGGCACCCCACTCCAGTACTCTTGCCTGGAAAATCCCATGGACAGAGGAGCCTGGTAGGCTGCAGTCCATGGGGTCGCTAAGAGTTGGACACGACTGAGCAACTTAACTTTCACTTTTCACTTTCATGCGTTGGAGAAGGAAATGGCAACCCACTCCAGCGTTCTTGCCTGGAGAATCCCAGGGATAGGGCAGCCTGATGGGCTGCCGTCTATGGGGTCGCACAGAGTCAGACACGACTGAAGCGATGCAGCAGCAGCACATATAGGTATACACTCTATTCTATATTCTATCAAGTTATTGGCTTTGTCTATGCCCATATATTATCTTAATATGCAAATTATAAAATTGTAATTGAGTAGTAAATTTCCTGAAATCATGCTTACAATGATCATAATAAGGTCCAATGTTGACTGCAATATATGCTCACCACACTCTTAAGTGATTTGTAAGCATTACAATGCAATCCTCACAATAATCTTGTAAATTAGATGCTCTTTGCTGTTTTATTTTTAAAAGGAGAAAACTGCAGCATAGAAAGGTTAAGCAGTGTGCCCAAGCTCATAAAAAAGCTATCTACTCAACGGCGAGGCCAGGATTTCAAACCCAGATCTTGCTGAGTTAAATACAGGCCACTTCTGCCTTGCAGACACAGTGCTGAGTCCCAGCAGAAATAAATGAAGCATACTGGCTCAGAATCATGTCAACAAGTGATTTCAATTCATCCAAGTAGATAGTCCTTAATATAAAGTGATGCCATCAAAAGTGTTCCTTAATTTATTCAAGAGTGTACCTATTACATAATAGAAAATATCTTTATAATCACATGGGAAATCAATACTGGAGAGAGGAACGACATTAAGAAGCTTAGCAAGATGATAACTGAAAAAGATGATAATACTGTAACGTTAGTAATTAAGAAATGATAATCCATTTTAACATTTCAAATTATATTGGATTATGTTTCAATAATGTTAGGGTGAAAATAATGACAAGGATTATAAATATATTTGCAGCATTTGCTGCTTTCTGTTTCTGACACTGATAAAAATATTCTTTCTTTACTAAAAGTCAAAGTACCACAAACACAAACAAGCTCTTTTATTTACCTTTGAAAAAATGCTTCCTGACATTAAAAATATGTAAATAATAATGGTAATCATGAGTTACCATCTACTGAGGTAAACAGATTAAGTAATATGCCCAGCAGTTTATTTCCACAGAGTGGAAGTCCCAGGATTGAAGCCTACCTCTAGGGCTGTCCCTCTTAATCCATATGTCTAGCATAGGCACCTCCTAATATTTTTGAATGACACAGGGGGTTTAACAATATATGTCATATATCACACATGTCACTGAAAATCAGTAAGACTTAAGTGATGGTTATATGGGTATCATATAAAATCATATTTATTGAGGGCCTAATGGGCACTGAAAACTACATTACGAGCTAAAGGGGAAGTAAGGAAAAAAGGAAATAAACACAACATAGCATTTTTTAGCACGCTCAAGAAAAGTTTAATTCAGCAAAACAATGAATTTTCCTGGGGTTAAAGAAAAAGGTAATCCTTTTCTGACAATGGATTGGTTACAGTTTATACCTTATAATTCACAGAGTCTGTAATGACTTTCAATGTTTTAAAATCAGTTTCTTAAATCTGGGGTAAGATTTTATATCTGACATGACCCAGAACCATTTTGGAGCTTGTTATGTTTCATCGTCAGTTACCGGGTTTTTTTGTTTGTTTTTTTTCAGGGGTGTTTGCAAAAGTATGCAACCCATAAGTTATGTTAATCTTCAGGTGAGCATGGCTAAAATCATAGAATGACCCTTTGCTTCTCTTCCTTTGTTGTTATTCGAGAAATATTCTAGAGACAGGACAGGGAGAGGCTACTTAGCAGTCGGCCCTACCCACTCCGACGGCAGTGGTGAGAAAACATTTGGCAAAGGCAGCAACAAGAGAATGGAGTTCCCCTCATTCTGCTGCAGCCCCTCCCTTGGCTTCTCTGGGCTGTGCTCCGGCATGCTATATAGGCCCAGTTTTTTTCTGGCTAAGAGAAGGTCTTTTTTCTTATCTGCCTTCTACCATTTCTACTCTTTAGTACTGGCTCACAGAATTGGGACCATTATTATTTCAAAGGGCATGCTCTCATTCAACACACGCAGTTTTAAATTAGAGCCCATAATTTTTGCTATCAAGAATGGGGGAGAATCTATGTTTCCTGGCAAAGCTTCACATCACTTCCATTATGTAATAATTTCCTTATTTCCTATACAATTTAGAGGGGAAAAAAAGAAAAACCCAGATAATTCCATTCTCTGCACTCTGAGTACCTTGTATGTATCACTAGCCTAAATCTTATCATTGGAGTACGTTTAACCTGATTGTCTCTAACACCAAACTGTGAGTCTTTTGGAACACAATCAGATCTTGTTATCTTTATATTCCTATGGCCCAGGACTCAGTTTGTGCTCAATATTTGTTTAAACAGATTAAAACAAAATGGAATTTAGTTAGAAATATGTGCAATCATGATAACAGGAAAAGTATGCTTTTACAAACCTCTATGTTCATGATACTTAAGAGAATTTGATGTAAAATATGCATCTGGGCTACCAGATGGTGCTAGTTGTGAAGAATCTGCCTCTACTAGCAGGCAGACTAGGAGGAGACACAAGAGACCCAGGTTCGATCACTGGGTCAGGAAGATCCCCTAGAAATGGAAATGGTACCCCACTCCAGTATTCTTGCCTGGAAAATTGCATGGGCAGAGGAGTCTGTTGGGCTACATTCCACAGGGCCACAAACAGTCGAACATGACTGAGTGACTGAGCAGAGTAGGCCCAAATCAGAACTTAAATCTATTTAACAGTATATTTCAAATGTGAAGCATGCGAAACACATGCTTTGAGTGTCTTCATTTTCTTTCTTCAAAAATGTTATCAATATAAATGGCAACAAAAAACACAATATTTTGGCTAAACCAAATATAGTAACCCAAGCAGCTTGAAAGGGACAAGGTCAGGTTTAGCTCCTAGAAGAAATCAAAGAGCCAGCTGGTATCTGGTCAAGGAGAGGTTCTCTTCCAACAACAGAGACAACTCTACACATGGACATCACCAGATGGTCAATACCAAAATAAGACTGATTAAATTCTTTGCAGAAGATGGAGAAGCTCTATATAGTCAACAAAAACAAGACCTGGAGCTGACTGTGGCTCATATCATGCTGCTGCTGCTAAGTCGCTTCAGTCATGTCTGACTCTGTGCGACCCCATAGACGGCAGCCCACCAGGCTCCCCCGTCCCTGGGATTCTCCAGGCAAGAACACTGGAATGGGTTGCCATTTCCTTCTCCAATGCATGAAAGTGAAAAGTGAAAGTGAGGTTGCTCAGTCGTGTCCAACTCTTAGTGACCCCATGGACTACAGCCCACCAGGCCCTCTGTCCATGGGATTTTCCAGGCAAGAGTACTGGAGTGGGGTGCCACTGCCTTCTCCAATGCATGAAAGTGAAAAGTGAAAGTGAAGTCGCTCAGTCGTGTCCGACTCTTAGTGACCCCATGGACTACAGCCCACCAGGCCCTCCGTCCGTGGGATTTTCCAGGCAAGAGTACTGGAGTGGGGTGCCACTGCCTTCTCCAGCTCACATCATGAGACCTTATTAAAAAATTCAGACTTAAATTGAAGAAAGTAGGGAAAATCACTCAGGTCATTCAGGTATCACCTAAATCAAATCCCTTATGATTATACAGTAGAAGTGACAAACAGATTCAAAGGATTAGATCTGATAGACAGAGCACCTGAAGAACTATGGATGGAGGTTAATAACACTGTACAGGAGGCAGTGACCAAAACCATTCCAAAGAAAAACAAATGCAAGAAGGCAAAGTGTTTGGTACTTTCCCTACAAAGGTCCATATAATCAAAGCTATGGTTTTTCCAGTAGCCATGTATGGATGAGAGAGCTGAACCATAAAGAAGGTTGAGTGCTGAAGAACTGGTGCTCTCAAACTGTGGTGCTGGAGAAGGCTCTTGAAAGTCCCCTGGAGAGCAAGGAAATCAACCCAGAAGAGTCACTGGAAGGACTGATGCTGAAGCTGAAGCTCCAATACTCTGGCCACCTGATGCAAAGAGCTGACTCACTGGAAAAGACCCTGATGCTGGGAAAGATTGAGGGCAGGAGGAGAAGTGGCAGATACAGGATAAGATGGTTGGATGGCATCACTGACTCAACGGACATGACTTTGAGCAATGCTGGAATATAGTGAAGGACAAGGAAGCCTGGTATGGTGCAGTCCATGGGATTGCAAAGAGTCGGACACAGCTTAGCAACTCAGCAACAACAAAGGTTCTCAAGATCAAGGCTGTCCTTACTGTGCCCTCTTGAGCACAGAAGCCCCACAGCCACGCTCTGCTCAGTTGACTGACTTCCTTGACTCGGCACACTAACAGTGTGCTCTTTCATTCCTGCTCTGCCTGTCCAGTTGTGTATCTTCCCTTTGCAAGTACATCCATGGAAGCTTTAGATCCAGAACTACTTCTGACCACTCCACTAGCCCCTAAGAACCAATCTGCAGTTCTTATTGGCAAGGAGACAAAACCTTAATAGACAACCTAATTGTAGGTAAGGAACGTATTTATTAACATACCTTCAAGACTTTATCACCAGGTACTCCTTTATATACCATCAGGAGAAGTACAGCCTGACAGATAAACTCCAAGGCCTAAGCTTACTTAAAGAAAAAGTAGACTTTCCAAACTTTATATTAGTCTTCAGAATTTTCAAATTAGTTGTTGTGGAAAACACAATAATTAAATGAAATACTCAAATTATTTTAAAATGATACAGACATCACTGTGATATTTACCTGACTTGTCTGAGAAATACGACGAGTACGGTTATAAAGGGCCATGCTGTCTCCCTCTCGGGTCCTTTCAATTCTCCATCCCCAAGCCAGCATAGTTTTTAAAGATTCTTTGATTGGCCAGCGATAAATTTCTTTTTCCTAGAAAGAAAAAAAAGATAAAAAGATGGCATATTATGAACCTAAATAAAAGTTTAAAATATTTAACGCTTTGTTCTGAAATACTCTACCTTCACCTAAACATTTTTGATTAGCACTGTTTATTTAAAAATAAAAAAGGAAAGTAAAAATTCTGAAGAGCAGAATGTGAGCTGAAATCTAGTTTGACTAATGATGCTAAGAGGGATCCTGGCTTACTATAGCATGAGGTTAATTTTCTTTAGTTTCCCTAGAAAGCAGGATCACTATTAGGAAAAAGTTCCAGATTATATGACATGTGCTTGACAGCATTTCTACAATCTGAATAAACAGAGAAGTAACTTATTCTATAAGCAGGGAGCCAGAAAATCCTTTACAGTTCATTTGTCAAGATACTGCTTTTCCCCCAACAGAAGTAAAGTACATGAAAACATAAATAATAAAAATACTAAAATATATTACTTCATTATAACTTAACAAAAGACTCTTTAGATTGATAAGAATATTTTCTAAAGTTCTTAAATATATAGAAGAGGAATAAAAATTTTTTAAAAAACAGAAAAATATTACATAGAAAGGAGAATAACCAGTTAAATACTGACAGAAAATTGGATTATGAAGAAAAAGAAGACAAAAAAAAATGTAAAAAGGAGACCTTTGAGAAAGGGTATAAATAGTATGTATAAAGAAGACATTTTAATAAGAAATTTACATAGCAAAAACTTCCACCCCCAAATTAAAGCTACGTAAACTTAAAAAAAGTCACCTTTTCAGATAATAGTTTATATGGCTTCATTAATGGTTGAACTTTAGATGAGTCTGAATATATTTCTCCATAAATCCATCCATTTGCCAACTAAAAAAAAAATCAAAATTGTTTTACATGCATTAATTTTAGAGTGTAGGTGTGCATGTGTTTAAGTATGTACTTGATAAATTTAAAATCAACCAAGATAAGCATTAAGGTTTGAACTTTTATCCAGTATAAGTCAATATAAAGATTTTCATCCTAGTCAATATTATTTTGAGTGATCACCTGGAACAATTTTTTGTTTGTTTGTTTCTCAGACCAATTTTGTTTGTTTGTTTGTTTCCCCTCACCACAGGGAAAGTGGTGAGTCATAACAACTGGACCACCAGGGAATTTCCTGGCATACATTTTTTTTATGCAGAGATAAATAGCATCCAGCCTTCCTTAGACAGATCTGTGATTATGTCAATCGCCCTCCCCTAGGAGGCAGCTACAGGCTGCACAGCCAATGTGATATTCATTTTAGCTCATCATGTTTAACTAAGGACCTCAACCTGTGACGCATGTATGTGAGACACTCATTTTAATCTGAAGTGGCTGTTTAATTTGGAAGCCTCCCTAAATAGTGCTATTTGTTTTGCTATTCCTATGTTCAATGACCTATCAACACATTCGTCCCACATGCTTTTGCCCATATAATCTGGCACACTTCAGTGTTTCCCTGTATGTCAATGGAATCTGAATAACTAGGCTGAAACAGCTCAGGACCGCCTTCCTGTAAACTTCCTCTCCATCACCACCCCCCAACAGCTTAGTATCTAATAGAGTCTTTAAATAGGGCAGATACTTTACTCTTACTGACTCACCTACTAACATGGTTAAATTACTGAACAAAGAATAAGTCACATGCTTAACAAAAATGGGGTTTCTTAGAGGAAGGAAGGGACTGGTTGGCCAGGGCAAGGATTGAAACTGGGTAATACTGAATTGCCACGTGACACAAACATCTTTTGGAACTATTGCTGTTTGATTTTCCCTTCAGCAAAGCAGTGTATCCTCATTTTAGATTCCTGCATCATCTCAACTTAATTTCTCTGACAAACCTATTTTAACCATCTTCTTTCAAGTTTTACTAGGCTCAACTGAAATGTGACAACTGTGCACGATGTTTCCTCTAGAAAAAATCTCATAAAAGTATGTAGGACTTGTGTCAGACATTGGGGCTACTTAGTTATCTCATTCAAGTCACTCCTCTTTTATAGACAATGCAAATAAAACATGCCATCTTGCCCTGTAAGGGAAATGAAGATCTATTTAGTGATAAGAGATGCAACTGAAGACAAGAAGATGTAAATAATTACTAAATTCTGATTAAAAATTTTCAAGATCTTTTTGTAATGTAAAATTACACATAAAAGGTAAAGTTTTCTTAAAAGATTTCTGGATGCAGAGTCACTATGTCTTACTGAATTTGTCTTCCCGAGTTTATTTTTGTGTATGATGTTAGGAGGTGTTCTAATTTTATTCGTTTACATGTAGCTGTCCAGTTTTCCCAGCACCATTTATTGAAGAGGCTGTCTTTGCCCCATTGTATTCTTGCCTCTATGGTCAAAAATAAGGTGCCCATAGGTGCATGGGTTTATTTCTGGGCTATCTTGTTCCATTGGTCTATATTTCTGGTTTTGTGCCAGTACCATATTGTCTTGATGACTGTAGCTTTGTAGTATAATCGGAAATCAGGAAGGTTGATTCTTCCAGCTCCATTCTTCTTTCTCAACACTGCTTTGGCTACTGAGGTCTTTTGTGTTTCCATATGAATTGTGAAATTTTTTGTTCTAGTTCTGTGAAAAATGCCATTGGTACTTTGACAGGGATTGCACTGAATCTGTAGATTGCATTTGGTAGTATAGTCATTTTCAGAGTATTTATTCTTCCTACCCAGGAACATGGAATATCTCTCCATCTGTTTATGTCATCTTTGATTTCTTTCATTAGTGTCTTATAATTTTCTGTGTACAGTTCTTTTGTCACCTTACATAAGTTTATTCCTATATATTTAATTCTTTTTGTTGCAATGGTGAATGGGATTGACTCCTTAATTTTTCCTTCTGATTTTTCATTGTTAGTATATAGAAATGCAAGTCATTTCTGTGTATTCATTTTGCAACTTTGCTAAATTCACTGATTAACTCTAGTAATATTTTGATACTATCTTTAGAGTTCTCTTCTTCTCTTGGCTTCCCTGGTGGCTCAGATGGTAAAGTGTCTGTCTACAATGCGGGAGACCTGGGTTTGATTCCTGGCTCGAGAAGATCCTCTGGAGAAGGAAATGGCAACCCACTCCAGTACTCTTGCCTGGAGAATCCCATGGACGGAGGAGTGTGGTAGGCTATAGTCCATGGGGTTGCAAAAGTCGGACACGACTGAGCTACTTCACTTTCTTTAGAGTTTTCTATGTGCGGTATCATGTCATCTGCAAACAGTGAGAGCTTTACTTCTTCTTTTCTGATCTAGATTCATTTTTCTTCTCTGATTGCTGTAGCTAGGACTTCCAGACCTATGTTGCATAATGGTGGTGCAAGTGGACACCCTTGTCTTGTTCTAATCTAGGGGGAATGCTTTCAGTTTTTCACCATTGAGAATAATGTTTGCTGTAGGCTTATCATATATGGCCTTTACTATGTTGAGGTAGGTTCTTTCTATGCCCACTTTTTGAAGTTTTCATTATAAATGGGTGCTGAATTTTGTCAAAGGCTTTTTTCTGCATCTATTGAGATTATCATATGGTTTTTATTTTCAATTTGTTAATATGGTGTATCACACTGACTGATTTGCATATATTGAAGAATCCTTGCATCCCTGGAATAAACCCAACTTGATTGTGGTGTATGAGCTTTTTGATGTTGCTGAATTCTGTTTGCAAAAATTTTATTGAGGATTTTTGCATCTATGTTCATCAGTGATATTGGCCTGTAGTTTTCTTTTTTTGTGTTGTCATTGTCTGGTTTTGGTTATCAGAGTGATGGTAGCCTTGTAGAATGAGTTTGGAAGTGTTCCTTCTCCTGTAATTTTTTGAAAGAGTTTTAGAAGAATAAGCATTAGCTATTCTCTACATGTTTGATAGAATTCTCCTGTGAAGCCATCTGGTCCCGGGCTTTTGTTTTTTGGGAGATTTTTGATCACAGCTTCCATTTCAGTGCTTATAATTGGGTTGTTCATAATTTCTATTTCTTCCTGGTTCATTCCTAAGAATCTAAGAATCCTAAGAATCTATTTCTTCCTGATCTTCCTAAGAATCTATCAGTTTCTTCCAGGTTATCCATTTTATTGCCATATAGTTGTTCATAATAGTCTCTTATAATCCTTTGTACTTCTGCATTGTCTGTTATAACCTCTCCTTTTTCATTTCTAATTTTGTTGATTTGATTTCTTCTCTCTTCTTGATGAGTCTGGATAAGGCTTCTTCTTTGGTTCTTCTTAAAGAACGAGCTTTTAGTTTTATTAATCTTTAGTATACTTTCTTTTTCACTTATTTCTGCTTTGATCTTTATGATTTCTTTCCTTCTACTAATTTTGGGGGCTTTTTTGTTCTTCTTTTCCCAGTTGTTTTAGGTGTAAAGTTAGGTTGTCTATTTGATGCTTTTCTTGTTTCTTGAGATAGGATTGTATTGCTATAAACCTCCTTCTTAGAACTGCTTTTGCAGAATTCCATAGGTTTTGAGTTGTGTTTTCATTGTCATTTGTTTCTAGAAATTTTTTGATTTCCCTTTTGATTTCTTCAGTAACCTGTTGGTTATTTAGAAACACGTTGTTTGTGTTTCTTACAAATTTTTTCTTGTAAATGATATGTAGTCTCACAGTGTTGTGGTCAGGGAAGATGCTTGATACAACTTCAATCTTCTTAAATTTCCTGAGGTTTGATTTGTGACCCAAGACGTGGTTAATCCTGGAAAATGTTCTATGTGCACTTGAGAAGAAGGTGTATTCTTCTGCATTTGGATGGAATGTCCTGAAGATATCACTGAGACCCAGCTCATCTAATGTATCATTTAAGACTTGTGTTTCCTTATTAATTTTCTGTTTTGATGCTCTGTCCATTGGTGTGAGTGGGGTGTTAATGTCTCCTACTATCATTGTGTTACTGTCAATTTCTCCTTATATGTCTGTTAGTATTTGCCTTATGTATTGAGGTGCTCCTATGGTGGGTTCATAGATATTCACAATTGCTATGTCTTCCTCTTGGATTGATCCCTTGATCATTATCTAGTGTCCTTCCTTATCTCTTGTAATCTTCTTTATCTTAAGGTCTATTTTGTCTGATATGAGGATTGATACTCCAGCTTTCTTTTGCTTCCCATTTGCAGGAAATCTATTTTTCCATCCTCTCACTTTCAGCCTAGATGTGTCTTTAGGTCTGAAGTGGGTTTCTTGTAGACAGCATATATTTATATGGGTCTTGATTTTGTATCCATTCAGCCAGTCTGTGTCTTTTGGTTGGAGCATTTAGTCCATTTACATTTAAAGTAATTATTGATATACATGTTCCTATTGCCATTTTCTTAATTGTTTGGGGTTGATTTTGTACATCTTTTTTATTCTCTTGTATTTCTTGACTATATAAGTCCCTTTAACATTTGTTGTCGGAGAAGGCGATGGCACCCCACTCCAGTACTCTTGCCTGGAAAATCCCATGGATGGAGGGGCCTGGTGGGCTGCAGTCCATGGAGTCACTAGGAGTCGGACACGACTGAGCGACTTCACTTTCACTTTTCATTTTCATGCATTGGAGAAGGAAATGGCAACTCACTCCAGCGTTTTTGCCTGGAGAATCCCAGGGACGGGGGAGCCTGGTGGGCTGCCGCCTATGGGGTTGCACACAGTCGGACACGACTGAAGCAACTTAGCAGCAGCAGCAGCAGCAACATTTGTTGTAAAGCTGGTTTGGTGGTACTGAATTCTCTTAACTTTTGCTTGTCTGAAAAGCTTTTTATTCCTGCATTAATTTTGAATGAGATCCTTGCCAGGTAATCTTGGCTGTAGATTTTTCCCTTTCAGTACTTTAAATACTTCCTGCCATTCTCCTCTGGCTTGCAGAGTTTCTGCTGAAAGATCAGCTGTTAAGAGTATGGGGTTTCCCTTGTATGTTACTTGTTGCTTCTCCCTTGCCGCTTTTAATATTCTTTCTTTGCATTTGGTCTTAGTTTGATTAGATTGTATGTCTCTTGGCATGTTTCTCCTTGTGTTTATCCTGTATGGGACTCTCTGTGCCTCTTGGACTTGATTTGACTATTTCCTTTTCCACGTTGGGGAAATTTTCAACTATAATCTCTTCAAAAATTTTCTCATACCCTTTCTTTTTCTCTTCTTCTTCTGGGACCCCTATAATTCAAAGGTTGGTGCGTTTGATATTGTCCTAGAGGTCTCTGAGACTGTCTTCAGTTCTTTTCATTCTTTTTACTTTATTCTGCTATTCAGAAGTTATTTTTACCATTTTATCTTCTAGCTCACTGATTTGTTCTTCTGCTTCAGATATTCTGCTACTGATTCCTTCCAGAGTATTTTTAATTTCAGTAATTGTATTGTTTGTCTCTGGGTGTTTACTTTTTAATTCTTCCAGGTCTTTGTTAATTGATTCTTGCATTTTCTCCATTTTGTTGCAAGGTTTTTGATCATTTTTACTATCGTTATTCTGAATTCTTTTTCAGGTAGTTTGCCTATTTCCTCTTCATTTATTTGGACTTCTGTGTTTCTAGTTTGTTCCTTCATTTGTACAGTATTTCTCTGCCTTTTCATTATTTTTTTTAACTTATTGTGTTTGAGGTCTCCTTTTCCCAGGCTTCAAGGCTGAATTCTTTCTTCCTTTTCATTTTTGCCCTGATAAAGTTGGTCCAGGGGTTAGTGTGAGATTTGTGCTGATTTTTTGTTTGTTTGTTTGTTTGACCTCTGATGGGCAAGGCTGAGTGAGGGGGTAATCCTGTCTGCTGATGATTGGGTTTGTATTTTTGTTTTGTTTGTTATTTAGATGAGGAGTCCTGCACAGAGTGCTACTGGTGGTTGGGTGATGCTGGGTCTTGTATTCAAGTGGTTTCCTTTGTGTGAGTTCTCACTATCTGATACTCCCTAGGGCTACTTCTCTGGTAGTCTAGGGTCTTGGAGTCAGTGCTCCCACTCCAAAGGCTTAGGGCTTGATCTCGAGTTTTGCATGGTTCTATATATTCTTTCCTCTGGTCAGGTACTCCTGTCTGCTCTCAGCTGGTGTTCTGCATGCACTTCTGTGTTTGAAGGTGTATTCCTAATGTATCCATGGAGAGAGATGTACTCTACATCCAACTACTCCTTCATCATCTTATTCTCTCTAACACTGTGCTTTTTATGAACACAAATATTCTTATTCATAGGTATATCCTATGTACATCCATGGCAGAGCTAAATATTATATTAGCAAATCATAATTAAATGTTCTTTCCTAATCTAATGCTCATACTTGAAAGTAGAAAATTGGCATGGTCAGAAATATGTGAGCCAGAATCAGTCATTAGGCACATTCATTAATGATTTAGAATGTGATGTTCTTTTACCTTATCCATTGACCACTTGTCATGGGCATGTTCTGCATATTTGTTAATGAAGTATTCCAACTTCTCAGGAATTGTAATACTATGAGAAAAACAAAGAAAAGAGGCTTGATTTTCATAGAATTTTCAGGGAATCATTCATAATTTATTCCACAGCTTATGACTGTTCATATCTCATTCAATGCAAAACTGTTAAAAAATTGGTTTAACAAGGTATTACTTTTCCATATGGTAGAAACAGTATGAGAAAAGTCAAGCGAATAAGGTTCTATCTGCTCATCTTATATTTATTCATACTTTATATCTTAATATAAATTATATACAATAAAAATTTAAATAGTATGAGAAAAATAATTTAAGTGTATGCAAGAAAAGGACAATAGATTGCACCAATTTTTTTTTAAATTTGAATGAAGATATAGTTAGATAAGGAGCTTAAAGACATACTTTACTCTCACATTGGTCCTTTGAAGTTATTCTTTTTTGATTTTAATCTCTTCTGCAACAACTATAAATGGGTAAAAGGCTGCTAAAATCTGATTTGTTACATTTTTTAAATGTACTAAAATTAATTTTAAGTTAATTGAATATAACCAGTGATGTGTTAATGATTTTAAATAATAATGATCTATATATAAATTCTAAGTGTTACTAATATGAACAATAGGGAAAAGCATTTAATCAATTCTTACTTTATGGTTTTGGTAACATTTCTTCTTGAGTTCTTTCATGTTTAAATAAATATTTAATCTCTCAAACAGACATGAAGTCCATGCAGTTGGTGACCAAGTCTGATGGTAAATATAAGACTTGGTACTATTACATATATCTATCAATGAAAAACTAAGTATGCATATAATTCCATTCACTGATGAAAATAACTTATTAATGCAGTTAACTTTGAGAACAGAATTATAAGACCTGATATAATGAGGTTTACTGTTCTTTTCTCGCATGTTATTAGTTGGTAACTGAACTTTATTACACACATTTAAAAAACAATACGTAAAAATCATAGAGATGTAGACACTACTGATATCACTATGCAAACCTAATCTGTTAAGAGGTCCCCAAAGGGGTAAACTGAGGTAAATTAATATACATGCCCAGCATTTACTCATTAATTGGATTCAATTAATCAACATCAAAGCCATGACACAGTTCTGATGTTATTTGAAAATTCTGGATTACATTGTATGTTAGCAAACCACAAACTTACCCACGTAGGAATGTGAACATGTGACATTTTGGTTTACTTACTTTAGAAGAGATACAAAGGATCAATCAATCACATAAGCCAAATACTGGGGGGTAGAGTCTTTTCTCACAGGACTGTCATCAAATACCAAACATGCAAATTTAAGGCATTATCAAACTAACGGCATACCACTTGGGTCAAAATTTTGATCTGGTTATGGAAGCTAAACCAGCTGGGGGGACACAAGAGGCCTGACAGTTGAACACCCAAGTAAATTCAGATGCTGGGGATGATAACCACCAAGTGACTACCTTGCTAATACTGATCTTGCTGAGTGACTACAGAATGGATAAGAAAATGTGGCACGAAGAACAGCCTCTTTGCAAGTGGAAAACCATGATTCTACTCAAAGATGGTAACAAAAACAAAAGTGCTGAGACCTCAAACACCTAACATACCCAAACACCTGATCTGCAGAACAATTTACACAACCAGGTCCATGGAAGAACTTCATAATGTTAGGTAACAGTGTATCTGTAGTTGAGATTGTCACACTGCACCCTCACTGCACGCTAAATTTTTCAGAGATATTCTCATTTGATATTCCGTTCACTCTCATGCTGTGTTTTATGAGGCTGAACACTGACTGCTAACCCCAGGCCTGGCTGAGATGTAGTGATGATGAATAATGCCCCATTGCTCGTAAGAAATAGCCTTGCCTGCATGCTGGAAACATCCTAGTCAAAGACTCTACACAGAGGTTGAGTGAAATTACTAATTTAACATTTAGGGTAGAACTTCAACTAAAAAGATAACTGATATCCTTTCTTGATTCTCATGATTATAGATATAACCATGTGGTTACATACAGAGAATCCTGGTGATGTTAAGAGTGTATCTCTTAGGAGGTACATCTTATCAATTTCTGGTATTCATGTAACCATTAGTAATACTACTATCATTTCATCAAGTAAAGGGACCCCTATTAAAAGGATACCAATTCAAAGGGGGCATGGATGAGAGAAAGTTCACTTTAGTACCTTATTCAATTTCAGACTTCACACATCATTTACAATAAAAATCTGCTGCAATAGAAAGAGTCCATACTTTGAGGTATCAACAGGTTGTGGATTAAAGTTCCCTTCAGAATCCATTGATGACTGTTTTTCCATCATACTGACATAATTTGACTCCATGTAGTCTGGAGGCAAAGCTCCCGCAACTGCACTCAGGCAAGGCAGTGCCAGTTTGAAAAGTTCTTGTTCATATTTCTGGAAAGAAATGGAGGACCAAAAAAATAAATATCCCATTACAACTTGGCAAAAGTTGTCAACATGAGCACTGCAACTGACACGATATTGTAGGAGAAAATCTGAATTACCTTCAGCTAACTCAATTCCCCCAAAGATTCTTTTTCTAGAAAACGGAAAGTGAAAGTGAAGTGTGAAGTTGCTCAGTCGTGTCTGACTCTTTGCGACCCCGTGGACTATAGTCCACCGGGCTCCTCTGTCCATGGGATTCTCCAGGCAAGAATACTGGAGTGGGTTACCATTTCCTGCTCCAGGGGATCTTCCCAACCCAGGGATCAAACCCAGGTCTCCTACACTGCAGGCAGATGCTTTAACCTCTGAGCCACCAGGAAAGCCCCAGAAAACGGAAAATATGGCCTTAAATCCCACCAAACATAAGAGAAACTGAAGCTTTTTACTGAAGTTGTAGCATAAAAAGAATAAAATCTTTGCTTCTCTAAAAGTTTGTTTTCCAACATGTGAAGTGAGGTGAACTTGAATATTCAAAGTGTACAATATGCTTTTACAACATAAACATGATTTCAGTCGAGGAGTACATTAGTTATAGTTTATCATAGCTAGTTACAGATTATTGCTGTACCACAGTATAAAGACTATATATGAAAAATACCTAAAGGATAACACCCAGAGAGTAAGAAATTTTAATTTTATACCTTGCATTTCAAGGTATAAAAAAAATTCTGAACAGAGAAACAACTTTTACAGGAAAAATGTATAACCAAAACTTCCAGGGAAAAGTATGTTAGTTACATAGTTAAACTGTATTTACAGATTTTTTAAAAAATCAAAAATAATAATTATTTTAAAGTTATCTCACTTTAGATGGCTGTGATAGTTATTAGGTTATTTCTTGTCTTTAGATCCAACTTTCTCCTTCTGTACTCTGCTTTGTGATGCCGGGGCTGAGAGTATGCAAACCACTTCTCTGCTTTGCCAGCTGGCTCTCACCAGGCCCTGAGAATTGCAGGTGCTCAGGGAGATGGAAGGCTGAGGAAGGAGGCGGGACTTGCTCCTCCCCTCTGCTTCCTGTTTTTGAGTGCACCATCCTAGCAAAGCTTCTTCCACTGGCACTTGCTCTTCCTTACAGTAGCAGCAGTCGAATCCAGGTCACAGGTTTTCCAACCTTTGCAGAGCTAACTTCTCTGTACCCTCCTTGGAGAGATGGCAGCACCAGCCAAGCAGAAGCCCCTACTCAGAGGTCAGAGTTTTAGTTCTGCAGGGAATCCCTCCTCTACATTTCTAAATGTTAATGATTCTAGTCTCTTGTCTGTTTTCAGTCCTTAGGGCCACAGATGTTTCTGCACTGTTGTCTCCACCGTATCTTAGGGTCCTCTTTTTATCCTTTCAGTTAGCAACTTTACACCTACTTTCTAGTTAACAATTTTATACCTATTTAATAATTCTCTGTTCAAACATCTGGTGAGATTTTCACTCCTAAGGGGACTTTGAGTGATCATTTGGGCTGTCATTTACTGAGATTAGGAAGACTGGGGAAGGAAGAACTAGGAGAGTGAGGGGGAGAAATCAGAAATTCTACCTTGGTCATAATACTTTGAGATGCCTGCTAGATGTCCCAGCAGACATGTGGACATGGTGGGCTGTTAGACAATCTGAAGGTAAGGGAAAATGTCCTATCTGGAGATATAAATTTGGGAAGCATCAGCAAAAAGATGGGAGAGTCACCCAGGGAGAGACCATAGACAGACAGAGATCAGGGCCTGGGACCAAGCCCTGGGTTACAACAACATTTAGAGATAAAGCTGAACCAGTGTGGCCAGTGAACAAGAGAAAAATCACAAGTGTGTGGGATCTTGAAAGACAAAAGAGTTCAGTTTTTCAGGAAAAAGTAGATTGCTGAACTCTACTGAAAGATGGAGGAGAGGGGGACAGAGCAGTGACCACTGGATTTAGCAATATGGAGCTGGACTTTGTCAAATACTGCACTGTGGAATGATGGGGCTGGAGCTAGCCTGGGGTGAGGTGAAGTGTTCATGGGAATTGAGGACTGAAGCCAGGATTGGGAATTAAGAAGGTTACTGACAATAATGCACTCAGTAAAAAAAATAAAATAAAAATAAAGTTATCTCACTTTAAGTGCTTTTAAAGTGCAAATTCTTCTAAAAATACGTTCTACATATTGTTTTAAAAGGACTCTCAGTTTCCCAAACACAATTCAACAAGAAAAAGCATTCAGATGCAGCTACCACATGTTGTCACAGATAAACTTCCTTTATTATGTAGCAAACTTCTGTTATACTAGTCCAGTCATCTGATAATGTCTGTCTGGAAATTCAAACTGATTGTGATTAATGATTTAAGCATAAGCATAGCAAGCATGTTCTGATTTTCACTGAAATACTATGCTTCAGTTTCCTGAAAAGTGTACAAAACCATTCACTGCAAATATGGCAAATATTAGAGGATGTCATGCACTTAAAGCAAGAGTGAATGCAGACACTTAAGTCACCATAGCAGCAAAGTGTGAAAAGTCAATAAGGCTACTGGAATATTATAATTTTATGAGCTTTAATATTTAACATTTTTACATTTGACAAGATTTCTTCAGGCTTTATAAGATTGGGGAGGTGACTGATGAGGAAGGGTTTGAGTCCAAATAAGTCCAAATATACCAGAAACTGATCAATCCATGTGAATAATTTGCTAAAATGCTTAGCCATTTTCAAGTCAAAAAGTGTTGTAATTACAAGAAACATGTTACCATCATGACTATGAAAAGTCAATATAAATTGCATTCTCAACATTTGTTATAAAGAGAAAAAAAACAAAACTATGTCAAGTCTTGCTAAGTAAAGGCAGCATCTCACTATTCTACTAGAAACACTTTCTTATCAAGGACCTATGGTTCTTCAATTATTTTTATGATACAAATACATCCACAAAAGATTAAATTACCTTCTGAGACAGGGTAAATTACCTTTTGAGACAGGGCATCAAAGATGCCCCAGAACAGCTTTCTTGACAAATGAAGTTCTTCTTCTGAGGCAGCTCCAAAGTTGCCCCACCCTCCAGGCAGGCAGTAATATTTCCAGCATCTTTCATAATGATTTGTCAGCAGCTAGGTAGGAAAACAATTATAAGAGCACTGAACTAAAGACACTTCAATTTTTTTTTTTTTTTTTCGATTTCCTCCCAATGGCATTCTAATGCCATGTAACAAGGCCAAGTGAAAGGAAACTACTCAATTCCATATGAATTCTTTTGGAAAACATTATTACCTTATATAGGATATCTCTTTAAGATTTAACACTGATTACAAGATAAAGACCAAACACCCAATTTCACAAATTATCTCGAAAAGAATTCTTTAGGAGGTTGTTTGGCTATCTATGTACTGAGATCTACTTTAGTTGCTATCATTTACTCATAATTTTATGACTTGTTGTCTCCTGGAATCCATGCATTTAACAAACTGATTGATGTCAGGGTGATCCAGAGGATACAGCACCTAAAATGTGCATTCTCAGGGGACAGTACCTCTGGATATTTTTGCTTCCTCTCTGCCTATCCTTAATCATTACACTTCATGATTCCATTATTTAGTAACTCTTTGGATAATGTATTTGTGATTAATAAACTAGGAAATAGTCACAACTAATTGCCAAATTAATAAAATGATCTTTATAAAGAAACTATATATTTTGGACTCTTACCTATATCTAACAAGGAAAATAAACCGATAAGAGTTACTCCTATTAAAACTAACTACATATCTTGCTGTAGACATATTTTTTCTCACTTAGTATCCTTCTCAGTTACAAAACACACAATTTAGGAATCTCAAATGATGAAATACTGAGATGTAATTTGCTTGGAATAACATAGAACTATCTATAATGCAAAAGAGTTTTATCACATGAAGCGATCCTGTATCTTTTTTTACGTATCTTCTAGCTCATTTGTACCAAGAAAATTCTATGTGACAAGCATTATCCCAGGTTAAAATGGGATTTTCAGCAAGGACAGAATTTACTTTACAAAATTCATTAATTTCCGTAGGTTTATTAAACCAAAATTAATTTTCATAGAGAAAGACTGTTTTTGTTAAATACCTTGGTATGTTTAGTGTAATGGCAGCTCGAAAAAATAGCAGCTCATTTTTATCTCAAACCTCTTTGTATAGCACTTATACTGTGTGGCCATGAGAAAAAAATATAATGCTTACCAGGTGGCAGAGCAGAGTGGTTATCTATAAAAAGTCCATTACAGGACAATGACCTCCATGCACAGACCATGCCACTAGATCATTTATTAGTATATACCTTTTTGGAAGGAATGATGCTAAAGCTGAAACTCCAGTACTTTGGCCACCTTATGCTAAGAGTTAACTCATTGGAAAAGACTCTGATGCTGGGAGGGATAGGGGGCAGGAGGAGAAGGGGACGACAGAGGATGAGATGGCTGGATGGCATCACTGACTCAATAGATGTGAGTCTGAGTGAACTCCGGGAGTTGATGATGGACAGGGAAGCCTGGCATACTGCAGTTCATGGGGTCTCAAAGAGTCAGACACAACTGAGCAACTGAACTGAACTGAACAGAACATCTTAATCCTCAGTCTGGATTGGGATATTCAACGACAAGAAAATATTCCAAGTCAATAAGACAGAATGAGACTTGATCATTTCCTGTACAGAATAATAAAGCTGGGAAGCAAATATGTCAGGGAATTGTCTATACTCTATGGTAAACCGCAACTGCATATACATAAGGATTATTTTGAACCTTATGAGATGATATTTGGAAACTGTCATTTGATTACAGACTTAGAAAATGTTGTTTTTAAAAATCTATTCTTAATGACATGGGGTTGTTAATACTTTAGGCCAGGCCTATTACCATGTTTCCATGGTATATAAGAATATATTGGCTTGAGAATATATTGGCTCATCTTTTTCTTGTGGCCTGTTTTCTTTCCACTGATTTCTATTTCCACTGACATACAGTAAACCAATCTTAGAATTTCTCTGGCCTTTTATTACTTGTTTATTTAGGCTGATGTACACACAAATACAACTTATATGTCCATTTCAATAACTGGAAGAAATTTTCCAGCATCCAATATTAAACATGATGAATTTAAGAAATGTACATATTGTAATAGGAAACAAAGTCAGAGTACCCAGTAATCAAATAACTACCAACATTTCCTGTACTTACCTTAAGAGGCATCTTTGCATGTTCATTTAATAATGGGACATCAAATACTAATCTTCTGAGTAAGTGTTGCATCATAGAAGGTCTCAATTGGCTGGTGGAACAAAGCTAATTTTAATAATGAATATCTAATAATGTTTAAACTAAGTAGATAATTCATTAAACCAGATTATACACCCCAAGAACCTATACCTACACTTCTCTTCAGATGATGTTAATTTTAGGTGTTCCTAATTCAAAGATTAACTGAGAGTTATGTAATTTCATAAAAGGTTATATTTCAAACTCATCTCTAGCTCCCTGATCTGAAAATCAACCTTCATTTGCTACAGCAGATGTTCCTTTTCAGCCCCTTCTCTTCTCACCAGTCATAACCACAGAGCCCACTGTTCCTATTAATTTAGTAAATGCTAGTCTCTCTTTTCAGTGGGTGGGAAGGGTCTCAGGGACTAGATCAGAAGCAGAAAGAGGAGGGAGTGTAGGAGCAAGAGGAAGAGAAAAAGACTAAGAAATTTTGCCAGAGGAGGAAGGGAAAGAAAACTAACATCCTATGACCATTTATTATTCTGGTAATCCCGAGTGCTTCACCTCATTTAATATTTTGAAAAAATCAGTGAGACAGGTTTTGATTCCATTTCACAGAATTGTAGGGTCGGGGAACTAAGATTATGAACTAATCTCTAACGTCTCTCAGTCCCATCTGGCTCCTACACCCATACACTCATTCCATTGTGAGTGAAAACCCTTCTTTCACCGATGTTCTGGACAGACTGCAAGCTTTCACCTCCGAGAGCTCCTGTCTATTAGAAAGAAACCAGTAACCTAGGTAGGGGTCTAAGAAATTGTCACATGCACTTGTCAGAACTTCACAAGAAGATAAATGTTTCTGGTTTTCATAGTAAGACCCTTGATTTTCATCACTGTCAAACATAGGTCATACTTTCCTATTATTACTATAATACTAGATTTTTTTTTACCTTTAATAAGTCTCTTTTTTCTCTTTTCTCTTCTAGAAGAGGAGTTAAAACCATTACACACAGTTGAAAGGTTAATCCTACACTAACACAGAAAGGGATTCCCCATACAACCACCTCACCCACCAACATCCAGAACAGCATCATCAGTCCAACACCATATTCAATGGCTAGATACCTATAGAGTCTTGGAGGAACACTCCTGAATTTGATCAGGAGCAAGAGTGCTCTGGTAAGACTCATAACTCGGTACACGACAATGACTAACGTGAATTAATTTTTTGGTCTGGAAATTGTTGCTAACATTCATAACAATCTGTCAAGGACCAGAGAGTAAATTCTCTCATTTAAAGAAACATGAAATCGATTTCACAGTCCACTTACCCACAAATAGAGAGCAAACACACTTCTATGGAATCCCGTTGAGCTTTGGTAAGTGAGCAGCCCTTAGAAAGCCTGTACACAGTGTGAAGTAATGAGTCAATGAGAGAAGCATGGTGCTCGGTGCCAGCAAAAAGAGGAGCACACCTTGTTAACAAGGGTAACACGGCTGTGCACAGGTACCGATTGAGCGCCAGGGCCATGTCTGTAGCACTCAAAGCAGCCTGGAAGGGAATTGGAGAGGAGACTGTCATTTGCGTTGGTCAGGAGACAACTTTCAAAGGGATCATACATGTGGACATGTTATTTCACTATCCAGAAATCTACAAAAGTATGTAATATAGAAATGGATTCCTCTGTTACAGCTTTAACTGTGGTTCATATACTTTTTTTTTTACCACTAAAAACAACAGATTTTCAATTGCTCATCAACAGATAAAAATGAATGAAATAATATCTATCTCTGCAAAAAGCCACAGAAGTTCATGTTCTATAATAAAATGTCAAAGGTAGAATGGATGAAAGATGAAAGATGCTAATGATATCGAAGAGTGGGAGAGTCTCCCTTTACTAGGAGAGGACAAAGAAAGGAGTTTATTCTCACAGTAAATTTCAAACACTTTATACTCATGTTGTATATATACTCATCGTATTTATACTCATGTCAATCAGAATCAACAATCAAAGGTTGATTGTTTTACCATGTTATCATCTGTGATACTTGGGTTCAGAAATTCACATGAACACAACCAAAAAAAGGAAAAAGAATTCAGTTTCATTTTTCTGATTCTCCTCTCACGGTTTTCATGTGGGAGCTATTGCCAACTCAAGATCTGATTTCCTCTGATATCAACAAGACATATAATTGAGAATAAAACAAGGTATTATTACAACTACTAGAATAACATTTAGCATTCCAGCTTATTTTAAAAATGTTTCAAATAGTAGAACATTTACACTGATGTTGGCAGGTTCTTGACATGGGCTACTGATCTCACAAAGCAGATTTTAATCTATATGTACATTAAAAAATGAATACGCCAGAGTGATACTGTAGTTGGAAAGACTTAACAATGCTCACTAGACCTTTTTAATACTTTAATTGCTTTTACTGAGATGCACAATTATTTATGTGGACCTAGAAGTTGAACAGGAACCACTGTGACCGCCCTAATTAGAGCTATATAAACTTCTTACTGTCTTCCATTGCACTGATAAGAATTTTTACTGTCCTCTTCAGGTTGTACATTTTCTCCACTATTCAGTAAATTCCTTGAGGATATAGTCTATCTTATTTTCTATTTACTCTCTGCTACCCTAAAAAAATTGGCACTCGATAAACATGTGGGGGCAATGAATGAATGAATGACTATATCTGTGAAAGAATATCAGATGGCAGAGACTGAAGAGTTAAAAGTTGCAGAAGTCATCCGTTCAAATCATTACCGTGTCTAAAGAAGCAGCAGCCCGGAGATCTGGCAGAAAGCCAACCTCGAGAAGATGGAGGAGGAAATCTTGAACCTCAATTCCATAGACCCTGTCAAGGAACAAAACCATGGCTGCCTTGTGGTCTGGACAAAACCCCGCAGACATGTCAGGCTCCACCACATTCCCATCTAAAAGAGAGAAGGTGATACACTGTTGTTAATGGCCATGCCATCCATGAAAATTGATGACAATTGGCTACTTTCCAGCCTGCTCATGTTGTAAATAAAGTTACCAGTTGAATGTTTTTCTGTTCTTCTAATACATTCAAGCAAGGGCAGGAAATATGGCAGTGCACTGTAAATCCATGGTCATTTAAATGCTATTTGTTTGTTAATTGTATATGTGATTAGGACAGAGTTATGTATATGTATATGTGTACATATACACATATGTGTGTATATGTGATTAGGACAGAGTTAATCCATTTGTTAATTGTATATGTGATTAGGACAGAGTATTATGCCAGATTCTGAGAAGGAAACAAAATGCCATCCATAATCCAAATTATAAAACTAGGGGTAAACATCCTAAAAGCTAATATGTAAAGCAAGGTTTGCAGTCTTTTCAAAGCAAGAGCCTCTTTAAAACATTAAGACTCACGTACTCTATGTGATAATCATGGTACATTTACATCATTTACATATATATGGCTTAAAGAATTATAAAATAATGAACAAAACTCTATGAACCAGTTTGCCTTTCAAATGAAATGTTTCATTAATCATAATAGCATTTAATACCATGTAAAACAATCCCAGGGACGGGGAAGCCTGGTGGGCTGCCGTCTATGGGGTCACACAGAGTTGGACATGACTGAAGTGACTTAGCAGCAGTAGCAATAGCAAAACATATTTGAGAGCCATATTATTTTCTCTATCAACAGTCAACACTTGATGCCTATACAGTGGAGTGAATTCCTTAGTATAACTCCATAGATTCATAGATGGGATCACCGAAAGGAAGAATTAGGGAATTATGTGCCAATTCAAAATACTGGAGAACAAACTTGTTTTCTGTTTGACGATGGGATAGTTATGCCAAATTGCTGCTGAAATACACTGAAAGAGTCCACAAATTATATCACAGAATTTTTAACACTGATGCACATGTTGAAAAAAAGCAGTCCCCTGAGAAAGATGATACATGACCATCCCAACCTGAAATAACAAAGTCACAACATTTTTGTTTTCATTCATACTCAATGACTGAGTCTGATCATAAAAATGAACAAAAGGTGTTTTAAAGAAACTTGGATTGAAGGCTAATACCAAAGTATTTCCACGCCTTACAATAAACAATATAACTAATATCTTCCTTCCTGTAATTATTAATACAAGAACAACAACTCTTGACATTTGTGTTGTTGTCAGTTATTCTGTTAGGAATGTTCCAGACACAATCTCATAAAATGTTCACAAGTATGAAGGGGTATTATTATTATTATCTTCCTTTAACACAAGATAAAAATCAACTTTCAGAAAAGTCAGCTAACTTGTCCAAGGTTATGTATCTAGTCATTGGCAAACTTTAAACAAAGTAAAATTGCATTTAAAAATCCACCCCAGGTCATTTAATCCCTACATTAAATCAGCAAGCTCTAATGAGACTGAATTGGAGTAAGAAATGACAGCTGCATGGCTTTACTCTGCGGTCCCTTCATTATTCATCCACCTGAAATTATTGGCTCAGACAATCTGTGGAAATCTGCTCTGACCAAGAGCTGCAGGAAAAGAACATCTATTTTTGAGATTAGATACCTGACCCTTACATTTTCTAAACTCCTCCTTCTTTCATTATCATTTTGGGCTAGGATAAGTATAATAAAAATTTTTTAAACTGGTAAAAACTGGTCCATCAAAAAGTCTATGAACCATAAATTCTGGAGAGGGTATGGAGAAAAGGGAACCCTCCTACATTAGTAGGAATGTATATCGGTGTACCCACTATGGAGAACAGTGTACAGGTTTCTTAAATAACTAAAAATAGAACTACCATATGACCCAGAAATCCCACTCCTGGACAACAAATCCATAATTCAAAAATATAACACGCCTCATGTCTGGAGCAGCACTATTTATGATAGCCAGGAAGCAACCTAAGTGTTCACTGACAGATGAAAGGATAAAGAAGATGTACTACATACAAACAATGGAATACTAGCCATAAAAAGAATGAAATAATTGTTGCATTGGAGCAACATGGATGAACCTGGAGACTACCATACTAAGTAAAGTAACTCAAAGACAAATGTCACTTACATGCAGAATCTAAAAAATGATACAAACTAACTGATTTTCAAAACAGAAACCAACTTAGAGACTTAGTAAACAAACCTGGGGTTACCAAAGGGGAAAGGTGGGGAAGGGAGGGATAAATTATGAGGTTGGGATCAATATATACACATTAGTATATACTGGCTTCCCTGATGGTTCAGTGATAAAGAATCTGCCTGCCATGCAGGAGATGAGAGTTAAATCATTGGGTTGGGAAGATCCCTTGGAGAAGGAAACAGTAACCAGTTCCAGTATTCTTGCCTGGAGAATCTCTTGGATAGAGGAGCTGGGCAGGCTACAGTCCATAGGGGTCACAAAGAATCAGACATGACTTAGTGACTAAACAAAAACAACTCCTATATACAAAATAGATAATCAATAAGGACCTACTGTATAGCACAGGGGACTCTATTCAATACTCTGTAATTACCTAAATGGGGAAAGAATCCTAAAAGAATATATAAATATATGTGTGTGTGTATAACTGAATCAATTTTCTATACTTTTGAAAATAACACAATATTGTAAAGCAACTATAATATAAAATAAAAATGTTAAAAAATCTCAGACTTAGGAAAACAATGTATGAAAAAGGCTTTAGCTTTATATACTAAATACAAAACAGAAATTATCACTGATAACTGGTGATGCTTAAAGAACCAACTGATATGCCAATGAAACATAAGAATATTGATGGTTTGAGTTTTAAAGTTGGTTTAAGGTGTAACACAGCAAAACAAAGACATAAAAGTTTCTCTCTACTGTTCTCCATTTGTTGTTATTTAGTCGCTAAGTCACGCCAACTCTTTATGACCCCAGAGACTATAGCCCTCCAAACTCCTCTGTCCATGGGATTTCCCAGTCAAGAATGCCATTTCCTTCTCCAAGAGATCTTCCTGAACCAGAAATTGAATCTATGTCTCCTGCACTGGCAGGCTGATGCTTTACCATTGAGCCACCATGTAAGTGCAACATTCTCAACAGAGGTTAAATAAAAAATGCAGAACAATGACCAGTAGATGGCATTTAAAAAATTAACTTTGACTGTGATTATGATAGCTCGTACACAAAATTCTATAATCCCAAGTTAGGCAATATACTTCCTTGTCGTTATCCAGTCGCTCAGAGTTGTGTCCGACTCTGTGACCCCATGGACTCCAGCACCCCAGGCTTCCCTGTCCTTCACTATCTCCGGGAGTTTGCTCAAACTCATGTCCATCAAATCAATGATACAATCCAACCATCTCATCCGCTGTCATCCTCTTCTCCTCCTGCCTTCAGTCTTTCCCAGCATCAGAGTCCTTTCCAATGAGTCGGCTCTTCATATCAGGTGGCCAAAGTATTGGAGCTTCAGCATCAGCCCTTCCAATGAATATTCAGGATTGATTTCCTTTAGGACTGACGGGTATGGTCTTCTTGCGGTCCAAGGGACTCTCAAGAGTCTTCTCCAATACCACAGTTCAAAAGCATCAATTCTTCGGTGCTCAGCTTTCTTTAATGGTCCAACTTCCACATCCATACACGACTACTGGAAAAACCATAGCTTTGACTATACAGACCTCTGTCGGCAAAATGATGTCTCTGCATTTCATTATGCTGTCTAGGTTGGTCACAGCTTTTCTTCCAAGAAGTGTCTTTTATTTTCATGGCTACAGTCACGATATGCAGGGATTTTGGAGCCCAAGAGAATAAAGTCTGTCACTGTTTCCATTTTTTACCCCATTTATTTGGCATGAAGTGATGGGATTGGATGTCATGATCTTAGTTTTTTGAAGGCTGAGTTTTAAGCCAGCTTTTTCACTCTTCTTTTTCACTTTCATCTAAAGGCTCTTTAGTTCCTCTTCATTTTCTGCTATAAGAGTGGTGTTATCTGCATATCTGAGGTTATTGATATTTCTCCCAGCATTCTGGATTCCAGCTTATGATTCATCTGGCCCGGTATTTTGCATAATGTACTCTGCATATAAGTTAAGTAAGTAGGGTGACTACTTATTTGAGCTATTTCAAATCCTGAAAGATGATGCTTTGAAAGTGCTGCACTCAATATGCCAGCAAATTTGGAAAACTCAGCAGTGGCCACAGGACTGGAAAAGGTCAGTTTTTATTCCAATCCCAAAGAAAGGCAATGCCAAAGAATGCTCAAACTACCGCACAATTGCACTCATCTCACACGCTAGTAAAGTAATACTCAAAATTCTCCAAGCCAGGCTTCAGCAATATGTGAACCATGAACTTCCAGATGTTCAAGCTGGTTTTAGAAAAGGCAGAGGAACCAGAAATCAAATTGCCAACATCCGCTGGATCATGGAAAAAGCAAGAGAGTTCCAGAAAAACATCTATTTCTGCTTTATTGACTATGCCAAAGCCTTTGACTGTGTGGATCACAATAAACTGTGGAAAATTCTGAAAGAGATGGGAATACCAGACCACTTGATCTGCCTCTTGAGAAATCTGTATGAAGGTCAGGAAGCAACAGTTAGAACTGGACATGGAACAAAAGACTGGTTCCAAATACGAAAAGGAGTACGTCAAGGCTGTATATTGTCACCCTGCTTATTTAACTTATATGCAGAGTACATCATGAGAAATGCTGGGCCGGAAGAAGCACAAGCTGGAATCAAGATTGCCGGGAGAAATATCAATAACCTCAGATATGCAGAGGACACCACCCTTATGGCAGAAAGTGAAAAGGAACTAAAAAGCCTCTTGATGGACGTGAAAGAGGAGAGTGAAAAAGTTAGCTCAAAGCTCAGCATTCAGAAAACGAAGATCATGGCATCTGGTCCCATCACTTCATGGGAAATAGATGAGGAAACAGTGTCAGACTTTATTTTTGGGGCTCCAAAATCATGGCAGATGGTGACTGCAGCCATGAAATTAAAAGACGCTTCCTCCTTGGAAGAAAAGTTATGACCAACCTAGATAGCATATTGAAAAGCAGAGACATTACTTTGCCAACAAAGGTCCGTCTAGTCAAGGCTATGGTTTTTCCAGTGGTCATGTATGGATGTGAGAACTGGACTATAAAGAAAGCTGAGTGCCGAAGCTTTGATGCTCTTGAACTGTGGTGATGGAGAAAACTCTTAATAGTCTCTTCAACTGCAAGGAGATCCAATCAGTCCATTGTAAAGGAATCAGTCCTGAATATTCATTGGAAGGACTGATGCTAAAGCTGAAAGCCCAGTACTTTGGCCACCTCATGGGAAGAGTTGCCTCAATTGGAAAAGATTCTGATGCTGGGAGGGATTGAGGGCAGGAGGAGAAGGGGACAACAGAGAATGAGATGGCTGGATGGTATCACTGACTCAATGGATGTGAGTCTGAGTGAACTCTGGGAGTCGGTTATGGACAGGGAGGCCTGGCGTGCTGCGATTCATGGGGTCGCAAAGATTCGGAAACCACTGAATGACTGAACTGAACTGAACTGAAGTAGGGTGACAATATATAGCCTTGACATACTCCTTTCCCAATTTGGAACAAGTCTGTTGTTCCATGTTCAGTTCTAACTGTTGCTTCTTGACCTGCATACAGGATTCACAAGAGGCAGGTAAGGTGGTCTGGTATTTCCATCTTTTTAAGTATTTTCCACAATTTGTTGTGATCCACACAGTCAAAGGCTCTAGTGTAGTCACTGAAGCAGAAGTAGATATTTTTCTGGAATTACCTTGCCTTTTCTATGATCCACCAGTTGTTGGCAATTTGATCTCTTGTTCCTCCGCCTTTTCTAAATCCTGTTTGTACATATGAAAGTTCTCAGTTCGTGTACTGTTGAAGCCTAGCTTGAAGGATTTGAGCATAATCTTGCTAGTGTGTGAAATGAATGCAACTGTGTGGTAGTTTGAACATTCTTATAGCTCATATTTCTGACCAAAAAAAAGCATAACTTTATTATAACACAACAAGGTGGAACAGGAAAGAAACTAACTAGAAAAATCTAAAAAGTTAGTAAAGAGAGAAGAAAGAGGCACATTGCAGTTCATGAGGTCGCAGAGTCGGACACAAGTTAGCAACCAAATAACAACAATAATAAAAGATATTTGGAGTAAAGGAGGTCTATTGTGACTTTCGGAGCAATTCTGAAAGAGATATCTGAACACTCATACAATCCTTGTTCTTAGTTCCTCGTTATTATTAATTTCAAACGTAACATCTAGTGTTTCTTTATTTCCTAGTCTGTGTCACTGGTATTATTCGTATATTTTATCCTAAGTGTATCAATTTTGTGGCTCAAAATGTAGGGGAAAGACAAAATATTTTAAATAAGTAAATGAACATGAGTTAGAAGTGAAGTGAAAGAGGTAAATGAGGACAGTCTCCTTAAAACAAGAAAAAGAAACTGCCTAAAGTGGGGAATGAGTCATGCTGTGTGGGGCCACCCAAGACAGACGGATCATGGTGGAGAGACCTGACAAAACGCGGTCCACGTGAGAAGAGAATGGCAAACCACTTCAGTGTTCTTGCCTTGAGAACCGCATGAACAGCATGAAAAGGCAAAAAGATAGGACGCTGAGGGATGAACTCCTCAGCTTGATAGGTGCCCAAAATGCTACTGGAGATCAGTGGAGAAATGAGTCCAGAGAGAATGAAGAGACGGAGCCAAAATAAAAACAACACCCAGTTGTGGATTTGACTGGTGATAGAAGTAAAGTCCAATGCTGTAAAGAGCAATATTGCATAGGAACCTGGAATGTTAGGTCCATGAATCAAGGCAAATGGGAAGTGGTCAAACAGGAGACAGCAAGACTGAACATCAACATTTTAGGAATTAGCGAACTAAAATGGAGTGGAATCGGTGAATCTAACTCAGATGACGATTTTATCTGCTACTATGGGCAAGAATCCCTTAGAAGAAATGGAGTAGCCATCATAGTCAACAAAAGAGTCCAAAATGCAGTACTTGGATGCAATCTCAAAAACAACAAAATGATCTCTGTTCATTTCCAAGCCAAAACCATTCAGTATCACAGTAATCCAAGTCTATGCCCCGACCAGTAATGCTGAAGAAGCTGAAGTTGAACGGTTCTATGAAGACCTACAAGACATTCTAGAACTAACACCCACAAAAAATGTCCTTTTCATTATAGGGGACTGGAATGCAAAAGTAGAAAGTCAAAAAATACCTGGAGTAACAAGCAAATTTAGCCTTGAAGTACAGAACGAAGCAGGGCAAAGGCTAACAGAGTTTCGCCAAGAGAACACACTGGTCATAGCAAACACCCTCTTCCAACAATGCAAGAGAAGACTCTACACATGGATATCACCAGATGGTCAATAATAATATCAGATTGATTATATTCTTTGCAGTCAAAGATGGAGAAGCTCTACACAGCCAGCAAAAAGAAGACCAGGATCTGACTGTGGCTCAAATCATGAAGTTCTTATTGTCAAATTCAGAATTAAATTGAAGAAAGTAGGGAAAACCACTAGACAACTCAAGTATGAATGAAATCAAATCCCTTACGATTATACAGTGGAAGTGACAAATAGATTCAAGGGATTAGATCTGATAGAGAGTGCCTGAAGAACTATGGATGGAGGTTCATGACATTGTACAGGAGGCAGGGATCAAGACCATCCCCAAGAAAAAGAAATATAAAAAGGCAAAATATTTGAGGAGGACTTACAAATAGCTGTGAAAAGAAGAGAAGCAAAAGGAAAAGGAGAAAAGGAGAGATATGCCCATTTGAATGCAGAGTTCGAAAGAATAGCAAGGAGAGATAAGAAAGCCTTCCTCAGAGATCAATGCAAAGAAATAGAGGAAAGCAATAGAATGGGAAAGACTAGAGATCTCTTCAAGAAAACTAGAGATACCAAGGGAACATTTCATGCAAAGATGGGCTCGATAAAGGGAAGAAATGGTAGGGGACCTAAAAAAAGCAGAAGATATTAAGAAGAGGTGGCAAGAATACACAGAAGAACTGTACAAAAAAGATCTTCACAACCCAGATAACCACAATGGTGTGATCACTCACGTAGATCCAGACATCCTGGAATGTGAAGTCAAGTGGACCTTAGGAAGCATCACTATGAACAAAGCTAGTGGAGGTGATGGAATTCCAGTTGAGCTACTTCAAATCCTAAAAGATGATGCTGTGAAAGTGCTGCACTCAATATGCCAGCAAATTTGGAAAACTCAGCAGTGGCCACAGGACTGGAAAAGGTTAGTTTTCATTCCAATCCCAAAGAAAGGCAATGCCAAAGAATGCTCAAACTACTGCACAATTGCACTCATTTCACATGCTAGTAAAGTAATGCTCCAAATTCTCCAAGCAAGGCTTCAATAGTACATGAACCATAAACTTTCAGAATTAAAGCTGGATTTAGAAAAGGCAGAGGAACCAGAGATCAAACTGCCAACATCCGTTGGATCGTTGAAAAAGCAAGAGAGTTCCAGAAAAACACCTACTTCTGCTTTATTGACTATGCCATAGCCTTTGACTATGTGGATCACAACAGACTCTGGAGAATTTTTCAAGTGAGGGGAATACTAGATCACCTGACCTGCCTCCTGAGAAAGTGTATGCAGGTCAGGAAGCAACAGTTAGAACTAGACATGGAACTACAGACTGGTTCCAAAAGGAGTATGTCAAGGTTGTATATTATCACCTTGCTTATTTAACTTATATGCAGTGTACCTCATGAGAAACGCTGGGCTGGATGAGGCCCAAGCTGGAATCAAGACTGCTGGGAGAAATATCAATAACCTCAGATATGCAGATGACACCACCCTTATGGGAGAAAGTGAAGAACTAAAGAGCCTCTTGATGAAAGTGAAAGAGGAGAGTGAAAAAGTTGGCTTAAAAGTCAACATTGAGAAAACTAAGATTATGGCATCTGGTCCCTTCACTTCATGGTGAATAGATGGGGAAACAATGCAAACAGTGAGAGACTTATTGATGCTTTTGAACTGTGGTGTTGAAGAAGACTCTTGAGAGTCCCTTGGACTGCAAGGAGATCCAACCAGTCCATTCTGAAGGAGATCAAAACCCTGGGATTTCTTTGGAAGGAATGATGCTAAAGCTGAAGCTCCAGTACTTTGGCCACCTCATGCGAAGAGTTGACTCATTGGAGAAGACTCTGATGCTCGGAGGGATTGGGGCAGGAGGAGAAGGAGACGACAGAGGATGAGATGGCTGGATGGCATCATTGACTCGATGGACGTGAGTCTCAGTGAACTCCATGAGTTGGTGATGGACAGGGAGGCCTGGCGTGCTGTGATTCATGGGGTCGCAAAGAGTCGGACACGACTGAGCGACTGATCTGATCTGATCTGATCTGAAAATCACTGCAGATGGTGACTGCAGCCATGAAATTAAAAGACACTTGCTCCTTGGGAGGAAAGTTATGACCAACCTAGAGAGCATATTAAAAAGCAGAGACATTACTTCACCAACAAAGGTCCGTCTAGTCAAAGCTATGGGTTTTCCAGTAGTCATGTATGGATGTGAGAACTGGACTATAAAGAAAGCTGAGTGCCGAAGCTTTGATGCTCTTGAACTGTGGTGATGGAGAAAACTCTTAATAGTCTCTTCAACTGCAAGGAGATCCAATCAGTCCATCGTAAAGGAATCAGTCCTGAATATTCATTGGAAGGACTGATGCTAAAGCTGAAACTCCAATACTTTGGCCACCTGATGAGAAGAACTGACTCATTGGAAAAGACCCTGATGCTGGGAAAGACTGAAGGCGAGAGGAGAAGGGGACAAGAGAGGGTGAGATGCTTGGATGGCATCACCGACTCAATGGACATGAGTTTGAGAAACTCCGAGATTTGGTGATGGACAGGGAAGCCTGGCGTGCCGCAGTCTGTGGGGTCTCAAAGAATCGGACACAACTGAGTGGCTGAACTGAAAGTGGGAAAGACAAAAAGCTAGGGCACAATTTTTAAGCTCCAGCTTTCCTTAAAATTAGAATGAGTATTTAGCTGGTATGACTTTTCTGTCACCTGGAGATGTGAGTGAGTAAGGTTAACACATGAAACTTCACTTCCTAACAATCACACAGCTGGCATGTAGGATAAGCATCTTCCGTTACACAGCCATCTCCTCACTGTATATTTGAGTTATTAACAGCTTATTTTCCCTGGGCATAATTCATGAAAGAAAAGGGCCATCACGTGTACTTCCTAACTAATCAAATTTTCGGTCTAAATTCATCAGTTCTGTTCAGTTCAGTCACTTAGTCGTGTCCAGCTCTTTGCGACCCCATGGACTGCAGCACACCAAGCCTCCCTGTCCATCACCAACTCCCGGAGTTTACTCAAACTCATGTCCACTGAGTCGGTGATGCCATCCAGCCATCTCATCCTCTGTCATCCCCTTCTCCTCCTGCCTTCAATCTTTCCCGGCATCAGGGTCTTTTCCAAAGAGTCTGTTCCTCCCAGTAGGTGGCCAATGTACTGGAGTTTCATCTTCAACATCAGTCCTTCCAATGAATATCCAGGACTGATTTCCTTTAGGATGGACTGGTTGGCTATAAAAGCAATATATAAATGGGACTTCTCTGGTGGTCTAGTAGTTATGAATCTGCCTTACAACACGGTGGACGTGGGTTCAATTCCTGGTCCAGGAACTAGGCCCCCACATGCAGTGGAGCAACTAAGCCTGCACATCACAACTACTGAGCCCATGTGCCACAGCTAGACAGTCCTGGCACCGCAACCAAAGATCCCACATGATGCAACAACGATCACGCACCCTGCAACTAAGACCTGACCCAGTCAAATAAACAAACACTTTCTTTAAATGACATATGTAACAATATCCGATAAAGTCTTTAAAACTGAACAAAACTCCAATTGGAATAAGGGAAAATTAAGTATAATTTGGATCTAACATATCTTTTAGGTGCCTTCAGTAACTGCTTATATCTTTTTATATTAGGCAGAGTGAATTATAATACCAAAGGGAATTAGGCCTTGGGACCAGACCATGTGCCATTTGTGCTGTAGTCTGGGGCATGACAGAGGCTCAGTGGGAGCGAGGACTGGGACTGTATTATCTATCCCCTCACTCCATCCCTTCTGGGCTGCCCCCTCCCATTCTCTCCTTAGACCCGGGCAGGGGCATGAGGAGCCATAGCTTCTGGGTATTTATATGCAGAGTCTGTTGATTTTATTTTGTATGCTTTTGAATTAATGCTGTAAACTAATCATGCTGCTGCTGCTGCTAAATCGCTTCAGTCGTGTCCCACTCTGTGCGACCCCATGGACGGCAGCCCACCAGGCTCCTCCACCTCTGGGATTCTCCAGGCAAGATCACTGGAGTGGGGTGCCATTTTCTTCACCAATGCATGAAAGTGAAAAGTAAAAGTGAAGTCGCTCAGTCTTGTCTGACTCTTAGCGACCCCATAGACGGCAGCCTACCAGGCTCCTCTGCCCATGGGATTTTCCAGGCAAGAGTACTGGAGTGGGTTGCCATTGCCTAAGAAGCTTCTAAACCGAAAATGGCATGTGGTAAAAAAATAATAAATGTTGGGTCAAAATAGGGAAAATGAAATCTTTTTAAAATATGTTCTCCTTAGTCTTAAAAAGACTACTTCTTTGAACACACTGGGGATTTTTAAATCCCTAAGTCAAAAGCTATGACCATTGTTTTAGGGGGAAAAAAAGCATTATGAGAAAGTGACCATGAATGGGACTTCCCTGGTGGTCCAGTGGTTAAGACTTTACCTTCCAATGCAGAGGGTACAGGTTCGATCCCTGGACAGAGAGCTAAGATACTGTATGTCTCATGGCCAAAAACCCAAAACATAAACAACAGAAGCAATACTATAACAAGTTTAATAAAGACTTTTAAAATGGTCCACATCAAAAAAAAAAAATCTTTAAAAAAACAGAAAGAAAATATCCATGAAAACTATCAAAAAGAGTGAATTAAAGTATTGCTGTCAAGAAAGACAGAAAAGAATGGAGGACCCAAGAGCTCCAGGAGAAATATTAGACAGACAGTTGAGGTGTCTATCTTCTCTGGAAACTGCAATGTCACATGAAAAAGAATAAAATCCCATTGGAAACATAGTTGTTTAAAAACAAGGACTACAGAAAATATTTTATAGAATAATGTACTTTGTGGTTCATTTTTTAAAAGAAACTTATGTAATTGTACTACGCTGCAAGGAAAGAAACTGCGAGTATTAATGACATTATTGAAAACAACACATCATCCAATGCCCTGTACTCTGTCACTCAGTCGCGTCCGACTCTTTCTGATGCCATGGACTGTAGCCCACCAGGCCCCTCTGTCCATGGGGATTCTCCAGGTAAGAATATGGGAGTGGGTTGCCACGGTCTCCTCCAGGGATCTTCCCAACCCAGGGATTGGACCCAGGTATCCTGCACTGCAGACAGACTCTTTATCATCTAAGCCACCATCACGTCATCCAAAGTCCTACTGAATTATAAAGAATGGAAGATGGCCTTACCTTTGGCTATTGTGGGCATCTGAAAAGCGATGCTGATCACTCCCACCAAATCTCCCAATGGAATCAGAGATCTCAAAATAGACCTGATTCTGATGGCTTCTCCTTTGGCAGCATGAATCAACTACAGGCAGAAAAACAAAGCAATGAAGAATATTGTGTGAAATGAATGTTCTAATTGTATCTGAAAAAGTGAAAGAATGGGAATCTAAGTCTGAAATAATTTTCTGTTAATAACACACAAAATTACATCTCTTCCATAATAGAACCACTCTATGATCCAGCAATTTCACTCCTGGGTATATAGTCAAGGAAAAAAACACTAATTTGAAGAAATATATGTATCCAAATGTTTACAGCAGCAATATTTATAATTGTATAGATACAGAAGCAACCTAAGTGTCCATCCACAGATGAATGGATAAAGCTGTAGTGTATATACAATACATAATAAGATATATTATTGTATTATTATTATATATTATATATACCCAGGATACTCTAGATCGTATTATCCTTAGTGAAATGAGTCAGACAGAAAAATACAAATACTGTATGTTATCACTGCATGTGGAATCTAAAAAAAACACAAATGAACAAATATAACAAAAACAGAAAGAGACCACAGTTATAGAGGAAAAACCAGTGGATACCAATGGGATAAGAGAAGGGTGGAGGGGCAAGAGAGCATGAGGGAATTAAGAGATAAAATTGTTACATATAAAATAAATAACATACAAGGATATATTATATAGCACAGATAATATAGCCAGTATTTTCTAATAACTTTAGAGTGTAACCTGTAACAATCTTGAATTACCATGTTGCACATGTGAAACTAATACAGTAAAGTAATTATACTTTAATTTTAAAAATTTAATTAAAAATAAATAATGAAGTTGAATGTCTCTCAGAAATTGCCACTTCAGGCTTACAATTTACTTGCCCACACCAGTTTCATTGACTTCAACACACACGAGTCATATATTGCAGTCCAGGCCGACAGGTACATCCATTAGAACAATAGATTTTATCCTCTTTGGGGTATTAAAATACTGGATTAGCCAAAAAGTTCACTTGGATTTTTCCATATCATCTTACAAAAAAAACCCAAATAAACTTTTTGGCCAACCCAATATTTTAGGCCCGATAGGTCTGTGAATGCTTACCCCCCAAAGTCACATATACATATCTATCCATAAAATGAGCAATCATACAAAGGGAAAAATTATTATCTCTAGGCTCTGAACACATACTAATATTTATGACTTCTTTAGTCTCTTCCTTGTTTTGTGATGAAAATGTAAGTGCATCTGTACCTATAGTCTACACTGATTTCTTCCAGGAATGGGTTTATAATGGGGGGAAATGATGAACATGGATGATAGCAGGTCTGTTAGACCTGGGGTCCCCAATCTTCTACTGGTCCGTTAGACACCAAGCTGCATGGCAGGAGGTGAGAGGAGGGGCAAGCCAGCAAAGTTTCATCTGTATTTACACTTGCTCCTCAGTATTCACTGTAGGTGTCACTGTCTCCCATGACCCCAGGATGGGACTGTCTAGCTGCAGGAGAACAAGATCAAGGCTCCCACTGGTTCTGCATTGTGGTGAGTTGTATAATTATTTCCTTATATATCAATGCAATAATAACAGAAATAAAGTGTACTATAAATAAAGTGTACTATAAATGCAATGAACCTGAATCATTCCCAAACCATCCCTCTCTCCCCAATCCATGGAGAAACTGTCTTCTGCGAAACCCATCCCTGGTGTCAAAAAAGTTGGGGACCACTGTGTTAGACCTCCACTGGCTAATAAAATACCTATGAAGAATGTGGATCTGTCATGGTTACAGGTCTCAACCAGTCTCTGAAACAGACTGGACACTTCCAGAGCCAGGGAGTCATTTGTTCCTTCACTGTAGGGTGTGAAACACAGCTCAATTTCTAACACCTAGGAGACCCCTCAATTAATGGTTGCTGAAGATGAACAGAGTTCAGAAATGCCAAGATTAGCTCCTTATTAAGTCATTTAGTTTTTCTTCCCTTTAATATTGTAGAATAAGAATCTTCTATTTACTAGCATTATTTCTCTTGTGATTCCTTTGATCATCTACTTTAATAGGGAAAGAACACATATTGTCAGCATAAAGGTTTTTGTCTGAAATCACTACCAACACACAATTTTTTAACAATCAAGTCCAATTTACTATAATGAAAAACTCACTGGCGGCAAGTTTGTATAAAAAATCAGACTCCAGGTTCTCCAACATTCTAATATTTCTTCACCCTGCGAATCCTCTCTATTCACAACAAAAGATTACATCCAGCAGCAAGAATGTTTGAACTTATGGGTGTGAGAGAAAAAAGACAGAAACAAACAAAGCCTGCCTGAAACCAAACATTTGAAGGGTAGGGAGAAAGGTGATTTAACAAGCACTCTGGCTTCATGCTCAGAGCAGTTTAGAAGTGTATCTGCCTTCCTCCATAGCACTGGTCCATCTGCTACAAACTCTGGTTGTTTCCCACCCATCAACAGATCATGAAGCTGATTTCATGGACCTTGGCTAGCATTTTTAAAATTAATACAATGGGGAAAAAACAGAAAAAAGTATAAAATATCAGAATGTATCACAGAGAATCATTCCACAAACTTCAATTACATTTTGGTCAGAAAGTTTACGAAAACACTAAGCAATACCTCTTTCCTTTCCCATAGCAGCTCCTTCAAAAGGACTAAATACTATATAGCAAGGAAATAATTCTTGAGCGGAGCGGTGCTTTATACATACAGTAAAACAGGAAAGGACATTATATAGGAAAAAATATGCTCTTTCCCTCTTAGAGTGTGGGAAGTCTTATATGAGTTTTAGAGATACATTAGAACTGACTATTCTATTAATGAATCATACTGAAATCTCATTACTAATTTTTATAACCAAGGTATTTCCAACTAAACAAACACTTGTTCAGCAATTATGCTACAGCTATTATTTTTAATGGAGCATGAAGATTACTGGTTTTGGATGTTTTGTGCTCTTCGTCAGCGCTGGATCTCTTAACAGAGAGAGATAAACCAGGATTTTTGCTCCTGGACTCCAAGACACTTACATGCATTTCAGGAGCACATCGTCCTAACAGGTCAATTAAAGCTGAATAAAAGGTCATGATGGCATTTCCCATGTGGATGGTATCATCCTCTTCCTCTTCTGTATCACTTTCATGGATTTTTCAAAAGAAACAAAAAAAGCAAACAGGATAATAAAGTAACATTTCAATTTATTACATATTTCTCAAACGAAAGGGATCAGCATGGTAATAAATTCTGCCTCCTCTGACACTTTTCACATATATGTTTAATAAATAGCTTATCATTTCTAAAAGAAAAAAATGGGTTAAAGATATGATTTGAGATTCTATCGCCAAGAACACATGTGTGGGAACTTTAATATTAAATATCCTTCAAAAGGAAAAAGTAGACTTATTAATTTGATGGTTTCTGCTTACTTCTACTGACAAACAGGATATTAACAAAGAAAATAACTGATGGATGGAAATGGTAAATTTGATTTTCTATACAACACACAATTAGAGAAAGGGTGATAAAGATCTGTCCTACAAGACTCCCAGAACAGTGGTTTTCCCAGAGTACTTCATAAACGTGATTTCATTTACTTACCTTTCTGTTTATTCTGCCCAACTACCCGCTCCCAAGTACTATGATATGAAAAACATAAATATTTCACTATCTCATTGATGAGAGATAAATCTGGATGGCCCTGGAAAATCATCTCAATCTTCCCTTTGAAGGCCTGGCAGACAGCTGCCGCAGCTGGACTTAACTATCTGCAGAGTGACAGGAAGACTTGTTGACAATATTGTTCCTGGCCTGCAAGGATGTCTTCAAAGCTCTCAAGTGTACACCCACTCTCATGACATTTGACCAGCAAGCTCTTGATGTACATTCTACTACTTAGAAAAACTAAGAGATCCCTAGTTGGTCAACAACTAACTGATAAATACATAACATGATTTTGGAGTGCTCCCATCCTGAAACACTTGCCTTAGAGTGAATGGAACACTTATCCCAGAACTTTAAGTGGGAAAACCAGGATTTGCAGGACAACTTCTCTGCTTGGAAATTTTCCTTCACTAAGCCTATCTGTTATATCTCTACCAACAGTGTTAGTAGTGTGGTTACATGTCCCCCAAGCAGGACACTCAACTCCACAGATTAAAAGAACAGGAAGCTGGAACTTTCCCGGTGGTCCAGTCATGAAGACTCCACACTTCAACTGCGGGGGAGACAGGTTCCATCTCTAATTGGGGAACTAAGATCCCAAATGTCATGTGATGTGGCCAAAAAAGGCGGTGACAACATGCCTGGGTGAACTTATTGCTGGAAGTGAGTTAACAACATATACTATGGAGAAATGTGAGTTAGTCACTGCCTCCCATTATCATCACCAAGACCTAAACAAAGCCCTTTATTCCTCAAAATGACAACATCTCCTTTTCTTTACTTTGCCAATACACCCGTTTAATTAAGTCCCCATTCTCTTGCTAAAGGCCTCTTTCTCACTTACAATTATCATGAAAACTCATTCCACCTATCCTCCCAGTAAACTCTAACTTTAAAGGTTCATCTGTCATCTTTTGTAATAACTCACTATGCCATAGAGCCTTAAGAAAATTCACAAAATACATCTCCTTCTACAGTCTCAATTTCTTTTTACTAAATCCACACAATATTCCTGATGTCTCTTTGTTCATTCATCCTATTCCAGCAGCAAATTCCATCCCTTCTCCCTAAACACCTTTGATTTTCAGGGGGAGAAATCCTGAGTATTGGAGTATTATACTACAATTAAGAGAACAAAAATTTATTTTGTAAAACTAAAAGTCAAGTAGTATCTGAATTTTAAGAGTGTGTATATTTGACCTACGGGGTTTTGCTGGATCCGGTAGTTGGTGAGGGACCATCTCTAGAGGGATCCTCGGCTATTTTTATGGCTTCTTCCATGGCTGCAAGCAGGCCATTCCCACCTTCCCCCCTCAAGGCGGGACCGAAACACTCAGGCCTCCGGATGAGCAATCTCACCACTACATTTGCGTTCTCCTCCACGCTTTCCCCTAGGATCAAATGGGAAAACGGAGGAAACAAGCATTGACTACATGGAAGTTCAGAGGAAATAACATTATAGTAATTCATTTACATTTGAAGAAAAATAACTAAAATCAAATAAGGCAGTAGCAGAGCCAAAGTCCAATCCAAATGACTAGGGTTCTATACACAAAACACAGGAAAGCTCTTTTCTTTCACTTAACATTTTCAAAGTAAAGAAAAGCATGATGGAGACAGAAACTATTTATTTTTGTTAATTTGCTACACGGAGTGAAGATCGTAGCTATTATTAGAGTCTAATGATATAAAGAGCGAGAATCTAAGTGCCTAACATTTTTAATTTAATAATGAAAGCCTAGCATGTATCAAAAGAAATATTTTAAAATAAATGATTACTGTGAAAAAACTTAATGATTACAAAATAGTCAATTTCTTTATTACGATTTACTTCCTTCATGAAAATGCTGGGATGCCTCATTATTTTATACCCTTTATTTTTTTTTTAAGTTTTAAAATAATGTTTTTAAAAGACCCTGCGAGATTCATCCTACCATTACAGAAGACAGCAAATCTGAGAAAGTCAAGATATCTCTCTCCTTCAACTGGATTCCACCCAATGTCTGGATAACCCTTTGACACTAGCATCTGGCAACTCTGCAGTCCACAACCAGCCAAATACCGAACCACCTACAACAGAGAAGAAGATAAGTATAAGTATCACCCATGGGGTGAGAACTCATTTAGATGCTTGCACTAGACATGGTAAATCATATCCTCAAAGGATGGTTTAAAAATCACTTGCAAAAACAAATTCATTTTAATCTCATGACCATCTACATGAACTCCCTGTAATAAAACCATAGAAATCAAGAAATACTGATAAACCATAACAAGGTGTTGTCACAGTAAAAATGCTTACAAAGGAACTTCATGAAAGAAAAATATCCCTAAATTTCGTATCGTCTGAGACTTGTACCCACAAGAGTTGTAATATTGATAAACTTCGAAAATGCCTAATGATCTCTGGCCCAATGTAAAACCTGAATCCATCTGAGATATTGCAAGTTCCACCTGAGATATAATGATGTTTTAAAGAAGTTAATTACTCCCAAACTAAAGTATCAGTTTAATGGGGGGATGGGTGTGTGTGAGAGGACACCCTAGAGAAGTAGAGAAATCTAAGCTTAGAGAAGCTTACAGTCAAATATCCTTAGGTTCAAATCTGACCTGCATTAGGACTTAGTCTATCATGAGCCATGTATCATGGCTTAGTGTCCTGAGCCATGGGTTAACTATCTATAAAGTTTGGGGTGACACTCCCTATCTTTCTGTATTGTTAAATTTAACACATTAAAATTTCTGGTTAGCTTGGTCTTTTAAAATATTCCATCTTATGTGAATATTGATCCTCTACAAGATTTCATCACAGAACGAGTTTTTAAAAAGAAATCCGTAAAGCAGATGGTAAGAGAAGCAACTTATCAAAAAATAAAAACAAAAAACACCAAAAACCTACAGCCAGATCAGTCACAAGAGAAGTCAGTCTTATATAAGACAGCTAAAAATATTTTACATCATCCTCATTGAGGTATAATATGTACAATAAACTCATCTATTTAAAGTATATATTCAATGAGCTTTGAGAGATTTATCCATCTGTAGGAACACCCACAGTCAAGATGCAGAGTGTTTCCATTGCTTCTCAGATCCTGTGCTTTTTGCAGTCTATCCCTCCCTACAAGCCCAGGTCTTGATCACCTGTGTTCTGCCACTACAGACTAGTCTGCGTGTTCCAGGACACTGATACATGCAGTCACACACTGTGGTCTTTCTGAGTCTGGCTTCTTTCACTCAGAATAATGACTTTGAGATTCATTCATGTTAGAATACATGTCGGCAATCCATTCCTTTTTAGAGCCTAATCATGGCATTTTGCTACTTATGGAAATACCCCAGGTTCTGTGTTTTGTTTTTTTTTTTTGACCAGCTGATGGACATTTGAGTTGTCTCCAGTTTTGGGCTCAGGTGAGTAAAACCATTATCAATATTCATGTACACATCTTTGTAGAGACATACATTTATATTTCTATTGAGTAAATACCTGGTACTGGAAAGGCTACACATATATTTATGATAAGTGAATATTTAACTTATTAAAAATAATGTCAAACTGCTTTCCAACTGACTAACCATTTTTCATCCCAATAGCAATAGATGAGTATTCCAGTTGCTCCAAAGCCTACTCAGCATTCAGCATTGTCTACTTAAAAAAAAAAAAACAAACTAGCTATTTTATCTGTGTGTAGATTAAAATATTTCAGATTATATAAGGGAAAAAATTTTCCAGAGGTTATTCAGAGATGCAAAGCTGCATGATGCTTGACTAGCACATCAGAAGGATTTGAGGAAGAATCCACTTTTTAATGCCTTCAACAGCTATGCACTGACTGGAAAAAAGCAGAGAGTGACAGAGAAAAAAAAAGCCCTGTGCTCATTGGCTTTACATTATACAAAGAAGTAGATTTTGAAAAATACATATAGATTTTAAATATAATTTTAAACCATAAATATTTAAACTATAGCACAGATATGGAAGGGTAGAAAGGTGACTTTGGAGCAAAGACTGGAAGGATGTCTGGAAAAGAGCCATGAGGACATCTGGCGAAAGAATACTACAGATGGAGCGAACAGCAAGTGCCAAGGCCCTAGAGCAGGCGCAGACCTGGCAAGTTCCAGTCACAGCAAGGGGACCAGTGTGGCTGGAGCAACAAGAACTGGAGAGTGGCGAGAAACGAAGTAAGACAATACGTGATAGATAGGGTGGGAACTATTCAAATGCCTTTTACCGTCACTCAAGGTGAGAAAGAAAGTCTAGAAGGTTCTGGGCAGAAGATTAACATGAAACTTCGAAGAGACACTCTGGCTGCAGGGGAGGCTCAGATAGACTATTTAGAATGGAACTGCAGTTAAAATATGGGGGAAATTTATCCGTATTTTGGTAAACATACATATGGCATACTATGATTAGAGGGCACAGCCTTTAGTATACTAGTAATACCTTGCAGTGTGATATGCAAACTTGTGTGATATAAATTATATACATGAGATGTTAAAACAACCTTTAAAGAAAGTAAAAATGCATAAAGTAAAAGTGACAGCAAATTACTGTAAAAGGACATAAACATCCAAGAATATAAAGTTGATTCTCTTTCCAAAGAAAAATGCATGTGATTGGAGAAAATATCTTAAATTTCTTGTTCTTTATAACTTAAAATTATATTACATATAATAGTATGTAATATAATATAATATAATAACATATATTGTATTAGTCACTCAATTGTGTCTGACTCTTTGCAACTCCATGGACTCTAGCCAACCAGGTTACTCTGTCCATGGAATTCTCCAGGCAAGAATACTGGAGTGGGGAGCTATTCCCTTCTCTAGGGAATCTTCCCAACCCAGGAATCGAACCCACGTCTCCTGCAGCACAGACAGATTCCCTGGTGTCTGAGCCACCAGGGAAGTCTATTACATATAATAAGTGTAACATATTTATAATACATAGTATATTATAGTTATAACAACATATAATTATAACTATTTATAGCTAAATATCTTGAGAAACAACTATAAACAACTGTAACTCACACAAGCACAGCAGTAAGAGATTGTGCCTACCTTTTCCAGATCTGGCTCCCGCAAAGCTAAAGCTAGTTCATTATTATCCATCACCGAGGCTGCTGCCACATCCAGTGGTGTTGAACCTCTCATAGCTGGTGAGGCTGTTAATTAAAGCAAAGATGGAACAAAACCTGAATTGTGCTGTAACTCTGAGTCCCATATAAAAACATACTTTCACATAGAATTTCATTTCTAAATATAATGCACACTGTACCAATCCAAAATAATTTAAAGTTTAGTTTTAAAACCCAGTTTGTATATCCCTTTTATCTTAAAGATTCAATGAAAGTCATACATTTACTTACCAAGACCAACACTGCTGTTTTCCAGTAAATAACTCAGATGATCAAACATAGCTTTCTGATTCTGCCTGCTTATACGACAGAAGTAACAGAGAAAACGGCAACAGTTGGCCACCATCTTCGGAAAAGTGATTTCCTACATAAAGAGCATTTAGTTAGCTGGGAAAGTAAAGGATCTTTGTTAATAGTGAGTTCTGAAGTTGAGGTCTCAATCAGATTGTGCAATCATGTGTGCCCACGTCTACCAAGCCTCGGGTACTGAAGACCTCTGAATGTCCAGATGAAGGCTCACCTAGTCCTAGAGCTACCAAAAATCAAGCCTGGCACTAATAGGAAACCTAACTATTGTCAATGGTCTGATATGGAATTAATCTACAGCCCTATACTTAAAGGTAGCATGAGCCTACTTTAGGATTCAGGCAGGCTCAACTGTGATTCCTGACGCCCACTATTAGCTGCGCTTCCTTGGAAAATTAAACCATCTCACAGATTTTGTTCTGCAAAATTGGAATAAGATGGATAATAATATTTACTTTAGGCAAAGGAAGGACAGTTCAATGAGGCATTTTGTGAAAAATACCCAGTTTAATATTTGGAACCACATAATAGGATGCTCTTATCATCAGCGTTGTTGTATTATTATTAAGATGCCAGGAAATTCAGATCTTCCCTGACTGGCACATGACTTGTCTCCTGTGATGAACACCCTTCCTGGAAGGTCTGCCTGCTAGGCCCCAGCAAACATATCTCCCTTGACATCTAGATCTTAATCCCCAAAGACTCCAAGTTCTTATTAAACAGAATATTTTATAAATATCTTTATAAGTTTGCCTAACCAAGAGTCTGAACATAAGAAAAATGGACTCAGGAATTCAGTGGAACCAACTGTTGTCTGAATCAAGGAAACAGGTCTGGATAGCATGTTTTTGTTACAGACTTTGAATGTGATGGAAATGTATTTAATTTTATAAAAATTAGCATACTATGAACTGTTATAGTTTCTAAATATCTTCTAAATGAGAATTATACAGAAAATAGCAAGTTACATGGCATTAGATGAATTATTAGGCTTCCCTGGTGACTCAGATGGTGAAGAATCTGCCTGCAATGCAGAAGACCTGGGTTCAGTCCCTGGGTCTGATCCCTGAGTCAGGAGATCCCCTGGGAAAGGGAATGGCAACCACTCCAGTATTCTTGCCTGGAGAATTCCATGGACAGAGAAGCCTGGTGGGCTATAGTCCATGGGATCACAAAGAGTCAGATACAACTAAGTGACTAACATGTTCACTTTTTCAAGCAAATTATGAATAGCAAAGAAAAAAACTTCAGTCAGACCTCTTTATCTGCAGGTTACACATCTGCAGATTCAACCAAAAAGCAAAAATTACAGAATGTTTTAAAAAGCAAAACCTGAGTTTGCTATGTGCCAATAACTATTTAGATAGCATTTATATCAGGTATTATAAGTGATCTAGATACGATTCAGAGTATATGAGAGAATGTGCATAGGTTTTATACAAATACTATGCACTTAACCTAAGGGACCAGAGAATCTGTGGATTTTGGTATCTGCAGTAAGGTCCTGGAACCAATCACCTGTGGATCCTATGGGGGTGACTGTAGAAGCACAGCCACCTCTCAATCTGTAAGGGATTGTTTAAAAAAGAGTCCTAAGAGGATTTGCAAAATCCACATCAAGAATACACAATGAATGTACTCTAGGAGGTTGTAGTAAATGGCATCCCAAGAATTAAAGGGTTTCCTTTACCTTGGACTCTCCACCTCCAAGGACATTCACCATGACCTCCATCACTGTCTCATGCATCCCAAGGGCCCTCATGAGATTAGGATGCTGGTAAAACACTTTATTGTTCATGATATCCCTAGAAAGGACAACACAAGTAAAAGCGAAGCAAAGAGTTACAGCAAAATTTAAACAAAAATTTATCTGAGATCATGATAAGTATTTTGGAAATAATTACTGGCATGTATGGACAAGTAAGAGAAATCATCACCAAACCTTAAAAGTAAATAAGGCTAATTGGGCTTTCCTCAAAAATACAGAAAGTTTTCCAAAGATATTATACAAATTGTTTATTCTTTTTAATTGCAAGAAATGTACTAAATAAGTAAATATTCATTTATATGACATAGATTTTGGGACACTTATCATTCCTAATTCCATGGATATCCAAATTCAACCTTATTTTGTACAGAAATATGAAGCAGTGTTATTCTTACATTCTTATGAAAGTTCCTATATTAATAATTGCTGTATAAGTATCTCTCCTTTTCACATACACTGTTTTTAGAACTATATTCATCATTTGTATGTTTAAGAACAGTAGTGTTATTTCCTGCTACATTTATCTTATTATTCTTGTGAAATTCTTTTAAAGGCGATGTATTCCCCAAAAGACACCAAACTAAACTGAAGTCCAGGTACAAGTAATCCTACTTATTAAAAGAGACATTTAATTTAAAGAAATGGCAGAAAATGATACCTCAAATGTTTCATTATTATTGCATTACATATTATTATAATATGTATATAAAGGTATTTTTAAAGATCTTAATGTTTAACAACCATAGCAAAAGAGAGCTCGGTTAACTTTTACATATATCAAATCATGCAAGAGTCTTTTCCATAAAACATTTTTCTGTCAGAATCAAAGCAAGAAAATAACATACAACTGACAGGAAACTTGAAGCTTTCCTTTTGAATCTGATTACCTTAACTGAGTTACTCAGCTATTCATTTAGTCATATTCTGGCTATACCAAGAAAGTGGAATAGTATGATTATTTTCTTTTGGTTTTAGTTCTTCACTTTTAATTTATTAATCACTTTGTTAGGTTGTGTTTATGAAGACAGCTTTTAGGTAGCACTACTCAGAAAAATGACTTGGGGGCCCAGGGCTAATTGTGTGTGTGTTCAGCTCTCAGTCGTGTCCAACTCTGCAGCCCCACGGACTGTAGCCCTCCAGGCTCCTCTGTACATGGAATTTTCCAGCCAAGAATACTGGAGTGGGTTGCCATTTCCTACTCCAGATCTTCCTGACCCAGAGACTGAACCAGTGTCTCCTGTGTCTCCTGCGTTGGTAGGCAGATTCTTTACCACTGTGCTGCCTGGAAAGCAACCCAGGGATAATATAGGTCTGTTCTATTTCATGCAAGGACAAATAAGGTAAACGCATCCTTTCCTTCACAAATAATAGCAGCGTATTTGCCAAGACAACCTCAACTCTCAAACCACAGATGTAATCATGAGATTTGTCCTCCTGTTAATTCAAATCCTTTTACATGACCTAGCTTTGGAAGGTATCTAATTGAAAAATCTCATTTGCTTTTAGTTCAAGGTAAATTAAATGGATCTTTAATTCTACCACCAGCAGGCAGGTTGTCACTCATTAAATGTGTCACTTTGGGATCTTTCTAATCTGACAAAAAAGTAGCATTTTATCTTGTTTCATAATCGTTTTGAGTTTTATCCCTATTGAGTGATGTATATGTTAATAGTACCTCTTACTGTTACATGGTCATTTAGGAAGAAAGTGCTCTCCATTTCCTGGAAGGCTTCCTTTCTCATTTAATTAAGAAGACTTCTCACCAGACAGCTCCCTCAGGTTAGATTTAAGCACTAATATTCCCAAAAAAGGCTCATGCACAGACAGTCATAAATAAAGAACATAAAATTAGCTTATGTTGTTTCAGTCTGTTTTCCTTCTTTGTCCCAAAAGTACACTGATTTTCAGCATGCAATCATTATAAGGATTTCTGATATATAACCTCTCCAGTTTATGATTTCAAATATTTAATAGTCCCAGAGGAAATATAAGGTTCTGAATTTTAAATGTACATAAATATCACATAATTTGTGTCTTTCCATACTTTGTTTTTTTCCTCCCCCCTCAGAATAAACTTTTTAGCCAGAGAAAACATCGGTTATTCTGTTTCCTTAGTTGTTTTTCAAGAGCCAACTCCAAGGTTTTTTAACCCTATTTATTGATTACTTGTAGATGGTAAAGAGTCTGCTTCAATGCAGGAGATTCCTGGAGAAGGGAATGCCTATCCACTCCAGTATCCTTACCTGGGGCATTCTATGGACAGAGGAGCTTGGCAGGCTACAGCCCACAGTGTCACACAACACGACTGAGTGACTAACACACACACACACATTGTTAGTGTTTTATTTTACCTATGTCACTGGATATCATTATCTCTTTGATCTGTTATTCATAGAACCAAATTAGCTTTTTTGGTAGTGAGGGGCCTAAGTATTTGTCTTTTGCATCACTTTTCAGCATTCTACATTCCAGATTTTTACATCTTTACATTTAGGTATTTCTTTCTTATGAATATCATACAGCTTAATTTAAGCTTTTGTTTTTCTCTGGTTATTTTAATTCTCTTATATTTTCTTTTTTAAAGATTTTTTTGATGTGGACCATCTTTAAGTCTTTATTGAATTTATTACAATATTGCTTCTGTTTTATGTTTTAGATTTTGGCCATGAGGCATGTGGGATCAGCTCCCCAACCAGGGCTTGAATCCACAGTCTCCGCACTAGAAGGTGAAGTCTCGATCACTGGATCACAGAGAAGTGCCTCTCTCGTATTTTCTGATTCCCAAACCATGAATGCTTACATATATGCATATATGTGCCAGTAACATACTCACTGAAACAAATTACCTCCCACTCTTCTGAATTCCATTTTCTTTTTCATTATATACTTACAGCCTTTAGAAGGCCTTTCAATGAGGGACTATAAGTAAACATTCAGAAATTTCTTTGTTTTGCCCTTACTCTTGAATATGGAATATAAACTCCAGTATTCAAATCCACATGAAGCACAAGCTTATGATGATAAAATGTTAGTTGAGTAACACATTCTAAATAAAGGGTTATTATTTTGTGGTCTGTTAGAACTTTGTGACCTTTTGTTGAATTATGATCACTGGTTTTGCAGTTGAGAATGCTAAACATTGTTTCAAGTGTCTGGGCTTTTCTACTTGCTTTCAAAATATTCTGTTTGTCACTGGCTTTATGGAGTTTCACTACAATCTACCCAGCTGTGGGTGTGGAAGTATGTGTACTCTAGGGATAGCTAAGTTCAGGTTTGTCTTCAGTTCTGAAAACCTCTAGCCAATAGCTCTTCCAAGTTCTCCTGCTATAGTTCATCTATTCTGTCTTTTCCACAAACCCTACTTGGCATATGAAGGATCTTCTTATACTATTCCCCAGGTTTCTTAACTTCTCCATCCGTGCTGCATTACTAATCTCCTCAGACCTATGATTCTATTTATTAATTCTCTTCTGTTTTATTTATCTACTTATCTATTTATCTACTTATCTACTTATTTTGATACTTTTATTAATCACTGCTCTTAATGCCAATTATTATATTTTTCACTTCTAGAACTTCTCTGTGGATATTTTTCAATTTTTCATGGACTTTTTGTGTGTCTCATTTTGAGGATTTCATTTGCTTCTTAGCATTTTTAAACATTTTAGATATAGTAACTTTGTGTTATCTTTCTGGCTTTCACGATTTGTAGTTCTTGGGGGAGGTGTTCTAACTCCACTCTTCATTGTATCTGCAGACCTGCCGACAGTGGACTGTTTTCTTAGGTGCTCTGCACTTTCCGACTAGGGGCTAATCTTTGGTAGCATGGAGGCTTTTCCTGTTCACAGTGAACTGAGTTGAGAAAGCATAGCTTCAGGCCAAATTTTATGTTTTGTATTTTCTCAGCTAGTGGATCCTTAGACTATGCATGAGGCATAAATGTTAACCCTGTCTAAGGTAGCAGATGTCAATTGTTACATATAGGATGGATAAATAAAAAGGTTGTACAGCACAGGGATCTATATTCTAATATCTTGTGATAAACCATAAAGGAAGAGAACATGAAAAAGATAACAAAAACATATCTATATATATAGAAGATATATAGATATATCTGAGTGTGTATATATATATACGTGTGTATATATATATATCTCTGAATCACTTTGTTATATACCAGAAACTGAGACAACTTTGTAAACCAACTATAATTCAATAAAGAAAATGTTAACCCTGAAATTTACATAAAGTACAACCTATGATGTTGAATTTTCTGAATAGCTGTTTCATCCCCCGTTATTTTCTCAGGAGACATGGAGAAACTTCTTTATTATCTCCTGCCGGTAATATTTGTACCCCTATGGATTTTAATATGTTTTCATTAATCTGTATTTTTATATGTGATTTGATATCACTGAGAAACTAATAAAAAAACAAGATATTTGTTATGTACCACAGTCACCTTGGCATCTAGTCGTAAAATTAGTCATGCATTATTATTGGGCAATTTTCCTATTTAGCTTTGAAACATAATCTCTAGAAAACTGACAATCTCATGATCATAAACTCTAAATGGTGTATTTATGCTAAAGTGCCCACTGTATTATTACTGGGATAAACAATTAGAAAGAAGACATTTATAAGTCAAAGGTTATAATATCAATAGTTAAATAACTTACCCTAATCCACGAATCATAAGTTTCTCTTCCTCTTTGCCCATTCTCACACTTAGCAGAGAACGAATCTGACCAAGAGATGCCAGCAGATTGATGGTATCCTCCACAGAAACACCATTTATAGTGTAGGTCTTTGGCAGAGCCCGTACCAGACCCCCAATGCCATCATACTGTCGATGGAGCAATACAAACATGGCCCTCACCAATTCAGGGTCTTCAATAACAGACTCTTGAGCCCATCGGACCATGGTCTCAGAAATCAACTGCTGAAGAGTGGCTGCAAAGTAATCATGGATAATTCTTAAGAAAGGAAAATAATAAGGCAGATGAGATGGGCATTTCAAATGCATATTTCAGATAACCCAAAAGTGAAAGTGAAGTCACTCAGTTGTGTCTGACTCTTTGCAACCCCATGAACTGTAGCCTACCACGCTCCTCAGTCCATGGGATTTTCCAGGCAAGAGTACTGGAGTGGGTTGCCATTTCCTTCTCCAAGGGATCTTCCCCACCCAGGGATCGAACCCAGGTCTCCCACGTTGTAGGCAGACACTTTACCATCTGAGCCACCAGGATATAACCCAAACTGCCATCTATATTTGTACAAGAATTGAAAAGGAATAATTTTTTGAAAAAATATATTCTTTAAACAATTATCAGTGACAGTATGTCAATAAAGATGAGTTAACAGGTAATCAAGGATAAAAATACACAAACTTTCTTTAAAAATTATTCTTATAACTAAGGCATTTAAGCTATTTCAAAATTATAGCAGCTTTTCTAGAACTACTATTGGCAATCCCTAGGGCAATCAATGGGTTGTCTTATTACTTTTATTTTCTTTGTTTCATTCATTTCCTCCAAAAAGATTTGACATCATATATCCTTATAAAGGTCAGTCATGGTCATTCAAGGAGCTTCTTTTTTAATCCAACTGTATCCTCATTTAAGTACTTAGTAGTAACGACCTCATGAAATTACATTTCTATTTCAATTTGTATCCCTAATTGTCACTTAAAATGTCTTCAAAGGATTTGACTGTAAAGCTGTATTAAGTTGAAAAGTTATCCCACACATAGATGATTACTTGCAGTGTGATCAGCAATAACACATTTAAAAGCAACAGAACTTTCAAACCTCTTAAAATATATAGTAAAATTATCAAAGCTAAGTAGGGTTGATGTGACTGACTTATGTTGTTGCTGTTGTTCAGTCACCAAGACGTGTCTGACTCTTCGTAACCTCACAGGCTGCAGCATTCCAGGCTTCTCTGTCCCTCACCATCCCCAGAGTTTGCCCAAGATCATGTCCAGTGAATTGGTGATACCATCCAGCCATCTCATCCTCTGTCGCCCTTTTCTCTTTCTGCCTTTAATCTTTAATCTTTAATCTGCCTTTAACCTTTAATCTGCCTTTAATCTGCCTTTAATCTCAGGGTCTTTTCCAATGAGTCATCTGTTCATATCAGGTGGCCAGAGTATTGAAGCTTCAGATTCAGCATCAAACCTTCCAATGAATATTCAGGGTTGATTTCCTTCAAGATTGACTGGTTTGATCTTCTTACTGTTCAAGGGACTCTCTAGAGTCTTAATTCATACAGAGGTACTAAATTCCTATCATCAATACACTGGCTGATTTCCAAAAGAAACTGCTAATCTGTTTTAATCTATGCCTTATTAAAGAAAAACACACACACATAAAGCTCAGATTACCATCTGAGAACCTGCCCATAATGCAGGAGACCCGGGTTTGATCCCTGGGTTGGGAAGATCCTCTGGAGAAGGAAATGGCTACCCATTCTAGCATTCTTGCCTGGAGAACTTCATGAACAGATAAGCCTGGCAGGCTACAGTCCAATCAGGGTTGCAAAGAGTCAGACACACTTTACTTTTCACCAATTTTAACCAAATATAAAATTTAGATAAAACGCCAATATACTTCTACATATCTCAAAACCATGTAGTCATTGTTAATAGATCAAAATCATGAACCTGATAATAACAAAAAATGCTTCATAAGAAACTCTGAACTCTGATTTGGAAGACCTGACTCAAATGTGGTTGTGATACTGAAAAATAAATTTAGAGGTAATTATATGGATAAAAGGTTTGCATTGTAAGTTAGTGGGACAAAAGACAAATTTGCATGAGTTTGTTTTTTTCTTTCCATAAAAGCTGTTAATAAACTGACACTGCCTCTTAAATGAATGGAGTCTCAGAAGTGAGACAGTAAATCAGCTGACCTCACAGACCTACTTCATGAACCCTTTCTGAATGAGTATGCAGGTCTGAGAGACCCGTTGCCTCAGTGTGTTTTCTTTGGTTTCACAGAGTATCAGCTATGATATCAGCTATGACTTTTCAGTTAAATAGGATGTGGATGAATCAGAAATGCATAAGGCTCTAGAAAATATTTCCAAACCAAAATATAGTTACAGACAATATCTATTTAAACTTTAAGAAAAGGCTTATTTAACTTGATGCAAGAATATTTGAAGGTCAACAGCAAATATTTAAATATGAAGGCTAAATTACTCATTTTATACTTTCTCTTGATAGACTCTGATCCAATTCCTTTTTTAATTTATTTGTCTTAATTGGAGGCTAATTACTTTATAATATTGTAGTGGTTTTTGCCATACATTGACATGAATCAGCCATGCGTGTATATCTGTTCCCCTAAATCTTTACTTCTCTAGGGATAGCCCATCCACCCTTAGAAAACTGCCATCTCTCAATCTGTTCCTGCAAATACAGTCTGATGCTGCTATCTACCTCTGGTGGCTATGGGGATCTACTTAATGTGATTCTTGCAAGTTGCAAATTCAATTTTCTTACTGGTTCATCTAGTATGATATTTGTTCAAACAATGAATAAATGCCGTGGTGGAGTCATTCTGGCAGTGCCCTTTTATAGCTTACATGACTTCTTGGAGTCACTCTCAACTGGCTTTTCCGCTTGCTTCTTCTTCAGGTATGTCACCTTTTCTACCAAGGACAGCAGGCGTCCTCTAATAGTTAAATCATTGTTTCCATCCAGAGACCTATCTTCATCCAGCTCAATTCCTAGTAGGAAGAAGACAAAGAGAAATAAGAAAAGAACAAATAATGTTTAAAAAAAACATTGAGGGGAAACAATTCTCAGGTTTTGCAATTTTTTCCACTCATAGCTTAAAGCAATGCTACCATGCCTAAAACATCTGAGGAAACCAAGTTAAGTGATCTTTTCCACTAGCATTCACAGGTAAGATTCATTCATTGCTCTCTTTTTCTGCTTTCTCTTTTCCCCCTGTTTTTGTGAGACTGGAACTATCAGCAGCTAGCACAAAATATAAAGCCAAGCAGAGAGCAAAAAGACTCTTCTAGGAGTTAAAATCCATTCTACTACTTAAGCTAACCTTAGGCATCTCTTGACCATGGGCACTGTCTAGACCTATGGTTCTGCCCTCCCTAAACACCCTGCTGGCTTTTTATCCTCCTTACTTGCCTCCAAAAATATCAACGATATTTTAATAATTTGAGAGACAGAGAGTACATATATAGTTAGATATCTAAAACTAAGGAATATTTTATGTCTGAAGCAATAATTCTACCATATTAGAGTATCCCTTTATTTATAGCATATGTATATGTATTTATTTATAGTATAACCTTCTGGCAGTCATTTAGTGGTTCCTCATTCATAAGCTGAATTAATATACTTTTACTGTCTTCATTAAAATAAAATACCACTTAAGATATGGCTAATTTGTTTTCCTTCATTGAGACACAGACTTATTCACATCACCCCATAAAGAGAGGAAAAAACCAACTGACTGGATTCAGAACATCCAATCAATTCCATTTTTAAAGTTCTTAGAATCAAAAGAGGGGCATGTGTGCTCAGTCGGGTCCAACTCTTTGCAACCCCATGGACTGTATAGCCCGCCAGGCTCCTCTGTCCATGAGATTATCCTGGCAAGAATACTGGAGAGGGTTGCCATTTCCTCCTCTAGGGGATCTTCCTGGTCCAGGGACTGAATCTGTGTCTCTCGCATTGCAGGCAGATTCTTTACCACTGAGTCATCTGAGAAGCCCCCAAAAGAGGGAATAATTGCCTTAATAGATTTGGGCTACTGACCTACAACTTATTAAAGGAATTCTTTAGACATTAATTCCAAACATGCCAAATTTCCCAGGTCAACCCTTAAAAGGGGCCCCTCAACCAGTTGAAATATAACAGTCTATGAACAAACTTCTTTAGACTAAATCAACTTAAAACTTTCCTCTTTGACAAAAATACCTGGCTACATGTCCCCATTCCCTGGGCCACTGAAGAAGAAGAGGGAAAAAGAAAAGAATGTTGGTCATGTTCCGCTTGGTCTTAATGCCTTTCTGATCTCTATATCCCTCAAGACTTCCCACATCAGAACTTTTGTACCAATATATGTGTACTAAAATATATACTCAGTAAGAGTTATAGGTCAAGAAGACCCTACCACAATGTGTCATCAAATCTTCGTGAAAATCCAAGAGTTGGTCTCGGATTTCTTCAGGACATGGACATTCACTTTTGTCATCCTTAAAATTGAGAAGCATATTGATCTGAAAGTTTAGAAAAAACAAGAGGAAGAACTAGAGTAAAAGAAAAGTGAATCTAGGAACAGCATAATAAAGAAAATTATAAAAATCAAAAATGTTCAAACTCTGCTTTTGAGTATTCATGGACTCGTACCCAACAGATGAAAAATCATTATCTATTGCTCAATCCAACAAATAACACAATCAAATAATTCAAAGCTTAACATGCTAAAATAGTCATATTATTTGAGTCTTTCTCAATTTCACAAAATGTTAGACATGTGTATACTTAGTGTTCTTAAACCGATTAAGATCTAAATTTACTTTTAAAATTTTTATTATCCTTCTAGATTTTTCTAGTTAATTTCCATGCATTATGGACTATTTTAAAGAACTATTTATTAGAAGGATACAGAAAAGAAGGAAAACCAAACATAATTGAAGAGCTATATAATAGATCAGTATGCCTTTTCTAATATTAATGGTTCAATTGAACAAACTAAGAAATTTTCTTCCATTTGTTTTTATTTTTAGATACAATAGTATTAAATTCATGAAGGAAGAAAAGTCTGTTCCATAATTTTCCTTTATGAAACAACTGTAAGTTTTCCTTTTAGAGTTTTATGTATGTAAATTTTTGTTACACTATTATTTTGAGAAAATTATAGATTCATATGCTATTACAAGAAATAACACAAAGAGATCCTTGTGCCCTTTACTCTGTTACCCCACTATAGTGACATCTTGCAAAACAGTAGTACAGAATCACAACCAGGATACTGGCTCTGTTACAGTCAAAAGAGAGACCAAGTTCATCACTTCAGGATCCCTCCTGTTAACCCTTTTATAACCACACCCTCTTCACTCTTGCTTGTTCTTCATCCCTAATTCCTATCAACCACTAATCTGTTCTCCATTTCTATATTATTGGCATTTCAAGAACATTATACAAACAGAATCATACAGTATGTATACATACATATACATACATAATACATACATGTATTCCCATATAATCTTTTCACCATCTGTAGTCTGTAGAGATATCACATTTCATTTCTGATTTGGTAATTTGTGTCTTCTTTTTTACTTTGCTAATTCCTTTAGAATTTTATTGGTTTCACTAATTTTTAAACATAACTAGCTTTTGGACTCATTGATTTTTTAATTGTCCTCTTTGCAGTTTCATTCATTTCTCCTCCGTTCTATATTACTGCCTTCTTTTCGCTTCTTTTAGGCTTATGTTGTTCTTTTGCTAAACTCTTGTGATGGCAGTTTAGATTATTACTTTGAGTCTTTTGCTCTTTTATATATAAGTATTTAACGCAATAAATTTCCCTCTCACACAGTTTCGGCTGTTTCCACAAAGTCTGGTATGTCATATTTTCACTTTCTTTCAGTTCAATGTATTTTTTATTTTTTTCTTGAGACTTGTTCCTTGAACTAAGTGTGTTGTTTAGTTTCCAAGTGTTCAGAGATTTGCCTGTTATGTTTCTGTTACTAATTTCTAATTTGATTCATGGTCAAAAACCATTCTGTATGAAAAAAAATCAATTCTACATTTGTTGAGGTTGTTTCATGGCTCAGGCTATAATCTATCTTTGCAAATGTGTCAGACACTTGAAAATAAAACTGTATTCTATTATTGGGTGGAGTGCCCCATAAATATACAAAGATCCTGCTAGGGATAACACTGGCAGGATCTCTTCCATTCTTCTCTTCCATCCTTGCTGATTTTCTGTCTATCTTGTCCTTCAAATATTTAGAGAGGGGTGTTAAACTCTCCAACTACAACCCTGTATTTGTCTATTTCTCCTTTCAATTCTATGTTGACTTCACATATTTTGCAGCTCTGTTGTCTAACGCATGCACGTTTGTCTTCTTGGTGACTGATCTCTTATTCTTATATAATGTTTCTATCTATGACAAATTTCTTTGCTCTGATACAGTCATCTTACTTTCTTTTAATTAATTTTTCATAACATATCTTTTTTCATCCTTTTTACTTTCAACATATCATTACATTTTAAGTGAATTTCTCAAAGACAGCATATAGTTAAGCCAATCTGTTAAAATTCACTGTCAATCTCTCTTACTTGCTGTATTTAAATTATTTATACTCATGAATTTATTGGTATGTCTGTCATTTTACTTGTTTTCTGTTTCTTTTCTCTCATTTATTTTTCCAAAGTGCTGTGGGTTCCCTGAACTATTTTTAGGATCCTATTTTGAACTATCCATGGTATTTTTTAGTGTATCTCTTTGCATAGCTATTTTAGTGATTACACAGGATATTATATTAATATATACATAATTTATCTCAGTCTACTGGTATTAACACTCTATCAGTTTAAATGAAATACAGAAACTTTATCTTCCTTTATGTCCCTTATTCACCAGCACTGAAAATACAATTGCCTTAAATATTTAGTAAGCATACATTTAGAACATATCAGAGTTACCATTTTTGCTTTGCCCATCAAACATAATTTAGAAGGCTCAAGAGAAGAAAAAAATTGTATTTACCCTTATTTTAACACTTTCTGTAGGGTAAGGGAGTTAGAGAAGGCAAGGTTCAGAAAAAGAACAAGACCAGCACTTTACAGGAACAGATCACCTTTAATGAGGCAAGAAGGGGCAGCAGTCAGATTGGTGAGCTGCTGCACTAACCCAAGAAAAGGGTAAGTATATGTAGGCATATATGTGGAAATCCACTCTCTTAAGGGGGCCCATTCTTCTCCAAGGTTGTTCAGAGTAGTTATCTCTTTAACGGCTGGGGCAAGGAATTCTGGAGATCAGCCAGAAGCCGGGACCAGCTGGGAGCTAGGCTTAATCAACCCTAATGTCCATTTTTTCCTTCAGGTGAGAGAGTTCTTTGTTTTGCATAGCGTGGTAGAGAGGGCCCAGAGGGGAATTTTAACCTCAGGCTATTTTGAGCCTTGTAACTTTCCTTCACTGTATGTTATTTATTTCTTCTTTCCAGATTTTTCAAATTTTCTTCTTTTATCATTTCCTTTCTGTTTACAGAACTTCCTTTAGGCATTCTTTCAGGATAATCCAATTCTGGTAGTTTTCCTTCATTTGAGAAAATCTTGATTTCCCCTCAATGCTGAAGGATATTTTCATTGCATATCGAATTACGGTTGACAGGTCTTTTCTTTCAGCATATGAAACATGCTGTGCCACTTCCTTCTGTCCTCTGTATTTTCTGATGAGAAATTCGTTGTCACTTGACTTGTTTTTCCCTTTCAAATGTCATTTGTTTCTCGGTGCTATCGAGATTTTTCTCTTTCATGTTCAGAAGTCTCACTACAATATGCTTTGACTTACACTTGGGGTGTATCCCATTTGGAATTTACTCAGTTTCTTTGGAATCTCTATACCTTTTGCCAAATTTGAAATCTTTTCAACCGTTATTTTTTCAAGAATGTTTTCGTTTCACTTGCTCCTATCCCTCTGGAGATCTAATGCCATAAATGTTAGACCTTTTGCTATATTTGCACTGGTGCCCCAGGCTCTATTTTTTCACTTTTATTTTCTATGTTGGGGGCTAAATAACGTCTATTCTCTCTCAGTTCAAAATTTTTTCTTTTCTTTTTCCCCTCCACTGTGCCGTTAAATCCATCTGTTGATGATTTTTAATTCGGACATTGTATTTTTCAGTTGTAGAATTTCCATTTGGTTCTTCTTTGTAGCTTCTATTATTTTTTTGCTGAGACTTTTTTATTTTTGTCATCATAGAGTTGGTATCTGTTGACTGCCACTTTTCATTCAAGTGTTTGCTGGATCTTGATGTGATGAGTGGTTTTTAATTGAAATCTGAACATTCTTGGTAGTACACTATGAGACTCTGGAGAGGGAAATGGCAACCCACTCCAGTATTCTTGTCTGGAGAATCCCATGGACAGAGGAGCCTAGCGGGCTACAGTCCATGGGATCACAAGAGTTGGACACGACTTAGCAACTAAACCAGAAGACTTTGTTTCTTCTTTAAACTTCTGACTTCTTCTGATACCATTACTGCTAGGTGGCATACAAGTCCATTTCTCCACCTCCCTGAAGGAGACAGGAGACCTCATTTCTGCTGGGTGAGGCTGGGAACAGCGGACCTGAATTCACACAACCCTGGCTGGAAAGGGTAACAGCGCCTTGATACGCCTCCCTCTGTGGCCTTATGGACCCTTTGGAAGGGATATGCCTCATTACCACTCAACCAGGATAAAGTCTCAGCTGCTCAGGGCCCCAGCCGGAGCACCTGTGTACAACCTGGTGAGAGCAGAAGTCTAAGCTGTCCACTCAGTGTCTGCTGCTTTGGGTCGGGGGTGTGGCACAAGATTACTGTGGTGGTCGGCTGGGTAGCATGGTCATTACCTACAAGTTTTCTCTCTTGCCAGAAAAACAGTTTTTCTGCTTCTTTGGCTAGACAGAGAAGGTACTTGTTGAGGCTTTTCTTGGTGTTTCTGAGTTGTTGGCTTCTTTAGCTCCAAGTTTGTGATAGATGAGGCAAATAAAATAATAATAATTGCCCAGGGCACTCACCACCATGTCATTCCTCAGCTCCCAAGTTCCATAGCCAGTCTTTCTTCTGTCTTTCATAGTCTTCTTATGTTTTCTTTTGTGTAATGTCCAGGGTTATAGTTGTACTTAGAAGGAAGAATAGGCAGAGGTATTCCATCTTTTCAGAAGCAGAAGTTTCCCAATAGTATTTTAACAAATGGAGTTACTCTGGGAGAAGCTGGATTTGTTCTCTGCTCAATAAATGTTATTTACAGCAATAAACAAAATTCCATGTCCCTTCCCTCAAAGATTTTACATTCTGGTGAGAAAAAGATAAATTCTACAATTACTCCCTAAGTACCTCCATTCAGAGCTATCTTGGATACAGAGGGAAAGAGCAAGGTAAGATATTGAAGATGAGATCTGGATAAGCTATACCTTTTGACCATCATAGCCACTGGCTGAGCCATAAAGTTCATTTGGGTTTTTCTGTATCACCCTATGGAAAAACCCAAATAAACATTTTGACCAACTCAATACATTTTGGTAATTTGTCACAGTCAGAGACCCATCCTGAGGCAGATGCCAGAAAGCTCACAGCCCTAGAATAGCTCATTCTTGGATTTAGGCATAGGCTTCTGACTTGGCTGCACCCTAGGGAGACCTGGGTTTGGAGGTGAGCAACCAGAGGAAGACCCACAAAGAGGTGATCAAGATTCCTGCAAGACTGGTGGCAGTGACATGGAGTTCTTTTAGGAGACAGAAAATGAAGAGTATTAAGTGTTAGAACCTGTCAAGGGTTCCTATTAGCTGGCATGGTGCTGTGCCAGCCAATGAAGGTCCCCCCTTCCCCCTTTGCTTGGATACTTTTCCTACTTGAAGAACTTCAGAATCTGGCACACTGGCTTCCTCCAAGGGTCCATAATATGCTTAATACCTTTTAATAAGTCTCTCATTTGTTTAAACTAACCAAGTGGATACTATTGGTGAGACCTATGAATACTGACACAATGAACCTAGCCAGTGTAAAGAAAAACAGGAAAAAAAAAAATACACTTGCAACTTCTGGTAAAATTCTGCAACATGTCAAATATGAGTGAACTAAAACCCAAAGGAAGGAAGGAAGACTTTTCTGTTCTTTCTTATACCTGTTCTTGAGGCGGGGATCTGAATTCCTTTGTTTTCCTGGCTGTGAGTGCAGCCGACATGTTTAAGGCTTGCATAACTTCATTATATCGGAATCGTTGATTGTCTTGGAGCTTGGCTACAAAGTCATCTGAAAAGGCCACAATGGCTTCTATCCGGTGCCGGACCTGGCAGTCACAGAGGTATTGAAGTAGCAGGCACATCTAAAGAGATGATTTAAAAGACACCAAGTTTAATTTCTGAATTTTTCAATAGTTAATATGTATCAAATCAAAATTTGTGACAGACACACTTAGTTGTCAACTCGTCTCCTTTATTAACAGAAGCCTGATTTTATGTAGACAGCAGTGTGCTCAGTCCAGGGGATGAAATACAATTTGTCTAAACTCAAATGGCAAATACCCTTTGATGTCCCTTTGATGAATACTCACTGGCCATCCTCCTCTGCAGCTAGAGGGGCTATAGCAAATGAAGTAGATAAGGAAAAGTTTGCAAGGGGTCTTCTGGGAAAGCGTTTTCACCATTAACAAAAGACTAGAATATCCTATTTTCAAAAACTGGCTAATGGCAGGATCACTGATGGAAGAAGGAGGTAACACACTTTAGGATAAAAACCATAAACTGCAGATCACAGAAAGATATTACAGTCTGGGTTCCTGATGACACCATTAAACTACTACATTCATTCTAGAACCGTCTACCTCCAGACTCTGCATGTACGTTAACTAAGTGGTTCATCGCTTATTCATTAAATAGTCAGTTGGGTATTTTCTTACCAGAAGCCAAGAGGATTTTTAACTGATACAGTGCATCATAGAAACATGCCTTCCAGAGAATGTTGGGCCCAAGTTTTGGGAAATATTTAAATACACTTTATACCGACTGTGATATAAATGCAAAGTAGTGTTAGAGGACTTTAAATCCTCATATTCCACCATCCTAAATATAGCCATTTCTGTCAATGGTACCTGTAAGCTAGCCCTAGGGTCTAAGCCCCTCTCTCCATCTGCTTTGTCCCACTCCAGTGGAAACACTGTCTTCTCAGCCTTGACCCTGCATGTCAGCCTCCCGACTAGGTGGGCTCTGGACCACCCTCCCTTACTCCCCTTATCTATCTTCCTCACAGTAGCTATGTTGAGATTTTTTAGAATAGACTCATCCTGCTAAAATTCTTCAATGGTTTTAATTGAACTTAGAATAAAATTCAAAATTTACCATATGGCTGGCTTTAGCAAAGAGCTAGACTCTCTATCAACTGCCTTGCGCCCATCTCACCCTCCCTCCTCAGCTCATCAAGCTGCAGCCACGCTGGTCTCTTCTCACCTCAGAGCCTGTATGACAAGCACTCTTCCCCTCCTTCTTCACAAGTGTTAAACTTCTGCTCATCAACCTGACCTCAGCTTAAAAGGCCTCAGAAAGGGCTCCTCTCACCTTTCTCACAGTATTCGAGTTGAAATTTTCATCCTTCTAGAAATCCAATCATTTCCTTCCAAGCATAGGGATGGTATGGGGAGGGAGGAGGGAGGAGGGTTCAGGATGGGGAACACATGTATACCTGTGGCGGATTCATTTTGATATTTGGCAAAACTAATATAATTATGTAAAGTTTAAAAATAAAATTAAAAAAAAAAGATATTCTAACAGAAATACATAAATATGTATTTCCCCCAGGGACAGTAATCTTCCTTGAGCCAGCACCCAGTGCCTGGATCAGAGGAAGATGTCAATCAACGCTGACTGAAGAAGAAAGAGCAGAAAAGGGAGTCAAGGATGTAAGCATCAAACTGATATTAATGGAAGCATCTGAACTGAACCAAAGAAGCATTAGGAACAAGTCTCTCGGACACCTGGATGAGCACAAAGGCAGGTACGGTCTTTGTTTCCTTAGAAACATCGATAGGAAGTAAAATCTTGCCATTTGAGAATAGACACACCTACTGGTGAACAAGTATCCTAAGGTTGGAAGGGTGGAGGTTGGGTAGAAAGGGGTACGAGAGCCTTGCGTTTCAGGCATTCCAACAGAATGTCAGTGAACCTACAGAAACAAGGAGAAACACAAGGAAATTGCTAATGAACAAGGAGGAGAAGTGTAATAGGGAAAAACAAATCTGACTCCATATTGGATCCATTTCTTTAACCTTTACACTCTATTGTTTTCGCCAAAAGTTAATTGTAAAAGGTGCCAACCATTTTGACACCAGGGACCAGTTTTGTGGAAGACAATTTTTCCATGGATAGGGGTAGGGGTGGTGATTCGGGGATGATTCAAGCGCTCATATGAGAATTTAATGTCACCACTGATCCGGCAAGTAATGCAAGTGAGTGATTCAGAGCAGCTGTAAATACAGATGAAGCTATGCTTGCTTGCTGGCCTCTCACCTCCAGCTGTGTGACCCAGTTTCTCACAGGGGGTTAGGGATACCAGGCTTACAGTGTACATTATAGCCCATCTCCAGGGTCCTTGCCTCCCATGCCTGAACATTAAGCTAAACTATCTTTGTTTATGCTCACAGGAAACATCCCGACCAGGCCCATCTGTGAATGGCTGCAGGAAAGAAGAAATTGACATATCCCAGGCTTCCCTGGTGGCTCAGAAAGGACAGAATCTGTCTGCAATGCAGGAGATGCAGGTTCTATCCCTGGGTCAGGAAGATCCCCTGGAGAAGGGAAAGGCAACCCACTCCAGTTTTCTTGTCTGGAAAATCCCAAGGACCGAGGAGCTTGTCGGGCTACAGTCCATGGGGTCGCAAAGAGTTGGACATCACTGAGCGACCAACACATCCACATGTCTCCCAAATGTGGCCAGAAACAGGAAATACTGCTATAACTTAACATCTTTTTTTACTTAACCTCCACATCTCTCCCTATTTGTTCTAAAAAAGAAACTAGCATCCCAACCTGGGCAAGATGGTTCTTTGGGAAACAAGTGCACCATCTTCTCAGCCTGCAAACTTTCTGAACACAGTCACTAGTCCTCATTCCAACACCTCAACTCCCAATTTACTGGAATGTCATATAGGAAGAAGATGAGCTGGGGCTGTGTAACACTGGCAGGACAAAAACCCATCTCCTGTGCTCCTTTCAGACAGGCACATACATGCACACACACACACACACACACAAATATACACACATGCATTCAGAGAAATAGTGACATGCCACATCACATATGTGTATGACAGGCCGACCCGCACTTGACCAAGAAAATTTTGCTCTGATAAAAATTTGAAATGTATCTTTTACTAACTATGGTCAATTGACCTGATTAGAAAATTAATGGATTTCATTCCAAATGCCAGAAAATTAGATGGGCATGTTCCCAAGTACAACAAGAAGCATGTTAAATTTATGAAGAAATATAAAATTACCCAGGAACACAAGTACACACACACACACACACACACACACATAAAGAGACCAAGGTCAGTGTTAATAGGTTGTGAATTCACTGCAATCTTTTTTCTCTGTTTACCTGCAATTTTACTGGCTCTGGCAGTTTCATTTGGAGCAGGCCCTCCTTGGGCCTCTTAGCCCCTTTGTTTTCTTCCTCAGCGGCTCCTTCTAGCTTGGAGTCTTCCACAAAGGGTTCCTTCTCCGCCACCTCGCTCTCCTCCTCCGGGCTGGCGGCTTCCTTGAACACACTAGGCTCAATCAACTGCAAGACGTGTTTCAAGTCCTCGTTGTGGAAGACACCCATGATGAGCAGGGTATAGAACAGCTTGATGAGAGGGACGAAGAGGAACTCAGTGGTGCCCCCAACGGGGTCTCGGGCATGAAGGCTGCCCTCTTTCACGGCTTCTGTCAGCATCTGTATGGTCTTGGCCTTCAGGATGTCCAGCGGGAACTCTGGGCTGTACTGGTAACCCTCGGTATTAATGCTGACAAAACTCGGGGAGGAAAACTGCATCCGCGGCCTGAGGGAGGTGCTGAGGCCGATGCCCGGCAGCCCGTGCTTTTTCTTCTCATCCGGGAAGAGGGTGATGCTCTTGGTCTCCTCGGTCATGGGGACGATGAACTCGTTGTTCATCATGAGCCTGGCGGTGGCGTAGGAGCTGAGGTGGATGTCAATCAGCAGGTCGTAGTAGCCGGCGCGCAGCAAGCCGGGCATGTACTTGTTCTCGATGGCGTAGAGCAGCTGCGGCTCGTCCACGTGGCTGCACAAGGCGTGGGCCACCCGGTGGTTCCCGAGCGCGCAGACGGCCGAGTAGAGCCGGAGAGTGTGGTAGTGGAATTTCAGTAGTTCCTCCTGCTCTGTCAGTTCCAGTATGTCCACAGATCTGGAGACGGGAGAAGTTAAGCACGGACATTGAAAACGGGTCTCCGTCAGAGAAGACTGCCTGTCTCCTAGGTTTCACAAGTTATAGAAACAGACACTTAAATAAGCATGTGTAAGTGTTTATTTAAACATCTACTTGTATTTTCTGCATTCCCTTTTTATGGCTTTTTTTTTTCTTTTGGTTGTTGTTGTTTTATTTTTGTTTGTTTATTTTTAGGCTGCACCATCTGGCATGCAGGATCTTAGCTCCGGGACCAAGGATGGATAGATAACCTGTGACCCCGTCACTGGCCCCCCATGAAGTGGCCCCTTCACTTCACTGTATCGTCAAAGAAGTCCCTACGGTAATTTTTTTAAATTAGTTTTTTTATGGTATGTTTGATGACAGCACAGTTTTTTTTTAATCAATTCTAGATATTAAAAAATTTTCTTCCAGATATAATTTTATGTTGAAAATAGTGCTTGGAGCTTTCTTCATGCCCCGTCACCCCAAGATTCTGGGCATCACTTTTATTAATAGATATCTGGGTCTCAAGTTGAGCCTGGGGACTCCCCTCCTCTCAGAATTTTAACACTCTTTGGAAAATGCGGAATCTCCTTTTCCAGTTTGGCTAACCAGCTTCAAGAAGCCAGAAAACTCTGCCTTAGGCTGACTTGTCTCTGACTTTAGGATCAGCTATTAGCCTAATAATAGTCACAAGTCAGTCAATTTCACCAGTCAGTAGGTGAAACGGAAGGATAATTCTTTTGACATAATTGCCTACTTATGTGTCCTTCACAGACCCAAACATATGCCACCCAAACAGTGCCACCCTATTTCCACCAGGTATGTGCTGCTCATGAAACAAACACTATCAGAGACATTTTCACTTAGGAAAGTTTCTATTGGGAATCTTGAGTTTACATCAGATGATTTTGCTCCTGCCATACATCATCACCTTTCAGCGCAATTAAACTTTTAACATATGGCCAGAATATGCCTAAAGTCAAGTCATTCCTTTTAGAAGAGAGTCTATTTTAAAAGCACGTAATTTCTTTAGAGGTACTGTTTTCAAAACTATTTAAATTACATAGATTGTTCACGGACAACACTATAGCATTAAAGGTAGAGATTTGATACATTCATAATCAAGGAACTACTCATTCATCTCCAAAGGTGCCCTTGGTGAGACTGTAATCTAATCTCATCAGGACAGGGACTGTTATACACTTTGCTTATTAGTATTCACCCAGCACCCAGCCTAGCACACAAAAGACAATGAGCAATTATCTGTGATTCTTTATTATTAGGCTTTGTCACTATTTTTAGATGCCCTGTCATCCTGTCCATACTTATCCACTGTACGTGTCCTTTTTGGGTCATAGGCATTCTGTTAAAAGCCGCTGTGACGTGATGCTGCTGACTTATTCCAGACCCCACGTTCTGACTCATAGAGTAATTACCTACCCGTGTAGTACCTAGGCTTCCAGGAAACCACACATCTGCTTGGCCCAGCTACTAGCACCTCGCTCTTGGAAAGGTATGATTGAGTGTAGTAGAGGATTCCCATATTTTATCTGGGCTCTTCAGTCTCCCAAGAAGACTGTTACCTCACCCCTCAGCCTAGCTGATGATTAAAATATATAAATCCATTCATTGTAGCAACACAGAGTACCTACACTCTAGGTTCTTAGTGAAATCACTTAGAAATGATTTCTCTGGTTCCCTCTCTACTATCTTACAATTCTGTGATACTCTCTTACTCTGCTGCCTTAACTCAGCTGGTGGCTGTACCTGTCTGAATTTTTACTTGCTGTTTTCTCATCAGCAAAACAAGAATGAGGAAAGAAATCACAGACTACTAAATCACACCATTAGCAGTAATACAATCATTTTCTTTCAGTAAGCAAGGAGTTGAGATATAGACTGAAACTTGGAAAGTGCAAAATAATGTCTGCCTTGCCACATATTAGCATTTTATAAAGCCCATTTTGTTTCCCCAGCAGCACCCCTGAACTCCTGGGCCAGGGTCTAATTTGATAGGTCCCCATTGGACAATAAGGGATGTTTGGACCTGACCTGTTCTCCTCTGGGATGTGAAGTGACATGAACTGCAGAGGCTCCACGCACTGCACCAGCCAGCCCTGGCGTTCACTTATTCGAGAGACGTCTACCTTCAAGAACTGGTTGGGCATTCTGCTCCACAGGACATGTGAGAGAAACTGCACATGGAGACGTGGGGGACACTGTGGCACAGGATTTTTGTGCTCACTCTTGAATAATCCCGCTGAGAGAGGCATCACATTCTAGGAAATGGGAAAGCAGAAAAGAATGAATGGATAACACACTCCTTGGGGTCAAAAAAGTAATGACTAGAGTTCTGTGCAGGAAAGAGGTAATGAAAGATACACTGTGTGTTGAGCAGAGTCAATACAAAAACTCACAAATTGGGTTGAGTTGTTCCTGAAAGGACCAGCAGAGAAAATTTGAGGATCTTTTCTCCCCCATACTAAGTGCTACACGGAGAAAGCAAGAGCAGCAAGTATAACCATGTATCTGTTCTACATCTTTACAAAGCAAGGTCCTCAGGGCACCTGGCAAGGCTTCAGCTGCTTTGATCCAAAGGTCCTGAAAGATGGGTCACATTCACTTGGCTTTCTTCCTCTCTTCTTGTCTGTCCTTTGTCACCCGCCTCATTCATCCTTAAACTACTTACTACCTCACTCATCATCAGGTTTGCCAGGTTTGAGTAACCAGAAATATAAGAGAGACAGCTCAACAGATAAACATGACTACTCAATAAGAAAAGAGAATTAACCAGGTATGAACCAACACAGCTTCTTTCTCCACCTTCCTCCACCTCCAATACATACCTTCAGCCATCCCAATTCCTGCACTTCGGTCTCAGGGAAAGAAAAGTCTCTATTTTGCCAAAGCTTATTCATTCATTTTTGACCATGATACCACCCTGCCTGCCTCTTCTGGACCAATAAAACGATGAATTCATCTTTCTGCATTACCTTTGGTCTCTCCCTCTCCTCTAGAACCTTCTCTACTGCATTATTTACACTTCCTCATCCTCAAGCTACTTTCCTGTTCTCTTCTGCGAATGGGGAAGAAAAATGAGCACTTGTATCAGACACTGAGAATGTATCAGTGAACAAAACAAACTTCCTACCCTCATACAGCTTCTATTTTTTATTAGAGCTAGAAAACAAACAAAATAATCAATTAAATAGTTTATTGGAAAAAAAGTCATGGAGGGGAAAAAAGAATGAGGATGAGAGAATCAGAATGCAGGACAGCAATAATAAACAGAATTATCAGAATAGGTGTCACTGAGAAGACATTTAAAGACAAATCCAAAGAAGAACCATGTGGATATGCAGAGAAAGAAACTTCTGTGCAAAGGAATCTGTGAATGCAAAGGACCCAAGGAGGGAGTTTGCCTGGCAAATCTGAGGAAGAATCAAAGGACAGTGTGGGGCTGCAGTGAAGTAAAAGAGGAGAGATTAGGAGAAAATGAAGTCAGAGTGCAACAGGATGTCAGGTGGTTTAGAACTTGTGAAACTTCATGAGACCTCTGAATTTTATTCAGAGAAACAGGGTTTTGAGCAGTGAAGTGACATGATCCGATTTTCATTTTTAAATAATGACAGTCACTCAGGTGGTTCTATGATAAACAGATGGGTGATGATGAATTAGAGGCTACTGAAGAAATCCAGATGGGAAATGATGCTGATGGAAAACAGCGTGGTGACCGGCAGGACTGATGGTCAGCAGGTGGAGGATTCGCTGGGGGATAGAACTAGGATGCAGAATGCAAAGGAAGGAAGCCAAGGATGACTCTAAGGTTTGGGGTCTGAGTTATTAACTGATAGAACAGGAGGACTTAGGCAGGTCAGGAGGAGGCAGGTAGTGATGGTCAACAGTCCAGTTTTGGACATATCCATCCAGTATGTGGTATTTATAGCGAAAAATGGAAAATGTCAAATAAACCAACATTAGAGTCTGGGTTCTGGGAAACTACCACTTTTCTGTCCAATTTTAACTTTCTTTCAATTGTCCAAACTTGCTGCCTTTCCTTCATGTTCAAACTTGAATACTATGAATTGAATAATCTTGAACTGAATAACATAGCTTCTTCCATAATTTATTGAAATTTTTTGAAAGGTCACTAAAGCCCTCCTACTTAACCAAAGTCACAGATTCCTTTAGTCCATATTATATTGACTTTTCTGTGGCAGCTGGAATCTCATTTTACAAAAGCAGAAACTGAGTTCACACGGTTTAAGGAACATGTCCAAGGTAACCAAGCCAGCATGGTAAAGTCGTCTATTAATTTCACTGTGAGTTGTGCCCAGCATCTCAATGTGCACAACTGCAAATTTCAACTAAATTCCTTTTCCCAAATTTCAACTAAATTCCTTTTCCCAAATTTCAACAGGCTCTTTTGCTTGTTGTTATGCATTAGTATGCATTGTCTGGCCCAACTAAAATTATTTAAATTAATCCTTTTGGGATTAACATATACCCAATACCATATGTAAAACAGATAACTAATAATGATGTACTGCATAGCAAGGGAACTGTACCCAATATTTTGTAATAACCTATAAAGAGAATCTCAAAAAGAATATGCATATGTATACCTGAATCACTGTGCTATGCTATACACTTGAAACTAACACAACATTGTAAATAAACTATAATTAAAAAAAAGAAACATCTCCCCCTCCACAAAAAATAAATAAATAAATAATTCTTCTGATGAACTGAATCCAGTTCATCAACAAATTCTATTTATCTAATTTATTGACAAACTCAGTTAATTCCTCCCCTAAAACATCTTCTCATGTATCATTCTATCCCTATGACTTTCATGAATCTTATCATTCTTCTCCCACATGGATAGACTCAAATTGTGATATCTAATTATTACTGCCTGCTCTCATTTTTATGAGAGCAGATGTTTTCCATATTACTACCAATATATTTTTCCAAAACAGGTTTGATTTACTCAGTCTCTTATTTCAAACTTCCAGTGAATAGCCACTGTCTATGAAATACATGTCAGCTTCTTAGTGTGGCAGTTAAAGCTGTTTCAACTTGAACTTGGTCTACCTTCCATCCATATTAATCTCTGGCCACATCCCAGAAGCATCCTTTGATACAGTAACACTGAATTCCTTAACCCACAGCATTTTTCATGCCTTCAATTTTTTATTCTTTCACCTTCTGTATAGAATGCCTTCTCCAAGCAAACATACCTTAAGATCTGCTGTTCAGCTGTTAAAAATCAACCTAAATGTCACCTCCTCTTTCAGCTGCACCTGATCCACACCATCCTACTTAGCCATTTTCTCAGTTATGTTTCCAGAGTACTCAGTACCTGCCACTCTTCTAGCACTTACCAGTATGTAGCACATTTTCAGCCTTTCAATCCCATTCACTAACTCACCTGTGAGTTCAATCATTACTGACTTGTATATAAGGTGGCATATTTGTTCTCTGTAAGCCTAGTTTTATTGAATAATTTATTTAAGATGACCAAAGAAAACCCCTTCTAATTAATGATGTTACCCTAGTGACCTGAACAAGAATTACAGAATTTTCAAACATGGCAACATTTTCTTAGAGAGTGATTTATATGATTAATATCAGTACTAATAAAGAAGTGAATTCATTTAAGAAGTAAATGCTATTTCCTAATGGAAAATAACCCAAATATAATAACAGGAATGGGTCTTTCTTACCTTTATTCTTCCCAACTCAAACTGAAAAACATTAGGACTTGTAGCTTGTGCAAAAACTGCAGGAAATAATTTTGTGCTTGGTTCCACCTTAAACAAGCAAATAAATTTCATAATATTAATAAAGGAAGAAACACAAAGAAAATATACTTTCTTCATAACTCTTAAAGGACACTTTTACAGAAAAAGACTTTTCCTTCCTCTCATATGGATATTCTCTTTCAATAACTGTTTGGAGTATTTAATTTCAGGACTGTGTGAACATTTTTGGAGAAATATACTGCTTACTCTGAAGGACTTGTGGCACGGTTATTATTCAAAGAGAAGTAAAAATACAGAATCAAATCATTTGTGTCTTCTGTCTTTCTAATTTCTAATTTGCTTTTTTTTTAATCTTTTTGGCCACACCGCATGGCATGTGGGAACCTAGTTTCCCAACCAGAGATCAATCCTGTGCCCCTGTATTGGCATCATGGAGTCTCAACCACTGGACCACCATGAAGACCCTGCAACTTCTAATTTACTTTTTGGTATTGCAAAATGTGTTTTCCTCTCTAACGAGGACAAAGGTTTCTTCTGTGGAGGCACAAGGTCATCCCTGACCACACACCTGATAATAGGTGCTCAGTTCCTTGCCGTTGGCCGTGAAGGTGAGCAGCCCACTGGCAGCATCCACCACGCAGCCAATCTCCAGGCCGTTGTTGTTCCGTCCTTGCCCCGGGCTCAGGCTCTCACCCGCACACACCATGTAGCAATTGCTGCGTTTGATGCTGAATTGCAAAAAGACATATTTATCTTTGTACAAGCAAGGACAGTGTGGAAAGCATGGATGTCTGGCAGACTAAACCTAAGTTATGCTGTGCAAGCAACAAGCTCATGCTGAAATGGGACAGGTGCACAATGGGCCCGATGCTATGATTCTGAGCAAAATTCCACTGACTTAGTGGACATTCTGAGTCAGGTCTTCCAATCTCTCAATTCACACCTAATGAAGACAGGTCAACTGGCAGGAACCAAGGTTAAGAACTGACCTGCACCTTCTCTCCAAAAACTCAAACCAAACTGGACGTTTTTCTGAGGTTCAAAAAAGTTTAAGTATGTAATAATCATCCAAACTGGTAATTTTCATTCTCATAGTTTTTATTTTAAACCACTTGTTCTGAGATGCTGCCGCTGCTGCTGCTGCTAAGTCGCTTCAGTCGTGTCCAACTCTGTGCGACCCCATAGACAGCAGCCCACCAGGCTCCCCCGTCCCTGGGATTCTCCAGGCAAGAACACTGGAGTGGGTTGCCATTTCCTTCTCCAATGCATGAAAGTGAAAAGTGAAAGTGAAGTCACTCATTCGTGCCAGATTCTTAGCGACCCCATGGACTGTAGCCCACCAGGCTCCTCCATCCATGGGATTTTCCAGGCAAGAGTACTGGAGTGGGGTGCCATTGCCTTCTCCTTTCTGAGATGAGAAGCAGCCATTTCCAGACACTATAGAGTCCTAGGCCAATTCTACATGAGCCGTCAATGACTCAACAGATGTAAACTTTGGCTAAAATTAAGCCCCTGGATAATTCCTGGTGATCTGTTATGAGAGACAGACTTAAGCTGGGATGTGCACCAGATCCATGATGTTAACAATAAACCCCACCTGAGTTTCAAGCTCACCACAACCTTTATCAGAGATGGTAGCAAACTTAAATTCTTTGAGTTTTACTTTGTTTTCTTTCTCTGCCACTACACAGCGCATGTGTGAATGAGGCTAGAAGAAAGGCCAAACGCAGACAAGCAGTAAGAAAAGAGTAAACAGGCCGAGATAAAGTCAGTTTCTGAATAATCAAAAGTTGGCTGTGTTTCTATGCCCTTTTTACATAAGTTTCAACAACCTTCCTTAGCCTGTATTTCCTACACCAAAATCATCAGTCACATAACAGGGGGCCCCAACCGCTGGGATCTAATGCCTGGTGATCTGAGGTGGATCTGATGCAATAATAATAGAAACAAAATGCACAAGTAAACATAATGTGTTTGAATCATTCCCAAACCATCCCCTACCCCTAGCCCGTGGTAAAATTATCTTCCATGAAACTGGTCTTTAGTGCCAAAAAGGTCTGGGGACCGCTGATGTTATCACATCCCTATTCTGAGTTACCTCCTTTCATTGTCCCCATCTATGAAAATCAATATATATCCATCAGAATATGCCTGAAAACAGGTAGTTTGGGCCCCCCTACTGATGTAGAATACTCTTCATTGGAGGATTTTTTGCTAAGTCCACTGTCTCCAGTGCTAAGTTCACTGCGGTTCAAGTGTTACAACCTGAAGGCAGGAGAGGGAGCTTCCGGTCACCAAAAATAATGACACAGGTAGAAAAGTAATATTCTAGGGGAAGAGAGGCTCTTCCTTTGAGAGCCATCACAGCAGATCAGAGAGGATGCATAGGCACAAAGGGCAGACGCAACCGGCCAGGTCTTCTCTTGTCTTATTCTGCAAGGAAGATAGCCTTCTTCACTTTTTTGAAGGTTTGGTTTGAGTTTCGTTTGTTTTACAAATGAGAAAGGATGGCGCAGAAAGTGTAACTGACTTACCCAAAGCCACACAGCAAGTCAATGGCAAAGCTGAGGAAAGAATCCACTGCTCCTCAGTTGGAGTTCAAATGCGTCCATCTGGTCTAATCCACTAGCCCACACTGTCTTCACAGTTTTCTCCCCACCACCTAACCAGTTCCCAAGATACAGACCAGACTACAGGCTAAATGCCTCACATTCACCTGTCTCTTAAATCCTGGAACGAAGGCTAAGTAATGACAACCTAAGTTGTTAGTCATGTCCAATGCCACCTGAAGGAACATATGGTTAGTACCCCCAAAAGATGCAATGCTCTTACTTTATATGAGTTTGCACTTGTAATATACTCAGATTCCACACTGGCTTGTTTGAATAATAAAAAGGATACTGACGTTAATGGTTTGGTTATATTGTTCCTATAAATAGAATATTATTTTATGTATAAAAATCCAAGCGAAAACGATGCCTAGGTTTATCAACATTTTTATTAGATATCATTTATGTAACAAAAAATGGAGGAAAAACCAACCTTTCGTGCACCTTTCCTTTTTCATCTCCCAGAGTCACGGTCACTGTACGAACTCTGTCCAAGTCAAAGCCTGTATCATACTGATGGAAATCGGATGTGATCCAGCCCACCCAGACATTGGCAGGTTCTTGTCCAGGAAAGATTCTCACTGAGTAATAGTACTGTCGAGATAGCAACACCAAGTATTGGCAAAGCAAAAAGAAACAAAACTTTGACTTTCAATGTCTTTAACTTGCCTAAGAAGACATGTCTTTATTTAAAATCATTGGACCTATTTACAGCAACATCAGTGCAACTAAAGATTATCATACTCAGTGAAATAAATCAGAAAGAAAAAGAAAAATACTTTATGATATCACTTATACATGAAATCTAAAATAGGACACAAATGAACGTATCCATGAAACAAAAACAGAAACTCAGACATAGAGAACAGACTGGTGCTTACCACGGGCGAGAGGATTGGGAGAGGGATGGGCTAGGAGGCTGAGGTTAACAGACAGAAGCTTTTATACATAGAATGCATAAAAAACAAGGTCCTACTGTATAGCACAGGAACTTATATTATCTTATAATAACCTATAATGGAAAGGCATCTGAAAAATACAATATATATATATATGTATAACTGAATCACTTTGCTGTACATCTGAAATTAATACAACATTGTAAATCAACTATACTTCAACAAAAAATAAAATAATAGTATATTCAATTAGGCTATAACAACAGCAACAAAACTCAAAGCTTAAAGCAGTAAAAAGAAATGTAACTTCGTCTAATTTAAACAACATAGGCACAAAGGACTGAGGTGGCAAAATAAGAAAAGTCTTGAAACAGAGATCCGAAATTATTTCAGAAATAATGGGAAAAAGAGAAAACACTATCTTGAGCAAAGATGATCTGAACCTTTTTATCAAAAATACTTTCAAGTATGAATGTATGGTGATGTGTATGTATGTGTGTGTATGTGTGTATATATAGATCTATATAGATCTATATATAGATATATATTATGTTTACGTAATAAAATCATCAGTCCATTAGGCAGGTAAGCTTTGAATTCTTCAAGCTTATTCAAGAACACTAATCTACTCTAGAGTTTTCATACCTGTTTTAGACTTGTTTCATATTGTTTTATACCCTAAATATGCTTTGCTTTAGCTATCACTAACATAAGATGCTTAAAATCACCCCTTAAAATCACTTTGAAATAGTTCAGATCTAATATGTGAAAGTCAAGTTCAAACACGGGGAACTTTACAAGGGACACAGCTACGTATTTTTTTCCATTTGGAATTTTATGAGGAGTCTTTTAAAATTTTTAAATCGCAGACAGCACAACTTGATGTCTAACAAAGTATGATAAATGGTCATGTAGATACATCACTGAGATGAAGGAAACTACAGAGATGAAGGTGCTTGGGAAACTTAGGTGGCAAATTAAAATGTTGCCAAGAAAGAGGATAGCAAAACCAGGACTGAGGGTGCCCTTAGGTGCTATTTTTCCTCAAGTAGCTTGCATAATACAGGGCATCCAGTCCCATCATTCAGGCAAATAGAAAGGGAAAAGGTGGAAATGGTGGAAGATTGTATTTTCTTGGGCTCCAAAATCACTGCGGACAGGGACTGCAGCCATGAAATTAAAAGATGCTTGCTCCTTGGAAGGAAAGCTTTGACCAACTTAGCATATTAAAAAGCAGAGACATCACTTTGCTAACAGAGTTCCGTATAGTCAAGGTTATGGTTTTTCCAGTAGTCATGTACAGATGTGAGAGCTGGACCATAAGTTCAATTATGACTGAACTTTGGCGGAGCATCAAAGAACTGATGCCTTCGAATTGCGGTGTTGGAGAAAACTGAGAGTCCCTTGGACTGCAAGGAGATCAAACCAGTCAATCACAAAGGTAATCAACTCTGAATATTCATTGGAAGGACTGGTGGTGAAGCTGAAGCTCCAATACTTTGGCCACCTGATGTGAAGAGCCGCCTCAGTGGAAAAGACCATGATGCTGGGAGAGATTGAAGGTAAAAGGAGAAGAGGGTGGATGAGACGGTTAGAAAGTATCCCCAACACAATGGAGATGAGTCTGAGCAAACTCGGGGTGATAGTGAAGGATGGGGAAACCTGGTGTGCTTCAGTCCATGGGGTCACAAAGAGTCGGACAGAACTTAGTGACTGAACAACAACAACAATCACCTCAGAAAATACATGTCTTTCAACTTTTTGGTCCCTAAAATATAAGTGAATAATTATTTTAAAAATACACTTGTAAAATAGTGGGCTACCCTGGTGGCTCAGATGGTAAAGAATCAGCCTACAATGCAGGAGACCAGAGTTTGATCTGAATCAAAGTGAACTGTTTGAAATGCAAAGCATGATCACTGGCAAACAGAAATAAATGACAAAAGTGGGAACCTCATACCGTGGACGTTTGCATCAAGTAATCGTAGTCATCCCTCTCATCTGCAAGGACATCTTCAGTGAGTCGTGCAGAATGGCTGGTGCTATAATCTGGCTTTGTTCTTCGAAGCAAAAACCTGAAATATATTAGAGGATTAGGAATAAGCAACTTTAAAGTGTTTTGCCTATCTCAAACATAAACATATAATTAACTTAGTAGACTGGTTGTCAAACAGTATGATTAACCCCCAAGAGGGTATCGGACAATATCTGGAGATATTTGGGGTTGTAACAACTTGTGGAGTGTGCCACTGGCATCTAGTCGTGGAGGCCAGGGACACTGCTAACCACCTATCAATGCACAAGCAGGCTCTTACAATAAATAATTATATGACCCAGAGCACTGGCAATAGTGCTGAGGCAGAGAAATTTGCATTTATTGTAAGAAAGGATGCTAAAACAATTTGCCTTCTTCTCCATTAAAAAATACTATTAAAAATAAAATACTAAAAATGCTATTTAGAATATAAAGATAGAATACTTCAACCAATGCTGTAAATGGAAACATCTTAAAAATTAACTCTAGGGAGCAAGTACTTACAAATCATATATCTAAAGATAGCTTAGTATCTAGAATATATAAAGAACTCCTACAAATCAGTAACAAAAAAGCAAATCACCCAATCAAAGAAAAAAAAAATGGCCAAGAAGTTGAATAGACATTTCTCTAAACATGATAAACAAATGACCAAGAAGCATATAAAAAGATGTTCAACATCACTAATCATCAGGGACATGGAAATGAAATCCACAATGAGATATCACTTCACAGGGTTTAGGATGGCTACTAGCAAAAAACCCAGAAAGTAACAATGGTTGACAAGGATATGGAGAAATTGAGACCCTTGTGCAGTGGTGACGGAATTGTAAAATGGTACAACTATTATGGAGTACAATAATTTTTTTTCTCAAGAATTTAAATACAGAACCACTAGGCATCCCACTTTTGAGTATATATCCAAAGGAACTGAAAGTAGGGTCATGAAAAGCTATTTGCACATCCATGTTCATAACAGCATGAATCACAGTAGCCAAGAGGTGGAATCACTCTAAATGGCCATCAGTGGATGAATGCATAAAAAAATGTGTATATACACACACTGGAATATTGTTCAGCCTTAACAAGGAAGTGAAGTCTGACATATGCTGCAACACATATGACCCTTGAGGACAATATGCTACATAAGTCAGTCACAGAAAGACAAATACTGGATGACTTCATTTACATGAAGTATCTAAAGCAGTCAAGTTCATAGAAACAAAAAGTGGAGGTGAGCAGGGGTTGGCACAGGTTGGAAAGGGAATGCTGTTACATGGGGGTACAGTTTCCATTTTGCAAACTAAAAATGTTCCAGAGATCTGTTTCACAATAATGTGAATACACTTAGCACTACTGAACTGTACACTTAAAAATGGTTATGATGGCAAATTTTAGTTTTGCCACAGTAGAAAAAAACTCATAGGAAAAGTAACTCTTGAGATAGATTGTGAGTGCTAACAAATCAGAGGGCAAACAGGCTGCTTTATTCTTCTGTGGAATCCCTGGTACATAAAGAAGGAAGAAGAGGTGGAAAAAATTGACTTTGGACATCCCTTACCCTCTACTGCCCTCTCCTGTGACCCCACATAATCACTACATATTTAAAATCATTTAAAAAATTAAAATTACAAAAGCTTTAAAAATCATTTTGCATATATCAATGACCTCTGTTTCAGACGAGAGGGTTTTTCCTGAGCATAATCCTTGTGGTTATTAAACTCTGGTTTTGTAGCTTCTTTGTCTCTATCTCCTCGATCTGGCACCAGATGGCCGTGAGCTGTCTTCATGAGAACCTCAAAGTCTGAATCCACATCATAATCCTCCAGATCATTCTTGGGCCCAAAGAGCCCGGTGCCAGGGATCCCTCCAGCTGCAGTCTTGGAGAAGACCTCTGCACACTCGATGGGCATGCTCAGACGATAAAACATGATATCCGTGCTGCTGTTCTGAGAGCCAAAGGACTTCTGAGTGACTTTTAAACACGGGGAACTGTCTATGGTGCCATCTATTCTGGTCACCTAGCAAATGAAGAAGCAATCATTCAGATGCTCAGCACTGTTGACTTCCTGATTCCAAAACCCCTTTAAAAGTGCATCACACCTTTAAAACTCCAGACATGGCCTACTCATGGCATAATTTTATAAATGAGATCATTAAACATAGGGATGGCTGTGTAAGGATATGCTCACAGTTCTGCTTCTAACTCAGAAGACAATCTGGGAAATTCACGTTACAACTGTATATACTCAGATTGAGCCTGCCATTGCCGATACATGTATATATATTAAAAAAAGAATTGCATACAGTTGAGCCTGAACAATGAAGGTTTGAACTGCTTGGATCCACTAAGATGTGGATATTTTCAAGGGGAAACACTACCAAGGGTACTACATAATCCACGGTTGGTTGAATCCGCAGAAGCAGAGGACCAACTATAAATTAAATGCAAATTAACCACAAAGTTATTCCAGGCTCAACCACAGTTAATCAGTCTAATCAGCCTCTCACACAGTACCTAAAATCAGAGGGTAATTCTATCCTTAGATTCGCCTATAATGGAACATTAGAACCATTATTTTAAGTAAATGACAGTAATTGTCTAAGTAGGAACTCCCACTCCTGGTTTTGGCTGATGGTCCAAGTTTTAAAGAAAAAGCAAACCTCAATATGTTCATGGTTTGATGGAACTTGGAGAAATTGAGGAAGCCTCTTGCTCAGCCACATGGTAATATCCCTATTTGTGTTAACGGCAAATGGTTCATAGCCCTCTTGTAAGCCACAGATGGTGAAATATTTCAAGGTGCTGACATCCTTTCCAAAGTTCAGCCTGCCCACTTGAGCCACTCCCAGGCTACACACAGGTATGAATCCTGGGAAGAAAAAAATACACATCAAAAATTTTAGGATCATTCATATAAAATCCTTTCAGTATGGAATTACCAAAAGTATCACTCCAGAACTCTTACCTTTGTGAGAGCTGTCACCCCAAGGCAAAAACAACAAGCCACAGACACTAAGTCTTTTTTTTCTTTTAATTACAGGCTAATTACTTTATAATATTGTGGTGGGTTTTGCCATACATTTCACATGAATCGGCCATGGGTGTACATGTGTTCCCTATCCTGACTCTCCTCCCACCTCCCTCCCCATCCCATCCCTCAAGGGTCATCCCAGTGAACCAGTCCTTAGCGCCCTGTCTCATGCATCGAACCTGGGCTGGTGATCTAGTTCACATATGATAAAATACATGTTTCAATGCTATTCTCTCAAATCATCCCAGCCTCACCTTCTCCCACAGAGTCCAAAAGTCTGTTCTTTACATCTGTGTCTCTTTTGCTGTCTCGCATATAGGGTCTTCAATGTGAGGATCAGAAGACCAGTATTTGCCCTTGGCATTGTATTTCAGTAAATGTGGGCTCTGGGTAAGTGCCTTCTTTCACCTTAAACTTCTTCTGTAAAATGAGATAATGGCTAAGCATCCCCCAAGTCCTCCAGGGATCTCAGTGAGCAAAGTCCCCACCCCACAATCCCCGAGTTCCGAGGTGCAGGTGACTCTTTGCACGGGGAATGTGAGAAAGAAGAGCCAAATTGTGCTACAGAGCCTGAAATGTGTAAACACAAAACACAACTAAGCTATACATTTCTTTACATGTAATGCAAAGAAAAAAAAAAAGAATGTTGGAAACAACATTTTCAAAGGTTTTCATTCACTGATAGCTGCTTTTGATCTTTGAAGAGAATTTTGTCTGTTTTCTTTCCTAGAGTTTCCTAGATCTAAGCATCAAAAATATACATATAAATAAAAATTTTGAAGTAGTTGCTAAAATCCTGCTGAAACTCATCTGTCCCATTCCCTTCAATATCACTGTTGGTATAGCTTAAGAAGGGTAATGCATAATTAACATAAATAAGATATGAAATCAAAAACTAAGTTAAAAGTTAACAAGAAACGAAATCGAAAGCAACAGCAATGAGAAATGAAGAAACAAACATTTTAATGTGTGGCAGGGTTAATCTTTCCACTATTAAATAAAGAAGGGAAACCCCATTAATTATGTTAATTTTTAAATTCTTTGGAATTAACTGCCTGGTAAGGGGCTGAGATGATGTATTTCAGCAGATGCAGCATTTATGTACTCTCAAAAACCTCAAATATGCAGATGACACCACCCTTATGGCAGAAAGCGAAGAAGAACTAAAGAGCCTCTTCATGAAAGTGAAAGAGGAGAGTGAAAAAGTTGGCTTAAAGATCAACATTCAGAAAACGAAGATCATGGCATCCAGTCCCATCAGTTCATGGCAAATATATGGGGAAACAGTGGCTGACTTTATTTTGGGGGGGCTCTGAAATCACTGCAGATGGTGACTGCAGCCATGAAATTAAAAGACGTTTACTCCTTGGAAGGAAAGTTATGACCAACCTAGACAGCATATTAAAAAGCAGAGACATTACTTTGCCAACAAAGGTCCGTCTAGTCAAGGCTATGGTTTTTCCAGTGGTCATGTATGGATGTGAGAGTTGGACTATAAAGAAAGCTAAGCACCAAAGAATTGATGCTTTTTTTTTTTTTAATAGATTTTCTGATTTTGTTTTGTTGATATTGTATTTTTTTTTAATTTTATTTTTTAACTTTACAATATTGTATTAGTTTTGAACTGTGGTGTTGGAGAAGACTCTTGAAAGTCCCTTGGACTGCAAGGAGATCCAACCAGTCCATCCTAAAGATCAGTCCTGGGTGTTCATTGGAAGGACTGATGTTGAAGCTGAAACTCCAATACACTGGCCATCTGATGCAAAGAACTGACCCATTGGAAAAGACCCTGATGCTGGGAAAGATTGAGGGCAGGAGGAGAAGGGGACGACAGAGAATGAGATGGTTGGTTGGCATCACCGACTCAATGCACATGGGTTTGGGTGGACTCTGACAGTTGGTGATGCACAGGGAGGCCTGGTGTACTGCAGTCCATGGGGTCGCAGAGTCAGACATGACTCAGAGACTAAACTGAACTGAATTTCTTTCTGCTATACTTTACATGAAATTTCAAACAGCCAGCACAATAAACAAGGTCAGTATTGGGATGCAGACTACAAATGAGACGCTCTAACTTGTAGATCAAAGAAGCAGAGGATCCCATGAACAAAATACCAAATTTCTACCATTATGATGTCCACTCCTTTCCTTGTTGAAATTAGCGGCAGTGAAAGCCTTGTATTGGGCTTCCCACGTTGCCTAGTAGTAAAGAATCTTCCTGCCAATGCAGGAGATGCAAGTTTGATCCCTGGGTCAGAAAGATCCCCTGGAGGAGGAAATGGCAACCCACTCCAGTATTGTCTGGAGAATCCCACAGACCGAGGAGCCTGGCAGGCTACAGTCCAAAGGGTCACAAAGAGTTGGACATGACTGAGCAAGCCCAAAAGCAATGTATAACTCCAAACAGCACAAGACAATAGAAATAACATCTGATAATTCATAAGGATTTCACCCAGTGTGTATCATCAGTATATACTTAAATAAACGGTTGTATCACAGTGCTACCAACCAGGAAGCATGAACACATCCAGCTGGGTTCAAGGAAGTGTGAATGATGAGCTTCTAGTTAAAATTTAAAAAGCCACAGCTGTGTCTGTAGCTGTGCCAGTTCTTGATGATGTAGTCAAGGAAATAAGTGTCCCCAGAGGAATCAAAAAAAAAAAGAATAAATACAATAGATCTGAGAGAGTTTAAACTACATGGGCACAAACTGGCAAACCTAACTAGGGGATATCAAGATAGAAATATCTCCTCTGATGCTAAACATTTCTTTCTTTCTAATCACTTTATGTGTAGATGGAGTTACTACCCTAAAAGTGAAGTTATTGAATACCTAAAAATATCTGTATAGATATCGGGTATTTATATATTAATATCTGAACTTTTCTGTATGTCTGATATGTATGTAAACATTTGCATGTCTGATGTTTTCATCTAAAAAATCAAGTACTTATTGCTATGTCCAAAGATTTATTTCCTAGACTGTTAACTATGACTATATTTAGAATCCTAGAATATTGTTTGGACAATAAGTATGTTTTTTCTTTTCCAAGGTATACTACTTAACTTTTGAAAATCTGTTTTACAAAGGTTCATTAATATTTAGGAAATAGTCATAGTAAATATTACTTCAATAAAGAAAGAGGCAACCCATGGATTACTTTTAAAGATGCAAAAACACAAGGTTTTTTTAATCAAAAAAGTTTCAGAATTTTGGAAGTTTTAATACTTTTTTCTCTTTTTATGTCTCTCAATTTCATAATTTTTAAATGAATATATATTTTATTATGAAAAGAAGTGATAGTGTGTGTAAAAATATTCATTTAAGAAAATGGGATACAGAAATGTGGAAGAATGATGGGGATGTAAGATGGTTCAAATACATGTTCTTCAAGTTATTGAAGTTCAAATTCTCAATGCTAGTGAGTTTGCACTGAGCTCAGTACCAGAAATCCTGCTGACAAAATTATACTAGTACAAGAGTGATCAAGTGTAATTTAGTAATTTGCATTACTAACTGTACCCAATATTCTGTAATAACCTATATGGGAGAAGAATCTGAAAAAGAATGAATATATGTATAACTGAATCATTTTGCTGTATACCTGAAACTATCACAATGTGTAAATCAACTATACTCCACTAACTTTAAAAAAAAAAGACACTTTCAACTATTCATTTCTTTATTCAAGTTTTTTGAGCAGCTACTGTGTGCCAGAAACCAGAAATGTTAAGTGACTAACACAGACCCAGCTAAAAGGTTCTCACAGTCTAATATGATGGGGAGACAAGTGAAGGAGTGAAGCCAAGATAGCCTACTGACCCACTGAGAAAGAGGGAGTGACAAGACACCAGGAAGAGTAGAGAGATGAAGTCAGGAAGAGTTTGCAGAAGACCTACCATCTAGTAGAGGGCAGACAGGCAGTACTAGGAAGTGACTAAAAACAGAGTTTGGAATCCAATGGGCCTGGATTCAAGTTTCAGCTCTACTGCTTCTTGGCAAGTTACTTAAACTCTCCAAGCTCTAATCTTTGCTTCTGTAATATCTATGCAATACGGTTATGGCTTTAAAAACAAGATCCTGTATGTGTAGTACTTGACGTGTATGTTCATTAAACTAATTTTAAATGGGAAAAAAAAGGTAAAAGAAACTAAATAGCCATAATAAGAGCATGGTTAATTATGATACACACACAAGATTAAATAGGTACAGTCACTAAAAATCATGTTTAGGACTCACAAAAATAAAACTGTAGAGGGAAATAAAACTAACCTGGCAACGCTGTAAAAAGGGTTATTCCAGGTGAGGCATATACAAGTGTTCACTGCACTATTTTTGCACTTCTCGAAAAGGCTGATATTTCTTAAAATACAAAATTAGTAAAAATATCAAAAGTTATGCTTAAAATGTTTTTATGCCTTACGGCAATATTTATCAAATTAAGGTGGCAAAAGAAAATTATTTTTACACCTCCAACTTTTAAATGGGAGAAAACACATTAAAAATCAAATTTCTCTCTGGGTAGTAGAAACATGATTTTAACCATTTTTATTATAATCCTTTATATTTTACAAAAGTTCAAAAATGTATTAATCTTATGAAAGATAAATGAAAATAATTTTTCATCAGCTTATAGCAGTAGGGTTTTTTTGTTTTGTTTTGTTTTGCTTTAGCATTTTGGTCTCCTTTAGGGGAATATATTTGTGAAAGTACATCCACAAGTAGAAATTATGCTATTTCTTTCTCTTTTTAATTTAAATGAAGTAGAATCTAATAAAAATTAAATTGTATTCTGACCTCTGAAGATGCAGCTTCAGTAGCAACTATGACGATCCCCTGGAGAAGGAAATGACAACCCACCCCAGTATTCATGCCTGGGAAATCTCACAGATGAAGGAGCCTGGCAGCTACAATCCATGGGGTCGCAAAGAGTCAGACACGACTTAGCAACTACACAGCACAGCATGATAATAAAACAGTGGTTATTTCTAAAAACTATGTGTTTAAAACGAGCATCTTACAGCAGGAATGACTAGATGATAATAGTATCAGAGCAAACAGAGAGTGGAGAAGAACTCCAGGTACTTTTCAGTTGCCAGGCCTTGGTCACTTCCATGTGGCCAGTGTCCTGCAAACAAATGCTTACCACACAGGGCTCCCTAACAGCAGCTAATTCCCTGAGTGTTTATCTAACGCTTCATCTCAGTGACCATTAACAATCATTCATTGAGACAAGAATCATTATTATCTTTTCCCAGCGGCTGAATTCCAATCTCAGTTTAAATCACAGCTAAGTGGTCAGAAAAGAACCCCAGCTGTGCCAGATCTCAGAGTCCATGCCACCTCATGCGAAGAGTTGACTCATTGGAAAAGACCCTGATGCTGGGAGGGATTGGGGGCAGGAGGAGAAGGGGACGACAGAGGATGAGATGGCTGGATGGCATCACTGACTCGATGGACGTGAGTCTGAGTGAACTCCGGGAGTTGGTGATGGACAGGGAGGCCTGGCGTGCTGCAATTCATGGGGTCACAAAGAGTCGGACACGACTGAGTGACTGATCTGATCTGATAAATTCCCAAAGAGTAGAGATTTTCGGTTTCACGGATCATACAGTCTCTGTCAAAATTACTCAAGCCTGAGTTGCAGTGCAACTACGAGTAGTCTGTGAACAAAGGGGCATGGGTGTGTTTAAATAAAACTTTACTCACAAAAACTGGAGGCAGGGTGGATGTGGCCCTCAGGCCTTAGTCTGCCAACTCCTGCTCTAAGTTTTCAACATTCAAACACTGTATCCAGTCCCTCCATTTGGCAAATACGTAATGTATACTGACCACATGCCAACCACTGTTCTATGCATTGGAGATATAGTTGTGAACAGGACAAAAAGGAGCCCCTGCCTTACCAAATCTTACCTTTATGTAGAGAAGGCAGATAATAAGTATATAAAGAGTTATCAATATACATAACGTCAGGAAGTCATAAAAGTTGTCAAGACTGATGTTTTACCATAAATAACAGAAGTTGATAAATGACCTCACTCTTAATAATTGTCCACAGTAAAACATGACGGTTGAAGTTCAATTCTTTAATAATGTGAGGTGAGCTGAACTCAAAAATATTCCAACCCAATGAAACAGATTTCCACAAATTCACGCACACACCTCCCTCAGCACAGGTAAAATATCAGTCCTGCCTTTCTGTCCCCTGTGTTCTCCCTCTTCTATTCCAGTTACCTTAACTGACATCCTGCAAATAACAAAGTCTGATGTATCTAAAGGAAGTTTTCTTCCTGGCAGTGGGTCTTAAATTAGTACACATGAGTCCAGTTGGTTACTTGGGCCTGTGCCAAACCCGCCCTAACTATTTGTAAATCTGTTAAAACAGTAGCTACAACTTATGGCTAAATTGCTTCCTCCACCAGAAGACAGATGGCTTCAGCAAATTTTAACTTTCTCCCTCGATGAGCCACCTCACTCCTGAGCAGAGGGGTATGCTGGGAGCATGCAAGTCCAGCAAAGAAACTGGCAGTCACAAGGGTGTGGGGGCGGGATGTGGGTGTAAAATCTGTGGTGGGAGCCAGAATTAAAAGAATATAAAGTAGATCACAAGCCTACCAGCTTTTCCTAAGAATACACAATTTCAGATTTTGGAATTTCTGAAGTTCAGGTAGAAATCCACATTTATAACCTAAACTAAACAGACAAAAGCAGACAAAAATGGCTAATATTATACTAATGTGTAGATCTGAATTATTTGATCAGAAGGAAAGGCAACATTTACTAATGGTCTACCATGTGCCCAATTATATATAGCACCTTTCCATCTATTATTAAATATTAACCCCATTTTTCAAGGTGAGGAAACAACTAAGATGTTAAATTATTCTGTCTAAGGTCCTATAGTTAGTTAAATGGAATGCTAAAATTTGACTCAAGAATGCTGATAGGGAATGTAAAACAAAAATTATTTGCCTTAGATTTCTGAGATCTTTAGAACTTTGAAAGAGGTATGAAAAGACCGTTTCCAATTAGTGTTTTTTTTTTTTTTTAAGGAAATGAAAACAGAAGACTATATGCCCAAGACCATATAGCAAGTATTATTTTTCAGAACTGGATCTAGAAGCCAGGACCTGATATTTGTTGCCTGTATTCCATTTTGGCTTTGAAAATGATATAAGAAATCATGCTACGTGAGGTCTTAGGGAATTTCCCATGATGCAAATGCATCTTTAGTGCAGGACATCGTAGCACCAATGCTGGCACAACAGGGACATTCCCATACCTTCTTCCAGGACTTTTATTTTTGACCTTGAAAGCCACCACAGGGCTTCCCTGGTGGCTCAGTGGTAACAAATCCACCTGCCAATGTAGGAGACACCGGTTTGATCCCTGATCTGGGGAGATCTCACAGGGTGCAGAGATACTTAGTCTGTGTGCTACAACTGTTGAGCCTGTGTTCTGGAGCCTGGGAGTCCCAACTACTGAGCCCACATGCCCTAACTACTGAAGCCTGTGCACCCTAAAGCCTGTGCTCTGCAGCAAAAGAAGCCACCACAATGAAGCCCGCACACTGCAAGGAAAGAGTAGGCCCTGATTGCCACAACTGGAGAAAAGCCTGCATAGGAACAAAGACACAGCATTGCCAAAAATAAATAGTAAAATTATATACCAAAAGTTCAGGGTTTTTTGTACCATCTTACAGAAAAATTGCAATGAACTTAAAAAAATAAATAAAACCATCCCATTCTCTCCATCAGTTAAAATCCAGAAAAAAAGAATGTTTAATATACACAAGGTCTGACATCCTTTATCCTGACTCCTTGACCTTTTCTGTATAATTTAAACCCTAAATCTTGCTGTTTGGCTTTACTGTATTTACAAATAATAAGCTTCTGGTGTTGTACATCTATATAATTCCTTCTAGTACCTCCAAGTTATATTAAAAATATGCAAAACTTCCAATTTTCACAGAGGTAATTATGTATACAAGTTATTTTATTAACCATCCACCAACTTTATTCATTCTCAAAATGCTCTGTAAGGTAGAAATTTCCTCTGTTTATCAATATATAAAATTTAACTGTCAACTAACTGGTCAGCTTAGGTTAGTTTGATTTTCACTGAATCAATCAATCATTTCACAATGAATTTCCCCAAATGACATGCTATTTAGATTACATACACACAAGCTCAAAATACATACTAAATAATAATCTGAAAATTTACTGTAAAGATTAAAAATCTTACATTTAAAAAACTTTATTTTTTGGCCACAAGGCATATGGATCTTCCCTGACAAGGGATTGAACTCATGTCCTCTGTGTTGGAAGTGCTGAGTCTTAACCACTGGACCACCAGGGAAGTCCCAGAATCTCCTCAGTTCTTAAAAGTATTCCATGTAATGTACAACATATTTTAAGAGTTATTCCTGGAAAAATCCAGAGTTTCTAGGATAGTGTTCCTTTTTGATTCTAGACAAAACTATGAGACTGTTTATGCTAGTTTCCAACATCTTCATATTCTTTAGAGTTTGTCTATCACTTTATAACTAAATGTCCTTATCTACACTCAAAATATCTAGTGTCCCAATCCATTATCTCAGCTATTTGGATTGCCTCACTGCAGTGACTCATAGTCCTAATTTCTTCCTTCTTTCAACAAGCACTTATTTTTAAGAGGAAAGTAAAAAAAAAAAAAAGTGAAAGTTGCTCAGTCGTGTCCCATTCTTTGTGGCCCCATGGATATACAGTCCATGGAATTCTCCAGGCCAGAATACTAGAGTGGGTAGCCATTCCCTTCTCCAAGGGATCTTCCCAACCCAGGGGTTGAACGCAGGTCTCCCACACTGCAGGCAGATTCTTTACCAGCTGAGCCACCAGGGAAGCCCAAGAATACTGGAGTGGGTAGCCTATCCCTTCTCTAGGGGATCTTTGAGATCCAGGAATCGAACCAGGGTCTCTTGCACTGCAGGTGGGTTCTTTAGTGGTGAGCTACAAGGGAAGCCCTATTTTCAAGTGGGGAGATTCCCAAAAATGTTACTTTCCCGGGTCTGTTGTGAACCTGGGTCCCAGTTCTGTATCAAGAACAGGCTGTACAGGTTGGTACCAGCTACAGAAAGGACACATGTTATGATGGAGTCAGAAAGGCAGTAGGTATTTGGGACAGGACAGATCCAACCTTAATTCACACCATGTTGATAGCTACACTGGATGAGTCATACATACCCCCCAAACAGTTTGTACTTCAAATGAGAGTAAAATAATATTGTAAGATAGACTGCTAACTTTCTCTACTCTTTTTCTTTCTTTTTTTAAGGCAGCATAATAAAATCAATAATGGAAAGCTATTCCTCCCTTTTCCTTTAGCGGTCCTTTCTGCCTAAAGCTATGCAGCTATTTTAATTATTAAAAATATTCTTCCTGTTTTCTCCCGAGGAAAGGAATCCCATGCAGTCTCAGCACCAGGAATTGAATTTTGCTCACTGTCCTTTCAAGTTTTAGATACAGAATCAAAAGCACCCTTTCTGGATTTGATTATAATCATTACAGGTATAAAACCTGAGGGCCCAGAGGTGATCAACAGAAGAGCTGACAGGCTTGAAAAAGCTCCAGTGTAATGAGACACTTACACAAGATACGTACTCACAGCCTGCTTTGTAAAATGCAGGGAATCTCTAAACAAGATAACTATTCTTTTACCATCTGGCAAGATGTTAAATAATTCTCTTCCTTGCTTTAAATTAAGGATATGATTAACTCTTCAAACTACTGGTAACATGAAGCTCTTAACATTAAGTGTAAATTAAGAATGGTACTCGGGATGTAAGTATAGAGGGGGGTCATGTATTCATTTCCTAGAATTGCCACAAAAAAATACCACAGACACTTTCTTTACTCATTCATCTATCCACAGGCATTTAGGTTGCTTGCAATTGCATCACAATACCACAACCTAAACTGCATTTGCTGCTAAGTTGCTTCAGTTGTGTCCGACTCTGTGCGACCCCAGAGACGGCAGCCCACCAGGCTCCCCCATCCCTGGGATTCTCCAGGCAGGAACACTGGGGTGGGTTGCCATTTCCTTCTCCAGTGCATGAAAGTGAAAAGTGAAAGTGAAGTCGCTCAGTCGTGTCCGACCCTCAGCGACCCCATGGACTGCAGCCTTCCAGGCTCCTCCGTCCATGGGATTTTCTAGGCAAGAGAATTGCAGTGGGGTGCCATTGCCTTCTCCAAAATTGCATTTAGGTTGTGGCTATTGTGAGTAATCCTGCAGTGAACATGGGAGTACAGGGATCTCTTTGAGATCCTAATTTCTATTCCTTCTGGTCTATATCCCAAAGTGGGATAGCTAGATCACATGGTATTATATTTTAAATTTTTTGAGGAACCTCCATACTGTTTTCCATAGCAGCTGCACCAATTCTCATTCTCACGAATAGTGTAGCAGGGACTCCTTTTTCCCATACTCTCACCAACATTTGTTATTTTTAGGGTTTTTTTTTAACATATTTTTGCAGGTGTAAGGTGATATCTCATTGTGGTTTTGATTTGCAATCCCTGGTGATTAGTACCATAGAGAACCTCTTCCTATTTATTCAGTTTCTTTGCTTATTCTTAAAATGGGTTATTTGGTTTTTGTTGGTTTAGGGTTTTACTAATGAGCTGCATCACCAGATGGTCAACATCGAAATCAGATTAATTATATTCTTTGCAGCCAAAGATGGAGAAGCTCTATACAGTCAACAAAAACAAGACCAGGAGCTGACTGTGGCTCAGATCATGAACTCCTTATTGCCATATTCAGACTTAAATTGAAGAAAGGAGGGAAAACCACTAGACCATTCAGGTATGACCTAAATCAAATCCCTTATGATTATACAGTGGAAGTGAGAAATAGATTTAAGGGCCTAGATCTGATAGATAGAGCGCCTGATGAACTGTGGACTGAGGTTCATGACACTGTACAAGAGATAGGGATCAAGACCATCCCCATGGAAAAGAAATGCAAAAAAGCAAAATGGCTGTCTGGAGAGGCCTTACAGATAGCTGTGAAAAGAAGAGAAGTGAAAAGCAAAGGAGAAAAGGAAGGATATAAGCATGTGAATGCAGAGTTCCAAAGAACAGCAAGGAGAGATAAGAAAGCCTTCCTCAGAGATCAATGCAAAGAAATAGAGGAAAACAACAGAATGGGAAAGACTAGAGATCTCTTCAAGAAAATCAGAGATACCAAGGGAACATTTCATGCAAAGATGGGCTCGATAAAGGACAGAAATGGTATGGGCCTAACAGAAGCAGAAGATATTAAGAAGAGATGGCAAGAATACACACAAGAACTGTACAAAAAGATCTTCACAACCCAGATAATCACGAGGTGTGATCACTCATCTAGAGCCAGACATCCTGGAATGTGAAGTCAAGTGGGCCTTAGAAAGCATCACTACGAACAAAACTAGTGGAGGTGATGGAATTCCAGTTGAGCTATTTCAAATCCTGAAAGATGATGCTGTGAAAGTGCTTCACTCAGTATGCCAGCAAATTTGGAAAACTCAGCAGTGGCCACAGGACTGGAAAAGGTCAGTTTTTATTCCAATCCCAAAGAAAGGCAATGCCAAAGAATGCTCAAACTACCGCACAATTGCACTCATCTCACATGCTAGTAAAGTAACATTCAAAATTCTCCAAGCCAGGCTTCAGCAATACATGAACTGTGAACTTCCAGTTGTTCAAGCTGGTTTTAGAAAAGGCAGAGGAACCAGAGACCAAATTGCCAACATTTTGCGAACAAAAAGCAAGAGAGTTCCAGAAAAACATCTATTTCTGCTTTATTGACTATGCCAACGCCTTTGACTGTGTGGATCACAATAAACTGTGGAAAATTCTGAAAGAGATGGGAATACCAGACCACCCGACCTGCCTCTTGAGAAACCTACATGCAGGTCAGGAAGCAGCAGTTAGAACTGGACATGGAACAACAGACTGGTTCCAAATAGGAAAAGGAGTAGGTCAAGGCTGTATATTGTCACCCTGCTTATTTAACTTATATGCAGAGTACATCATGAGAAATGCTGGACTGGAAGAAGCACAAGCTTCTTGTGCTTCTTGTGCAATCAAGATTGCCAGGAGAAATATCAATAACCTCAGATATGCAGATGACACCACCCTTATGGCAGAAAGTGAAGAGGAACTAAAAAGCCTCTTGATGAAGGTTAAAGAGGAGAGAGAAAAAGTTGGCTTAAAACCCAACATTCAGAAAACGAAGATCATGGCATCTGGTCCCATCACTTCATGGGAAATAGATGGGGAAACAGTGTCAGACTTTATTTTTTGGGGCTCCAAAATCACTGCAGATGGCGACTGCAGCCATGAAATTAAAAGACGCTTACTCCTTGGAAGGAAAGTTAAGACCAACCTAGATAGCATATTGAAAAGCCGAGACATTACTTTGCCAACAAAGGTCTATCTAGTCAAAGCTATGGTTTTTCCTGTGGTCATGTATGGATGTGAGATTTGGACTGTGAAGAAGGCTGAGCACCGAAGAATTGATGCTTTTGAACTGTGGTGTTGGAGAAGACTCTTGAGAGTCCCTTGAACTGCAAGGAGATCTAACCAGTGCATTCTGAAGGAGATCAGCCCTGGGATTTCTTTGGAAGGAATGATGCTAAAGCTGAAACTCCAGTACTTTGGCCACCTCATGCGAAGAGTTGACTCATTGGAAAAGATTCTGATGCTGGGAGGGATTGGGGGCAGGAGGAGAAGGGGACAACATAGGATGAGATGGCTGGATGGCATCATTGACTTGATGGACGTGAGTCTGAGTGAACTCCATGAGTTGGTGATGGACAGAGAGGCCTGACATGCTGCGATTCATGGGGTTGCAAAGAGTTGGACACAACTGAGCAACTGAACTGAAATGAACTGAATGAGCTGCAGGAATTCTTTATTTTGGATTACCCTTTATCAGATATGTGACTTGCAAATATTTTCTCCCATTCCATAGGTTGCTTTTTCATTGTGTTAATAGTTTCCTTTGTTGTACAAAAAGTTTTTAGTTTAATTCTACTTCTTCATTTTTCCTTTTGTTGACTGTTCCTGCTGAATAAAATCATTGCCAAGGCCACTATGAAAAGCTTCTCCTTTATGTTTTCCTCTTAAGAGTGCTAAAGTTTCAAGTCTTATGATGAAGTCTTTAATCCATTTTGGGTTGATTTTTATGTATAGCCCAAAATCATGTTGTACACAGTCACAGAAACATTTTCTGTATGGTTCAGAATTACATAAGGGTCCAATTTCATTATCCCAACACCAGTTATAGAAAAGATGGATCTTTTCTGACTCTATGTTTTTGGTATCCTTGTCAAAGATCAGCTGATTATATATGATCAATCTTACAATAAATTCTATCTCTCAATAAAGTTTAATGATTTTCTCTATAAAAGTATTGTATACCTTATTAGAATGATAACTAGTGACTACTGAAAACTCCTAATATTACTGTAAATGGAGTTTTCCATTTAGTGTTGCAGGTTTTCTGTTGGTGTAGAAATGATAGCTTGCTAAATCTTCCAATTATTCCTAGTAATATCTGTAGCTGCTTTAAGGGCAGCGGTCCCCAACCTTTTTGCCACCAGGGACCAGTTTTGTGGACATCAATTTTTCCACAAAAAATTGTGGAAAAGGGAGAGGGTGGTTCAGGCAGTAATGAGAACCATGGAGAATGACAGATGAAGCTTTGCTTGTCTGCCCCATCGCTCACTTTCTGCTGTGTGGCCTGGTTCCTACCAGGTGGTGGACTGGTACCAGTCATGGCCTGGGGGCTGGCGACCCCTGCTTTAGGGTTTTCCCTGCAAATGATTATCTGCAAATACAGATTGTTGTTCCTCTTATTCCAGTTCATAACATTGCCAATTTCTTTTCCTTGTTTTTTTAACACAAGACTATACTAAAGTACTAAAAGAGTTTATAAATACTCTATATTTAAATTTTTCTTACATCTACCCATCTTTATATCTGTGCCATACTTGACTTGGGATATTTTTCCATCTTCATAACTTCTTCTTATTGCTATAGAGAATGTCAGCTCAGACATAAATATATTGGCTAGTAAAGCATCAAAAGAACAATGTTGTTAAGATATATAAAAATATATTTATTCTCCACTAGCCCTGTTCTTGTCCATTATGGTAAGAATTACTTCCACTGGTCTCTGGAGGAAGTGCATCAAGAAATGCTCCATATAAAAATTATCACTTAAAAAACAAAAAAACTTTAGTCCCAAATTTGATATGGAATAAACTCTGCCTTTGGTAAGATGAAACAGACTCTGGATGAGTCAGGAGACCTCCTTTCAGGTCCCTGCTATACAGCACGCATCTTAGTTTGATTGGCTACTAGGCCTCTGTGAGTAGAAGTTAGAACATCTGCTATGTTATGAGAAAGACGATTTATGATAAAAAATAACTCCTGATTAGTTAACTGGATATGGATAGGGGGAATATATCTAAAGATTCCTGATGAAGAGACATGCTTGAGGTGGAGCAGTGAGCATGCATAAATTCCTGTTCTATTCTGAATAGACAGGCACCAAGGATGCCTTTTGATAGGAAGTTCAGCTGAAACTAAAACTGTATTGGTCAATTAATTTGTTTTCCATTGCTGTGAAACAAATCACCACCAATAGCAGTTTAAAATAATGTCCACTTATTATTTCCTAGTTCTATAGGTCTTCCCTGGTGGCTCAGATGGTAAACAGTCTGCCTGCAATCCAGGAGACCTGGCACGATCCATGGGTTGGGAAGATCCCCTAGAGGAGGGCATGGCAACCCACTCCAGTATTCTTGTCTGGAGAATCCCTATGGACAGGGGAGACTGGCGGGCTACAGCTCACAGGGTTGCAAAGAGTTGGACACAACTGAGTGATTAAGCATAGCACAGTTCTATAGGTCAGCAAGTCTAGGTACAGCATAATTGGGGTTCTCTGGTCAGTGTCATAAGAATGTAATCAAGACACTGACTGGACTGCGTTCTCATATGAAGCTCAGAGTTCTCTTCCAAGCTCCTTGGTTGTTAAAGTAATTCAATTCTCTGTAGTTGTGCGATCAAGTTGTATGATCAAGATCCCCTTTTTCTTGTGAGTTAGCAACCATGGGCTGTTCTCAGATTTGCACCATGTGGTCCTCTCATACCAGAGCAGTTTATTCCTTCAAGTCTGGGAGATTTTATCTCATACTCTGAATCTCTCCAACTTCAAGAAGCACCCAACCTCTTTTAAGGGCTCACTTGATTAGGTCGAGCTCATATGGTTAATCTCTGCTGGGTTAGCTTAAAGTCAACAGATTACTTGCCTAATCACAAAGCTATACCTCATCACATTCAGATTCTGCCCGCACTCAAGAAGAGAGGGTTATACAAGGCATGTCTACCAGGGAGCAGGACTCTAAGAGGTCCTCTGAAAATTCTGTCTGCAATAGAGGGTACTGCTACCTCTTTTCCTGGTCTCTTCCCAGGCTTGATCCTGAATGTTCGTCAGTCTAACGGTGAGAAGAGACAAGGAAGAGCGCACAGAAAGCCTTACCAGGGACAGCAACTGCACTTGCCAGCACTGTTCCTCAGCTGACATGATAGCCAGAGGCCTCTTTGAAAAATGAAGATTCAATTAATCTCTTCGTTTTATCTACAGATGCTCTGAAGCTATGTTTTTTTTTAATCCAAATCAAAGGAAGAATCCTAAAAGAGGATCTGCCACATAGATGAAATCGTTTTTAAAGCCTGAAAACTCCACTCCAGGACTACAGCTCTGTAACACTCTTGATCTTAACCATGTAAGTCCTGGTCCTTTGAGGGGAGTTAAAAGACTAACAGATCTTGTTCTTCTACCAGAGGCCAGTATGTCTCAGCAATCTGTTCTTTGTTCAAATCACATACAAGCTTTAAGGTCAAGTCTGTGGTCACTGAGGGAGAGTGCAGTTTCTCTTTGGGAAAGAGATCTGTAGCCTTTTAGAAAAGCCTCAATTGCACCTTTATGAAATAACCAGATCCTCACCTTGAACTAACTGGATGGCTATATCTCCACCTGGATGTAACTGGATAACCCCATCAGTCTTTCAAAGATTTTTGTAATTTTCCTTTTGATGTTATCTAGAAACAGTTTATACTGGTCAAGCCATCATTTCAGCTATGTAAACTATACAAAAGGCAGAGACATCAAAATATATTTAGCCGTGTTGTCTACTGAGCTGATCAGATAGGGATCAGCAGAGTGTGCATATGCATGTATGTGTACATATGTGTATATGTTTTATAGAGAGAAAACTTTCTGTCCATTTTATTACATAGTCCTTTTGATTGCTTTACATGTGACTAAGCTATTTCTGCAGAAACAAAAAGAAATTATGGGATCTTTAAAAACACCAAATCAAGCACGGGACAGACACAAAGACAAGGTAGGTATAAGAACAATCTGAAAAAGAGCACTTATGAACCTTTTTAATACTTTAGCAACCACAGCATACTCCGGTTGACCTAAATTAAAGGTTTTTTTAATATAATCCTTTGAGCTGTAGACATCCCAAGGGCTCACTCTCAGTGGTGATGGGTAAGTTAGAGAGCTCAACTCAGGGCCTCATATTATACTTTTACCCAAAGCAGTTCCATTGCAGTTTTTTAAGAAGCTATGTATTGAGTAGAGTGTACTTTGTAAAGGGCCATTTGGGAAAAGAATTTTTAAAAAGGGTGGATCTATGATTCATTTTGCTGTACACCAGGAACTAACACACCACTGTAAATCAACTATACTCCAATAACAATTTTTTAAAAAAGAAGCAGCTATGTAAAGTAAATTGGAAGGGAAAGGGAAAATTCCACTTCCAAAAAAAGCATTTGAAAGTCACAGGCATGGATAAGCTTTGTAGTCCTTTTAATGGCAGAAAGTTTAAAATTATGACTAGCCCTTACAAAGTTAACGGTCATGGCTAAATAAAACTTAACACCTGCTTTGGAGACCAAAAGGATACTTTCTAACACATCCAATAATAATCCAATGAATGGACCACAGAATTTTAAGATAATTCATCAGAAAGCTCTTTATAATTCTAACATCATTCTATGAATCTATGTGGTATAAATTAAACATGCAAAATCTACAAAGTCATTTTAAAAATTTAACTTCAAAATAATAAAAGCATAATATGCAAGCATTTTAAAATAACAATTATAGAAATAAAACCTCAGGTTATATCCATAGTACTGGACAGTATGGACATTACACAGAAAAAAATACCCTCTCTCACCTTCCCTGTGATATGCTGACACTCATATCCCAAAAACAAAACCAGAGGAGGGGAGATAGGTGATGGAAGGTTAAGGGAAGAATGGGAGCACCCTGCGGGGCTTCTGAGCTGGAATCCTTTCCTTGTCCTCTATTTCTTGTTTGTACGAAATAGACTGTGGCCTCCTTGAACTACCCCAAGTTCCAAAGGGCAGATTTGAACAGTTGCTAATCAGGAAAGGGAGGGGATACAGAGACAAGAGAGGAACAGCCAAGAAACAATAGTGTAGCCTTGGGACAGGGTCCAGGTTCTACCTCAAAAGACACGCGTAAAAATATCTTTCAACTCTTCACAGAACCAAAACCCCCAGCAAATGGAGGATGCCAGCATTCTGCACTCCAGATTAAAGGAACCAGAGATACTCATCAGATTACCTGAGATCAGATTGAAGAAATTCAGGCGCTATGCACACACACCCTGATCTCAGGAACCCCACCCTAGAACCAATCACCATTAAACTCCTCACCACATCCTCCTGATGGAAGGAACCCACTGTGCCCCCCTTTGCCTGCAAAGCAGTAATGCTATTTTCTACTTCACCCCAAACTCTGTCTCTGAAGTTCAATTTGGCACCGGCACAGAGGCCAAACGTTCAACATCAGTCTCATCCACTACCCAGAGACACAGGTATTCAAAACAAGTTATAAAAAGGCAAAATTCCTACTATTTTCACAAATCTATGTTTGAAATCTATGGTCACACCTGCTCAAATCCCTGGGTCATGCCTGCTTGAAAAATATGGCCTTACCTGTTCAATTCCTGGGCCAAGAACATTCCTTGGAGGAGGAAATGGTAATAAGCTGCATTATTCTTGCCTGGGAAATCCCATGGACAGAGGAGCCTGGTAGGCTGTAATCCTTGGGGTCACAAAGAGTCTGACATGACTCAGCATACCTGCTCAAAAGCTCAGTTAATGAATAACTATAGAACTTAACGCAAATAATGAACTGGCTAAGGTTTTTTAAGGATTGGTGAGAAATTTATAGACTGTTAAAAGTATTGATTGAGGTACATCTTAAAATCCAAGACTATATATACATAAATTAATATAGTCAAGTAACAATTACTCAGTTATATCCAACTCTTTTTGACTGCATGGACTGTAGCCCTCCAGGCTCCTCTGTCCATGGGATTCTCCAGGCAAGAATACTGGGGTAGGTTGCCATGCCCTCCTCCAGGGGATCTTCCAGACCCAGGGATCAAATCTGTATCTCTAACATCTCCTGCATTGGCAGGTGAGTTCTTTACCACTGGTGTCACCTGAGAAGCCCCAATAGGATCTATCCAGTCATTTTGAAAAACAAAAAACAGTGTTAGGTTATTTTGTTTATATGCTCTAGATTAACACCATTCAATAGAATTTTTGTTGATGATTTAAATGTTCTGTATCTCTCCTGTTCAATTAGGCACCACTAACCACAGGCTCCTGTTGAGCATTTGAAATGTAGCAAGTGCCGTTAAGAAACTCAAGTTTTAACTTTATTTCTTCTAAATTAATATAAATTCAAAGAACCTCATGTTATGACAGTGGCCACCCCATTGAAAGTACTGTCCTGAAAAACACCTACCCTCTCATTTCTTTTACAAACAGCTTTGACTTTCTCTTACAACCCTTTTCAAGGTCATCTCAGAGCCCCACAGGCAGAGGTATCTCTACCTTGCATTGTGCTTCCATGGAATTTTCTGCATTTATTTTAGAACTTATACATGGAATAGAAATTGTGCAGGTGCAAACTTGTCCTGCTAAACTATTGTCTGCATGACGGTAGGACAATGTTTCATTCCTGTCGTCTCAGAATTCAGCAGAGGACCTAGAAGGCTTTCGATATATTTTTTGAAATGAAAGAAAAGAAGCTATAAGCAGCTGATTGAACAAAGAAGTTCTAAATGAACATTTAACATGTGTGGAAAACTATCCTTTGCCTGCCATTGTATTTTCTTATTCGCATTCATAAAAACCATTTATGCCTTAGCGGAATCCTAGCTCTGAAATACAGAGTTTCTGCTTAAGTCATTTCAAGGCTTTTGGATCCAATAAGCCTTATGGGCACCATTGTGGTTTACAGCTGCAACTCATTTGCTCGCTCACCCTCAAACTGAGATGGCTGGTAAAGAGGCATCAGAACAAAGAGCTTCCCTGTATCCCAACCTGAAAACGACACAAGATGCAGTACACTTACCATCACCAACATCAAAGTCCTTGAAAGCCAGCTCTGAACCGGAATCATCAAGAAGGATTTCGCCATTCAGTGTGAACATCATGGTGTGTTCTGTCATGTCAACCATACACCCCACAACGTCGCCAGCTTGCCAAGAGCGCCCATAGTGCTCATTGCCCTGGTGCCACCGCTGGGCCTGGAGACAGAAGAGTCACTGTCACAGAAAAAGCCAGAACAGCAACCGCCCGCTGCTACTGGCACGATTCACAGCAGCCCTTGTACGAATGCAGCAGGTGGAAGAAATGTAGTCAGCTCACCTGTCTACAGCAACTCGCTAAGTGATGTGGAGGTACCCAGGGATTCTGAATCCTTGACCTTAACATCATATGTCACTGAATGTTGAGAAAAACTCAAATGCTACTTCATGATTTAAGAGTGTATTATTTTAAAAAATCAAACCCTATATCCTTTCTGTTAAAAGAAAAACTGTGTCTTTCGAAATTTATTTTTCTCACTACAGTGAACACATCCCAGGATATGAGTTGTTTTTCTCCACTCCCCCAAATACAGGGAATTATGAACAGAGAATCAGCTGGGAACCGATCGTTGAAAATTACATTCCAATTTTCAACTCTTTCAAAATAAAATTCCATTTCTTGGAACCAGTGGCACTCACATTTTAGCTAAATAGAAAACTAGAAGCATTTTAGTATATACTAAAATGAGAAAGGGTTTGAATCAAACTTAAAAATATTCTTAAGATATTTACTGAAATAATAAGCCAAAAATTGTATATATATGTCAACACTGCTTTATCTGTAACACAGGCGAAATCTCATAAATACATTTGAAACATAGTCTTGATAAATGTGACCTTTGAATCTGTAAGTATATTCCAATGATTCACAGATACAAAATTATAGTATTTTATCAGATAAATCTTTTTATTTTCCCCTATGTATCATCTTCATTGTAAACTGATATATAACAGAATATATTCACCATTGCAAAACAATGATTTTTCTAAAGTATAATACACTGTACTTTTTAAAAATTTATTTAACCAAATTAAGTACCAAAAAGTGTTAAATTTTTCTATCTGATATAGAAAATAGGACTCAAGAAATGTAACATTTCAGAACAAAATGGGTCAGTTGCCCTAGAAGACACAATACTGATTTCTAGTCCAAAAATGCTTTCCTAGACACACACCTGGCTACCCAAATGTCAAATATCTTCACAATTGCTGATTTATTTTAATTTTCTTTCCTTTAATTAGGAAAAAAGCTCCCTCCAAAGGAATACAAATTTACTGAAGAAAATTAGCAAATTAAAATAAGATAAAAGAATAAAATATCAAAAACTTTATAAACCAAAACTATTATTTTCTAGTGTGGTTATGTCCATATATACATATTTTTAATTTTAAAATATTTTATACAGAAAAAGTAAACATTCAATATTTATATAATGTACAAATAAACAATGTACCAAAAAAGAAGAAACTTACCAGCTTTCATCAAACTGAAAAAATTAAAATTACTCATAACATTGAAAATGGAAACTTTTGGTGATTATAAACAACAAACAGCATTACTATGGCTATTAAATGTTTATATATATCATTAATTATTGCTTGAGGATAAATTCCTTCTATGGAATTGCTATGTCAAATGGATATATTTTGCATTAGCATATAGACTTTTAATGCTTTTGATAGATGAGGGATTCATCTTTTTTAGATGACAGAGAATATTTTACTTCTTAAATTTTGAATAGTCTTGAATTTTCACAGGGTGAGGGGTCTCAAAATGTCTCAAAATGTTTTGAGACTACAAAGACAGAAGTTCTCCTAGAAACTATTTTCTGAGTTTGGGTTCAGGAAAGCACAATATTAATATTACGTGTGTGTGCTCGGTTGGTGTTTGACACTTTGTGACCCCAAGTACTGTAGTCTGCCAGGCTCCTCTGTCCATGGGATTTCCCAGCCAATGATACAGGAGAGGGTCCCCATCTTCTCCTCCAGGGCATCTTCCCGACCCAGGGATTGAACCCACATCTCCTGCATTGGCAGGCAGATTCTTTACCACAGAGCCACCTGGGAAGCTGGACCATGAGAAGGAAAACCAGTGGAAGTGCAGTGAGGCAGTGTGGAGCTCACAGCAGGCGGATGCTTAGTGCACAGTAGCCTACAAAGGCAGGAACCTACAAACTCCAGTGTCTCGCGCCCAGCAAAGCGTACTCACCTTGAAGCCATCAAAAGCAAAGGCACGTTCATCTGAGCCAAGCTCCTGATCAGGTTGACACCCTGGCCTGCTCCAGCCAACTCGCATGTCTCCAGCAGTGACCGCCTCGAATTCAAAATACCACCTTCCAGCCTTCACAGCATATGTTTTCTCAGCACGGAAGATGCGGAACCTCTCTCCCGTGCCGCTGCACACTTCAGCTCTGGCAGCTGTGAATGGAAAGGGGTTCTGGTGATCACTGGATGGGAAATTGAAAGAGGAGGGCAGATACCACATAACCTACAGGAACAACGCTAATGACACCTTCTCGATTCACATGTAACAAAGTGTTTTCACATTGGATGGAACCAGCTGGATCAAGTGCAGAGTATACAGAAGGCCTGCCTTTGGAGGCACTGGTGGTTAAACCACTAACTCTGTAAGAGCAGATGATGTTAAGTTTTTTTTTTTTTCCTTTGGAAAAAAAGTTTATCAGACACTTGGTGGTTTGGTAAGGGAAACCAAAATGGTGTTGGAAAATGAGATGCATTTAAGGGCATGAATGGGAAGAAGACAATTAAAGAGGTCAACATGGTGGGAGAAGAGGAGGGTGGAAGGAATGAGGAGAGTAGCACTGACATATATATACACTACGATGTGTAAAACTGGCAGCTAGTGGGAAGCTGCTGTATAGCACAGGGAGGTCAGCGTGATGCTCTGCGATGATCTAGAGGGGTGGGACGTGGGTGTCATATGTAAACATATAGCTTACTGGCTTCATTGTTCAACATAACTAACACAACATTGAAAAGCAATTATACTCCAATTAAAAAAAAAAAGAAAGAAAGAAATAGACATTTCTGGGTTGGAGAAAAGAGGGAAGAATCAGCCAGGAAGTGAGGAGGAAAGAGAGAAAACAACAAGAAAGAGATCAACATTCACAGAGAACAGTAACCATTGATAAATTCCACAGACAGAATGGCTAAGTGCATTAAGTCTTCCTCTAATCTATATCTTCACTTTTATGTGCTACACATACCAATGCTGTGTTTAAGAGATTTGAGGAAACAACAAAAGAGTCAAGTCCAACATCAAGATTAGTGCCGTGTGAAGGGCAAAAACATCTGTAGGAAATGAGATGTACATGAGATGGATGTGCCAGGGAAAACTTCAGACCAGGGAACCTGGAGCCAGGATAACTTTAAGATCGTCACTTCCTAGGAATTCACAGTGCATGAGGAAATCGGTCCCCCGAACAGGTATCAAAGGGTATGGTCAGCTCTGTGAAGATCAAGGTTAAATACAGAGGAGGAAATTTAAGTGACTTGACCTACATCTCACAACTAACAAACGGCACAATCTGGGAGCTGCCAAATGCTACAGACTGTGTTCTTTCCACTCTGCCTCTAGCAGCTGACACGGAATTAGTAGATACCAGCTACATATTAGTTCTCATCTGTTCTCAAGTTAGGAAAGACCTTATAACTAATAAAAGTTTAATAAGAACTGAACTATTAATATGGCTAAATAAATAAAAACAGTCAAGATAAGCTCTGCTGCTGCTGCTAAGTCGCTTCAGTCGTGTACGACTCTGTGTGACCCCATAGAAGGCAGCCCACCAGGCTCCGCCGTCCCTGGGATTCTCCAGGCAAGAACACTGGAGTGGGTTGCCATTTCCTTCTCCAATGCATGAAAGTGAAAAGTGAAAGTGAAGTCGCTCAGTAAGCTCTACAGGTTGCCAATTAACACACAGTTAGATCATCTTTAACAATTTAAGATTAGATTGAAGAAAAGAAAAATGGACTAAAGAGGTTCTAGGCCATAATAGGGGCTGGTTTAATGAAAGGATCAGTTATTGTTTTTTGATGATTATATGATGATTATAGGGCATATAGAGGAACTATATACGATAAACCTTTCAAAAACTGTGTTAAATTTCTGAATAAACAATATTTTGTTTCTTCCCCTCACCTACATACACACACATGCTCACACCTAACAGCCTAGTCTGCTCCAGGCAAATCTCCTGTGTCCAACAGTGAAGCCTCAAAAGTCACACACTCGTATCATGCAAGACACTCAAACATCTTCCTGAAAAAATAGATGCATTCAGGTCAGTCGCTCAGTCATATCCAGCTCTTTGAGACCCCATGAACTGCAGCACGCCAGGCCTCCCTGTCCATCACCAAATCCTGGAGTTTACCCAAACTCATGTCCATTGAGTCGGTGATGCCATCTGACCATCTCATCCTCTGTCGTCCCCTTCTCCTCCTGCCCTCAATCTTTCCCAGCATCAGGTGTTTTCAAATGAGTCATCTCTTTGCATCAGGCAGCCAAAGGACTGGAGTTTCAGCTTCAACATCAGTCCTTCCAATGAGTATTCAGGACTGATCTCCTTTAGAATGGACTGGTTGGATCTCCTTGAAGTCCAAGGGACTCTCAAGAGTCTTCTCCAAAACCATAGCTCAAAAGCATCAATTCTTCAGCACTCAGCTTTCTTTATAGTCCAACTCTCACATCCATACATGACCACTGGAAAAACCATAGCTTTGAGTTTAAAAATGAGGCATTTATACTACTCTATACAGCAGACTGGAGAAGGCAATGGCAACCCACCCCAGTACTCTTGCCTGGAAAATCCCATGGACGAAGGAGCCTGGTGGGCTGCAATCCATGGGGTCGCTAAGAGTCGGACACAATTGAATGACTTCACTCTCACTTTTCACTTTCCTGCATTGGAGAAGGAAATGGCAACCCACTCCAGTGTTCTTGCCTGGAGAATCCCAGGGACGGGGGAGCCTCGTGGGTTGACGTCTATGGGGTCACACAGAGTCGGACACGACTGAAGTGACTTAGCAGCAGCAGCAGCATACAGCAGACAGCATGTACAACCTTCTCTGAAAAGAAAAAGCTTGCTTTTGATACATTCAAGTTAGGAGTGGAAAAGGACTTGAATGAGAAAAACCTTCACCTTTACCTTCTCGGTGAAGGGTAAAAATTTCTCATATCTATTATTTAGAAATGGAATTATTTTTGAAAGATTGAATAGTAAACTACTTTTCAAGGACAATAAAATTTACTATTAAGAAGATAATTCTAAATGTCATAGTACTAAAAAAAAAAAAAAAAGGAAACGACACATTTCCTGTCAGTGTCTCCCCAAAACAGAACACCAATCCATTGTTTCTTTAAGCCATGCTTGTAATCTTCCTGAAATGCATCATGGAGGTACAGAATACGATCAAGGAACTACACGAACCTTGGGAGATTACCTATCAGGAAAATAAAATGCCCTCACATATTTATCCTTATTTTTAGTGATGCTGACATTTGTAAATACAATCATACTTATTACATTCTCATGTGGACTAACAGATTAAATTCCCAATTTCCTAAGTATGGAATATTCCATTTTTTAGAAATCTAGATTACTGAAAAATTCATGGGTCCTTTTTCCTATTTTAAGTTTCCAGGATATCGGACTCCACAAAATGCAAAGTGTGCTCAAAGAGCCAAATAAATTTTAATATTAGTTTAAGTCCAAATACATTGGGAAATCTGATACAGAAATATAACGACTACATAATTTCCTTAAAATCCTACTACGAATTTCTCTTGATATTAAGATTCATCATTAATCTTCTCTACTAATAAAGGTAGTGAAAATAGGGGGAATATAAAGAAAATCTGGGTCAGTAAGAGGCAATGATGAAGAATTTGTTCATCCTGGCATTTTTCTTCTTGACCTCAAGCTGCTGTAGTATTCTTTTTCTTATTGAAGTATAGTCGATGTACAACACTGTATATATGTCCAACAGTGATTCACAATTTTAAAGGTTATACTCCACTTATAATTATAAAAAATGGGCTCTATTCCCTGTGCTGTACAATATATCCTTGTACCGTATTTGATACATGTAGTTCGTACCTCTTAATCACCTACCCCTACACCTTGCTCCTCCCGCCTTCTCTCTCTCCACTAGTAACTACTACTTTGCTCTCTACTTCTGTGAGTATATTTCTTTTTTTTAAAATATATTCACTACTTTGTTCAGATTCCAGACATCTGTTGTTGTTCAGTTGCTAAATTACGTTCGACTCTCTGTGACCCCATGGACTGTGTATAGTACACCGGGCTCCTCTGTCCTCTGTATCTCTGGAGTTTGCTCAGAATCATGTCTATTGAATTTGTGATGCCATCTAAGCATTTCATCCTCTGCTGCCCCATTGTCCTTTTGCCTTCAATCCCTCCCAACATCAGAGTCTTTTCCAATGACCTGACTGTTCGCATCAGGTGGCGAACAGTATTGGAACTTCAGCTTTAGCAACAGTCCTTCCAATGAACATTTAGGGCTGATTTCCTTTAGGATGGACTGGTTGGATCTCCTTGCAGTTCAAGGGACTCTCAAGAGTCTTTACCAGCAACACAGTTCGAAAACATCATCGATGTTTGGCATCGATGGCATTCTTTGGCACTTATCTTTCTGTATGGTCCAACTCTCGCATTCATACATGACTACTGGAAAAATCATAGCTTTGACTTTCTGAGCTTCTGTTGTCAAAGTGACATCTCTGCTTTTTAATATGTCGTCCAGGTTTGTCAAAGACATCCCAGAAGCAAGTGTCTTTTAATTTCATGGCTGTAGTCACTGTCCACAGAGATTCTGCAGCCCAACAAAATAAAATCTGTCACCGCTTCCACTTTTCTATTTGCCATAAAGTGATGGGACCAGATGCCATTATCTTAGTCTTTTGAATGCTGAGTTTTAAGCCAGTTTTTTCACTCTCCTATTCCACCCTCATCGAGAGGCTCTTTAGTTCTTCTTCACTTTCTGCCATAAAGGTGGTGTCATCTGCATATCTGAGGTTATTGATATTTCTCCTGGAAATCTTGATTTCAGCTTGTGATTCATCCAGCCTGGCATTTTGCATGATGTACTCTGCATAGAAGTTAAATAAGCAGGGTGACAATGTACACCCTTGTTGTACTCCTTCCCCAATTTGGAACCAGTCTGTTGTTCCATGTCCAGTTCTAACTGTTGCTTCTTGACCCACAGACAGGTTTCTCAGGAAACAGGTAAGGTAGTCTGTTACTCTCATCTCTTTAAGAATTTTCCACAATTCATTGTGATCCACACATATGTGATATCACACAATATATGTCTTTCTGACTTATTTCACTTAGTATAATGCCCTTCAAGTGCATCCATGTTGCTGTAAATGGCAAAATTTTCTTCTTTTTATGAGTAATATACCATCACATGTCTATACCAATCTTCTCTCTCCATTCATGTGTTGATGGACACTTAGTGTTAGCTGCTCAGCTGAGTCAGACTCTTTGTGCTCCCACGGACTGTAGCCCACCAGGCCCTTCTGTCCATGGAATTCTCTACCAAGAGTACTGGAGTGGGTAGCCAATCCCTTCTCCAGGGGATCCTCCCAACCCAGGGATTGAACCTGGGTCTCCTGCATTGAAGGCAGATTCTTTACCATCTGAGTCAACAGGGACACTTAAGTTGCTTCCACACTGCAGGCAGATTCTTTACCAGCTGAGCCACAAGGGAACCCCCTAAGTTGCTTCCATATCTGGGCTACTGTAAATAATGCTGTTATGAACACTGGGACGCTTGTATCTTTTTGAATTAGTATTTTTATTTTTTCAGCTACATACACCAGGAGTGGAATTTCTGGGTCATAATTGCTGCACTATTCTTACATTCATTGATGGCATTCAACTGAACTTGAAGTGAACATGGTGTTCATAGATATCATCATGCAAAGGACTTGCACGCTTCACGGATTTTCCTCCAAATGTCCACATGACTCAGTTTATATTCTAATTTTCTTACATTAGTATAGAGTAGCTTGCAATCATGGTTTAAAGAAGAAACAGATCAGTATTATGTTTCTTGATAAAACCACTAAGTGGAAATCTGAATCCACAGACATTAAAATATATATATATATATATATATATATATATATATACACACACACACACACACCCCCAGGCAATCTGCAACAAATTTCTGTTGCATATCCTAAAACATTAAGCAGCTGAACACAAAAGTAGGCCCTATAAGTACCTGCTGAATTGAATCTAAGAACAAAGACTCTCTTGAGCCCTGGACACAGGAACGCTGGCAAATAGCTAATCATCAGCATCACTGTCAAAATACAGAACTTTCCTCCAAACATGCAATTGTTATTCTTTGCTTGAATTTAAACACTCTATATTCATATATTTCTAGCTCATGTAATATGTTATATAAATGATTTTTACACAGTTATAATAAGTGCAATAGTAATTGACATTTTTAAAAATGAACAGCAGATAAATTCCCATCGTACTCTATCAAGGCTACTCAAAGAAAAAATTCAGAATTTAGGCCTTTAAAAACCACTTTAAGATTAAGGGCAAGGTCTGATAATATACTGTGTTCCTTGTACCCCAGAGATCCTACCACCGAGAAGGCAAACACCAATGACCATTCAAATAGGACCTGCAATAGCTACTTACAATGGCACCCCACTCCAGTCCTCTTGCCTGGAAAATCCCATGGACGGAGGAGCCTGGTAGGCTGCAGTCCATGGGGTTGCTAAGAGTCGGACACGACTGAGCGACTTCACTTTCACTTTTCACTTTCATGCACTGGAAAAGGAAATGGCAACCCACTCCAGTGTTCTTGCCTGGAGAATCCCAGGGACGGGGGAGCCTGGTGGGCTGCTGTCTCTGTGGTCGCACGGAGTCGGACACGACTGAAGCAATTTAGCAGCAGCAGCATCTAAACCATACACTAAGAGACACACCACTAGAGGGCAGTCAAGATCTAACTATAGATTAAAAGTATACATTATAATAAACTGGAAGGCAGGCTAGTCTCTTGAAAATTTTACACTTTTCTAGAATCCTTTAGGTATATCTACTAACTAATTTTTAAAAATCATTGATATTAATCAGTCATTCTTTTAACTTCCTGGTATAGTCTCTAAGTAACCAATTCAAATCTTGATAAAGCCTTGTAATGAATAAACATAAATGACTTTTCCAAATATCTTAAAATATTATTTAGGACAATTCTCCAAAGATAGCACAATTTCAACACTGAGTTCATATTCATCCTGGAATACATAAATCAGCATTCTGCTGACTAACAAAATAAATTATAATCCTGATGAATTACATAAGGTCCAGGATTCTGGTCATCTGATGTGAACAGCCAACTCATTGAACAAGTCCCTGGTACTGAGAAAGACTGAGGGCAGAAGGAGAAGAGGGTGTCAGAGAATGAGATGGGTGGATGGCATCACCAATGCAGTAATAAACTTGGGCACACTTTGGGAGATGGTGAGGGACAGGGAGGCCTGGTGTGCTGCAGTCCCTGGGGTGCAAAGATTTGAACATGGCTGGGCGACTGAACAACAACAGATTCAATTTTAACAAAAATATCATGCCCTAAGGTAAGGTACACACTCTATGTTCAAAATGGATAACCAACAAGGACCTACTGTATAGCACATGAAACTCTACTCAATGTTATGTGGCAGCCTGGATGGGAGAATGGATACATGAAAATGTATGGTTGAGTCCCTTTGCTGTTCATCAGAAACTACCACAACATTGTTAACTGGCTATAACCCAATACAAAATAAAAAGTTTAAAGTTAAAAAAAAACTTATGCTGTTAATTTTTCTAATGTCAGCAAAACAGTATAGCCAATTACAAATGAAAGTTTTAAATCTTATCTTAGTGATCACCAGACACTTTGCTTCATTCCATAAACCATCTCACATCTATCTTTTCATTTCCATTTTTCACCATCCTTGTTCTGAAGATCACAATTTTCCAAAAGCCTCGCAACTGGTCTCTCTATCCAAGCACTCTCCCCCTCCAATCTGTTCCTTTCCACTGTCGTCATAGTTGTAGTGCTACTGAACACTCTAACCACAAATCAAACTTCTGCTTTAAAACTTTCTGAGGCTAGAATTTCTCATACAAATTTACCATATTTCTTAGCTGGGATTTTCAAAATATTCCATATTTTAGCCTAATCCTTCTATTTCCAACTATTGCTGTTCTGTCCCCACTTACACTCTGTATCTTAGCCTAACTTGACAATCAATTTTCCCTCATTTCTTTCTGTATTCAATTACATCAGGTACACTTCCCCTCCGGCAAGAATGCTCTTTCTACCACCAATCCCTATTTAGTATTTTGATCTCTGTAACAGTGAACTCAGACATCATTCCTCTAATTGGAAAATGAATCTTTCTTATGTATGTTCCATAGATTTCAGTGGCCACACATGATAAACAGAATAAACTCTAGAGAACAAGTTAAGAACATTCATTAAACAAGTAACAACAACTCTAACAATAATTACAACAAACATAATAACAAATCCTGGAGGAAGGGAGAATCCAGAGCTGCCTCATTTTATTGTTTAAAATTTTCAATTTTCAACAAAAATAGTGAGACATGCAAATAAGAAAGTATGTTTTATATATATGGAGGGGGGAAGTCAATAGAAACTGTCACTGAGGAATCCCCCAGACACTGGACTTTTAGACAAAAATGTTAAACTAGCTATTTCAAATATATTCAAAGAAGTATAAGAAATCTTGTCTAAAGAACTAAAGGGAAGTATGAGAAAAATGTCTTACCAAATAGAGATTATAAATAGAGACTGAAATTACTTTAAAAATAGAAATTCTGGAGTTACAAATTATAATGACTGAAATTAAAAATTCTCTAGAGGGGCTAAACAACAGGTTTGAGCTGGAAGAAGAAAGAATCAATGAATCTGAATAAAGATCCACTGAGATTATTAAGTATGTAAAGCAGGAAAAAAAATTGAAGAAAAAAAAAAAATAAGCAGAGTCTTACAGACCTGCCACATGCAGCAAGCCTAACAATGTACACATAATGAAAATCTCAGGAGAGGAGAGAAAGAGGCAGAAAGAATACTTAAATACTGACAAAACATTTTTCAAATTTGGTGAATAAAATTAATTTACAGATACAAGAAGCTCAACAAAATCCAAGTAAGATAAACTCAAAGAAACACACAATGCATATCATAGTCAAACTACTGAAAGACAGAGAGAATCTTGGAAGCACCGAGAAAGCAGCAGCACATCCCATACATGGATCCTTCATACGAGAAACAGCTGATGTCTCATTTGAAAACATGGAGACCAGAAGGCGATGGGATGAATATACACAGTGCTGAAGGGAAAGTCAACTAGAATTCTACATTCAGTAAATCTTTGTTGTTCTCTCCAAGGCTTCTAACATACAGCATCACCCTTTCACCTTTCCCTCTTAGCAAATAACCTCACTTAATATTTCAACAGAAAATTCTTACTAAACAGTAACAGTTCCCCCAGCTTCTTGATTTTCCATAACAGAGTTTACTGCATTTTTTAAATCCTTACTGCTCCCCCATCAAGTTTAGCGGTGTATGTATTCTTCTTATATAAGGCCAAACCTTTTACCTGTGTTGTAAATTTCATTTCCCCACCCCTAATCATCCTCAGATCATGCTTCATCAAGTTCCTCTCCTTTATTTTCAACCTCTCCTTTCCTCTGGTTCTTTTTCTTAGAACCAGAAAGCATTTCTTAAAATTGTCTAACTGTGGCGGATTCATTTTGATATTTGGCAAAGCTAATACAATTATGTAAAGTTTAAAAATAAAATAAAATTAAAAAAAATTAAAAAAGGAAAAATGTAATCCTCTCTTTCTCTCTAGCAAAGGTCTCAGCTACACACATACACACGTGTGTGTGTGTGTCTGTGTGTGTAAACTGAGTCTTGGTTGCTGTGTACAGATGTCTCAAACACAACTCAAACTGAAATTCAACATGTTTAAAACCAAACTCAGAGTCTCCTCAGTTTCCCATCTCTGACTGTTCCAAAACCATTCCAGACACCTCCTTCATCTTTCTACTGATTCTATTTCTAAATGTCAAACGAGTCTGTCCTATTCTTTCTATGCCCAGTACTGGTTAAATTCAGGCCAAAACAAGTTCAGAAGTGTCAAAACACTCCTCATCAACAGCAAACTATTGTCCCCACCTTTCAGTTTGTTCATATCCAGCCCATTCTCCAAAGAGAAATGGAGTGATTGTTTCAGCAGAAAAACCTTCTGTTTCAGTCTCTGCCTTCTCTCCTTCATCTCCTTCTACTTCTCAAACTCCACTTGACATTCAGCCATGCAAAGCTTGCTGAAAATTCCCAGGTGCAGTCTTTCCTTGATTGCCAAGCCTTCACACACTATTCCCTCTGTCTGAACAAATGAACCTGACTGATTCCTACTGATTCTTCTAAGTAGATGGTTTCAGAACACATCTCCAAATATTTTGTCACACTTCTCTTCAAAAACTGTGGGCTTAAGTGTGAGATGCATTTAGTGACTCACTTCCAACAAACAGAATATGGTAGAAATCATTGCAGTATGTATTGAGGCGTCTTTCTTGCACTATCTCTTAGATTACTCACTCTGGGGGGAAGCCAGCTGCTACATGAAGGCACTGAAGTATTTCTGTGAGGAGGTCTTCATGACAAGGAACTTAGATCTCTTGCCAATATACAGAGAGAATCCGAGTCCTTTAACAAACAATTATGCAATTGAACTGTCTTAGCAGCAAGTCCCCAAGCCCCACTGAAGTCCCCAGATGACTGCATCCCTGGTGGACTTGACACAAACCTCAAGAAAGCCATGATCCAGAACCACCTGATTAATCCACTTGTGTGTATGCGCTAAGTGGCTTCAGTCATATCTGACTCTTTTGACCCCATGGACTATAGCCCACCAGGATCTTGTCCATGGGATTCTCCAGGCAAGAATACTGGAGTGGGTTGCCATGCCCACCTCCAGAGGATCTTCCTAACCCAGGTATCAAACCCACATCTCTTATGTCTCCTGCATTGCCAGGCGAGTTCTTTACCACTAGCGTCATCTGGGAAGCCCAATGAATCCATTCACAAATCCCTAAAAGATAGAAACTTTGAGATCAACAAATGTTTGTTGGTTTAAACCATTAAATTTTAGGGAGGGATTTGTTACACAGCAGGAGATAACTAATACAGCTCTTTAAGATTTCTCTGACAGCTCAGTTAAACCACTGCTGGGATACTTGGGGATTAATGCTTACATCACACAAAAGTGTGAACAATTTAGTCTATCTTCCCTGCCTATGATGAAATCTACCTGCGGGCAAAACTTTTTCATTCATTGTTGAATTTAAGCACAGTAGATGTTCAATAACTACATATTAAAATCAAATGGAAATGAGGATGATCTGAACTATGAAAGCCAAAGATGGCATCACTGATTTGATGGACAAGAGATTGAGCGAGTTCTGGGGGTTGGTGATGGACAGGGAAGCCCGGCGTGCTGCAGTCCATGGGGTCACAGAGTCAGACACAACTGAGAGACTGAACTGAACTGAACTGATGCTGCTTTTCTTCCTTCTTGAAATTCATATAAGTCACAAGAAAGTAGGGAAGCATGACATACTAATATATTGCTTCACTGATGTGTTAAGCAAAATTATATTACACTTGTAAATAATATGTATGTAAATATGTATGTCATCAGAATAACATCCAGCATCCAGGAAGCCTTACAAATAGTTGAGAAAAGAAGAGAAGAAAAAGGCAGAGATATTGCTAGATATTTGTTGTATTCATATTAGGTATATACCTAATAGAGTAGTTGAATCAAATATTTTTAAAGCATGGAAAATACTGGAAAATGGTATACTATCACAGGCATTCTTAATGAACATTTGTGTGCTCAATATATCCAACTGTTCATTAAAGAGTGAGTTTAATAGGTAGTTACAAAAAAGGTTTGTAGATTTTTGAAAGTAGGAGCTCGTAACACTATTACTAATGATTGAAGTTCTCCATAGGATACCATAGTCACCAAAAAGATGTAAGACAAAGACACTTGCAATTATGAGGGTTTACTCATAATAATTCCTGAGTGGGTATTTGTAAGTCTTCCTCAGACAACCACTTTGGCTTATTGCATTTCTTTTTCTTGAGGAAGGTTTTGGTCACCACCTCCTGTACAGTGTAACAAACTTCCATCCATAGTTCTTCAGACACTCTGTAATCTTGAATTGATTACTGGGAATAGATTGGGATCCCCTTAATAGAATCCCTTGAATCTATTGGGAATATACATAAATACATAAATGTAATCTTGAATTGATTATTGGGAATAGATTGTGATTCCCTTGAATAGAATCCCTTGAATCTATTGGGAATATACATAAATGTCTGAAAGTGTAGCCAAAAAATGACAATAATTTATCTTTGTGCCAAGAGAACATGCTGATCATAGCAAATATCTTCTTCCAACAACAAAAGAGATAACTCTATACACGGACATCACCAGATAGTCAATACTGATCAGATTAACTACATTCTTTGCAACTGAACATGGAGAAGTTCTGTTTATAGTCAGCCAAAACAGCTCTATACTAGAGCTGACTGGCTCAGATTATCAGCTGTTTATTGCACAATTCAGGCTTAAACTGAAGAAGGTAGGGGAAAGCAGTAGGCCATTCAGGTACGACCTAAATCAAATCCCTTATGATTATACAGTGGAGGTGATGAATAGATTCAAGGGGCTGTGGAGTGCCTGAAGAACTATGGATGGAAGCTTGTAACACTGTACAGGAGACGGTGACCAAAACCATCCCCAAGAAAAAGAAATGCAATAAGGCAAAGTGGTTGTCTGAGGAAGCCTTACAAATAGTTGAGAAAAGAAGAGAAGAAAAAGGCAGAGGAAAAAGGGAAAGACAGATCCAACTGAATGTAGAGTTCCAGAGAAGAGCAAGGAGAGATAAGAAAGCCTTCTTAAATGAACAATGCAAAGAAATAGAGAAAAAACAATACAATGGGAAAGACTAGAGATCTCTTCAAGAAAACTGGAGATACCAAGGGAACATTTCATGCAAAGATGGGCACAATAAAGGGCAGAAACAGCAAGGACCTAACAGAAGCAGAAGAAATTAAGAAGAGGTGGCAAGAATACACAGAAGAACTGTAAAAAAAAAAAAAAAAAAAGTCTTAATGATCTAGATAACCACAGTGATGTGGTCACTCACCTAGAGCCAGACATCCTGGAGTGTGAAGTCAAGTGGGCCTTAAGAGAAGCATTACTACAAATAAAGCTAGTGGAGGATGGAATTCCAGCTGAACTATTTCAAATCCTAAAGGACAATGCTGTTAAAGTGATGCATTCAATACACCAGCAAATTTGGAAAACTCATCAGTGGCCACGGGACTGGAAAAGGTCAGTTTTCATCCCAATCGCAAAGAAAGGCAATGACAAAGAATGTTCAAACTACCACAAAATTGAACTTATTTCACATGCTACCAAGGTCATGCTCAAAATCCTTCAGGCTAGGTTTCAGAAGCTCATGAACTGAGAACTTCCAGATGTACAAGCTGGATTGAGAAAAGGCAGAGGAACCAGAGATCAAATGGCCAACATCCGCTGAACCATAAGATAACCAAGGGAATTCCAAAAAAAAATCTACTTCTGCTGCATTAACTACACTAAAGCCTCTGTGTGGATCACAACAAACTGTGGAACATTCTTAAAAGAATGGGAATACCAGACCACCTTACCTGTCTCCTAAGAAGCCTGTATATGAGACAAGAAGCAACGGTTAGAACTGGACATAGAACAATAGATTGGTTCCAAATTGCAAAAGAAGTACACCAAGGCTGTATATCATCACCCTGCTTATTTAACTTATATGCAGAGTACATCATGAGAAATACCAAGCTGGATGAATAACAAGCTGGAATCAAGACTGCTAGGAGAAATATCAACAACCTCAGATATGCAGATGATACCACTTTAATGGTAGAAAGAGAAGAGGAACTAAAGAGCCTCTAGATGAGGGTGAAGGAGATTAAAAGAGATGGCTTAAAACTAAATATTAAGAAAACCAAGAAGATGGTATCCAGATCCATTACTTCATGGCAAATAGAGGGGAAAGGGGGAAAGGTGGAAGTAGTGACAGATTCCTCTTTTTGGGCTCTAAAACCACTGCAGATGGGACTGCAGCCATGAAATCAGAACATGATTGCTTCTCAGCAGAAAGGCTATGAAAAACCTAGACAGTGTGTTGAAAAGCAGAGACATTACTCTGCCAACAAAAGCCCGCAGAATCAGGGCTAAGGACTTCCCAGGGTTCACATGCAGTTCTGAGAGCTGGAGTATAAAAAAGGCAGAGCGCCAAAGAATCGATGCCTTCAAACTTTGGTGCTGGAAAAGACTCCTGAGAATCCATTGGACAGCAAGGAGATCAAACCAGTCAACTGTAAGGGAAATCAACCCTGAATATTCATTGGAAGGACTGATGCTGAAGCTGATGCTCCAGTATTTTGGTCACCTGATGCAAACAGCCAACTCACTGGGAAAGTCCCTGATGCTGGGAAAGATTGGGGGCAGAAGGAGAAGAGGCATCAGAGGATGAGATGGCTGGATGGCATCACCATCGAACTTGGACAAACAATGGGAGATGGTGAGTGACAGGGAGGCCTGATGTGCTGCAGTCCATGCACTCAGAGTCGGACATGCCTGGGCGACTGAACAATGATGACACATGATAACTATATATAAATATTCACTTGTTACACATAGTAACATTATATAAATATTAGCAATCATTACTATTTAAGGTTGAATTTCTATGCAGAGATACTACACTAAAAATATTAGTCATTAGAGAATATTCGGCATAGATCTTAAGAGTTTTCTACCAAGAAATATAGGCACTGCAGTGAAACACACAACTCATGTCATTTTTGGCAATTTTAAAATATGGATGTTAACATAACTCAAACCACAGGAGCAAATGATTAAACCACAGGAGCAAATGATTAAGGGGTTGACTATCTTAAGCCATATTCTTAAAAGGTATTATTCAAAGGAAATGTGTTCTTCATAAACCCTTTAAAAATCCATATATTCAACACATTTATTGAGTGTCTGTTCTAGAGTTTTTTCCTTAAAGCAAGATATTGCACTAATTAATTACTATGGCCTATATGTGAGAGTCTAAATAATGAAGATTTAGAAAACACTAGCTCATCATCCTAGATTTACAGTAAGTTCCCCACATATGAATGAGTTCCATTCCGAGAACACGTTGACAAGTTTAATTTGTTCATAAGTTCAACAAAATTAGCCTAGGCACTTACGTAACACAGTCAGCTATATAGTATTGTAATAGGTTTAGAATACTTTTCACATGAATAATACATAAAAATAAACACAAAAAATAAAAGACTGTCACCCTTACGTTACAGAAGTTTGGAAAGTACAGTAGTGCAGTACAACAGCTGGATACAGGGGTTGGCATCAAGTGAACAGGCAAGAAGAGTTACTGCTGGAGGAGGGCGAGGAAGTAGAAATGCTGGAGCTGAAGGAGCGTCAGTGATAGGAGACGGAGGGCAAGCTGCCGCGTCACGCATGCCTGACGTGACTGGACATGTGAACCCACATCCACAACTTTGAAAGTTTGCAACTTGGGGATTCATATGCAGAGGACTTACTGTCCTCCCATCAACAACTACAACCAGCTCTTCTGAAAGAGAGCTGGTGAGGTGAGTGGGATTGAGGGGCAATATAAGAATCACAGAATGAACTGTGTCCTCAGACTCTTTGAGAAGGTAACGTCATTTCTTCCCCTCTGCAGAATCACTGAGGTCCTGAGTCACAGGACAAAAGTTCCCTAAACTCCTGGCCTGAGTCACATGCTTCAAATAAAAGACTCTTATCTCATACTCCCTTTTATTCATGCATCTGGCTTTAAAGAATTTACAGTGTGATTTTGCAACGAGAGGAGAAGAAAGTGAAATGGAAATACCATGATCTTGATCAGGTGCCTCCAGGTTGTAGCCATATCCCAGCAGTGTGCGTACAGCCTCACGGAGGCTATCCTTATTGGATTTCTTAGTTCGGTCATCTAGAAGGGCATAGGGAACAAGCCGAGGGTTTCTTCTGTTCTTTACATCCTACAGGAAGGAAAAAAAAATGTATGTGATCATCAAAGGACAACCAACAGCATTTGGAAATGACACAGCCACCAAATACATCAAAATATAAAGTGTCTGAAGGTAGATATTGTACCTTCCCTTTGTCTTTCCAGGTTGTAGGAGTTAGTGAAATACTCCCAGTATGAAGAATCTATCAAGTGAGTCACTGATCAATGTAAATCAGGCTCTCTCCATGAAAAGAAAATGTAAAAATAACAGCAATAACAAAAGCCAACTTTAATGATCTCAATAACCATCATCCATCTGTCAAGATCACAAGGCAATGGACTAACTTAAGAGAACCTACCATTTCCTTGCCAAGTTGACTGACAGGTCTTTGTTACAAAAAGAGCCTAATTAGTAACCATCATCTCTCTGACTTTTGAGTCAATGTACCACACAAGGCAGCTGTCCCTTCCTCAGAGAAAAGTCAGTGTGTGGATGGCCACCTCACGACCTCAAATGGCTTAAAAAAATAATAAACTGACTCCATCAACTGGTAAACCTGGTAATAGTGGGAGTATTAAAAGAACTACAAACCTCACAATTTGTCTTTTATAAAAGAGGCTCCAAGTTTAAAGCATGATTAAAATGGCAGTGACCAAGCAAGAAGGCAGGCTATCTTATCATCTTAACAAAAGGATACATAATTTAAGAGTAAATACAAAATCTGGGCCGTGGAGATGCCCCAAGACTGCGAGTCTTTCTAACACTTAAGAAATTACTTCTTTGCATTCATTCACTGCTGCAGATTTTATCAAACTTTCCATATTCCAGGAGGCATGTTGCTGCTGCTGCTAAGTCGCTTCAGTCGTGTCCCACTCTGTGGGACCCCAGAGACAGCAGCCCACCAGGCTCCCCCGTCCCTGGGATTCTCCAGGCAAGAACACTGGAGTGGGTTGCCATTTCCTTCTCTGATGCATAAAAGTGAAAAGTGAAGTGAAGTCGCTCAGTCGTGTCTGACTCTTAGCAACCCCATGGACTGCAGCCCACCAGGCTTCACTATCCATGGGATTTTCCAGGCAAGAGTACTGGAGTGGGGTGTCATTGCCATCCACCAGGAGGCATATTCAATCTCAATTTATCTTAGCATGAAGAACAATTTGAAGGCTGTATATATTCCCAAACATTCTCCAAAACATATAAGCTATTTGGTGGACAGCATCTGTTCTGGTTGGGGAGGAACAAGGAAAAGTGTTTCCCAATTTCTTCTTTCCCTTCTCTAGCAAATCTGTAGTAATACCTTATACTGACTACCTGACCATTTGGATCAGTGTTCAAATCATCTGGGTTGCTTACTGGGGAATCCCACTCCAAAGCCACCCCCAAAGAAATAAGCACCATAAACAGCTTCAAGCCACATTACCCAGCACCCCTCCCTTTCAAAATGGTTGCTGCCCCCTAGCTTTTCATAGAGAAAAATTCACAGGCCTCTGATGAATCACACTTTCTGGACATGGTGTTCTGGGGATCTGATTATACAAAGAAGCTGCTCCAGGGGTTTCCATGCACATGAGTGCTTGAAATCTAGTATGCTGGAGACACAGAAGAAATTCTAGCAAACGCCTGCTCTCAAGGAGTTTACAATCCCATGATGAACCAGATTATTTTAAATAGAGGGTGATGAAAAATTAAAGACAATGCTCATTCAGATAACCCAGCAAAACTGTGTTCTGTCAGTGGGGAATGTGGTGGAAGCTGGGAGAAAGGGTGGACACAGTTCCAAAGAGAGCTTTGGCCAACTCAGACAGAACCCTGTGCTTTTACGAGGAGGATCCACCTTCACATGGAAGAGATGGAGCGCAGAGGGGTCCTGGTTTGTCCTACAGACTCATGTGGTCTGCAAGGCAAGGGAGCACTCCTTTGGCAAAAAAAAAACAGTGAGGACTCCCCAATCCCCCTGTGGCATATGGCTCAGGTTCTCACACACACACACACAATGCTGAAGCCAGCTGAGTATTAATAATCCCCTCAGTTACAACAACTTTAATTCAATGCAAGAATAGCTTATTTTATGAAGTATAGCAAGGCTATGCAGCTTTCCTTAGCCTTTGAAATGACAAAAGTTTGTGGGCTAAGAAGAATTTTGGAAATATCAAATCGACATTTAGTCTTTATCCTGTTGTTAAGTAACAATCCAGTTTAGTCCTGAAAAGCTTTAAGTAAAGGTACTGCCCACCATGAGCTGCCAAGAAGCACTGTGACAAGAAAGAGGAGAATTTGAGCTCTGGAGGCAAAAGGCTTACTTCCCAGCCTGGTTCTGCCACCTGGGTAGCACTGGACAAACTGCTTTCAAGTTCCCTGTGTTAACACATGTGAATTGCTAATAAAAATTGTTCATCCTTCATGGAATCATTGTAAGAAAATACACATAAGCCTCTCGACATAGTGACTGCCATTTAATAATAATAGCAGTTTTCTGAACTATTTGTTAGGTGCTAAGCCTTTCTCATATATGTTATATATTGAAATTCAATAATTTAGTGAGGAGGAAACAGTGGCACAGAGAGAATTTAAGCAGCCACTCCAAGGTCACACAGTCACTAAGAGACAAGGCTAAAATTTGCTCTGTTTTGCTGTCCCCATACAGACCCAATGACTGTTAGTTATTCTCATGAGTGCGACCATTAACAGAGATCCATGGACTTTCCTGGTGGGCCGGTGGTTAAGAATCTGCATGCCAATGCAGGGAACATGGGTTTGATCCCTGGTCTGGGAAGATCCCACATGCCACAAGAAAACTAAGCCTGCATGTCACAACTGCTGAAGTTTGTGCCTCTAGAGCCAGTAGTCTACAGCAAGAGAAGTCACTGCAGTGAGAAGCTTGCACACTGCACTGGAGCACAGCACCCACGTACCATAACTACAGAAAGCCCAGGCACAGCGACAAAGACCCAGAGCAGCCACAAACAAAATTTTAAAAAACTTTTAAAACCAGAGGTCCATGATTCTGAACTCTAGAACAAGAATCTATTTTAATTAAGCTTAATAAAAACTCAGTTGGTGGTAAAAATGACCTGCATTGATGGAAGGCTGTTGATTATCTTTTTTTAATCACTCTTGGTTTCATCAGTCTACGCTGCTGAACAAAGAATAATTTATACATAGTCCGCTGCTCTGCTGAGGGCACTGTGGAACAACCTCATTTTACCACCATTCGAAAAATCTGGATTATGAAATTCATCTGGCCCAAGGGGCATTAAATGTGAAATTATGGACCTCTCTTATTATTAATTTATCTTGATGTTCTTGTATTTTACGTACTTGTCTTAAAATACAATCTCAGAGAAATGTCACAAAACCACATTATAAATCGTTGGTCTGGAAACATTCACTGGCTGCCTCGTGATAAAAACCAGACTTGAGGAGGTCTGACTTCTTGAGTCCAGCAATAAACAAGTGCTTCAGTGCATATGTACATTAAAGATATCTATATGATGTGAGTTTCAATATAGTCATTATTTAATCTCTTCTATTACAAATTATACTAGTCCCCACTTGAGTCAATCTCAGAGCATGTGCTGTAGAGCTAAGGTCTCACATACCTGTTGGATCCCATAGGTCCAGCCTTGTCGAATTCGATCCCGAGCCCACACGTTATGAGCATTTTCTGCCAGCTTGTCCACCATAGCCTCCTGAGATGGGGTGAGTTTAATAAAGCTCAGGTCCATTGGGGCAGGCTTGTATCCACTTGTCAGTTGGTAACTACAAAGCAAAGCCAAAGATATAGACAATAGGCCTGTCCAAAAAAAATCAAGGTTGAGAAATTCCTATATTGATATTTTAACTTCAATTGTTTCTAATTTTTATTGTTCCATAGACCACAGTGGGCTTCCCTGGTAGCTCAGCTGGTAAAGAATCCACCTGCAATGCAGGAGGCCCCGGTCCAATTCCTGGGTTGGGAAGATCCCCTGGAGAAGGGATAGGCTACCCACTCCAGTATTCCTAGGCTTCCCTGGTGGCTCAGATGGTAAAGAATCCACCTGCAATGTGGGAGACCTGGGTTCGATCCCTGTGTTGGCATGATCCCCTGGAGGAGGGCATGGCAACCCACTCCAGTATTCTTGCCTGAAGAATCCCCATGAACAGTGGAACCTGGAGGGCTACAGTTCATGGGCTTGCAAAGAGTGGGACATGACTGAGTGACTAAGCACAGCACAGCACAGCCCACAGTGGTGACCCGTGGTGATGTGCCTGGTCAGCAAGCGTGGACCCCTTTCACTTAAACTAAAAACTCATGAGGTGGAAAAACCACGTGATCTTTATGTTTTCATTTTTACATCACTAAAACAGAAATGAAGCAATACCTCTCTCTCAAATTTGAGGAGAACATCCCAAACAGTTGATGCTTTGGTATAGCATAAATCAAAGTATCAGTAATTAAATTATTTAATGAATTTCTCTTTCTATTAAGTCCTCAGGTTTCAACATTCATATCTTATATTCATGTAATATTTATTTCAGAAATCTATGTATCCTTTCAGACACAAGCTGTCCATTATTCTACAGGGGAATTCTAACACATTCATACATTATTTTTCTATTGCCATTCCAAGTTACATAATTTTAGGAAGCCTCTAGATAAGACAAAGACTAGAAAATACCAGGCATGTAATCATCTAAAATATGATTAAGGCCTGGATTTTAGGGAATGCTTACCAGAGGCTATTTCCACACTTTGAGCTAGAGAAGAAAGGTATCAAGACAAGTATAATTTTTAATTTTGGGGGAGAAATAGAAAATGGAAAATATAAAATATTTTCAGACTTCCCTCATGGTGGTCCAGTGATTAAGAATCTGTCTGCCAATGCAAGATACAGGTTCCACCCCTGTTCTGGGAGGACCATACACAAAGGTATCAAGACAAGTATACTTTTTAATTTGGGGGAGAAATAGAAAATTGAAAATATAAAAATTTTCAGACTTCCCTCATGGTCCAGTGATTAAGAATCCTCCTGCCAATGCAAGATACAGGTTCCATCCCTGTTCTGGGAGGACCATACACATTGCTGGGCAACTAAGCCCATTTGCCACAGCTACTGAGCCTATGCTTCAGAGCCTGCGAGCCCCAACCACTGAAGTCCATGTGCCCTTGAGCCCATGCAGCCAAAAATAAATAAACAAATAAAATTTAAAAAAGAAAGAAAACATAAAATTTTGCACACACGTATATTAGGGCAATATGACTGCTACACTACACACACACACACACACACAAACACACAGAGAGACATCTGCCTCACCTATTAGAGAGATTGGCACAAAGCCTACTGTACAGCTGGTTCTCTTTCATTCTCTGTCACTGTTTTGTCCCTTACCATCAACTATGCCTTGGGGTCAGGATCTGCTTCTGATCCATTTTTCTAATTATATTATACTTAGAAGAGTGCCTGGCAGAGAACAGCCTTTCAATCTACAGTTTTCAAAAGGACTCACTTTATGTACAAAATGAATATAAAGAGATACACATCTTCACCTCAAAGATTCTCCTTTGGTGCAAACAAAGTAAAGAAAATTTGCCAGATGATTATGCTAAGTTAAAAAAAAAAAAAGCCCAAAACATGAGAAAATAGTCTAACATAAAACTATAAATAATCTTTATTCTTCTAATTATTCTGGCTTATGGCTAGCCAAATTAAAAGGTGAGCTCCTTAATATCAGGGAGAAAACCTAAGATAGTGCCTGATATGTGGTAGATATTCAATAAAAATCTGCTGATTGAATCTGTGTATGACAGAAATAAATAGTTTAAAGTTGAATAAAGTTGACTGTACCTTAAATAACTTCTACTTCATTGTAAGACATCTTGCATTGTAGAAAAGATTTATGTATAGCCAGAACTCTTAAAGAACATTTTGTTTTGTTTAAGTAGATCAGATTGGTCTGGCAATTGCAAAAATTGTGGCTAATTATTACCTATGTCACTTCATTTACATCCACAGTTTAATTTATTGACATGAAATTTTGTTGTTTTAAATCAGAACTCTGCATGTTTGGGTAATTAACAATACATTTTATTTTTCTATAAAGAACCCACGTGGGACTTTTTAATCACTCATACAAATCACTGCCTTTTATAGAATCTGTATGTTTAAAAGGACAAATCTGTCAACTGTAAGCACAGTCTATACTCAAATGCTTGGAAAACATTTTCTTCAAGAAAGCACTCAATACATTTCAAATGTACCAAGAGGTGATCAAGCCCACCATCATCTAATTTCCAAGTTTAACATTATTTGCTGGAAGAAGAGTTGGGGGCAATGATAAAGAACTTGGTCTTTTGTACTCAACCCCTTTCCACTTCCGTTGCTCACCCCTTTCTCCTGAATTTCCCCAATATCACCCAGCACATAATTCTTTCTTCTCTAATTTTCCCATGGTCCTGATCCCTCCTAGCTGTAACAGCCATGTCAAGTTTTGAAGGTACTCTGTGAAGAATTGATTACAGCCTATGCCACCTTACTGAGTGATATACGTTTTCTAAAAAGAGGAAAGATACTCCTCTTGTAATCAATTCCAGTAGTAGACTTGTCAGCAAGGTCAAAGCGAGAGGAATTTTTGAAGGGTATTTTCTGTAAAAACTTACAGATAAATTCTACTAGTCTATAGTAACTACACATACTATTGTATGTCTGTAGAGGAGAATGACATATACCATATGTACATGCCATAATTTTGGCATAAGCATTTCTCTTTACTTTCTATATTTTCCTCTCACTATATACAATATCTATTAGAGTTGCTATAGTTTGCAATCACAGTGGAAGCCTATGCAGATTCATTTGCATCTATTGATTTGAAATGACCCAATAATTAGTTCACATTCATTTTTAGATGTAGACTATAATTCATTGTACCAGCTTTCCTTCATAGTCTTGTGTAAGAAAGAATTTAAAGTTTCAAGTAGTTCTTTTAAAAGGCAAATAATCCCATTCAAATTAAAGTTACTAATACCCATTTCACCTGAACCTTATTTCCACACTGTTGTACTTCGTCTTTTACAGTAAAAAATAAATACAAAATCTTTGAAATTAAGACTTCAACCTCAGTATGTTAAAAATGGTGACATCATGAATGCTTTTATTAGTAGCATCAATAATGACTTACAAAATCATTCATAGGACATGACAAAGTAAGAATCAAAATCACTATACGAAAATGAGATTTTTAAAAGTACATAAGTGTACTTTAGCAAATCATGTCCATTTCATCTTATTAATACAATCTAATTAGGTACATAAAGATCACCCAACTACTAATAGAAACTATTTTCTTTTTGCGATTAGAAAAGGACAAAGAATGAAGCTTTTGAATAAAATGCAATCGAAGTGAATCTTGGAAGTTAAATGATGCCAAGTAAAGTTTCAGATTGATTTCCAGAAATTCAAAAGAAATAAAGGAACAATGGCTACAATTCTTGGGAAATGGAATTTTGTAGCCCAAATACTAGGGAAAAGGCATGTCATTAATAATTACACTAATAATGATCTCTGTTCATTTCCAAGGCAAACCTTTCAATATCACAGTAATCCAAGCCTATGCCCCACCAGTAACGCTGAAGAAGCTGAAGTTGAATGGTTCTATGAAGACCTACAAGACCTTTTAGAACTAACACCCCAAAAAGATGTGCTTTTCATTATAGGAGACTGTAACGCAAAAGTAGGAAAGTCAAGAAACACCTGGAGTAACAGGCAAATTTGGCCTTAGAGTACAGAATGAGCAAGGCAAAGGCTAAAAGAGTTTTGCCAAGAGAACGCACTGGTCATAGCAAACACCCTCTTCCAACAACACAAGAGAAGACTCTCTACACATGGACATCACCAGATGGTCAACACCGAAATCAAAATGATTATATTCTCTGCAGCCAAAGATGGAGAAGCTCTATACAGTCAACAAAAACAAGACCAGGAGCTGACTGTGGCTCAGATCATGAAATTCTTATTGCCAAATTCAGACTTAAATTGAATAAACTGGGAAAACCACTAGACCATTCAGGTATGACCTAAATCAAATCCCTTATGATTATACAGTAGAAATGACAAATAGATTTAAGGGACTATATCTGATAGACAGAGTGCCTGATGAACTATGCACGGAAGTTTGTAACACTGTACAGGAGACAGGGATCAAGACCATCCCCAAGAAAAAGAAATACAAAAAAGCAAAATGGCTGTCTGAGGAGGCCTTACAAATAGCTGTGAAAAGAAGAGAAGCAAAAAGCAAAGGAGAAAAAGAAAGATATAAGCATCTGAATGCAGAGTTCCAAAGGATAGTAAGAAGAGATAAGAAAGCCTTTCTCAGTGATCAAACCAAAGAAATAGAGGGAAACAATAGAATGGGAAAGACTAGAGATCTCTTCAAGAAAATCAGAGATACAAAGGGAACATTTCATGCAAAGATGGGCTTGATAAAGGACAGAAATGGTAGGGACCTAACAGAAGCAGTAGATATTAAGAAGAGGTGGCAAGAATACACAGAAGAACTGTACAAAAAAGATTTTCATGACCCAGATAATCACGATGGTGTGATCACTCACCTAGAGCCAGACATCCTGGAATGGGAAGTCAAGTGGGCCCTAGAAAGCATCACTACGAACAAAGCTAGTGGAGGTGATGTAATCCCAGTTGAGCTATTTCAAATCCTAAAAGATGATGCTGTGAAAGTGCTGAACTCAATATGCCCACAAATTTCGAAGACTTAGCAGTGGCCACAGGACTGGAAAAGGTCAGTTTTCATTCCAATCCCAAAGAAAGGCAATGCCAAAGAATGCTCAAACTCCTGCACAATTGTACTCATCTCACATGCTAGTAAAGTAATGCTCAAAATTCTCCAAGCCAGGCTTCAGCAATACATGAACCGTGAACTTCCAGATGTTCAAGCTGGTTTTAGAAAAAGCAGAGGACCCAGAGATCAAATTGCCAACATCCACTGGATCATCGAAAAAGCAAGAGAGTTCCAGAAAAACATCTATTTCTGCCTTATTGACTATGCCAAACCCTTTGACAGTGTGGATCACAATAAACTGTGGAAAATTCTGAAAGAGATGGGAATATCAGACTACCTGACCTGCCTCTGAGAAACCTATATGCAGGTCAGGAAGCAACAGTTAGAACTCAACATGGAACAACAGACTGGTTCCAAATAGGAAAAGGAGTACGTCAAGGCTGTATATTGTCAGCCTGCTTATTTAACTTATATGCCGAGTACATCATGAGAAATGCTGGGCTGGAAGAAGCACAAGCTGGAATCAAGATTGCCGGGAGAAATATCAATAACCTCAGATATACAGATGACACCACTCTTATGACAGAAAGTGAAGAGGAACTAAAAAGCCTGTTTTTGAAAGTGAAAGTGGAGAGTGAAAAAGTTGGCTTAAAGCTCAACATTCAGAAAACAAAGATCATGGCATCTGGTCCCATCACTTCATGGGAATTAGATGGGGAAACAGTGGAAACAGTGTCAGACTTTATTTTTGGGGCTCCAAAATCACTGCAGATGGCAACTGCAGCCATGAAATGAAAAGACGCTTACTCCTTGGAAGGAAAGTTATGACCAACCTAGACAGCATATTAAAAAGCAGAGACATTATTTGCCAACAAAGGTTTGTCTAGTCAAGGCTATGGTTTTTCCAGTGGTCATGTATGGATGTGAGAGTTGGACTGTGAAGAAAGCTGAGCATTGAAGAATTGATGCTTTTGAACTGTGGTGTTGGAAAAGACTCTTGAGAGTCCCTTGGACTGCAAGGAGATCCAACAAGTCCATCCTAAAGGAGATCAGTCCTGGGTGTTTATTGGAAGGACTGATGCTAAAGCTGAAACTCCAATACTTTGGCCACCTCATCGAAGAGTTGACTCATTGGAAAAGACCCTGATGCTGGGAGGGATTGGGGGCAGGAAGAGAAGGGGACGACAGAGGATGAGATGGCTGGATGGCATCACCTACTCGATGGACATGAGTTTGAGTGAACTCCGGGAGTTGGTGATGGACAGGGAGGCCTGGCGTGCTGCAATTCATGGGGTCACAAAGAGTCGTACACCACTGAGCGACTAAACTGAAAACATACTTAGCTCATATTAAAGACATCTATGTAATATATCCTACCTTTTCAAGCTTTCAGGGAAAATTCTGCCAGAATCAGTCAATAGATCTCTTTCTTCTGTCATGTATTTGTCTAGTAGCTGTAGTTTTTAACTTCCTTTACTTTCATACTCTAAGATGCAGTACCATCAATCTTTTTGCCAAATTAGGTTATGAGGAATATATATGATACTAAACAAATACATTCAATATGGTCATTTTCAAAGTATCAGAGTTCTTTTGTAGTTACTAGCTGTTAGTTTTATTTGATGTGATATATAATAAACTTTTTTTTTAAGTGAGATTAACAAATCATATAAACACTCTGAGCATCAGTTTCCTTATAGCAAAATTTCTTTTTAAAAACTTCTTTGCCTGGTGAGGGGGAAGGGTTGGGGTGGCAGGGGAGAACTGACTAACTGCCAGTTTCATTTGCATTGAATTATCAAAGATGTAAACAAACAACTGATAACACTTGGCCCCAGGGGTGAATGGTCATGTGAAGCAGCAATTCAATTCTGTGCTTCATTCCCACCTGATCCACATTTTTTCCCCAAGCAGGAATTCCTAATGAGTTTTTTTTTTTTTTTTATTATGTTCAGTATAATATCACTCAAGGGCCAATTAAAGTAGTGCAACAAAAACAGGGCAGAACACCGAAAACACTAAGGATAAGCCTTTTCTGTTTTTCCAGCCTCTCCCACCTCTCAAGCTTACTTGTTTAGTATGAATCAGAGTAAATGAAGCTTGGAAGTCATTACATTGTGAAAGATGCACAGTAAACATGAAAAGATTATGTCCAAGTTCAGTGGATGTTAGCTGCAAATTTCAAAACCAAATCAGTCTTCCAAGTACCTTGGAAAAAATAGGAAAATCTCAGATGACTGCACACCACAGATATTCAGAACAAGTTTTGCTAGAAGCACAGCTACTAAAAATGGTGCTGGGCTGACATTCTTAAAGAAAGGAGACTGAAAATATTAAAAAAAAAAAAAAAAAAAAAAACCTCCAGAAAACTAGTACAGAAGAATAATTTCAGTTGAGAAATTAGAAGGGATCTGTTTCTTCTACTACTTCGCTTCTTCTCTTTACATATATTTTTTAAAACAATTTATTTATTTATTTGGTTGTCACTAAATGGAAACAGTGACAGACTTTATTTTTTTGGGCTCCAAAATCAATACAGATGGTGACTGCAGCCATGAAATTAAAAGAAGCTTGATCCTTTGAAGAAAAGCTATGACAAACCTAAATAGCATATTAAAAAGCAGAGACGTTACTTTGACATTACAAAGGTCCATCTAGTCAAAGCTGTGGTTTTTCCAGTAGTCATGTATGGATGTGAGAGCTGGACTGTAAAGAAGACTGTGTGCTAAAGAACTGATTCTTTTGAACTGTGGTGTTGGAGAAGACTCTTGAGAGTCCTTGGACTGCAACGAGATCAAACCAGTCAATCCTTAAGGAAATCAACCCTGAATATTCATTGGAAGGACTGATGCTGAAGCAAAGCTCCAATATCTTGGCCACAAGATGCAAAGAACTGACTTATTGGAAAAGACCCTGATGCTGGGAACCACTGAAGACAGGAGAAGAAGGGGAGTACAGAGGATGAGATGGTTGGATGACATCACCAACTCTATGGACCTGAGTTTGAGCAAGCTCCTGGAGTTGGTGATGGACAGGGAAGTCTGGTGTGCTGCAGTCCATGGGGTCGCAAAGAGTCAGACACGACTGAGCAACTGAACTGAACTGATTTGGCTGCACTGGGTCTCAGTTGCAGTGGGATCTATTTCCCTGACCAGGGACTGAACCCAGGCTCCCTGAATTGGGAGCTCAGAGCTTAGCCCTTGGATCACCAGGGAAACCTCATTTTGCTTTTAAATAAACATGTAATATGACATGCCCTGTGCCTCCACCATCTTTAATCCCTTTTTTACTCCAAGTTCTTCTTTGTACTCCATATCCCCTTTGAAACAAAACAAGAGAGGATCACTTTAAGAAAGATCAAAAAAGCCATTCTTGGCTTTTGGGTTTTTAGAATAGGCTTTGAAAAGTCATACAAAAGACAACAATATTTAGAGAAAGCCCTTCTGATATGAATAGCTCTACTTTTGAATATTAAAAGAGCAAGAAACTGATGTGCTGGATGAAGGTTTCAGAGCCTAGAGGAGGAGAGAATTAGAGGAATTCAGCGTTCTCAACCCGCTTGCCCAGATGGAGACCAGATAGATCCCACAGTCAAGGGAGCTTCTGGCTTACTTACCAGATTAGACCCAGGAGAATGGCCAGTTTCCAGAATCTCCCACACCCAAACCCTTGTGCAGCACAGATTCAGGAGAACAGATTTGGCACCAAACCAAGACCAGGCTGCCAGGCAACTTTCCCTCCTCCCTCTGCCAAGAGACTAAAGTCCTCAAGTTGCCGAAGACAGTATTCCTAGGTTTCCAACCTCCAAAAGAGGCCCGCGTGGAGGTGAAAGCACAGCAAGGACCTGGAGGACTCAAAAGAGACGAGGAAGAAAGATCCAGTGTGCGGTCCAAAGATCAGTCAGGAAAACATGCATCCCAAAATGAGGCAGGAGATAGACGGACCCCAAGCTGAGTAGCTGGAGTTCGTCCCCTGTGGACAGATACTTCAAGATGAGGACAACAGCAGGAGAATATTTAGAGGTGCTGAGCCCTGTCCAGATAAAAGATAAAGAGACTACAGTTTCCTCATTCTCAAAGTCAAGGAGACCTTCCCGACTATATATGTACAGAAGGGCTCCTTGCAGATCAAAAAGGAAGGGCTATCACGCCATAGTCAGTGATGTTACCCTGCCCACTTGAATCCATCTTGGCTAAGAGATGAGCACACACCCACGGGAGGATCCTGAGAAATACTACAGATGGACCCAGAGCCAGGCAAATCAAGAGGACTGTCCAGAGGAAACCCAGAAGAAATGCTCCATAAAAGTGATTCAAACTACCCAGAGGGCACAACTCTCTGAATCTGTTCTGTGAGTATATCCACATGTACCTTCTTTCTCCTAATAAACACTTGGTTTCACTACTTTCTGTCTCTTTGTGGGGAATTCATTACAACAAAGCCGATGGGTCAGGGACCCTGTCCCATTGGTCACTGGTCTGGTGGCTAGAATTCAGGGCTCTCACCACTGAGACCTGACTTTAATCTCCGGCTGGGAAAGCAAAATACTGCTTCAAACAGCTGCAGGCGAAGGCCACTCAAAATCAGTAAGATGTCAGAAGAGGTAAATGCAGACAATTCATAAAGAATCTCCTTTGACCAAACCTGACTCAAGCTCTTCTGAATCCTCTTTCTGACCTGGCTTCTGATTGTAGGATTTGATCTTGTTTTGCTTAGTCCAGTTTTAGCAAGAATCCTGCTTAGGTCAGCTTGGTGGAAATCCCCCACTCATGATATCTGATCACATTCCTCATCTGCCACCTTTGACATTCTATCACTCTGATCTGCCATTAGCAACAATCCTACAAATTTTGCTTTACCAGAATCCCCCTTTTCCTTGATGTTTACTCTTAGTAATTTTTCATCCACTGACCCCTAACTCTGGTCCTGTCTACAAATCCCCACTTGTCCTTGCTGTTTTGGGTTTGCCAAAAATTCACTTGAGTTTTTCCATAATATCTCACGGAAAAACCTGAATTTTTTGACCAACCCAGTGTGTAACTACTGAGGTTTCTCTTCCCCTATTGTAATAGTTCTGGAATAAAATTTGTCTTTATGCCTTTAACTTCTGTCTGGCTCTGGTTTTCTTTGATGTCTTTCAGTTCCTGACAGCAAACTCAAAAGAGAATGCCCAAGGACCCAATGTTTCCTCCCCCTCAGGTGAGTGTCCCAAAGATACACAGCCCTGGGAGTAAGAGGGTAAGCTTTGAATTCGAACTTAACCACAAAGATTTATCCTGTACTCAAATGTTTCAGGTCCTGTTCTGGGAACTAATGATACATCACTGAATAACATGGATAAACAATCTATTTTTATAGATAATTATGTTTAGATGAAGACCAAGGCAGTAAGCAAAATAAACATAATAGTATGTTAGACGATATTTAAATACTATCAGAAAAAAATCAAGTAGAAAAGGGGACAGGAGAGAAAGCACAATTTTAAATAGGCTGCAATTTTAAGGAGGCAGAGAAAGACAGCTTTCAGAAGATGACCTTTGAAATCAAAACATAAAGGTGAGAATAAACACAGAAAACTGTGATTTCAATTGAGTTTGCACTGAACAGACTAGGACTAGGTTTTCACTAACAAGCTGCAATCTGGCTGCAAGGCCCATTGGGTTTAAATAGGAAATTAAGTCCAATGAGAACAAATGAAGAACATTACATGCTGGCACATTTTAAAATTTGTGGTCTGTGAAATTTACTCGCTACAAATAAAAAGAGTATATAAATATTTCTTTCTTCACAATCACAGTGCCTCGTACTTCTGGAAAGAAAATCCAGCTGCATTTGTAACACTTTTTCATTTAGGTAAATATTTATAGACACTGAATTTTGTGTGTGGGCTTGTGTCTATATGCACTACATAAATATGGGTCTGCATATTCTGGATCCATCTAAGCATTCATTTCTGAAAGTCATTTAAAATGTATACACATACATGAACACCGAGAATATCATTTTTAACCTTGTATCTGCCCCAATACGCCTGAGAGATACCAGTTACACTTCAACTTCACATCACTATAGTGGTTTTACATCATCAGAGTGAGACTGTGGTGCAGGAGGGAGGGAATTTAGCACTAGTCTTAAATACTTCTCAAATAATTCTAATATACTTTTTCATAACTCAGCACTATCTCTTACTTCCCAGTGATATATAAAGCAACCAGGTTCTGACCTACTACATTTGGGGTTGACTTAACAGCAGATAATTGCTAACAAAGTGTGAATAACAGGTGTTGGTACTCAGATAAGAACTGCACTTTCATTTAAACTTTCAGATTTTAAAAAAATTCTCAGTTACTCAGGGATATAGATATTGTGAACCACAGTATCTGGGAATGTGTCCCTTTTCAGTTGTGTTTTACTTTATTCCTTCAGCAGTTGGACTCTGCTCATCAAACTCTGCAGTGGGTCAAGAGTTAATTTTATAACCAATGTGGCAAGATTTACAAACTTAAGAATAGACAGTAATGTGCTGTACTATTCAGTTGCCTGCTGGTTTGTTGAGAGAGGAGGGTGAGGAGGAAGAGGGAGAAGAAGGAAAACAACTACAATGAATCACATATTCTGTAAAAGTCCTCACAGATTTTTAGAGAGATGATCTGTATTATCAGGGAAAAAAACCAACACTCAGATTGCCTATTTTCAAAAAGGGAACGAAGCACATCATTCCAACTACAGTTTGAATCTACATGTGTTGTTAAATCTGAAATGGATCTCCTGTAGGCAGTGTACAGTTAGGTCTTTTTTTTTTTTTAATTCATCCAACTGTTCTATACTTTTTGAATGGTGAATTTAATCCATTTACATTTAGAGTAATTATTGACATGCAAAAGCATACTAACGCCATCCTATTAATTGCTCTCTGGTTACTTTTTATTTCCATTGTTTCTTTTTCCTTCTGTCTGTGTCAACATCCATAAATTATTTTCCATGTTGGTATGCTTTGTTTTCTGTTTCTTGGTCTTTGTGAATCCATCCTAGGTTTTCCTTTTGTGGTAACCTTGCAAATTACATAAAATATCATACAGATAAAATAGTCCATTTTAGGCTAATAGCAACTCACCTATAAAGGATCCAACTTTTTCTCCTCTCTTTTACATTACTGATGATACAATTTACTTCTTTTGATGTCCTGCATTCATTAATAATTTATATTTATAGTATCTATAATTCTTTTTACAGGCTTTCCTTGTAGCTCAGTCAGTAAACAGTCTGACTGCAATGCAGGAGACCTGGGTTCGATCCCTGGGTCAGGAAGATACCCTGGCAACCCATTCCAGTATTCTGGCCTGAAGAATCCCATGGACAGAGAAGCCTGGCAGGCTACAGTCTATGGGGTCACAAGAGTCATACAAGACTGAGACTAAACACACATAATTCTTTTACTATTTTCTTCCTTTAACTTTTGTACTACAGTGAAGTGATTGATACACCACCCTAATACTTCTCTACATCAGACTGTCTTTGTTTCTCTAACACCAGTGTAGTGTGTATTTTTGTATGTTGTTTTGTTGCTGATCAGCATCTTTTCATTTCAGCTTGAAGAATTCCTTTCAACATTTCCTGCAAGGCAGGTCTATTGGTGGTGAACTCCCTCAGCTTTCCTCTGGGAAAGGCTTTACATCTCCTTGATATCTGTAAGGCAACTTTGTTGCATAAAGTATTCTTGGCTGGCAATTTTTATTTCTCAACACTTTGAACATGTCATTCCATCCTCTCTTGCCCCATAGAGTTTCTGTTGAGAAATCAATTAATAGCTTAATGGGATCCCTTTGTAGGTCACTTTTTTTCCCCCTAGTTTTATGTAGGATGATTTCTTTCTCATTGATTTTTGACAGTTTCACTGTCATGCATCTTGGAGAAGGTCTTTTTACATTGAGATAATAGGGCATTCTTTTAGCTTTATGGACCTGTATGTCCAAGTCTTTCCCTAAGCCTGAGATGATCACAAATATAGTTTCTTTAAATGAATTCCGTGTCTCCATCTCCCTCTCCTATCCTGAAACCCAATTATTCAGATATTTGTGTTTCTGATAGAATATGATAGTTTTTATAGGCCTTCATCATTCTTTTAATCTTAAGTGTCCCCTCCTCTGGTAACTGCATTATTTCTTTATTCTTATCCTCCAGGTCATTACTCTTTATTCTACTTGGTCTGCTCTGCTACAGATGCTATCTGTTACATTTGACACTTGATTCATTGAATACTTTAGTTACAGTGTTTCTGTTTGTTTCCTTTTATACAATAGGCCCCCTACATACAAATGAGTTCTATTAGGACTGAGTTTGTAAGTCCAAAAAAGTTAGCCCAGGTATCTATCTAACACAATCGCTATATGGTACTGTAATAATATTTTCACACAAATAATACATGAAAAACAAACACAAAAAATAAAGAAAAGATTTTTAATCTTACAGTACAGTACCTTGAGGGCTTCCTAGGTGGTGCTAGTGGTAAAGAACCTGCCTACCAATACAGGAGACATGAAACACAGGTTTGATCCCTGGGTCAGGAAGATCCCCTAGAGAAGTGCATGGCAACCCACTCCAGTATTGTTGCCTGGAGAACCCCATAGACAGAGGAGCCCGGCAGGTCGAGGTTCATAGAGTCATAAAGAGCTGGACACAACTGAAGCAACTTAGCAATCAAGCAGGCACAGTACCTTGAAAAGTATAGTAGTCCAATAGTGGGCATACAGGGGCTGGCATCAAGTGAACAGGCAAGAAGAATTACTGACTGGAGGAGGGAGAGGGGGCAGGAGACAGTAGAGCTGAAGGATTGTTAGCAACAGGAGACAGAGGGGAGAGCATGCTGCAATTTCACTAATGCCTGACATTTGATGGCACAGGTTCTGGTTCCTTGCTGGAACTAGATACACATCTGCATCTTTGAACGTTTGTAACTTGAAGGTTTATATATGCAGGACTTACTGTATATGGTTTTGGTCTCAAAAATTAGTCGTACACTTTATACAACTTTGTACAATGTGTTTTTAATACCTTTCTTAAAATGGAGGACCTGAGTAAAAATGTTTGTTGGCCTAAAGGATCTGCTAGAATTTGCATTTGCATAGCAAGCACACTATTTATACTTTATGTTTATCTGGGGTGACGGAAGAAAATTATGGAATAGCTACGTGTACCTTGGTTTTCCCATGTGGCTCAGATGGTAAAAAACCCGCCTGCATTGCAGGAGACCTGGGTTCGATTCCTGGGTTGGGAATATCCCCTGGAGAAGGGAAAGGCTACCCACTTCAGTATTCTGGCCTGGAGAAGTCCATGGACTGTATAGGCTATGGGGTCGCAAAGAGTCGGACACGACTGAGCGACTTGCACTCATTCACTCATGCGTACTTTGTTTTCATCTCCATGATAGTAACTTGGCAAACTTCCAGGCATGCTATTTATGAGACACAGGCCCCAAAAGAGTGGTTTGAATACTTAACAAAAAAGTAACATAATGAAACAGCTATAATTCATTAAGCACTTATTTAATCCCTAAAACTTCCCTTATTAATACCTGTGAGGGGGTAAGAAAGCTGAAGTTTTAAGAAGTTAAAACAAGGTCACAGAGGCTGCAGTACAGTAGGCAAAATAATTCCCAGAGCATCCCATGGCTCAGTTTTCTCATCTTAAAGTGGGCATGGTAACACTGACTTCATAACTCCTCCTCAAATAGACTTTCTTTGTGAAAATGAATAAAACGATACATTTTCTGATGAAAAGTGGGAAACCACATACAATAAGGATGTGGACACGTGTGCTCACACACACACAAGGAAAATAACCTACTCATAACATACTATCAAATATTTTGTGAGCCTGTTTCCCCTTTGGGCACTGTGATGGAAACTCTCACCCCACCACCATAAACTCGATGAAGCCCCTACATTAATGCAGCATGTTTCAATGCTGAATCTGAATTTTACAGCTTATGTGTAAGCAAGGAATCTAGGATTCCATTGCGAGTCCTGTGGGTGCAGTCACACTAAAGTAAAGCATGGACCGTCTAACATTGCTCAGACATTCAACTTACTTCTTTGGCAGCTTCATTTTTTTCACTTTTTCTTCAGCGTGTTCATCTGATATACCCACATGACATCCTAAAGCCAACAACGTCCTGGAAAACAAAACCAAACATAAGTTGCAATAATCCCTTCCCTGTGTCCACAATAATCCAATGTAATAGCAGCTGGGAATGAGGTACAACAGTCCCCCTTATATGCAGAGAGGTCTTTTGCTTTCAAGCAAAAGGAAAGCTTACTTACTTGTAAATTATTTACTACTGAGTAATGAGTACGACATTTGAAAATTGAACGTTTCAAAAACAAAAAGGAAAATATTGAAAAGTCTCTCTCCAATCCTGTCTCTGCAACTTCTGTTCCTTTCCCTAAAAGAACTGGTTGCTACTAATTATTGGCTGTCCTGCTAGAATCTATGCATATTCTAAAGCAGATTTGTGTGTGTGTGTGTTTGTGCATGTTGGTGCTTTCCTTCTACTCAATGGTTAGCTGTAAGAGACAGTTTTCCATAATTTTCTATCTTGACTTCACAATATAATTTTGATACACAATGTGACTTTGATCACTATCCTTCATATACAGCTGGTTTATTTTTCAACAGTTCTGAAGTGTTTCATTGACTGGATATGTCACAGTGTTTAACCCAATTTTCTGTTCATAATTTTTGTTATTACAAACAGTGCTGCAATGAATAACCTCATACATTGAACATATGCACTGTAACTTACAGAATGTAGTACCGAATGAAGCAGGGCAAAGGATAATAGAGTTTTGCCAAGAGAACGCACTGGTCATAGCAAACACCTCTTCCAGCAACACAAGAGAAGACTCTACACATGGACATCACCAGATGGTCAATACCAAAATCAGATTGATTATATTCTTTGCAGCAAAAGATAGAGAAGCTCTATACAGTCAGTAAAAATAAGAACGGCAGCTGATTGTGGCTCAGATCATGAACTTCTTATTGGAAAATTCAGACAAATTGAAGAAAGTAAGGAAAACCACTAGACCATTCAGGTATTACCTAAATCAAATCCCTTACAATTATACAGTGGAAGTGAGAAATATATACAAGGGATTAAATCTGATAGACAGAGTATCTGAAGAACTATGGAAGGAGGTTTGTGCACAGGAGGGAGAGATCGGGAACATTCCCAAGAAAAAGAAATGCAAAAAAAGCAAAATAGTTGTCTGAGGAGGCCTTACAAATAGCTGTGAAAAGAGAAAAGCAAAAGGCAAAGGAAAAGAGGAAAGACATATCCATTTGAAATGCAGAGTTCCAAAGAAGAGCAAGGAAGAAAGTCTTCCTCAGTGATCAATGCAGAGAAATAGAGGGAAACAATAGTATAGGAAAGACTAGAGATCTCTTCAAGAGAGTTAGAGATACCAGGGGAACACTAATAATAAGCAAAGATGGGCACAATAACGGACAGAAATGGTATGCACCTAACAGAAGCAGAAGATATTAAGAGGTGGCAAGAATACACAGAAGAACTGCACAAAAAAGATCTTCACAACCCAGATAATCATGATGGTGTGATCACTCACCTAGAGCCAGCCATCCTGGAATGCGAAGTCCAGTGGGCCTTAGGAAGCATCACTACGAACAAAGCTAGTGGAGGTGATAGAATTCCAGTTGAGCTATTTCAAATCCTAAAAGATGATGCTGTGAAATTGCTGCACTCAATATGCCAACAAATTTGGAAGACTCAGCAGTGGCCACAGGACTGGAAAAGGTCAGTTTTCATTCCAATCTCAAAGAAAGGCAATGTCAAAGAATGCTCAAACTACTGGACAATTGCACTCATTTCACACGCTAGTAAAGTAATGCTCAAAATTCTCCAAGCCAGGCTTCAACAGTACATGAACTGTGAACTTCCAGAAGTTCAACATGGATTTTAAAAAGGCAGAGAACCAGAGATCAAATGGCCACATCCATTTGATCATCGTAAAAGCAAGAAAGTTCCAGAAAAACATATATTTCTGCTTTATTGACTATGCCAAAGCCTTTGACTGTGTCGATCACAAACAGTGGGAAAATTATTTAAGAGATGGGAATACCAGACCACCTGGCCTGCCTCTTGAGAAACCTATATGTAGGTCAGGAAGCAAGTCAGAACTGGACAGGGAACAACAGACTGGTTCCAAATCAGGACAGGAGTACATCAAGTACAACAATATACATCAAGGCTGTATATTGTTACCTTGCTTATTTAACTTATATGCAGACTACATCATGAGAAACGCTGGGCTGGATGAAGCAAAAGCTAGAATCAAGATTGCCAGGAGAAATATCAATAACCTCAGATAGGTAGGTGACACCACCCTTATGGCAGAAAGTGAGGAACTAAAGAGCCTCTTCATGAAAGTGAAAGAGGAGAGTGAAAAAGTTGGCTTAAAACTCAATATTCAGAAAACTAAGATCGTGGCATCTGGTCCCATCACTTAATGGCAAACAGATGGGGAAACAATTCGAAACAGTGACAGCCTTTATTTTTTTGGTCTCCCAAAATTATTGCAGATGGTGACTGCAGCCATGAAATTAGAAGATGCTTGCTCCTTGGAAGAAAACTTATGACCAACCTAGACAGCATATTAAATGCAGAGACATTACTTTGTCAACAAAGGTCCATCTAGTCAAAGCTACAGTTTTTCCAGTAGTCATGTATGAATGTGAGAGTTGGACTATAAAGAAAAATGAGTGCCAAAGAATTGATGCTTTTGACCTGTGGTGTTGGAGAAGACTCTTGAGAGTCCCTTGGACTGGAAGGAAATCAAACCAGTCCATCCTAAAGGAAATCAGTCCTGAATACTCACTGGAAGGACTGATGCTGAAGCTGAAACTCCAATACTTTGGCCACCTGATGCGAAGAACTAACTCATTTGAAAAGACCCTGATGCTGGGAAAGATTGAAAGCACAAGGGGACGACAGAGGATGAGATGGTTGGACAGCATCACCAACTCAACAGACATGAGTCTGAGTAAACTCCAGGAGTTGGTGATGGACAGGGAGACCTGGCGTGCTGCAGTCAATGGGGTCACAAAGAGTCAGACACAACTGAGTGACTGAACTGAACTGAAATGTAACCTTCATCTGTAGGATAAATTCCTAGACAGGCAATTACTGGGTCACAGGGGATATACATTTTAGAGTTTGACAAATATTGTCAAATGTCTTTAAAGCTGGTAATCATTTATATTCTCATAAGCAAAGGATGACACTGCCTATTTCCCATGCCTGTTCCAGCAGAGTTGTCCATTAATATGCTAATGAGATCTCATTTATAGTTTTAATTTGCATTTTTCTTAATACAATTGCATTTGAGCACCTTTTTCCTCTGCTTTATGGATATCTGTACTTCCTTTCTTCTATGAAAATATTCCTTTTTCACTTTTCTGTTAGATTTGGGCTTTATTGTTGCAGTTTATAATCTCTTCAAATACACAAGTTAAAAATACTATATAATACTTAGAGATTGGGCTTCCCTGGTAGCTCAGTTAGTAAAGAAACCACCTGCAATGCAATTATCTTCCTGCAATGCAGGAGACCTGGGTTTGATTCCTGGGTCAGAAATATCTCCTGGGGAAGGAAATGGCAACCCACTCTAATATTCTTGCCTGGGAAATCTCATGGACAGAGAAGCTTGACAGGCTACAGTCCATGGGGTCACAAAGAGTCTGACACCACAGAGCTACTGAACCACCACCAGAAAGAGATTACCCATTTGTTAAATTGTTTCAAGGAAATATCCATGCTTTTTAAACAAGGATCTGCTGCTGCTGCTAAGTCGCTTCAGTCGTGTCCAACTCTGTGCGACCCCAAAGACGGCAGCCCACCAGGCTCCCCCGTCCCTGGGATTCTCCAGGTAAGAACACTGGAGTGGGTTGCCATTTCCTTCTCCAATGCATGAAAGTGAAAAGTGAAAGTGAAGTCACTCAGTCGTGTCCGACTCTTAGCGACCCCAAGGATTGCAGCCTACCAGGCTCCTCCGCCCATGGGATTTTCCAGGCAAAAGGACTGGAGTGGGGTGCCATTGCCTTCTCCTAAACAAGAGTTAGGGAGGCCATATATTGTCAGGAAGCATTTAACAGGAGGCTTCCTGTGTGCTGTTTTGGATCTGTCAGGAATTCTCAGTTCCTGATTAATTCCTGAATACAAGAATTAAGAGGAGAGGCAAACCTCTCCAGGGGGCTGAGGAATTCAGGCATTTCCTTCATTAGTTTTTCTATACTGTGATTAAGTACCTTCTTCCTTCTTGTGAACCATACGGTAAAAGTGATTGTTTACAACTCTCTCTTTCTTTAATATGGATCGCCTATGTTTTCTAAGTCTGGAATTTTAATATTTATCTTTGCTGAGAATAACTACCTTGTAAAACAGTATATATGCCCACACCATGTTGATTAAAACACCATTGCTCCATCAGAGCTCTGGCCCCCGTGTCTGTCTTTCTCTCTCTCTCTCCCTCTCTTTTTCAGGCTGATCCCCTGGAGCGCAGAGGCTCTCTGAGTTCACTTTCCTGCCCGGGCTTCTAAGACCCTCTCAAGAAGGCGCTCTGTGCCTTCACCCCATCGAGAGGGCACCTGAGGCCTTCGTGAACAGAGCAAGCCCTGTGCAGGGGCTTTATTGGCTTTCTGCATAAACCAAGGAATATCAGCTTCCTTCCCTCTACTTTCTTATCGGTCGACTACGGACCACCAGGTTCCAGTCCATTAAAGGACCTCAACAATATATATTAAGACTAAGCCTTTATTTCCCAGATGGATACTCAGTCACCCATAAAATATTTACTGAATAATCCATTTAAAAAATTTATTGGAGTATAGTTGCTTTACATGTTAGCTCCTGCCATACAGCAAAATGAATCAGCTATATGTATATGCATAACCCCTGTTTATTGGATTTCCTTCTCATTCTGGCCACTATGGAGAATAGTATGGAGGTTTCTTTAAAAAAGTAAAATAGAACTTCCATATGACCCAGCAATCCCACTCCTGGGCATGTACCCAGAGAAAACCTTAATCCAAAAGATACATGCACCCCAAAGTTCACTGTAGTGCTATTTACAATAGCCAGGGCATAAAAGCCACCTAAAGGTCCATCAACAGAGGAATGGATAAAGAAGGTGTAATATACATATAGGGAAATTACTCAGCCATAGAAAAGGAATGAAACTGTGCCATTTGCAGAGACACGGATGGACCAAGAGACTGTCGTATAGAGTGACATTAGTCAGAAAGGGAAAACAAATATCATATATTAATGCATATATATGGAATCTAGAAAAATGGTACAGATGAACAAGTCATTTTTAACACTGATTTGAAATGCTACTTTTCTGATATACTTAAGCCCCCTTATGCTTTTAAATCCTTTTCTGGACTTTCTAGTCTAGAAAAATCTCCTTTTTACATAATAAATTGGGATTCCAATTTGCCAATAACAGTGTTTCCATTGGTTAGACACTCCATATTGTTTTTTTTACTCTCTTTAATGAATTACCTTTTGTTGATTTTCCCAAGAAAGGCCATCATCATTCACATTTAGAGTTCATCCTTAAAAGTCCCCAGACTTAGGCAGAATAACATCCTTCAGTATTCCTGATAATGAGTGGTTCTACCTACTTCAATAGAATAAGATGCAATGGCATAAACTTTTTGGATGACAATTTCTAATGTCTGGTCAGTTCCAAAAGGAACAGTCAAGTATCTAAAATCCATTTATACTTATCCTCCTTAACATTTAAAAAAGTGACAATCTGGAGACAGATATAGATACACACACTTAAATATCCTGTTATTAAGTTAAATTTTAGATTATATATGGAAAAAGTGAGATTGACTGTTAAACTGCAAGACCAGGAACTAACTGAAGCTGTACAGTTTGTTAAAACATGTGCCAAATAAGGGGCTTCCCTGGTGGCTCAGTGGTAAAGAATCTGCCTGCTAATGCAGGAGACACGGGTTTGATCCCTGATCCAGGGAGATCCCACATGCTGCAGGGCAACTAAGCCTGTGGACCACAACTACTAATCCTGTGCTCTAGAGCCCAGGAAACGTGACTACTGAAGCCTGTGTGCCTAGAGTTTGTGCTCCACAAAAGAGAAGCCACCTCAATGAGAAGCCCACACACCACAATTAGAGAAAGCCCATGCAACAACGAAGACCCAGCACAGCCAAAAATAAATAAATGAAATTATTAAAAAAAAAAAAGAATGTGCCAGTTAAAATGAGATAGAAATGAGATAAAATGAGCAATAGAAAAATAGAAAATTGACTCAGAACAAACGCAGGTTATGCTTGTTCAAACACTGCCCAAGGAACAGGAAGTTCCCTACCATCATCTTCCATACATTTACCTACTCAGTAAGCATCTTTTGAATTCCACTGTGTGCCAGGTCCCGTGCTAAGTTTTGGGATAAGCTAATAGGCCAGTGAGGACCAAGACAAAAGTTAATTATAAGGCAGTGTCTTGCTTGTGGTGACAAATATATAGGGGTATGAAAGGGTCAAGCAGGATACCAAACCAGCTCTTATGGAACTCAAGGATGACAATAATATTGAGATTTATCTCAAATCCAGGTTACTAAACTTCCAAGTACATGCCTACCAAGAAATCTGATTAGAACATAGAAACCCCCGCTTAATACATTAAGTAAGGTTAATGACTATCGTTGAATGACCGTCACTACAATCCAGTTTTAGAATACTTCCGTTACTCCATCAGATTCTCCAAGCTTGTTTGCAGTCATTCATCATTCCCACTCCAAGCAATCATTAATCTGTTTTCTGTCTCCATAGAATTTCCTTTTCTGAATATTTCATATGAATAGAATAATATTACATCTTTCATGTCAGGTTCCTTTGACTTAGCATGATGTCTTTCAGGTTTATCCATGTTGTAGTGTATATTAATAGTATATTTCCTTTTATTACTCAATAGTATTACATTGTATGACTGTACCACATTTTGTTTATCCATTCATCAGTTTATTGAAATTTGCAGTTTCCAGTTTGGGGCTGTTACGTATGATGATTCTATGGACACACTTTGATGAACATTCATGTACAAGTCTTTGTGTCAAGATAGGCTTTTATTTCTCTTGTGTGGGTATGTAGGAGGGGAACTGCTTTGTTGTCATTCAGTCACTCAGTCATGTCTGAGTCTTTGTGACCCCATGGACTACAGCACAGTAGACTTCTCTGTCCTGCACCATCTCCCAAAGCTTGCTCAAACCCATGTCCACTGAGTCAGTGATGCCATCCGGTCACCTCGTCCTCTGTTGTCCCTAGTCTGTCACTGTTTCCCCATCTATTTGCCATGAACTGATGGGACCAGATGCTAGGATCTTAGTTTTTTGAATGGTGAGTTTTAAGTCAGCTTTTTCACTCTCTTATTTCACCCTCAAAGAGGCTCTTTAGTTCCTCTTCACTTTCTGCCATAAGGGTGGTGTCATCTGCATTTCTGAGGTTATTGATATTTCTCCCACTAGGCTGTATCATAAATTTATATTTAACCTTTTAAGAAACCACCAAGTGGCAGGGCCATTTTACATACCCACCTGAAATACATGTAGAGTTCAGTGTTTTTCTACATTTACAACAATACTGAGTGTATCTGTCATTTTGATTATGAGCATTCTAGTATGTGTGGTTGTATCTCATTATGATTTAATTTGCATTTTCATAATGACTAATGATGTTGAGTATCTTTTCATGCATGTATTAGGCATTTACATATCTTTATTAAAATATGTTCTCAAATGTTTTGTCCATTTTTAACTGGGCTGTGTGTATTTTTATTATGTAACTGTAAGAGTTACCTATATATTCTGGGTACAAGTTCTTTATTGGCACATGTAAGATTTACCACAAATCCAACAAATGTAAACTTACATGATTTATAAATAATCTCCCACTCTGTGCCCTATGTCTTCATTTTCTACATGATTTCTTTTGTAGTACAAAAGATTCTACTTTCAATGAGATTCGAAGTATTGATTTTGTTTTCTTTTACAGATATTTTTGATACTATATCTAAGCACTTTATGTCTAATTCAAGGAGATTTTTGAATGAGAACAACAAATCTTTTAAGAAATCTATGTAATACTATTAACCACACCAAGTTCTTTGAGTAAGAACTCTTTTGTCTTTATATGATCTTTTTTAAAAATTGGGGTATAGTTGCTTTATAATGTTGTGTTAGTTTCTGCTGTACAACAAACTGAATCCACTATATGTATACATATTTCCCCTCCCTCTGGAGTCTCCCTCCCACATAACCCCCATTCATTCAATCTATCTGGGTCACCACAGAGCATTAAACTTAAAAGCTTTTGCACAGCAAAGAAAACCATAAATGAATTGAAAAGACAACCCTCAGAATGGGAGCAAATATTTGCAAATGAAGCAACTAACAAGGGATCAATCTTTAAAATGCACAAACAGCTCATGAAGTTCAATATCAAAGAAACAAACAATCCAATCAAAAAATGAGTGGAAGACCTAAACAGACATTTCACCAAGGAAGACATATAGATGGTCTTTATGTAATCTTTATTAAGACAATTCTATTTGACTTAATACTGTTCAATTCACACATTTTAAATGGTTTTAAGGTCTGCAGAAGACTGGGAGAGAGCAGTGTGAGCTGTGAAGCTTGTGCAGAGGTTAACAGACAAGAACAGAGTACGGGAAGTGGAAAAGGATGTGCTAGGGGTCAGCTCTCCATCTGATTCCTCTGTCTCCCACAGTAACTTACATATGCATTCAGTACATCTTGACTATAAGATTAAGGGGCAATAATAGGCTCATGTGGCATTTTATTACTTCAAGTATAAGGCCACCAACAAGAAGAGGAGACAGACTGGCACAAAGCCACAGAGAGAACAGAAGGCACCCTGTTTCTATGATAAGCATTTGCTATGTACAAGCCTGCCTAGAGACTGAGTTTATTGCTTATGTGTTGCTTCATTCATTTGACAAATATTACTGAGCTCTGTGTAAAGTTCAGATGATGGTGACTAAAATCAAGTGAGATGCCTGCCCTCAAGAAACTTAGGTCTGGGACTTCCCTGATGATCCAGTGGTTAAAAATCTTCCTTGCAATGCAAGGGGACATGGGTTTGAGCCCTGATCAGGGAACTAAGATTCCACATGCCTCAGAGCAAGTGGGCCCTTATGCTGTAACTACAGCGCCCTCACACCACAATGAAAGATCTGCAACATGCAACAAAGATTGTGAATGCTGCAACTCAGCCAAAGACCCGACTCAGCCAAATAAATAAATGAATAAATTTAAAAAAAAATTAAGAAACAAAAAAACTTATATAATAGGTCTGGTAGAGTACAGCAGCCATCCTGTGATTATACATAGAAAGATTCTCTGCTGAGAGATACCAAAGGGCTGAGTGCCTGTCAAAGGGGGCTTTATTGAGTCAAGCAGCTCAGCAAATGCTGCCTGAAGTGACCTGAGATATAAAGGATAAGTACAGGGCCTGGAAGAGAGCATTACACAAAGCGGATACAAAGGGGAAAGGAACATGCAAAGAGGCAAAACAAAGGCTAGTGTGATATCAAGCAAGGGAAAATAAAAGCAGCCTCCTATAAGATGATGCTGGCTGGAAGGGAAGGACCTTGAAGGACCATTCAGCAAATTAGGGTATTGTCTTCATCTCAGGAGCAATAAGAAGGAATTCAAATAGGGAGAATGGTATAACCTAAATGTTTAGAAAAAGTTCAGCAGGCTACAGAGGGCAGAATGGTAAGAGAAGAGCTAGGTTAATATTTCAACTGTATCTGTTAGGATAGTTTTATAGTTTCAGGTGGGGCATAGCGGTAGCTAAGGCTAAAGACATGGAAGCAACCTAAATGTCCATTAACAGATGAATGGATAGAGAAGATGTGATACACACACACACACACACACAATGGAACAGTTACACAGCAATAAAAAAAAGGATGAAATAAGCTATTTGCAGCATCACGGATGGACCTAGAGATTATCATACTAAGTGAAATAAGTCAGAAAGAGAAGACAACTACCTTATGATATCACTTATATGTGGAATCTAAAATATGACACAGAGGAACAGACCCACAGACATGGAAAACAAACTTATGGCTAGCAAAGGGGAAAGGAGGGGAGGGATAAATTAGGAGGTTGGGGTTCATGTATACAAAATACATACAAAATTCATGTATACACTAATACATACAAAATAGATAACCAACAAGGACCTACTTATAGCACAGGAAACTATACTTAATATTTTACAGTAACCTATAAGGGAAAAAAAATCTGAAAAAGACTATATGTGTGTGTGTGTGTGTGTGTGTGTGTGTAGATAACTGAATCCCTGTGCTGTACTCCTGAAACTAATACAACATTGTACATCAATTATACCTCAATTTTAAAAAAAAGGCAGCTTAGGCTAGGGTGGTACAGTGCTGCTTTGAAAGAGGATGTCAGAATTTCTGCAGTGCTGTACAATGTACAGACGACCATTCAAATCTGGACGTTAGCTGTCTTCGTCAACCATCGGCCAGACAAAAATCACATAAAGTGCAACAACAAAAAAAAAATCATATTCACATGAAATCACTACAAATCCAAAATAAGGAATATTCTGAAATAATCGGTTGCTTATTTTTTACTTGGCACTCCTCAGGATTTAATGAGTAAAGTTGCTAATCTCCCCCATAGTTTATATAAAAAAGAAAAAACATCTAAACTCTATAGAGTGCTTCTTCTCTTAGACATGATGGTACTAGAGGCTTTATCAGTTGGGTGTCATTTAGTCTTTTTACTACAATTTCATGAAGTAGATATACTAATATCCTCATTTTAAACTGATGCTATTAATAGAAAGTCTAAGGTTCAGAGATACTAAGATTCCCTCTGGAGAAGCAAGTCCTTAAATCCTATCCATCCAATCATCTAGATTCCTTGTTCTTACCCAGTCTGTTCTAGTGCCTGTAACTAACCAAGTGAATAAAAGAAACACAGAAAGTACTATACTTTCTTTAAACTACTGAAATTGGGCATAGTTTGAATTTTGGATAATAAGAGCTCTATTTTAAATTTTAAAGAAACAAGTGAAATGAGTTCATCATAACACCATGTAAATATTAAGAATGAGTTCTTGCAAAGGTTTATTAGCATTCAGCACAGGCAACAGCACCATGTGTGCAGTCTTATGATTAATCAAACCAGCCACCAGGAACTGAAAGGAACGAGACTGGGTTATGTGTAGCAGTCAAAGGCTCAACATGCCAAATGTGAATATGCAGACTTCTACATTACAAGTTACCCAGGATTTGCCTAACTGGCTTAGCTGTCAATTGTTAAAATTACAGGGAAGGTACCACAAATTTAATGAAATTATCTTAGGCCATGAACTTTCAATAAAAGCATTTTGTTTTAAGAGATGGATAAATAATGGGCTGTCATGAATTACCAAGCTAAATGTACAAGCCTCACATCAAGATCACAGAGGAAGACAGGAGATGCGAAAAGGAGGTACACGGGTCTCAGTGATGTGTTCTGCGGTCCTCATTACAGAAAAGCTTCGTCATTAGTTACCTGTAGTGGTTTCTACATTTACTTGATTTGTATTCATATATTCCTTTCCCTTTTAAGTTACTAGTAGAGCCTAAACTCCAGAGAAGCCAATGACACCCCACTTCAGTACTCTTGCCTGGAAAATCCCATGGACGGAGGAGCCTGGTAGGCTGCAGTCCATGGGTCGCAAAGAGTCAGACATGACTGAGCAACTTCACTTTCACTTTTCACTTTCATGCATTGAAGAAAGAAATGGCAACCCACTCCAGTGTTCTTGCCTGGAGAATCCCAGGCATGGGGGAGCCTGGTGGGCTACCATCTATGGGATCGCACAGAGTCGGACACGACTGAAGCGACTTAGCAGCAGCAGCAGCAGAGCCTAAACTCAAGGCACTATTTACTTATTTATTTTCATAATGAAAATCACTACATCATCTTTGCAGATATATACCTGGACTGGAGTCGTAGAACTTGAAACAGTGTTTATGTTCTAGATCTTTGGTAAAATACTTTCAATAGAAATAGCTCTTTTCACTTAACAGAACTGAAACAAAACAAAAATAGGAAAAAAAGTATTGTTTCATTCCTAACATAAGCAGGTATTAGGATAAGTGATCTACTGGAACAAATCCAGTTCTTCAAGTCCAACAAGGATAGAAAAGCACAAAACTATATACTCAGTAGGAGAAGGCAGTGGCACCCCACTCCAGTGCTCTTGCCTGGAAAATCCCATGGACAGAGGAGCCTGATAGGCTGCAGTCCATGGGGTTGTGAAGAGTTGGACACGACTGAGTGATTTCACTTTCACTTTTCACTTTCATGCATTGGAGAAGGAAATGGCAACCCACTCCAGCGTTCTTGCCTGGAGAATCCCAGGGACGGCAGAGCCTGGTGGGCTGCTGTCTCTGGGGTCGCACATAGTTAGACACGACTGAAGCAACTTAGCAGCAGCATATACTTAGTAAGTACTTTGTAAGTACTTGCTATTTGACAACTGTCTAACCATTACTGAGTTAGTGAAAGGATCCCATTTTCTGATCATGTATCAGCAAGTCTTATAGTGAAAAACAGTTCTAGATGGGAAGCTAGAGAAACTGGACCCCTGTTCTAGCACAGCTGCTAACTAACTGTCAAGGCATTTGACAACTCCATGAGAATCCTCAGCTGTGACATCACTGGTAAATCTGAAATAATAACACACAGCCCAGGGTGTTATTAGGAAGATTAACCCAATATCTGTAAGTGAAAAGAAAAAGCTCTAAATAAATACATATAATAATCAGTATAAAGTAGCACATGGTATTACTACTAACACTAATAGTGCATGTCATTATTCAAAGCTCAACGCAATACCTTAAGTGGTATAAAAATTCTGAAACAGTCGTTTTCATATCTTTGCTTATCTTGTCACACACCAGTAACAATTTATGACTGACAATCTCGGAAGTACTGAATACAATGGCAAAATCCTTATATTCCCAAATACCCACAAACATCCATAGAGTACCCTTTAGGAAACACAGAGAGCACAAAGTCATAAAGTAACATGCTCAATGCCTAGTCCAAAAAATACTGATTGAATCCACCAATGCATTATGAAAAAAATCTAACTGGAGCTAAAATAAATTAAACTGTAACATCGACACCTTGTTTCCTTCAGGGAATACAGAGAAGAAAATGAGAAATTTAAGAAACTCACTTCAGGGTCTCAAGTGACATCTGTAAATTGTAATTGCGTTCCTGTTCAGGCAGCTTGGAGAACTCCACCAGACACGGGTGCTGTCTCTTATTGTCATCTCTAACCTGAAACAGAACAGGAAATCAGCATATAACAGTTTCAAAGATCATATACTAGTGATGGTTATCCCATTGCATGGAGGAACGTGAAGTGGGAAGCAAGAAGGGAAACTGAGACCCTCATCCCAGCAAGGCTGCCTCTGCCATCCCTCAGGCATGGCTAATGCTCAAGGTCAGTGGTAAACCTGGCATTGTCTGGGCTACCTCACATCTTCTCCTTGCCACCATTCCCAGTCAGTCCCAGCTTCACGTCTGCTCTGCCCTGAAACCTCCATGCCTGCTCTCACAGCAACTTACAGCCTTTGCTTCAACCTTACTTTCTCAATGCAGCTTGTCCTGCCCACCTTCCTAATCCGCCAATCTGCTACTCATCCTATTTTTTTTTTCCATAACAGTTACCACTGGCTAACAGATTAGGGTCTTATTTATGGGATTGTCTGTCTTCCTGCAACTGCAAGAATGAAAGACCAAAGGAATAGGGACTGGCCTCTTTTGTTCTTTAATAATGTATTCTCAGCACCAAGAACATGCCTGGCATATGGCAGGCAAGCAACAAATGCTTTGTAAACTGAAAGGAACTCTAGGTAAGAAGGTGTAGTAATAACTCAGTTGTTACTGTTACATGTTTAGATACAGATTAGAGACATCAATTAACATCATGACTGATTGATACAAACTCTTGGTGGTGGTTCCTTCCAGCTGTTCATTTCATCCCATGTAAGTTACTTCTGCTCTCACAAGTCACTCCAGTGCCTTACCAAAGCCAGGTAATATCCTACAGATACTTTTCATTTTAATCCTTGAAAGTGCGAGCAATCAGAATAAACTAAATTCAAGATTTTGGGACTGAATTAATGCGAAAGATGCTCCATATCCTTGCATTAGTAATTAGATTTTTGTCTTCTTAGAGGCCTAAATTACACAAGCATTACTGCTGTGGTGACACCTCAATCACAGCCATATGCTCTCAGGGAACAAATTACTCCCTGCGAATAATTACCAGGTTTTATAAATGCCACAGAAAAAGTAGGAAAACACGAGCAAGAATTTTTTTTTAAGTATTCAGGAGCTGACAAGTTAAAAACAAGATAGTTATTCTTTTCTTTCTTGATCATTGCGAATGAACAGGACTTAAGAGCACATAGCTTATTTACTTAAGGGTGTAAGTGAGGAAATGAAGCCATGAGTTACAAAACCAAACACTAAATGCTCAATATAAAGGTAAAAATGAATGTGCCTAATTTCAAAGACAATTTACTCTCTATCTATATAATTTCCACTTACTCTCTACACCGCAGAGTAACTGTCCCCATCATCCTCTTGGGTGCCCAAGCTAAAACAAGAAATCTATCCAGATTTCCTTCCTTCTCTTAACCACTTCCCATACTTGAACTTCAAAACAGCTGCAGTCATCTCTCTCCATTCCTCCTGCCAGCACACAACTGGGAGCCTCACCACCTCTCACCTGAGTCTGCTCCCCGACCTTTTTCCTGCCTCCAGGCTCACTGCTCTTTCACAGGAACAGCAGAGCTCAGATCAAGTCTTTACCACCCTCTGGAAGCCTTCCCTGATTTCACCAGGAGAGTTGTAAATATCTCTCACTTACAGTTAGCTTATCCATCATAGTTCTTAGCTTGTAATTGTGTGTGTGTCTATTACTCAGCTAAACCAGAAGCTCTTTAAAAAGGCAAACTCACTAAAACAAGGTCTTTTCAATCTGAGGACCACAGTACCAAATACAAGGTCAGGCAAATAGTATGCAAACGGGACAGATGAAGGCTTGAATGGATCTGCCTGATGTTTTTCCATAAAATAGAGCTCCCAATCAAAAAGCGGGAAAAAGACCTAAACAGACACTTCTCCAAGGAAGATATCCAGATGGCTAACAAACACATGAAAAGCTCAACATCGCTCATTATTCGCAAAATATAAATCAAAACTACAATGAGATATCACCTCATACTGGTCAGAATGGCCATTACCAAAAAGTCTACAAACAATAAATGCTGGAGAGGGTGTGGAGAAAAGGGAAGGCTCCTGCACTGTGGGTGGGAATGTAAATTGCTACAGCCACTATGGAAGACGCTATGGAGATTCCTTTTAAAAACTAGGAATAAAACCACATATGACCCAGCAATCCCACTCCTAGACATATACCCTGAGGAAACCAAAATTGAAAAAGACACATTCATCCCACTGTTCACTGCAGCACTGTTTACAATAGCTAGAACATGGAAACAACCTAGATGTTCATCAACAGATGAATGGATAAAGAAGTTGTAGTATATATACACAATGGAATATTACTCAGCCATAAAAAGGAACACATTTGAGTCAATTCTGATGAAGTGGATGAACCTAGAACTTATTATACAGAGTGAGGTAAGTGAGAAAGAGAAAGATAAATATTGTATTCTAATGCACATATATGGAATCTAGAAAAATGGTTCTGAAGAATTTATTTACAGGAAAGCAATGGAGAAACACACATAGAGAATAGAATTATGGACATGGGGAGGGGAGGAGAGGGTGAGATGTATGGAAAGAGTAACATGGAAACTTACATTATCATATGTAAAATAGATAGCCAACGAGAATTTGCTGTATGGCTCAGGAAACTCAAACAGGGGCCGGGTATCAACCTAGAGGGGTGGGATGGGGAGGGAGGTTCAAAAGGGAGGGGATATATGTATACCTATGGCTGATTCATTTTGAGGTTTGACAGAAAACAACAAAATTCTGTAAAGCAATTACCCTTCAATAAAAAAAAATTAATTAATTAAAAAAAATAGATGCTCCAGTGAAATACACCCCAAAGACATTTAAAGAAACTAATTTCTTTGCAAAAAATAAAAACAAAAATCCATAATTTATTCAAGAGTTCAAATTACTCCAAAGAAAGACACAGTTGCTATACAATGGAATATTAAAAAGGAACCCGTTTGAGTCGGTTATAATGAGGTGCATGAATCTATAGCCTATTGTACAGAGTGAAGTCAGTCAGAAAGACGAATATTGTATATTAATGCATATATATGGCATCTAGAAAGACGGTACTGATGAAGCGATTTGCAGGGCAGCAGTGGAGACGCAGACACAGAGAACAGACTTGTGGACATGGGGCAGGGGGGAATGAGAGCACGGGATGAACGGAGAGGGCAGCATGGAAACAGATCACTCCCACATGCAAAACAGCAATGGGAATTCACTGTATGATTCAGGGAGCTCAAACAGGTGCTTTGTGACAATCTGGAGGGGTGGGATGGAGTAGGAAGGAGGGTCAAGAGGGAGGGGACATATGTATACCTATGGCTGAATCATGTTGCTGTATGGCAGAAAGCAATATAATATTGTAAATCAATTATCCTTCAATTAAAAATTACTAAATTAAAAAATAAAAGGTTACTGACAGACAGGAAAAAATAACAACAAAAAACATGGACCTGCACTCCTTAAATGGATGAGTTGTATAACATGTGAATTACATCTCAATAAAGCTTCTAAAATATTAACTCAGAGAAAAACTGGAACACACCATTTAAAATGTTAAAGAATTTATGGAATTGGTCTCAGTAAGACGTGTACCTAAGTCTAGAATAACAGAGATGATAAAGTCAGGGATCAAAGACACTGATCCGAAAAGAGTTTTAGGAGAGCCCGAATCAAAGAAGACACAAGGTCAATTATGAGATGGAAGGACAATGTGAAACCTCTTCACATGTCAGTCTTAGACTCTCCTAAATTACTGATCTGACAGGACACTTGTGGTTGTGCTTGCCCAGAGTAAGACCTAAGACAAAAACCATTTCATTCTTTCAGCAAGTATTTGGTCTATTCCCTGTCCCAGGAAAGGTGCCAGGTGCCAGCACCACAGCAACAGACTAAGTGCTTAATCTCCCCGCTGGAGGCATGTAAAACCCGATGTTGCTGTCATCAGTCTCAGACCAGGTAAAGCGTAACTGGCCACAGTCAGTTTGGCTCAGAAGCCCTGTGCTCCCTTTCAGCATCTGCAAACTAGTAGCAATAAAGGTATGGTGTGGAAATGAACTGAATTTAATTGCAAGAATAGATAATAATGAGACCTTATATTTCCTCTTTTTTTTAGAAGAAGAAACATAAGGAAGTTCATTGTAGAATGCAATCATTTAGGCAACCTATAGAAGCTTGCAATAGAAATCATCTGTTTTGAGTGTAAACCTATTAAACAATTCCTGTTACTATGCTTTTTTTTGGCAGGGGGGAAGTTATTTGTTTGCATGAGATCTTTTTAAATCCTAGCCTGTAATTATCTTTCTCTGAATTTTGTCTGTAATTCAAATCTTTCCCTATCTCGAATCTTGTGGTAAATTTTGTCTGTAATTCCTCTGCCAATTGACTAGGAATACTTCTACAATATCTCACCTCTTACTGACTTTAATTAATGCTAAATATCTTATTTAACACTCATTCACTTCCTCAATTTTTAAAAGTCAAAGAATATTGCATAAAATCACATACTTAATAAGGTACTTTAAGTGCTTGCTGATTTGACAACTGTCTAATTATCATTGCAGAGAAGGCAATGGCACCCCACTCCAGTACTCTTGCCAGGAAAATCCCATGGGCGGAGGAGCCCGGTAGGCTGCAGTCCATGGGGTCGCGAAGAGTCGGACACGACTGAGCAACTTCACTTTCACTTTTCACTTTCATGCATTGGAGAAGGAAATGGCAACCCACTCCAGTGTTCTTGCCTGGAGAATCCCAGGGACGGGGGAGCCTGGTGGGCTGCCGTCTATGGGGTTGCACAGGGTTGGACATGACTGAAGTGACTTAGCATAGCATAACTATCATTGAATTAATGAAAGCATCACATTTTCTGATCATGCATCAGCAAGTCTTATAGTGAAAAACAGTTCTAGACTAGAAGCTAGAGAAGTTGGATCCTAGTTCCAGCACAGTAACTAGCTGTCAAGGCATTTGAATCATTGGCAGTGGCATCACTGGTAAGCCCTATAACACATAGCCCAGGGTGCTATTAGGAAGATTACCCCAATACCTGTAAGTGAAAAGACAAAGCTCTAAATATATAAATATACGAATTAGTATAAAGTAGCATGGTATTCCCTGGTGGTTCAGTGGTAAAAAATTTGCCTTCAATGCAGGAAACACGAGTTTGATCCCTGGGTCAGGAAGAGCCCCTGGAGAAGGAAATGGCATCCCGCTCCAGTATTCTTGCCTGGGAAATCCTATGAACAAAGGAGCCTGGCTGGCTACAAGTTCATGGGGTCATAAAGAATCAGACGTGACTTAGCAACTAATCAACAACAAGCATGGTGTTACTACTAACACTAATAATAAATGTCATTATTTAAAGCTTAATGCAATAAATTATGACTGGACTGAATACACTCATTTCTATATTCAGTCAAATATAAGTGTTATAAACTTTGGGATAGTTGGAGTACTGATATCATAAAAGTGAAAGCACTGCCAGAGTCCTGCTAAAAAAAGGTGTATAATACACTGGTATTACATGAGACCTGGAGAAGGAAATGGCAGCCCACTCCAGTATTCTTGCCTGGAAAATCCCATGGACGGCAAAGCCTGACAGGCTACCGTCCATGGGGTCGCAGAGTCGGACACGACTGAGTGACTTCACTTATTACATGAGAAGTCGTTTTGGTTTTACCTAAATTTTATTGATAAACTATAAACTAAGTTCTCTAAACAATAATCATTTGGAAACAAATGCAATGATTCTTTCTCAGCCTGTCTTCCACTTATGAAACCAACTATGAACCTCTGCCCTGAGAACTTATACTACTAAATACAACTGGGACTAAAAGAAATATCAGAGGAGGAGAGTAAATTAACTTCTTTCTTTCCAGTTTTAGTTTTCACTTTCAGTTTCAATGAAATATCTTCCTAATTCCCTAGAAATCAATGCCTATTGTCTGTATATGTTAACTTTGATTTAAAAAATGTAACTTTCAACCTGAATATTAATAACTTTTGAATTGTCTAGGCAACTAAGCCATCCTTCAATGACCCCACCACTAACGTCATTCCCTCTCATAAAGAAAAACGGCACACAAAATAAAGCTTAGGGTGAAAAAACTCAATCAGATCAATTTATGTCATCATACAGCAGGATGAGTGAGAAGTAATATTTTCAGAAAGATATATTAACAGAATCTGAGAACAAATTTCAAAATTACGTACCGGACCGTACTGCCAGCCAAGTTCAATTTTATTCATCACCCAGAGCTCATGGATATTCTCTGCCAGTTTTTCTCGTATCCTCTCCAGGTGGGGAGGCAACACAATCTAAAATTTAAAAAAGAGAAAAAGAAAACACACATCAGAAACAAATGCAAGAAAATGCAATGTTAACTGTTCTTACTGTGAACTGAACTAAATAAAATCGTCTCCTCAACCATTAAAATGTAATCATATAACTAGGTTCCAGATAATCCATTCTAAATTTATAAAACCAGGTATCTACATAATTATTAGGTAAATTTGGGGAATTTAGGAACAAATTTAGAAAGAAAGAAAACAGAGTACTACTCAGGACAGCCATCATTAAAAAAAAAAAGTCAATGGATATGGGATAATCACTGGAATACGCATTATTTAAAAAAAGAAATCACTCAAGACTTCTTAAACCAACCTGGCCAGCATTCACAGGCCAGGAGGAAGGCAATTCAGTGTCCAAAATATAATCCACTGAGTTTAGAAATATATGATGGCAATGATTTATATCGTCCCTTAACTCTTACTTTCAGTGGTTTCTAAATATAAGCCTCAGGGGGAAAAATCTGAACATGTTTCCACTAAAAAGGGGAAGTTTAATGGCCTCTTCATAAAGAACACAAATGACTTTCAAGGTGAGGGGTTGGCTGTGCATGTCTGGTGATGCACAGACATTGCCCCACAGTCAGTCCCTCATAAGAGATAGCAGGCAACTGCCTACAATATCCATAGATGGGGTGGAGTTTCCATGGGGAGCAGACCAGCATTGCCTCCTTCCCTTAGAAACAAGAGATTATCCAGGTCTCAGGAAATCCTAATGCTAGTGACACCATGGAATCCCACTGTCTGTTCCAGTCCATTTCCATCCTCCAATCATGTTTATTGCTCAACTCTGAAGGCACCATATCCACTCTGCCTTGTTCCAGCCATGGCAACACAAACTGAATGTGAGCCATGAACAAAGTATGCTTATGTTATACAGCATATAAAAAGCTGGCAGGGAGAGATAGGAAATACGTTTCAAGGCATTAAACCAGAGAGGCATCTGAGGCCTGCTCTTAATTCTATATCAGACTTCAGAAGCAATGCCTCTGATCTTTGAAAGTTAATGAACAAACTATGAATATCTAACCAACTGGACTGAAGTTACTTCACCATCAAAATAAAATAATATTTAATTCAGTGTCAGTGTCAGGATAATTTCACATCTATGCAAGAGAAGAGCATGAATAATGGCTAACATTGCTTGGGTGCCTATTTGCAAAGTATGGTGCCAATATGTTCTTTATTATACATTGAACATACTCTTAGCATTCCAGTCAATGAGATGAGTAATTTTTTCAAGTCTCAGAGCATGCACTGGATCCAAGACATTTTGACTCTAGAGTTTATGATCTGAATCCCTACCCGAGATAAAAGTCAGTTAAATCACTTTAAAGTGCCAACTGTATATAGAAAAGAAGAAGAAATTTAAAATTCTACTACTACCTTAGGTAAAAAAACACTCTAAAATTAGTAAGCATTGACTTAGGTTGCGGTCCAATTGTACATTATAAAATCAATTTAGTGACTTAAAAACACTTTTAAAAAACAGAACAGACTCAAAATGAGTAAGTGGACATGGTAAAGGTAAGCATTATTTTATGAAACTTGCTTCACTTATACATATAAAGTGTATTACTGTGAAATGCATTCCTACAGGTTGCAGTCCAAGGAGTCTGAAACCCACTGCATGTAGGAATGGCTGCAATTCAAACGTTGCCATCACAGCTGATGATCTGGTACCTGGCTGGTGTCCACTGGGATTGGTGTGAAGGCAGCTTGTGTCAGGGAAACCGTGGGGCCCAGGAGGTCCCGCGTGTAAGTCCTTTCTTGCTTGTACTCTCGGCTGTGCTCCACTTTCAACTTCTCTTTTGGCAGCACAGCTTCATAACAAGGAGCATACCCAGGCGGAGGAAGGAATTTAAATTCTCCATGTCTCCCCCCAAGCAGAAAGCGTACTCTAAAAAGGATGCATGTCAGGGTAAGTTATATCTCTGGCATACAGAAAAGTTTCGTAATCAACAAAATTCAAGGAATAAAGTCTTAGTATAAAATTAACTTTATCAGAAGTCACATCTTTTCCCCTAAGAACCATCATAAAGTCAGTAACTGAGAGTTTAAGAGCCTCTAATCATAAAAGTAAAACCTGATTAAATTATGTTAATTGCTCAGCAAAAACTTATCACTCTCTGGAGAAATAATAAAAGTACATACACCATATTCCTATGTGAATGAAATACCTGTCTGTAGTATTTGGTCATTTAATACCACAAGGTGCCCAAATAACCAACAGAGAAAGACAGACTTGATCTAAATACCTATATACCAATACTTAAAATTACAGGGCTGGATGAGATCTGATCAAAAGAAAAAAGTCACTTTGTAGCACTCAACTTCCCTGTGAAATTCCTTAGGGGAACTCATATGACACTTCCTGATACTGAATTATCATTTTAATTACTCTTTCCATCTGGTAGTAGCAAAAAAGCAAAGGGTTAGAGAAAACCACCTTGACCCAGCTGATCATAAGCAGATTATTTACAAGTATAACAAGTAGAGGGTGACAAGGAAAGGCGTCATCTTGACCTGATCACCCAAAAACGTATCATTTCTGTAGAAATGAGAGGATTTGGAGTAATAGAATGAGAAGAAAAATGAATGAAAATAAATATGAAAAAATTAGTGACATTTTTAATTCAACATTGTGTATTTACCCTTAGTAAAGAAAAAAGTAAACTTAAGTGGACTGGAAATATTTCTGGATGCTGGATAGAGTAAGATATATTAGACTGAGTTATTTAAATGGCCGGATATATGGACAAAACACTCAGCCTCCTGAGATTCCCCTCTTGAATTAATCTTATCTCCAACCTTCAAGGAACAGGTTGCTTGTTACTTCAAGGAACATTTTGCTACAGGGCAAAAATGCCCTGCAGATGGATGCCCAGGAGAGCAGGTTAGTGAAGCGAGCGTGATGGCAGTGCAGAGTCTTCTGTGAAAGAATGGGAAATGAGAAAGCAAACAAACCAAAAAACAGCGATACTAACTTGATTCCTGCAGAGAAACTGACAACTGGAAAGAAGAGGCCATCAATGTTGAAATTCTCAAACATGCCTTGAACAGGTTGTCCATTAATTCGGAAGGAGATGCTTGGGGCACTTAGATCTAGACAGCAACTGATGACATCATCAGTTCTCAAGAGATGCTGGTTTGGTGAGCTGACCGTCCGGGCAATACAACCTGTGGGGAAATACATTTAAGGAGGATGATGTCTTTTTATCTGAGAGAAAATCATCGTCAGAGATTAAGTCAAAGATTTGAATAGGCAGTGACAACGAATAGTACTGTACTACAATAAATCTTGAATACATATTCACGTTATATGTCAGATCTTTAACCAAAAAATGTTGCTTTTTTTAGGAGCAATGCTACTTTTATTGTAAAATGGACCTTCTGACATGCAGAAAATTTTGCATGCAGATGGACGGTATTTGATACAGATATCATCTTAGAGTTGATAACATAATGATGTCAGGGGAAAACCTCTAGGGAAAGACTTGAAGTCAAATATCTACTTTACCATCAGCAAATTACTTAACCTCTATAAGCCTTGATTTCTTGTAAACCAAATGCCATTGCTTTGCAGAGTTGTTATGATAATTAAATTAATGTTATACAAGAACAGAGTCTCAGACATGGAAGGTATTCACTTCAGTCCCCCATCTCAAAGATTAAATTTCCTTTATTTTATAAAATAAAAACATAAAAGGATACAGAAGAAAACAGAAAATATGATCATTTGTGCATTGTTTGTTGAGAGACAATACGCAGCAATTGGTTTGTTTCTGTTCTATAATTTATTTCCTTCTTAAGTAGGAAACAGCAGGATACACATTGAGGCATGAAAATGATACTGGATAAATGTCATTTCTTGCCCTGGCCAACCTATGATCTACACTCACTCTTGACTGTATCGGAACTTCTTGGCCTATGAGTCCTATGGGCAAACTGGAAAACAAGAAGATAAGATTCTCCCAAACACACATGCTCACAAATGTGAACATACAGTATTTTTCAATTTGAGCAAAGACAAAAATAGATTTGATGATGCCAGCTTTGAATTTTTTATAACGCCTATTTAAAATTTCTAGCATGTCCAGATTTTTATCAACAATATGTTCAAATGCCAATAGTAGGGCAGATCTACATTATAAAATATGTAGATTTTTAATTTTACCGATATTCAAATTTGCAAGTGGTAAATTCATTATGAAGTGGTCCCTCTAGAATTTCCTAGATATAATAAAGGGAATTGTTTAAGAAAATCATGCAAAAAGCAACAGAACTCACAGACAAAGGTCTGTATTCCTATCTGTATCAAGATGTGTAGCTGATAATGTGGTTATACAGATATTTGTTGCTATTTACTCATTAAGTCATGTCCGACTCATTTGCGAGCCCACAGACTATAGTCACCAAGCTCCTCTGTCCATGGGATTTCCCAGGCAAGAATACTAGAGTGGGTAGACATTTCCCCTCCAGGTAATCTTCCCAGGGTTACCTGGTAGATTCCTTACCAATGAGCCACCTGGGAAGCAGTCAACAAATATTTACTATAATCCAAGTATTCTGTTCAGTCTGAGGAATGAATATGCTAAAACTAATGACTGTCTAAAAGTCCCCATGGTAAACTGTTTTGTAATGCCTGAAACAATTAGGTTAGAAAGAAAAGATCACTAGCAACCAACCTAAGCCCATGGTTTCAGTGGCACTGACACTGCTGAATCTGCTAGAAGCATTCTCAGGTTGCATTTATGACTTAATAGGTGTATCAAATCAATATGAGAACTACATTCCTATTTCCAACATTAGCCAGGAAGGAAGATGGCAGTGGGCTTTTCATAGGTCCTATAAGAGAATCCTTACCTTTCTTTCCTGTACTATTCTCTGACATTCCTTCATTCTGTTATACCTAAATTCTTCAAAAGCACCGAGATTTTTTTCACACTATTGACCCTAACATACAGAAGATGTGGATGCTGGAAACAGAATCATTATTCCCCGAAGAGGAACACAGCAATGCCGTGCAAAGTTTAGGGTGGGAAGAAGAAATGAAAACAGATACCAAAATTTTTGCTGATGAACCAAACTCTGGTACCAAGGAACAACTCTACTCTCCAATCACAAAAAGCTGGTTTTTTTTTTTTTCCCCCCCCAGAAATCACAGATCCTTAATACTTTAAATTCTACCTTAAATATTAGAAAGAAAAGGAATAGGAGAGTGAACCTGAGAAGATTTTGTGACTTAAAATGAATTTAACCATGGTAACTCAGTCAGAAGCCAATTAATTTAGATCTGCCTTTATTGATCATGAATCTAAAATTAACAAGCGATCCCAGGAGCTTAAGAGAACACAGCTATCAACTACAGGCATGGTAGAGCACATATTTTCTTGCCATTTGGAAAAATAGTCAAGTATGTTCTCTTGATATAAATTCAAGTTTCAAGATGATTTTCTCCTGAAATTCCACAAACTATCCTCCTTTCTGTGATAGATTCACTGAATATTTTTGTTGCTCCTATCATTCTATTTAACAGATACTTAGTCATAAAAGGCATATTGGACACAGTCCAATTCCGGAAGCTCTGGGTTCTTCCCACGTATTGATAGAAAAAGCTTCAAACTAAATGCAAACTTCACCATTTAGTGAAGTGACATTATATGGCTGAAATTAGATGCAATGCAGCATTAAAAGAAAAAAAAACAGAGTAGTGTTTTGTTTTCCCTAAATTCTATGTAATGGGAAAACAAGTGAACCTGTTTCATTTATCCACCTGAAGACCCATTTTGTGTGCAGTGATGTGTGAAGGTACAGAGAGAGGATGACATCTAAAGGATAATAGTTGAAATTATTATAAAACAGACATTAATTCTATTTATGTTTTTCAGGTCTTCCGAAATTAGGGCTCTTTGCCTTTTTGGTCAGTAGAAAAAATTTCGAACGAGCATTGTGACTTTTTCTGACCACCACAGTACACAGTGTATGTAAGATGTAGCACACTGCAGCCTGAGCCCCCACAGCTTAGACAAAATATCCAAAATACAGCTTCATCTCTTCCAGGCTACTGAGCTGTTGGCACTGAATAAAGGGAAGATTTAGTAAACATTACTGTTCAACACAAATATAGAGTGCTTTCATTTATAAACCCCCTTACCACAGACTCTTAGGCTTTAATTAAATTTAAATTAAAATACCTTTTCATAATTTATGATTTATACAGCATTAATAAATGAATATCACTTGATTTGCCCATAAGAGGTAAAGTTCAACTTTTTGTAATGTAAGAAACCTCTGCATATTTTCTGTAGGTTGTGTGTGCTCAGTCCAACTCTGTGATCCCATGGACTGTAATCCACCAGCTCCTGTTTTCCAGGCAAGAATACTAGAGCAGGTTGCCATTTCCTACTCAGGTGACCTTCCCAACCAAGGGATCGAATGTGCGTCTCCCGATTCTCCTGTGTTGGCAACAGTCTTTACCACTAGCGCCACCCGGGTGTCCCCTTCTATAGGTTAAATGTGTTATAAAACCAGTTTGGATTCATTCTAAATGCAGCTTTATGAATATAAGCATAAGTCTGCAGGATGCTTGGGGCTGGTGCACTGGGACAACCCAGAGGGATGGTATGGGGAGGGAGGAGGGAGGAGGGTTCAGGATGGGGAACACATGTATACCTGTGGCAGATTCATTTCTATGTTTGGCAAAACCAATACAATATTGTAAAGTTTAAAAACAAAATAAAATTTAAAAAAATTATTAAAAGCTAAACTTTTAAACAGAGCCAATGAAAATAAATCTTTTTAATAAATCAGGAAACAGTATATTTTTATATATTACTAATTTTTAATATATGTCCAATCATTAAAGCTTAGGGTTGTTAGCTAGTGAAATGAGCTATACATTTATTTTTTAACAGCTCCACACTTCTGAAACAACACATCATTTGCTTTTGGACTGTTTCTTCATAATACATTTAATAAATTACCCGTTCCTGACATTAAACTATCAACCAAGAGATGAAACTTAGTCTTTTTATTATGATTATTGTCCAGGATTTTTTTTTTTTTTGGTTCCTGTTTATACTGGAAGCTAAAGCTTTGCACATACCAACTAAAGCAAGTAGGAAACATTTAAGTTTTTACATTCAATTAGTGAATCAGAATGCCACTTCTGATATACATCATTCATACACAATGAAGTCTTTTGGAGACGTACTATAATTGTAAGAGTTTTCTTTTTCCTCTAGTGAAATTTTGCTTTTGACTTACCACTTTCATCATTTTAGTGTTGCATTTTTGAAATCAAAGTATCTGACATGAGCAACACAAATAGGTTATGGAAATGTAGAGTCAGGGCAAAAGATTTCCTTCGAGAACACTGTGAAGGAAAATGGATGGTACTTACCTGACCAGAGGTGAAGGCCATCAAATCCGTAGGAGAAGAGGTCATCTCCGACACCATTTCCACCCCACTCTTCACCCCCTCCAGGGTAGGGTGAGTACCCCTCTGTGGAAGCCCAGCCCACTCGCAGGTGAGTGGCTTCAGCAGTCACGAATGGCTCAGTGTGGTCCACCATCAACTCATAATACCACTTCTTATACTGTGCAGATCCTTCACTGACACCCAGAAAAATATTGGGTCTCATGCTTTGAAGAGATGGGAACAGTATATGAGAAAATCCAAATAAATCTTTCATTGTCTCAATTTATTACATCATGCTATCCTGAATTAGTCCTGCTTTTCAAAGATACATTCCATTGACCAAGAAGTTTGTTTGGGTTCCCAAAACATTGTACAGAAAAACCCTATTGATTTTTTTGGGCAACCCAATGTTTCCTTAAGTGCAAGAAATTATTGAAACAATCACTGAAGTCTACTGTAACAGCCAAACTTACAGTTAATGTTCAGTGACTTATGTTTGCTTTGGGGAAAATTTGGCTACATCACTCAACAGTCCACTACATTTTTTCTTAACTGTTCTTCAACCTATTTTCATATCTTAAATCATATTTAAGGGGAGACACTCAGGATAGCATCAGGCCCCAGAATTAATGGGGTTATTATTAATCCAGGACATAGAGACATTTTCCTAAGCTAAGCTTTGTGTCATACAAGGTTTGAGGCTGACGCAAGTCATAGCCTTAGTGAAGGAACCAAAGTGACTAATCATCTTTGTTGTTCTCTACGTCTCACTGTGAGGAGTCTCTAGTTAGTTGTATTTTAATTGCAATTTATGAAGAGATCCTAACCCTAAATTAACATTAGGGATTAGAAAAAGTCTCAGGAATACCACTCATTAACAACAAATAAAATTGGAAGAATAAAAAAAAAAAAACAACAGGTCTAGTATAGAAAGAACAATAAAGGAAGTCTCAAAGCAATCTTAAAAAAAAACCAATATATTTGTGTTAAAAAAAAAAACAAACACAGAGGAGAAATACATTCTAAACCCCACATTTTTGTTTGAAACATGGTGAAGTAGCAAGTATTTCCTGGAAAGCTGCTAAAAACTGTGCTAAGTGTATCAAAGTCATTGCTATCACACATAATGTCTTCTTAATTATATTCAATATTATCATTATTACATATGGAAGGCATTATAGCATGGTGGTTAAGAGCTCAATCTCTGGAATTAGACTCGAGTCTCATTTTCAGTTCAAATATTTCAATTTATAAGACACAGATAATAGTAATACTTCATGCACACACAAACAGTGTAGAATGCTTATAAAAAATCTGGCATTGTGGCTGGCACAGAGTACCCAATGAACGTCTGACACCTTGGAAAGTAGATCTAACTGGAAATGTAGTTTCACTGATTTGTGGAATTTATTGTATTTTGGATATCTGAATTCTTGTTATACAACCAATTTGGTGACATGGTCTATCTGAACCTACCTGCTCACGTGGTTCACAAGGCGTGTCTGCAATAACAGGTCTCTTCCTGGCAGAAGATTGTCACAGATGAGATGCTGGTTAGAACGGACTGCTACTCCATGGCAAACACAGAGAGAGCATAAGACATCCAGAACCTGAAAAGTGAAATCCCTTTCAGCTGGCTCTCATTCCCTTTTCAGATTCAAGCATCAGCAGTAATTTCCACACACAGAAACACATTCCCTCCAGGTACCTCTGACCCAGTCACTTTAAACCTGATAGCAATGTGTCCACTTATTTTCCACTACCTGAGAACTGCTCCATTCTCCCACTGGTGCTATGCATAAGCACTACATAGTATTATCTGATGGAAATTAAAAAGTAAAAAACATGAAAAATGTGACACACCTTTTAAAAATTATCTTTTTAAAGAGTATGTTTGAAATTATTCCAGAATTCATTTCAGGCAATAAAATGGTTCACTTACCTTGTGATTTCTTCCATGCTTGTCTAAAAGTGAGATAATGGATTTTATATGGCCTTCTTTAATAATATTTAGAGCTTCTGGACTTTCTACTAACACACAGTGTAAAACTTCAAGAATACCTAAACAGAAAATAAAGAAAGGGGGCAATATGATTAATTAGTCTACAATGATCAGTGACTTTGCTCCTCTCTATGTGTTTATTGAGGTGTTGACTGAACATAGTACAATTATGAGCTCAATGCGTTTGTCTCCGAATATCTGTGATTAGGGACAGCTGGTGTCTGGGAGGCAGGGTTGGTAACCAAATATGATAACAAGTGAGAACAAGGCAAATATACAGTGTTCAGCTAAGTAAGCAGGTAACCCTGCCTATAGAGAAATGAAAGGAAGTAACATTTAAGTGGGGCCACAGAGAACTCATACATGACCATTTTCCAGACAGGAAACATGGGTTGACTGAAGTCTTGAATGCTGGGCAGAGCTGATGTGCCTGAGGTACAAAGCCAGTAGGAGATGGAACAGGTAGATTATGGCCAGTTTAGGAAGATTTCAGACGCTAAAAGCATAATTCTGCAGCAATGCATCTAACCCATGGAGATCATTACATTCTGGAGATTTAAAGTCAAAAATGTTTCTTGGTTTACAGAACAAGAGAAATATACAAGATTACACAAAAAGAAAAATACAGTATTTAAAACCTGAATAAGAATGGTGATATTTTGGGGCAATAGTCATCAGAGAGGACAAAATAGAATATATATTTTCTTACAGTTTAAAACAGAAATTAGAAATAAATCTCATTATCAGAAATTTTCGTGTGAAATTGCAAAGCTAAATGGGTCCATGTGTATTTATACTTTCAAAGCAAGGCTGCCTTGTCAACAGAGAGAATGTAGCTCATTTGCAGCAATTAAACATAAAATTAGAACCTGTGATCACTGAGAGCTACATAGTACTAAAAAGGATCTCAAAGGAACCTTGTAGAAAGGTTTATTCGTTTCAAATGGAGATCACTTTCTTAGAACAGAAATGTAAAGTACTCAGGTGTACAAATTGTATAGAAGTAATTCACTATAATTGTCACAAATGACACTTGATCTGAACCCCAATCCATTACAAGGGCTGTTAATGCTAATTTCTTCACCAATGACTTAATTCTTCAAAATATATAAATGTAAATTTGGTGAAAAAAAAATACCCAAAAAGGTTAAATTAATTTTTGGTGTGGTTCAATATCTGTTGTTGTATACCAAAAATCCATTGCAGTTGAAAATCAAAGAAAGTAGAAAATAATCATACAATACACTAATGGATAAATTAAAGAAGATTTTTATATAAAGTTGTGGAAATTATTTCTGCTATTAAAAAAGTAAGCAATAAAATAAACTCCTTTATTCCAAGCACAAAGAAACTAAAATAACAGAAAGGGAAAAGCATTTTTAATAGATTAGTCATCCTGATGTCATATGTCATTCTGCTGTTTTTGTTTTCTTCCTATTTCATATTACTATAGAGCACATGGCTGGCTATATTTATAAATAACGTTGTACTGTGTATACACATCCATTCATTGACACATCTTCTTGGCAGTAAAAGGACGACTGTGCAGCAGTGCATCCTAACCAATGGAGCTCATTCACTCTCCTGGATGTTTACAGTAGAAAATGTTTCTTAGTCTCCAAAGCATGAGAAACATAAAATAATACAAAGGGTGCCTTTGCACTAAAAAGGCAGAGTTGAGTGGCTACAGCAACAAAGCCCTGTGATCCCAGAGCCTAAAATATTTACTATCTGGCCTTTTACATAAAAAGTTTGCTACTACCCAAAGCAATCTATAGATTCAATGCAATCCCTATCAAGCTACCAACAGTATTCTTCACAGAGCTAGAACAAATAATTTCACAATTTGTATGGAAATACAAAAAACCTCGAATAGCCAAAGCGATCTTGAGAAAGAAGAATGGAACTGAGGGAATCAACTTACCTGACTTCAGGCTCTACTACAAAGCCACAGTTATCAAGACAGTATGGTACTGGCACAAAGACAGAAATATAGATCAATGGAACAAAATAGAAAGCCCAGAGATAAATCCACGCACATATGGACACCTTATCTTTGACAAAGGAGGCAAGAATATACAATGGATTAAAGACAATCTCTTTAACAAGTGGTGCTGGGAAAACTGGTCAACCACTTGTAAAAGAATGAAACTAGAACACTTTCTAACACCATACACAAAAATAAACTCAAAATGGATTAAAGATCTAAACGTAAGACCAGAAACTATAAAACTCCTGGAGGAGAACATAGGCAAAACACTCTCTGACATACATCACAGCAGGATCCTCTATGACCCACCTCCCAGAATATCGGAAATAAAAGCAAAAATAAACAAATGGGACCTAATTAACCTTAAAAGCTTCTGCACATCAAAGGAAACTATCAGCAAGGTGAAAAGACAGCCTTCAGAATGGGAGAAAATAATAGCAAATGAAGCAACTGACAAACAACTAATCTCAAAAATATACAAGCAACTCCTACAGCTCAACTCCAGAAAAATAAATGACCCAATCAAAAAATGGGCCAAAGAACTAAATAGACATTTCTCCAAAGAAGACATACAGATGGATAACAAACACATGAAAAGATGCTCAACATCACTCATTATCAGAGAAATGCAAATCAAGACCACTATGAGGTACCATTTCACACCAGTCAGAATGGCTGCGATCCAAAAGTCTACAAATAATAAATGCTGGAGAGGGTGTGGAGAAAAGGGAACCCTCTTACACTGTTGGTGGGAATGCAAACTAGTACAGCCACTATGGAGAACAGTGTGGAGATTCCTTAAAAAACTGGAAATAGAACTGCCTTATGATCCAGCAATCCCACTGCTGGGCATACACACTGAGGAAACCAGAAGGGAAAGAGACACGTGTACCCCAATGTTCATTGCAGCACTGTTTATAATAGCCAGGACACGGAAGCAACCTAGATGTCCATCAGCAGATGAATGGATAAGCAAGCTGTGGTACATATACACAATGGAGTATTACTCAGCCATTAAAAAGAATACATTTGAATCAGTTCTAATGAGGTGGATGAAACTGGAGCCTATTATACAGAGTGAAGTAAGCCAGAAGGAAAAACACGAATACAGTATACTAACGCATATATATGGAATTTAGAAAGATGGTAACAATAACCCTGTGTACGAGACAGCAAAAGTGACGCTGATGTATGGAACAGTCTTATGGACTCTGTGGGAGAGGGAGAGGGTGGGAAGATTTGGGAGAATGGCATTGAAACATGTAAAATATCATGTATGAAATGAGATGCCAGTCCAGGTTCAATGCACGATACTGGATGCTTGGGGCTAGTGCACTGGGATGACCCAGAGGGATGGTATGGGGAGGGAGGAGGGAGGAGGGTTCAGGATGGGGAGCACATGTATACCTGTGATGGATTCATTTTGATATTTGGCAAAACTAATACAATTATGTAAAGTTTAAAAATTAAAAAAAAAAAAAGTTTGCCAATCTGATATAAAATGTAATTATTAAGAAAAAAACAGTAGATTTTAAAAAAATCAATTATTTATGTAAATAAACATTCATGAAAGCCAATAGCATTTACACACCTAAGTATATTAGAAAAGATTAAAGACTAAATTTTTGGAAAGAATGGCACATATCAAAAATGCAAGAATAGCAATGTGAAAATAAATCTCTGATTTTTCTCATGTTCAGCCTATTTTAATGGGTTTTCAGAGTTTTGAGTTTTTATCAAAAGTTTTTTTTTCCAATGGAGCCATATCAGATCCAACAAATAAGCAAACAGTTGAAAAGAATTAACTGCCACTGAGAAATGAAATTTTTCCTGCCATACCAATAAATAAGGATGTTACAGTCCTCAGCAATTCCAGCCCTCCAAGATGAGCTGGTGAGCCCTAAGGGCACTTAGGAAGGAGAAGAATATCTGCAATACAACAGCCATCAGGCTGCAGCCACTCCCTAAGGTGAGCCCCAAGGGAGCTCAGGATGTGAAAAACCCAGATAGGTGACGTTACATATCAAAGGAATGATTTCATTAGCCCAGACTCTTGCATCTCCCCATATACAGAGAAGCAGTAAATTCCTTAAGTTGGTATATCTGGTTTTCTTTCATTAACAATAATCTTTTAATGGTCAGACTGCCTGCCCTTTACTATAAAACTTTTATATAACCTGGCTCCTCCCCTTGCCTCCTGGGAGCACTTGTCTCAGAGTTACTTGAGATGCTGTCTCCCAGGCCTGAAGTCCTACAAATTCCCACAGAAGAAAACATAACTCAACTTCTAGGTTGTCATTATTTTTTAAGTCAAAACCTCTGATTCTGAAAATAAAAAGTGGAAGAAAACAGTTTTTAATTTCAACTGTTGGAATAAAATGCAGGTAAACTTTTTTTTTTTATATATAATAAGAAATTTCTAAAGGAAAACAAACTAGAAACAGCAAAAGAATAATTTTCAAAAAGTCAAGACTAGCAAGACTGACAGCATTATGCGTCTATATAAATCATGCTGATATATGCCTCAAAAGCCTGTTTAAAAAACGAGAGAAACAATGCTAAACAGTATAATGGGAATAGTTGACTAAAGATGATTTAACATTTAAATTTTAAATTCACTGAATAAGACCCAAGAATGGCAATACCACATAAAACTTACGGTGAGCTTCTCAAAGAAAAACTTGAAACCTTGGTAGATTATAACAGAATTATCTGAATGAAAGAATTATGAGTATGCCACACGGTGTTAAAAAAAAAAAAAAAAACACCCAAATACGACAAAAACTTTATTTTATAAATTTAATTGAAGAGGAAAAGTTAAAATTTTACTTCCTTTTGCCTCTGTAACTCACCTTGCCCTTTGCAAAGTCTGAATCATGTAGGTCACATAGTCTCAGAAAGTGGGGACTTGCCATACGAGGAACTGGAGTTTATCTCACTCACTCTTGTCCTGCTCTTTGCAATCGCCCAGCCCCTGCAAACCTGCTTAATCATACCTGTCCAGGCCAGGCATCACCCTCCCCATCTTAACCACTGTTCTCCCACATGCAAAAACCCCTTAGTTTAAACCAGCCTTAGTTTAAACCTCTTAGTTTAAAACCCCTTAGTTTAAAACAACTGGTGTTGCCCACTACAGTCTGTCTATAAAAACTCCGTAATCCCTTTGTTCGGGGCTCAGAGCTTGGAGTGTTAACTCCTCTGGGCCTGCCGGCATAATAAACCTGAATTCTCCAACTCTCCAAGTGTGGTGCTTAGTTTCTCCAGTGCTGGTTTCTGCAACATTTCTGGAGGCCCCGGAGAGATTCCAACCATGCCGGGCCCTTGAGCAGCCCGACTGGTGGCTCGGCCTGGCTGGAGTGAAGGAACCCTGAGACAAACGAGGAGGCGCACCACCTGATGGTATTCAGGGTCTCTTTTGGACCAGTGTTCTGACTTTCCCGACAGCTGCACCCCAACTGGACTCAGTAGAGGGACGGACCAACTCGCCAGGAATGGCCACGGGATAAGGTGAGGCTCCGGGGCCGCTCCCCAAGCAGGAACCTATCCCAACAACTGATTACCTCGTTGGGGCTCGCAGGAAGGGAGCATCAGATAGGGAGACCTGGGGACTCAGGAGGAAAAGAGGCATCATGACTGATAACCTCCTTAGAGCTCCCAGAAAGGGACCAACTGCTAAAGAAACCTATAGACTCAGGAGGAAGGGAGGCATCATGACTGATAACCTCCTTGGGACTCCCAGGAAGGGCCCAACAGTTAAGGAAATCTGGGGACTCAGGAGAAGGGAGGCGTTGTGATAGTCTCCGAATGATTGTGAGTGCCTGATTGTTAGAATGGAGTAAGAGAAATTTTTCTTTTTGGAAACTACAAAACCAATTCTTCTTGCATATGCAATTAAAAACAATTAGCTTGTAAAAAGACCTGCCCAGGGAAAAGCTTGAAGTTAACCCTTTCCATGTCCTTGAAATACACAGCCAGCTTTGCCTGAGACCTCACCCTTGGGCAAATTAGAAAGTGAAGTGGGGAAAAAAAAAAAAAAAGGGTGGGGGGGCGGTCAAAGAGGTATTTTAAATCTCAAACAGAAAACTGTAAGATCTCTGTCAGTCTGTCTGTATGTATGTCTCAGTATATGTCTTTTTTCTGATAATATTGTTGAAGTTGTAAATGAGTTCTAATTTAATTGGCCTAAATAAAAGTAAGCACTTACAAATCAAACAATTCTAAATACAAGAAAAATTAACCTAAATAAATTTCAAATTCAAGTGAATTAGGAAATAGTCAATATTAAATATCAATATTAAATATTAGTATTAATGTTTGCTGATCTAATAAGAAAGTAGGATGTATGTTTTTAATAAAGAAGATATAAAAAATAAAATTACATTTTATAAAGGGAAAAGAAAGTAGGTCTGACTTACAGGTGGCTGTTATAGAAAGTGATTAAAAGGTTTGTGGAAGGTGAACCATGAAAAAGTTTTGTACACAGTTAGGGCTGACTAAGTTTAAAATAAATTTAATTAAGCTTACCTAAGTGAGTTTAAAGTAAGCTGGTGCAAAAACCTAAATTCGGCCTTTCTCTTTGTTAAGAGGACATACTTTCTTCAGATGTTGAAAGCTTTTAATAATAGATTTAAGTTTTTTACCTCTTAATTGCTCTGTTCTATATTTACCTTTGAAATCTTTTGTTAACTTTGGCTAAGTAAATAACTATGATTTCACAGTAACTTATATGATCCTATGTGACTGTTATAAACCCTTTTGATATTTATGGACAAAACTTCCTAAATAACTTGACTGCTAGCTAACTTTGGGATGCTTCAGAGGGCCCCTGAGACATGCCAAAGACCTATTAAGCTACCTGGGTTCATTGAATATGTTAAATTACATGGGAAGTACTGTTAAAGGGGTGAAAAATCTTTTCAGGTTATGCTGTATGGTTGATGTTACTAATGTAGATATTCTAAAATTATGTGAAATTCATATAGATCTGATATGCCCTGATAAAATATGGTCACATAATTCTAGTTATCATATTAAAGTGTTATAACCAGGTTTCTTTGTCAATTGCAATAGAATCAGATTTTAAACATGCCTTCTATGGTTTTACTCTCATGCCTTTAGAAGAATACTGCTAGTTCTTCAAGATTTATGGAAAAGACTTTCTAAGATTAAACAGATAAAAAAAAATTTTGTTATTAACAGTAAGCTAGTATCAGAGTGGAATTTGGTCTTCTTTCTGTTTAGAGAACAAAGTTTTCTTAAAATGCAGGTTTCGATAACAGATTATGAATTTCTTTGCCTTTAAGTGATATATATGCTTTTAAAGTCTTTTTGTTTCTTTGGTAAAGTAAATAAACATTGTTTAAGATTATGGTACATGTAGACAAAGCTCATTCTGCTTCTACAAAAAATAACCCCGCACAGTTAGACTTTTGCTATCTTGATGTCCTGAAAACATGGCGATAGTCTGCTCTTAAATCAGGAAATTAAAAATGGATAAACAACAGATGAAAATCGGGCTATGGGAAATCCAAGACAGCTGCTTGGCTTTTCCCAGCTCCCTGACAGACCTCATTTTTATTTGATGGGTTAAAGCCTTACCTGGCTACACTGTTAATACCCTCACAGTGAGTTCTTCAAAAAAAGAAAAAATTCTGTTTCACTAAACCTTAAGTTCTAGTTTCGTTAATTAAAGTCTGTGCTTACTAAGACTCACTTGTGAGATAGTTTCTTGTTATGTTATATTGCTAAAAGGTTTAATTAAATTATTAAAAAGAATACTCTTACAATTGTTTCTAAAGCTTATCTCAGTCTTTGGATAAAGGTCAGATGCTCCATGATATACAACCAGGAGATTAACACTTGGGTGGCTCAGAGGTTAAAGTGTCTGCCTGGAATGAGAGATACCTGGGTTTGATCCCTGGGTCGGGAAGATCCACTGGAGAAGGAAATGGCAACCCACTCCAGTACTCTTGCCTGGAGAATCCCATGGAGGAGGAGCCTGGTAGGCTACAGTCCATGGGGTCGCAAAGAGTCGGACACGACTGACTTCACTTCTTCACTTCACTTCATAATCATTTAACGGAGACAGATGACCTGGGGTATACTGTGCTATACCTAGTGGAAGTTCTTGACTTAAATCCTTGCTTGTGAACTTACTTATGACTGCTAGCTATATTATTTTCTATGTAGCTTGTTTCAGAAGATTATCTCTTATGTTACCAAATGTGTGACTGAGCCTGTGCTAAAATGCTGATACGTAGTTCCCTATGAGATCAATAATTATAATAATGTAACTCTAGATATGGGAAGAAGCAACAAGAGAAAATATTTTCTTGGGCCAAGAAGTTAGTAAGACAGGTGTGTTCCAGAGACTTTTGCTACTTACAAGGCCTGGTCTAGTGATAACACATTGAGTGGTCTGTCAATGGAATCTTCGTTAGACCTGGGAAAGAGCCTTCCCAGCACCGCGGGACACAATGGCCATGAAATGCCCCCAAACACGGTCAAATATGTGGCTATAAAGGGGCCCTGCTGACTGGAAGTTAGCCCTTGCCAGCTACCTCTACAAAGATTAAGTCATGACCACTACAAGATGCTGACCTTCAACACCCCCTTGAAAGGAGTTCAGGGTGGAGACAAGAAATAAGGCACTCTGTGCTCTGGGAAAATCCAGAAAAACAGGCCTCCAGATAGTCAGATGTTTTCAGGTAAAGATTTGTATGAGTCCAAATTCTTGCATCTTCTCATACCTAGAGAAACACTAATGTCACGAACCAATGTCTGGACCTGGTTCTCCTAGCTAGCACCTCAGCAGCTTTCCTACATCTATTAATCTTTGGGCCATATATCTGTAACTTTCTTGATAAGTTTGTTTCTCCAAGTACTAGTATGACAAGAATATCCCCCAGCCAACACCCAGACAGTGCTAGAACAAGCTGCCTTACTCTGTGGACTCTCATTGCCCTCCGTAAATGAACCCCAAGGTCCTCAGGCTATTCTCCCTTTGAGATCTTATATGGGAGACCACCTCCAGTGATTAATAAAGCTCAAGGGAGACCACCAACAACTAGCTGACCTGGAGATGTCCCAACACCTCCAGGCCCTGGGAGAAGTCTTCCACCATATCACCCGAGAAACCTGAGAAAGGACACCCATTCCACTGGGCAACTGGGTTCACCCTTTTCAGCCAGGAGATGAGGGGTGGGTTAAAGATTGGAAAAAGGAACCACTTCAGCCAGTTTGGACAGGCCCTCACGTGGTCGTCCTGATGACCCCTACTGCTAATAAAGTTATGGGTGTCGTCCCTTGGATCCACCACACCAGAGTCAAGAAGACAGACTTCCTGTGATGAGGACACCTGGAAAGCAGTTCAGGACCCCAAAAACCTCAAGGGCTGGTTCCAAAAATAATGACCCTCACCCATGAAGGATGCTGAGCCCTGCTCTAGTCGCTCCAGGAGCGGACTAGTCAACACACCGCAGAAACTTAAGGATTCTACAGCCTTGCTCCAGCCACACTCCAGCAGCTGGCTGGTCAACATGTGGTGGGAGCTTGAGGATCCGGCTATCAAATTATCAATGGATCATAAAAAGGAGAGAGGAACTAGCAAACTCCTGGGGCAACTGGAATAATATCTGGAGCTGAACATTGTGACTTCTCCCTTTAGCCAGTCCTCTCTTCATGTTCTTTGTGGCAGTCTTGTTTGGCCCTGTATTCTCAATGCAATTACCCATTTCACAACCTCTCAGATTGAATCCATAAAGTTACAAATGGTAATAGCTCAATATAGCTCCTAAATGATGGGGAGCCTTGAATATCCTACCAAAACATGAGATGAGAGGGGAATGAAGAGGAAGAGTTAAAATTTTACCTCCTTTTGCCTCTGTAACTCACCTGCCCCTTTCAAAGTCTGGATCACGTAGGTTATGCAGTCTCAAAAAGTGAGGATTTGCAATACTAGGAACTGGAGTTTATCTCACTCACCCTTACCCTGCTCTTTGCAATCGCCCAGCCCCTGCAAACCTGCTTAATCATGCCTATCCAGGTCAGGCATCCCCCTGCCCATCGTGACCACTGTTCCTACAAGCATGAGACCCCTTAGTTTAAACCAGCCTATTAACAGCTAGTGTTGCCCACTACTGCTACTGCTAAGTTGCTTCAGTCGTGTCCGACTCTGTGCAACCTCATAGATAGCAGCCCCCCAGGCTCCCCCGTCCCTGGGATTCTCCAGGCAAGAACACTGGAGTGGGTTGCCATTTCCTTCTCCAATGCATGAAAGTGAAAAGTGAAAGTGAAGTCGATCAGTCATGTCTGACTCTTAGCAACCCCATGGACTGTAGCCCACCAGGCTCCTCCATCCATGGGATTTTCCAGGCAAGAGTACTGGAGTGGGTGCCATTGCCTTCTCTGTTGCCCACTACAGTCTGTCTATAAAAACTCTGTAACCCCTTTGTTCAGGGCTCAGAGCTTGGATGTTAACTCCTCTGGGCCTGCCGGAGTAATAAACCTGAGTTCTCCAACTCTCTGAGTGTGGTGCTCGGTTTCTCGAGTACTGGTTTCTGCAACATAAAAACTTTTATAGAAATGATTTGTGAAGTTTCTAATAATGACACAGAAATGTATAATATAAACTTTCAAGACTAGATACAAAACTGGATATATATTAGGATTGCAACTATGTAAAGTATATTTATTGGTATAATAATACATACATTTCAAAAAACATCAGAAGTTATCACATCAGGATGTTAGTGTGAGTTATTGCTGGACTATGTACAACTCAGTTTGAACTGGCAAGCCCACTTCTATGTGGATTTTTTCCACTAAATATGTACTACGGTGGTACATGATCCAAGGCTGATTTAATCTGTGGATGCAGAACTGCACATACAGAGCCAACTGTAAAGTTACACATGGATTTTCAGTAGCACAGATAGTCGGCAACCGTGAGCCCCAGGATGTTCAAGGGTCAACTGTTCGTCTCTTCCAAAATTTAGTCCACTCAATGAAAGGAGCACACAAAACTTTTAAAGTAGAAAATATTTCTAGGTTCTGGTTCAAGCCAGTGACATTGGCATGCCTGGCATGCTGCAGTCCATGGGGTCGCAAAGAGTCAGACATGACGGAGCGACTGAATGGAAAGACTAAAAGTGACGTTGGAAGATCCTGAACTCACCTCCTCCCAAGAACACACCACACCTACATGTGTATATGGAACAGTTTCATTTAAAGGAACTAAAAACCTGAGTGAGTCCTACATACCAGGCAAACATACACAAAAACCCATCTTGAATCAGGTGTGAAAGGCTTTTATACGATCTTGCTATAAACTCTACTCTCAGAGCCATTTGCCTTAAAATGTTTATGGCTGTAACTTCCTGAATTGTTTATATTGTCATGAGCAAGAAAAATCTTTGAGGATGTAACAAAGTGTCTGGAAAGAACTTAATGATACTGGAAACATCCAAGTGCTGGGATGGGACAGTATGTTTCTCACAGTGTTTCCTGCAGGTGAAGTATAATGGCTCAGTTTGCTTTTCATCATGAGACTTACATGCTTGTTACTTGGCTTCTAAAACTAGGAGAGCTCCATCTGGGATCAAACTTAACTGCCCTACTTTCTGATCACGGCTCATGCCCAAGGCTTTCCAGGATTGAACCAAATTTGTTGAGAGTCTGTATGGAAAAACTGGAAATAAGCCACAGAGCAGAACTCTTGTATTTGGTCTAACTTTGCCTACCAGGAAGAATCTAATCAGGAGATTTTACCCAAAGTCACTGGTAAACTTTCACCAGTCCATTTCAGAGAAGGAGTGAAAAGAATCAGACTGGTAGCGACTCTAACACAGAAGACCCTCTGGAATCAGTTGTGAGAAATAATACATGCAAAGTTTTTAGAACAGGGTTTGGATCCAAGTATTGTTATATAAACACCTGTTACTATTTTATGGCTGTAACAAAATAACATAAAAAACAAATAAAGTGAAATAAAAAGGACCAGTAAGGAAACATTATAAACTATGTTTCCCTTTAAACAGAGGATAAAAATTTAAAAATAGGAAAAGGTAGAGAAATGCTGAATGTACAACTCTGATTAGAAGAAAATTTCAGGAAAAAATAAAAACCCATTGATCAGCAGCAACACAGAAAAGCTCATGTGTAAATCAACTATACTTCAACAAAATTAAAAATAAAAGGTGAAACTTCATTTCTGTCCATGGCAATGGGACAGAAGTTCAGTACCCAAGAGGACTAGGAACCAATCCTGTAAAATGTAGAGATCACTGTGATTTTGTTTTTAATATGCAATTTTTATTAAGTGAGTCCTTCCTGGATTATACAGCTATTGTAAGAAAAGATTTCCTCTTTTATTTCTCTAGTTAACCAGGATTCTGTAGAGTAGATGAGTCTCAGTCGTTCAGCTGTGTCCAACATTTGTGGTCCCATAGACTGTAGCCCACCAGGCTCCTCCATCCATGGGATTCTCCAGGCTAGAATACTGCTATTTCCTCCTCCAAGGGGTCTTCCAGAACCAGGAACTGAACCCATGTCTCCTACATCTCCTGCATTGGCAGGCAGACTCTTTACCACTGTGTCACCTGGGAAGCCTGGATTTTGTGGAATGCCACCCTAGAAGACTACATGCAGGGAGAAACAAAAACAGCAAAAGGAGTGAACACTCCCATCTTCAAACCAACTATGGAGACTCTAAAGAGGCAGGATGGAAATCTGAATTCTAGGAACTGCTCAAGAAAACCCCTGGGAGACAAAGGCTGTCTTGAATTGGTGGAGATACTGGCTGTAGCCAAGTACCCAGGATAGGTGGGACAAGTCTTAATATAAGGCTGCTGTCAAACAACTGCTTGCCCTTGGCTGCAAAATGGGTAGCAGCAGCCCAGGAGGCTGGAGCCAGTATAATTTTAGGAGAGTACTAGAATCCTCCAAGGACAGGGAAGCGACCATAACAGGTGCCAACTGACCACCCGCCCTTGGGAATTCACCCTTTCACATACTCCTCAACTAAATTTTTAGGTGGCTGGTTAGTTAGAGCCTAGGGAGACCACTTCTGTATATACGCTCCTTTATGAGGTGTAAAGACCTGGCCATTTTTCTATAAAGGCCATCTTTCTAAAGGAGCCCCTAAAGTCAGGAACAAGACAAGGGTGCCCATTCTCAACAATACTATTCAACATAGTTTCGTAAGTTTTAGCCACAGCAATCAGAGAAGAAAAATAACTAAAAGGAATCCAGATTGAAAAAGAAGTAAAACTCTCACTGTTTGCAGATGACATGATCCTCTACACAGAAAACCCTAAACACCCCACCAGAAAATTACTAGAGCTAATCAATGAATATAGTAAAGTTGGAGGATATAAAATTAACACACAGAAATCCCTTGCATTCCTATAAACTAACAATGAGAAAACAGAAAGAGAAATTAAGGAAACAATTCCATTCACCACTGAAACAAAAAGAATAAAATAATTAGGAATAAATCTACCTAAAGAAACAAAAGACCTATATGTCAGTTCAGTTCAGTTTCTCAGTCATGTTTGACTCCTTGCAATCCCATGAATCGCAGCATGTCAGGCCTCCCTGTCCATCACCAACTCCCGGAGTTCACTCAGATTCACATCCATCGAGTCAGTGATGCCATCCAGCCATCTCATCCTCTGTCGTCCCCTTCTCCTCCTGCCCCCAATCCCTCCCAGCATCAGGGTCTTTGTCAATGAGTCAACTCTTTGCATGAGGTGGCCAAAGTACTGGAGTTTCAGCTTTAGCATCAGTCCTTCCAATGAACACCCAGGACTGATCTCCTTTAGGATGGACTGGTTGGATCTCCTTGCAGTCCAAGGGACTCTCAAGAGTCTTCTCCAATACCACAGTTCAAAAGCATCAATTCTTTGGCGCTCAGCTTTCTTCACAGTCCAACTCTCACATCCATACATAACCACAGGAAAAACCATAGCCTTGACTAGATGGACCTTTGTTGGCAAAGTAATGTCTCTGCTTTTCAATATGCTATCTAGGTTGGTCATAACTTTTCTTCCAAGGAATAAGCGTCTTTTAATTTCATAGCTGCAGTCACCATCTGCAGTGATTTTGCAGCCCCCCAAAAATAGAAAACTATAAAACACTGATGAAAGAAATCATGCTGTTGCTGCTGCTGCTGCTAAGTCACTTCAGTCGTGTCTGACTCTGTGTGACCCCATGGACTGCAGCCTACCAGGCTTCTCCGTCCATGGGATTCTCCAGGCAAGAACACTGGAGTGGGTTGCCATTTCCTTCTCCAATGCAAGAAAGAGGAAAGTGAAAGTGAAGTCGCTCAGTCATGTCCGACTCTTAGCAACCCCATGGACTGCAGCCTACCAGGCTCCTCCATCTGTTGGATTTTCCGGGCAACATAGATGACACAAATAGATGGAGAAATATACCATGTTCATGGATCAAAAGAATCAATATGGTGAAAATGAGTAAAGTACCCAAAGCAATCTATAGATTCAATGCAATCCCTATCAAGCCACCAACGGTATTTTTCACAGAACTAGAGCAAATAATTCCACAATTTGTATGGAAATACAAAAACCCTCGAATAGCCAAAGCAATCCCGAGAAAGAAGAACAGAATTAGAGGAATCAACCTTCCTGACTTCAGAATATACAACAAAGCTACAGTCATCAAGACAGTATGGTACTGGCACAAAGACAGAAATATAGATCAATGGAACAAAATAGAAAGACCAGAGATAAATCTATGTACCTATGGACACCTTATCTTTGACAAAGGAGGCAAGAATATACAATGGAGAAAAGAAAATCTCTTTAACAAGTGGTGCTGGGAAAACTGGTCAACCACCTGTAAAAGAGTGAAACTAGAGCACTTTCTAACATCTTACACAAAAATAAACTCAAGATGGATTAAAGATCTAAATGCTGCTGCTAAGTCACTTCAGTCGTGTCCGACTCTGTGCGACCCCATAGACGGCAGCCCACCAGGCTCCCCGTCCCTGGGATTCTCCAGCCAAGAACACTGGAGTGGGTTGCCATTTCCTTCTTCAATGCATGAAAGTGAAAAGTCAAAGTGAAGTCGCTCAATCGTGTCCGACCCTCAGCGACCCCACAGACAGCAGCCTGCCAGGCTCCTCCGTCCATGGGATTTTCCAGGCAGGAGTACTGGAGTGGGGTGCCATTGCCTTCTCCAATCTAAAGATCTAAATGTAAGACCAGAAACTGTAAAACTCCTAGATGAAAACATAGACAAAACACTCTCTGACATAAATCACAGCAGGATACCCTGTAACCCACCTCCCAGAGTAACGGAAATAAAAGCAAAAATAAACAAATGAGACCTAATTAAACTTAAAAGCTTTTGCACAATGAAATAAACTATAAGCAAGGTGAAAAGACAGCCTTCAGAATGGGAGAAAATAATAGCAAATGACGCAACTGACAAAGAATTAATCTCAAACATATACAAGCGGTTCATGCAGCTCAATTCCAGAAAAATAAACGACCCAATAAAAAAGTGGGCCAAAGAACTAAATAGACATTTCTCCAAAGAAGACATACAGATGGCTAAACAACACATGAAAAGACGCTCAACATCACTCATTGTCAGAGAAATGCAAATCAAAATGACAATGAGGTATCGTCTCACACTCATCAGAATGGCTGCTATCAAAAAGTGTACAAACAATAAATGCTGGAGAGGGTGTGGAGAAATGGAAGCCCTCTAACACTGTTGGTGGGAATGCAAACTAGTACAGCCACTATGGAGTACAGTGTGGAGATTCCTTTAAAAACTGGAAATAAAACTGCCTGCATTTCAGTTCAGTCACTAAGTCATGTCCGACTCTTTGCAACCCCATGAATCACAGCACACCAGGCCTCCCCATCACCAACTCCTGGAGTTCATTCAAACTCATGTCCATCGAGTCGGTGATGCCATCCAGCCATCTCATCCTCTGTCATCCCCTTCTCCTCCTGCCCCCAATCCCTCCCAGCATCAGAGTATTTTCCAATGAGTCAACTCTTCCCATGAGGTGGCCATAGTATTGGAGTTTCAGCTTCAGCATCAGTCCTTCCAATGACGACCCAGCTGGCCCAGCTGGGCCAGCAGTGTAATCCCACTGCTGGGCATACACACCGAGGAAACCAGAATTGAAAGAGACACGTGCACCCCAATGTTCATTGCAGCACTGTTTACAATAGCTAGGACATGGAAGCAACCTAGATGTCCATTGGCAGACAAATCATAAGAAAGCTGTGGTACACATACACAATGGAATATTACTCAGCTCTTAAAAAGAATGCATTTGAATCAGTTCTAATGAGGTGGATGAAACTGGAGCCTATTATACAGAGTGAAGTAAGCCAGAAAGAAAAACACCAATACAGTATATTAATGCATATATATGGAATTTAGAAAGATGACAACAATGACCCTATATGTAAGACAGCAAAAGAGACACAGATATAAAGAACAGACTTTTGGACTCTGTGGGAGAAGGCAAGCATAGGACGATTTGAGAAAATAGCATTGAAACATGTATATTACCATATGTGAAATAGATGACCAGTCCAAGACTGATGCATGAAACAGGGCACTCAAACCCGATGCACTGGGACAACCCTGAGGGATGGGATGAGGAGGGAGGTGGGAGGGGGTTCAGGATGGGGGACATATGTACACCCATGGCTGGTTCATGTCAGTGTATGGCAAAAACCACCACAATATTGTAAATTAATAGCCTCCAATTAAAATAAATAAATTTATTTTTAAAAAAAAGCCAGTCATGCTCTCAGCCTAGTCACTTTCAGTTTTCCTTCACACTTTAATGCCTATTGTTAGAAATAAGTTATGCGGTTAAACAGTAAGTATGGGAAATGATTATAAAATAAATTCTATGTGGCAAAGTGGTAATTTTTCTCTAGTATGAAACAGTTGAAGATTTATATTTCAAGAACTATTTTCTAGAAAAGTAGTTTGCCATCAATCCCATACACGGGCTTGTAGAAAGGCATTCTGAAATAGGATAAAGATTGTGGATAACCCAGCAACTTGAATCATGTTTGCATTCAGAAAAGAATGTTCTTGTTCATTTGGACTTTACTTTGGGAGAATTCGTTTTTCATTTTTCACATTCAAAATACAGGAAGCCCTCCAAATCCAGATTCCCCATTCTCTTCCCTCTTTTTCCTTTCCAGTTACAACTTAATGCTTTACTAAATACTGTAGGCTGTATACGGACTGTTTTAGTGTCATTCAAAAATGACTAATTTTTGACAAGAGTCTTAGCTAACTATCAAATTAGTAATCTTTAACTTCTAATGCTGCTGCTGCTGCTAAGTCACTTCAGTCGTGTCTGACTCTGCAACCCCATAGACAGCAGCCCACCAGGCTCCCCTGTCCCTAGGATTCTCCAGGCAAGAACACTGGAGTGGGTTGTCATTTCCTTCTCCAATGCATGAAAATGAAAAGTCAAAGTGAAGTCGCTCAGTCGTGTCTGACTCTTAGCAACCCCATGGACTGCAGCCTACCAGGCTCCTCCATCCATGGGATTTTGCAGGCAAGAGTACTGGAGTGGGGTGCCATCATGATTTCAAACACTTACAGTGACTATCATTGAAAAATATAGATTCTGTTCCCCTATATTTAGTGACCCATCAGCATTAAACATCATTTACATATCTTGATGACCCAAGATCATTATTAAAAACATCAATCACTGTACTGTGCTCAAGGTGAAATCTCTGGATGCAAATAAATGATCACTGTGTGGTATTACAGAGTCAAACACATATTGATCCCAAAAACTATCATAGAAGATTTTCTTTAAAAGGTCTCCAATATAACCGTGATTCTGATTCAGTGTTTCTTACATGGTTCAGGTACATGATCTCCTGGGTTTAACATAGCTGACTTTCTGCAAAATCAAAGGCTTTCAATCAAGAGCTAAAGACACTTTTTTATGGCTATCTCCTAGAAAATGGTCTCCTTCTCTGGTATCACTGGTGTTGCTTGGATTGCTAGTATCACTTTAGAAGGTTAGCTGTATCTACGTCCCTAATACTGGATCTCATACAATATCCTGTGAGCCCATACTCTTTCTAACTCAACTGATTACACCTAAGTAGATAGTAAGGTGGAGGAGTTTCCTAAACACAATCTTCTGTGATAAATTATTCCAGTAGCTACAAAGCTTTTCCTTTGAAAAATGACTGGTTTACACTCTGCAAGAAATAGCTATGACATCTTTGGACGCTTTAAATTGCCATGCTTCCAGGTAACAAAAGCTGTACTGTATGTCAGCACAAAACTCTGGCAATTCAGGACCACTCTCAGCCCCTTATTCTGCTTAAACCCAGAAGGAACACCATTCTTGGCACTTGCTAAGTACAGGAGGAATTAGCAGGAATCCACAAGAAGCCCACTTTGATCCCTGCAAAACTATCTGGGGGAACAGACTATATAAAAGATAAGAAAAAAATAGTCAGCCTCCTGAGCAGCTGATTGTTCTTAACCACCTTCTGAAAAAGTATCTTAAGGGCTGAAAAAAATTCTAAAGAAACACCGAGCCTGAGTGGATTACATCAACTCAATCAACAGTATTTTTTATACAAATCTTGTCTTTTCAATTAAATTTGGCCCAGGCACAGAATCACACAGGAAGTTTGGGACATTGTCTAATTTATCCCCCCATACCCCACCAAAAAAATGCATAATGGATATTCTTATAAACTGATTAGATAGTCTAATAAGGCTTTATGCAGTGGTGATATTGGGCAACTTTAGATAATGCAGAACATTAAAAAAAAGAAGAAAGCTGCCTATTTCTATCACAATGAAATAGCAGTTGCCTGGGTAGTGGATTGGACAAGGAAATAGCAACCCACTCCAGTGTTCTTGCCTGGAGAATCCCATGGACGGAGAAGCCTGGTAGGCTGCAGTCCATGAGGTCACACAGAGTCGGACACGACTGAAGCGACTTAGCAGCAGCAGCAGGATAGTGGATACTGCCCTGGTCAGACTCTCACCTTCTCTATTTGGTGAACGCTGCCTACTTTGAACTGCCAGAGTCTGCATTTCTTTGTTTTAAGATTTGCTGTGACTCCAGCAGCACCTAGAGGAGCCGTACAATTAATGTCCTCAGGAGACAGCGCCACTCAACTACAGAAGACAAACTGGTTATGAATACTCCAACTCCCTCGCCTCTCAGGTGGGATAATGCTAATGCAGGTGTTTGCAGAATTTCCCTTCACACCAGAAAAATAAAAGCCTCAAGTACCCATGGGTGTAACTTGCTTTACCAACATACCCTCTCTACCTGTCTCACGTCCACTCAAATCGCAAATAAACTTGCCTTTCGATCCTTGTCTCAAGGTCTACTTCTGGTGGAACCTAAACTAGGTAAGCTTTTTTCATTAACACATCCTCCTGCTGACTCTTCTCAAGACTTCACAGCTTTCTACTTAATTGTGCACAAGTTTATTTTGAGTTTTGTCCACTGCCCTTTTCTGAAGGCAAGTGACAGATGTCAGACCCCCAGCTCTGTTCTGCTGCTCATATTCTGACACAGAAGCTACTAACACAGTTGGGAGACTGACAAGCAGCGGGGCATGTGTGTTCAGCAATCCCAGATAGAGAGAAAATAAGATGATGCATGTGGAAGCCCTCAGTAAACAATACAGCATGACTGAAATATATTTATATTATTTCTGTGTGAGGACACACATATATATGCAGAGCTTTATTGTTTCTGTCTATTTTAAAAACTGAGCAATGTTCTACTTCCTCTAGGGGGGGAAAAAAAGAGTTCACTGAAACTTGTACTGTACTCTCCACAGTAGAGAAAAATATTTGTTTTTCACTTGTTTCGTGAAAAATATTTTAGATACTTAAAATATAGGAGGCTATCAGGCATAGTGAACATATTAATATTTCAAGCCTGATATGAGGGAGCTGGTTTTCATCTTGGCTATAAAAGTTAATTCCAGCATTTCAAAGCAGTCATTGCAAGGTTTTGTGCCTCAATTTTCTTCCTCCAAAGTGAGAATGTGAGGGGAAGCATTCTCTAAGGACCCTTCCTACTCCTGACTTTCAGTTTGCCTTCTCTGAGCACAAGGCTTCTATTTTAAGTAGAAATATCTGCTACTAGCAGCTGGATTGGGAAATGATCACATCAAGTAGGGATGTGCAGCCAATAGATCCGTGCCTTTAACTGACTGAATTGAATACTAAACAGTGGACTCTGTGTGGCTGAGCTTGAAACCATATACCAGTCTCGATGTCCCTGTTCTCTGAAGTAAAAAGGCTTTTGCTTTAGTCTCTCAGGCCTCCATTAAGTCTTAAAAGAGTTAATGATTAGGAATCAAATAGTATTGTCTGTAACTAATGTATACTTGAATGCATTTTTAAGGTTAACTTAATATATATCCTAAAAAGAGATTGTATTTTTTCCACCTCTGCTATACAGTGGACCCTCACCAGCCATCCAACTTCATATGTAGTAGTCAGGTCAATCCCAATCTCCAATTCATACCCCTCACAGCTGCTTGGTGTCCATACATTTGTTCTCTACATCTGTGTCTGTATTTCTGCTTTGCAGTAATAGATTCACCAGCAAAATCCAAATTCATAAAAGCACATTGGTAAATGTCAGAAGCCAGAGGCTAGGGGTGGGGTAGAGAGGGGAGATAGGGAGCTAAGTGTTTAATGGGGCAGAATTTCAGCTTAGGAAGGTGAAAAATTTGGGAGACAGATGATGGTGAGAGTTTTACCATTTGTATGAAATTAATGCCACTGAATTGTACAGTAAAATATGGTTAAAATTGTATATTATGTGACTTTTAATATTAAAAAAAGAGTTAATGATTCAGAAATGTGAAGATGTTAAAAAAAAAAAAAAAAGGAATAGCATTGAATTGGGAAACTGGTAACAATTTAGACAACAAATCCTTCATATGGCTGAATCACCAGACTCCCAGATCCCAAAAGATAAAGATAAAGACCTGACACACATTCCTAAGTTGTTTTTACAGGAAGCAGACACAACCAGATGAAAACTGCTGACCACAATCACATAGACTCTATACTGTTTGAAACTAGAAGGCTGATGATGCTGAAGACTTCGCCTTGATGCCAACCAATCTGACAACTGTGCATGAGCTGATCATGCACTCTGCGGCTCCCACCCCCACTTTTGTTGATGGCTTCCCCGAAAGTCATCACACTCACACTTTGGAGTGTGAGCTGCCCATTCCACCAGCCTGGCATCCTGCAATAAATGCTGGATTTATTTAATGTTGGTTCAATCCAACCCAGTGTCCATAGACTGGCTTTACTGTGTGAGGACAAGTGGACCCAAGTTTTGTTTGTTAAAAAGGTCAAAGGATGCTCTGCTCTGTTTTTTCCTTCTCTTTCTCCCCTTTTCCTTTGAGTTTTTTTTTTTCTTTTTGCTGCGCATATTTTAAAAAGTGAAGCAATGTATAGAACTCATACTTCATGCTGAAGGTTGCTCTGTTCCTTTCTCTTTCTACATGCTCCCTGGGCCAGTGAAAGACACCAGCACACTCTTTTTTGTATACACTGGAACTTGCCAATAACTCTAGATGCTTTGAATCAAGAATTTATCCATTTTTGCAATCCCTGCCATCATCTTACTACTATCTGATCACTTCCTCATAGTAGCTTTTCAGTTTTTCCTTAATGAATATATTCTATATTGATTCATAGTCATCTCACTCACACTGTGGTACCCTGAAATCTTTGTCTCATAATTATTATACCTTTTTATCTCAACAATCTGCTTTTTTATTTTTGTCACCCAATGATCCAGCAATGCCTTAGAACTCAGTGTTACTCATATTTCTCTTACATTAGATTTCTAAGTTATTCAATCTTAAACTCTGAAATTCTGTTCTCTGACTTAAAACCAACCTCCTTTGACCACAACCATCTGTACTTCTATCTCTCTAGTCATTCAACTTCAACAAACATGTCCCTGAATGGGTCTCTATCATACACAGCCATGGAATTATTTCTGTATTGAGAAGTATTTTCTTAAGTGAATTTAACCATTCATTCAACAAATGCTATAAAGTACCTACTAGGTGCCAGACAGTATGGTAGATGCAAAGAACACAAAGATGAATAAAACTGAGCCCCCGACTTGAAGGAGTTCACCACTACTATAGGCAATGGAGAGGAAATATAAGTAACAGAAGTGGGCATTAGTACTATAGAAGAGCAACTAATGGAATACTACGTGAACTGACGTAGGAGCAAGAGACTCAGCTTGGGATGTCCTTGAGGCAAACTGCTGTACCACAGAATGCATGGGTACATCTCCACAACATCAATACAAAAATAACATTCTTGTTAGACACAGACATATCTGATTGTATGGTCTTTAACTATTTTACAATGATGCAGACTTTTATTTGTATTTACTAAAGCCCTTTAAAATAAATTAGTGACTGAATCTCACAAATATACTGAATGAAAGAAACCAGACACACAAAAATTTATTCTGCATGATTCCAGTTACACAGAGTTCAAAAATTGGCAGAATAAATCTATGACATTAATACTTAGGAGCTGGGGCAGAGGAGTGGATGAGTGGAAGAAGGTTCTGGAAGAAGGTTCCAGGGTATGTTTCTGATAGGTGATAATATTCTGTTTGTTAACCGGTTGTTACACAAATACATCCTATTTGTGAAAACGAACTGATCTGTACACTTATATTTACAAACTTTTCTATAGAAATACAAATTTCAATACAAAGTAAAAGGAATGAAGACTTGGAATAGCAAGTTAAATGCTATTAAATGCTAACAGTAAATATCTCTGGTTGATGGGAACATGATTAACTTTTGAAAAAGCATTTCTATGCTTTTGTATCTTCCAACTTAGTAACAATAATCACATATTATGATTTGACTCTGAATAAAAATACTATTGTTCAAAAAAATTAAAAAATAAACTATTATCCTATATGATTTAGAAACCCATTTTTTTTCCCCAATCTGTCCACATAATTAAAGAAAAATTTTAAATGGGAATTCCAAACCAATCTATTTTTTTCAAATTAAATTCACTTAAACTAAAAAACAAAAACAATTCACTCAAACAAATATTTTTATCTGTAGAGTATTGTAAGGTGCTAAGTTGGAAAAGGAAATGGTAACCCACTCCAATATTCTTGCCTGGAGAATTCCATGGACAGAGGGGTCTGGCAGGCTAGAGTCCATGGGGTCACAAGAGTCGGACACCACTTAATGACTAAACCACCAATGTATTAGTACATTAGGAAGAGTTGATTTGAAAAATAATGAGAATTCTGGCACTTCAGTGGCTTTCTGAACTTGATTCTTTTATAAATGTAAATGATGAAGATACTCTTACATTGCTTTTCAGAAATAATTAATGAAAATACCAATGATTTCAGCCATCAGTAAAAATTGAATCTGTTTGTATGTCTTAAATGACATAAAATAGAAAAAAAGGTATACTATATCATAAAAAGGAGATGTTAGAAAACATACCAGAAGAAGCTTCCAGTCTTTCCAGTCGGCTGATTAACCAGTCAAGGGAGCCAGAAAATTGAGCACAGTTTTTACGATTTCCTCTAATTAATGCCGCTGCAAAAGAAAAAGCAGATTTTACGGTTATGTGATTTTCTAATTCAAAACCAAAGTAAGCCCACAGTAGGCACAAAATATTGGATCAAAAACATAATACATTAATTTTATACCAAAAACACATACAAATACACACACACACACACAAACACACACATACACATAAAATTGAACTGATATTTATTAATGGGGGCTGTAAAAACACTGCTTATTAGAAGAAATACATTTTGAGAAAGTAACATTTCATATTTCAAGTAATAATGAAGGGTAATGGAAAAACTAGTCCTGGGATTTTCCCCACTTGGGTTCTAATACTCATTGCTTTTAATTAGCTGTGAAAAATTATTTAATTTCCTTAGAGTTCAATTTTCTCACCTATATAATGAAGAAGTTAAGAGAACATCAGTTTTTCTGAAAAAGTAGCACAAGATACTAGAAGACACAACAGGTAAGTGTAACAAACCTACAAAGATGTATCATCAAATTTTTATAGGAAAAAACAGGGTGTGAGGGCAGATGGCTAATGAGTTTGAAAACCTTCCCCCCACCCCACATCTCTTCTTTCCATTTAGAGATTCACAATGCATATGAAAGCCTCTAGAAACTACTTTCTGCAGTAAAGTTACCTATTTCAACTTTTTTTTAACCTAGTAGTGTCTTCTACACCTCTCGAACCAAAGAACCCATTTTATCTGAAATGCCTATGTGACCTTTATGATATCTTTCAACCTAATTGATATATTCAATTTAAAACTCGTTTCTCAGCAAAAAAAGACACAGATGTATAGAACAGTCTTTTGGACTCTGTGGGAGAGGGAGAGGGTGGGATGACTTGGGAGAATGGCATTGAAACATGTATAATATCATATAACAAATGAATCACCAGTCCAGGTTCAATGCAGGATACAGGATGCTTGGGGCTGGTGCACTGGGATGACCCAGAGGGATGGTACTGGGAGGGGGGTTCAGGATGGGGAACATGTGTACATCCATGGTGGATTCATGTTGATGTATGGCAAAACCAATACAATATTGTAAAGTAATTAGCCTCCAATTAAAATAAATAAATTAAAAAAATAAATAAAACTCATTTCTAAATCATTCAGTTATTTTAAAGGAAATATGGTAAATATTTTATGTAAGTTCTACTCTTATGCCCATAAGATTGTTCAGAAACTGTATAACTGCTTAAAAATGGCAAATGATGTTTTTTTTTGTTTGTTAGTTTTTTGTTTTTCACTTTTATTTTTTTTTATTTGCTACTCAGTTTATTTTTTTTAATTTTACATATAATATATTTAATGTGAAAAATATGTTCCTATAAGAAAAAAAATCACAATTTTAAAATCTGGTAGTGCCAGGAGGTAGTTTAAAGAACTGAAGTTTGAGAATGCCACCTGTTCATCTCCTTGTTAAGAGCAACAGGGTTCAGTGAAACTAAAATACTCCATATTTCCTCTTTTTTCCTCCCAAAAGCTGTTACCTGGCCTGAGAGGAACAAAAGCAATAATGACACAAAAGACAAGAAGGCTTAGGTTTGTTCAACTACATAAGAAAAGCTCATTTGTGAATGCAGCCCCATAACATTTGTACAAATATTACAAGGTGATACATTCAATAACATTTGTACAAATATTACAAGGTGATGCATTCAATTACTTAGGCTCTTCTCCAGCTCTGGAACCAATAAGAGCCAGTAACCAGAGTTCCAAAGAATAGCAAGAAGAGATAAGAAAGCCTTCCTCAGTGATGAATGCAAAGAAATAGAGGAAAACAATAGAATGAGAAAGACTAGAGATCTCTTCAAGAAAATTAGAGATACCAAGGGAACATTTCATGCAAAGATGGGCTCGATAAAGGACAGAAATGGTATGGACCTAACAGAAGCAGAAAATATTAAGAAGAGGTGGCAGGAATACTGAGAAGAACTGTACAAAAAAGATCTTCATGACCCAGATAATCACGATGGTGTGATCACTGACCTAGAGCCAGACATCCTGGAATGTGAAGTCAAGTGAAAGTGAAAGTGAAGTCCCTCAGTCCTGTCCAACTCTTTTCGACCCCATGGACTGTAGCCTATCAGGCTCCTCCGTCCATGGGATTTTCCAGGCAAGAGTATTGGAGTGGATTGCCATTTCCTTCTCCAGGGGATCCTCCTGACTCAGGAATCGAACCTGGGTCTCCCGATAGGAAACATCACTACGAACAAAGCTAGTGAAGGTGACGGAATTCCAGTGGAGCTATTTCAGATCCTAAAAGATGATGTTGTGAAAGTGTTGCATTCACTATGCCAGCAAATTTGGAAAACTCAGCAGTGGCCACAGGACTGGAAAAGGTCAGTTTTCATTCCAATCCCAAAGAAAGGCAATGTAAAAGAATGTTCAAACTACCATACAATTGTACTCATCTCAAACACTAGCAAAGAAATGTTCAAAATTCTCCAAGCCAGGCCTCAACAGTACAAGAACTGTGAACCTCCAGATGTTCAAGCTGGATTTAGAAAAGTTAGAGGAACCAGAGAGCAAATTGCCAACATAGGTTGGATCATCAAAAAAGCAAAAGAGTTCCAGAAAAACATCTATTTCTGCAACACTGACTATGCCAAAGCCTTTGACTGTGTGGATCATAGCAAACTGTTAGAACTGAATATGGAACAACAGACTGGTTCCAAGTCGGGAAAAGATTATGTCAAGCTTGTATATTGTCACCCTGCTTATTTAACTTATATGCAGACTACATCATGAGAAATGCCAGGATGGATGCAGCACAAGCTAGAATCAAGATTCCCAGGAGAAATATCAGTAACCTCAGATATGCAGATGACACCATCCTTATGGCAGAAAGCAAAGAAGAACTAAAGAGCCTCTTGATGAAATTGAAACAGGAGAGTGAAAAAGGTGGCTTAAAAATCAACATTCAAAAAACTAAGATCATGGCATCTGGTCCCATAACTTCATGGCAAATAGATGGGAAAACAATGGAAACAGTGGCAAAATTTATTTTTGGGGCTCCACAATCACTGCAGATGGGGACTGTAGCCATGAAATTCAAAGACGCTTCCTCCTTGGAAGAAAACTTATGAACAACCTAGACAGTATATTAAAAAGCAGAGACATTACTTTGCGAACAAAGGTCTGTCTAGTCAAAGCTATGGTTTTTCCAGTAGTCCTGTATGGATGTGAGAGTTGGACTGTGAAGAAGACTGAGCACCGAAGAATTGATGCTTTTGAACTGTGGTGTTGGAGAAGACTCTTGAGAGTCCCTTGGACTGCAAGGAGATCCAACCAGTCAATGGTAAAAGAAATCAGTCCTGAATATTCATTTGAAGGACTGATGCTGAAGCTGAAGCTCCAATACTTTGGCCATCTCATGTGAAGAGCTGACTCATTTGAAAAGACTCTGATGCTGGGAAAGATTGAAGGCAGGAGAAGGGGACGAGAGAGGATTAGAAGGTTGGATGCCATCACTGACTAGATGGACATGAGTTTGAGTAAGCTCCAGGAGTTGAATATGCACAGGGAAGTCTGGCGTGCTGCACTCTGTAGGGTCACAAAAATTCTGACGTGACTGAGTGACTGAACTGAATTGCTATTAACAGAGTGAAAAATGTTAACTAAACATTCCTTCCAAAACATTCAAAGAGAATATAAAAAATAAGTAGAACAGAAAAAAGAAATAGAGCAATAAAAGTAGACATTAATAAGTTAGAAATAAAAAAAAATAAGTTAGAAATAGTAGAAGTGATCTATGTAATAAATTGAAATAATAGGACTGATCAACACTCTCAAGGACTCCCTCCCTTCAAAATATAAGCTAAATGCCAATAACTTTAATCAAGAAAAAAAAAGGACATAATTAAGAGGAACAGGAATCATACACAGCCACTTATTGCTGTACTGAAATTTTTAAACATTTAGAAAAAGGATGCCTTTAAAATAATTTTTTCATGAAAATTGACCCAAAGAAGAAAATCTAAATAGAATAACAAACAATGAGTAATATTTAGAAGTATGTCAAAGTCAAAAACATTTTTTCTAAATTCAGGAAATAAGTCACTGCTATGTTAAACTGTTCCAAAGTAAAGAAACTAAGAAAACCCTTCCAATATATTTTATCAAGACAGCATAACTTTGCTATCTACACCTAATAAAGAGGGTATGCATATCAGAAAACTAAAGGAAACTCTTAGCTATGAATACATATCCCCAAATCTTATACAAGGAGGCAATTTATAAATAACTATCAGTCCGTCTAGGCTAATAGTCAAGGCTATGGTTTTTCCAGTGGTCATGTATGGATGTGAGAGTTGGACTGTGAAGAAAGCTGAGCACTGAAGAACTGATGCTTTTGAACTGTGGTGTTGGAGAAGACTCTTGAGAGTCCCTTGGACTGCAAGGAGATCCAACCAGTCCATTATAATGGAGATCAGCCTTGGGTGTTCTTTGGAAGGACTGATGCTAAAGCTGAAACTCCAATACTTTGGCCACCTCATGCGAAGAGCTGACTCATTGGAAAAGACTCTGATGCTGGGAGGGATTGGGGGCAGGAGGAGAAGGGGACGACAGAGGATAAGATGGCTGGATGGCATCACTAACTCAATGGACCTGAGTCTGAGTGAACTCCAGGAGTTGGTGATGGACAGGGAGGCCTGGCGTGCTGCGATTCATGGGGTCCACAGAGCTGGACACAACTAAGCGACTGAACTGAACTGAATCAGTAGTGCGTTCAGTTCAGTTCAGTCTCTCTTTGCAACCCCTTGGACTGCAGCATGCCAGGCCCCCCTGTCCATCACCAATTCCCAGGTTTACTCAATCTCATGTCCATCAAGACAGTAATTCCATTTAATCATCTCATCCTCTGTCGTCCCCTTCTTCTCCTACCCTCAATCTTTCCCAGCATCAGGGTCTTTTCGAATGAGTCGGTTCTTCGCATCAGGTGGCAAAAGTATTGCAACTTCAGCTTCAGTATCAGTCCTTTCAATGAATATTCAGGACTGATTTCCTTTACCAATAATAGGCTTGATCTCCTTGCAGTCCAAGGGACTCTCAAGAGTCTTCTCCAACACCAGAGTCCAAAAGCATCAATTCTGCAGGGCTCAGCTTTCTTTATAGTCCAACTCTCACATCCATACATGACCACTGGAAAAACCATAGCCTTGACTAGACAGGCCTTTGTTGGCAAAGTAATGTCTCTGCTTTTTAATATGCTGTCTAGGTTGGTCATAAGTTTTCTTCCAAGGAGCAAGCATCTTTGAATTTCATGGCTGCAATCACCATCTGCACTGCTTTTGGAGCCCCAAAAAATAAAGTCTGTCACTGTTTCCACTGTTTCTCCATCTGTTTGCCATGAAGTGAAGGGACCAGATGCCATGATCTTAGTTTTCTGAATGTTGAGTTTTAAGCCAACTTTTTCACTCTCCTCTTCAATTTCATCAAGAGGCTCCTTTGTTCTTCTTCACTTTCTGCCATAAGGGTGGTGTCATCTGCATATCTGAGGTTATTGATATTTCTCCCAGCAATCTTGATTCCAGCTTGCTTCATCCAGCCCAGCATTTCTCATGATGTACTCTGCATATAAGCTAAATAAGCAGGGTGACAATATTCAGGCTTGGTATACTCCTTTCCCAATTTGGAACCAGTCTGTAGTTCCATGTTCAGTTCTAACTGTTGCTTCCTGACCTGCATACAGATTTCTCAGGAGGCAGGTCAGGTGGTCTGGTATTCCTATCTCTCTAAGAATTTTCCACAGTTTGTTGTGGGTTCATTACTCCAATGAGAGAGAAATATGTTAGAATAAGTCAAAGGTGAAACATATGATGATCATCATAGACTCTGAAAATGTATGTACTTCTAAAAAAAAAAAAAAACTTAACTCTATTAGAATGCCTCTGGAACATTATCCAGACAAGTGTACATGTGTGTGCACGTGCAGAGTATGTTTTACAGATAAAGTGTGATCTACTAAATTCAGCAAGTTAGTCTTGAAGAAATCAGTTAAGGGAGTTTCTAAAGTAATGAAAAAGTATACAGAGAAATGCAAGAACACTCTTCCTAACACTGTTTATAATAGCAAAGCTTTGAAAACAGCTTGAATGTGGGCTAAATAAATGATGACACATCCCATCAGTTGGGTAGAATACATCCACTAAAGCCTGATGACAGCTTATAGTTACTGCCAAGGAAAGATGCCCACAATATAGAAGTCAGTGGAAACAAATGCTATATAAGGATATGGAGAATATGAGCCCATTTTGATGTAAGTATGTACACAGAATGAAGGAATATTATTTTTTAGAATATTCCTTAGACGGTAAGAGCTGATTTTTTGAGAAAAAGCTTCTGGTAGGTGCCCGGGATAGAAAGAGACCTTGATTGATAAGTGTGGGACTCCCTGGGTCAAAGGGGGAAATTTTCTTATTCTATAGCAGGGGGGAAAGGATAGACCTGGTGGTCCAGTGGTTAAGACTCTTAAGACTCTGCACTTCCACTGCAGGGAGCAGGGTTTCAATCCCTGCTTCAAGAACCAAGATCCCACGTGCCACATGTGTGGACAAAAAAATAAAAAATAAAATGGGGGAGGGGAGATGAATGAAGTTAGGAGGAAAAAGTCATGCCCTGTGATATGATCCTGTACAAGGACTTTCTGAAGGCGTAATAAATTCTATAAATAAAAAAATAAATAAATGACTCACAATTGTTCAATAGAATGGAAGTGTATATGAGTGAGGGGGTGATAGTCTGTAACTAAGATACTATGTAACCTCAGAGAAACATTAGATAATAAGAAAGAAGTATGAAAGTGGGAGACAGTGTAACCAAATAACCCCCGCAAAGTGTACAGATATCACAGGCAAGTCTTAAGCCCATCTCAGCTCATGAAGCTGGAACATGGACCAAGCCAACGAAACCTCAGGGATCAGGCCACAGCTGAAGTCCAATAGCAGGGATTTGCTACTGTTTGTGTGTGCATGTGGATGCGTAAAGTGGTTTACATGTGTTTAATGCTATAGTGAAAGTGAAAGTCGCTCAGTCATGTCCGACTCTTTGCGACCCCGTGGACTATACAGTCCATGGAATTCTCCAGGTCAGAATACTGGAGTGGAGTGGGTAGCCTTTCCCTTCCCCAGGGGATCTACCCAACCCAGAGATCAAACCCAGGTCTCCTGCACTGCAGGATTCTTTACCAGCCGAGCCAAAAGGGAAATCCAGAGAGCCGCTCTCATGTCCAAAGAAAATGGCAAATTTACAAGGTGTTTCTAAGTACAGAAACAAACAAACTCAAGACAAATGTTGTTTCTTCAAAGGAAGACATGCATGCTATACCTTAAAATACTCTTGTCATTGTTGGCTAATGGGCCTGAAGGGAAGTTAAAACCTTTCACCCATCAGACTACTTTTCCTCATTTATTTAAGAAATATTAACATAAGTGCATCAGGCGCTATGGTTGGCGCTGCAAATATAAGTTTAAATAAAGTGTGAATATAATACAATTGTCTGCAGGTCTTCTTTGAGTACATTTTAAGCTCCTTTAGATCAGATACTCTGTCTTACTATAACCTTGAGCATTCTCTGAAACTTACCATGTATGTTATCTCTTAAGGAATAAATGGTATTTAGTCTCTTATGGAGTAAGATCAGTGGTTAAGTACAGTAAAACTTCAATACTATAAGCACACTTTGAACTAAGTTTCATAAAGGACATGCATGTTCACTGAATTCTTTCTGATGTTGACTGAATAAAAAAAAAAAAACAATATGGGGAAACAACAGAAACAGTGACAGATTTTATTTTGGGGGGCTCCCAAACCACTGCAGATGGTGACCGCAGCCATGAAATTAAAAGACACTTGCTCCTTGAAAGAAAACTTATGACCAACCTAGATAGCATATTCAAAAGCAGAGGCATTACTTTGCCAAAAAGGTCAGTCTAGTCAAAGCTATGGTTTTTCCAGTAGTGATGTATGGATGTGAGAATTGGACCACAAAGAAGGTTGAGCGCCGAAGAATTGATGCTTTTGAACTGCGGTGTTGGAGAAGACTCTTGAGAGTCCCTTGGACTACAAGGAGATCCAACAAGTCAATGGTAAAGGAAATCAGTTCTGAATATTCATTGGAAGGACTGATGCTGAAGCTGAAGTTCCAATACTTTGGCCACCTGATATAAAGAGCCAACTCATTAGAAAAGACTCTGATGTCGGAAAAGATTAAAGGCAGGAGGAGAAGGGAATGACACAGGAGGAGATGGTTGGATGGCATCACCGACGCAATGCACATGAGTTTGAGGTGGTGAGGGCCAGGGAAGCCTGATGTGTTGCAGTCCATGGGGCCACGAAGAGTTGGACATGACTGAACAACAAAAATCTTTAAATCTTTAAACTGTTATCCAATCAGAATATGAAATACAAGTAATACTTGCAGGTACTGAAAGACCATTATTAACAATATTCTACATTGCTTATTAGTATCCTAACATCTCCATGTCCTCATGCTTTTGTATTTTAAACTCTAATTCAGAATTTCTCAAAATATAAAATCAGAAAATTACAGATGGATTAGAAGATTTATAGAATTCCAAGAAAATGCTCACTTTAAACAAAATTCTGTAAAGTAATTATCCTTCAATCAGTTCAGTTCAGTTCAGTCACTCAGTTGTGTCCGACTCTTCGCGACCCCATGAATCGCAGCACGCCAGGTCTCCCTGTCCATCACCAACTCCCGGAGTTCACTCAAACTCACGTCCATCGAGTCAGGGATGCCATCCAGCCATCTCATCCTGTCGTCCCCTTCTCCTCCTGCCCCCAACCCCTCCCAGCATCAGAGTCTTTTCCAATGAGTCAACTCTTCACATGAAGTGGCCAAAAGACTGGAGTTTCAGCTTCAGCATCATTCCTTCCAAAGAAATCCCAGAGCTGATCTCCTTCAGAATGGACTGGTTGGATCTCCTTGCAGTCCAAGGGACTCTCAAGAGTCTTCTCCAATACCACAGTTCAAAAGCATCAATTCTTCAGCGCTCAGCCTTCTTCACAGTCCAACTCTCACAACCATACATGACCACTGAAAAAACCATAGCCTTGACTAGATGGACCTTTGTTGGCAAAGTAATGTCTCTGCTTTTCAATATGCTATCCAGGTTGGTCATAACTTTTCTTCCAAGGAGTAACCGTCTTTTAATTTCATGGCTGCAGTCACCATCTGCAGTGATTTTGGAGCCCAAAACAATAAAGTGTGACACTGTTTCCACTGTTTCCCATCTATTTCCCATGAAGTGATGGGACCGGATGCCATGATCTTCATTTTCTGAATGTTGAGTTTTAAGCCAACTGTTTCATTCTCCTCTTTCACCTTCATCAAGAGGCTTTTTAGTTCCTCTTCACTTTCTGTCATAAGAGTGGTGTCATCTGCATATCTGAGGTTATTGATATTTTTCTCAGCAATCTTGATTCCAGCTTGTGCTTCTTCCTGCCCAGCGTTTCTCATGATGTACTCTGCATAGAAGTTAAATAAACAGGGTGACAATATACAGCCTTGACGTACTCCTTTTCCTATTTGGAACCAGTCTGTTTTTCCATGTCCAGTTCTAACTGTTGCTTCCTGACCTGCATACAGATTTCTCAAGAGGCAGGTCAGGTGGTCTGGTATTCCCATCTCTTTCAGAATTTTCCACAGTTTATTGTGATCCACACAGTCAAAGGCTTTGGCATAGTCAGTAAAGCAGAAAGAGATATTTTTCTGGAACTCTCTTGCTTTTTCCATAATCTAGCAGATGTTGGCAATTTGGTCTCTGGTTCCTCTGCCTTTTCTAAAACCAGCTTGAACATCTGGAAGTTCACAGTTCACGTATTGCTGAAGCCTGGCTTGGAGAATTTTGAGCATTACTTTACTAGCATGTGAGATGACTGCAATTGTGCGGTCGTTTGAGCATTCTTTGGCATTGCCTTTCGTTGGGATTGGAATGAAAACTGACCTTTTCCAGTCCTGTGGCCACTGCTGAGTTTTCCAAATTTGCTGGCATATTGAGTGCAGCACTTGCACAGCATCATCTTTCAGGATTTGAAATAGCTCAACCAGAATTCCATCACCTCCACTAGCTTTGTTCATAATGATGCTTTCTAACGCCCACTTGACTTCACATTCCAGGATGTCTGGCTCTAGGTCAGTGATCACACCATCGTGATTATCTGGGTCATAAAGATCTTTTTGTACAGTTCTTCTGTGTATTCTTGCTACCTCTTCTTAATATCTTCTGCTTCTGTTAGGTCCATACCATTTCTGTCCTTTATTGAGCCCATCTTAATATAATAAAATTTTAAAAATTATTCAATAAATACTATCTGCTTTGTATCAAGGACTATTCTAGGTGCTGGAGACACAACAAAAAACCAAACTATATTCCTTCTTGGAATTTACATTCAAAACCTAGAAATACTATGAGAACAGGCCTTAAACAACACTGACAAATGGGGAGGAAATAGAACTAGAATCCAGAAGGATATTTAAAATGTTCAGGTGCTCTTAAGTCTTGTCAACCATAAATAAACCAACAAAAAACCCATCAGAATGTTGTTGGAGAATTTAAGACAGTAGTCTGTGAGGGCCCAGAGCAGGCTGCCCCAAAATATGCCTCCATGGATGATTGAGTATTTTGAATTAAAGTTACTTAAGAAATGGCCAAAGCAAGATGGACACTCTGATTCCCCCATCTGTCTCCCTAAAAGCAGGAAATAAATCTCTCACATGAAAGATTCACCTCCATTCCCTGCATCTGGAAGTAGAAGGGCACCCTTATTGCCAGAGATGGGCAATTTGCTATCTTCTCCCCTCTCTCTACCCTGAGGGGTGAGAACAGCAGCTTTCTTATATAATATTTTAAAATATTAATTAATTTGGCTGCCCCAGATCTTTGTTGCAGCACATGGGATCTTCAGTCTTCACTGTGGCATGCGAGACCTTTAGTTGCAGAATGTAGGATCTACTTCCCTGATCAAGGATAGGTCTCGTGCATTGGAAACATGGAGTCTTAATCACTGGACCACCAGGGAAGTCCCCAGCTTTCCTGTAAAGGAGAAGAAAAAGCTCTTCGTGCACACACAGCTCACGGTGGAGCCAAGACTTAAAGCCAGACAATTTTGATCCCTGAGTCTGTGCTCAGGTCCTGAGCTATGCAGCCCCCCTCCCCCACAATCTTTTCCTGCTGGAATTCTGTCTAGAAAGTTTAGAAGGGCAGGGTCATGGTAGTATACAAGCAAATTAAGAAAACAGGTATCTCACAAGCTTGATTAGATAATGAATTCCTATCAAAATTAATGACTTTCATTTCATAGCCATGAGATCATTACCAAGTTGGAAAAAAAGTAATGTGTCTTGGTAATGAAATGTCTTTTTAGGGTTTCCTGAGAACAAGATGAGAAAAAACTGTAAGTACGATTGCCAGGGTAATATCTGGTATGAGTGTGTTTGAAGCCAATGCCCTTCTTTTCTACCCCTTGACTGCCTTCCCACAGTGTTTTAGGGCATTTAGGAAAATCTGTGTCCCTAAGATACTGGGAAAATACTCTGGATCTGCAAAAATCTTTCCTTGCTCTACCCTTCCTCAGTCTTTAAAGATTCAGAAACTGGTAACTTATGCCTTCCTAAAAGAGAAGATGTCTACCCTGTTTGTTTTATACTCTGAATTTTCATAAAATGAGTATTCACAGAGAGAGTTTACCAAAGAGCATTTTTTAGACATTTTTAGAAAATTATCCTGGCTTGTAAGCCTCCTGCAGATTAATTGTGTGGATGCCAAAAAAGATGTATGAAAGCATGTCCCAGTGATGCTTTTCAAACTATGAATATCAGTGTCTGTAAGATCCCCAGGTCTTCCAGATGGCAATCTACTTTTGTCATTCTGTATCTAAAACACATATTAAATATATTCACATCAAATTTTTAAATTGTTATAGATTATCATTCCCTCCATCTCCCTTTTCTCTCCATGCTAAACAAAACTGCTGAAGTAAAAGAAGGAAAAGGTGTATTTTATACATAACTACACGAGAGGCTCTACTGTCTACCTTTCTGCAAGAATGAGGAGGAGGCTTAATTAAGCTGAAGTTACTGATGGTTAAACCAAACTTTCTGATAGTAGGGTAAAGAGGAACAATGACATAAATATATTGTTGAACTCAAAGTATTGCTGACAATCGGAGAATTCTCCAGCCAAGGCAAAATAAACACTTACATATACAGGTTTACCTATTATATGATTACATCAACTTCAGTAAAAACTATTGGTGTCAAATGGTTCTTATGTCAAATAAGATTTTATTCACTATTTTTTCCTGGTCATGAAATCAGTATTCACTATAATAAAAACAGAAAATGAAGAGTAGTCAAAGTGACAAATCGAAGTTGAACAAAGTGACAAATCTCATAATTCTATTCACCTGAACCAACCATTACTATGACCAACCTAGATAGCATATTCAAAAGCAGAGACATTACTTTGCCAACAAAGGTTCGTCTAGTTAAGGCTATGGTTTTTCCTGTGGTCACGTATGGATGTGAAAGTTGGACTGTGAAGAAAGCTGAGCGCCAAAGAATTGATGCTTTTGAACTGTGGTGTTGGAGAAGACTCTTGAGAGTCCCTTGGACTGCAAGGAGATCCAACCAGTCCATTCTAAAGGAGATCAGCCCTGGGATTTCTTTGGAAGGACTGATGCTAAATCTGAAACTTCAGTACTTTGGCCACCTCATGCGAAGAGTTGACTCACTGGAAAAGACTCTGATGCTGGGAGGGATTGGGGGCAGGAGGAGAAGGGGACGACAGAGGATGAGATGGCTGGATGGCATCACTGACTCGATGGACGTGAGTCTGAGTGAACTCCAGGAGTTGGTGATGAACAGGGAGGCCTGGCGTGCTGCGATTCATGGGGTCGCAAAGAGTCAGGCATGACTGAGCAACTGATCTGATCTGAACCATTATTAAACCATGTGTATACTGAGAAATATTCTATTTATATGCAGTTACATAAATATTCTATCTTTTAACTCAACTAGAAAGAATAAATTAGCTTTCTTTTCATTATCAATTATCTAGCATTACACATTTCTGTTAATCTATTTTTTTCAACAATAAAAGTAATACATATAACACTTCCCCGAGTGATAAAGAGTCTGCCTGCCAATGCAGGAGACATGGGCTCAATTTCTGATCCAGAAGGATCCCACATGCCATGGAGAATGGAGCCCGTGCATCACAACTATTGAGCCTGTGCCCCAAAGCCTGTGTCCCACAGCGGGAGAGGTCGCCACGATGAGAAGGCCTCTCACAGCCAACTAGAGAGTAGCTCCCATTTGCTGCCATCATTTAAAGTTCACGCAGCAATGGAGAACCAGCACAGCCCAAAACAAATGAATAACACGTGCAGACAGATTAAGAACATGTTTATTATTACACAGAGACAAGTAAAAGAACTCTCTCCCAAGGAGCAGCTACTGAACAGTCTTCTGGGCATCCTTTCAGAAATATCCACTGTATACACATGAATGTATCTTACTCTACATATTTTTAATTGTATGTAATTGGAATCTAACTATACATACAGTAAGCATCTTGCTTTTTTTGTTTTTTTACTTAATATCATATCCTACATTGCCATACTAAAAAGATCAGCAGTCTAGCCTGTTTCATACAATTTTTCAAATGGTATACTTTTCTCAATTTTCAATGATAACACAGTTTTATACTCTATAGGTATATTATTACTTATATAACCAATTCCCTGTTGATAGAAAAATTGTTTTCAATTTTATGCTATTTATAAATAATTTTTCAGTGGATATCCTTTCCACACTTGTAGAAATATGTCTCTAGACTGTATTTCTTAAAGTGGAAATTCTGAGAGTAAAAGGATATACACATTTAAAGTTTTGTATATACTGTTGACTAAGGCTTGCTTGGTTTTTAAAATTTTTCATCAATTTATACTCCCACCAAGAAGATCCTACTCAACATTTTCCCCAATGATGGGTATTACCATTTTGTCTATGCCAATCTAATAAATGAAATATGATCTCTGCTTATTTTAATTTCCATTTCCTTATTTGTCATGTTGAAAATCTGTTCTTTTATTCATTGTTCTATACAGTATCTATTGCTATTAGTGGTCTGTTTTTCTGTTACATGATATTTTCTTATAGATTTATGAAAATTATATTACAGAAACTAAGCCTTTGTCTTTCATATAGACTGCATATTTTATTAAATTCCCACCTGTTTATTTTTAATGATATTATTTATCCTATAAATTTTCATTCTTATGTAGTAAAATTTATCAGTCTCTTACTAATCACTAACAAAGATTAATAGTAACATGTATAGAGATGGTCAAGGCATTAAATGCAGTAACTACACAGCACTGTGGCTAGCTTTGCTATTTATACCACCTGTCTCTCTCTTACTCAACCATAAGATTCATGACAGCAGAGAATATATGCTGCTCACAACTGTACCTCACTTCCCAGATTAGAATATTTCCCATATCAGGCAGCCAATTAATCTCTGATGAATGAATGAAGCTTCTATTGAAACCCACATCCACTGGATTCCACGTTCCCCCAACAGGACACAGTCTCTGTTACCAAGGATGCCCCTTCAGAATACTGTATAAGGAATTAAGAGGCAAGACACTTGGGAAAATATGCAAAAGGGAAAAGGAATATATATATATATATGTGTGTGTGTGTGTGTGTGTGTGTGCGTGCGTGTGTATGTGTATGTATATATTCAGAAGATCCTTAATTTTATATATATATATATATACACATGCACACATATATATCTTCAGAAAAGCTTCCTTAATTATATACACATACCTACACACATATACACGCACAGGAGTAGCAGATTAACAAAAATCTTCCCAGGAATAGCAGTGTGAAAATATAAGTTATAGTTTAGAGTGTGTGTGTGTGTGTGTGTGTGTGTGTGTGTGTGTATACGAGTAGAAAGTATATTGAGAATTTATGTCTCTTGTTGCATGAAAAAATCAATTTGAAAGCCACAAAACATGCATTGCCTGAAATCATTGTATGCTATCTTAGTTACATATGTTGTTATTATGCTATTATTTTCCATTACGATGTGAGTTTTAGGGGGTTCTAGTTATGTCAGTTTTAAGTCCCTTAAATGAATTTAATGTAGCTCCTTTAAATCCTCCCTTAATCAAAAAGGATGCAAAGAATTAAGGAAATAAATGCATATATTTAAGAAATACATACCCTATATATGCATATGTAATGTACAGCATATATTACAAATAAATATACATTTACTGCATATAAAATCTCTGATACAAAATAATTCTAGACAGTCTGAAAGGACAGTGCTGGATTAGAGATAAAGACCTAGGTAGGACTGAGAGACTACAGATAAAATGACTGAGGTCACAGGGGAACGGGAAGGGACAGACCAGCCATGGGGCTTGAGGATTTCAAGAATACTCAAGTATTCTTCTTATTCTAGAATATGAAGTTGTATTTCAAGTATCGGAGAGTCAATGAAAATGCTGACTGTGTGTGTGAGGGCTTCCTGGAGTCTGAAATAAATATTGGTGGAGACAAGAGGAAGAACTGAGAAATTAACCAGAAACCTATAATACCAGGTTCTCAACATGATCTTGAGGTTTACATCTCAAATATCTATTGAACACCAGCTATGTACCAGACGTTTAGGCTACCAGTGTATGAGATGTGTGATGCTGTGTTCAGAGAATGAGTAAAATAATAGAATATAGCATTTCAACCTGGAGGGAACTACAAAGAAAACTTTGTTTCCTCCATCTTTGATAAAGAAACCAAAAGGAAGGTGTAGCTGCAATAAACATGGGGCTATGACCTTCTATCAGTTGATCTGGAACTTTCTTGCTATACCCAACAGTTACAAGTAAAGTTTATTTTCTAAGACACATTTAAAAGGCAAAAACAACATAAAAAATGAAGAAGTGGAAGAAGAGAACATTACTATGAAGGAGAAGATGACAACAAAAGTATCCAAAAGAGTTGCTTGTATATTTTTGAGATTAGTTGTTGGTCAGTTGCTTCATTTGCTATTATTTTCTCCCATTCTGAAGGCTGCCTTTTCACCTTGCTAATAGTTTCCTTTGATGTGCAGAAGCTTTTAAGGTTAATTAGGTCCCATTTGTTTATTTTTGCTTTTATTTCCAATATTCTGGGAGGTGGGTCATAGAGGATCCTGCTGTGATGTATGTCAGAGAGTGTTTTGCCTATGTTCTCCTCTAGGAGTTTTATAGTTTCTGGTCTTACATTTAGATCTTTAATCCATTTTGAGTTTATTTTTGTGTATGGTGTTAGAAAGTGTTCTAGTTTCATTCTTTTACAAGTGGTTGACCAGATTTCCCAGCACCACTTGTTAAAGAGATTGTCTTTAATCCATTGTATATTCTTGCCTCCTTTGTCAAAGATAAGGTGTCCATATGTGCGTGGATTTATCTCTGGACTTTCTATTTTGTTCCATTGATCTATATTTCTGTCTTTGTGCCAGTACCATACTGTCTTGATAACTGTGGCTTTGTAGTAGAGCCTGAAGTCAGGTAGGTTGATTCCTCCAGTTCCATTCTTCTTTCTCAAGATGGCTTTGGCTATATACAAGCAACTCCTCCAGCTCAACTCCAGAAAAATAAATGATCCAATCAAAAAATGGGCCAAAGAACTAAATAGACATTTCTCCAAAGAAGACATACAGATGGCTAACAAACACATGAAAAGATGCTCAACATCACTCATTATCAGAGAAATGCAAATCAAAACCACAATGAGGTACCATTTCACACCAGTCAGAATGGCTGCGATTCAAAAGTCTACAAGCAATAAATGCTGGAGAGGGTGTGGAGAAAAGGGAACCCTCTTACACTGTTGGTGGGAATGCAAACTAGTACAGCCACTATGGAGAACAGTGTGGAGATTCCTTAAAAAACTGGAAATACTGCCTTATGATCCAGCAATCCCACTGCTGGGCATACACACTGAGGAAACCAGAAGGGAAAGAGACACGTGTACCCCAATGTTCATCGCAGCACTGTTTATAATAGCCAGGACACAGAAGCAACCTAGATGTCCATCAGCAGATGAATGGATAAGAAAGCAGTGGTACATATACACAATGGAGTATTACTCAGCCATTAAAAAAAATACATTTGAATCAGTTCTAATGAGGTGGATGAAACTGGAGCCTATTATACAGAGTGAAGTAAGCCAGAAGGAAAAACACCAATACAGTATACTAACGCATATATATGGAATTTAGAAAGATGGTAACAATAACCCTGTGTACGAGACAGCAAAAGAGACACTGAGTCTTATGGACTCTGTTGCAGAGGGAGAGGGTGGGAAGATTTGGGAGAATGGCATTGAAACATGTATAATATCATGTATGAAACGAGTTGCCAGTCCAGGTTTGATGCACGATACTGGATGCTTGGGGCTGGTGCACTGGGACGACCCAGAGGGATGGTATGGGAGGGAGGAGGGAGGAGGGTTCAGGATGGGGAACACATGTATACCTGTGGTGGATTCATTTTGATATTTGGCAAAACTAATACAATTTGTAAAGTTTAAAAATAAAATAAAATTTTAAAAAAAAGTATCCAAAAGAAGTGAGAATATATGATAAGAATAATATGTTATGCTAAGCCTGTGACATAAATCACCATGTTAAAGCCATCAACCACATTATGAATGTCTGTAAAGAGCAAAGAGGAACACAGAATAAACTACTGCAATTTTTGCTGAGTGTATGCCAAGCGCACCTGGAAGGTGCAGATACAGATCTCCACAAGCTTAAAGGAGATCCCTAACAAGATGGAATGGTGAGAAGATGGGCTCATGTGGGACGAACTTCAGAATCAAAAAGGAAGTATTTAATATGCATCCCTTTATAGTCCCCTCGCTCACAAAACTATACCCTAGACGACTCTCCTCTTTTAATCAAAAGTCAATCTACAGCTACGGCCATCTTTCATGCTCAGAAATAGATTTAAATATTAATACTAAACATCGTTTGCTTTAGTGCAATAATAAAACATGAAAAGCCTCAATTAAGGAGCAAGTTATAAAGCTGCTGTAACTGTTACAGGATCATGTTGAATAGACAAACTCAGTTGCCTTGAAAAGCCAATCATACTTCTTACCCAGCAACTCATACAGAGAATTCAGAATCGATTTCCAAGATTCCCCTGCTTCTCTCCCAGCAACATCAGCGAAGTGTGCAGCACTGCTATACACATGCAGCCTGTCTATACACTCGAGCACAAGGTTGATCATTCCCTGGAAAGGTAGAAAGACAACCATCAGAAACTGTGATTCGGCTCACAGGCCAAAAAAAAAAAAAAAAGAAATTGTTAAGTTGATTTTTTTTTTTTTAAACGTCTGGCTTAAAGTAAGTCTGTTAATCATAAAGAACATTGAGATCATTTATTCAAAGAACAGGAAGAAACACACTTGCATGTGAAATAAAATGTTCTTGAACTATTTCAAGTGGTTTTTAAATCCTGAGTGCTATTCTCAAACAGAAACAGAACTAATAAAAATATGCATTTCTTACTTACTGCAATAAATTGCAAGGTTTAATAGTAGGTTGATTAACCACATCAAAAAAGCATTCTACTGTGAGTGAAGAGGTTCAGAGAGTGCCACCCCAAAATAAGCCACTTCAGCATAAGGAATATTGGGGCTGAAGGCCATTGAGAAAAATCCTACCCTTCTCCACTCCACCAGAAGGACAGGAGGACGTCTGAGACAATGCCAGTCTATTATCAGTCCAAAGCCTGCACAGAATAATCTATGCATCACACTAGTCATTATTATCCATTAGTTTCCACCTTATATTTACCTTCTGACAATTTGTTGCTCCCAGAAGCTCAAAATTCCTTTCCTTTGTCTTATCACTTCTCTACAAATTGTTTGTTTGTTTGTTTGTTTAATTAGCATGCTACATAAACCTGAGTTCTAACCACTTGTGAGACAGGCTGGGACCCGGGACCCTCTGCCTCAATGCTTGCTTGCACCCGGACACACCTCTTCTAGACAACAAAATACAAGGGAACGGTATGGGACTAAAAACAACTGCGTACATGCACAGCCAGGACAAATTCTAGACAAAAGATACAAAGAGACTGAAAAACTCAACTGCCACTTTTGAAGAGCCTGAAGCAAAATCAAGGTGCTGCACATGTCCCCTACATGTAATATCACTTAAGAGGAGGGCAAACCATCTAAGCCAACCCTCCCACCTGACTCCTGGATACAACGCTACCTTGCCCCATGTAAGGAATCAGGTTGTCCCCCTCCTTCATGGAGAGAGCAAACAAAGGAATCTGTTGCTTGTTCTCCCTTCCCCTGTGCTACAGCAGGGACCCCAATAAAGCCTTGCCTGAATTCCTCGTTTGGCCTCTGATCAATTTCTACTGACTGGGGAAGGCCAAGAACTCTGGTTGGTGATATTTGGAGTCACTCATCACTGAGTACTCCCATGTACACACACAATGCATACATTAGTAAGCTTCTATTTGTTCTTCACTTGTACATCTATCTTTTGTTGGTGCAACCTGCAGGGCCCCAACCAATGAAGTCGAACAGAAGAAAATGATTTTTCTCCTCCCCCACATAAATATAAGAGGAGACCCTTACTCTTAGGGAAGATATAATCACCACCACCACCACCAATCATCATCATCACTTTTTAACAGTAAATTGAAGATGTACTAAATACAGGAAAGCTCATGGAAAGATATTTAAGGCAAATCAAAAATTCATTATAGAAACTTTGTAAGAAGCTATCTACATTTCAAATTATACTTTTATTATTATTTCTAGATCAAGATTGTCAAAATGAGGCAAAGCACACGAATGGAAAAGCTATAAGGAGCTGACAAATTAACTTACTTCACATCAAGAATTTAAGAGGCACTATGGCCCTAAGACAGAGAAGGCAATGGCACCCCACTCCAGTACTCTTGCCTGGAAAATCCCATGGACAGAGGAGCCTCGTGGGCTGCAGTCCATGGGGTTGCTAAGAGTCAGACATGACTGAGCGACTTCACTTTCACTTTTCACTTTCATGCATTGGAGAAGGAAATGGCAACCCACTCCAGTACTCTTGCCTGGAGAATCCCAGGGACGGGGGAGCCTGGTAGGCTGCCGTCCATGGCGTCACACAGAGTCGGACACGACTAAAGTGACCTAGCAGCAGCAGCAGCAGCAGCATGGCCCTAAGAACACTTCTAGGTTCCCATCCAGAGTGTGTTATATGAGAAACTGAAAAAAAAATACAGTAATCCAAATCAATATTTTAAAATTTCACAGCTCAGTATTTCATTCTCGTTCTTATAGATATAAAATGAGTGTGGTATGCCCAGCAGTTTGGCATGTACAAAAATAAATAATCCCAGGCAACGATTCCATATTGCTGTTATATATTTATGTTGACATTTCCTGTGCTTTCTTGATATTATGGTCTCTAAGTGGGTTATTTCTGTTGTACACAGTGAAAAAAATTCTCAAAAATTAGTTATCAGTTTCAATGGCTTTTGATGGAAAATTAGGAAACAGCTTTAAAACTAGAAGAATATAGACCCGGGGACTATGGGAGCTCAGTAATCTCCATTACTCTTTTTTTTCTCTTAGTTACTTTTACTCAGAAAAATGCACTGATCCACATAGTCCATTAGTACAGGGAGAACTGAGAAGAAAGGGAACAGAGGCTGATCTGCTGGATCTGCCAGCTCAACTCTGACACCCTCCCACGGAAATTCTTGAATACTAGTTCTAACATTAGCATTAGGACCATTAGATACATCACACGGTCCTTTTGTTCCTTGCCTATAAATTATGGCTTAGCAGTGGAACTTCTGTAAAATATAATCATATATAGAATCTTAACACATACAAAAAAGAAAAAGAGGGATTGCTCTGTCTCAGCAGGGAGCCTAGAGCCGGCCTCCCCAGGTGGCCCTCTCCCAGACAGCTTCCATCCCCAATACAAAGCTCCAGTGAGTCCTGAGGCATTTCCGAGGAGCCCCAATGAACCCGCTGTGTTCATTTAGACACGTTGAGAGTCTCTTTTTATATGATGACCATAAAGCAAACTATAGCACAACAATCAGAGTGAAGGCTGAGCTGCTGCTGCTGTCGCTTCAGTCGTGTCCGAAGGCTGAGCAGACAGTGAAATAAAAATGCCTTTTGCCAGAGGAGTGAAGAGTGTCATCTTTTAAAATTAATACTTATTGAGAGAGTAATAAAAACCATTGCAGGATTCCTCCAAGGCCTGATTCTCTTCTTCCCTTGTACAGTTGCACACCTGTTCATATGTATCTCAATACGCAGATAAGTCAAACAGATAGAGAATGTCCCCCACCAAGAAGTGTTTCCCAAAGACAGAAATGAGTGTTGGTAGAAACTCACCTCTTCCTGGAAGAGATTCTGCCTATTCTTCAGAGCTCGTAATCTGTTCTGCTTATCTTCATGCTCTAAATGCTCATCTGGTGGGTGGAAGTAGCCAATAAGGTCCTGCAGACTCAGACTTACAGACTCTATAGGTAAGTCTACTGTGGAAGCTTTCACCTTTTTGCTGAGAGCATCAAGGCCCCTAAAATAAATAACAAATATTTCTCCACATCAGTGAACCACAATTTTATTACTTTTTAATCTATAGATGATTGAAGCTTTACTTTCTCTCCCTATATGCCTGTAAAAGGAACAGTAAGAAAGGCCCTGTGTTCTGCTTAGTTGCTGTCATGTCTGATTCTTTTGAGACCCCATGGACTGTAGCCTGCCAGGCTCCCCTGTCCATGGAATTCTTCAGGCAAGAATACTGGAGTGGGTTACCATGCCCACCTCCATGGGATCTTTCCAACCCAAGAATCAAACCCAGGTCTCCCACATTGCAGGTGGATTCTTTACCATCTCAGCTACCAGAAAAGCCCTAGAAAGGCCCTAGTTTTTCTCAAACAAAAATAATATTTTTTAATTAGAAATGTTATATTCTATCAAGTATATATAATGCTATGTTAAAGGCACCAGTATCAAGAAAAACTCATTTAGAAGAAAATCTAAAGGATCTGGATAACTGATACCTACAAAACCATAGTCTAAATAATCAGAAACCAGTTGATTTTCATTTTAAAGCATAACATACTTTAAGGATTGAGATGCAATTTCCCAGGTTTCTAATTCTGAAATTTACTTGTTTTTGGCATAGGAACTGTTTACTGCTATCCCATCACTAATACTCACTGTCATCCTGCCCAATTTCTGCCAATTTAAAATTTATCCTCATGATAAAAAATTAGAAAATTCACTCAATCAGAAAACAAAATATTAACATGCTTTTCCATCGTCTGAAAGAGATGTATTTTAAAAGTAGGATAAGAAACAGCATCAAGTTGTATTTTCTAGACTTTGAAAAAAATATGACTGCAATTTAAATGTGATAATTTGCTGTGCTTTGAGACTCTGAATTTAAAACTAATAGCTGTGTATGTATCCTAAAAGAATTTTAAACAATAGTGTTTATAAATAAAAAGTATTTCAAAATACAATGCTTAGTAAAAGAATACCCAACAGCTAGCATAAAGAATGGAGAAGGCAATGGCACCCCACTCCAGTACTGTTGCCCGGAAAATCCCATGGATGGAGGAGCCTGGTAGGCTGCAGTCCATGGGGTCACCAAGAGTCAGACACAACTGAGCGACTTCACTTTCACTTTCCACTTTCATGCATTGTAGAAGGAAATGGCAACCCACTCCAGTGTTCTTGCCTGGAGAATCCCATGGACGGAGAAGCCTGGTAGGCTGCAGTCCATGGGGTCGCACAGAGTTGGACACGACTGAAGCGACTTAGCAGTAGCAGCAGCATAAAGAATGGGAGAATGCCTATACTATAGTTGATACAGCAATATTCATATTGGTCATGAGAAAACTTGATGCATAAAAATATTACACTTCCTTTCCTGCCCTCTGCATTAGCAAAACTGTAAGACAATATTTTATTCCAAGGAAATATGTCTTTTGAGTTATCTGACTGTAGTGCAATTTATATTAAAAAAAAAAAAAATTGTTGGTTCAGTCACCAAGTCATGTCTGACTCCTAGTGACCTCATGGACTATAGCATGCCTGGCTTCTCTGTCCTCCACTATCTCCCAAAGTGAAAGTGTTAGTCACTAAGTCATGTCCAGTTGTTTGCAATCCCATGGACTATAGCCTATAAGGCTCCTCTGTCCATAGGAGTCTATAGGCAAGAATACTGTAGTGGGTAGCCATTTCTGTCTCCATGGGATCTTCTGACCCAGGATTTCAACCTGGGTCTCTTACATTAGCAGGCAGATTCTTTACCCTCTGAGTCACACAGAATTACCACTATCTTCCATGGTTTGCTCAAATTCATGTCCATTTAGTCAGTGATGGTATATAACCATCTTATCCTCTACCTCCCCTTTTTCCTTTTTGCCTTCAATCTTTCAATCATTAGGGTCTTTGCTCTTCACATCAGGCAGCCTAAGTATTAAAGCTTCAGCTTTACCATCAATACTTCCAATAAATATTCAGGGTTGATTTCCTTTTGCAATGACTGGTTTGATCTCCTAGGAGTAAAAGGGACTCTCAAGACTCGTCTCCAGCACCACAGTTCGAAAGCATCAATTCTTTGGCACTCAGCCTTCTTCACAATCCAACTCTCACATCCTTACATGACTACTGGAAAAATCATACCTATGACTATATGGACATTTGTGGGCAAAGTGATGTCTCTGCTTATTAATAAACTGTCCAAGTTTATCAATGCTTTCCTTCCAAGAAGCAAATGTCACAGCTACAGTCAACATCCACAGTGATTTTGGAGCCCCCCAAAATAAAATATGTCACTGCTGCAACTTTTTTCCCTTCTATTTTCCATGAAGTGATGGGACCAGATGTCTGATCTTAAGTTTTTTTAATGCTGTTTCAAGCCAGCTTTTCCACTCTCCTCTTTCACCCTCATCAAGGGGCTCTTTGTCCCTCTTCACTTTCTGCCATTAGAGTGGTATCATCTGCATATCTGAGGTTGCTGATATTTCTCCCGTCAATCTTGAGTCCTGCTTGTGATTCACCCAGTCTAGCATTTCACATGATGTACTCTGCATATAAATTAAATAAGCCAGGTAACAATATACAGCTTTGTTGTACTGTTTTCCCAGTTTTGAACCAGTCAGTAGTTCATGCCCACTTCTAACTGTTGTATCTTGACCTATATATAGGTTTCTCAGAAGACAGGTAAGGTGGGGTCTGATACTCATATCTTTAAGAATTTTCCACAGTTTGTTGTGATTTACACAGTCAAAGGCTTTAACAAAGTCAGTGAAGCCAAAGTCGATGTTTTTCTGGAATTTCCTTGCTTTCTCAGTGACACAACAAACGGTTATTTGACCTCTGGTTCCTCTGCCTATTTGAAACTCAGTTTGTACATCTGGAAGTTCTCAGTTCACGTACTGCTGAAAACTTGCTTGAAGGATTTTGAGTATAATCTTGCTAGCATGTGAAATGAGCGCAATTGTGTGGTAGTTTGAACATTCTTTGGCATTACCTTTCTTTGGGAATGGAATTAAAAGTGACCTTTTCCAATCCTGTGGCCACTGCTGTTTTCCAAATTTGCTGACATGTTGAATGCAGCACTTTAATAACATCATCCTTTAGGATTTTAAATCGCTCATCTAGAATTTCATCACCTGCACTAGCTGTGGTTGTAGTAATGCTTCCTAAGGCCCACTTGACTTCACAATCCAGGATGTCTGGCTCTAATTGAGTGACCACACCATCGTGGTTTTCTGGGTCATTAACATCTTTTTTGTATAGTTCTTCTGTATATTTTTGCCAATTCTTCTTAACCTCTTTTGCTTCTGTTAGCTCCTTACCATTACTGTCCTTTATTGTGCTCATCCTTGCATGAAATATTCCCTTAATATCTCCAATTTTCTTGAAGAGGTCTCTAGTCTTTCCCATTGTACTGTTTTCCCCTATTTCTTTGCATAGTTCACTTAAGAAGGACGTCTCATCTCTCCTTGCTATCCTCTGGAACTCTGCATTCAAATGGGATTATCTTTCCTTTTCTTACTTGTCTTTTGCTTCTCTTCATTGCTCAGCTATTTGTGAAGCCTCCTCAGACAACCACTTTGCCTTCTTGGGTTTCTTTTTCCTTGAGATGATTTTGGTCACTGCCTCCTGTACAAGGCTAAGAACCGCTGTGCACAGTTCTTCAGATACTCTGTCTACCAGATCTAATCCCTTGAATCTGTTCATCACCTCCACTGTATAATCACAAGGGATTTGATTTAGGTCATACCTGAATGGCCCAGTAGTTTTCCCTACCTTTCTTCAATTTAAGCCTGAATTTTGTAATAAGAAGCATCTTTGTAACCAAAGATGGAGAAGCCCTATACAGTCAGTAAAAACAAGATCTGGGACTATGACTCAGATCATGAGCGCCTTAAAAAAAGTAGAAAAAAAATGTTTTAAAAAAAATTTGAACTTATGATGCTCAAAACATAATTTTAAATATATCATCATTTACCCTAAATATTATTTTGGAATATTTGACTTCAACCTTATAAACAGCTAAAATAGTTAAGCTGCATGACTATCCTAAAGTTTCTACCTGAACTTCCAAATCAGATACATCAATGAAATTCATCTATTACCTTGTCTTGTTATCTCTGTAAGTTCTTTCTATGCTAAAAAAGCAACAGAAATGACTTGGCAGGAGAAAATTTTTTCTCCCTTTTTAAAATGAACACATATATACAATGAAATATTGCTGTTTTAACCATTTTAACCCACTAATTCTAGTTGAATGATAAATATAACAAAGTCAAATTCAAATCTCACCTACAAATGTAAATAAAATTCAAAAATAACTCAAATATAATATCTACATTTTCAAATTTAAAGGGAAATAATAGTAAATGTCAGTTTTTAGATTATTAGGTTGAATATATCTGCTACAAAAAATGTAATCAATTAATTGCTTTCTAGGAGAAACTTGTCAGAAAATGCTGTCCAAGACTCTTAAAATTGTTAATGATGCAAAGTTTTAGAACTTCTATCCAATATAAGGATGTTTTTCATCCTAATTTATCAAGGACAAAAGAATGAAAAAAAAAAAAAAACTAGGGGAAACCAAAGGTGGGAGAATCACATTATGTCAAAACAAAAACCAGAGTTATGAATTCCGTCCCTACGTTTCAAAACTTAAAGATTAAACCATATTACAAACAGATTTATCCCTTGTCCCACAGGGAATTAATACACTTAAAAAAAATAGTCCAGAAGAATAGAATACATTCCCCTGTACACAGAAACAAATGCACACGTCCACCCTCACAAACACTCCGCGACCACTACCTTAACCTTGGTGACAGAGACCAGAATGATCACAGAAAATACACTACATTAGAAAAACACAAATGTATAAACACAAAATAGATTTTGACTTTCACTCTACAAAATAAAAAAGGTCTATTTACATATTTTAAATAAGGCTTTTAATACTATATGAATCTATATTAATACATGAATATCTAAAAAATTACCTTGAAAAATATCTGAATATTGTACAGATATTGCGGTTTTAAATACTTTTAGTGATTTTTATGGAGAAGGCCACCCCACTCCAGTACTCTTGTCTGGAAATCCCATGGACAGAGGAGCCTGGTGGGCTACAGTCCATGGGGTCTCGAAGAGTCGGACACGACTGAGCGACTTCACTTTCACTTTTCACTTTCATGCACTGGAGAAGGAAATGGCAACCCACTCCAGTGCTCTTGCCTGGAGAATCCCAGGGACGGGGGAGCCTGGTGGGCTGCCATCTATGGGGTCGCACAGAGTCGGACACGACTGAAGTGACTTAGCAGCAGCAGCAGCAGCAGCAGTGATTTTATGAATGTGATAGAAGGATCAAATTATATTACTTAACATAAACATACCCTTTACAATTTCAATAATCATGTAAAATTTTTCAGTTTCTAAGGGATATTAAAGAAGCTAAATTAAATTATATCAGGCTACATTAAAGCTATATAAATTCAGGAATTCAAATAATTCAGTAATATTAACAAGCACATAAATAAATCTATATATACAGATATACATATATAGACATGATGAACAATATAACCAGCAGGTAAGTATTCCAGAAAGAAGAGGGGGAAAAAAGCTAAATTAAATTTTAATTTTAAAAAAAAGTGAATACACAATTAAGGTTAGGTAAGTGTAAAAAAGAGGGAAACAGACTCATCCTGTTCATCCATGGCACCTGTTACATGATCACAGTAGAGAGAAATTTTAAAAGGAGATGCTGGGTAACTCAGGAAAAGACAGTAGCTTAGTGATAGGCTTGTGGTGAGACATCAAAAGGAGAATAAATATAAATACAGAAGTAGAAAAGATTAGACTACATTTGCCAGAGGAAACATGGAATCTCATCCTGAACTAAGAATTATATGTGTCAACTTTTGAATTACTTTTGGACAAGATAAAATGAACAGGGACAGCATTTACTCTCTTCTGAAACAATTCCTCCCTCCCTCCACCCACCAAGAAATACCAGACAAAATATTTGGGGAAGAACACATTTCAAGACACTGAAAATCAAGATACAAAGGATAGATAGGGTAACAACCAAGGTGATCTGTACAATTGTTTCAGTTTGCCTTAGAAGAATTTCTAAGCGAAGATGTAGGTAGATAAGGGAACCCAAGTGAGGCACAGAAGACTCGCTGAGTTGAGGAGACATTCCTCAGAGTCTGGCATACCAAGGCTGCTAGAGTTTGCAGGACACAGTACCAGAGAGGAGACAGCTTTATGAGAGCGGACTCTAGAGGACTAAAGAGGATCCCTTTCAAATATTCAGCCGACTACTGATCAACATGTATACATGAGAAAACTGCCTTCAGCAGGGAACAGAATCCCCCAAAATGATTAGAGGTCAACCCTTACACAGGTTCTGAAGTCAACCTCCTTCCATCAGCCAGACTAGAAGTTCTCACAATTCATGGGGCACCAAGCTGAGGATACAGATAGGCTTGCTTCAGTAGCAGAGAATAACTAGCCCTAGATTCAACCCTGCTCTGCTCCACCCCAAAAATTCAAAAAGCAAATTCCAGAAGAATCAAACTTGACTGAGTAACTTAACTGCCTCCCAGAAAAATCTTAAAAACATTGACAGGAAGACAAAAATATACAGTACCCAACAAATTTACAATGTCTGACAACCAAACAAAAATGACCAGATACATAAAGCCTAAAAGATAATCATCAGTAAAAAGAAAAATCAATGAACCAAAAAAACTCAAGAATATTATACCCAAGGGAAAAAAACCACTTAAAATAAGAACATTTCAGAAACAAGTACAGTGGCCAAAAGTGCTCATCTCCAACTGACCTGCACCAAAAGAAATGTAAAAAGAAGAACTTTGGGAATAAAGATAAACTACCTAAAGGAAATGCAAATCCTCAATAAAATAATGAAGACAAAACAACTGAAATGGTAACTCTGGGCAAAAAATGTTAAATGTTTTTGTGTGTATTTAAATCTCTTTAAAAAATATAACCTTAAATAAAAATTATAAAAATGTAGTTTGGGGTTTATAATATCAATAAAAGCCAAATGTATGACAAAAACGTAACAAAGACTGGGAGAGAAGTATTCTATTGAAATGTTCTTGCATTATTCATAGAGATAAAATGACTTGAAATTACAAGTTAATGACATGTGCTAAAAATCTTAAGCAACCATGAAAATGACAAAACATTATAACTAATAAGCCAATAGAAACAAGATTAAGATAGAATTGCAGAAAATATTCAAACAACACAAAAGAAGGCAGGAAAAAAAGGAAAAGAGACAAAGATCACATAGGGCAATACAAAAGGAATAATAAGATGGAAAACAAAACTATATATCAGTAATCATACAAATATAAATGGACTAAATTTTACAGTTAAAAGGAAGTGATTGTCAAAGTGGATAATAATTCAAGATGTAACTACATACTGCATAACAGAAATGCCCTTTAAAGATGCAAATTAGTTAAAAGTAAAAGTTCTTTAAAAATTATACAATGCCAACACCAAGAAAAGCAAGAAAGCAGGAGTTCAATATTAACATCATACAAATTTGATGTCATAGAAATATCAGGGATTTTAAAAAGGTAATTTCATAATAAAGGCGGCAGTTTATTATATTCTAAATTTTTATGAATCTAACAACAGAGCTTCAAAATACATGAAGAAAAAAAAACAGAACTGCAAGGAAGAAGTAGAACGATCCAATTATAGTCAAAAATTTCAATACCCTTCTCTCAAAAATGAATAGAACATACACACTGAAAATCAGTAAGGAAACAGACAATCTAAACAACATTATCCAGAGAAGGCAATGGCACCCCACTCCAGTACTCTTGCCTGGAAAATCCCATGGACGGAGGAGCCTGGTAGGCTGAAGTCCACGGGGTCCCTGAGGGTCGGACACGACTGAGCGACTTCACTTTCACTTTTCAATTTCATGCACTGGAGAAGGAAATGGCAACCCACTCCAGTGTTCTTGCCTGGAGAATCCCAGGGACGGGGGAGCCTGGTGGGCTGCCATCTATGGGGTCGCACAGAGTCGGACACGACTGAAGCGACTTAGCAGCAGCAGCAGCAAACAACATTATCAGCCAGCTAGATCAAATGGACACTTGTTAGTACTCTACTCAATAAAAGGAGAATGGGCACATGGAACATTAATTTCCCGTTGCACACAGAATACTCAGCAAGACTGAACATTTCCTCAGAGAGCAACTAACAGCAAACATTATGAAAATGTCTGAAAGGACTTGTGACTGAGTTGATTCGTATGATCTTGGTTACAAAGCTAACAAAAGAGGGATCCATTCTTAGACTGAGTTATAACACTGTTCCTGGTTCAGTAACAGTGAGCGATATAATTTTTTCAGGTTGAATTGGAGTAGTCATGCCTGCCTCTACATCAACCCATGCACATCCTCCAGTGTACCTAAACCATCTCTAGATTACTTAGGATACACATTACAATGTAAATACTATGTAAATAGCTCCAGCCTGAAGCAAATTCAAGTTTTGCTTTTTGGAACTTCCTGGGCCATAAGTCACATCTGGATAAATTTAAAAGCACTCAGTCTTTTAAGTATGTTTTCTGACCCCAAAGATATTAAATTAGAAATCAGTAACAGAAGGATCTTTGGAAAATCCCAAATATGTGGAAGAGGAGGGCATGGCAACCCACTTCAGTATTCTTGCCTGGAGAATCCCCATGGACAGAGGAGGCTGGCAGGCTACAGTCTATGGGGTCGCAAAGAGTCGGACATGACTGAGCAGCTAAGCACAACCTAAATATCTGAATACTAAACAACCTATTGGTCAAAGAAGCAATTAAAAGAAAAATTAAACACAGCACAACAAAAAGTGACAGGGAACAATAAGGACAGATATTTTATCACTAAAGGACATAGGAAAGTCTCAAATTAATGATATCAGCCTTCATCTTCTGAAACCAAAAAAAAGAAGAGCAAATTAAACCCAAGGGAAACAAAAAAGAAAGCTTACAGATCAGACTGGGAATGAGATAATCTTTTTAACTGATTATCCCTCCCTCAATTCCAGGATCTCCCTCAGATATCAAAATCTATGCTCAAGTCACGTATATAATAATGGTATAGTATGGGAGGGATTGGGGGCAGGAGGAGAAGGGGACGACAGAGGATGAGATGGCTGGATGGCATCACTGACTTGATGGACGTGAGTCTGAGTGAACTCCAGGAGTTGGTGATGGACAGGGAGGCCTGGCGTGCTGCAATTCATGGGGCCGCAAAGAGTCGGACACAACTGAGCGACTGAACTGAACTGAACTGAACTGATGGGTTTCCTGGTGGCTCAGAAGATAAGAATCCACCTGCAATGCAGGAGGCCCAGGTTCAATCCCTGCATTGGGAAGATCCCCTAGAGAAGGAAATGGCTACCCGCTTCAGTATTCTTGACTGGAGATTCCAATGGACAGCGGAGTCTAGTGGGCTACAGTCCATGGGGTCACAAAGAGTTGGGTATGACTAAGCGACTGAGTATATGTGTGTGTGTGTGTGTGTGTGCATGAGCATACACACATATAATTATTACTAAAAAATATTGAGTATAGTCCCCTGAACTATCCAGTAGGTCCTACTTCTTTATTTTAAATACAGTAGTGTGTTTTTGTTCATCCCAAACTCCTAATTAATTGCTCCTGTCCTCTTTCACTTTTGGTAGTCGTAAGTTTGTTTCTATGTCTACGGATCTATTTCTGTTTGGACATTAAGTATATGTCTGTCTTAAAAAAAAAAAAAGATTCCACATATAAGTGAAATTTCACTTTCATATAACCTATTAATATTCTTCTGTATGCTTTAAATCATCTCTAGATTACCTACATAATACTATGTAAATAATTGTAAATACAATATAAAGTTATGCAAATAGTTGCCATCATGCTTCAAATTCAAGTTTTGCTTTTTGAAACACTCTGGAATTTTTTCCTAATATTTTTGATCCATGGTTGGTTGAATCTATAGATGCAAAATCCTTGGATATAGAGAACTATCTAAAGTTAAATATGGGTTATATAACTAACCTATTTTATCAAGAGAAGTCTAATGAATGAATTTCATTCAAATAACCCAAATAAAAACTGAATTTTATTATGAAGCAGCAAATACTTGGTAAGTACTTTTGCCACAGAACCCAAATTTCACATGTTTGGTTCTCTAATCAATTAAGCAAGAATTAAGATTCTAAAATTAATCTTCCATATCACAGGTTCTTTTAAAAAAATATATGAGTACTCTTGAGCAAAGAACGAATGTGTGAAAGTCAATCACATCCAAGATGAATTATCCTATCTTGATCAACATAGAAAATGTCACTTAAGGCATAGCATCACTACATTAAGTCTGAACACCGATATAGCAACTTTCTGACCAAATATACTTTAAAACAAATAATTTTTTCTGTTATTAAGCTAGCTCTTTCTTGCCAAATGGAATCTCAACAGTGCCTCTGAAAACACCACACAAGTCACACTGTAATAAAAACCTCTATAGTTGAAGAAGTCAGTACTGATGGATAGACTACACAGAAAATAGGCTATTTTAAAGATTTATGGTTATTTTCTTCAATAGAACTGATTGGGCAGTATTAAAGAAGAACTATGGAAATAACAAGATGGAAAAAGTCTAAGTAAAATTAATCCTAAATAAGTTACAATTTCACAGTTAAAGTGTTGTTATAAAAAATAAGAATCTGATATGCCTACTCCAGCAAGCATTACTCCATCTGAAAAGGGTTAGGATTTATATGAGACAGAGAATTGAGATAAATACTAGGGATATGATGAAGCTGAATGCTGTGTACATGCTTTGATTTCATGAAAGTATGCACAGAAATGCACACACAGTGCAATAGTTTATAAAAGAAGCAGAAAATAATTAACATTCATATAACCTTAGGTGGTAAAGGTCTTTTATATGCTGTAAAACCAAGACATGATTTATTGAGCAAACCATGATGGATAAAGCACTTTAAGATCTTTTCCAAACCAAAAAAATGGGGAAAATTTACAATTTATATAGGAAATTAATATCTCTAACATAGAAAAAGCTCATAATGGCCTAATATAAATATTATCAAATAATAGGGCAAATCACAAAGAAAAAATCAATGAAGAAACCTGGCCAAAAATTATGAGGTATACTCATTGGTTTTTTAACAATTTGCACTTATGTGCAAATTGTTAAAAAACTAAATATAATTGTAAATAAATATGTGGAGAAGGAAATTGCAACCCACTCCAGTATTCTTGCCTGGGAAATCCCATGGACAGAGGAGCCTGGTGGGCTGCAGTGCATGGGGTCTTAAAGAGTTGGACATGACTGAGTAAGTAAACACTAACAAATAAATATGTATATACTATAAATATATACATGCACTCATGCATGTTCAGTTGCTTCAGTCATGTCTGACTCTTCGATCCTACGGCCTGTAGCCCTCCAGGCTCCTTTGTCCATGGGGATTCTGCATGTAAAAACTGGAATGACTTGCCGTTTCCTCCTCCAAGGATCTTTCCAATTCAGGGAACGAACCTGTATCTCACGTTTCCTGCATCGGCAGGGGGGTTATTTACCACCTGTGCCACTTGAGAAGAGCATATACACATATATATCAGTTTTTCCCATCTTTAAATTGGCAAGTGTAAAAACAGATATAATACCTATCACCAACCAGAGTATATCTTGGGATAAGGTTCCCAGAAAACACTCTGGACACAAGTTAGACTTAGTTTTGTAGATATGCAATTGTTTCCATTATTACATGGGAAAACTTATTTATTACAAGAATCACTTAAAAAAAAGTTCAAAATTCACAAAGTATCTAGGCAGTTCCACTCTCGGTGTGAAAGAGCTAGCACAAGGGTATGTTATTGAATAATTCTCACATACAGCTAACAATTATAAGTTACATATACAATTCCTAAAACCACAGTCATTTCTTAAAAAATCATTTAAAGGAAATATACTCAATACTCTATAATAATCTATAAGGGAACAGAATTTGAAAAAGCACAGATATATGAATATGTATAACTAAGTCACTTGGCTGTATACCTGAAACTAACGCATTGTAAATCAACTATATTCCAATTTAAAAAAGAAAAACACAAAATCATCTAACTAGCATTTCCTAATGTGTTCAGCAGAATTGCCAAACTGTATGAGATTTACCAACATAATATGTTTTCGAATTGTTTATTTGTAATCTGAAAACGAAAATGAAATAAAATATCAAGCAATCAAAACAAAGAAGGAAAATGTACCTAATAAATCTATTAAAAAGGAAGACTGTGCTCCGGATGACGCGTGCTGTCCGTGATTCTTCATGCTGAGATCTGGATAAATTTAGGCCATCATCCATGTGTCCTTCATGATGCATAATAGCCTGCATGAAAACAAAAATAACTCCATTACTCCCAACATCCTTTTTTAAAACGGGTGTTAGGAAGACATGCACTCAAAAAGGTGAGCCATGACAATAAACAGAGTCTAAAGACAGGTGAAACAGGCTGTACCCAGTCATGGTCAGGTAAAGTGATATGCACAGGTTCCTGTACAAATTCCTCCTTCAATATATTTATTCAGTTGTTGCTTTAAAGATGAATCAGTTGTTGTTTAAAGCACAAATCAATAAATGTATTGATTTGAAAAACAAATATTAGAGTGCTTTCACATATCTATATTCAATAATTCATCCACAGTCTAAACAAACTCTGAACAAAGCAAAGGAAAACATTACATGGAATACCAGTTATACAGTAATTCTGAACATAGCAGGGTTAATTTATAAGCACTGAGCAATGCTTCTACAGAGAAGGCAATGGCACCCCACTCCAGTACTCTTGCCTGGAAAATCCCATGGATGGAGGAGCTTGGTAGGCTGCAGTCCATGGGGTCGCAAAGAGTCGGACACGACTGAAGGACTTCACTTTCACTTTTCACGTTCACGCATTGGAGAAGGAAATGGCAACCTACTCCAGTATTCTTGCCTGGAGAATCCCAGGGATAGGGGAGCCTGGTGGGCTGCTGTCTATGGGGTCGCACAGAGTCAGACACGACTGAAGTGACTTAGCAGCAGCAATGCTTCTAAGGTATCTCAGTTCTTTTAAAAAATGTATTTTATTTTATTATTTCTTTTGTTAGGCTTTATAATTCTGAATATACAACATAAAGAGATAATTGAACAGCTGAATGAATTTTACAAAGTGCAACAACTGTGTAACACCCAATCAAGAAACAGAATGTTACAGCACCTTAAAACCTCCTCTAGTGTTCACTTCCTGTCCCTGTTTTCCAAGGTATTTCCCATCTTCAGGACTTTCAACAGCAAAGATCACTTGTGTACTGTATGTAAATGGAACCATTGTGCCTAACTCCCTTCAGGCAACACCAACAGCAAAAAGTCTTCAGAACATTTAACCAGATAAACTGAACGAAAATTAGCAACTAGAACTAATATCACAAACTACCTAAAAAGCAATGTAAAGAGGATTTTCCCTATACCAAAATCAATGAGACAGAGATTCAGAGTCTTTTTTTCTATTCAAAGTTTTTTTTTCTTTTTGCCACTCCACAGAACATCTGGGATCTTAGACTAAACCAAACTGGGTTTAGTCTATGAATATAAGGATTCTTAAGTATTGTGATGTCTTCTACCAGATATTGAACCTTTGCCCCCTTACAGTGGAAACTGGGAATCTTAACCACTGAACCATCAGGGAAGTCCCAAAGTCAATTCCAAACCTTAAATGCATTCACTGACAAAGAAAAAATGACCATAATGAAGCAATGTATTACTCTTTTTAAGACTCTAAAAAACAAACAAACAAAATTAAAAAGAGGAATTAAATAAGATAAAAAAAGAATTTAATGAACTAGAAAGAAAATGATACAGTAGGTAAGGATGAATAAACCCCAAATGTTTATTTTTTGAGAAGATAAATGAAAGAGATTAACCTCTCACAAAGCAGGCCAAAGATAAAATTGAAAGAAAGAAATAAACACAGGAAATATGACATAAGATACAAAAGACATTAAAATTATAAAATATAATAAATCAATGCCGTATAAGACTTAATGCCCCCTCCAATTTTTTTTTTTTAAGAACATAACTGACTACCCCAGAGGACATGGATGACTTTCTAGCAAATTTAAAAAATCATCAAAAGGCATCTCCTTAATGTAGAAAATTTGATGATATCAACTTATTTAACAGAGATGGGAAAGGAAATTTAAGATCCAATATTTAAAAGATCATAGGACTAGACAATTTCACAAGTGAGCTCTAATGAACCTTCAAAGAGAACATATTCTTTTAATAGTAAACTAGTAAGTGAACAATGACTGCTGCCTATCTTTACATAGTCTGTCACCTATGAAAGGTCTATATTTTCTAATGGTTGAAAAAAGACAAAGGAAAGAATACTTTGCAAAATTTGAAAATTGTTAGAATTTCAAATTTCAATATCCATAAACAAAGAAAAATTAATGCATAAATTTATCAAATGAATATATGTGGCAATTCTATGTAAGTTCTAAAATAAAATATAAGTAGAAACCAATAAGATTTAAGAAGAAGAATAAACTAGGCCAACCTGGGTTTAGTCTATGAATATAAGGATTCTTAAATATTGTGATGTCTATTCACTTATTTATCAACAAAGTAAAAGACACTAAAGCATGATTTTTATCTCCCTTCAACTGATAAAATTTAGCAATCATATCTAATTTTATTAAGTCAGATAAAGTGAAATAGCAGAATATTATTTAAGTATATAAACTAGTTTAATTGTCTACAGGATGCAAGAAGGCATAACTTCAGTGAAAGAGGAGTGAAAATTCACAATCAGAAGTCATACTGAGATGAACAACCAGAATAGATGAAATGACAGCAAGCTGAGATAAGCGTGACTTGGGTGCGATAACGAAAAACACACAAAAAACTAAAATTTCAACCCTTTCATGGTTCACAGCCTTGTGTGGCGAAGGGGCTATGTAACTCAATGAAGCTATGAGCCACGCCCCACGCAGGGACACCCAAAAGCGATGGATCAAAGGGGAGAGTGCTGATAAAACACGGTCTACTGGAGGAGGAAAGGCAACCTGCTTCAGTATTCTATCCAGAGGAGCCTGGCAGGCCATACAGTTCATGGGGTCAAAAAAAGTCAAACAGGACTGAGCAACTAAACGACAACAACAAAGCAACATCTAAAACTGCTCACCATACAAAAACCAGACAGCTTCTCAGGGTGGGACTGGACCTCTAGCATGTAAATAACATAGCCAGTGGCTGAGAGTGTTAGCTACTTGTTTGGGTCTTGCATTTGTATTTTTCAGTCATTAAGAATGACTGCCATAGACAGTGTTTTTGTACATTCTTACCTTACGTTGTATGGATCCCATTCTCACCGATTTCACATCCACAGACTGGTAAGTCAGCCACAAGCCTGTATTGATATGCTGTATATAACATACTGAGTCTCCATATTTTATTTCAGAGGTTCCCATGCCATCAACTTCTTTTCTCACTCCTACATCCAATTTTTCCTAAGAGAGGAAAAAAAAAAAAGATAAGCAAAGGCTTTTAAAAAATATGGGTTTAATATCAAAAGAACTTTGCCTTGTTGTAAATCATGTCCCTTGAAAAATGTAGCCCTCTGAAATGATAATGGTCAAATGTTCTATTGTAGCAGTTAAATCTCTAATGGAAACTGAGTAGGAGATTGCAAGGATAAATAACATACTCCTGAATTATTCATACGGGTAGAAAATTATTTCGGCCATAACACAAAATTTTATATTGCTTCATGGCAAACTCCAAACTGGAGACCTTAAAATCAGTAATTTAGGTTTCATATTCTTTCTAGATTATTATTTTTATGATTGATGACTAAGAGTATAGGTTGGGGGGATAGAAAATTCAATTTTGAGCCTAATCTCTGCCACTTAGTACCTCTAAAGTCTTAGGATAACTTAATTAAACCTTTTAAGCCTCTGTTTTCTCATCTGTAAATAAAGCTAACAAGAGAACCTCCCCCACAGTATCAGAAAAAAATGAGATAATGAATGCAACACTTTCAGCACAGAATCTGTGATAAAATAAACACTTTAATAAACTTTCAGGATTTTGACCATAAATCTGTTATTTATAATGGTAATGATTAATTTTGTTTTAATGAGGGTGTTAGGAATAATGATGATTTCTTTCAAACACTAATCAAGGGTATAATTCAGTTTCAATATGGTTTTTGGACTACAGAGCTCCCTATGCTAGGAAGAAACAATCAATCCTCTGATACCAACTAAATATTTCCTTTCAATCCTTATTTATTTTAATGCTTCTTCCTTCAATTTTCCCTTCCATGTTTCATTCTGGTCTTCAAAAACTCATTATATCTTGAAGTTCTGTATAATTCTTAAAATAACAAGAAAAAAATCTAATACTCTTTTGGTTACAATATCTTTTGTGGTTCCTTATTGTCCTTGTTCTAATTTTCTTGTTAAATTTACTTTTTGTCTATCTCTTTGGCTGTTACAGCATTGTTTGAAATCAGTACTAGTTATATAAATGTTTCTGAAAATTAGGTTGGAGTCAATTTTATGTCTGTTAAACCACCAAAAGGAACAATTCAAGTAAAACAGAAATTTTGATTTCTTATGGCATTATTGCTGCTGCTGCTGCTACTGCTGCTAAGTCTCTTCAGTCGTGTCCGACTCTGTGCAACCCCATAGACGGCAGCCCACCAGGCTCCCCCGTCCCTGGGATTCTCCAGGCAAGAACACTGGAGGGGGTTTATTACACCACACTAATAATTAAGAACTCCAAAATAATTAAGGACACTCCATCAACAATTGAAAATTAAAACTTAAATGAGTTTCGATTCTTAATGCAAAAAGGGTCAAGGTCATATAAGAAAGTGAATGCAATTATAAGTTAAGTTGATTTAACCATTATGCAAATAACCTGAAACACTATTCTAAGAATAAGCAATAAAACAGATAATAAACCATTCCAATTTCATTCTATCAAACCAGATAAACTACAAATCTACTTAAACCAACCCTCTAAATAGAAAAATTAAATTCTAGGGAAAATATATAACAATGCAATTATCTCCTCAAAATAAAACAAGGAGCTTCTAACATGCTTTTTGTTTTTCCTTTATCCCAGGAAATCGGCTTGTAGTCTATTTGCAGGTTTGAGGATTGGGCTTTGAAAAAGTGCAGCTGCTAAGTGCAAAGGTAAGCTGTGCTTGCTTTTTACTGAAGTGCTTCACATCACTCTCTGGATTAGAACTTTTAATTCCAAAACTTCATGATGACCATGTTTTTGTAATTATTCTGATCCTCAAGTCAAGTAAGAATTACTAAAGTGACATTAGAGGAAAAAACAAAACAAAAATAAAACACCTGATTATTTGCTGTTTAAAAGAACAAAAGCCAGTCATGTCCTTTCCTTCTTTTATTTCCTATCATTTTCTGTAGCTCAAGTTTAGGAGACATTCAGGTAAAAATAATCTCTATGATCTGACCCATCACCATGTTAAGAACATGGCAGCTGGTAAAAGCATCTAATGGAAAACTAGTCTATCTTACCAGAAATAAAGTGTCCAAGTTAGGTGAGAAGTCAGATTCCTAAAACCCTGTATTAGCTAACCTATATCTAAATTAGTGGTCTTTAGTTTTAGCATTACCTTGATATATTTTATAAATCATCTATATTTAGTTTTCTTTTCAGTTATTCTGGCTTTGGGAAATGATTGTAGTTTAGTTAGGCTAATCATCCCATAGACAACAGTTAGAAAATTGGAAAAAAATATTTTTTAGAATCTGTTGTTGGGCATTTCAGAGACCAAAAGCAGAAAGTGAACAGCAGACTTTTCTCTAAAGACAAACAGTACCCAAGTGATTGGTAAGATGTAGCCTTCGCCTAGGGGCATGCCCTGTGCAATTTGCTTGGAGCTCAAGTAGAAGAAAAGCTGCTGCCTTATTTGATACTTAAGGTATCAAAGGACACAGTTTCGGGCTCACAAGCAGACAAAAAAATTAGACGAGCTAAATCCTGGATGTGAAAAGTAGCCACAAAATCTGTTTATGCAATCTGCCAATTCTTGTTAACCACTATACTATGCACACCCAGGGGAGGCCTAGTAAATAGCAGCAGCTAGACTCCAAAATAACTGAGCACAAACAGTACGAGCAACAGCCTACTGCCAAAGAAAGAAGAAACTGGAGCTGCAGTTCAGCACGATTCACTGCCTGAAAAAACCAGTCACTCCTCAGAAAAAAAAAAATAACCCCAATCCCAGCATTCAAATAATCCTACTCATGAATGCTTGGAAAATCTAATTTCCGAATGAATATTCATATGGTTCCAGAAGTTTAAAAGATCAGCCTGAAAAATAAAAAGTGATGTTTTGGCATTGGGTATGTCAATCTGGCTCGTGACCAAGTCACAGCTATGTCTGAGCAACTGTTCTCCTTAAATTATATATACTGGACATAATATTGGAGATTAGACTCATTAGCAGATTTAAACTAGTCCTAATAGCATTATGTTTTAATTATATGGACCAGGTAGTTCAAAGAGATTCTTCTAGCATTAACTGAAATTTTCCTTAAATGTCCCCAAATTATCCTGTCAAGTGGCTGAGAGAAAGAAGACAAGGGCCTACACCCTTAGATGATGGAGTATTTTGGTACAAGCCAGTTCTCCTTAAGACAAATAGTGGCTAAAGTTATGAGAGTTAAAAGGGCAAAACTTAATTTATTTGCTTCTATACAGGGGCACATTTTGGCAAAGAATAGCTGGTCACTGTGAAATATGAGTCTAACAATACTACAGGTTAAGAGAAATGGCTGGGACGGACAGGCCAGGTCAAGCTTAGCCCATCCAGGGCAGAATTGCAAAAAAACACACAGCTGACTTGAGTCCTGATGTTCAGAAGCTTCATGAGGAAAAACTCCAGTGGGTGGGTTTGTGGAGAGAAGGGCTTTAAAACTTTTCCTGTATTGGGAGATGTCAGCAGCTTGTAGAAGGCCCTCTATTGTCTCTTCACTAACCTTAAACCAGGTACACCCATGCTCTACTCATTTTTGGCCCTAGCTAACCTTTCAAATCTTTTCATCACACAACAGTTTGCAACTTGTGGGTTCTTTCCCTAAATCAAAGAAGCAGAAATGAATAAGTAATTAACAGATGACCAGATCACTTCCCTAGCATCCCCTTCAGAAATCTCACAAATAAACTGTGTGAACAAGAAAAAGAAAGTGAAGTTGCTCAGTCATGTCCAACTCTTTGCAACCCCATGGACTGTAGCCTACCAGGCTCCTCCATCCATGGGATTTTCCAGGCAAGAATACTGGAGTGGGGTGCCATTTCCTTCTCCAGAAATCTCACAAATAAACTGTGTGAACAAGGCAGTATATAAAGAAAGATCACGAGAAGCCGATGAGCCTGCACACTGTGGGGGATGGCCATGAGTCTGACCCCTCATCTCAATGATTCACCAGATTACTTCCTTCAGTTCAGTTTAGTCGCTCAGTGGTGTACGACTCTTTGCGACCCCGTGAATCACAGCACGCCAGGCCCCCCCGTCCGTCACCAACTCCCGGAGTTTACGCAAACTCACGTCCATCAAGTTGGTGATGCCATCCAGCCATCTCATCCTCTGTCATCCCCTTCCCCTCCTGACCCCAATCCCTCCCAGCATCAGTCTTTTCCAATGAGTCACCTCTTCGCATGAGGTGGCCAAAGTCCTGGAGTTTCAGCTTTAGCATCATTCCTTCCAAAGAAATCCCAAGGCTGATCTCCTTCAGAATGGACTGGTTGGATCTCCTTGCAGTCCAAGGGACTCTCAAGAGTCTTCTCCAACACCACAGTTCAAAAGCATCAATTCTTCGTCGCTCAGCCTTCTTCACAGTCCAACTCTTACATCCATACATGACCACAGGAAAAACCATAGCCTTGACTAGACGAACCTTTGTTGGCAAAGTAATGTCTCTGCTTTTGAATATGCTACCTCGGTTGGTCATAACTTTCCTTCCAAGGAGTAAGCATCTTTTAATTTCATGGCTGCAGTCACCATCTGCAGTGATTTTGGAGCCCCCCAAAATAACGTCAGCCACTGTTTCCCCATCTATTTCCCATGAAGTGATGGGACCGGATGCCATGATCTGAAGTTTTCTGAATGTTGAGCTTTAAGCCAATTTTTTCACTCTCTACTTTCACTTTCATCAAGAGGCTTTTTAGTTCCTCTTCACTTCCTGCCATAAGTGTGATGTCATCTGCATATCTGAGGTTATTGATATTTCTCCCGGCAATCTTGATTCCAGCTTGTGCTTCTTCCAGCCCAGTGTTTCTCATGAGGTACTCTGCATATAAGTTAAATAAACAGGGTGACAATATACAGCCTTGACGTACTCCTTTTCCTATTTGGAACCAGTCTGTTGTTCCATGTCCAGTTCTAACTGTTGCTTCCTGACCTGCATATAGGTTTCTCAAGAGGCAGGTCAGGTGGTCTGGTATTCCCATCTCTTTCAGAATTTTCCACAGTTTATTGTGATCCATACAGTCAAAGGCTTTGGCAGTCAATAAAGCAGAAATAGATGTTTTTCTGGAACTCTCTTGCTTTTTCCATGATCCAGAGGATGTTGGCAATTTGATCTCTGGTTCCTCTGCCTTTTCTAAAACCAGCTTGAACATCTGGAAGTTCACCGTTCATATATTGCTGAAGCCTGGCTTGGAGAATTTTAAGCATTACTTTACCAGCGTGTGAGATGAGTGCAATTGTGCGGTAGTTTGAGCATTCTTTGGCATTGCCTTTCTTTGAGATTGGAATGAAAACTGACCTTTTCCAGTCCTGTGGCCACTGCTGAGTTTTCCAAATTTGCTAGCATATTGAGTGCAGCACTTTCACAGCATCATCATTCAGGATTTGAAACAGCTCAACTAGAATTCCATCACCTCCACTAGTTTTGTTCATAGTGATGCTTTCTAACACCCACTTGACTTCACATTACAGGATGTCTGGCTGTAGGTGAGTAATCACACCATCGTGATTATCTGGGTCATGAAGATCTTTTTTCTACATTTCTGTGTATTCCTGCCACCTCTTCTTAATATCTTCTGCTTCTGTTTGGTGCATACTATTTCTGTCCTTTATTGAGCCCATCTTTGCATGAAATGTTCCCTTGGTATCTCTAATTTTCTTGAAGAGGTCTCTAGTCTTTCCCATTCTGTTGTTTTCCTCTATTTCTTTGCATTGATCGCTGAGGAAGGCTTTCTTCCTGGTCTCCCTTTAAAAGCTTTCACTGCCATGTAGAATCTTCAGAGGTGGTTTTGGGGGTTGCTGAGTCCTCCATCTCCCCAGACAGCTAGTTATTCTGATTCAAGGCAACCTTTCTCTGTATCAACGTTTGTGACTGTTGATTTTGTGAGCAGCAAGCAGCAGACCTGATTCAATAACAGAGGGTCTTTGAGGAGCTTCCATGGGGACAGTGAAACAAGGATACAGAGCCTTAGAAGAAGCCCTCTAAAATCTTGTACTATATTTTCTCTCCCCTGGAGTGTGGACAGAACCAATGAACATGAAGGGGAATCACTTCTGTGACTAGATTGTGTTACACCACGAAGGCGAAAAGACTCAGCAGATGTAGTCAGGGTCTCTATTCAAGTGACCTGGAGCAAATAAAATGGGAGGCTTCCCAGGCTGACTCACACTTAATCGGGTGCGGTCTTTAAAAGAGGATTTAGGCTTTCCTTAAGCACAGAGACTACAGTGAGTCCCATGGATTCCATTCTGCTTACAATCTTCCTCTTCAGGACATTTGCACTTCAGACTCCTTGGCCAGCTTTCCAATCTCAGAAAGCAAGTCCATATAAAACATCCCTTCATATATATGTCTCTCATTCTGGCACTCTCTCTCCGGTTAAACTCTGACTGATATGCTACTACTAAGTCACTTCAGTTGTGTCCGACTCTGTGCGACCCCATAGACGGCAGCCCACCAGGCTCCCCCGTCTCTGGGATTCTCCAGGCAAGAACACTGGAGTGGGTTGCCATTTCCTTCTCCTCTGACTGATATACCTCATCTTTTTTTTTTTTTTTCATTTTTTTGTTGTTGTCTTTTCTTACTTCATTTTTAAGGGCGTTGTTTTCTTTCTAATTTTACTAGCAAAATCTGTTCATTGCCGACAACTACAAATACCTAAAGGTATCAAAAATTAATGATCAGCTATAGTCCTCATCTCTCCCAGACATAACCATCATTAACATCTTGTTGCATTTCTTTCCAGCATCTCCATTTTTAAACTTGAAGTATAATTGGCCTACATTATGTTAGCTCCAGGTATACAACACAGCGATTCAATCATAATGCTATACATTACAAAATCATCACCATGATGTCGAATTACCATGTGTATTATCTAAGATACTGCTGCTGCTGCTGCTGCTGATACTACAATATTATTAATTATATTCCCCATGCTGAACATTTCATTCCTATGACTCATTGATTTGTAACTGGAAGTTTGTACCTTTTAGTCTCTCTCCCTTCTGGGAACCAATAGTGTTTGTTCTCTGTATCTAGGAGTCTGTTCTGTTACGCTTGTACATTGGCGTTGTTTTTTAAATTCTGCATACATATATATACATAAATATATAAGTGAAATCGTACAGTATTTGTCTTTCTCTGACTCAGCAGCATACCCTCTATGTCCATCTATATTGTTGTAAATGGAGAGATTTCTTTTTGCAGATGAGTAACATTTCATCATATGTATTTGTATGTATACCATATCTTCTTTATCCATTCACCTATCGATCGGCACTAATCAATGTTAATGTAAATAATGCTGCAATGAACACAAAAATGCATATATCCTTTCAAATCAGTGAAACACCTCATCTTAACCACAGATGGTTTCACCAAGCTCACTGTCAGGCTTAATGTTCTTTTTTTTTAATTTTTTTTAAATTTTATTTTATTTTTAAACTTTACAATATTGTATTGGTTTTTCCAAATACGAAATGAATCCACCACAGGTATACATGTGTTCCCCATCCTGAACCCTCCTCCCTCCTCCCTCCCCACACCATCCCTCTGGGTCGTCCCAGTGCACCAGCCCCAAGCATCCAGTATCGTGCATCAAACCTGGACTGGCAACTCGTTTCATACATGATATTATACATGTTTCAACACCATTCTCCCAAATCTTCCCACCCTCTCCCTCTCCAACAGAGTCCATAAGAGTGTTCTATACATCAGTGTGTCTTTTGCTGTCTCGTACACAGGGTTATTGTTACCATCTTTCTAAATTCCATATATATGTGTTAGTATACTGTATTGGTGTTTTTCTTTCTGGCTTACTTCACTCTGTATAATAGGCTCCATTTTCATCCACCTCATTAGAACTGATTCAAATGTATTCTTTTTAATGGCTGAGTAATACTCCATTGTGTGTATGTACCATAGCTTTCACTGCCTTCTGATCCAGCAATCCCACTGCTGGGCATACACACTGAGGAAACCAGAAGGGAAATAGACACGTGTACCCCAATGTTCATCACAGCACTGTTTATAATAGCCAGGACATGGAAGCAATCTAGATGTCCATCAGCAGATGAATGGATAAGAAAGCTATGGTACATATACACAATGGAGTATTAATGCTCTTTAAAATTACCATAAAAACTAGAACAGAATTTCTCTTATCTTCTGTAAAAACATAGTGGGCATTACTTTCTATTATGCTATCAAAACCCTTTGAGAAACACCACTTGAATGCAAGAATTTATTCTGAATTTAATCCTGATTAAAAGCAAAAATCCATCTGCATTGATAAACAGCATATAACTATTTTGATAATAAAAAAGCCCAAGTTATCCATTTTGATTTTAATTTTTAGATATTTAATCAGTCACTAAGCAACCATAATATACAGGTGATCACAGATGAGCAACATTTTTTTTTTATCTGCTTCTGCTGCTGCTGCTGCTAAGTCATTTCAGTCGTGTCTGACTCTGTGCAACCCCATGGACTGCAGCCTACCAGGCTTCTCCGTCCATGGGATTCTCCAGGCAAGAACACTGGAGTGGGTTGCCATTTCCGTCTCCAATGCATGAAAGTGGAAAGTGAAAGAAGTCACTCAGTCATGTCCGACTCTTAGTGATCCCATGGACTGCAGCCTACCAGGCTCCTCCATCCATGGGATTTTCCGGGCAACAGTACTGGAGTGGGGTGCCATTGCCTTCTCCCTTTTATCTGCTACTCATTACTAAATCACAAGTTTTATCATTAAAGGGGGCTTTAGATTTACTATTAATACTTAGGTTCAGAGTCTAGATCTGCCACTTAACTAATCTAAGCCTAAATATAGTCATCTACATAAGGAAGATTAAAAACAGTATCTAAGCTTTATAGGTTTGAACTAGGATTAAATATGGAGAAGGCAATGGCCACCCACTCCAGTACTCTTGCCTGGAGAATCCCATGGACAGAGGAGCCTGGTAGGCTGCAGTCCATGGGGTCACTAAGAGTCGGGCACAACTGAACGACGACACTTTCACTTTTCACTTTCATGCATTGGAGAAGGAAATGGCAACCCACTCCAGTGTTCTTGTCTGGAGAATCCCAGGGACAGAGGAGCCTAGTGGGCTGCCTTCTATGGGGTCGCACAGAGTCAGACACAACTGAAGCGACTTAGCAGCAGCAGCAAGATTAAATAAGAAAACACATAAAAAGGACTTAGCACATTACTTGGCACATTATAAACTGTTAGCTTGACTCTTATTTTTATTGTGTGGGTCTATACATTTTAAAGCATCTTAAACATTTTTTGAGCCAAGAATAAAAATCTCAAATAAAAACATGCTAAAACTATGTCCTAAAAATATTTTGTTCTATTTTTACAATTTGCTCCATAATCCTTGTAATCTCATTGGAAGTCTTATTTGAGGTTGGTATTCCATCATTTCAATAGCCAAAGGTTTCTATTCATGGTTCATGAAAGGAAAAAGACTGGATAAAATCACCCACAGAGGAATATTTCAGTGGTATTTTAAGCTAAAAAAAAAAATGACATCTTGGGGGCAGTGTAATACAGGATAATTGTCAACCTACCTACCTTATGATAAAAACTGACATTTCAATACACTAATGTAACGGTTTAAAATTCTAGGAGTAGAGAAAATGAAGAAAAGGTCTATGAAAACCTGCATGAATCAAACTGAATTTTTCATGATATAAAATGCTTTCTTTAAAAAAAAGACCAAGGATTTCACAATATATATGTGCATCAAAACATCACATTGTAAATCTTATTTTCACACATTATTAAATGTCAGTTATATCTCCCTAAAGCTGAGGGGGGAAAAGGGACAACATCAGTGATATAAATTGTCTTTCACTTTATTGTGTTTATTCTGAATATATCCAATCATCAACAATTGTTGATTATTCTGCAAATCCTGAATATGAGAATGGCTAGTGAGTATTCACATTAGTACAAAGATATCCCAATGACAATTTTAAAAATCGCTGCTTATATTAAATAGCAGAACAGGTTTTTAAAGCTGTTCTCAAAATTTTAAGTAAGAATGATCTTGAAGTGAAGTGAAGTGAAAGTTGCTCATTCATGTCGAACTCTTTGGGACCCCACGGACTATACAGTCCATGGAATTCTCCAGGCCAGTATACTGGAGTGGGTAGGCTTTCCCTTCTCCAGGGGATGTTCCCAACCTAGGGATCGAACCCAGGTCTCCCACATTGCAAGTGGATTCTGAGCCACAAGGGAAGTCCAAGAATACTGGAGTGGGTAGCCTATCCCTTCTCCAGCAGATCTTCCTGACCCAGGAATTGAACTGGGGTCTCCTACATCACAGGTGGATTCTGTACCAACTGAGTTACAAGGGAAGCCCAGAATGATCTTAATGTTTTCTTAAAAAAAAAAAAATATATATATATATATATAATATATATGTTTTAAGAATATACTTTCAAAGCAGTTTCACACAATCATAGGTAAGGGAACGCTAATGTAAAATAAGGGTCCTTAAGAGGTGATTTTTCACTTCAGAATTTCTAAAACCATACCCTTTATTCTAAGAAAAAGTTGGCATTTTCAACTGTTCTAAAACAGGTTTAATTTTTCACCAGTAATAAAAATTTGGCTTACAACATGGTAACTGTGTCAACCAATAGTCATTTATTAATTGTATACTCAAAGTACACCAAGAATCAAAGAAATATCTTACACATATATCTTTGCCTTCCAGAAATATAAGTACTCATTATTTTCATTGGATATAGTACAGCAAAAATATGTAAAAATGTAGCAAGCATTTTCAGCTTGTCAGTGGCATTAAGGGAAAACAAGAATGAGATACACCTTTAAGAAAACGTGATTATTTATTCAAAGGCCAGGGACCATGACCAAGTATGATGCTTAACAAAAGGATGAAAGAAATCCTTTACCTACATCATCTTTTCTAAAACATTAACCGTATAAAAACAGTATTTTATTTTAAAAACATATTATGTCATCTATAACTATGAACTGTACTTTTACTCTATTTTAGAGTAAAAAAACTGTACTTTTTTTTTAGAGTACTTTTAGTACTTTTAGTACTAAAAGTACTTTTATTTTAGAGTAAAAAAACTGTACTTTTACTCTATTTTACTCTATTTTAGTTAGTTATTTTAGAGTTAAAAAAACTGTACTTTTTTTTTAGAGTACTTTTAGAACTTTTATTTTAGAGTAAAAAAAACTGTACTTTTACTCTATTTTACTCTATTTTAGTTAGTTCTAAGTTCAATGCTTTTTTATTATGCAATTGCACCTTTCATCATGAATAATTTTTAATTTTCATAATTAGCCTTATTAGTATAAAAATATGTATATAGTTGTTAAAGACTGAAATACATACACTCAATAGTTGTTTCTGAGTGATGGATAGTACACAATTTTAATTTACCCCTCCCATATTTTTGCATTATTTCTTTTTAAAATCTTCTATAATGATTACACATTATATATAATAGAACAAAGTAATTTTAAAAATAATAGACTTACTGTCTTGACTTCATAGAAAACACTTTATTACGTTATCTGTCAGTGATTTTAAAATGAAAATTCTGTGATTTTAAAAATAAGATTTCCCCAAAAAATTAAAAATAGAGTTTCCATGTGCTCAATTGCTTCAGACATAACGGATTCTTTGAGACCCTATGGACTATAGCCTGCCAGGCTACTCTGTCCATGGGATTCTCCAGGCAAGAATACTGGAGTGGGTTGCTGTGCCCTCCTCTAAGGGTTCTTCCCGACCCAGGGATCAAACCCGCATCTCCTGCATTGCAGATGGATTCTTTACTGCTGAGCCACCAGGGAAGCCCCCAGAGTTACCATAGCATCCAGCAATCCCACTTCTGGGTATTTAACCAGAAAAACTCTAATTCAAAAAGATACAGGGACTCCTATTTTCATAGCAACACTGTTCACAATAGCCAAGATATGGAAACTACCCAAATGTCCCGCAACAGTTGAATGGACAAAGAAGATGTGGTACATACACACACACACACACACACACACACACACACACACACACACTGGAATACTACTCAGCCATAAAAACAATGAATGCCATTTGCAGCAACATGGATGGCCCTAGAGATTATCATACTAAGAGAAGTAAGTCAGAAAGAGAAAGTCAAATACCATATGATATTACTTACATGTGGAATCTAAAATATGATACAAATGAACTTATTTATGGGACAGAAACAGACTCACAGACACAGAGACAAACTTACAGTTGCCAAGGGGGAGGGGTGGGGGAGGGATGAAATGGTAGTTTGGGATTAGCAAGTGCAAACTATTATATATAGGATGGACAAACAATAAAGTCCTACTGTGTAGCGCAAGGAACTTCATTCTAAAAATCATAATGGAAAAGAATATGAAAAATAATGTATATGACATGTACAACTGAATCATTTTGCTGTACAGCACAATATAACACTAAGTCAACTATACTTCAATACAATAAATTAAAAAATAAAATGTTTTCCTTGATTTCACCTGTTTTCATGACTCTCAACCACGTTATATACAAATTGATCGTGTGTTATTAGCAACCTGTGTATTAGAGTGGTTCCATGAATGTGGGCTCCATACAGGAGACCAGTTTTAGAGAAATCAAACAGTTCATTGGGTTTTCCAGGTGGTGCTAGGGGTAAAGAACCCACATGCCAGTGCAGGAGACTTAAGAGACCTCAGTATGATCCCTGGATTGGGAAGATCCCCTGGAGGAGGGCTTAGAAACTAACTCCAGTATTCTTGCCTGGAGAATCCCATGGACAGAGGAGCCTCGAAGGCTACAGTCCACGGGGTTGCAGAGAGTCAAATATGACTGAAGCAACTTAGCACACACATATGCATGCCAACAGTTCATTAAAAGGCAATATTGAAATTCCAGTTCCCTGTGCTTTCAATGTCAGCTATGACAGTATAAAATCACCAAAAGCCAGAAACAGAACCTCTGAGCAGAGACCACAGAAGAATCTGGTCAGTAAAAATTCTTCATATGTAAATCATAATGCTGACAGAACAAAAGCAGAGAGATTTATGGGGAAATGTTTCAAAAGCTATTGCCTTGTGCGAGAACTGTTTTGAGATTTTAAAAATATTCATAGCTTTTGAGTCAGTATTTCTGCTTCAAGGTCTCCCCATGAAGAAAGAAATTTAAAATGTGCACAAAACTTATGTCCAAGTATGTCAGTACAATGGTTGAATTTTTTAACGGATTTTTTTTGTTACAGAGGAAAAATGGCTATCATAACAGTCAAAACAACCAGAGATTTTTTTAAGTTAAATAAAAATGTTCCCCTTGCACTCATATTCTCATATATCTTCCCTTTTGATCGGTTTTTTAGGTTTATTTTTTATATTTTATTGAAGTAGAATTGATTTACAATGTTGTACTAATTCTCACTGTACAGCAAAATGATACAGTTTCACATATATGCACATTTTTTTCTCAAATTCTTTTCCATTATGGTTTATCACAGGATATTAAATATAGTTCCCTGTTGTACAGTAAGACCTTGTTGTTTATCCATTCTCTACATAATAGTTTGCATTTGCTAATCTCAACCTCCCAATCCTTTCTTCTCTCTCCTGCCTCCTCCATTTTGATCTTTCTAAAGCAGTCAAAATTAAAAGATTAGTACAGATTTTTCACATCTAACATATTGTCATATACAAACACACACACTGGGGTCTTTTTCTTCAGTTAAAAAAAAAGTAAGATTTTAAAATTGCTTTATAATTTGCTTTTTTTTACTCAATAATATTATGATGGATATCTTTCCAAATCAACATATTCTCATGGCTAATGCCACTAAGTTACCAACTCTATTAATATTTGTTAAACATTTGAGTCTTTACCAGGTTTTTTTTTTCCCCATGGCAAGGAATGATAAAGGTAATGTGCACAGTTTTATTTTATTTCTATAAGAAAACCCCTCTCATTTAAAATGCACTTATATAGAATGTTGCTAGATCAATGGAGGCATGTATGCAAGACATTTTTAATGTTAATATATGTGTCTGTTTCGTATTTGCATTTCCACTGGAATAACCCAGCCCCTGCTTTGCTCAGTTCAGTTCAGTTCAGTCGCTCAGTCATGTCCAACTCTTTGCAACTCCATGGACTGCATGCAGCACACCAGGACTCCATCTCCATCACCAACTCCCGGAGTTTACTCAAACTCATGTCCATTGAGGCAGTGATGCCATCCAACCATCTCATCCTCTGTTGTCCCCTTCTTCTCCCGCCTTCAATCTTTCCAAGCATCAGGGTCTTTCAAATGAGTCAGCTCTTCGCATCAGGTGGCCAAAGTATTGGAGTTTCAGCTTCAACATCAGTCCTTCCAATGAACACCCAGGACTGATGTCCTTTAGGATGGACTGGTTGGATCTCCACGCAGTCCAAGGGACTCTCCAAGAGTCTTCTCCAACACCACAGTTCAAAAGCATCAATTGTTCGGTGCTCAGCTTTCTTTATAGTTCAAATCTCATATCCATACATGACCACTGGAAAAACCATAGCTTTGACTAGACAGACCTTTGTTGACAAAGTAATGTCTCTGCTTTTGAATATGTTATCTAGGTTGGTCATAACTTTCCTGCCAAGGAGTAAGCGTCTTTTAATTTCATGGCTGCAGTCACCATCTGCAGTGATTTTGGAGCCTAAAAAAGCTAGAGGCATTCATTTACCTCCTGGAGAAGTAGGACTGTTATAGTAGAAAGAATGAAAAGAGAAAGATTGTGGAGGTATTCAGCTTTCTATAGTAAAATAGGATTTCTGAAGACTATAGGAATGTGATTGTTACAGAAATAATGAAAAGAGAAAAATGAATTTCAGATTTCTCCAGCAGTAACAGGAACCGAGGAGACCACAATTAGACAATAGTGTCAGGCAGCTGCCTGGGAGCCTGTAGAGCGGGTAGGAGAGTGCTTCACTACATGAGGTCCTGGGGAACTCTGACAGCCTTGGGGGTGAATGAGTGACTAGCCAGTCCAGGGTTCCAGACCTGGAGATCAGGCCTGGTTATTGAAACCCATCCTGGGTAGTGGTTTGGAGCAGAGATAACCTCATGTTTACCAGCTCTTCTATACACCCAGCTAAGTGACTATCCATAGAAGGTGGGCAAGTGACTCATCTCTCCTGCCTTTAGTTTTTCCATCTGTAAAATGGGGATCCTGTTTCTCAGTGAGATCACTTATGGAAAATATTCATCTCAAATTGTAGACTTACCGAGAATCACAGAATGGTAGCAATTATCATCTTTAAAAGGTGAAGGATTTAGGAAAGAAGGGGTCCCTGCTTCCCAGTGCCCTCAACAAGATTTAGAAAGGCATGGACTATCAGCATCTTCCCTACCCCTAGTTGAGACCAAGTGAGCCCTCATACGTTCTGGGTGAATAAATGTCCACTTCCCTTCTTTTAGACTTCCCTTTCTTCCACTATCTTAGTTCAGTACATTTTATTACAGTTGAATGTTTGGCTTTTTACTCAGAAATATCTTATTTGTTACTCGATTTTGAAATTTTTAGAAAATATTATTTGACTTATCTCTGTTTTACTGGAAGTAATCAGAGCACCTTTTACTTTTCCTCTTTCGCCTCCAGTTTTTGTTAGATATTCATTTACCTTTTAAATGCCATGTCTTGAAAAAATTTCTAATATTATTTCAATGTGATATGCCTGTTCATATTTTTCCCCTTCTCTGGGATTTTATTTCAGAAGATATATTTTGCTGGGATGTCATGCATTTCTTTGCACTTTTCCAATTTTCTGCCATCTTTTTTTCTTGAAAAGGGCTTTCACCATCAGATAACTGATCATCTTTGGCAGGCTGAATTTTTTGTCTTTCTGGACTGAGGGATTATCAGTGGACAAACTAGTAAATTCCCAAGTCTTGAGGAAGAAGCCCACTGGCATCAAGTCTGTTCACAATGTGATCAACTGCACACTCCAACTATAGAGACAAGGAGCAACTAACTGCCCACCTGAAGTCCACCCAAGTTCTCCCCCCTTCAGAGCTCCCCCGTGAGTCCCAATAACAACTACAAATGCTGATCCTGTCTCAGATTATCCACTGGAACTGACCAGCCTTGTCTGTTTCCACCAGAATGAATAGGGACCTACACTGGCTGTCGTTCCTGGAAAACTTGGGAGAACTCATCAAATCAGAAGCATCTTCCACCATTCTGTGTCTTCCAAAGGAAGAGAACTAAGAGCATGGCATTAGGGATGTAAACTCAGGCTACCAGCTTTTCAGAGTTACTTCTGGTCTTGTTCAAACATACCTTTATCTGTAACACGGGCATATGCACCTCTGGGACAAAGCTAACCAGTAATTCAACACCGTTTCTAACACAATGACCAAATTTCACAATAATCATTAAATTAAGGACAGAAATATACAGTTATCTTAAAAAGGCACGCAACAGACACTTGGCATCTGTCAAGTGAACAAGTGATTTTCAGCTATTCCTGAGACACGTGACTATTCAGGATATGTGCTGTTTTGCTGAGGCATGGTTAGCAATCCACTGCATGCTGGGATTGGTGAGCTGGGAATCTCTTAAGAACCCGTCTGCCAATGCAGGAGATGTAAGAGACCCAGATAAGAGACACAGGTTTGATCCCTGGGTTGAGAAGATCCCTTGAAGCAGGAAATGGCAATCCACTCCATTATTCTTGCCTGGAGATTTCCATGGATAAAGAAGCCTGGTGGACTACAGTCTGTGGGGCCACAAAATGTCAGACATGACTCAGCTTCAGTCTATGGGGCCACAAAAAGTCAGACACGACTCAGCTACAGTCTATAGGACTACAAAGAGTCAGACACGACTCAGCTCACACACACACACACACACACACACACACACATTAGGTACTGAGAGAGTCTAACTGTGCACCAGCATTTCAACCTGACTTTGATGTGCACTTATTTTGTCTATTCTACTCAACATCTACTTCAGAGGAATTCTCGTGAAAGAGCTAAGGACATTCTTAGATGTTTTGTCCTTACACGGGATTCAACAGACGTAAGAAGAAAGGTCTGTATGGAAGAGCACATGTGTAACCGAGCCTGTGAGGAAAAGGGTCTGCTGATGTGCCCCTTACAGTGTTATGCAACAGCAGCACAAGGTCTGTGCTTACTGCATTGTCAATGCCTAAGAAAACTAAAAGGAGTTGGATGGATATGCTACATGAAAATAACCAAAGAACGATAAACCAAGTGAAACACCTGGGTAGGTTTTAGTGGTTTAGGAAATGGGTTTGACTGAAGAGGAATGAATAGACGAGAAACTGGGAATTTAGAAATTTGTGTAAAACATACATCATTTTCCTTTGTATTTCTAACATCAAAGGAAATGCAGTGGGAAATCCAAAATTATATCTCGGTCTTACCTTGGAAGATCGGAAGGTAAATGCAGTTGATTTGACATCAGCTTTTTCTTTGTCCATGAGTAGAAGGCTTTTGTCTTCCATGAGACTCAAGTATTTTCCTGTTGTGACATGGCGTAGTCGAAAAGGTTGTCCCCACCTTATGTGGCTTCCACTCCACCTAATAAAAAATGTTAACACTTGATCCAATAGCAAACACAATGACAGGAGAAACAACAATTAAAATGTATGTGTCGGACAATGAACAAGGAGGTTTGACATATACTGTCTTCTTGAGTGTTTCCAAAAACCTTATGATGGTGGTATATTTTTATTTCACAAATAACAAAATGGTTATTTGGAATGGTTATAGGTAATATTCAATGTCATGTAGATAATAATAAGTAGAAGCAAAATTTATCTCAAGGTCTTCTGACATTAACTGTAATACTATCCACACCAAACACTACTAAGACGACTAAGAACTTGTGTTTTGAGTTAATTTCTAATCACCAGTCACAAATAAAGACATTATGAGATTAAAATGACACTTTAAACTCATAAACTAGGACTGACTAGTTTTTTGTTGGATTTGAACAGATTTTAGGCAAGTGGTATTAAAGTCAATGCCTAATTATGTTAAACTGGAATTCATATATACAAACTGAATTAGATATTTATCTGAAAAAAAGAAATCTCATCCTATGCTTTAAATTTTAATAATATGGAACAATGATGTCAATAAAAACCAAGGAACAAAAGAGACAAATGAAGAAACTAAATTTGAATAGTGGTCAAGAGAAAAAAAGGCAAGAAAAATTAAATGCAAAACACAGAAAATGCAAACTAAAGTTGCATAAAAAAGATAAAAAGCAAAGTTGTGATCATCAAAATCTGCTTTTAAAAATAGTGGATTTCAGATAGAGAAGAAAAGAAAAATGAAGATACAGACCATTCTCACATTGTACAGAACTGTGTTAACTGAAAGCTGTACAGAACAGAACCTTGTCCTCACTATGATAAAGAGTGGAAAGAAGGTTCCAGTAATGGAGACTTAGAGTTATCATGCTAGCGTGCAAAGCAAGGACAGCCTCTTATCAATGATAAGAAATGTGCTAGAAACCAAATACTTTTTTTTCCAATAAAGTAAAAATAAAAAAGAATCACCGTGCCCATAAAGCCAAGAAAAAATAATGATGGTAAAATTGCTATCAGACAAATTAAAATTCAAGGCAAAAAGTATAAAGGAGATATTATTGTTGTTATAGAGTTATTAAGTCATGTCCAACTCATTTGCGATCCCATGGACAGTAACCCGCCAGGCTCCTCTGTCCATAGAATTTCCCAGGCAAGATTACTGGAGTGGACTGTCACTTCCTTCTCTAGGGAATCTTCCTGAGCCAGGGATCAAACTCACACCTCCTGCTTGGCAGGCAGGTTCTTTACTACTGAGCCACCTGGGAAGCCCATAGAGAGGATACAGTTGAGTAGGATATACTATAAAAAGAATGTACTATGTCACGAAGCTTCACATGCCAATGGCAAACAGAAAATGAAACACAAGACACAAAAGCATAAATGTTTAAAAGATAATTACAGTAGAAGCTCTTACCACTACAAAATGAATCAAACTGATAAAAAGTAAATATTCGAGGATTCCAGCCTGGCGCACTGCAATTCATGGGGTCGCAAAGACTCAGACGACTGAGCAACTGAACTGAACTGAACTATGATTTATTAGTTAATAGACTTCTTTTCATACAGAATCATTAAAAACTTTTAGATTCTATAAATTACGAACACTATTTTTTTTTTAGATTTGCAGTAGATTTATTAATGCCAATTTTGTTTCAATAAATTATCTTTAAGTCAATTTTATGCTGTAGTTGAACTATAAACAAAGCGGAGCACCGAAGAATTGATGTTTCTAAACTGTGGTGTTGGAGAAGACTCTTGAGAGTCCCTTGGACTGCAAGGAGATCCAACCAGTCCATCCTAAAGGAAAACAGTGCTGGGTGTTCACTGGAAGGACTGATTCTGAAGCTGAAAACTCCAATACTTTGGCCACCTGATGCAAAGAGCTGACTCATTTGAAAAGACCCTAATGCTGGGAGAGATTGAGGGCAGGAGGAGAAGGGGACGACAGAGGATAAGATGGTTGGATGGCATCATCGACTCAATGGACATGAGTCTGGGTAAACTCCAGGAGTTGGTGATGGACAGGGAGGCCTGGCGTGCTGCGGTTCATGGGGTCACAAAGAGTCGGACATGACTGAACGATTGAACTGAACTGAATGCTGTTTCCCTAACCTGGATTTTTTCTTAACCTTAAGCATTAGCCTGGAAAGTTAATACTAGAATGATACTGTAATAAGTTCAAGTTTTACATGGAAATGTTTATAAAGATAATTACTTTGGATAAGTCCTCCTACTAAAATAATAACCATGTACCAGTAAATCCTGATAATAACACAGTAGTGCCTTAAAAATGAAATTTAAGTTTGTTTACCAACAATAGCATGTTAAAGCATTTCTACTCTGGTAATAGAAAAGTTTTGTGTATTCCCCTCATAAAATTAAGTATACTATTAGCAGATGCTATAAAAAAGCAATTATTTTTAATACCATTCCATTATTTCAAGGAGCATTTGAAAATTTTATCAAATAATGACTCATCCTAACTAGAGAAAACAACTTCATTTTCAAATAGTCCGTAAGTATGTCCAAAGACATACTTTTCACCAGAACTTCTAGACAGTATTCTGAATACCATGTTCAAATCTATCTGGGCTCAAATCTCATAGGTTTCACACACATAAGCACACTTCTCAATCCACCAAGGGAATTCTGTTAGAATTGGAATGAACTTGCCCAATTCTCAAACATTGTGAAGTCTAAGCACATTTTCTTTAGCTCACAAGCGCTCAAATTAGCTCATCTCATGTGTCCATAGTCCAAAAGAAAAGAGGACAAGGCCAGGAGAATCAAGGGCAAGAAACTAATATTTCAGTAAAAACTGGAAACAGTCGAAATATAGTAGTTATATAAACTAGTTTCCTATGTTATATTAGACAACTGTTCCCAAGGTATTATCTACATTTACTTGTAAATATCTCAAAGGAATGAGGATGTTAATTATTAAAAAAATTTGTAAGATAAAGTAGAATTGTAAGTATACATAATGTGTATTATAATTGCAGTGATCATTTCTATTACAGAAGCCAATATATATCCTACATATAATAGTCTTAAACTTTGCATTGGGGTATAATACAGGAATGTGTTTTCTATTACATTTGATTCCCCAAATTAAAGCTTACTTCATTAAAAAGTTAATGATACTGAAAAACTTTTGACACAATGTTATTTGTATGAGATTGCAATATAAAATATATAATTACTGGACTACATAAATTGTAACAAATATATAGTTTGGCATCTCACTGGAGAAAAAAACCATATGGTATCCCAAAGATTACAATATAAACATTGACCTTTGGAATACAGTTCTGTTATACATAGAAGCAGTAATTTGAATATCACTTTCAAAGTAAAAGAAAATAATGTGACCACTGAATATAAAAAGAACACATGCTAATTAAATGCAATCTAATTTATATATTTACAGTGACGCCAAAGGAGGTCAGAGATGCAACCAAATCTTTAAAAAAAAACTTCAATGAAGAAATCCATTCGGATACTTTCAAAAGTATTTCTGTAATTATAGCTCATCAACAACATTGCTGACAATGAAAAGGAAGTCTCGTCAGGCTTTCAAGAGCTCTTATCCATTTTTTTTTTTTAAATAAGCAATAGACAGATTTAGGACCTGGCTTCCTCAAGAAAAAAAAAAAAACCAAAATAATTTAAGTACACAATCATGAAGGGTAGGTAGATCTACAAATGTGAAAAAACATCTGAAATCTGTTTTATAAAGGCCCTATTTCATCTCTAATTAAGCTGTCATTTTTAATAATACACAAGGCAAATTACAGAAATATATGTATATATTTGGAATTCCTTTCCCTAGATTCTCTATATAATTTATGAAGCACATAAAGGCTATGAGCTTTCTTTCTTTTGCTTTATAAGTCATCTCTTCTATTTCCATCCCATTAATAAATTCACTATCCATAAAATTTTACTTTTAAGTTCAAGATTTATCAGTTTTAATATTTCAGTGGGTTTGAGCAACTGTGAATTTATATAGAAAGAAACTTAGTATTATCAATTAATTGATAACTAACAGACTAATATAGAGCACTTTTTAAAAGTTGCATACTTACAATCAGAGAAAATATAGAAATAAATTTAATTTACATGCATATTTTTGTTGAGTAGGAGTAGATAGAGTGAGCAGAAAATCAATCATAAAAAATCTCATTGGGGTAAAATTGTGTCATGGGAGAATAAACTAATATGATTTCAATGAGAAAGATGAACAACATATTTTTTCACTGTTAAAGAGACCATGTTCAAGCATTTTTAAATAAATAAAGATGGGTATTAAATTGCAGCAGTACACAAGGTCAATGGGATATTTTTATGAGAGTAGTTTACCCATGTTATCTTAAAATGTCACTACTTACAATACACTGTAAGTTATATTCTATGCATCTATTTAAACTGATAATGAAAAAAATTCTATGTTGAGCCTAGCAATGTTCAAGGAAATACAAAGTTTTTGAAATTATTACACAGAGTACATAAGCAAAAAAAAAACCCTGAAGACCACTGAACTATTTTAATCATTAATCTCAAAATATCAAGTTAATAAAATGCAGCAATTCTATAATAAGACAGTTCCCTACACACATCCATGGAAGTCTATTACCCTAAATCAATAAATTTTTAAAGTGTAACATAACAGGGAACAAATGCATTGAAAACTCTGTTTTCTGGACAAAAATGACCTTCTAATCTTTTCTTTTAATTTGATTGATATTTAAATTCTATTTAAAATAGTTCAAAATGACACCTTTATCATCAGTATTGCATTTACTTAGAGTAGCTAAAAGTCAATCTCTGGACAGCTTTTTGAAGTCACCAGAAAAAAAAAGATAATCATTATTTGTATAATGAATACACAGTGAGTCTATTTTCAATTCACATTTCTCACTCAGTTATCAAGCTAGTTTTAAGTAAAGATAGTGACTGCCAGTGATGACGCTCACACCTCATTTGGGTTCAAGTTTCCACTGGTTTACATATGCCAATGTAATCTGAAATGTGATTCAGATCAAGCCTGGATCTGAAATGTGCGACAGGCCTGCAAACAATTTGTCCTGACTCCAAACCTTACGTCACTCTGCACTAGGAGCTCTTCCTGCAGGAGAGGCACAGACTGGGATGAATCGATAACACAAAACCAAATGAGGCTAAAAATAAGCAGATGGTATAAAACCATTGCTTACTACCTGGTGAATGGAGGCTAGTGAAAGGTAAATAATTGCAGGGGAAGGTAAAAAATGAGTGTTTCATCTACGTGTTGTTGTTAGCATGACCATTTTGAAGAAAAGTTCAAGACCACTAGATATATGGGGTTGGCCAAAAAGTTCACTGAGGCGTTTCCATAAGATGTTACAGAAAAACCCAAACGAACATTTTGGCCAGCCCAATCTTTTGTACCCAAAGCATCGGGATGTATTCAGATGTTCTACTTACGCAACTCTTAGTGTCTCCAGTCGCCACAGGGAACGTGCGTGAACCGATACAGCACCACCTTCGTAATGAACAGTTCTGTTAAAAAAAAAAATATATGAATATAAAAAGCCCAATTTTAATGTCGTATTCTTAGATTCTATTTTTCAAGTCAAATAAGAAAGAAAGTAAATGGGAAAGCTTTGGATAAACAGTGAAAGCTATACTTTTTGATCGGAGAGAATATAGCTGGAAATATAAATAACAGTGATAACAGTGATCTGAATAAACAATTGATTTAAACACATTTCTTTGTCCTTTACTCCCTGTAATCCCATTCATCCTCTCTCCCTCACCCTGGCCGTTGTTTTTTCTCTCCCAGTGAATACTTTCACTATTAAACTTAAATCTATAAAAATACTCTGTTCTGAGTTTAAGTGCTGTTGAGGGTAATATATTATAGCTTCCCAGGTGGCTTGGTGGTAAAGAATCCACCTGCCAAGCAGAAGATGCAAGTTTGATCTCTGTGTCGGGAGAATCCCCTGGAGAAGGGAATGGCTACCCACTCTATTTTTCATGACTGGGAAACCCCATAGACAGAGGAGCCAGGTGAATTACAGTCCACAGGGTCACCAAAGAGTCAGACACAATTTAGCAACTAAATGACAACAAAAAACAGTTCTCTTTTTTTTTCCTTATTACTATTTATTTGTTGGAAAGAAAAACTGTATCATTTGTCCTGGAGTACTTTCTACCTTCTGATTTTGCTGATGACATCCTCACAGTGTTTTTTTAACATCTGCCTCTAAGTTGGTAGTTAGATTATAAAACCTAGAAACTTGCTCATGTTCAAGATTGAAATAGTTTGCCAAGAACACTTCAGAAAATGGTGTTTGCCTTCCTATTACATCACATCAGGAGGTAATAATGACTACTTTTTAACTTTTTATAGTAACATTAACTCAAGATCACCCTGATCCATCCATTAGAACTTAAGAATCTTAGGTACCTCAGTGACCAGGGTCCTCAGCAGCAATTTTCAATTGTGGTTGTGAATATAATCATAGGGATAGCTTTTAAAATCCTGGCATATTGCCCTTAACACTGGCCAAATTAAAGTAAATTTGGAATCCCCAGCTGGTCGTAAGAGGGAGCCACAGTTGGGAAAGTACTGTCCACCTCAGTTTCTACAAAGTAGCACTACTGACACTTTGGTCCGGGTAATTCTCTGCAGTGAGGGGCTATCCTGTGCACAGGAGTAGGGTATTTGACACATCCCTGGCCTCTATCAACTACACGCAAACACAAGCCATCCAAGTCAGGACCTACAACTTGAGTCACAACTTGTATGTCATCACCCAAGTGTGACAATCTAAAATGCTTCCAGATAAGATGAAATGTCTTCTGGGGACAAGATGACTCCTAATGTCAAAACACTGTTAGACATCAGTAGTTCTCAATCTTTGGTGAATCCCAGGAATCATCTTTCAAGTTTTTTAAAATACAGATTGCTGGAAGGAAGCAACCTAAATGTCCATCAAAAGATGAATGGATAAGGAAGTTGTGGTACATATATACAAAGGAATATTACTCAGCCATACAAAGGAACAAAATTCAGTCATTTTTTTAGTGATGTAGAGGGACCTAGAGTCTATCACACAGAGTGAAGTGAGTCAAAAAAACAATATGTATATTAAGGCAGGTATACGGGACTCTAGAAAAATGTTACCAGTAAATCAACTTGCAGGGCAGGAATTTGACACCGACATAGAAAACAAACACATGGACACAAGGGGAAGAGAGGGTGGGGCAAATTGAGAGAATTAGCACTGACATATATACACTATGGGCTTCCCTGGTGGCTCAGACAGTAGAACATTCATTCACCTGCAATGCAGGAGATGTGGGTTTGATCCCTGGGTTGGGAAGATCCCCTGGAGAAGGGAATGGCAACACATTCTAGTATTCTTGCTGGGAGAATTCCATGGACAGAGAAGGCTGCTGGGCTACAATCCACGGAGTCCCAAAGAATTGGACATGCCTGAGCAGCTAACACTTTCACTTTTTTATCTACACTATCGTGTAAAATAGATGTGGGAAGTGGGAAGCTACTGTATAGCACAGAAAGCTCAGCTTGGTGCTCTGTAATGACCTAGAAGTGTGGGATGGGGGTAGGTGGCGGGATGCTTAAGAGGGAAGGGATTCTGTGTATACAGATTGCTGATTCACTTCACTGTACCAAAGAAACTAACACAACAGTGTAAAGCAATTATAACCTGATAAAAATATAAAAACACACAGACTCCTGGGCCCCCAGAGTTTCCAGTTTAATAAGATCAATAATTTGTATTTTTAACAAGTTCCCAGGCAATGTTGGTACAGCCAGTCCACACTCTGAGAATCACTGGACTAAAACCACTATTTCATTAGGATAGTGATTCTTAGTATTGGTTGTGTGTTATAATCACATGGAAAGCTTTAAAAACTCCAGACAATTCTCAGACCATTAAATTAGAATCTCTGGGTATGTACTTGAAAGGTAATGAACGACAAAATATAGATATATGTTCACCTGCATTTGTGAACAATATATATTGTACATAGTGATAGATACACACAAACATAGATTTTTTTTAAATTTGTTTCTAATTGGAGGATAATAGCTTTACAATATTATGTTTGTTTCTCCCAGACTTTTTTTTTTTTCACAGACATTACATCATTTTATTCATGAATATATCAGCAAGCCCATAGTCTTTATTTATTTATTTTTTAACTTTTCTGGTCACATGGCATGAGAAATCTTAGTTCCCTGACCAGGGATAGAACCCACATCCCCTGCATTGGAAGCACAAAGTCTCAACCACTGGACCACTGGGGAAGTCCCAGCCCATAATCTTTGAATAGCTGTTCCATGTTATTGGGAAGGAAGGTTGAGTACTGTGTGTAGAGTGGATGGAGAAAGAGACCCTCTAGTGAACTGACCTTTAATCACCTTTCCATTATTTCCCAGCAATTCTGCTCTGACTCAAATTTGCATGCCCTCCTCAACAAGTCATATGCTGTCTCCCACTCAGCACCTGAACTCGCTTTCTAAGTTTGGGCTGTCCATCCCTATGTGATTTTTGATGAAAGCAGAGTTTTATTCCTTCTATGGAAGTTTAAAAAGTTAAACTTAAGGGAAAAAAAGGAACAAAAAAGGTTAAACTTCACTTCCCTTGATCATGGGCTATGACCCAAGCTCAGCCATTTGGATTCTCCCAGACTTTTAATAAAGATCCCATACTTGGCCATAAGAAAATTTTATAAGATTTTTTTTAAGTGTAGCTATTTACTCACATATTTTCTGATCATAACAAATAAAATTTGGGAATCAATACTAAAATGATGAAGAAAAGAACAATTCAGGAAAATAAGAAACTCTCCTAAATTACTTAAGGTCAGAGAGGAAATAGAAAGTATACCCTAACTAGAATATAATTAATAAAAGAAAACTTCATAACACATTTATGATGCAAGGGTAAACTTTTAGAGATTGTAGCCTACAATCCTTAATTATTGAAGAAATAATGAAATCCAACAAACCAAAGAACTGTCTGAAGAGATTAGAGAAGGCAAAAGCATGTGTGCAGCTTTCTGTTCACTAACTCTATTGAACTAATGAACCAAAACAATGTTACAGATAAAGAGAAAAAAGAAAGTGTTAAAACTACTGGACAATGATATTATTTGTAACAAAATTTTTAAAGAGTCTTCTACTTCATAAATCAGAAGTCACTGAAATTTCACTGAATAGGAATTTTTAAAATATGCACACCTGTTAACCAACAATATGTGCCTTGTTCAATAACATTTTAAAAAATTCCAGGATTCAGGCTGTAAATTTTGGCCTACATAAAACATTATCCTCCAATATAACAAACTTCATTAATGAACTCATATTTCAGGCTGATCACATAAAACTGCTCAAAGAAGTCCTTTAAAGTTATTCTTTTAATAAGGACAAATTATTCCTGTCATCAATTCCACTTCTCATAAGTGTTATAATATTGTTCACTGAATGAAAGCAGTGAGCTATTTTTGTATTTTCAGCTATAGAATACTCTTTAAGCCTTATCTCAGATGTCAAACCACTTATTTCTCAGCAGAAAGCAGGCACTTTGACAGTCGGGATAGCTCAACTTCAGAGTCTGAGCCCCAGAAAAATCTAGCATTAGCATACAGATAAAAGCATAAGTCCTTACAAAGACTTCACAGCCTGACAGTTTGGCATTTATCAGAATGTATTTATACCAAAATTTTACAGGATACACAATTCCAATTAGTGGGCTTCAGCACAGAATCATAAAACACATTGTTAATAAAAGATTCAAGGCTGAAAAGAGACCCCTCCCTTCTGCAGAGAAACTAGAAACACCCAGAATAATTTGATCAAACAGTTTTATCAAATATTTGGGTACTTGGTGACCCACACAAGTTGACACACAAAATTAAACACCATAATAACTAATTCAGAGAAAATTCAATTTATCTATCTATATTTCTGTATCTATAATTAATATCCACATTGCAAGGGATTCCTATTTTCCTCTCCAAGATAATGATAGACAAATTCACAGTGTTTCACAACAGGTCTATGTGCAGGTCTATGTTCCAATAAAACTTTATTTAGAAAAACAAGTAGTGGGCCAGATTTAAGCCACAAGTTAAGAGTTTGCTGACTCCAATCCAAAAGATCATACCCATATTATTGTTAATTTTAATCTCAGAGAGAGGCAGCTATATGAAATTCAAGGTCTAAAGTTTTTGTAATTGTTTTAGTCAGGGTTCTTCAGAGAAATAGAATTATTCATATATATATATATATATATGCTCATATGTACATATGTATGCATATATGTATGTACCTATGCTGCTGCTGCTAAGTCACTTCCATCGTGTCCAACTCTGTGCGACCCCATAGACGGCAGCTCACCAGGCTCCCCCGTCCCTGGGATTCTCCAGGCAAGAACACTGGAGTGGGTTGCCATTTCCTTCTCCAATGCATGAAAGTGAAAAGCGAAAGTGAAGTCGCTCAGTCGTGTCCGACTCTTAGCAACCCCATGGACTGTAGCCCACCAGGCTCCTCCATTCATGGGATTTTCCAGGCAAGAGTACTGGAGTGGGGATGCCATTGCCTTCTCTGATATGCACCTATATATACATATAATTTTATATAAAGAGTTTACTATAAGGAGACTGTTCATGCAATTATGGAGGCTGACAAGTTTTAAGATAAGCATGCTGGAGACTGAGAAGAGCTGATGATTTAAGTTCCAGTCCATGTCTGAGAACCAGCAAAGTCGATGGCGTAGTCTTAGTCCAAAGATCACAGGTTCAGATCTCAATTCAGTTCAAAGGGAGGATAATATTGATGTCTCAGCTCAAAGACAGTAAGCAGAAAGAGTTCCCTCTGATTAATAAAGAGTCAGCCTTTCTGTTCTATTCAGGTCTTTGCCTGATTAGATTAGGACTACCCACATAAGGGAAGGCAGTTTTACTCTTCTGAAAATTTTAATGTTAAACTCATCTAAAAACACTCGCATGAGACACCCAGAATAATTTGATCAAATAGTTTGATCAAATATTTAGGTACTTGGTGACTCACTCAAGTTGACACATAAAACTCAGTTCAGTTCAGTTGCTCAGTCGTGTCCGACTCTTTGCAACACCATAGACTACAGCACAGCAGGCCTCCGTGTCCATCACCAACTCACGGAGTTTATCCAAACTCATGTCCATTGAGTCAGTGATGCCATCCAACCATCTCATCCTCTGTCATCCCCTTTTCCTCCTGACTTCAATCCTTCCCAGCATCAGGGTCTTTTCAAATGAGTCAGCTCTTCACATCAGGTGGCCAAAGTATTGGAGTTTCAGGTTCAACATCAGTCCTTCCAATGAACATTCAGGAATGATTTCCTTTAGGATGGACTAGTTGGATCTCCTTGCAGTCCAAGGGACTCTCAAGAGTCTTCTCCAACACCACAGTTCAAAAGTTTCAATTCTTCAGTACTCAGCTTTCTTTATAGACCAACTTTCACATCCATACATGACCACTGGAAAAGCAATAGCCTTGACTAGCTTTGCTTTTTAATATGCTGTCTAGGTTGGTCATAACTTTTCTTCCAAAGATTAAGTGTCTTTTAATTTCATGGCTGCAGTCATCATCTGCAGTGATTTTGGAGCCCTGCAAAATAAAGTCTGACATTGTTTCCACTGTTTCTCCATCTATTTGCCATGAAGTGATGGGACCGGATGCCATGATCTTTGTTTTCTGAATGTTGAGCTGTAAGCCAACCTTTTCAATCTCCTCTTTGACTTTCATCAAGAGGCTCTTTAGTTCTTCTTCACTTTCTGCCATAAGAGTGGTGTCATCTGCATATCTGAGGTGATTGATATTTCTCCCAGCATTCTTGATCCCAGCTTGTTCTTCATCCAGCTCAGCGTTTCTCATGATGTACTCTGCATATAAGTTAAATAAGCACGATGACAATATACAGCCTTGACATAATCCTTTTCCTATTTGGAACCCGTCTGTAATTCCATGTCCAGTTCTAACTGTTGCTTTCTGACCTGCATACAGATTTCTCAAGAGGCAGGTCAGGTAGTCTGATATTCCCATCTCTTTCAGAGTTTTCCACATAAAATTAAACATCACAATAACTGAAAGAAAATCCAATTTATCTATCTACATTTCTAAGTCTGGAATTAATATCCACATTGCAAGGGATTCCTTCTTTCCTCTCCATGATAATGATGGATAAATTCACAGTGTTTCAGAGCACTTGAATTATCCCCCTAAAAATTTCTGTTTGATCAGTAAAGCATGAGCAATAGTACTATCTTCTGCCTGAATTACAAAAACAGCAGTTAGGTTGTTTTCAATTTACCTTTGTTTCCTCAACACAGGGAAGCCCTAAATTTAGTATATTATTTTAACACTGAACAACTTATAGTCAATTATTACTGCAATACCACAGACATCACCTTTTTTTCTTCCAACTGAAGTTCTTTTTTCTTAACATTTACCATATGACCTTAAAGCATAGGGATAAGAAATGTTGCTATTAGAATTCTATTTTTGAACACATTTTGGTTTCATTTTTGTCTTAATAGAGGCTGGAGTGTGTAACAAATCCTCAACAACAAAAGAAGAACAAAAAAATAATACAAGGAAATTTACTCCATCATATTCAATTTTGATAATGAATCAGTTACACAAATTAAAAAGAGAAGAGCAGTTTACTGACTTCCGAAGATTGCGTTGCCATTTCAAATGTTTATGATATGTTTATGTAGAATTTAGTAGGGACAAAAAAAGTCATTATCACTGTATTTTAGTTACCACAATGCAGGACAGTAAGAACAAATAGCAGAATTCTTCATTTTTCCAAGCTTAATGTTCAATAAATGAATGACAGACCACAGAATTAACTTCTTTTAAAAAATGATTTTTTTAATGCTAACAAAATAGATTTTAAGACACAGTTGGTATCCACAGGAACTACCACTATGTTTTATGTCAAAAGAAATGTACTGCTTTAATATAAGCATGTAGCTAAAATGATTGCTTTTCTCTCTTTTTACACACAAGTTTATAAATTTAAAATATCATTGAATATTCATACAATCCATCACAGCCACAGGCTAAAGAATAAAAAACAATACAGTTCATGAACAAATGCACAAGGAATTTGAGAGAATCCAACATCCATTCACAATGAAACCTCTGTCAACTAGGAACAGAACGGAACTTCCTCAACTTGATAGAGATTACATACAATTAACATCTTACTTAATAGTAAGAAAGATATGGGAATACCAGACCACCTGACCTGCCTCTTGAGAAACCTATATGCAGGTCAGGAAGCAACAGTTAAAACTGGACATGGAACAACAGACTGGTTCCAAATAGGAAAAGGAGTACGTCAAGGCTGTATATTGTCACCATGCTTATTTAACTTCTATGCAGAGTACATCATGAGAAACGGTGGGCTGGAAGAAGCACAAGCTGGGATCAAGATTGCTGGGAGAAATATCAATCACCTCAGATATGCAGATGACACCACCCTATGGCAGAAAGTGAAGAGGAACTAAAAGACTCGATGAAAGTAAAAGAGAAGAGTGAAAAAGTTGGCTTAAAGCTCAACATTCAGAAAACAAAGATCATGGCATCTGGTCCTATCACTTCATGGCACATAGATGGGGAAACAGTGGAAACAGTGTCAGACTTTGTTTTTTTGGGCTCCAAAATCACTGTAGAAGGTGATTGCAGCCATGAAATTTAAAGAGGCTTACTCCTTGGAAGGAAACTTATGACCAACCTAAATAGCATATTAAAAAGCAGAGATATTACTTTGGCAACAAAGGTCCATCTAGTTAAGGCTATGGTTTTTCCAGTGGTCATGTATGGATGTGAGAGTTGGACTGTGAAGAAGGCTGAGTACCGAAGAATTGATGCTTTTGAACCGTGGTGTTGGAGAAGACTTTTGAGAGTCCCTTGGACTGCAAGGAGATCCAACCAGTCCACCCTAAGGGAGATCAGTTCTGTGTGTCCATTGGAAGGACTGATGCTACAGCTGAAACTCCAATACTTTGGCCATCTCATGTAAAGTGTTGACTCATTGGAAAAGACCCTGATGCTGGGAGGGATTGGGGGCAGGAGGAGAAGGGGATGACAGAGGATGAGATGGCTGGATGGCATCACCGACTTGATGGACGTGAGTTTGAGTGAACTCCGGGAGCTGATGATGGACGGGGAGGCCTGGTGTGCTGCGATTCATGGGGTCGCAAAGAGTCGGACACGACTGAGCAACTGAACTGAACTGATCTAATGGTAAGAAACTAGATTATTTCCCCCTAAGATCAAGAACAAGGCAAGAATTTCCCCTCTTATCATTCCTTTTCAACACTGTACTAGAAGTTCCAGCTAATGCAATAAGAGAAGAAAAGGAAAGAAAAGTTATGTGGATTGGAAAGGAAAATTGTAAACTGTTTTTGTTATTAGATGACATGATTATCTACATAGAAAATTTTAGAGAATCAACAACAAAAATAAAACTCCTGCAACTAAGCAGCAATTATAGGAAAGCTGAAGGATACAAAATTAAGGCACAAACTGGACTTCTTACACACCAATGACGAACAGCAGGAATTTGAAATTAAAACACAAGACATTTATATATCAACCAAAAAGAAAATGTACATTTCTTAGGTATATAACAAAATATGTACAAGATTTTTTCCTAAATGGTCTATGTTTTACATTTATGCCCATGATCCATTTTAATTAGATTTCATATAAAGTGTGAGGTTTGGACTGTGGTTCATTTTGGGTGTGGGCATATGGTTATCCATTTGCTTCATCTAAGTGTCTTGAGTCAAGGGGAAAATCCCTTCTTCTCTTCTTTTCCTGTTCTCCCTTGTGTGTAAGACACTAAGCCTAATGACTTCTTTGGATTTAGTCTTTAGGGAATAAAAGTCAGGAAGGGTAGTACCTTGTAGAAAACTTAAGCTTTCTGCCAACTCTCAAATCTTCCCTGAGAAGAAAAGTGCACTGGGACTGCTAGTTGCTTCAGTGGGAAAAAATCATGGAAAAAGTACCAGGAGAAAACATAAACTAACATCACAAAAATTACCTCACAGGCAAAAGTTCTGCATGCTGGCAAGTATATGAATTTTCTCTGAAGAAGCTATAAGATACATCAGATTGTCAAAATACCCACAAACCCCCCCACTATTTTTTTTTTTAATCACTGTCTTTAAGCCTCAGATTCATGCTATAGGAACAAGGATTCTTCCCTGTAGGGTGATGTGAAGTTCAGATGCTTCCTCTTAGCCAAGGATGTGGGACTCATTGTCCTCAAAATAGTGTTCTATTCACTCAGGTTGGTAGGCTGGTTTAGTTATGATGGCATTTCTTCCCCTCCTGGAATTGCAAGTGGATAATAATCTTTTAGGAGTCACCAAAATCATACAAATGAGGGCATCAAACCCTCCTAAGTTAATCAGAGTGGTTCTCAATGCAGGCATCCCACTGCTCTTCTTAAACAACCTACAAGAAAGTGCGTGACTTTTTTTATCCAATTTTTTACTTTCACAAATACAAGATCATCAGCACTTGTGTGCAGACTCCCATATACACAGAACTACATAAAAGGGGTAAAGAATGAATAATACAACCCTGGATGAAAACTAAACAGAAGAGATGAACACACACACACCAATAAGGACAGTATGTGACACAGGGCACTTATCTGGGGCAGTTAAAGACAAGACAATTCTACTACCAACACATCTTCAACCAAATTAAGTTCCGTGTAGTAATGTACTACCAGACCCTAGATACTGAGGATTCATCTATGAGTCCTTGAAAAACAGGCAAATCACTCACACACAATTTCCACTGAGAGCTGACACTATTTGAATGGCAATTTCAAAGTAATTATTGGGAAGAAAAGTTTATTTACTTATAGGCTAACAAAAGTATCACCTTAAAATCAAGGGCAACAAAGATTCCTCCTTGCCTGAGCTTCCTCAGTGGGTAAAATAGTAAGATATGTTTTCCAACCTAAGCCACCCTCTTTTGACCGGAGCCCTGGACATACCTCTAACCTCACCCCGTGTAAGGAATAAGCCTGACCACCTCCCAACAACAAAGCAAACAAGGGAAACTGTTACTTGCTCTTGTTTCCTCCTGCTACTGCAGACGCCCCAATAAAGCCTTGCCTGAAAAAATTTTTAAAAAGATATATTTTCCACAATCTCCTACAGTCTCATTTTATATAGTCAGCACACACACACCAAATGCCTAGAACCTACAAGCCCTCAATAAACATTAAAAGAATTGAGTCAAAGTGACTGAAAGACAGATCTACGATTAAAAGATAATTATATATTACGTCAGTAGAATTTCTGCTTGGACCCCATCTACTATGTATGTGCCTATGAGAGTGTTTGGCTGATCAGCTCAGCCCCAGGCAAGTGCTAAGGCAAGCTGTCAAGAATCTCTTCATCTAACAGAGAAATCAAGAAGTATATGCCTATACAGCACTTAAAGAAGTATTGCATATTTACTCAAGGCTGAGTTTGTGAGATTTCTATTGAAGTTGTTTTACAAGCAGAAAGGTCATGTTTTGACATAACGCATCTATATAAAATGTAAATGAATTATTGTGGATTAAAAACAATAACATCCTTACACTCTGATTCCATATTAAAAGAATCATATAAATACAACTGGAGCAGGAAAATAACAAAATACACTCTGCCACCTTTACTTTTCTGTCTATACAGAATAAAATACAACCACAAAGTCGTGGAAACTAAAAAGAAGAGGAAGCTTGTCTTTTCTTTTCTTCCTGAAAGATATTGCTTACACCTGGATTAAGTTAAAAAACTAAATGTGAACCAGTGAAAATGGTCTTAAATTTTCACTGAGAAAATAACTGGGAGATTTCTCTTTTTTTCTCAATGTTGATGTTTAATCTATTGTCTCTTGCATTTCACTCACTTTCAGTGAAAACACTTCAATTGCTTTTTAATTTTTACTGAAATCGAATGGCTCCAATATTTATATTTTCAATCCTTTGCCTTCAAAGTCTGTATTTTTAATTATTTTAAAGAATTTAAAAAAAATTTTTTTGGTGCTCTGCAGCCTGTGGTATCTTAGCCCCTGACAAGGGATAGAACCCACGTCCTGCATTTGAAGCCGAAGTCTTAACCTCTGGACTACCAGGGAAATACCAAAGCCTGTGTTTTTGTAAATACTGTCTTCTAGCCCAGTCATTCTCTGAGAGTTTGACTCTAGACCAAGTCAGGCTCCTAAAGGATGACAGGCCAAAGCAAGATCAGGTTGCTCTCTGCAATCAGCAGGGAGGGTAAGTTTAGTTGAAAGATTGAAGTTCTTTCCATGGAGAAGAGACAAAGAATCGAGAACAGCTCCCCTTCATGTGCTTACTCTTCTAGTAAAACTATTTGACAAACCTGTCTTATTTCCAGACCAAGGCTAAAGAGGTATGCACAGGACATGAAGGAGTAGAGAAGAAAGAAAAGTTCTTGTATGATAACCTGACCATTTTGGAGCAAAACAGAGCAGCTTTGGAAGCTTGCTCCAAGGTAGTGACTGAGGACATACATACCCTGCAGGATATTAGTCATCCAATTGTGTACTCAGATATAAACCACACATCTTCTGCTAAGCCAGAGAGACATTTAATTCATTAGATCACACCCATCTCATGCCTTAATCAATTATTTACCAAGTAAAGCTCATTAGGTCATATATTAAAAGGGGCATGAAGGTAAAAATATTCTCATGCATACACACAGCAAGGCTTTTGCCTGCCGAGTCACTTCTGGAAAGCAAATGTAGCATTTATCTCCAGACATTGTCATAAACAATGACTTAACAGTTCTGCATTTGAGAGCAAGAGGACAGAGCAAGTATCACATGCCAACAGTGATGCCTGGTAAGACGGAAACAAGACAACCTCTCTTTCACCCTCCCTCTCTCTCCCCTCAACCCCAAGACCACACACATCACTGGGTGTGCTTTATCTATGCACGCATGTATACGTTTGTGCATTTATAGACCAGCATTTTAAGCTTTTATTGTCAAATATCCCCACTAGGATGTAAACTCCTTGAGAAAAGTGACTTGGTATCTTTTAGATACTATTATAACCCCAGCACCCAGAACATGGCAGTCTTTCCACAAATTTTTATTGAGTGAATAAAACTACTTATGAGCTATGTGGTAAAACATGTTTTAACATATCAATAATACTTAGCAAAAAAGAGTTCCCCTAACAATGGTTTGCACATTAGAGGTACCAAACAATAATTCTGAATAATATTCTCCTAACTGATCCCTTTTAAAATCTATTCATTTAAAAGTATGACATAATTCAGAGAGTGCATATTTAAACCATTAGTAAAAGTGTGTACACATAAAAGAAATGTGTTTGTTGATATTTTATTATATTCACATAAAAAATGGACAGAAGTAAATAAGGTACAATCCAGAGACAGAATCTAGAATACAAAATATCCTCATGTAAAAGATTTCATGCTTGAAATAAAAACTGGCAATCAAATTTCAAGCCTCAAGAATGAAATCTTACTTTAAAAGCAATAATTAAAAACTGTGTTGCATCTGACAAATCTCTTGCCAAGCACCTGAACTTGTTCATCCTTAATTTATTCTATCTCACTATTTGAAGAGTTTGAAGAACTAAGAAACTACAATTCTACAGTTAATCTTCATTGCATTCCTCCCTTTCACCTGAATGCTCCCAACTCTCATTGATGATACTTTTATGACTCTTGTTGTTCAGACAAGTTGGATACTGGTAGTTTTAGAGCCATGTATCTTTCTGAAAAATTCTCAAGAAATTTAAAATAAAACCACAGTGATGGTTTATTTTGCAAACATGTCAATATTCAATCCATAAAAGCAACATGAACAGGAAGCATGGGGAAACAAACAAACAAACAAACTATATATATATATATATATATATATTTTTTTTTAACTTTGGTAGGCCTCATTCTCCAATTCAATTACACTTAATTGAATGGGACAATATATGCTCTTCGTTCTAGGACTCTGATTAAAACTCCCATGAGAATGCACAGGAAACAACCTACATATACAAATTTAAATGTGAATAGGATTTATCCATCAGATACAGAACAGATTTGTGACTGCCAAAGTGGGGAGGGTAACAGATGGAAGGATTGGGAGTTTTGGATTAGCAGAGGCAAACTAATATATATAGGATGGGTAAACACCAAGATCCTAATGAATGGTATAGGGAACTATATTGCAATTCCTGTGATAAATAATGATGGAAAAGAATATGCAAAAGAACATATGTATGTATAACTGAACCACTGTGCTGTATCCCTGAAATTAACACAACAATGTAAATCAACATACTTGAAAAATTGTAAAGATAATATAAAAGATCAATGCATCAGTATTTAGAACTGCAGTACTCATCACTGAATTGCATCTTAAATTGTTACAAGTAAGAGTTGTGTTATGTATATTCAAAAACTGTCAGTGGAACAAGGCATGAGCAGATAGAGAAATATACTTACTAACAAGGATTTACAACCAAAAATGGTCCTAAATGGCTCAGAACTAACTGTAATTTACAGTGATCTCCTTAATCAATTCAACTACTTCTCATAACAAACTGTATGTGACATTAGTTATTAAACTTTAATAACAGAATATAATTGTGTATCAGTTCAGTTCAATTGCTCAGTTGTGTATGACTCTTTGTGACCCCATGGACTGTAGCATGCCAGGCTTCACAGTCCATCACCAACTCCCAGAGCTTGCTCAAACTCATTTCCATCGAGTTGGTGATGCCATCCAACCATCTCATCTTATCTTCTGCTCCTTCCTAACTTCAATCTTTCCCAGCATCAGAGTCTTTTCCAATGAGGCAGTTCTTCACATCAGGTAGCCAAAGTACTGGAGTTTCAACTTCAGCATCAGTCCTTCCAAGGAATATTCAGGACTGATTTCCTTTAGGATGGACTGGTTGGATCTCCTTGCAGTCCAAGAGACTCTCAAGAGTCTTCTCCAACACCACAGTTCAAAAGCATCAATTCTTCTGCGCTCAGCTCTCTTTATAGTACAACTCTCACATCCACACATGACTACTGGAAAAATAGCTTTGACTAGACAGACCTTTGTCGGCAAAGTAATGTATCTGCTTTTTAGCATGCTGTCTAGATCGGACATAGCTTTTTTCCAAGGAGAAACTGTCTTTTAATTTCATGGCTGCAGTAACCATTTGCAGTGATTTTGGAGCTCAAAAAAATAAATTCTGTCACTGATTCCATTGTTTCCCCATCTAGTTGCCATGAAGTGATGGGCCTGGGTGAAAATGATCTTAGTTTCTTGAATGTTGAATTTTAAGCCGGCTTTTCACTCTCCTCTTTACCTTTCATCAAGAGGCTCTTTACTTCTTCTTCACCTTCAGCCATAACAGTGGTGTCATTTGTGTGTCTGAGATTATTGAGATTATTGAGAAGTATTGATACTTCTCCCAGCAGACTTGATTACAGCTTGTGTTTCATCCAGGCCAGCATTTCCCATGATGTAGTCTGCATAGAAGTTAAATAAGCAGGGTGACAATATACAACCTTCTTGTACTCCTTTCCCAACTTGGAACCGTCCATTGTTCCATGTCCGGTTCTAACTATTGCTGCTTGACCTGCATACAGATTTCTCATAAGGCAGGCAAGGTGGTCTGGTATTCCCATCGCTTGAAGAATTTTCCACAGTTTGTTGTGATACACACAAAGGTTTTCGTGTAATCAATAAAGCAGATGTTTTTCTGGAACTCTCTTGCTTTTTTGATGATACAGCAGATGTTGCCCATTTGATCTCTGGTTCCTCTGCCTTTTCTAGATCCAGCATGAGCATCTGGAAGTTCAAGAATCATGTACTGGTGAAGCCTGGCTTGGAGAATTTTGAGCATTACTTTGCTAGGGTGTGAGATGAGTGCAATTGTGTGGTAATTTGAGCATTCTTTGGCATTGGAATGAAAACTGACCTTATACAGTCCTGTGGCTACTGCTGAGTCTTCCAAATTTGCTGGCATATTGAGTGCAGCACTTTCACAGCATCATTTTTAAGGGTTTGAAGTAGCTCAACTGGAATTCCATCCCTCCACTAGCTTTGTTCGTAGTGATGCTTCCTAAGGTCCACTTGACTTCACATTCCAGGATGTCTGGCTCTAGGTGAATGATCACACCATCGTGGTTATCTGGGTCACGATGATCTTTTTTGTATAGTTCTTCTGTGTATTCTTGCCACTTCTTAATATCTTCTGCTTCTGTAAGTCCATACCATTTCTGTCCTTTATTGTGCCCATCTTTGCATGAAATGTTCCCTTGGTATTGCTAATTTTCTTGAAGAGATCTCTAGTCTTTCCCATTATATTGTTTTCCTCTATTTCTTTGCATTAATCACTGAGGAAGGTTTTCTTATCTCCCCTTGCTATTCTTTGGAACTCTGCAGTCAAATTGGTATACCTTTCCTTTTCTCTGTTGCCTTTAGTGTCTCTTCTTTCCTCAGCTATTTGTAAGTCCTTCTCAGACAACCATTTTGTCTTTTTTGTATTTTTCTTGAGAATGGTCTTGATCACTGCCTTCTATACAATGTCACGAACTTCCATCCATAGTTCTTCAGTTACTCTGTCCATCAGATCTAATCCCTTGAATCTACTTGTCACTTCTACTGTATGTTCATAAGGAATTTGATTTAGGTCATACCTGAATGGTCTAGTGGTTTTCCCTACTTTCTTCAATTTAATTCTGAGTTTGGCAATAAGGAGTTCATGATTTGAGCCACAGTCAGTTCCCAGTCTTGTTTTTGCTGACTGTATAGAGCTTCTCCATCTTTGGCTGCAAAGAATATAACCAATCTGATTTCGGAATTGACCATCTGGTGATATCCATGTGTAGAGTCTTCTCTTGTGCTGTCGGAAGAGGGTGTTTGCTATGACCAGTGAGTTCTCTTGGCAAAACTCTGTTAGGCATTGCCCTGCTTCATTTTGTACTCCAAGGCCAAATTTGCCTGTTACTCCAGGTACCTCTTGACTTCCTCCTTTTTCATTGCAGTCCCCTGTGATGAAAAGGACATCTTTTTGGTGTTAGTTCTAGAAGGTCCTGTAAGTCTTCATAGAACCATTCAATTTCAGCTTCTTCAGCATTACTGGTTTCAGGACAGACTTGGACTACTGTGATACTGAATGGTTTGCCTTGGAAACGAACAGAGATCATTCCATCATTTTTGAGATTGCACCCAAGTACTGCATTTCAGACTCTTTTGTTGACTATGAGGGCTACTCCATTTCTTCTAAGGGATTCTTGAACACAGTAGTAGATATAATGGTCATCTGAATTAAATTTGCCCATTCCGGTCCATTTTAGTTCAGTGATTCCTAAAACGTTGATGTTTACTCTTGCCATCTCTTGTTTGACCACTTCCTATTTACCTTGATTCATGGATCTAACATTCCAGGTTCCTATGCAATATTGCTCTTCACAGCATCAGACTTTACTTCCATCACCAGTCACATCCACAACTGGGTGTTGTTTTTGTTTTGGCTTTGTCTCTTCATTCTTTCTGGAGTTATTTCTCCACTCTTCTCCAGTAGCATATTTGGCACCTACCTACTTGGGGAGTTCATCTTTCAGTGTCATATCTTTTTGCCTTTTCATACTATGTATACATATAATTGATGGGCTTCCCTGGTGGCTCAGAGGTTAAAGTGTCTGCCTGCAATGCAGGAGACCTGGGTTCGATCCCCTGGAGAAGTAAATGGCAACCCACTCCAGTATTCTTGCTTGGAGAATCCCATGGGCGGAGGAGCCTGGTGGGCTGCAGTCCACAGGGTCGCAAAGAGTCGGACACGACTGAGCGACTTCACTTTCACACATATAATTTCATACATATAATTGTATGAATTGTGTATAGCCTGGCTATAAGAGTTATGAGTTAAAAGAAAGGTCTACATATTTCCCTGGATCTTCTCCAACTCTCATACTGCTGTCCAAAAGTCAATTTTTACTTCTTTTAAAAAATGAATCAAAATATATTTTTTAGGTTGTCATTATGTGTTTCTCATACAGAGTCCTACCAATTAAAGAAAAGTTGCCTCCTGGCTGTGCTTTCCTTTGCTGCCCCCTCATTCTGTAAGACATTGAAATTGATGTACGGTAAGGATAGAGGGAGAGAAAGACATTTCTAAACAGAGGTGTGAAAGAAACAGTGCTCTCTAAACATAAAATTTAAGGACTACTTTTATCATTATTTGCAAGTAATTGCTCAATTTCACTGTATAATCAAGATACAGGTAACCCTCCTTCTTAAGCAAGATCCCTCATGTTCCTGCTACCTATTTCTGACTTATTTTCTCCCTCAATTCATGACTTGATATCCATTATCATTTAATTTTACCCATGTAAACACGCTGTACAATGGGGCAATAGAAATGTGTTCTTACTGACATCACTACCTAAAGAGAGCAATATGTTGATCTGAATGTATGTTGAGATTAATTTGACACAGAAATAATAAACATTAAATCAAGAATAATACTGCAAGTACATTTAGAATGGATAAACAATAAGGTCCTACTGTATACACCACAGGAAACTATATTGAATATACTACTATAAAATATAATGGAAAAGAATATAGAAAAGAATATGTATATACGTATACACAAAGTTATATGTATCGAACCGAGTCACATTCTTACAGAAAGATTGGCACAACATGTACATCAACTATATTCTAATAAGAAATTTAGAAAAGAATAATTCCAGGATGGGGGAGTAGTCTTCAATAAGGATGCAATGGAAAATTGGACCCAGAACAACATCAAAATGTCTTTGACATTTCCTCAAGTTTTCTCAGAAATGATTAATAACCAACAATCTAAAGAATTAGCAGGAGACATTATCATTCTAAGTGAACTAAGTCAGACAGAGAAAGACAAATTTAATAAGATATCCCTTATATATGGAATCTAAAAAAAAGATACAATTGAAGTTATTTACAAAATAGACTCACAAAATAAACTTATGGTTACCAAAGGGAAAAGGTGGAAGGTGGATGGACAAATTAGAAGGTTGAGATTAACACACACACAATATAAAATAATCAACAAGGACCTACTGTATAGCATAGGGAACTCTACTCAATACTCTGCAATAACCTACAACGGGAAAAGAATCTGAAAAGGAATAGATACATATATACGTACAACTGAATCACTTTGCTCCATACCTGCTAACATGACATTGTAAATCAACTATATCCCAATATAAAATAATAATTAAAAAAATAAAGGACTCCCTTCCAACAAAAAATGAGTTAGCAGGAAATCTGCTCTGTAAGTATCATGTTTCATAAATCACGTCTTTAACATACAGATTCTCTGGAATTCCTGGTAGTCCAGGAGTTAGGACTCTGCTTTCACTGCAGGGGGCATGGGTTCAACATAACTGTGCAATACAATTTAAAAAAAAATTCTCTAATATCCAGGAGAGATGGAAAACTGAAGTCACTGCCAGTGAGCTTAGTCCAGGAAATCTGGGATGTCTCTGATGCTGAATATTCTCATTTGAAAATGAGAATTAAAACTCTACAAAAACTACACTCATCCATTCCTGGGTTCTAAAGCTGATCAAGAAAGAGGGGTCCTTCTCCACCACATACATGCCACATTCAGTTCAAAACAGTAGAGGATTTTCTTTGATATAGTTTAGCTTCTCTTTCTCTAAAATCTACGCTCTACCATTCTTTATGCTTCCATATCTAACTAAATGTTGTTCTTCTAAATAATAGTGATAACAGTAACAACAAAAGCAACAATACATTTGTTGATCTCTTAATATGCATCAAGATTTTATGTGCATTTTCTTACTGAACCTTCGCAACCATCCCATGAAGTAGCAGCTAGTATTTAAACTGCATTTTATAGAGGAGAAAAATCATGTTTAAAGAAATTTAGTCATCTTCATGAGTCACACAACTAGTAAGGGGCAGAGGAGAGGCCCATGCCTACGTCTGTCTAATTCTACATCCCTAATCTCTGCAGTAACTGTACAAACAGTAGAAGGGCTCAAAAAATCACTTGGCTTAAGTGCTTGATTTAACAAATCAGAAATTAAGACTCCAAAGACTATGGCACAATGTCTCTTTGCTCCTAAGTCTCTATGATTATATGATAGCATCGAACACATCTACACCAACAATCCTCCTTTGGACTCCATAACTTCCCTGGTTCTCCACTTAACTACCATTCTGGCTTTCTAGCAACTCTCCTTTGCCTGTCCATGTTCTAAGTGTCAGCCTTCTCTAGGACTCCATCCTCAGCCTCCTCTCTAGTTTATCTATGTCAAGGTTTTGCAAACTGCAAAAACATTTTTTTAATTGGAGTATAATTGCCTTAAAATATTGTGTTGGCTTCTGCTGTACAACAATGTGAATCAGCTATAAATATACATATATTCCCTCCTTTTTGAGCCTCCCTCCCTCCTCCCCGTTCCACTGCTCTAGGTCATCACAGAGCACCAGGCTGAGGGCAGCTTCCTGCTATCTATCTATTTTACGTACTGTAGTATATATATGTTAATGCTACTCTCTAAATTCTCCCCACCTTCTCCCATGTTATATCCATAAGTCTGTTCTCTATGTCTGCATCTCTATTCCTGCCCTGCAAATTGGTTAATCAGTACCATTTTTCTAAAGTCCCATACAACCTTCTTCTCTTTCTGACTTACTTCATTCTTATGACAGACTCTAGCTTCATCCACATCACTACAAATGGTCTAATTTCATTCTTTTTTATGAAAAGAAAGAAAGAAAGTGAAGTCACTCAGTTGTGTCTGACTCTTTGTGACCCCATGGACTGTAGCCTACCAGGCTCCTCCATCCATGGAATTTTCCAGGCAAGAGTACTGGAGTGGGTTGCCGTTTCCTTCTCCAGGGGATCCTCCCAACCCAGGGGTCGAACCCAGGTCTCCCGCACTGCAGGCAGACGCTTTACCATCTGAGCCACCAGGGAAGCCCTATTCATTTTTATGGCTGACTAATATTGCATTGTATATATGTAACATAACTTCTTTATCCATTCATCTGTCGATGGACATCTAGGTTGCTCTTAGCATACTTTTTAAAGCTATGCCCAAGTTGCTAAACATACCCCTTTAATTACAGTTCCTTCCTCTCTATATAGGGCTTCCATTCCTTCAACTACCCTACACGCACTTGTGATTCATATCCAACCCAAGTTTTGTCTAAGTTAAAGATTCAAAAATTCCAATTTCCCATAAACCCTTTATTTCCCATGACCCTTTGTACTCACCAGTGTCCAAAATCTCATTCAGTCCTTCATACCATATTTGTATATCTCCTACGATCTTTAACATCATCTCTCTTCCTTTGAATCAGCTCACCGTTAAATCTGATACACTCTCAGCGACCACATTGAGTTCATCCTTAAACCAGTCAATCAATCTGACCTGAAATATCTCTGAACCAGGCCATCCTATTCAAATGGCCACTGTCCAAGCTAAGCTTTTCCTTTTCTCTCATATGAATTACTACATCAGCCTTCTGATTTAATTGGATTGGTTTCCCCAATCCACAATCTCTCTACCTTTGGTCTAAGTTCCTCTCGTTCATCAGAGCAACACTTTTCAAAGATATTGACTATGTTATCCCTGCTCATCCCCACACACTCCTTCCCAACTCACTCAGAGTAAGAGCCAACCCATGGTTATTGCACTAAGGAGCCTTCAAAAGCTGATCCAACTCCTCCCTCCTATCTAGCTTCTATCTTCCTTCCATCCTGCCCCTCATCACTCCACAATAATTACTATTTCCAGGACACACTTCTGTTCATATTTTTGTTCGGAATTAATCCCTCAAAACAACAGCTTTTTGAAGCCCCTCTCATTTTCATACAAAGCCTTATCAACACCATCAACATCTTCTTCCTAGCCTGCTTTAAGCAGCACTTTTTAGTTTGTGGAATTTTTTCAGGCTCTGCATTTCACACTTCACCATAACTAGCTCTGTCTGGCAAGAGAGGTTAAGACTAGTATCCAGGTCTCAGACTGATTTTTCCCAAAGTTAAACAGCTAGTTAAATGATTGCTATTAATTTTCTAAATGTTTTCATTTCTAAATATGCATATATTATTAGAAATCTCCACCAGAAGACTTAAAGCCATGTAATAAATCACCCAGATCATGCCTTCTCTCACAGTAATCTCTTACACATCCTACCATATCCATTCATTAATTTGTGAGGCAAATGAAACATTCAAATCATCCTAAATATTTTTATGCTTTTTTATTACTTGTGCATTTTTTCCTGTGATCCAGACTACTTCTATCTTGGCCCAGTGCAAAATAATATTAACACAAGAGCAGTATTAAAATCACATAAAATATTAGGGGAAATGATTAATTTTTTTACTTATGTCAGGTGGCACTGGTGGTAAAGAGCCCACCTGCCAATGTAGGAGACATAAGGGACACAGGTTTGATCCCTAGGTCAGGAAGATCCCCTGGAAGAGGGCATGGCAACCCACTCCAGTATTCTTACCTAGAGAATCTCATGCACAAAGCAGCCTAGTGGGCTACAGTCCATAAGATCGCAAAGAGCTGGACATGACTGAAGCAACTTAGCACACACATCAGTCAATGGGAGGTAACAGAAAAAGGTCCTAAACTTCTGGGCACTTTGAGAACTCTGACTTTGAAACTGAATTTGAGACTAAACATTCCAGAAAGAGAATTCATCCAAAAAAAAAAAAAAAAGAACATTTAATGAAGCCCTAAGTAATTAAATGTGTTCACTCTTCCCACTCAGTTTCTTGTATTCAATGCTTCTAACCATGGTTTCATTATACAAAAATTTTCAGCAACTCTACTGATAGGCAGTGAAAACCTAATATGAGAAAAAAATTTCAGAGGAAATCAACAAATGGATCACTTCAGTGGACAGACAAACCATAGTGGCCCACTTTCTATTACATGAATGGCCTGAACAGACCTATCCTTAATTTATAAAAATTGTATCAAAACATGAAAATGAAAGGCTTAAAGCACTGGGCCCAGGTACCAACCTCCGCTGCTCTTCACCGTGTTCTCCTGAAGGGACAGTGAGGCATTCATCCATGTGTCCATGAAGCAACCTGAGGACGTCACCACCAATCAGATACCCTAGAAGGATCGAAACGCAGTCACATTTGAATTGTCATCACTGGATATCGAAAGCTAAACAGATCATCTGATCTGATCTCCTATTTTCATAGACAGAGACACAGAAGTCTGGTAAGGAGTAAGTACTGAACTGAAATCACAGAGATGAGTGGGGTCACCTGCCTTCCACCCCTGAACCCTGGGTTTCCAAGTCCCACAGTCAGTGATATTCCCACTACTATACGTGACCTCAGCCTCATAAAAGCCTCCACTAAACATACAGGCCTGAATAGGCTCAGATTTAAACTTATGTAAGTGAGAATAAGCAGAACAAACTGATACATCCAGAGAAAACCCTGATGCCCAAGCATTGCTGTGATCCAGCACTAAGTCACACACCCTGAAGATGAGAAATCTTGACGTTAGCCTAATCAAGCAATACCCTGAGGCCAAAACATGGAGAAAATAACCCCTAGAAAGCTAGCGCTTAAAGTACACACAGGAATAAGCTAAAGTTGACAATAGCGTAAAAATAAGGACAGCTAAATCTTAACACAAATTTCACTTTTAAGTAGCAATTGAAATAAGTTTCTTAAATGTCATGTATCTTCATTATAGAATATTTTGACACAAACAGCTCTAATTTATTTGCTCACTATCACAATTCCAAAGAAGACTCTCAACTCTGTATCAGGGACCAGACTCCTAATGGAAGTGGAGTCTTTACCTTGGGCTGCTTCACTTCCTGAGCTGATGGGGGCCACACTCCAGAGGGTCTGCTGGAAAGCAGCATCCACGTGCAAGCTGCCGTTACCGTAAGACAAGTGCTGCAGTAGAGGCAAAAAGAGGCATCACTACAGGCTCTGGGCGCATCTTAACATGCAAGTGTTTCTGGCCACTCTAACTGCACACTGCAGATTTGGAAATGTCTGCAGAGAACCTCTGCTTCAATCCTGTCAATGAAACATGAAGGGACTAGCAGAATGAAAGTTAAGAGTTTATATCTGACTTTGGGTATTTATCAGCTTCCTTCTAAGCATTACTACTCAAGTCGCCAATCGGAAAACATACAAAGTAAAGTAATAAAATAAATTTGTGAAAATGGACTACTCTGTTGTAAAGGCTTACTGTACAGACAGAGGGCACTTATCATTAAAACTACAATTAAAGTTTTACATATCACACCATGACAGTGTTTTGACAGTGAAGTAGGTGAAATCCATAGGACTGATATGTCTCAGTTTTACAGGGTCCTTTAGGAACATTTATCAATAATTTGACATAATAGCCATTAGATGGCAATACTTCCTAATAGGTATCAAAAATCAGGACAGTCAATGTCCTTCAAAATTCATTCATTTTAAATTTCAGATGTTCCTGCTTAAAATCAAATGTATTAAAAGATGGTCATATTTTACATCTTTAAGAGCCATAATTGATGAACTCTGAAATGATAAGTAAAGGAAAACAAAATTATGAGTACAATCAAATGCCTTGCTTATTTCATTAATCATTACCTGGCTACTGCTGGAACAACCACCTCTTCTCTCAGAGTCATCTCAGTAAACATCACCAACATTCCTATAATATTCCTGCAACATTTTTCAATTTTGACAACAGCTTAAGCTTTTAAAGATTTTAATTGCACTAGAACTTTTCCAGCAATCTGACTCTCCGAGTTAAATAAAGAGCAGCCACAGCATGAAAAGTCACACTGGTATATGTCACAGGTCCTTTTAATACCCAAAGGTCTCTTGTAAGTATACAAATATTTATTATATATATAATATTTATACTAAATATACTAAGTCACCAGGACAGATAGGTACTTCATTTTCTTTCTCTTAAAAACAAAACCAAAGAAATTTGTGACATTTGACATATACGTAATTATCTAGAAAGTAATTTTTTCAGTCAGTAAGATTAAGGGTGAATGCATCAGATTCAGCAATAACATGCTCTTACCCCTCACCCCACACCCTCCTATTCACCTGAACCTGTCACTCTTAAGCAAACTTTCAGCTGACATGCCTTTACTGAATTAATTTCTTCTCTGATATGTTAAAATTCTTTAACTGTTTACAAAGAAATCATATTCCAGCTGCTCCCACAAACAAGAAACATATATTTTCCTACATATCCTTCATCATACAACATTATCCTTTAGTGTATTTTTCTTTCTCCCTCCTGTAAGCTATCTGGCACAGGCTCACAACTGTATTCCTCGCATCCAGAAGGGTTATTAATAAAGAAGTAAGTGCAGAAGCCAATCAGACTTTTCAGATCAAAGTAGCATAAACTTTAAAGACTATATTTTAAATTGTTTCATAAACATTCTTATTTCAATGACCAAATCCAGAATAACAGCAAAATAATAGAAAAATACCTACCAAAAAAACTCCATAAAACCGTATGGAATTTATCAAACCATCAGAAGATGATTCAAAATATCAATGCTTGTATTTTCACTTTTGAATTCAAGTGAAAGTTCATGCCACATTATAATAGATAGATTTGTTCATTCATCCAGGTTCACTGAATATACTATGCATAAAGCATTGTGCTAAATATTAATAGAACAAATTCCCCACCCTGAGGGTGCTTGCAATCTAGAACGAAAGGTAAAATATATGTACAAAATACTGTGAGTCAGTATTTTTAACACATTAGCTGAACTGTAATTACAATGCTACAGGAACTGAGACATGAGACCACTTGGACCTGCCTAATCAGAACCGAGTCTATTGTCCTGGGCCTTGAGGACAGGTGGCGTTTCCACAGGAGAGACTGGATTCAGGAGCCAGTATGATCATTTGGCCTGAACCTCATATTGAAATACTTAGAGATGCTGTCTCCAACAGTTTGCACATACATTGAATTTGGGTATCTGTAGTCATAATGTTAATGTGCTAAGTGTAAATATACTAAAAATACCAAAACTTTTCTAACCTAGTTCGGAGATTTTCATTCCTAATATTCCAGAAACCTCATAGTTGGAAGTTGCCTGGGGTTTTTTTTTTTTTTTTTTTTGGCCCTCTAAGCTCTAATAAGGGAAATAGGATGCAAAGAGGCAGAGATAAAGGAACGTAAGCACAGTAAAGAGTTTCATCTTTGGGGCATACAGCATATACTTAGAAACAGATTGAGACATATGCCTACAGACAAGGCAGGTGCCAGATCAAGGACCTTATTGGGAATAAGGAGCCACTGCAATGAAAAAATAATGGAGGAAGGAGTACTACAATGTAATTCTCAAATCATATCTAAGCCTGAAAGTCAAAGTGTTAACTGCTTAGTTGTGTCTGACTCTTTTTGCTACTCAATGGTTTGTCCATGGAATTCTCTAGGCAAGAATACTGGAGTCGGTAGACATTCCCTTCTCCAAGGGTTCTTCCCAACACAGGGATCGAACTAGGGTCTCCTCCATTGCAGGCATGTTCTTTACCGTCTGAGCTACTAGGGAAGCCCAAGATACACAATAAATATAAGCATAAAAATAGGAAAATCTCAGCCTGTTGGAAAAATTAAAAAAAAAAAGTCCTTAAGATCATATTACACCATTTGAAGTTATCTAAATAATGTCCACTCTTCTCAAAGAAATATTCTCTAGGCATAACTCTTTCAGATGCCTCTATTTAATTTTGCCACTTCACCAAGAAAGGGAAATCTGCATGAGAACCACACTGTTTGTGAATTCACAGGTCTGTGATGTTAAATATTCAGAAAGCAGTAACAGTTTCAGTAAGTAACACTAAGATGAGTTACCTTAAAGCAAAAACAGATGCCCAAGGCTGAGAGCACAGTTGGCCTTAGGCTGAAACATGTAGCTGCTCTCAAACATACACACCCTCCAGGGCACTGGAGGGACTTGGGAGAGTCATCTGCTCCCTTCTGTCACCCTGATTCGCATGTGACTCGTTCTCACAGACACACGAATCATCTGAGGAGCTTGCCCAAAAAAGGAAGATTTGGGGAATTTCCTTGGCAATTCAGTGGTTAAAACTTCACCTTCCAATGCAGGGGGGTGCAGGTTTGATTCCTGGTCTGGGAGCTACGATCCCATATGTCTCACGACCAAAAAAAGCAAAACAAAACAGAAGCAATACTGAAACAAAATCAATAAAGAATTTAAAAATGGTCTATATTAAAAATCTTACTAAAAAGACAAATTTGAATTCATGAGGTGGGGCCAGCGGGGCGGGAGGGGAGGGGGTTGGGCAGCCAAGGCCACTAATCCAAGAAGCAAGCTTTGAGTAACAAGACTTTGTATGATAGACGCACACAATCTCAGGCTTAGAGAAGATGCTATAAATCCCCTCCCAGGGGTTCTCAACCTGGACTCCACTTTGATACTTTACATTTCCTTTGTAATCCAGTGTATATATTGTATGCATTTTTAAAGCTAAGGAGACAAGGAATATCTGACTGCCCAAAAGGTCCAAAGCACAAAAGTTTTTAAGAATATCCAAATTCAACCTTTATCTGAGGCCTTCATTCACTCATTTCTCCCTCATGAAGGGCCAGGCACTTGGGCCCTAGTGACATGACACTCTGGAAAAATGATCCTCCAGCGACAGGGAACACAAGTAAATAAGATGTATCACCCTTCAGACTTCATTTTTTTAATTCTGAGAAAAAAAACTGAGAGACACAGTCTATGTTTTCATTACCTGTGCCACAGAGGAAAAAAAAAAAAAAAGGCGATTGTTGTCTCTCTAGCTATCAATATTTTTATGCAACTTGAGGCAACTCAGTAACCTATATAATCAAACCACCTAGCATTTCTTATCAGAAATAAAGAGGTTGGTATGAGAGAGGAAATTTTTATGAGCCTTAGAATAGCTTTCTTTTAAGCATTTTTCATCACTCTTTCGATTGTGAGGTTCTGCTTTTCCCAATTTACCTTTAGACAGTTGTTTGGTAATATTTTCATGGATTAAAAACAATCTGTTTCTATAGGTGACAGAGAAAATTATTCAAAAATCAATGTTTCAAATGAGAGCAATCCAATCCATGGGTTGAAAATTCATGTGCATACCAGGGTGGTTTTATCTCTAACACAAGCAAGAGTTGTTTTACATGCTTTACTTTATTTTGTGCAGTTTGAAATAGATTCACAGTAATAGCTATTTGATCATGTTTCCTCTCTTTTAAATTGTATTGTTCTCTTATAATTTAAGCTGCTTTGCTAAAGCCTTCTTTTAAAAAAAAGAAATCATTCCAATGGGGAAAAAGAATTCCACACCCCACCCCACACCCCTGCCTTGGATATTCCTAAAAAGAGGATGAAGGTATCATTTTTTATATTAAAATATGAAACAGCAAGCTTGGAAAAACATTATTTTGGATAAGGGGTTTACAATCTTTTCTGGAGATAAGACCCTTTATTCCTAGGAAATCCTGTATAAGAGGTTCAACCCTTAAAGCAGAAGGTGGAGTACCCCAGGAGTCCAGCACAGTGCCCTCTTCCGTCCAAAGAGAGAGGAGAGAGAAAAATCAGTCCTTCGATCAGTTTCAATTTACCATCCCAACAGATGTAACCTTGATTAGAGCAGCAAGTAAACAATTAGATAGTTTAACCTTAGCTTAACAATCACTGTTAGTGAAGGGAAATTAGATCAAAGGCCAACTGACAGCAATGACTTAAAAAAAAAATCAAGACTGGCAGTGTTTATTTTCAGTGTGTATGTTAGTCGCTCAGTCGTGTCCGACTCTTTGTGACGCCATGGACTGCAGCCTACCAGGCTCCTTTGTTCATTGGATTCTCCAGGCAAGAATACTGGAGTGGGTTGCCATTTCCTTCTCCAAAAAGGCTGATGAAAGTGTGTAAAATCAAGATGAAATTTATTTTCAGTAGTTAGTTATAACTGCTGTTTTCAGTCAAATTTCTCAACTAATTTTTAACCATATCAGAACCTTCTCAGTATATGACTCTTGCTTACACACAATAGACCTTCATTTAAAATAAACTGTTACATCAGAGTCTGTTTACTCTTCACTTCCCCTCTTTCTCTTCTTCTGGTTAAATATCTAAAGTTCCTTTAACTATTCTTAATAGGTACAAATCTCCCAGGTAAATAATGATAACAATTTTTAGATGTGTCGTAGAGCTAAAAGTCTTGTCTGGATTAAGCATTCTATTCTCTTAATATCCCTGTGAATGGAGCTATTACCTGGATCCAAAAGATGAAGAAACAGAGAGTTTGAAGAGGTTATGTGACTGGCCCAAGCTCATGCTTATCGGGCTCTGTACTAACAAATAAGTGTGTGTATGTGAGAATATATGCAATCCATTTTCAGTTATTCAGGTTCAGTATGTGGATTATTCCAGCCCTACTGTTTATTCCAACGTCTTTTATTGCCTCACTTTTTACCCTTTCACTTGCTCCAGGTCCTTCTAACTAAGCACCATGTGGTCCTTGAATCCATGAACATAAGACTTCATATTCTTACTATAATCACCCACGTGGAAATGGCAGGTAATAATTAACTATGCCTAAATCCATTCAAACATCCCTCAGCATCTCTAACCTCAACTCGAACACTAAGTCTTAACAGTATTCTCCTTTAGTTCCATGGGCTTGGTCTGTTTTTTCACTACTTTTTCAAGGGCAGAAACCATGTGTAATATGTGGTTGATCCTCTGGTTTCCATTATTATATGTGAGGTCCACAGAGATAATCACTAAAATTACTGACTTTGTCACCAAATGAAAGTAATTGAAATTTTAACAATCTGCTTGGTCAACTATCTGTAGTTTTTTGTTTTTTGTTTTTTTTAATTTACCTATGTTTTAATTGAAGGATAATTGCTTTAAATAATTGTATTGTTTTCTATCAAACCTCAACAGGAATCAGCCATAAGTATACCTATATCCCCTCCCTCTTGAATCTTTGTCCCATCTGCCTCCCCATCCCACGCCTCTAGTTGATACAGAGCCCCTGTTTGAGTTTCCTGAGCCATACAGCAAATTCCACTTAGCTATCTGTTTTACATATGGTAATGTAAGTTTCCATGTTAGTCAGTCCATACATCTCACCCTCTCCTCCCCTCTCCCCAACTCCATAAGTCTGTTTTCTATGTCTGTTTCTCCATTGCTGCCCTGCAAATAAATTGTCCAGCACCATCTTTCTAGATTCCCTATATATGCATTAGCACACGATATTTATCTTTCTCTTTCTGAATATAAAAGTTTATCAGAGGGACAATCCTGGAAGTGCAGTGGTTGAGACTCCACCCTTCTATGCAGGGAGTGCAGATTTAATTCCTGATTGGGGAACTAAGATCCTGCCTGAAGGGCAGTGTGGCCCCCCCAAAAATATATTCTTTTAAAGGGTTATGAGAAAAGGAGTTTAAATAAACTGGTTAAAATGTAGCTTGCTCTGTAAACGTAATTAGTCATGAAGTTCATTTATTTTCCAAGGTAACAGAAGGGGAACCTCATGCATTACAATTACTACCACTGTTTGTACAGTGGTCTTTAATTCCAAGAATGTTCAAATTTATCCTCTCATTGCTTCATCACAGTAACTGTGGTGTTAGGGATAACTGTCACCATTTTGCAATAAGGAAGCCAGAATTCATGGAACTATGTGATTCAAGAACTAGTGGTAGAATGGACACTTAAAAGCCCTGACCTCAGTGAGATTCTGAACTTTCTACTCCTTCTGTGCATACTGATGCCAGCCTGCCAAACTCTGCTCGGTAGTGGAAAGAACAAGCCGTACAGCAAAAACATGCACAAATAGAAATAGTTATGCACAAATAGAAATAATATATATGCAGAATTTATAAAATCCCATGGACAGAATAGCCTGGTAGGCTGCAGTCCATGGGGTCGCAAAGAGTCAGACATGACTGAGCGACTTCACTTTCACTTTTCACTTTCATGCATTGGAGAAGGAAATGGCAGCCCACTCCAGTGTTTTTGCCTGGAGAGTCCCAGGGACAGTGGAGCCTGGTGGGCTGCCATCTATGGGGTCGCACAGAGTCAGACACGACTGAAGCGACTTAGCAGTAGCAGCAGCAGAATTTATATACTGAGAAGCAGGCATGAATTATTTTTATTACTGCTATTGGTTTCCAAGTAAAACGACAATTCGAAATGTCTACCTCCTGATCAAACTACATCACCATCACATACACAGCACAGGAACACAGCAAGGGCTTAATAGAAGATTATTTGACAAGCTGGCACACTTGCATGGTCCTAGAAATGTGCATGGTGTCTGTTTCCACCTATACTGGTTAAAAAAAAATGAGAGGGATGCTCCAGGCCTCCCTTTAGCTCTGCATTATAGCTGCTCCATTTAATAGTTCCTGTCAGTTACATGAGGCCTCATTTCACCACTTCCCTGTCTTCCTCATTACTTCTTCCCTCAAAAGCAAGTAAAACTACATCCTTCCTCCTTAGCAATGTTTTGAAAATTGGAATTAATTGTGTTGGTTAGCAAAAACTTACTTAACCCACAAGACCCACTCTATTTAGAGCCTCATAAAGCCAAGCGGTACCAACTACTTTCTTAATTCAAAATCACACGCAAATATTTTGATTTAAGGAAATGGAAATAAACTCATGCTAACTGATAGAAAGTGTAATTGCAACAATGCTCTATTTCTGATTTTTGTTTCAGTCATCATACACTATGATGTCTGGGATTTTTTTATGTGGATGTTCATGTAGAGTTTATAATACCCCATTTTATATTTGTTTACTTTCACTTTAAAATAAAAAATATTTTGCCCTGATATCTTATACACTTCCACTGATTGCAATCTTTTGTGAACTTCTGCATATGATTATTTTTACCAAAAATACAATCTACTAAATAAGTTAAATTAAATAGATATTGGCCTTACCACAAAAATAAAAAAACACCTCCTCTGATTAAACATAAACTTCTTTCTTTAATCTTTCATTTCCAGCCCTTTTCCTCTGGAACAATGCAATGTCAGTGAGAGAATTAAACTGCATTTCGTTTATTTCTCCTTTCTTAGCATGACAAGGGTTTCTCCTATAATAATTTGCTTTCATAAATATCAAAATAGGTAATCACAGCCTCATTAATACAGCCTTCTCTTTGGGCACAAAATAACATCTATGGAATTTCAAATTCCTGATTGGATTGCGTTTATTGCTATTAATAAAATAATCCAAGAACAGTCTCTATCAATGTCATGAATATACATATCCAGGGCATGAGGGAAGTCTGTGTAAATAATCCCGCTAAGCCACATTTTCACACATCACATCATTCCCTTTACTTATGGAGTTATTTATAACTCATCAAATAGAGATACAGGTTTGTTTCTAAGCAATTTTCCTAGATACTGGCAATCTCAGCTTTAAAGGGATCATTTTATTGACCTGTCGCTTATCTGATTCCCAAGTACACGATCTCACTTTCCACACTTACCAGGTACCTTTCAGAGGACACGCTCACTAAGATGAGGTCATCTCCAACCCGCACTTTTTCTCCTTCTGAGCGCTGCTTAGAGGCAGGATGGATGATCCACCAACAAGCTTCACCTGCACGATGATTGACAAGTGAAACACAAGGAAGGGCCTCTGAGTTTAAAACTTGATGTTCTTGGCCAGTGACTCCAAAATAAAAGAGGGAAATGAAATAAATCTTCAAAATTAGTCTCCTGAAAATAAAACTGTCCTGTTTACACAAACTTTAGAAATTTGAAATTGAATGCAAATTCACCTCACAGACCATGCAAATCAAAAGAATTAGGACAAATTAGCTTTAGAATCTAAAAAAGAGTGAATATATGCTTAAATGATTCAGTGTGCTGCACACCCGAAACTAACACAACATTGCAAATCAACTGTACTTCAGTAAAAATTTAAAAGGAAGAAAGGAAGGGAGGGAAGAAGGGAGGGAGACACAGTGACATGCAAAGATTCTTCTCACAGAAAGTGACTGTGACATTTGGGGAAGTGTGGGGTCTCTTTCTCCCACTAAGAACTGCTTTGAAGGGATATTTATTTATGCCAACATAAGACCAAATTCACCAGCCACACTGATCCAACTTCGTTCCTTAGACAATCACATGTCATTAAGCAGCTCACATGGCTCCTTCCAATTATATCCAGTTCTTTTACCATATGATTTTCAAAAGGATTTGGGGTTTTGTTATGTGACAGTTATATTGTGATAATTAAAAAGCTTCTAATTTGGGTGGATAGTGATTCAAAATGAGCACAAATATTGTCACTTAAGTTTTACTAACTACCCTGTGCCTTATTTTAAAATGTAGTAGTTTCTATTAATCTAGAAGATAGAAGAGAATTCTACAGAATTGTCTGGGATACATTCTAAAAAGACACATTATTAAGCTATCTGAGTAAACATAAAATTAAATAATTTCTTCTAGAACAAGTCAAGCATAAGCCTCATGAACCGTGTAACCGTTCTCCATTCTTCGGTCCCATCACCAAGGATATAAGTGTAAGCACGCAATTCTTCAATCTGTTCATGGCTCTTTTTAAACCTAAATATAAGTTCTATTGCAAAATGAGAATAGTTTTAGTAATGCATTTGTGCTTATGTTCTGAGTCACTTCAGACGTGTCCGACTCTTTGAGACCCTATCAACTGTAATCCACCAGGCTCCTCTGTCCATAAGATTCTCCAGGCAAGAATACTGGAGTGGGTAAGCCAAGCCCTCCTCCTGGGTATCTTTCTGAGCTAGGGATCAAATCCACGCCTCTTATGTCTCCTGCATTGGGAGGTGGGTTTTTTTGTTTTTTTTTTTTTGTTGTTGTTGTTGTTTTTTTACCACTAGTGGTACCTGGGAAGCCCCATCTAATAATTATCACTCTCTTTCTCTGTGCCTCCAACTTTATTATTTCTCCGTAACACTTATGTTTAGGTTTTTTGTTTGTTTGTTTGTTTTTTACTAATTACCAAATGCCAGAATGTAAATTCTACAATAGTAGGGCATTTGTATGTTTTATTTACTAGGGCTTTGTCAGCTCCTACTAGCATTTTGGAGGCATTTGCTGAATATTTTCTTACACAAACCAGTCTTACTTGACTGTCACCTTGCAGAATTCCATATCTTCATTCACTCAATTCACATTTTTAGAGTTGTAGGAAGTTTTTCATTCGTTCACTCAAACATTGATAAAGCACATGCTTTGTCAACCACTGCTTTAGTAGCTGGAGATATATCAACAAATATGGGAAAAAATGTATCTGCCTTATGAGTTTCATTCTGATTGAGGCAGGCACACAACAAACAATAAATATAGTAAATAGTTTGGTAATTCACAATTAGTACAGAATTACAGGGAAAATAAAGTAGCATAAGGGAATTAGGGCACAGAGACGAAGATGGCCTTGTTTGGTGAGTTTCACTATTATATAATAGTATCAACGAATGAAAACAAGTTATAGATCATGCACATGGTTTTACTTGTTTTGAGAGAGAGAACTGAGGACGTTTTTCCACATAACTATGTGCGGAAGTAATTATGGTGAAAAAACTAAAAAAAAAAAAAAAAACCTAGCCAAAACACAGAGGAATGGCTGAGAATATATAGAATTAAATAAAAATGAGAGGAATATATTTATCTTTTTGGTGCCTGGGATTCTCAGAATTCCCTGTATAAGGTGATGTGTTTGTCTATTAAAAAGTTAATTAGGTTGGTAAATAGAACTTTATTTTATCCATTTGTTATTGGTCACATTTTTAGAGTATGGGAAAGTATTTCAAAAAGGAGGGCAGGTGTGAGTTTCATGTCACCTATAAGAGCAACAACCTGATACAAGTTAATCTATTTCCTTCCATTCCTTTTTCTACTTGGTCCTTAATCTTTAATTCCAAAGGCAGACATGCTCATTGTAAAAAATAAAAGAATCAAATCATACAGAGGTGGATATAGTGTAAAGTCTTTAGAGCATTGAGAAGAAAAACACAATAAAATCTACACTCTTGTATTTTGAGTCTTCAAAAGGATAAATATACTAATATATGTAAATAAATAAATATATATATATATATATATAGTTTGATGACCCTTTTCATTTTCTGTCTTTTTGGTTGAATGTTGACACCGATTATGTTGTATTTGCACACTTAAGAATGTTTTTAAGATGAAATATAAAATAAAGAAATATGCAATAATACTTTACAAACTAATCAGTGCACGTTAATATGGTTATCAGACAGCAGAGCATGTTGTTAAGTACTGTTTTCCTACCCAACTCCATCAAAAGAATAAAGTTTAAAGTCTAGTTTGCAAATCAAGATAATTATGTCGGGATGACCTTCCAACAGAAACAGTGCACATTTCCTCCTCCTAATAAAACCCTTCCATAGTTAATCACTGGTTTCATCCTGAAACCGTTCCTAAGAATATCCAGCCAATACATCTTCCATCGGGTCTCATGATGTCTCCCAATCCAGTTCCTGCCATGCTCTTCTGAACACAGCTTCATTGCAGACCAAGGTGCTCACCTGTTGTATCCTCTTGCAAGCCAACATCAAAAGCCAGCTTATCAGTTGAAGACCGAGAGGTGGACAGGCAGCACAGATACTAAAAGACACAGAATCAGTAGTTGTCACTAAACATATCCCGTTCTTTCCAAGTCTAATTCTGAGCACTTAGCATTCACTGGGAGCAATGTTCTAGAGGAAATGTGGGGTTTTTTTCCCACTCAGAAAAATATTGCAGAAATATGTCCTGTAGACAAAACAAGATAAGTAACTGGGGATATGTCTCTACATCTCTCACTTTGTGTGATATTCATGATCATAAGCAAAAGAACAACCTGATCTGTCAGAAATCTTTATTTCAAGCAGAAATTTGAACACTATTCACTTTTATCTTCTAGTTTTATTTTCAAATTTTTAAACTCTTTAAAATTCATCTAGAATTGATTGTGGCATGTAGCATATTCCTCACTGCAATGAGGCTTTATCGGGTGTATAACTATGTGTGCTTACCCAGGAAGAATGCAACTCTGCCCAACACCATCATCTCTGACTCCTCTCCCTGCCTCAAGTTTTCCTAACTGGATATTCTTGGACATAAAGTTTAGGATCATTTTTCTGGCCAACTCCCCTACTCCCATGCTAACCTCAAAATCTACACTAAGTGCTACAAGACTGAGAACACAGAGATGAATCTAGTATGAGCTCAAGATACACTGTCATCTACCCCAACCAAGTGCAGTGCTTGAAAGAACAGGAACTATGCCAACAGGACTCAGGAACAGCTCTGGGGATTAGGCCAGCCCAGACTTCCAAAATCACTGGACAAGTAATGCAAGACCTAGACAATCCCTACAATGGAAAAGGGTCCACCCAACTCAGTGGGTGTCTGTGAGTGTAAGGAGGCAGGTGATAAATGGATTGGGGATAGAAGTCAAGTGGAATTTGGTGCCATGAGGGTGTAAATTCAATGAACCAGGAGAATCTGTTCCCTGACTGTAAACCACTGACTCCCAAAGATATAGAAAAGATGCTTCAAAGGTCCTCAAACATATTCCTAGTTAGTTAGGAGTAGGAGTCTAATCACAAGACATTGTGGTCTCTGAGGTTTACAGACTTTAGATCTAGGCATATTAAATATCAATGTTAATTTGAGGAAAAGTACCAATGTTGTAATACTGACTTACTGGAAAAAAAAAATGTAGAGTGATCCCTATTAAAGTGTTCTGTGATATTTTCCAATAATATTACAGTACCAGGCTCTGGAGTTGTTAATGTACATTCTCTCTTCCTTAAATGTTCACTGCAACTGCTAGGTACAGACTATAATTATTCAACTAAATGTTAATTAAATTTTATATGGCAAAGACTAGTCTTTCTTACTATATCTAGCACCCAGAACAGTATCTAGCACACAAGAGGTGCTGAATAATATTTACTGACCGAATGAGTAAAATTTTCAGTTGCATTTACAGGCTTAGAGAGGTTCAGCAAGGTACCCAAAGGAGTATAGCATATAGGAAAGTAAGCCTGAACCCAGATCTACCAACCATGTTTAGGCTCTTTCCCATCTACTATGTATAGAGAGGGTAGTTATTTAAAAACAGACTCTCATATTTATTATTTTATGTGTTCTGATGGTTCCTGAAAGTGAAGTTCTTCCCATGGAGTTTTAATGTATGAGTGCTATATGCAAAAATGCTATTTTTATACATTTGTCTTGTATCCAGTCACTTGAAGTGTTTTCCTTTATTTTACTTCATATCTTAATAAGGCAGCCAAGATTTCCAGAACAATGTTAGACAGCATATTCTTGGAGTTTGTTTTTGTTTTGTCAAGAATGGACTTAGTGTTTGACAATTAACTGTGAAGTTGGCCATTGATTTAACACAAATATTTTCCTCATCATTGAGGAAATAACCATCAATGATCAATTTTTATTAGGAATTGGTAGTTTTATTAAAAACTTGTTTCATACCTGTTAAGATGATCACATTTTTCTCATCTTACTTACTAATGTGATGTAGGCCATTAATAGCAATGACATTATTAAGTCATCATTAAAATCATATCTATACTTTTCCTATACTTCTCTTCCTGTACTTTTCAATTCCATTAACCAGATTTTTCATATAAATATTCCTGATGATAAAGACATGATTTTTTTTCTGTTTTGAGGGGTATTGCTATAGAGACTATGCTTAAGTTTTTGCTCAAAAACAGTCTACATATTTAGGGAATTATCTCCTTCTTAAAAGTAGTGATTATTTTATATTTCCAAGTACTGGACTATCATGTAGTCACTAAAATAAATCTGATAAAAATTTAAATAACATAGATAGTACTTATACTGTGACAATATGTTAAAAAAAAAAAACCTGTATAAAATTTGGTTATGTAACAAGATATCAGTTATACAAAAAAATTAAGAAAATATTGAAAATTTTTAAAAAGTTCCCAAGAATTTTCTGTCATTGGTGTGATCATGAAGATTTCATTCTTCTGTAATTTCCAAATCTTACAGAATGAATATGTATTGTTTGTACAACTTAATAAAGCTTTCAAAAGAAGAGAATGCTTATATATTTTATAATACTTTAGACCTATAAGAATATATATACACACGTATATAAATGATAATGAGTAAACTGTATCTCAGAGGAACCCAGTAGATAAATGGATAACTGGGTGTAAGAAGGAGCTGATATAGGAAAAAAAAGAAACTCTCCTCCTAAACCTAGTCTTTCAAAATAAGATACAAAGACAGAAGTCATACAGTGATAGAATGTATGGTCCTTAAAGGCCCTCTAAGCAAACCATCATATTATAAATGAGAAAATAAACAGTGTTCAAATATATTAAGAAACACATACAATTCAAGCTTATTAAAGCCATCAATGGAATGGGATTACCAAATATTTCTTTGCCCTGTATGCACAAATAGATCAGCATGACCACAGGGGAGATGAAGTCTCCACATGTACTCACCATGCCACTGTAGGAATGCCGCAGCAGTATTGCATGACCGTAGAGGAGCGTTCGGTGGCCACCACCTTGAGCAGTCTGCATAGAGCAAAGAAAGAGTCCACAAAGAAAAAAAAAAAAAAAAGTAAACTTAACTAAGTGTATAAAATGCTCTCTTCTTCTCATGAATAGTTTAATGGGAATAAAATAAGAGCTAGTGCAAATGTAGTAGAGAATCCTCTTCCCAATGCAGGATAAATGTAAGGGAAATGGGTTTGATTTCTGGGACAGGAAGATTCCCTGGAGGAGGAAATGGCAATCCACTCCAGTATTCTTGCCTGGAAAATTCCACAGAAAGAGGAGTCTGGTGGGCTACAGTCCATGGGGCTGCAAAGAGACAGATATGACTGAGCATGCATGCACACAAATGAGCAAAGTGCTATGGAAAGAATCCTTAAATTGGGACAAAGCTACCAAGGGAGTAGCTGGGGGTGGGGGAGGGGAGAGCTAGCAGTTTAATTAGTTCTTGAAGAATGAACTTGAGTTCAAAAATATCGTGATTTGTAATTACTGATTCCCAGTTGTTTATTGTATTTCCCATTACACTCTGGTCCATGTTGAATAGGGACTATGGTACTTCGGGCACCACAGTATCTCAGGTACTTTGCAAAATGCCTGGTACATAGTAAGGACTAAATAAGCATTTCTTCAATGACTAAGTCTGATTAAAACACAAAGATCATCAAATGAATCTTCAGGCCTAAAAACCTTTCCTACCTTCCAAATGTTTCTAAGAAAAACATCCAAATTCCTTTATATGAGATAGAAGGTGGGTGCTCACTCATTCAGTCATGTCCAACACTTTGTGACCCCCATCGACTGCAGCTTGCCAGGCTCCTCTGTCCATGGAATTCTCCAGGCAAGAGTATTGGAGTGAGTAGCCATTCCCTTCTCCAGGGGATCTTCCCAACCCAGGTATCGAACCAAGGTCACCTGCGTTACAGGCAGATTCTTCACCGTCTGAACTACCAGGGAACCCCACATGATATAGAAGAGTGCTTCTCAAATTCTAGCATGCTTAAAAATCAGCTGGAGAGCTTGTGAAAACACAGAACCCTTGGCGTGTCCCTGAGATTCTGCTCCAGTAGGTCTGGGATAAATACAGAGACACTGCATTTCAAAAATTTCCCAGTGGTGCAGGTATGTTGTTTTGGGGACAACATTGAGTAGCATAAGCGTCAAGGACATTCAGCCCTTTCTAACCTTGCCCCCAAATCCCTTTGTGCTCCAAAGAGACACGCTTTCCCTGCCCTGAGCTTTCTTGCTGCTCTTAACACAATACCGGCGGCATGTGTGGATAAGTGCCTTAAAAAACAACCGCAGGGTATTAAGAAAGAGGAAGAGACAACCTGGCTGAAGTACTAGGTCACAGATCAGGTTAAGATCATGGGAAGTAGAGAACATTATACTAAGGAGTTTTTACCTGTTTCTATAGGGAAAAGAGATCTTTAAGGATGAGTATGAAGATACTGACTTAAACATACCTGTGGTAGATTCATTTCGATATTTGGCAAAACCAATACAATATTGTAAAGTTTAAAAATAAAATAAAATTAAAAAAATAATAAAATAAATGGCTAAAAGAAAAAAAATATTCAGGTAAAAAAGATGAAAATAAAGCTCACCTAAATTCCGGAGGAAATCACTCTCAATATTTTTTTATCTTATAACCTTTTTTTTCCCTAGCTACACGTCAAAATAAAAATGCAACTGTATAAGAAACACTTTAATAAAATGCAGTTAAAAAAAAAAGTACAGAAGAAAGCACTTTAATATTCAATATCATTATACCTTTTTTACTAAAAATATATCTCCTTCCTATTATTTCAATTAATTTCTTCTTCAAATTTATTTTTTTACTGAAGGATAATTGCTTTAAAGAATTTTGTTGTTTTCTGTCAAACTTCAACATGAATCAGCCATAGGTATACATATATCCCTGCCCTTTTGAACCTCCATCTTATCTCCCTCCCCACCCCACCCCTCTATGTTGAAACAGAACCCCTGATTGAGTTTCCTGAGCCATACAGCAAATTCCCTTGGGCTATCTCTTTTACATATGGTAATGTAAGTTTCCATCTTACTCTTTCCATACATCTCACCCTCTCCTCCCCTCTCCCCATGTCCATAAGTCTATTCTCTATGTCTTTTCTCCATTGTTGCCCTGTAAATAAATTCTTCAGAACCATTTTCCTACATTCCATATATGTGCATTAGAATACAATATTTATCTTTCTCTTTTAGACTCACTTCACTCTGTATAATAGGTTCTGTGTTCACCTCATCAGAACTGACCCAAATGTGTTCCTTTCTTTGGCTGAGTAATACTCCATTGTATATATGTACCAGACTTCTTTATGTATTCATCTATTGATGGACTTCTAGGTTGCTTCCATGTTCCAGCTATTGTAAATAGTGCTGCAGTGAACAATGGGATACATGTGTCTCTTTCAATGTTGGTTTCCTCAGGGTATATGCCTAGGAGTGGGACTGCTGGGTCATATGGTGGTTTTATTCCTAGTTTTCTAAGGAATGTCCCTCCATACCCTCTTTCATAGTTGCTGCTGCTGCTGCTGCCAAGTCGCTTCAGTCGTGTCCGACTCTGTGCGACTCCACAGACGGCAGCCCACCAGGCTCCTCCGTCCCTGGGATTCTCCAGGCAAGAACACTGGAGTGGGTTGCCATTTCCTTCTACAATGCATGAAAGTGGAAAGTGAAAGTGAAGTCACTCAGTCGTGTCTGACTCTTAGCGACCCCATGGACTGCAGCCTACCAGGCTCCTCCATCCATGGGATTTTCCGGGCAACAGTACTGGAGTGGGGTGCCATTGCCTTCTCCCTCTTTCATAGTGGCTGTTATCAATTTACATTCCCACCAACAGTTCAAGAGTGTTCCCTTTTCTCCACACCCTCTCCAGCATTTATTGTTTGTAGACTTTTTGATGAGGCCACTCTGACTGGTGTGAGGTGATATCTCATTGTGGTTTTGATTTGTGTTTCTCTAATAATGAGCAATGTTGAACATCTTTTCATGTGTTTGTTAGCCATCTGTATGTCCTCTTTGGAGAAATGTCTGTTTAGGTCTTTTTCCCACTTTTTTATTGAGTTGATTGCTTTCCTGCTATTGAGTTGTATGAACCGCTTGTATATTTTGGAAATTAATTCTTTGTCAGTTGTTTCATTTGTTATTATTTTCTCCCATTCTGAGGGTTGTCTTTTCACCTTGCTTACAGTTTCCTTTGCTGTGCAAAAGCTTTTAAGTTTAATCAGGCCCCACTTGTTTACTTTTGTTTTTATTTCCATTACTATAGGAGGTGGGTCATAGAGGATCTCGCTTTGATTTACATCATCACGTGGTCTGCCTATGTTTTCCTCTAAGAGTTTTTTTTTTTTATTTTATTTTATTTTTAAACTTTACATAATTGTATTAGTTTTGCCAAATATCAAAATGAATCCATCACAGGTATACATGTGCTCCCCATCCTGAACCCTCCTCCCTCCTCCCTCCTCCCTCCCCATACCATCCCTCTGGGTCGTCCCAGTGCACTAGCCCCAAGCATCCAGTATCGTGAATTGAACCTGGACTGGCATCTCGTTTCATACATGATATTTTACATGTTTCAATGCCATTCTCCCAAATCTTCCCACCCTCGCCAACAGAGTCCATGTGACTGTTCTATACATCAGTGTCTCTTTTGCTGTCTCGTACACTGGGTTATTATTATCATCTTTCTAAATTCCAGATATATGCGTTAGTATACTGTATTGGTGTTTTTCCTTCTGGCTTACTTCACTCTGTATAATAGGCTCCAGTTTCATCCACCTCATTAGAACTGATTCAAATGTATTCTTTTTAATGGCTGAGTAATACTCCATTGTGTATATGTACCACTGCTTTCTTAGCCATTCATCTGCTGATGGACATCTAGGTTGCTTCCATGTCCTGGCTATTATAAACAGTGCTGCGATGAACATTGGGGTAAACGTGTCTCTTTCCCTTCTGGTTTCCTCAGTGTGTATGCCCAGCAGTGGGATTGCTGGATCATAAGGCAGTTCTATTTCCAGTTTTTTAAGGAATCTCCACACTGTTCTCCATAGTGGCTGTACTAGTTTGCATTCCCACCAACAGTGTAAGAGGGTTCCCTTTTCTCCACACCCTCTCCAGCATTTATTATTTATAGACTTTTGGATCGCAGCCATTCTGACTGGTGTGAAATGGTACCTCATAGTGGTTTTGATTTGCATTTCTCTGATAATGAGTGATGTTGAGCATCTTTTCATGTGTTTGTTAGCCATCTGTATGTCTTCTTTGGAGAAATGTCTATTTAGTTCTTTGGCCCATTTTTTGATTGGGTCATTTATTTTTCTGGAGTTGAGCTGTAGGAGTTGCTTGTATATTTTTGAGATTAGTTGTTTGTCAGTTGCTTCATTTGGTATTATTTTCTCCCATTCTGAAGGCTGTCTTTTCACCTTGCTGATAGTTTCCTTTGATGTGCAGAAGCTTTTAAGGTTAATTAGGTCCCGTTTGTTTATTTTTGCTTTTATTTCCGATATTCTGGGAGGTGGGTCATAGAGGATCCTGCTGTGATGTATGTCAGAGAGTGTTTTGCCTATGTTCTCTAGGAGTTTTATAGTTTCTGGTCTTATGTTTAGATCTTTAATCCATTTTGAGTTTATTTTTGTGTATGGTGTTAGAAAGTGTTCTAGTTTCATTCTTTTACAAGTGGTTGACCAGATTTCCCAGCACCACTTGTTAAAGAGATTGTCTTTAATCCATTGTATATTCTTGCCTCCTTTGTCAAAGATAAGGTGTCCATATGTGCGTGGATTTATCTCTGGGCTTTCTATTTTGTTCCATTGATCTATATTTCTGTCTATGTGTCAGTACCATACTGTCTTGATAACTGTGGCTTTGTAGTAGAGCCTGAAGTCAGGTAGGTTGATTCCTCCAGTTCCATTCTTCTTTCTCAAGATCGCTTTGGCTATTTGAGGTTTTTTGTATTTCCATACAAATTGTGAAATTATTTGTTCTAGCTCTGTGAAGAATACCGTTGGTAGCTTGATAGGGATTGCATTGAATCTATAAATTGCTTTGGGTAGTATACTCATTTTCACTATATTGATTCTTCCAATCCATGAACATGGTGTATTTCTCCATCTATTAGTGTCCTCTTTGATTTCCTTCACCAGTGTTTTATAGTTTTCTATATATAGGTCTTTAGTTTCTTTAGGTAGATATATTCCTAAGTAAGAGTTTTATAGTGTCTGGTCTTACATTTAGGTCTTTAACCATTTTGAGTTTATCTCTGTGTATGGTGTTAGGAAGTGTTCTAATCTCATTCTTTTACATGTAGCTGTCCAGTTTTCCCAGCACCATTTATTGAAGAGGCTGTCTTTGCTCCCTTTTATATTCTTGCCTCCTTTTTCAAAAATAAGGTACCCATAGGTGCATGGGCTTATTCCTGGGCTTTCTATCTTGTTCCATTGGTCTATATTTCTGTTTTTATGCCAGTACCATACTGTCTTGATGACTATAGCTTTGTAGTACAATCTGAAATCAGGAAGGTTGAGTCCTCCAGCTCCATTTTTCTTTCTCAAGACTGCTTTGGCTATTCAGGGTCTTTTGTGTTTCCATATGAATTATGAAAATTTTTGTTCTAGTTCTGTGAAAAATGCATTGGTAACTTGATACGGATAGCACTGAATCTGTAGATTGTGTTTGATAGTATAGTCATTTTCAGAACATTGATTCTTCCTACCCAGGAACATGGAATATCTCTCCATCTGTTTATGTTGTCTTTGATTTCTTTCATCAGTGTCTTATAATTTTCTCTGCAGGGTTCTTTTGTCTCCTTAGGTAAGTTTATTCCTAGATATTAAATTCTTTGTGTTAATGATGAATGGGATTGATTTCTTAATTTCTCTTTTTGATTTTTCCATTGTTAGTATATAGAAAAGGAAGTGATTTCTGTGTATTGATTTTGTATCATGCTACTTTGCTAGATTCACTGATTAGCTCTAGTAATTTTCTAATACTATCTTTAAGGTTTTCTATGTACAGTATTATCTACACTATCTACAAACAGTGAGAGCTTTACTTCTTCTTTTCTGATCTGGATTCCTTTTATTTCCTTTTCTTCTAGGTTTGCTGCATTTAATTTCTTAAAATAACTTTATTTATAGATTATGCTTAAAACACTTCCAAACCATTTAAAAACTGATATTAAAAGGCATTAAAATTATCAGAAAAAGTGTTTTATCAAAAAATGAAAATAACTTCATGCCCTGAGTGAGAAAGGGAAAAATCGACTTTGCAAAATTACATTCCTACTAAGAATGAGGACCTGTTTAGAGAGTACTTTAATTTTCTATAATACTTTTGATTTATTGTGGCCAAGAAAAATTGATTTACCTTGTCTGATCTGTACTACTTGATAGGACCTTACCTTTTCCTATCATATATATGTTTCAGAGCTACAGATCCAGTTGACATTTAATGACACTACACAGTCAAGGTACTTTGACTGGTCTTCTTGACCAAAACAAGGTATTTCTAAATGAAGAACAAGGCTTCAGATTTAATTAGAATAGCATTGAGTGCTCTTTTTTCTATAAAGCTTCGCTATGCACTTCATATATTCATATGTACGTACAAACTGTGCTGTGCTTAGTGACTCAGTCATGTCCATGTCTTTGTGACCCCAAGGAACTGTAGCCTGCCAGGATCCTCTGTTCATGGGGATTCTCCAGTTAAGTATACTGGAGTGGGTTGCCATGCCCTCCTCCAGGGGATCTTCCCAACCCAGGGATCAAACCCAGGTCTCCCTCATTGAATGCAAATTCTTTACCATCTGAGCCACCAAGGAAGAGCATGAATACTGGAGTGGGTAGCCTATCCCTTCTCTAGTGGATCTTCCTGAACCAGGAATCAAACCGGGGTCTCCTGAATTGCAGGTGGATTCTTTACCAACTGAAGGTATAGGTTAGCCACTCCATATTTTTAAAATATATGTGTATAATATAGTTGCTTATTAACATATCTAATGCAATTGCTGTTTTAAAATAATTTAACTTATTAAGTATATAACATCTATATATTTTGAGGTTTCCCATTTTAATAATATTTTCTGGACAAAAATGCTGTGCTAATCAGTTTAGCTCATTTCTTGCAATTCCAGGCTTTTGTTATTCAAGAGGTCTTTTTTTAAAAAAATAAATCAGACTCTACAGGTGAACTTTTCTATATTCCTTGACTGTTATAAAACACGATTTCAGAAGAAACACAAGGAGATCTTAAAAAGAGCTTACTGCTTAGGTAATACTAAGCTATTCAACTAAAGTTTAAAACAATAGACAACAACAAAAAGAAATCCGCCTTAGAGCACTTTCATAGCACTCAGATACTAAAGCAGAGAAGCTTTTAAGTTTTGGCTTCAAACACAAATAATAATAGCTGGGCAAAGAGTGGTTCCAGGGAGAAAAACAAGTATCTCTAAGGGGAAGCCTATACATCACCTGAAAATCAGTTTCATGCAAACGTGAACACTACTAACTAGATAGGAGCAGCACAGAATTGCTGATCTTGGCATTTGGTCCATCTGCAGGTCTCTAGCAGCAGAAACTATGCAAACATGCCTGCCATCTTCAATAATGAATCATATAACAGATTCACAGGATGATTATAATAAGTAATGAGAAATCTGGCTTCAGTGCAAAATCAATATGCCTGACTAAGCCAGTTGACCACTGTCAAGATAGCCACTTAGCATTGGAGGGCCAGCATGTGATGGTGACTTAATGAAAAGTCTCCAGAGGGAAGAGACCAGGACCAGGACAATTCAGTTCAGTTCATTTCAGTGGCTCAGTCGTGTCTGACTCTTTGTAACCCGTGGACTGCAGCACGCCAGGCTACCCTGTCTGTCACCAACTCCCGGAGTTTACTCAAACTCATTTCCATTGAGTCAGTGATGCTATCCAACAACCATCTCATCCTCTGTCGTTCCCTTCTCCTCTGACCTTCAATCCTTCCCAGCATCAGGGTCTTTTCAAATGAGTCAGTTCTTCACATCAGGTGACTAAGTATTGGAGTTTCAGCTTCAGTATCAGTCCTTCCAACGAATATTGAGGACTGATTTCCTTTAGGATGGACTGGCTGGATCCCTTTGTTGTCCAAGGGACTCTCAAGAGTCTTCTCCAACACCACAGTTTAAAAGCATAAACTCTTCAGCACTCAGCCCTCTTCATAGTCCAACTCTCACATCCATACATGACTACTAGAAAAAGCATAGTTTTGACTAGATGAACCGTTGTTGGCAAGGAAATGTCTCTGCCTTTTAATATGCTGTCTAAGTTGGTCATAACTTTCTTTCCAAGGAGCAAGCATCCTTTAATTTCATGGCTGCAGTCACCATCTGCAGTAATTTTGGAGCCCCCAAAAAAAGAAAGTCTGTCACTGTTTCCATCATTTCCCTATCTATTTGCCATGAAGTGATGGGACCAGATGCCATGATCATAATTTTCTGAATGTTGAGTTTTAAGCCAACTTCTTCAATCTCCTCTTTCAGTTTCATCAAGAGGCTCTTTAGTTCTTCTTCTCCTTCTGCCATAATGGTGGTGTCATCTGCATATCTGAGGTTATTGATATTTCTCCCAGCAATCTTGATTTCAGTTTGAGCTTCATCCAATCCAGCACTTCTCATGATGTAGTCTGCATATAAGTTAAATAAGCAGGGTGACAATATGCAGCCTTGACATACTCCTTTCCTGATGTGGAACCAGTCTGTTATTCCATGTCCAGTTCTAACTGTTGCTTCTTGACCTCCTTTCTCAGGAGGCAGATCAGGTGGTCTGGTATTCCCATCTCTTGAAGAACTTTCCACAGTTTGTTGTGATCAACACAGTCAAAGGCTTTGGCATAGTCAATAAAGCAAGAGTAGATGTATTTGGACCTCTCTTGCTTTTATGATGATCCAACAGATGTTGGCAATTTAATCTCTGGTTCCTCTTTGCAGCCAAAGATGAAGAAGCTCTATACAGTCAGCAAAAACAAGACCAGGAACTGACTGTCGCTCAGATGATGAACTCCTTATTGCCAAATTCAGACTTAAATTGAAGAAAGCAAGGAAAACCACTAGACCATTCAGGTATGACCTAAATCAAATCCCTTATGAATATACACTGGAAGTGACAAATAAATTCAAGGGATTAGATCTGATGGACAGACTGCCTGAAGAACTATGGACAGAGGTTGGTAACACTGTACAGGAGACAGTGATCAAGACCATCCCCAAGAAATGAAAAAGGCAAAATGATTGTCTGAGGAGGACTTACAAACACCTATGCTATGCAATGAAGAGAAGCAAAAGGCAAAGGAGCAAAGAAAAGATATCCCATTTGAATGCCAAGTTCCAAAGAGCAGCAAGGAGAGAGATAAGAAAGCCTTCCTCAGTGATCAGTGGCAAAGAGATAGAGGAAAACAATAGAATGGGAAACACTAGAGATCTCTTCAAGAAAATTAGAGATACCAAGGGAACATTTCATGCAAAGATGGGCACAATAAAGGACAGAAATGGTATGGACGTAACAGAAGCAAAAGATATTAAGAAGAGGTGGTAAGAATACACAGAAGAACTATACAAAGAAGATATTCATGACTCAGATAACCACGATGGTGTGATCACTCACCTAGAGCCAGATATCCTGGAGTGGGCCTTAGGAAGCATCACTGTGAACAAAACTAGTGGAGGTGAAGGAATTCAAGCTGAGCTATTTCAAACCCTAAAAGATGATGCTATGAAAGTGCTGCACTCAATATGTCAGCAAATTTGGAAAACTTGGCAGTGGCCACAGGACTGGAAAAGTTCAGTTTTCATTCCAATCCCAAAGAAAGACAATGCCAAAGAGTGCTCAAATTACTACACAATCGCACTCATCTCACACCCTAGCAAAGTAATTCTCAAAATTCTCCAAGACAGGCTTCAACAGTACATGAACCATGAACTTCCAGATCTTCAAGCTGGATTTAGAAAAGGCAGAGGAACCAGGACCAGGACAGTACTAACTCATCACTGTTCAGTGCCAACCAGCAGAAATAGCTCCTGTTACAAGGAAGCATCTGGCTGGTTCTAGGAAGTTATTAACAGTGTGTGTCCAGGTCTGAAACCCAAAGCCAAGTCATGATTGAAAAGTGAAAGTTGAATAAAATTTAGCATCCTTTTCCTTGTAAGTGGCTTAAATTAACTATAATTGAATGCATATGCCTTCACTCAGTTAAATTCTAACCTTTCTAGATGATTCAATGCAGGTATAAAAATAAGTCATTGGGTTAAAAGACCTTGCAATTAAAAGAAATCACAGCCTAACTAAATTATTTTAGGTATGCCACCTGGTTTAAACTAAATGGACATCATTTTTCTATTGGCATTGATTTTTGTATGAATCTACTCATGAAAGAACTTGAGGTACATGCTTCAGGGAACTATCCCATTCACCATCCTCCAAGGAAGCATAGATATGAAACTGACAAGATATTTGGATAGGGGTGAGATGGTATTAATAAAATGAGTACAATAAATGCAGATTTAGTGAGCAAAACTGCTAATTTTTAAAAAACCAAACCCAAATTTATTATTAATATTTGCAAAGAGAGAACATATTCATGTTTCCCACTATTGATGACATTTTCCAACCAAATCCTTCGTTTCGTGATTTTCATTGAGCAGTTCATGTCTTCTCTTTGCAAGGTAATAATATTTTTTACTGAAAAATAATAGATGGAACTATTTGAAATTCTAGAAAATGTTTTGGGTCCTTGTTCACAGGGACTTCAAATAAAGACTGTGCTCTGTCATTCTATTGAAACTGTTAAATTCTTAAGGCTAATGAATAGATCCATGTGTCAGTACAATGCCCCTCTTCACAGTTTGGTTAAATAAGAATGTAACTCCACAGACAGACACAGATACTTTGCTTTCTTTTTTTCTAAGGAACCATTTAAACCTACATTCAGAATTTTAATTTCATACTTTTCAGAGTTTCCATCTTTTGAAGTGATATTCTTTTAACACCTCAAAATACATGAAGCCTTCATTACCTGAACACAACTTCTCTATACATTGTTCCTCAGCTTTTAAGATAAAAAATAAATTTTGTTAAAGTTCTAGGGAAATGTGGTAGGTATATAAAAATGAAAACATTTCTACGTTTTGTCTCAAACAACATTCTGCTGTTCCACTTTTCCCCTACATGTGTCCTTCAATGATATGACCATGGATTTTACTCTACAATTTTAGTTTGTCTCTTTTTAAAATGTTTTCATTTTTCTAATTTGATAGAGGAATAAAAAGAAGCTGAGGGGCTTCCCCTGGTGGCTCAGTGGTAAAGAATCTGCCTGCTAGTCCAAGAGATATCAGGGCCATCCTTGATCTGTGAAGATCCCACATGCCACGGAGCAGCTTAGCCAATGCGCCACAATTACTGAGCCTGTGCTCAAGAGCCTGTACTATAGAGCCCAGCGGTAACTGAGCCCACATGCCACAATTACTGAAATCTGTGTGCCCTAGAGCCTACGCTCTATCTACAACAACAGAAGCCACTGCAAAGAGAACTCCATGCACTGCAGCTAGAGAGTAGCCCCACTTGCTGCAACTAGAAAAAGCTCGTGTAGCAACAAAGACTCCACGCCATAAATAAATAAATAAGAATTTATTTATTTTAAATAAGTGAATTATTTTCACTTCTCCTGGAGTAAGTAATTCACTAGGAGTTTCTTGGTGTCTCTTATAATTTTCCAGTGTATGAATTTCCTATTACTTCATGCAAGAGTGCATAAACATGTAACAGTCTATACAGCCCCCACAGTAAAAATTCTAAATGGAGAGCTGTAGAAAAAATAACTGCTTCAATGGAAGAAATTCCTGACATTGGCTAAGTAAGACTTAATATGTCACAATGTGACCCAAAGATATAAAATGTCATTTTTAAAAAATCTAAATGTGGGATGTACTTACTTAGATTTAAAGTTCTAAAGTTTGGTTTAATTTTTTAAAACTTGAAAAATTGAAGAAAAAAGCCACAAATTTAAAAGTTAAACAAATGTGACTAACCAAACATAAAACATACAGAGTAATACACATACAGGAGATGATCCAATGTCTTACCTTCATCATGAATTTCTGTAGGGGCATAAGGAAAAAAGAGAAAATATTAAATACACATTATTTCAAAGACATTTTAAAACCTCCTATTTATAAAGACTATATTGTTGTTAAGTGGAGTAACATGAACAATAAACAAAAAATTTCCACTGTGTTGTCACAGCAAAACTCAATGTCAACTACATGCTAGAGAAAAGCTGTAGCAAGCAAAACTCTCTTTTAACATGTTTCTAGATTAGTTCATTCTTTTTCCGTGAAAACATGCTGTTTGACTTTAATGCGTGATTCAATTTACAACATTTCTAAGCATCTCAAAAAAGGTATACTCTTAAAATTATACTCTGAAAATGGTCTAGATTTTTTTTCATCTGTTACATAAAAACACAGTAATATAAACAGCAACTCAGCCATTTTACTTGAGTAAAATAGTGGGTTAGAAACAGGTACAGTAGACAATCAATTAATATGCTGTGATGGGCTGCCCATATTTCATGCAAAAAGTGACCAAAAGCAATTCCTTAGGCACTACATATTATTATATGTGAATTTCAAAGAAAAAAGTCACACAATTTTTCTTTTTCTCTTGACTCAGCCACCTCTAATGATTTATAACACCCCCTTTTCATCTACAAAATATAACATGTACATATATTCCTTTCTTTTTCTTAAGACTCATAAAGTTTCTTTGACTTCTTATTCCTGGGAGAGATACACAGATGAAAAAGAGTGAAAAAGGAAAAATATTTTATTTGACAAGTTAGGGCACCATGTAGTTGCCAGGAGCATGGAAGTCCTACAGAGGAAAACACACACATACCCACATTAGTTTTAAAGAAAACAAGGGAAAGTTTTCTAACACAGAGGTTAAATACCACACTTGCTTCCCTGAAACACACAGACATAGTAATATGTATATGACTAAATGGCAATTCTATCATGATTGATTCTTTCATTTTCAGTATTATAATTTTAAGGAAAAATTGTAAAGAACCATTTCATTTTCATCTCAGAAAACACAGCCTGTGTAGTTACATTTTTGTAGTTAATATTCATGGCAAATAATATCCTGGAACTTATTTTCCATGTTGAAACTGACTAATCACATGCCTACAAATGATCACCAGTGATACAGAATATCACTGAGGAATTACAAAAAATCATTTTAAGTCCTAATTCAAAGAAAAACTTCAAAATCATGTTACAGAACATGGTTTGTAATAGATATTTTCTTTATGAGATTTTTGGTTTTTTAATTTATCTAAGTTTTGGAGATATTTCTTTCAGAAATGGTCTCAGCTTGTTTTTGTCAGTATTTAGGTTGAACTACTTCAGAATTGTAGCAAATAGAAAAAAGTGGTCAATTCAGTTTTTTAAGACTGCTCGTCATAATTTTTAGCTGTGTGTGAAGGCAGCATGAGCAAGCCAGGGAAGAGAGTAATCTGTATAAATGATTAAATAAAAATGAGCCCTGTAAATAAGCAAAAGCTGAAATAACCATCATACAAAGAGAAAGAAGAACAGATGTAACAGACACACATTATTTTCAAAAGATAAGAACATGAAAGGTTATTTCTGGCATTACTGACATTAACTTTTTGTAAAAATCATCTATTGGTTCATTTGGATTATTTCTTTATGAGATATGCAAAAGGGATCATTCAGGGCAAGAAAGAAAGTAAAACACAGTAAAATATAAAGGACAAATATATTATTTTAATCTCAATGTCAATGGCATAAGTATGATAAAAAGCAACAGAAAAAGAATAAAAATAAAAATTCCTTACAAGTTGAAAATGATAGGAGAAAAAAAAAAGAAAACTCATGAATGATAATACTGAAACAAATAGCTTTGATTTAGGTGAAGAATTATCATTTTTATGCATGCAGTAAGTGTAATTATTTAAGATATAAAATATTAGACAACATATGGAGATGGACGACTATAAAGACAGAGGCCAGGCATGGTGCTTTCTGTCTTAGAAGAAATTTGAGGATGAAAATCAATTCACACAGAAACACAAAGAGGGAAATTTTAGTTCTTTAGGGTAAAATTCCAAGTGGCAGCAATTCAGTGCCTCAGGTTTAGTTTAATTACTCCAGAATGGACAAGTCAGATGAAGTGTCAAATGTGAGCAAGAGACGGGGACATATTCCCTCTTCCCATTATGCTATATTAACATGAACACCAGGAAGAGACACAGCAATTCTTACATTTTAACTCAAACAAACATTGCCCTGGGAGTCTAATGGATGATAAAAACAGGCAGGAGCCTTTGATCTATAAGCTTATAAAACTTGATCTAGTAGATTAAAAACCCTAAGGGATTTTCTTAGCATATGCCCATGAGTACAAGTGGAAAAACAAATCAAACAGCAATACTTTATTCTAAAAATTGCAATCAAATATCAGAGTTCAAGAGAATGCATAATTATATTCAATCTGTTACTGATACAAAAAGACACAGTGATGTACAAAGCTTTTCTACCATAATTATGCCTTTCACCTCAACACTGGATTATTTTTAACTCTTATTTTAGTTTTGTGAGATGATAACTGATTATAAAACTTAATACCTCTATAAATGGAGTTTTCTTAGAAGTTTTAAAAGAACCTTTACTGAGACGTCTTCTTAAAAATTACACAGATAAGGGATTAGCAACAAAATTAACATAGGAATATAAAGTGGAAGTGACAGATTCAAGGGACTAGATCTGATAAAGGAGTGCCTGAAGGATGGAGGTTCATGACATTGCAGAGGAAGCAATGATCAAGACCATCCCCAAGAAAAAGAAAAGCAAGAAGGCAAATGGTTCTCTGAGGAGGGCTTACAAATAGCTGAGAAAAGAAGAGAAGCTAAAGGCAAGGAGAAAAGGAAAGATATACCCATCTGAATGCAGAGTTCCAAAGAATAGCAAGGAGAGATAAGAAAGCCTTCCTCAGTGATCAGTGCAAAGAAATAGAGGAAAATAATAGAATGATTAGAATAACAGAAAGATTAGAGATCTCTTCAAGAAAATTAGAGATACCAAGGGAACATTTCATGCAAAGATGGGCACAATAAAGGACAGAAATTGTATGGACCTAACAGAAGCAGAAGATATTAAGAAGAGGTGGCAAGAATACACAGAAGAATTGTACAAAAAAGATCTTCATGACCCAGATAACCATCACTCACCTAGAGCCAGACATCCTGGAATGCAAAGTGAAGTGGGCCTTAGGAAGCATCACTACAAACAAAGCTAGTAGAGATGATGAAATTGAGTTGAGCTATTTCAAATCCTTAAAGATGATGCTGTGAAAGTGCTGCACTCAATATGCCAGCAAATTTGGAAAACTCAGCAGTGGTCACAGGACTGGAAAAGGTCAATTTTCATTTCAATCTCAAAGAAAGTCAATGCCAAGGAAAGTTCAAACTGTCACACAATTGCACTCATGTCACACGCTAGCAAAGTAATGCTCAAAATTCTCCAAGGCAGGCTTCAACAGTACATGAACTGTGAACTTCCAGATGTTCAAGCTGGTTTTAGAAAAGGCAGAGGAACTAGAGATCAAATTGCCAACATCCGTTGGTTCATCAAAAAAGCAAGAGAGTTCCAGAAAAACATACATTTCTACTTTATTGACTACACCAAAGCCTTCAACTGTGTGGCTCACAACAAACTGCGGAAAATTCTTCAAAAGATGGGAATACCAGACCACCTTACCTGCCTCATGAAAATCTGTATGCAGCAACATACAGAAAAATCTGTATGCAGAGAAATCTGTATGAAGCAACAGCTAGAACTGGACATGGAACTGGTTCCAAGCTGGGAAAGGAGTACGTCAAGGCTGTATATTGTCACCCAGCTTATTTAACTTCTATGTAGAGTACATAGAAATGCCAGGCGGGATGAAGCACAAGCTGGACTCAAGGCTGCTGGGAGAAATATCAATAACCTCAGACATGTAGATGATTCCACCCTGATGGCAGAATGTGAAGAGGAATTAAAGAGCCTCTTGATGAAGATCAAAGAGCAGAGTGAAAAAGTTGGCTTAAAACTCAACATTCAAAAAACAAAGACCATGGCATCCAGTCCCATCACTTCACAGCAAATAGATGGCGAAACAGTGACAGACTTTATTTTCTTGGGCTCCAAAATCACTGCAGATCGTGACTGTAGCCATGAAACTTAAAGACACTTGCTCCTTGAAAGAAAAGCGATGATAAACCTAGACACCATATTTAAAAGCAGAGACATTACTTTGCCAACAAAAGTCCATCTAGTCAAGGCTATGGTTTTTCCAGTGGTCATGTATAGATGTGAGAGTTGGACTATAAAGAAAGCTGAGTGCTGAAGCATTGACTTGAAACAGCTATGGAGTATCTATGAGAAAGGTCCTGGAACCCTTCTTAATTTAACCAAGCAGACAGCAGAAGGAACCCCAAGGCAGGCTGGTAGGCAGAGGGTTGAACTGTTTTCTGTTATTCTTCAAGTGACAGAAAAAGGGAATAAATTCTACCTGTGACAGCAGACTTTCAAAATTCCTAGAGCAAGTGCATAAGATTTAACCTCTGTGGGTTTTCAAAGAAAGAAATAACTCAGATCTAAAATTTACTGAGACCTACACATAAGTTATAAATTGATTCACTTGCAAAACTCAGCAGCATGATCATCAGCTCAGTGTTATCTCCAATACTTTCTCATAACTAGAAAGCAACCACTAACTTAAAGATTTGCAACTAAACATACCAAGAATAAATTTTGAGATGAGAAATATTATGAAAATGAGAGAGAAAAACTACACAGCAAGGCAGGATCAAGAAAGCAACCAAATGCACAGAGGAAAAATGGGAATACATCTAGGTGATAGTAAAAAGGGGTTTTATTCATTTACACATTCTATTTCTAAAGGAATTAAAGTTTCTTGAGTGGTTGGTTTAAGAGATACTGGTTTGGATACAGCACACAAATACTGGAATGTAAGTGAAGGGATAAAAAGATGAGAGAGGGACTTATCTTAGGATGGCTGATCTTGGGGAAGGAGCACAAAAAGGTGAAACACACATTCTTAGAAAGAAACAGGCTTCCATTTCCAAGATAAGAATTTGGATCAGAATTTTAACTACAGGCAAAGAAGAGAAGACACTGCAAAAGGAAAGGATTGAACAAAATTAGTAATAGGCTAGTTATGAAGAAACAGATGAAGAATTAAAATTATTTCCAGAGTTATAACATCGAATTAGTAGTTCTCCAAAATCCACACAAGGGTGTCATCATCAGGGAAATGGTAAATTTAATAAACAAAACTTCCCTTAAATAAAGGGCTGAAATAAATGAAAAAAGAGCAAAGAATCTCACACACACACACACACACACACACACACACACACACACACAAAAGCAGGTGGACATATGATTGGGAAATAACTGAAAGGCTACTGAAAAGACAGCAAACATCTCAAAATGTTGCCTCAGGAGAAAAGCATCCCAGAATCAAGAAAAACAATGAAAATAAAATGAAGCCATCAGTTAATCCAATCTTAGCTGATTCATCATATTAAGTCACAGAGCAAACAACAAAGCAATACAACAATGAATGGCCTCACTGTTTTGCTCATTTGGAAAAAAAGTGGATCCAGAATGTCAGTGGTGGAAAAGGAGATTCTATTTTCCACTCAGAATCACAAGGAGTTCAGAATTAGAAGGCTCTTTCCCTGTCTGCCTGGCCTCCCTTCTTTCCCTCTCTTTCTTAACAGTTGAAGAAACTGAAACCAACAGTAATAACATAATTTAGCCACATTACACACTTTGTCACTCTGTTGGTCTCCAAACTTATCCTCCAGATTCCTGGCAACTGTTAAGTTTCCTTGTGATATTTTATCATTCACCTTCACTTTTTAAGATTGTATGAATATTTAAAAAGTCTTTTTCTATAGCACGTGGAAAAATATAAGAGTTAAACAATAAGAAGTTAAGATTAATTGGTCAAGGTTTTTCAGTAAAAGATATACAATATTAATAATACAAGTCTTCCTATTGGCCAGGAAGTCTTCCTTTCAATGATCATAATAACAAAGCCAATTATATAGAGATGATAATGTTCACACTAGCAAGTAATGCTCAAAATTCTTCAGGCTTCAACAGTATGTGAACCATGAACTTCCAGATGTTCAGGTTGGATTTAGAAAAGGCAGAGGAACCCGAGATCAAATTGCCAACATCTGTTGGATCATCATAAGAGCAAGAGAGGTCCATAAAAACATCTACTTCTGCTTCATTGACTACGCCAAAGCCTCTGACTGTGTCGATCACTATAAACTGTGTAAAATTCTTCAAGAAATGGGAATACCAGACCACCCGACCTGCCTCCTGAGAAATCTGTATGCAGGTCAAGAAGCAACAGTTAGAACTGGACATGGAACAATGGACTGGTTCCAAATAGGGAAAGGAGTAAGTCAAGGCTGTATATTGTCACCCTGCTTATTTAACTTATATGTAGACAACATCATGCGAAATGCCGGGCTGGATGAAGCACAAGCTGGAATCAAGATTGCCAGGACAAAGTTCAACAACCTCAGACATGCAGATGACACCACCCTTATGGCAGAAAGCAAAGAACTAAAGAGCCTCTTGATAAAAGTGAAAGAGGAGATTGAAAAAGTTGGCTTAAAAGTCAACATTCAGAAAACTAAGATCATGGCATCTGGTCCCATCACTTCATGGCAAATAGATGGGGAAACAGTGACAGACTTTATTTTCTTGGGCTCCAAAATCACTGCAGATGGTGACTGCAGCCATGAAATTCAAAGACACTTGCTCCTTGGAAGAAAAGCTATGTCCAAACTGCTGCTAAGTTACTTCAGTCATGTCCGACTCTGTGCAACCCCATAGACGGCAGCCCACCAGGCTCCCCCATATCTGGGATTCTCCAGGCAAGAACACTGGAGTGGGTTGCCATTTCCTTCTCCAATGCATGAAAGTGAAAAGTGAAAGTGAAGTCGCTCAGTCGTGTCCGACTCTTAGCGACCCCATGGACTGCAGCCTGCCAGGCTCCTCCGTCCATGGGATTTTCCAGGCAAGAGTTGGAATAGGTGCCATTGCCTTCTCCACGTCCAAACTAGACAACACATTAAAAGCAGAGACATTACTTTGCCGACAAAAGTCCATCTAGTCAAAGTTATGGTTTTTCCAGTAGTCATGTATGGTTGTAAGAGCTGGGCTATGAAGAGGGCTGAGCACTGAAGAGTTGATACTTTTGAACTGTGGTGTTGGAGAAGAGTCTTGAGAGTCCCTTGGACTGCAAGGAGATCCAACCAGTCCATCCTAAAGGAGATCAGTCCTGAATATTCATTGGAAGGACTGATGCTAAAGCTGAAACCCCAATACTTTAGCCACTTGATGCGAAGAACAGACTCACTGGAAAAGACCCTGATGCTGGGAAAGATTAAAGGCAGGAGGAGAAGGGGATGACAGAGGATGAGATGGCTGGATGGCATCACCAACTCGATGGACATAAGTTTGAGCAAGCTCAGGTAGAGTTGGTGATGGACAGGGAAGGCTGGGGTGCCGCAGTCCATGGGGTCAAAAAGAGTCAAACACGACTAAGTGACTGAACTGAAATGAATGTTCTAGTAATAGAGAATATTTGACTAGATCCCATTTTCAAAGAAACAAAACTAGAAATTTAGAAAGTTCCAACTGAAGACTGGTAAAATACGTATTAATTACAACATAGCAGTTACTTTGAATACTAATAGTACCAGCCACACCAGGAAGCCAAACAAAAAGATTAGAGGCAACAGCAAACATGCAGCCATTCAGATCACAATCTCTTAGAAAACACATACCCATTTTTCCACATCAACCTTCTGTGGAAAGAAAAAGCCAAGATAAATAATAAGCAAACAAATAAAAAGCTAGCAAGGTTTTAATTAGTGTCACTTAAATAAACTGAAATGTAGTCCCTGCACCAAAACCTATCTCCAATTCTGAAGGACAGGTAACAGTATTCAAACTTTTAATTTACAGCATTTAATCTCAAGCAAACAAAAAAATTTCAATTCATTTATTTATCAGAACTTCAAAAGGCTTTGGGCTGAATATGTACCAGGTACATGAAATAAAAATAACCTAATTTATTCAAAAGCAAACGTGAACATTTATCACATTCTCAAACCTACAAACCTTTGATTCAGGAACCACTGTTCTCCTCTAACTAAAAGAATCTATTTAATGAAAAAGATCCATTTAGAAATACAGCATCTAACTATACATCTCTGATATAATAAAATTTCTCTTAGCCAAATCTTTCTACTCATATAAAAATTCACAATATAACAAATGGTATATGCTGCCAAATAATTCTGAAACTGCATCAAAATATTATTTAAAACATATTTATTAATGAATGTATGTTAGTCTCATAACCATTATGTGACTCTTTAAAAAATAAGTGAATATGATTATATCCAAAGTATAAAACAGAACAAATCACAAAGCCATATGTTAACAAAAACTGCCTTCTCCTGCTCAATCCATCAGAATTTTAAAATCTCAACACACTCACCTTAAAGGTTAAGTTTCCATAACCAACCTCCCTTCTTTAGCACATATGATTGGTAATGAGTGAAACTTGAGGTGTGCTTCAAACTCCTCATTCATTTAAGTTTATCTGCAATTTCTTTCCTTAGAAAATTCATTAATTGAGTCAAAAGCTCACACTACCTAGACAGGAATAGTTGCCATAACTAAGAACCTCCATTCCTTAGTAAACAAGCTTCAAGAAGGAAATGTGCATATATTCACATACATACTAAGTATTTTTAAACATTATAAAGTGATATAAAAATATCAACCTAAGTATACAGGTAGGATTGTATTGAAGGCCCAGTGAAATTCAATAGATTAAACTAATTACTTGTAACAGAGCATTTTGGCTTCTTCAGTAATTTACTTCATCTTCAGAAAAATCTCTAAGCCTACTCCCAACCTTTGAACTTAAGAATACATTGTTATTTAAGAAAGAACACTTTACTGAATGGAAAGTCCTGGTTTTCACTATATACTTTCAAGACATTTAGCTGTTATCTAAAGTTCAAGCCCTTATTTGAAGCATGAAACCTATTAGAATAATGAATATATTTCTTTAGATCCTGAGTCACAGGAAAGCAATCTAATCATGGCAAGTATAATGTAATTATTACTCACTTTTCTACCTTTAAAAGAACAAATTCTTATATTTATGCCTTTCATTGAAAATAAGGAAACATGAAATGATTTCCCTTTCATGTTTACCAGGAAAATAGGATATGTCATATTTTTCAATGATTAACAAAGACACTGCATTATCCCATCATTATTTTCACATCTCAGTTTTAACACACACACACACACACACACATTTGCATCAGCACAAAGATAAAGTGCTGTGGGATTTTTCTAGAAGAAAGAGAACCTGTAATCAAGAGTCATAGTTACTAGTTATTAGTAATAAACAGTCTTTAAAGATCTGTATTATAAAACAGAAAATGTCTCTTAAGAAGCAGGAATTAGTTAGCAATAATATAACAGACTCAGTATCCAAATAGCCAAAGAAAGGCATAGCAACAGCATGTGCTGGGGGTGAAATTTCAGCTAAACGTAAAAGACAAGACAAATGATCCAGAGTTAAAAGACTGACAAAGTGCAAAAGTTGTAACTATGCATAAGTGATGCAGAGAGATTTCATGACACCAATGAATGTTAATAAGAACTATTTAATTAAATGCCTACTAACAGTGAAAAATAGAATGATTTATATGTAGCTCATCATGGAAGGAAAATATAAAGCCCACAACGAACTGGACCAATTTTATAGTTTAAACAATTACCAAATCCATAGAGCACATAAGATAAATGAATATTCCAATAATTTTTTATCCAAGTATGAGGGACTTTTTAAAAATTATCAACTCCATTAATTCAGAGAAAATAAATATTTTACCATCTGTAGAAAGCTGCCTTACATATTTTAAGACCAAAAATGAGCAATCTTATTTTCAAATAAAAACAAAATTTCCATTAAAGAAAATAAAAGTCATTAAGGAACAGCTTGATTTAGCAAAAAGGACATAAGAATATAATACAAAAGTAGTTAAATCTAAATTTTATTATAGCATCATACAAAAGTTGAAACATCCACATGACATCTCCATTTTTGTATTCATATTTTAGTCAATATGTACAATTAGCATGTTTCAATAATTTTATATATGTTTAATGAACATATAAATTATAAATTAGGGTACATAAATATGAACTACTCAATAATCTATAAAAACAAATTTGGTTGATTCTTCCAAGTTGCTTAACTTATTTTACTGTTTAAGGTAAAAAATGTTATTATTATTAAACCGATAGGTCATATAGTTAGAAGTTACCATGTGCCAGACTTTGAGCTAAACACTTTACATGTAACCTTACTGCCTGCATTTTATATATGAGGAAACAAATGACATGCAAATGCGTCACAAATTTTCCTCAACAACAACAAAGTTGTTGGAAAAAAACGATTGGACTTGATCTTGAAATTCGGTTTGTAACTTCAAAGTTGCATTCTCCTAAGCACTTCTTTGTATGCCAATACCAAGATACCTCATCTTTTTGCTTCTCTTTTGCTTCAAACTTTTAGTCTCTATCTAATTTGGAATTTTTCACCCAGTATCTGTTATGGTTAAGTGTCACCTAAATATAGTGTGTTAACATCAAGATAAGAGAATGTAAAATGAACATAGAGATTCTTATGATATCAAATATTTTAGTTAGTTTCAGTTATTCAAACAGCAGGTCTGCTTTTTCACCTAGATAAAGTTCACCTAGATAATTACAACACAACAATAAAACATCTATCATGAATATAACATTTTTAATATCAAGGTATAACATAAGAAAAGTATTTGAAATATTTAATACATGCCTGCAATCCATTACCCTTTTTAAAAATAGACAAAAGTGAAAAACAAAAAACTACCCTATAAATAATTCTCCACTGCACATGTTTATTATTAAGATTGAGAAGAAGAACATGAGAAATTTGCACAGTGTGTTCAAGGATTCAAAAGACAATAAAGTCATTTCAATTTTTTAAAGTAAAATTACAGTTTGGAGGGCCCACATTTTTAATAAATATAACAAATTCAGAAAAATATACAAATCCTGAATATGTAACTTCATAAAACTTTCAGTTCAGTTCAGTAGCTCAGTCATGTCCGACTCTTTGTGACCCCATGAATCACAGCACACCAGGCTTACTTCATAAAATATATAACTTCATAAAACTTCAAGTCAATAAACAAACCCATGTAATCATCACCCAGATCTAATAATAGGACAGAACCTACAACCCAGATGCTGCCTTCATGCCTTCTCCAAAGGCAACTACTATTCTATCACCATTGATTATTTTTCTAATTTGGAAATACAGCCTGTGTTCTCTTTTTATCTAGCTTCTTTAGCTGTCATTAGGTCTCTAAGATTCATCATGGTGTCGCATGTAGTGGTAAGTAATTTATTTTCTCTGCTTATAATATTCTACCATATGAATATGTCACACTTTATTTACCCATTCAACAGTTGAATGGGCTTCCCTTGTGGCTCAGCTGTTAAAGAAACCACCTGCAAGGCAGGAGACCTGGTTTCGATCCCTGGGTTGGGAAGATCCCCTGGAGAAGGGAATGGCTACTCACTCCAGTATTCTGGCCTGGACAATTCCATACACTGTATAGTTCATAGGGTCGCAAAGAGTAGGACATGACTTAATGACCTTGACTCACTGAACAGTTGAACATTTGGATTGTTTCCTGCTTGGGGCTATTACAAAAAATGTTGTGGTGAACATTCTTGTACATATCTTTTGGTGAATATAGGAATATATATATATATCCACTGGTATAGACCAAGAGTGGTATTTGTTGATCATGGATTTATAAATGTTTAGCTATAGTTGATACAGCCAAAGAGATTTCCAAAATGGTGGCATGCATTTAATTCTCATCAGAAGTAAATTAGTTTCACTTGCTCCCCGTCTTGCCAATACTTGGTATTACTAGTCTTTTCAATTTCAGCTCTTCTGGGGAATGTGATACCTCATCACAGTTTTCAGCTGCATTTCCCTGCCATTTGATGAAGCACTTTTTCATATGCTTTGGAAAACTGGAATATCTCCATAGTGAAATATTTGTTCAAGTCTTTTACCCATTTTTTGCTATTAGTTGATCTGTTTTTGTTCTTACTGATTTGTCAGAACTGTTCATGCTTTCCAAATATCCTCTCCACGTCTGTGTCCTGTCTTTTCCATTTTTTAATGGTAACTCTGAGGACAGACATTCTTAGTTTGGGCATAATTTCTGAATCTTTTCCTTCATTGCTGGTGCTTTTTGTCCTGAAAAGACCCTTCTACATTATTTTTGAGACAATTCATTATCTTAACTCTTACCTGAGACCTACAATCTGTTTCGTATTGATTTGGGGAGTATATGGTACTATGGAGAGAATTTAGATTCATTTTCCCTTCATTTATCTATTCAACTGACCTGATTATCTTTAACAAAAAGATAATTCTTGAGCCCACTGCACTGCACTGCCACTTCCGTCATAAGTCAAGTTACTAATTTGTAGAGCTACTGATGAACTCTATTCTATTCTGGCCTATTTTTCTATTCCTGTTATCGTAACCACTATTCCATCAAAATAATTTTTGACATCTGGTAGCCAAAGGCTCCAATTTTGTTCCTCAACATTACATTTGTTAATACTGACCCTCTTCACTTCCTGTAATATGAGAACAGACTTACAAATTTTCATGCACACAAAAAGGAAATCTGTTGGGATTTTGATTTTGATTGCACTGGTTAACTGATAAACTTAGAGAGAACTGTCATCTTTATAATATACTGCCTTCCAACATCATACATTCCTCTTTATTTTAGGTCATCTTTAGTTTCCTTCAAAATGTTTTCCAATTTTCAATAGAAAGGCTTGCACATCTTTCATTATAATTATTCTGAGGTATATGTTGTGGAATTATACTAAGATAAGTGAACTCAGTTTGAAATTTTTATTTTATTTTTGCTAATATATAAAAGGTAGCTGAAAATTTATACTGAGTTCTAACTTTGCTAAATACACTTTTTAATTCCAAAAGTGCCTACCATCATTCCTTTATTATACTAAAATAATTCAATATTTCACTGGTTTTCCATTTTACAGTTTCTATCAGGTTAAAGAATTTCTTACCTTACAAATTTACTAAGTTTGCAACAAATTATTTATGTTTTAAATGTTTTGAAGGTATCAATTAAAATACACAATCTTTCCCTTTTCATCTTTTAATATGGTCAAAGATGTTAATCGGTTTTGTGGATACATTAACTACTTTTGAATCCCATGTTAGCTATAATATGCTATAGATTTTATATATCCATAAATTTGATTTACTAGTATTTTACAGAGGATTTCTGAGTCTATTACTTTGATGAATATTAACATATAACAACTTTTTTCTGGCAAGATCTTTCTCATGGTTTAGGACCATGGCTATGTTGACATCATATAATTAGTTGAGAAGGATTCTGAAACAGGTTAAGATTAAGATTATCGCTCTCTCAAATGTTTTTTAGAATTGACCAGAGAAGCCATCTGGGTCTGGACTTCTTCGTGGTAATGTGAATTTTAATAGTACTTATTTTTTTAATATTTTAAATCTGAGATATAATTGACATAACTTCATATTAAATGAATGATTTTATATTTGCATATATTATGAAATGATCATTATAATAAATCTAGTTAATATACATGACCACACATACTTACAATTTTTTTCTTGTAATGAGCACTTTTTAGATCTACTATCTTAACTTTTAAATACAATGTTATTAACTATAGCAAACATGCTGTGCATTATGTCTCCAGGGATTACTTACTTTATAACTGGAAGGTTGTATATTTTGACCACCTTCACCCATTTTCCCTCTTCCAATACCCTGCCCCTGCAACCACCAATCTGTTCTCTGGAACTACGGGTTCAGTTTTTCTGTATGTTTTTCTAATTCCATACAAAAGTGAAATTATACAGTTTTCGTCTTTCTCTATTTCACTTGTTCCAGCATAATCCCTTCAAGGTCCATCCATGCTGTCAAAAATTATTTCTTTTGTGGCTGTATAATATTCCACCATGTGCATATACCACATTTCCTTTATGAATTCATCCGCGGGTGTTCCATGTCTTGGCTACTAAAAATAATGCTGTAATAAATATGGGGAACACATATCTTTCCAAGTTAGTATTTTCCTGTCCTTTGGATAAATACCCAGAAATGGAATTGCTGGATCATACAATGGCACCCCACTCCAGTACTCTTGCCTGGAGAATCCCATGGATGGAGGAGCCTGGTAGGCTGCAGTCCATGGGGTCGCTAAGAGTCGGACACGACCGAGAGACTTCACTTTCACTTTTCACTTTCATGCATTGGAGAAGGAAATGGCAGCCCACTCCAGTGTTCTTGCCCGGAGAATCCCAGGGACGGGGGAGCCTGGTGGGCTTCCGTCTATGGGGTCGCACAGAGTTGGACACGACTGAAGCGACAGCAGCAGCAGCAGCAGCACAACAGTTGAATTGTAGCTTTTCAAGGATCCTCCATAATGTTTTCTGCAGTGGATGCCTGAATTTACACTCCCACCAACAGTGCACAAGGATTCTCTTCTCTCCACATACTTGTCAACAGTTGGATTTTTTTTTATTACAGCCATCCAACAGTCAAAAAATTAGATTTCACCGAAGTTTTGATTTGCATTTCTCTGATGATTAGAGATCTTGAGCATCATTTTATGTACACTTTGGCCTTTATATATCTCTAGGAAAATACCTATTCAGATTCTCTGCCCCTGGTTTAATCAGATTGTTTCGTTTTGTTATTGAGTTGTATGTGTTCTTTATATATTTTGGATATTAACACCTTATCAGAAATGTAATTTGCAAATATTTCCTCCTATTTCATAGGTTCCTTTTTCATTTTGTTCATGATTTCCTTTTCTGTCTGAAAGCTTTTAGGTTTGATGAAGTCCCAATTGTTGATTTTTGCTTTTGTGGTCTTTGCTTTTGGTATCAAATCCAGAAAACCTTCACCAACACTGATGTCAGGAAGCTTACTGCCTATGTTTTCTTGCAAAAGTTTTATGGTTTCAGGTCATAAAACTTCAAGTCTTTAACCATTATCAATTGATTTTGTGCATGGTATAAAATAGTGGTCCCTTTTCATTCTTTTGCGAGACTCTGTGCAGTTTTCTCAGTACTGTATTTTGGTTTACACTGGCACCTTTGTTATAAGTCAATTGGCCATCTATGCATGGGTATACTTCTGGGCTCTCTGCTATGTTCCACTGATCTATGTGTATTTTTTTTTTTTTTTTTTTTGCTAATACCATACTCTTTTCAGTACTATAAGCACAGAATATCTTTCCATTTCTTTCTTTCTTATTCAGTTTCATTCACCAATGTCATAGTTTTCAGTGTAAAGGCTCTTCACCACTGTGGTTAAATTTATTCCTATTCTTTTTGATCCAATTGTAAATGGCACTGTTTCTTTAATTTCTTTTTCTGATAGTTTCTATTAGTGTATAGAAATGCAACAAATTTTTGTAAATTGATTTTTTTTAACCTGCAGGCTTACTGAGTTCATTTCTCTATATAACATCATATCACCTGTGAAGTGTGATCATTTTAATTCCTCCTTTCCAATCTCATACCTTTTCTTTTTCTCTGCTTAAGACTTTCAGTACTGTGTTGAATAGACATAGGAAGAGTGGGTGTCCTTGTCTTGTTCCTGATCTTAGAGGAAAAGCTTTCATCTTTCCACTGTTGAGTACAATGTTAGCTGTGGACCTGTTAGATATGACCTTTAGAAAGTTGAGGTATGCTCCCTCTACACCCACTTTATGGAGAGTTTTTCAATCATAAATGGATATTGAACTTTGTCAAATGGTCTTTCTGCCTCTGTTAAGATGGTCATGATTTTTACCCTTTGTTTTGTTAATGAGGTGTATCACATTGACTGATTTGTGGATAATAAACCATCCTCGCATCACTGGAAAAAACCCCAGTTGGTCATGGCATTGATCCTTTTAATTATTGTCGAATTCAGTTTTGTACAGAATTTTCTCCTCTATATTCATCAGAGGATATTGACCTATAATTTTCTTTTCTTGTGCTGTTCTTGTCTGGTTTTGGTTTCAGCTAATGCTGGCCTCAGTGAATATGTTCAGAAGTATTTCTCCTCTTATATTGTTTCAGTTCATTTGCGTCCGACTCTTCGCGAACCCAGGGACTGCAGCGCAGCAGGCTTCCCTGTCCATTGCCAACTCCTGGAGTTTACTCAAACTCATGTCCATTGAGTCGGGGATGCCATTCAACCATCTCATCTTCTGTCATCCCCTTCTCCTCCCACCTTCAATCTTACCCAGCATCTGGGTCTTTTCAATGAGTCAGTTCTTCACATCAGATGGCCAGAGTATTGGAGTTTCAGCTTCAGCATCAGTCCTTCCAATGAATATTCAGGACTGATTTCCTTTAGGATGGACTGGATGGATCCCATTGCTGTCTAAGAGTCTTCTCTAATACCAAATTCAAAAGCATCAACTCTTCAGCACTCAGCCCTCTTCACAGTCCAACTCTCATATCCATACACGACCACTGGAAAAACCATAGCTTTGACTAGACGAACCCTTGTTGGCAAGGTAATGTCTCTGGCTTTTTAATATGCTGTCTAGGTTGGTCATAACTTTTCTTCCAAAGAGCAAGCATCTTTGAATTTCATGGCTGCAGTCACCATCTGCAGTGATTTTGGAGCCCAAGAAAATAAAGTCTGTCACTATTTCCCCATCTATTTGCCATGAAGTGATGGGACCAGGTGCCATGATATTAATTTTCTGAATGTTGAGTTTTAAGCCAAGTTTTTCACTCTCCTCTTTCATTTTCATCAAGAGGTTCTTTAGTTCTTCTTCACCTTCTATTGTTTGGAAAAGTTTAAGAAGAATTGGTATTAATTCTCCTTTAAATGTTTAGTAGAATTTATCACTGATGCCATCTCATTCTTAAGCAACGTAAGACCACAAAGTTCTCTCTGCCATCAATTTGTGAGAAAAACTCACCATAAATTTAATTAAACAAATGAAGTCACCAAGTAAGTCCAATGATGCACTGAATTATACTTTAGCCCAATTTCCTTTCTTTATTTTGATTTTTGTATTAGACAGAATGTTATTTTAATTTGTCAAATAATGTCAAAAATTGAAACAGACTTATACAATACAGTAAACTTGGCCATCTCCCACAATATTATGTTTAACTTAATAAGGAAAAGATTTAGAATTTTCACTTGGAAGTTTAAATTTTTTTCTTTTAAAATTTAAACTGAGTAATAGAAGACAAAGATCTACTGCTTCCTAAGTTATTCTTTTTTTAGAATAGAAAAGATCCTGTAATGCTCTTTACATTGCTTTCTGAATTTGTCCAAATTGTGAAGAACAGTATATACACTCTCTAACTCAAAACTACCAATATCTCCATTTTCAAGCATAGAATATATTAAAATGGGGCTTGTACATAAAGTTTAATGTTAACAAATTCAAACTGATGGGTGCTAAGCAAATATAGTAATTCTCTTCTGCGTAAGCTCTTACCAGAATTACTAAGTTTGATTAAATACCACAAGTAAATCCATCTGGGAAAATAAATATTTAAGAAGAGTACGAACAATTAGTGAGGGGAAAAAGAGAATATTATTAAATATTAAATGTTTAATATTTAAATATTAAAATGTTCCTAAAATACAGTGATTAAATCAATACTGTTTTGGTATAATAATAGACAGACATGTGTGACAGAATATTCAGCTTAGAATAACCCATCTGGGAATGTATGAAATTAATGTATGACTAAGAAAGGCATCACAATAAATAAGGAAAGGAATCATCAGTCATGAAAAGAGATGGGCATTCTTCTTAGCCACTAGGGGAAATAAAATCAAGTTAAACAGTAATCTTAAATGAACTCTGGATGGATCTACTATGAATAATAATAAACTCAAATAAATTCTACATCCATTCACTATTTAAAAAAGGGATGGGTATAACAAAGGGTGTACAATGATTTAAACAATTCAGTGCAATGTCAATCAAAATATCAGCAAGTTATTTTGTGGATACTGAGAGAAACTTACTGTAAAGTTTCTATGGGAAAACAAAAGACCCAGAAAAGCCGAAACAACATTGAAGGAGAAGAATAAAGTAAGAGAACTGATACTGCCCAACGTTAAGACTTAACTATAAAGTTACAGGAGTCAAGAGAGTGTGGTACTCATGAAAGGACAGACAAATGGACCAACGGAAAGAACAGACAGCACAGAAACAGACCCACACAAATGGAACCAATTTATCTTTCACAAAAGTAATTCAATGAAAAGAGGACAGTCTTTCACTAAGTGGTGCTGGAACAACTTGACATCTGTATACAAAAAAGAAAAGAAAGAAAAGAAAAAGATTCTAAGATACGGATTTTAAAACTTTCACAAAAACGAGCTCTAAACAGGTCACAGCCTTAAAATAATATATGAACTATAAAACTCGTAGAAGATAACATGGGAGGCTATCTGGGTGACCTTGGGTTTGGTAATGACTTTTATAGATATAATGACAAAGCATGATCCATGAAAGGAAAATTGTTAAGCTGGACTTCATTAAAATTAAATCTTCTTCTCTGTGAAAGACACAGGCAGCCAAATGAAAAGTCAACTCACAAGTGGGAAAAAAACTTTACAAAATATATATATTATAAAATTCTCGTATTCAAAATATACAAAAAACTCTTAAAATGCAAAAATATGATATACAATAGAATACTATTCACCCCAAAAAAGAATGAAATAATGCCATTTGCAACAACATGGATGGACCTACAGAATATCATACTAACTGAAGTCAGAAAGAGAAAGATAAATATAATATCCCTTATGTGTGAAATCCAAAATATGACCCTAATGAACCTATCTACAAAACAGACTCACAGACACAGAGAACAGACTTGTGGTTGCCAAGGGGAAGAGGGGATGGGGAGGGATGAATGAGAAATTTGGGATCAGCAGATGCAAACTATTATATAGAGAATCGATAAACAACAAGGTCCTACTCTATAGCACAGGAAACTATATTCACATCTGTGATAAGCCATGATTGAAAAAATATGGAAAAGGAAACATATGTATACATGCATGTGTGTGTAGAGGCATCCCTGGTGGCTAAGGGGTAAAGAATCAGCCTGCTAAGCAGGAGATGTGGGTTTGATCACTGGGTTGGGAAGATCCCCTGGAGAAGGAAACTACAGCCCTCTTCAGTATTCTTGTCTGGAAAATCTCATGGACAGAAGAAACTGGCGGGCTGCAGTTCATGGGGTTACAAAACAGCTGGACATGACACAGTGACTACAGAACAATTACACACACAGACACACACACACGTACATATATGTAGAACTGAATCACTTTGCTGTGCAGTAGAAATACGCCATTGTAAATCAACTATATTTCGATTTAAAAACTTAACAATATGAAAATAAACAATCCAATTTAAAATTTGGAAAAAGGTATCATCAATAGACACCTCACAAAAAAGATATCAGATGCCATGTAAGTATATGAAAAGATGGTGTACATCATATGTCATCAGGAGCTTTTAAATTAAAACAACAGTAAGATACAACTACAAAACTATGAGAATGGCCAAAATCCAAAACTGATACCACCAAATGCCAATGATGAGGTGCAGCAATAGGAACTTTCATTCATTATTAGCTGGAATGCCACGAGGTACACACTCTAGAAAAGTCAGTATAGCAGTCTCACAAAAATAAACACAATTTAAACATATGATCCAGCGATCTCTTTCCTTCATATTTACCCAAAGGAGCTGGAAGCTTATGTCTACATCAAAGTCTACACGTGAGTTTATAGCAGCTATATTCATAATTGCCAAAACTTAGAAGCAATCAAAATGTTCTTCAATAGATAGACAAACTACTGTATATCCAGGTGATGGAATATTGTTGTTGTTAACTTACTCATTCGTATCCAACTCTTTGCAACCCAATGGACTGCAGCACACCAGACTTCCCTGTCCTTCACCATCTCCCAGAACTTGCTCAAACTCATGTCCATTAAGTCAGTGATGCCAACTCAGTAATAAACAGAAATGAGCTCTCGAGCTAAGGAAAGACATAGAGAAACCTTAAACGCATCACACTATGTGAAAGAAGCCAGAATGAAAAGGCAGCATACTGAACGATTCAAAGTATATGACATTATGGAAAATGTAAAACTATTGAGCCAATAAAAAGATCAGTGGTTAGAAGGGAGGAAGACATGAAAAGGTGAAGTTCAGGGGACTTTAGTGAAACTATTCTGTCTCATACCAGGAATAGTGGATACAAAACATAATATATTAACTTTAAAAAAAAAAAATTGGCCATGCTGCATGGCATGTGGGATCTCAGTTCCCTCACCAGGGATCAAACTCTCATCCCATGCATTGTTAGCACAGAGTCTTAACCATTGGACCATCAGTGAAGTCCATGTTAGAATTTTTAGATTGTGCAGTACAAAGAGTGATAATGTAAACTGTGAAGTTTAAATAATGATTTGTCAATATTGGCCCTAATGTAAACCATGAACTTGGGGTGGTAATATTTGTGAGTTATAACAAATGTACCACATTAATGCAAGATTTTATAATAATAAGGGATGTGGGGGAAGGAAAAGGCTATGGGACATTTTCAAACAATTTTCTGTAAATTTGAAATTGCTTTCAAAAATTAAGTGAAATAAAAACATTTTCAGAAATTAAACACATATTCTAATGTAAAGAAATTATATATAATGTATACCCAATTATTATGAGAAAAATGAGGAAAAAATTAAAAATCCAGTGATATGGATCTCTGAGTAAAATATTACTTCTGGCTGGGAGGATTATGAAGATATTCAAGGAAGACACTTTCTTGGACATAAGCATAGAAGGACAGGGTAAAATTCTGAAAGATGCAGAACTGCAGGTTGAGGAATTAAGTGTGGTAAGAATATGAGAAATGTATCAGGGGAAAATAGAGCTTATTCAGGGAGTGAATCCAACCTGATAGAGTGGAGAGTATGAAAAACTAACTAATGGATAAAGAAGATGTGGTACATATATTCAGTGGAATATTACTCAGCTATCAAGAAGAATGGCGTAACGCCATTTGCAGCGATATGGATGGACCTAGAAATTGTTACACTGAGTGAAATGTCAGACAGAAAAAGATAAATATCATATTATATCCTTTATATGTAAGATCTAAAAGGAAACTATACAAATCAACTTATTTACAAAACAGGAACAGACTTACAGACTTATCGTTACAGGGCAGGGGAGGAAGGATGAGAAGAGATAGGAAGTTTGGGATTGTACAAATTGTACATTCAATCTGTGTACATACAATTGGGATTGTATGTACATGCCGCTACATTTAAAATGGATAACTGACAAGGGCCTATTGGACAGCACAGGGAACTCTGCTCAATGTTATGCGGCAGCCTGGATGGGAGGGGAGTTTCTGGGAGGGTGGATACACATGTATAGGGCTGAGTCCCTTTGCTGGCTACCTGAAACTATCCCAACACTGATAATCTGCTACACTTCAATATAAAAGTTTAAGAAAAAAAGAAAAACTAACTAAAGCTAGACAGAGAAACTAAAACCTCAAGTTCCTTCATAAAACTGATTGTTCACTTGGCAACAATTAAATTAATGAAATTAGGAAGAGTCTGCTCAGGGAACAGCTTATTCAACAGTTACAGCAAGTTAAATACCTAGAAAGAAGCCATAATCAAAACAGTCCTCAACAAAACACAACCAGAGTCATCTAATCATCGGCTGAATCCCCTGTTCACAGGTTTCTTCCTAAGCAGTTCTTGAATTATTTTCAAAGGAACTACAAACTCTTTATGGTGAAACAAACTACAAATTTACTGAATTTAAATACCTATGTAGCATTGACCTCAAATCCATACTGGAGGCATAGAAATTATACCTCATGAATAAATAACACAATATCACTCATTTTCCTATTCATAATTGTTGGACACACTAATACCATTAGAAATAAAACAGTCTCCAGGCCATGGGTGTGTAAAGAAAATCTCAGTTTTTATCTTTTCCCTGGCATCTTGTTTTTATTTCTTCACCCTCCTCACTCAAACATTTATAGTTTATAAGGCACAGATTCCACTTATGTCCTATTCTGGAAAAAACATTCCTAGCTCTTTAGGGTCTACCTCACCAGTTACTGTTCACAGAACTTGGAACACAGTTATTCTTCATAAGTCTATAGAACAAACAAACGCAAGTAACTCCAGCGAATGAAGTATTAAATTTTGTGGCTGACCATTGCTTCTTCTATTGTCTCTGCTGTGATTTCTCTCTCACTTCTCACTTCCTTTACACTGTCTGATCTCACTGGGACACTTCTCTCTCATGTCAGATCATGCAGTGATTTCAGTAGGTTCTTCTTATCTCACACCAGGCTCACTGCCTCCAAAACCATGGATATCAGTTGCCTACAATGCAGAGCGCATTCTGTGTGCCTTTGGTGTGCTGTTCTCTGTACTCTGTCAATGGCCTAAGGACAGTTTCAAGGTTTCCTATTCCAATAAAGAACTCGACCCCAGCTCTGTTGGGGTCTTAAGAGATAATTGCTTCACTGTTATCTCAGAAGTCACACCTGGTCATATTGCCCATATTGGCCTTTCCTTGTCCAGATGGTCCATCTGGTCTCTAAGCTACACAGAGCCCCCTGGATTCTGTCTTGCTCTCACAGGTCTGAGGTTAGTTGCAAAAAAGTATAGATTCTACCACTATGCAGCTACAAGTCAAAAGTTGCTTGATTTCCATGTAAGTCCTTAAATCTGAAATTATATGAAAGATTCTGTATGTATAGAAATTATCCTTTTTTTTCCCCCTGGGGAAGAGGTTTGTAATTTTTATCTGATTCATCAAGATACCACAACAGGGGATGGCCAAATAATTTCTCACCTGGACTGGAGCACCATGGACAGTGAAGGAGGGATAACAGGAATTGAGTTGTGACACGTGTTAACCTGACCTGGGCAGGCAAACAAGGATGCATATTGTTCTAACCCCCAAAGTTTACCCTCACTTCCTCTTCTGAATAGAGTTCTCTTCTCTCAGAGTAGAGCAGAGCAAGGAGAAACATAGCTGTGCTTAACAGTCAATGCTATACTTAGGTTCAAAACTGCTACTATAATAGTAGGCACAGAATTGTTGGTTTTCTTTTCAGCCCCTTAATTCTTAGGTTTATAAAACCTATCTTTCAATGTCTCAAGTCAGCAAATATTTACTGACTGTTTCATTACATGCTTTGTCCTAGGTGTTCATGCTAAAGCCAGTGAACACAATAGATCAAAAGCATTGCATTTTGATCTGCATTCATGGGATTTACACTCTATCAGAGATGAATAGTTTATTTAAAAATAAAAATAACCCAGAAAAAATCATAAATCAAAAAGACATATGCACGCCAATGTTCACTGCAGCACCATATACAATAGGCGGGACATGGAAACAACTTATATGTCCATCAACAAATAAACGAATAAAGAAGATGTGGTACATATGGAATATTATCAACCGTGAAAGGGAACAAAATCCAGTCATCAAAATCCAGTCCATCATGGATGGACCTAGAGACTATTGTACAGAGTGAAGTAAGTCAGAAAGAGAAAAACAAATACTGTATATTAACACATATATATGGAATTTTTTTTAAAATGGTGTAAATGATCTTATCGCAAAGTAGAAATAGAGACAAGTGTGTGAATACCAAGAGTGAATGGGGGTGGGATGAACTGGGAGATGGGGACTGACATATACACACTATAGAAACTATATATATAAACTATTAATAGGGAACTGGTGAGAGCCTACTGTAGAGGACCGGGAACTCTACTCAATATTTGTGACCTAAATATTCACCGAGCTAAGTGAATACAGCTATATCCATACAGCAGTATGCACTTAGCTGTATCATAGAGACTAACACAACACTGTAAAGTAACGATACTCCAATGAAAATTAATAAAGACAAAAAATAAAAACACAAATGCACAATATTAATATGACAGAAGGAAAAGAAATGCTTTGGAGAAAACTCAAGTGAGGTAAGAAATGGTGCTAGTGAGGTTATGGGGGAAGTAAGGATAAGTAGCATTTGATAAAAAATAGTTTAAAAGGATATATTCTGTCAAATTAGACTGCAATTTTTTAAGAAAATAAAGTTTACTTTAAGAGAATAAAAATTAGAAATTGTTTAGTTCAACAGGTCATGAATATCTTTAAATTACTGGTAAATTCAGAATCTATCACAAATATTTGATAGCAAGTGAATTAAGCAAGTATTTACACATGAAAATTTTTTTACTTTAAATACAAAAAATCTGAAGAAGATGTTCAAATTGAATGACAGTAATGTAATAAAATAATCTATACATTAAAGAGTCATAATCTAAAGCAGTGCATAACTCTGGCATGGTGATTCGATTACATGCTGGTGATTCAATTACATACTGACCTCCTTATTGAGTTTGGTGCTGGTATCTCTGGAAACCACATCGTTCAAACACATAGAAATATGTAGTATACTTTGCTTCAGAGTAGGAAGTTGTCTTTTTAGAGACAAAAAGACAATAAAACAAAGCGTCTACAAATAGAGGGCATACATTTCAAACATAGACAAATGTCCACATTCTTATAAGTGGTAGACAAATAGTTGCTGCTCAGTGAATACTTTTAGCTATGAGCCTTTTAAGAAGTTATAATCATGTTCACCTTCTAAATCACTGCACTAATTTCACAGATGAAAGACAGGTACATGGTTATATACAGAGGCTTTAGACAAGATGCTGCCTAACGAACACATTAGTCAGTAATATGTTGGTTCATTTAATAGCATCACAGAGCCATTCCCAAAGCAGTATTTTACCAGGGATGCTCCTGAACAGCAAGGTATATAGTACCCAGCTTCTTAAAGTAAAATGTTATTAGTAGTTAATTGGAAATTTCAGTTTCAATATAAATAGCTAGTAACATCATTTTGTCTATAATATAAACAGCCTAATCTGTTGAGTTTTTCACTGTTTTTAACCTGTAGAAGACCTCAGCCATTTATGAAGGGATGTGTGTCTTTATACAGGGGAGGTAGTGCTGGGTAGGTAATTAAGACTTCCCTCCTCTGGACTCTCATTGGACTTCAGTATCAAAGCATATTTCACCCATGTTCAATCATTATTTACTTTTACTTTTCACTATTAGATCACTAAATTCCTCACAAACAAGGTGCATTTTTATTTATTCCTGCATTACCAGTGTGGAATTCACAATAGCATCTCAACGTACTTTTGTGGAACAAATACTACATGAATCAGTTGGGTGAAGAAGTAAGCAAGGGTTTAACATTCCCCAGATACAGAAACAACTGAGCACAGACTTTGATTTTTCTTTCTGGATAAGGATTTACTGACAACTTGCTACACCTAGTTTGGCTCAAAAACCTGGAGGATCCCAAATATAAATAACTTTTTCGAAATAAGGCTTAAGGAGGATAACGCCATGTCTGCTCAACATTCATTTACATATATAACCCTGCTCTTTCTTCCCAAAAAATCCCTAATTTTGTAAAGGTGTCCTCTCTCCCCTCTAAGCCAGTTGTGTTGGCCACATTTCCTCTTGCTTGTTAATAATCTGGGCAACGACTATGTTACAATGGATATAAGGGGAAGTCCATCAGGTGGTTTCTGGGAAAATCTCATTAGTCTCATAAATAAAAGCAAAGAAAGTCAGCTGCTTTGTGTGCCTATGGATGATGCTGAATTTGGGTATCATTCCTGAAATTGCTGCAGCCCTGTTGTAACTAGAGAAACTAAGAACCAAAGAACAGAGCCAAGAGAACTGAAGAAAATCTGTGCCAGAGCCCTAATCAATTAAGCCTGGATTCTCTTGCTTTTTTAGTGTCTTAATATTTTTAAATGGAATATAATAGCTTTACAATGTTCTGTTAGTTTTTGCTGTACAGCAAAGTGAATCAGCTATACTTAGACATGTATTTCTTCTTTTTTGGGTTTCCTTCCCATTCAGGTCACCACAAAGCGCTGAGGTCCACTGTGCTGTACAGTAGGTTCTCACTAGCTGTCTATTTTATACATATTAGTGTACATATGTTAATTCCAATCTCCAAATGCCAAGTGCCACATCCCACCCGTCTTCCACCTCGGTATCCATACATTTGTTCTCTATGTCTGTGTCTCTGTTTCTGCTTTGCAAACAACTTTCATCTACACCATTTTTCTAGATTCCACATAAATGTATCAATATGACATTTCTCCTGACATCACTCTGTATGACAGTCTCTAGGTCCATCCACATCTCTGCAAATGGAATAATTACATTCCTTTTTATGGCTGAGTAATATTCCATTGTATATTTATATGCCACATCTTCTTTATCCAATCCTCTGTTGCTTCCATATTTTGGGTACTGTAAACAGTGGTGCAGTAAACCCTGGGGTGCATGTATCTTCTTGATTTATGGTTTTTCTCCTGATATATGCACAGGCATGGGATACCTGGTAGCTCTATTTTTCATTTTTTAAGGAACCTCCATACCGTTCTCCATATTGGCTATACCAATCTACATTCCTACCAACAGTGTAAGAAGGTTCCCTTTTCTCCATACAATTTCTAGCATCTATTGTTTGTAGATTTTTTTGATGACCATATTGACTGGTTTTAGGAGAAATTCACTGTAGTTTTGATTAGCATCTCTGATATTTTTAACCATATATGATTAAATTATAAAAGATGATACAACATTCCATGGAAAAATTTTTTTATACATGATATTCTAGACAGATATAAACCAATATTAGCTGTGATTATCTTCAGGGGAAAAATGGACTATGAAGAAACTATCTTCAGTTTATACTCTTTTATATTACTGTTATGAAACCAGAAGATGGAAACGGCTCTGAAATTTAACCTTAAGCTGAAATTTAAGCTGAATTTAAACTTAAGCTGAATATTGCATGCAATGGAGGGCACCACTTTTTCCTAGTTTTATTGAGATATAATTGATAAATATCATGGTATAAGTTTAAGGTGTATAGCATAATGATTTGACTTACAAATATTGTACAATGATCACCAAATAATTTTAGATAGCATTCATCATCTTATGTAGATAAAATGAAAAGAGAATACAAAAAAAAGAAAAAAAACATTTTTCCTTGAGATAAAAACTCTTAAGATTTAATCTCTTAACATTTTTCTTATATATCATATAGCAGTGTTAACCATGATGTACATTAGTCACCATGATGTACATTACATCCCTAGTACTTACTTAGAACTGGAAGCTTGTAATTTTGACCCTTCCTCCAATTTCCCTCTTCTCCACCTCTGATAACCACAAAGCTGATCTCTTTTCCTGAGTTTCCTTTTGTTGTTGTTGTTTCAGATTCCACAAATAAGTGAGATCATACAGTACTTGTCTTTCTCTGTTGGACTTAGCTAATACCCTGAAGGCCCGTCCATGTTGTCCCAAATGGCAGAATCTCCTCGTTTTTATAGCTAAACAGTATTCCACTGTACACAGGTAACACAATTTCTTTATCCGTTCATCCATCAATGGTTGTTTCCACTGTCGTGGTTATCATAATGCTGCTCTGAAAATGGGGGGTGCAGATATCTTTCCTCATTAATGTTTTCATTTCCTTTGGCTATATTCCCCAAACTGCTGGATCATATGGTAGTTCTATTTTTCATTTTTGAGGATCCTCTATACTGTTTCCCACAGCGGCTCTACTAGTTTACAATCCCACCAAGAGGACAGGATTCCCTTTGCTCTGCAACCTCATCAGCATTTGTTATCTTTTGTCTTTTTGATGATGACCATTTTAAAAGGTAGGAGATGATATCTCAGGGTGGGTTTGACTTGCATTTCACTAATGACTAGTGGTGATAAGCATCTTTTCACATATCTGTTTGCCCTTCACACATCTTTGGGAAAATGTCTATTCAGTTCTTTTGTCTATTTTTGATTGCATTATTTGGGGTTCTGCTATTGCTATTTGTTATTTTGGAATTGCATAAGCTTGTTATATATTTTGGACATTAACCCCTTATCACATACTGTGGTTTGCATAATATGGTTTCGCATCCCATATGCTGCCTTTTCGTTTTGTTAATTGTTTCTTTTGCAGTGCAGAAGCTTTTTAGTTTGTTGGAGTCCCACTTGTTTATTTTTTATTTTGCTGCTTGTGCTTTACGTGTCACTAATGACTTTCAGCAATACCAATATATAAAATTTATTGATTCCTTACCATAGTTCAGAAGGCATCTTCCTGACACAAAAATAAAATTGTGAGTGTGGTTATTATTTTTCTTTATCGAAAAGGAGCCCTGTTCAGTCTTTTGTCTCTTCAGAGGCAGATTTCTACTGCACTGAGAATATTTAAAAGTATAATCACAGTTTCATATCCTAATTGTTTGAGTCTGTGTTTTAAGGAGACTTAGAATGTAGAGCAGTAACATATTCGAAATGATGAACAATATCAAGTGTTTAAGTAAACTTCATTTTTCTATCCAGTGAATCATTAGCCCAATCATCTGAGTAACTTACTTTTAATAACGTGCAGAACTTATTATTAAATGTTAGAACACCATCTATCTTATATGAACTATAAGCAAGACGTGGCAATGCTTCCTTTTTCCTTCACACTACTCCAAGTCACTTTAATGAAGAGAAAGCAAACTGAAAAATAATCAGTATGAAAATAAAACTCAACCAGGGTAGATACAACATTAATTATTAATTTTTGGTCCTTGGCCTACATGCCCAAGAGCATGAACAAATAAGTCTTTTAGATATAGTGAACATGTACCAAAATCTACTTAAATACAAAAGAAATATTGAGCACCACTTTTGGAATGACAAATAAATACTAAAAACTCTTTAGAGAATAAAGTCTTTTGAATTTAAAATGTGTGTGAACCTATTAATTCCTATGTGTGTGTGCATGTATATATACACACACATAGGATAGACTGACATTAATATTGATAGCTTTGCAGGAAAGCCAGGCTCCTACGGAACCAAATCACACTTTTCAGTCCTTATTCAACTAGGTATCTCTGATTCTCATCTCATCTTGCAAACAACATCTTACTCAAACTGTGTTTCCATGATGTAGAAGGGCAAATAGGGGCACCTCAAGGCCATCTGCATCCTAATACACACAAACTATGAATATATACCGTTGCTAGCTTTGAAGATGAAAGAGGGGCCACCACCCAAGAATAGAAGCTAGAAAAGGTAATGAAGTATAATAGATTCCTCCTTAGAGCTATCATAATTAATGCCGTCCTGCTGACACCTTGATTTAGCCCACTGAGACTAATTTTCAGAATTCTTATCTGAAGAACCGGAAGATAATTAGTTCATGGTGTTCTAATCCATCAGGCTTGGAGCATAATTTGTTAACAACAACCAGAGAAACTAATATATATGTGGCTTCTGTAGCTATTTTCTCTTGGCTTTCCCCTTATCGTCCCGGCTCTTTCTAGCCAGAGCTTTCTATGGGATGCTCCTCCTCTTGTTCCCACTGGTTTAGTATTGATATCTCCTTAGGCTCTCCCACTGCTCCCCTCTTATTACATGAATACTCCAAAGTAAAGAGCTAAAAAGCATAGACTTCAGACTCCAATTGAGATTAATTTGTATCCTAGTTCACTTACTAAATAAGTAATCTTTTCAGATAATGTGGTTTTCCATTTTACAGAAATTCCATTTTGTTACTTGAATCATTTTTATATGTTGATTTTTGAATTCTTTTGTTGACAGTAAACATACTTTCCTTGATTGCACTGAATATAGCCTTAATAGCTGCTTTAAATCTTCATCTGCTAAGACTGTCCCTCTGTAGTTCTTGGTAATCATTTACCTTGAGATGGGGTCACATTTGATTGTTTCCTAAGCAATTGTGAATTGTGTCCTGTCCTTTTATATTGTTGCGGTTCTACTATACACCGCCGAAGAACACTGATGTATTTGTTTTAACGAGCAATCCACTTGGTAGGACTCAAACTGCAAACTGCAAAATGCTTGGTGGCAGTGCAGATCTCAGAGCAGTAATAACGTTAGCAGTGGTAACTGAATTGACATCTGTCCCCCATATAGATGGTTAAGCATCAGCCAGAGACCCGGGCAGAGTTTATGCACAAAATGTGGGTCTCCCTCTCTCTGGATTTCTCTTTTCTAGAACTACTCCTTGACTTTCAAAAGGCCCTGAATTTTGTCTTCGGAGAGACTGTGCTTGTTCTTTCAAAGTTTTAGCGACCACAATCTTCAGGCTAAAAACCTTAAAAATGTAAAACCGATCGGCCCCAATTCTATTTTCCAAGGCTGGCTTCTCTCCAGAATCTTCCTGCTTTTGTTAAACTCTCTGGAGCCCTCAGGCAATTGCTGTTTGCTTTGCTTTTATTATTTGGACCAAATATTTGGTCTGGAGAAGACATTTGCATCCCAAAGCAAATACAATAACAATAAGATATGGGCTATAATAAGATATGGGCTTCTCAGGTAGCGCTACTGGTAAAGAAATAGCCTCCCCATGCAGGAGACATAAGAGAGGTGGGTTCAATACCTGGTTCTTGAAGATCCCCTGGAGGAGGGCATGGCTACAGTCCATGGGCTCACAGAGAGTCGGACATGACTGAAGCGCCTTAGCATGCATGCACAGCACGGCTGTAGTGTGCTTCCTATGTGCTATGAATGTTCTCTACACTTCATACTGACTTATTGGATCCTCACAACAATATAATGGGAGGACACTATTATTTGCCCCCACTTTACAGATGAGAAAACAAAGGTACAGAAAGTTTAAGCAGTTTTCCAAAGATTACCAGTTTCTCTATAATCTGTATGCCTAATCACTATGGAATATAGCACACATCTTGAACTTCAACTTCTGCTCTTGCATTTATATAAAATGATCTTAAATGCAATTACTCACCTGAAATTATTACTTCATTGTTTGATAAACGTATTTTTTAAAAATTGATTCATGGTGCTTTAATGTTTATAAAATGTATTTTAAAAAACGACACCTCATTTACCAGTTAATTTAAATGGCTACTTCATGATGCATTTTGAATACTTTCAGAATACATGCTTCTAAAAAAGCAGAGGTTTTGTTAAGAGAGTGGCACAATTGTATTAATAATACTCCCTATTCTATAACTTCATTTTTCATAAAAACTGAAAGTGTCACAGTCTGATATATCTCTCTATTGATAACTAAGTCTATTGATAACTGTGGCATTTTGTAACTTTAATTACAAGATTATATAATTTAGAAATATGAAACACTCAGGATTTCATATAAAATAATAAACTATTTCAGTAAATTTAAACATAAAAATCACATTAAGAATATCCCTGAACATGTTATGTATAGTCCTCTGGGCAAGTACCAGTTTCTAATAGAATTCAAAGAACAGCATAATGAGATTAAATTGTTCCCTGGAGAAAAAATTTAAGTGACTTTTATATTAATAGCTTTAATATTATTTCCATTTGTCTTAGAAATGATGTAGTAATAGAAAGTCCAAAGAAAATTCAAAAGAATGCCAAGTTCCCCAAACTCAATCCCTTCCTTCTGCTAATACAATAATATCTACTCTTCTATGATAACACACATCATACAGCACTATAATTGTCCTTCTATTCTTGCATTAGACTGTGAATCCATTGATGGCAAAACTCACTTATTATTCATCTTTCTACCCACAGAGGTTTATAAAGCATATCTTCTAAATATTCAAAGTTTGCATTAAATATATGAATGATTAGAACTGACTTATTCATACTAAGCAATATTTATAATTACATTGTAATTTTATAGATATTTAAAGCATCATTTGTAATTTAAATTATAGGAAACTACCAAAAAAAACCCTACCAATTACCTATAGTAATGAGGAAAATACGACATGAATGAATGATACTAATCAGAACCATTTAAATTAAAAATTTTAATCTACTTCCCCCAAAAAGCAGGATATAACGGACAAATACTGGTTTAATTTTAGTTTTTGTTTCTTGGTTCAAGCTACTAATAGTCTAACAATAAGGCACCAATAGACAAGCGGCTACAAGCAAAAGTCAGAAGGGAAAGGACCCTACAATTCTCCTGCTGCTGCTGCTTCAGTTGTGTCTGACTCTGTGCAACCCCACAGATGGCAGCCCCCATCCCTGGGATACTTCAGGCAAGAGTACTGGAGTGGGTTGCCAGTGCCTTCTCCTACAATTCTCCTAGAAACAGCTAAACCAAAAGATAGAAAGGACAGTCAATGTTATTTTTGTATATACCCTCCTAAACACTAATACGAGTAAGTCACTTAATATATTCATGATGTTAAAACAAAAGCAATGCATTGTCAGCAAGTGAAACTATTAAAAATAGTATGTGAAAAAAAATCAATAAATTTCACAGATTGTAAAACAGAAGCCCTTTCCACTATACTGTCTCACTTCTCAATTCATATCTGTGCTTCTATGAAACAGAATCCTAAGTTAAACTAGATATTACAAAAATAAACTTAAATGGAGAAAGAGTTCATTGAAAATGCTTCTGAATTAAGGTATAATGAAACAAATGGCCAAAAGCATAGGATCATCTACATTATTAAACTTTATTAACTAGAACACACACAAAAATGAGCAAATATTATCACTGACATATATTATAATGTCAAAATCATAAAAAATCATCAGATTTAGTGATTATTAAATGATAGTATATAAAGCATATTTAGCATCCATTTAACAGTGGCTGTTTTTATTGTTTTATTTATTCCTTTTCTCATACCTGTATATGCCTTTGATTGAACTGCTACTAATCCCTGACTGCATTTTCCCTGGCCTTGGCAGTTTGCTTCTCTGCAACCGTGGCTCTTTCAGGAATCCCTTCCCCCTCCCTCCAGTTTCCCAGCCAGTGATCCTGCCAGTTTGATGATGGCACAGTTAGGTTAAAATATAGTCAGTGATACTTATTTGTGTGTGTGATCTAGTTAATAAGATTTAATAATTTAGATGGTCCTATGCTTTTGGCCATTTGTTTCATTATACCTGAATTAATTCAGAAGCATTTTCAATGAACGTTTTCTCCATTCAATTTTATTTTGTAATGTCTAATTTAATTTAGGTCTCCATTTCACAGAAGCACAGATATAAAGTGAGAAATGACATGGCATAATAGAAAGGGCTTTGGTTTTACAATCTGTGAAATTTACTGATATTTCTTTTTTTTAAATACTATTTTTCACTAAATTTGATGACTGGGGCTTCCCAGATGGCACTAGTAGTAAAGAACCTGCCTGCCAATGCAGGAGATGTAAGAGATGCAGGTTCCATCCCAGGGTGGGAGAAGGGCATGGCAACCCACTCCAGTATTCTTGCCTGGAGAATCCCATGGACAGAAGAGCCTGGCGGGCTACAGTCCATGGGTTCACATGGAGTCGGACACGACTGAAACGACTCAGCACGCACAGACCTGATGATAAAGACTGACCTTTCTTAAAGCCACAGAGTGAATATGTGGCACAATGTATTCTTAACCAGTTCTCAAATTCTAGAAAACCTAGCTTTTAGCCCAGATATGGATGTGAGAGTTGGACTGTGAAGAAGGCTGAGTGCCGAAGAACTGATGCTTTTGAACTGTGGTGTTGGAGGAGACTCTTGAGAGTCCCTTGGACTGCAAGGAGTCAAACCAGTCCATTCTGAAGGAGATCAGCCCTGGGATTTCTTTGGAAGGAATGATGCTGAAGCTGAAACTCCGGTACTTTGGCCACCTCATGCGAAGAGTTGACTCATTGGAAAAGACTCTGATGCTGGGAGGGATTGGGGGCAGGAGGAGAAGGGGACGACAGAGGATGAGATGGCTGGATGGCATCACTGACTGGATGGACGTGAGTTTGAGTGAACTCCGGGAGTTGGTGATGGACAGGGAGGCCTGGCGTGCTGCGATTCATGGGGTTGCAAAGAGTCGGACACGACTGAGCGACTGATCTGATCTGATCTGATCTGATATCAACAATATGCAAAATAAATCTGAAGAATGAGAGGAGATAGACAGAAGTAGATACAGAAGCAGACTAGTGATCTAGAGCCACCTAAAACCTAGGGGGCAGGGAACAAAAAATTAACAGAAGCAAGGAAGTGCATATACAGAGGATACAAGAAAATTTGGCCAAAAGGGATGGGCATTGATCCTGCGGTCATTTTCTCCTTGTATTTATTTGTATTGTCTCCACTCTCAGGATTTTAAAGGCCCTGTGAGCAGCTATTCATATAAAGCTAAAAAGCTCTTGGCCTGTTTTCTACTGGTATGCTTTAAATAAGAAAAAAAGCTGAATTATGTTCAATGGAATTACATACTGATCTGGAATTACATATAATTAAACTGATCTGGATCAGTTTAATCATACTTTTTTTAAAAAGCAGATATTTTAGAAAACCTCTTTTAATAAAATATTTCAGAAGGCTTCTTATGCCACTTATACTACTAGTTCTGTCTTCCCTGATGGCTCAGCTAGTCAAGAATCTGCCTACAATGCGGGAGGACCTGAGTTCGATCCCCGAGTTGGGAAGATCACCTGGAGAAGGGGACATCTACCCACTCCAGTATTCTGGCCTGGAGAATTCCACGGACTCTATAAAATCCATGGGGTCACAAAGAGTCAGACACGACTGAGCGACTTTCACTTTCGTTTTGTGTTCTAGTTATTTTACTAATAAGCCACAATAATCAATTCTGTGGAATCAAAGCTTCATTAAATTAAGTAATATTTTTCCTGTTTCATCTTACACATCTGTTTTTGTTATCAATAACCTTCATGATGTGTGTGACACAAATGATGTTGGGGATTTCCCATTAAATTTCCTGCAACTTTATAAAAACCAAGCATTTACTTGGTGGGACCTAAGAATACAAGGCAAATGGTGCTTAACCACAAAAAAGAAAAGGCATGGTTCTAAGTGAAGTTTTTTTTCATTATCATCAAGTGTGTTTGTATTGCTATGTGGATAATAAATAGTATCAGTATTATTAACAGCATTGAATTACATAAGGAAGTTTAGAATTTTTTTTAAAAAAAACAAGGCTTCTTAAAGTTGATCATAAGAGAGTGGGGGAATTAAGTAATACACAAGATTCTTTATGATACACTCTTTAACGTGTAGGGAGAGAAACAATTTCTAGCACTGACATATATACACTGCTACTGCTAAGTCACTTCAGTCATGTCCGACTCTCTGCGACCCCATAGACAGCAGCCCACCAGGCTCCCCCGTCCCTGGGATTCTCCAGGCAAGAACACTGGAGTGGGTTGCCATTTCCTTCTCCAATGCATGAAAGTGAAAAGTGAAAGTGAAGTCGCTCAGTCGTGTCCGACCCTCAGAGACCCCATGGACTGCAGCCTTCCAGGCTCCTCCATCCATGGGATTTTCCAGGCAAGAGTACTGGAGTGGGGTGCCAACACTACCATGTGTAAAACAGATAGCTGCTGTATAGCACAGGGAGTTCCATGAGACCTAGAGGGGTAGGATGAGGGTGCGGTGGGCACAGGGAAGTGCGAGGGAGGCTCAAGGAGGGCACATATGTATACCTAGAGCTGATTCATATTGTTGTACAGCAGAAACTCACACAACACTGGAAAGCAATCACATTCCAATTAAAAAAATAAAGCAGATGCTCAAAAAATTAAAAAATAAACATATCACAAAAAAGAAATGATTTCAAGAAAATTAGCATCTCCTTGCTGACATACTTCATCCAAGACAAAGTGGATCTTTCTTTATAAGCAAATCTACTGCATATAACTTATTGTTAGAAATGACAGTTTGTTTGCCAAAAGTATTTGCTACTGATTCCCATGAGTTTAAAGAAGACACATGAGGGGCTAGTAAAGAGGGTATGGATATCTATGGAGTCCAAAGACTTGACTCCTATGAGTGCCAGCAGCATCCACTGACGACATGTAATCAGATACGATCTTTCGCTGTTTCCACCATTATGATGAAGATGGTTGTTAGGTGGCAAACTAGCTCTCCTAGTGAATAACCTCAGCCCCAAGTCCCTGCTGCTGCTGCTGCTAAGTCGCTTCAGTCGTGTCTGACTCTGTGCAACCCCATAGATGGCAGCCCACCAGGCTCCCCCATCCCTGGGATTCTCCAGGCAAAAACACTGGAGTGGCCTGCCATTTCCTTCTCCAATGCATGAAAGTGAAAAGTGAAAGTGAAGTCGCTCAGTCGTGTCCGACTCTTAGTGACCCCATGGACGGCAGCCTACCAGGCTTGTCCGCCCATGGGATTTTCCAGGCAAGAGTACTGGAGTGGGGTGCCATTGTTCCCTAATTCTGACCAGCCCATGACTCCTCCAGAATACCCCCAAATTGCTCAGACTAACCCCCAAATCTTGCCAGAATCTTGACTCAATCATTCCAGCTGAGTTCCACTCTGAATAATTGATGCCTGTGCCAAACTAGTTATGAAATATTTTGAATATCACTCTTACATCTCCTGCATTGGCAGGCAGGTTCTTTACCACTAGCACCATCTGGGTAGCCTGAACATCACTCCCAGGTACAATCAAAACTCTCTTATAGTCTAAGAAAGCATTTTCTTTCCCCCAAATATAATATCTTCTGAGTCACTGGACAGTGGTTCTTCCTAGTGTGAAAGTGAGATTTGGCTCAATGAAATATTTTCCTTTTCTGAAGCTGTTTTTTCTCAATTTTCATTTAAGAATGAATGTCTAATGGTAGCTACACGGGGCTTTATAAATGATTTTCCACATATCACATAAATTATCATGTTATCTCTGACAGAAGCTTTCTAGAGGAGAACAACTCAAAATTAAGCTAAATAAATATATTTGGGGGGCAGAAATTCTAACTAATGAGTATCTTCAATAAGTCAAAAAATAGTATTTTCAACACGTTCTATATACACAGATAATTTGAGAGCTTGCCTAATCCATTCCCCAGATTCTGGGGAGATAAAACCTCTTATCAAGAGTTTAAATTTAGAAAAAGCAGCTTAGCAACCTGAAAATTTTATGGTAATTTTATCATAAGTTGGTATCTACAAAGATAAGTGAAATGACAATACATGCTTTTCTAGATGCTCATGCAAAAGGAAAAGAATTTTCCTTCATAAAGACAGATTGGAATTTCAAAGCAGATATGCCTCAGTGAGTGGAGAAGGCAATGGCACCCAACTCCAGTACTCTTGCCTGGAAAATCCCATGATCGGAGGAGCCTGGTAGGCTGCCGTCCATGGGGTCGCTGAGAGTCGGACACGACTGAGAGGCTTCACTTCCACTTTTCACTTTCATGCATTGGAGAAGGAAATGGCAACCCACTCCAGTGTTCTTGCCTGGAGAATCCCAGGGACAGGGGAGCCTGGTAGGCTGCCATCTATGGGGTCACACAGAGTTGGACACGACTGAAGCAACTTAGCAGCAGCAGCAGCAGCAGCATGCCTCAGTGAGGTTTAAAACCCAAGAGGGGTTGGTTATCCAGGTAGAAACAAAACTAGTTGAATTGAGAAAGGCTTTAATTCAACCCTACTCCAAAAGCACTGCATTAATATAAAGAAAAACAATTTTTTAAACTTCATGTAGTTTAATAGTGTAATTTCAAACTGTTGTAACCAAAAATGTACTTGAAAAATTAAATATGCATAACATAGTTGGATCTTTTAAAAAATAAGCTGTTACTCTAATATCAAAGAAAAATCACTAAAGTGTCTCTTCCATATATACATACATGTGATATAGTATTAACATTTTAAATTAATTTAAAATTAATGCACAAGGCAATTAAAGTCCTACCTGTGTGATACTAAAATTTAAAAAACTACAAGGCTAATGAAAATATATCACATCAGAATTTATCATTCATTTTCTGTTAAATGGTTTATTATCATTTTTTAATCTCTTTACGTATCCAAACCACAGCAATGATTAACAACAAAAACAGCAACACATGGACCAATAATCGCAAATAAATATGTTCAGTTCATTCCTGGAAATAGTATAGTTTATTAAAATATATACTGCAGTAATTACAGCAACAAGCAAACACATACATAGGAAACAAAAATTTGACCAACACCCTCCTGCTTAACTCTAAAATTTAATGAATTAGCTAAGAATGGGTAGTAGCCCAGAATCACTCAACATAGAATGGAACATAATTTAAATTACCAAATAAGCTTTCAAAGAAAAATGTCTGCATTTGGCAACAGAATAAAAATCTCAATTTTCAGAAGAAAATGATTAGCTATTTGCAAAATTACAACTGATTAAAGCTGTAACACCATAATTTCGTTACTTCAAATATATGAGTGCCATGAAATTTTACTTGCCATAAAGAAGCTTAGAACATAGTCACATGGTTAGAGGCATTTGAGAAGGAAAGAAAGTTAATGACAGCCATGCATAAAGCAATTAATTGAAAGAGTCAAAATAACAGCTCTGAAAATGTAAGAAATGCTCAAAGAAAGAGATTCTGCTTTAACTACTGAAATAAGCATGAGGTTCAAGGACACAGATTACCCTATGGATGGGTTTGTTGTTGTTGTTGTTTGTTTGTTTTTTTTTTTAGTTATTTAAAACATCACCAGATCTCCTGGATAAAGCAGAAAGGCAAACTTAAGAAAATCAGAACTAAACAGCATTGACTTATTTCAGTCAAAAGAACATCTCCAAAACCTGTGAAGAAATCATTTATATAATAGCTGAGTTCTTTAAAATACTGCCAGCCTACATAAATTAAGTACTTGCCCCTTCAGACTTTTCCACAGTGTTAGCCAGCATCTCCTGCAGGGCCCGGACAGACAAGGACTGCTCCAGCACGAAGGTGCAGATGGAGAGGTCTGGAGGGACATTCTGTGAGGAAAGAGGGAAAGCCACCATCACCATCACCATCACCATCACAATCATCTTCAGTTCATCCAGACCCAAACTTACCTTGTGATACTTCAGCTTCTTTCACAGAAAGAGAGAATACTTGTAAGTTCTCTGACATGAGCTCCCAAATCATCCAAATATACTCTCTACACCACTCACACTTAAACCGTGTTTTAACTAGTGGATAACTACAGCTACCATTTACTGAGTGCCTACTCTAATTAGGCACTGCACTCAAAGCTTTATCAATAACACTCATGGTCATCTACAATAACATTACTGGGTGGATAAGAAACTAGAGAAGTTATGTTACTTTTCCAAGTCACTATTACTAGATTTTTCAAGCTGGGACCAAAAAGCCAGATTTCTCTCTCAAGCATTCATTTCTAATTTATCAAGTAGCTTGTTGATAAAAACTAAAAGGACTTCATTCAGTAGTGAAGTTCAGTTCAGTCCAGTCGCTCAGTCGTGTCCAACTCTTCACGACCCCATGAATTGCAGCACACCAGGCCTCCCTGTCCATCACCAACTCCCGGAGTTCACTCAGACTCACGTCCATCAAGTCAATGATGCCATCCAGCCATCTCATCCTCTGTCGTCCCCTTCTCCTCCTGCCCCCAATCCCTCCCAGCATCACAGTCTTTTCCAATGAGTCAGCTCTTCGCATTAGGTGGCCAAAGTATTGAAGTTTCAGCTTTAGCATCAGTCCTTCCAATGAGCAAATATAAAAATGAATTGGTATAAAATATTCATTTACATAGGCTTGTTTTTATCCACAAACAATTACACTGTCTTACTCAAGTTGGATATCGTATCTAGCTTCTAACTTTGTATACAATAGTTTGACTTTTATTTGGTGTGTATGTATTGCTTTATTTGATCAATCCTTTTTTTCTATGTCCTTCCATAAACTTCCACTTCAATCAAGTAATAACCCCATAAATTCTGAAAATCCCAAAAAGTAACTACCAAGGAGACAAACGAAACAGGGTGGGAAGTGACTGCCAAGTTAGACAGTACTATCCCAATCAGGAACAAATATGTTATCAATCATGCATGCTTTTGTTTTAGATAAGCAGGATCCAGTAGGCAATGCAGCTGTTCAATTAAGATGTTCAAGCTAGCATTTTCTTAATAGAAGAACATTATAAATACATTAAACACAAAACACAAGCAAGAATATGTCTTCCTAAAAAGAATATTAGGAGGATAAATTGATAACCTGATTCAGTGCCTCAATATTACAATATTACAATTTAGTGTTGAAGTATTTATTAAATTGAATCACTACCAATAAAAATATCCTTATCAGCAGAGAATGATGCTTTCAGGTTTCAAGGAAAGATTAAGTACTAGGGTTCTAGGAGTTTAAATTATTTTATGGAAAAAAGAAACATAATCACTAGGTTTCCTCATACCCCACAAGCCTTCTTGGCACCCATGTTTTGTTTTTGAATAAACTTTTCTGAATTCCTCTACCCTTTATCACATGTTTCTGTGCGCCTCCCTTCCAGCCCAACTTTCTTTCATTTCTCCTCAGACTATCTCGGATGGTAGTCAAAAGAATCTCTCAAATCTGGGTGCAGCCACTGCTTTTATACTCCACAGTAATTGAAAGAAGTTTTCCTTACTGAGGTATGGGGAAGTCATTCTGGTTTATACAACATTTGTCTTGCACTTTATTTTAACCAGAACAGCTTGTCTTATGGTCTACCAAACAGGCATTGTACATCTGCTTTAACCATTTTTAAAAACTGCATTTACCAGATTGCTTAGATAAGGATAAATGTCCATTTGGAAGACAGAGATAAATGTCCCCACTTCCTACATTCCTAATGCTAGTACTCCTTCAGTGATGAGCTTTGGGGCCCAGACACCAAGGTTCACGCTGATTTGCTACGTTTGAGCTAATCATTCTCTTTAGAAACCTAGAAGGGGTGTATCCCCTGTCATCATATTTGGTGTTCGTCTTTTGTTCTGAGAAGATATAAAACTGTGGTTCAGGCATTCAAAATGGGGCTAGTTGGCCACTGTGGATGTGGTTTTAGACACATTCCTGTATTACGGAGGACCTGAATTTTCTGAACGGTATCAGATTCAGGATGCCACCAGTCATGGTCAAAACAAGATCTATTAGTAGCTGCCAGCTGCACCTTTACAGTCTCATGGTCTCCTCATGTAACTATTCAACCATTTCAGCCCTTAACCAATCCTGGTTTAACATGCATCCTTACCTTCTGCCAATCCAATTATAACTGACAAACTTATGTAACTCTGTGGGTTTTGCCTATATAAGCCTCCCCTACTTTGTAGTCTAGCAGAAGACAGTTCAGATGCTCCTTGAATCTATGGCTTCCAAGCTATAGTCGTCAGTGTGACTCAACTACAACTCTTATCTACTTCTATTATGGACTGTTTACTGATTATTTCCATTGACAGCAGTCAGCTAGACAAGGGCTTTCCAAAAATCCTCAGATGAAAGACTGGAAGCTAGGAAACAGACTCTCTTCCACCCTGAAATTCAGGATAAGGTCTTTTAAATTTAATATTCTCAGTTATAACTATATTAATAACAAATTATCACACTAAAACAAATGCTACTGGAAAAAACTGATTGTTTAATCCATTCATATCCACTTAAACTCTGAAAGTTTGGAAGTTACATTTTGACAAATAGCACTGATAGAGAACTATGTTAAGAAATGGTGTGCGGGTGAACTAATGTCTCAAAAAAAAAAAAAAAGTCTTGATTTGCAGTGGTGTAAATAAAATACTGTGGTATAAATACTCCAATGATGGCTGATTTCAAAGTATCAAAGTTTACTAATCAGCTCACATTAAATATGTAATAATCAGCTCTCAGAAATCTATAAGAGCCATTGCCAACTTACCACTGAACTGATTTCAGACACATATTCATGAATTACTTTAGCATCAGTATAATAGTTAAAAGACTGGATTCTATAAACAGACAACCAAAGCTAAAATCTAGGCCTTACTACTTAAGAGCTCTTAACTTTTATAATCTTTACTTTCCTTCCCTGAGAAATGGGATAGTAATTATATCATCCTCATAGGGATGCTGTGAAAAAATAAATGAGATGATCTAAGCAAAGACCTTATCGTAGTGTTAACACCGTAACAAGACACAAAATAAGTGAGCTACTGTCATTAGTTTTGCATACTGTCATTTCTCCCCATTTATGGCGTTTATGAAGCACCACTCATTTCTTAAAATTGGTTCTTAAGTGAACTCTACTTTAGAGAAACAGTGTTTGAAAACACAAAGTATTAACTATGCACCTGTTCATAACACCTAAAGTGTTCCGGTATTTTCAAGAAAAGGCACTTTCTGGTCATATTGAAGAGTTTACATATTGGGTATATTTAAATTGTTTCCTGTTTCACTTTAATCAAAATGTTAAAGTATGAATCACTGAAATATCTTACATTTATTTTAAAGAAACTTGAAAATCACATGAATTTGAAATGAAATAATCCTGCCAACCAAATTCATATTTTTAGACTGGCATGCTCATAACAGATAGCGAGAGTTAACAGGAATAAATGAACAGATAATCAGCAAAGGAAGTTCTCTCACACAAACTCTAGGCTTTTCTTGCTTTGGAGCTCTTTCTCTCCCTCTCTCCCTCTCTCTCCCCCGCCGCCTCCCCGCCGCCCACAACTCCCCACAAAACACACAAGGGTAACAGAAAGGCTGAGCAGTGTAGAAACAAAAAATGTTTACCCCTTACAGGAAAATCTTGAACAATACAAATGAGAGCTTTGCACTGTTATCTGTTTCTTTTGCTCTGAAGAAAAATGGTCTGGTTGTTTTAGGCAAAAGAATCATTACCAAAACTTGTATACTTTTTAAAGTAAACTACTAAAAATATTCCTTCATTTAGATGTATATTCTTCAAATAACCCTGAAATTTTTAAATCATACTATCAGCCATGAAATTAAAAGACGCTTACTCCTTGGAAGGAAAGTTATGACCAACCTACATGGCATGTTCAAAAGCAGAGACATTACTTTGCCAACAAAGGTTCGTCTAGTCAAGGCTATGGTTTTTCCAGTGGTCATGTATGGATGTGAGAGTTGGACTGTGAAGAAGGCTGAGCACCGAAGAATGGATGCTTTTGAACTGCGGTGTTGAAGACTCTTGAGAGTCCCTTGGACTGCAAGGAGATCCAACCAGTCCATTCTGAAGGAGATCAGCCCTGGGATTTCTTTGGAAGGAATGATGCTGAAGCTGAAACTCCAGTACTTTGGCCACCTCATGCGAAGAGTTGACTCATTGGAAAAGACCCGGATGCTGGGAGGGATTGGGGGCAGGAGGAGAAGGGGATGACAGAGGATGAGATGGCTGGATGGCATCACTGACTCGATGGACGTGAGTTTGAGTGAACTCCGGGAGTTGGTGACGGACAGGGAGGCCTGGTGTGCTGCGATTCATGGGGTTGCAAAGAGTTGGACACGACTGAGTGAATGAACTGAACTGAACTGAACTGATAGCATTTATATTAAGACCTTTTACCACTTCCCCAAAATGAAGTTGTCAGAGGAAAATAAACGGTCTCATCCATGAATTAAACACCAACTAAATGGCCCCAAATCAAAATGACTCCTAACATCAAGCATAAGAGATAAAGTAAAACAGTCAATATATCTGTACTGGGAACTTCAATTCACAAGCATTTGCAAGTCACCATCTTTTCTTTAGTTTTTTTTTTTTTCCCCTCAAGTCTAATTACTGCGAAAATTAATTTTTAGAACTTCAGTTTTAAAGAACTTTACTTGCCCTTTCAATGAGTATGCTCCCAAATCATAAAATAAATCCTTATGCAATATATGCTTTACCTTCTAGGTGCTTCAAAACAGACCACATGGGAACATGAAAGAGAACTACCACTCAATCTGTACACCTACCTGCCTCTTAAGCATTACACTTATTTGTCATACAAAATTAAACCAGAGAAAAGTATATACTTCAGTCTGTCTTAATGTCGATCTAGGCTGCCCAGAACCCAAAGCAGACAGACAGTAGGTTCATAATGCTTTTCATATAGAGACAAGATCAATTTAATCAGGATAGGAGTTCTTTGGCAAAAGTAACAAACAAGCAAGCAGCATGGCTGTGTACCTTTTATTCTTTTTAAAACACAAACTGGTCCCCATTCTCCTCCACCTGACAAATACGACATGATCTTACGGGACAAAAACAATTTCCAAGAATAACCACAACAGAGCATCTGGCTTTGTTGGCACTGGAGAGTGAATGTAAAATCAATTAGGTTTTTAACTGAGGTATACATCAAACCATCTGGCATCCATGGATATATCTGCCTAACTCATGTACAAGCCTATTGAAACATGTCACTGCCTTGACTTAACTGTAAGCAATAATTTGGGACTAAATAAGCCACTGTAGGGGGCTTCCCAGGTAGCTCAGCAGGTAAAGAATCTGCCTGCAATGCAGCAGACACAGGAAACACAGGTTCTATCCCTGGGTCAGGAAGATCTCCTGGAGAAGAGAATGGCAACCCACTCTAGTATTCTTGCTTGGAGAACCCCATGGTCAAAGGAACCTGGCAGGATACAGTTCACAGAGTCTCAGAGAGTTGGACATGACCAAAGCAACTGAGCACAGACCACTACAGACTACCTCTCTTGTTATCACCATGTAAAAATTGCATACTAACAAACCACTCCATTTAAAGACGTTGATTCCTTTGCTTATATTTTCTTCCTTAGTGTGAAATATCCAGCTCCAGGTATCCATCAATGGAAAACAATAAAATCAAATATAAAAGCATTTTTGGTGAAAATTCAAATACTGAATTTTTTTTTTTAATTCTCACTTTCTAAACTTAATTGTTCATAAACTCCCTTCTACATAGGAATTGGATGAGGTTTTGGATGTTTATCTTTTCAAGCCTTTTTCTACACATTTACATACAAATGCATGTTCACATACAAGTATATAGACTGGGGACTTTCTCAGTGCCCCATTGTTGAGAATCTGCCTTGCAGTACAGGAGGTACAGGTTCGATTCCTGGTTGGGGATTGAAGATCCCACATGTTGTGGAGCAACTGAGCCAAGACCAAAACTCTGAGACCACATGCTACAACTTAACAGCCCACATGCCCTAACTAGAGTTCATGCACCACAAGAAAGCTCCCTTATAATGCAACAAAGATCCCATATGGTGTAACTTAGAAACTAGTAACTGATGCAGCCAAATAAACAATGTTTTTTAAAAAAAATAAAATTCTTAAAGAGATGGGAATATCAGATCACCTTTGTGCTTCCTGTGAAACCCATATGCAGGTCAAGAAACAACAGTTAGAACCAGACATGGAACAATGGACTGGTTCCAAGTTGGGAAAAGAGTACGTCAAGGCTGTATATTGTACATCAATAAGCATGTACCATGCTTATGTAACTTATATGCAGAGGACATCATGTGAAATGCCAAGCTGGATGGAGCACAGCTGGAATCAAGATTGTAGGAAGAAATATCAATAAATTTAGACAGGCAGATGACACCACTCTTATGGCAGAAAGCAGAGAGGAATTAAAGAGTCTCATGAAGAAGATGAAAGAGGAGATTGAAAAAAGTTGGCTTAAAATTCAGCATTCAAAAAATGAAGATCATGGCATTTGGTCCCATCACTTCATGGCAAATGGATGGGGAAACAATGCAAACAGTGACACACTTTATTTTATTGGGCTCCAAAATCAATGTGGATGGTGACTGCAGCCATGAAATTAAAAGATGCTTGCTCCCTTTAAGAAAAGCAATGACAAATCTAGAGAGCAAATTAAAAAGTAGAGATATTACTTTGCCAACAGAAGTCTGTCTGGTCACAGCTATGGTTTTTCCCGTAATCATGTATGGATGAGATAGTTGGGCCATAAGGAAGGCTGAGTGCCAAAGAATTGATGCTTTCGAACTGTGGTGCTGTATAAGACTCTTGAGAATTCTCTTGGGCAGCAAGGAGATCAAACCAGTCAATCCTAAAGGAAATCAACCCTGAATATTCATTGGAAGGACTGATGCTGAATTTCCAGTACTTGGGCTACCTGATGTGAAGACTCGACTCACTAGAAAAGACCTTGATGATGGGAAAGACTGAAGGCAGGAGAGGGGGATGAGAAAGGATGAGATGGTTGGATGGCATCACTGACTCAATGGACATGAGTTTGAGCAAACTCCAGGAGGGAAGCCTGGACTGCTGCAGTCCACGGGGTTGCAAACAGTCAAGACACGACTGAGCAACTGAAAAACAAAGACTGGCTTTACCCATTAATGGGCTCACTTTATGTCAATTACATATTTTAACTTACTAATATGTATTGAAGATCACTGTTAATAGATCTCTATTTACTTCATTCTTCATGACCCCTAAAGAATCTAGATAAACCGTATTCCTCCTGAAGACGGGATCAAAGACTGGTTCAAGTTTAATACCATGCAACATTGTTATTCAACTTGGATCTTCACCCTCCCACCCTGCACCACCAGCCTAAAACAGTGACTTACAAAAGAAAGTGCTCAATGTTAGATGAGTTGACCTCAAGCTACGATTTTACCTCTTTCTGGAAAATTATGCAAATGTCTAGACAGGAACACAGTAGTTACAGCCCTAATGGCAGATCTTTACTTTGGGTTTTTGTTTTTTTTCATAATCTTAGGATTCTAATATGAAAACAAGCAAATTTACCTTTCTGTGTCACACAATTAACTGAAGTCATGCACCAAATAACCTTCAGAGTAATACAGAGATATATCAAAATGTATTTTGAAAATTAATGAGGTATTAAATTTTGATAGTTTAATAGCATAAGGAAACAGGCAGGGCACCATACCAAAGAACATGGGATTCTGACTCAATGCATAACCAGGCAAAGGACTCTAGGTAAATCAGCCTGAGTTTCCCCATCCCTAAGTGGCAATATACTCAACTATGCTTCAAAGAACAGTTCTGAAGCAAATAAGAAAATCAATGCACTGCAAACAGAAAAATGTCGATAAAATCATTTTCTCAGCCTAATTAAAAATGTATCTCACAATGGAAACTCAGAAACACAGAGATATAAATTAAGACAAAAGTTGATCTTCTACCAAGAAATGTGAAGACAGTGTTCTCTGGAGTGGAACAGATGGTCTGAAGTTGACGCAGGTTTGTTTTTTCTCAGCCACCCATCTGCTGAGTGGCCTTTGGCAAGACACAATAACCACTGAGGCCAACTTGTCCACGAACTATGGAGATATCAAATTTCTCTAAAAAACAGAGTTGTCATTGCTCTTGTTTAAGTTTCTATCTGAAGACAAGAACCAAGCAAAATTACATCCACCATATGGGGCAAAATATCCTCTAAAATGTTTACATATCCCACAGTTCCAATATAATTGTGGTGCTGTATTCCACTGACTTATTAATACATGGAATACTGTAGAAAAGAAATATCAAATTGGATATAAGGAAAATCTTAGTTCACATTTTCTGCTTTATGTTTTCATAAATCACAACATTTCCCCAGACTAGGAAAGTGAATATCACCAGACGTTCACACATTCCATAGGAGTCCATAGTTCTGGGCAGTTTTCCTTGTCATATTCTTTTTCTCTTCATCATTTTGCACCAAACATTAACAGAAGATTTCCTTAAAGAAGGATATATGTACCCTGTTTCAATCACAGGATAAATTCTTTCTGAGATCAGCTTTTTCAAAGACAAGGTTAAATGTGACAGTAAGAGATAAAACTAATATGTCTGGGTTTCCACAGGTCTCAAGGCTTTGGATCCCTTCAGAAAAGCTCAAGTCATTCTAAGTGGCATTGTTAAGAACACTGGTCCACAGGGGAAAGGCTCTATTAGCAGGTAAAGCAGGTTAACTGACAGTACACCACCAGGATAAAGAGTCACAGCCAGCAAATTTAGCAGTTAACTATGAAACTCCCTAGTGAATTAATAGGGGTCCATATGATTTGCTCAGTGTTCATATTTTCTCCTTGGCATACATCTTTTGTAATATAATCTTATTAAACATAATATTAAGTAGATATGTCAGTCTACCTTATTTTTCTAATTATTTTAACATGCAGCTGACTCAAATATGACAGTGCAAATCTAGAGATATCCTAGTTTGACATTCTACCCTGCACGACTTCTTTTGTATATTGTAACAGGAATGTTGTATTAGGTCAATCATGTTCACATGTATCTTTTTATTTTTTAAATTATGGAAGTATGATAACACATTTTCAGGAGATTTGGAAAATACAGAACAAAGTTACACATAGTTTTACTATATATTACAATTATTTTTTTAATAGATAAATTAAGATTTTTGGAGTTTCAATATTAAACTCTCAAAAATTAATAGAATGAATAGACAAAAAAGTAGAAGGATATAATAGACCTGAAAAGCACTATGAACCTATTCAGCACAATTAAGATTTATATAATTTTCACACAACAGCAGGATATAAATTCTAAGTTCCCATAGACTACAAACCAGGAGACACTGGAACTATAACCAGAGATATAAAACAAGATGCAAAAATTTCAGGTCTGAGGGTATTGAAATCATACAGTCTGTTCTCTTATCACGGCTATTCACATGTATCTTAAGTAGAAGTCACTGTTGGTGAGAACCACATATAAGGCATTTTGAAAGCAAGACATTCAAAGAGAAACTGAGGAAAGACTTCTACTATGAATTAAGCCTCAAAATGACATGCAAGAGTCTATTAAAATTCACATGTGCTACTAATGATTCATTGGATACGGCCTCCTGCTTTCAAACACTGATAAGTCAACCCTATATCTGTCACAAGCTCAATAAAAACTTAATAAACCAACTCTCCACACTCTAGATAATGGCCCACTTATCTAATTTACATGTAAAGCACATAACTTCCAGTCATATATGTCAATGATGTTCCATGAAGTTGGGCTCAAATTTGAGAAATCTGATGTTAAAAAGCTATGGAGCTTCACCATTAAATTCAGAGTTTAGAGCTGAGTAACCAGCTAAATAAATGGATGAATAAAGAAACCACAAAAACAAATCAATCAGTGGAAGTACCCACAGATTACTTTGGAGCAATGTTTCAGTCTATTCAAGAGTCTTTTTTAAAGAATTAGTGAAATACATACATGTTTATTACACATGTATACAATAAATAATTGGCAGAGTCATGATATCAAGTATACAAAAATAATTATGGCAGAAATAACATATGTCCTAAGTATTTGTCAGATATCAGAGTCTGTGACATCTCAGCCTTGCTCCCTGCAAGAACCCAGTATGCCACAAACAATGATCAAACTTGGCAGATTCCCCCACCGAGAATTTCCAATGATCCATAGAGATGTTCCTGTGGAGATTTGCAAAAAAAAAAAAAAAAGAGAGAGAGAGATTTGGGTAGAACCTATTCATTAGCTCATTTCCTGAAATATTTGGGAAAAAAATAATTTTTACTGTAACCTGACCAACCTAATCATCTGACATATGACCTCTGTCACAAAATCCATACCGCCTTATCTCAAAATCTGCTTAAAGAATAGGGAACAACTCACACTACCTTGTGGCTAAGGGCAATCAACAGGTTCTAATTTAGCTAGAGCACTAAAAAAATCCAAAGGAGGGTGGGAAGTGAAAACAATAATCATGGCTTCCACATCAAGTTATGCAGGTGATGAGATGATGTCTTCAAATTTAATTAACAATGTAATACAGTGCAAATTTATTCAGGCATAACCATACAGCCATCTCACTCTTTGCAGCCATCTCATTCTGTGAAAGTGTGCTGGATAATTTCATCTAAATTAATTTAAAATGGCAAGGGCTAACTTAATTACTCAGCATCAGTCTGAACAAATTAAACTGGAATCATGTCAGTAATATCACTCGAAATCTCAAAACCGAAACTCCAAGCAGACTCAGATGGAGACAGTCAACGCCTCGGAATTCCTACCAGGAACTCCACTTGCACGGATTTTCTACATAGCTTTAAGAACGTAGGAAATAGCCATGTAGACACAATTATGTAAATAATAACGGCTATATAACTTGTCAAGTGCCCTCTGTGTGCTAAGTCCTAAATCTCATCAAAACTCTACAAGTATTACTATCACTTCGGAATTGAGTAAATGGTGACTCAGAAAATTAAATGACTTGATTTAAACTAGAAACTATTAAGAGGCATATTTCCTTAGCCCAAAACCCATATATCACATTGTCCCCGTCAAGGTACCCTAATTACCAGCTTTTTTTGTTGTTTTCATTTTGTTTTCCTGTACATTTGTCATAACAGTTTTATTATCGATAAATCAAACCTCAATGTAACAGTGCAAACACCCTAGAAGAACCCACACACAGAATTAAAGCCACAAATACCCCCAAACTCTAAGACTTTGGCTTAAGGGACAGTTCCTAAGTTCATTACCCAGTATGAGCTTCTTGGGAAAGTACTAGCAAAAGCAAAAGTGTAAGGCATTAAAATAGTGATCCTCCTTAGGTGATGCCCTGTGGGTATATCTGGATAAAGGGATTATTCCTTTGTTGCCTGAAGATATGAGGCATTATGTCAACCGGTGATGTAATACTTTCTGATTGAAAAATCTTGACAAGAGAGAGGTATATAGTACAGTTAAAAAACAAGTAGATACTTCAGCTGTGTTTGTGATACCTAACCTGAAATAATGTTAGGTGATCTGGACATACTCAAGAGCCCTATTAATCCATGTAATTTACAAACATGTAGCTTAAGATAAAAGGATACCAATACAATTTGAGTAATCAAAAATTCCATTCCCCCCAGCACATAATTTAGACCAGAAGTGGGCTACTGGTAACACAAATAATACTTTAAGAATGATAACTACAGCAGCTGTGTATATGATGTATGAAAGCTGACTTATGACACTTTCTACTGACACTTTCTATGTTCAAGGATCAAATTGGGAAAGATAAAAAGATTTATAAGCTACATTTTTTAAATCATCCTCACTCAGCTGTAAGGAGAAATTCTCGTAATTTCTTTTAAAAATGTAGGCAAAAGTATAACCTATACTTACTGAGAGAAAAAATATTCAAGAGAAGTGGTCAGTGAGTGTCCCCAGACGCTGGAGTTAGCAGATAAAGACTTCAAAGAAAACTTTAAACATAAATATATTTAAAGTCTGGAGAAGAAAATGACAACCCACTCCAGTATTCCTGCCTGGTGGACTACAGTCCAAGGAGTCACAAAGAGTTGGACACAACTTAGCGACTAAGCAGTAACATATTTAAAGAACTGAAAGAAAAAAAAATGTTTAAAGAAATAAAGTATGATAATAATGAATCAATGAATAGAAATGTTCAATAAAGACATATTAATTATACAAATAGGAATAAATGGAAATTCTATATTTGAGTATAATAACTTAAATGACAAATATATTAGAGGGGTCCAGCATCAGATTTAAAATAAAAGGAAAAAGTGAACTTCAGTGAACTTAAAGATCATTCAACAAAAATTATTCAATTGGAAGTATACAGTGGGAAAAAACAATTAAGCCTCAAAACCCTATGGAATAATATCAATGTAAATGTAATGGATTCCCAGAAGAATAGGAAAGAAATAAAAGAAAAGAAAATATATTTGAATAAATAAAAGCCAAAAGCTGCCAAAATTTAATGAAAAACATTCATACTGCTGAAAGTCAAAGAGAAAAACAAAAAGGAAATATTTAAAGCAGCAAGACAAAAAATTACTCATCACAATATGATTAATTGCTGACTTCTCATTTGAATCCAGAAAGAACAGACGGCAGTTGATGACTTATTCAAAGAATTGAAAGAAAATAGTTGTCAACCCAAAATTCAATATAGAGCTAAACAATTTTTCACACATTAATTAAAATGAAGACATTCCAAGATAAAAAATGATGGAGAATTTATTGCTACCACAGTTGCCTTACAAGAATGTCCACTCTCACCACTTTCATTCATAATAATACTGAAAGTCCTAACCAAAGCAAGAAGGAAAGAAAAATAAAAGGCACTCAAGCTGAAAAGAAAAAGCAAAACTCTTTCTATAAGATGACCTAATATTATACATCAAAAACCCTAAAATGCACATCAAAACTCTTCTAATAAAGAGAAAGATAGTCTAGGCTCAAAGATTGGAAGAAGTATCTTATAAAAATACTTACACTACCTAAAGCAATCTCCAGGTTCAATACAAGCACTGTCAAAATTCATCCATTTTTCACACAAATAGAACAAACAATCCTAAAGCTTATATGTAACCACAAAAGGTCTCAAATAGCCAAGGTTATCCTGAAAAAGAAGAAAGCTGAAGGCTTCATGCTTCCTAAATTTAAAGTACATTACAAAGTTATAGTAATCAAAACATGAAAAAGACACATAGACCAATAAAACATTACAGAAATCCAGAAATAAATCCATGCACATGTAGTCAATTCATCTACAGCACTGAAGCCAAGAATACAAAATAGGGAAAGGATAACCTCTTCAATAAGTCGTGCTAAGAAAATTGTATGGTCACGTGTAAAAGAATGAAACTGAACCACTATTTTACTCACCACACATAAAACTCAACTCAGTTCTAATGAGGTGGACGAAACTAGAGCCTATTATACAGAGTGAAGTAAGTCAGAAAGAAAAACACCAATACAGTATACTAACGCATATATATGGAATTTAGAAAGATGGTAATGATAACCCTGTATACGAGACAGCAAAAGAGACACAGATGTATTGAACAGTCTTTTGGACTCTGTGGGAGAGGGCGAGGGCAGGATGATATGGGAGAATGGCATTGAAACATGTAAAAGATCATATGTGAAACGAATTGCCAGTCCAGGTTTGATGCATGATACAGGGTGCTCGGGGGCACTGGGATGACCCAGAGGGATGGGATGGGGAGGGATGTGGAAGGGGAGTTCAGGATGGGGAACACATGTACACTCATGGCGGATTCAAGTCAATGTATGGCAAAACCAATTCAATATTGTAAAGTAAAATAAATTAATTAATTAATTTTTAAAAAAGAGGAAAAAAATAAATAAAATGAAAAAAAAATCAACTCAAGACCATTTAAAGACCTGGAGGTAAGACCTGAAGGTGTAATACTCCTAGAAGACTATGGGGGCAGGGGGGCTCCTTGACATTAACCTTGGCAATATATATTTTTTTTTAATTTGACACCAAAAGCAAAGGCAATAACTAAATAAGTGGTACTACATCAAAGCAAAAAGCTTCTACACAGTAAATAAAAACACCAACAAAAAGAAAAGGTAAATCATATCTCTGGCAAGGAATAAGTACCCAAAATGTAAAATGAATGTATAGAACTCAATAGCAAACAACCTGGTTTAAAAACTGGCAGATAGAGTGAACAGACATTTTCCCAAAGAACACAAACAAATGGTCAACAGGTATAAGAAAATGTGTTCTACCTCACTAATTATCAGGAAAATGCAAATCAAAACCACAATGAGATATTACCTCACACCGGTTAAAATGGTTATTATAAAAAATAAGATAAGAAATAACAAGCACTCAGCTGGACATAGAGGAAAGGAAACACTTTAACACTCTTGTAGGAACTTAAATTGGTGTAACTACTATGGAAAACAGTATAAAGAAAAATTAAAAATAAATCTACCATATGATCCATTAATTCTACTTCTGGATACAGATCTAAAATCTTCAAAGAGATTTCTGCAGTCCTATGTTCACTGCAACATTTTTTAAAATAGCCAAGATAAGGGAACAATCTAAGTGTCTATCAATGAATAAACGGTAAATGGAGAAAGATGTGAAATATATATATATACACATATATATACACAAATACATATATACATATATATATATATGTATTTATACACACACACATACACACACACACCAACCATGGAGAATTATTCAGCCATGAGAAAGAAGAGAATAATGCCATTTATGACAATATGGAGTTTGAGGTTGTTGTGCTAAATGAGACATCAGACAAAGAAAAATAGTATATGATATGAATGTTTTAAAAACCCAGAGACTCAGAAACAAGAGACTACAATGGTGATTACCAGGGGAAAAGAGGAAATACTTGTAAAGGGTACAAACTTCCAGTTTAAGGTGAGTAAATTCTGAGGATCTAATCTACAGCACAGCAATTCCAGTTAATAAAACTATATTATATACCTTAAAGTTGCTAAGAGAGAAAGTGTTAAATGTTCTCATAAAAAAAGAAAAGTAATTATGTGAGGTAATGCATTTATATATATGTACATATATAATAAATAGACATATATATGATAACAGTACAAAGTGAATGAAGCTATGTGGAGTAAGGTTTCTATATTTTGCTGGGATTAAATTAGTATTAATCTGAAGCAGACTTGGAAGTTACAATGATGAAGTAAAATAAGGCATATTATAATCCCTACAGTAAGTATTAAGAGCACAGCTGAAAAGATATAAACTTAAAAAAAAAAAGTTTTAAAATGCCACACTAACTATTAACAAAAGAAAAATCAGAAACAGAGGAACAACAACAAAGGAGGCATATTTAAAAAAAAGTCAGGTGTGAATCCAACCATCTCCTGTTTATTTTAAAAAGAAAATGTATTATATAGAATGGAATATTATTCAGTCTTTGATGTATGGCAAAACCAATACAATATTGTAAAGTAATTAGCTTCCAATTAAATAAATTAATATTTAAAAAAATAAAAAGAAATGCTAACATTCAATGACAACATCAATGAACCTGGAATTATGCTGAGTGAAATAAACTGGATTTAGAAAGACAAATACTGTATAATCTCACTTATATGTGGAATCAAAAACAGTCAAAGTCATAAAAGAAGTGGAATGATTGTTGCTAAGGGGTGGGAGTTAGAGGAAAAGGAGAGATGTTGGGCAAGGAGTACAAAGTTGCAGTTATCCAAAATGAATGATTCTGCAGATCTAATGCACAGCACAGTAATAGTTCATAATACTAGATTGCACACTTGAAATTTACTAAGATAGTAAATCTTAAATGCTCTCAGCACCTAAAAAGCAATTGTAACATGTGAGTTATGGATATGTTAACTAGCCTGATTGTTGTAACATTTCACATGTATATATGAAAACATCACTTTTATACCTCAAATATCTATACTGTTTGTCAATTACAACCTCAGTAAAGCTGGGGGTAAGGGAATCTCATTGTCTAATAAATTAAGACCTATCTTCCCTATCTGGTATTCATGCTCTGGACCCAACCTAATTTTCCAGCCTACACTAAATGCTTACTGCTGCTGCTGCTAAGTCGCTTCAGTAGTGTTGGACTCTGTGCAACCCCATAGACGGCCTCCCACCAGGCTCCCCCGTCCCTGGGATTCTCCAGGCAAGAACACTGGAGTGGGTTGCCATTTCCTTCTCCAATGCATGAAAGTGAAAAGTGAAAGTGAAGTCGCTCAGTCATGTCCGACTCTTCGCGACCCCATGGACTGCAGCCTACCAGGCTCCTCCGTCCATGAGAGTTTCCAAGCAAGAGTACTGGAGTGGGGTGCCATTGCCTTCTCTGAAATGCTTACTACAATACAGTAAATTAGATAATTCTCTATTTTTCATAAATACATCTAATTTTCCTATCTTTGGCCTTTGTCCAATTTCTACTCATCATTCAACTCCAACCTCAACTACAATCCCATCCATGAAGCATCTCCTGATGACCCAAATTGCCACGTATTATACCTATTTGTATACAACATATCGTTCATGCTACTTTGTAACTTAATAAGACTGTGTTACCCTCCATAACACCTTACTTCTTATGTGCTTTGTTGAATATTCTTAATAGTCTTAAAGAGATGGGAATACCAGGCCACATTACCTGCCTCTTGAGAAATCCATACACAGGTGAAGAAGCAACAGTCAGAACCAAACATGGAACAACGAACTGGTTTGAAATTGATAAAGGAATACATCAAGGTTGTATGCGGTCATCCTGTCTATTTAACTTATATGCAGAGTACATCAGGCAAAATGCCCAGCTGGATGAGGCACAAGCTGGAAACAAGATTGCTGGGAGAAATATCAATAACCTCGGATAGGCAGACGACACCATCTTCATGGCAGAAGGCGAAACTAAAGAGCCTCTGGATGAAGGTGAAAGAGGAGAGTGAAAAAGTTGGCTTAAAATTCAACATTCAAAAAATGAAGATCATGGCATCTGGTCTCAGCACTTCATGGCAAATAAATGGGGAAAGTATGGAAACAGTGACAGACTATTGTCTTGGGGTCCAAAATTAATGCAGATGGTGACTGCAGCTATGTAATTAAAAGATGCTTGCTCCTTGGAAGAAAGCTATGACAAAGCATATTCTCTAGCATACCTAGACAGTGTATTAAACAACAGAGACATTACTTTGCGAACAAAGGTCTGTCTAGCTATGGTTTTTCCAGTAGTCATGTATGGATGTGAGAGTTGGACCATAAAGAAGGCTGAGTGCTGAAGAATTGATGCTTTCGAACTGTGGTGTTGGAGAAGACTCCTGAAAGTCCCTGGGACTTTCAGTCAATTCTAAAGGAAATCAACACTGAATATTCATTGGAAGGATTGATGCTGAAGCTCCAATACTTTGGCCACCTGATGTGAAGAGCAGACTGACTGGAAAAGACCCTGATGCTGGAAGAGATTGAGGGCAGGAGGAGAAGGGGGCGACAGAGGATGAGATGGTTGGATGCTATCATCGACTCAACGGACATGAGTTTGAGCAAACTCCAGGAGACAGTGAAGGACAGGGAAGCCTGGCATGCTGCAGCCCATGGAATCAAAGAGTCAGACAAGATGGAGCAACTGAACAATGAATAGCGCTGCCTGTGCCTCATGTAAATGTCTACTGAAGAAAAACAATTCTGTGACATAGTACATCTACCATCTCACTGCAAACAGAAAACATTTTTGTATATAAGTGAAAAAATATTTGTATATAAGCCCTAGGAATATTTTAAAATTACTTTTTAAATATTGACTGATAAGTTTTAAATAATGAAGGGCATGAGTTTTCAATAATACAAGTATGATGCTTCAAAGATAAACATATGTTAAAATAATGTAAAAACTAACATTTTGATATTATGATGACCTAAAAATTCGAATTTATGTTGACTGGAAAAAATGTCTTCATAGGATTGAATACTAAGCAATCAGAAATATCTATACAGAATTTAATTTCATTATTTCAGAATCCTTTATTATAGGAAATGAAATAAAATTGATACATATCCAATCCATTCACATGCAAGTTACTGACCTGAAAGATTCATTGGCTTTTTACAGGAATAAATTCTTTACTAATAAAAATTACAGGCTTGTAAATCTTTTATTTGGCAAGTACCATAATAGACTTGAAGGTCTGATGCCAGATCTAATCCCAGTAAAGAGACTTAATGATAAAATCACCTCATCAAAATAACCATCCATCTATTTCCTACAAGCTAATCCCAGTTTACATTAATTTCATCCACATTAACCACAGCTTATGTTTATACCCATAAGCGGTTAAAGAATGAATGACCTACTTAAATGTTGGTGTCTGCTGAAATGCATCTTTGTTAGACTGATCTCATTTCCTGCAGAAACCAATTTCACTTTCTTTATGACAGAGCACCAGATCATAATGATAAGTGAAAAGCAAGCAACATCTAGTACCACGGAATCCAGGAAAACCTTCATCTCTGTTCAACAAAACATTCCCTTCTTTAAGCATTAAATCACCCAAACTTTTACAGGTTATACCTGTAACACTAAACAACTTACACAATTCACATTGAATTGATATACACTCAATAAAGGGCCGGAGAAGGCAGTGTCACCCCACTCCAGTGTTCTTGCCTGGAGAATCCCAGGGACAGGGGAGCCTGGTGGGCTGCCGTCTATAGGGTCACACAGAGTCGGACACGACTGAAGCGACAGCAGCAGCAGCAGCAATAAAGGGCTTCCCCAGTACCTCAGTGGTTAAAGAATCCCCTGCAATGAAGGAGCCGCAGGAGATGCAGGTTCAATCCTTGAGTTGGAAAGATCCCCTGGAGGAGGACATGCAACCCACTCCAGTATTCTTGCCTGGAGAATCTGATGGGCAGTATTCTCCCCTGGAGAATCGCATGGAAAGAGGAGCCTGGCAGGCTACAGTCCATGAGGTCACACAGAGATGGACACTACAGAAGTGACTCAGCACAAACACATGTACACATCTTCAATAAAACTAGCAATTAATTTGTCATAGTATACTCAAATTCAGATTAGCAGTCTGACCACCTGTAAGGCTAGTATCACATTTTACCTATATAACTTTAAACCTCTAGCTAGAAACAGGTTTTTAAAGGATAGTATAAAAATTCAACTTCTTAAAGCTTTATTTTCAAGGATGCCTAATTGCGATGTGCAAATCTTTCATACATGTTATAAAAGATTAAAAATTAAAATTGTATTATGTAAAGTTTAAAAATAAAATTTAAAAAATAAATAAAAATTAAAATTAATAACACAAATAGCATTTTCTATAGCACAAATCTGTTTTATTATAATTGCAATAGAATACATTATTTTTTGCTTGGGTTATGAATAAAATATCACTAAATATGTTTCCTTATTTTTAAAATCTTAAGACTGAAATTCTGTGAAATAATAATATGAAAGGCTGGCTTTCAAGTTCAGTTTCTCCCAATAATTTGTTTTAATGGCTTTCAAAACAGGAAAAACATGCACAGATCCAAATGAAAAAGGATTTCTGTTTTTCATTCTAATCCACCAATTATAAAAGGATTTTTGTTGAAATTTAGCTAGTAACTCTCCATATTCCCCGTCGTCAACCAGTTCTTAAACTAACTACACATTTTTTTATATTTTTAACAAAAGTATTCAAATTTTACTTTACCTTATTTAAACAATTAGAAAATTTTACATTCATATTTTTTAAAGTCTGCTTATGTCAAAGCTTATATACCTGACAGATTTAGATAATTTTCAGCACATACTGATGCAATGTAAAAACATATTCAAATATCCATTTTCAAAATGTTCTCTCCATGATAAGATTACTTAGAAAGCAGGTACTTTTTCATTGTAAAAATGTCATCTTCACCTTGGAAATATCTCCAAGGGAACTATGTCATGAAAAGCTCCTGATTATGTCACTGCAATTCTGGAACAGTTAAATTTTTGTAAAAATAAACATTAAAATGAAGTAAATTCAAATTAAATACTTTGCCACAAAATTACAAGAAGACTGTCCATAGTATAAATATAGTATAAACAGTATAAATGAGATGTGCACATCTCATTTTAAAGAATCGTGAAGAATTTATATTGTAGCTCCAACTTCTTTGCTGTAATAGTGTGCCTACGAAACCAAGTATGAATCAATTCCATGTAAGGATTCTGTGAATTTAATTCTGTGAATTTACCCAAGATTCTCGATATACCCAAGATTTGCCCAAGTGTTTTCCCCCCAAAATGTGACATTTTGTCTTTTACTATTAAAGAAGACAAAATAAGAAGCTGCTAAATATTTTTAAGGGATATTTGAAGTCATGAAACTCAAACTTCATGTTCTAAATATTTAGTTCTTAAATATCTTACTGCAATGATGACATACTCTCATTACCTTATATTAAAGGAACAACTGATCCACAGAGTAAGATTTGCAATTAACAATAATGTAAATCCCTACATATCCCCTGATAGATTTAAATGGTTTGAGCCATTTTCCTTTCAGATCTAATTACTGTCATTGTTTTGCTCTCATAACACAGCTAGCAAAGAGTTTATGGAAATAAAAATATCAGCTATTCTATTTTTTTTCATTTGTACTTAACATTACTAGCATAGTTTTCAATTTGTGTCTCTCTGCAGAATACCTTAATGCCAGTTGAGCACTTTTCAAGCTAATTTAAGCACAACTAAAAGATTTATAATAATGATGGTAAGAATAACACTCATCTAGTGCCTATACTTACCCTTTCTTTAAGCACTTGATATTTATTAACTCAATTCATCTATAAAGGTATATAAGATAGATATCTAATAAACTAAATTAATGTTACGTTATGAGATAATGTATCAAACAAATCTTAACTGTGGGACACCCACTCATCTCCAGGATACCTTGCATTCATTAAGCAACAAATGATGATGATATGAAACCAAATGTCATTGAGACCAACAGAGGGAGAAACAAATTGTGTCATAATTATTAGTGAAATTTCATTGTTTTCTTTCCTGTTTTTGGCTAAAAATAGTATTAAAAATGTTACATTATCTTTCCACACTCCATTGAATTGCCATATCTAACCCCTAGAGGCAACACTTTAGATTGGAGTCTACCACAAGAAATATTAGGAGTCTACTATTCTGTTATTTTGTAGACTACAATAGAATAATAATACTGGGCAGACAGTACAGTTAAACTGAAAGGTCATACTTAAGATAACTACTAAAAACTTAAAAATAACTTACACACATATATATATTATATAGTAATAAAGTGTATTTAGTACTGGGAATAATAATTTCCATGATCTGTGTAAATATCACAGAAATGGAATAGACTCTGGTTAAAGCACTGGATATATCAGGAGTCATGAAATTTGATAGAACACTAACAAATAAGGAACAAATTTCAAAGGAGTTTAATAAATAAGACACATGAAAAACTTCAATAAGCAAATAAACCAACAAATATACAAAGAGGATAAAATCATATTGAAGGTATTATGACAGTAATTTCAGATTTACTGTAGAAGTTTTCCTTCTATTCCACATATCTTTTTCACCACTATACTTTGAAAATCAAGACCAGTATTCCCTGCTGCTTTTCAGTGTTTTAAGAATACCTATAAATTCACCAGAGTCAAATGCTTAGCTCATGCCAAAGATAGTTTATCACACGGTAGTTAGAAAGAAGTATGTAGGATCCTGACTTTGCTATTTAGCCACTGTGTGCAGGGCTATGCTTAGTTTTTCAGTCGTGTCCGACTCTTTGCGACCCCACGGACTGCAGCTCACCAGGCTCCTCTGTCCATGGGCATTCTCCAGACAAGAATACTGGAGTGGATTGCCATGCCCTCCTCCAGGGGATCTTCTCAACCCAGGGATTGAACCCAGGTCTCCAGCATTGCAGGTGGATTTTTTACCATCTCAGCCACCACGGAAGCCCCAGCTGCTGTGTGATCCTGGATAAATCACCTCTCTGAACTTCAGATTCTCCTCAGGATGAAAAGTGTATAATACTTAGGAGAATCTCTGATAATCATGTGCATATTAAAAAATGGTAATTGTGTTATGATTCTAAAGCTTTTAAGGTAGAAAAGAAAATACTGTCTGGATTCAATTACAGTAGACAAAATGATATCTTAAGTTAGGGAAAATATAATAAAGAAACTGAATATGTCTCATACTGCTATTTTCTTAGGTACAAGTTACTGAAAATGTTGGGACGTAACTCTTCATCTCATAAGGATTAAATTTATCTTCCCACTGATTAAACTGTATATTTTTACTGTAATGAGGCGATATAATAATGTAGAATGGATACTAAAGAAATGATGATGAAAGTTTTAGTCTTAAGTTGACCAATATAACGACCAACTCTTATTAAGTTACTTAATCTAAATGCCTCAGGTTCCTCACAAGAAACAAGTAGGAGGGGTAAAATCATTTTAAAGTGATTTCAAGTTCATTTTCTAAATGACAGTCACAGTCACCACTTGCTTGGTTTGGTCACATCCTTAACAGATCTGTTTCGGCAGTTTTTAATACAATGGAAACAATTTAAATCATGGAAACAAAAACCCACACAGAAACCCCAAAGCATTACATAAAAGAAAAAGGCAAATAATTACTTTCGGTGTCAATCAAATGAAGCATAACCAAGAGAACAACGTTAAATAGTTATCCTCCATTTTCATTAATTTCAAAAGAAATCCATTTAAATGTCCTCAACAGGTTCACATGCAAGTAAATGGAACTTGATATTGTAAAAAGATTAAATGATGGAAGAGCTCACAGACTCTTCATACACAAATATTTAAAATAATGCTATAGTCTAGTTGTAGGGAAAGTCACTCAGTTGTGTCCGACTCTTTGCAACTCCCTGGACTATACAGTCCACGGAATTCTCCAGGCCAGAATACTGGAGTGGGTAGTCTTTCCCTTCTCCAAAGGATCTTCCCAACCCAGGGATCAAACCCAGGCCTTCTGCATTGCAGGTAGATTCTTTACCAGCTGAATCACAAGTGAAGCCCAAGAATACTAGAGTTATTAGCCTATCCCTTCTCCAGCAGATCTTTCTGATCCAGAAATCGAACCCGGGTCTCCTGCATTGCAGGCAGTTTCTTTACCAACTGAGCTATCAGGGAAGCCCAGTGTTAGATTACGATAATTGACTGTTAAGTCATTGACCAATCTGAGGATTAAAAAACTGTGAAATTATATAACTTAATGTTTAATAAGCACAAATATTACCTTAAATTCAGACACAGCATAATTTAAATTTTGTGATAGGACACGAGACCTCATTAGGTTAATTCTTAGCATGGTAAATAGATGATCAGATAATTATAAAAATAATCCCATTAGCTACTGTATGACTATTCAATAGTTCAGTCTTAGCAAATATTTTAAGATTCTCTCCTCAGATTGAGTCATTAATTTCCTTATCCACATAGTTGCTCTCTTGCTTACTAATACAGCAAAGATTAAGAGAAATCTTTTCATTTACTACTAGCATTTTCTCTAGGTTATAGACAAGTTTGCAGACTGGGCCTCAAGCACAGTTTTATTAAAAAGGTATCATATACTCAAAATTATATAAAGAAATGCATGTTTTAAATAAAATGAACACCCATGAATCATCAAGAAATTTAAAAATATTAACACAACAGTGTGAGTAATTTTGAAGGTCTCTATGCAATATCTCCTTGCTATTGTTTATAATATTATCATAAATTTATATATATATTGTTTAAATTTGCTAAGGTTTGCCTTTTATGTAATCTGTAACATAAAGTATATATTCTTCTGTAACTTTTTTTGGTGGAACAATATTACATTTTTGAGAATCATCTATGCTGATGTGAATAACTATAGTTCATTTTTACTGCTATAGAGTACTCCATGTATAAAAATTATTTCCATTTTTTTTTCTTATCAACAATACTGCAACAGATGTTCTTGTATGTGTTTCCTTCTGCACCTGTGCAAAAAATCTCACTAGGAAAGAATACTTTAAATTACAGTGTACACACATCTTCAAGTTTATTAAATAGCCAATTTTCTAGTATACATTCCTACTAGAGGTGAGTGGAAATTCCTAATGTTTCACATTCCCACCAACAATATGCCCAGTGTGTAAGATGATCCTTTATTATGCTTTTCATTTTCATTTCCCCAATTAATAATGAGGGTTGAGAGTTTTCATGGTGACCCGGTGGTAAAGAGTCTGCCTGCCAATGCAGGAGACGCAGGTTCCATCTCTGGTCCAGGAGGATCCCACCTAGCACGGAGCAACTAAGCCTGCGCACCACTACTGAGCCTGTTCCGGAGCGCAGGAACTGCAACAGCTGAGCCCACATGCAGCAACTACCGAAGCCGTGTGCCCTAGAGTTCATGCTCTTCAACAGGAGAGGTCACCACAATAAAAAGCCCAAGAACCACAACCTCAGAGAGGCCTCCAGGTCACCACAACTACAGAAAACTTCACGCAGCAATGAAGACCCAGCACAGCCACAAATAAACAAATAATGAGGGCTGATGATGTTTTTATATTATAATGGCCCATCTGTATTTCCTCTTCTGTGAAATGCCTAGTCACATGTATCTGTTTTCTCTTTGGTCGTCATTCTCATATTTATTGATAGCAATAGTCTATGTATTCTGATACTTCTAGATTTTATGTTTCATGTTTTGGTATGCAACAAACCAAATAATATTTGTGGGTTTTCCTTCTATGGTCTACACTTTTTACTTAATTGGTAAAACACATTTCCATAAAATACACAGCACTTTAATGGTTGATGCTATTTTCCTTTTTCATTATATCTATGTATATCTCTATATATAAAGATACAAATAATATACATATAAATATAAACCAAGAGAAAACCTTCAATACTTTTATTCTGAAACTTGATCCCAAGTTCCCCACACCTAGAAATGGAAGAGGGCATAAAGTATAGCCAAATAAACTTAAGGGGCCATGGAAACATCTATTTGGCAAAACTAATACAATTATGTAAAGTTTAAAAATAAAATTAAATTAAAAAAAATAAAATAAAGCATAAAAAAATAAATAAATAAAACAGGCAGCACTTTTTTAACACATCTTCTGGACGCTGAACTTATGCACAGTGATTCAGGATAATCAGATCGGAGATTTTTCTCTTTTCTTAACAGTAACTTATATGTGTGTAGCATGTTAGCTATCTTCAGTGTTCTTTATATACTTTATATGATGCTCAGAACAACTAAAATGGATGAGGAAAAGAAATTATTGTTGCCACTTCAGAACTGAAAAAAATAAAGGAAGTGAAGGGATTTGCCTAAAATGGGAAAACCCTGGATGCAAGTCTAGGCCTCCTGCTCTTTAGTCCAGGCTGCCTTTCTCAACACTCTACTATTTTTTCAAGGTAAGGAATGAACACTGTCAAAGCTGAGGACATGGGGACATCCCTGGCAGTAATGTGGTTAAGACTCTGCACTTCTAAGGCAGTTCAGTCCCTGGTCAGGGAACTAAGATCCCACATGCTGGGGGGCATGGCCAAAAGAAAAAAAAATTAATAAAAAAAAATAATAAAGTCCCAGTCTTTAAAAGAAAAAGAAAAGAAAAGCTGAGGAGACGGCATTTTTTTAAAGTATGACTTGTCAGTGTAGTCAACTTGTACTTACTGACTATGAAAGGATTATATTGTCCTCAGAAAGAATTCTGTTGTAGAGTGACAGCCGTGACAGGGCAGAGAGAGAAGTGGAGCACAGTCATCCGCTCCCTCCTATACCACACAAACTTAGTTTCCTATTCAGTCAAGATTTTCCCTAAACACAGATCTCTTACCCATCACAGAAAATTTATGCAAAAAAAAGTAAGACATGCTGATGGTGGTTGAGATTATTATCTAAAAACTAGGAACATACACTTAGATAAAGGATACTTAGATGTGGCCTCATGAGTCTATGTTCCCTAGCAGTATGATAACCACAAACAGTGCATTCCAAATGTATCTGAATAATCACCAAAACTGTTTTTAAAACTTGCAGACAAAGAATGTCACCCGCCGTATCGGTAGACAAAGGATGTTGCTGCCATCAAGACATCAGCTGTTGTCATATGAAGTAAAGTAAATCAGAAAGAGAAATAAATATATCAACACGTGGAATCTATAAAAGTGGTACAGATAAACTTATTTGCAAAGCACAAATAGAGACAAAGATATAGAGAACAAATGTTTGAACAGCAAGGGGGAAAGGGGGGGATTGGAAGATAGGGACTGAAACAATTGAATACACAATTGATACTCTGTATAAAGTAGATCACCCCAGTGAGAACCTACTGTATAGCATAGGGGACTCTACTTGATGCTCTGCGGTGACCTAAATGGTAAGGAAATTCAAGGAAGAGGAGATATATGTATACATATTAAGTGATTCAATTTGCTCTTCAGCAAAAACAATTGTAAAGCAACTATACCACACACACACACACACACAGAAAGACATCAACTTCTGCAGTCATCCCCACCTACCAACACAACCCTGATGGTGCACGAACAGGGGGTTTAAGATAGAAAAAAAAAAACAAAAAACAAAAGATAGTATAGGTCCTAAATATCTAAGATGTATATCAAAATAAAGATTTCAATGAGTTCAGAGTCTTTTATTTTCCTATGCATAGAACAGCACTAAATTCATTAACACGTCTGGTTTTTCTTTAACAGCAATTTTTTGATGTTCCAACTACTTGGTTTTTGTTGCAAGAACTCCCATATATCCTGGCTCCTTCCTTACCTCTTCATAATAGTCCCACAGAGCTATATAAGAGGCTACGCCTGGGTTTAAGTCCTCAGCAAATCTGCCAAATAAAACATACTTCTCAAATTTTAGGTTGTTTCGTTTTTTCAGCCAACTGGGGAAAATCTCTACAAAGTGTGTTTGTGAAGACTATCATTAAGTCATGTGATGGGCAAGAAAAAGTAAGGAATAGGCACATATGTATCTGTAGTATCACAAATGCATTAAGTTTTCAGGTAATATAAACACAGCTTTAAAAAAAAAAACTTTTTGTTTTGTATTGGGGTACAGCCTATGAATAAACAATAAACATTGTTTATTGTTCACAGTTTTAAGTGAACAGTGAAGGGACTCAGACATACATATACTGTATCCATACTCCTCCAAACGTTTTTTCTTTAAAAAGAGATGTATAGAACAGTATTTTGGACTCTGTAGGAGAGGAAGGGGGGGGGGGATGATTTGGGAGAATGGCATTAAAACATGTATAATATCATGTAAAAAAAAATAAAGAGTATGAGATTAAAAAAAAAAAAGGATAACCACAGGACCATTATTGTACAACTAAAAACAAAAGAATGCTTGGTTATTAAATAAGAATTAAACTCTTTGGAAATTTAATATAGTGATATTCACATTCGTCAGGGGTAGGAGGAAAATGCTCATTGTACTTTTTGAATTTTGTCCCAAGTAAATATATCACTTATTCATAAAACATATATAATTCAAATCTCTATGTCTTACACCAAAATTCACTCCCTAAAGATTAAGAACACAAAAAAACACAGAAATTTTTATAATTATCTTATAGGAAAGAATTCTTAAAGACCTTCCTAAAGGCAGAAATATTAAAAATGAGTTTACTAAACACACTTTTTAAACTTCAATATAACAAAAAAAACTATAACCAAAGCAATATGTTAACAAGAAAACTGAAAATTTTAATATATATATGGTAGTGTGTGTTTGTGTATGCTGCTGCCGTTGAGTCACTAAGTCATGTCCAACTCTTTGCGATCCCATGGGATTGTCCAGCCAGGAATACTGGAGTAGGTTGACATTTCCTTCTCCAGGGGTCTTCCCAACCCAGGGATCAAAACTGAGTCTCCTGTTTGGCAGGTGGATTCTTTACCACTGAGCTACCTAGGAAGCCCGTGTATTTCTGTATGTGTGTGTATAAATGGTAACTATTCACCAAAAAGAAAAACACTCTAATAGAAAAAAAAAAAGGCCATAGATATAAACAGGGAATTCACACAAACACAATAAATATGAGAAATGGTCTACCTGATCAGTAATAAAAGAAGTACAATTTTGCAAAACAGAGAACTTCTGCCTTTCAGATTAGCATACTTTATATTTTAAATAAAAATGTTTGGAGGGGGTGCTGCTAAGTCACTTCAGTCGTGTCCGACTCTGTGAGACCCCATAGATGGCAGCTCACCAGTCTCCCCCATCCCTGGGATTCTCAAGGCAAGAACACTGGAATGGGTTGCCATTTCCTTCTCCAGTGCATGAAAGTGAAAAGTGAAAGTGAAGTTGCTCAGTCGTGTCCGACTCTTAGCGACCCCATGGACTGTAGCCCACCAGGCTCCTCCATCCATGGGATTTTCCAGGCAAGAGTACTGGAGTCGGGTGCCATTGCCTTCTCCATGGAGGGGGTGAGAGAATAGGAAAAATGAATGTTCAGAAACATAGCTCATAGGATTGTAAACTATCCTGCAGGGTCATATGGTAGTTAACTATCAAAGGCCCTAAAAATTGTATGCCTTTAGCTTAGGAATTCCGTTTCTAGGAATTTATTCCATGAAAACAAATGAATACTGCCCAGAGATACTAATAGTTGCATGTGATATTCACTGCAGTGATGTTTATAACAAAAAATAATTGAAAACAACGCATAAGACAGAGCTGGGATTGTAAATGAAGACTTTTCTGCCTTCAGCATCTGTGCCCCCTGACAAAGTTAGGTTCCATTCTCTTAGTCTAAAAGTCTTCCTGTTATGTCCTAGCCCTGTTGCAACCAGCATATAATGCAGCTACTTTCTGAAGGAGACTCTAGCTGACCACCCTATAACAGGGGAACAAGCTGTGTAACCAAGGGGGCCTTGTAAACACAATCAACCACTGTAAATACACTAAGAATGGTATTCTAAGCCTCTCTTAGAATCTGTTAGTGTAATAAATGCACCTTCATCCATATTCCTGAAGCTCTTAAAGGAGATATGCTTTTTTTAATTTCTTACTGTAACTGTAGCCACACTGATATATTTTCTATCATATTAAAAACTTATGTTGGGACTTCCCTAGAGGTCCAGTGGTTATGACTTTGCTTTCCAATGCAGGGTGTGAGAGTTCGATACCTGGTCAGGGAGCTAAGATCTCATATGCCTCAGGACACAATGACATACCACGAATGACACGATGAAGACCCCACATGTTATAACTAAGACCCAATTCAGTCAAATATAAATAAAAATTTAAAAAAAAGACTCTGTGCTCTCAATGCAAGGGGCACCAGTTCAACCCCTGGTTGGAAAACTAAGAATTCACATACCTCACAAGGTGGCAAAAAAAGATAAAATGAAAAACAACCCTGTTATGTATTCAATTTAATCAGTGTTTAAAGAACATATGGTAACTGACTGGTCACTACAAAGTTAGTTTATATTTAAATCAAAGTCATGTTTCACAAGAAACATTTTCATTTCCTATAATATTTAAATGTTTGTTACATATTTCCTTTGGGGAACAGAAGTTCTTATCAATTTAATTAGACAAATATTTAGTTAGTAACTACTATTGAAGTTACTTCATGGCAAACAGATTGGGAAACAATGGAAACAGTGACAGACTTTATTTTGGGGGGCTTCAAAATCACTGCAGATGGTGACTACAGCCATGAAATTAAAAGATGCTTGCTCCTTGGAAGAAAAGTTATCACCAACCTAGATAGCATATTAAAAAGCAGAGATGTTACTTTGACATTACAAAGGTCCATCTAGTAAAAGCTATGGTTTTTCCAGTAGTCATGTATGGATGTGAGAGTTGGGCTATAAAGAAAGCCGAGCACCGAAGAACTGATGCTTTTGAACTATGGTGTTGGAGAAGACTCCTGAGAGTCTCTTGGACCACAAGGAGATCAAACCAGTCCATCCTAAAGGAAATCAGTCCTGAATAAGCATTGGAAGTACTGATGCTAAAGCTGAAACTCCAATACTTTGGCCACCTGATGCGAAGGACTGACTCATTTGAAAAGACCCTGATGCTGGGAAAGACTGAAGGCGGGAGGAAAATAGGACGACAGAGGAGGAGATGGTTGGATGGCATCACCGACTCGATGGACATGAGTTTGAATAAGCTCCAGGAGTGGGTGATGGACAGGGAAGCCTGGCACGCTGCAGTCCATGGGGTCACAAAGAGTCAGACACAATTAAGCAACTAAACTGAACTGAATTACTGTGTGCCAGAAACTCTAGTTTTCCATTAAATTCACTTCCATTACTTATAAGACAGTTACAAAGACTTGGTTATATCTTGAACTGATAGGCAGAAAATTCAACAGGTAACACTGGTGCCATGATGTCATTAGGACTGAGAGAATAAAGCTGGAACTCACCAGCAAGCTCATAAATGTTTATTTTATCAAAAGTGTGGAAAAGTCACATGTATCTCTTCTGAAGTGAAAGTGTTAGTCGCTCAGTCATGTCTGATTCTTTTCAACCAGATGGACTTTAGGCTGCCAGGTTCCTCTATCTTTGGAGTTCTCCAGGCAAGAATACTAGGGTGGGTTCCCATTCTCTTCTCCGGGGATCTTCCTGACCCAGGAATAGAACCTAGGTCTCCCACACTGCAGGCAGATTCTTTCCCATCAGAGCCACCAGGGAAGTCCTTTATCCCTTCTGGCATCAATTAATTCTCTCCCATCACTCTAACTAATATCTGATGATGAACTGTTAAGAGCATTATCAGAAAAGTTAGGAGAGAAGCCCCTTTTCTAACTCAACATTGAAGATGTTGTGTGAGTTGCCAACGACTCATTGATGACAGTCAGTGAACAAATAGGATCACGGAAAAGTTTACAGTGGAGCAGGATTATACTCAATATGTTAGCAACAAGGGTAGCATTTAAGCCTCACTCATTTTTAGTAGGGGGATTCCCTGATAGATCAGTTGGTAAAGAATCTGCCTGCAATGCAGGAGACCCCAGTTCATTTCCTGTGTCAGGAAGATCCGCTGGAGAAGGGATAGGTTATCCACTCCAGTATTCTTGGGCTTCCCTTGTGGCTCAGCTGGTAAAAAATCTGCCTGCAATGTGGGAGACCTGGGTTCGATTCCTGGGTAAGGAAGATCCCCTGGAGAAGGGAAAGGCTACCCACTCCAGTATTCTAGCCTGGAGAATTCCATGGACTTTATAGCTCATGGGGTCCCAAAGAGTCAGACACAACTGAGCGACTTCCACTTTCATTTTTAGAAATAGGAGATCAGACAAATATTAAAATTAACATATATGTACGTTAACTGGGATACAAAAGAAAATACAACTGATGCCCCCCAACCTCACAGACAGCCATGTTTAATAGACTAAGAGTTTGCAGAAAATGAAGAGTACAATAAAATCAAGCAAGAAAAACACTAACAGAAGTAACCAGATTGCCAATCAGGCAGAGGAAACCTAATGTCTCTATTAGTTAAACGCCTTCTCCCAAACTAAAACAACAAGGAAGAAATCTCTTAAATATTCACTGTCCATATTTCACCTTATTATAATTTCTCAATAATCCTCAGTAAGCCTCCCCTATGTGACACCTCTTACCCATAATACAGCCAAGGCAAAGGAAATGCTTCTTGTTTGATGACTTGCTCAAATCCAAACAGATAGGAAGTGAAAACCTTCACCTAAAATCCAGGTCTCCCAAAGTCAAGGGCAACACCCTCTCCTCCAACCTTGCAGATGTGAATGCCATGAGTCAACTGTACTCTTTGACCAGAAAATAAATGTTGAGAGGTGGCCTCTCAGCCAAAGAAACTATTTTCCAAACATTATTCCAGGTTAAACCTTTGGCTTGTGCTTTCCATCCTAGCAATTTAAAACACATTATGAATTTGTCAGCAGCTCCACAGCCCTTAGCATAATTAAAACCCATTAGTCTGGTTCACTGCATAAGGGCACCACATGTGCTGTGAAAACATATTCACCTAAAAGCTCCTAGGAGGACATTAAACATTCACAACCCACAATGAAAACTTAGCAGAACATGTCAAAGGATAAAACTTTTTATTAGCAGATGCGGTAACTCACCACTCAGGAATACTATACTTAGGTTCAGCCAGTACTAGTTTATGACTTTGAACTATTAGAGGTGGGGGAAGTATCTGGAATGCCTCAGAAAAGCTTTTTCTGGTTCTGAAAGCCACCACATCATGTCATTACAATGCTGAGAATTTCCTACCGCAGAATTCTGAAACAAGTAACATGTTCAAAGATCCACCCTAACCTAATAATCTCATTTTGTACAATTCCTTCTGTTTATTATTAACCTTTCATGATTTAAACCTTACATTTTTCTTCTTCCATACTCAGAGTAAGTTTCATCCCCAGATCCTTTCCTTCAGCAAAAGATCACCTTCTGAAAGTCACATTAGGTTAAAAACATTCTGACCAATTATTACAATTCCACCAGCAGACTATAGAGGAGGAAACAGAAAAGTTGACAATATTTTAAGAATTTAAGCTAAGACCAACTCTGAGTTTAGAGCAAAACCTATGTAGATCACATGATAAAAAAACAAAACTCTAAGAACTATACTTTAAGTGTTTATGATTTTGACTAAAAGAAATATCTTTTTTCCCCAAAATTTTAAAGGGGTTTTCAGGTTTTATTTATACCCATAAAGGTTATATGAAAACCCCAATCACTGAAATGAAATGAAACCACAATCACAGAAAACTAATCAAACTGATCACATGGACCACAGCCTTGTCCAACTCAATGAAACCATGAGCCATGCCACGTAGGGCCACCCAAGACGGATGGGTCACGGTGGAGAGTTCGGACAGAATGTGGTCCTCTGGAGGAGGGAATGGCAAACCACTTCAGTATTCTTGCCTTGAGAACCCCATGAACAGTATATCTCTGAGCACATTTATGCAAATGCTGAATAGTTTACCAGAGGCACTCAAATATGACACAAAAACAAGATAAAAGTGAATCTTACAAAAATATTTTTCCTTCTATCTATATGAAAATTATCGTCATTCACTCTATTACGTTGCTGTTATACTGGTGCTGATGGATGCCCTCAAGAAAACAGAATGAAACCAATCATGCAAAGATTAAGAATTCTGATTCCCTTAGATTAGAAGAATTGAAAAGCAAAACTTAAAATAACACTGTGTCACCAAGTCAGTCACATATTACATCTGTAAAGTCTAGAACAATGGCTCTTAGTATTTTTTTTTTCTGGTCACAGACCCCATCATTAACCTGATAAAAAATGTATGTATTTGTAATTGTGGCTACAACTTCCACAGATTTTGAGTCCTCATAGGTCAGCCCTGGATGATTAGAATCCCTGCTAGGAACCATTTCCTCCTGAGGTCAGGAATCTCACCTTTATCTTTCTGCTTTAGTATGCAGCACCGCACCTGCATCCAGATGGTGGCAGAGTTGATGAATGAATGTGTGTGTCCGTGGTCAAGTGACCACAAAGAAGAATTTGATTGGTTAAGGGAATGATATAACATGCTCCTGAAGAATAAATGATTCAAAGCCATCAGAAGCATTGTTGTTTTACATATACACATATATGTGTGTGTGTGTGTGTGTTACTAAACTTGGGGCTTCCCAGGTGGCTCTAGTAGTAAAGAATACGCCTGCCAATGCAGCAGACAAAAGAGAAGCAGGTTTGATCCCTGGGTTGGGAAGATCCCCTAGTGGAGGAAATGGCAACCCACTCCAGTATTCTTGCCTGGAGAATCCCATGTGCCGAGGAGCCCGGCAGGCTACAGTCCACAGGGCTGCAAACAGTCAGACGTGACTGAAGCAACTTAGCACACAATTATTAAATCTGTATTTGAGTGCTTCCAATTAATTACAAATACTTGTTTCATATTGAGAATTTCACAGTGAAATTCTCAATATGAGTTCCAGAATACTTTTTTTAAACTAAGGAACTTCAAAATTAAAGTTATTGTTGATATTTAAGGGTGCTTCAAACCTATTCTAAATCAAACCATTATTATATACTCCCAACTGATGTGATTCTCCTAAAAATGCTTTAAAATTGTTTGAAGTACTTATTTTTCCTGGATTCACCCACATCTTTCAACCTAATGCCTCCCTTTACCTTACTTTTCTGTAGGGAGGCTATTTTAAAAATGACATGTGATTTCAACCTATATGTAAGTCATCAGTCAGTGTTAAGACACACTGAAAAGTTTAAGCCGTGTCTGTTCCTGCAGTTTGGTAGAGCAGAGCACAAAGATTACTTCCATCCCTCCTCCAGTTATTTAAATCTAAGGACCAGCCTCATGGCTTTGTCTTCTTTTATTCATTTCCCTCCTTTTCTTTACACATCAATGTTCATCCCCCCTCACGTATTTCTATTTCCAGGATAGAATTTTCTATTAGTTTCCTTTCTCTTTCCTCTCCCACAGAGGAAATAGGACTATTAATTATATCTTTCATTTTATCATTTGTATTTCTTGACAACTGTTTTGTTCCCTTCACATTCTTTACTTTTTCCAAATATGTGCATTTCTTCAATAATTTCTAAAGTTGTGATTTTATTTTCATGTTCATCATTCACTTTTCCAGCAATAAAACAGCTACCACTAAAATTCAACTATATATGGCATTTACATTTTAGTCTTCTATGACTTTGTACACTATTAAACTCACAGCTATTCTAGTTTGTTTCAATGAAAAAGATACCAAGAAAGATATTTATGTTCTTAGAAGACCGGAAAAACTATCTCCTTTGCTGAGCCATTCTTCTCTGATTTACTCAACATGAGAGCCCTTTCTTCTACATTCACAAATCCCTCGGGGGATTTTCACCCAAACCCATGGTTTTGAATATCACAATATAACCCAATGACTCTCAAATCTATTAATATGTCATGAGACGTGATCTCTCCTTAGGACTCCAGGCTGACATTAAGCTGCTTATGTGACATCTCTACTTGATGTCATAAATCCAACATAGTCAAAATAAAACTCTTAATATTAATGTCTTCCTTTCTCTATGCCTTCCACCAATCTTCCTCATCTCAACAATATACTCAAATACAAACATCTTTGATTCCTTTTTCCCCCTTACCTCTCAAACCTAATGCAATAAAGATTCTGAATCCAATTACTCCTATTGTCTTTACCCAAATCTTGTTCCCTAGCTTGCAAAGCCCATGATGGTCTGGTCCTTGCCTATCTCTCTGACATTTTATCATGTCACTTATCCACTTGACCTGCTAGATTCAAACCATACTAGCCTCTTACTGTCCTTGCAACAGTCCACACTCATTCTCACCTTAGAGTCCTTGAACCATCCCATCCATCTGCCTACACTGCTCCTTCTGCTACATCCAAAGTTCCTTCTAGCTATTCACAGAGAAGTCTTCTATGATTAAACCAATCTAAGAGAGCTATCCTCTCAATTACCACCACGTTATCTTCCATAGCACATATCACTGCTATTGCTGATTGTTAACTAAATTATTTATTTTCTGTCTTCATTCACCAGAATGAAAGATCACAAGATGAGAAACTACTTCAATCAGCACTCTATCACCATGATTCCAGATATTGCTGAGCACAAAGCAGGCACTCAATAAAGTGTTAACTAAATGAATGAATTTAAAGAATTTAAACACAATTAAATTCTATGAATTTCATGGCATTGACATTTTTCCGTTTTACAGAAAATTATCACATTTACTGAAAAATCTCAAGCAGACATTCATTTTAGACAATTTTCATGGAAATTCTTGGCAGTAAAGAATATTAACATATTACACTACAATGTTTAAAATGTTCCAGAAATTATAATACCTCCAAACTCTACCTGGTGTTAATCATACAGGATAAATTATGACATTTTCAATAATTAAATGGAGAAGGCAATGGCACCCCACTCCAGTACTCTTGCCTGGAAAATCCCATGGACGGAGGAGCCTCGTGGGCTGCAGTCCATGAGGTCGCTAAGAGTCAGACACAACTGAACGACTTCACTTTCACTTTTCACTTTCATGCATTGGAGAAGGAAATGGCAACCCACTCCAGTGTTCTTGCCTGGAGAATCCCAGAGACAGAGGAGCCTGGTAGGAGGCCGTCTATGGGGTCACACAGAGACGGACACGACTGAAGCGACTTAGTGGCTTAGCAATAATTAAAATGCAAACAACCCATATTTCAATGTTGCTTCATATTATCTAAGATACCATATGTTATATTTCTCTGAGTTTAAGGAATTTAATTTCAACTTCATGTGAATTTTGCTAGCAATGTGAAATATACCATCAAGTTCAGCTATAGTTTATTTTTTTCCAGTTTTTCTGTACCCCAACCCTCTTGTACTAATGCAGATTAAGACTTTTCATTGCACTATACTCAAGATGACTCTAAGAAGTAATCCTCCCTCCCTTCTTCTGGCTTTTCTGCCTCCATTTTTATTCCAAACACTGTAAGCACAATTTTTAGAAGAACATTTTTTTAGGTCATTTCCATGTCCAGTCCCCCTCCCCACCTGAAAAGTCCCATACTCTTTAATACTATTTCACTAACTCTTCACACAAAGACTTTGCACCCTAGGTTAATCAACCCTTCTTAAAATCTCCAACACATAATTCAGTGGTTGCCCACTTGTGAGCCTGGGATTAGGGATTATAAAAAGGAATAAGTGTAACCACTATACATTTCTGATTCTAAATAACTTACACATCTTGGACATGTATGCTTATGCATATAATTGTGTGCATAAGAACTGCATATGCTGTATTTAAATGTATTTTATTAATCAAATAAAACATTTTATTTACATATCCAATAGTGCTTCTAAATTCATAGTCATGTTCCATCTTCATAATAGACACTTTAAGCTACTATGAGCTTAAAGTCCTAAAAGTTCTTTTGAAATTTAAAGGTGGCTCCATATTTAAGTTTTATTATATTTTATTTCATTGGTTGAATTTATAATACAAATACTATGCTGCCAACCCATGTGCCTGTCACACCAAAGCAAGATCAACAAACACTGCCTTAGAAGTCTCCTTAATAAAGTAAGCTTTAGCTTTAAACATTAATGAGCCATTAATTTCATCCAACTAAGGTAAATAATATTTGTATTTTAATTCAATTCACTTTTTACTCATCAAATATTAAGAAAACGTATTAAAGTTATTTCTAAAAGCCTCTATCATTTTACTCAGCTAGGTCTGAAAATTGCCAATACTATATAATATACTCATTAGTATTGAGGAAAAATTACTTGAGCATATCTCTACATCAAAAATGAATAAAAAAATTAAACTTGAAACAAATTTTTAGAAAACAGGGCTCACCATTTCTTATGGGTAGATCCATAAGGACAGCCATCAAACTGAATACTAGTAAACTCATTACCTTAATTTACTGATTTTAAACTATTTAACTTATTGCTTATTCATATTACCTATTTCACTTTATCTGAAATAAAAAGAGGAGACATTAAATGCAAGCAGTCAACTCCTTGAGTGAAATGGAATATATTACATTTTAAATATGTAAAATGGCATTTTATAATGTCAATATTAAAAAAAAAAACATATCTCAGAAGTTGACTGCATTCTAAAATCATTCCAAATGTGTCTGATTACCTTTAGTAAACTGACTTAAACCTTAAGAATGCATCTCAGATAGTAGGTAAGTATATATTTATGAGAAATGAACCTATTACTACATTTCTGTGTTTCTCCAAAGAGCAAACCCAAGGATAACACAAACACATTTAGGTATTGTTCCTTTCTTAGGGGTGAACTATCCTCTGTGTACCTCTAATTATGCTTTCTGTATAGCCACGGTCTACTAACCTCCAGGTTCTTCCTCCAAATAACTGGACTTACCCTGCAGGGTTTGACTTTGGCATCTCTTTATCACTGAGCAAGATGACCTTCCTATAGTTCCATAAACATCATGTACTGGACCCTAGAAAGCACTTATGACACAAAAATAAAGACTGACTTCCTGTCTCCACATGCGTGCGTGCTAAGTCACTTCAGTTGTGTCCAACTCTTCCTAACTACGGACTGTAGCCCTCCAGACTCCTCTGTCTATAGGATTCTTCAGGCAAGAATAGTGGAGTGGGTTGCCATGCCTTCCTCCAGGGGATCTTCCTGACCCAGAGACTGAGTCTGTGCCTCATGTCTCCTGCATTGGCAGGTGGGTTCTTTACCACTAGTGCCGCCTGGGAGGATCAGCTCATTAGCTGGGAGCAATTAGCTGGAAGCAGACTTGACATGTGTCTCTTTAAAAAAAAAAAAAAACACTCAAAAAGGAAGTCAGTCCTCTGTACTCTTTTCTTCCCTGCCATGGTAAATAAAGTCATTCTAGAGGTGGAAGGGTAGTTACCTGGGGCTACTACATGACCAACTGGAGTCGAACTCCTAACCAGTGTTGGACATGTACACGAATTAAACCACTGAGGTTTGGGGGTTCATATTTTTTTCTTACAAAAGCATAACTTAGCTTATCACTAAGCTTATCAACTAACCCAGGATGGTAAATCAGTTTCATTTCAGGTGCAACTGATTTGCAGCAGCTTCCTGGAACAGGGCATTGAAAAAAAAATTGAGACACTTTGGAAAAATTAGAAATGAATGCAATGCACAGTCAGTATCTCCATAAGTATGGGAGACTGGATGAATCCTGAAATCCGACTTAGGTCATATGTTTTATGAAAAATGAGGCTTATGCACTTTAGTTACTAATGGCCTGAACAGTGAGCCCAAACCATAGCTGGTTATTTCTCGTAGTTGCTATATAGTTCTCTAGTACAAACAGCCTTAGTTTTTCTCTACTCATATATTCCTCTTGACCAAGTTGAATGTCTTGCTGCTGCTGCTGCTGCTGCTGCTGCTGCTGCTAAGTCGCTTCAGTCGTGTCTGACTCTGTGCGACCCCACAGATGGCAGCCCACCAGGCTCCCCCGTCCCTGGGATTCTCCAGGCAAGAACACTGGACTGGGCTGCCATTTCCTTCTCCAATGCAAGAAAGTGAAAAGTCAAAGTGAAAGTGAAAAGTGAAAGTGAAGTCACTCAGTCGTGTCTGACTCTTAGCGACCCCATGGACTGCAGACTACCAGGCTCCTCCACCCATGGGATTTTCCGGGCAAGAGTACTGGAGTGGGGTGCCATTGCCTTCTCCTACTCCCACACTAAACCATGAATTACAGTAATTTCCAGTAAGGCAATTACTGCTGCATGCTTCTAAGGCATAACCTTGAAAATGTAAATCTAACAAGACAAAAAATTATTATTCATGACATCAAATCCCGGTTTAATTACTTGAGTGTTTACTGAGCATTTTTAAAATGTTCTGGCTATGAATCAACAATAATCTTCCATAAGCTATTTTCTAATGGAAACTTCAGAAATGCAAAATAGTATAAAAGTATTACAATAAACAAGAAATGTTTCAACACCCAGCTAAGAGATAAATTATTACAAATACAGATGAAATCAACCAGGTACCCAGCCCAGACTTTATTCTGTTTGTTCCCCTGAAGAAGTAGTAGGTTACGCAGAAATAGTAGGTTCCCCTACAGGAGTGGGAACACTTGTCACAATCAGTGAATCTATACTGAAATGCTATCTTATCACCAGAAGTCCAGAGTTTACACATTAGAGTTCACTCTTGGTGCTGTACTTTTTATGAGTTTTGGCAAATGATTTGTATCCACCATTACAGTGTCATACAGAGTAGTTTTGTAAGGGAACCACTGACCAAAATCACCTGCCTTGGCCAAACATGATGATAACCACTTGGAGGAGTTGTCTCTCAACAGGGGGTCCCAGTAAGAAACATGGTCCTGCTGCCAAAAACTAACGAAGAATTTGGGAGCCGTCAAATGGAGGGAGGACACGCCAGCCTGTAATACGTCCTACCAACTTTCGAGAACTCTTCACGCTGCAATCCGTCTTGGCTGAGAGATGCACATGCCAACAAGAAGGCCCTGAGTCAGACCAAATACAGGCCAAGCAAGATGACTGGCCACAAACAACCCAGAGGCTAATCTCATTACCATAAAATCTGAGACTGAGAACTACAAGCTATGTGGCAAAGCAGTGTTCTTCAGGTCCATTACCCTGCTGCTCTCTGCCAGGGCGTCCCTTCCCAATAAAGTGTCTTGCTTTGTCAGCACGTGTGTCTCCTTAGACAACTCATTTCTGGAGTGTTAGATAAGAGCTCACTCTAAAGCCCTTGAAGGGCTCCCTCTTGCAACAGTTTCACTGCCCTAAAAGTTCTCTGTGTTTCATGTATTCAGCCCATCCTCCCCATAACACCTGGCAACCACTGATTCTCCTACTGTCTCCATAGTTTCGCCTTTTCCAGAATGTCATATAGTTGAAATCCCATAGTAGGGAGCCTTTTCAGATACGCTTAAACAATTTCTGGCAGCAGGAAGACTATGTCTATGCATTCACTGGAAGGTAAAATAGGATTAAAAAAAAAAAAGCCAAATGAATTGGTGCATTGTCAAAATAGATACATCAGTATTAATTAGGTCATCAGTCCAAAGAAGGAAAATCAGTTAAAAAATCAACCAACATTTATTAACCATCTACTTCCTGCAAAAATGTATTATGAACTTGAGATGTAAGATGGATGGGATATTGCCTCCTTCTGCAGGTTTTTTCCTGGTTATTAATCAATAGGTTCAAAAAGAAAATGTAAAGGGCTAAGTGATTTAGCAGCAAGAGGGTCAGTAGAAGGGATACATGAATAAGAGAGTAAGGAGGAGGAGAAAGGGAGGGAGGAAGGGGAGGAGGAGGTGGAGAGGGAGAGAAAGAAGGGAGGGAAGATAGTGAGAAAAGAAAAAAAGAGTGATCTTTTCAGAGAGGAGGGGATGCAAATAAAAGCAGGAGAGCTTCACATATTTGAGAGCTGCCTAAAGGCTGAGCAGGCTTCCTTTAGGTGAAGAATTATGCAAGGATGTTTCAGGTAGAGAACTGAGCATATTCAAAGGCAAGCTGTCTTTTAGTAAACTCAATCAGGCTGGACTGATTATACCTCCAGGGAAGTTTATGCCTGTCTAAATATACAAATCAGTACAAAATGACAAAGACTCACTCTTTGACCAAATTCTCCCCAGGCACCTCTATATCCTCTTTTCAACTAGGCCTCAACTTTGGCCTGTAAAAACCAAAGACTCAAAGATGATTTTGTTCATCCCTGCCCCCGCCAAACTCACATTCCTGCACTGGGCATGCAGAGTCCTGACCACTGGATTACCAGGGAAGTCTCAAACACAGTTTCTAATGACTCAGTGCCACTCTAGACCCCCTAAAAGGGCCTTCACGTGAAAGCTCAGGGCTACTAAAAGTATTTAGTTTGTTTTAGCCAACACCTGACAATAGATCCCACCACCCTTTCTTAAAGCATATACTAAAAGACCTCACAAATATGAATCATTCTTCTGTCCTTTCAGATATACTAGTATCTTCAACAGCTCAAGACTACATTTCTCAAGTACCTGAAAGCTATCCCTTTGAAATGCAATCATCATTGCATTTCCCAGTCTCTCTGGAAATAGACAATCCTGCCTTCAGTACTTGCCAGCTAGCAGACACAGCAGGCCTAATCAATATTTACACTGAAAAACCCTTTGAAATTCTTCACTTTCCTTACTCAATTGACACCCTATTTGCCCCTATCTATTGCCTCATCCTCCTCTTAAAATACCCAGAAACAGAGAGAATGAGATGGCGGAGGAGTAGGTGGATGTAGAGTACATCTCTCCCCATGGATACAACAGGAATACACCTTCAGACCCAGAAGTGCATGCAGAACAATAGCTGAGAGCAGACAGGAGTACCTGACCAGTGGAAAAGAATATATAGAAGCACGCAAAACCGGTAGGACAAAGGAACCGGGGTGGGGGGGGGGGAACAGGAGTGTTAGTAGGACTGGACCTGCCCTCAGTGGGTGTGGGAATTGAAGCAGGGGTCCAGCCCCACAGCGGGGCAATTGTGTGAGTCAGAGGAGAAACATTTAAGGCTGAGAGTGAAACAGGTGATCTGTGTCAGCCTAAATGGAATGAGAATCAGTCCTTGCTGCAGCCATACCTAGCCCAGAGAGGTATGCAGGTCTCCTAGAAGGCACAGTAGCTGGGAGCTGGAATTTAGGTATTGTGGAGCAATGCCAGGGTGAGGGCTGCTATTGACTGTAGAGAGACGGATTGGGGGATGTGAGGGAGGAGACTGGTGGGAAATGCCAGTGGAGGAAAGCCAGGCAGCCATGGAAGCAAGGTGATACTGCTGAGTCACACGTAGAGGGTGGAGCCATCACCATAGCCTCTCCCCACATGCCACCATCAGCAGCTGAACAACAGAGAGGCTGTCCCATCAAACACCTGATGCACTTAACTACAGAGTCAGACCTCCCAGGGTACCCCTTTAAATGCCTGATGCGCTGATCTACAGAGTAGGAGCCCAGCCAGGGTGGCTCCTCTATATGCCTGACGCGCCTAACAACAGAGAACGACCCCAGGCAAGGGAGCCCTGTAAGTTCCTGAATGGGCAGAGCTATGGAGAAAGACTGGCGAAAGAGACTTTCTGATCACCAGCTACAAGAGACTCGAAAAAAGAGTCTAAGAGGGCATAACTCCCACGGCAGAGGCAGTCTGTGTCCCTGCACACTTGGTGCCGCCAGGATCCCTGCAAGCCAAGCAGCTGTGCCACCTTCATGCTCAACTCTCACTGGGGCAGAACTGCCACAGGCAAAAAAAAAAGTCTTGGGTCTATGCAGGCAGGGTCACTTCGGTCGTGTCCAACTCTTTGCAACCCTGTGGACTGTGGCCTGCCAGGCTTCTGTGTCAACGGGGTCCTCCAGGCAAGAATACTGGAGCGTACTGGCCAGTACTGATTGCCAAACCCTTCTAAAGCACTATATTTCATGCTGCCCTAGCTATCAACTCCCCTGAGTACCGGGTGCTGCCAGAGCCCCTGCAACGCAAGCAGCTGCACCACGTCCACACATGGCCCGCACTGGGGCAAATGCAAGCCCTCCAGGGCAGCCTCAGGAGCAAACCTTAGTAGACGACCCGCATGCAGAGGTGGAGATGAACCCACAATTGAAACCCAGGGGCAGTGTGGCTAAGGAAGAGACCCAAAACCTTCCTACCAGCTATACAAGCTGCAGATTAAATCCACACCATCAACTACGCAGACTCTGTGTCTAAGGAATATGGAAAAGGACACTGAGAGCTCCCACAAAAGAAAACACACCAGTTCTGATAGGTGTGGACATCGGAGGCAAGAACACACAGGAGTAGAACCAGAGTAGAATCTGAGCTGCCCCACAGCAGGTCCAGAGACCATCACAGAGTTGGAGGGCATCTGAGGGAGGTGAGTGGACTGTCACTCCCAGCGAGGGGAAGGACTCTGACAGCAGTGACTCAAGAAAAATATTTATTATTCTTATGTTTTGAATTATTCTGTAGATTCTTTGGGATTTTTTACATTTTTTCTTTTTTTTTTCTTTTTTTTCCCCCCGCTATTGTAGTTGTCGATTTTACTGGCACTATGAAATCTAATTCAGCTTTTGAGCTTTTTTTTTTTCTCAGTCACATTTTTTACTGTCATAAACCTCTGCCTCTACATAGGGCTTTTGCACTTCTGTGGAGTTTTCCATTTTTTTTTCTTTCTTCTTCCATTTTTTTTTCCTTTATTCTTTTTTTAATTCTAATATTTTAAAACCTATTATTATTTTTCTACATTTATTCCTTTGTTTGCTTTTCCTACTATTCTTTTCCCCTTGGAGTTAATCTGTAAGGTATATAAATCTTTTTTAAGCACCTCTATCTAACTTTGCATATCTATTCTTTCTTTCCTTTCCTCTCAAAACATTTGTTAGTTTTGTTTTCACTGCTTTATTCCCCACTTGGCACCTTGCTTTAGTTTTCTTTTCCAGTTCGTGCTACAGTTAGTTTTGTTCTTAACTGATAGATATAATTTTTAGTTTCTTTGTATGCCAGGTCAATCTATTGTACTTTAATTTGTGGGACTGTTTTGATTTTGCTTATAAGTGAATATGTACATGGGTATGAAAGTGAAAGTGAAGTAGCTAAGTCCTGTCTGACTCTTTGCGACCCCCGTGGACTGTAGCCTACCAGGCTCCTCCGTCCATGGGATTCTCCAGGCAAAGATACTGGAGTGGGTTGCCATTTCCTTCTCCAGAGATCTTCCCGACCCAGGGATCAAACCTGGGTCTCCCACATTGCAGGCAGATGCTTTACTGTCTGAGCCACCAGGGAAGCCATATATGGGTGTATTCAGTCACAATTTTTATTGTCATTATAAAACTCTGCCTCTACGTTGGGCTTCTGCAGTTCTGTGGAGTTTTCCTTTTTTTTTTTTTTTTTTCTTTTTTCATTCTTCCATTTTTTTTCTTTTCTCTTTTTTATAATTTTTTATCCTATTATATTTGTTCTACATTTATGCCTTTCCTACTGTTCTTTCCCCCTTGCGGTTAATCTTTAATTTATATAAATCTTCTTTATCTATACCTGTTTAACTTTATATATCTATTTGTTCTTTCTTTTCTTTCTTTCCTTTCCTCTCAACATATTTGTTAGTTTTGTTTTCATTCCTTTATTCCCCACTTGGCACCTTGCTTTAGTTTTGTTTTCCAGTTTGTGCTTTAGGTAGTTTTGTATCTAAGCGGTAGATATAAATTTTGATTTCCTTTGTTCACTGGGTACTCTACCTTATTTTGGCTGGACTGCTTTGATTTTGCTTATGGGTATGTAAGTATATGTGTATATTCCATTATTTTAATTATTATTTTCCTGATTTCCTAATGGCCATTTGTCTGGGATTCATCTTTGCTTTCTTGTTTGGGGGCATTTGTTTTCATATCATTTAATGCCAAAACAGAACACTTGTGGAATCTTTGTTCCTGACCAGAGATCGAGCCCTGAGCCATTGGAGTGGGACCACTGACTCCAAAACTCTAGACTACCAGAGAATTAACTCTGCTGCTGCTGCTGCTGCTGCTGCTGCTGCTGCTAAGTCAATTCAATCGTGTCTGACTCTGTGCGACCCCATAGCTGGCCTCCCACCAGGCTCCCACATCCCTGGGATTCTCCAGGCAAGAACACTGGAGTGGGTTGCCATTTCCTTCTCCAATTCATGAAACTGAAAAGTGAAAGTGAAGTCACTCAGTCATGTCTGACTCTTAGCGACCTCATGGACTGCAGCCTACCAGGCTCCTCTGTCCATGGGATTTTCCAGGCAAGAGTACTGGAGTGGGGCGCCATTGCCTTCTCCGGAGAACTAACTGTAGGGAGTATCAAATAGTGAGAACTCATACAAAGGAAACCACGTGAATACAAGACCTGGCGTCACCCAACCACCAGTAGCACCCTGTGCAGGACCCCTCATCTAAATAACAAACAAAACAAAAATACAAACCCAATCATGAGCAGACAGGATTACCACCTCACTCAGCCTTGCCCATCAGGGGAAACACAAGAAAACAAACAAACAAAAAAACTCAGCAAAAATCTCACTCTATAGGAAGCTTACACAAACTACTGGATCAACCTTAGGAGAGCGGAAAACCAAAAGGAAGAAAGAATTCAACCTTGAAGCCTGGGAAAAGGAGACCTAAAACACAATTAGTTTAAAAAAAAATAATGAAAAGGCAGAGAAATACTACACAAATCAGAGAACAAACTGGAAACACAGAAGTCCAAATAAATGAAGAGGAAATAGGCAAACTGCCTGAAAAAGAATTCAGAAAAATCATAGTAAAGATGATCAAAAACCTTGAAAACAAAATGGAGAAAATCCAAGAATCAATTAACAAAGACTTAGAAGAATTAAAGAATAAACATACAGAGACAAAAAATACAATTATTGAAATTAAAAATACTCTAGAAGGAATCAATAGCAGAATATCTGAAGCAGAAGAATGATTCAGTGAGCTGGAAGATAAAATGGTATAAACAACCTCTCAAGAGCAGAATAAAATAGAAAGAATGAAGAGAATTTAGGATAGTCTCAAAGACCTCTGGGACAATATCAAAAATGCCAACATTCAAATCACACAGGCCCCAAAAGAAGAAGAGAAAAAGAAAGGTATGAGAAAATGTTTGAAGAGATTATAGTTGAAAATTCCCCCAACATGGAAAAGAAAATAGCCAATCAAGTCCAAGAGGCACAAAGAGTTCCATACAGGATAAACCCCTAGGAGAAATATGCCAAGACACATATGAATCAAACTAACAAAGACTAAACACAAAGAAAGAATATTAAAAGCAGCAAGGGAGAAGCAGCAAGTAAATACAAGGGAAACCCCATACACTTAACAGCTGATCTTTCAGCAGAAACTCTGCAGACCAGAAGGGAACTGCAGGATATATTTAAAACACTGAAAGGGAAAAATCTACAACCAAGATGACTGCACCCATCAAAGATATCATTCAAAATTGACGGAGAAATAAAAAGCTTTTCAGACAAGCAAAAGTTAAGAGAACTCAGTACCACCAAACCAGCTTTACAACAAATGTTAAAGGGACTTATATAGTCAAGAAATACAAGGGAAGAAAAAAAGGTCTACAAAATCAACCACAAACAATTAAGAAAATGGCAATAATTACTTGAAATGTAAATGGATTAAATGCTCCAACCAAAAGACACAGGCTGGCCGAATGGATACAAAAACAAGACCCACATATATGGTGTCTATAAGAAACCCACTTCATACCTAAATACACATATAGACTGAAAGTGAGAGGATGGAAAAAAATATTCCCTGCAAATGGGAAGCAAAAGAAAGCTGGAGTAGCAATCCTCATATCAGACAAAATAGACCTTAAAATAAAGATTACAAGAGATAAGGAAGGATACTACATAATGATCAAGGGACCAATCCAAGAGGAAGACATAGCAATTGTAAATATCTATGCACCCAACATAGGAGCACCTTAATACATAAGGCAACCACTACCAGACATAAAAGGAGAAATTGACAGTAATACAATAATAGCAGGAGATTTTAGCACCCCACTCAACCAGTGGACAGATCATCAAAACATAAAACTAATAAGGAAACACAAGTCTTAAATGATACATTAGATGAGATGGATCTCACTGATATCTTCAGGACATTCCATCAAAATGCAGACAAATATACCTTCTTCTCATGTGCACATGGAACATTCTCCAGGATAGACCGCATCTTGGGTCACAAATCAAACCACAGTAAATTTAAGAAAATTGAAATCATATCAAACATCTTCTCCGACTACAATTCTATGAGACTACATATCAATTACAAGGACAAAACAGCAAAAAACACAAATACATGAAGATTAAACAATACACTTCTAAATAGCCAACAGGTTACTGAAGAAAATAAAAGGGAAATCAAAAAACCTCTAGAAACAAATGACAATGAAAACACAACAACTCAAAACCTATGGGATACAGCAAAAGCAGTTCTAAGAGGGAAGTTATAGCAATACAATACCTCAAGAAACAAGAAAAACAATGAATAGACAACCTGACTTTACACCTAAAGCAACTGGAAAAAGAAGAACAAAAAAAACCCTCAAAATCAGTAGAAGGAAAGAAATCATAAAGATCAGAGCAGAAATAAATGAAAAAGAAATGAAAGAATACCAAAGATTAATAAAACTAAAAGATGGTTTTTTGAGAAGGTAAACAAAATTGGCAAGCCTTTAGCCAGACTCATTATGAAAATAAAAGAAAATAAATCAAGAACATCAGAAATGAAAAAGGAGAGATTGCAACAGACAATGCAGAAATACAAAGGATTTTAAGAGACTATTATGAACAACTATATGGCAATAAAGTGGATAACCTGGAAGAAATGGACAGATTCTTAGAAAAGTTCAATCTTCCAAGACGTTCCCAGGAAGAAGTAGAAATTATGCACAACCCAATCACAAGCACTGAAATTGAAACTGTGATCAAAAATCTCCCAAAAAACAAAACCTCAGGACCAGATGGCTTCACAGGAGAATTCTATCAAACATTTAGAGAAGAGCTAATGCCTATCCTCCTAAAACTCTTTCATAAAATTGCAGAGAAAGGAACACTTCCAAACTTATCCTATGAGGCCACCATCACCCTGATAGCAAAACCAGAAAAGACAATACAAAAAAAGAAAACTACAGGCCAATATCACTGATGCAAAAATCCTCAACAAAATTTTAGCAAACAGAATTCAGCAACTGTATGAAACAGTTCATACACCATGATCGAGTTGGGTTGATTCCAAGAATGAAAGGATTCATCAATATATGCAAATCAATGTGATATACCACATTAACAAACTAAAAGATAAATACCATAAATAGATGCAAAAAAAGCCTTTGACAAAATTCAGCACCCATTTATAATTAAAAATCTTTAAAAAAATGGCATAGCAGTCAGAATGGCTGCTGTCCAAAAGTCTACAAGCAATAAATGCTGGAGAGGGTGTGGAGAAAAGGGAACCCTCTTACACTGTTGGTGGGAATGCAAACTAGTACAGCCACTATGGAGAACAGTGTGGAGATTCCTTAAAAAACTGGAAATAGAACTGCCATATGACCCAGCGATCCCACTGCTGGGCATACACACTGAGGAAACCAGAAGGGAAAGAGACACGTGTACCCCAATGTTCATTGCAGCACTGTTTATAATAGTCAGGACATGGAAGCAACCTAGATATCCATCAGCAGACGAACGGATAAGAAAGCTGTGGTACATATATACAATGGAATATTACTCAGTCATGAAAAAGAATACATTTGAATCCGTTTTAATGAGGTGGATGAAACTGGAGCCTATTATACAGAGTGAAGTAAGCCAGAAAGAAAAACACCAATACAGTATACTAACAAATACATATGGAATTTAGAAAGATGGTAATGATAACCCTATATGTGAGACAGCAAAAGAGACACAGATGTATAGAACAGTCTTTTGGACTCTGGGGGAGAGGGCAAGGGTGGGATGATTTTGGGAGAATGACACTGAAACATGTATATTATCATATGTGAAATGAATCATCAGTCCAGGTTTGATGCGTGAGACAGGGTGCTCAGGGCTGGTGCACTGGGATGATCCAGAGGGATGAGATGGGGAGGGAGGTGGGAGCAGGGTTCAGGATGGGGAACACATGTACACCCGTGGTGGATTCATGTCAATGTATGGCAGAACCACTAGAATATTGTATAGCCTCTAATTAAAATAAATAAATTTATATTTTTTAAAAAAAGCAGCAGCAAAAAAAAAAAAAAAGATAAAGTTAAAAAAAAAGGGGGGGCATAGAAGGAACCTACCTCAACATAGTAAAGGCCATATATGATAAGCCTAGAGCAAACATTATCCTCAATGGTGAAAAACTGAAAGCATTCCCCCTAACATCAGGAACAAGACAAGCGTGTCCACTTTCACCACTATTATTCAACATAGTTCTGGAAGTCCTAGCTACAGCAATCAGAGAAGAAATGGAAATAGAAGGAATCCAGATTGGAAAAGAAGTAAAGCTCTCACTGTTGGCAGATGACATGATACTGTACATAGAAAATCCTAAAGATAGTATCCGAAAATTACTAGAGCTAATCAGTGAATTTAGCAAAGTTGCAGGATACAAAATCGATACACAGAAATCACTTGCATTTCTATACATTAACAATGAAAAATCAGAAAAAGAAATTAAGGAATCAGTCCTATTCACCACTGCAACAAAAAGAGTTAAATATCTAGGAATAAACTTACTTAAGGAGACAAAAGAACTGTACACAGAAAGGACACTGATGAAAGATGACAATAAACAGATGAGAGATATTCCATGTTCCTGGGTAGGAAGAATCAATATTGTGAAAATGAGTATACTACCAAACATGCAATCCCTATCAAATGGCATTTTTCACAGAATTAGAACAAAAACTTTTCCAAATCATATGGAAACACCAAAGACCCTGAATAGCCAAAGCAGTCTTGAGAAAGAAGAATGGAACTGGAGGAATCATCCTTCCTGATTTCAGATTATACTAAAAAGCTACAGTCATCAAGACAGTATGGTACTGGCACAAAAACAGAAATATAGACCAATGGAACAAGATAGAAAGTCCAGAAATAAACCCATGCACCTATCAGTACCTTATTTTTTACAAAAGAGGCAAGAATACACAATGGGGCAAAGACAGCCTCTTCAATAAATGGGGCTGGGAAAACTAGACAGCCACATGTAAAAGAATGAAATTAGAACACTTCCTAACATCATACACAAAGATAAACTCAAAATGGATTAAAGACCTAAATGGAAGACCAGAAACTATAAAACTCAGGGGAAAACATAGGCAGAACTCTCGGTGACATAAATCAAAGCAAGATCCTCTATGACCCACCTCCTAGACTAAAGGAAATAAAAACAAACGTAAACAAGTGGGGCCTGATTAAACTTATAAGCTTTTGCACAGCAAAGGAAACTCTAAGCAAGGTGAAAAGACAACCCTCGGAGTGGGAGAAAATAATAGCAAATGAAACAACTGACAAAGGGTTAATTTCCAAAATATACAAGCAGCTCATACAACTCAATGCCAGAAAAACAAACAACCCAATCAAAAAGTGGGAAAAAGATCTAAACAGACATTTCTCCAAAGAAGACATACAGGTGGCTAACAAACACATGAAAAGATGTTCAACATCTCATTCTCAGAGAAATGCAAAGCAAAGCCACAATGAGATATCACCTCACACCAGTCAGAATGACCATCATCAAAAAATCTACAAACAATAAATACCAGAGAAGGTGTGGAGAAAAGGGAACTCTTTGAACTGTTGGTGGGAATCTAAATAGATGCAGCCATTATGGAAGATGGTATGGATATTCCTTAAAAAACTAGGAATAAAACCACCATATGACCCAGCAATCCCACTGCTAGGCATATACCCTGAAGAAACCAAAATTGAAAGAGACACATGAATCCCGTTGTTCACTGCAGCAGTATTTACAATAGCTGGAACATGGAAGCAACCTAGAGGTCCATCGACAGATGAATAGATAAAGAAGTTGTAGAACATATACACAATTGAATATTACTCAGCCATAAAAGATGGCAACCCACTCCAGCACTCTTGCCTGGAAAATCCCATGGACAGAGGAGCCTGGTAGGCTATAGTCTATGGGGTCGCAAAGAGTCGGACACGACTGAGCGACTTCACTTTCACTTTCAGCCATAAAAGGGAATGCATTTGAGTCAGTTCTGATGAGGTGGATGAACCTAGAACCTATTATACAGAGTAAGGTAAGGCAGAAAGATAAATATTGTATTCTAATGCATATATATGGAATCTATAAAAATAGTACTGAAGAATTTATTTACAGGGCAGCAATTGAGAAACAGACATAGAGAATAGACTTATGGACATGGGGAGAGGGGAGGAGAGGGTGAGATGTATGGAAAGAGTAACATGGAAACTTACATTACTGTATGTAAAACAGATAACCAACACAAATTTGCTTTATGGCTCAGGAAACAGGGGCTCTGTATCAACCTAGAGGGGTGGGATGGGGAGGGAGACGGGAGGCAGGTTCAAAAGGGAGGGGATATATGTATACCTATTACTGATTCATGTTGAGGTTTGACAGAAAACAACAAAATTTTGTAAAACATTTACCCTTCAATTAAAAAATAAATAAATTTTTAAAAATGTACCCAGTTACATCCGTACAAACTGACATTGAATTAAGCTCACACTGGGCTCTCCTGCCACGTGCAGCCTCTGCGGTGAATCTGTGTGTGTCAGAGGTTAACTCCAGGTAGGTTTTTCTCCAACTGGTTCCATCTGCCTTAGAGTTAGTGGGTATTTCTCCCAGATTTTTGATTCAATTGTTTTTAAGTCTAATATCTCAGTGTTTTTATGAAATTTTCATTTCATCTCAAGAAACACTGATCAGAAGCTCATCTCTGACCACAATGAGAATTCTTTAAAATCTTTAAAATATTCCAAGAATGGTTTTAGCTTCTATGACAATTTATTGATGCTATATTATTCACATAGTCCATAAAGTGCTTCCTACTTAGGGGATTTCAATTATATCATCTTTGTCCTTGTGAAACACCACCCTTTCCTAACTGGGCAGCAGAATCATTGTACGTTTAAAAAAATAAATTATTTCCACACAGCTTACAAACTGTAATTTAGGAAACACTTCCATTCTTGCGGGGAGCCGGTGAGGCATTCCACTCGTGACAAAGGTCATGAGGAAGGAGGCTCGGCATACGCAAAGGCGGGATCGAGCCTCAGGAGTCCCCCGGATATTCTCGAGCATTTTCCCCAAAAAAACCAGAGTCTGCCTACTTTATTGCTTTGTGCTCTCACCTCTGACTTTACTGGGGGCTGTCCCCTACCACCATCTCTCTCTCTCTGTCAAAGAGTTAACTTACAACTCCAATTAATAAAGTTCCTGGGCAATTAGGAGTGTTTAAATCCAAACCCCTCTGATGGCTCTCTAACTCGCCTGACAAGTTTACCCGGACTCCTGCAGCTATGCATACGATTGTTTACAGTCTCCCAGCCTCGAGAGGCATGGGAAGCTTAAGATATTCAAATAGCTTAGAGCCTCTCAGAGAGTTAGAAACTGTCAGAATAAACTAGTAAAGGATTTCATTGATGAGTCAATGTTTGTTGCCAAGTTTTCACATCCCCTGAATTGTATCCTTGAATATGTATTAATTAATAGTTGGTATATAGAAAAAATAAGTAGTGGCCTTGGTGTTAGTAACTTTAGACCCTTAAGGTAATAAATTCTTTCTTTGTTGTAAACCCATTACACATCCGCCCTATAGGAATGCAATTTTATCTTTGGAAGATGGTGCCAAACCTTAAAATAATTACTCTTAGAGAAAGTAAGTCTTTGTTGATAAGTCCTTGTCAAGAGTCATAAAATGTTAGTAGGCCTTCTGGCCAGAAGATGATGTAAATCACCTAAACCATTTGTATACGATAAATTTGCAGGAAAGAAACCTTGGTTTTTGATAAGAATCAAAGACTGCTGACTTTGCATCCCCTATTATCCTCTATGTGTAACTTAGGGTATAAAAGCCCCTGTTAAAAATAAAGCTACGGGCCTTGCTCACCAACGCTTGGTCTCCCCATGTCATTCTTTCTTTTAACTTCCAGCTGAGTCTCCATCTGGAGCGCGGAACCCACCACGCTTACTAATCATGCCTGGGCTTCTAAGACCCACTCGAGAAGGTGTCTAGGGTGAGACACCTTCCGCTATTCGAGAGGGCGCCTGCGGCCTACGTAAGTGGTGCAAACTTCTTGTCTTGAAGTTTTATTGGTCTCCCGCGTAAACCAAGCTACTCAGCTTCTTTTCTCCACTGAATTTTCCTACTGAGCTATCCTCATTCTATTGTTCTCTATATCCCTAATTAGCATATAAATAGTCGCCGATGCCGTCTCCCCTTCGAATACCCTGGATCAGCCGGGGCTGGTCCTCGGCACATTCTGGCCAATATAATTATCTACTGAAAATATTAGACATTCAGTAGACAAATGTCTACTGCAAATTAGACATTTTCTTATAACTTCTATGAGAACTTTATGCAATCGCTTATTCTTTATACACTGGGTATTCATACATCATTATGGTATTTCCTTTCTGCCACAATTACCATGTATTGTGCTTTGCTTCAATGTATTGGGGAAAAAATAATTACATAACTAAAACACAAGGTTTTAAGAAACAAATATTGCTATTAATAATATATGCTTTTTCCTAAACAACCGGTCTTTCTTTTACCTCCCTTTTGCTCAAAATTCTGTGAATATCACAATGAATAACAGAATAAAAGAGCAATAATATCAATATTTATTTTCCTATAATTATGTTTTATTCCTATAAATTTTATGAAAAGACTAAAAAGTATCTGATATTTATGTTTCATAAACGATTTTTAAGGTGAATGTTTCTCATATCATCCAGCATTTATCATATACTGACATTTTTATTATTCAAAAATTCTCACTTGCATGAGAACAGTTCATCTGGAATATCGCAACTATTATGCATCATTAATACACTAATGCATTATTTACCATTGTGAATGATATTCTGAAATGAGAGTCAGTGAAGATAAAACATTGCTCTATCATGTTTCATTATGGGAAGAAATACTTTTAATTAAAATGATGTCATAGAAATTGGAAGAGACAGAATTCTTGATATTGTTCTACCCACCAGTAGGGAAAAATCAACAGTGTTATTTCATAGGTACAGTACATATAGAACAGTCATAGAAACAGAGAACCATTGGAGTGCTGGGCTGACATAAATCTTAAAGATCCTCTTACTGTATCTGCCCTGAGTCCACAAAAAAAGTAACACCAGAAAGTCATGTGTGAATATCATTAAACAAGAATCCTGTTTTTTTTACGAATTTTCTTTTTTGAGGGACCACTTCTTTACTATTGATAAATGATTGGTCTAAGACAATCATTGGCCTCCTTTGAACTTAACATAAATTCGAGTTTGTATGTGTGTATGGATGTGTACAAAAGCATCATTCCATAGATGTGGAAGTTTCAGTGTACCCTATAACTGGTCTAAATATATGAAGGCTGTTGATACACTGCTTTAGTAACCCACTATTTTATAGATGTCTCTGATAAATTCATTTTGGGTAGTTTTTCCATTGATTCATTTGAGACTCAGATATATCATCAAATCATCTGCAACTAGAAATGTAATATGCAAACTTAACTCTATATGCCTAATAACAGTGGCTTGTTCCTCCAACCCACACATGCATAGAGAGATACTGAAACTGAGCATGTGTGTTTAACTTATATCCACCTCAAACCACTAGCATCTCCCCTGTAAATATAAGGTGCTGAGTTTTGAACTGAAGTGTGTGAGTATATGTGAGTGTGTGTGTGTGTTTGTAAAATAAATGTTCAGGAGATATCCATCAAATCTTATTTTATTATTTTTTGAAAAATAGATTGTAAGTTTTGTAAAGTGATTTTTCCCTATCTTCAGAGATGTCAAAAGGATTTTTCTCCTGAGCTCTACAAATATGAAGAATTACACTAATTGAATTTTTGGTATTGAGCCATTCTTGAATTCTTGGAATAAACCCCACTTGGTTATGATGTATGTCTTAAGGCAACACTGTTTTCTGTTAAAACATTTTACTTTGGATTTGTGAGTCAATATTCATATTTAAAATTATTCTATAATTTTCCAAAATAATTTTTTTAAGATTTTAGAATCCATGTTATATTTACTTAACAAAATAAATTTGAAAATTTCCCACTTTCCCTATCTTTGGAATAATTTAAGCTGTATAGTTAAATTGAGGTTTATCTAATCCTGGTGCATTTTTTATCAGGAAATTCTTTTATTTATGACAATTAGTCTGTTTAGGCTTTCTGTAGTGTATTTAATTTTTAAATCTAGTTGCATATAATTGAGCAAATAGTCCTTTAGGATTTAATTTACTAAATTTATACAAAGTTTTGACTGTTCTCCATTTCATATCCTTATGTAACCTCTAATGTTTTAATATTTGTACTTTGATTTTTTTCAAGAAATCAATTTTAAATTTATTTTTATCTTTATTAATCCTATCCTGTTGCTTTTTCTTGTTTACTTTGTTCTTCTAGTTTTTATCTGTTGCTTAATTCATTTTATTTTCTTCTTAATTTTTATTAATACATGCATTTGATGCTAAAAGTTTTCTCCTGGTAACCTTCTTAGATATGCCCACATATTCTAAAATATCATGTATTCATTTTTACTATATTCAAGACTTTGACCTAACATTTATTTAATAATGTAGTTTGCAATTTTCAAGTAGAAGGAACATAAAAGTCCCTTTGGGAGCTTTTTTTTTTTTAATTTTTAGTTTTGTTTTTAGAAGTCCTGTTTGTTTTATTGCTGTTCTTTGGAATTGACTGAGCTTTTCTTTGTGGGCTAAAATGTGGTCAATATTCTTTAATGTTGTATCATGTTTTGATATGAGAGTGTCATGTTGGTCTCATAAATGAGTTAGGAAATATTCCTTCTGCATCAATCAACTGAAGAAGATTATAAAGAATTAGTATAGTGTCTTCCTTAAATGTGTGATAGAATTCACCAGTGAATAATCCACTAGGCCTGATGCTTTCTGTCTGGAAAGTTATTGAATGAATTCATATAAATATATTTGGACACAGTATTACTATTATTATTTTCAAAGATCTGCTAACGAAATTAAGAATAAGAAAAATAACACTTTTTATTTTCACTTATTCATTCTCTGGTGCTCTTGCTTTCTTGCTAAAAATCTGAGTTGCTGACCTATATATTTTCCTTATTACTGAAGAACTTATTTAACATTTCTTACAAAGCAGGTCTACTGGCAAAAAAACTCCCTGAATTTCTGTTTATCTGAGAAACTCTTTATCCAATCTTCATTTTGATGGGTAGTTTTGCAGGATACTGAATTCTAGGTTGGCAGAGTTCTGTTGTTGTTTTCCCTCAACACTAAATATTTCACTACTGTCTCTTCTTGTTTCCAATGGTGTTTTGAGAAGTTGAATGTAACACTTATCTTTGCTCCTTTATAGGGACATTTTTGCCTCTGGCATCTCTCTGGACTTTTAAATTTTCTGTACACTGAAAATGATACGCCTACATGTAGGGGTTTTTCATTTATTCTTCTTATAATTTTCTGAACTTCCTGTATCTGTGGCTGTCTGACATTAATTTGCCAAAATCATCAGTCTTTATTATTTCATATATTTCTTCTATTCCTTTCTTCATGATCCTAGAGAACTTTTGTAGTTTCCCTATAGTTCTCAGATACTCTATTCTGTTTGGTTTTTCTTTCAGTAATTTTTCTTTTTATCAGTCTTGCAGGCTTCTTTTGAAGTACTCTCAAGCTCAGAAATTGTTTGCTCAGAAAATTCCCATTTATTCATAAGCCTATCAAAGGCATTCTTGATTTTGGTTCCAATGTCTTGGATCTCCAGCATTTCTTTTCCATCGTTTCCTAGAATTTCCACCTCTCTGCTTACATTGCCCATCTGTCCTTGCAGGCTATCTACCTTATCCATTGGAACCTTTAGCACAGTAATCATGTTTCTTATAAATTCCTGGTTTAACAGTTGTAAGTCTAATGGATAGATATTATTCTGTTCCTTATCCTCTCTCTGACACAGAAAATTACATTGATATACATAAAGGAAAACTGTAAATGATTATATGCTGCTGCTGCTAAGTCACTTCAGTCATGTCTGACTCTGTGCGACCCCATAGACGGCAGCCATCAGGCTCCACTGTCCCTGGGATTCTCCAGGCAAGAACACTGGAGCGGGTTGCCATTTCCTTCTCCAGTTCATGAAAGTGAAAAGTGAAAGTGAAGTCGCTCAGTCGTGCCCGACTCTTAGCGATCCCATGGACGGCAGCCTACCAGGCTCCTCCATCCATGGGATTTTCCAGGCAAGAGTACTGGAGTGGGGTGCCATTGCCTTCTCCGAAATGATTATATAAATAAATGTAATTAAATTGCTCCACTTATATAGTATATATAAATTATACATGATTATTTATAAATTATACATGATTATATACAAATTATGTATGATTATATATAATTATATTCATATATATAACTATATATATGTGTGTGTGTATATAGTTTAAAAGCAAAGAGACAAATAAGGAGCAGAATTAAGTCTACAGGCAACAAATAAACAGATAAAGATTGAAACGACCTTTCTTGTATCCTTAGGAAAGGAGGGCGGGACAGCATAGCTTTTGTAACTTCATGGTCCTATAGCAACTTGTTCTGCTGTTTTCACCCACTGGTCAAAGCAAGGACTTTTTGATATGAGATCTATTGGTTGTCTCCCTGCCCTACTTTTACCTGGCCCTTCTCTCTCCTTTGTCCCATCAACCTTGCTCCATCTGAACTGGATTCCCAACAATTTTCCCTCAGAGGAGGACTCGGTCATTGGAAGAGCCTTAGTGGTTGGTTTCACAAGTCTACAGGCCAAGATTGCTCTAGAAACTTCCCTCCTTATCACAGTTCCTTTGCGTCTTTCTAGTTTTAGCTGCCAGTTTCACGTAGTCCCCCATGATTTCTATTTAATACTTGTTACCAGTTTCCAAAGATGGCAGAAATCACGTTGTCTTCCCTGTACTTCCTCCTCTTCACTTACTGCCACCAGATTTGGGATAACTTGTCACCTAGGTTTTCTTAGATATTATATTGTCTGTGGGTTTCACGTTTTCCCATCAGCACATGTCTGTTTTTATGTAGAGATTCAAAGAGAGTAACAACTATGACTCTCTAATAACTTTTAATTTCTCCATAAACTTTTAATAATAATAAGGTGGGTATCTCTGAAAATCACTAAAATAAACAAAAATGTCTTTCATATAAAGAGTACACAGTAAGCATCCATAATTATGAATTACAAATAACCAATTAAACATATCAGACATATGTTTACATTTTCTGCAAGAAAATATATGCTGGAATTATGAAAAATTCTCTTTCAGGAAGAGATTAGCCTTAATAAGTATCCTAGGAGACTGAAACAGTCTTTTGAAAAAGTAAGTCTTGCATTTGATTAGAAGTTTCTGTAGCTTAAGATATTTCTGGGATCATTTCCAGGAACACATACATAATTTACAGTGACTGACCACTCAATGCTAACAATAATTCTGTTCTCCCAACCTTTATAATAAATGCAAGAGAACCAATTTGAGAGGTAAAAAAAGGCAATCTCTCATTTTCTACCAATGAATGTCAAATTCAAATGCATCTGCATGAAACAAATCAGTATCTAAAGTTTGATAGTTTAAACAGGAAATTAAATCTACAGCTTTGACTCTTTGTTATTATAAAAAATTAGAAGTGTATTTTATAAAAGTATGTCCTAAGACTAGTGGTTCCCTTTCAAATTTAATAATCTATTAAATGTTATAAATCACTTACTTCTGCTTCATACTAAGAAATAAGAACATAAATGATCTATACCCAGTGTCCTCAGAGAATTCAGAAGCTGCTTCATGTAGCTGGGAGTATGCTGCTGCTGCTGCTGCTGCTGCTGCTAAGTAGCTTCAGTGGTGTCCAACTCTGTGCGACCCCACAGACAGCAGCCCACCAGGCTCCCCAGTCCCTGGGATTCTCCAGGCAAGAACACTGGAGTGGGTTGCCATTTCCTTCTCCAACCTTTATAATAAATGCAGGAGAACCAATTTGAGAGGTAAAAAAAGTATACATACTTACAAATTCAGGGAGAGAAGGTGCTGTGGATATTACACAGAATTAAGCCCAACTGACAATATAATAGCAACACAAACAAATCATTTGAGAAAAACAGTCCATAAGAGGGACTGTTGTAGATAGACTTTGGAGAATAAGCAGTATTTAACTGGCAGGAAAACTAAAGGAAGGATATACAATTTAGTGAGAACAAAGTAAAACGGAAGTATGAAAAAAGCAAAACAATACGGACATTATAGGGAATTGTCAAGTAATCTGAGTAGGGGAAAGAAAAGAGAATTTATGCTGTAACAAATATAAAAAAAAGTTCAGATCAGTTTACTAGACTTCAATTGCTATTTTACTCTATGCTTGATAAACAATTTCAGTATCTCATCCTAAACACAAATTTTCAGATAAACCAAAAAGAATAAGGGAGCACAACAAGAACAAAACAAATGGCTGAAATGGTCAGTGCACTATGTCATCAGTCACAACTATGAGCCAAGTAGCTCTTGAGGTACATAACTGTGTAAGTTTTTGCTGAAGTATCAATGATTACAGTACTATATTTATTTCAGGTACACTAACAGAGTATATTAAATAGAATGTTCTGCTTATGTTCACTTCTAGGATTTTATGGCTTCAGGTCTAAGATTTAGGTGTTTTATCCATTTTGAATTTATTTTGTATATGGTGTATGGAAACATTCTAATCTCATTCTTTTACAAGTAACTGTCCAGTAGTCCTAGCACCACTTATTGAAGACACTGTTTTTAATCCATTGATATTCTTATCTCATTTGTCATAGACTACTTGACAGTAGGTGCTTGGCTTTATTTCTGGGCTCTCTATTCTGTTCCATGCTGCTGCTGCTGCTGCTGCTGCTAAGTCGCTTCTGTCGTGTCCGACTCTGTGCAACCCCACAGACAGCAGCCCACCAGGCTCCCCGTCCCTGGGATTCTCCAGGCAAGAACACTGGAGTGGGTTGCCATTGCCTTCTCCAATGCATGAAAGTGAAAAGTGAAAGTGAATTCACTCAGTTGTGTCTGACTGCTAGCGACCCCATGGACTGCAGTCTACCAGGCTCCTCCATCCACGGGATTTGCCAGGCAAGAGTACTGGAGCAGGTTGCCGTTGCCTTCTCTGATTCTGTTCCATAGACCTATGTATTTCTTTTTATGTCAGTACCATGTTATTTGATTACTGCAGCTTTGTAGTATAGTCTGAAGTCAGGAGCATAATACCGCCAGCTTTATTCTTTTTTCTCAAAACTGCTTTGGGATTGTTTCCATATACATTTTAGGATTATTTGTTCTAGCTCTGTGATAAATGTCATGGGTATGTGATAGGGATTCAGTTTAGTTGCTCAGTTGTGTATGACTCTTTGCGACTCCCAGGGACTGCAGCATGCCAGGCCTCCCTGTCCATCACCAACTTCCAGAGTTTAGTCAAACTCATGTCCATTGACTCAGTGATGCCATCCAACAGTCTTATCCTCTGTTGTCCCCTTCTCCTCCTACCTTCAATCTTTCCCAGCATCACGTGGCCAAAGTATTGAAGTTTCAGTTTCAGCATCAGTCCTTCCTATGAATATTTAGGACTGATTTCCTTTAGGATTGACTGGTTAGATCTCCTTTTAGTCCAAGGGACTCTCAAGAGTCTTCTCCAACACCATAGTTCAAAAGCATCAAATTTTCGGCACTCAGCTTTCTTTATACTCCAACTCTCATATCCATACATGCTGCTGCTACTGCTGCTGCTGCTAAGTTGCTTCAGTTGTGTCCAACATGACTACTGGAAAAACCATAGCTTTGACTAGATGGATCTTTGTGGGCAAAATAATGTCTCTGCTTTTTAATATGCTGTCTAGGTTGGTCATAACTTTTCTTCCAAGGAGCAAGCATCTTTTAATTTCATGGCTGCAGTCACCATCTGCAGTGATTTTGGAGCCCAAGAAAATAAAGTCTGTCACTGTGTCCACTGTTTCCCCATCTATTTCCCATGAAGTGATGGGACCAGATGCCATGTAGATTGCTTTAGGTGGTAGAGACATTTACCAATATTATTTCTTCCAATTTATGAATGAAATATATTTCTTTGTATCATCTTCAATTTCCTTCAACAAAGTTTTATAGTTTTCATGGCAAAGGTCTTGTCACCTCCTTAGTTTATTCCTGGGTATTTTATAATTTTTGATACAATTTTAGACAGGATTGTTTCTGTTTTCTGTTTCTGACATTTCATCATTAGCAAATAGTAAGCAGGGCTAGAGTGTTCACTGGGCTCAGGCCGTGGCATGCAATAGCGAAGGTGAGGGAAACCAAGCAGCCATCTCCACAGTTTTCAATCTGCCCTCTCCACCCCGCTTTAGGAGCAAGCTAGCGCATGCCCACAGCTCATGAACAAAATCTGGGCTTCCCATAGCCCTCCTGTGAGTCCCACCAGCTCTCCAACCAGCAAAGGAACTCAAGTTCCCTGTGCCAGACCCCTGGGCTGGGACACCCAACATGTGGCTGGAACTGCTCACTCCCCAAGACAAATCTCCACCTGTATAATGTCTCTTTTCCTCTGAGTCCCCTTCTAAAGGCACAGGTCCCAACCTGATCACTTCTCTTCCCTTCTTACAAGATTCCATGTGGATCTTTCTTACATCCTTGGTTGTACAGGACTCTAAGCCAGTTTCTAGTTAGTTTTCAGTGAGAAATGTTCCACATTTAAATGTATTTTTGATGTGCTTGTTGGGAGACGTGAGCTTCACCTCCTTCTACTCCATCTTGGTGGATCTCAATATTAACTGGATGCCTGGCCTATTTCAGTGCCTTGACTGCTACATGCCACCCCTACTAGAGAATCAAGAGAATTCATTTTTAGTACTGGAAATCAGCTCTTATATTAAAGACCAAGGCAACGACAGCCAGTACCGTGAAAAATCAAAACCTAGCTAACTGGCCTGCCTGGTTCTAGCCACTACAAAATACCAGAAACCACAGGGAAAGTACTAAATATTAAATTCTTGATATGCTTTCTAAGAAGAATATTTTTCACAACTGATACCTAGCACAGTAATTTTCACAAAGAGAATGCTCAATAAACATTTGTCAAATTAAAAATAAATCAAGGCAGGGCTATAAAATGCATAATGTTATGTCACCCATCATTGTAACATTAGTAACATGACTTGGCACTAAATTATTTTAATAAATCATATATAGACATTGTTCCATTGTTCACAGAATAATCAAAGGGGTACTGTGTCATTAAGAATCAGGGATTCGGGTTTCCTGGGCTTGGAACGGAGACTAGGTTTGTGGCTGGGGGGTTCGGGCTGGTGTGGGGCGGGCGCATCGGAAATTGATGGCGATTTCCGAAAGCGCGCCAGTGCCCGGCAGGGGAGGAGGGCGCCCGGCTCCGTGGCCCGGCCTTCTTTGGGGGCGGTCGTGGCGTCTCAGCCGAGCTCATCTGCAGGGGTGGGCGGGGAGCATCCAGGTGGTGGTGAGATGCAGACCATTTAATTTGGCAGAGCGGAAAGCTAATGCCCATTCGGTAGTAGAATGGGATCATGTGTGGAAGGAAGTCAGTGTTCGAACTGGAGGACTGGCGGACAAAAGCTCAAGGGAAACATACACTTTTGATACGGTTTTTGGAGCAAATACTAAACAAATTGACATTTACCGAAGTGTTGTTTATCCAATTCTGGATGAAGTTATTATGGGCTATAATTGCACTATTTTTGCATATGGCCAAACCCACGCTGGAAAAACCTTTACAATGGAAGGTCAAAGGCCCCCTAATGAAGAGTATACTTGAGAGGAGGATCCTTTGGCTGGTATAATTCCACATACTCTTCATCAGATTTTTGAGAAACTTACTGATAATGGTACTGAATTGTCAGTGAAAGTGTTGCTATTGGAAATCTATAATGAAGAGCTCTTTTATCTCCTTAGTCCGTCTTCTGATGTTTCTGAGAGCCTGCAGATGTTTGATGATCCCCATAACAAGAGGGGAGTGATAATCAAAGGTTTAGAAGAAATTACAGTATCCAACAAGGATGAAGTCTATCAAATTTTGGAGAAGGGGGCAGCAAAAAGGACAGCCGAGCAACTTTGATGAATGCCTATTCTAGTCTATCCCGCTCAGTTTTCTCTGTTACAATACCTATGAAAGAAACTACAGTTGATGGAGAGGCGCTTGTTAAAACTGGAAAGCTGAACCTGGTTGATCTTGCAGTCAGTGAGAACATTGGCCATTCTGGAGCAGTTGACAAGAGAGCTCGGGAAGCTGGAAATATCAATCAGTCCCTGTTGACTCTGGGAAGGGTTATTACTGCTCTTGTAGAAAGAACACCTCATGTTCCTTATCGAGAACCTAAACTGACTAGAATCCTCCAGGACTCTCTTGGGGGACATACAAGAACATCTATCATTGCAACAGTTTCTCCTGCATCTCTCAATCTGGAGGAAACTCTGAGTACATTGGAATATGCTCATAGAGCAAAGAACATACTCAATAAGCCTGACATTAACCAGAAACTCACCAAAAAAGTTCTGATTAAGGAATATACAGAAGAGAGAACATCTGAAACAGGATCTTGCTGCAACTCGTGAAAAAAATGAAGTGTACATTTCTGAAGAAAATTTTAGAGTTTTGAGTGGAAAACTAACTGTTCAAGAGGAAGAAATTGTAGAATCGGTTGAAAAAATTGCTGCTATTGAGGAAGAGCTAAATAGGGTTACAAATTGTTTATGGATAGTAAAAATGAACTTAACCAGTGCAAATCTGACCTGCAAAGTAAGACACAGGAACTTGAAACCACTCAAAGACATTTGCAGGAAACGAAATTACAGCTTGTTGAAGAAGAATGTATCACCTCAGCTTTGGAAAGTACTGAGAGACTTCACGATGCTGCCAACAGGTTGCTCAACGCAGCTGAAGAAACTACAAAACATGTATTTGGTCTCCATTCTAAACTGGATCGTAAGAAGGCAGTTGATCAGCATAACGCAACAGCTCAAGACTTTTTTGGCAAAAACTTGATTCAGTTCAGTCGTTCAATCATGTTCGACTCTTTGCGACCCTATGAATCCCAGCACGCCAGGCCTCCCTGTCCATCACCAACTCCCGGAGTTCTTTCAGATTCACATTTATTGAGTCAGTGATGCCATCAAGCCATCTCATCCTCTGTCATCCCCTTCTCCTCCTGCCCCCAATCCCTCCCAGCATCAGAGTCTTTTCCAATGAGTCAACTCTTCGCATGAGGTGGCCAAAGTATTGGAGTTTCAGCTTCAGCATCATTCCCTCCAAAGAAATCCCAGGGCTGATCTCCTTCCTGACTGGTTGGATCTCCTTGCAGTCCAAGGGACTCTCAAGAGTCTTCTCCAACACCACAGTTCAAAAGCATCAGTTCTTCGGCACTCAGCCTTCTTCACAGTCCAACTCTCACATCCATACATGAGCATTGGAAAAACCATAGCCTTGACTAGATGGACCTTTGTTGGCAAAGTAATGTCTCTGATTTTGAATATGCCATCTAGGTTGGTCATAACTTTCCTTCCAAGGAGTAAGCGTCTTTTAATTTCATGGCTGCAGTCACCATCTGCAGTGATTTTGGAGCCCCAAAAATAAAATCTGACACTGTTTCCACTGTTTCCCATCTATTTCCCATGAAGTGATGGGACCAGATGCCATGATCTTCATTTTCTGAATGTTGAGCTTTAAGCCAACTTCTTCACTCTCCTCTTTCACTTTCATCAAGAGGCTTTTTAGTTCCTCTTCATTTCTGCCATAAGGGTGGTGTCATCTACATATCTCAGGTTATTGATATTTCTCCCGGCCATCTTGATTCCAGCTTGTGTTTCTTCCAGTCCAGCGTTTCTCATGATGTACTCTGTATAGAAGTTAAATAAGCAGGGTGATAATATACAGCCTTGACTTACTCCTTTTCCTATTTGGAACCAGTCTGTTGTTCCATGTCTGGTTCTAACTGTTGCTTCCTGACCTGCATATAGATTTCTCAAGAGGCAGGTCAGGTAGTCTGGTATTCCCATCTCTTTCAGAATTTTCCACAGTTTCTTGTGATCCATACAGTCAAAGGCTTTGGCATAGTCAATAAAGCAGAAATAGATGTTTTTCTGGAACTCTCTTGCTTTTTCCATGATTCAGTGGATGTTGGCAATTTGATCTCTGGTTCCTCTGCCTTTTCTAAAACCAGCTTGAACATCTGGAAGTTCACGGTTCACATATTGCTGAAGCCTGGCTTGGAGAATTTTGAGCATTATTTTGCTAGCGTGTGACATGAGTGCATTTGTGTGGTAGTTTGAGCATTCTTTGGCATTGCCTTTCTTTGGGATTGGAATGAAAACTGACCTTTTCCAGTCCTGCGGCCACTGCTGAGTTTTCCAAATTTGCTGGCATATTGAGTGCAGCACTTTCACAGCATCATCTTTCAGGATTTGAAATAGCTCAACTGGAATTCCATCACCTCCACTAGCTTTGTTTGTAGTGATGCTTTCTAAGGCCCACTTGACTTCACATTCCAGGATATCTGGCTCTAGGTGAGTGATTATCTGGGTCATGAAGATCTTTTTGTACAGTTCTTCTGTGTATTCTTGCCACCTCTTCTTAATATCTTCTGCTTCTGTTAGGTCCATACCATTTCTGACCTTTATCGAGCCCATCTTTGCATGAAGTGTTCCCTTGGTATCTCTAATTTTCTTGAAGAGATCTCTAGTCTTTCCCATTCTATTGTTTTCCTCTATTTCTTTGCATTGATCACTGAGGAAGGCTTTCTTATCTCTTCTTGCTATTCTTTGGAACTCTGCATTCAGATGCTTATATCTTTTCTTTTCTCCTTTGCTTTTCACTTCTCTTCTTTTCATAGCTATTTGTAAGGCCTCCCCAGACAGCCATTTCTCTTTTTCATTTCTTTTCCATGGGGATGGTCTTGATTCCTGTCTCCTGTACAATGTCACGAACAGTTTGTTTAATAATATGGAAGAATTAATTAAGGATGGCAGCATGAAACAAAAGGCCATGCTAGAAGTTCACAAGACCTTGTTTGGTACCCTGCTGACTTCCAGTGTCTCTGCATTAGACACTATTACTGCAGCAGCACTTGGATCTCTTATATCGATTCCAGAAAATGTGTCTACACTTGTTTCTCAGATGTCTAATATGATATTGAAAGAACAGTCATTAGCAGCAGAAAGTAAAACTGTACTTCAGGAATTGATTAACGCAGGAAAATATGAAAACAGGAAGGTCTGGTTCCTTCAGAAAATTGCAAACAAAATCCCTCTCCTCGGACTGCGCATGAAGAAGCTCGGCAGCAAAGCCCAGGGCTCGGAACCCTGAAGCTCCCCCTATCTGCGTCTTGCCACCACTTGGACGTTCTTCCCCTTTTCATCAGATGGCTGGATGGCATCACCGACTCAGTGGACATGAGTTTGAGTGAACTCTGGAAACTGGTGATGGACAGGGAGGCCTGGCGTGCTGCGATTCATGGGGTCACAAAGAGTCGGACATGACTGAACTGAACTGAAGACAGTGCTGTGGAAGCACAGAAAAATATGATCCAGCAACCCCACTGCTGGGCATACACACTGAGGAAACCAGAAGGGAAAGAGACACGTGTACCCCAATGTTCATCGCAGCACTGTTTATAATAGCCAAGACGTGGAAGCAACCTAGATGTCCATCAGCAGATGAATGGATAAGAAAGCTGTGGTACATATACACAATGGAGTATTACTCAGCCATTAAAAAGAATACATTTGAATCAGTTCTAATGAGGTGGATGAAACTGGAGCCTATTATACAGAGTGAAGTAAGCCAGAAGGAAAAACATAAATACAGTATACTAACGCATATATATGGAATTTAGAAAGATGGTAACAATAACCCGGTGTACGAGACAGCAAAAGAGACACTGATGTATAGAACAGTCTTATGGACTCTGTGGGAGAGGGAGAGGGTGGGAAGATGTGGGAGAATGGCAATGAAACATGTAAAATATCATGTAGGAAACGAGTTGCCAGTCCAGGTTCGATGCATGATGCTGGATGCTTGGGGCTGGTGCACTGGGACGGCCCAGAGGGATGGTATGGGGAGGGAGGAGGGAGGAGGGTTCGGGATGGGGAACACATGTATACCTGTGGCGGATTCATTTTGATATTTGGCAAAACTAATACAATTATGTAAAGTTTAAAAATAAAATAAAATTGGAAGAATAAAAAAATAAATAAATAAATAAAAATCATGTAAAAAAAAAAAAAAAAAAAGAGAGGTCCAAAGCAAGCCCCTTTCTCGGAGGAAGCATCCAGAATTGTCTTGAAGAATACTTAGGAAATGTTAAGGCCACCACAGGTACTAAATCGTGATGAAAAAGACACTGAATGTTACTTTAGGACTATGAATTTATCCTTTGAGTGATGAGAACTCGTCCCCGCCAAATGATTCCAAGCAAGAAAACAAGGTCAGATTTGCGTTTTCCAACCACGGTCCTGCAGTAGCTGTTGAAGGCTTAATCTACGTGGCTCAGCATCCCGCAGGCCTCTCAAGGAGTTTGTGCAAACACCCAAAGCCGTCAGCCTATAACTCCCTGCAGGTGATGCTACCCAGCTCCTCTCGCGCTCAGTGACTGCCTGCTTCCGTAGGAGTAGTACTCTGGGCATTTTGGCAGTGTTTATGGTTACTCGACCTGATTAGATGTGGGTCGCAGACCCAGGAAATAAAGAATCATGGGCCTGTGCTGATAAAAAAAATAATAATAATAATCAGGGATTCAAATCAAAAGACTGAGGTGTTGAGTGTGAAAATTTGCCATTATCAATGCTGTGGCATCAAGTCACAGGAAGCCTCTGGTCTAATACCTGTCGTCTTTCAGCCATCCATGCCCTCAAGTGTACAGTGAAGAGAACAGCAATAACTATGCATAGCATACTCTTATTGTGACAATCAGATGCGATCATGCATGTCAAATGACTCTGTAAACTAAAAAGTGCTACCCAAAAGATTAATAAACTGACTGTTTTCTGGTTGACTATCTACCTGCAGAGGTATCTGCCTTTCCTCTCTTTCCTTTATTCTATACACTCTGATCTATTAGCACACCCCTAAATCCTCCAAGCATATTCCCAACCCCTAAGTTTCCTCACCATCACTGCTTCTCATCAGCAGACCCAGCAGTTGCCCTGCAAACTTCTGCAGGCACCTTCCACTGCTCTCCCCGCTTTTAATCTTAATCTTTCCACATTCTCTAATCCAGTGGTCCCCAACCTTTTTGACACCCAGGACCAGTCTCACGGAAGACAATTTTTCCACCAACGAAGGGGCAGGGATGGTTCGGGTGGTAATGCAGGCAATGGGGAGGGGTAGATGAAGCTTAGCTAGCTCACCCACCACTCACCTCTTGCGGTGAGGCCCAGTTTCCTGAGAGGCCACAGACTGGTCTGCAGACCAGGTGTTGGTGACCCCTGCTTGAATCCACAAAAAAGTCAAATCAATCTTTTAAATATTACATAGAACTGCATTGCTCACCTGATCCAATGGCCTCCTTTCTTACTAGGAAAGAATATCAAATATGGGGTTGGCCAATAAGTTTGTCTGGGTTTTCCCATAAGATGTAACATAAAAACCCAAACATTTTGGTCAATCTAATACAGAACACTTTCTAACACCATACACAAAAATAAACTCAAAATGGATTAAAGATCTAAATGCAAGACCAGAAACTATAAAACTCCTAGAGGAGAACATAGGCAAAACACTCTCTGACATACATCACAGCAGGATCCTCTATGACCCACCTCCCAGAATATTGGAAATAAAAGCAAAAATAAACAAATGGGACCTAATTAACCTTAAAAGCTTCTGCACATCAAAGGAAGTATTAGCAAGGTGAAAAGACAGCCTTCAGAATGGGAGAAAATAATAGCAAATGAAGCAACCGACAAACAACTAATCTCAAAAATATACAAGCAACTCCTACAGCTCAACTCCAGAAAAATAAATGACCCAATCAAAAAATGGGCCAAAGAACTAAATAGACATTTCTCCAAAGAAGACATACAGATGGCTAACAAACACATGAAAAGATGCTCAACATCACTCATTATCAGAGAAATGCAAATCAAAACCACTATGAGGTACCATTTCACACCAGTCAGAATGGCTGCGATCCAAAAGTCTACAAATAATAAATGCTGGAGAGGGTGTGGAGAAAAGGGAACCCTCTTACACTGTTGGTGGGAATGCAAACTAGTACAGCCACTATGGAGAACAGTGTGGAGATTCCTTAAAAAACTGGAAATAGAACTGCCTTATGATCCAGCAATCCCACTGCTGGGCATACACACTGAGGAAACCAGAAGGGAAAGAGACACGTGTACCCCAATGTTCATTGCAGCACTGTTTATAATAGCCAGGACATGGAAGCAACCTAGATGTCCATCAGCAGATGAATGGCTAAGAAAGCAGTGGTACATATACACAATGGAGTATTACTCAGCCATTAAAAAGAATGCATTTGAATCAGTTCTAATGAGGTGGATGAAACTGGAGCCTATTATACAGAGTGAAGTAAGCCAGAAGGAAAAACACCAATACAGTATACTAACGCATATATATGGAATTCAGAAAGATGGTAACAATAACCCGGTATATGAGACAGCAAAAGAGACACTGATGTATAGAACAGTCTTATGGACTCTGTGGGAGAGGGAGAGGGTGGGAAGATTTGGGAGAATGGCATTGAAACATGTAAAATATCATGTAAGAAACGAGTTGCCAGTCCAGGTTCGATGCACGATACTGGATGCTTGGGGCTAGTGCACTGGGACGACCCAGAGGGATGGTATGGGGAGGGAGGAGGGAGGAGGGTTCAGGATGGGGAACACATGTATACCTGTGGCGGATTCATTTTGATATTTGGCAGAACTAATACAATTATGTAAAGTTTAAAAATAAAATAAAATTGAAAAAAAAATAATAATACTAACCAAGGGCTGGTAGGCCCTTCACCTCCCCTCACTAGTGGCCCCATTCATGGTACCAGAGCTGCAATGCCTATTGGTCCTTCCTTCAAGAGACTGTAAAGCACATTCTTAATGAGGGGCCCTTGCATTGCCTGGTCTCTCTTTCCAGAATGGTCAGGAACTTACTACTTCTCCCTTTCTCACTTCATTCAGCTCAAATGTCACTGTCTCAGAATGGCCTTCCCTCCATACTCTTTGCAAAAGGGTCAGTCCTTACCTCAGCACTCTCCACCCTGTCACTCTGCTTTTCTTCAGAGCCCTTATTGGTTCTGAAATTATTACCATGTTTACTTATCCCCTGGGATATAAATAGCATGGGAGCAAAAAGACTCTGTCTCTTTCTCTTAACAATTGCATCTGAGTTATTTACATGGATTAGGGGCTCAATTGAAAAGTCCTTAATGGATAGTGAAAAGACTGTTCAATTTCCTTTAGTTGATGTGTTCTGCAGAAAACAGAAGAGTGCCCACAAATAACTTCAACGCCACTATTAAAACCTAAATGTTTGAATGGACTGAAAAGGCTTTACCTCACCTTGGAATTCGAAGTGGACTCCAAGAAGCAAAGCCTGTTGCCAAATCCTTCTGCCGCCAAGCATAGTTTCTGTTGTTCTTTGTGGATGGTCGCGGTACACTGTAGGACCACTTCATCATCCTGCAAAAGGAGAAAAACAGGAAAACAGTGAGATTTGGCATGACTCAGCCAAAATCAGATCTCGAAGACTGTTATTTTAGTGCATTTTAAAAATCAAAGCAAAGTGAATCTAAGAACTGTCCTTCCCAAATCCGCACAATCAAGTCCTAGAGCATTTTTATTTACCAAAAAAAGATAACCGGGTGGCAAGAGTCGGAAAAAGTTACTACCATTGAAGAAAATTAACAGCTCTTTGCAATCGACAGAGGCAACCTGAATAGAAAATGGTAAAATACAGGATTTCTATGCTAGAGTTATTACACACTGCTTTAATACATCAAAATTATCAAGAAATGGTCTGACATATTCCTAGGACATCAAGTATCATCAAAAATAGAACAGAGTCTACTAGCAGGCTTACAATCACATTGTTCCAAAACTGACTCAGGAAAACAGGTCAGTAACAGAGCTTCTGGGTTCAAATCGACCCAAAAAATCATCTTAGTTCAACCACACACTGGCAACTTGATCCTCTGTGAAATAATCCTGGATTGCTTAAAAATGTACAGAGAGGTGATTTGTTAGTTCAGTCCTCTGAGACCCAACTCTTGGTTTCCAATCAATTAAGTTCACAGAATTAGAGGAAAAACTATACAAGAGAAGGATGATCCACAGGATGACTCAGTACAGGCAGTATGAGCACAGCGAGAAGCATGGGCTTTAGAATTTGCAATAGCTGGGCCCCTATTCCAGTTCTGCCATCGACAAAGTGAGGAGAGAAGTGAGATAAACTTCCACTGTGACTGACATACAAAAGGCCCTACATCAATAAGAAATGGGAGATGGCATTATCATTTTTAAACAAAATATCTCAATTTAACAGGTGCAGGCAGGAGGAGAAGGGGATGACAGAGGATGAGATGGCTGGATGGCATCACTGACTCGATGGACGTGAGTCTGAGTGAACTCTGGGAGTTGGTGATGGACAGGGAGGCCTGGCGTGCTGCGATTCATGGGGTCGCAAAGAGTCGGACACGACTGAGCGACTGAACTGAACTGAAGTGATAAATACCTAAAAAGTCTAACCATTTATATTTTGATATTTCAATCTCAAAGAAACAGTATACCTAACAGAGAAGTAAAAACAAACAAATATACTCATCAACCCTTTTAATTAGAATCAAGGTGAAAAGGGAATATGAGTACATGCTGGAAGACCCGTGGTAGAATGGTAGAGAAGAGGTAATGTGACAAATATTTAAAAGCAGAAAACAAGCCCTTTTGGTTAACCTGAGGAAAATGCTATATCCATTGGGAAAGTACAGCTCTAATTTAAAAACCTTTATCAATGCCATGTACTTGCTTTATTTCCTGCGTGGTAGCAGCAGTACCTAATAGCTGGCTTATAGCATCAGTCATAGCCAAGTCCAATCTCTTAATAATTACCTTCCAACTATCCCCCCAGTGCTCATTAATTCCCAGTGAGCATTCAATTGTTGCATTTCAAAAGTCAATTGCTTTAAAAAAAAAAAAAAGGCTTATTTTCATATAATGAGTACATCTGAAGATTACATCATGTTCAGCATGGCTATAATAAAAAATAATGAAGTATCTTTGTTGCTTATATAATCTGCAAGATCAAAGATACATTGTGTTTGCCAAATAGGTGGTGTTAATAACAAAGTGCTGAATTGTGCTGATGTGTTCAATGCCTTCCCAAATCCCCAATGTCTTTGCTATCTTGTCTCACTGCCTCTGTGGAGTGAACACCAGCATGGAAACTTGGGTAAGACAGACTTCTTTGGATACTAGAGGCGATCTAAATACCAGTTAGGGGTCTTCCCTGGTGGTCCAATGGTTAAGTATCCACCTTCCAATGCAGGGGATACAGGTTTGATCCCTAGTGGGAGAACTAAGATCCCACATGTCACAGGCAACTAAGCCTATGTGTTACAATTAGAGAAGCCCGTGCACTGCAACAAGAAAAGCCTGTGTGCCTCAACAAAGAGCCCATGCAGTCAGAAATCTTTAATAAATACCACTTAGTAAGTAATTACTGCAGTGGACTAATTAAAGACATTTTAGGAATGGGAATAAGAAAATACAACAAGGTACAGGGCAGGTAAGAATAAACAGTGATACCCAGTAAGCTCCAAAAGAAGAGAAGGCACATCACATTTACCAAAACTATAGCATGTATCAGTCCTGGCATTAATTTAACCCTCCCAATATTCCAGCAATATACTGATCATTCATACAAACAAACAGTTGAGGAAAACGAGGCTCAAAGTAACCTGTCACTCACAAATGGCTGATCATACTTATTTCCAAGAATTGGTCATGAAACCTAATTTAACTGAAAGTCCCCAGCCCCACATTGGTTCTTAAGTCTCAAGTGACTTTTACTACTTCTGTTATCTAAAGATGTACTTCTCTATCTTTAACATGCATCCTCTCTCTCATGAGTCTTGGGTAGATTCTGCATTTCTAACAAGTGCTCAAGTATGAGGGAGATTCAGAATGAGTCCCAGAAAGGACCCTGATCCCAGAAAAGATGTGATAAGTCTTTTATAAGAGTTGGGAGGCAATCAGTAACAGTTGAATATAACAGTTAAAATACGTCATGGATTTTGGACAGAACTAGAAATGAGAGCACATGTAGAGATGCTCATTAGTATGTGGTGCTGCTGCTGCTGCTAAGTCACTTCAGTCGTGTCCGACTCTGTGCGACCCCATGGGCTGCAACCTACCAGGCTTCTCCGTCCATGGCATTCTCCAGGCAAGAACACTGGAGTGGGTTGCCATTTCCTTCTCCAACTTACATAAGGGAAAGGAGTAAAGTACTGAACTGTTCCATCAAACCAATAAAACCAGCTCACTGTGCAGTTTCCTTCCGATTTAGTACCTCGACATTGTGTGATGTAGCGCTTAGTCAAGAAATAACACTGAATTCAGGGAGCTCCACCACACCACCAACAAAACAGCCTATGACTACAACTTTCAACCATGATCCAACCTTGATGGATAGAACCTAGCTTGACACACACAATAAGATTTTCCCCAGTTTCTCTGGAAGCTGTGGGGTTCCTTTTTGACAAAAAGTAAAATCATCTCAATGCACGGTTTTTCTCCAGAACCACTGAGGTTTGAGAGCCTACTGACCATGCATTTGAAAAGTTTTGACAAGTAGCTTTATTTTTAATTATTATAACCAATGTACAATAAATAAATCTGGCTATGGTCAATGCATACATATGTGTATCTGATATTGGTACACACACTCACACACGAAATCTATCCAAAAAGAAAGATTAAACAGTGCCCGAAACTGATTGGATCCAGACAGTTAACACTGCTCAGGTAACAGAACAAGAAGGATACATTAAAATATGACTTTGGGGGTCATAAAGCATCTTCTAAATCAGTCTTTGCTACCCAGGCCTTGGGGTCCAGACTGCTAACTTAACTATCACTTCTTGTGTTCATATTTTGGTCGCATGTGCCCTGGTGTGCCTCAACCTGTAAAAACTAAAATCACCCTTCAATACTCACCACCTTTTGGTATACTTTGTTTTTTGAGTTCCTAGCACCTAGGGCAACAGATTTTGATTCAACTCACAAGAAATCACATTGCAGGAAAAAATTCTACAAAAATGAATTGTTCTTCTGTTTCATTATTTCACTTTCTTAAATTTCAAAGTCTGTTAACTACTCAACCATGAATGACTAGCCTTAGAAGATACTAATATCTTGCTGTTTCCAGAAATACTTGAACCTACACCAATCCCAAAACAAACATGAAGAAACAAAATTACTAATCTTGTTTTATAACATTCTGAATAATGAATTGTGAATAAAGAAATCTTTTAGAAGAAACTTCATAAACAATTAGATAAATGGCAGAGCTTAAGAGACACCCAGCATATAGTCACCAAGTCCTGTGACATCTGCACCATCAGTATCTTTTGACTCCATTACTCTCTCACCACCCGAGCTACAATCAGCTCTTACTTAGACATCTTCAAAATCTTCAGAACAGCTTTCCACACTGCAAACTCCCTCACGACAGTGCTTCACCTTGAAGTCCATCATCAGCCCAACCATACTGTTTCCTGGCTTACAATCTTTTACTTACTGGCTTCTCACTGGTCTAAGGAAAAAGACTAAAACCAACCTCTAGCCTAAAAGGCTTTGCACTGCATGGTCTATGGCCCATGGCCCAACATTTCTTCCTACCAACCCTCCTTCATTCCTATGCTCCTACGTGACTCTTGTCGTTAAACCCATTCTCCACCCTCCAGCTAAGACAATCATCTTTCATATATCAATTCAAACATCTCTTCCAGAGTGTAGCCTTCCCTGACCCACCAGGCTATGGCAATTCCCTTGTTTTGTGTTCCTATGGCACAATTTTCCTTCCTTCAGTTTCCTCGATTGTTACTATGCATTAATGTATGTAATTATAAGAGTATACAGTGTCTAACACTGTGCCTGGCAAATATATACAATAAATGATTATTTAACATAATCCACTTTACGATTATTCAGAAACATGAACTGCCATGCTGACAACTGGAGCTGCTTTCTAAAATTGCCAAGGTAAGAAACTATTTAATTTCCCAAATTAAGGTGAGCATTATACAATCCCATTAAATGATTTCATAGTTACATGTGCCAGGAAACAGGGCATTTTGGGAGAAAATCACGGATCCTATCACATTCATGAGAAATTTTAATGTATCACAAGTGTACACTGGATCAATGAATAAAAGCAATTGAGTCCTTAATTTCCCCCCTATTTCCACATAAACACCATAAAAATTAGACTACAACTCTTTCCATATATAATCTAAGCTATCCAAGCATAATGTACTTTTGAAAAGTCCAAAAATGCTTTTAATAACTCTGGTCATTAAAAAGTCCCTTATCACACCAAGTACTTTCCTTAGGCTCTGATTAGGCTTATCTTTCAAAATGTTTATCCAGGTTTAAACCTTCCATAACTGATCCTCTCCTTTAGTTACATCCTGATAATTTTGCCACAGTTAGCCCTAACTCAAAAAGTTCACCATGGGTAGTGTATCCAATGCTATCTGTCAAGCAGGTCAGATAAAACTCTATGAAAACCAGGTATCCAATGAAAATAAACAGCTTAGTTAAAACCTGAGGGAATCATAAGACCATTCAATTTACACCTCTGCACATAGTAAATACTTCATAAGTATATGTTGGATTGAATTCCTTTTGTTAAATGCTCCTGTATTTTTCCTGTGATCTTTCTTACAGCTCTTAAGTGTAGAGATCAATTATTTACAGGGGGGAAAGCCAGCACTACAATACTGCATTCCAGGCAATTTTACAATGAGTAAATAAGACATGATTTCTATAACAACTGCTGCCAAGTCTGCTGGAATGGTACAAGATGGAAAATAATTATCAAATAACACCACCAACAGCTTCTTTCAAACATTCATAACTGAAATATTTTCTGAGGACATAATGTATGCTAGGAAATGTTCTAAGCCCTTGAGAAAATTTAGTAAATAAATCAAAGAACTCTGAACTTATTAGGCTTACCTCCTGGCAGGGAAGAGAGACAATAAACAAAAAGACAATAAGTTCACGAATTATGTTAAAGGTGAAAAGTCTGTGGGAAAAAATGGAACAGGAAAAGGGGATCGTAGTGATGCTGCAGTGGGGGTGATTAAAATTATGAATAAAGTTATCAGGCTTCACTTGGGCAAAGACTTGAAGCAGGGAAGAGGAATCAGTCACATGAATACTTGCAGAAGGGGCATTCCAAGCAGAAGGAAGGCCTGTGAAAGTCTCTCGGGCAGACGAGTACCTGGCACGTCCAAGAATAGGGCCGATGTCATTGCAGATGGAATGGAGTAAGCCAGCAGGAGGATGGTGGGAGATGAGGGTCCAGATCAATACAGACCCTGAGCCCAGTGTAAAGCCTCTGGCTTTTTCTGAAGGACTGAGGAGCCTGTGCTATGTACTAAATGCAACCTACAGGGAGGTGAAGAAGAAGCAGGGTGACCTCACAGGATCACTGCAACCATTTAGCGGACATGAAGGTGACTCAGACCACAGTGGGAACAGTGGAGGCAGAGACAAATGATCAAATCCTGGATATGCTTTGCACTGATCTAGGGTCTATTATGTTCCAGAAGCTGTGATAAGTAGTCACAAGTTTATTTCATTTGTTCCATCATCATGTCTACCTTTTCTAGCCTATTGCCAAATAAAATGTTAACTGTACTATTTTGTTTTCTTACAGCAAATATGTAGATAGCAGAACAAATAAGCTAAGAGAATCCAAAGAAAACCAACCCATATCTGTGATCTCACATTGAGTCTATATTTATTCATTTTAAAAATGCAGGCAGTCCTCAGTTTGCACATTAGTACAGGACTCTAAAAAATGACTATGCAAAGCAATATCTGGGACAATTACTTATGAATTGTTCCTTGATCTTTAAAATTTTTCATTCAAACATTAAAACTCTCCCCAATATCAGTTATGAAAGTACAAAAAATAAAATAGTAAAACTAATATTGATTTCAGTTCAGTTCAGTCGCTCAGTCATGTCCGACTCTTTGTGACCCCATGAATCGCAGCACGCCAGACCTCCCTGTCCATCACCAACTCCCGGAGTTCACTCAAACTCACGTCCATTGAGTCGGTGATGCCATCCAGCCATCTCATCCTCTGTCGTCTCCTTCTCCTCCTGCCCCCAACCCCTCCCAGCATCAGAGTTTTTTCCAGTGAGTCAACTCTTGGCATGAGGTGGCCAAAGCATTGGAGTTTCAGCTTTAGCATCAGTCCTTCCAAAGAACACCCAGGACTAATCTCCTTTAGGATGGACTGGTTGGATCTCCTTGCAGTCCAACGGACTCTCAAGAGTCTTCTCCAACACCACAGTTCAAAAGCATCAATTCTTTGGCGCTCAGCTTTCTTCACAGTCCAACTCTCACATCCATACGTGACCACTGGAAAAACCATCGCCTTGACTAGATGGACCTTTGTTGGCAAAGTAATGTCTCTGCTTTTGAATGTGCTATCTAGGTTGGTCATAACTTTCCTTCCAAGGAGTAAGCGTCTTTTAATTTCGTGGCTGCAGTCACCATCTGCAGTGATTTTGAAGCCCAAAAAAAAATAAAGTCTGACACTGTTTCCACTGTTTCCCCATCTATTTCCCATGAAGTGATGGGACCGGATGCCATGATCTTCATTTTCTAAGTGTTGAGCTTTAAGCCAACTTTTTCACTCTCCTCTTTCACTTTCATCAAGAGGCTTTTTAGGTCCTTTTCACTTTCTGCCATAAGGGTGGTGTCATCTGCATAATATTGGTTTAGCATGCTGTAATTGACTACATTAGAAATATGGAGAATGGAAAGTGTTTTATTTCTTCAGAAAACACTTCTCAAGAGTAGTCTGAACAGTGCTTGCTTTATCCTTCTCATGGTAACTTTCCCTCGGGAACGTACATTTTTTCAAATGTCATGGCCAGTGGTCATAATCCCACATTTTTCAGCATTTTCAATGTTATAAAATATCACAGAGTTCTTTAATATGAACATCTTGTCACTGTCACTTCCTCTGGGACATCTTCATCCTTTTGTCACATCTGTTTCCCTCACTTATGTCAGTAAGCTCACCTTCGCTCCATTCTCTGGCTGCATGGCTGTATATTCTCAAGCAGCTACAGTGGCCACACTCCTGCATTCACATGTTGCCTCTACAACTCTGTGTTCAATCAGAATTTCATTTTCACCACCTTTTGTTTCACGACCGGACCTTCATCTTTGTTAGGCAATTCCCATGTATCCATCTGTGTAAAATGTCCTGTGCCATGATCACAGGGAGACAGAAGGGAACACAACAGCACAGTTGCTGTCTGTATGTGAAACAGAGAACAGACACGCAGTGACCAATCACCACGGACTCTGAGAGAAGCAATGTGATTGGCCATGGATCACAACAGGCATCTGGTATCTAGCAGGAATTCACAAACTCAAGAGCCAGCAATGGAGTCTGTACTTTATGCAATGACTCATACTGAATAAATCATACTAAATGAATGAGCCATTAAGTTGGGGTATCTGTGCTATTTAGTTCAATGATGCTAATGGCAAGTTGTACAAATCACAACCATGCCAGGTGCAGGCCACCTATGTTTATTGACAACCTGCTAAAGACAAAGCAATTGGAACATAATATATTTTGAATGCAGAAGTTGGAAAAAACTGCTGACAACTTATATGAAAGAAAAAAAAACTGAAAGCTTTGTTTGATAAATTGTGCAATTGTGCAAATGGAAAAAAATACAACTGTCACACTGGAGAGAAACCCTGTAAAAATGGAGTAAATTTGAAAGAGCCTTTAAAAACAGCATTAACATTTATACCCACTGAAAAAGTCACAAAAGACACTCTATGAAAGTGTTCCCTGTAGAAGAGCTTTCAGTTACCACACATCCTATTAAGTACATGAGCAAATTCACACTGGTGAAAAAAACATAAGAATGACATTTCTCTGGAAAAGTCTTTAATACATACTCTGTCCTTAGATAGCATCAGATCCTTCACACTAGAGAGAAACCCTATAAATCCAATGAATATGAAAGAGCCTTCAATGAATATAAAGAGCACACACCTTTATAGAAACCAGATAATCCACACAGAGGGGTGAATTGCATTAATATAACGATTATGAAAGGAGTGTCAGCCAAAACACCAACCTTTGTGCACAACTTAGGTAAATCAGAATACCGTGAATGCAACTAAAAATGCAGACTACAAAAAAATGCACCTTAACTATTATATGTCAAAATGTGTAAATATATGACAAGAATGAATGGAAATACAGATAAATATGTAATTTGTTCATTAAAATTACACATGGAAAATCAACTCTAAGGTTTAAAGATTTTTAACTGTGAAAGGTAAATTTTAAGACTTTTAGAAGAAAATATGAGCGAATATCAGTATTAGCTTACAATTAGAAAGGTTTTTCAAGCAAGAATCAACACAAAAGGAAAGACTGATAAATTCACCTTCATTAAAATTAAGAACTTCTGTTCAGTAAAAGCCACAAAATAAAATGAAAAATGAAAAACTATGGAAGATATTTGAAATACTATATAAGATAAATGCATATATAAAGAAATTATTAAAATCATTGAGGAAAATAAAATAATAGGAAAAAGGCATAAAGAGCATTTCACAGTAGAAAAAATATAAACGGTGAATTAACACATGGAAAGAGGTTACAAGTGACTAGAATATTAGTAGATCAAGAAATATAGGTATTAGCCATTAGAGATGGAGAAGGCAATGGCAAGCCTCTCCAGTACTCTTGCCTAGAAAATCCCATGGATGGAGGAGCCTGGTAGGCTGCAGTCCATGGGGCCGCTAAAAGTCAGACCTGACAGCGACTTCACTTTCACTTTTCACTTTCCTGCATCGGAGAAGGAAATGGCAACCCACTCCAGTGTTCTTGCCTGGAGAATCCCAGGGACGGGGGAGCCTGGTGGGTTGCCATCTCTGGGGTCGCACAGAGTTGGACACGACTGAAGTGACTTAGCAGCAGCAGCAGCAATTAGAGAAATAGAGAATAAAAGCAAAATAAAATCTATTTTCTACTCTGCAGAGTGGAAAAAAAAGTCTGACAGTACTAAGTGTTGACAAAAATGTGGAAAAACAGGAACTTTTATGCCCTCCTGATAGGAAAGTAAATTATTTATATTAAAAAAAAAAAAAAAAACCCTTTAGAAAACAACTTGACATAGAAGTTGAAAATGGGAATGCCCTTTAACCTGGAAGTTCCATTCCTAGATAAATTCATATGTATGAGAAAGCTTGTATAAGAATGTTAATTATGGCACCAAAATCATGTATGAGAAAATGGTGCTAACTATAAAATTTAGCAAAAGAAGCAAGAAGAATAAGTCAGCAATAAAATGGATAACATCTGCAAGGAATAAGCTGAGGTAAGCATTTCAGAATTGAGGCCACAGTCAATGCCCACTGGAAGAGCTCTCTTTTGTGGTGCCTAACACAAGATCCAGAGAAGGCAATGGCACCCCACTCCAGTACTCTTGCCTGAAAATCCCATGGGCAGAGGAGCCAGGTAGGCTGCAGTCCATGGGGTCACGAAGAGTCGGACACGACTGAGCGACTTCACTTTTCACTTTCATGCATTGGAGAAGGAAATGGCAACCCATTCCAGTGTTCTTGCCTGGAGAGTCCCAGGGACGGGGGAGCCTGGTGGGCTGCCGTCTATGGGGTCACACAGAGTCAGACATGACTGAAGTGACTTAGCAGCAGCAGCAACACTAGATCCAGGGGCACACACGGTGACCAAGGATCAAAGCAGAGCTCGACAATCATAAAAATGGTCACAAGTCTTGGAAAAAGATAGGAACCATGACATCAAATGCTACTGAAGGATGCCAGATTCCACAAGTTCAGTTCAGTTCAGTCGCTCAGTCGTGTCTGACTCCTTGCGACCCCATGAATCGCAGCACGCCAGGCCTCCCTGTCCATCACCAACTCCCAGAGTTCACTCAAACTCATGTCCATCGAGTCGGTCATGCCATCCAGCCATCTCATCCTCTGTCGTCCCCTTCTCCTCCTGCCCCCAATCCCTCCCAGCATCAGAGTCTTTTCCAATGAGTCAACTCTTCACAAGGGGTGGCCAACGTTTTGGAGTTTCAGGTTTAGCATCAGTCCTTCCAAAGAACACCCAGGACTGATCTCCTTTAGGATGGACTGGTTGGATCTCCTTGCAGTCCAAGGGACTCTCAAGAGTCTCCTCCAACACCACAGTTCAAAAGCATCAATTCTTTGGCGCTCAGCTTTCTTCACAGTCCAACTCTCACATCCATACATGAGCATTGGAAAAACCATAGCCTTGACTAGACGGACCTTAGTTGGCAAAGTAATGTCTTTGTGTTTGAATATGCTATGTAGGTTGGTCATAACTTTCTTTCCAAGGAGTAAGCGTCTTTTAATTTTATGGCTGCATTCCACAAGTTACTAGTTCAAAACTTCCAAAAGCCATGCTTTGCAATAAAGCTAAAGGCACTGAAGACAAAAGGAAAGACTTGTAATATCCCAGTAACACACAACTAGAAGTTCTGTGAAAGATTCCTGAAACATAGCAGGGACCCATGAACTCACACTAGCGGCACTTCGGGGAAAACCTATTTTTAGCAATATTCTTATCTACAATGATATGATCCCATCTGAACTAGTGTGTCTGTCCAGTCCTCTGTTCCTCACTAGCAAATGAATCAAATATCCTTCAAGGTCCCTTCCGGCCCTCATATTCAATGTTTTTGTGGAAAAAGGCAAAAGGAGAGAAGGGAATCTCTCTCCCATACAAATTAAAAGAGAGAAATTAAATATACCTTTCACACTTTTACTGTATATGCCTGTCTCTTGAGCCACCACCCTTTTTTGGTGAGAGAAAACTAGAGGCTATATCATTAGTATCATTTTGTGTCTGTGTTATGTAGGTGTTTTTTTTTATGTAAGACCACAGTTATACCTTTTTTAATCTCATGAAAAAAAATACAGTCACAGAAGTAATCTATTGCTCTGTGCTGATGACTATGAAGCAAAAGCATATATACAAAATGTCACATAAGAGTTTACAGCCTGTGATGACAGCATTAGCCATGTGTCTGGTAATGTCAGCTGGACATTGACAGGAGTCAGACAGAAACATACAAATATCAGAGATGATCAAGACATCAGACCTTTTAATTTCCAACAGTCACAAGAGGCATCTATTCAAACATCAGGTAGAAGGCAGAATGCTTCCTCTGAGCAAATAAACATTTCATCAATGCCTTTCTATTCTCAGTTTAGTAGGAAATATCACTTCCATCAGAAAGGAACTTTACCTCTTTCACCTGTAATACCCTAAATTAAGAACTGCATCAAGGTAGGATAAATTTATGTCACCAGTAATCTCTAAGTAGACCTTTTGGTATTCTCTAATAGTTTCATTGTCACCAACCACCTAATCCAAAGTCAGACTCTGCTGGTCTTCCCACAGGCCAGTATCAGTCTCATTACTGACAAGACGCTTTAGCTTCTGCCAACTGACACTTAACAAAAGTAAAAACTGGAAAAACTTCTAAAGAGGTCTTAAATGCCTATCTTGAATGTCACAGAAGCAAAGAGAAACATAAAACACGATATAGATAAGCCTGTTTTTCTTATGAAGAGCCACAAATAATGATATTTTAATAGGGCTATATTCTGCTTGAATTAAATATCCACAAAATGTGAATTTTTCTTCCTCAAAATTTTGCTATTTTCCATTGTTCCTTATCTCCATAAGTAGCACTGCCAATCAAAGTAATTAAAATCAGACAACTTTGGAAGTCAGAAAAAGAAAGTCAAATACCATATATCACATATGTGGAATGTAAAACAGGACACAAGTGAACACGTCTATGAAACAGAAACAGACTCCCAGACACAGGGAACAGATTTGTGGTTGCCAAAGGGGACAGGGTTGGGGGTGGATTGGGAGTTAGGGATTAGCAGGTGCAAACTATTGTATATAGAATGGATAAAAAACAAGGTCCTACTGTATACCAGAGAGGACTATATTCAATATCCTGCAATAAACCATAAATGTGAAAAAGAATGTATGTGAGTCACTTTGTTGTATGGCAGTAATTAATACAACATTGCCATTAAACTTCAATCAAAATATTTATAAACTAAAAAGAAATCGGACAATTAGGCACTATCTTTATTATTTCCTTCTACTCACTGGCCATGTTCCTTTCACGTGGCCCACCATCACGCCAGGCCCCATGTAACTGATCTTTCTCATGGTTTATGAGACCCTGCACAATCTATTTTCTCCCATCTCTACAGTATCTCACAACTTCCCCCACTTTGTCACAATCCAGATATATATGTTACCTTCTGGTTTCTCCAATGCAGAAAGCCCTTTTATATCTTAAATTTTTTGCTTGTTTTTCCCTTTACCAGAAATATTCTTCCTCAGGACCTTTGCAAAGCCTGCTCTTTCCCATCCTTGAGGTCTTGACTTACAGTCCTCTCCTCTCCTTATCTCCTACCCAGACTTAGTCTCCTACCCAGACTCTTTCTCGTTCCTTTATAACATGGATCACACTCTGTAACTTCTTTATTTAACTGTCTTCTGGCCCACTGTCTTCCGTATATTCCATGAAAAAAGGTACTCCGTCTACCTTGTTCATACTGCATCCCTAGAACCCAAGGCATAGAAGATATTCATAAAGGACATCTGAAGAGTAAAAGAATAAATGTATTACTCCTACATCTTTCAAAGAAAAGGGAGTTGCCATTTATTATATGCTAGCAGATGGTGACTGCAGCCATGAAATTAAGACGCTTGCTCCTTGGAAGGAAAGTTATGTCCAACCTAGATAGCATATTCAAAAGCAGAGACAATATTTTGCCAACAGAGGTCCGTCTAGTCAAGGCTATGGTTTTTCCTGTGGTCATGTATGGATGTGAGAGTTGGACTGTGAAGAAGGCTGAGCGCCAAAGAATTGATGGCTTTTGAACTGTGGTGTTGGAGAAGACTCTTGAGAGTCCCTTGGACTGCAAGGAGATCCAACCAGTCCATTCTGAAGATCAGCCCTGGGATTCCTTTGGAAGGAATGATGCTAAAGCTGAAACTCCAGTACTTTGGCCACCTCATGCGAAGAGTTGACTCATTGGAAAAGACTCTGATGCTGGGAGGGGTTGGGGGCAGGAGGAGAAGGGGATGACAGAGGATGAGATGGCTGGATGGCATCACTGACTCGATGGACGTGAGTCTGGGTGAACTCCGGGAGTTGGTGATGGACAGGGAGGCCTGGCGTGCTGCAATTCATAGGGTCGCAAAGAGTCGGACACGACTGAGTGACTGAACTGAACTGAACTGAACTGGGCACTACCTCCTCTCTAGGGGCAGCTAACAGCCATTAAGCACCTCTGTTCGAAGAACAATGCATTTTCTCAATGACACATTAAGGGAAGGTCCATGTCAGTTCTGTTCATTTAACTTCTATGCAACATAGAGCACAGCATCTGGCACAATACAGTCTCAATACAATACATAAATAAATGAAGAGATATATGAGTTAAGTATTGATACTTAAAGAGATGGGAATACCAGGCCATCAGACCTGCCTCTTGAGAAATCTGTATGCAGGTCAGGAAGCAACAGTTAGAACTGGACATGGAACACAGACCAGTTCCAAATAGGAAAAGGTGTACATCAAGGCTGTATATTGTCACCCTGCTTACTTAACTTCTATGCAGAGTACATCATGAGAAATGCTGGGCTGGATGAAGCACAAGCTGGAATCAAGATTTTGGGATAAATATTAATAACCTCAGATATGCAGATGACACCATCCTTATGGTGGAAAACGAAGAAGAACTAAAGAGCCTCTTGATGAAGGTGAAAGAAGAGAGTGAAAAAGTTGGCTTAACATTCAACATTCAAAAAACTAAGATCATGGCATCTGGTCCCAGCACTCCATGGCAAATAGGTGGGGAAACAGTGGAAACAGTGACAGACTTTATTTTCTTGGGCTCCAAAATCACTGCCGATGGTGACTGCAGCCATGAAATTAAAAGACGCTTGCTCCTTGGAAGAAAAGTTATGACTAACCTAGACAGCATATTAAAAAGCAGAGACATTACTTTGCCAACAAAGGTCTATCTTAGTCAAAACTATGGTTTATCCAGTAGTCATGTATGGATGTGAGAGTTGGACTATAAAGAAAGCTGAGAGCCAAAGAACTGATGCTTTTGAACTGTGGTGTTAGAGAAGACTCTTGAGAGTCCCTTGGAATGCAAGGAGATCCAACTAGTCCATCCTAAAGGAAATCAGTCCTGGGTGTTCATTGGAAGGATTGATGTTGAAGATGAAACTCCAATACTTTGGCCACCTGATGCAAAGAACAGATTCATTTGAAAAGACCCTGATGCTGGGAAAGACTGAAGGTGGGAGGAGAAGGGGACAACAGAGGATGAGATGGTTGGATGGCATCACCAACTCGATGGACATGAGTTTGAGTAAACTCCGGGAGTTGGTGATGGATAGGGAAGCCTGGCGTGCTGCAGTCCATGTGGTCACAGAGAGTCAGACATGACTGAGTGACTGAACTGAACTGATTGATATTATGTTTATTAGTATGAGTAGGTGACATTATTATGGTTACTTTACAGATGAGAAAAACAGCCATTGTGAGAATTAATCATTTGCCCACGTTTACCAGAAAAGTGGTTGAGCAGAATTCAAACCTGGGTCCACCTGACTCTGTGTTACACTCCTAACCTTTGTGCTATACAGCCTCCTGAAATGATACGAAAGAGCTGCACTAACAGTCTAGCTAGGAATCTACCCAGAAACTAACCCTATTATAATCCCCTGGTTCTTTTTTATCAAATGCTTTAACAATGAGGCTATAGGTAAAGTGAATATAGTTACTGTATGTATCCAGAGTTAATTGTGTTAAAAACAAAACCAAATGAAAAAAAAAATCACATGAAAAGTTTATATAAAATAACAAGCTAAATTTCTTTGAAAAGAGGAGTAGCCAGCAATAGTGAGATGAGAAATAAGGTTGTCTGTATCATTAGTACATAATTAAAATTTAGCCAATATTTAAATTTTAGATTGAGAAAGGGCTATCCAAAGCAGTGCTACTTAATGGGTTTTTAGGTAAGGGGAGAGAAAGGCAATGTAGAAGAGAAAGGTCAATATAGACAAAAGAGGAGGAAGGGATCTTGGTAACTTCCATGTTAGAGATGGAAAAATAACTATTTTCTGGGCTACTGTAATGTATTAATATCTGCCATATCCTTTGAAACTCATTAAAATACTTGATAAAATGAAGTTGTTGGCTTAGAACTCAGCAGAGCATCTTTCTTTTCAATTACAGCTGCCCCACATTTCCTTGTTACTTTAAAACTTAGGAAAGAGGAGCTGCAGTAAATCAAGATGGCAGAGGGTCATGGCCCCAGGGGCAGGCAAAGGAGGCGGCACTCTGCAGGGAGCTTCAAAACTTTAATGAAACCACCCACAAGGTTGGCCTGATTTTTAGAACCACCATGTTCAAATGATTCTAAACATTGTAAGGGAATACAGTTCTATCCACTTGGATCACTGCTCCTTTTACCACACTCTTTCCTCCACATGTAGATCACACATAGAGTTGCTAAAACATCAGGAAATCTACACACATACACACTCACATACACATGCACAGAAGCTGGTGTATTAAACAGCACAACTAGATATTGCACAAATAATTTTGGATGAAGACACAATCCTATAATCTGATTCCAACGATAGAAGAACAGATGTAGGTTATGATGTACCTGTAAGACCAAACAAAAAAGCCATTTCAGTATCATAATATGATATACCCCATGTATTCCCTAGTGAAATTCTATTTCAAAATATGAAAAAAAAACACTGAAATTTCCCTCATGAATGTCACCTAGGATACAGAGATGGCAAACTATACTTTTTAATAAGACAGTAAGGAAGAAGAAAAAGTTTCCCAGAGATCATGAGGTAAAAAATAATGTAGTGTTCCTACATTATAAATCCTTGAAATCAGTTTCTGAAGTATTCCAAATATTTTTTAAAATGGAATTTTAAAATGATAGTCTAAAATCGCTTGGATAACATATGAGGTCATGAAGGTAGAATCACAAAAACAGAAGCAGTTGTAAAAGTAAGCATTTAATTTGACCTTTGTAATGCAAATTGACATGCAAATAAAAAAATCATACCTAGAAAGGCTGAACATACTTCAGACACTCTCGGTAATTGTTTCAGGTGAGATAAAGATTAAGGTTGACACACAACGTCACTAACAATGACATCAACATGAAGGTATCCTTACCACTTTTCCACTTCAAAAATAACATGCATAGTATCTACACCTGTGTTCCCAGCCCAGATTTGCTCTGAATGTCCTACTTGAAGATGACCTCATATAATAAGGCTGACTTTGTTAAAGTTCACCTGAATACATGTGCTGAGTATGAGACTGTCATTCGGACTGTCATTCCTGCCTACATGGAATATAGCCACAGAAACAGCTAGTAAAGAAAGGAGTGCTCCTATTTGTACCTACAGCATTGACATCACACAGAAAGACAAGGAGAGTAACTGAGCTCTCAATAATGTCTCCGTGTCACCAGGAAGATGCTCAAGTATAAAGTATTAAGAGACCAAAGGGAGTGCCAGATGCGCTGGCCCCTTAGGAGTCATTCTGCAACACACAGCAAGTCTTAACTATTGTACAAAGTGTTATTGAGATATTATGCTTCTATGAAAAATTAAATGTATTTATTCATATTACTTTCAAATATTCAGTAGCTATACAGAGCAGATGAGACCCACATTTAAGTATAAATATATGTGTATACTCTACATAATATATTGGTTGAGATTGCATGCATATTTTAGAACATTCAAAGTCCTCTTTCTCTTCCTCTTCTAAGCAGAATGGCAGAGACCTGAGGGATAAAGCAGGAGAGCTTCTCAAAGATCCATGCCATACTTGGATTATAGAAACCATGGTTAAGTCCTGAAGAGAAAACAATTGTATATAAATTACCACAACATTTTAAGGATGGATAGTGAAAAGACTGTTAAGGAAGAATGCTGTAAAGATGAAGAAGTAATTTCAGAGGCAATTTTCAAGATCTGAATCTATACATCAAAAACTGTTTCAAGATAGGCAATTTCTGGCTCTTGAGGACACTACCCTTTCTTGATTACATATATAGAAAGACTCTACCTTGCTCTCAAATGTACAAGTCTATGACCTCCAGTAAGTGTATTTTTTCTGTACTGCACAACATGGACAAATGTTTAAGACTAACCAAAAAAATAATTAACAATGGTCTGAATATATATACAATTATACCATCCACAGAAGAATAAACATCAAAGAGTTTTTAGTAAAAATACTGAGTATGAGAAAATATTACTCATAGAAACTGTCTAATCTTTTTTCTGGAATATGTTTTGATATGTCTCTCCCCACTTGCATGTCTGTGCAAGGGTTCACAGCCCAGAATGCATGGATGTAACATTTATTTATGGATTCATAGAACTGCTTTTGAAAAACACAGTGAGATGAGTTTGCAGTTTCAGACTCCAATTTACTTTTGTCATTGGCAATCTTATTAAATTCTGTTCCTATTAATTATAATTCTTTAATTCAAATGGAGATTACTATCCAGTGCACCAAAACATGCATATTTTTATATGCTTTCAGTAAATACCTCAACTTTTCTTGCAATTTATAAATATTTCCGCTGAGGGCTTTTCTCTGACCTGGGAATGAATCAATGAACCAACAAATTATATCTGACCATTAAACGGTTTCTGATAAGAGTCAGGTTGTACATTTGTACTCTAGAAAGTGAGTATAAGCCAAATAGCAAATTTCAGCTTTTCTGTTGCTTTCACTAAGCTTGACACCAGTATTACACAGATCAGCAAAAGGTTACTTTATACATGAAGCAAAGTCATGATACAAGTATTAGGACCAGCCCTTGAAAAGCTTAGTATTGAACTCCCAAATGCCAGTTTACAAAGGCTCAAATATAATGGATGGAAAACATAAAAGTTACCCCAATAAAGTGAGACACACAAAGTATCTGTTACAGAAATATCTGTGCAAAAAGAGCCCACTAGCGCCCAGTCAGAAACCCAGGATCTAAAACCCATGTTCAACACTTCTAGCTGTGATCCTGGAGAAGGCAATGGCACCCCACTCCAGTACTCTTGCCTGGAAAATCCCATGGACGGAGGAGCCTGGTAGGCTGTAGTCCATGGGGTGGCTAAGATTTGGATACGACTGAGCGACTTCCCTTTCACTTTTCACTTTCATGCATTGGAGAAGGAAATGGCAACCCACTCCAGTGTTCTTGCCTGGAAAATCCCAGGGATGGCGGAGCCTGGAGGGCTGCCGTCTATGGGGTCACACAGAGTCGGACACGACTGAAGCGACTTAGAGAGAGAGCTGTGATCCTAGGTGATTTACTTATTATTCTGTCTTCAGTGTTTTCATCTACTAGATGAAAGTCACATAATGTTATATAATAAGCTTTCTAATAAGAGTTAATATGATAGTAAGTTATATAGTAAGAACTAAGTTATGTGATTATTAATAACTTGTCCACTATACATAACTATTCCTTAATCACTTGTAATACTAAATAATATAAATTAAGTATAAAGCATTACTTTAGCTTTTTGGGGTTGTTTGTTTATTTTTGCCAGGCCATGTGGCTTGTGGGATCTTAATTTCCTAACCAGAAATTGAACACCCTGGGACCTTGGCATGAAAGCACCGAGTCCTAAGCACTGGACCACCAGGGAATTCCCAGACAGTATTACTTTTGGACTAGACAGAGTTTAAATCCCTGATCTCCAGCTTTCCTTTTACAAGTCACTGTGATTGTATCTTCATCTATGAAATGAGACAACACCTACCTTATAGGATTGCTGCAAGAGATTAAATTAATCAAGAATATAATGTTTACAAAGTGAACAAGAAAGGGTGCCCAGAATATAAAAGATTAGTAAGTATTAATTCATCATTCCTATTTTTCTAAGCAGTAAATTTGCTTATTCACGACATAACCAGAACATAGCAGAACAAGTTTTCACACATGGGGCTTATGCTCAGGAAGAGATAAATAAGTAAATGAATGATTTATAAAATTTAATATCAGATAGTGATAAAAGCCAATACAAAAGGACAAGGTCAAATGTTCAAGAGTAACGAAGGGGATTAAATTAGAAGCTGGTCACATTCGTACTCTCTGATAAGATAACAATGAACAGAGATCAAAATAAACCTGGGAGAGACTTCCCTGGTAGTCCAGTGTTTAAAACTTCATGCTTCCACTACAGGAGGCATATGTTCGATCCCTGGTCTGGGAACGAAGATCCCCCAGGCCATGCAGCATGGCCAAAAAGAACAAACTCGGGAAAGAACATGTAAAATATTTCAGGCAGGGAACGGCAGCAAACACAGAACCCATGCACTAGGAAAGGGTCTGATGAGCAAAGCGCTGTGGGGATAATAGAAGAAACAAGAGTGGAAAATTAGTAGAGTTAGATCAAGAGGGGCTTGTAGGTCATGGGAAGACTTTTGGAGTTTAGTCCACGTATGATAGTAGCAACCTATAAATTTAATGCAATCCTTATCACCATTATCCAACATTTTTCACAGAAAATAATTCTAGAATTTATATGGAGTCACAAAAGAGAATTACCACAGTAATGCTGAGAAAAAAAAAGAACAATTCTGGCGGTATAACCCTCCCTGACTTCAGACTATGCTACAAGCAACAGATATCAAAATAGCATGGTTTTAACACACACAAAAAAACAGAAACATATACTATGAAACAAATAGAGAGCCCAGAAGTAGACCATACACCTACAGTCAATCTACAAAGACAAAGGAGACAAGAATATAATATAAAGATAGTCTCTTCAACAAGTAGTGGTGAGGCTGCTGGTCAGATACCTATAAAAGAATGACACTGTAAAAGTCTCCAGTACCATATACAAAAATAAACTCGAACGGGTTTAAAGATCTAAATGTAAGACATCATAAAACTCCTAGAAGAGGACATAAATGAAACATTCTTTAATATATTCCATGGCAATATTTTCTTAGGTCAGTATCCCAAGGCAAAAGAAATAAAAGCAAAAATAAACAGATGGGACCTAATCAAACTTAAATGCTCTTGCACAGCAAAAGAAACCACTAACAAAATGAAAAGACAACCTATGGAATGGGAGAAAATATTTGCAAACAATGAGACCAACAAGGGGTTACTATCAAAACATACAAACAACGTATACAATTCAACATCAACAAAACAAACAACCCAATCAGAAAATGTGCAGAAGACCTAAATAGCCATTTTTCCAAAGATTTACAGACAGCTAACAGGTACATGAAAAGATGCTCAACATTGCTAATTATTAGAGAAATGGAAATCAAAAACCGCAATGAGGTATCCTCTTATATAGGTGAGAACGGCTATCATTAAAAGCTCTACAAGTATTAAAAGCTTGAGAGGATGTGGAGGAAAGAAAACCCTCATTCGCTGTTAGTGGGAAATTGGTACAGCCACTAAGGCAGAGTATGAAGATTCCTTGAAAAATTAAAAACAGAATTACCATATGATCCAGCAATTATACTGCTGGGTATATATCCAACACAAACTCTAATTCAACTCTCCACCATGCCCTGTCCCACTTGGGTGGCCATACACGGCAGGCTCATAGTTTCATTGAGTTAGAATGTAAAAATTTGTGTAACAATCAAAGGAAAAAAAGTGAACCACAGTGAAAAAAAAAAAAAAAAGATATCTTCACCCCACTGCTCACTTATACAATAGCCAAGACATGGAAACAACCCAAGTGCCCATCAATAGACTACTGGCTTAAGAATGTGTTGTACGTATATACAATAGCATATTAATCATAAAAAAAGAATGAAATACTGCCATTGGCAGTAACATGGATGGACCAAGAGAAAATTATGCTTTAGTGAAATAAGTCAGGCAGAGGACAAATTCTATAAACTTACATGTGGAATCTAAAAAATAATACAAACGAATCCTATACAACACAGAAACAGACACAGAAAACAAATCTATGGTTACTGAGAGAGAGAGAGAGAACGGGGAAAGGACAGGCTAGGAGTATGGGACTCACAGAGTAAAAACTAGTATACACGAATGGATTATGCAACAAGGATTCACTACATAGAACAGGGGATTATACACCATATCTTATAATAATCGATAATGGAATAATACAATATGCAAAAAAGAATCGTTATGCTGTGCACCTGCAACTAATACAATATTGTTAATCAATAATCCTTCAATAATCAATCAATCAGATGGTATCCATGGAGGGTTGTAAGCAGAGGAGAGATATGACTCATTTTCATTTTAAAAGAATCACTCTGTCTGCCATGTTGGGAGCACAAATACCATTTGAATGGTTGTCATTACAGCCAGAGCAAAAGATGATGGTGGTTTCTATTAAGAGTGTTGCCTGTGAAAGTGCTGGGAAGTGGTTAGAATCTGGATATAACTTCAAAATAGAGCTGACAGGATTAAGCATGGAGATAGAGAAAAGAATGATTTTAAGGTTTCAGGCCTGAACACCTGGTTAAACGCTGGTACCATGTCATGAAACACAGAACACTAGGGGAAAGGAATATTCAGCAAGGGAAGGGCTTGTGAATGCAAGTTTGGACATATTAGGTTTCTGATGACTTTCATCCAAATGAGATCTCAAGTAGGCAGCTGAGATATAACTCAAATTCAGGGAAGATGCCATGGCTGAAGATAAGTAGTCAGCAGTCACCAGTATTAAAATGTATTTAAAGATCATCATACTTGTCAAGGGAAATGAATGGATAAGTAATAACTAGAGAATCTGAAGATGAATCCTGACCCTGGTGCACACTGATATTACGAATTTCAGATGAGAGAATTCAATAAAGGAGAATTATAGTGAATTATAGTTAATGGGCTATAAGGGAGGAGGAAAATCAGGAGCCAAATGAAATAAATGTGTTACAAAGGAAAAATCAGTCAACTAAGCAGAATACTGTGCAGACGCTAAGTGAGAAAAAGGCTTAGAATTACCATAATGGTTGGCAATGTGGTGTTCATTGGTGGTCTTGCCAAAGGTTGATGCAGTGGAACAGTGGGGCTCAGATTCAGAATAGAGGGGATTTAACCTAGTTCCAGGGCATGAAGAGACACAGACATAGAGAAGACATGTGGACACAGGGCGGAAGGGGACACGGGGCTGGAGTTGGGGCGGGGGGGTACTAAGAAGGAGAGGAGGGATGAATTGGGAGACTAGGAATGATATATATACATATACACACACAGTATCATGTATAAAACAGATAGCTAATGGAAATCTGTATAGCACAGGGAGCTCCTGGTGGCTCAGATGGTAAAGAATGTGCCTGCAATGCACAAGACCTGGGTTCAATCCCTAGGTCAGAAAAAAACCCTGGAGAAGGGAATGGCAAGCCACTCCAGTATTCTTGTTTGGAGAATCTCATGGACAGAGGAGCCATGAGGTCTCCAGACAGAGTCCATGCAATCTCCAAGAGTTGGACACGACTGAGCAACTAACACACAGGGAGCTCAGCTCAATGCTCTGGATGACCTAAATGGGTAGGATGGGAGAAGGTGGGAGGTTCCAGAGGGAGGGGACATATGTGGACATGTGGCTGATACACTGCACAGCAGAAGCTAACACAACATTGCAAAGCAACTGTTGTTGTCCAGTCATGTCTGATTCTTTGTGACCCCAGGGACTGTAACACGCCAGGCTTCCATGTCCTTCACCATCTCCCAGAGTGTGCTCAAACTCATGTCCATTGACTCAGTGATGCCATCCAGCCATCTCATCCTCTGTCCAAAGTATACTCCAATTAAAAAATAAAATTAAATTTTAAAAAAGAGAATGAGAGGAGAGGACATGGATAGACCAATAGGAATAGACAACTCTTAAATTGTGCTAAAGAGGAATAGAGAAATGATACAGTAACTGGAGGGGAATATGGAGTTAAGGAATGAAATACTGAGGAGCTTCTGTAATATTTCAGGTATTCTTCTCAGCATTATGGAGACTGGTGATCAAAACAGACAAAACTCTTAACTCTCCTGGGGAGGTGTAATAGGAGAAACAGACAATACACAAATATGTAGATACATAGGTTGGGGAAATTATATAAAATAAAGCAGCCTAGGACAAAGAAATGATGAGCACTGATATTTTAAATGGCTGCACGTGGAAAATGCCATTTGTGTGAATGAAGTGACAGAGCAAGTCATGAAGATAGATAAGAGAAGAAAGATGCTCTTGATATATGTTTGAGAAATATATTATCATACTGATAGGAATAATCCTGAAAAAAACCAGTAAAGTAAAAAGGCTTGTAATTCAGGGAGAAATGGGGTCAGTGACTCTCCACCTGGCATCGAAAGCACAGGTGGAGGTAGTGGCCTCAAGTAAGAGGTGGAGATCCTGGAAGGGTGACTGACGCAATGGTGGGAGGATGCAGAAGTTCTCTTCCAAGGGCTTCAATTTTCTCAGGGAAATAAGGTCATTAGCAGCTGGAAGCAAGAGTTTGAGGAATGCAAGACAGCGTGCTTGGCTGAATAGTGAGGACAAAATGCACTATGATTGTGGACACAAGCTGGACATGGTAAGTCAAGAATTCTCAAAGTGCTAGGACACGTATCCTCAAAGCACTCAGGGTCCATTAAGAAGAGAGTACAAGTAGATAGTTGATAGCTGATACTAGAGTAAGTGTGGACTATAGCACCATGAGTAAAAAAAAGACCAAATGGAAGAGGAGCAGACAGACATCTGGATAAGTCATACTGGGAGTGTTGTGATGGCTGTTCCTCCTTCTGTGCCTTAGTCTAGCTTTAATTTTTTTTTTTTTTTAACTGCAGGATAGTGGCTTTACGATATTGTGTTGGCTTTTATTTCATAGCAAAACGAATTCGCTCTATGTATACATATGTTGTTTAGTCACTATCTTGTGTCTGATTCTTTTGAGACCGCATGGAGTCCTCTGTCCATGGGATTTCCCAGGCAAGAACACTGGAGTGGGTTGACATTTCCTTTTCCAGGGGATCCTCCCGATCCAGGGATTGAACCCAGATTTCTTGTCTGGCAGGCAGATTCTTTACCGCTGAGCCCCCAGTAAGCCCATGTATATACATATATCCCCTCCCTTTGGATTTGCCTTCCATTTAGGGCACAGCAGTGCATTAAGTAGAGTTTCCTGTGCTATACAATATGTTCTCATCAGTTGTCTATTTTATATATAGTATCAATAGTTTATACACATAAATTTTTAAATTGAAGTATAGTTGATTTACAATTTTTCAGGTGTACTGCAAAGTGATTCAGTTATATATATGCACACACACAGAGTTTTTCAGATTCTTGCCATTGTAGACTATTACAAGGTACTGAAAATAGCACCCTTTCTTTATAGTAGGTCTTGTTGTTTATCTATTATATACAGTAGTGTGTGTTAAATCTATCTTCTAATTAACATTTCTTTAGAGCTCTTCCCTGCTTTCTGCCCAGTTTACTTCATCCCAGTACAATTTGAGGTGCATTAGGAAACGCTGTTACAGTCACCTAAAAAAAGGTACACAGGGTCAAAGTATAAATGACCCTCTGTAAATCTTGAAGTAGACAGATGGAATCCCTCATGGAGACCAGGACTTACACATTCATCACACTTTCTCTTTACATCTGTCTTTTCCTGGACTACACTCCTCACAGACAAGGACCATGTTTCATTCTTGTGGCACTTGTCAGCAATCACACCCAGAACATAACAGATGCTCAACAAATGTTTGATGGATGAGTGGAGGAATCAGAAGGTACAAAATATTTTTTTTAATCTCTAGCAAACATGAGTTAAAGAGAAATTCCCTCATTTTCTAGCTGCTTAACCTTGGAAGAGTCTACCTCATGGAGATTCAAGTATCTCATTCATTAAAAAAAAATAAAAAATGACCCTTACTTTTATCATTGGATTATTATAAAGATTCATTAAATGAAACACATGAAGTCCTTTGCAAACTGTGAAGTACCATATAAGACTTGGCTATTACTAACATCCACATAACCGGTAACTTGGACTACCAACGAAGGTCACGAACAAGGTCATCACGAGTTTTAGCAGCACGCGAACCAGTCAAGATCTATCAGCCCTGAGAACCTTGCACTAGGTCAGTATCATCCAAAATTGACAGACACTCCTGCTAAGCAACACAAAACTTAAAAGAAAAAGTAAAAAGGTATTTACTATAAGAAATGCATAAACCACACTGATTAGGACAAAGAAAGTATTAACTTCCCAAAAGTACTCATCAAAAATTTCATCTAGAAAAAAGTGGCACCTTAAGTTCCACTGGTTTCTGATATATGATGAAGGATGTTTCATTCAGCAGCTTTTTAAATCTCCAGATTTTCAAAAATTATCTAAGAGGATATTCACTGTCTAGTCACCTTTGTATGTCATTTAAAAATCCAAACTGGATTTTTTAGAAATTTCTCACTGTTAAAATAGTGTCACAACTCTATCTTCTTAAGTCTTATTATCATGAAAACTGGGTTCATTCCTTCCTTGCTTTACATGCCTCTCAGAACAAATATGCAGTTACATTAAAACATCCTTTTCTAGCAAAAGACGTAATGACTATATTACAAGCAAAAACTAGATTTTTTTAAGAATAAAGAAAGAAGGAATATCCTGCCTGGGATTCTCTGGATGATTATTGATAAGGAGAAATAAAAACAAAGAAAATATCATCCCAGTTCTTATGAAAGATATCTTGGCAAAAGATGATTTAGTCAAATACTGACTGAATACTGACAACCTGAATAAATGGATTTTTCCAAATTATGCATCACCTTCATATGATTCTAATCAGATTCTACAAAAAGCCAAAACACTGTGATTTGTAGTCAAGATTTGGGAAGTATTATGGAAACATTTGAATTTTTGGCTTATTCTTTCCATATGTCAATTACAGGGCAACTTTTCAACTTTAAAAGACCCATCTAAGATATCCTGGACTCTATTTTCTATTTTTGCTTTTAACATAACCAGCAATAGGTTTCCCTTTCAAAACAATCATTTCTCCCCTTCCCCTCCACTGCTACAGGTTCCATCCACCCTTCTCCAGCTACCACAATACCCTATAGAGGGGTCATTGTTTTGCAGAATGTCTCTCTTTAAAGAGCCTCTTGATGAAGGTAAAAGAGGAGAGTGAAAACCCTGGCTTAAAACTCAACATTCAAAAGACTAAGATCATGGCATCTAGTCCCATCACTTCATGGCAAATCGATGGGGAAACAATGGAAACAGTGACAGACTTTATTTTGGGAGGGCTCCAAAATCACTGTAGATGGAGAAATCAGCCATGAAATTAAAACATGCTTGCTCCTTGGAAGAAAAGCCATGTCCAACCTAGACAGCATATTAAAAAGCAGAGACATTACTTTGCCAACAAAGGTCCATCTAATCAAAGCTATGGTTTTTCCAGTAGTCATGTATGGATTTAAGAGTTGGACTATAAGGAAAGCTGAGCGCTACAGAATTGATGCTTTTGAACTGTGGTGTTGGAGGAGACTCTTGAGAGTCCCTTGGACTGCAAGGAGATGATCCAACCAGTCCATCCTAAAGGAGATCAGTCCTGAATACTCATTGGAAGGACTGATGCTGAAGCTGAAGCTCCAATACTTTGGCCACCTGATGCAAAGAACTGATTCATTTGAAAAGATGCTGATGCTGAGAAAGACTGAAGGAGGGAGGAGAAGGGGACGACAGAGGATGAGATGGTTGAATGGCATCACGATTCGATGGACATGGGTTTGAGCAAGCTCCGGGAGTCGGTGTTGGACAGGGAAGCCTGGCGTGCTGCAACCATGGGCTCACAAAGAGTCAGACACAACTGAGCAACTAAACTGAACCGAACAGAGTGCAGAGCACTCCTGATTAATCTACAATGGCCAGCTAGAGACAGCTTATCCAGCAATCATCAGAGCCCCCTTACCTGATCAACTGAGGAAAGAAGTTTCTTGTGCAGCTGAACATAAAGAAACTACTAGAAGCATCTCAAAGGTTCCATGACCTCTGAGTGTGCTTCCTTCCTAAAGTTTCCTTCACCCTGTGGTTACCATATGTCTTTTATTAAAAATTATCCCTGACAGGAGCCCTTCCACAATGAATGGGCCAGAGAGGGAGGGTGGTGAGCTGAACATCAAAGTCTGTGTAATTTAAAACTCTATAGCCAAAGGAAATTACGAAAAAAGTGGAGCTGCAGATCAAAAGCTGATTTTACAGAAACAATTTTTTTAAGACACTCAAATGCTCCTTCTTCCTGTGTTATTTAATAGTTTTGAGGTCTTTCTCTTTTCCCTTCTTCTGAAACAATCTCAGAAAAAAATCAGAAAAGATAGTTATACAACTATGATAAATTATGAATCATTGAAAGTTGTTTTCTTCCAAATTAAAATAAAAAGGAGATAAACACAACAATTAAGCAAATGCCAGTCCTAGACAAGATAAAATTCAAAAAGGTGTCTTTCAACTAGTACCAATAATCACTTGCACAATAATACATAGGCCTGCAAAAAACAGAATCATAACAAGGATAACAATTTATCTCCCACTAAAATTGACTATCAAATGTTTTAAATTATCCATTGCTTTGTTGAATTTATAAATTGGAGAAGGAAACGGCAACCCATTCCGGTATTCTTGCCTGGGAAATCCCATGGATGGAGGAGCCTAGCAGGTTACAGTCCATAGGGTCGCAAAGAGTCAGACACGACTTGGCGACTAAATAACAGTTGCTAGGCTGAATTTATAAATTAAGCTAGTGGTCACTGAATCACAGAATCAAACTGTTAGAAGCAAATATCATTTAAAAAGTAAGAATCATCATGTGTACTCCTATTTTTGAGGGAAAACCAATCAAATAAGAAGACAAAAGCTGCAAATGACCAAAGCAAAAAAATAGGAAAATAGAGGAAGTTTCAGGTATTTTGAAAATGAGTAAGAAGTTATCAATATTACTTGAGGAGTCAAATATTTCAGAAATAATATTAGTATTCAAAAAGCAAATATGTCTGCCTAAAATTGAATAGGATTGACAATTCCATAATGCTGCTGGCATAGAGAGGGTAAACTGAGTGAAAAAAAGCAGTAAAACAAAGAAATAAAACAGATTTAAACATTTATGGTAGGGGTTCTCTGGTGGTTCAGTGGTAAAGAATCTGCCTGCCAAAAGAGTTCAGTTCAGTTCAGTCGCTCAGTCATGTCTGACTCTTTGAGACCCTATGTATCACCAGGCCTCCCTGTTCATCACCAACTCCCAGAGTTCACCCAAACTCATGTGCATCAAGTCAATGATGCCATCCAGCCATCTCATCCTCTGTCGTCCCCTTCTCCTCCTGCCCCCAATCCCTCCCAGCATCAGGGTCTTTTCCAATGAGTCAACTCTTCGCATGAGGTAGCCAAAGTATTGGAGTTTCAGGCTCAGGCTCAGTCCTTCCAATGAACACCCAGGACTGGTCTCCTTTAGGATGGATTGGTTGGATCTCCTTGCAGTTAAAGGGACTCGCAAGAGACTTCTCCAGCACCACAGTTCAAAAGCATCAATTCTTTAGTGCTCAGCTTTCTTCATAGTCCAACTTCTCACATCCATACATGACCACTGGAAAAACCATAGCCTTGACTAGACAGACCTTTGTTGGCAAAGTAATATCTCTGCTTTTTAATATGCTGTATAGTTGGGTCATAACTTTCCTTCCAGGGAGTAAGCGTCTTTTAATTTCATTGCTGCAGTCACCATCTGCAGTGACTTTGGAGTCCAAATAAATGAAGTCTGATGGGACCAGATGCCATGATCTTCATTTTCTGAATGTTAAGCTTTAAGCCAACTTTTTCACTCTCCTCTTTGACTTTCATCAAGAGGCTTTTGAGTTCCTCTTCACTTTCTGCCATAAGGGTGGTGTCATCTACATATCTGAGGTTATTGATATTTCTCCCGGCAATCTTGATTCCAGCTTGTGCTTCTTCCAGCCCAGCATTTTTCATGATGTACTCTGCATTGTGGATGTGACTGGTGATAGAAGCAAGGTCCAATGTTGTAAAGAGCAATATTGCATAGGAACCTGGAATGTTAGGTCCATGAATCAAGGCAAATTGGAAATGGTCAGACAGGAGATGGCAAGAGTGAATGTTGACATTCTCGGAATCAGCGAACTCAAATGGACTGGAATGGGTGAATTTAACTCAGATGACGATTATATCTATTGTGGGCAGGAATCCCTTAGAAGAAATGGAGTAGCCATTATGGTCAACAGAAGAGTCCACAATGCAGTACTTGGATGCAATCTCAAAAACGACAGAATGATCTCTGTTCGTTTCCAAGGCAAATCATTCAATATCACAGTCATCCAAGCCTATGCCCCAACCAGTAACGCTGAAGAAGCTGAAGTTTAATGGTTCAATGAAGACCTACAAGACCTTTTAGAACTAACACCCAAAAAAGATGTCCTTTTCATTATAGGGGACTGGAATGCAAAAGTAGGAAGTCAAGAAACACCTGGAGTAACAGGCAAATTTAGCCTTGTAATACAGAATGAAGCAGGGCAAAGGCTAATAGAGTTTTGCCAAGAGAACGCACTGGTCATAGCCAAAGAAACTTGGGTTCAATTCCTGATCTGAGAAGATTCCACATGCCTTGGAGCAAATAAGCTCATGCTCCACAACTACTGAGCCTGTGCTCTAGAGCCTGGGAGCCACAACTACTGAGCCCAGGTGCTGCAAGTACTGAAGCCTGCACACCCTAAAGCCTGTATTCTGCAGTTAAGAGAAGCCACTGCAATGAGAAACCCACACAGAGCAAGTAGACAGTAGCCCTTGCTTACCTCAACTAAAGAAAAGCCCAAGCAGCAACAAAACAACCTCAGAAAAAATCAGGAAAGACATGGTTATAGAACTATGATAAATTATGAATCATAGTTCATAAATACATAAAATAAACAGATACCTAGCACAAACAAAAATACATGAAGTTATATTAAAAAAAAACTCTTGGTAAAGGGTCTGCTGCTGCTAAGTCGCTTCAGTGGTGTCTGACTCTGAACACTGGAGCGGGTCACCATTTCCTTCTCCAATGCATGAAAGTGAAGGGGCCTTTCACATTAAATACACTTCTGCGATCAAATAAATGTTCAACAACTACTGATTGATAAACCTGTTTAAGAGTCTATGAAGCAAAAGAGATATCCTCAATTAAAATTCATCTGCAGATTTTCTCTAATCAGCACTGCCCTTCTGCAACATTATCTCTATTGAGTTTCTCCTCCCACTTTGATACATTATTTAAGACTCTTCAATCATGACTTCCCTGGTGGCCCAGTGGTTAAGACTTCACCTTCCAATGCAGGAGAGCGTGGGTTGATCATCTTGTTGGGAAACTAAGATCCCACATGCCTGGAGGCCAAAAACACAAAACATAAAACAGAAGCAATATTGTAACAAATTCAATAAAGACTTTGAAAATGGCCCACATTTTAAAAAAATCTTAAAAAAAAAACAGACATCAAACCTGAGCCTGAGTTTGTAGAAAACATTTTTCAGAGCTCTGTGATTTCCATCTATTTAGATGCTTGAATGAAAATGAGCTTTCCCCTACACATGCTAACCCTACCGTTAGCATGTTCTTGGACCCTGACAAATCAGGAAATAGAGCTGAATTTTATTTCCACAGTAAAAGGTTCGTGTTTGCCTGCACAAGCTTATGTAGAAATCATAGAGCTGTTCAGTTCATGGTAAGCTCTGCCCTGACCAAGCTCCAAAGTCCAAAGAGAGACATTCCAACAGAACCAAACGGGCCTCTAAAGAGGCCGATCATAACACAAACACAAGTTATCTTTCACAAGCGCTGACAAAACATGAAACACTGAGTGAATATATGATCCAGCAATCTAATTCCTGGGCATATATCCAGACAAAACTGTAATTCAGTAAGATACATGCACCCCAAAGTTCACTACAGCACTATTTATTATGCAAAAAGATGTATGTACCCCTATGTTCATAGCAGCACTGTTCACAAAAGCCAAGACATGGAAACAACCTAAATGCTCATTGGACAGATAAATAGATAAAGAAGAGGTGGTACATACATACAGTGGAATACTATTCAGCCATTAAAAGGAATATGCCATTTGCAGCAATGTGGACCTAGAGGTTATCATACTAAGCAAATAAGTCTGAAAGATACAGACAAATACTGTATGATATCACTTATATGCAGAATCTAAAATACAATGCAAATGAACTTATCTATGAAAAAGAAACATTCACAGACATAAAGACTTGTGGTTGCCAAGAGAAAGTGGGATAGGAAAGGCGTGGATGTGGAGTTTGGGATTAAAAGGTGCAAACTATTATATAGAGAATGGATAAACAACAAGGGCCTAATGTAAAGAACAGGGGACTAGATTCAATGTCCTGTGATAAACCCTAATGAAACAATGTGAAAAAGAATATATATATATATATATTCAGCTATATCAGCTGAATCATTCTGCTGTACAGCAGAAATCAGCACATTATAAATCAACTATACTTCAATAGAATTTTTAAAAATTAATTTTTCAATAAAACCATGAATCCATTGGTTTTTATGAGACAAACATACTTTTAAAAGCCTTTGCTATAAATGGCTTTGAAAAAGGGAGCCTCTATTGGAACTAGTCAGATCAGACTGGAAACACTAAATGTGGAAAGATGATTTTTTTCTAAATACCACCTTATGCATGAGCGTAAATGGGTGGTAACATTTTAGCAGAAGGGAGCGGCAATCTGTTGTTTGGACAGCCCAGTCATCACTGCCGCTTTTCTGGTGAGATGCTGATATTCCTCTTCGGAGGGACTTTCTTCTCCCAGACGCTCAGTCCAGGTGGTTGGGTAGAGCTGATTCTGTCCTTTCTCGCCTCTGAGGGGCAGGGGGCACACGCATAACCAGGACCTTCCATCTTCCTAGTGACATGACCCAAGTTGGCACAGTGACACTCAATCCCAGCAATGGAACTCTTAGGAAGGAGACATCTCTATCTGCCAGAATCAAAGCTAGTAGAATATGGGCCTGGAGCTGCTGGTGACCATGCTGTCACCTTGTGGAAAAAAAAAACCTGTCTGCATACAAAGCCAACCAAGAAGAAAACAGAGCCTAGAGACAAGAGGATTCCTTGAAACAGTATCATTTGAATCCCTGGAAAGTGCTATGCTTGAATTTAAATCTACCCTGAACCTTTCAATAACATGAGTCAACAACACATCCCTCCTGTATTTTGACTAGAACCAGTGTGAGGGGGATTTCTGCACATACATCCCAAAGAGCTCCCCCAGGAACCTGAGTAAATCAATACTGCAAGGACAACACTAGAACGTGAAACTGGAAGCACTTCAAACTTCAAGCTTTTTCAATGAAAGGAAGTCATCTTCTGTAGGAAATTTCCATGGGGATCTTGTGCTGAAGTGATTTTCACAAGGTCACTACTCATCTTTAAGACGTCATGGTATTTATCTTCTTAATCCCTTATGGCATTTAGTCACTCAGTCGTGTCTGACTCTTCCATGACCCCAGGGACTGTAGTCCACCAGTCTCCTCTGCCCATGGGATTCTCCAGGCAAGAATACTGGAGTGGGTTGCCATGCCCTCCTCCAGGGGATTTTCCCAACCCAGGGATCGAACCCAGGTCTCCAGCATTGCAGGGAGATTCTTTACGATCTGAGCCACCAGGAAAGCCCACACTTCACAGTAACAGGACAATGGTGACTTCACACTAGCAGCAGAACATGGAAGCTTCTCAAAAAATTCAAGACTCAAATTCTTTTTATGATACCAGAAAATTAAACCCCAGGTGAAAACAATGACTGGAAGAGGCAAAAACTTGTGACGTTTTTGTGTGCTGAAGTACTAATGGTAGCTTTAATGAGCAGGCAAATGATCTCTAATGATAAAATCCTAAGAGAGAAAGAGAAATGTCCTTTTATCCAAACTCCCACCCTCTAAGCTGGGAATATTTAAATCTTAATTATTCCTCAGAGTCCTTGTACTCATGCAGAGTACACCGATGATGAAAAAGTGACATGTTCTCATGACACATATACTACATTGCAGAGCAACAACTAAGAAAAGAAAATTAAGAGCCTTGTTCAAGTGCACTGCTGCATGAGCACTGAATGCTGAGCACCTCCCAACTGGATACGCTCAGAAATATTTTTCAAAAGAATCAAAACACATGTATTTCCATATATGGGTAAAAGTTCCCCCATCTTTTGCATTACAAATTTTTGCATTTATATATGTCTATTTGAAAGAGGAAGCAAGAGAAGCTTCGCTGGGAAAAGTGTATTAGGTTGATGGTGACCCACCTACCTAATTGATTTAGATCCCTTTATTGTTATTTTCCCAATCAACTTACAGATGCTCGTCAGTAAGTTAGAGACTATCTCATTATCCAATTCAAAACAAAGTTGAACATTAATTGCAAAGGTCAGCTGCAAATATATTATAGATCTTTGGTGAATCACAGGTCTGTGATCAACCTGCATATCCAGGGCAGCTACAAATCAAAATAACAGAACTCCAGTACAGCCCCTCTGGCCAATGGTTCCACAGTTCCTCCTACTGGAGAAGTTCAAGACCAGATGATCAAGAGAGAGATTAAAATCGTCAATATTCGAATATCAGTATTTTCCCTCTCTGAACTACAGGGTCATCATAAAACCACAGGAAAAAAGGATACTCACAAGGCCTTCAACCGTTCCACTCCTACTTTTAGAAAAGGACCACACAAAAACATCTTAGACTGCAGATCTCTTCAAAATAATACCTCAAAGCACTCCATTCCATTTTCTACCACCAAAACTATCTTAAATTACTTAAACTCAATCTAAGTTCTTTCTGTCTTGTTGACTGCTCGAAGGATTAAAAAAAAATTGCTGCCTGCTATCTTAATTATTGTATTGTTTCTTACTTTTAATACTGAAAAGAACCTCAAACTTCTTTTCTCTACCATTCACTATGCATGCAACCTTGGCTATATCATTGAATCTACCTAGATCTGAATTTCCTCCTCTACAAAATAAAATATTAGGACAAATCTGAGATTCTTAAGGCTTTCCCTAAGTTAAAGTTCATCATGTAACTGTGGATTGATTATTGTTGCCTACACTCTGTTCTACCTCTTAAACACACGCCTCATTTGCATTTTTCCTAAATCCCTGACTCTTTCTTGCCAATCCGAAGGGAAAAAAATGATAATAATAAAGTAAAAAGAGTTCAATACAAGAAAACTTCAATGCTATTCAGTGATCCCCCAGGTCACAATAAACACCCCTGGAGAACAGGAGGTGAGCTAACTCAGCAAATAGTAAGCTTCTAAAACACAGCAGGTACATATCAGGGGTAATAATAGTCATCCCTTTGTCATTAGAAATAACTCTCTCCAATTTGTAAATGAGATTTTCGGTGTTTTATTGTTGTTGTTACTTTTGAAAATGGATGTTTGATAAGATGCTGTGGAGGAGAAGGAAGAACTTTGTGCACATGAGATCATGGTAGTTCCTCAGAATATGCGAGAATGAATGAAGGGTTGAAAAAAATTCCTAGTCACAGAATTCAAAATAACATTGGGACAAAGGCAACTGTGTGCTGAACACCAAGGTTTATTTCACATTCCCACTCAAATATACATACATACGACACACTAAAAGTTAGCATGTGCCAATTTAAATGATGGTACATCCATACCCCACCCTTTGCCCTAAAAACTATCTTAATGGAGCTGGTGCCCAGCCTTAAAGGATGATGGGGAAATAGCTCAGCAGTCTCCCATTCTCTTAGACCCTTGTTACTTTGATGGTATCAACAATCATAACTTTGTTATCTTCACATCTGCTTGGGGAGCATCAATGTTCCAACTGCAGTAGCCAAACTCAAACTTTTCCAACTGTTTAAAAAACCAGACCATAAGTAGCTCACTCCACAATCTCTACTTGGAAGGAACTGTGCCCCAGTTCAGGTTATTCCGGGTTAATATCCAGGAACCACTTTGAGAAGCAGCCGTACAGTGGATAGAAACCATAAAACCAAGCAAGATAAAGAATCTGACTGCTGATGTCGAGATCATAAACTGCATGGACTCCATATGATCTTATCAGACACTCCCAATTCCACTTTTGGGACTGCTTCCAGGAGGTTTGATGTCATATCAAGAACAAATGTCCATCACTGACCAGGAGACAGTGAGTCAGGAAAGCCTAGAGAGTGACTTCCATACAACAGAAAGGGGCTTTGGTTAAAAGTAGGAAAACTCCTTGTATTTACACAACTCTCTAGAACCATTAATTCTGCTTTTTGCAAATACTATACAAAGAGGAAAAGTCAACACATGTGGACTGGGGTAGAGGAAAGAGATCTAATGGTAACATCTAATCCTTTATCAATCAGTCAGAATTGTGGAGAGTATGCATGGGCTTCTAAATCAAGCCCTTTCAGAGAAGATACCAAGTGGACCCTGAATCTCAAGGAGGGCTAAGTAGTGCTTTCCACCACCTCTATCATTAAAAGTAGAGAGGATATATTTTTCATAGCATCCATAAGCTACTTAAAAAATTAACCAGACTCTTGAGCATTTTTAAAAATTCACAAAACTAAGCTTCTTCATGATAGTGATGAACCTCTACCTCAACTTTGAGTCCCCTACATTCACTCAAATTTCAAGAAATAAGTTGCTGTGGGTTAGTCAGTGTTGCTTGATGCAGGAGACGCAGGTTTGATCCCTGAGTCAGAAAGATCCCCTGGAGAAGGAAATGGCAACCCATTCCAGTATTCTAGACTGGGAAATCCCATGGACAGAGGAGCCTGAACGGCTAGAGTCTATGGAGTCGCAAAAGAGTCAGTCACGACTTAGCAAATAAACAACAGTAATGTGCTGTGGAAAATTCTTCAAGAGATGGGAATACCAGACCACCTGACTTGCCTCTTGAGAAATCTGTATGCAGGTCAGGAAGCAACAGTTAGAACTGGACATGGAACAACAGACTGGTTCCAAATAGGAAAAGGAGTACATCAAGGCTATATATTGTCACACTGCTTATTTAACTTATATGCAGAGTACACCATGAGAAACGCTGGGCTGGATGAAGCACAAGCTGGAATCAAGATTGCCGGGAGAAATCTCAATAACCTCAGATATGCAGATGACACCACCCTTATGGCAGAAAGTGAAGAGGAACTCAAAAGCCTCTTGATGAAAGTGGAAGAGGAGAGTGAAAAAGTTGGTTTAAAGCTCAACATTCAGAAAACGAAGATCATGACATCCGGTCCCAACACTTCATGGGAAATAGATGTGGAAACAGTGTCAGACTTTATTTTTCTGGGCTCCAAAATCACTGCAAATGGTGACTACAGCCATGAAATTAAAAGATGCTTACTCCTTGGAAGGAAAGTTATGACCAACCTAGATAGCATATTCAAAAGCAGAGACATTACTTTGCCAACAAAAGTCTGTCTAGTCAAGGCTATGGTTTTTCCAATGGTCATGTATGGATGTGAGAGTTGGACTGTGAAGAAGGCTGAGTGCCGAAGAATTGATGCTTTTGAACTGTGGTGTTGGAGAAGACTCTTGAGAGTCCCTTGGACTGCAAGGAGATCCAACCAGTCCATTCTGAAGGAGATCAGCCCTGGGATTTCTTTGGAAGGAATGATGCTGAAGCTGAAACTCCAGTACTTTGGCCACCTCATGCGAAGAGTTGACTCATTGGAAAAGACTCTGATGCTGGGAGGGATTGGGGGCAGGAGAAGGGGACAACAGAGGATGAGATGGCTGGATGGCATCACTGACTCAATGGACTCCCGGAGTGAACTCCAGGAGTTGGTGATGGACAGGAAGGCCTGGCGTGCTGCGATTCATGGTGTCGCAAAGAGTCAGACACGACTGAGCAACTGAACTGAACTGAATGTGCTTATCAACCCACCTACCTACAGTTAGAACAGTCAATGGTTTAAAGAGTTATTAACACATTTAAACTGAAGTTTGCATTTGCAAAATTTCTAAACAGGTTACACTTAAAAGGGCATATCACTCCAAGGTATACTCTAAAATACATATGTAAATAAGATATGGTGTGTGTGCATGTGTGTGTGTATATATAAAGAATGGAATATTAGCCATAGAAAATGAAATAATGCCATTTGCAGCCTCATGGATGGACCTAGAGATTATCACAGTAAGTAAATCAGGGAGAGGAAGATAAATATACAGTATCACTTATATGCAGAATCTAAAAAATTATACAAATGAACTTATTCACAAAATAGAAACAAACACAGAAAATAAACTTACAATTACCATAGCGGATGGAGTGGGAGAGATAAATTAGGAATTTGGGATTAACATGTATGCAATACTATATATTTAAAAATAGGTAAACAAGGACCTACTATATAGCACTGGGAACTATGCTCAGTATCTTATAATAACCTATAATGGAGAAGAATCTGAGAAAAAGTAGACACAAAAGTATATGTATAACATAATCACTTTGCTATTCACCTGAAACTAACAAAACATTATAAGTTAATTGCAACTCAATAAAAAATATATAGAGAAAAGAAAAAAATTTCTAAGTATATAAAACTACCAAGATGGGAATGGCAAGACTAACAGCCATCACACTTGAGTAATGCTTCCACGTGCTAAGTTCTAGACAGGTAACATGAATAAAAATGCAGTAAAGATTAATCAGAAATTTATCCAATGGAAGGAGAGTACAGAAAGTCACCTAAAAAGGCTCCATCAGTAACTAATACAAAATCACTGAATAAGACCAATAGGAAAAAAAAAGAAAGAAAAAAGCTCCTTATGTACCAAAATTATAATTTGTGTCATAAACTTCTTTCCCCAAAAGTACAAAAAATTATGTTCAACCAATAGAGTTATACTCAGACAAGGGAGAATTTCAAGATGGATAAAGCCATCTCGACCCTCTAAAAAAGTCCAAGTTCCAATCTAGTAATATGTTCTTACAGCATAAATAAGTACATTTGGGGTATTAAAATTAATTGGAGCCCACTCAAACAGTAATATACAGTATTCACAGGAATATTCACAGGGCTTCCCTGGTGGCTCAGTTGGTAAAGAATCTGCCTGCAATGCAGGAGACCGAAGTTCGATCCCTGGGTCAGGATGATCCCCTGGAGAAGGGAATGGCAACTCACTCCAGTATTGTCTGGAGAATTCAATGAACAGAGGAGCCTGGTGGGCTACAGTCCATGGAGCTGCGAAGAATCGGACACGACTGAGCAAATAACATACATACACACACACACAGGAATACAAGAATAATCTCAGAGCATTTCTTTTTAACACATGTGCCTTCCTAGCTGCAAGGTAGTGTTTTTCCAATCTTCACACTCTTCTGTAAGTTTCCTTCTTTCTCCTTCAATATCTTAGCCTGCCATGAAAGGTAAAGAAAAAAAAAAATGATGCATGGCTTACCCCAAACATACTGTGAATGATGCAGTAAATAAAAATGCCTTCTGTGTTGAAATACATCCAAAAACTATTTCCTATTATTCCAGCATTCAAAACTTTCTCGCCTCTCTTCAAATCTTCTCATATACTATGGTCTGATGTGTTCCCAGAAAATTCATCCAACTACGCTGGCACGGCACACTGATCTCACAATTCCAGCCTCCAATATCGTGAGAAATAAATGTCCGTGTTTATAAGCTACCCAGTGTGTGTTATTTTATTACGGCAGCCCAGATGGACTAAGATATCCTATGGAATACAGAGGTTGCTACCTAAAATTAATTAGACCACATCTTATTTGGCACCTCTTGCTGTAAATAGGCCTCATCACAGTATTAACCCACAGGAATCCCAAAGATGCTAAGAAATTGGTCCACCACCACCTGGATCCTTGGCAAAAGAAATAGGTATTGATGGTGGCTCCTTTGAAAAAGTCAAGGGAAACAAGACTGGTGAGAGGGGGATATCCTTCACAGTCCAGTGGTTAAGACTCCTCGCTTCCAATGCAAGGGGTCAGAGAACTAAGATCCCACGTGTAGTGCAGCACAGCCAAGAAAATATTTTTTTAGTTGAAGAAGAAAAGATTAGTGGGAGCTACAAAGACTGAATGACATGTAACTACTAACTTAGGCCATGACCACGATGTTAATGACACAAGCCTCATGCGGGACACTTAGGTCTGTGTTGCTTGGCTGTGCATTCTCCTAGTGCCACATACATCACCCTTCACTGGGCAACATGGAGAACCGCTTTCTGTACTTATAACCTCATACTATATTCTGTAGAGATCAACAAAGTTTCAGCCTCAGGGGAAATTTATATGGGTAAAACAAAAAGGTATGATATTAATTAATTAACCATTTCCACTCCCTAGTGCTAATAACAGGTTCTCCAACATGAACTCACAAATATTTCATCAACATGAACTATATTTGTTCAAGAAGTTTTAAAAAGCACTCATTCACTTTACCCACTGCTGTTCAGAAAGGCATTTAACTGGCTTAAAAAAATAAGCAGGAAAAAGCAGATTTTAAAAATGACCAACATATACAATTCTTTGCTTTTTTTTTAATATAAAGCTGATTAGAGACAAAACAATTCTATCAGCCACATAAACAAATTTCATAATCCCCAATCATTATGTTAAAATCAAGTTCATCTTAAAATTACCATGGATTTAACTTGTGTACAAAGAAAACCAAGTGTGCCCTAAATTAAAATCAATCATAATTTTTGGAGCAGCTTTTAAAAAATAAAAACATCTCAGTAAACAATTGATTTATATTAAGCCAACCATCAGAAGTAGGACTAAATCCACATTTGGTATAAAAATAAGCTCGCTTTTTAAAAGCTGAGTATGTCTCTACTTTGAATGACAATTCCTTAAAAATATGTCCATTTGGAAAAAAAAAAGTAAGTATAATTCTGAGAGGCTTCTTTATTAACTTCAAGTGACTATAGGTTGCTGCTTTTATTGTATTTTTCTAAAGCTATTTGCTGTTACATGATTTGATAAGTCTAAAACTACAATTGTGATTTATAGAGGAGAGATTTAAGTTAACACACTCAAATAAATCAAGTTGTATTAAGGATAATATCAGAAATATTTATTTTAAAAGGTTTTGAACCGATCACTAAGGTTACATTTTCCCTCTCTCTGCTTATGCCAACCACAATTTAAGTTTGATTTTATTCAATTCAGTTTTTCATTTGGCCTAAATAAAAGACAGTTGCTTTTCATGATTAGTTTCAGTTATTTTTCTTAGAGCAATATAATATTTCAACATTTTGTCTACCTATAAAATTAACAAAATATATTAAGACACTAAAGAAAGGATCTAGATTGCATTGTCCAGGCAGAGGGCAGAGCTGTATAAAAAATGAAAGGTATCTTGCTAGACTACTCCTCTTATATATAAGAAAAGAGAGATGGCACTGGGGAAAGTGCTCTGTGACACCCAGCAAGTTCATCATTTGCCTGGTGTGTGGGATGCAGAAATGGTGATTAGGTTTGGAACCCATGGAGGTACACCGAGGCACTTCAGTTTACATGATAAGGCTTAGCCATAAGAAAGAAAGAAATAATACCATTTGAAGCAACATAGACAACCTAGAGATTATCATACTAAGTGATGTAAGTCAAAAAAGAAAAACAAATATCATATGTTAATTCATCTATTTGGAATCTAAAAAAAAAAAAATGGTATAGAGGATCTTATTTGCAAAGCAGAAATAGAGACACAGATCTAACCGTAATGTTAATTTTTTGCTAGATTCCAGACTTGATCAACTCATCTCTCTAACATTAGAGGACAGCCCTTTCTCACCATTCCAGAGGATTCTCCTTGACCAGATGCTACTGACTGGGTGTACTCAGAGACCCAAACACAGAAACCACCTGAGAAGGTGCAAAGAAAACCAAAGCTCTCACTGACGATGCAACAGAGAATAAGCACATGTTCTGAAATCATTAGGACCTCTGAAAGCATGGCACAGTGGTTAACAGTGAAATATCTACAGCTTCAATGCTATACTTGAATCCCTCTTTGCCAATTATAAAACTGAGGGCAAATTTCTTAACTTCTCTGGGCCTCAGTTTCCTCACCTGTCAAACGGGGATAACAATAGCAATTCTTATGATTATTAATATATGCAAACAGAAAGAATAATGTCTGAACACAAGCTAAGTAAATGTTAGCTATTACTGATACTACCATTTTTCTTATTTCTTTTTCACCATTATTACTATTTTCATCACAAGATAAGACTTGAGAAGAAGTACTCATCCATGACAGGTTAGATTACATTTTGTAAGTTCATATCTGTAGTAGAACTCCAAGAAAAAAATGAACTCTGATGAACTTGACTAAAAAAACACTTGTGCCTTACAACAAGAAGGCTTTCTTGTACCTCCGATGGTAAAGAATCTGCCTGCAATGCAGGAGACCTAGTTTCAATCCCTGGGTCAGGAAGATCCCCTGGAGGAGGAAAGGGCAACCCACTCCAGTATTCCTGCCTGGAGAATTGCGTGGGCAAAGAAGCCTGGCGGGCTACAATCCATGGGGCTGCAAAGAGTTGGACACGACTGAGTGACTATCATACACAAACACACACACAAGAGTACACCATTTGATACACACAAAATTCTTTGCGTTTCTGTTTTTCTTTACTTGTGTGTCTACTCTTGTCTTTCGTGTCAGTAACCGCTCCTCAGTGGCTACCCAAATTTGTGATGTGGGTGAATCTGCCTGATGATAGACTGATAGGGGCAAATCTGTGGTGTGGCCAATTTTTTTCTGGAAGACAGAAGAAAAGTCACACATACATCCTTTGCTCAGGGTTTTTATGACCCGAGACAAGTTACTTCTCTCTATTACATACTGTAAGAAAATAGCAGGGGAAAAGTAAATTTTGTTACTTGACTCACCAGAGTACATCTTAACTGACCAAATGTGCCTACAGCTAAAATATGAACTCCGAGAAGAAAGTTAGGTTCTCAAAGACCTTTCATCTTATTAGGAACCAAAATGGACTTTATGCCTTAACTTAGCATTATTCAGGAACGCAGGAGACATTAGAGCCCTGTAAATGGGCTCAGATGAATCACCAGCACTGGGCTTTAGGACACAGGTTATCTTAAGGGGTCAATTTGCTATGGCAGCAAGCACCCAAAACCTAGGGTCAGATGGAAGATAGGCAGATAGGCAGCATAGAGACATCCCATTTATAGAAAAGCACAGAGTGTTTTGAGTTACTTTTGGAAAAGTTAATCCACTCTGTCCTCATGAGACAAGGCACATGCCAGAGGTTCTAAAATTCTCATCTTCTAATCTAGAGAAATGGGTGCTATAAACAGAGGATTAAGCAAAATGTTGAACGCTGTGGATATTTTCATTTTCTTAATTTTTATCTATTATTATACTATAGTTCTCGCCAAACCTGTATCATTTTTTTAAGGTTAAAATATATATATTTTTTAATATAAATTTATTTATTTTAATTGGAGGCTAATTACTTTACAGTTTTGTATTGGTTTGGCCATACATTGACATGAATCCACCCGATGTACATGTGTTCCCCATCCTGAAGCCCCCTCCCACCTACCTCCCCATCCCATCCCTCTGGGTCATGCCAGTGCAGCAGCCCTGAGCACCCTGTATCCTGCATCAAATCTGGATTGGCGATTCATTTCACATATGATCTTTTACATGTTTCAATGCCATTCTCCCACATCTTCCCACCCTCGCCCTCTCCCACAGAGTCCAAAAGACTGTTCTATACATCTGTGTCTCTTTTGCTGTCTCGCATACAGGGTTATCGTTACCATCTTTCTAAATTCCATATATATGCGTTAGTATACTGTATTGGTGTTTTTCCTTCTGGCTTACTTCACTCTGTATAATAGGCTCCAGTTTCATCTACCTCATTAGAACGGATTCAAATGTATTCTTCTTAATGGCTGAGTAATACTCCATTGTGTATATGTACCACAGCTTTCTTATCCATTCATCTGCTGATGGACATCTAGGTTGCTTCCATGTCCTGGCTATTATAAACAGTGCTGCGATGAACATTGGGGTACATGTGTCTCTTTCCCTTCTGGTTTCTTCAGTGTGTATGCCCAGCAGTGGGATCGCTGGGTCATATGGCAGTTCTATTTCCAGTTTTTTAAGGAATCTCCACACTGTTCTCCATAGTGGCTGTACTAGTTTGCATTCCCACCAACAGTGTAAGAGGGTTCCCTTTTCTCTACACCCTCTCCAGGACTTATTGTTTGAAGACTTTTGGATCGCAGCCATTCTGACTGGTGTGACATGGTACCTCATTATGGTTTTGATTTGCATTTCTCTGATAATAAGTGATGATGAGCATTTTTTCATGTGTTTGTTAGCCATCTGTATGTCTTCTTTGGAGAACTGTCGGTTTAGTTCTTGAGCTCATTTTTTGATTGGGTCGTTTATTTTTCTGGAATTGAGCTACTTAGAGTAAGGACAGGGCCTGAATGCCCCCAGGGAAATCTGAGGGAACTAACTTCAGATAGCAAACCTGTTTCATTTTAAACCAACTTGTACATGTAAAAAAGGAAGACCTTAAGTAAAATGTTGACCAGAAGTAATACAGACAAGCCTACCTTTTTATTTATCCTGAAAACAATAATTTCAAGTACGCATATCACAAGTATCATTAAAACCTTAAATATAGACTGAAAACCTCAAGGAAGAAGAAAAACATTTCTTTGGAGAGTACTACCAAATATCTGAGGAAAGAGAAGATAGATATAGCCAAAAGAAAGAACTCCAGATAGAAAAAATAAGAGGTATAAGTATGTTTCAAGAACGATAACATTTACAGCAGCTCTCTGGATTATTTTTACACCAACATATCCACTGGCCCTAAACTTCCATTTTGATATGTTCTGGAAAATGACACAAAATGTCACATGAATGTAATAGTCCCAGGATAAAACAGTCACACAGGTCTTCCTATAGCTACTTCAGTTAAGTTCAGTTGCTCAGTCGTGTCCGACACTTTGCAATCCCATGAACTGTAGCACATCAGGCTTCCCTGTCCATAACCAACACCCGGAGCTTACTCAAACTCATGTCCATCAAGTTATTGATGCCATCCGACTATCTCATCCTCCACCGTCCCCTTCTCCTCTCACCTTCAATCTTTCACAGCATCAGGGTCTTTTCAAATGAGTCAGTGCTTTGCATCAAGTGGCCAAAGTGTTAAGAGTTTCAGTTTCAGCATCAGTCCTTCCAGTGAACATCCAGGACTCATTTCCTTCAGGATAGACTGATAGGATCTCCTTGCAGTCCAAGGGACTCTCAAGAGTCTTCTCCAACACCACAGTTCAAAAGCATCAATTCTTCAGCTTTCTTTATAGTCCAACTCTCATATCCATACATGACTACTGTAAAAACCATAGCCTTGACTAGATGGACTTTTGTTGCCAAAGTAACATCTCTGCTTTTTAATATGCTGTCTAGCTTGGTCATAATTTTTCTTCCATGGAGAAAGCATCTTTTAACTTCATGGTGGCAGTCATCATCTGCAGTGATTTTGGAGCCCCAAAAAATAAAGTCAGCCACTGTTTCAACTGTCTCCCTATCTATTTGCCATAAAGTGATGGGACTGGATGCCATGATCTTCGTTTTCTGAATGTTGAGCTTTAAATCAACTTTTTCACTCTCCTCCTTCACTTTCATAAAAAGGTTCTTTTGTTCTTCTTCACTTTCTGCCATAAGGGTGGTGTCATCTGCATATCTGTGGTTATTGATATTTCTCCCGACAATCTTGATTCCAGCTTTTGCTTAATCCAGTGTGGCATTTTGCATAATGTAAACTACATTAAGTTAAATAAGCGGGGTGCAAATATACAGCCTTGATGTACTCCTTTCCTGATTTGGAACCAATCCGTTGTTCCATGTCTGGTTCTAACTGTTGCTTCCTGACTTGCATGCAGATTTCTCAGGAGGCAGGTAAGGTGGTCTGGTATTCCCATCTCTTGAAGAATTTTCCAGTTTGCTGTAATCCACATAGTCAAAGGCTTTAGTGTAGTAAAGAAAGCAGAAATAGATGTTTTCTGAAACATTCTTGCTTTCTCGATGACCCAATGGAAGTTGGCAATTTGATCTTGGCTCCTCTGCCTTTTCTAAATCCAGCTTGAACATGTGGAAGTCCACGATTCATGTACTGAAGCTTGGCTTGGAGACTTTTGAGCATTAATTTGCTAGCGTGTAACAAGAGTGCTATCATGCGATAGTCTGAGCACTCTTTGGCATTGTCTTTCTTTAGGATTGGAATGAAAGTTGACCTTTTCCAGTCCTGTGGCCACGGCTGAGTTTTCCAGATTTGCTGGCATATTGAAAGCAGCACTTTCCCAGCATCATCTTTAAGGATTTGAAATAGCTCAACTGGAATTCCATCACCTCCACTAGCTTTGTTCATAGTAATGCTTCCTAAGGCCCACTTGACTTCACATTCCAGGATGTCTGGTTTTAGGTGAGTGATCACACCATCGTGGTTATCTGGGTCATGAAGATTTTTTTTGTAGTTCTTCGGTGTATTCTTGCCACCTCTTCATATATTCTCCTTCTATTAGGTCCATATCATTTCTGTTCTTTATTGTGCCCATCTTTGCATGAATGTTTCCTTGGTATCTCTAATTTTCTTCAAGAGATCTCTAGTTTTTCCCATTCTATTGTTCTCCTCTATTTCTTTGCATTGATCACAGATCAAATGTCAAAGAATGTTCAAACCATGGCACAATTGCACTCATCTCAGATGCTAGTAAAGTAATGCTCAAAATTCTTCAAGCCAGGCTTCAGCAATACGTGAACCATGAACTTCCAGATGTTCAAGCTGGTTTTAGAAAAGGCAGAGGAACCAGAGATCATATTGCCAACATCTGCTGGATCATCAAAAAAGAGAGTTCCAGAGAAACATCTATTTCTGCTTTACTGACTATGTCAAAGCCTTTGACTGTGTGGATCACAATAAAGTGTGAAAAATTCTTCAAGAGATGGGAATACCAGACCACCTGACCTGCCTCTTGAGAAATCTGTATGCAGGTCAGGAAGCAACAGTTAGAACTGGACATGGAACAACAGACTGGTTCCAAATAGGAAAAGGAGTATGTCAAGGCTGTATATTGTGACCCTGCTTATTTAACTTATATGCAGAGTACATCATGAGAAACGATGGGCTGGAAGAAACATAAGCTGGAATTAAGTTTGCTGGAAGAAATATCAATAACCTTAGATATGCAAATGATACCACCCTTATGGCAGAAAGTGAAGAAGAACAAGAGAGCCTCTTGATGAAAGTGAAAGAGGAGAGTGAAAAAGTTGGTTTAAAGCTCAACATTCAGAAAACTAAGATCATGGTATCCAGTCCCATCACTTCATGGCAAATAGATGGGGAAACAGTGGCTGACTTTACTTTTTGGGGCTCCAAAATCACTGCAGATGGTGACTGCAGCCATGAAATTAAAAGATGCTTACTCCTTGGAAGGAAAGTTATGACCAACCTACATAGGATATTAAAAAGTAGAGACATTACTTTGACAACAAGGTCCATCTAGTCAAGGCTATGGTTTTTCCAGTGATCATGTATGGATGTGAGAGTTGAACTATAAAGAAAGCTGAGTACTAAAGAATTGATGCTTTTGAACTGTGGTGTTGGAGAAGCCTCTTGAGAGTCCCTTGGACTGCAAGGAAATCCAACCAGTCCATCCTAAAGGAGATCAGTCCTGGGTGTTCATTGTATGGACTGAGGTTGAAGCTGAAAGTCCAATACTTTGGTCACCTCATGCGAAGAGTTGACTCATTTGAAAAGACCCTGATGCTGGGAAAGATTGGGGGCAGAAGGACAAGGGGACGACAGAGGATGAGATGGTTGGATGGCATCACCGACTCAATGGACATAGGTTTGGGTGGACTCTGGGAGTTGGTTATGGGCAGGGAGGCCTGGCGTGCTGCAGTTCATGGGGTCGCAAAAAGTCGGACATGACTGAGTGACTGAACTGAACTGATCACTGAGAAAGGCTTTCTTATCTCTCCTTGCTATTCTTTGGAACTCTGCATTCAAATGAGTATATCTTTCCTTTTCTCATTTGCCTGTAGCTACCTAGCCTCCCTTTTCTATGATTTCTACCAATGGTTATTTGTAAACCTCTCACACTGTCTGCTCTGGAGCAAGCTGTTGCTTACATTTCAAGCATCTGTCTTACCCAAAAAACAGAACAAACAACAACAACAAAAACCCACAAGTAGGGTGCCTAACGTTAAATTAAAATGTCACTTATAAAATGGAACACATAATTCCCCCAGGGTCCAGGCTGAAATGGCAGGTACTGACTCGCTGACATGGAAAAGAAAACCCATGTCTGTGCTGAACTTGACCACCACCCAGAAAAGGTCACTTCAATGAGCTACTTGAAAAACACATAAAAGCATCTCCTTCCTTGTTAAATACACAAATGCTTTATATGTGTTTAAATCAAGAAATAGGTAAAGTACCAGCTACTGATTCTACATAAGAATATTTATCTACTAAAATGAACAGTAAAGGATTTTCCTTTTTAAACATGGGGAGGGAGGAGGGAGGAGGATTCAGGATGGGGAACACATGTATACCTGTGGCGGATTCATTTTGATATTTGGCAAAACTAATACAATTATGTAAAGTTTAAAAATAAAATAAAATTTTAAAAAAATAGGAAAGAAAAAAAAAATTGATAGTGTAACATACCTAAATCAATATAGGTGTTATCAGCAAAATGTATGGGATGGCCAGAATTTTCCCAGGATTTTCCACGCCCTTCTCTTTCTAAATCATATGTTTCTGGTATAGACTAGCTCTATTGCTTTTTAAACTTGCCTCTGAATCTATAATTATCTTAAAAATAAAACCTGGATTACAAATAAATCAATCAATCACATTTTCTCCCATCATCATAATACCTATAAAGTATACTGCGTAAGAAATGCCATGGCTGTGACCGAAGCAAAGTCAAATTGTTATTTCTACTACTATTTTCTTTAAAAAATATATATCACCCTTCTTCTTGCACATCTCATAAACTAAACATCTTAAGTGAGCAAAAGTGAGCTTTTGTTTTACTGTTTCATCAAATCAAGTCTTTCATTCAAGTCTTTCACTGAACAAAATAATAATAAATGAATATCTTTCCAGTAAAGCAATGGGTTTAAAGACTATAAATGTGCAAGATATTTATGTTAGCATGGAGGCATATCTCCAATGTTGATGAATGAAAGAGATAAGCAGACTAATTCACTGGACCACTTTCAAATGCTGAGAATGGTTTTGTCCTCTGAGGTGGTTTCTCCAACCACTACTTCTTGATAATATTCACTTGACATTCCTAGATGCATTTCTTCAACTATAAAGGACTGAAGATATTGCATATAGAATATACAGTACAGTGCAGGACACAACTGGTGTTCAATAGTACATAATCAGTCATACATGCTATGCAGCACATAATCACAGTTGTAAGCACAGACACACATATGGGGCAGGTATGTCCTGGATCTGCTGCTCAGCACAATGCTTTCCACGTAGCAGGTCTCAAAAGATAACTGTTGAGTAAATGGAAAATAGAGATTCCAAGATTGTTTAAAAATCACAGTTTTAAGAAACTAAGCATAAGTAGCGACTGGAACTTATGGCCCTGGTCTCCTGATTCTTCACACTCACGGTGAGTCCTTGCTCTGATGCTGGCCTTTGGTGCCTGGCTCATTTAACAACTGTGTGAGGTAGGTGCTGTTTATATGTGAGAAAATTTATACGTGAGAAAATAAAAGCTGAGAAAGGAGATAAACATCTCTTCCCTCCTTTTGCCGTTCTACAAGATCTCATTTTTGTGCAGGTATTTCTGTGTCTCAAGGGGTCACCCTACTCCGAGGTGCAGAGATTGTTTTCACCTTGTCAGAAATTATTACAGAAACAGGCACTGGACCATTTTCTGGTTGAAGAGATCTAAGAGAAATATCTTTGGGAAAAGGATTCTGGGAAAATGTTCTGCTCTATCAGGAAAGGGTCACAAGATGAAATGGTCTTTTTTCTTCCTCTGGTCATTGTCACATCCAGATATGATGCCCAGCAGTCCTGCAGCCAACTTGGTATGAGTTAATAAATAGGCTAACATCAAGTATGGCAGATGAGAGATGGACTACCTGGATCAACCAACTCTCAATGGGCTTGATCTGTGGATTTCACTTAGTAATTCCCTTTGGTATAAGGTATTTGAAAATAAGGTCTCTTACTTGTAGCCAAAAGCACCCCCAAGTGTCTCCTGCCCAAAGTTAGACAGCGCCCCATTCACACTCAGGTCTCTCTGAAGCCCTGGTTTGTTCCATTATTGTTACACTTCACTGGATGGTGTGCCCCACCCAGAGTTCATGAGACAAGAAAGCATTACGTGACTGGTCCCTTCTAGATAGTTCACATACATTATGTAATTTCATCCCCATAGCCTAGCCTTTGAATCTAGGGCTCAAATACCAAATTCACCATCATGAATTGCCTTTTGCAGAAGGCTAGATTTTACTAAAGTAGAAAAAAATTTCTTTTAAGAAGCCATCAGTTGTATCAGAAGCCTTGACTTGCAAACCATGGCAGAAGGAAATTGTGCTTAGGAAGTGAAATCTGTAACATCTTGGGTAAGTTATTCAACCTCCTGGAGCCTGCATTTCCTCACCCATAGAATGCCTTCCTGGAGAAGCTCATATGAGACAGCAAGTGTTCAATACACAAAAAATACTCTTAGTTAACAGCCCTCCTGCATATAGGTTTCTCAAGAGGCATGTCAGGTGGTCTGGTACTCCCATCTCTTTCAGAATTGTCCACAGTTTATTGTGATCCACACAGTCAAAGGCTTTGGCATAGTCAATAAAGCAGAAATAGATGTTTTTCAACAGTTAGAACTGGACATGGAACAACAGACTGGTTCCAAATAGGAAAAGGAGTACGCCAAGGCTGTATATTGTCACCCTGCTTATTTAACTTATATGCAGAGTACATCATGAGAAACGCTGGGCTGGAAGAAGCACAAGCTGGAATCAAGATTGCAGGGAGAAATATCAGTAACCTCACATATGCAGATGACACCACCTTTATGGCAGAAAGTGAAAAGGAACTCAAAAGCCTCTTGATAAAAGTGAAAGAGGAGAGTGAAAAAGTTGGCTTAAAGCTCAACATTCAGAAAACGAAGATCATGGCATCTGGTCCCATCACTTCATGGGAAATAGATGGGGAAACAGTGGAAAAAGCATCAGACTTTATTTTGGGGGGCTCAAAAACCACTGCAGATGGTGATTGCACCATGAAATTAAAAGACACTCACTCCTTGGAAGGAAAGTTATGACCAACCTAGATAGCATATTAAAAAGCAGAGACATTACTTTGCCAACAAAGGTCCGTCTAGTCAAGGCTATGGTTTTTCCAGTGGTCATGTATGGATGTGAGAATTGAACTATAAAGAAAACTGAGCACCGAAGAATTAATGCTTTTGAACTGTGGTGTTGGAGAAGACTCTTGAGAGTCCTTGGACTGCAAGGAGATCCAATCATTTCATCCTAAAGGAGATCAGTCCTGGGTGTTCTCTGGAAGGACTGATGCTGAAGCTGAAACTCTAGTACTTTGGCCACCTCATGCGAAGAGTTGACTCATTGGAAAAGACTCTGATGCTGGGAGGGATTGAGGGCAAGAGGAGAAGGGGACGACAGAGGATGAGATGACTGGATGGCATCACCAATTTGATGCATGTGAGTTTGAGTGAACTCTGGGAGTTGGTGATGGACAGGGAGGCCTGGTGTGCTGCAATTCATGGGGTCGCAAAGAGTCAGCCACGACTGAGCGACTGAACTGAACTGAACAATCCTCCTGAATCTATCCATAGTAGCATTGGAAAAGAATCCATGAGCAGGGAAACCTCTGAGTGGTTACTTGTTAATCCTGTAAACATAATCAATAAATCACAGTTTTCATTCAGCAAGGGTTCCTCTTACTGTTTATCCACCAAAATGAAAAATAACCCTTAATAATCTATAATCTTATTTATCTTTTGAGAGATGACAGAGAATTCTTAAACCCTATTGATGTTTCCTCAATGGAAGAACAAAGATGAAAAATGAATGTGTAACAAAAAAATCCAACCAGCTTCTAAATAGCTTCGAAATATTAATAGGAGAGTCACCCTGCATATCCAGATACAGATTTCATAGGCGATCAAGTTATTAGTCACTAAGTGATTTTAAATTCTGCCATTAATTACCTTTCCCCCATTAACTATTATTTCACATTCTGAACCCCACAGTAACAAGCCCTCTGAGCCAAACCAACACAGTGAAGTCTCTGTATGCAGACCACCAGTCTCAAAGTAAAAATCCCTTCTCTCCCTCAGCAGGTACTCATGGTGCCTCAGAGAAAACAGAGGTCTCCTCCAATGGGCACAGGGGAACGGCAGTCAGCACTCCCTGTCCCCATTTAATCATACATGCACGTTCAGTCATTCAGCTGTGTCTTTCTGCTACCCTATGGATTGCAGCCCACCAGGCTCCTCTGTAACATGAGATTTTCCAGGCAAGAATACTGGTGTGGGTTGCCAGACACTGCTTAAGTACCAATACTGTGCAACTCTATCAACTCAGTGTTCTTATTATTCCCATTTGACAGAGAATAAAACAGAGGCACAGAGCAAGGCCAGTGTTGCATGGTTAGTATGTAGTATGCAGCCAGGATTCAAGACCAGGCCAACTGACACCAAAACCTCAACTTTAAATGACTGCCCCCTTGGTAACAACTAGTCAGTATCCCAAACTCAATCTTCCCATCACTTAAGGTACATTTCACTTTCCATCTGCTGTCTTAAAAAATGTATCTTTTTGACTCTTAACATCAAAAAGACAAGTAGCTCAACAAGTCACCTGAAGCCTGAATCGCCAAAAGGGAAAACGTTTGTGTTTTTATTTAAGTATAGTTGATTTACAATGTTATGTTAGTTTCTGGTGTATAGCAAAGTGATTCAGTTATAGACATATGTCTGTGTGTGTGCTCTTTCTCATATTCTTGTCCATGATGTTTTACCACAGGATACTGAATATAGCTTTCTGTGCTATACAGTAGACTTTTGTTTATCCATCCTATATATACGCTGCTGCTGCTAAGTTGCTTCAGTCGTGTCCGACTCTGTGCGACTCCATAGACGGCAGCTCACCAGGCTCCCCCGTCCCTGGGATTCTCCAGGCAAGAACACTGGAGTGGGTTGCCATTTCCTTCTCCAATGCATGAAAGTGAAAAGTAAAAGTGAAGTCGCTCAGTCATGTCCGACTCTTAGCGACCCCATGGACTGCAGCCCACGAGGCTCCTCCATCCATGGGATTTTCCAGGCAAGAGTACTGGAGTAGGTTGCCATTGCCTTCTCCATATATATATATATATATATATATATATATATGCTAATTTTCACCAAAAAGTTTTATTATAATGTCACCAGGAACTAGCAACACACAGAACAGAGAAAGAGAGCAAAAGATCACCAAACATTTCTTTGAAAGAAAAACCAAGCATATAAGACACATCAGTGTTGGACTGAAGATGACCTTTTTAAGGTCACTTCTCTGCTCAGGATGCTCAGTGAATTGCCAGTCAAGTTCCCCACCCCATTGGGGAAGGCTCCCCCAGGGTAAGGAGCCTCCCTGGACAGAGGTGCAAGAAGCCTTATTCCACCAGCCCACTGTAACAACTCTACTTCCTATTAGAGACTAAATACTATACTATCCAGTAGGGAATTTCAGGTACCCTGAAGGAGCAGGAGAGAGGTAAGATAGAGTCCTCCACTTTCACAAACAGTAAGTAAATACCCACTGTGCACAACGCATTAGGCCACCAAACACTGGGCGTGCGCTATGCCGAAGCCTAGAGTAAATGCTTCAAATTACAGTATCTGAATAATATACTGAATTCATTACAAGTTTTAAAACATAATCAATTTAACCCCAGCACCAGGTTTATAATCTTTATTTTTCTAGGTTATATTTTAGATTCCTAAAGTATTTTACCATTTTATTGATTTTTTTAAATAAGCAGAGAAATTTTTGTTTTGAAAGCTAATAGTCAAGGATAAATTTGCATTTAATGTACCTACTGAAACAGGTGTATACTTGGAAAAGACTGAATTCACAGTAATTCACATGTCATATGAAATCTAAATTCCATCTATAAATCAAAAAAGTCTTCCAAAATCAAAAGGGAATTTAAAGGCAAGATGTTCTAAAGTATGATCTTACTGGACTAATAATTTTCAGCCCATGTGTTGTTACAGGATTTGTATTGAGGATGATATAATTTGTTAAATATTTTTAATTTATATTTAACTTGAAATACTAGCTTATTAACTTGCACGAACTGGAGTGCCAATAATACTATTATGAGATGACATAGGGACAGGTCCAAATTTTTAATTCCTTAAATTTTGTGACCTAACACAATCTTAAAAATATAATTACTAGAATATATTCAGAGGATTCTCAAGGAACAATCTGTAAAGTTCAGTCCATATTTGTACTAAAATGTTACTCTATAATGTTGCCACTATGGAGAACTGCATGTAAGTTCCTTAAAAAACTAAAAATAGAATTACTATATGATTCTGCAATCCCACTCCTGGGCGTATATCCAGAGAAAACTCTAGTATGAAAAGATACATGCCTCTCAATGTTCATAGCAGCACTAATAGCCAAGACATGGAAACAATCTAAATGTCCATCAACAGGTAAATGGATAAAGAAGGTGTGGTACATGTACACAATGAAATATTACTTAGTCGTAAGAAAGAATGAAATAATGCCATAATAATGCAGCAACACGGATACACCTAGAGATTATCATACTAAGTGTAGTCAGTTAGACAAAGATGAATACTATACTATATCACTTATTTGTGGAATCTTTAAAAATTAAACAAGTAAACTTAGTTACAAAACAGAAATAGACTCGCAGACATAAAAAGCAAACTTATGGTTACCAAAGGAGCTATACCTGAGCGGGGGTGGAGTGGGTAAATTAGGAGTTTGGAATTAACATACACACATGACTATATATAAAATATGCTATGCTATGCTATGCTAAGTCACTTCAGTCGTGTCCGACTCTGTGTGACCCCATAGACGCCAGCCCACCAGGCTCCCCCGTCCCTGGGATTCTCCAGGCAAGAACACTGGAGTGGGTTGCCATTTCCTTCTCCAATGCATGAAAGTGAAAAGTGAAAGTGAAGTTGCTCAGTCGTGTCTGACTCTTAGTGACCCCGTGGACTGCAGACCACCAGGCTCCTCCGTCCATGGGATTTTCCAGGCAAGAGTACAAAAACCTACTGTAGAGCCCACGGAACTATAGTCAATATCTTGTAATAACCTATAAGGGAAAAGAATCTGAGAAACAATATACATGTATGTTAAACTGAATTACTTTATTGTACACTTAACTAACAACATTATAAGTTATCATACCTCAAGTTAAAAAAATAAAATGTGACTCCACTAAAATATGAACTTTGGCAACATGAGACTGCAAGTAAATAGTATGAACCCCTCAAACTGTTTGTTGTTATGAATTAACAAAGAAGCTCTTTATCATGGAATGCACCTGCAGTATCCTAAGAACTGAGCTAAATGGTTTACATGTACATCTCATATAATCCTCATTTTAAAGATGAAGATATAGCAACTTCCCAGGGTCACAAAAGTAGGAAACCCATATCTTCCAGCCTTCAAAACCTAGTTTCCCTCTTCATCTGTGTATGAATATAATAAAAATGTTTTAATATGTTTACAATGATTACCATATATCAAAAATGCCCACTTAGGAGGCAAATACAGTCAGCCCTTGGTATCTTGAGAGAGACGGATTCCAGAACCCTCCCTCTCCCAGATACCAAAATCTACAGATGCTCAAGTCCCTTACACAGCCTGCACTCTGTATCAGTGGGTTCTGCATCCATCCCATTCAAACAACTATGGATCCCCCCAAGTTTATTCAATCTGCAGATGCAACACTGGCTGATACAAATAGGAAATATGGCAACATAAATATGTGAAGAAAAGTATTCCATATGTTTTCAGGAGTACCAGTAAACAGAAATCCTCATTTATAGCACCTTACTTTTAGGGAAAAAAAGACCAATAAGTAATAAATACATGCTCCTGAGAATGAGATTCAAATATCTTGAGAGCCGTATCAGTGTTAATCCATATTTAAGAGGCTCAGAACTCACAAAAACAGCATTCTGAAATATTCTAAAATATATATTGGTTTTCTGTACCAAATATGCTTCTAACTTGTAAGCTTACAAATTATCAAAAATGATTATATGTTTGAGAGTAAGATGAGCCCTGGCTATTTCATTTTCCAAATTTAACATCAACTATATTTTCTCTATCAGCTTTTGATTTTCACATGAAAAGGATTTAAAATGGGAACAATATGGAGGTCCTAAAGGAAAAAGGTCAATGGGAAACACTATCTAACTTTTAACTTCCAGTTAAATCTTTACATAATAAATGGAAACAAATTCTGGAGAATATTATACAACCAAAAATATTAAATATGTTCAGAGAGGCAAAATAAAAGTCTTATAAATACAAGAGTAATAATAATCCGACAAACACAGGGGCCTAAAATGAGCCTGAAGAAAGTGCCAGTGGGAAGAGTTGGCAAGATGGTAACATACTAGAGACGTTAGTTTAATTTTAATTAGTTAGTATGGCATACTTTAAAAGTGATGTTCTCTTTTAAGCACTGAATTATAGATGCCTAGGAAACCAATCAGATCTCGAACAATGAAGGTTGATGAACCAAAGGCTATCTATGCACTTTACAAGGAAAAAGCAGTATTCCACTCAAATCTTGCCAGTGCTACATATTTTCTTCCTGGAAAGTTTTTCAAATGCTTATGGGAAGGAAAAAAAAAATTGTTTTCAAGGTTTCTTTACCCTGGGATTGCTGGCTCAATTCCTGGGCCCAGTGGAAGCATAATGGGTGCCAGCATTAAGATACCAGTCTTGTTTACAGAACAGAAGGAACTTAACCCATATTCACCCTCAGCTTCCCTGAGTTGACTTCATCTAATGTGCAGAACACATCGCTTGGGCTATTTTCTTTCTCCTGCTCAAAAACTGCAAATCCTTGTAAAATTTCTAATGTCAAACTCCTTGGCATACATGTTTCAAAAGACTTTAAAAAGTGCATGTCTTTGGTCTAGCAATGCTATTTCTAGGCATTTTTCTTAAGAATTTAGTATGTTTAAACAGGAGCATATAAAAAGATTTTCCCTGTAATATTATTTATAATGGTGAAAAATTACAAACTCTTAGATGTTCATTGGTAATTTTTTTTTTTACCTTTCATTGACATATCATATTTACTGGCAGAATGGAATTTCAGTTCAGTTCAGTCGCATCCGACTCTTTGCGACCCCATGAATCGCAGCACACCAGGCCTCCCTGTTCATCACCAACTCCCAGAGTTCACTCAAACTCACATCCATCGAGTCAGTGATGCCATCCAGCCATCTCATCCTCTGTCGTCCCCTTCTCCTCCTGACCCCAATCCCTCCCAGCATCAGAGTCTTTTCCAATGAGTCAACTCTTTGCATGAGGTGGCCAAAGTACTGGAGTTTCAGGTTTAGCATCAGTCCTTCCAAAGAACACCCAGGACTGATCTCCTTTAGGATGGACTGGTTGGATCTCCTTGCAGTCCAAGGGACTCTCAAGAGTCTTCTCCAACACCACAGTTCAAAAGCATCAATTCTTCGGTGCTCAGCTTTCTTCACAGTCCAACTCTCACATCCATACATGACCACTGGAAAAACCATAGCCTTGACTAGACGGACCTTTGTTGGCAAGGTAATATCTCTGCTTTTCAATTTAAAGAGATATTAAAAATACCAAAGGCAGCTCTGTTTGTCCCAGACCAAAAGTACTGAAAGATTCTAGGACTCACTTTACATTTCCCCTTTCCAACCCCAAGTCCTAGCAGGCTCCCAACGCCTCTTATATGCTCCCTTTATGAAGAAGACAAACCTGCAACATTCATGTCAAAAGCTTGCTTTTTGTAACCCTCTAGTATAATAAAAGTATTTTATAAATCTATAGTATAAAAAAAGAAGTATGGGGGTATTCATCTCTATATTATAGAAATAAATTGAACTTAATTTTTTCCTGTATTGTTTTTACTATTTCCTGAGCTTTTCCCAAAGAACATTCTTTGTAAAAAAAAAAAAAAAAGAAAGAAAGAAAAAAACAAAATACACTGTAAGAAACAGTCAATAACAGGACAGATGTCTGCAATTTTTTAAATGCTTAGTCATCTGCCAAACAGATTTAAGATGGTACTATCATAACATTGGCAAATATATTTGATCCTCTGTGCAAATCTGACTTCAATTATTTTATCTATTTGATTTCTCTCATCTAATTAACTCCATTTGTTTCCATCATCAATTTTCTCTTAAGTATGTTCCACATAAAAGGTGACAATTCCCTCAAGTGGATCCTACTTATCAACGATCCTCAGGAATAATAAATCACACTAGATGGAGTGAAATTAACGGAGTGAGTCACTAAGAATAATCTTTAAACACAAATGCAATTATTCAGGACACATGGAAAGCACTTTGGCATTCAGGTAAATTAAGCATGGTGGTGTTGATATTTCTTAAACGTGGGGCAACCACGGTTCAGAGCCCTGTTAAGTGGATAAATGATAAAGCAAAGAATAAATCCACTGCAATGAAACTGTCTTCTGGAAAATAAATGATTCATCACTTTGACGTAAAAATTTGTACGATGGTGACTTCCCTGGTGGCCCAGGGGTTGGGAGCCCACTTTCGGTGCAGGGGGTGTGGGTGTGATCCCGGGTTGGGGCACTTAGAGCCCACATGTGCACCACAGCTGGAGAGAAGCCCATGCACCGCAGTGAGACTCGACACAGCCAAATAAATAAATAATTTTTTAAAGAAAAAGAAGAGTTGGTACAGTGGCGGAAACACCCTCAGACTTGGTAGAGAGAAAACCAGATTTTCATCCCAGCTGTACTACTTACTAACTATGATAACTCTGGCAAGTTTAAGTTAAAGGTTTCATTTCCTCACCTGAAAATTAACTCTGAAAACAATGTCAGAAGTACAGGTACAAACGCACAATTATCTGTCTAAAAAGGATGACTCAAAAAGCATAACCAATTCCTAGCCTCTGTAGCATCATTGTAGAGTAAATTGATTTAGTTGTATACAGGTAGAGAAACGGTGCCAGCATGGCCCCAGGTCCCTGAGTCCATGCCACAGGATGGCCCTGCTCTTGAAACAGACCATAGTGAGCCTAGAGGTCAGTCATCTCTGGACCAGATAAAGTTTCTATGCTCTATTCCAATAGGGAAGAGATGCACAAATTCATCCCAGGCTGTATCGTCGTCCAAGAATGCCATTCGATAACCTTAGCAGAATCCAAGGCCACAGGTGAACTCAAACATGGCACTGAATGAGACCTGCTCCCTCAGCAGCGTGTGTAGGATGAAAACCATCTCAATAAACTCCATTTGCTCTCCCACAGTTCCCAGCAGAAATATCTAGGACAACACATAAAGGCTGCAAAGAGAACAGCACTGGAAGATAAGAAAATCAACTACGTAGTTTTCAGCCTCTGAGGAATTATCCAGAACCCTGGTCCAGGTAGTCCTCGTCCTGCCTTGCTCAGGCTGGACTGCTGATCCCAGAGCCTGCTTTCAGAGGTGGTGGAGCAGTTTCCTTCATCCAGCAGCCCTTAGCAGGCATCAGAACCTCTCTGCACAGACTCTCCTAAGACTGTCGCAGCCCGGGATGCTTATGGCAGGGGGAACTGAGACTGGGGAAGCTGATGTACCTCAGGACAGAATATAATCATGAAGACAGGGGGGAAAAACAAGGAGCAGGCGTGCACCCGCGGGGCTGGGGGAAATGCTGACTCAGTGCAAGGTCAACCACTCATGCTGGACATCAGAAACCAGCCAGCGCTACACTTAACCAATTTCACTTCCAGATCTGAGGGAAAGTTTTAGGATCACTTAAAAGCAAAGAGACTGCTGGTAAAAGATGGGCTCTTTTAATTCAATGATGGGCACACAGGGGGAAATGGAGCCCAAAACAAGACTGTGACACACAATAGAGAATCCCCAACATTTCAGAAGGAAAACATACTATTAACAGAAATATGGGACAGTCATGGTAAAACCATTTTTACAAAGAGTTTATTGGTATAGAAGTGATATGAAATAAAAAGTGAAGAAAAACAGGATATGCATGATATGAGTAAGATGATTCCAAACTTATTTTTAAAAAGGAAAGAAAAATACACACAAAATAGAGAAAAAAATAAAATATATTAAATATTAGTAAGCAGTTCATTTCTGAATAGCAGAAATTCTAGGTAGATTTTGTTTTCTTACATAATTTCTTTATATTTCCCTACACATTTTCTCCATGTTAAACACATTCCTAATAAAAATATCATTATAAATTAAGAAAAAAAGAAGTACAATCTTTCAGAAATCCTAAGGATGTTTCAGGTGTAACACACGCCCCTCTCTGGCATTTTTAATTCACTTTGATTCATATTTCCCAAAGAAAAAATACATAAGTAGCAAAATTAGAGCATCAGAATAAAGCTTTAATATATGTAAACACACACATATATTATATGTAATTTCTAAAGACTTGATCATTTGTAATATAAAATAAAAATTTAAGATGATGGCATTTCCAAAAGCATGTCCATTCAGCAAAATGCTCTGGGTGCGTGTGTGTGCGTGCGTGTGCGTGCATGCGTGTGTGTGTGTGTGTGTAGCATCTAAAGAAGCAAGTACTACTCAGCACTTCTAATCCAACCACTGTATTATTCAAGCATTTTTCAAAAGAAATCACATTACATATGCATCTCAACACATTTTATGTAATAGAATACATTTTTTTTCTTTTTTTTTCCAAAGTTATCATTACATTTTAATGGCTACAAAGAATGCTAGAATTAACATCTGTCTTCAGGTTTTGGTATGGACATACATTTTCAAAGGAAATGAGACACTTACAGAAATGGTAAAGGCTTAACCATCCTGGGATGAGATATGAAGAAACAAGGTAATTTATTGGTTTGGATTAGATTTTGGTTGCAAGAGAATAGTTCTGTAAATCAAACACAAATTATTATTATTAGTTTTTTTTTTTTTTTCCCTCATGGCAGATCCTGCAGATGTTGGTCCAAGGGCTGGTGTGCTCTGTGGAACCGAGCATCTTCTTTCTTACTAATCAGACATTCAGGCCTCTTCTGTTAAGTGACCATAGATGCCCCAAAATTTGCTTGAACTCCAACCTTCATATTGTCATTCATTTGTCGTCCACTCCCAGCTCAGAGCAGAAAAGCCCTCTCAGCCTGGTCTTCCCTCTTACATTCCACTGTTCCTGGGCAGGCTGTCTTATGTGTCCTGGAGAGGCTTCTCTTCACTCTAGATGGGCCTGGGGGTGTTTCAGGGGAAGTCCCCCAACATGTCCTTGTTCTCATCTAATCCCAGCACTGCCCACGTGAGAGTCACTAAGCTACTCTGTGATGACTGCACAGAGAGGATACTTGTTCAATACTGTGTTTCAATTGAGCAAAACACACACAAACACCCATACAGAAGGAAATCACTCAGCTCCTCATGATATCATAGTCCTGGACATTCAAAGTCATCACTGCTGTAAGCAAACAGTGGAGTCAGCATACTCCGTAATGATGGTACCTGGTTTTGTCACTGGCTCAATGGCTCCCAATGAGAACTTTGATTCGATTAGCTACATCACACATATTGTAATACAGAAAGACAACAATCATTGCAAAGATGCACACCTATGTGCACTAGTAGTGCTTGCACTGGAGCCCTAACATGTGAGCTTCTGCCCATGGTATACACTGCCCAACCTAACATCAGCTCACCCCAGGCAGTAAAGTTGGTGAAGACCACCTGGGTCTCACTTTGAGCAAATCTGAATCTTTGTATCTTTCTTTTAAACCTTATACTCTACAACTGTGTTCAAAGATCCTATCTAAGGTAAAAAATAAGAAAAAAAGTAATATTCTGTAATAGATCTGTAATTATGTAGAAAGATGAAAAGGAGGGGACTCTTTTAGAGTGTTGGGACCCTATAGTGGAAGGTGGGGAGAAGGCAATGGCACCCCACTCCAGTACTCTTGCCTGGAAAATCCCATGGATGGAGGAGTCTGGTAGGCTGCAGTCCATGGGGTCGCTAGGAGTCGGACACGACTGAGCAACTTCACTTTCACTTTTCACTTTCATGCACTGGAGAAGGAAATGGCAACCCACTCCAGTGTTCTTGCCTGGAGAATCCCAGGGACAGAGGAGCCTGGTGGGCTGCCGTCTATGGGGTCGCACAGAGTCGGACACGACTGAAGCGACTTAGCAGCAGCAGCAGCAGCAGTGGAAGGTGGATTTATATATATATATATAGCTCATGTTTGAAAAATTTTGAACAGATAATCATTCAGTTGGGTGAAATAACAAACTACTTCACAAAAACCATTTTTACCATAACAGCTATTCCTACAGGATTCATCAACACTGATCTTTCAAATGTTTGGTTTCATCATGAAAATGCAATGTCCAGGAAAAGCATCCAACAGTGAATTGATAGGTCAAATAAAAGTTTTTGGAATAAACTAACGTGCCTCATTCATAACAGAAAAAGAATGGACACTACCTAAATAACTCACAGTAAGGGAATAATTTCATAAAATAAGGTACGTCTACTTGAAACAATATTACTTAATATTTAAATTATGAGACAAATATAATAGGACATAACATTAACTGTAAAAGTCAACATATGCAAATATCTATTATTATTACACCTACATGAGCTATAATTAAACACACATGCAAAATACAGCTGATCTATTAGGGTGAAAGGACTGTGGAAACCTTTATCTTATAAGAAAATGTTCATTATGGTACTTTATAAAGTTGTTCCCATGGTAACAATTTCATTTAGAAAAGTTTCACACTCACAGTATTACTCTCCTCGCCCACCTGCCTGCTCCCTTCTCTACATTTCCCTATCACAGAGCTAAGAGATCAGAATTGAGAGAAAACCTTTGAGTAGGAATTACATTCAAAAGATATAGATGGCCAGGGACCTACCTGGTGGCCCACTGGTTAAAGACTGTGCACTCCCAATGAAAGGGGCATGGGTTTGATCCCTGGCCAGGGAACATGCCATGCACTTGGCCAAATAAATATCACTGTTTTAAAAAATCTATTTAAAAAAAAAAGATGTAGATAGCCATCTTCAAAATTTCTAAATGAGTGATATTCAGTGCAAGTTTCTAGTTAAAAAGTTATTTTTTAAAGAATACTCATGCTTAAAGGAAACTCTGTGTATATTTTGCAAAGGAAATGGACTAGGGGAATATCAGGTTGTGTGATCATCAAATCTGTTGAAGTCTTTTATAAGCAAAATCTGGTGAGAGAAAGTGTTGCAAATAAAAATGAGTAACAAAGATATGAGAGTAGAGTATCGTCAGACACAAACAGTAGATCCATCAGATCAGACACGTCTACTTTGAGAACAAATTTAACTCAAAATTTATAAGTAAGTATAAGATTTGGATGATGTTTGGATGAAAAACTTTTCTTATATATGATGAAATTGATAATAGTTGACAGTACCACCTCCTAGGTCTTACACTAAGGTTTTTTTCTGCCCCAACTCCTCTATTATCAATGTGTCCTTACACTCAAGTTTATCCAGAGCTGCCCTCTCCTAGAAAATCCAGACAAATTATGATAACCTATCTGTCAATCATCTAGCAGGTGATTCAACAAATCAATAGATAATGATGAAATAATTCAGATAGATCCAATGGTGTTTATCACACTAATTCTGAATATACTCTATCTTCCCATCCACCACCTAATAGATAATGTTAACACAAACAGGTCTATTACAACACTTGCCCATAATCTAGCACCAGAGTCATCATGTAACCAAGGGAGGATTTAGACATCAGAGCCTCCAGAGTCTGCCATGCAATGAGAACCGTACATGGCAAGCTGGATCTTCCTATAAACCTCAGTGAGGGTGTTTGGAGACAGGGGGACAGGAGGTTGCCAATAATGTCAGTGTGTAGAAAGGGGCTTGCCCAAATTATTACAAACACTGAACCTATAGACTAAGAATTACTTCATTTTTAGTGCATCAGCTTTTAGGAAAAGGACATCCTACTCATGTTTGCATGTAATATTCCTCTAAACAGCCAGAAAAACAAAGGAGATTTCACAGCAAGAATCACAAAGCTATTTTTGTCCGAACTGACAAGTGTGCATCTCATCTGAAGCTACAAATCAACATATCTGTCCAGAACTATTAGGAAAAATAACAGACAGCCATCAAGACCAATTCTGCCAGTGAAACAAGACCTTGAATAACAGCAAGGGCAGTGTCAGGACCTCACAGTGACACTAATAGTCTACAGAAGAAAACAGGCATCCAGTCAGGCTGATTTCTTTCCTTTGGTTCCTGGTGACACAATGACAGACACAGGTCACACATGCCTTGGTCCAGTCAATTTGAATTTCTGGCTAAAAGAGGCTTATTTGAAACATACAACTCAAGAAAATGCTACTCTGATATTACTTATCGTGAAAATTACATCTTTCCATAACTGTTCTCCTGTATCATTAAACTCCATGTAGGAAGGCTGGGGAAAAGGAAGAAAAATGATCAGAGGTGGGAACCCTACACTGATCACTCTTACATGGTTGACACACAGAGAGTCCGATTTCTGAATGATTGACATCACCATATTCCAAACTGCAACCAATTCAGGGAAGAAATATTAAAAGAAGTAGTCACAGAATGTGTAACTTTAGCAATGGTTGGAGAAGTGAGGTTCCTCTGAACCAAATTCAGAGAAAGAAAAATTCAAAATTATATTCACACTATGTAACAAAACTGCTGTTTTCTATAGTTTGTTTCTTTTCAGCTTCTTTTTGGAGAGGAGGGATGAAGAAGTTATAAACCCAAAGTATCATACTGACAAATATTTAAAATATGTCCCAGAACAACAAAAGTCATGCCCTAAAAATCTGCAAAATTTCCACTTATTTTCTGATGAGTATCTATTGCTACCTCAGTCATCAAAAGATAACACCGAGAATAAGTGGTAAAGAATAAAACAGAATAAACCCAAAATAAAGAGGCACAGTGATGCTGCACTGCTAGGATTCAAATCCTAACTCTACCACACATGAGCTCTGTGACTCTGGGCAAATTACTTAACCTCTCTGGTTTCCTTATCGTTGAAAGAAATATTATAGTAACAGGCCTATTTCATAGGGTTCCTAACCAGATAAAGGCGTTATCAGTTGCAAAACACTTAATACAGGTATAGAGCAAGTGCTAGAGAAATAGTTATTACAGGACTTCCCTGGAAGAAGTCCCTTCTTCCCTAGAGGTTCAGAATCCACTTGCGCACGCAGGGCATGAGTTTGAGCCCTACTCCAGGAAGATTCCATATGTTGCAGGGCAGCTGAGCCCATGTGCCACAACCTCTGAGCCAGCACACTAGAGCCCTCTAGCCACAACCAAGACCATTTGCCTAGAGCCTGAGCTCTGCAGCAAGAGAAGTTACCACGATGAGAAACGCATGCGCCACAGCTAGACAGTGGCCCCTCCACACCACAATTAAAGAAAGCCCTCAGGTTCCAACGAAGACACCATACAGCCCCCCCAGAAGAAAACATTTCATTTCATTTAAAAAGACTTTAAGAAATATTTATGACAGTCACCAAAAATCAGGTCATTAACAAAAGTTTCTGGAGTAAATTCAAAGTAGCATGATTTTAAATTTAATTATTGATGTAGCCATTGATACATTACTGAATTTTTACTAGAAAATGATTTTATGTTGCATTTTTCCATGAATCAGAGATGACTGCAGACATGAAATTATTTTTCATGATCCACAGAGTTGAGAGAACCCTAGAACTGTTGCGACCCTGTGCTGTTCTGTATTGTTATTTCTCAAGCCAAAAATTTCTCGCCTCAGTTATGGAAGCAAAATGTCCCCAAAGGCAAAGACCACATCAGACTTTCTTTTTATAAACTCTGCAGAACTTTGCAACCTACTAGGCAGGAAGTCTGCATTGGAGAAGGAAATGGCAACCCACTCCAGTGTTCTTGCCTGAAGAATCCCAGGGACGGGGGAGCCCGGTGGGCTGCCATCTATGGGGTCACACAGAGTCAAACATGACTGAAGTGACTTAGCAGCAGCAGCAGCAGCAGGCATGAAGTCTGCACTCATCAAGTTAATTGGATTAATCTGACAATTTTTAACCTTACGAACCTGGCATTTTTTTTATTAATTCAGTTTATTAAATTCTTAGTGTAAATATAGAAAACTTGGTCAATCTTGTTTGGTTAGACTATAATCCTTCAATTTGTTGAAAACTTTCTTAGGGCACAGATGAACTACCATTTCTTCAGAAAGAAAGAAAAAAGCAAAAATACTTCCAGAAATAACTTCTACAGTAATTTTCTGAATCCTTTTCCCAGTTTTCCAAGACCTAAATATTGTGGATTACAACATAAATTCTGGACATTGGCCCATTCCAAAACAACAGGAACAAATCAGTCCTCCAAGCTGAAAACCTACTCTTGCCCCATTTTTCAATACTTCTCAGAGTGGGAGCCTATTTGAGAAAACAGAAGATTTAGTCCTTATTTATAAATGCTAAAGAGATAGAAACTAGCACAGAAAAAAGAATTCTAAGAAAAAGATTCTACCCTCAGAAAAATGTTAATGTTATATTCAAACATATTTAATAAATATCATTAAAAATCTAATTCCCAGAAGTTTCCTGGTGGTCCAGTGGTTAGGACCCTGTGCTTCCACTGCAGGGGGTACGGGTTAGATCCCTGGTTCTGGAACTAAGATCCTGCAAGCTGTACTGCATGGCTAAAAAAAAAGTATTTAAAAAAAAATCTGATTCCCTTAAAATGCAAGGATTAAGCACACCACATTTCATGAAAAGGCAATGCTGTTCAGATGCTAATACATTCATATAATGACAGAAAATGCTAACACTTTTGTAGACTCAAAACATATAGTCCTATAGTAATAAAAAATATATTTATTACAGATAGGAACAAGTGAATCATTTCATTCGCAGGCAATTTGATGAGCAATGACTCATCTGCAGTACTTTCTGGAAACTATTCTATCAAAAACTCTGAAATGTATGGCCATAACCTAGACTTAATATATGACCTAATAAAAGTCATTACCTCAATACAATTCTCCTGTGAAATCATATACTCTAATTTCCCCACTGGACAATCTTCCTTCTCTTTCCCACTGCCTCTTTGCCAAAAATTTGTCCAGGAGTATCAGACAGTGTTCCTGACTTCTTTTCCTTCTTTAAGCAGCAACCCCACTCACGCATGATTGATCAAATCAACTATACTTTAAACCCAGTTCCCTCAGTAATTCTCTACTTCCCTTGTCCTTCTGCTGCAACCACCTTGCATCTCACATCCTCAGATCAATACAGCTACTTGAATTCTTGTACTTCACCCTCAAACTCTAGTTCTGGAGCATTACTGCATATAAGTCATAAGAGTCTGCTATGCAGTGCTCCAAGAAATCTAATTTTCATCTTAGCTGAAGTGGATTACTATTTCTCTTTCTCTTCCCCCAGCTACAATTCTAGAAATTGACCATTCTAGCATTCTATTTAGTCCTTATCATTCTCATTTCTACAAGATGACATTACGTTCCATCTCATCACCAACCCCAAGACATAGCCACATGTCCAGGTATACACAAATGCATCTTTTAGAAATTTGCTTGATATATTATGTTTTTCCACTTTCCTCACTGAGATAAAAACAGTCAAGTCCTTTTCATCTGAATCTGAGTCTTTACATCAGTATTGTTAGGTCATTACATAATTAAGGGATATACAAAGAGATTAAGAGAAAAAAATATATGGTTGAGCAATAAAAGCAGAAGTGTATTTAATAAAATTCAAGACCAATTTAAAAAACAACTCAGTGAAGTCAGGATGAATGGGTACTTCCTTAATCTGAGATGTTATCAAACATAATCGTTAATGTATATTTACAATGTTCCTCATGAGCCCTATACTAAAAATCTGAGCTTCTGCAAGGGGACAAGAAAAAGAAAAAAAAAAAAAGGTATGAAGATTACAAAAGACAATGTTCACAGACAATATGATCAGCTACAGAATCTTTAGTCAACTTACCTAAATGAGAGTTCAGTAAAGTGCCTAATATAAGATGAGTATATAAAACAATTTATTTCACACATACCAAGAATAAACAGAACATGAAAATTCTAAAAAGGTTTCATTTACTACAATAAGAAAAAATATAACTACCTGGTAATACATGTGCTGCTGCTGCTAAGTCGCTTCAGTCGTGTCCGACTCAGTGCGACTCCATAGACGGCAGCCCACCAGGCTTCCCCATCCCTGGGATTCTCCAGGCAAGAACACTGGAGTGGGTTGCCATTTCCTTCTCCAGGTAATACATGTAACTGACTGTATTTTGGGGGCTCCAAAATCACTGCAGATGGTGACTGCAGCCATGAAATTAAAAGAATCTTACTCCTTGGAAGGCAAGTTATGACCAACCTAAACAGCTTATTAAAAAGCAGAGACATTACTTTGCCAACAAAGGTCTGTCTAGTCAAGGCTATGGTTTTTCCAGTGGTCATGCATGGATGTGAGAGCTGGACTATAAATAAAGCTGAGCACTGAAGAATTGATGCTTTTGAACTATGGTGTTGGAGAAGACTCTTGAGAATCCCTTGGATTGCAAGGAGATCCAACCAGTCCATCCTAAAGGAGATCAGTCCTGGGTGTTCATTGGAAGGACTGATGTTGAAGCTGAAACTCCAATACTTTGGCCACCTGATGCGAAGAGCTGATTCATCTGAAAAGACCCTGGTGCTGGAAAAGACTGAGGGCAGGAAGAGAAGGGGACGACAGAGGATGAGATGGCTGGAGGGCATCACCGACTCAATGGACATGAGTTTGGTAAACTCCAGGAGTTGGTGATAGACATGGAGGCCTGGCATGCTGCACTTCATGGGGTCACAAAGAGTCGGACATGACTGAGTAACTGAACTGAAACTGAAATACATGTAACAAAGGATATCTACGTGTTTCTGAAGAGAATTATAAAACTTTGAAGATATATATTAATGGGAAGCAAAATTTATGGGGAGAGATACCATATTCACAGATGGGAAGACTCAATATTTTAAAGATATAAACTTTTCCCAAATGATTCATAAATTCAGTATCATTCCAATTAAAATACCAAGTGCACCTCATAGACTTTGATGAGCTAATTCTTAGATCTACATAAAAATCCAAAGTGTCTAAAATAGCTATAGACATGTTAAAAGGAAGTCCAAAGTAGAAGACTTAGTATAAAGCCAGAGGTAAGACATTGATGATAATGGCACAGAATTGGGACAGATTTGGTAGGACCAAAAGAAATCCACAAGTACATCAGAAATTTGAAGTATGTCAAAGCTGACACAATAATTGTGGTAAAGATGAACAACAATAAATCAGTATTAATATGGAAAATAGAAACTTGCAAGAAAAATTCCAGGTGAATCAAATACATAACTGTGAAAAGCAAAACTTAGAAGATAATACAAGAAGGAGGAAAAACAATATGACTTCAAGAGTATAAATATATATATATATATATATATATCTTTAATAAAAGAAAAAGCACAATGTCCATAAAGAGGAAAGGCTAAAAATTCCAACTTTATTAAAATCTTAAAATTCTGTGTATCAAAAAACATTATAGGGCTTCCCTGGTGGCTCAGTGGCAAAGAATCTGCCTGTCAATACAGGAGACATGGGTTCAATCCCTCATCCAGGAAGATCCCACGTGCCTGAGAGCAACTAAACCCTTGTGCCACCACAATTGAGTCTGCACCCCACAGCCTGGGAGCCAAAACTGAGCCCACATGCCCAAAACCACTGAAGCACAGGTGCCCCAGAATCCATGCTCCACAACGAGAGAAGGCAACGATATGAGAAGCCTGCACGCTGCAAATGGAGGAGTCCCCGTGTGCTGCAACTGAAGAGAGCCTGCACAGCAACGAAGGGCCTGACGGCCAAAAATAAACATAATTTTTTAAAAAACAAAACATAACATTAAAAAGCAAATAAAAGACCAGAGGAAACACCTACCATACAGAAAAAAATTATATCCACAATATAAAATGAACCAAGGAAAACAGCTCAATGATAATTCACAGAAGAGGGAACCCAAATGTCCAATAAATATACAAAAAGATATTCAAGCTTGTTAATCATAAGAAAATTTAATTTTCAAATGTTGTTACAGTATCCTTTAGATTGGCAAAAAAAAAAAAAAAAAAAAAAATTTAACTCAAAGTCTGATAATTCAAACTATTGAGACTCAGGAACTCATTCACTATAGATAGAATTAATTGGAATAATCGTTCAGAACTGTAATTTGTCACAGTTGCAAAAACTGAAAACACATAAACCCTCAGACTTAGCAATTCCTACACCAAGTTTATGCTCTAGACAGCCCTAGACAGTTTCTCTACATTTGCTCAAAGTGATATGAGCAAGAATTCTAATTACAGCAGTGCCTCAAACAACAACAACAAAAAAAAACCAGTAACACCTGAAAATAATATAACTACATAAAGACAGGAGAATGGATTAATAAACTGTGGAATATATATGCAATATGATTACAATGGAATATTATACCATATATAAATCATTGAATCAACCTAGAGAAATCTCAGAACAGTATTGATGAAACAAAGTTACAGAAGATGAAATATATCATTTTACCATGTTTTAAAAAATACAAAAGAATATCATTTATTGCTTATGTATGGATGGAAGGGAAACATGCAGGAAAATGACAGATATCCAAAGGAGAAAGACTCTCTCTGGGCAGGCAGGGAAGGAATGAGGCCCAGGAGGAGCACATAGGAAGTGTCAGTAACATGTGTAAGTTTTCTTAATCTGAGTAGTGAGTACATGACTGTGTGTTATAATATTCTTCATGTTTTTTGGTAAGCCTAAAAAAATGATCAAATTATTTTTTAAAGTGTTTAAAAAACAGAGAAATTTGAAGATAGAATACATGGGTGTACTTTTTTAAATGGAGGCGTTTAATTTTATGTAAATTACACCTCAATAAAAGTTTCTTTCAAAAAAGGAAAAAACTTACAACCTGTGTTTAAGGAATTGTGGTATAGAACATGATCCAAATATTTTCAATGCATCTCCAATCTCTTTTCCTAAAGACAGAACCTACACCAGATATGGGCGAAATATTTTAAAGTAATAAAAATGAGGAATAATTTTTAGAAGTAAACAAGAGTTCATTTAGAAGAACTATTTTTAGTAAATTAAATTTCAAATTAGTAATTTAGATAAATTAAACTTATAAAGTTTACATTTATTAAAGTATATTAACTTAGTAATTAATAGAGAAAAGAAGTGAAAGGCAAAGGAGAAATATACCTATCTGAAGACAGAGTTCCAAAGAAGAGCAAGGAGAGGAATGAAAGCCTTCTTAAGCAAACAAAGCAAAGAAAAAGAGGAAAACAAGAGAACAGGAAAGACTAGAGACTTCTTCAACAAAATTAGAGATACCAAGGGAACATTTCATGCAAAGATGGGCACAATAAGGACCCATTTTATTATGTTAGGAAACAGCAAGGACCTAACATGAGCAGAAGATATTAAGAAGAGGTGGCAGAATAATAACCCAAATAACCATGATAGTGTGATCACTAACCTAAAGCCAGGCATCCTCGAGTGTGAAGTCAAGTGGACTTTAGGAAGCATCATTATGAATGAAGCTAGTGGAGGTGCTGGAATCACAGCAGAGCTATTTCAAATCCTGAAAGATGATGCTGTTAAAGTGCTACACTCAATAGTCCAGCAAATTGGAAAATCCAGCAGAAGCCACAGGACTGGAAAAGGTCAGTTTTCATTTCAATCCCAAAGAAGGGCAATGCTGAAGAACATTCAAAGTACTGCACAACTGCACTGATTTCACATGCTAGCAAGGTCATGTTCAAAATCCTTCAAGCTAGGCTTCAAGAGAGTATGCAGAGTACATCATGTGAAATGCCGGGCTGGATGAAGCACCAGGTGGAATCAATATTGCTGGGAGAAATATCAATAACATCAGATACTCCTGTTTCACTTTCATCAAGAGGCTCTTTTGTTCTTCTTCACTTTCTGCCATAAGGGTGGTGTCAGCTGCATATCTGAGGTTATTGATATTTCTCCTGGAAATTTTGATTCCAGCTTGTGCTTCCTCCAGCCTGGCATTTCACATAATGTACTCTGCATATAAGTTAAATAAAATGACAATATACAGCCTTGACGTACTCCTTTTCCTATTTGGAACCAGTCTGTTGTTCCATGTCCAGTTCTAACTGTTGCTTCCTGACCTGCATACAGATTTCTCAAGAGACAAGTCAGGTGCTCTGGTATTCCCATCTCTTGAAGAATTTTCCACAGTTTATTGTGATCCACACAATGAAAGGTTTTGGCATAGTCAATAAAGCAGAAATAGATGTTTTTCTGGAACTCCCTTGCATTTTCAGTGATCCAGCAAATGTTGGCAATTTGATCTCTGGTTCCTCTGCCTTTTCTAAACCAGTTTGAACATCTGGAAGTTCACAGTTCACGTACTGTTGAAGCCTGGTTTGGAGAATTTTGAGCATTACTTTACTAGCAACTACTCTTTACCAGCTGAGCCATGACTGTGTGGATCACAACACTGGAAAATTCTTCAAGAGATGGGAATACCAGACCACCTGACCTGCCTCCTGAGAAATCTGTACGCAGGTCAAGAAACAACAGTTAGAACGAGATATGGAACAACAGACTGGTTCAAAATTGGGAACTTCAACGGCTGTACATTGAAGGCAAAAGAGGAGAGCAAAAAAGCTGGCTTAAAATTCAACATTCAAAATACGAAGATCATAGCATATGGTCCCATCACTTCATGGCAAATAGGGGGAAAAAATGGAAACAGTGACAGACTTTATTCTCTTTGGCTCCAAAATCACTGCAGATGGTGACTGAAGCCATGAAATTAAAAGAGACTTACTCCTTGAGAAAAAAAGCTATGACAAACCTAGAGAGCATATGAAAAAGCAGAGACATTACTTTGCCCGCAAAGGTCCATGTCAAAGCTATTGTTTTTCCAGTACTCATGTACAAAAGTGAAAGCTGGACCATAAAGTCGGCTGAGTGCCAAAGAATTGATGCTTTTGAACTGTGGTGCTGGAGAAGACTCTTAAGAGTCCCTTGGACTGCAAGGAGACCAAAACAGTCAAGCCTAAAGGAAACCAACCCTGAATATTCTTTGGAAAGACTGATACTGAAACTCCATTACTCTGGAGTCTTATGGAAAGAGTCCACCCACTGGAAAGACTCTGATGCTTGGAAAGATTCAGGGCAGAAGGAGAAGAGGGCAGCAGAGGATGAGCTGGTTGGATGGCATCATCGGCTCAGTGGGCATGAGTTTGAGCAAACTCCCAGAAGATAGTGAAGGACAGGGAAGCCTGGCATGCTGCAGTCCATGGGGTCGAAAAGAGTCAGACATGACTGAGTAACTGAACAACAATCAGAAAATATTTATTTCTTTGTTTTTCAAGCCAAAAGTTTTTCTCCATGTAGACAAGTCCCAGTAGCCAATCATAAACATTCTATCGTGCATGACCACAGATAATAGTTTCACTAAAAGACTACTGGATTAGAAATGAAGTCTTTTTGTTCTAATCTAGCTAACTAGTAGAATTTTGTAGAAAATCTAATAAGCTAATGTGTATGACAACATTTTGAAAGGTATGAGCTATATAATTAAAAATATAAGGCAACATTATTATTATAATAAAGTCAGATGAGTATGTTTCCATGTGTTATTCTACCCAAGCTATCCAAATAAAAATTTTTTTTTTCATTTTTCCTTGTGTTGGTCAATGTATTCAATATGGCTAAAATGCAAGTAAAAATAATTTGTTATTAGAACATTAAAAGTCTACCAAAATTACATTTTACTAAGTATTCTTAGATCATAATACACTCAGTTGTTTCTTAAGCTGCCATTTATTTTATACTTGTAATTAATTATTTCTTAGCTTATCATGACCTCTGCATTATGAAAAAGGAAAGCACTGTTCTGATATCCTTGAAAGATGAGCCTTGAGATTGGAAAAGAAATGAACAGATTCCTTTAGGTACCCAACGTAGTACACAATCTGCCAGACAAGAGGTACTATTAGACAATTAGCTACCTGCAGACTGAAATTACAAAGAAATTCTCCCAAAGAACTGTTTCTGTTTCTTCATTAATATTCACAATTCAATAAGAAGAAGCAGAGTTAACACTTGATGACTGCTTTTGTGATCGTATACGAAGCCCTTGTGGTCTCATGTATTACCTGATTTATTCCTCACATTCACACAGTGAAATGGGCAATATTATGTCCTTTCACAGGTGAGGGAATGGCATAGAGAGATCAAATAGCTAACTAAAGATTACATAATTACAAGTAGTAAATTTGGAACCAGAATGCAGATCTGTCTAGTGCCAAATCTGGTATTTTTAACCACTATTCCACACTGTCTCAGTACATAAACACAGAAGTATAAAAGGCAAGAGAGTCCACTTCTTAATTAAAGACTGACGGCGACCTATCAGATTCTAATACTGGTTCTAAATGCCAGAATTTTAGGTGACCTAATTTTTAAGTCAAATAAATATTAATCATTGGAGTTTGAAATTCAGCCTTCTGTATTTTTCAAATTTTATATAATGGGCGCATTAAACTTTATTGTAAAAATAAACATACTGGAAAAATAACAAGAAAATGGGTTTATATGTATGAACCTAGCAGCTTAAATAATCATTCAAAAGAGTTCAAAGTGTTGGGAGACATTTTTAAATATTTATTCACAAATCAGATTTAATTCAGACATGTAGATAACTTCATAGGTGCCAGGCTCTCCATGAGGCACTTACTTGTGCAAACACCATCTTATTATGTGCTTACCAAGAAGACCTCTAGCTATGAAAAAATGGGGGTTCAGAGGATTCTCAGAGGAAACATGATTCCAGCCCCATACTCCTCAGCTGCCTTCCAATTATATCAAAGAAAGCATCAAAGGGGAACAAGATGGTGTTTAGAAACTAGAAGCTTCAAGTTCCTGGCTCTCCTAGACAGATTCAAGGAGTAGCAGAGGTCCAGGAGTCAAGACTGTGCTTCCACTGCAGGGGGCACAGGTCTGATCCCTGATTGGGGAGCCAAGATTTCTTACACCCTGCGGTACAGTCAAAAAAAAGTGGAGGGAGAGTAGCAGTGATGCTCTCTCATCTTTGTCTCCAACAACTGACTGTGAGTCCTGCTCACTCTCCCTAATTCCATATACAAGAAGAATGTGGTCCTGCCTCTGTGTGGGCAGGGTCAGGGTCTATGTGAATGGTCAGTATTCATTTCCTTAACTCTCCAACCTCAGCACCTGCCTGCCTAGTGCCCTAGACCCCACTGGTACCCTGCTGTTTCTGCCAAATACATCCTCTTTTCCAGGATTCGCCACACACACTTGATCTTCCAGACTTCTCTCTTCTGTACAGTAATTTCAGGGACAGGCACAGTGGCAGTCTGAGCTCTGTGTCTCATTCACATATAATATACAGTGGGTGGGCTTCAGAGGAATTAGGAATCGTTCATTCATTAATGCTCTTGACTTTGTGCCTGAAAGAATTGTCACTGCCACAAAACCTTCTTCTCTGGATCTCTATTCCAGGTCCCTCTTAGACAGCCCTGCTGGTGTCTGGGATAAGAAAGGGAACTCGGCAGATGCCAAGAAACTATAAAGTCATATCTGTATGCTGCTAGCAGTGCCATCAAGGTCAAGAGAAGGAGAAGAAGAAATTAAATGCATTTATGCAAAGAATATATTTGAGAATGTGGAAGAAAGACATTTCCAAGCAAAATTTGTTTTTGAGTGCTCCAATCTATGGCAAGTACTCAGAGAGATTAAAAGGATTCTGCTTGCTCAAAGTTTTGGAGAACAAAATAGAAGTTAAAGATGGCATAACAGTTATGAAACAATGTCTGGCTCAAAAGAAAGACAATCTCTTCATTAGAATTTTTCATTTAACTGCCAGAAATACAGTGGGGGGGGGGGAGTGATAGAGAGGTAATAAATACATTCTTCTTGACTTTGATCAAAGTCTTAATGTCAATGATTTTGTTTTAGAATGTTTTATAATATATTTGTGCTTTTTAAAAGTATTTGTCAGCTTTGACATGAGAAGAAAACACACATTTCACTTCCTCAAAGTTCTAAGAATTTCTAAAAAAATAAGAAAAATAAGAACCAAATACAAATACCTAAATGTCAGGGCCAAATACGTTGGCAATTTACAACAGCTTCTTCCCTGTAAAGCCATATTCAATACCTAGCACTGAAGGAAATGAGGCTACTGATCTGTGGAGGGCAACGAATTCCCTCAGGGTTGATCATTTTAATCAGTTAACACTGTCACTGTGCCTAGTTACAAGGAGTCATTCAAAAATGTGCAAGACACTTTTCAAAGGCAGAGAAAGGCAATTTTAGGAGAAACTCCAAACAGGTACTGTCTTATGGACAGAGTTTTGGATTTGAGACAATACAGAACAATGCCTGCTTCATCTACGCCATTATGTTTGGGTTCTAAATAACAAATAATTTAATTACATATACTATCTACACTACTATCATAGCTAATGTCTATTAATGACTATTCTTTTTTAAATTTTACACTGAATACAGTTGATTTATAATTAGTTTCAGTAGCACAGCAAAGTGATTAGTCATATATATACACATATATACACACACACACACACACATATATACTCTTTCAGATTATTTTCCCATATAGGTTATTATGGAGTACTGAGTAGAGTCTCCTGTGCTCTACAGTAGGTCTTTGTTGGTTAATTACTTTATATAGTAGTGCTGTATGTGAATCCCAAACTCCCAATTTATCTACACACACCCCGCCACCTTCCCCTGCTGGTAACCCTAAGTTTGTTTCTGGAGTCTGCTTCTCTTTCCTACAGTTAGTCTTCATTTGAAAAGGCACACTGAAGTGGAGTAAGATAAAAAATCAAGGAAACTGGCTTTTATAAGTTTTACTTACCTTATTACATCGCTCTGTTCTAGCTGAGAATAATTGCCCTTGGCCTTCCTCCCTTTTTTGAATTTTAAGATGATTAGTGTCTTCCAAGATTGTTTGACTTCCATGTAAAGCACTGTCCAAAGGCTAATTAATTAGCTGAGCAGTTGAATGTGCAGCTTCTGTAACATAAGTGAGTTCACAGAATTTGGGATGACTAACCAATGGGAGAAGGCAATGGCACCCCACTCCAGTACTGTTGCCCGGAAAATCCCATGGACGGAGGAGCCTGGTAGGCTGCAGTCCATGGGGTCGCTAAGAGTCGGACACGACTGAGCGACTTCACTTTCGCTTTCCACTTTCATGCATTGGAGAAGGAAAGGGCAACCCACTCCAGTGTTTCTGCCTGGAGAATCCCAGGGACGGAGAAGCCTGGTAGGCTGCAGTCCATGGGGTCACATAGAGTCGGACACGACTGAAGCGACTTGGCAGCAACCAATGTACTAAACGCCCCTTGAAATGATTTTGTTCAGTCAGGTTTTGCCTCTGCCCTCTGGAGCCACCAGGCCTTGGACAATTCACCCCATTACTCAAAGTTTAGTCTCTTCAAACTGAATATTCTACAGAAACTCCTGCCTCATCTGTATCACTGTGGTGTTGGCACAAGGCCATGGAAGAAATTCAAAAGCTATGGCCATAGTTAATCAGGGACTTGCATACACAAAGTCCATTTATTCTCACTTAAGGCATCTGACTCAGAAATGGAGCAGATATTACTTCGCAAATAATAACCACAGGGCAACAACAACAGAAAAATCCTATTACCTATTTCTTCCTCTATAAAAAATTTTAGCAGTCATTTGCTATTTGAAACTGTTAACTGAGAATGTCTCACATAATGCTAACAGTTGTCAGCAAGCGTAATTAAATGCTCCCTGTTTCTACCAATAAATCAGATCAGAAGCGGTTAAGACCATCTTTTCATCAGTTAGAGCTGGAGAATACTTGCTTATTGACTGTACTGCATGGTTTGATTGTGCTGCCCCTTTAATCTGGCCTCGGTCAGAACACTAACATGACAACACAAGCTGCCCTGAAGCAAAAGAAACGTTTTATATCCAAGAGCTCATTTTCTTGTTAAGACTGGTGAACAGTTTTGTCTGATAAAATCTAAGGCAATCAAGATTCAATGCATGCCCTATCAAAATCTCAATGGTATTCTTTTCAGAAAGAGAAAAAAAAATCCTAAAATTCATATAGAAACTCAAGAGATCCCGAATAATGAAAAAAACTCTGAAAAAGAACAAAAAAGGAGGCCTTGCATTTCTTGATTTCAAAACATACTACAATACAAAGGGCATCAAGATGGTGTGATACTGGCATAAAGACAGACATACAGATCAATGAAACAGAACAGAGTCCAGAAAAAAAAAAAAAAACCTTTGTGTATATGGTCAAATGATTTTGAACACGAGTGTTCACAATAGGAAAAAAAAATAGTCCCTACAACAACAGTGTTGGAAAAACTGGATATCCACGTGACCACCTGCAAAAGAACAAAGCTGGACCTCTACCTTATACTATATACAGAATTAACTAAAAAGAGCTAAAAAGTAAGACAAATAAATCAATATACAAAACAGAGTCACGGACACAGAAAACAATCTTACTGGTTACCAAACAGAAAAGGAGAAAGGGAGGGACAAATTAGGAGTGTGGGATTAAGAGATACAAACTACTGTATATAAAAGAGATAGCACAGGGAATTATATCCAACATCTTGTAATAACATAACAGAATATAATTTGCCAAATGTAAAAACTGAATCACTAAGCTGTACACCTGAAACTAAGGCAATATTGTGAATCAACCATGTCCTCAGTTGCTCCGTCGTGTCCAACTCTTCGCCCCACTATGGACTGCAGCCCATCAGGTTCCTCTCTCCATGGGATTTTTCAGGTAAGAATACTGGACTGGGTTGTCATTTCCTCCTCCAGGGGATATTTCAAACCCAGGAATCGAACCCACATGTCCTGCATCTCCTCCATTGCGGGTGGACTCTTTACCATTGAGTCACCAGGGATGCCCCTATACATCAATAGAAATTTTTAATAAATACATCAATAAACATGGATGAGAGACCTACACTAAAGACCTAAAACTAAAACCCTCCTAGAGGAAAATATGAGGAAAGTTTCATGACACTGAATTTGGCAATGATTTCTTAAATGAGACATCAAAAGCACAGGCAACAAAAGAAAAAAATAAACTGGAGTATATCAAATTTAAAAACTTCTGCTCATCAAAGGAAACAGTCAATAGAATGGAAAGGCAACCTATATAATGGGATAAAATATCTGTAAATCGTATGTCCATTAAGGGGACAATATCCAGAATATATAAAGAATTTCTACAACTGAATGTTTTATGTTTAAAAATTTTCACAATAGGCAAAAGACTTAAATAAACAGTTCTCCAAAGAAGATGAAAAGATGCTCAACATCACAAAAGATGAAAAGATGCTCAAAACCACAAAACAAATACAAATCAAAACCAGACGAGGTACCACACACACCGCTACAGATGGTCATTAACAAAATAACAAGTGTCAGCAAGGATATATGGAGAAATTGGAACCTTTGTGCACTGTTGGTGGGAATGTGAAGTGGTGCAGCCATTATAGAAAAAAATGTGAGTTCCTCAGAAATTTAAAAATAGAATTACTATACTATCTGGCAATCCCACTTCTAGATATTTACCCAAAAGAATGCAAAGCAGGATCTTGAAGAGATATTTGCACTCCTGTGTTTATGGCAGCACTATTTACAATACAAGAGATGGAAGAAACCCAAATGCCCACCAAAAGATGAATGAGTAAAGAAAATGTGATATATGCATACAATGGAATATTATGCAGCCAGAAAAAAGTAAATCCTGTCACACGATACAACCTAGGCAAGCCTGGAAAACATTACGCTAAATAAAGCCAGTCACAAAAAAGCAAAATACTCTGCAGTTCCATTATACACCTAATGTCAGCAAAATCATAAAAACAGAAAGCTGAAACATGATAGCCAAGGAGGTGGGAGGAGGTAAAGGAATTAACTTTTAAAGGACATACTGTTTCAGTTTTGTAAGATGAAAAAGTCCTGGAGATCTGTTACGACTATGTGAATATACTGAACACTATTGAGCTATATATTGAATAATGATGAAGATACACATTTTAATGTTATATTTTTATTGCCATAATAAAAAATGGAAAAAGCCAAAATGCAAAATAAAAACTTAAAAGGCAGTTGATATTGAGACTAAAGAATAATACTGCCACACTAGACTCCCCAGAAAAAAATCACCTAATAATTCATTTTAAATAACATAATGATAAGTGCTAACAATTAGTGAGTATATATACCATGTGCTATGCTAGGAGCTTTACATGTATTTTCTGATTTAATAATCCCAGTAGTTAGATCAGAATTACTGTCTCCATTTCCTGTAAAGTACTAAGGCTTAGAGAGGTCTCACTCTGACAAGAACCAAGTGACTCCCAGTCTGTACTGCTGAGTGTTGTGTTGTACGTCACATGACCTCCTCACCTTCTCTGAACATTCACCCAAACCAGAGAATAAAATCCTCAAAGGATACCATCTTTTCCAAATCAAACAGCAATGAACAGCCCAAAAAGCAATGCTGAGCTTTAAAAAACTGAAGCGCAGTGTCCCATGTGAATTTCTCATTTTTATTAGCGAGAGCTTACAATACCTACCCCAGGTGAGGAATCCCTCACCCTTTTTTTTGAAAAACCTTTTATGTTGGAGTAAAATTAACAATGTTGTGTTAGTTTCAAGTGTACAGCAAAGACATAGATGCCTTTATCAAATTCTTTTCCCTTTTGTCTTATTACACAGTATTGAGTATAGTTAGTTCCCTGGGCTAGATCAGTTCAGTTCAGTACAGTTCAGTCACTCAGTGGTGTCTGACTCTTTGCAACCCCATGAATCGCAGCACGCCAGGTCTCCCTGTCCATCACCAACTCCCAGAGTTCACACAGACTCACGTCCATCGAGTCAATGATGCCATCCAGCCATCTCATCCTCTGTCGTCCCCTTCTCCTCCTGCCCCCAATCCCTCCCAGCATCACAGTCTTTTCCAATGAGTCAACTCTTCGCATGAACTGGCCAAAGTACTGGAGTTTCAGCTTTAGCATCAGTCCTTCCAAAGAAATCCCAGGGCTGATCTCCTTCATAATGCACTGGTTGGATCTCCTTGCAGTCCAAGGGATTCTCAAGAGTCTTCTCCAACACCACAGTTCAAAAGCATCAATTCTTTGGCGCTTAGCCTTCTTCACAGTCCAATTCTCACATCCATACATGACCACTGGAAAAACCACAGCCCTGACTAGACAGACCTTTGTTGGCAAAGTAATGTCTCTGCTTTTGAATATGCTATCTAGGTTGGTCATAACTTTTCTTCCAAGGAGTAAACGTCTTTTAATTTCATGGCTGCAGTCACCATCTGCAGTGATTTCGGAGCCCAGAAAAATAAAGTCTGACACTGTTTCCACTGTGTCCCCATCTATTTCCCATGAAGTGATGGGACCAGATGCCATGACCTTCGTTTTCTGAATGTTGAGCTTTAAGCCAACTTTTTCACTCTCCTCTTTCACTTTCATCAAGAGGCTTTTTAGTTCCTCTTCACTTTCTACCATAAGGGTGGTGTCATCTGCATATCTGAGGTTATTGATAGTTCTCCCAGCAATCTTGATTCCAGCTTGTGTTTCTTCCAGTCCAGCATTTCTCATGATGTACTCTGCATAGAAGTTAAATAAACTTCTTTATTTAAGGGTGACAATATACAGCCTTGATGTACTCCTTTTCCTATTTGGAACCAGTCTGTTGTTCCATGTCCAGTTCTAACTGTTGCTTCCTGACCTGCATACAGGTTTCTCAAGAGGCAGGTCAGGTGGTCTGGTATTCCCATCTCTTTCAGAATTTTCCAGTTTATTGTGATCCACACAGTCAAAGGCTTTGGCATAGTCAATAAAGCAGAAATAGATGTTTTTCTGGAACTCTCTTGCTTTTTCGATGATCCAGCAGATGTTGGCAATTTGATCTCTGGTTCCTCTGCCTTTTCTAAAACCAGCTTGAACATCAGGAAGTTCACGGTTCACGTACTGCTTATTATACAGTATTGAGTACAGTTAGTTCCCTGTGCTACATAGTAGGTCCTAATTGGTTATCTATTTTAAACATAACAGTGTCTACATGTCAATTTCCAACTCTCAATCTATCCTTCCCCACAATCCTCCCCTCTGGTAACCATAAAACCACTCTCTTAATCTGTGAGTCTGTTTGTTTTGTAAATAAGTTCATTTGTATCATTTTTGACCTAAATTTCTAAGTAAATGCGAGAAAACCATCTTTGGGGAAATATATTTACAGCAGAAACAAGCTCATTTAGCGACCTTGCACAGACAAATCACAGCAGGCATATATCCTGACATCCCTTTATTGAGAACAGCAGTCAATGGGTCCCATCGATGGCAGGTTTCTCATCTCAAATTAGCTGCTTACAGACTGGGGACCATGAGACATGGCCAGTACTGCTGGCTCAGCCACATAGCTTTAGTGATCTTGGCAAAGGGAAGAATTTAAATTCAAGTATGAAAAGAAAAGATTCTTCAGATGTATGCATAACGCAACAGACAGCAAAGAGCTTTAAGGTTTTTCAAGAGCAGGACAACTAAAAAGCAAATCACAACTAAAAATTCAAACACAAGAAATCCCAGCCTTCATAGACAATCTGGAGAAGACCTTGGGTTCTTAAAATAATCCCCCAAATCTCTCAACCCATAGGAGATTGTACAATTTTTCATCTGCCTTTTGCCAAGGGAGCAATTTCAAAGTGAAAGCCTCTATGATCTTCTTATCACTGCATTTCTATTACAACTCTAACCTGAATTCAGAGGGTGGGGCTCTGAAGGATCCACTGATTGACTTTGTGAACTCAGCATGGAGCCAGACTTCAGAGGGTTGCAGCAAGCTCTGGCTCTAGCTTTTGGAGGTGGATGGAAAGCTGAGCTCCCTTCCCCGGGTCCCCCTCAGAGCTCCTCAAAACCCTGCAGCGGCAGAGATGTAGCATCAGAGCCGGGCTCTCTGGGGGCCTCGTGATGCGGCTGCATCCTACACAGCCTATGAGTTCTACAGTCATTTGACGCACGTGTGTTTGGCTGCAAACTCATTGCAGATTTCGGTGACACAACCACAGGAAAAATCATTACTTTTTAAAAAAAAAATAAAGCCTTTCCCCTCTGTTTTCAGCAGTAAATCAAGACAATGCAATTTCTGGGGATAGAAACGAAAGAACACAGTGACACAGGTCTCATGCAAGTAGGCCTTACTGTGCTCCTGTTGCTGCTTTACAAGCAATGGCCACAATAATCATCCAGAATATAGCCTTCAATCTTGGTAATCAAAGTTGAAATCAGACAACTATAAATCAGAGTTATGTAACCAAACACTGAGCATTGCACATACCTTACAAGTCAAAAATTCAAAAAAGCATCAATATTCAGAGCCTCACACTCCACATGGTTCAGTTAAACTGAAATTGATGCCACTGCAACAGTCTGACAGTGGGATCCAAATTTCCCATCACATAATAAGGATCTCATAGAACCATGTATTTGTTTTTACATATGTAACCAGGTATGCTATAGAAGAGGCAAACATGACTATGCTTGCATTAAAATACTTCTAAAATGTACTAACTGAATTAACGGGAAGACTTTGCCACAGATAGTAATTATGTCTGGAAACTATATACAGAGAAATGCAATATAGAAAAAAAGTGCTTTTCTAATTCACAATGATCAAGTCCTGCAAGACAAGTGCTCATCTCCAATGAGGATGCAAAATCAAGATGCATGATTTGCCCAAAAGAGGGCTTTGAATTTCCAGGGGGAAAGCAGCTCCCAGGCTACAGACGCATGAGGAGCTGGAGCTACAGTGCATAGACCTCTGAAACCTAAGAAAACAAGGGTCTGAGACCCAGGCAGAGATTTTTGCCAGGACAGTCCTGGCAACGAAACCCTCTGACCAGGCACCAAAGGAGTAGGCACTGCTGTTTTCCCAAGCTGTACAAACTTCAGGCAAACTGAAGACCACATGACACAGCTGTTAGAAGCTCTGCTGTGTCTGACCGTGGTACAAAGCAGCAGCAAAAAGAAGAGCTGAATGCTGATGTCTCCTTAGCTTTCAGCAGCCTTGGCATCACCTGTTATCTACAGAAGTCTAATTGTCCCAGGAAGATGAATATTGACCACTGCCTGTGAACTTCCACTCATGATATAAACAGCCATGCACCATCATGCACCTTCCCAACTGGACCCTGAGTTATGGAGGCAAGCAACTGTGTCTTCGGCATAGCTGGATCCCCAGTGTGTATGGTAAGGACTCAGAGGTGTGTTGTTTCTTCTTGGACTGAGAAAGGGTCTGAGACACCTCTTCTGAAGTCAAGGGGTACCAACCTAAGGATGAACCACAGGTGAAGAAGCTGGTGATTGGGGGATCTGTGGTGTAAAGAAGTGCCCTAGGGTATGATAACCAGCTCTGTTTAGATAAACAGAGCATGTCTTGGTCCATTTGAGTTGCTATAACAAAGCAACTAGAAGTTGCTAGACTGAGTGGTCTGTAAACAACAGAAATTTACTCCTCATGGTTCTGCAGGCTGCACGCTCAAGGTCAGGTGACAGGAGAGTTCTGATGAGAACATTTTCAGGTCACAGACTGCTGACTTCTCACTGTGCCGTCACATGGCAGACAGCAGAGGAGCTCTACGGGGCCTCTTTTATAAGGGCACTAATCCCATTCATGAGGGCTCCACCTTCATGACCTAATCACCTCCTAACACCATCCCCTTAGGGATAATGTTTCAACACAGGAATTTTGAGGAGGATGCAAACATTCAGCCCATAACAGGGCACAAAACCTAACTAAAGTAGATTTGGAGAAATATGCCAAAATCTAAATATATTATGCTAACTATACCTGTCAAAGAGTGATGGTCAGGACTTCTTTGCATAAAGACTTCTTCAAATGGGAATACAGTAGGTTCTACTCACTTCTAATCAAAATTAAAAAATAAAAAAAACATAAAGAAATGTATGAGTCTGGAGAAACAGAAGCAGTGTCAAATGATAAACAATAATGTACAAAAACAAGATTGTGAACATCAAAGTTCATTTACGGACTACCATCAAACACCAATGGCACTTCAGAGATAGCTGAAGTCAACCATTATCTAATTTATAAATAAAAGCAGATAATATAAATATTATTTTTGTCACAAACTATCTGTTCTGCAACCATGCCTATAATTTAACAAAAAAATAAATTATGTAAGCCTCCAGAAAAAAAAAATGCATCCTTGTTGAAATTAATGGTTCCTGGAAAGTTGTTCTTTTCTTGTAAATTGTATTCCATAATTTGAGAAAACCTGCATCATCTAGAGTAGATAAAGCTGAGCTGGCATCTTCCCATCCCATAATTGGGAGAAAGAAGAGGAGGCTCATGCCCTTCCAAGACTGCAGCAAGATGAATCAGCCATCAGTCACCTGCTCAGCCCAGTCCCGTCTGCTCCTTTGCATCCAATACCCTTCTTCAGAGCCAGGGAGTCTTGGAATATAGGCTTCTTCTGGAGACGCAGGTTGCCCGTTGAGACCACACGCACTGTGCCAGGCCAGTTTGCCGCAGTATCCCTGATGCCCCCCCACCCCCACTCCCAGTACACCCCCTTCAAGGCACTTCCAGAAGGTAAAAGTGACACAGGCTGCTTCCTAAAGCAACAAATTATGTGAAAAGGATGGTCATAACCCTGATCCATTTAACAGCAAGATCATGCAATGTCTAGAACTTCCTTCCTTAAGTATCTAGGGTTTCAGAGTTCTCATCACTGACTCCCCAGAACACTGGTATGCAGTATGAAGCTTTATATTTAGTTGTCAAACTCAAAGAGATCATGGAAAATCTGACTAGTACCAACCACCCTCTTTTACAGAGAAAAGCCTTCCCCCTTCTCTTCCACCCCTGCCCCATGTCACTGGTATTTTAGCAAAGGAAATAAAGAATGAGACATGATACTGGATCTGAGTTCAGGAAGAACACTGAAAGGTCACCAAATCCATCCCCCTGTCTCTCCATCAGCCCAAATCTCAACTGTAACATTTTACTTTCTTTATAAGGTTACCTCAATAGTGTCTCCACAACTCGTTTCTATGTATATCCCTTGCCTGCACTATGTTCCATTCAGTTCAGTTGCTCAGTCCTGTCCGACTCTTTGCGACCCCATGAATCACAGCACACCAGGCCTCCCTGTCCATCACCAACTCCCGGAGTTCACTCAGACTCACGTCCATCAAGTCAGTGATGTCATCCAGCCATCTCATCCTGTGTTGTCCCCTTCTCCTCCTGTCCCCAACCCCTCCCAGCATCACAGTCTTTTCCAATGAGTCAACTCTTCGCATGAGGTGGCCAAAGTACTGGAGTTTCAGCTTTAGCATCATTCCTTCCAAAGAAATCCCAGGGCTGATCTCCTTCATAATGCACTGGTTGGATCTCCTTGCAGTCCAAGGGACTCTCAAGAGTCTTCTCCAGCATCACAGTTCAAAAGCATCAATTCTTTGGCGCTCAGCCTTCTTCACAGTCCAATTCTCGCATCCATACATGACCACTGGAAAAACCATAGCCTTGACTAGACGAACCTTAGTTGGCAAAGTAATGTCTCTGCTTTTGAATATGCTATCTAGGTTGCTCATAACTTTCCTTCCAAAGAGTAAGCATCTTTTAATTTCATGGCTGCAGTGGAAATATTTAAATACCTGTCCCTTCATTTGGTACTTGGTGGTTTTCACTCCTACGTCTTTCCTAAAACTGCCATCAAAAGGTCACCTCTGGCCTCCCAACTGGTAACTCCACAGGTCTGTTGGTAGTTCTAAACCTAGCAGACTTCATTCAGTCCTGTTGGTTGCTGCCTTAATAAACTGAGTATACATATGCCCTCCTCTAAATTTTTCTTTCCTGGTTCTATTGCTTTCCCTCTAACTTATCTTTCCCAGACCATGTTCACAGGTTCTCTTCCACCACCAAACTTTTAAATAGGAATTGTCTAGGATTTCATGTACCAAGAGGACAGACACATGCAAAGTAGATTCTGCATGCAAAGGGTTAAGAAACTAGGATGGTATATTTTTGAAAAGGAGAAGAATTAGTGCTGATTGTTCAAATCAGTAATTCTTCAGCCAACTTGTTATGTGGGGACTGATTCAGAAGCACCAGAGTCAGGATTTTTCCATCAAAGAACAGCCACTTGCCTTCAATAGGATCTGTGTGCAGTAAATTGAATCGCAGTCTGGTTGACCCACTAATGTTTTCACTTATCATACTACAGAGAGCGTTCAGTTTTCACAGTTGTTTCCTGAGATAATAAGTATATTCTAAAAGATAACACTAAGGTCATTCATTATAAATTCCTCCGTATCAGGTCACTACTTAGCTCCCCTTGATGGAGTGCCACTGGATTTAGAATAAAATTTACACTCCTTATGCTGCTCTGGAATGCCTAATGTTGGGTTTCTGCCTACTTTCCAAATATTCTTCTCTGGGGGTCCCTCAGATATACCCATCTGAATCTAACCTCCGAAAACAGAAAGGTTAGATAATAACATATGTTCACAATTTGTGTTTCTTCCAGTAAAAAATAAAGGAAAGCAAGAGAATGAAAAAAAACTAAGAGCAAGATGGCAGCAGTTTCTAGGAGAGGGAGGTGACTCCTGGGAAGGGATGGGGAAGAACAGGGAGCTTTATTTTGTGTTTAAGCCACATAACCTCTGCTGGGTGTACCAAATGTGTCATAATTCAAAAGGCAAGTCTGCAGTGCCACACCACAGATGCCAGCAACCCAACTACAATTTACTGTGTACCAAATTCCAGGGATAATAAGCCACTGCTCTTTGCTGGCAAGATCCTGACTCTAGTCCTTCTGGATCAACCACTACCTAAAAAGTTGGGTGTTACAGAATTACAGATTTGAATAAAATTAAGTCACCACTAACCCTTCTCTTTTTCAAAACTACATCATCCAGTTTCTTAATGCTTTGCATACAGAATCTACTCTGCATCCATGCAGCCTATGTATGAGACCTATGCTTACACTCAGTAGCCATCCTGCAGTGGTTATTTTTCTAGAACACTGAGGCTGGGGGGCTGGCTGGCTTGGTGGTCCTTTGTACCACACTGTTCCTAGTTGAGGCATACCAGAGCCAACTACACAAACACAAGCCCCGGCAGTCCCCAGCTCTGCCACATTATCTAAACCAAATCCCTGACACAGCCTGGCAGTTCTGACATCCCTTGACTGTCTCTTGAGGAATCCCTGGATGGGAAAAAGCCCTCCAGAGCCCCCAGCCTGAATTCAAATCTTGGCTCCCCTGCTCACCAACAAGTTTGACCTTGTTACTCAAGAACTTAACACAGGAATAATCACTGGACTCTCTCTCTCAAGCTATTGTGATGATTAGATGAAATAATTCACAAAAGCATCTACAGCAAGGTCAGCAATACTTCTTATTACTATTACTGTTGATGTGGTGGTGGTTTTTATTATTACTATTATGATCATTATCATCATCTGACATGACAGATGATGATGATGATGGTGGTGATCTGATCTGACCAGAAAGACAAAGCAGAAAAAGAAGAGTTGCGCTAAAACATCAAGAGTTGGAAAAGTAAGTCCCAGAAGACAGAGAGTCGAGTTGTGTATTAGAAATGATGCGGCGAAGGTCAGTTACCAGAGGACAATCCATAGAGAAACCAAGGTCCAAAAAAAAAAAGTAAAACTCAGGCCACACAGAGGAGTTCAGGGTCTACCGCTGAAAGAGGAGGGAACAGACAAGGGCTAAGAGGTTGGGGTGGGCAGTCTGGAATCTTCCACTGTCACTCCAACAACACACCTGTGCTATTCTCACACCCCCCCCCCCACCTCTCAGCCCCATAAGAGTCTTGCTTTCTAGATCAGGGCACTGAAATGCAGCATTAATCCATGACAAGGATGTGGCTCAGTAAGCTGGATCCCCTATCAACAGACCGCCTAGAATCAAATCCGTATCACCTGCAGTGTCACAGACCTGAAACTGGTTAGAAAGCCAGGGTCTGGCCCTTTACCCTATCCTCCAGTGCACAAAGGACATTCCCTTCACTCTCTTCTGCTGCTTCTTGGTCAAGCAAGCAGAATTCAGTCCCAGCACAGAGCTCTGTGAGATAATGAGAATCAGGAGACCCACAATGAACGGGAAGAGCTGCCCTACCTCTCAGTACCTCTGTCTATATGTCCAGTCTCAGAGCCCATACGGTGGTTGGGGCAGCTGGTGAGAGTGGGAATTATGAGGGCTCTGGACATCAAGGCATGGAGCCTAGATCAGACACCTGGGAGCCATGTGACCTCCACTAAATTATTTATTTCCCCCTTGAGTCGGTTTTCTCAGCTATAGGACAAGAGGAATAATCCTATCACTGAGATGTTAGAAGTTAACTGAAATCATATGACAGAGTTTTAAAAAGTTAGAATCTGTAAGTTCTGATAAATATTGGCTCTTCCTCTCTGCTTCTCCCTCCTCCTCTCTTATGGGGGATCAATGCAAGAGCTTTTGAAGGTTATTCCTGGTCTCCTAAATTTAGAGAATTTCTGAGGTATTACAAGAAGATTCTAATACAAGCTTCTAAATTTATTGCTAAATCTTCAAAGTTGCCTATAAAAAAATACAATGAGAAAGACTGGGTTAAATATGATGTGATTAACCTCATCATCAGAGATGAGTTTAAGTGAATCTTTGTCCAATTAGCTTTATAAGTATATCTCTTAACCACTGGAAATATTTCAAAGGATGAGTGAAAGCGATGTAGAAATCCACATCCTATTTCTGTTCCTCTGTGACTTGCAATGGGGCAGAGATAACACTTGATATTCTTAAAGAAAGAAGAACATGGGCTGCCCTAGAAGATATCACATCACAATGCCTATTGTAATTCAATTGTAATTGTTGAAACAGGACAGAGAGACTTAACAGAATAAAGCTCAGAAACACACAGGCGACAAGGGTGGCAATGAGCAAAGACAGTCTATTGGATAAATAGTAGTAGGACAAAAACGTACATACACAGTAAAAAATAAGGTATCTACCTGAAACCACAGAGCACATACTAATAAAAACCAATGCTTATTAAGACCCTAAGGTTGAAAGCAAAACTTCAAAGTTTGGAGAAGGAAATTTTTAATAATCTTTTTATAACCTTGGAGAAGAGAAGGTTCTAAAACGAAATACAAAAAAGGTCTAAATATAAAGAAAAATGACAGACATATTTTCCTCCTATAAGAATTTAGAGTTCCTGTTCACCACAGTGCTCTAAAGAGAGTGTAGAAAAGACAAGTCATAATTGAAGGAAGACAGATATTCCCAGCATGTCATGGGCAAAGAACTGGCTCTTGAAAATATAAAGAAAATAAGGAAAATGACAACTGAATAGACAAAGCATTTCCAGAAGATGAAAGATAAATAGCCAATAATCATTTGAAAAGATACTTGGGCACATCAGAAATCAGAGAAATGCTAATTAAGGCCATAGTGAGATTTTATTTAACAACCATAATTGGCAAAAATTAATGTCTGATGATATCAACTATGGCAACGATATTGGACATGCAGAATTCTTACATCTGAGAGTACACATCGTAAAACTCTGGAAAACAATTTGGCTTGGTCATATAATATATTGTACATTTGTGACCCTGGAAAACATTTACCCAATATATAAACATTATATATGTACAACATTACATATATATATATATATATCTTTGAAAACTTCGGAAAACAACTTGCCATTATCTTATGAATATGAATATGTCCATACCCTACAACCCAGTAATTTCCCTTCCCATAAATCCTAAAAAATTCTTGCACCTGTACATCAAAAGACATACACAAGATGGTTCATAGGAACTATTTTTAAAAAAAGAAAGTCCAATTTCCATCAGTAGCAGTTTGTATACATTGCTATACATATATACATATACTTATAACTGGAATATCATACACTTGTGAAAATAAATAATCTATAGCTATGAGCATCAATGTGGATCAATCAGAAACATAATGTTAACTGAAAATAGCAAGTTGCAATAGATTACATTTATAGCATGAGAAATCATTTTTAAATTAAAAAAAAAGCAAATAACTCATAGGTGGCTTTTAAAAACAGAAAAGCAAGTGAACACGAACAAAATTCAAGATGGGGTTATTGCTTGAGAACTCGTGTAACAGGGAAGAACAAATCCGATTCCATATCATATCTGTTTCTTTTACTCTAACCTTTGTATTCTATTGCTTCTAATACAAATTAAGAATGCTGCTTATTGCCTGAAATATACAGACTAGCCCATTCTCAAGGCTCTGACTTTTAAAGGCATAACATTTTCCCATTTATATGGCGATAAAAAGTTGCAGAACAGAGGATCACATTTGTCGTCTTGGAGGTTTACAGAACATTTTGACCTATGTGGACAGATGCAAGAACAAAGGATTCCCACACCAACAAGTTTGGAGCAACCATATCCCCTCTACTTTTGGTACAAAAGAAGCCTGAATTCTAACTTGGGGAAGATGGCTCTTTGGGACGTAGTCCATCATTTTCTCAGTCTTCTAGCTTTCCAAATAAAGTCACTGATCCTTGCCTTTACGACCTGTTTCTCAACGTACTGGCCTGTCATGTAGTAAGCAGTATGAACTTGGACTCACAGTAACATCAGGAATTCCAATCACGAAAATGCTCACAGGGAATGAGTGAAGCTGAAAATGCTTCTTACCCAGAGGAGTGTCTTCACACACTTTCAGTTTATTCCTAGCTTTTATAATCTATATAACTGTAAAATGACTTTAAATATCTGAATTTTAATAACTTTGAAAAGAATTTTAAGATCAAATTTGCTATGTAGGTTGCATCATATTCCAAAATCACAGAACAATTCTAAAGTAGACAGCTGACTTTATAATGTAGGGCTTTCCTAGTGGCTCAAACAGTAAAGAACCTGCCTGGGTTTGCCAGGGTTTGATCCCTGGGTAAGGAAGAACCCTGGAGAAGGGAATGGCTACCCACTCCAGTATTCCTGCCTGGAGAAGTCCATGGACAGAGGAGCCTGGCAGGCTGTAGTCCATGGGGTCACAAAGAGTCAAACATGACTAACTAATGCCTTCATTTTTTTCCTTTTCAACCAATTCAGAAGGATCCAGGCAAAGACAGTGGCAGTAAGAGAGCTTAAAAATACAGTCAGAGCCAAAGCCAATTTCCATGCTCTGTGAGATTCATAAGAAGGTACTATTTTGAAGGACAACCCATCTTTTTATCTACAAAAAGATCTAGTCATTCTATCTGCAAAAGCACTGATAATCTCAGGAAATAGCAATATATCATTTCCTCCCCAATAATTAAACATCTGACATGTGTACCTGTCCCTCTTATTAACTTGTTTCAGGGACACGATTTTCTGGAAATACTGTGTGTTCTTGAACCTTCTAATAAGCTTCCATACAAAGTTACAGAACATATTCACCATACACACAGCAGCAAAATGCAAATGAAGGATTTTCTATCCACTCTATCAAATAAAGTGTCAATATTTTCACTGCCATCCCAAGCAAAATGCTTAATGCCTGCAGTGTTAAAGATTTTTTACTTTTTAAAGAACACATAGTTCACGAGGTACAGACAGTACTGACAGTTTAATCACAAGCTCAGGAAAGCCAATGAAAACAATAATGTTCATGTAGTCCTAACAAAACCCATGATACTAAAGTTTGGTTTTTTTAATCAGCAAGATTTCCAAGTCAAAACCAAGGGTTTCCTTATATGAAACAATACTCATTTCAACTAGGTGACAGAACCCAAGAAAATAATCTTTCAATGACGTTTTGTGAATTCATAACTATGGATGTTTATATTTGATAGTGTATTTGAAGTAAAGAAGGAATGGTTGTCAATTATAATTAGAGAAAATTATTTGAGAAAATTTTACAATGTGAATATGAGTGATAAAACACTGGCCATTTGTCTGAGTTAACAGGAAATTATCATAATTTAAAAACGAACTGTCTAGCCCATCACATCTACAGTGCGCTTGATACTGACAATGCCAATGCTGTGGGGTGGGAAAGCAGAAGGCCCGCTATGGGTTTTCCAAATTATAGCAGTCAATATAGGAAAGAACTTTATTACAGTCCTGTCTGTAAATGAGGAATGTAATGAACCTGGGACTCAGCGGAGGCTGTGCTGGCTGGAATTGTCTTAGCACACTCTGCTGGCAATCAGAGATAAGTTTAGTTTCAAAGTCTCTCAAAATTGTACATAAGGTATGCCATAGTAACATACCAAAGGAATCATATCAGTAGTTCAATGATCTCCACTAAAGTAAGTACAACACAATCAATTTTCAAATATATTACAGACGCACACATACACATGAACACATGGGTATGTAAGTATGTAGGTTCAGAGAGCCACACGCTGAAAGGATATAAGTCACATATGTAGTTATGGTAAAAGTGAAGTCGCCCAGTCGTGTCCAACTCTTTGCGACCCCCTGGACTATACAGTCCATGGAATTCTCCAGGCCAGAATACTGGAGTAGGTAGCCATTTCCTTCTCCAGGGGATCTTCCCAACCCAGGGATCGAATCCAGGTCTCCCGCATTGCAGGAGGATTCTTTACCAGCTGAGCCACAAGGGAAGCCCTGGGGTTACAGATAAGACTTTAAAAGTAATACAAAATGTCATAAAGGCCAAAAAAGAAAATAAATCTCCTAGAAAACTGACATCTATAACAGCAGGCTCCAGAGTAACCATTTTTTGCTATTCTAAGATTCACTGTAAGAAAAATAACGAGAAGAAATTATTTCTGAAAAATACATAAAAGAACTCAAGAACTAAAGCATATAATTAAAATGCCCTCAGGGGACACTATCTAGATTGAATGTGACACACAGAGATTATACAGAACATAATAGAGCTATAAAATGTAATGCAAATGAGACGTAACACTTTTAAATAAACAGAAAAATATGAGCCTTCAGATTAGGAGTATTATAAAATTTGCATACTCAAGTGCTATGCATAAGCTCATGATTCATTTGAAGTTATACATTATTAACAAGACCGAGGCTTTGCAATTGTAAGGCTGACTCATGATAAGACACTTAAAATCTGGAGAAAAATATTTGTTAAGAAATGCTGCAAACAGAAAACTTTATTAACAAAGTGTTTTTCTTTTTTATCCTTCATTGGATATCCACAAACTTACATAACTCAGTGACTTGGTGTTTTTAAAATATGGAGTTGATCACATGGATCATCTTTCCTCACTAGTAACTGAAATCCTTTACAAATAATCCTGAATCCTGATCCTGGGTCATTGTTGGAGTATTTATAACAGTGGAGTCCAAAAGAGTTCCATTATGAAAGTATTCCTAAATACTTAGCATGATTTAAATGTATTCCCCACACTCTCCTGACTGCTCTTTGAAAAGACAATAGGTATATCAGAAAGAAAATCAGATTGGAAATTTTCAGATTCAGCCTAAGGGGGAATAAAGAACTAAATACATAATTGCAACTGACCGTTTTGAGTGCCACCACAGAAGACACTGCATTGCAGGGAGGAAGGTGCTACCTCCACCAGGGCAATAGGGTCAGCGAAGGCTGAGGTTAAGGGCAGGGGGCAGCAGGTAGGCAGTGGAAGAGAGAAGGTCCATAAATGGGAAAGATCTCTAGAGAGAGTAGGAGCATCCAGAATCCAAGGGAGCCCAGTTTGGGAGGCAGCGACCAAAGATGGTGCCTTAGAGCTGGGCAAGAAGCTAGCTCACAAAAGGAAAGTCAGGTGGATAGTAACAAGAACATACTGGTTGTCTACAATTTTTTTTAACATTGCCACTAATCTGAGGACAGATTAAAAGTTAAAAACCCTTGAGGAAAACTCTGAGCCTCACTCAGATTTATTATAAATGCACCACTCTCTAAATTCATTTAATACCTTGTTTAAATATTAAACTAGAGTGAATGAAGAAAAATGAAATGTTTTTAATTCTTGTAATATCATAATCAAGTATCCTTGGAATTATCTCTTCTAAATTAAATAAAATTAAGTACAGTAATCTTTTACCATCAAAGGTCAAACATTCTTTTAACGAGTCTGGCCGATTTTTCAATGCCTAAACAGGAAATGGAAAATCATGCATAAAAACTGCCTTTGCACATTATATAGACAGGTATTTAAGTGTGTGGATGAGCCAGTCTATCTATGTGGAAAATTTTAAATGCAGAAAAAGAGACCAATCGCTCTCACTACTGCATGACCTAGCTGCTGTCTCCTATAATTCTGAGCTGGTGGTCAGTGGGTCCTCTCAAAGAAGTAACCATCACAATTAGCAGATGCAAACTATTATATATAAAATGGACTCACAACAAGCTCCTGCTTTGTAGCACTGAGAACTATATTCGATACCCTAGGATAAACTATAATGGAAAAGAATATGAAGAAGGATATGTGTGTGTGTATATATATATAGAATCATTTTACTGTATAGCATAAATTAACAACACTGTAAATCAAATATATTCAATAATTTTTTAAAAAGAAGTAACCACCACCATATCGCTAGTTAACAGTCAGGGAGAACTGGCGTGATTTTTACATATATCTCCTGTAACGCTTCCCAAAACCCACTGAGATGGATTCCATTTTGTGACTGTCCTCGTTTTACAAAGGAAGAAACTCAGATTTGCACACATTAATTTTCCCAAGGCACAGAGCTAATGAACAACCATGCCAGGCCTCCAACTGTCTTCAGCCCCAAAGCCCAACAGAAGTAGTCAGCTGCAAAACAGCTGACTTGCTAAGGTGTTCGTTTGTTAAAGTGCTTTCGTTGTTAAGGTGCTTCGTTTTTATTTTCAGAGTTGCATCTAACCCTGTCTGGATGCACTGAGCTGCTTAGCCAAAGGGTCATTAGTTGAATCTATAGCAGCTACAGCAACGCACCTGGTTCCCAATTAATCTTTCCACATCTTTCTTTCCTCATCTGAAAAGCCGGGTCAATAACACCTTAGTAGTAATAATAACAATCTTAACATGTTTCGATGAAGTGGTTGATATGATTAACCAGGTGCATACCAGCCGGGCGCTCATATTCTCAGCCTTCTGGCATTTGATATCCCAAGCATGTGAAAGTAAGCAAACAGCCTTACAGAGGATCTAACACCCACCCCTCTGTGGATATGACATGGCACATACAAACCACTGCTCCCGAAAGCGGAAAGTCTGGGGTCCTCAAGAACCTCCATGGGTGCCCCAGTCACACCCCTACCCAGACGGTGACAGCACTTCCTCCTCCAACATTCTACGGACGATTCCTTAAAGAAAATAGGTCAATAAAACTGGTTTTGCCAGAAGCATCCGAGGGCAAAAGAAAATCTGGTATATTTCTGAAAATATGTTCTTGCTTTTCACATATCTTTTTATACCTCCTAATACAATTATTATATTTTGCCACTGGCTTTATGAGGATGTGGTACTCATTGGAGCACTGGCTTTCCTCTTTAAACTAAATAGGTATTGAAGACAAAAGAGCACAGTTTGTAAATTATCATCTCTTCTGTTTCCTCTGCACACTGGTCTATGACCTAGGTGGCATTAATTTTCTGGATCTCACCTCTGACCTCTTAATAATGCCGCTCACATGTGGTAACTAGTTGGCACATTGCTCCCTTGCTAACAATTAGGTTAATAATAAAAAGATAATCTGTCTGAATCCAAACCTGGGAAGCATAAAGAGCTTCACACACCCAACAGCAAATGAAATTCAAAGTCTAGGGAGAGAACCTACTAATTAAATTCATCTTTTATGACCACACATTAAGAACCAGGTTAAAGAGGAATAAGAGCTCCTTAACGGGAAGGATGAAAGAGTGGTTTAGTAGTAGTGTAGTGTTAGTCACTCAGTCATGTCTGACTCTTTGTGTCCCCGTGGACTGTAGCCTTCCAGGCTCCTCTGTCCATGGGATTCTCCAGGGAGAATACTGGAGAGGTCTACCATTCCCTTCTCCAGGAATCTTCCCGACCCAGGAATTGAACCCGAGTCTCCTGCATTGTGGGCTTCCCTCGTAGCTCAGCTGGTAAAGAATCTGCCTGCAATGCAGGAGATCCAATTTGATTCCGGGTCGAGAAGATACACTGGAGAAGGGATAGGCTACCCACTCCAGTATTCTTGAGCCTCTCTGGTGGCTCAACTGGTAGAGAATCTGCCCACAATGTGGGTTCGAACCCTGGGTTGCAAATATCCCCTGAAGAAGGGAATGGCTACCCACTCCAGTATTCTGGCCTGGAGAATTCCATGGACTGCACAGTGGTCACAGTCAGACACAACTGAGCAACTTTCACCACTGCATTGCAGACAGATTCTTTAGCATCTGAGCCACAGGGAAGCCCGAAATAGTGGTTTAATTATGTCCGAATAGCAGAGGCGAGAGCATTTAAGCCAGACTCTGATTAACTTACTACTCTCTTCTCAAAGGTCTGCACAAGTTCAAGGGCACAGCCAAGCCAACCTGCTGCTTAGCAGACACTGATGTGAACATCAACAGAGTCTGGTTCAGGGAACACGATGGAAACAAAAATGAAAGGCTTTTCACCTCTTGGGAGCAAAGCAGCGAACTCATGAGTCAAAACATTGATAGTCCAGCTAAGAAACTACTTGTGTTTGCACAGAGCCCTGTGGCAGTCAACCTGTTTGGGAAGCACAAGCACATTCCTCATCGACAGCACAGAGAGCCTTCTGAAGAAATAAGGCAAGTGCAAACGAATCTACCGCAGGCTCTTTCTAAACCACTACACTGAATAATTAGAGAAACTCTGATGAAAGCTGGTTTTGAATAATAACTTCCAGGGGAATCTTTTGCTCTTCCCTAGATAATAACTGATAATATTTTGATAATAGCCAATGTATCAATATACAATACCTATGTCAATACCTATGACAATATCAATACCCGTGACTTTCTAAAGCCTAGTAAGGAAATGAGTATATGCCAGTGATAATATAAACCACAGGCATCCTGATCCTGGTATTAACATCACTGCTGTATTTTCTCTGGAGGCGGTCAGCACAGGACAGGCTTCGTGGGTTGTAAACTATATGACCCACAGACGTGATCATCGGTTTCACTTTTTTGGCAAGTGCTTCATTCCACATTTCATATTGTAATTAACATTTTAAAGCATTACATTTTAAAACTATTTTTTTTTAATGGGAAGACCTATTTTCAATGAAGTCCTCCCATTTGACCTCTCTCTCCTCTTTACCATAACCAACACCCTCCAGAAACCTCCCAGAAATCCTAGAACTACTTAGATTAAAACTGCTGCTGTGATGCATTTGCACACTCCTCCTCCACCGACACCAGGTCCTACACCTACTCATACTCCTACCTCAGCTCCTACTCCTGTTTCCACAACTACTCCTACTCCAGTTTCTACTCCTTTACCTACTCCTAATCTACTACATCTAAATCTACATATCTACTTCTCCATCTAAACCTGCACCTACTCCTGGTCTGCACCTCTATCTACTCCCACATCTACATATAACTATATATGTAATTATACCTATACTTTCCTGATGCCTCAGACGGTAAAGAATCTGCCTGCAATGTAGGAAATGAAGGTTTGATCCCTGGGTCGGGAAGATCCCTGGGTCGGGAGATCCCTGGAGAAGGGAATGGCTACCCACTCGAGTACTCGTGCCTAGAGAATTGAGAGGAGCCTGGCAGGCTACAGTTCATGGGGTCACAAAGAGTCCCGGTATCATTGAGTGACTAACACTTTCACTTTCACCTATACCTTTTCTTCCTTTTACATCAACACCTACTCCTCATCCTGTATCTAGACCTTTATCTATAACTACCTCTGCTGCTGCTGCTAAGTCGCTTCAGTCGTGTCCGACTCTGTGCGACCCCATAGAGGGCAGCCCACCAGGCCCCTCCGTCCCTGGGATTCTCCAGGCAAGAACGCTGGAGTGGGTTGCCATTTCCTTCTCCAATGCATGAAAGTGAAAAGTGAAAGTGAAGTCGCTCAGTCGTGTCAGACTCTTCGCGACCCCATGGACTGTAGCCCACCAGGCTCCTCCATCCATGGGAGTTTCCAGGCAAGAGTATCTACACATATACTCACACCTACTCCTACACACACACTTCTCCCTACAAGTATTCCGTTTTCTAGAATGACTTTTAAGGCAGGTACTACTGTGCTTTGCGTCAGCTGTATCTTCATCCTGCTCTACAACACTGCAGTTCAACATGTGACCATAAATCATATACGTGCCTTTCTCAATCTGTAGGATAACAATCTCTTTTCATTCCTAATCTCTTTCTTGTATCATTACAAAGCACTTTAACAAATATTTATTTTAAACATTAAAAAAAAACATAAGCTTGTGATGAGGGTGAAATGAAATATATATTTCATTACCAAATTATTTCTCTTTAGTTTCATTTTATAATTAGTCCACCGGTCTTCTGAGTCACTGGCACCCCCAGATCACCTGGCAGAGACGGATGAGATGTGCTATGCGGGTTCAAGTCCTCATCTGAACCCTGCGTCCCACCACCCTCCCCCTTATGCACTAGCTGCACTCCTGCCACAACGCCCTCCCACCTGCCAAGCTTCCCCGCCTAAGAGCTCGGCCCTGGCTGCTTCTCTGTGTGGAAGGCTCTTCCTCTAGTTCTATCCATAGCTGGCGCCTTTCCATCATTCATGACTCGACCCAAGTGGCACATTCATAGAGAAAGAATAATTAGACCAAACCTGCCTAAAATGCCCTCCCTCTTACCCTCAAATACCACATTGCTGTCTTTCCCATTACTGTGTGGTTGTTTTCTTCTTTAAAACAACATCCCTATCTGAAATCATCTTGCTTTTATCAGTATCTCTCCATCTTCCAAGGTACGCTTCATGAGATAAGGATGTTTATTTTGTTCGCCACTGAATCCCCAGCACCTAGAATAATGACTCTACACAATAAGCACCAAAGGAAATGAATAGAGGAGGGAAAATATGTCCAAACTATAGCTAAATCAATATTAAATAGCTAATTTTAGAGGAGTTTGTAGATGTGAAGTTTTATGTGGTGTCTAAGGGCTCATAAAAGATACAGGTTTTAGTAGTACCCACTCTTAGAAGTTTCACTAAACAACGTGTCATTCCTACAGTATGTGAATTATCCATACAACAAAAACTTAGGTAGGTACAAATGGTACAATTATTTCTAGGGCTCCAAACAGATCTGTTTGCTTTATCATTTATTGCTTAACATATTCCAATTATGCTATATGTTTAGAAATGTGAAAGTAAAATTCCAGTCATATTTATTTTTAAAACAGGGTGAGAAATTAGAAGCATATTTCACCTGGCAAGAAAGCAATTACTGTGCAGCAGCCTATTCACACCATAAGCCAAAACAAAAACGAAATGATCTTTTGGTGTTTGGGGGAAAGCAATTTCTAAGTAATAGATGACATTTAGAAATGATAAATGCATGTTCACACTAACTACAACTTGGTAACAATTTAATATTTTATGTAATCACAGACATCTCATTTGATCACTATCAAAAGAAAAAAAGAAATTGCCATGGACTACCAAAGCTAGTCGAAGTTTCCTATTATTATGGAAAACCCAAAGATGAAGAAAAGCAAGTCATAGGATACAGTATCTCAAATGAAACATTTAATCAATTCTTTTCTTTTTGGTTGGTTACCAAGAAAAAACAAAAACAGAAAAATCAATAGCCAAATTGTTTCCAATGCCATACACTCCATGGGAATGAACTTAATAAAACAGACTTAAATATTCCTAGTATGTGTAGGTCAACATCCTAAAAGATCAAAAGCCAAAACTCCTTGTGACCATCAAATTAAATCAACAGCCAGTGTAGAGCATTTACCATCTGAAAGTAGGCTGTATCTAATGGCAGACAGTTTTGTTGTTTCGTGTAGTGGCATTAAAAAAAAAAAAAAAAACTAAGAAAAACAGATCACTGAAATCTAAAAAATTACTCCCATCCTTACATTTTCCCCAAACTATAATCCATGTATTATGCAGTACACAGTTCTTCATTCTCCAAAGAAACGGATGTTTCTCTCAGAGAAAGGATCGAGAATACGTGGCATAGATGAGCAGAAGGTTTGGAAATCTATGAAGTTGATAATCAGTCTCTAAAGAAATAATAGACTCTACTTTTAACAGGCAAGGATAAGAGAAGACATGTAACACCAAAGTTCATAGGCCTCAAATAATTGACCCCCAGGAAAAACAGGATGCCAAAAATGCAGCTATGAAGTTCTCAAACCAGTCTCTCCCTCTGCACCCCCAAACCCATTTTTCTTAAAGCTTTCTCCCAAACAAAACATCTAACGAGTAATGCCCAGGAAGAGAAGGTTAGCAGTGAGGTTAGCAGTCACCCTCTGCTTGGCAGCTGGCCTGGCCTATCAATCCCATATGGGATCCACATAGAGTGTTTACAGGTAAACTGAGTGAGATGGAAGGCCATCTATAACAGCCATAGGTTCCAGCCTGTGCTAAGGACCAGGTCTACTGGTCTCCTGAGATCGGGGTCCCAATAAATCAGTTTCCCTTTGACTGGGTATCCAGGAAAAGAAGGGACTGTTATTGCTGTTTTGCTTTTTTGTTTGTTTGCTTAAGAAAAGCAAAAATGATCTTATTTGCAAAGCAGAAATAGAGACACAGATCTAGAGAACAAACATATGGACACCAAGGGGGAAGGAGGTGGGGTGGGATGAATTGGGAGAGTGGGAATGACGCATACACACCATTGCTACTATGCATAAAATAGGCAACTAAAGAGAATATAGGGTATTCCTCAGGTAACTCTACTCAGTGCTCCGTGATGACCTAAATAGGAAGGAAACCAAAAATGAAGGGATATATGTACACAAATAGCTGATTCACTTTGCTGTACAGCAGGAACTAACACAATATTGTAAAGCAACTATATTCCAATAAAATTTAATTTAAAAACAGAAAAAGTCTGCCTAAAGTAGAATCCCAACTTTCCCCTAAGGGCTCATGACATCCTAGAACTACAATGATTCCCTTCCAAATGCTGTAACATAACCAAGAATGATCATGCTATCATATTCATCAAGTAAAAAATTATAGCAGACAAAAGAAAATCCTCACCATCACAGCCACAAATATTACTCAGCAATATTGCTGAGTCTTTACCGGAGACAGAACTCCTGAATAGTCTTTGTTCCTCTAAGAAAAGCTGGACCATTATTGTTTGATGTGAGAACCACTACTCTCACCATTCATGGAATTTTTATTAGAAGGTAGGAAATTCTGAGTGTGCACATATCATTCTGGTGCCTCCCCACTGACAGGAATCATCATGCTACTCTTCTCTGTTCTCCAGATTGAGAGCCGACCCCTGGAAATTGCCAAGAGGACAGACGTCTCAGCTGCCAGCAGGGAATCACCCAAAATGTCACTGCAGTTATCTGCAGTCTGTTTCATCAAATATTCAACAAAGCACAACTCTGGAAATCAAAAAGCTTTGGTTATGACATTTGGAAGACGATCTTAAATGCTAACTGTTAATAGCTAATCTACAGTGAAGAGGTGGGTTCTGTTAGTATATCTGCTGCTTCATTATTCTTCAGCATATTTTTGTTCAAACCCAAACAAAACATGTAGCCTCATCTCATGAAATTTAATGGCAAGTATACTCTCTGGTCGGAGAAGGCAATGGCAATCCACTCCAGTGTCCTTTCCTGGAGAATCCCAGGGACGGGGGAGCCTCGTGGGCTGCTGTCTATGGGGTCGCACAGAGTCAGACACGACTGAAGCGACTTAGCAGCAGCAGCAGCAGCAGCATACTCTCTGGTGACTACTGATTTTCTTATTAAGTTGTGCTGTACAGAGATTGAACTGAAACCCTAAAACTTAACATGTACACCGATATGCTTCTATTTCCTTGCTGCTAAACTGGTGGAGGCAAGAGAAATAGACAAAAACAATAGAATGGGAAAGACTAGAGGTCTCTTAAAGAAAATTAGAGATACCAAGGGAACATTTCATGCAAAGATGGGCTCAATAAAGGACAGAAATGGTAGGGACCAAGTTATGACCAACCTAGATAGCATACTGAAAATCAAGACATTACTTTGCCAACAAAGGTCCATCTACTCAGGGCTGTGGTTTTTCCAGTGGTCATGTATGGATGTGAGAGTTGGACTGTGATGAATGCTGAGCGCCAAAGAATTGATGCTTTTGAACTATGGTGTTGGAGAAGACTCTTGAGAGTCCCTTGGACTGCAAGGAGATCCAACCAGTCCATTCTGAAGGAGATCAGCCCTGGGATTTCTTTGGAAGGAATGATGCTAAAGCTGAAACTCCAGTACTTTGGCCACCTCATGCGAAGAGTTGACTCATTGGAAAAGACTCTGATGCTGGGAGGGATTGGGGGCAGGAGGAAGAGGGGACGAGAGAGGATGAGATGGCTGGACGGCATCACCAACTCGATGGATGTGAGTTTGAGTGAACTCTGGGAGATGGTGATGGACAGGGAGGCCTGGCATGCTGTGATTCATGGGGTTGCAAAGAGTCGGACAGGACTGAGTGACTGAACTGAACTGAACAGAAGCAGAAGATATTAAGAAGAGGTGCCAAGAATATACAGAAGAACTGTATAAAAAAGATCTTCATAACCCAGATAATCATGATGGTGTGATCACTCACCTAGAGCCAGACATCCTAGAATGTGAAGTCAAGTGGGCCTTAGGAAGCATTACTACGAACAAAGCTAGTGGAGGTGATGGAATTCCAGTTGAGCTATTTCAAATCCTGAAAGATGCTGCTGTGAAAGTGCTGCACTCAACATGTCAGCAAATTTGGAAAACTCAGCCATGGCCACAGGACTGGAAAAGGTCAGTTTTCATTCCAATCCCAAAGAAAGGCAATGCCAAAGAATGCTCAAACTACCGCACAATTGCACTCATCTCACACGCTGGTAAAGTAATGCTTAAAATTCTCCAAGACAGGCTTCAGCAATATGTGAACGGTGAACTTCCTGATGTTCAAGCTGGTTTTAGAAAAGGCAGAGGAACCAGAGACCAAATTGCCAACATCCACTGGATCATGGAAAAAGCAAGAGAGTTCCAGAAAAACATCTATTTCTGCTTTATTGACTATGCCAAAGCCTTTGACTGCGTGGATCACAATAAACTGTGGGAAATTCTGAAAGAGATGGGAATACCAGACCACCTGACCTGCCTCTTGAGAAACCTGTATGCAGGTCAGGGAGCAACAGTTAGAACCAGACATGGAACAACAGACTGGTTCCAAATAGATAAAGGAGTACATCAAGGCTGTATATTGTCACTCTGCTTATTTAACTTATATACAGAGTGCATCATAAGAAACGCTGGGCTGGAAGAAACACAAGCTAGAATCAAGATTGCCAGGAGAAATATCATTAACCTCAGATATGCAGATGACATCACCCTTATGGCAGAAAGTGAAGAAGAATCAAAGAGCCTCTTGATGAAAGTGAAAGTGGAGAGTGAAATAGTTGGCTTAAAGCTCAACATTCAGAAAACAAAGATCATGGCATCCGGTCCCATCACTTCATGGGAAATAGATGGGGAAACAGTGGAAACAGTGGCTGACTTTATTTTTCTGGGCTCCAAAATCACTGCAGATGGTGACTGCAGCCATGAAATTAAAAGACGCTTACTCCTTGGAAGAAAAGTTATGACCAACCTAGATAGCATATTGAAAACCAAAGACATTACTTTGCCAACAAAGGCCTGTCTAGTCAAGGCTGTGGTTTTCCCAGTGGTCTTGTATAGATGTAAAAGTTGAACTATAAAGAAAGCTGAGCACAGAAGAATTGATGCTTTTGAACTATGGTGTTGGAGAAGACTCTTGAGAGTCCCCTGGACTGCAAGGAGATCCAACCAGTCCATCCTAAGGGAGATGAGCCCTGGGTGTTCATTGGAGGGACTGATGTTGAAGCTGAAACTCCAATACTATGGCCACCTGATGCGAAGAGCTGAGTCATTTGAAAAGACCCTTATGCTGGGAAAGATTGAGGACAGGAGGAGAAGGGGACGACAGAGATGAGATAGATGGATGGCATCACCAACTCAATGAATAGGGGTTTGGGTAGGCTCCAGGAGCTGGTGATGGACAGGAGGCCTGGCGTGCTATGGTTCGTGGGGTCGCAAAGAGTCAGACCTGACTGAGGGACTGAACTGAACTGAAACTGGTGTGAGAGGCAGCAAGTGCTCTGAGCTCAATGAGACCTTCTGGAAGTCAGTACAATTTGTAACTAGAATTGCAATTGCTCTATTGTGGCCAGTTGCCAACATGAAATTTAGGTGTGCCAGAGAATTATTTTGTTTTCTTGAATACTCACACCATGATTCAATGACATAACATGTCTAAAGAATAAATAAAACATATTGTAGATTTTACCTGCTTTTCCACAATGAATAGTTACATTCATTCATTTTAAAACATAGGACTAATTTTACTTACTAAAAAAGTTTTTCCAAATAATTTGAAAATCTGGGCTCCAGCCCTGAGAGATTTCAGTCTAAATATCACTGTAAACAGTAGCAAGTCACATATTTCAAAAAGATCATCCATGTGTACAAATGTTACATATGCATCAGAAAACAAAATGTTTAATTGGCTTATCTTTCTGCCTCCAAAAACATTCATGCAGAAAGTATCTCTCTTATTGCTGGTGCTGCCTAATATTATTTTCAGGAGGCTGCTCACAAATAATTTCAGAGAAGCAGAGGGAAGCCAGCAAAACCTTCAGGTCAGATGACAGGAAACTGTCCTCAAGAAGCAAAATTTCCAGATTCAACTGAACTTAATGGGACAAGCCCCATAGGAACACACGTCCATAATACCCACAGACGATACTTGCCCTGCCGTGGTAGGCAGAGCACTAAGATCACCATCACACAATGTTTCATTTTGAAGTTTCAATAACAAATGAAAGATGAGCATTTAAAATGAAGTCAAGCACATTGCGTAATGGAGGGATAGGCAGGTCATTATTTACCCCAATCTTAGGGTTTCCCTGTAGCTCAAATGGTAAAGAATTTGCCTGCAATGCAGGAGACCTGGGCTCAATCCCTGGGTCAGGAAGATCCTCTGGAGAAGGGAATGGCAATCCACTCCAGTATTCTTGCCTGGAGAATCCCATGGACAGAGAGCCTGGCAGGCTACACTCTGTGGGGTCACAGAGAGTCAGACGTGAGCAACTAACACTATTATTATTACGAAAACCAGGGCCCAATTTTTGACAGTCTCAAAAATCTGTATTTCACAAATCTGTTTCTCCAGTGTTTTCAGTGAAGCAAATCAAAAGCAAACAGATTCTCATTCACTTTAAGAAATTTCATCCTTTTTGAGTTCAGCAGGAATTTGCATATGAATTTGTCAATAATTCTTAAGCTGGTCTCCTGAAAATCTGTTTCATTCTTCGCTGTCACGGATTTTTCAGCCATCTATCATTTTACCTGCCTCTTCTGCCTTGCCCATCAGCACCCTCGTTACAGGCATAAAAACCAAAATGAGTAATAAATAACATGAGATATAAAAGCATGGACTTTGCAAATATTTCTCTGAAATACATTCCTACAAGGAGGTGGATTATTAAATCCATCATAGCAGGTACGTGGGATATGGACAGGAACTAGAGAGGGCCCCAGTGATTCTGGAAAAAGGACAAGATTGCCTTTTGAGACTGAGCATAATACATACACATTGCTATACATAAAACAGATAACCAGCAAGGATCTACTGTATAGCACAGGGAACTCTACTCAGTATTTTGTAGTAACCTATAAGGGAAGAGAATCTGAAGAATAAGCACATAAGGACATAAAATATCAATATATACGTATAAACGAATCACTAGGCTATACACTGAAACATGATATTTTAAATCAACTACACTTCAATAAAAAATAACAAAAAGAAAGGAAAGCAAGCAAGTAGCAGAAACAAAATTGTTAACAAAGACAAGCAAAATCAACTCGGAGAGCTCTGGCCTGCACTGGGTTGCATTTACAAACGTTTAAAAATAAAAAGCTTATGTTAAAAAGGTAGAGAGTCCTGGGAGGAGGAGGGCCTGAATTCCAAGCTCCTCAAGCACTCCAGTGTTCTTGCCTGGAGAATCCCAGGGACAGGGGAGCCTCGTGGGCTGCCGTCTATGGGGTCGCACAGATTTGGACACGACTGAAGCGACAGCAGTAGCAGCAGCAGCAGCAAGTGCCCTTTGGCGTAACAGTTATCAAGTCTTCCGCCTGCCAGCCCACATAAGCCAGCAAGCTGGCCACTCGCTGTCACAGCTTCCCACTGTCACCTTCTGCTCCTCATCATTATCTACAGCTTTCCTGGTCTTTATTTTTGCCTGCCTACGTTCCCTCACCCAAATCCCTCTCAGCACAATGTAGAGCATGTGTCCTGTCCACACTGTACCCTAAGAGCCAAGAAATACTGCTTGATGAACAAATAAGCATGGCTCACCAAGGTTACAGCCCAGCCACTGCAAAAACCAGCCCCACTGACAAAGCATTTCTCAGCATCAGTTAACAAATCAGTGCTTGAGTATTACTTCTTGGTTTGGGGAGCTTTCTGAATTCGAGGCAGGGAATCTGATTCACTCCAGGATGTGAATGAAATTACTTTTCCAGTCCAGTAAGAAACAGAGTCTGACTTCATCTCCTCCTCCCTCCATCAAAAACCTGGGTGGGACCTCCCTGATGGCCCAATGGTTAAGACTCCATGCTTCCTCTGCAAAGGCGGCTGGATAGATCCCTGGTCAGGGAACTAAGATCCCACACACCTTGCAATGTGGAGGGGGAAAAAAAAAACCTGGTTGGGTAGGAGATTGGCTAAGACAGTCCCTCTGCCCCTTAGCTTGCCTCCTCCATTTTGTCTGTGTTTTATATCCAGTGGCCTGAAAGTGAAAGTGAAGTCGCTCAGTTGTGTTCGACTCTTTGCGACCGTATGGAGTGTAGCCTACCAGGTTCCACCGTCCAAGGGATTTTTCAGGCAAGAATACTGGAGTGGGTTGCCATTTCTTTCTCCAGGAGATCTTCCCGACCCAGGGATTGAACCCAGGGTCTAACATCTAGGAATGCATTACCCCTTTACGGAAACTTATTATGGTTCTACATGTACAAATAATTAAGTACAAATTACAATGGTTTAGAATTTAATTGCAAAGAGCAATTTTTTCTTTTCTCAATTTTCAGAATCAATTTTTAGTTCCTCATTTCGCTTTCTTTACCGTCTATTGGGTTGGGGGGGAATCCAAGTTTAAGCCCATCACCTTGAGCCTGCAGAATTTCACCTTCCTAGAAAAGAACTACAAAGATCAATGAGAAGCTGTCAGTAGACATTAGTAAAACAGACAACTCCGTTACAAGCAGAATGAATGAACATCCAGACGCTTAGAACTAAATTCTCAAACATCTCTTCTGCTTAAAAAAAAAAAAAATCCACAAACATTTCTTCAAAGTCCAAAACAAGCACAGAGCCAGAAACAAACAACAACAACAAAAGACATTAAATTTCGACATCTTCCAGGGTGGCATAATCTGAGTAATCCATTAGAAAAGAGCATCACTTGGTATTATTGACCAATAGAACTTAATTTAGAAACAATACTAAACACATAAGGGAGAAATGTAACGGAAGACCATAAAACACTTGTTGAACTAGATTGACACATTGGAAAAATATTTTCTCTAAAAAATGGACAAACTTTTGTTTTCAAAATATATAATTAATGTGTATACTCCAGATTCTAATGAAATTAATGAAATATATACTTGTTTTCTAAACTGGACAGTATTAAGGGCTTCCCAGGTGGCTCAGTAGTAAAGAATCTGTCTGCCAATGCAAGAGACATGGGTTTGAGCCCTGGGTCAGGAAGATGCCCTGGAGAAGGGAACGGAAACCCACTCCAGTATTCTTGCCTGGGAAATCACATGAACAGAGGAGCCTGGAAGGTTACAGCGCATGGGGTCAGTCACAAAAGAGTCATCACAACTTAGCAACTAAACAACAACAATACCAGTATTAAGGTATACTTCTTCAGTATCGGGACAAGTAATCCAAAGATTTCACTGTCTATATCATACGCATTTGTCAGATACAGATTTCAGGGATTATAACATTATTCTATTAACCTGTCTTATTTATCATTCCATTAGTAAGTCATGGTCCCTGACCTCAAATATTTAATCTGGAGGGGAAAATAAAACTCATACTCACATAGGAAGCAATCAGTGAATACTACAAGATGATAGAAAATTTAGTTTTCAATTGCAAATTAATAATTTCATAGGATTCTATTTTCATTAGGGGAGGATTTCACGGTGATTGATATGGGCATTAAAACATAGCCTGGATTTCTATATTTTATTTCTCTGTAAGACTGAAATTTTCCAGAAGGATCTATCTCCACAAGCTCTTTGCATCCCTGATTTCCAGTCCTTGCTGAGTACACAATCAAGAAAGTATTTAATGAAATAAATCACAAGTGCCACAAAAATCTCATCAAAGCACTGATACGGAACCTCTATCTTCATATTTTATTTAATTTTTTTTTTTAGTTTTCTGAATGTTGAGGTTTTTTTTTTTTAATTTTATTTTTAAACTTTACAATATTGTATTAGTTTTGCCAAATATCAAAATGAATGAAACACAACTCTCCTGTCCACTGGATCACCTTTTCCTTTCTAGGTACAGTGCCCTCAGACCACAGTGTCCTGGGCCCAACATGATAATCTATGAATTAGTTCTCGTTTCTCTTCCTGCTTTTTTCTCAACACTTTCTACCACCAATGAATAACCTGGATTACACATGTACAAAGAGGATGCTGCTCTCTGCCAAATCACATCAAGTCTGAGGGAAAACACATGTCTTCTAAGATTGGCTACCACCAGGCACATCATATAAACTCTTCAGAGCTCCTTAGCTTCATCTTAGATACACAGGATTAGATCTATTTCTTATTCATTCATTCATCCATCCATTCACTCATGCAGCTGGCTATCATTTAAATCTTTTGTTGTTGTTGTTATTGTTGGCCATGCTGCCCAGAATGTGGGATCTTAGTTCCTCGACCAGGGATTGAACCCACGCCCCTTGCATGGAAGCATAAAGTCAACAAAGGGCCCTGGAGTCAATGCTATGGTTTTTCCAGTAGTCATATATGGATGTGAGAGTTGGACCATAAAGAAGGCTGAGGACCAAAGAACTGATACTTTTGAATTGTGGTGCTGGAGAAGACTCTTGAGAGTCCCTTGGACTGCAAAGAGATCAAACCAGTCAATCCTAAAATAAATAAACTCTGAATATTCATTGGAAGAACTGATGTTAAAGATCCAATACTTTGGCCACCTGATGCAAAGAGACAACTCATTGGAAAAGACCCTGATGCTGGGAAAGTCTGAAAGCAAAAGGAGAAGGGGGTGGCAGAGGATGAGATGGTCAGATAGCATCACTGACTCAAGAGACATGATTTTGCACAACTCCGGGAGATAATGAAGGACTGGGAAGACTGGCGTGCTGCAGTTCATGGAGTCGTAAAGAGTCAGACACAGCTTAGTGACTGAGCAACAACAGTAATGTGTAAAATACTCTCTTGATTCCAGGTGTTTATTCATCTTGTTCTCTGTCATTAATGTCCTTTCCTTTATCCTTATGTGTTCAAATCCTGTCAATCTCTTTTAACTCATATGATTTCAAATCCTTCCCCTCAGTATTTACTAAAGACTTAATCTGATCTCTGTTCTAGGACTACAGAGGGGGCTTCTCCACACCTTCAAGATCACCATTTAGTGTGGAAATAAGTGGGCAACTGCAATTTACCATCCAAGAGAATATGAATTAGCTGGACATTAAATAGGAAATTGTGCCTTTTTTAAAGCCCCAGCTTTGCAAACTCTGAGTCAGGAAAATCAAACAGGGTTTTAAGATGTCTCAGATTCTTTAATGTAAAATCAGGAGGTGAATATGAGTGTTTCCTAGACATTTCTGATTTATTAAAGTTAGAATATAATTAACATAAATTTTACCATTTTAACTATTTTTCAGTGTACAGTTCAGTGACCTTAAGTATATTCACAATGCTATGCAACTATGAACACCATCCACTCCAGAACTTTCTGATCATGGGTTTTGTGGAGAATACTACCAGTGTAAGGTGCCAAAGAACATATTTTAAGAACTATGTGGCATGGTATCAGGGCTTTGGAAGGGAATACATAGGAGGCTGTGAGAACTCAGGACCCAAGCCATTACTGAAGGACTAGGGCAGGTCTCTCGAACATAGAAAGGCCTAAATGTCTACCCAGACATCTGCAGCCCAAGAGTTAGGCAGAATTGATAGACGTAAGCAGTGAAGGCCCACCTTGAAACAGATATTTCATCCTCAGGCCCATGAAAATCACTCAGAGGCCCATCATATAAGTAAATGCCTGGTTAAATGTCAAGGAGACTGGCCAAGGAGAAGAAAACATGAAGCCTGTGCTCCTTTCCTCAATGCAGTGGTGATGGTAATCTTTTATAACTCCTGGAGACATGGAATTCAACTTCTGCTCTCAGCCGGGAGGAGTAGCCCCAGTATCAACCATTCGCATTCAACCCAATCAGATCTAGAACTCTGTAAATCATCATAGAATAGCTGGCCATGCATGAAATACTAAAGCATGTAAACATAAACCGCAGGCACATTTACATGGACATTTACATTATTAGCCAGTGGACCATCAGGGAAGTCCCAACTAACACATTATTATTAAAAATTTAATAAATGTTCTTCCACTACAAAACTAGAAATACCTACCTAAGTTTCACATCAAGCCATTTATTCTTCCCTTTAATAAAATTCTAAAATCAAACCTAATGTCCTTCCTCTAGTTTCACATATTTCGTATTTCACTGTCTGATCATGGTTGTTCGTTTCTTTCACCTGTTGATTTGAGTCCCCCCTCCTTTTTTTAATCTGGGAATTTAGTTTGAGAAAACAGAGACAACTGTAAATCCCAAAAGGCATAAAGACCACTGAGACTTGGAGTCCAACTGCTCCCCCATCTCCCACCATGACACCTGAGACTTAGTAAATGCAGTAGGAAAACATGAACAGTGATAAGTATTCGATTTCACTCTGAAAACCAATAAGAACAAAGTCTAGGAAAACATATACAAGCATAATATACTTTAAACTGTGCACATTATGTACACTGAAGTCTATAAAATCTCTCTAGAGATAGGAAGAAGGTTTAAATCCACACAGGTCATTACTAAGTTCTTTCATTTAAACGCTATATTATTTTCAGAAAACAGGATAAGCAGTTCCAAAGTATCTCTCTGGCCAATCAAAAACTGAAAATAACTTTAATGTGGAATCTAAAAAAGTTTAAAATTTGAATTAAAACAAGCTCATAGACCAGACAACAGATTGGTAGTTGCCAGAGGCAGGGGGATGTTATGTAATGCATGGTGACTGTAGTTAATAATACTGTACTCCTACTTGAAAGTTGCTAATAATAGTAAATCTTCAAAGTTCTCAGCACAAGAAAAAAAAATGTTCTAACTAGAAATGATGATGAGTGTTAACTAGACTTGCAGTAGTGATTATTTTGCAATACATATAAATATTGAATCTTGTGGTACACCTAAAACTAATATATGCCAATTATATCAAAAATAAAAATCCTAAATAAAAAAAAAGAATAAAATCAACTTCATAGAAAGCTATACACTATATTTCCCAGTTGTGCATATGCTGTGCATATTAAAACACTCTAAAAACTTCCACAATAATGAAACATTGATTTTTTTCTCTAGGGGGAAAAAACTGAAAATAAGCTGCAACTCACTTTCCTTAGCCCATAGATCTTCAGCTTCACACAGAGGATAATGTCATACTGGAATAGCTGGATAACTTCATCATCAAATCTCTGCAAGTCTAAATAGATCTCAGGCTGCCCACCAGCCACATTTTGCTCATGGATCTTCAGAGAAGCAAAAAATCACTCACTTATTACTGGGTGAGCTCTCTTGTATCATTGTAAAGTAACAATGGAACAACAAAGCAGCTAGGAATGTTCAGAAATACAAAGCTAAATTGAAGAGAAAGCCAGAATCTTTTTCACAGAGAACACCGCAGAATTCATAATCTACAATTCCGGTGACTGCTTCCTTTCAGGGCAATAATAGATTAGCAATGTTCTCTTGGGACAGCAATGTCACTGAAAGCCCCTTCTCAGGCTGCAGTTTTTACTCCTACTCATCCTTCTCTTATATGGTATTTATCTCCCCAAGGTTACCCACCCATTACATCTACTATACTGTAGAACAGAAAGTTTTTAAAGCCATTATGGAATTTTTCAAACAAGAATATTTTAAAAGGCATCACTATTTTCATCTGTTTTTTCAAAAACACTCTTTGCCCAGTGATGAAACAGTATTTCTATAGTAGAAAACTACTTCTTTATTTCCAATACAAACATAGCCTTGGGGTTATTTAAATGAAAAATATGCAACAACTCACAGAAGATTCACCTAAATTTATGATGTTCATTTTCTACCCATGGCCTAAAAAATGGTTTTGCACATTGTCTACACACTTATTGGAAAAACTATAAGATATTTATTGAGTTGTGGTTTATAACCTTCCAGAATCACCAAAAAAAATAAAACAATGCTCTGCATACACATCCGTCGGTCTCTAACTACTCCATGCCTGCTGACTCAACAGTAAATTCATTACTCCAAATGCATTGCATTGGCACACCAGAATTAATTCACATAAATATGATCACCTAATTTGAACTGTAAGAATATGGATGGGCAGCAAAGGCTCAAAGCTTAAAAAAAAAAAAAAAAACCACAAAACAATTGTTTTCAATTAAAGAATTCTTAGGAAAAACACTGTCCTTCTTCCAATCCCCTACCAACTTGTTCCTTTCCTCCTATATGCCCTGTCTCCACTTACAAAGTCGTCATTTACCCACTTAACAATGCTAGAAGCCTTTGTCTCATCCACAATTAATTCTCCCTCCCTTAACATGTCTTCCTGAAGAAGGAAATGGCAACCCACTCCAGTATTCTTGCCTGGAGAATCCCATGAACAGGGGAGCCCAGTGGGCTACGTTCCACGAGGTTGCAAAGAATTGGACATGACTGAGCAACTAACACTCTAACATGTCTTCAATTAAATTCTTAACCATCCAACTTCTGTCCATTCTTGCTCCAAGTAGTCTCTCATATCTGTCTACTTTTTGTCCTGACGTTCTTCCACAAAAGGATCCTAAATTATTCACTCTGATTCCAGCCATTCTACATACACCCTAAATCACCTTTCAGAAATGCAAACGTGATCCAACACCTACCACAGTGCCCACTATAAAAGTCTTTAGTAAACTTATGTCAAGTCCTATAAAAGTCCTTAGTAAACCTTATGTGCTGGGTCAATGGCCATATCATGGCCCAATAATTAAAAATCCCTGTCTCCACATCTAGCCCACCTCCATTTCCTAAAGGGCTTGGATTATAAGGACCACCCAGCTTCATCAACAACTTGACATTCTATTATTACACACAACAATAATACAGCAATAGAGATCAGGCATGTTGTACTGAACATCACACACTGAATTTTTTTTTAAATTTCACCTTGAAATTTTTTATAATTTCTATCTTCACTTAGTAGGTGAAAAAAGACAGAAAGCAAAGACAGAAAGATTTCAAGTAACAAAACTAGAATTTAGGTCTTTCTAACTGAACTCTACAACCCTGCCATTATCCTGCTAAAAGCTTGGTGGTAACAGTAAACACCATTTAATTTGTTATTTCCAAATAACCTGTAGAAGCAATCATTCAAGGGGCATTTTGAGAAATGTCTTATGTATTACTGAAAGTCATTTTCATGAGAGTCAAAACACCAAAGTTTGGGTGGCTGCCTCTTTTAGGATAATTATTTCACTCTGGTATATCCATCACTAGAACAGGCACAAGCTCAGTTTTTAAGTAAGTAATAATACCTTTCAGAAGAAGCATGCTTTGGTCCCTGGACAGTTCTGTCAACTGCAGGATTGCATCTGAATATTAATGTCTTTATATACCAATTTTAAAATTAAAATCAGGCAGAGTACAATCTTAATGCAAAATTCAATAGCCCCAAAAACTATTTTTCCGACAGCACATTATTCCTAGATCTACAATTAATCAGAAGTAAAAATCAAGATAAAAATTAACCAACCCAGTTTACTTTCTCCTGTGATACCTATTTGCTTCAATCTTGCCTTCAAAATCATGACCCTCCAATCTAAAAGAAGAGAGATCGTGTAAAACTAAAGCCACTGAGTTAAACCCTTGCCCCTCACGTTAGAGAATCAGAATTCTCTTCTTCTAGCAGCATATGGAGTTAAGTAAGACCCCTGACAATCAAAAGGAAAATTAAACACTTTGAAGCCAAAATCTATGGGATTTTGTATTAATTCCTTCAGACATGCAATCCAGGAGGATTTCCAGAATCCTCCAGTTGAAAGACTCAAGAGTTTCATCCCTGCATTTTTAAATTCCCCAAATCTCTTATTGAAAATCTATAAAATGTATCATAGATTCAATTTCCATTTTCTACTGGTAATGTTTTTCTTTGACAGAATAAAGAAGATAGCTATTTAGACTATGTTGTTTTAAAAAAACAAAAAAGAAAAACTTTCCAACTGCTAATACAAGAAAATAGCCTGCCTGACCTATACTCAGGGGCTTTCCACATGCTGATGTTCTGTAAGTACTGAGGATACAAACTCGAAAGACTTGGTCCCAGCCCCATCCTGAGGCTGGCTTTCCAAGACCCTTCCAGCCTACGACCTGGCTGCACCACTAACACTGCTAACCTGAGGGCCAAGCGACGCCCAGTACATGCAACATGAGTAGATGTTGCTTCTTGACAGGGGAGTAGAACAACAGGAGTACTTTTTGTTGTAAACTGAGCCTTCAAATTTGTTACATAACACAAAGTCCCACAAATGAGCTTTCTTGAGTGAAAAACAGGCCCATGTACAAATCAAAATGCTAATGTCTCTTACATTCGAACATATTGGTATCTGGCTTTCTCACCTAAAAGTTCCCAGAAGGGCACCGTTTCGATACCACTGAGGTTGTCTGGGCTTCCTTTCACATGAAAACAAGCTAATATGATAACCTAAGGCCAGCCATGAAATAGCTTGATGTTCCAATTCAGTTCCTGGAGAAGTCAGAATAAAAGTTAAAGCAGTTCATAAATGGTATAAATTCTGTAAGAGAGGTGGGGAAAACTTTCATTTTATTTCTATCTCACAGGAGAATAATAATACCCTCTGCTAAGTAGCTTCAGTCATATCCGACTCTGTGCGACCCCATAGATGGCAGCCCACTAGGCCCCACCATCCCTGGGATTCTCCAGGCAAGAACACTGGAGTGGGTTGCTATTTCCTTCTCCAATGCATGAAAGTGAAAAGTGAAAGTGAAGTCGCTCAGTCGTGTCTGACTCTTCGTGACCCCATGGACTGCAGCATACAAGGCTCCTCCATCCATGGGATTTCTCAGGCAAGAGTACTGGAGTGGGGTGCAATTGCCTTTTCCAAATAATACCCTCAGGTTCCTTGTAATGAGAGCTAACAATATTATTCTGCTTCTGTCTTGCACTCGGAATTCCCCTCAGTTTCAGAAAGCTGCCTATGATTAATCTTAAGCAATTGTCATTTTTTTGTTTACGGTACTTCATTGGCAAGTATGTTTGGGAGACCTAACAGCTAAATCTCACCAAAACAGCCTTATAAACTAACTCTCCATTTCAAGTACTTCTCATATGGCCCTACTCTAGCTCCTTTAAAATTTTCTTGCAATTTTCAAATATCTCAAGAATACAGACGAGCATAGAAAATAATGTAAGTGGCATCTTTCGAACAGACTACCCAGATCTAAAAATAAAAAAAAATTAAAAAATGTGTCCTCTATCACACATGGTATCAATTATTGCCTTCGTTTAGGAGGCCGTTTAGGAGGTACTATCTCACGGTACGTTTGACCCTCTGAACACCACTAATGCTTTGAACAATGCTTCCAACTTGATATGCTGTGAGCACATCCATGGGATTTTCCAGGCAAGAGTACTGGAGTGGGGTGCCATTGCCTTCTCTGGAGTAGGGTACTAGATATCTCCAAATTCTGAAAAATAAGGCAACCTTATCTAGAGCTTACAGAATAAGACAATTCCAATGTTGCGATTCATGGGGTCGCAAAGAGTCGGACACAACTGAGCGACTGATCTGATCTGAATGACAATAAAAATAATTTCTACCGTTTAATAGTTACTGCATACTGGGCTTTTTTATATTCATCATCTCTATCTTTGTAACAATCCTACAACATAGGCATAATGATCATGTTTATGTAAGGAAATGGAGGTTCGCAGTGAACTGTCCAAGAATACAGTCAGAACCAGGATTCAAACACAAATCAGTTGGCTTCAAAATGCATATTTTTTTTTACACTCTTCCATGATAGAAATGGACCATCCATTTTCCAATAAACTCTGGCTTGCAATAAGCATACCACATACACAGATTTCAATGGAAACCAATCTTCAAAAAAAAAGGAAATTTAGACAGGAGAAGCTATTTTTTATTACCTACCTATCCCACTGATTATTATTTGACTCTGGACACTTAAGGCAAACTGCATGTACATGCCCACGTCATCGCCACTACAATCCATGTGTGACCCAATACATGGTAAAGTTCAGGAGAGAACCAGCCTGTTACAGCAAATTTTCAGATGACCCAACCACAGGGCTTGCTAACTATAATTAAGTCTGTCCTGAATAAAGCCAGATAGGAGTGACATAAGAAGGCCAAGGTCAAGGCCAAGGAAAGGAGCAGAAGTGTGTTTAAGGAAATACTGAAACTGGCCAGCATCATTTGCTTGGTTATTATCACAACAGAAGAAGATTTTGCAATAGCTACCTACACATCTCTGCTCAATTCGGGTAAAACTGATTCTCCAATGCCACAGGGTTCCAAGATTCCAAAATGTCCACATATTCAGGACACAAGGACTATGTACCAGAATGCCATGAGGATGATACACAACAAATTAGGAAATTACTCCCCTAATCCAGGAGCTCATTTTACTGTTTATTGTGTAAGGGCCAGAAACCTCATAGTGAAGCTGCTCACAGTGAAACATAAAAACGTGATCAGCAATGAAATCTCAAAATTCCATGACTGCTCCTAAACAAATCCAAACTGTTGAAAGCATAAGATGGATATTGTTTGAGCAAGAGGAAGATGGATTCATGAGGAAATGAAGTTTAAAATGAAAAAAAATCAAGAAAGAACACCCTAAACAGATGATTTGTGTGTCTGTCCCACCCGTCTCCATGCCCTGGTAATGCTGTTCTTTGTGGGGTATTGTTAGTGTTACCAGAATAGCTGCAGACTCCTTTCCTCTCAAACAGGAATACAGAAATTTATCAAAATTAGCAAGACCAAAAAGGCGCTCACTGTTTGTTCGATTATTACACTAAATTTAAAATGCTCTATAAGTCTTTTTATCTCTCAGTCAAAAAGAAATATAATTCAGTACGCCATCCATCTTTTCTGGCACAATACATTATTACATAAAAAGGGTTTCCTGGAACTGCAAATCTGTATTTTAAAGTTTCTGGTTGACCCCAAAGACTTCTTACTATGAGTTCTGTTTAGGCATTAATCATCCCCATCCTAGGAAAAAAAGGGCATTTACAGCCCCCCAAATTTTAAAGCTTGTATAAAATGAAAGGCAAATTCAGATTTTAAAAGATTATGTTTGATGCTAAACTAATTATAAATTGGTGATTATTCTAGAATTGAAGGGGAAAGAACTCCAAGAGAAGGTATGCCTCCAAATCATTCTCTTTTTTCAAAGATTTAACATGATATATCTGTATTTTAAAACTCAGAAATTAAACTACTAGAATAGATGAAGGGATTACTTAAGATGTGTTCTGGAAATAGATTAACACATTCTCCAAGAGAAAGAAAAAACTGGCAAAATGACCATTCAAACAAGTCCAACTCCCAGAAAGGTTCAGAAGTGTTTTTACTGGTGGACAGAAACCAGCTAAAGAAAAAAAAAAAAAAATGCGTTTTAAAGGGATTTAAACTGTCTCGATTGTCAATGAAAATAGCTGGCAATACAGCACAGTGCTATGAGAAGAAACGCATCTTATGAACAGTGGGAATCGTTGGCTCCGGGAATGCTGAATGCTATGTTATCTACATATTTGCTGAAGTGGGTTCCCAGGAGAATCATCTCAGTGATTCTTGGAACTTTCCCACGCATTCCTCTCCATGTCAACTTAACAACATTCTTGAGGACACAAACCACACACTCACTTCAGCAGCACCCCTTCCCAGCACCAATGTATTCTTTGGATAGACAATCCACAGCCTAGAGATGTCACATTAAACTGAAACGTGGAATTAAAAATAGTGTAATCCTTGAAGTTAGATTCTAAATCATACTCGGACATCTCCCTACAATTTCCAAATTCTGCCCTCTGATATATTTTTTCCTTCATTCTAAAAAGATGGCTTTTTTTTTTTTTTTACAAAAAATTCAACAATTGATCGCATTTTCATTCCACCAAAGACAACACTGCGTATCAAATTTGTTATCCAAATGGATGCTAACCTCCAATCTCTCCTCAGTCAGTTATGATTGATCTATTAACAGCATACCGATCTTGGCAAATTTCACTCTAAAATTCTCATCAATACTGACATTACCTTGTTTACTAAACATTCAAAGCTTTGAACATGATTTTTGTTTACTCACAGTGGCAGCTGGAAGAGAAAACCACTTCAGTTTTAACTAATAATAGATCTTGACAGTCAAAACCCCCTACATTTAAAAATACAGATGAGGCATATAATTTCTTCCTTAAAAATTCTATTTTTAGACTAGCAATCATCAGTTTCCTAGTGTCCTCATTTTTTTTTTTTTCCTTTACTGCCTTCACCAGAATGGAAAGCTAGTGTTCTCTGGTCTATTTAGAAAAGCCAGATTCGGGTCACTAGGGTTCATATGTATAGCAGGTCTAGACACAGCGTGTGTATAAAGGAGACGCAGCCGAGGGCCTGCGCTCGTAGAGCTCACAGTGCTGCAAGAGGGCAGGAGGCAGACAGTTAGCACGGAAACACACAGATAAATAAGGTATTTTCAGATGCTTAAGTGCTGGAAGGAAAATAAAATGTGGTGCCCAGCATTCCAGTCCTGGTATACACCAGAGATGCCTGCGTATGGCACCAGAAGACAGACTAAGAAAGTTCATAGGTTATCACAAGACAGTGAATCCACAGGAAGGAGAGTGAATAAATACATGCTTCTAAGTACATGTAATGGGATATTAGCAACAGGCAAAAATTAATGTGCACAGGTGCAGGCAACACTGTGAATCCTAGGAACATGATGCTTAATGAAAAAATGATACAAATGAACTTATTTACAAAATAGAAGCAGACTCACAGATCTCAAAATCAAACTTAGGGTTATCAAAGGGAAATGTAGGAGAAACTGATAAATTAGGATATTGGGATTAACATATATACACTACAATATATAAAATGGATAACTAACAGGACCTACGCTATTCCACAGGAAACGCTACCCAATATTCTGTAACAACATATATGGGAAAAGAATCTGAAAAAGAATGTCCAGGGCTTCCCTGGTGATTCAGTGATAAAGACTCTGCCTGCCAATGCAGGATACCAGGATTCGATCTCTGGGTTGGAAGATCCCCTGGAGAAGGGAATGGCAACCAACTCCAGTACTCTTGCCTGGAAAATCCCAGGGACAGAGGAGCCTGGTGGGCTACACTCCATGGGGTCACAAGAGTGGAACATCACTTAGCAACTACACCACCATCAGCACACATACACATACACATTTATATAACTGATTCACTTTGCTGTATACCTGAACTAATGCAACATTTTAAATAAACTATACCTCGATAAAATCATAAAAAATAAATAAAATGATGTAAATTTTAACAAAAGAAGAAAAATAAACACAATGCTAACTGGAAGAGACTAGTCCCAAAGGACTATAGTGCACCTTTTTTAAGTCCAAAACTAAGCAGAGCTAAACTGTTAGTTTAGTTTAGAACTACTGGTTAAGAAAACATGCGCATGGGGTACAAGCAAGGAAATAATAAACAGAAAATTCAGGAAAGACAGAAATTCCTCTGGGAGGAAGTCAGGGGGTCAAATAGAGGAAACTCAAGGTTAGTTCTCAAGCTGAACACCAGGTACACAAATATTTACTTTATTACTAGACTTTATAACTTAGGTATGTGTTACATACATTATTGTGTATGTATCAAATATTATATTCAAAAAGCTATGAAGGAAGATAAGAGTCTAGAGCAGCTAGGACTGAACCATGATTTAAAGGCAAATGAAAAATAAGAAGTTTAATTTTCACTGTTAAAAATAAGAGAAGTGATGTCCTCTTTCCTTTTTCTTCAAGTATTTACTTTGCAAAATTTGTAACTGTGGGTTTTTCTAGCCTCTTTGAAATATATATAAATTCTTTTAAAGGTAACTAAGGCTTCTGCCAGCTTCCTGAGCCAGGAGTCTTTCTTAAGGACCTAAGAACCAACTCTTTGGAATGGAAACATCTCCCGGTTTCTGTGGGAGGGTAGGAGTCACACTTATCTGGGCTGCACCAGGCTCCCAGATGCAAAATGATCTCCTGTCATACAGAGAGAAAAAACTGCTCCCAGATGCAAAACGATCTCCTGTCATACAGAGAGAAAAAATTTTTCCTGAGTGCCTGAAACCAATTAATTAACAGTGACAGTCAATCCAATGACCAGGTGAGCTTAAGACGAACTATGTGTAATAAATGGTACCCTCAAATCTTCTTACCTGAGGACAAGTTACTGTCTGTTCTGAGAACATGTTTGCAGTGGGTTGTGTCTACTTGGCTACATAAAAGGGTGAGATTTCTTTGTCCTTACTAACTCTTAGCAGATAGCCTATGAAGCCCTTCACATTCTGCTTTAATGCTTGTGTGTGTGCTCAGTTGCTAAGTCATGTCCAACTCTTTGCAACCCCATGGACTGTAGCCTGCCAAGATCCTCTGTCTATAGAGTTTTCCAGGCAAGAAAACTTGGATGGGTTGCCATTACCTTCTCTGGAGGATATTCCCAACTCAGAGATCAAACCCTGCATCTCCTGCATTGGACAAGCAGCTTCTTTTCCACTGAGATACCTGGGTTTAATGCTTATTCAAATAGTAAAACTGTTTTCTCTGTTCCCTTTGTACAAAGGATTTCTAGGTTGAAAGCAGATTTGAGTGAATTCTATTTCCCCGATAGTACTTGGCAAGGGGTTATTGAATTTGGGTCTTAGGTCGGATTCCCATGGAGCAGATCCTAGAAGGAGGAGTCATGTGCAAGAGGATTAGTAAGGACATGCTCCCAGGAAGCTGGTAAGGTGGTCAAATGCAAAGCAGAGATGGGGGGAGGTGAGTAAAGGAAGCCAACCAAAGGGACCACGGAACCCAACATCCCTGATTTCACAGGGGAACTTGGGAGTGTAAATTCTGCCTCAAAAGGGTACTGTCTTTCACGACCACACAGTGGATCGTTTTCAGGGGGTCTAGGCAACAGACAGGCACATAAACTCACAGGCACTGGCTCTTCAGCCAAAGCAGCTATGGTAACTAAAGGAATCTCTCCCAAAGAAGTGCTGCAGGAGTCCACATCAGGAAGCAAAAGCTCTCCCATGCTGAGAGAGGTAAGCTTTAGAGAAAGGTAGTGAGTCAAGGCAGAACCAAATGAGATCAGACACACAAGCAGGACCCAGAGGCTTAGCATATGTGAAGGAGTTTGGGTTTTATCCTAAATGCAGTGAGAAGCCACTGGAAACCTTGAAAGGAATGAGTTGATTTATGTTTTACATAATGATTTCCATTTTTGAACCATCAAATCAGAACAACAAAACAATAGGGAAATGTAGTTACTCTTGTGCCTCAGCAGATTTACAAATGTCTTGTCACAGACCTAGAGAGTTATTCTCCAAGACAAACTGTGAATGTTAAATTTAAGAACATCAAGGAGCTATAGAACCATCCCTCTTCAAGGAAAAAAGAATCCGGAACACAGTCTCAATCTATTTAGAGCTGGTGGGTGTCTTTACCCGCAAGGAGCTGGTAAGAGGAAGAGGCAGAGAGAAATCAGCAGTCCCACCGGTCCTCATATATGTGGCAGATAACAGAGGCAGAATGCCTATAACATCCTCTCCCCAGTCTCAGCTTCCACTGAAACAGGGAGAGGATAAATTGTCAGTAGGGAGCCTCTTCTGTGTGTCTGACCTTGAGCTCAGTTGTACATTAGGGAAGAGTTTTGTATTCTCTTACAAGTTATAGTCACTAACAGGATTTAAGCCTATAAACTTATATTATACATAATTGCCCATCTCTGGGAATCCGGCCTCCCAGATAATGAGCATTAAGCTAAAATACCTTTGTTTAGCTCACAAGAAACCTCACCAAGCCCACCAGTGAATGACTGCAGACAGGAAGAACTTAACACATTCCCTTCAGAGGCAGAGAAGAACCAGGAAATGTTTGACTTCATTCCCTCCTCTTTAAGTACAAAAGGAATCTGAATTCTAACTCAGGCAAGACCCTTCTTTGGGACATGAGTCCACCATCTTACCAGTCTACTGGCTTTCAGAATAAAGTTGCAATCCCTCATCCCAGCAACTTGTCTCTCAATTTATTGGCCTGGTAAGACAGGTGAGCAGCACAAGCTTGAACTCGGTAACAACAGAACAGATGAGACCAAAGACCCCATGTTGAGAAACCTCTTACTGCAAAGATCAGCATGCTCCTCCCCATCATCACAGGGCAGTGGGAACCCTAGCAGTGTGGTTTCCTCCACACTCTATGATGTACCTGAGAAATCTGAGTATTACTCTTAATCCTACCACATTGCTTTCTTCCTGGAGTTCACACCCAGAAATACTATTTAAATTCACCTAAGATATATGGAGCATGAGGCCATTTTTCTAATGCATGGTTCAGCCTTGTGTGGCTTTCTTTTGGAGAAAATATGGCATTGAGACATGAAATACTGCAAAGACACAGCATTCCACTCGGTGTCCACATCCAACACTTGGGTTTCTTACAAACACCTGAATAATTTTCTGACTACACTAGAGTGTAAGAAACATAAGAGAGAAGGGAGCTTGGAGCCCTCAGGGGCGCACATCTCTCCTGTAGGTTGCTGGCCCATCCTACAGGCCCATAGGCTAAGGACAAGACTCAGAGGATCAGTCAATGCAATGCAGGGAGGTTAGGGGAGCTAACTTGTAAGAAGGTATCGCCATGAAGGAGCTTCTTAGATAAGAGTATATCTGATTAGTCTCCTGTAAGAAAGGATCTTACTCTCACCTGGAAAATCCCATGGATGGAGGAGCCTGATGGGCTGCAGTCCATGGGGTCACGAAGAGTTGGACACGACTAAGCAACTTCACTTTCACTTTTCACTTTCATGCATTGGAGAAGGAAATGGCAACCCACTCCAGTGTTCTTGCCTGGAGAATCCCAGGGATGGGGGAGCCTGGTGGGCTGCCGTCTATGGGGTCACACGGAGTTGGACACGACTGAAGCGACGCAGCAGCAGCAGCAGCAGCAAGGAAGGATCTGATGGCAAATTCCACAAGTGCTCAGAGTTTCCCTGGTGGCTCAGACAGTAAAGAATCTGCCTGCAACACGAGAGACCCAGGTTCAATCCCTGGGTCAGAAAGATCCCCTGGAGAAGGAATGGCTATCCACTCCAGTATTCTTGCCTGGAGAATCCCATGGAAAGAGGAACCTAGCAGGCTACAGTCCTTGGGGTTGCAAAGAATCAGACACAATGGAGCAACTAACACTTTCATACTTTCCGAAAGATGTAAAGGGGGCTTTCCAGGTGGTGCTAGTGGTAAAGAATTCCGCCTGCAGAATGCAGGAGACCTGGGTTCGATCCTTGGGTCGGTAAGATCCCCTGGAGGAGGAAATGGCAATCCACTCCAGCATTCTTGCCCGGGAAATTCCGTGGACAAAGGAGCCTGATGGGCTACAGTCCACAGAGTCTCAAAGACTTAGCACAAGGATGACCCCAAGATATAAAGGGTATATTTAAGTCACTAGAGGTCACCAGGCAGCAGGGAACTGGGGATGCCTCCATCTGAAACAATTTGGAGGGTTGGATTAAGAAAAAAATTGACTAAAAATATTTGATAAAACTCAACCACCGTTCCTAATTTTAAAAAAAAATTTTTTCTTAACAAGGAATAAGAGAATTTCCTTTACCTGCTGAATTCTATCAAAAACCAACATCTTACTTAGTATGGTGAAAGATTAGAAATTCATACCCCTTCAAGTGAAAAATAAGACAAGGATTCTCAGCAACACTGTGTCATTCACCATGGTACTAGAAATTCTAGAAGGTATAATCAGGCAATAAAAATGTGTGCATGCTTTATTACTCAACCATTCCTAAGCATGTCTGGAAGATGTTCTCATTCTATGCCCAAGGAGACACGAACAAGATTGTGCACTGCAAAACTGTTTTGTAAGAGAAGTTTTTTAAAAGAAAATAATCTAAATGTCCATCAACAGAAGGATATTTAAATCTTGCAATCTATTTCTACAGGGGAGAGCAATATAGCACGAGTTTCCAGCACCTTTCTATTTAAATATATCTATATACATATTGAGAGATATATAGATATACCTTAAATTCAAATATTTAAAATCATCCTACACACTACAAGAAATTCTACCGGCTAGGAGGGCCTACTTTCAAACTATTTATTTGGAAAAAAAAATCTGAACAAGACCATCTCTAACAGCCTCCTCTGCCTGCTCCTCTATAAGAAGATTATAAATGGTCCTGTGGGTGATGGGATTTTGTGCTGGGGTGTGTCAGACACCCTCAGATGCAACATCAGCGTTGTATGCTTTCTGAGAGAGAATTCAGGTTCACAAAGCACGGTGGGAAAAAAAACCACAACCTCATCTGTGATAATTGACTTAATAATAAATCTGCATGTGCTTATTTTAAAAGTTTGTGTATCAGTTCAGTTCAGTTGCTCAGTCGTGTCCGACTCTTTGCAACCCCACGAACCGCAGCACGCCAGGCCTCCCTGTCCATCACTAACTCCCGGAGTTCACTCAAACCCATGTCCACTGATCAAGTTGGTGATGCCATCCAACCATCTCATCCTCTGTTGTCCCCTTCTCCTACCACCCTCAATCTTTCCCAGCATCAGGGACTTTTCAAATGAATCAGCTCTTCGCATCAGGTGGCCAAAGTACTGGAGTTTCAGCTTCAACATCAGTCCTTTCAACGAACACTCAGGACTGATCTCCTTTAGGATGGACTGGTTGGATCTCCTTGCAGTTAAGGGACTCTCAAGTCTTCTCCAACACCACAGTTCAAAAGCATCAATTCTTCAGCGCTCACTTTTCTTTATAGTCCAACACTCACATCCATACATGACTACTGGAAAAACCACAGCCTTGACTAGACGGACTTTTGTTGGCAAAGTAATGTCTCGGCTTTTTAATATGCTGTCTAGGCTGGTCATAACTTTCCTTCCAGGGAGTAAGAGTCTTTTAATTTCATGGCAGCAGTCACCATCTGCAGTGATTGTGGAGCCCCAAAAAATAAAGTCTGACACTGTTTCCACTGTGTCCCCATCTATTTCCCATGAACTGATGGGACTAGATGCCATGATCTTAGTTTTCTGAATGTTGAGCTTTAAGCCAACTTTTTCACTCTCCTCTTTCATGTTCATCAAGAGGCTCTTTAGTTCTTCTTCACTTTCTGCCATAAGGGTGATGTCATCTACATGCCTGAGGTTATTAATATTTCTCCCAGAAATTTTGATTCCAGCTTGTGCTTCCTCCAGCCCAGCATTTCTCATGATGTACTCTCTGCATATAAGTTAAATAAGCAGGGTGATAATATACAGACTTGACGTACTCCTTTCCCAATTTGGAACCAGTCTGTTGTTCCATGTCCAGTTCTAACTGTTGCTTCCTGACCTGCATATGGGTTTCTCAAGAGGCAGGTCAGGTGGTCTGGTATTCCCATCTCTTTCAGAATTTTCCACAGTTTATTGTGATCCACACAGTCAAAGGCTTTGGCATAGTCAATAAAGCAGAAATAGATGTTTTTCTGGAACTCTCTTGCTTTCTCGATGATCCAGCAGATGTTGGCAATTTGATCTCTAGTTCCTCTGCCTTTTCTAAAACCAGCTTGAACATCTGGAAGTTCACGGTTCACATATTGCTGAAGCCTGGCTTGGAGAATTTTGAGCATTACTTTACTAGAGTGTGAGATGAGTGCAATTGTGCGGTAGTTTGAGCATTCTTTGGCATTGCCTTTCTTTGGGATCGGAAAGAAAACTGACCTTTTCCAGTCCTGCGGCCACTGCTGAGTTTTCCAAATTTGCTGGCATATTGAGTGCAGCACTTTCACAGCATCATCTTTCAGGATTTGAAACAGTTCAATTGGAATTCCATCACCTCCACTAGCTTTGTTCGTAGTGATGCTTTCTAAGGCCCATTTGACTTCACATTCCAGGATGTCTGGCTCTAGGTGAGTGATCACACCATCATGATTAACTGGGTCGTGAAGATCTTTTTTGTACAGTTTTTCTATGCATTCTTGCCACCTCTTAATATCTTCTGCTTCTGTTAGGTCCATACCATTTCTGTCCTTTACTGAGCCCATATTTCCCTTGGTATCTCTAATTTTCTTGGAAGAGATCTCTAGTGTTCCCTATTCTATTGTTGTCCTCTATTTCTTTGCATTGATCACTGAGGAAGGCTTTCTTATCGCTCCTTGCTAGTCTTTGCAATTCTGCAAAGTTTCCTTTTCTCTTTGCTTTTCTCTTCTTTTTACCGCTATTTGTAAGGCCTCCTCAGACCACCATTTTGCTTTTTTGCATTTCTTTTTCTTGGGGATGGTCTTGATCCCTGTCTCCTGTACAATGTCAGGAACCTCTGTCCATAGTTCATCAGACACTCTATCAGATCTAGTCCCTGAAATCTGTTTCTCACTTCCATTGCATAATCATGCAAATAGTCAAGCACAACTTTTTATTCTACTTAGCTGGCACATATCAATCCATCAAATTTTTTTGGATCAAAGTAAATAAATACTCATGTGCAGCTTTAAACTAAAATAATAAAGTATGGAAGTTATGAAATATAATCTAATCTAGTGATTCATAAATTACATTCTACAAAAGTGCTTCAGGCTTCTATGAACATTTGGTTCTAATTTCTTCTCCTAGTAAATTTCAAATGTATCAAAATTCTTATTAAAAAAAAAAAACATACACGTCCAAATGTATATTGTAATCAAGCAAATGTATACTGTAATTTTTCTTATCTCTAGCTTTTGAACTAATCTAACTCAAACACACACACAGCTTTTTCCTCCCCAAGTCTGAACTTGGGAGCATCTCTGTACACATGTTTCGAGCTATAACATCACCAAGCCATGCCTGCCAGCCAGCAAGTTCCACTTGTCAAGGCTGCCATACTTACAAAGAAGTACCAGAGTAGTTGAAATTATTAGAAAATGTTAGTGCTTTTTGCTCTTATTTATAAAAAAGGAATATAAACAGAAATATTTTGAAAACACAATTGCTAGTGATAAGTGAGACAGAAGGTCATTAAGTGTTAGGCATATACGATTCATATTTAATATAAGTGTACAACTGACTGGCTTTAAGTATATTCACAGTTGGGCAACCATCACCACCCCCCAAAATGAATACTGTACCCCTTAGCTGCCACTCAAACTTCCCATCACCCTCTGGCCCTGGCAGCCACTAATCTACTTTCTATCTCTACAGGTGTGCTTACTGTAGGCATGTCATATACGTAAAATCATACAACACAGGGTCTTGCGCGTCTAGCTTCTTTTACTCAGCACTGTATTTTCAAGCTTCAGCCACATTGTAGTATACATCAGTACTTCATTCTGTTTCACAATGAAATAACACTCCACTATGTGGATATGCCACATTTTGTTCATCCATTAACTCATGGATACTTGGGCTGCTCCTACGTTTTGGCTATTATGAATAATGCTGCTCTGAACATTTGTGTATAAGTTTGTGTGTAGATATATGTTCTCATTTCTCTTGTGTATATAGCTGGGAGTGTAACAGCTGAGTTGTATGTTAAGTTTATGTTTAAACTTCTAAGGAACTGTAGAGCTGTTTCCAACAGCTTCATAGCTTTACATTGTCACCAGCATGTGTACGGGTTTTGATTTCTTTCTGTCCTCACCAACACACATTTGTCTTTTTAAGTAGGATTAACCTAGTGAGTGTGAAGTAGGATCTCATTGTGGTTTTCATGTGCATTTCCTTAATAATTAAGGATGTTGAGTATCTTTTCATGTGCTTATTGGCTACTGCATATTCAGTTTTTATACACCTTCAAAATAAGATTACATCCAAAAAGGGGGTCTCCTAATTACATTTTTTTAATTTATTTTTTATTAAAGGATAATTGCTTTAAAGAATTTTGTTGTTTTCTGTCAAACTTCAACATGAATCAGCCATAGGTATACAAAATTACAAATTTTAACACACCAATATTGCCAATGTGCTGATGTGTTCTCATTTACTGATTTCATAATGAGTATATTTTATAAATATGAACTTACAAAATAATACTAGTTTCATAGGTGGTTCATAAACAACTTTATCTTTAAAAAGGACTATGAAACCACTCATGAGTACATGCTCAGTCATGTCTGACTCTTTGTGACACCAAGGACTGTGTCCGTTGGCTCCTCTGTCCACAGGATTTCCCAGGAAGGGGAGTGGAGTAGGTTGCTATTTCCTCCAACAGGTGATCTTCCTGACCCAGGGATCAAACCTGCGCCTCTTGCATCTCCTGCATTGAGCAGGCGGATTCTTTACCAACTGCACCACCTGGGCCCACTAATCTAATCAAAGCTCATATGTTTATTTCTCCATACAAATATCTAAATGGCAAAACTAGATTGGGATGGAGAAATAACAATAATAATAATAATAATGTCTTATCTCTGAGACTACCTACTCTTTCTATCAGAATTAGATGAATAAGAACAACAAAATAAATAAAAACACCTTAGGGATACATCGTACCATACCCCAACACAAAAGTGGTAAAACTAGGAAGTTAAGCAAGAAACGATTATCACTAAAGTCCAGTGGAGAAGGAAACGGCAACCCAATCCAGTATTCTTGCCTGGGAATCCCATGAACAGAAGACCCTGGTGAGACACAGTCTATGGGGTTGCAAACAGTCAGACGTGGCTTAGACACTAAACCACCACCACCAAAGTCAGAAGGGTGAATATCCAGGAAGGGTATAGCACACTTAGGGGTTTCTGTAGTGCCCCAACAATGTCCTATATCAGGCATTGATTAAACAAGTGTTCACTACTTATTTAATTGCTAAAAGACTTTATACATCACAATAAAAACTTAAACAGAAATTTTTGCTCATGCAAACTTCCTAGTAATTTAGAGATTTTACTTTAGAAAAGAAACTGCTTAAAATCCTTAAAATCCACTCAAAGTTGACAATTAAAAAGAGAAAATTATCTTCCTTTGATCCTTCAGCCTTATTTGGAGACCACATATACATCTTATTCTATAAAGAGATTGCTTTAAAACAATAATCCATTTTTCTAAATAAACTCCCCTTTGGTAAATATCATTTGTTGCCATTTTACTGAAAACTATGTGAACTGCAAGATCATAAACTCCTTGATATCTGTCAACTCTAAACTGAGCACGACCCCAGGAATCACACCTGTTCCCTCTCTTCATTGAGAAATCATTACAAGCAGAAAGGACATCTCACACTAGCCACTAAAAGCCTTACTATTTACACTGCTTAGCAGCCCAGAGCCTGCTCTCTAGTCAATTATTTCAGAGCTGAGAACTAACTAGAGGTCAGTCCAGCAACACAAACACAGGCTACAAGGTGCTAAAAATAATGGCAGGCAGAAGTGATGCTATGCTCCCCAGGCAGAGCCTACTACCGGCAAAGAATTGCTCTTTAGGGGAAATGAAATTAGAGGTTATAATGAAGACCCCTGCCCCTCCGGATGTACACACAAAATTTTGTTACTTGGTCATTCACGAAGCAAAGTAAAAATTTGCAAGATCCCTAGTACAGACTGTTAGCATTAGGTTAAAACCACTGGCTGGCAGGATCTAATGGAGAAAGAAATGGCAACCCACTCCAGTATTCTTTCCTGGAGAATCCTGAGGACAGAGGAGCCTGGTGGGCTGCCATCTATGGGATCACACAGAGTCGGACCCATCTGAAGCAACTTAGCATGCGTGCATGCATTGGAAGAGGAAATGGCAACCCACTGCAGTGTTCTTGCCTGGAGAATCCCAGGGACAGAGGAGCCTGGTGGGCTGCCATCTACGGGGTGGCACAGAGTCAGACACGACTGAAGCAACTTAGCAGCAGCAGGATCTAAAATATTCTAGAGAGGTCTAGAATATTCTACTCAGCATCCTTTTTAGCCACCAATCTATACCTCTGATGCAGTGAGAGCCGTAACTTGGCTTTCACACTGCAGTATATTTGAACAGGCAAACCCTCTGCCTCCCCTCAGGATTTCTCCCTCCCACACACAGCCTGCTCTAGAAAGATCCAATGCGTAGAGCACACATCCTAAATAACTATCACTCTGCAAGATGCCAGGCCTGCCCAGGACCTGCCAGAGGAAGCAGAGTGAGTGCGTTACAAACTTCTTGGGAGTCTGACAACCCATGTGGTAGGGAAAAACAAGGCAGAGAGAAAGAGGGAAAGGCTGGATCTGGCCCTGGAGCTCACCGAGGCCTCCTGATCAGCATGGACCTTGTTACACAGCCCAGGTGACGGCAGGAAACAGATGACAACAGGAATAATTCAAGGTTATTGAGCGCTTTATATAACTCTGCCCTGCACCAGATATTGTTCCAAGAACCTCTGCGTTACAGCATATCACAGGCCACATCACTTTCTTTTTTTGGCCCTGCCAGGTGACATGTGGGGTCTTAGTTCCCTGACTGGGGATGGAACCCATGCCCTCTGCATTGGAAGCGCAGAGTCATCACACCAGAACATCAGAGAAGTCCCTCCACATCACTTTTTACATGGCAACTGCATTCTAGACACATCGCAGAGCATTGCTTCTACTTCACTGCACCAAACAGCATTAATTAAATTCACTTGGCAAAGCTGGTGGTTTGGGTCAGGGTAGAAGGGTAGTTTGTCATGGACGTTCAAGTTACGTAAGTTATTTGTTTGCAACCCTCCTTCCCAAGAACCAAGAGGAGCACGCAGCACAAACTGAGTGGGGCTCCTGTTGCCCACCCTCTGCCGGGGAAGCTTCCCCAGCACCACCAGAACCCAGTGACCAAACGGAGAAGCCATTAAAGCTAGTTCACCTGCAGGTCCCACCTGCAGGACAGAGGCTCTGCTAGCTCTCTGCCTCAAGCTGTCTGTATTCAGTTTTGGAAAAAAGTGAAAAAGTTTTGGAAAAAGACTGTATTCAGTTTTGGAAAGATCCTCCAGAGGTATCCATACAGGTAAAGGCTTTGAAAGCAAAAGCTGTACCAAAGACAAACCCATCAAAACTGAGGATCCTCCATATGCCATCAATCCAAACTCAATGTAAAATACAAGCGGCAGGATGAACCTGGCTGAGACAGTGCCTTTGGAATTGGTCAGCCAGAGAGCAATGAGAAACCTCAGTTCCCCATGAAGTTCTATTAAAGGAACTGTTGTCGTTTTTTTTTTTTACTTTCCTCTGTGGTATTATACCACAAAGACAACTGAGAAGTGATGCTACATCATCCTTGGCTGCTGTTGCTAAGATTTCTTGGAGATACCTGAAATAAACTGAATGTAACTGAGTAACCTTACATAAGGCACTGAAAGCATGAGTCATCTACCAGGGAGAGTCTGCATACTAAATATGTTGCAAACAGCTTACTTGGGAAGGAAAAGTGATCTAACTTTTCTGTTTTCCCAACTCTGCCTCCACTTTTCAAGTTCTACTTCATTATTTCTATGTTTCATTCCGTGATGAAATACAGTGGAGAGCAAAGTGTTCAGAGCCAAACTACCTGGGTTTGAGCCCCATTCCTGGCCTTTTTTCAGCTCTATAACTCAGTTTCCCCATCTGTGAAAGAGGGATGATGATAAAACTATCACAGAATGTCCTGAGGACTGAAGAAGTTTACGAGTGTGCAGTACATAGAACAATCCCCAGCACTTTTTACAACTGTTCACTAGCATACTGTCACCGATATTCAACTCCAAGTGTCCAACACACAGTGAGGCCAACTGATACCAAAACCTCGGAGTTCAGAGCAAAGAAAGGTTTACTGCAGGCCCTTGCAGGGAGATGGGCAGCTCAACCTTAAAATATCCAAACTCCCAGAAAGTTCTCAGCAAAAGCCCTTTTCTAGGAAAGGTGAAGGAGGGGCGTGGTTGTTGCTGCTGCTGCTAAGTCGCTTCAGTCGTGTCCGACTCTGTGCGACGCCATAGATGGCAGCCCATCAGGCTCCCCCGTCCCTGGGACTCTCCAGGCAAGAACACTGGAGTGGGCTGCCATTTCCTCCAATGCGTGAAAGTGAAGTCGCTCAGTCGCGTCCATGCATTGTTATTGCAATGCAGGAGATCCCAGTTCAATTCTTGGGTTGGGAAGATGCCCTGGAAAAGGATATGGCAACCCACTTCAGTATTCTTCATTCCTGGAGGATCCCCAGGGACAGAGGAGCCTGGTACGCTACAGTCCATGGGGTCACAAAGAGTTGGACACGACTGAGCACCTAAGCACAGCACAGCACGTCAGATCACAAGTAAAAGAAGCAACCTGGGAAACACACCCTAAACCAGTGGTCTAAATCACACAGAATAATGTCTGAGAAAACTTTTGATTTCTAAAACTTTTCATTGCTTCCCTTCTAATGATCTTGTTCTCCATTAGATTCCATGCTCCATACCTAGGGTCACCCCTAGGCCTTACTAAGTATAATTCCTCCAGAACCTCAGTTTCAAGCATCCCACTTACAGCCCTGCTAGTACTCTGTGACTTGTGTGACCCTTGAAGTCTACAATCCCTGATCCTGCCTCCATCCACTGTCTCTCAAGCCCATCCCCACTCCTCCAAAATCCTCTCTCTGCTCATCACCCAGCTTCAGCCTATAAGCCATGATCACACTCCTCCCTGGTATATACCCTCACTTCCCTGTTCTACCTTCCCTCTCCCTGCCTGACAAGATCATCCCTGGGAACAGCCCAAATGTACCTGGAACACCGCGTGGGACCAGACGGAATCACTGAACTTGTCCCTGTTTAATCTCACATCATCCTAAGCTATTTCACTTTTCCTCTCTCTTTATACCTCCAGCATCTTCCCAGATCTTACTCTCAATGGAAGACCAGGCCATCTATTTCATTAAGAAAACAGAAGCAATAGGAAAAACCACACAAGCTCCCAACACACTCACTCACCTAGCCGGATCTGTGTCCCTACTCCCTTGCCTTCTCCCCAGTTTATATAAATGACTTGTACTCACTCCTGGCTATGGCAAATCAACCCTCAGCTAGAAACACACAGCCCTGTCCCCTCCTTTGTCCTATTCAATGACATTACTCCTCTATCTCCTGCATCATCAAGTGTTCCCTATCGACTAGACCCTTCACATTAGCATATGTATGCGCTTTGATTCCTTCTGTCTTAAAATTCTCTTGATCCTGCTTCCCAATCCAGTTACCATCCCATTCTTCTCCTTTCCTTTAGAGACAAATTTTATAAGAATTGTCCACACTCACTACTCATTCCACTGCTCTTGTACCAATGTAAATAGTTCAAAAAGTGACCCCACGTCAAGATCATGAAGAAGCTCCACAGTGATAAATCCAATTCTCAATCACCATCTTTTACTTCACAGCATGGCAAAGTGGTCAGGAGTCTAGACTCTGGAGCCAGCCCACCTGAGTTCAAATCTTGGCTCCCCCACTTACATCGTGGGTGATTCTGGGTAAATCAGTTGATCTCTCATCCTTAAAATGATTCCCATTGTGGTGGTGGTGGTTTAGTTGCTCAGTCGAGTGCAACTCTTTGTGACCCTGTGGACTGTAGTCTGGTCTGCCAGGCTCCTCCATCCATGGGATTTCCCTGGCAAGAATACTGGAGTGGATTGCCATTTCCTTCTCCAGGGGAACTTCCCGAATCAGGGATTGAACCCGGCTCTCCTGCATTGCAGGCAGTCTCCTGCATTGCAGGTGGATTCTTTATTGATTGAGCCACCAGGGAAGCCCTCCTTCAAATGAAGGTGATAATAATATCTCACAGAAATCGTTGTTAGGATGAAATTAGCTATTGCATGTAAAGAGTATAGGAAAACTGGCTCAAACTATGTGACTAACATCAGCGACATCTTCTTTGCAGGATTTTCTTCAGTAGGTTTTCAGCACACCACTATCTCTTGCTTTTCCTCCAGCTGTCTGTTGGGTCCTCTTCATCTCCAGGATTCCACCGTTCATCCTCTCATTTCTTTCCTCAGTGCTCTCCAACAAGCCTAACGCCCTAATGCACATCTTCAGCCCAGGCTGCTCCTCTAAGCTCCAGATTCATTAATATCATCTATGTTTTCATTCTGGCTTTCCAGGTGGTACTAGTGATAAAGAATCCGACTGCCAATGCAGGAGACACAAGAGATGCAGCCTTTATCCCTGGGAAAGGAAGATCCCCTGGAGGAGAAAATGACAACCCACCCCAGTATTCTTGCTGGGATAATCTCATGGACAGAGGAGCCAGATGAGCTACAGTCCATGGGGTCACAAAGTGTCAGATATGACTGAGCAACTGAGTACACGTGCATGCGCATGTTTTCATTCAGTCATATTTTTAAGCATGTTATTTTAGGCCAGGCTAGTCACAGAACTATGGTGCTAGAGAAGATTCTTGTGAGTCCCTTGGACCTCAATGAGATCAAACCAGTCAATCCTAAAGGAAATCAACCCTGAATATTTGTTGGAAGGACTGATGCTGAAGCTGCAATACTTTGGCCACCTGATGCAAAGAACCAACTCATTGGAAAATACCCTGATGCTGGGAAAGATTGAGGGCGGGAGGAGAAGGGGGCAACAGAGGATGAGATAGCTGGGTGGCATCACTGACTCAATGGATATGAGTCTGAGCAAACTCAGGGAGATAGTGAAAGACAGGGAAGTCTGGAGTGCTGCAGTCCATGGGGTCACAAAGAGTTGGACACAACTGAGCAAATGAACAACAAGGCATTAAAGCCTTGTTAATAAAGAAATAAACAGGAGAAAATAAAACGAAAAAAAAAAAAAAGAATCCTGCTTCATGGGGCTATTGGATAAATGAAGGACACAGTAAGCAAAATGAATGAAACACATTATGGATTAAAAATGGAGAATGCTTATAATCATTCCACTTCACAGAAGGTGCAGCACACTTCTCTTTGCAACCTCCTGTCTGTGCTATTGGTGTCACGAATTTTACTTCTATATATGCTACAAACCCCACAATACACTGTTGTTGTTTTTCTTCAGACAACCAATTACTGATCAAGGAGAGCAAAAATTAGAGGGAAATGTCTGTTTTTATTTACCCACATTGTTACTATTTCCAGCACTCTTTATTTCTGTGTAAATCGAAATGCCCATCTGTTATTATTTTCTATCTGCCTGATGAGCTTCGTTTAAACTTACACTCATTGTCTGCTGGTCATGAGTTTTATCAGCTTTTGTCTGAAAATGTCTTAATTTTATCTTCATTTCTGAAAGACATCTCATCTAGGTAAAGCATCTGGGTTGGCAGGGTTTTTTGTGTGTTTTTTTTCTTCTTTCAATACTTTAAAGTTATGATTCCGCTGTCTTCTGGCCTGGATAGTGTATGAGAAGGCAGATGTTGTTATTACCTTGATTCCTGTGTTGCAATAGTCCTATTTTTTCTGTTCACTCTCAAGTCTTTCTCTTTACCTTTGGTTCTGAACAGTGTGACTACTACATGCCTAGGTGTCTTTTCCTACATACTTACTTTGCTTGAGGCTCTCTAAACTCCTTGGATTTGTGGTTTGTTGTCTTTCATTAACTTTGGAAACGTCTTACCCATTATTTTTAAGCTTCTTTTTTTTTTGCATCTTCCTCTCTCTTCCCTCTATGAGTTCACCTGTATGTGTTTAATATGTGTCTTACATATCTCAGATATGCTGTTCTCTTTGCTTTTTCCGTACTTTTCATTCTTTGTGCTCTGGTTTGACTTTCATCAGACCTATCTTCAAGTTTACTGATCCTCTTGATTCCTCTCAAGTGTCCAGTCTGCCAATATGCCCATCTGCATTAGTTATCTATTGATGTGTATTAAATCAACCCAAAACTAAATGACTTAATGCACAGTCTCTGTAGATCAGGAATCTTAAAAAACCATAGCTGGTGGTTCTGGCTCAAGATCTCTCATGAGGTTGCTATCAATGTCATGAAACCATATTGTGGCTTCTGCCTTGCTCTCTGATTGGTTCCATGTTCTAGGGGAAGCCATCCCACCTCGTGATGAAAACCTATTCAAGCAATCTGTACAGGGGCCCATGTAAAGAGGAATTATAGTCTTCTAGTTCCACTAGAACAACTAGTTCTGTGTGAGTTCAACACACTAGTTCAACAACTAGTCCTGTGTGAGTGAGTCAACTTAGAAGCAGATCCTCCAGTGCCAACCAGTCTTTCAAATGATTACAGCCCCTTGCATGCACTGATACAAACAAACAAACAAAATTCATACTTAAAGCAGGCACTTGTCTGTTTTTAACCATTCTGCTATTACATCTGTCATTTAAAGAACATTCCGAGGGCATTAACTAATTATCTTTAATAGGAGGGCCTATCTTTAATAGTCTGTCATAACTTTGAGCCTATTTCTTGTTCTCCGAGATCTACTTTTCTAACAGACAAGACAGCCACTCCTTCTGGTGCTCAAAGCTTATTCCCTGGGTAACTCTTGATAAGGACAACACTATTCCTTGTATTTCATTAGCTAAGAACCTCATAAAGCCAACACTGCTACAGCACACCTAAATATCCTATTTTTGGTTTTTAAGGGCCACATGAAAAAAACTTTGCACTTACTGAAGAATTACTGCCAAGGACATTGTTTACATTACTCACTGTCCTTATATGAAGTCCCATGAGAAATTCCTCTAAGAATTTAACGCCAAGAAAAACAAAGTGTCTCTAAAATAGATCTGTGCTTATGGTTAGATATTTGCTTCCTTTGCTTGATTGTGATTCATTATTTAAATTTTATTAATGTTAACTTATGCAAGTCTCTGATAGCTACTCCAAATTCTTTGGGAGAAATATTAGAAACATCAATTATTAGATACACAAGACATACCACAACTAGGGTGAATAACTGTCCTGGTTTGCCCAGGACTGGGTATGTTAGACATGAGACATTCAGTGCTAAAACATGGACAGTCTATTCGGACTTCTCAGACTCTGCACTTCCAGTGCAGGAGGCATGGGTTCGATCCCTGGTCAGAGAAATAAGACCCTGCATGCCACGTGGTACAGCCATAAATAAATAAATAAATGAAACCTGGAAGGTCTCAGGCAGACCTGGAGGAGCTGGTCAACCATAGCACAAGGGAAAAATGCAACAACTTCCAGAAGGGATCTTAAAATTCATTCAATCAGATTCTCTCCTATAGCATTCAGGCATGCAGTCCTGCCAACACCTTGATTTCAGTGAGACCCATTTCAAACTATGGAATTACAAACCTGTAAGATAACAAATTTGTTTTAAGTCACTCAATCTGCGGTCATTCCTTACAGCTACAATAGAAACCTAAGGGTGTGAACTCCCCATCTCAGAAGGTAATCAAGCAGAAGTTGACTGGGCTACTGTGAACATACCACAGAATTGGGCCCTAAACTGGAAGAGAAGTTATAACAGGTGACCTCTACAACTCCTTCCAACCCTAAGACTCTGTAAGTAAATATTTCCTACGAATTTCCAGACATAAGGTGGCTGAGAGTTTTAGGGCAACTCATTACAAATGGCCATAAACCAGTGACCATCTATGAGTCAACACTCACTGTAACTGCTCTCCATCTGTAGAATCCTTGCTCTCTAGAAGTATTTCACTTGACATCATTATAATGACACAATATGAGATGATTATATAAAAGTTCCTCCTTGGAAGAATGATTATAGCATTAAAATATGGTTTGCAGCTCTGGTAGGCCAGGGCTTTAAAAACAGTGATAAAAATCAATAGAGAGGGTCTTCATCAGTATTTATAAATAACAACAATAGAATCAAATACAGAAAAAAAAATGAAAAGTTTTTCACAAGGGTTTGTGTCAGTTCTCTGTAAAGCGTGTGTGTGCGTGTGTGTGTGTGTGTGTGTGTGCACTGAATCACCATGAAAAATGTTGCTCTCACTTTGGGTCACAGCCCCAAAAGTTTGAAAGTACTGTACTAGAGTGGATCAAAGACACGGTTTAGTAAAAAATATTCAGTTCAGTTCAGTCGCTCAGTCGTGTCCATACACACACACAAATTACACTACTATATACAACTGTTACAACACTGACACTTGTTCATTAAGTAACTTCCAGGAAGATACAAAAGTCTTTTCATTGCAGACTCTCTAGAAAACTTAGTTTAGCCTTTACATACATAAGCTTTTCACTTTAAAAAACATTTAAAGAGAAAACCTGTTAACTTTCAATAGAAACTATTTGATAAAGTGATGGCACATTCACAAATAGCTCAAACTTGGCTGCAATTACAAAAATGGCTACTTCTGCAATCCCTATCAAGTATCAGGCAGCAGGCCTAAAAGTTAGCTAACTGCTCCTCCTATCATTTAATGAGGATCATAGAATTTGCTGAATAAGCCTTTGCTCACCCTACATATGCCATCATTTTTGTGCTTGTTCCCTTTTAGCTTTCATCTTTTGAAAAGGAAAGGTCATAATCCTGTTAAGTCCTTCCTTATTTAGAAACTCAACAATCGTTGCGAATCAGCAGAAAGTTGATGTGAAAGGACTTCACTGCTAAAATGACTCTCTTCTCTCAATTTCTTCCCTCCTGACTGGGATCATCACCATCAACATCAACATCCCTGACCTTCAACTGCAACCCCATTTTTCTGGCAGCTAACATGAATGACGGAGAAGGCCATGGCAACCCACTCCAATACTCTTGCCTGGAAAATCCCATGGGCGGAGGAGCCTGGTAGGCTGCAGTCCACGGGGTCACTAAGAGTCGGACACAACTGAGTGACTTCACCTTCACTTTTCACTTTCATGCATTGGAGAAGGAAATGGCAACCCACTCCAGTGTTCTTGCCTGGAGAATCCCAGGGACGGCAGGGCCTGGTGGGCTGCCGTCTATGGGGTCGCACAGAGTCAGACACGACTGAGGCACCTTAGCAGCAGCAGCAGCATGAATGAATCCTAAATTTTTCATTAAAATGATCAGCTTATCAATAACTCATTCAAGGCACTGATGAGAATGTTGACCCCCAAAGGGACTAAGGCAGGCTTCCTCCTGGAGGGTCACCAACCCGCCAACTACTGCTTTCAGGGAACAGCCAATGACAAACTTCTTTTGTCTTCACATTAACGAGCCACCATCCAGCATACTTTCTGTGGTTGTCATTGTTTAGTCACTCAGTCTTGTCCAACTCTTTGTGAGCCTATGTGCTGTAGCCCACCAGGCTCCTCTATCCATGGGATTTCCCACACAAGAATACTGGAGTGAGTTGCCATTTCCTTCTCCAGGGGATCTTCCCCAACCAGGGATCAAACCCAGGTCATCTGCATCTTGGCAGGTGGATTCTTTACCCCTGAGCCACCTGGAAGCCCATCCTTTCTCCAACACCTCACTCCTTTTTTCGAAAAGGGTACCAAAAGGCCTTATCAAGTATAACATGTCCAAATCCATACATCCCATTGCTACAGCATTCAGCAAATGTTTCCCAAGGTAATGATGCTACTTACAAACCCAACAGGCTCACCCACCAAGCTTGTTGGAGTGAACCCACGATGGGCTTTTGGTGACTGATGCTTCCCCTTCTCATAGAACATACATTTATGTTAACACTGATTAACAGTCCAGAATTCATCTGAGACTAAAACTAAAGTTTAAAATCTAAAGCTTGTGGGACTGTTCTCTGTCCTCTGCCACCTCTTTCTATAGCTCCTCAATGACTAAGGACAGTGATTCAACAATCACAACACAGACTGGAAAAATTCTAGGAATTCATTTGTTCAGGTCAGGAAACCCACTCATTTGGAGTTCACTTTCACCTTGTTTGTCCTGGGCTTCAAATCTCTTATAAGTAAGCTTTTCCAGCCTTCTCTTTGACCAAGAAAACAAAGGCAGCAGAGGAGTTACATGTTTTCTCTACCTTCAGGGACTCAAACTAAATGAGATAATTTTTTAAATTTTTACTTCATATTGGGGTATAGTTGATTTACCTTATATGCAGAGTACATTATGAAACATGCTGGGCTGGAGGAAGCACAAGCTGGAATCAAGATTGCCGGGAGAAATATCAATAACCTCAGATATGCAGATGACACCAATCACCCTTATGGCAGAAAGTAAAGAGGAACTAAAAAGCCTCTTGATGAAAGTGAAAGAGGAGAGTGAAAAAGTTGGCTTAAAGCTCAACATTCAGAAAACGAAGATCATGGCATCTGGTCCCATCACTTCATGACAAATAGATGGGGAAACAGTGGAAACAGTGGCCGACTTTATTTTTCGGGTTCCAAAATCACTACAGATGGTGACTGCAGCCATGAAATTAAAAGACGCTTACACCTTGGAAGGAAAGTTATGACCAACCTAGACAGCAAGTTGAAAAGCAGAGACAGTACTTTGTCAACAAAGGTCCATCTAGTAAAGGCTATGGTTTTTCCAGTAGTCATGTACGGATGTGAGAGTTGGACTATAAAGAAAGCTGAGTGCCAAAGAATTGATGCTTTTGAACTGTGGTGTTGGAGAAGACTCTTGAGAGTCCCTTGGACTGCAAGGAGATCCAATCAGACCATCCTAAAGGAGATCAGTCCTGGGTGTTCACTGGAGGGACCGATGTTGAAGCTGAAACTCCAGTACTTTGGCCACCTGATGCGAAGAGTTGACTCATTTGAAAAGACCCGGATGCTGGGAAAGATTGAAGGCAGGAGAAGAAGGGGACGACAGAGGATGAGATGGTTGGATGGCATCACTGACTCAATGGACATGAGTTTGAGTAAACTCTGGGAGTTGGTGATAGACAGGAAGGCCTGGCGTGCTGGGGTTCACAGGCAAAAAGTCGGACACGACTGAGAGACTGAATTGAACTGACAGTTGATTTACAATGTTGTATTAGTTTCAGGTGTGCAGCAAAGTAATTTAGTTATACATTTATCTGTTCTTTTTCAAATTATTTTCCCATTTAGGTTATTACAGAATATTGAGCAGACTTCCCTGTGTGCTACACAACAGGTCCTGGTTGGCTATTTATTCTACACATAGCAGTGTGTACATGTCAATCCCAATTTCCCCCCTGTAACCATAAGCCTGTTCTCTATGTCTGTGAGTCTGTTTCTCTTCTGTAGATAAGTTCAACTGTATCATTATTTTTGAGTCCACATGTATGCGATATACAGTATTTGTCTTTCTCTGACTTACTTCACTTAGTGTGGTCATCTCCAGGTCCACCCATGTTATTGCAAATGGCATTATTTCTGAATGAGGGAATTTCTGTAAAACGCCAGCCATAGTACTTGGCTCTAAGCTAATACTCAAGAACATTTACTTTCTTCCTGTTTCACCAGGAGCTGAATAATTGCTCTTCATTTTTCTCCTTGACCTAAATACAAACCCCAAAAGATGGTTCTTGTGGCTTTGTCTGCATTTTGCAAACTTCAGCAGCCTCACCTCTCTGAGTTATTCATTCTTTCTGTTGCTACATTGCAACAGTACCATGCTTTCTTCACAGCACCTGTAGGTGTTACAGTCTTCTTACTAACTATGCATACACACACACAAACAGAGCAGTTTAAGTCTGTAGTGTGGGTTCCAACAGGAGAAGGAGGCGCCTCCTTTTTCTTTGCCCTTCTGTCTAGGAAGGTCACTGGCTTGGCTGCAGCCCACAGCATCAGGAGGGGTGTGCCTGGCATGAGGGCAGAGAGAGCAGCACACAGAGCCAGGTCACCTGGCAATCAGTGGGCTCACAGATGCACCACACAGACCGTTCTCACAGCCACTCAGAACTCCATTCTGGAAAGCCTCATCCCTCATCAGCCGTTATATATTTCAGAAAACCAATCATGGAAAACAACAACAATGGCAACAACAGGAATAATACAAATCTGTATAAAGCACACGGAGCTTCATAGCAAAGCTCAGGGGGTAAGTTCTGCCACTGTTTACCTTTTACCAATGAGTCAACTGGAGAAGGCAATGGCACCCCACTCCAGTACTCTTGCCTGGAAAATCCCATGGGCGGAGGAGCCTGGTAGGCTGCAGTCCATGGGGTCGAGAAGAGTCGGACACGACTGAGCAACTTCACTTTCACTTTTCACTTTCATGCACTGGAGAAGGAAATGGCAACCCACTCCAGTGTTCTTGCCTGGAGAATCCCAGGGACAGAGGAGCCTAGTGGGCTGCCGTCTATGGGGTCGCACAGAGTCAGACACGACTGCCGTGACTTAGCATAGCAATGAGTCAACTGGGGCTTAAAGAGCTTCAGAGACTTACTTAAGGTCATGGAGTCACTCAGTGGAGGAGCTGGACCCAAACCAAGCTCAGACCCACCTCAATGCTGTACTTTTACCATTCATGAGCACTGACAAGATTCCATGTGTTAAACTCCTTACAAGCACTGCCTCTTGTCAGACTCATAAGGACTTTGCATTTTAAAGATGAATCAGCTACTATTTTCGACAGACATTTAAGTGGAACTAAATATCCAGTGTTTTTGGAATTCAAAGTGCAATTCCTGACCTTCGTAATTCCTTGGGTACTTAATGATGGGGTGTTTAAATAATATAAGAACAGGGCTTCTACATGTCAGACAATGGAATACAGGCCATGAAGAAATGACCTCATTAATCCTCCCAATGTCCCTATGATGAAAAAACTTTTATTAAACCATTCTATAGATGAGGAAACTAAAGGTCAGAAAGGCCGATAAATTTGTTGAAGGATACAAAGCAAGGGATTCCTTAGTGGCTCAGACGGTAAAGAATCTATCCACAATATGGGAGACCTGGGTTTGATCCCTAGGTTGGGAAGATCTCCTAGAGAGGGAATAGCTACCCACTCCAGTATTCTTGCCGGGAGAATCCGATGGACAGAGGAGCCTGGTGAGCTACAGTCCACGGGGTTGCAAAGAGTCAGACATGACTAAGCAACTCACACACACATAAAGCAAAGTGGGATGACAGGACTCAGAGACCATAAATATAAACATTACCCTGGCATGCCCTCTGCTTTTAAGAACAAGTACATGGATGTTTGGCCTAATGCATCTGCCTGTATTCTTGGGGAAAAGGTGATGCTCTGTCCTTTATTACAACATGTTAGGATAAATAAGTAACATCACTCACTAACCTATAGAAGGTCAGATCAGATCAGATCAGTCGCTCAGTTGTGTCCGACTCTTTGCGACCCCATGAATCGCAGCACACCAGGCCTCCCTGTCCATCACCAACTCCCGGAGTTCACTGAGATTCACGTCCATCAAGTCAGCGATGCCATCCAGCCATCTCATCCTCTGTCGTCCCCTTCTCCTCTTGCCCCCAATCCCTCCCAGCATCAGAGTCTTTTCCAATGAGTCAACTCTTCGCATGAGGTGGCCTAAGTACTGGAGTTTCAGCTTTAGCATCATTCCTTCCAAAGAAATCCCAGGGCTGATCTTCTTTAGAATGGACTGGTTGGATCTCCTTGCAGTCCAAGGGACTCTCAAGAGTCTCCTCCAACACCACAGTTCAAAAGCATCAATTCTTCAGCACTCAGCTTTCTTCACAGTCCAACTCTCACATCCATACATGACCACAGGAAAAACCATAGCCTTGACTAGACGAACCTTTGTTGGCAAAGTAATGTCTCTGCTTTTGAATATGCTATCTAGGTTGGTCATAACTTTCCTTCCAAGGAGTAAGCGTCTTTTAATTTCATGACTGCAGTCACCATCTGTAGTGATTTTGGAGCCCAGAAAAATAAAGTCTGACACTGTTTCCACTGTTTCCCCATCTATTTCCCATGAAGTGATGGGACCAGATGCCATGATCTTCGTTTTCTGAATGTTGAGCTTTAAGCCAACTTTTTCACTCTCCACTTTCACTTTCATCAAGAGGCTTTTGAGTTCCTCTTCAATTTCTGCCATAAGGGTGGTGTCATCTGCATATCTGAGGTTATTGATATTTCTCCCGGCAATCTTGATTCCAGCTTGTGTTTCTTCCAGTCCAGCGTTTCTCATGATGTACTCTGCATAGAAGTTAAATAAACAGGGTGACAATATACAGCCTTGACAAACTCCTTTTCCTATTTGGAACCAGTCTGTTGTTCCATGTCCAGTTCTAACTGTTGCTTCCTGACCTGCATATAAATTTCTCAAGAGGCAGATCAGGTGGTCTGGTATTCCCATCTCTTTCAGAATTTTCCACAGTTTATTGTGATCCACACAGTCAAAGGCTTTGGCATACTCAATAAAGCAGAAATAGATATTTTTCTGGAACTCTCTTGCTTTTTCCATGATCCAGTGGATGTTGGCAATTTGATCTCTGGTTCCTCTGCCTTTTCTAAAACCAGCTTGAACATCTGGAAGTTCACGGTTCACATATTGCTGAAGCCTGGCTTGGAGAATTTTGAGCATTACTTTACTAGCGTGTGAGATGAGTGCAATTGTGTGGTCGTTTGAGCATTCTTTGGCATTGTCTTTCTTTGGGATTGGAATGAAAACTGACCTTTTCCAGTCCTGTGGCCACTGCTGAGTTTTCCAAATTTGCTGGCATATGGAGTGCAGCACTTTCACAGCATCATCTTTCAGGATTTGGAATAGCTCAACTGGAATTCCATCACCTCCACTAGCTTTGTTCGTAGGGATGCTTTCTAAGGCCCACTTGACTTCACATTCCAGGATGTCTGGCTCTAGGTCAGTGATCACACCATCGTGATTATCTGGGTCGTGAAGATCTTTTTTGTACAGTTCTTCTGTGTATTCTTGCCATCTCTTCTTAATATCTTCTGCTTCTGTTAGGTCCATACCATTTCTGTCCTTTATCGAGCTCATCTTTGCATGAAATGTTCCTTTGGTATCTCTGATTTTCTTGAAGAGATACCTAGTCTTTCCCATTCTGTTGTTTTCCTCTATTTCTTTGCATTGATCGCTGAAGAAGCCTTTCTTATCTCTTCTTGCTATTCTTTGGAACTCTGCATTCAGATGCTTATATCTTTCCTTTTCTCCTTTGCTTTTCGTTCTCTTCTTTTCACAGCTATTTGTAAGGCCTCCCCAGACAGCCATTTTGCTTTTTTGCATTTCTTTTCTATGGGAATGGTCTAGAAGGTCAACTAAGTTCCAAATATGAGCAAAAGTGATCACAGGTGAGATCCAGTGAGGAGATGTGGTTCTAGGAAACAGACCTTAGGGATCCAGTGACGTGGTGGTGGAAGGCAGGGCTTCATTTCAGGAACATTCCTTCTCTCACCCTGACTTCAACCCATGAAACACGCACAGAACAGCACCAGGCTCACAGGGACCAATCCAGCATTCCCCTCCATTCATCGGCTGTGTGTGGGTCTCCCAAACTGACCATCCTGATAAAGAGGGACTCACTGGACCCTGGATGTCCCTCTCTGGACACAAGGAGTCCGGCCTGTCACAACTAGCCCACTCAGGGGCATCAGGATGAGACTCAAGACGACAGTACAGGCACACACGCGTTTTAACAAGCACCCACCATCTTGGTTTGCCAGGGCAGCCAGAACAAAGAACTACAGCTGGCTGGCTCACACAACAGCAATTATTTAAGTTCTGAAGGCTGGAAGAGGTCACAGTTGGCTTCTTCTGAGGCCTCTCTCCTTGGCTTATCCATGGCCTCCGTCACCCTGTGTCTTCACAGAGTCTTCCCTCCATCTGTATCTTAATCTCCTCTTACATGGACACCAACTCTAATAATCTCATTTTAGCATAATTACCTCTTTAGACACTTTGTCTCCTAACACACAATTTTGAGGTTAGCATTTCAACATACGAATTTGAGGAGACAATTCAGCCTGTAACACTCACACTGGAAACAAACTTCTTTACCACTAGTCGGAACAATTTAGTGCTAAATTCATTTTCACACTTTTTACATGTGAATTAGGTTCAAAAATAGTAATGAACTTAGGCTCCTTTAAATATTTAACCATAACTAATTGAATAATGCTAATAACAAGTAGAGAGTAAAATAATGCCATTTGCAGCTACATGAATGGACCTAGAGATTATCATACTAAGTAAAGGAAGTCAGACAAGAAAGACAAATACCATGTGGTATCATTTACAGGACTTCCCTGCAGTTCAGACAGTAAGAATCTGCCTGCAATGCAAGAGACCTGGGTTCAATCCCTGGGTCGGGAAAATCCTCTGGAGGAGGGAATGACAATCCACTCCAGTATTCTTGCTTGGAGAATCCCATGGATGGAGGAGCCTGATGGGCTACAGTCCATGGGGTCGCAAAGAGTCGGACACAACTGGGCGACTAACACTACATGTGGAATCTTAAAAAATGATACAAATGAACTTATTCATAAAACATAAACAGACTTACAGACATAGAAGACAAAATTATGATTACCAAAGGGGAAAGGGGGTGGAGGAGGGATAAGTTAGGAGTTTGGGATTAGAAGACACAAACTGCTATATATAAAACAGATAAACAAGGCCCCATTGTGTAGCACAGGGAACTATTTATATTCAGCATCTTGTGATAACCTCTAATGACAAAGAACAAGCATATACACACATATATATAACTGAATCACTCTGCTCTACACCAGAGACAGAACACTGCAAATCAACTATACTTCAATTTAAAAAAATCAAAGAATCCCTTTTAAAGAAATGCCTGGCTGACCATGTGTAAGTTGGGCAAATAGCTCAGAGAGGAAGATGCAAGCTGTGTGTGTATTTGGAGCAAGAAAGACCCCAAATGGGCATTATGCCCAGGGCTACCAGTTCTGACTGAGCTAAGGGCACTTGCTGAGTTTTCATTTCACTTCAATAAAAGTGTTAACTAGCATATCAGGACTTCCCTAGTGGCTCAGTGGTAAAGAATTCACCTGCCAAGGCAGGAGACTCAGAAGATGTGGATTTGATCCCTGGTTCAGAAAGATCCCCTGGAGAAGGAAATGGCCACCCACTTCAGTATTCTTGCCTGGAGAATTCCACAGACAGAGGAGCCTGGTGGGCTACAGTCCATGGGGTCAGAAAGAGTTAGACACAACTGAGTGACTAACACACACACACACCCACACACACAACTAGCATATCAATATTATAGCTTTAAGAAGTATTCACTCTTACATCATCTTAAAAATAATGCCCTCAGAGATGTTGAAACTGACTGATGGAAATTCACCTCTTTATCACACAACAGGTATTTGTTGGTCTACTGAGTTCAACCGTCCAACTCTCTATTCCTCTGCCTGCAAAATTCTGGTTCCTCTCTCTTTTGTCACAAGTGTGCTACACAGCTTCTCTACCCTAGTCTGTGGCAGCTTAAGTCACTCCACAAACATTTATGAAGGGCCCTCTCTAGACCAGGAACTGTGCAAGGTGCTGGGTGACGCATTCATTCGCCCTACAGTCAAGAGGAAGGGAAAAGGCCCCTTTCCAAGCTTATAAAAGCTGAACCCCAGAACTGATCAGTACCTAAAGATCGAGGATTTCTTCTTGATTCCTGCAGAGTACTATGTCTTGGACACAGAAAAGGGGTAGCACATTCTGCTGGGATGTGCGAATACATCCCCTGGTAAGATTCTGTGAAGCTTATTTAATAAATATTTATATAATGCTACGGCTTTGTGAGGTTGGGCACTTAGGGATAAGAAAGCAAACCACCAAGACACGGGATTAAGAAGAAACCTGCTAAAAATAAGAATGACAACAAATTACACAATGAACCGTAAACAAAATAGGAGACAGAAACTCGGTTGTAATTTTTAAAGTCAGCTGCGTGTCATGAAAGAATCATGGCCCCCAGTCCCGAGAGGCTTACAGCCGCCTCCTCGAGAGATAAAGGCACCTGGATCCCCAGCAACGTGAAACTAATTGTGATGTTATGGAGGTTGGAAAGGTGAGCCCTGCATCAAAGGAAGAAAACAGTAACTCATTTAATCCTCTAAGTTTGCCGGAAGGGGTAAGCCATGAGCCAATTTTGTTGTTGTTGTTGTAGCTTAGACCGAAAAGGAGAGTTGGGGTTCTCCCTGGCTAAGGCATAGGCTAGGCAAACACAATTTTAATGGAAATGGTCAATAAACTTTAAAAAGGAATCACTCAAGTGAAAAAAGAAGGGAACAGTTGGAAAGAATTGACTCACAGGAGCCCAACTCCCCTCCATCCATGTATCACCTCCTGATCGTCCACTGGGGGTCACCCCACTTCCAAGAGTATCATCAACTGCGTGTCCAGTGCGACAAGGGGGTGCCACAAAGGTTCCTGACACGGTGCCCACTTTCGTGGAGCTCGCTGTGGACTAAATTACATTTCATCATCTTGTATTTACAGGCTCTCAGACAGCTCTCCCAGGAGCCAATGCCAGAGTTCTGACAGGGCAGAATCAGGCTGCAGGCAGGCAGGCAGGTTTATCTGGCCTCAAAATCACAAGTTTTCTGTTACCCTGAATGGTCCCCAACAAGAAGGCAAAAATGACCAAAACACTGATAGCATCCCAAGGGCGGCAGTCTCCTCCATGTGACACTTCTGGCTTCTGTCTCCATTTCCTGCCCTGAGCACCCTCCACACCCAGGACCTCAAACCTCCACGTTCCCTCAAAATCTACCTCTTGGGCTACATTCTCAAAGCAAGAGCCACTGCCTAGGACACCCAATTCTCTGTCACACACGGATGGCTCTGTGGGAAGTTGGCAGAGGAGAGGATAGAACTATCATTTCCTCTGAGAAGCAAAGAGATTGATCTCTCCTCCATCCTCTGCGACTCTCTAGAGAAAGAAAAGAAAGCAAAATACAACCATTGGCATGGGCCACCCTATAACTAATTCAACAAGGACAGTGCTGCAAACATCCTGCTAACCAGACTTCTTTCCCTCTCTCAGCAGCCTGACCAGTGTCAGAAATCTCACCAAGCAGACATGCATTTATTCCGTCTCACGTCCAGCCTCCAAGAAACTTCCAGGACACAAGTGCTCCTGAAAAGGACTGCACAGCAAAGGGACAAATGTTGGGCTCTGCATCCAACGCCTGAGACCCATCATCACATTGACCTTGATATAAAGTCATTTAATCCAGAGTCTACTCAAGGCTATGGTTTTTCCTGTGGTCATGTATGGATGTGAGAGTTGGACTGTGAAGAAGGCTGAGAGTTGGACTGTGAAGAAGGCTGAGCGCCGAAGAATTGATGCTTTTGAACTGTGGTGTTGGAGAAGACTCTTGAGAGTCCCTTGGACTGCAAGGAGATCCAACCAGTCCATTCTGAAGGAGATCAGTCCTGGGATTTCTTTGGAAGGAATGATGCTAAAGCTGAAACTCCAGTACTTTGGCCACCTCATGCGAAGACTGGACTCATTGGAAAAGAGTCTGATGCTGGGAGGGATTGGGGGCAGGAGGAGAAGGGGACGACAGAGGATGAGATGGCTGGATGGTATCACTGACTCGATGGACGTGAGTCTGGGTGAACTCCAGGAGTTGGTGATGGACAGGGAGGCCTGGCGTGCTGCGATTCATGGGGTCGCAGAGAGTCGGACACGACTGAGCGACTGAACTGAACTGAATCCAGAGTCTCCATGAAGGGAGGCTACACAAGCTAGCTTGGGGGGCGTGAAAAGCAGATAACACATGGAAGGACCCTGCAGCACAGCCAGCAGCTCAGCAGCAAGTAGACAGGTGTTAATGGATGCTGCCTGGCCATTCCAGTTCCAATAAATCAAGCTGAAAGCTGGAGTCCCCAACAGAAGGTTCCAGAGCACTGGCCCCCAGAAAAAGGAATGACGCTGTGAGACACGGAGTAATGGAGGAGCAGAGCGAACCTTGGAAGTTAGGAACTGCTAACCTAAACGAACTGAATCTGCCAACTTTGCCGAGAGCAGCAGTTTTCAATGTGCAGCCAGACCAGCGGCATCAGCATCATCTGGAAACTTGTAGAGACTCTTCAGGCCCAGCCCCAGACCCGCCTGGTCAGAAATCTGGGTTTTCCTAAGCCTTCCAGGGGATTCTGAGGCTGACTTATTTTTGAGAACCATTAGCCAGGAAAGCCAAGTTCACAGAACATGTAGTTGTATGGTTCTGTAGTTCTAGAAGGAAAATTAATACAGGACATAGCACAATCCAACATTTCTACTGTTGAAAAGCACAGCCAGAGGATTAGACTTTCCAAGTGTAGCACAAAGGGGGCAGTCGGCCACGTGTGTCTAGGGACCAAACACTGGAACCTGTTAAAGGAGGCAGTGCTCTCAGAGCCAGGTCACATGCTTAGTAAACACAGTGAAACAGAGCAGGACCCTACAGTCCTTGCCCCTCCACCCCCCACAATGTTCTCAGCCTACCTTTTGTCTGTGGAAAACTTTAGTCAAAGAATAAGTTTAGTCAGAGAAGTGAGAAATGTGGAAACAAAGGAAAACAGTCAAAGGAGACTAAATAATAATAATGTAGTCATTAGGCACAGTCAAGGACCTTTAGTTCTTTCTCTCTCCCTTGGGCTACAGGTAATATTCTGAGCCAGATCCCGTGAGCTGTCTGTAGATACTGAAACCTCCACCAGGAGGAAGAAGTTAACTACATAATGACCAGACTGTACCCAGGACGTGAGCTGCCACAATTCCATGAACTAGCCTCAACGAAATGGGAGCTAACAGACCCTAGAACTGAAGATTAACTATACCTAAAACAACCAAGATGATGCTGGTCAGACCACCGATGACCAGTTTGAAGATGGCAGAAGGTTCCAGAACACAGGCCCCCAGAAAAAAAGTTGTGATGACACAGAGTAACAGAGGAGCAGAGCTTACCTGGGAAGGTAGGAACTGACTGTGCTGTTTGTGCATGTGGCCCCCTCCTTCTGTCTATAAAAGCTCTTGCCCGACTGGCTGCCAGTCAGGAGAAGTCAGCCTTTGAACAGATGTCCACCCTCCCCCCACAGTTGCCAGCATCTGAAATAAAGCAAACTTTCCCTTCCAATCTGTCCTGTTTATTGGCTTTTGAGTGACAAACAGCTGAATCCCACACCTTTCAGTAACAATGGCACAGCAGAGATGACAGTTAAAGCAAAAAGCCCTACAGAGGTCATCCTACCCGGAAAATATCAGCAGTTGGAGCAGCAATCATCTAGCTTTCTGTATTTCTCCCACCTGCCTTAGCACAGATTTTTTAACTTTCGCAAATCAATCAAATGGCACTCCTGCAGCTGAGAGGGCCTGCAGGCAGAGAGGGCGTCACGCGCCTGGCTGCAGGCACTCCCATCCACAAGCCCGCACGGAGGCCATTCCGCATGACCCATGGTCTCGGCTGATTTTAGGGTCTCAAAGCAGATAATCAGTTACTGGTTTTCAATCTTCCAAAACCTACAGTTACCATCACAGACAAAAATCAAGGCACAAAAACAAAATCACCCGTTTCAAGGCAATTTTCTCTTCAAGCAAATTTATGCCTGAATTTAACTGCACATAATTTGCCAGCTTAGAAAAATAGTTTCCAATTTAAAATATATATAAATTAGAAGCGCACAGACATTCCTCTAGACCTTTCTTTGCAACCGGAGAATCTTTGTTGTTGTTTTTAGTAGCTCAGTCATGTCCAACTCTTTTTCAACCCCATAGACTGTAGGCAATGGCACCCCACTCCAGTACTCTTGCCTGGAAAATCCCATGGATGGAGGAGCCTGGTGGGCTGCAGTCCATGGGGTCGCCAAGAGTCGGACACGACTGAGCAACTTCACTTTCACTTTTCACTTTCATGCACTGGAGAAGGAAATGGCAACCCACTCCAGTGTTCTTGCCTGGAGAATCCCAGGGACGGGGAAGCCTGGTGGGCTGCCGTCTATGGGGTCGTACAGAGTCGGACACGACTGAAGTGACTTAGCAGCAGCAGACTGTAGCCCGCCAGGCTCTTCTGTCTATGGGATTTCTACCCATTTCCTACCCCAGGGGATCTTCCTGACCTAGGGATCGAACCCATATCTCCTACACTGGCAGGCAGATTCTTTACCAGTGGGCTACCCCCTGGGAAGCCTCTGAGAATCTATTATTATTCCAAAATAATATAATTAGTTGGGTTTTCCCACTGGTTATTTTGTTGTACAACACACACACAGGCCACACAATCCCAAGAGATTGGTCTGTTCAAGACTCTGGCACGTAAGCCTCAAGGGCAAGAGACCACAGACTAAAATTTTTAGTGATTTCAGAATTAAACCCACTTGCTCAGGCCTGTGTAGAACAGTGGAATCGCCAGTGTGGGCCCCACAGAGATAAACCAGTGAGTAGATCCTTGTTATCACCATCAGGCACACACTCCAGATGCTCTCTGGAGCCAGCACCCTCAAAATGCAGCAGTAAGTCAGAAAGAGAAAAATATCATGTATTAACACATACAGGTAGAAAAACGGTACATATGAACTGATCTGCACAGGAGAAATACAGACATAGATGTAGAGAACAAATGTATGGATACCAAGGTGGAAAGGTGGGGGGATGAACTGGGAGATTGGGACTGGCATATATACACTATTGATACTATGGATAATAGGTAACTAATGAGAAGCTACTGTATAGCACAGGAAACTCTACTCAGTGCTCTGTGATGACCTAAACAGGAAAGAAATCCAATAAAGAATTGATATATGTGTACATATCGCTGATTCACTCTCCTGTTCAGCAGAAACTAACACAACATTGTAAAGTAACTACACTTCAATAAAAATTAAAAAAAAAAAAAAAAGTAGGCTTTCCCAGAAAAAAAAAAAAAGAAAAGAAATTACAGACAACAAAAGATAATACTGCAAAAGTCCTAAGACCTGCTTCACAGATTTTCCTGGCCATGCATATCATCTGAGGTGTTGAAGGGAGACGGCTCACCAGGAGGAGGGCTTCTCCCCCCATACACACCCCTGGTCTCCCCAGGTCCTCCCCTCACCCCGCTACCTCCCGCTTCTGGGGAAGGAAGCAGCTTCTCAAACCGACATACCAGGGAGAGTTCCTGCAGGCAGTGGCGGGCAGGGGGCGGTTTCCCCGGCTCCCTCTGGAAGTGAGCTTCTGCAGGCTCTGCTACTGCTCCAGGGCCTCAGCCATGAGGGAAGGGTCAGCTCAAGGTTCTGAGACAAATCAGCCTCCATCCACGAACGCAACGAGCAAAACTCCTGGGCTGCCTGACTTGACAGCCTCACAGTCCAGCCTCTGGTAGGGAATTAGTGACGTTCTGACCTCTTTTTTGCCCTAGTCATTGTTTCTCTTCTTGGTGTGCTCAGAACCTGGGCAGCTATGAGGACCAGGCTCCCTGGGCCTGGTGGGATACCTGCCCCAGGTGTATCTAATGATGCAGATGGCCGCCCCACCCATGCCCCGAATCGCCAGCTCCATGAGGCCACATCAGAGCCCAGTGCTTCCACAAAGAGCCCAGGAGACCCTTGTTATCTGGACAATTAGGGAAACATTGTCTGAAAGAATGTTCTAGCATTGTGTTCCCTGTGATGCCAAATTGGAGTCTACGGGGGCCAGTTTCTGCAGAGGTTTGCAGCACTTTCTAGAAGTTTTGCTCTAATCACACCCATGGGAGAAAATTACAGAGAAATTACAGAGACCAGGAGCTCAGGACTGGAACATTTCATCTGAAGGTTAAGCAGCCCAGCAAAGGAGTAGAGGCTTTCCAAGGATGACTCCTAAAGAATAAAGGAAGATTAGGGAAAGCACAGGGGCTTCTCCGGGGGTTCAGATGGTCCAGTGGCTAAGACTCCACCCACCCAATGCAGTGGCCTGGGTTTGATCCAGGGAATTAGATCCCGCATGCCCCAGTGAAGATCAAAGATCTCGCGGGCCACACCTAGGACCTGGTGCAGCCAAATAAATAAACACATTTTTTAAAGGTAAAGGAGCAAGTTACCGCCTCTGCTTAATGCCCTGCAACAATTCCCTGATCATTGCCAGCAAGAAGGCAAGTCCTTTCAACAGCCCTCGCAGTTTTGCTGCCTCTGCCCCAGCCCCTCTGACTTCCCCCTGCCGTCCTACCCTGCTGGAACTCTCCAGGCGCATTCTGACTCCAGTCTTCGCACTGGCCGTTCCTTCTACCTGGAGGCTCCTGCACGGATCCCCTCCCCGCTTCAAGACTGCTCAGACGGCATCATCCAAAAAAGACCCACCCCAACGACTGCCTTTAAAACCATCCCTGGTCCCTTGTTCAACCCCTTCATCCTGCTCTACTTCTCATTTTTTCCCCAGAGGACCTTCTAACATACCATGCAATTCACTCCCTAGGTTGATTTTTTATGTCTCCCCCACCACAGGGCTTCCCAGGTGGCTCAGTGGTAAAGCCCTGCCAATGCAGGAGACATGAGTTCGACCCCTGAGTCGGGAAGATCCCCTGGAGAAGGAAATGGCAACCCACTCCAGTATTCTTGCTAGGAAAATCCCATGGACAGAGGAACCTGGTGGGCTACAGCCCATGGGGTCGCAAAGAGTCAGACATGACCTAGCGACTGAGCACGCACGCATGCCCTCACCACAATCTAAGCTCTGTGAAGGCAGAGGACCTGTTCAACACAAACACTAGAAATGTGCCTGGAACACAGTGACCACAGCAGCTGGGCTGGCTCGGCCTCCTGCTCCTCACCCAACTGTGTTTGCCAGAACAGAGAATCTTCAGTTGGGAGGAGGGCTGATGTGCAAGCAGAGGGCAGCCACCATTACTTGAGATGTTATTTCCAAGGTTCCAGAAAGAGCTTCTGCATCAAAATGCCCTCCCACCCCCACCTTAAAAGTCAGCCAGCATGCCTGAATTTGCCAGCATCATCCCCAAACCTCAGGAGAGGGCCTGCAGGGAGGAGAAAGCATGGTGAGACCTTCACATCATTAGCATCTGGGCGTGAAGCAGTATATTCGAATATCCATCACCCAAAAGGGCTTCCCTGGTAGCTCAGATGTTGAAGAATCTGCCTGCAATATGGGAGACCCAGGTTCGATTCCTGGGTCAGGAAGGTCCCCTGGAGAAAGGAACAGCTACCCACTCCAGTATTCTTGCCTGGAGAATTCCATGGACAGAGGAGCCTGGTGGGCTAGAGTCCATGGGGTTGCAAAGACTTGGACATGACTGAGCAGCTAACACTTTCACTTTCAAAAGTAAACCTAGAGAGGGCCTGTCATGCCCAAGCACTGTGCTTAGAAACTCAGAACTAAGTTAAGGGGCGACTCCATCCCTACCAAAAAGGATGCTGGGCTCTCAGCAGAAGACAGAAGTGTGTACACAGACAGCTGTGTGCTCAAAGCTGCAGGGAAGACGTGCACAGCCTTCCCTGGAAAGACAGACTGGAGAGAGGAGAGCTCCCTTCTAGTCCATGTGAGACACGCTGAGGGGCCAATCTGGTGGGCCAGTGGTTAAGAATCAGAGAGGAGAGATGGCCTGGCAAAGAAAGAAGAGGGAATAGCACCTTCAAAGTCACAAAACTGTAAAAGGCACAGCACATGTAAACAGTGGAGTTGTTAAACTCCTTGGGCTGGAGCATTCCCGGCAAGGGGCAGTGAAGAGGTGGAGGGCGGGGGAGATGCTTTGTCTTGTGGGAGGGGGTAGGCGGCAGGAGTGAGGCTAGTGCAGATTTCCAGGAAAATGGCCCTTAAGGCAAGCAGTGGAGGTGCCCAAGGGAAGAGGCCGTGCTGCCAGGGGCTGTGATGCAAAGGCTCTGGGAAGTGAGAAAAGATAAGGAAAGGGTCTGGAGTGTGGGGCAGAGCTCCCAGAGAGCTGGGACAGCTGGTGGCCTCAGAAACAACCACGGACCACTGAGAGTGATGCAAGAGAGACTCAGCCAGACTCCCCCAGGTCCGAGCCAGAAGCAGGCACCTTCCAGTGGTGACAGATACTGGTTGGTCCCTCCAGGTCCTACTACAACAAAAAGTGGGGTGGAAGATGGACTGGAGAGAGGAGAGCCCCTTCCTAGTCCAGGTGAAACACACGGAGGGGCCAACATGGTGGTCCAGTGGTTAAGAATCTGCCTTGCAAGGCAGGGGTCGCAGGTTCAATCCCTGGTCGGGAACTAAGATCCCACACCCCACAGAGCAACTAAGATCCAACACAGCCAAATAAATAAATAAATCTTTTTTAAGTGAAGTTATGGCCACAGGAGATTAAAAAAACCTTAAGGAACCTCAGCCCAGGATGATGGAAGCAAGAAACGCCTAGATGACCACAGAGAGACAACAGACCAAAGGGAGCCAGGGTTCATGGTTACAAACAACAGAAAACCACTGAGTTGGAATGCTGGTGGGCGCTCCCAGAATTTTAATGGGAGAAGTGGAGAATCAGACTTGAAAAGTGAGCAGGAACCAAAGGAAGCTGGCGGCCAGAACAAGGCCCATGGCCAAGGCCCACACAGGAGCAGTTAGGAGAGCCCAGCACCAACACCTGAGTTAGCTCTGATCTGCCCCCTGGTCAGAGTCTAATCAGGTGTAGCCAAATGGGTCCCATGTCATGGGCAGTGATATTAACCTACTTTCCCATGTGTGCAGTAAGTGTAAATCTCCTGAATGTATCTGCATTAAGAAGGAGCATTACTATTAACAATAGACAAGATATGGAAACAATGTAAATGTCCATCAGAATGGATTATAAAAAAATGTGATATACACACACAGTGGAATACTACTTAGCCATAAAAAATGAAATAGTGTCATTTGCAGCAATATGGATGGACTTAGAAATTATCATCTTAAGTGAAATACGTCAGAGAAAGACAAATATCATCTATCACTTACAAGTGCAATCTCAAATAGGACACAAATGAATCTATCTATGAAACAGAAACAGATTAACAGACACAGAACAGATTTGTGGTTGCCAAAGGCCAGAGGAGGAGGGAGAGGGATGGATTGGGAATTTGTGGTGAGCAGATGCAAACTATTATACAGAAAATGGATAAACAACAAGGTCCTACTGTATAGCATAGGGGACTATATTCAATATCCTGTGATAAACCATAATGGAAAAGAATATGAAAAAGAATGTGTATATATGTGTAACTGAATCACTCTGCTGTTCAGCAGAAATTAACGTTGTAAATCAACTGTACTTCAGAAAAATAAATCCAAACAGAAAGAAGAGGCATTAACCATGTGTGTGCATACGTGCAGGGTGGGAGGCAGGGACAGACATCTCTTTTGACCTTCCCGGGTACTTCTCCAGGCTAAGCAGTACCTACCACTCTCCCCTAAATAGAGCCTCCACTCAGGCTGAGTGATCTAGTCCCTCTGCCAACCCTTGTTCCTTCTGGACATTCTCCCCACCTGCCTGTCCTGCCCCCTACCTGCCTCCCTTCTCCCGCCGCTGTCCATCTTTACAGGCTCATCTCAGGCCCAGTCTACTCAGCCCCTCCAGCCCAGAGCTCCTTGACCTCAAAATTCCTACAACACTCACAGTCAAGTGACCCAGGAGAGATTCATCTGATACCACCTTATTTCAGTAACTCACCTCGGATGAATACACAGACTTTAAACAAGATTGAAATCATAAACACAGAAATCATCTTCCTTGTCTTTCTTCACCTTAGCTTAGAAGACATCTCCATAAATGTTTAGTGACTGATAAACCAAAACAATGAAAAACAGAAAGAAAAAAAAAAAGAAACAGATGAAAAATGCATTTAGTGTTAATTCTTTAAGAGCTTCCCTGGTAGTGGGGCAATAATTACTCAATTAACAATGAGGTACCTGCTGTTTTTGTTTTTCTACACATAAAGGTTTGCAATATTTACAAACCTGTCTGGAGATCCATTTAGCACTTACTTGATACTGCCTTATACTATTAATTACCCTCTTCTACACATATTGATTTTAAATAAGATTGAAAATATTATACAAGTAAGAATTCTCACTGTCTATGTGTGTGGTGGGAATGAGGGTTGATTTGACCTCTTGAGCTCAATGTCATTTGCCTGGCTGTTGGGGAGGGATGGATTGGTAGTTCGGGATAGATAAACATAAAGTCCTTACTGTATAGCACAAGGAACTATATTCAATATTCTGTGATAAACCATAATAGAAAAGAATGTCTCTATGTATAACTGAATCACTTTGTACAGCAGAAACTAACAACATTGTAAATCAACTATACTTCAATAAAATAAATTTTAAAAAGTAAAAATTATTTGACTGATTACCTAAAAGGATAAAAAACACATTACAGGTAAGTTTGTTTTCTGTATAATCACTGCTCTAAAGAGATAGTTTCCCTTGCTAATAGTAAGACCACATATTATTGCACCCGTACAAAAAGAAAAAAAAAAATGGCTGGGGGCCTCCATGGTGGCTCAATGGTAAAGAATCCACCTGCCAATGCAAGAGACATGGGTTCGATCCCTGATCGGGAAAGAAACTATGCCACAGAACAACTAAACCTGTGCACCACAAGTACTGCGCCTGTGCTCTTGAGCCCGGGAGCCACCACAACTGAGCCCACATGCCCTGGAGCCCAGGCTCTGCAACAAGAGAAGCCAGCACAAATAGACAGCAGTCCTCACTCTTCCCAATTAGAATCCAGCTCGAGCAGCAATGAAGACCCAGCACAGCCAAAAATAAATAAACAAACACATTTTTAAAATGTATATATATATATATATTAAAAAATATAATGGCTGGAATCTAGTCAGTAATTTCCCTGGAGGCATTAAAGGGATGGTCTATGAAAATAAAAACGGCCAGAGCCAAGCATCTAAACTGCTGATTCATGGAACCTGGGACTTAGAAGTCACATCAGCTCTGCCCATCAGCTAAAAGGGAGGGCTGTCCCTCAGATGGACCACTGGGTCCTTAGGAGATATCTCAATCTTAGCAGCACTAAAAGGGAAGCTTCCTGGACCCCACAAGGAAGTGCCATCACGCCACACCCTGAAAGACCCCCAACATCAGCTTAGGAAGTGAGACGGCCAACAAACCATCTGAACAACCACATCTGGACAGACCCAGCAGGGCAGATGGAATCAGACTGGGGTAAGGGGGAAGTTCTCAGGGCTGGAGAGAAAGGATGAAAGGGGGCACTGACAGAGCCACAGGTGAAATGATCTCTGTTTTCAGGGGCCAGGATAACCTCAGAGGGACCTCAGGGAACCCATACAAAAAAAAAAAAAAGAATCAGTGGCTGAATTGAAAATCCCATGAATTGCAGGCACACATAAGCCTCTCTGGCCCTGGCTTCTGCTCACTCAGCAACTGCCCATTTCAATTCTGAATCAAAACTCCTCAGATGCTCGGACATGGTAGGAGATACTCAAGGAGTAACGTTAAGGATGAAAGAAAGAAATGCAGGCTCTTTAATTTGATCTATTTCCTTATCTGCTTTTCCACCTTCTCTTTTCTACTTTCAAACCATCTTCCCAGGCTTCCCAGGTGGCACTAGCAATAAAGAAACCACCTGCCAATGCAGGAGACATAAGAGACGTGGGTTCGATCCCTGGGTCAGGAAGATCCCCTGGAAAACGGCATGGCAATCCACTGCAGTATTCTTGCCTAGAGAATCCCATGGACAGAGGAGCGTGGCGGGCTACGGTCCATGGGGTCGCAAAGAGCCTGACAGCACACACGCACATCATCTTCTCACCCTTTATTTTTTGGAAAGGTCTAACTAGTCCCAACAGGGACCCAAGAAGAATGGAAACAAACCTATTTTAACGTAAGAGGTGAGTGAGGGCAGGCAGAAGAGTGCAAGAAGGAAGGTGTGAAGTTGGCAGTGACTATCACTGCAGAACTAAGGCTGAGAGCAGGCAGAACTGGGGCAGGTATATCCCAGACCTAAGCATGGCTCTGAGGCCAAGGAGCTTGGGTTCACATCCCAGTTCTGCCTTTTTTTTTTTTTTTTTGCCTTCACTGCACGGCATGTTCCTGACCAAGGGCTGAACCCTAGCCCCTTTAATTGGAAGAGCAGAGTCTTAGTCACCAGACTACCAGGGAAGTCCCCCTAGTTCTGCTTCTTATGGACTGATTCACCTGGGGAAGTTTCAAAATTCCTCTCTGCCTCAGTTTCCATATTTGTAAAATGGAAAAAATAAGAGTGCTTACTTTATATTTGGGGGCAAGTTAGGAAGTATTTAGAATAGGGACTGGCACTGAATATCCACCTCTTCCTTCCTTGTTTCTTCCTCCCAAATAAATACCAAAATGTTTTTCAAAAGAAGGTTCTACTAATCCACCCCAGGGCATGTGGTACTAAACAACTTCCTAGTACAGAGTAGGATTTTTAGTTTATGTGTGTGTGTGCTCAGCTGTGTCCAACTCTTTGGGACCCCATGGACTGCAGCCCACTAGGCTCCTCTGTCCAGGAGATTTCCCGGGCAAGAATACTGCAGTGGGTTGCCATGTCCTTCTTTAGGGGATCTTCCCAACTCAGGGATTGAACTCGGGTCTCTTCCATTGCAGGTGAATTCTTTACCTACTGAGCCAACAGGGAAGCCCAATAATTCATCCTTATAAATTTGTGCCCTGTCCTTGGATTCACCTTGAAATCACTGAGGCTGGCTGGCCGTCTGTGGACCTGAAACACAAAGAAAACAACCACTCTGCTGACCAGAGTGGCTGAGTAAACCTAAATAGTAAATTCACTGATATTGCATTTTCTGCTTTTGTATTATACTTACACTCATATCATATTTTCTGGGGTTTTTCCTTAACGGTCACATTATTTTCTCAGTGAAAGATGACTATTAAGAACCATTCATCTGGGACTTCCCTGGTGGTCCAGTGGTGAAGACGCTGTACTCCCAATGCAGAAGGTCCAGATTCAATCCTGGCCAGGGAACCAGATCCCACATGCTGCAACTGAGAGTTCCAGTGCTACATCTAAAGATCCTGCATGCCACAGGTAAGACCTGGTGAGCAAAGTAAATTTTAAACTTATTAAAAAATTTTTTAAACTTTGAAAATCCATTAGTTTATTGGGGGAGCAGGGGCTATGTGACTCAGAGTACGAGCAGGTGAGGAACTCGGGATTCCTTTGGCATCGTATGTAATGGCGTATACTGACCTTTGGTGTTGAATGTAACGGCACACTGACCTTTGGCATCGTATGTAATGGAGCATACTGACCTATGCCATCAGATGTAAGGGGGCACTGTGATATTCAGGAGCAAAGAAGGCTGAGATGTGTCTTAGGAAGACACTCCCTTGGGTCCTGCCTGAATATTTAGCAGGGTCTGCTGCTCTAAGCCTCATGAACTTCTTTCAGTCAAGACTGAGTCACGCACCGGCCCTTCTGTGTTCAAGAATCAGATCGCACAAGTGACTTTCTCTTCCAAATTGTCTACATTTTGAAGGTCTTAAATCCCCCTTTCATACCTGAAGAGTTGAATGTTTCCCACTGTGTGGGAAATGAGCTGGGAGTAAAAGAAATCATCAGAATCAATTTTGATTTTTATATTCAAGTACAATTTTAATGTGTACATTTGAAGACAGAAAACAGTAAAGGAAAGTGCACTGGAAATTCAAATCACGATCCAAGGTATTTCTCTGATACACAAATGTGCATCAATAAAAAGCAATGCAGATGGATCACAGGAAGGAAGGCCAGCTTCTCAAAAGACAAGTCAGACTAGCTTAGACATAAAAAGACTTTGCCAACAGGGCTCTAGGCAGAGACAGGAATACTCAACACTGGAGAAAGCAGAGTGCATGCCAATGTTAGGAATACGAGGAACTTGAGGCTGAATGTCTGCAAAGATCACCAGCCAACCAGATCTTGTGACAGATCCCATCAACCTGTCAGGAATATGCCAAGAGATCAAGCCCTGAGCTTCTGGAGTGGAAGCACTGACTCCAGGACCCTAGACTATCAGATAACTAACATGAAAGAAAGTGAAAGAAAGTCGCTCAGTCGTGTCCAACTCTTTGCAACCCCATGGACTGTAGGCTACCAGGATCTTCCATCCATGGGATTCTCCAGGCAAGAATACTGGAGTGAGTCGCCATTTTCTTCTCCATAACTAACCCTGCTGCTACTGCTAAGTCACTTCAGTCGTGTCCGACTCTGTGAGACCCCATACACGGCAGCCCACCAGGGTCCCCCGTCCCTGGGATTCTCCAGGCAAGAACACTGGAGTGGGTTGCCGTTTCCTTCTCCAATGCAGGAAAGTGAAAAATGATAGTGAAGTCGCTCAGTCATGTCCGACTCTTAGCAGCCCCATGGACTGCAGCCTACCAGGCTCCTCCGTCCATGGGATTTTCCAGGCAAGAGTACTGGAGTGGGGTTAACTTATGTGTCTCCTTTTCCCAGGCTTCAAGGTTTAATTCTTTCTTTCTTTTGGTTTCTGCCCTCCTAAGTTTGTCTAGTGGTTTGGGTAAGCTTCATATAGAGTGAGATTTGTGCTTTTTTGTTTGTTTGTTTCTTGTTTTTCTTCTGATGAAGGCTGAGTGAGGTAGTAATCCTGTCTGCTGATAATTGGGTTTGTATTTTTCTTTTGTTTGTTGTTTAGATGAGGCGTCCTGCACAGCATGTCACTGGTGGTTGGGTGATGCTGGGCCTTGTGTTCAAGTGGTTTCCTTTGTGTGAGTTCTCACATAGATGGCTTCATAGGAGAATTCCATCAAACATTTAGAGAAGAGCTAATATCTATCCTTCTAAAAATCTTTCATAAAATTGCAGAGGAAGGAACACTTCCAAATTCATTCTATGAGGCCACCATCATGCTGACACCAAAACCAGACAAAGACAACACACAAAAAAGATAACTACAGGCCAATATCACTGATGAACACAGATGCAAAAATCCTCAACAAAATTTTAGCAAACAGAATTCAGCAATACATCAAAAAGCTCATACACCATGATCAAGGTGGGTTTATTCCAGGAATGCAAGGATTCTTCAATATATGCAAATCAATCAATGTGATATACCATATTAATAACTTGAAAGATAAAAGTCATATGATCATCTCAATAGATGTAGAAAAAGCCTTTGACAAAATTCAGCCCCCATTTATGATTAAATCTCTTCAAAAACTGGGCATAAAAGGAACCTCCCTCAACATAGTAAAGGCCATATATGATAAGCCTACAGCAAACATTATTCTCAATGGTAAAAAACTGAAAGCATTCCCCCTAAGATCAGGAACAAGACAAGGGTGTCCACTTTCACCACTATTATTCAACATAGTTCTGGAAGTCCTAGCTACAGCAATCATAGAAGAAAAAGAAATAAAATGAATCCAGATTGGAAAAGAAGTAAAGCTCCCACTGTTTGCAGATGACATGATACTGTACATAGAAAACCCTAACGATAGTATCAGAAAATTACTAGAGCTAATCAGTGAATTTAGCAAAGTTGCAGGATACAAAATTAATACACAGAAATCACTTGCATTTCTATATACTAAAAATGAAAAATCAAAAAGAGAAATTAAAGAATCAATCCTATTCACCACTGCAACAAAAAGAATTAAATATCTAGGAATAAACTTACCTAAGGAGACAAAAGAACTGTACACAGAGAATTATAAGACACTGGTGAAAGAAATCAAAGATGACATAAACAGATGGAGAGACAGTCCATGTTCCTGGGTAGGAAGAATCAATATTCCGAAAATGACAATACTATCAAATGCACTATACAGATTCAATGCAATCCCTATCAAATTACCAATGGCATTTTTCACAGAAGTAGTACAAAAAATTTCACGATTCATAGGGAAACACAAAAGACCCCAAATAGCCAAAGCAGTCTTGAGAAAGAAGAATGGAGCTGGAAGAATCAACCTTCCTGACCTCAGATTATACTACAAAGCCACAGTCATCAAGACAGTATGGTACTGGCACAAAAACAGAAATATAGACCAATGGAACAAGATAGAAAGCCCAGAAATAAACCTATGCACCTATGGGTACCTTATTTTTGACAAAGGAGGCAAGAATATACAATGGGGCAAAGACAGTCTCTGCAATAAATGGGGCTGGGAAAACTAGACAGCTACTTGTAAATGAATGAAATTAGAACACTTCCTAACACCATACACAAAGATAAACTCAAAATGGATTAAAGACCTAAATGTAAGGCCAGAAACTATAAAACTCTTAAAGGAAAACATAGGCAGAACACGTGATGACATAAATCAAAGCAAGATCCTCTATGACCCACCTCCTAGACTAATGGAAATAAAAACAGAAGTAAACAGTGGGACCTGATTAAACTTAAAAGTTTTTGCACAGCAAAGGGAACTACAAGCAAGGTGAAAAGACAACCCTCAGAATGGGGGGAAATAGTAGCAAATGAAACAACTGACAAAGGATTAATTTCCAAAATATACAAGCAGCTCATACAACTCAATGACAGAAAAACAAAGAGCCCAATCAAAAAGTGGGAAAATGACCTAAAGAGACATTTCTCCAAAGAAGACATACAGATGGCTAACAAACACATGAAAGAAAGCTCAACATGGCTCATTATTAGAGAAATACAAATCAAAACTACAATGAGATATCACCTCACACGGGTCAGAATCAGTTTAGTTCAGTTCAGTCACTCAGTCGTGTCCGACTCTTTGCAACCCCATGAATCGCAGCACACCAGGCCTTCCTGTCCATCACCAACTCCCGGAGTTCACTCAGACTCACGTCCATCGAGTCAGTGATGCCATCCAGCCATCTCATCCTCTGTCATTCCCTTGTCCTCCTGCCCCCAATCCCTCCCAGCATCAGAGTCTTTTCCAATGAGTCAACTCTTGGCATGAGGTGGCCAAAGTACTGGAGTTTCAGCTTTAGCATCAACGGAATGCTCTTGCACTGTTGGTGGGAATGTAAATGGATACAGCCACTATGGAAGATGGTATGGAGATTCCTTTAAAAACTAGGACTAAAACCACCATATGACCCAGCAATCCCACTCCTAGGCATATACCCTGAGGAAACCAAAATTGAAAGAGACATGTATCCCATTGTTCACTGCAGCAATATTTACAATAGCTAGAACATGGAAGCAACCTAGATGTCCATCGACAGATGAATGGATAAAGAAGTGGTGGTACATATACACAACGGAATATTACTCAGCCATAAAAAGGAATACATTTGAGTCAGTTCTGATGAGGTGGATGAACCTAGAACCTATTATACAGAGTAAAGTGAGTCAGAAAGAGAAAGATAAATACCCTATTCTAATGCATATATATGGAATCTAGTAAAATGGTACTGAAGAACTTATTTACAGGGCAGCAATGGAGAAACAGACATAGAGAATAGACATATGGACATGGGGAGAGGGGAGGAGAGAGTGAGATGTATGGAAAGAGTAACAAGGAAACTTACATTACCATATGTAAAATAGATAGCCAACGGGAATTTGCTGTATGACTCAGGAAACTCAAACAGGGGCTCTGTATCAACCTAGAGGGGTGGGATGGGGAGGGAGACGGGAGGCAGGTTCAAAAGGGAGGGAATATGTGTCTACCTATGGCTGATTCATGTTGAGGTTTGACAGAAAACAACAAAATTCTTTAAAGCAATTATCCTTCAATAAAAAAATAAATTTAAAAAAAAAAGGAAAAAAAAAAGCAATGCAATATAATGGCAAATACAACTGGGGCATCCACTAGCCAAGAGATCACAGAATGGAAATCTTGGTTTGTCCGTCTGCACATGTGCAGCCCAGCTAATGACTATTAACATCCCTGGTCTTAGACATACATGGAATATTATCATAGTCGGTTTAAAAAAATAAATTTCCAGAAGGAGTAAACTAAAATATTTTACTTAAACCCATATCCTCCCTGCCAAAAGAATTTAAAGTTGCTTTAATTGTATTATAAAAGACATTTTCAAAAAAGAAAAAAGACATTTCCTTCTGTCTTATCCTTTGCAATCTCTTATACCAGAGTGTCATGAGGATCCCTGAAAAACAGAAATAAGGATTAAGAAGAAATCTACGTAAATATACCAGAGACCCAGAGGCCAGACTTCCAAAATATAATTCCTTCTTTTTTAACCTGATTTAAATAATGGAATAGATTTCAACAGTCACCCAATAAGAGAAAGTCAGTCCTGTCATCTGGGGTTCATTTCCTTATTAACAGTTAATACACAAGAACAAAGAAACCAGACAGGATAGATTCTCCCAGATTCCTTAACTCAAAAAGCTCAGCCTCTTCCCAACTCTAGGCATGTACCATTTTTCAGAGTTTAGCACTGATGGAAAAGGGCAATCTGGCAGCTCCAAAGAATTCCACTCTATTTATTTATCTACATAAGGGACATAGTTTGGATCCTTTATACACCGGAATACTTGAATCATACGGGTTGGAATACAAGTCATCCAGAAGTTGAGAAAGAAAAGAAAATATATATTCAAGCTAAAATGGATCCAATTTTAAGAATTGGCCCCAATTTTAGTAAAGTTTTGAACAAACAGGCTGGACTAAAATAGAATAAAGTCACAGGGCACGTGAAAAGCTTTCACTTGGAGACACTACCCCACAGCAGACTGCAGGACAGATCTTCCATCAAATTCCTTCTGGGTGGAAGACCTCTGATGCAACACAGCTTAGGAGAAAGGCTTTCTGGACCACGGCCTGCGGATTTAAAGCGGGCATGAGACATTGCACTCTAGTGGCAAGGTCACAAAAGACAAGTTCCAAACAGACTGGAGAGCTCCATCTGCTCCTATGGAACAATCATCTCCTGGCCAAGTGGTGAACTCTTTTTTTCATTATTTTTAAGGATTTTCTTGAGGTGGGACATTTTTAAAGTCTTTATTGAATTTGTTAGAATATTGCTTCTGCTGTTTATGTTCTGGCTTTTTGGCTACCAGGCATGTGGAATCTTATAGCTGCCTGACCAGGGATCAAACCCACATCCCTTACTAGACAGCCAGGCAAGTCCCTAAGTGGGACTTAAGTAGCCTTTGTTTTACAGTTAAGTATCTTCAATTTTTTTTTTTTTTCCTGAAGCAGGTTACAGATGGTAAGACAACTAGCATAAAAGTCAAACTCCTCCCAGATACAATTAGAAACATGGTTAGAAACATAAGAAACCAATGTATTAAATATCTTCCTTTGCCAAAGGCAAAGTTGCTCAGGGAAATTAGAATTGAGAATAATGTAGTCCCAAATATTTGTTTCAGAGGCTGTAAAAAATCCATTCCCAAAGAAAGAAACCATAAACTCCAACTGTTCACTTCTGTTTAAAAAAAGAAGAAGAAGAAGAAAAGGTTCACAGTTTAGAAATAACACATGTACACCCATGGCTGATTCATGTCAATGTATGGCAAAAACCACTACAATATTATAATTAGCCTCCAATTAAAATAAATAAATTTTAAAAAGAAATGACAGGGAAGAAGCAGGAGTATCTCAAGTATAATGACAAGAGCTAGAAAAGAGTTCCATGTGATTTAATCCCAAACAAAACAAGTCCAGGAAGAGACTTCCCAGCATGGCAAGTGGACAGCAAAGGGCACTGTTCTTTCAGTGGAAAGTATTTGAAACAGGGCATTGCTTAATGTCATAAACCAAAAGGTCCGTCCCTTCTGTTGCAGGAAGAGACTATCAAATTCGGTTTTTATTCTTTCATCCCATAAATCCAACACTGTGGAAGTCTATGAAAACACAAAATAATTTTCAGGATTCCAGGAGCCATGACCTTCACCATTTTCCCATGACAGTTTATAAGTCCAATGCTTCATGATAATTTATTTGAAGACACAGACCTCTGCATGAAAAAGGAAAACTATTCTAAGTACAACAATTCATGCGAAACCTAGTTCTCAGGGCACATGCTGTCCCTCCTGCCCACAATGCTCAGGGTTCAAGGTCAACCCCAAGTCTACTTCCCTGTATATATGTAGCTGACACCCTTATCTTTTGTGCTAACTCCTCTTGCCTGAGTTGTTGCCTGAGCCAGACTAAACCATGCAACGAGTAGCTTATTTCATGTCTGTTTCATACCCATCCTGTTTTCTGATTGGTCTCCTTGGTATATAACTTCTCCCAGCTGAGAACACTGTGGGGCAATGGTTAGTTGTTAAAATTTCCCAAAGTGTTCACACACAGAACACAAAAGGTTAGCTCTTTGATCTCCAGTTACCAGCCAGCGGGCTGCACTACAGTTTGCCGACTGGGCATTTCCTTTTAGTGAGCAAGAAGATTTCAGTGGTCCTGCTGTCAGCTCAAAGTATGATAAATAAGCCTTTCATTTTCAATAACACGTCTCGGCTACAGATTGATTTCAGGCATGGTCCTAGAAAAACGTTACACTTCTCTTCCATGCGTGGAAGAAAGAGGGACCCTTAATTTCTAGGTTGAAAGAGGGCTGCACGGCTCCACAGAAGCCGCTGTGGAAGTATGTGGTACAAGCTTAAGAGTATTTACAGTCTTCAGTGGGAGACCAAATTCTAGAATTATGCAGTGTTCAACTCTGACTTACATAATTCCAAGTTCCATAGCTGAAGCCAAGGCTTGGCTTTCCTTAACAAGACAAAATGATTAAATATATAAACTAGATCTTAGATACTCTTGATACACCCTTGTCTCTTTATTGTCTCAAAACATTGAAAAAAAAATAAATACTGGCAGAAGAGGCTCACTACCTGTATGGTGTTATTTCTAACACTGTAATCTCCTAAAGGCATGCTCCAGGGGCAACCCCAGCTCACTTGCCGTCTTGACTGTATGTATATGGTTCTCTTTCTGGGTCTGTTTCTTCTTTCAGCCCTAGCCTCACAGTGGGGTCTCTCCTGCCCCCCAAAACTTCCTTTACATAATGCCCTCAGCTCGACCCCCTCAGGTGAGCCCCTGACCCACTCCACACTGCTGCTCTCCAACTAAGGAGAGCTGGACCACCACTCTGCTTCCTTTCTCCACTGCCAGCCCACTGAAACCACCTGTCCAGTCTCTGAATCCACAGGGTGGGAAAGAAGAACAAGGGCTGTGGAGTGAGACAAGTCTGAAGGGAACTCCACCTCCCCCATTCTTTCTCTAGAATTTGGGGTGGAGGGTATTTAGGAAAGTGAGAAATGTTCGTAGTATTTCTAACATTTTCATTTGCAACTAGAATCTGAAGAATGTACTTAAACCCCTCTGATTCTCAGAAGTCTCACCTACAAAACTAGGATAACACTTAACCTCATGAAGTTGTCTGAGGTTCATGCAACATAAGCCCTATGCCATGCTTAGCACGTCATAGGGATTTAGTAAAAGGCACCCAGGAAGAACTCAATTCATGGCATCTGAGGTTATGTGCTACTGTCGTTTGGAAAGACAAAAACAAATGATGTGTTTCTAAAACTATAGGATGCTTGATATAAAATGAAGTCACTCTTAATTAATATGTACTGGGCACCTTCACCGCTATGGTTTGATGTTTGCATTCCCTTCAATTCAGTTTGAAGTCCTAACCCCCAAAGGTGATAGTATTAGGAGGTGGAGGTGATCAAGTCATGAGGGTGGAGCCCTTATGAATGGGATTTGTTGTTGTTGTTGTTGTACAGTCTCTAAGTCATGTCTGACTCTTTGCCACCCCATGGACTGCAGCATGCCAGGCTTCCCTTTCCTTCACTATCTCCTAGAGTTTGCTCAGATTCATGTCCATTGAGTCAGTAATGTTATCTAGCCATCTCATCCTCTGCTACCTCCTTCTCCTTTTGCCTTCAATCTTTTCCAGCATCAGTCATTTCCAGTGAATTGGCTCTTTGCATCAGGTAGCGAAAGTACTGGAGCTTCACCTTCAGCATCAGTCCTTAGGATTAGCACCCTTATAAAAGAGACTTCTGAAGTTCCCTCAGCCTGTGACAACCCAGTGAGTAGGCGCTACCTATGAATCCGGAAGCAGGTCCTCACCAGACACCACAATCTGCAGAAGCCTTGATCATGGACTCATCAGCCTCCCAAACTGTGAGAAGCAAATTTCTGTTGTTTATAACCCACCCAGTCAGGAGTGTTCTGTTATAGCAGCCGGGATGGACTAAGTCTTTTACATTTAAGAAGTGTTATCAAGAAACAGTAGGAGTGAAGAGTGACTCTTAGGAACTGGAGCTTCAAGAGCAGCCAGAGTCTTGACAGGCAAGGAATCCCTGTGGTCAAAGAGAGAATTCAGTTCTTCTGCTGAGTGAAATTAATTGTAAGGACGTCCCTGTAAGTGAGATAATTTGTGTGTGGCTTGTGTTTGTCCCGAACTATCCTCAAAAAAGGAAAAGTTACCTTTATTCCTTGCTCATAAGGAATTAATTACCTAGTAGGTCTGTGACATACAGAATACACTTTAAAAAGTGCACAAGAGCATTTAGAGATCATACAGAAGTTAAAGCACAAACTCAGTACAGCTGAGGACCCACAGAACCAGTATTAGGTGGCAACTACTTGCAATAACAAAAGAACTTTCCACGGGGTTCCTGTATGTAGCAAGCTTTCTCCTAAGTGCATTTCAGCTGTATGTTGGTTTTTTTTGTCATTCAATTCACCCTTTCAGGAATAGCCTATCTGTAAAGCCAGCTGTATTCTTCTCCATGCAAAGCCACAGAAGTGGAAGCAGAAGAATCACAGAAGGGGGTTGCCCAGCTCCCCTGTCCCACCAGCCCCTGAAAACACAGGCTCCCCCAGCTCTCCCTGCTGTCGACCAAAACTCATTGACTCTTGTCACCACCTGGAGTTCACAGATTCACCCTGCAAACATCCAGGACCCCTGCTTTCCCAGCTGCTTCTATGTCCACACCCTGCCCTGCCCCAACTCTGGTACAACACACTTCAAGTTGAACTAGTCTGCTGTGGCGTGAGGAGGAGAATCGCAGAAAACCATCACAGACAAATTATCCATCTTTCAGGGAAGGCATGACAATCAGTGTTGTTCAGCAAAAGAACTGAATCATCTCTCTGGCCACTGGGATTCCCTGCCTGCCAAGACTCTGGCTGGTCTTGAAGTTCTGATTTCTAAGAGTCACTCTGCCCCCTGTACTCCCCACTCCAAACCCCAAAGCTGATTTCCACTTCCACCTCCAGTACAAGACTGAGCACTCCCCCGAGAGCCCATGGTCCTGGTGAAGCAAGGTGATGTTTCTATATAACCCCTGACCTCAAGGCTGACATTGCTTTCTTTCCAGTCACCGAAGCCCAGCTCAGAGTCAGCCCAGACTCCCTACAGAAGCTCCCTGGGGTGGTCGCTCCATCATGTCTCTCTGAAGTGCTTTTGATCTCCCATATCCTTCATCTCTCTCCTGACTGACTGCCCAGGCAGTTCCATGTCATGAATGAATCATATACCCTCTTTTTATGTTCTGAAGTCTTAAAAGTCTCAGTTTTTCTTAGCTCCCTCCCCAGGGCACCAACATCATAGGCTCCAACTGTAATAGGAAAGAACAAATCTGACTCCATATTAGATCTGTTTCTTTCACTTTAACCTCTGTATTCTATTGCTTTTGCTACAAGTTAAGAATGTTGCCTACAGGGCTTCCCAGGTGATGCAGTGGTAAAGAATCCACCTGCTAAGTGGGAGATGCCAGTTTGATCTCTGGGTCAGGTAGATCCCCTGGAAATGACAATCCACTCCAGTATTCTTGCCTGGAAAATCCCATGGACAGAGGAGCCTGGCAGGCTAGTCCATGGGGTCTCAAAGAATGGGATACGACTGAGCATGCACACATATCCCCACCAAGAAGGCTGCCTATAGTTTGAAATATACAGGATAACCCATTCTCAAAGCTTTGAGCTTTAAGGGTATAACACTTTTCCATTCACAGAGATTAAAAGTTGCAGAACACAGAATAACATTTCTCTTGTTGAAGGTTCACAGTAACATCATGACCAGGCCCACATGGATAGCTGCAAGAACAAAGGATTACCATACCAAGATGTTTGCAACAACCAACCACACCTCTCCCTCACTTTACATTTTGCTAAAACCCTTTGGGGAGTCCAGGGCTTGGAGGGACATGAACCACCTGTGTGTTCTCCATGCACTTTCTGCAATAAACCTTTCTCTGCTCCTATTGTTTGGCCTCACCGTGCGTAGGCATGCAAACTTGCGTTCACCTTAACACTAACATCTAATCCAAAGTCACTACACATTTCTTAAAGAGCCTCCAGTCTCAGCTGTCGGATCATTTATACTCAAATTATCTTAGAGAACAGTGCAGCCTAATATAGTAGCCACTAACCTAATGTGGCTATTTAAATTCAAATTGCTATTGCTATTGCTAAGTCACTTCAGTCATGTCCGACTCTGTGTGACCCCATAGACGGCAGCCTACCAGGCTTCCCCGTCCCTGGGATTCTCCAGGCAAGAACACTGGAGTGGGTTGCCATTTCCTTCTCCAATGCATGAAAGTGAAACGTGAAAGTGAAGTCGCTCAGTCATGTCCGACCCTCAGCGACCCCATGTACTGCAGCCTTCCAGGCTCCCCTGTCCATGGGATTTTCCAGGCAAGAGTACTGGAGTGGGGTGCCAATGCCTTCTCCGAAATTCAAATTAATTCAAGTTAAATAAAATTTTAAAATGCAGGCCTTCAGTGGCATTTGCCACATGTCAAGGACTTAATAACCACAGGAGGCTAGTGGCCACAGTACTGGACAGTTCAGATAAAGGACATTCCAATCATCACAGAGAGTCACAGAACATTGGAATAGACCCATATACTGCTGCTCTGCCATAGTCACATGGAGGGAAGAGTCCAATTTGGTTAAAGTGGGATTTATCCCAAAATGTGAAGGAAGAGAGTTTTGAACTAGGTTTTTAAATCATTATAACACTATTTTATGTCTGTATGATATTTTGCATATATCAGGATTTTTTACCTATATATTTTAAAGAACACGATTTCAAATGGAGTAACATTTTCTATGGCATAATCACACACACAAAGACACACATGAGGAAATGCAAAGCCTGAGAAGTCAGCAGAACTTCTCTCTCAAGAAAAAAAGTTTCTTTGATTTGTAGGGCTTTTAAGGTTTCAAAAAGGCCAGTTAGATTCTGTCTAAAGACATTTCAACTTCCTTTTATATTCCTTAATTTGACCTTAACAACACTCTATGCTGCTTCTGGATGACACTAAAACCATTGTCAACCCAGACATGGACAGACCACATCCCAGTACACAAATCTTAATGGTCCATCTTTTCTATAAGGACTCCCTTCCCAGGAAATCAGTATTATAAAGGTGCTTCAGGACATTTTAATAAAGCAGCTGTCATTTCAGCTATATTCATATGTCAAATCAAGACCAGAGAGGGTGAGGGAAAAAACAGTACAAAATAAAAGGAAAAAAAATACATATACCAAAAACATATCTCCATTTTTAATCCATCCCCTCTCCATATTTCAATCCTCTTAGCAAAGAACCAAAGTACATTTAAAAGTCAAATCACAAACTGCACTTCACTTGAAGATCAGAGGAAACAGTCCTTTTTAACCAAAGGTACACAGAGTCTCAGCCATTCAAGCAGGTGGCATTGACTATACCTATCACAATATCCTATTTCTGTACCCAACTGTAAGTTTTCACTGTCTCTGTGGCAAGTCACCACAAACACCATCACTTAAAACAATGCAAATTTATTATCTTACAATTCTGGAGGTTGAAAGTCTAAAATGGGTTGGCAGGGCTGCGTTCCCTCTCAAGACTCCAACAGAGAATCTGCTGGCTCACGGTCCCTCCATCTTCAAAGCCAGCAGTGCAGCACATTCTAATCCCTCTCTCTCCAGCTTCTGCTTCCATTATCACATCTTCTCTAACTCTGATCCTCCTGCTTCTCTCTTATGAGGAGCCTTCCAATTACACTGGACTCACCCAAATAATCCAGGATAATCTTCCTACTGTTAAATCCTTAACTTAATCACATTTGCAAGATCCCCTTGGTCTATAAGGTAATATTCACAGGTTCCATAGATTAGGACATGGATTTTTGGGTGGGGGCCATTATTCTGTCTACCATATGCTACCTAATTAAGAGCAACGTTCTAAATGATATGGATTAATTACAAATTCATTATATAGTCTCACCAACTGAAGTTTCATATCTGCATTACGTACTTGAATATCAGAGAGCATACAATGAGAACAGTTACAAAATAATGTTAATTATTTTACTAAACTATTGACAAGTCACCTTTTTATATTTCTTAATAAGACAATATGCAATTATCATTTGCAAGAACTAGTGTGGATTTCACTATACCTTTGAGGGACTTTGGTGATAAAAAATCTGAGGTTGTACATAAACTTGACATGAGATATTTTAGTTCAACTCACTTTTAGCAGCTTATTTCTTTAAAAGCATTACACTTTTTGTTATTTTTTATTAACTCATTACCTCCAAGTGACAAATCTGAACTAGGACTAGACTGAACAAATTATTTCCAACATAAATATATTCAAAAGGCATGAAACAGCATATGGAAATAAATGACTATTGTTTTCACATTTATTGGTGTGCTTGGTCGCTCAGTCATGTCCAACTCTTTGCAATCCCATGCACTGTAGCCAGCCAGGCTCCTCTGTCCCAAGGGATTCTCCAGGCAAGAACGCTGGAGTGGATTGCCATGCCCTCCCCCAGGGGATCTTCCCAACCCAGGGATTGAACCCAGGTCTCCTGCATTGCAGGTGGATTCTTTACCATCTGAGACACCAGAGAAGCCCAGCTTATATGGAAATGCAACTAAAAATTTGACAGAGCAGTGGGAGAGAGGCCCCAAAGAGAGGGGATATATGTATACATATAGTTGATTCATGTGGTTCTACAGCAGACCATAACACAACATTGAAAAACAATTATGCTTCATTTTTTTTAATTTTTAAATAAAAATCTGACAAATGCCTGAGAAGAAGTTGGACTTATTTTCATATATGCCAACCAAGATGTTAACTTTCTTCATGTACATCTAAGAAAAATTAGTCTGAGATCCATTATGGAATAAAGTTTCTTATTTAAGAATGGGTTAAGTGGAATGCAGATAAAATGAGCAGAATGAACAGAGATCCCCTGAGAGGTCTGAAGTACTTAAAGGGAAGACTCAGCTGGGGAAAAGGGCACAAAACAAGAGGGTGCTTCTCCATGCGTTTGGGGCTATTTTTAACCCAAGGATGAGCAGTTCAGCTTCATAGGATCCACATAGGTTTGGTTGGCTCAGTTCAGTTCAGTTCAGTTCAGTCGCTCAGTTGTGTTCAACTCTTTGCAACCCCATGAATTGCAGCACGCCAGGCCTCCCTGTCCATCACCAACTCCTGGAGTTCACTCAGACTCATGTCCATTGAGTCGGTGATGCCATCCAGCCATCTCATCCTCTGTCATCCCCTTCTCCTCCTGCCCCCAATCCCTCCCAGCATCAGAGTCTTTTCCAATGAGTCAACTCTTCCCATGAGGTGGGCCAAAGTACTGGAGTTTCAGCTTTAGCATCAGTCCTTCCAAAGAACACCCAGGGCTGATCTCCTTTAGAATGGACTGGTTGTATCTCCTTACAGTCCAAGGGACTCGCAAGAGTCTTCTCCAACACCACAGTTCAAAAGCATCAATTCTTTGGCGCTCAGCTTTTTTCATAGTCCAACTCTCACATCCATACATGACCACTGGAAAAACCATAGCCTTGATTAGATGGACCTTTGTTGGCAAAGTAATGTCTCTGCTTTTCAATATGCTCTCTAGGTTAGTCATAACTTTCCTTCCAAGGAGTAAGCATCTTTTAATTTCACGGCAGCAATCACCACCTGCAGTGATTTTGGAGCCCAAAAATTAAAGTCTGACACTGTTTCCACTGTTTCCCCATCTAGTGATGGGACCAGATGCCATGATCTTAGTTTTCTGAATGTTGAGCTTTAAGTCAATTTTTTCATTCTCCTCTTTCACTTTCATCAAGAGACTTTTTAGTTCCTCTTCACTTTCTGCCATAAGGGTGGTGTCTCTGCATATCTGAGGTTATTGGCTAGATGGGAGCAAAAAAAAGGCTTTTCCTGTTATAGTATAAATGCAGGCAAGAAAGGGTTATTCTGGCTTTATAAATAATAGAAATACTTAACTGAAATTCAATGAAAAGCTGTCTTCCAACACTGTCCTGTTACCTCTTTCAAATGTAAGATAATATGAGCCTTATCTTGTATTATCACATGACAGCTTAATTTAAACATGTCTAAGTACCATGAGAAAAACATTACCTACCACAGATTCAAGACTGGAGAGAATTAACTTGAAGCATAGAAAACTTACTTCACCTCCTGAATGTTTTCTACAACATAAAGCCAGTGCAGGTTAATTTGTGAGTTCCTAGTGTCATCTTTTGCAAGTAATGGAACCCCAAAACATGAAAGAATGATAAGTCATTGATTCACAGCCTCAGAAAAATCAGGTACGGCAACGATGCCCCTGGTTTGGGTTTTAGTTTGGTTTTATCTTATATGGCACAGGAGTTTGGGGTGAGAGGTTGTGAAAAGCATTTATTTCAGCAGCCATCCAACATCTACTGACATATTTGTTGAAGGAACCTATGAAGAGGGTCCACTCTTGCAAGCTAAGTTTACGAAGGAAGGGACAAGACAGGTATCTGCTCCCCATCTCTCCTGATCAGGCACTGAGACTTAGAAGCAATGCTCAAAAAGCATGAGATGGTGGCCAGGAGGACCTCACTAACTATCTGCATTTTGCCCAAATATCAAAGGACTGCACATATGCCAGGCACATAAGCCAGGCAAGGCTTTGGACATGGCTCCTCCCAAGCACCTTTAAGTTGGGAAGAATAAACTCAGTGAGTAGCATGTCTCCCATCTATTTACATCAATCTCTAGCATTCTCTGGAAAACTGGAAGAGCAAACATAGCCATCACTCCATTTCTAAATTTGAAGGTGGACGTACTTCTCAGCCGGTGCCAAAAGATACTGAATATACTATATACGAGTACATATACAGAAGACTTAAGCCAACATGCACAGAGAGATAGGGGGTGAAGAGTGTCTTTTTTAAAGTGCTCTAAACGTGGATGGGGGCTTCCCAGGTGGCTCAGTGATAAAGAATCTGCCTGTCAAACAGGAGATGTGGGTTCGATCACTAGGTGGGGAAGATCCCCTGGAGAAGGAAATGGCTACCCACTCCAGGATTCTTCTCTGGAAAATCCCAAGGGCAGAGAAGCCTGGCGGGCTACAGTCCATAGGGTCGAAAAGAGTAAGACAGGACTTAGCGACTAAAGCAACAACAACAACGAAACCTGGATGGACCCAGAGAAGGTCATACTGAAGGAAGGAAGTCAAAGAGAGAAAGTCAAATATATGATATCACTTATATGTGGGATCTTAAAAAAATGGTACAATGAGCTTATTTACAAAGCAGAGTCACAGATGCAGAAAACAATAATGGTTACTGAGGGAGGGGAAGGGGGGAGGGCTAAATTGGGAGACTGGGATTGACATGTACACACTACTCTATACAAAATAGATAACCAACAAGAGCCTATTGTATAGACTCTACTCAATACTCTGCAATGACCTATAGAGGGAAAGAATCTAAAAAAGAGTAGATAGGCGTGTTATGTGTAACTCAATCACTTTGCAGAACAGGCAGAAAGTAGCAGAACACTGTAAATCAACTACACTTGATTAAACAAAAAATTTAAGAAAACCTCATAGACTACATGAGGATCTCAAACTTTCATTAAGGCTCCTTTGTAAAATACAACCAAGCCAACTGTGGTAGGAGGAAAGTGAGAAGAGAAACCCAAGATGGCCACCCCGATGTGGAGACAGACACCAATCCTGCCAGTACCTCAAATCTGAGAATGTGGGGAGACGCAGTTCAGTCTCTCTTGTGTGTGCTGGGTCTCTGACAAAGCACGCGAATGCCATTTCTGCTTTACTGACATCTCCATGGGTTGAAAAGAACGAACGCATCCTGGCACATCTGGTATGAGGAATAAATCTACATCCACAAATGGTACTTGAAGAGTGAATCATTACTCATTACGCTTCTCACACGGTGCCTCTCCATTTAAACAAAAACATTTACATTTTTTTATCCTGATGTCGCTAGACTATAAAATCAGATGATTCATCACAGGTAGGTAACCAGGTTTGCAAAGCAGCAGAGGAAAACCAAATGAGCACAGATCATAAACCTGGGATTGACGCTGTTATCAGAACAGTGGGTGAGAGAGATGCTGCTGCCAATACATTCAATAAAAACCAAGCCTGATGAAAGAAGACTGGTCAGTACATTGCTCTCTTTTCTCAGCTGATTCAGGTGCCATTCGGGAAGCAAAAGTTAACATGTCAGGGAAGAAGAGAAATCTGGCAAAAGGTTCTCCCTGAAGCCATTCCTCTTGCAGGGAATCCAAGCTGTAATGTGAAAGCAGCCCTCCTATCTTTTTCAAGTTCAAGTTGAGAATAGTGTTTTCATGGCCAGTGGCCACGAAAATACACTAGGCAGCCTGACAAGAAAAGAATTCACATACCACAACAAGCCATAGACACTATAATTTGAGCTTTCTAGGTATAAACACACAAATACAGGCAAGTCAAACTTTTCCACGATCAGTATTAACTTGTGCATTATTACCAAGTCTATCTTAATTGAAAAGGCATAATTGTCACTGCTTTCAGACAACCTGGTTTCACTGCTGCTGCAGAATCAAGGCCCTACATGTTTACACCTCAAACCATAACACCGCCCATGACCTCTCCTCCCAAAGCCCCTATACTCCCAGCATCACAAGATGAAGTGATGTGGCCCCACCCGGTACCTCATGCCACCCCACCATCATCACCACCCCGCACAGGGTACCAGTGATATTACAGGAAATAAAATTCCCCTAAGCAAGGCTTAGCTTGAATCAGCTAACCAACAGGCTTAAGCTCCCTCTTGAGGTCAGCACTCCTTCCTTTTCCACCAAGAAATCTTAGTAAGATAGAGGTAACAGGAATGGAGGAAAGGATGATCCATCACAGTAGAGTTTAAAAATCATGGTTGCTAAGATGGGAAGTGTTATGGACTGAACGGTCTCTCCAAAATTCGTATTTGAAGCCCTAAACCTCCTGGACTTCAGAATGTGAACTTATTTGGAGACAAGATCCTTAAAGAAGTAATTAAGGTTAAATGAGGTCATTAGGGTGGGTCCTTAATCCAATGTGACCTGCGTCCTTGTAAGAAGAGAAAAGTAGGACATAGACACACACGGAGGAAAGACCACGTGAGGAGGCAGTGAGCAGACAGCCATCGACAAACCGAGGAGAGAGGCCTCTAGGGAAACCAAACCTCCCAATATCTTGATCTTGGACTTCGAACCTCCAGAGCTGGGAGACATCCAGCCTGTAGTATTTTGTTATGGCAGCCCAAGCAAACTAACACAGGAGGGACAAAGCATCTTAAAGTACTGCAAGTTGGGTCTTCCTATCCATTTCCAGACAGCGGTCTTCCCCCTGGTGATCTCTCACCGCAAGTCCCTAGAGTTTGGGAACCTTATATGGTCCCACAGCGGAAATTAAGTAACAGAGTATTTCACTGCAAATGCTTTTGGTTCCTGATATTAGGAAAGCAATCTGATTTAAAACACACACACACACACACACACACACACACAATGACGCTACTCCAAAAATTCAGCTGTGGAATATCCCATGGCTTCAGGCTACTGTTCTTTTTCTTTGCTTCCTTCTCCCCTTTCCAGCTCCCAGAAACAGAAGAGAAGATACTTAACATTTATTGAGCAAGTTAAGAATTGCGACAAGCCAACTCATTGGAAAAGACCCTGATGCTGGGAAAGACTGAAGGCAGGAGGAGAAGGGGGCGACAGAGGATGAGATGGTTGGATGGCATCACCGACTCGATGGACATGAGTCTGAGCAAACTCTGGGAGACGGTGAAGGACAGGGAAGCCTGGCGTGCTTCAGTCCATGGAGTCTCAAAGAGTCAGACATGACTGAGCAACTGACAAAAACAAATCTTACTAAGTAGACTTCATTTTGTGCAGAAGCGAAGCGACTCAGAGGCTAAAGCAACTTTTCCAAGAGTGGAACCAGAAACGTAACTCATATTTCTAAATTCAAAGCCCTTATTTTCCCCACAAAGCCAGTTTCTTTCCTGCAGTCAAGATGGTTGAACGTTTTATAAAATAGTTCTGTTAGGGGTACAGGAGGGAGCCACTGTAAACACTCTCCTAATAGTCCTAGAGATTAATTTTAAATTGGTATTAATTAGATGCTGTTTACTATCTAAGCCTGCAGAACAACTAAAATTTCACTTCAATTTTCACACATCATGCTAAAACTGAGCATAAATGACAATTAACACACTTTAGTTATTATGGAAAGATAAACCAATGAAATACCTACTTTTAAAATTTAGCATAATGACTCTAAGAGGATAATGTGAGTTCTGCGCTTTATATCATTTTTTTTTTCAGCCTTTGGGGACACAGCTCCGGTGACCAGGCTACGCCAAGCTCACGGAGGCCACGTGCCATGAGGCGGCCAGCCTTGCCCCTCCAGGCAGACGCTTTTCACACTTTCTGCCTGGGTGTAGCAGATGAAATCAGCAGTTCACTTCACTTTATAATGAGCCCAAATCAGCTTAATTTAATTTTCTTTCCCAAGAACTGAAAAGGGATGAATATCTTCAGGAACTGCCTGACTATAAGCCAAGTCCACAAGCAGTAAAACTGGGAACAGTGAAGATGCCCAAAACTACAAGACCAGCTCCCAGGGACAGAAGAGAGGTGAGAAAGGATGGAAACAGAGCTCCAACCCCTCCTGGCAGCAGGGAGAGGAATGGGCGGTGGTTAAAGGACGCCCTCCCCCACTTTTCCATTTGTTCCTGGAAAGGCTTTCCCTGCCCATGAATAAAAGCAACAACCACCTTCATGTTCATCAATAGCTCTATACGCCCAGTCACCCTGCTGCTTGGAAGAATTATGTGCATCGTTAAAGCTGCTGGCCCTTCCCATGTGAGTGCCATTCAATTTCCACCATACTCTCAGCTCCTGGGTTCTGAGTATTCACAGCTTTTGGCTTACACAGCACCAACATACCCTTCCTGATTTAGAAACTTAAAGGCAACATTAGAAGCCAGGAAAATTAAAGAAGCATGGACAAAAGAGAGAAGCCAGCTTCCTACAGATGACTCTGACTGGGGACAAGCTGAGGGTGAGGTAATAACGGGGCATCTGGTGCAATGGTGAAGAGGTGCCAGGTAGTCCTCAGCACAGTGAGCTGGTAGCAGGCTGTGAACAAACGGGAGGATGCGTGGGAAGATGAGGAGGACGACGGACCAGATTCTTGGGTATCCACATGCGGGCAGTGGGAGAACCCTGGAAGCCAAGGGAAACCAGGGAGGGTAGTGAGATAACCACTGTTGAGAGCCCACTATCCAGTGTGGCCCATCCTGCGTGCCTATGGGAACTTGAGGCTGGTCCCCACTGAGATGTGCTGTAAGCATAAAACATACACTCACAGGCAAAGAGAGCAGACTTGTGGTTGTCAAGGGCAAGAGTCGGGGGGAGGGATGGACTGGGAATTTGGGATTGGCAGATGCAAACTAGAGTAAGTCCCCTATATACGAACCTTTAAGTTGTGAACTTTCAATTAGTTTGCAAGTCCAACAAAGTTAGCCGAGGTAGGTACCCAACTAACACAACGGGCTATATAGTACCCTATATAGTACCCTACTATGACAGCAGCCTCTATCAGGCTATAATTCTGGAGGGCTACAACTCACTCTGTGTTAGTCGCTCAGTCGTGCTTGACTCTTTGCAACCACATGGACTGTAGCCCGCCAGGCTCTTCTGTCCATGGGATTCTCCAGGCAAGAATACTGGAGTGGATAGCCATTCCTTTCTCCAGGGGATCTTCCTGACCCCAGGATCAAACCCCAGTCTCTTGCATTGCAGGCAGATTCTTTACCATCTGAGCCACAAGGGAAGCCCACAAGTCACTATGAACATTCACCAAAAAAAAAAAAAAAAAAAAAAGACACCAGTAGTTATGCAAAAAAAAAGATGCAAAGTAGTTATTTTCCTCTGGCAAATTGTTGAAACATCCAACCTTCGTTTCATAAACAACTAGACGCTACTCAAGCTTTTGTAATCCTCTCTCCCTTGCAAGAAGAAGCAAGAATTAAGGTCATCTGACACTGCTAGTGTGGATGGAAATATTTATTTCACATGCAAATTGTATCATGAACTTGCCCTATTAAATTCCTCAAATAATGAACTTTAACAATAGCAGAGTCCAATCTGACAGTCTTTCCACGTAGCAGAAACTCACCGAGAAACTAACAAGCACACAACCCACACACATCTGTTTACCCAAGCACTTGGTGGTACCCTTATGGCACTGCGAACTTGGAAACACTACACGATTGCACAAGGGGCGATTTACATGGCAATTATCTCTTTGGTATAATACCAATATAATGTTCCCCCTAATTGGAGGTACTTAATACTAGGGGTTTTTTGAGGGGAATAGGACGAAAATTTTATTTTGTTTTACATCAGACCATACTCGATTAACATTATGTTAGTTTCAGGTGTACAGCAAAGTGATTCAGTTATACATGTCGCTCAGGCGTGTCCAATTCTGTTGGACCCAATCACATGGGCTGGGGCCTGGCCTGCCAGGCTCCTCCATCCATGGGATTTTCCAGGGAAGAATACTGGAGTGGGTTGCCATTCCCTTCTCCAGGGGATCCTCCCTACCCAGGGATCGAACCCAGGACTCTCACACTGCAGGCAGACTTTACTGTGAGCCACTAGAGAAGGCTATGCATAAATCTATTCTTTTTCAAATTATTTTCCTATGTAGGTTAATAGAAAATATTAAGCAGCATTCCTGTGCTTTACAGTAGGTCCTTGTTAGCTATTTTAAATACAGCAGTGTGTACATGTCAATTCCAAAACTCTCTAACTATCCCTACCTCCCCCACCACCATTTCCCACTTAATTCAGCTCAGTTCAGTCGCTCAGTCGTGTCCGACTCTTTGCAGCCCCATGAATCGCAGCACACCAGGCCTCCCTGTCCAGCACCAACTCCCAGAGTTCACCCAAACTCATGTCCATCGAGTCAGTGAGGCCATCCAGCCATGTCATCCTCTGTCATCCCCTTCTCCTCCTGCCCTCAATCCCTCCAAGCAACAGGGTCTTTTCCAATGAGTCAACTCTTGGCATGAGGTGGCCAAAGTACTGGAGTTTCAGCCTCAGCATCAGTCCTTCCAAAGGACACCCAGGACTGATCTCCTTCAGAATGGACTGGTTGGATCTCCCTGCAGCCCAAGGGACTCTCAAAAGTCTTCTCCAACACCACAGTTCAAAAGCATCAATTCTTCGGCGCTCAGCTTTCTTCACAGTCCAACTCTCACATCCATACATGACCACAGGAAAAACCATAGCCTTGACTAGACATTCGTTGGCAAAGTAATGTCTCTGCTTTTTAATATGCTATCTAGGTTGGTCATAAGTTTCCTGCCAAGGAGTAAGCGTCTCTTAATTTCATGGCTGCAGTCACCATCTGCAGTGATTTTGAAGCCCAAAAAATAAAGTCTGACACTGTTTCCACTGTTTCCCCATCTATTTCCCATGAAGTGATGGGATCACATGCCATGATCTTAGTTTTCTGAATGTTGAGCTTCAAGCCAACTTTTTCACTCTCCTCTTTTACTTTCATCAAAAGGCTTTTTAGTTCCTCTTCACTTTCTGCCATAAGGGTGGTGTCATCTGCATATATGAGGTGATTGATTTTTCTCCCGGCAATCTTGATTCCAGCTTGTGCTTCTTCCTGCCCAGTGTTTCTCATGATGTACTCTGCATATAAGTTAAATAAGCAGGGTGACAATATACAGCATTGACGTACTCCTTTTCCTATTTGGAACCAGTCTGTTATTCCATCTCCAGTCCTAACTGTTGCTTCCTGACCAACATATAGGTTTCTCAAGAGGCAGGTCAGGTGGTCTGGTATTCCCATCTCTTTCAGAATTTCCCACAGATTATTATGATCCACACAGTCAAAGCCTTCAGCATAGTCAATAAAGCAGAAATAGATGTTTTTCTGGAACTCTCTCGCTTTTTTGATGATCCAGCAGATGCTGGCAATTTGATCTCTGGTTCCTCTGCCTTTTCTAAAACCAGCTTGAACATCTGGAAGTTCACAGTTCACGTAGCGCTGTAGCCTGGCCTGGAGAATAATTCCACATGATAATGGGGCAGTGCAAGCAAGTGGCACCAACAAATTAAAACAGAGGTGCACTGACAGTAACAATGTTAATGTTTCATTTCCAAGTCTCTAGAAATACTTAGCATGAAAGTTCATTGATGTCTCCTACCAGAGATCTCTGTTTTAAAGCAGAATAGTGGAGCTATTAGCAGACAGGCTCTGGCACAGGGTGAAGTCCTGAATCCAAATGAAGAGCAGTGTTATTTAGCTTCCTTGTGCTTCAGTCAAAATGAAGATAAAAAACAGTATAGACGTCACATGTCCTGTGGAGAGAAAGTCACTTAATACACAAATGTAACAGGAAGAACAAATCTGACTCCATATTAGATCTGTTTCTTTTACTTTAGCCTTTGTATTCCATCTCTTTGCCTGTAAGAATGTTGCCTATAGCCTGAAAGATACACATCAGCCCATTTCTGAAGCTCTGACCTTTAACGGTATAACACTTTTTCATTCTTTGTAAAGATTAAAAATTGCAAGGATAGATTGGGAGTTTGGGATGGACATGTACACACCACTGTATCTAAAACAGATAACCAACAAGGATCTATTGTATAGCACAGGGAATGCTGTTCAACATTCTGTAATAACCTAAATGGGAGAATTTTAAAAAGAATAGATACATGTATATGCATAACTGAATCCCTGTGCTGTACACCTGAAACTAACACAAGATTGAATTAATCAACTATATCCCAAAAGAAAATTTTAAAGAATTTTTAAGTCGCAGAACGGAGAATAATCTTTGTGTTGTTGGAAGTATACAGGAACATCATGACCTGACCTAGGTGAACAGCTGCAAGAACAAAGGATTCCCACACCAAGTCTGGAGCAACCAACTACACCCCTCCTCTTTTGTTATAAAATAAGCCTGAACTCTAACTTAGGTAAGATGGTTCTTTGGCACATAACTCTACCATCTGCTGGTTTTCTGAATAAAGTGGCTATTCCTTGCCCCAACAGCTCTTGATTTATTGGCCTGTCTTGAGGTGAGCAGTCCACGCTTGGACTCAGAACTAAAACACTGATTTACAATAGGACCTGATGCCTACTAAGTCTAAATGATGTCACCCACTATTTCAATTGATTAATGCTTATCAGCACCTTGATCAGATGAAACCAAAATCCCAGATGGTGACTTCATAGACACAAATAGTGTGTGACCAGGACTGGAAGTTTCACCTCTAAAGAAGTCTTTGTCTCCATTAAAAATTCACAGTGATCTTGGGGCTGTTAATTCTTCCCTTAACAAAGATCCTGACAATTCCTGCCTTCCAGGGAGTATTTCCAAATAGCACCTGGTGGAGTTTAAAAGAAAGAAGAACTAACCAATGGCAGCCAGGGGAGGAAAAGCTGCTCTGTGCGAAGAAGCTGATGATTTTCCACGAGTAAAGCTTTTGTGTCTTTAGCTCTTGGATGTCTATCTCCTACAACATAAATAATGGGAGCCTCTGGGAAGTACGAGATTCCTAGTAAGATGGGACTTCACAGGCGGTCCAGGGATTAAGACCAAGCTTCCACTGCAGGGGAGGTGGGTTCAATTCCTGACTGGGGAACAAAGATACTGCATGCTGAGTGGCATAACCAAATAAAATAAAAATATTCCTGATAAGAGCCAATAAAAATATCTTTCAGTTCTGATGGGTCATTGGGGCTGGATCTCACAATGAAAGATATGAGTGACATATACATTATATATGTACAACATGCATGTAACATATATTTTGCACATAAATTGAAAAAGTTTTACACTGTCATGAGGAATTTTATTTAGTAGCCAAGTTTATGGCAACCCACTCCAATACTCTTGCCTGGAAAATCCCATGGACGGAGGAGCCTGTGGGCTGCAGTCCATGGGATCGTGAAGAGTCGGATATGACTGAGCAGCTTCACCTTCACTTTTCACTTTCATGCATTGGAGAAGGAAATGGCAACCCACTCCAGTGTTCTTGCCTGGAGAATTCCAGGGACAGAGGAGCCTAGTGGGCTGCCGTCTATGGGGTCGCACAGAGTCAGACACAACTGAAGTGACTTAGCATCCAAGTTTAAGCAACCAACTTCAAGTGTATGTGCGTGTATATATGTATGGGTTGTTGTTGTTCAGTCACTCAGTCATATTCAACTCTTTCGATCCCATGGACTGCGGCACACCGGGCTTCCCTGTCCTTCACCATCTCCCAAAGTTGGTTCAAACTCATGTCCATTGAGTCAGTGATGCCATCCAACCATCAATCTTTCCCAGCATCAGGGTCTTTTCCAATGAGTCGGCTCTTCACATCAGGTGGCCAATGTATTGGAGCTTCAACTTCAGCATCAGTCCTTTCAATGACTATTCAGGGTTGATTTCCTTCGGGATTAACTGGTTTGATCTCCTTGCAGTCCAAGAGACTCTCAAGAATCTTCTCCAACACCACAGTTGGAAAGCATCAATTCTTCAATGCCCATTCTTTTTATGGGTGTGTATATATGCATACGTATATGCACACATGCATGTTTAAGGGGAGGGACCTCTCACAGGTCCACACTGTCCCTTTATAATCTGCAGTCCCAGGCTTCCCAGTGGCACCAGTGGTAAAGAACCCACCTGCCAATGCAGGAGACATAAGAGACATAGGTTCGATCCCTGAGTCAGGAAGATACCCTGGAGGAGGAAATGGCTAGCCACTCCAGTATTCTTGCCTGGAGAATCCCCATGGACAGAGGAGCCTTGCAAGCTACAGTCCATAGGGTTGCATAGAGTCAGATACAACTGAAGCAATCTAGCATGCATGCATGCTAAGATTTCCAAACACAAAGATGAAAAGACAATATAATCTACAGTCCTAACCTGAAGTATGGGCCTTGGGTGGCAACACAAGAGGACTGAGGAGCACAAACCTGTGGGCATCCTGGACCAAAGCAAAGGTCGATACATCACACAAAGGCTCAGGGCCTTTGTTGACATTCTTTCCCATAAACTGAATCTCATACTTGACTTGACTCTCTTCCGAAGGTAGAAAAAAATACAGGAGCAGAAGGGGTGAATAAGAGAATTATGAAACACATTTTCCAAAATTTTGCATATAGCCTCAGATTTTAAAATCACAACACTACCATCCAAGCACAAAACCTAAATCATCAGGGTTGATTCTTAGGTCTCTAGGTCAATGATGATGATAAGACTTCCATACACCAATCTATGAACATGGTTCTCCAATGCAGCATCAGCTCTGACCCCACGTCTAAGAACTGCCCTACAATTCCAGCTTTATCAGTATCTCTACCTACACATACACCAGCCTGAAAATCAATGACATCATCCTGACTTGCAAATCACCTCCACCCACTGATGTCCCTCTATTAATAATGTAACAGGGAAGAATAAAATCTGACTCCATATTGGATCTGTTTTTTTACTTTAACCTTTGCTTTCGCTTGCTTTTGTTATTATAATCACACATAAAGGCTCGCCTCTGGGAACCCTGCCCCTCTGCCTGAAGGTGTTCAGTTGTGAATGGCTGCAGGAAAGAAGAAATCAACACATCCCCTCCCCTATGCTGGCCAAACCAGGAAGATATTTTGCAAAATCTATGGCTTTTTTACTTCACTTCCTCTCTTCCTCCCCCTATCTGTTCTATAAAAGAAACTAGCATCCAGACCCCAATAAGATGGTACTCCAGGATTGTAGTCTGCCATCTTCTCAAAGGCCTGGCTTTCCAAATCAAGCCACTAGTCCTCGCCTCAACACCTCATTTCCCGATTACTGGCCTGCTGTGCAGTGAGCAGACAGCGCTTGGACTCAGGAACAATAATACAATCACAGTTCCAGTCACACAAACGTAAAACCTCTTGAATCATCTCTGATAAACTGTTCTCAAATGTCCAGGAACAGGTCAGACTCTACAAAGGCAAAAAGATGGCTGCCCTGGGTTAACACTGGTCACAGCTGAGATGGTACTTGACTGTGCGTTGTACTTATGGCTCGTTCATAAAACCGACCATAACACACACCATAAATCTAGTTGTGTAGGCAGAGGTTGTGGTAAGGGCAGACTACATATCCAGGTTTTGTAAAAAGACAGAAGCAAGTGACTCTGCATGAATACAAATGACGTCATGGTGACTCCTGTTCAAGGTCGGTTCAGTTTCAAGCAGCCTCTACGTGTCTCCCTCCATGGCCACACCTTCCTCCCTAAGCATCTATCGTTTCCTCACTCTCCTGACAACTGTCACAGAGTTTAGGGCAGCACTGTCTGATAAATTATACACAAGTCACATGTATAATTTTAAGTTGTCTGGTAGCCACACTGAATGGTTACCAAAGACGGAAAGGGGGAAAGAGACAAATAGGAGCTTGGGATTAAAATATACACATTACTATATATAGAATAGATAACTAACAAGGACCTATTATATAGTACAGGGAACTATACTCAATAGCTTTTAATAATGGAAAAGAATCTGAAAAAAGAATATATATATGTATAACTGAATCACTTTGCTGTATACCTGAAATGAACACAACACTGTCAACGAACTATATTTCAGTAAAAAAGCTTTTTAAAAGATAGAAAGAAAAAAGGGAGCTAGATCTGGAGATTATCATACTAAGTGAACTAAGAGAAAGACAAATATATCATATCACATACATACAGAACCCAAAAAAAATTTTTTTAATGTTACAAATGAACTTATTTATTACAAAACAGAAACAGACTCACAGACTTACAGAATGAACTTACGGTTACCGAGGGGGAAGGGCAGAAGGGAGGGAGATATATATAGCTGACTCACTTTGCTATATACCTGAAACTAATACAACATTGTTAATCAACAGTACTTTAATATAAATTAATGTGTAAAATTTTTATTCAACTATAATTGATTTACGATGTTGTGTTAGTTTCTGCTATACAGCAAAGTGAATCAGTTATACATATATCAATACATATATCCACTCTTTTTAGATGCTATTCCCATATAGGTCATTACAGAGTATTGAAGAGAGTTCCCTGTGCTATACAGTAATTCTTATTAGTTATCTATTTTATATACAGCAGCGCACATACATCAATCCCAATGTCCCAATTTATCCCTTCCTCTCCTTCTCTCTCAGTAACTGTAAGGTTATTTTCTACATCTATGACTCTGTTTTGTAAACAGGTTCATTTGTATTCTCTTTTTAGATTCCACATGTAACTGATATCACATGGTATTTGTCTTTCTCTATCAGACTTACTCTGTTCAGTAGGACAATCTCTAGGTATATCTATGTCACTCCAAACGGCATTTCATTCTTTTTTATGGCTGAGTAATATTCCATTGAGAAACAAAGATAAATGTACTCAGCTCAGTCAGTAAAGAATCTGCCTGTAGTGCAGGAGACCCGGATTTGATCCCTGGGTTGGGAAGATCCCCTGGAGAAGGAAATGGCAACCCACTCCAGTATCCTTGCCTGGAAAATCTCACAGACAGAAGACCCTGGTGGGCTACAGTCCATGGGGTCGCAAAGAGTCGGGCACGACTGAGCGACTGACACTTACTTACACTAATGTTCACTGCAGCACTATTTACAATAGCCAGGACGTGGAAGCAACCTAAATGTCCACTGAGGGAGGAATAAAGAATGGAAATTAATTTTAACCATATATTTGATATCATCTAATACATTTAAAGTAGTATCATTTCAACATGTAATCAATATTGAAAAACCACTAATGAAATATTTTACATTCTTTTTGCCACACTAAGTCTTTGAGATCTGGTATATATTTTACATTCACAAAACATGTCAATTCCCATGAGCCACGTTTCAAGTGTTCAAAACCCATGTGTGGTGAGAGGGGCTACTGTGGTGGACACTGCTGCTGCTGCTGCTGCTGCTAAGTCGCTTCAGTCATGTCCAACTCTGTGCGACCCCATAGACAGCAGCCCACCAGGCTCCCCGGTCCCTGGGATTCTCCAGGCAAGAACACTGGAGTGGCTTGCCATTGCCTTCTCCAATGCGTGAAAGTGAAAAGTGAAAGGGAAGTAGCTCAGTCGTGTCCGACTCTTAGTGACACCATGGACTGCAGCCTACCAGGCTCCGCCGTCCATGGGATTTTCCAGACACAAATCCCTCCAAATACTGATTTCAAATATAGCCCCATGTGTTCCACAGGCCCCTTCTCTTTCTGAGATTCTTCGTTGGCCCTTGCCTGTTCTCTCCACCCACGTTCTATGATGCAGTTGGACTAATCTACCCAAAACAATCTGGCTCACTTGCCCAAAGTATCAGCCATATTTGTACCATCAACACTTACCACAGACCAGACATTCAATGAATGTTAAATAATCAATTGATTAAACACACCAGGATGAAACCCAGGTCCCTTAAAATGACATTCAGGTTGAGCCTTTAACTCTTCCACCTTCTTCTTTGTACATCCTCTACCCTCATTTCCAAAATTTCAATGAAGGTAGAACGTGAACATTCCGTGTCTTCAGGAGTACCAGCTCCACTACATGGTGAATATATTTAAATATGTTTGTGTTAAAATGCTCTGATACAGGGACTCCCTGGTGGTCCCCTGGCTGAGACTCTACCCTCTCAATGCAGGGGGCCAGGTTCAAGCCCTGGTCAGGGAACTAGATCCCACCTGCCACAGCTAAGAGTCTACGTGACACAACAAAGATCGAAGAGCTTGCATGCTACAACTAAGACCCAGTGTAGCCAAAATAAATAACTTTAAGGACTTTAGAAAAATAAAGTAAAACGCTCTGATACATACTGCAAGGAAAGGTCAGACCCCTATCAGTTGTTAAGATTAAATACAACTCTCCAAGTACATTCAGAGCACGTAGCAAGCAGCTTCAAAGCGGATGCTGTAGAAAATCTCTAACCATGCCCACTGGCATTCACTCCCACTCTTGCTGGTTGGCACACTGATGGAAACACATGTCTGATGCTACCTGGTCACAACCTCATGCCTCCTTATCTCTACTCCACCAGGACTCCCCTCACCTGTCTCTTTCACACCCCTTCTCCCATCTCAGATGCCAGGAAGACCACCCTGACTGATGAGAAGTAGAATTTCCTAAACTGCATGTGACCTTAAAAGTGGCACAATTCTCCTGGCATCGATTACACCCACTCACCAGTGTTAGGTGGCCAGTTATCTCTCTGCCCCTACAGCAAAGATCCTTGAAGGCAGGGACTCTATTTCCTACAGCTTCCAACTCCCTAGTGTGATTTCCTGCTGACAGATGGACGAACAGAATGTGCAGCCAATTTTGCTTCAGGTCACACAGTGTGCAGGAGAAAACATAAAAAATGAAGAAGTAAAAAGTTCAACGCAAACATAAGTATGTAAAATCATCCCACAATGACTTCATCATGCAAACACGTTTTCCTTCTTTTTGGGTCATGAGTTTATAATAATATGATAAGCAATGGAAAACAATTAAAAATTTAGGATGAGGAGAACAGAGGAAAATGTTTACTAACATCATGCCATATTCTACATTCGTTTCAATGTTGAATGTAAATGTTTAAGAAAAGCTTACTAATAAAAGCATAGTTAGGGGAAACCGGTATTCAAGTGAAAAATCATAAAGTAAAACATATGCTCTGAACAATGGCCTAATAAAATAAGCTGAAATAAATAACTCTTAAAATAAAACATCATTTTAAAAGTCTAAATTCTTGCTTGACACTAGTTAGAATTTAAAAAAATGGACTTTGCCAAAACATTGAAGGAAACCATTCAGTCCTGATTATTCAGTACTTCACTTAGGTTTTTAAAAAACGGTGAAAGTCAAAAGTATTGACTGGTAAAAAGCATCATCAATGATTTTCTTTGAGAAATATTTCTCTCTTAAGTTAAATATTACATAAACATTCCTGATTTCTCTGGACTACTTTAGCCATTTGGATGACAGACATTAATAATTAAGTCCAGTACAAAAGTACGCTCTGTACCCATCATACAAGCTATAAATGTCCAAGTTGTTGTTCTTATTTTGAAATGTATTATATACACTAGATGCAAATAAATTTTTAAATTATTAAATCCTCAAGGACTTCCCTGGTGGTCCAGTGTTTAAGACTTTACCTCCCAATGCAGAGGGTGCAGGTTCGATCCTTGGTCAGCGAGCTAACATGTCTTGCAGCCAAAATAAATAAATAAAACAGGAGCAATATTGTAACAAATTTAATAAAGACTTTAAATGGCCCACATCAAAAAAACATTTTAAACATTTTTAAAATGTTTAAAAAACATTTTATTTATTAAGTAAATAAATAAATTGCTAAAAAGTTAAATTTATATATTAATACACATTTTAAAATCACCCTGTTAAAATCACTCTCTTTAAATTCCATTGCTAAATATTTGAGTGGTTCTCTTTATTCTTCCTCCTGCTTCCTCTTTATCATCACAGAATACAACCAGATTATCAGGAAAAGATGTATAACTGGGATAGACTGCAACTTATTACACGGCTTTTTCTAGAACCAAGAATACATTTACCAACACTCCATTAAAAATAAAAAATCACAGCTCAAGATCATACATCCTAAGAAGCCATTTTCTCCCATCCATCATTACATTTTTCTTATTTTAATAAGCTCTTTTCAGAAAAAGATCGTTCTCCTAAAGTGCCTATAACACTAAATTTTAAGAGGTAAGGTATGAGAGATGTATCCATTGTGTATATTTTTTCTTCAACTGGCTCACCTAGGAGCAGGTTACAAGAAAATGTCAGTAAAACGTCACAGCACAAAGAGATTCTATTAACAGTAACAGGAAGTTCATTCTATACATCAAAAGCCAGAAAACAAAATCAGGGAAACCACTTATGCACAGAGTATTTGGGTGAATAAGAACTGATTTAAATATTGGCTTCAGTCATAACAGAGTAAGAACTTTCCTACAGAAATTCCCGTACCCAAGCCCATTTTGGCAAAAGTCAGGGCAGATGTAGTTATGATAGGAATATAGGGTAGATGACACCAAATTAACAAATGGGAAGCCTTTTTTTTAATCCCTAAGAATAGAGAACATCCAACCAACAGCAAAAACAGAGAAACTGTTTATGCAATTGGCTACATTGGCAGAGGACAGAAGGACAGCCAACATAATTTTATCCATCATAATACAAGTTTCACCAGCACATGTGAAACAACAGCGATTTCAACTGTTCTGAAGCCATGTTAAAGGTTCCCGATGTATAAAACTAGTATTTTTGCCAAGACACAAATTTTCCTGACTGGTAAGTGAGATCCAGTCAGTCACCCAGTCTCTGTCAGTGCGGTTTTGCTGTAATCACCATACTGTATATGCTGATTTTCAAGAAGCAATAAAAAAGAGAAAAAGCAAAGAATTTTGTTTTCCTGAGAAATGAGAAAAATGGCCCCAGAAAGAAAGCCAAGTATTGTGAAGAGATCTTTTTTGAATTTGTTACAAATAACAAATTCAATTCAACATTTTATGCCTTACTTTATCCAAAACTTTTAACTTTTTGGTTAAATATATATATTTATAATATTATATAAATAATATGTTATATATAATAATAGCATATATATAATATGTTATATTTTATATATAATAAGAACATATGTTATATATAAATGGAATTTTCCAAGCAAGAATACTAGAGTGGGTTGCCATATCCTCCTCCAGGAGATCTTCCTGACCCAGGGATTGAACCTGCATCTCCTGGGGCTCCTGCATTGACAAGTGGATCCTTTACTGCTGAGCCACCTGGACTGAGCCATTATATATAAATATATATAATATGTTTATCAGTTCAGTTCAGTTCAGTCGTTCAGTCATGTCCGACTCTTTGTGACCCCATGAATCGCAGCACGCCAGGCCTCCCTGTCCATCACCAACTCCTGGAGTTCACTCAGACTCACGTCCATCGAGTCAGTGATGCCATCCAGCCATCTCATCCTCTGTCGTCCCCTTCTCCTCCTGCCCCCAATCCCTCCCAGCATCAGAGTCTTTTCCAATGAGTCAGCTCTTCTCATGAGGTGGCCAAAGTACTGGAGTTTCAGCTTCAGCATCATTCCTTCCAAAGAAATCCCAGGGCTGATCTCCTTCAGAATGGACTGGTTTGATCTCCTTGCAGTCCAAGGGACTCTCAAGAGTCTTCTCCACACCACAGTTCAAAAGCATCAATTCTTCGGCACTCAGCCTTCTTCACAGTCCAGCTCTCACATCCATACATGACCACAGGAAAAACCATAGCCTTGACTAGACGGACCTTTGTTGGCAAAGTAATGTCTCTGCTTTTTAATATGCTATCTAGGTTGGACATAACTTTCCTTCCAAGGAGTAAGCGTCTTTTAATTTCATGGCTGCAGTCACCATCTGCAGTGATTTTGGAGCCCAGAAAAATAAAGTCTGACACTGTTTCCACTATTTCCCCATCTATTTCCCATGAAGTGATGGGACCAGATGCCATGATCTTCGTTTTCTGAATGTTGAGCTTTAAGCCAACTTTTTCACTCTCCACTTTCACTTTCACCAAGTTCTGCCATAAGGGTGGTGTCATCCGCATATCTGAGGTTATTGGTATTTCTCCCAGCAATCCTGATTCCAGCTGGTATTTCTTCCAGTCCAGCGTTTCTCATGATGTACTCTGCATATAAGTTATTTAACTAAAATAACTTAAATAAACAGGGTGACAATATACAGCCTTGACGTACTCCTTTTCCTATTTGGAACCAGTCTGTTGTTCCATGTCTGGTTCTAACTGTTGCTTCCTGACCTGCATACAGATTTCCCAAAAGGCAGGTCAGGTGGTCTGGTATTCCCATCTCTTTCAGAATATCCCACAGTTTATTGTGATCCACACAGTCAAAGACTTTGACATAGTCAATAAAGCAGAAATAGATGTTTTTCTGGAACTCTCTTGCTTTTTCAATGATCCAGCAGATGTTGGCAATAAATATGGTGGTGGTTTAGTCGCTAAGTTGTGTCCAACTCTTGTGATCCCATGGATTGTAGCCTGTCAGGCTCCTCTGTCCATGGGATTCTCCAGGCAAGAATACTGGAGTGGGTTGCCATTTCCTTCTCCAGGGGATCTTCCCGACCCAGGAATCGAACCCGGTCTCCTGCATTGCAGGCAGATGATTTATCAACTAAGCTATTAGGGAAGCTCCATATAAAGCCCCATATATAGCCCCATATATATATAAATATATATAATACATTTATATTATATATAAGCATATATTTATATTATATATAAGCATATATATTATATATATTATATATAAGTGTGTATATTATAAATATATATATTTCTCAACCAAAAAAATGCAAAATGATTAAGCCATGGAATGTTGAATTTGTTAGTGACTTAGTTGTATGATGTGACCAATTACACCACAAACTGTATGTAGAACAAGGCAATGGAGGTTCATTGTCACCATTAAGGAGAAAGGATGTGAAATTAACATGTTTGCAGGTTAAAAAAAAACTCAGTTAAAGGAAATAAAGAAATACGATGCCCTGAGTAAAACATGGAATGTAAACAGAAGTAAGTTAGGCAGGAAGAACCTTCATAATGGCACAGTAAGCCAAATCCAAAACACCTGGTGTAATGGTCATGGATTGCAAGACCCAAAATAGTCAAGATGCCTATTCGCCCCAAATTTGTACACAGGTTTAATGCAGCTCTTTTCAAAATCCCAGTGAGACATATTGGTAAATTCAGACAAGACTATTCTAAAATGTATATGGAAAGGCAAAGGAGCTACAATGATAAAGCAATGTTGAAAAAGAGGAATAAAGTGGGAGGAAACATTCTACCTGATTTCAGTACTTATTAAGTGGCTATAGCATTCAAGCCCATGTAGGAGAATTACCTGGTGGTCCAGTGGTTAAGACTCTATGTGTCCAATACAGTGGGAACAAGTGTGATCCCTGGTCAGGGAACTAAGATCTTGTATGCCACCAAAAAATAAATTGGAAAAAAAAAGGGACGGTAGTATTGATGAACAGACAAATAGATGATGGAGCAGATTACAGAACCCAGAAATAGTCCCATACAAGTATGACCAAGTGATGAATCTGCATCTAGAAAATGAATCAAATGCAAATTTTATTACAAAAAATGAATACTGAAAATTCAAGAATTCAGTAGATGGGTTCAGCAGCTAACTGGACAAAGCAGAAGAGATTTGCAAACTGGTAGAAAGGTGAGATGGAAATCTCCGTACTGAAGCACACAGAGATAAAGGAGCAAAAATACAGAAGAGAATACAAAAAAGACAGGGATAAAAAGAGCAAAATACAAACGGAGTCCCAAAAAGTGGAAGAGAGAGAAAATGAGACAGAAGCAACTGTTTGAATAAATACTGGCCAAGAATTTTCCAAAAGGGATGAACAATATCAAGCCACAAATCCCAAACAGAATAAAAAGAATGAAAATATCTCCTTTAAAAATTAAAAAACATTAAACACATTTAAAAAAATAATAAGACTTACAGCTGATCTCTCAAATAGAAACAATGAAAGCCAGAAGAGCTGAAAGAAAAACCACCAGCAGCTGTCAATTCTATACTCAAACAAGGAGAAATAGATGTTTTCAAACAAAAACTGAGCAGATTTATCATTAGTAGACTCAGGATAAAAGAAATCTTAAGAAAGTTCTTCAGACAGGAGAAAAATGATCTCACGTGTAAGCATGGTAATGCAGGAAGGAATGAAAGGTACTAACCAGTGTAACTTACTGGTAAATCTAAATGAATAGTGACTGTTTAAAAAAAAAAAAAAAAAAACAGTAACAAACTTGTGGTTACCAAAGGGGATAGTATGGGAAGGGTATATAAATTAGGAGTTTGGGATTAACATATACACACCAGTTTACATAAAACAGGGTTCCCAAATTACAGGTGCACTGGCTAGGAGGGCTCCCCCAAGTCTCCACCTCTGGGCCCTGGAGCTTTGGGTTTAGAGGCTCAGAAAAGTGATTTAGCCCCTGGCAGCCACCATTCTACTGTTTCCATGAATACAACTTTTTGAAATTCTACATATAGAGAATCAATGGCTCTTCTAAGGGGAACCTGTGCGGTGAAAATGATCACAGGACTGGAAACTGAGAACTGGATGCTCACTTTCATCTCTTCCACTAAATTACTTTGTGACACAGGAGATCAAGCCCTGAGCCTTTGGAGTGGAAGCACTGACTCCAAGACCCTAGACTACCAGAGAACTAACCCTAGGGAGTATCAAAGAGTGAGAACTCACACTAAGGAAACCACTTGAATACCAGACCCAGCATCATCCAACCATCAGTAGCACCCTGTGCAGGACACCTCATCTAAGCAACAAACAAAACAAAAATACAAACCCACTCATCAGCAGACAGGACTACCCCCTCACTCAGCCTTAGCCATCAGAGGAAAAACAAACAAAAACTTAGCACACATCTCACCCTATATGAAGCTTACGCAAACCACTGGACCAAACTTAGGAGGGCAGAAACCAAAAGCAAGGAAGAATTCAGCCTTGAAGCCTGGGAAAAGGAGACCTCAATCTCAATAAGTTTAAAAAAAATGACGAAATGGCAGAGAAATACCACACAAATGTAGGAACAAACTAGAAACACAGAAGTCCAAATAAATGAAGAGGAAATAGGCAAACTACCTAAAAAAGAACTCAGAATAATGATACTAAAGATGATCAAAAACCTTGAAAACAAAATGGAGAAAATGCAAGAATCAATCAACAAAGACCTAGAAGAATTAAAGAATAAACACAGAGAAATAAAATGGGCTTCCCTGGTGGCTCAGCTGGTAAAGAACCCACCTGCAATGTGGGACATCTGGGTTCAATCCCTGGGTTGGGAAGATCCCCTGGAGAAGGGAACGGCTACCCACTCCAGCATTGTGGCCTGCCTGGAGAATTCTATGGACTGTATAGTCCATGGGGTCGCAAAGAGTTGGACAGGACTGAGCGACTTTCACTTTCACTTTTCATATATAAAACAGAAAAACAACAAGGACCTACTGTAGAGCACAGGGTTTAATATCTTGTAATAACCTATAATGGAAAGAATCTGAAAAAGAATAGATATACATATACATATATATGTATAAATGAGTCACCATTCTGTATATCTGAAGCTAACACAACATTGTAAATTAACTGCTTCAATTTTTAAAAATGGTTTTAAAAAGCTTGAGCATAAGTATACTCTGGTCAGCAATTCCACTCACAGATGTACACCAACTAGAAAATACATATATTTAACAGGTTCATTTAACTATTTAATATTTTAGAATACCAATACCAGTTTTATTCCTAATAGAGAAAGCTGCAAACAACTCCATGTCTATCCACAAACTGTGGCATTGTTACTGTCGCTGTTGTTGTTGAGCAGCTAAGTCATGTCTCTTTGCAACCCCGTGGACTGCAGCACATTAGGTTTCCCTCTCCTTCATTATCTCCTGGAGTTTGCTGAAACTCATGTTTATTGAGTCAGTGATGCTATTTAACCATCTCCTTCTCTGCCACCCCCTTCTCCTTTTGCCTTCAATCCTTCCTACCATCAGAGTCTTTTCCAGCAAGCTGACTCTTTACAACAGGTGGCCAAAGCATTGGAGTTTTAGCATCAGTCCTTCCAATGAATATTTGGGTTGACTTCCTTTAGGATTGACTGGTTTGATCTCCTTGCAGTCCAAGGGACTCTTAAGAGTCTTCTCCAGCCCCACAGTTCAAAAGCATCAATTCTTCAGTACTCAGCCTTCTTTATGGTCCAACTCTCCCATCTGTACATGACCACTGGAAAAACCACAGCTTTGACATACATGGATCTTTGTCACCAAAGTGATATCTTTGCTATTTAATATGCTGTCTAGGTTTGTCATAGCTTCCTTTCAAGGAGCAAGCATCTTTTAATTTCATGGCTACAGTCACCATCTGCAGTGATTTTGGAGCCCAAGAAAATAAAATCTGCCACTATTTCCACTTTTTCCCCTTCTATTTGCCATGAAATGATGGAACCAGATGCCATGACCTTAGTTTTTAGAATGTTTAATTTTAAGCCAGCTTTTTTACTCTCTTTACCCTCATCAAAGCGCTCTTTAGTTCCTCTGCACTTTCTGCATTGGAGTGGTATCATCTGGGTGTCTGAAGCTGTTGACATTTCTCCTGGAAATCTTGATTCCAGCTTGTGATTCATACAGCCTGATATTTCACATAAGAGATGTGGGTTTGATCACCTGGTAGAGAAGCTCCCCTGGAGGAGAAAATGGCAACCCACTCCAGTATCCTTGCCTGGAGAATCCCATGGACAGAGGTGCCTGGCGGGCTAGAGTCCATGGGGTCACAAAGAGTTGGACATGACTGAAGGGACTTAGCACTGAAGCATGCACATTCTACTTAACTCCATGGACATAATCAGATATATAACACATAGTCCTTGTCTGCTAGTAGCTCTTCCTAAGACTTAATTTGCCTCTCATAGACTTTTTTTTTCCTATTAAAGTTTTAAGTACATTAAAAAAAACTTTTAAAATTAAAGTGTAGTATAAAACATTCATGTACAGTAAGGTACGTATATCTGAAAAGTACAGCTTGGATAACTTCTGCAATGTGAACACATGTGTGTTACCACCACTCAGATCAAACGTAGAAGCCTCCCTCAGACTCCTGCCCAGTAAGTACCTGCATCTCCAAAGGTACCAATATTCTGACTTCTAGCAAAATAGATTTGTTCTGCCTGTTTTTACAGTTTATATAAGTAGGATGATATCATATATGCTCTTTTGTGGTTGTTTTCTTTGGCTTAATATTGTGTCTGTGAGATGCATCTGATGCTGGCTCATAACTGTCATAGCTCAATGCTGCAAAAGTAGGAAGAGACACCTGGAGTCAACAGCAAGTTTTGCCTTGGAGGACAAAATGAAGCAGGGCAAAGGCTAAGGAAGAGTTTTGTTAAGAGAACACACAACACAAAAGATGACTCTACACATGGACATCACCAGATGGTCAATATTGAAATCAGACTGATTATATTCTTTACAGCCAAAGATGAAGAAGCTCTATACAGTCAGCAAAAACAAGACCAGGAACTGACTGTGGCTCAGATCATGAGCTCCTTATTGCAAATTCAGGCTTAAAATGAAGAAAGTAGGGATAACCATTCAGACATTCAGGTATGACCTAAAACACTTTATGATTATAAAGGCTTCCCTGATAGCTCAGTCTGTAAAGAATCTGCCTGCAATGCAGGAGACCCCAGTTCGATTTCTGGGTTGGCAAAATCTGCTGGAGAAGGGATAGGCTACCCACTCCAGTATCCTTGGGCTTCCCAAGTGGCTCAGCTGGTAAAGAATCTGCCCACAATGTGGGAGACCTGTGTTCGATCCCTGGGTTGGGAAGATCCCATGGAGAAGAGAAAGGCTACTCACACCAGTATTCTGGCCTGGAGAATTCCATGGACTGTATAGTTCATGGGGTCGCAAAGAGTTGGACACCACTGAGTGACTGTGACTTCATTTCACTATGATTATACAGTGGACGTGACGAATACATTCAAGGGACTAGATATGATAGAGGGCCTGAAGAACTATGGACAGAGGTTCATAACATTGTACAGGAGGTGGTGACCAAAACCATCCCAAAGAAAAAGAAATGTAAGACAGTAAAGTGGTTTTCTGAGGAGGCTTAACAAATAGCTGAGGAAAGAAGAGAAGTAAAAAGCAAGGGAGAAAGGGAAAGATATACCCAACAGAAAGGGAAAGATATACCCAACAGAATGCAGAGTTCCAGAGAAAAGCAAGGGGACACAAGAAGGCCTTCTTAAATGAACAATGCAAAGAAGTAGAGGAAAACAACAGAATCAGAAAAACTAGAGATCTCTTCAAGAAAATTGGAGGGATCAAGGGAACATTTCATGCAAGGATGGGCACGATAAAGGACAGAAACAGTGAGGACCTAAGAGAAGCAGGAGAGATTAAGAAGAGGTGGCAAGAACACACTGGAGAACCATACAAAAAAGGGCTTAGTTACCAGGATAACCACGATGGTGTGGTCACTCACCTAGAGCCAGACATCCTGGAGTGTGAAGTCAAGCAGGCCTTAGGAAGCATTACTACAAACAAAGCTAGTAGACGTGATGGAATTCCAGCTGAGCTTTTTCAAATCCTAAAAGGTGATGATATGAAAGTGCTGCACTAAATGTATCAGCAAATTTGGAAAACTCAGCAGTGGTACTAGTGGTAAATAACCCACCCGCCAAGGCAGGAGCACCACCTAGGAAGCCCCATCTGGGCTAAAGGGGCCAAGGAAGCTGCAGAACAGGATGCTGCAAAGAAAAAATAAAGTGCTGCTGGCAACCTGTGATTAAGAAAAATACAAAAGAAGAAAGGTTTAAGATAAGCTCATATTCCCTCACAAATACTTGACACACAGGAAGTAATAAATATTAATCCATCGTTGGTAAATGCAGGAATATGCATACATAGATAACTGTGGTCCCATCCAATACATTCATAATATCACCATTCAATGAAAACATCAGTTTAACATATGGTCAATCCAATATTTATAGCCTTCATAATGAACTGGAGAAACCACAAATCAATTAAATAAAAATGTAGTTAAATAAAAATGAGAGCCTGAAAACTTTTTAATTCATCACCTACCTCAAAAAATATAGCCTCTGTCTTCTATAATTTACAGTAACTTCTCTTCTCTCTTCCTCACCCACATGAAAAACTGTTACACTTGTGATATTTCAGTTCATGACACAGAAGAATCTTATCAAAAAGACTTGAGCAATCATTTTCCCCTACCCATAAAAATTGGCTGAATTTATCTAACCTTAAAACTAGACTCCATTTATCCACACTACCAGGCCCTTCCTTGGAAGTTGTCCTGCTAAATTAAGCAGAGTTCTTGACTCTGATGGTTTGAACAAGCGGAAGAGGGTGCCATTATTCATTTTCTCTTTTACACAAAGATCTGCAAATCCTTCTCTTTGATTTATTTAGCAGGCTCTTTTGGTCAGACTTTAGTTTGCTCCATTATTCATATCAGAAGGCAACAGCATAAACCATCACTAATGCTAAGATCTGAAAATCCATTTCTGTATCCTGAGTCTATCCTCAGTCATCCAGCTTGCCTACATACACACCACCCCCTTACAAAACTCTGGGCTTCAGACTGCTCACATGTATAGAGAAACAGAGACATGATGGCCCTGCTCTGTCCCTACTGTGCCTGCATGAAGCCGGTGTCCTGTACTGAATCATTGGTACAATTCTCTACCAATGGCTTTGCTGGGGGCCTCTCCAGAGTCATACTCATGTTTGTGAGATCTTATGCCCGATTTCTTGTTCTGCCCACCAAATGAAATTCTCAAAATATTGTTCTGTTGAAAAAGTCCTTGGCAGGACCAAAACTGGAAGATGTTCTACTAACAGTAGACATAATATTGTTATCATTCTACAATGAAAATGTTGGGAAGCTGTCTCACCATCTTCTAACTTGTGCTTGAGTGTTACCACCCTCATCTCCCCTTCTTTCAACTAGGATCGTAAGCAGTACAACCAGGCAAAAAGATGGTAGAGTCCCAGGAGTAGAGAGGAAGAAGTCTCTAAACTATATGGCCCAACGCCTCTTTTCCTTCCATGAATTTCAAAAATCCTCTTCTACATTTGCACAAGAGTAATTTCCTTCTCTAAGAAAGGAGGCAGAACTGGATAGGTGTGATTGGGTAAGTCTGAGTGAGAGCCCATTCTAACATTTAATTCTGGCACCTAGAAGAGTGAAAGGTAGAGCCCTTGACCTTCTAAACTATGAGGATCTCCCATGCCTAGCAAATCCTGGCAGTCCTGGGCCTAGCTGGGCAAGACCAAGAAACAGATAACATGACTCAACACTTCACCTAGTGCATTACTGGTTGAAGAAAGTTCTTTAAAAAGTACAGACTATGTAAATTTAACTAACATTTGGCATACACATATACATTACATACCTGTGTGCTGCAGTGTGCTAAGTTGCTTCAGTTGTGTCCAATTCTGTGCAATCCTATGGTCATAGCCCACCAGGCTCCTCTGTCCATGGTATTCTCCAGGCAAGAATACTGGAGAGGGTTGCCACGCCCTCCTGCAGGGGATCTCCGCAACCCAGGAATCGAACCCATGTCTCTTACATCTCCTCCATTGGCAGGAGGGTTCTTCGCCACTAGCACCACCACTAGAAAAGGTAAGATGTGCTGTATCTAACTTGATAGAGGCAAAGGTGATATACTTTTATCTTAATTATGTGTCTGATACATGGTCAGCATGCAGTGTGGCTAGTTGAGAAGATCCTATCTCAAAAGGAGTTTTCTTTTCAGACCTTGTTGTGCGCAATGATTGAGGCCCTGAAGAGATTAAGACAATTCTTTGTTGTTAAGTGCAGACATCTGTTGAAAGCTTTTACTTTTATATCACTGATGTTAAGTATGAAACCAACTGGGATTTGCATACTTAAATGCTATATATACTTACTGCTCAAATTTTTTTTCAAAACAGATCTTTGCAAGCTATAAATTGTATCTGTGGTGTGCTGCCAATTAAATTAACATGTAAGCTTTATGGGAATTAAAATATCTCAGAAAAATGTAAATTGCTTAATTCTCTGAAAAATTACTGAAATTGACATAGCCAGCTAAACTACGTATCACAGTAGGAGAGCCAAGGGCAGTTGTTACCAGAAGAACCATTTTGTCTTCTAAGATATTTTGACATGTTCCCCTGATCTGAGCTGTCAGAAAACCGTTCTAGCATATTCCATTTGCTGAAAATTATTTGTGAAAACGTACGTAAGCCCTGCAATCTTTTTGAATCAGTAGCTATGGAAAAAAATAAATAAAGCCACTAGCGAGATGAACTTCTCCCACTCGTCCTAATGGATATGCTAGGCTGGATTATTTAATCACCAGCACCATGCAACATCCAAACAAAACACGCCCAGCTTAGGATCAATGAAGCTCTAAGTTTAATTGCTTACTGCAAGGTTCCCAGCAGAAAATGAAAGCTTGCGAAGCTAACCTGAAACCAAATGAAGATAGTGTGTGCGCTCAAACGAGGCAAAGTAGTAAGTAATTCTCTGCTAAAAGAGAGGATGTGTCCATGTATTTGTGTGCACAATTATGGCAGCAGGTGGAGGGCGGGGCAGTCTCTAGCCTGACCCGTATCTAGGCCGTTGCTCCACTGAAACCATCGATGGATTACGGGCTCTCCCATAGGGGGCAGGAATAATCAGTAGCTTTCTGTCAACCTTGCTTCCCCCTCAAGCTACCACCTCTCCTCCTCATCCTCCTCATCAATCGATGATATCTACCTGTGTCATCTAACTCTGCTTCCCACGCCCTCCTTGTCTGAGAACCCATCCATTTCTGTGGCTTTGCTCTCACACCAGTGGTATCCAAATCTTAGGTCTCAGCGAGGCTGTGAGGGAGCACCTGTTCCCGGCCTCTCTCCTGGCTTATAGAGGCCCTCGGCATCCCCCAGCTCAGAGAGGCATCGCTCCAATGCATCTGTCTTCACGTGGTCTGCTCCCTGTATATCTCCACATCAGCTTCCCTCTGCACGTGTCTCAGTCCAAATTTCCCCCTTTTTATAAAGACACCACGTCATACTGGAGTAGAGCCTACCCTTGCTGCTGTGCATGCTGAGTCATGTCCAACTCTTTGCAAACCCATGGACTGTAGCCCAGCAGTCTCCATGGGATTCTCCAGGCAAGAATACTGGAGCAGGTTGCCATTTCCTCCTCTTGGGGATCTTCCTGACCCAAGGATTGAACCTGCGTCTCCTGTGTCTCCTGCATTAGCAGGCAGATTCTTCACCACTGTGCTGCCTGGAAAGCTCCAGAGCCCACCCTTATGACCTCATTTTAGCTTCGCTACCTCTGTAAAGACCCTGTCTCCACATTAAGACCACATTGTGAGGTCCTGAGGGTTAAGACTCCTATTGAAACATTTGGAGAGGGATGTAAATCTAACTATAACATACCTTAAAATCAGGATGTCTCAAACTAACCCCACCACCTTCCCCTAAAACGTGCACTTGGACCATGTTTGTTTGAGTCTCCCAGGCTCATCCCTATCTTTTGCTTTTCCTCACATCGAATCTGTTATCAGTCAATCCTGTACACTCTTCCTCCAGGACAGCATCTCTTAAGTCTTCCCCCTCTTTTTCATTCCCACAACCACTACACAAATTCAGGCTGAATTACCTTGCACTGAGTACATGGTGACTGTCCTTAATAAGCTTCTTAGCTCTGGTCTCTCTCTGATCTCGCTATATCCCAATTTATTTTATAAATTGCTGCCACATTAATCTTCCTGACAGACAGCTCTGACCCATTTCCCTCACGAGAGAGGAGGAAAAAAAAATAATAACTTCAAGAGCCTTTCTTACCTTGTAAATTCAGTATAAATCCCTGTCCCTGGTGGTCTCAAGTTCCCACCCTTCAGGGATTAGCCCAGCCCACACTCTCACATCATCTCTTTCCCAAACATGGCCCCATGTATTTCCGGCTGTTTCCATCAGAATCCTGCCAAGAAAAGAAACAGCAATCTCAAAGGGCTTCTTTAAAAGGCACTGAAGGAAGAGATCAAGGAGTGAGCATGGAGGGTACTGGAGCCCAAAAGAGAGGGAGAGACACCCAGTGACCAGCCACAGTGGGAAGCTGGTACCAGGCCTCCATCTGAAGCAATGAGCAGAAGTGATGAGAGCTCCCTGGCACCCAGCAGAAACAAGCACCTCCTGGACACAAAGAGGTCAGAGACGAGTGAAAAAAAGCATCAAGGATGAGAAAACAGAGAGTACCAAGCCACTGCCTCTACTTACATCCCTTCTCCCCTGGGATCCTGTCTGCCCATCTCCCCAGACTAATTCACCAAAATCCTATCCATCTTTATGGGGTATATGAGTGACATGAAAGATAATTCTTTCCTGGGAAAAGCAGCACTCAAACAAAAACGCACATGTGTTTAAGATTTACTGAATTCATAATTAAATGAAAGCACCAGTGTGACATTGCCACATGTTCAAAGGAAAATCCAAAGAACATATGAATATATGCATCCATCAGGAAACCTGAAATGAATGTGCTTGCTGCTGCTACTGCTGCTAAGTCACTTCAGTCGTGTCCGACTCTGTGCGACCCCATAGACGGCAGCCCACCAGGCTCCCCCGTCCCTGGGATTCTCCAGGCAAGAACACTGGAGTGGCTTGCCATTTCCTTCTCCAATGCATGAAAGTGAAAAGTGAAAGTGAAGTTGCTCAGTCGTGTCCGACTCTTAGTGACCCCATGGACTGCAGCCTTCCAGGCTCCTCCGTCCGTGGGATTTTCCAGGCAAGAGTACTGGAGTGGGGTGCCATTGCCTTCTCTGATGAATGTGCTTGCTGAGGGCAAAGCTGCTCAGTATCCACACCTGCATGCCACCAGATACAATCTGCATTTTCTCTGATCAAGAATCCAAGATCCAGGAACCATTACCATCAGTTTTCTACAACTTAAAGAGTTGTAAAATAGCTCAAAGTTGAACGAAAGGTAAAGATAACTCAAGTGAGGGACTGATGGAGAACAGGGAACCCATGATTCTTTTCATTATTGGCCAAATTTAGTCTTTCACAATCTTCCCTGACTACTGGAAGGGAGGAAGAAAGGAGGAAAGGAAAGAAAAGGGTTTTGGCATCAGAAAGACCTTGGGCTCACCACCACCATCACTTACTCATGAACTGACCTGAAGTAAGTAATTTCACTACCTACAGCTCAGTTTCTTGATCTGTACAATAGCAATTAACTGCTTTATGGACTAAATGAATTGCTCTGGGAATCAGATGAATGGTGGCAATCCTGAGCCAAATAAATGGTAGCCAACATACCTGACGGAGAAGGCGATGGCACCCCACTCCAGTCCTCTTGCCTGGAAAATCCCATGGCTGGAGGAGCCTGGTAGGCTGCAGTCCAGGGAGTCGCAAAGAGTCGGACTGAGCGACTTCACTTTCACTTTTCACTTTCATGCATTGGAGAAGGAAATGGCAACCCACTCCAGTGTTCTTGCCTGGAGAATCCCAGGGACGGGGGAGCCTGGTGGGCTGCCGTCTACGGGGTCGCACAGAGTCAGACACGACTGAAGTGACTTAGCAGTAGCAGCAGCAGCAACAGCAGCAGCAGCAACATACCTGAGGTCCTTTCGTTTTCCATCACTACAAATCATGGAGTTAGACCAGAAGCTCCTTTTCAATCTGAAAACTGTGTGACTGTAAATGCTGTCTCCTCCATGAAGACTTAGACCATCATCATTACCAGACATGGACCCCTGCTTCCTCAGCATCTTCTCCCATACCAGTTCTCTGTCTCATGTCTACTTTGTAGTAGAACATTTACTCTCTCCTTATTCCCCGTCCAACCCACCACACATAAGAAACTCAGGCCAAGGGGGAGAGAAGGGATGGATTGGGAGTTGGGGATTAGCAGATGCAAAGTATCACACACAGGAAGGATAAACAATGAGGTCCCATCGTACAGCACAGGGAACTGTATTGAATATCCTGTGATAAATCATGATGGAAAAGAATATGAAAAAGAATGTATGTATGTATAACCGAGTCGCTCTGCTATACAGCAGAAATTAACACAACATTGTAAATCAACTATACTTTAATACAATAAACTTTAAAAAAAGAAACCCAGGAACAAGCTCAGATATTTTGGAGTTCTAGCACACAGAATGGCCCCTGGTACACAGTAGGTACTCCACAAATATTTCAAAATGAACTCAAAGAAAAGATTAATCAAAACCACAGTGAGCTAAATAAAAAAAGGAAGATATGTACAATGGCAAAAAAAAAAAAAAACAGAGAACTATCACATAACCCCACTAGAATGGCTTTTCTCAAAAAGATAAGAAATAATAAGTGTTGGTAAAGATACAAAGAAAAGAAAACTCTTGTGCAATGTTGGGAATATAAGCTGGTTCAGCCACTATGGAAAACAGTACTGAGAATCCTCAAAAAAATTAAAATAGAAAGAACTACCATATGATCCAAAAATCCCACTTCTGAGTATTTATATGCATGAATCAAATACACACACAATGAAATATCATTCAGCCATAAAAAAGAATGAAATCTTGCCATGTGCAACAATACAAATGGACCATGAGGGTATTAAGCTAAGTGAAATAAGTCAGACAAAGACAATACTGTACGATCTCACTTATAATGAGAAACTAAAAACAAAAACAAAACCACCAGACTCACGGAGAACAAATTGGTGGTTGAAGACTTGACTCATTGGAAAAGACTGTGATGCTGGGAGAGTTGACTCATTATCTGATGCTGGGAGGGATTGGGGGCAGGAGGAGAAGGGGACGACAGAGGATGAGATGGCTGGATGGCATCACTGACTCGATGGACGTGAGTCTGAGTGAACTCCGGGAGTTGGTGATGGACAGGGAGGCCTGGCGTGCTGCGATTCATGGGGTCGCAAAGAGTCAGACACGACTGAGCAACTGAACTGAACTGAGGGAGGAAGGGGGGGTGGTGGCAAAATGGATGAAGGAAGTCAAAAGGTACAAACCTCCTTGATTTTAGTTATGAAATAAATAACTCCTAGGAATATAATACTAGGGGCTTCCCTAGTAGCTCAGACGGTAAAGCATCTGTCTGCAATGCAGGATACCCAGGTTCAATCCCTGGGTCGGGAAGATCCCCTGGAGAAGGAAATGGCAACCCACTCCAGTATTCTTGCCTGGAGAATTCCACAGGCAGAGGAGCCTTGGCGGGCTACAGTCCATGGGGTCGCTGAGAGTCGGACACGACTGAGCAACTAACACAGGAATATAATGTAAAGCATGGTGATTACAGTCAGTATGATGTTACTGTATTGTGTGTGAAAGTTGCTAAGACAGAAGATCTTAAAAGTACCTGTTGCTATTGTTCAGTCACTATGTCATGTCTGTTTGCAACCCCAATGGACTGTAGCACACCAGGCTTCCCTGTCCTTCACTATCTCCTGGAATTTGCTCAAACATGTCCATCGAGTCAGTGATGCCATCCAACCATCTCATCCTCAGTCACCCCCTTCTCCTCCCGCCTTCAATCTTTCCCAGCATCGTGGTCTTTTCCAACGAGTCAGTGGCCAAAGTATTGGAGCTTCAGCTCCATCCGGTGGCCAAAGTATTAAAGCTTCAGCTTCAGCATCAGTCCTTCCAATGAATATTCAGGGTTCATTTCTTATAGGATTGACTGGTTTGACCTCCTTGCAGTCCAAGGGACCCTCAAGAGTCTTCTCCAGCACCGCAGTTCAAAAGCATCAATTCTTCAGCACTCAGCCTTCTTTATGGTCCAACTCTCACATCCATATATGACTACTGGAAAAACAACAGCTTTGAGTAAATGGATCTTTGTTGGCAAAGTGACATCTTTGCTATTTAAACGCTGCCTAGGTTTGTTGTAGCTTTTCTTTCCATAAGCAAGCATCTTTTAATTTCCTGGCTACAGTCACTGTCCATAGTGATATTGGAGTCCAAGAAAATAAAATCTGTCACTGTTTACACTTTTTCCCCATCTATTTGCCATGAAGTGATGGGACTGGATGCCATGATCTTAAGTTTTTTGAATGTTGAGTTTTAAGCCAGCTTTTTCACTTTCCTCTTTCATTCTCAAGAGGCTCTTTAGCTCCTCTTCACTTTCTGCCATTAAAAGTGGTATCATCTGCATATCTGAGGTTGATATTCCTCCAGCAATCTTGATTCCAGCTTGTGAGTCATACAGCCTGGCATTTCACATGATGTACTCTGCATATAAGTTAAATAAGCAGGGTAATGATACACAGCCTTTACATACTACTTTCCAAATTCTGAACTAGTCTTTTGTTCCATGTTCAGTTCTAACTGTTGCTTCTGGACCTGCAGACAGGTTTCTCAGGAGGCAGGTAAAGTGATCTGGCATTCCCATCTCTTTAAGAATTTTCCACAGTTTGTTGTGATCCACACAGTCAAAGGATTTAGCATAGTTAATGAAGCAGAAATAGATGTTTTTCTGGAATTCCCTTGCCTTTTCTATGATCCAAAGGATGTTGGCAATTTGATCTCTGATTCCTCTGCCTTTTCTAAATCCAGCTTGTATATCTGGAACTTCTCAGTTCACATACTATTGAAGCCTAGCTTGAAGGATTTTGAACATTACCTTGCTAGCATGTGAAATGAGTGTAAAAAAGTTCCTATCACAGGAAAGATCCTATCACAGAAAAAAATATAAAATCTTTACATGTGGTGATGGATGTTCAACCAAACATGCTGATCATTTTGCAATATATACAAATATCACTATCATTATGTTGCATATCTAAAACTAATAAAATGGTATTTGTGAACTGTACCTCAAACAGATAGACAGACAGACAGGTGGATGGATACTAAAGCAGCCTCACAGGGAAAAAAATAAAGAAAAAACAGGACACTGGAGCAGAAAGGGATGGGACCACAATTATTGCTTCTCCTTTCCCAATTCATTCATCCTCTTTTGCATGAGCAGGACTCAAGCTGGGCTAATATTTGCAGGCTTTCCTGAGCGATGCACTTCTCTGAAGCAGCAGCGAGACTTTTAAACTCAGTAATAATACCCCGTCTTCAGGAGATGATGGTCCCCTTTACTGTCACAAAGAGGACAGCAGTAGAACTGGAGGCTTTAAGCTTCTTTGACAGCCATCAATCAGAAACAGTTCATTCCAGCTTTTCATTTGTCTGTGACTCAAGAGGAAATGTTCTCCTGACATGTCACTGAACCTACCAGCCAGAACTTGTAAGCCGATCATAACTCCCAACAATGGGCACTGTCTTAAAAGACATCATGTCAGATGTGTCCAGGACCAAAGGGGATGGAGGGAATATTCTATAACGAGAGAGATAAAAGAGTGCCAAGGATTCAATTCAGTGAGTGTGGGCGAGTATCTGTCCCTGCTAACATTTTCAAGTACCCTAATCATCCTTCAACGTGCTGTTCTTCTCTGAAAGGACTGTGTTCTACCCGATGGGATCATAATTGTACGTGTCCCTGAAGTACTTTATGATCAAAATTTGGTAAAAAGAAATATGGAATATTTTGAAATATTCCATAAAATAAATATGAAATATCTTTCTTTCGTGTGTGTGACCAAAATTTCCACATGAAAATGTCTTTGTGTGTGTAAAATAAACACAGACTTTCAGTTCAGTTCAGTTCAGTTCAGTCGCTCAGTCGTGTCCGACTCTTTGCAAACCCATGAATCGCAGCACGCCAGGCCTCTCTGTCCATCACCAACTCCCGAAGTTCACCCAAACTCACGTCCATCGAGTCAGTGATGCCATCCAGCCATCTCATCCTCTGTTGTCCCCTTCTCCTCCTGCCCCCAATCCCTCCCAACATCAGAGTCTTCTCCAAATGAGTCAATTCGCATGAGGTGGCCAAAGTACTGGAGTTTCAGCTTTAGCATCATTCCTTCCAAGGAACACCCAAGGCTGATCTCCTTTAGAATGGACTGGTTGGATCTCCTTGCAGTCCAAGGGACTCTCAAGAGTCTTCTCCAACACCACAGTTCAAAAGCATCAATTCTTCGGCACTCAGCCTTCTTTACAGTCCAACTCTCACATCCATACATGACCACTGGAAAAACCATAGCCTTGACTAGACGGACCTTTGTTGGCAAAGTAATGTCTCTGCTTTTCAATATGCTATCTAGGTTGATCATAACTTTCCTTCCAAGGAGTAAGCATCTTTTAATTTCATGGCTGCAGTCACCATTTGCAGTGATTTTGGAGCCCAGAAAAATAAAGTCTGACACTGTTTCCACTGTTCCACCCACTGTGCCCTGCATCTGCCTTGGCTCCCCAGTGAGAGTTAAGTTCTTCTTCAAGAAACTGGCAAATACTGACGATTGCCTGGCGACAGTAGGTGCCAGGCACCGTTGCCTAGTGGAGGTCTCATCTGGGCACACGTGTTAGTGGTTCTTGCTCTGTGGACAGAACTCTGCTTGGATAATGGGCACAGAGGCAACTCTGAACACCCCAAGTCAGCAACATGGAAAACTTCAAGTTTCGATTTCCAGAAGAAACATCATTGTAGGACTCTTACTGGGCCACTGGAAGCAGGAAGAGCAGCTTTTTATCTGGGCTTTGAGGCCAACTATCTATAATGTTTAGGAAATCCCAGAAATATGGGTCAATTCTTCACCAGCCCAAGGAAAAAAAGGGAAGCCAGAGAAGCACTTCAAAGCTGAGATGCTGGAGAGCAAGACATCACTACGAGTTTAGTTGCTGATGCTGTGATCCACAAAGATGAAAATACCCAGGGACCCCCAGAATCATCCAAAGTATGCATGTCCAATATTTGTTCACAGAATGTATTATTAACATATGATGTTCTATGCTTGTGCTAAAGGGCCCTTTATTTGTCTATGAACTTCTAAGCAGCCAATGGTCATATGAAATTTTTTTTAATCCACAATAATAGCTGATGTGCTTGTTATACATAGCGCATCATAGGTACAAAATATATATTTGTTGAAAGCATAAGGGAAAAAAGATATAGAAGAAACTATCCTTCAGCTTCTAGATTCTGAATCTAATGCATTTGTTTGACTGCTTATTACAAATAAATGACAATGGATGATATTGTGGGGAAAAAAATGTGATGGCCAGTCCCAGGGCAAGGTTTTATTACACTCATTCTTCTAAATGGTTTGAGTCTGGCTGACCCCAGGACTCTTCACAAGACAATGAGCCGCTCAGAGGTAAACAATTCCCCATTTTTCAGTTCCCAAAAGAATTTTTATGGGACCCTCACCAATCCCAAGGTTACCCAATCACTTAATGGCCAAGTCCCCATCCCAACATTCTTCTCATAATTAATGAAGACGAAAGTAAGTGGATAAAATCTCTCCACTAGATGCCCCTGTAATGCCCAGGAAATCACCTCACCATCTAGAAGCTTCTTATTTGAAGAACAGATTGTGAAATGAACCCAGGGTCTCTCCTGGGCAGCCCCTATCACTCAGACTCACTTAGCCCTTCCTCTATTCCCCTTCTTGCTTCGTTCACGTGTCTCAGTCACTTTCCTCTCATTATTTCCTCACAAGGGTGAGACCTTGCATGATGGGGAACCCAAGTAAGGTGTCAAGAATCAGATTATTCTGATTCAAGGAGAGAAGTCAGACTGTGTGTGCCCGGAATTCAGAACCAAGGAGTGGTGGCAAGGAACACAAGGGGGTTAAGGGGATGCAAAGGCAGGAGGATTCCAGGTGAGCTGCAGTGGCTGGGAAAGGGGGAATGACGAGGGCTAGCACAAGTGCTGGGGTGTGAAAGAAATCTAGACCTGAGCTAGGTGGCCAGGGAAACAGTGACGGGAGGTGATGACAAATAAAGAATGAGAGGAACAAAAAGAACTGAACTAATGCACTTAGTATCTTTAGGTTTTCAGGAAATTTTTTAAAAACTTTCATGAGTCCCTAAACTAGGTCCTGGTGGACTCAGGTGCTTTTCTGGAGATTAGGATCACACTGGTATGTTTAAGCCAGACCCACTGGCCAATGCACAACCACTGGGAAGAAGAGCCACTGGGGGACAGAATGCACACATACTCAGGATGGTGTGTACAGAGTAGGAGGGGATGGTGTGTACAGAGTAGGAGGCCTGTTAAAACAGGCCGTAGGCAGCTGGAAATGAGAGTCCAAAGGCCAGCAGATCTGGGAGGGTTTCTTCTATGCAAAGAAACAGCACTGGGAAAGTTCGTGTCATTCCTTTGGCTCCCAGAGCTGGATGAAGCCACAGTTACGCTTTTTAAACTCTATTACTCCAAGGATCCCAGACCGTGAGGCACAGATAAGCTCACGAAGGCAGAAGAGTGAGAACTAGAAATAGGACAGCATCTTTGGGGACAATTGAAGATTTGGAGTAGACAAAGTGAAAAGAACCCCAAAAAAGTGTGACTGGAAATCTACAAAAATAACTTAAAATGTATCCTAGCTCCAGAGGCAGACAGAGGAGCTTCCAAAAGGAGAGCCAGGTTGGTAGAGTTGGTGAGGTCTCAAGGAACAGGACTGGGGGGAATATTTAGATTTGGCACAGAGGAGGTTACTGTCATATCATCTACTCAAGTGATTTTAACAGAAGTGAGCTAACACTTACCTGGAGTGGTGGAGACAAGCAGTGGGTGGAGACCACATCTTAAGGAGTTAAGTGGTGAAAGAAGGCTAGGGTCAAACAAAGGAATTTTAAGACAGAAGAACTTAGCATGATTCAAGATTGACCAGAGGGAACAAGTGGAGAGGGAGGCAGAGAAAGGATGGAATGCATGCAAGATGCCCATCGTGGACCAGCGAGCAAGTACTGTACTGAGATCTGAGACATAAGCGGGATTGCAACTTTAGAAAGGAAGAAAGAAATGTCCTTGTCAGCAGCTAGGACAAGAGGCCAGATTTAGACAATGAACCCTGTGAAGGTGACAATAAGTCTAAAATGGAACAGGTGGATGTAGATCTACTGTACAAAGAATGCTGTGCTAATAATCCAGAATTATGAGCAATTCTTCAGAGATTGTCACATACTTTGCCTTACTCTAATGCTGCTATCAGAGAAGGCAATGGCACCCCACTTCAGTACTCTTGCCTGGAAAATCCCACGGATGGAGGAGCCTGGTAGGCTGCAGTCCATGGGGTTGCAAAGAGTCGGACATGACTGAGCAACTTCACTTTCACTTTTCACTTCTATGCATTGGAGAAGGAAATGGCAGCCACTCCAGTGTTCTTGCCTGGAGAATCCCAGGGACGGGGGAGCCTGGTTGGCTGCCGTCTATGGGGTCGCCCAGAGTCGGACACGACTGAAGCGACTTAGCATCAGTAGCAGTAGTAATGCTGCTATTATGGGCTGAATGTTTGCATACCCTCAAGTCTCCTGTGTTGAAATCCTAACTCCCAAGGGGACAAGTATCAGGAAGTAGGAGAGGTAATTAGATCATGAGGGTGGGACCCTTGTTAATGGTGTTAGTGCCCTTACAAGAAGAAACAGACTCACAGACTTAGAGAATGAATTTATGGTTACCAGGAGGGAAAGGATGAGGGGAAAGGATAGTTAGGGAGTTGGGGATCAACATGTACACATTGCTGTATTTTACGTGGATAATCAACAAGTATAGCACAGGGAAGCTCTGCTCAATGTTATATGGCAGCCTGGATGTGAGAGGAGTTTGGGGGAGAATGGATACATGTGTATGTATGGCTGAGTCACTTCGGTGTCCACCTGAAACTATCACAACACTGTGAATCTGCTAAACTCTAATATAAAATGTTTAAAAATAAGCAAATAGAAGAAACATAAGAGAGATGATTTTTCTCTCAGCTATATGAGGATACAACAAGAAGACAGGCATCTCAAACCAGGAAGAGAGTCCTCATCACATACTAGATCTGCCGGCACCTTGATCTTGGCTCCACCAAACTCCAGAACCATAAGAAATAAATGTTTGTTGTTTAAACCACACAGTCCCTGGTATTCTATTACAGGGGTCTGAACCAAGACAGTCATTAATCTGCAGTGTGATGCTGGGCCAAACCATTTCACCTCTCTGAGCTTTTCTTTATCTGCATAATGACAGGGGAAGGAGACACAGGGGAAGACAGGGTAATGTTTTCCAATGGTCTCTTCCTACCCAAGTATCTCGGCGTTTCTACATGTGCTTTTTCCATCTAATTGTTCCATGCCAGCCTCTAAATCTTTGCTTTGCAATTATAATTGCAGACCACTTGTTTTCCTTACACTGAATCCTTAATACCTAGCATCATGCCAGGCACATAGAAGGTATTCAACAAACGTTTTTTTAAATTAACAAAATCTCCATAATGTCAGAGTTTCGGGAGACAAATGCGTGCCTTGTCATCACTCCCTCTTCCCCAAGGGCTATTTACAGAAGCACAGTCACCCAGAAGTAGTAATCCTTTCTCTGGCCATTCAGCCTTGATAAAAAACACTTATCTAAAGCCAAAGGACAAACAAGATAGAATGTCAAGTAAATTAGTGCCCTAAGTGTTTCAGATCCTGCCCTTCCTGCCAATGTGCACACACCAATTTCTAGATTAAGAAAAATAAGTGAAAAAAATAAGCCTGGGTCGGCTTTCCAACAGTTCCTTGGGAAAAGAAAAGAAAAGAAAATACCACAGTGCATACCTACTGATAGCTCCTCATGCCTTCATTATCAAGGGAGCAAAAAGTGCTCACCCAGAATCTGGTTTGTACTCTGTGCCATTCCCATAGCTAAGAAAACTGACTGTGTCTCCTCTTCGCTGTAAACCAAAAACACACTTCAGCAGCTGATAAAGCAGGCTTTCTCTCCTGGAAAAGACATCCACCTAAGATCTGAGTTTTAGTCTTGGTTCCACACGGCTGAGCAGCTGACTTTGTACAGTTAACCTGCCTGGACCTCTATAAACTGGGGCTACACATTCCAGTCTGATCTATTTCCCTGAGTTGTACACTGGCATTTACACGTTATAATCACTCTTGTGGCTCAGCTGGTAAAGAATCCGTCTGCAATGCGGGAGGACCTGGGTTTGATCCCTGGGTTGGGAAGATCTCCTGCAGAAGGGAAAGTCTACCCACTCCAGTACTGCAGCCTGGAGAATGCCGTGGACTATACAGTCCCTGCAGTCACACAGTCGGACACAACTGAGCGACTTTCACTTTCTTTCACCATTAATTGCTGAATCCTTTCTGAGAAGCTTCCTATCAACAGCAAGTCAGATGTGGAAGCATTGAGAAGAAATTTATGGTGAAATATTTCATTCTGCAAAGGAAGACACATTCCTATCAGAAGAAATTCTGCAACCTGGATTAAGTCTGAAGTCTCAACCTTTGCATAAATGCAAAACTACAATACACAGCACACCCCCAGAGTAACTCCTCTGTGCTTACACAAAATGAAAGAAAAGCGAAGCACTTAGGAAAAATCAACTCCAGTATTTTACATCATAGTTTGCTTACAGTTAAGGGATTTCATCATCGCTATTCTGGTAAGCTAAGGATATTTTTAAAATAAAATAAACAACACGTCCCAAATCATGGTTGTGTGTGGAAATGATAGTGAATAAAATCCATTATGGGCTGAAGATGTATTTCACAATAGGATTCTTCTAAGTGTCCAGCATGTTCAGCATTTACATGTATATATTCTTAATTTCTCTCACAGATAAACATATCATAGTAGGCTTGCTTCTAGCTGGTGGGAAAGCCACTGAATGGATGATAATCTTTCATCTGTGTAAGCGTTTAAAAAGAATATTAGCAAACTCACAACTGCATAATGGAAAAGAGCTAGGAGAGAGACCAACAGGGGCTAAAGAGTGACAAAACTCCCCTTTACAAATGAAGAATTAATTAACTGATTAATTAACAGCAGCAGACATAACTCAGGGACAGAATCCATTCAAGGCTTTACTTTTGCTTCTTTTACAGTGATCATAAACCTCTGCAAGAAGAAGACGGAAGAAGAAAATCTTTCTGTGGACACAAAGATTCAACAATGCACTGCTGTGCTTGAATAAAAACCCAAGAAAATATTTAAGGTGCTCTACTCAGAATATACGATATGTCTGGTCAATTCACCATTATGGCCTTTTAATGACTAACAGTTTGACTTTTTTTTTTTTTTAAGCAGGACAGTTATTCATAATCTGTAACCATTTTATGTAGATGCGCACGTTGTTAATACTCCCTGGGCTACCAAAAAAACAGAGAAAAAAATGCTCCCCCCTCAAAAAAGGTAAGAACTACATTCTCTCCATTCCTACTTCCATTAACATTTCTGAACCAACAACATTCTCAGATTAAGAGAATAAAATAGAAAGGAGCAAGGGCAGACAGAGGAGTGAGAAAAGGTTTGAGAGATTCTGTATTAAAACTAAAATTTAGGGGGAAAGGCGTGTTTTCCATTTAGATGTTCATGCCACACCACACCAAAAAAATTCCCCTGCTCCACCAAGCTACCTCCTTCAAGGTCATTTATCATCAGCACAACAGCCTACGGATGTTTTATTAAAAGAAAAATCCCAGCCTAGGACTGCCAGATCTCTACCCAGGACCCACTTATCAAAGGTGTCGCTGGGGCTGACAGGCAGCTGTCCAGGGGCACAGACTTAACATTACTTTATATGTACAGAAGCCCATCAGCAAGCACATTACCTCGGTCCCCATTAAGTATTCTGATAACACCACCTCCATGAGCTCCGCTTAACATTTAAGCCTACAGGAAGGCCTTGAGTGCACAGAGCCTTCCAAAATTTTCTAGCTAATTTTAACCCTATGGAGTATGAAAAAAAATTGAACTTAGAGATTACACTGCAACTAAATATTTTACCCACCCAAACAAAAGCTTTCACGGTACTGAGAAACATCTTTTCATGTGGCTTTTTATTAGTTATTAGAAAACCATATAGACAGTTTTCCACTAATAAATAAATAAATAAATAAAGGTAAACTGTCTCACTAGTAGGCTTAAAATACTCCTGATGAGCAAGGTTTTCCTGAACTGGTTCTTTAGAGCTGGGTGGTGGAGCAGTAGTACCACCAAGAGCATATGTAATGGTGCATGACTCGCAGCTATTAGATCAAATCACTGGCCAATCTGATGTGTACCCTGGATTTTATTCTTTCTAAAGCCCCTACCCCCAAGCAAAAATGAGTGCAAAAAAAAAAAAAAAATTAGAAGAGCTAAATGGAAAAACAGGCCACTTAGAACGCTCTTGGACAAATGCACTGTTTTCACTCGTTCAGGACCCAAATACATCATCTAGGCTGTTTTTGCACCCAGAAGTTGCTATCTGGTTAATATTTCAAAACCTAAGTCTCGCTCTAATTGTGTGTGACTGTGGGGTAATTGTAAGTGGGCAGCGACAGCTTTTTCACTGTTGGGGAAAGAAGAGACTGGAGAAGCTGCAGTCTTTGGCGGGGGGATGGGAGGTGGAGGGAATCCTGGAAGGGAATATCCTTCGGAGAGGAGGAGGCAAGTGCAGGGAAAGGAAAGACCCAATGGATGCTGTAAACGCTAACCCGGCGATTCTTAACCAGAAGTTACGACATTTTCTTTTGCCAAGGGGCTCTCCAGTCCCAGCTTCGAGGGGACCAAAGCCTCACCCAGGGAAGTATCTGCAGCGTTCGGACACATCAGCGACAGGAAGGAGCAGTGCAAAGAGGTACTTAAGGAGAAAAAATTTTATTAGTGTGAAGCCAACCTTTCCCTGCTGCCACTCAGTATGGAAATTCCGGACAGCCTCCCTGCCCTTACACACACGCGAACACACACACACACACACACACACACACACACACACACACACTTTGCTGCACTCAGTGTTCAATAAGCCAACATTTAGAGAACGACGCGTTCGCGAGGTCCCCCGCCGCCCCCGCATGCGCGTGCACAGACACTCACTTCCCATCCCTTCCACGTTCTGCGAGCAGTCTCAGCACCACCAACGGCCCAAACCCAGGCACCTCGATGTCCACGGAGACGACTCTCCCTCCCCTGAGCAGCACCTCGACTTGGGGGCAGTCTCAGGACACGTCCTGCACCCGCTTCCCCGACCCCCGCCACGCCAACTAGGCGAATCCCCGGGTTGCGTGACTGCGCGCGGGTCTAGCCCGAAAGCCGAGAAACCGCGCCGCAGCGGAATTCCGGGCAACAACCGCGTCCCCGCCGGTCCCCGCTCCCCACGGCCACTCAGTCTGCACTGTGCCCCCGGCTGCCCCGAAAGTCCCAGCCTCGCCGACCGGTCAGGCTGGATCGGCAGCCCCCGAGTCCCCAGACTCCCGGGGCTCCGAGGCTCCCGATCTCAGCGCCCCGGGACCAAGCCAGTGCGCCGCCGGCCGCTCTTCGCGCTCCGGCCACGCTCCGTCTCCGGGCTTTACACACGGGCGCACAGACACGTACCTCCCTTCCCTCGCCCCAGCACGCACACCTGCGCCCCCCGGGAGTTGCCCGCCTCCTCCCGCATCGTCGGAGGCAGCCCCCTACCCGCCCGCGTGTCCCACTGCCGACTGCCGGCCAGCGGATGCCCCGGCTCCCTCTAGCCGCCCCCCCTCCGGGGGAACCCGAGACGCGCGGCGCTTACAGTTCGCAGGAATTGGATCTCATCCTCGCCCTCGCCCCCATCGGCCATGGCTCTGCTCCTTCTTGCAGGGGCCGGCTCCCGAACCCCGCGGAGCCCGGCGTCGCTGGCGGTGGCGGTCCCTCGCTCTGTCCCCTGCTGCTGCTGTTCCTGCTGCCGGGAGCCGGGGGCGGGAGGGGTCCGAGGCTGCTGGGTGCCGAGCGCCAGGCGGTCCCCGCCTGCAGAGCGGAGGAGGAGGCCGGCGGGCGGGGGCGGCGGAGGCGGGAGCCTCCCTGCGCCGCACTGTGCGGGAGGAGGGCGACCCGGCCCGGAGGACGCGGGCAAGCGGCCCCGCAGCCCCGCCGCGCTGGCTTCGCGCGCCCCGCCTGCCGCAGGCGGACTGCTCGGCCCCGGCTCCTCCGAGCGAGTGCGCTGAGCTGGCGGAGCCCGGGTGAGTGCCGCGGTGGGGGCGGGGAGTGGGGGCGGACGGGCGGGGAGGAGCTCGCCGGCTCCCCTCTGCTGCAGGTAATCCGCAGCCCGCTCCTCGGGGCCACCAAATCCGAGGCCCAGCGCCGCTTACTGGCCGCTCCGGGTATCGGAGCCGGAGCGCACCCGATGAGCGCGCAACCTTCCACCTGCGCCCTTCTGTTTCCCTGGGCTCCTGCACCTGCGGCCTCTGACCTTAAACCTGCGCTCGCGATTCCTTCTCCTGTGGGAGCAGAAGGGACTCCCACAGTACTTTCCGCGGCACTTCAGATTTCAGGCAAGAATCATCTTTCACCCGGATGCCGGAGCGGATCACCTCCAAGTAAAGGTGATTTTTGAATTTAGATTAGCTCTATTCCCCGATCATCATGAGAATTCTTTAGGATCTAGTGTCGGTGCACCATGCTCCTCACAGATCAGACACACAAAATGCATGATACATAGAACTGTAACAAACTCATTCAACAAATACATGATGAATGCCTGTGCCCGATACTGGAGTATAAAAAGACCGGACGGAGTTTATTAGAAGTGCTTAACTATGGATTGCGATAAGCTATGAGATATCAGTATGAATCATTGAGGCCGTCTAAATTCGGAATATGGTACTCTCTGTCCTCACTATACAGCCATTTACTTCTGAAGAAAGTCGAGCACTGTAGTTCCCGCAATCCTCCGTGCAATTACCCAGCAAATTGCCGTTTTAACAAACTGCTGTAAGAAAACGCGGGGTCTGAGACAATTTGGACAGGAAAGCACTTATCTCTTGTTCCTAGTGCACGATCCCTTCATTTAAAATACTTTAAGTATATGCAAACCAAAGACTGCAAATGCCAATCCTCCAAAGATGCAGACGCTGTCGGGTGAAGGTTTCTCATCAGTTTACCTACATTGCACATTTTGCAGCATGTAACTAGTTACTAAAATCTGCATAGTAGATTCTATGCACCTTATATCCTATTTTCAGCTTTCATGAACTTTATACTTACTGAGCCAGTTTTGCATATTTCCAGTAAAATGAATAACATAAAGAATATGCCTATAAATACTGTCCCTCTTGGTGAGATTAGCAATGCTCTGCTCTATCTTATGATACTAACCATATTACCAAAGTTCTTGACATATTTTTGTATATTGACCCATAATGACTAGCCAATTCTTTCTTTTTTTTAAGATTTTTTTTTTAATGTGGGCCATTTTTGAAGTCGTCACTGAATTTGTTACAATACTATTTCCGTTGTTTGTGTTGTGGTTTTTCCACCAAGAGGCATGTGAGATCCTAGCTACCCCACCAGGGATTGAACACACACCTCCGCATTAGAAGGCAAAGTCCCAACCACTGGACCACCAGCAAAGTCCCAAAGACTAACCAATTCTTAAAGCATAATTTACATGAATGTTTACTCCTCAGTTCAGTTCAGTTGCTTAGTCGTGTCCGACTCTTTGTGACCCCGTGAATCGCAGCACGCTAGTCTTCCCTGTCAATCACCAACTCCCGGAGTTCACCCAAACTCATGTCCATCGAGTCGGTGATGCCATCCAACCATCTCATCCTCTGTCGTCCCCTTCTCCTCCTGCCCCCAATCCCTTGCAGCATCAGAGTCTTTTCCAATGAGTCAGTTCTTCACATCAGGTGGCCAAAGTATTGGAGTTTCAGCTTCAGCATCAGTCCTTCCAATGAAAACCCAGGACTGATCTCCTTTAGGATGGACTGGTTGGATCTCCTTGCAATCCAAGGGACTCTCAAGAGTCTTCTCCAACACCACAGTTCAAAAGCATCCATTCTTCAGCGCTCAGCTGTCTTCACAGTCCAACTCTCACATCCATACATGACCACTGGAAAAACCATATCCTTGACTAGACGGACCTTTGTTGGCAAAGTAATGTCTCTGCTTTTTAATATGCTACCTAGGTTGGTCATAACTTTCCTTCCTGCTGCTGCTGCTGCTGCTGCTGCTAAGTTGCTTCAGTCGTGTCTGACTCTGTGCCACCCCATAGACTGCAGTCCACCAGGCTCCCCCGTCCCTGGGATTCTCCAGGCAAGAACACTGGAGTGGGTCGCCATTTCCTTCTCCATTCCTTCCTAGGAACCACTAAATACACAATCAGGGAATCTCACAAAAGATAAAGTTCTGCATGAGAAATGGTTTTATTCTGAAATTGGCTCTTCACTTTATGTTAAATAGTTTCATCTTCCAAATCGGTGACGTATCAAATAACCCTTTCCCAAGTATTTTATGCAAAGCTATGCATAGACAGTTTTCTAAACATCCATAGTTTATGTGCCTTCTACACATATGTTCAGTAAAATACTATAAAAACTCTAATTCACCAGGTTTTCATTTTGGCATTTTAACTAGGCTGTAAACTTTTCTAACAAGAGCTATATTTAGTATTTCACTACTTCTCTCAACATAAGTGATACATAATGCTAAATGGCCTAAGTAGCCAATGATTATCATTCACCATATAGAGTCTTCAACAGAAATAGAGAAAAGGATGGTTATAAAATAGAACATTTGAAAGAGAAACACGTATCCCATTGTTCACTGCAGCACTATTTACAATATCTAGAACATGGAAACAACCTATATATCCATCGACAGATGAATGGATAAAAAAGTCGTGGTACATATACACAATGAAATATTACTCAGCCATAAAATAAACACATTTGAGTCAGTTTCTAATGAGGTGGATGAACCTAGAACCTATTATACAGAGTGACGTGAATCAGAAAGAGAAAGATAAATACCGTATTCTAATGCATATATATGGAATCTAGAAAAATGGTTTTGAAGAATTTATTTACAGGGCAACAGTGGAGAAACAGACATAGAGAACAGACTTATGGACATGGAGAGAGAGAGGGAGAGGGGGACATGTATGGAAGGAGTAACATGGAAACTTACATTACCATATGTAAAATAGAGAGCCAACACGAATTTGCTGTATGGCTCAGGACTCTCAAACAGGGGCTCTATATCAACCTAGAGGGGGGTTGGGGAGGGAGATGGGAGAGAGGTTCAAAACGGATGTATACCTATGGCTGATTCATGTTGAGATCTGACAGAAAACAGCAAAATTCTGTAAAGCAATTATCCTTCAATAAAAAAATAAATTCATTCTTTCTGAAGACCTGCCTCTTGAGAAATCTGTATGGAGGTCAGGAAGCAACAGTTAGAACTGGACATGAAACAACAGACTAGTTTCAAATAGGAAAAGGAGTACGTCAAGGCTGTATACTGTCACCCTGCTTATTTAACTTATATGCAGAGTACATCATGAAAAACGCTGGGCTGGAAGAAGCACAAGCTAGAATCTAGATTGCCAGGAGAAATATCAATAACCTCAGATATGCAGATGACACCACCCTTATGGCAAAAAATGAAAAAGAACTAAAGACTCTTTTGAGGAAAGTGAAAGAGGAGAGTGAAAAAGTTGGCTTAAAGCTCAACATTAAGAAAACTAAGATCATGGCATCTGATCCCATCACTTCATGGGAAATAGATGGGGAAATAGTAGAAACAGTAGCAGACTTTATTTTGGGGGGGGGCTCCAAAATCATGGCAGATGGTGATTGCAGCCATGAAATTAAAGACGCTTACTCCCTGGAAGGAAAGGTATGATCAACCTAGACAGCACATTAAAAAGCAGAGATATTACTTTGCCAGCAAAGGTCCATCTAGTCAAGGCTGTTGTTTTCCCAGTGGTCATGTATGGATGTGAGAGTTGGACTGTGAAGAAAGCTGAGCGCCAAAGAATGGATGCTTTTGAACTGTGGTGTTAGAGAAGACTCTTGAGAATCCCTTGGACTGCAAGGAGATCCAACCAGTCCATCCTAAAGGAGATCAGTCCTGGGTTTTCATTGGAAGGACTGATGTTGAAGCTGAAACTCCAATCCTTTGGCCACCTGATGTGAAGAACTGACTCATTGGAAAAGACTGTGATGCTGGGAAAGATTGAGGACAGGAGGAGAAGGGGACGACAGAGGATGAGATGGCTGGATGGCATCACTGACTCGATGGACATGAGTTTGGCTGAATTCCGGGAGTTGGTGATGGACAGGGAGGCCTGGCGTGCTGCAGTCCATGTGGTCGCAAAGAGTCAGACACAAATGAGTGACTGAACTGAACTGAAAAAATACATAAATAAATAAACAACATTTTTGTGAACTGTAAAGCACAAAAATAGAATACTGTAAAGTTTATGGGCCTCTAGAGTATATCATGAGAAACGCTGGACTGGAAGAAACACAAGCTGGAATCAAGATTGCCAGGAGAAATATCAATAACCTCAGTATGCAGATGACACCACCCTTATGGCAGGAAGTGAAGAGGAACTAAAAAGCCTCTTGATGAAGGTGAAAGTGGAGAGTGAAAAAGTGGGCTTAAAGCTCAACATTCAGAAAACTAAGATCATGGCATCCTGTCCCATCACTTCATGGGAAATAGATGGGGAAACAGTGGAAACAGTGTCAGACTTTATTTTGGGGGGCTCCAAAATCACTGCAGATGGTGACTGCAGCCATAAAATTAAAAGACGCTTACTCCTTGGAAGGAAAGTTATGACCAACCTAGATAGCATATTCAAAAGCAGAGACATTACTTTGCCAACAAAGGTCCGTCTAGTCAAGGCTATGGTTTTTCCTGTGGTCATGTATGGATGTGAGAATTGGACTGTGAAGAAGGCTGAGCACAGAAGAATGGATGCTTTTGAACTGTGGTGATGGAGAAGACTCTTGAGAGTCCCTTGGACTGCAAGGAGATCCAACCAGTCCATTCTAAAGAAAATCAGCCCTGGGATTTCTTTGGAAGGAATGATGCTAAAGCTGAAACTCCAGTACTTTGGCCACCTCATGCGAAGAGTTGACTCATTGGAAAAACTCTGATGCTGAGAGGGATTGGGGTGAGGAGGAGAAAGGGACGACAGAGGATGAGATGGCTGGATGGCATCACTGACTAGATGGACTTGAGTCTGAGTGAAGTCTGGGAGTTGGTGATGGACAGGGAGGCCTGGCGTGCTGCAATTCATGGGTTTGCAAAGAGTTGGACACAACTGAGCGACTGATCTGATCTGATCTGAATCCTCTATTAAGTGTATAAATACATGTTTGATAGTGATCCATATTTATTTTTTAAGGAAAACTGAAGCAAATATAGCACCCAAGTGGTGGTGAGTATATGGGTTTAATTTTACTTGGGATACTCTGATTTTTTAATATATTTTATAATCAGGATGGATTTTCTTTTAAAAATTTAAAATAAAGAAAAAAATAAATAAATAAAACCAGCTTGAACATCAAAAAAAAAAAAATAGAAATAATTTTTAGGAGAAAACTACTAAAGCTGTTAAAAACTATGGGAAATTTTTACTTACATACTGTATTTAAAACACTTTTTAAAATTTGACTATTCTGGTTGGTTTCATTTGTGTATAATTTTCTATTCTCTTCTGATCAGTTGTAGCAAGAAAAAATTTTTTGATGGAAAGATCATAGAATGATAGCATGAGAACTAATCTCAATTTTAAATATGACTTTTTTAAACATTTTGTATTAGAGTATAGCCAATGTATAGAGTATAGCCATTGTGGTAGTTTCAGGTGAACAGGAAGAGACTCAGTCATACATATACATGTATCCATTACATACATGTACATACATACATACATGTAGCCATACATGCACATGTATCCCAAATCCTCCTCCCATCCAGGCTGGCACGTAAAAATGAGCAGAGTTCCCTGTGTTATACAACAGGTCTTTATTGGTTTTTCATATGAAATATAGTAGTGTGTACATGACTTCCCCAAGTCCCTAACTATCCCTTCCCTCCGGCAACCGTAAGTTCATTTTCTAAGTCTGAGTTTCTGTTTTGTAAGTGGAAACAAATATAATTCAGATACAGCTTAACGCTTATGTTCCATGTCTTTAATTCTTATTATAGACTTAAGTTACGAAAGATTAGCAGTATACATTTTCACAGACGCAGAAGTCTGGTTCATAAAATAGAAAAAATATTTTGTTTATGTAGAACATTCATAAGTGTCCAATAGTTGATATCTATGAGATTTGTAATTTTTATAAAATATTTCTTTTTAAAAAATGCATATTACATGTAATAGTCTATTTTGCTTTTTGCTACTGAAATTTATTATCTTAGAATTGCTTTATTGGAACTGATGTTGTGTTTCCCATAACACTCCATTTCAGGTCTTTATTAATTATAATATAACACAGTTTAGAGGATAATGTTTCCATATTTGTAGTCCAAATTTAGGGAGTGTTTTTCTCTATGACCCATTTTATGTCCTATAAGAGAAGGGGAGAAAACCATATTTCTTTTTATTTTTTAATTAAGTTTTTTTTTCTACAGTCACCTAATTAAGAATGAGCCAGCACAGCTCACTGTTCACTTGGCAGAACTCTAAACATCCTTAAAGGAGAAAAAATTGAAACAAATGTAAAGTTTTCATTTTGCCTTCCAATTTAACAAAGCTTACTGGTGATGTATACAGGCATTAGAAAATTACCTTCTTCTTCAAGGTTTCTATTAAAATCAGCTCTCAGCTTCTTTCCTTAAGGTCATAAAAATTAAAGACCTTAATGTGGAAGTGAGCGTCTCTGGGATTTCAGTAGGTCGTTATAAATTTAGGGTTGGAGAGGGCCTCTCACCTTAAGGTTTAGCCCTTTCTGCATTAACTCAGATTTCCAGTTTCAATATTTCCAGAAAAGGTTTCATAGCATTTCTTCTAATCCCCTCTCAGAATTTAACAGACCAAAATTTCAGAAAATGGCCCCTTTATTTACATCTTTATTCTGTGTATTCTAAAATACTATAGTCCCCATATGTACCTGAACCAGAAAATAAACACCAGTAGACACCAGGTACTCACCGAAAGCTGGCCTCCGGGGGCAACAGAGCTGGGAGTGACATCAAAGATAATGATGGTGATGGTGACGATAAAAGATCAATGACTACTGCACTCAGGCACCTTATTTTTATTGTTTCTTTTCATCAGCAACATCATTTTAGAGAAAAGGAGGCCAAGATTTACGAAAGTTAAGTAACCTGACCAAGATCACAGACTGCTACATGATAAGGCAGGGGTCTGAGGAGGCCAAACCTCTGCTCTTTTTAACTGTTTTGGTCTGATACTCCTCCCAGATCCCAGGGTGGAAAACAAAGAGTCTAGACTAGCAGGAACTAAAAAAGGCTCTGGCAGTCCCAGGAGATTTATTGCTGGTTTCCAGCCAACGTTAAGGGTCCTGCTAGCTCTTGGAGTGCCAAGTAAATTCTGGAGGAGACAAGGATTACTATATGCTCAGAAATAAAATCCAACTCATGACCTTCCCCATAGTTTGGATATTTAGGGGAAATCTGTTTTTGAAGATTTGGAAGTTATTCATCACCATCTCATCAGCTCCCTAGATTGAGCTTAAGATTATGATCTAAAAATTATGAACTTCCAGACTATAATGAGTATTCTGATATCCAGGGTCAGGATTGAACTGAATATGGATGACAAAAAGTGAAGGCTGACCCTACATGACAGGAAGTTTACTCATCAATCACCTTCTCTATTGAAAGAAGTGCTCCTGAGGGGGTGTGGACGCCCTAAAGACATTCCTAACCCAAATCACCTCAGTGGCTTCACAAGTAGGTCACTGTGACTACTGCATACTCCCTGAGAGCAGATCTTCCTCCTGGTTTGACTATTTGTCTTGTACCATAAAAACCTAATCATCCTCTTTGAGGCCCCCACCTAGTATGGGCTAAATGTGTGTGTGTGTCCCCAAAATCCATACATTTAAGCCTACCCCCCAAGTGATGCTATTTGGAGGTGGGACCTTTGGGAAGTAATTAAGTTTAGACAGGTCATCAGGGTGGGGCTCGCATGATGGGATCAGTGCTCTTATAAGAAAAGGGAGAGAAATAATAAATAAATAAAAGGTCATACAATTACACAGTGAGATGGCAATCATATACAAGCCAAAAGAAGAGGACTCAGAATGAACTACTTTCAAGCACCTTAATCTTGGACTTCTCAGCCTCTATAACTGAGAGAAATAATTTTCTATTGTTTAAACTATGCAGTCTATGGGGTTTTTATTAAGGCCATTCAAGCAAACTAAGGTATTTCCTCACCTTCACCACCCAACATCTCTTATGGGTAAAAAGATGTTTTCCTGATTCTTATCTTTATATCCCAAATTATTTCACTAACTTTGCAACCAGTCTTCCTGGGTTTTGTCTTTTACTGCTGAGTCATCTTCCAGACTCCCATGGAGGTAACCTCCTATAACAATGTTTCCATCTTGTCACTTCCTGGCTTGGAATTGCAGCCATTGAAGAATGGCTCCCAGACACCTGCCATATTACATTCAAACCCCTCAGTCTGGCATTTGTGACCCGCTGAGATACAGCCTCCTACAAACCTTTTCAATATTTATTTCCAAGCATCCCTGTCTTTTTGGTTCCAAACCAAACTACTGATTCCCAGATAAAATGTGTGCAGTAATCAACCATGCTTTTTCTTATGCTGTTTCTTCTGCCACTGGGGCCAGAAAATCCTGTCAATATCTGTTTCATCCTCCAAGGAGTAATTCACAACCTACTTCTGGGCTTTGGGTTACTCTGGCCAGAGAATGTAACTCTCTCTGGTGAAACACAGCCCTTCATCCTACATTGCCCAGGATTATAGTTATGTGTCTAAGACTAGTATCCTCCCCAATGCACTAACAAGCACCTGGAGGCAGACATAGTGTATCTGCTTATCATGCTCATTCTTCCTAGGTAGTAATTAAGAATCAATTTCTTCTTAGATGCAAAGTGGCTACTAGTTAGTGCTACCATCTTTAAAAGTACTTATTTGGCTATGTCGGGTCTTAGTTGTGGCACGTGGGCTCTTTGATAGAGCACGTGGGCTTCTCTAGTTGTGGCACAAGTCCTAGAGGATGGGACTCAGTAGTTGCAACATGCAGGCTTAGTTCCCTGACAAGGAATCAAACCCACATCTCCTGTACTGGAAGGTGAATTCCTAACCACTAGGCCACCAGGGAAGTCCCACTGCAACCATTTGCACATGACTTTCCAGTTTCACTTTCCTTTTAAGAAGATTCTATCTTTTAAAACACCGTTTATTCTTCCATCTATCACTTCCTCTACATGGACATCACTTATTAACTGCTCACAAAACAGAAGTAAACCCAAAACCTTTATGAATACAGAGTCTATTCTAGAATATAACTCATCCCTTCTAGTGCCTTCTAGGTTTTCATGTAATAACACAGGACAATAGTAGGTTCTTTGAACTCACTCTTCATTCATTCATTCAGTCCATCAGCAAATATTTATTGAGCACCTAGGCACCCACATAGCACCTACTATGTCCTAGTGAACAAAGCACAGGCCCCATGCTCATTAGGCTTATTCTAGGGGAGGAGGTAGATACATACAAATAAATATATACATCAGTGCATTTGGTGCTATGAAGAAATGTAAAGCAGGGTAAGGGAATCGAAAGTAGTGAAAGGGAGCGTTTTATAGATATAATAGTCAAGGAAGGCATCTCTGATGAAGCTTCGCCTCATGGCAGTAAAGACTTGAATCAAGTGAGGGAACAAGCCTCATGGGATCTAGAGGAAGAGCATTCCACATAAAGGGACTTGGTATATGAAAGATCTGTGAGGTTAGATGGCATGTTCAAAGAACAGCAAGAAGGGCAGTATTATGGGCAGAGGAAGGGAGCAGGAAGATGGTGGGCAAGGAAGTCAGGGAGGCAGTGAACACAATACATATCCTGCCTCATTCCAAGTGGGAAGAGCCATCACTTCTTTTCATGCAAAGGGTTTAGTGTCTGCTTTGAACAAGATCAGGTGGGTATCCATTTTAACATTTACCCTGAATCTCCCTGCTCTATACATGTCAAATTTTTGGCTATTGGAATCTTCCATCTGAGTATCAATTCTCTTTATCTGCTGAGCTTTTCTAGGAAGTCCAACTGGATGGATTATATTTATTCCTTGTTATACTGCCTTTGGTAAATGGCCAAAACAAACAAACCTATGCATTGTCCCTGTCCCAGGAAATAGGGCATAAATGTGGGCTTTGAAGCTAAATAAACTCAGTTCTAATCCCTTCTTTACCATTTACTATGAAGTAACCTGACTGTCTAAACCTCTATTTCTCCATGTATCAGATGAGGGCAATACCTCATAAGATTGCTATAAACATTAAAGGAGATAATGCATATAAATTGTGAGCACAATACCTGGAATATGGACTCACTCATTAAATTGTGAGTGCCTGTGTATGTAATTTACATTTAGAATTGCTAAATTTAAGACTCAAATTACCTATGTTGTCAAAAATCAATCAGATGATATGCTTAGTGAAACAACTTCAAAAGTAAGAATTTTTTCTTATTAGTAATATAAAGAGTTTCTCTGGAAAGTTTTCATCTATGACACAAATGTACTAACTTTCCCCAAACAGTCCATTATCTTTTAGAATTTTTTTTAGCTACAAGTAATAAAGACCTAAAAAGAAAGACCTTAAACAACATGAGGAATTTCTCTTGTGTAACACCGTCTAAAATTAGACAGTCCAAAACGGGTACAGCAACTCCACGATTTTATTAATGTGCCATCCTTCTTCTATCCTTTAGCTCCGTCATCCTTAGTTCATGAAATAAAGTCTCATTGCTGCAAAATGGCTGTTCAGTACCAGCCATCAGGTCCAAGTTCAAGATGGGAATGAGGGTGTGTAATAGGCCAAAAGCCATTTGAATCAATCTACCATTTAAGAAGCTTTCCTGGGATCCACACCAAAAATCTTGACTTCTATCTCATTGGCCAGAATTTACTTACCTCTCTTTATAAGACAGGCTATGAAATACATGTTTTAGCTGGTAACATTGCAGTCCTCAAGATAATCAGGGTTCTGTTGGTAAGGAAAAAAAAAAATTGAAAGTGAATATTGAGCAGGCAACCAGCAGATCTGGCCTCAACCTCCATACAAAGAATCCTCCTGCAATGCAGGAGACCCGGTTCTATTACTGGGTCGGGCAGATCTGCTGGAGAAGGGATAGACTACCCACTCCAGTCTCCTTGGGATTCCCTTGTGGCTCAGCTGGTAAAGAATCTGCCCACAGTGCAGGAGACCAGGGTTCGATCCCTGGGTTGGGAAGATCCCCTGGAGAAGGGAAAGGCTACCCACTCCAGTATTCTGGCCTGAAGAATTCCAAGAATTCCATGGTCCGTGGGGTCACAGAGAGTTGGACACCACTGAGTGACTTTCGCTTTTTCATACAATTGTCTTTTCATATGATATACGTACATAATGTTACAATTTTATGGTTAAGAGGGTGGTCTCAAGAATGTCTACAATTCCTTAAGAAAAGAAATATATTTTATGTCATCAAATCAGGTCATCACTTGCTTAATCCCTCAAATAGAAATTACTTTAGGTAATTCTCAAAAGCCTAAAAAAACTTCTGGAATTTAACTAAAATAGACTTTTCCCCGTTTTCATCACCAGTTTATTCATATTTTTCCTGTCATGCCTACTGAATGTATTTTACATATAATGCATTGGATTTTTTTTTTTACAAGTTAATACCATATTCTAGCTTCAATTTGATCTGAACATAAGAAATCTGCTTGTCTGGGGTGGAAGTGTTGGTGAGAAAAGAGTAGGTTACACACACATCCAACATCATAATACTTTTGGAAGAGTGTAAAATTCAGGAGCGTTTTAATACTGACCTCTACAGTGCTTAACTGGATACATATTAAATACGGTGTTACAATACAAGCAGATGTTTTTTATTTTGTCACTGGATATCATGAACACAGTGAAATTTCTAAAGTTGATGGACAAAGAATGTGAGTTTAAGAAAAGGAGCTAGGTACATCATGACCAAAATGATTTGTCAACCTTTGTGATGTGATACATGGGCACAATTCTATACTTACACTTCAGGTAGCAGCTATACTGACCCAGTAAAAGAAGCTTTTTTTTCTTTTTGCACCTTGTGGCACGTGAGATCTTAGCTTCCCAACCATGGATCAAACCTGCTCCCTCTGCATTGGGAGCACAGAGTTTCAATCACTGGACTGCCAGGGAAGTTCCTAACGGAGCTTAATTCAGCCATGAAGGATGAAGTTGCCAGAAAAGGCATCTCCCCTTGATATAGGTGTGCTCTAATGAGGGCTGAAGGCCATTCAGACCCACCCCTGAGGCCCAACCTAGGAGGTTTTACAAATGGTTAGCGAAAGTCACTCAGTCGTGTCTGACTCTTTGTGACCCCATGGACCATACAGTCCATGGAATTCTCCAGGCCAGAATACTGGAGTGGGTAGCCTTTCCCTTCTCCAGGGGATCTTCCCAACCCAGGGATCAAACCCTGGTCTCCTGCATTGCAGGCAGATTCTTCACCAACTGAGCTATCAGGGAAGCCCTTTACAACTGGTACTCTGGTGCCAATCCATCCATTCATTGACTCACTCATTCACTCACTCACTCACTCACTCATGCATTCATTCATTATTCCTTACTGCCTGGCACTGGGCTCTCTCCTCAGAAAACAGAGGGAACCAGGCAGAGCCAGCCTTCCTGGAGCTTACTCCATGCTGTGTCAGGTACTTAGGATGGAGGGTGTTGAGGAGATAAATCAACAAGGGCAATAAGTAAGAAATGACTTGTAAACTGAATAATGAATCGGTATCATCCAGGTTTGTAGAGGGGGTAGGCATAGGAAAAACAGTGATCCTCATGATTAAGGAGCATAGGAAAAACCTTACTGTAGTTTCTTGTTTATAATTAAATTGCTCAAAAACCTGTTATCAGGTGTCTACCATATACCAGGCACTGAGCTAGGTGCTAAAAACACAAATCAAACAAAACATGGGAAGATGATACTTTTTTGTCTCAGCTTCCACTAAGGCACCAGAGCCAAAACCAACAAAAGAAGTGGCAAAGACTCCCACATTTCAAGAGAAATTCTAGAACATCTACATAGGAATTATAGAGGAAGGTGCTGAAAACTGATTTTGAAGCCCTTAGTGCTAAAGGATATAAAAGGGCAGAGGTTTAAGGAGCTAAGAGAGAGACAATTACTTTGGAGAAAACTGGACGGCTGTCCTATTTCTGAACCTACCCACCCAGTCTGGTGGAAGAGAGGCAGAGAGGAAAGACAAGGGCATTCCTCTCATCTCAAGCCATCTCATCTCAAGCCAGAGGCTAGATGATACTGCTCAGAAAGTGTGAAATAGGTTCCCTGGAGATTCCTGTCTGATTCCTGCCTGAGAAAGGCAAATAGTGAGAGACTTTCCCCCGGGGAGACACAGCCACACAAGCAGGTAACTGCCTATCTACAGACCACAGGTCTATTTTCCTGCAACTTAGCATCCTGTAGTAAAGGAGCCTGGAGAAATGCAAATCACACTACAATGAGGTATCCCCTCTCCCCAGTCACAATGGCCATCATCAAAAAGGCTACAGATAATAAATGCCTGGGAGGGTATGGAGAAAAAGGAATCTTTCTACTCTGCTGGTGGGAATGTAAGTTGGCATAGCCACTATGGAAAACTGTATGGAGGTTCCTTAAAAAACTAAAAATAGAGTTACCATACGATCCTGCAGTTGCACTCCTGGGCATAAATTTGAAGAAAATAGGTTTACTTGGTGGTTCAGACCGTAAAGAATCTGCCTACAATGTGGGAGACCAGAGTTCGATCCCTGGGTTAGGAATATCTCCTGGAGGAGAGCATGGCAACCGACTCCAATATTCTTGCCTGGAGAATCCCAATAGACAGAAATGTCTGGAGGGCTACAGTCCATGGGGTTGCAGAGTCAGAGACAACTTAACAACTAAGCTCAGAAACTATGGGTTTCTCTTGTAGCTCAGTTGGTAAAGAATCTGCCTGTGATGCAGGAGACCCTGGTTCAATTCCTGGATTAGGAAGATTCCCTGGAGAAGGAAATGGCAACCCACTCCAGTATTCTTTCTTGGATAATCGTATGGACAGAGGAGCCTTGAAGGCTATAGTTCATGAGGTCACAAGAGTCAGAAACAACTTAGTGACTAAGCCACCACCACCATACAAATATATATATATAATTGTTGTTGTATACACAGTGGAATATTACTCAGCCACAAAAAGAATGAAATTATGCCATTTGCAGCAACATGGATAGATCTAGATATTATCACACAAAATGAAGTAAGCCAGACAGAGAAATATTGTATTATATCACTTATATGTAGGATCTATTTTTTTTTTTAAAGGATACAAATGAACTTATTTACAAAACAGAAGTAGATTCACAGACATAGAAAACAACAAACTTATGGTTACAAAGGGGAAGAGGCAGGGAAAGGATAAATGAAGAGTTTGGGATTAACATATACACACTAGTATGTATAAACTCGGAGAAGACAATGGCAAACCACTCCAGTACTCTTGCCTGGAAAATCCCATGGATGGAGGAACCTGGTGGGCGGCAATCCATGGGGTTGCTAAGAGTCAGACACGACTGAGCGACTTCACTTTCGCTTTTCACTTTCATGCATTGGAGAAGGAAATGGCAACCCACTCCAGTGTCCTTACCTGGAGAATCCCAGGAACAGGGGAGCCTGGTGGGCTGCCGTCTGTGGGGTCGCACAGAGTCGGACACGACTGAAGCAACTTAGCAGCAGCATGTATAAACTAGATAATCAATAAGGACCTACTATGTAAAACAGAGAACTATACTCAGTATTTTGTAATAACCTATAAGGAAAAAGAACCTGAAAAAAGAATAGATTGTAATACATGTAACTAAATCACTATGCTGTACACCTGAAACTAACATGAAATTGTAAATTAACTATATGTGTGTTTCGTGGCTCAGTCATGCACAACTCTTTTCGACCCCATGGACTGTAGCCTGCCAGGCTCCACTGGCCATGGGGATTCCCCAAGCAAGAACACTGGAGTGGGTTGCCATGCCCTTCTCCAGGGGATCTTCCTGACCCAGAGATCAAATTCTGGTCTCCCACACTGCAGGCAGATTCTTTACCATCTGAGCCACCAGGAAAGCTCAAAATTAACTATACTTCAACAAAAAGCTTCTTTTTCTTTTTTTTTGTTGTTGTTGAAATTAACTATACTTCAACAAAAAAAATAAAACTAAAATAAAATAAAGGAGCCTAACCAACAGGGCTTCCTGCCCAGCACAAAGAGGTCAGAGATTGGGGGAGAGTGGGGAGGGGAGGGAGAGCGTCCTTTAAGGAACTTCCATGTGCAAGTTACTCAGCCCCATCCTTCCTACTCTTCTTCCTCAGCAACCCCCTCCAACCTGGAGGGGGAGAGGCTGCCTGTGGGGAGAAGGGGAGAGGAGGAAAGGACTGAAGTAGAGAAATGAGCAGCTAACCTCATGGTCCATCAGCTTGAGGCTTCTCAGCCAGCTGCCCCCATGCTCCTGGAGAGAGGAAACTTTTTAACGATGTTCAAAGTCGTAATTGTCACACCAGACTGTACTTTTGAGCATTGAACCAACACACTCCTGCAACTGAAAGGGACAGGAGAGTCCTCTAAATTACAGGGTCAAGATTTCATTCATGGAAACGGGCCCAAAGCAAGCCTTTAAATAGTTTTAAAGAGAGTGAGAAAAAAGAATAAAGTTGCTTTCCATAGGTCTCTAGTCAGCTCTGGCCTTTCAACATAACAGTTGCACAAAGATGTATGATACACAGCCTTGCCTTCAGGAAGCACGCAAAACTTAACAGGAAAAAGGGGGTTAAATCAATTATAACCCAACATGCTAAATTTAGAGCTACAATTGTGGGGCATATGGAATAGAGAAAAAAGGAAGATAAATGGAAGTTTTCGATTTTTTGCAGATGTTGAAGTAGGGTTATCAGACAAAATACAGGCCCTCTGATGAAATGTGAATTTTAGATAAACAAAGAGTAAATTTGTTAGTATAACTTATGTCCCATGCAATATTTTTACTTGCTAAATCTGGTAAGGGTATGCTAAAGGGACAGAGATTGGCCCTGGGATCCCTCTTAATTGATGTAATCTGTTCTCCTTATTGCTGTTGTCCATCCTGGACTCTGGGTTCTACACACATGCCTGTCACACCTGGACCACAGCATACCTGCCACTTATCTACTGTTATATTTATAACTACTTCATTGAGAAATTGTGAGGATGCCAAGGAAGTCATCTCAATATCGTCTCTGTGCTGTGATGTCTCAGTGGTTTCTCTCCAATGCCAACCTCTCTGCCTAAATTCTGAAATTATAATCCAACTACCTACTCAATTAGGTGACACGGTGGTAAAGAATCTGCCTGCCAATGCAGGAGATGCCAGGGACTGCAGGTTCGATCCCTGGGTTGGGAAGATCCCCTGGAATAGGAAATGGCAACCTGCTCTAATATTCTTGCCTGGAAAATCCCATGGACAGAGGAGCCTGGCAGTCTACAGTCCATGGGGTCACAAAGAGTCAAACACTATTGAGCAACTAAGCACACACAACTACTCAATCCCTCCATATGGATGGATAGCAGGCTATCAAATTCAGTGCCTCCCACACAGAGAGGGCAACTCCCAAATTTCTTTCCCAAACTTGTCCTTCTTAAGACTTCTCCCATTTCAGTTTATGGTTCTCAGTGGATCAGTCCAAAGACCCAGGCATCATCCTTGGATCAACTCTTTTTCCTTGTTCTCCACATCTTATCCATTGCCAAATCCTACTTCTAAAGATATTCCAGATTTGGTGCTCCTAACAATGCCCACCGGTGGCATCTTTGGCCAAGTCTCCCCCCTCTCCTCTATGTCAACAGCCTCTCTGCTTCCCCTCTTGCTCACTCTACTCCACCCTGTACCACAGCCGTGGAATCTTTTACAAACAAAAATTGGACTATGTCATTCCCCTGCCCCCAAACCCCTCAGCCCTCTTCCCTTTGCCCATAAAGAAAATCCATACCTTTTGTCACATATCCTCAGGGTCCAGCATTCTCTGTCCTTTCTGGCTCCTCCCATCATACTTACCCTCCTCTTTATTCAGTGCATTTCAACCCCACTAGCCTTCTCTACCCATCAGAGAGGCCAAGGTCACCCACTAGCTGCTCCCTCCTATGGGGCACTCTCTCCTGGATTGATACATGACTGGCTACTCACCACTATTCAGATCTCAGCTCAAGCATCTTCTTCAAGAATCCCCTGACCATTTCTAAGGCGCCAGCCATCACCCCCATCACGTCTTTCCTCATTCTTCTGCTTTATTTCCTTTGCAGCTGGTTATCACTACCTGAAATTATCTTACGTATTTTCTTTCCAAGCAGAAATCAGAATCCTTGCTGAAGTCATGATAACTAATATCTATTCCCTCCCCCTCAACCCAACAGACTTGTCATTCTGTCATAGGAAAGATAATTTTAGTTTGACAGGATTTGTTCTTTACAAAGCAATGCTGTTTACTATTGCTCTTATTAAAATATTTATAAAATAGTTTCACAATCATTTTCTTCCACCCTCTTTCCAGTTGGGGAGGTTATATTTATCAGTCTAAAGACATCTAGATTATTCTTTTCATAAACGTCTGACATTATTTTTGTTAATGTCCAAACTTATCCTCCACAGATTCTTTAACGTGGAACCAATGCTTGCTCAGTACTTTAAACTGTAAATAACCAAACTTGTGAATAGATATGACTCAGATTTTTTCCTTACTTTAGATTCAATTTATACCTCCAAAGTAAAACCACACAGTACTGTTCCAATACAGAAACATAGATGGATAGACAAGTTGATAGGGTTCTTTTTTAATACTTCTGTCCTATAGGTATCATTTAAAATTTTACCTAATAAACTGGGACTTTCTTGATGGTCCAGTGGTTAAGACTCTGCTTTCTGATACAGGGTGCCTGGGTTTGATCCCTTGTTGGGGAACTAAGATCCCACATGCCACGTGGCCAAAAATTAAGAAATAAATAGATTCTCAAATAAAATTGGTGGGTTCCTGACTAAAAAAAAAAAGAAATAAATAAATAGAAATTAAATAATTGTGAAGGGACTTCCCTGATAGCTCAGTTGGTAAAGAAATCACCTGCAAGGAGATGCTGGTTCAATTCCTAGGTTGGGAAGATCTGCTGGAGAAGGGATAGGCTACCCACTCCAGTATTCTTGGGCTTCCCTCATGGCTCAGCTGGTAAAGAATCTGCCTACAATGTGGGAGACATGGGTTCAATTCCTGGGTTGGGAAGATCCCCTAGAGAAGGGAATGACTACCCACTCCAGTATTCTGGCCTGGAGAATTCCATGCAATTTACCTAATAAGTAAAAATACTTTCGTTTATATATCTTATTACTAAGATATTTAGTCTTTCAATTTTCCTGTAGGAACTTTGCCTTAGTTTTCTCCTTTTACCTACTAACTTCCATCATTCTGCATGTTTCTCCTGGTAAATTGCCTCACTTTCATTCCTGTAAGATTCTCATTTATATTCCATGTACTAGAAAGTATTTTGCTTAGTCAATTTGTTTTCATTTTCCATTCTTCTGTTTCCAAGTATGGAAATTACTCTTTTGTTCTTAATAAAGCATATGCAAAAATGTCCAGTCTTCTTGCTCTGGCTTCAATTTTTATTTCTTTTTCAGTCTATAGTAATCCAATTTGCATATCCTAAAAATGCATTTTAATTATTTGCTCATCAATCTTAATCTGTTTAGTATAAAATATCTTTAGATAGAAAAAAAAAATCCTTGTTTCCAACAATCAGCAGCAGCAAAAACAGCTTATTATTTAGGGAACTACAGCCTCATAGTAGGAATCATTTAACCCCAAATGGATGCTGGTCCCTTCACTGCTTCCCTAAATCAATCTGTCTTAGTTGGTTCAGGCTGCTGCCACAAAAACACCATAGATGGGGTGCTTAAACAACAAACACTTGTTTCTCACAGTTGTGGATGCTGGAAGTTCAAGGCCAAGGTATCAGCAGATCCCATATCTCTGAGTGCCCTCTTCCTGGTTTGCAGATGGCTGCCTTCTCACTGTGTCTTCAAATAGTGGAAAGAAAGAGGAAGTTCTCTAGGGTCTCTTTAAAGGACACTAATCCCATCCAAGAGGGCCCCACCCTCATGACTTAATCATCTCTTAAAGGACCCTCCTCCTAATGCCATCACACTGAGGCTTAGGATTTCAGTACATGAACTTGGAGAGGAAAGCAAACATTCAGTCCATCACAAGCCTAAGACAAGAAGCACTTGGCAGCTATGGCTTCATAGTCTGGTGCAAACCTCCAGTCACTAAGATTCTAGGTCATTCTGGGCTCAGCAGCTTGGGGCCTGCTTCTGAATTCTATTCTGACCCCTTCCTTGTCTCTTTCTAGACTGATATTGTGTCTCATGTTTTTCAGGCTCTACTCCGGCATGGGAGCTCTGCCTGAGACTCCAGCTGGCTGGTTGTGGCTGATAATCTCCCTACCTATGCTTCCAGTTGCTACCAACCCCACTCATTCTCTCTTCTCTCTTCTGTTAGAACTTCTGTTTATGTGTTGATCCTCTCCATTCTCTGTCTCCTCTCTCCACTGCACCACCCGCAATCCTTGGCAATAACCACCACCATCACCTTTGGCTGGACTCTAATGCCAAAGAAGAGAAGAGCCATCAATCAGCTGGAACCATTCACCTCCAGTCTGCCTATGAAAGAGGCAATTTCTATTTTATTTAGGCAATTGAAGTTCTGGGGCCTCTGTGTCACAGAAACTTGAGCATGGCCCCTAAATTACCCAATCTCTTAATCCTAAATAAGAATTCAAAGCTATGGATAAGTAGATATTTTAGCAAAGCCACAACTAGAATAAACAGCAAAAAAGGACTTCAAAAATAAAAGAAAATACAGGGTGCAAAATTAAGCTAAATAATGACAACAACAGCAACAATAAACATCACACCAGAAATAAAATGTTGCACCCCTAAAACAAGAACAGGCACCTCTGCAAAAAAAAAAAAAAAATAACAAGAAAACAAGTAAGAGTTCTTAGAAATTCTAGCTCCAGTATCATTATCCACACTTGACAAAGCAAAGAATAAAGGAAGAGAATAACAACAACAACAAAAAAAACAGTTCTTAGAAATTAAAATGATAACCAAAATAAAAATTTCAATAGAAATGATGCAAGTGAAAATGAGATTTCCTAGAAGTAGAACAAATACAGAGACAGAAAATAGGAGAGAAATCGTGGGATGATTTGAGAGAATACAACTGAAACACATACATTACCGTATGTAAAATAGATGGCCAGTGGGAATTTGCTGTATGATGGAGGAAGCTCAAATTTGGTGCTCTGTGACAACATAAAAGAGTGGGATGGGGTGGGAAATGAGAGGGAGATTCAAGAGCGAGGGGGCATAGGTATACCTATGGCTGATTCATATTGATGTATGGCAGAAATCAACACAATATTATAAAGCAACTATCCTTCAATTAAAAATAAAAATTTAAAAAGAAAACAAAAGCAAAAGAAAACAACAAAAATAAAATTAATGAAATAAATTTTAAAAAGAAAATAGGAAAGATGAAATTTCGACTCAAAAGATTAGGCATCTTGTTCAAAATAGTTTTACAGAGCGATAAATAACAAGGTCCTACTGAGTAGCACAAAGAACTGTATCCAATATCCTGTGATAAACAATAATGGAAAATAATCTAAAAAAGGATGTGTATATATATATATATAAAATATATATGCACATATATATTATACAATATATACACATAATATATATGTACATATATATTATATAATATATATGTATGTATAGCTTCCCTGGTGGTTCAGTGGTAAAGTATCCACCTGCCAATGCAGAAGATGCAGGAGACAGGTTTGATCCCTGGATTGGGAAGACCCCCTGGATGAGAAAATGGCAACCCATTCCAATATTCTTGTCTGGAGAATCCCATGGACAGAGGAGCCTGGCGGGCTACAGTCCATAGGGTCGCAAAGAGTTGGATAGGACTGACTGACCAAACACATATGCATGCAATGTATAACTGAATCACTTTGCCATACAGTAGAAATTAACACAGCATTATAAGTCAACTATACTTCAACAAAGAAAATTTTGATTAAAGAGAGAGAGAGAACAGAGAAGATAAAGGGGACAAATTATCAAACAATAATACAGAATTGAAGTAGAAATTCTGAAATGGATGACGAACCTTTTCTCTACTTTATATGTAATCTCTGTCTGAGCTTCTGGGAGAACAAAGTGTTTGCTATTTAATAAAATTTGCTGATTAAGTAGCCTAGGTCCCAGTGGGCAGAAAGTATTGGGGGAAACCAGCGGTTCAAACAGACCAAGCAGGAGCAACACACAGACTGACATGAGAGTTGCAAAACCATTGGGCAGCAGTAGATCCTTACCATGTAGCATCATCAATAATGGGATAGGTGGGGACCTAGCCCTGTTCTCATAATTAGAAGAGGCAGAATCAAGTTAGAACGTCAGTGATAACCCCTGAAAGGCCAGCAGGTTGTTGAGAGCTATCTACTTCTTTATACTCAAAGCATCCCAGTTCCTCCAAGACCCGGCACATAGGAGGAAGTCAACGGACATCGATTGAAAGAAGGAACAAATGAGTGACTAAGGAAACAAAGAACTCTCCTGGAATGGGTATTATCGGGGGGCAGGGTGCTGTTTGGAAGGAGGATCAGGTCATGCAGGTTAAAGATGTTTGTGCTCTTACAATTCAGCGGGTAGGTGGAAAGGCTGGACAGACAGAGGACAGGGGCAGAGTCAGACCACCGTGAGGCGGTAAACCCAAGCCCAGGAGGGCAACCTCCAGACTGAACAGGGAAAACCCTGGGGCAATGGAAACTAGGTCAGGAAGTGTCAGTGGAGAACTTCAATAGCCCACACATGGACTGGCGGACCGCCTCCTCTAGAGCAGGGGTAGATGAGGTTGGGATAAGCAGCAGTCATTTCAGAGCCCACAAGCAAAGGAAAGATACTGGGCTGTTCACTGAACTGGTAAGAGAAACGGGTACTGAGTAGCTCTGCACAACAGCAATCACAAGACTATTAAATTCAGTGTTCTGAAGACAGGAACAAACCAATCCCTCCCACCAGAAAACACAGCACTGACAGTGAAGAAAGCAGCCTTGGGAAAAAAAGAGCAAATGACTTGCAGAAAATCTCTACCTTTTCCAAAGCACCTTATTAAAAACACAAGACAAATGAGATACATCAAAGTCCAAAAGATCATATTTTTTCAACAAAAATCCTACATGAATAGGTGGCAGAGTGGTTTCTTTTATTTGTCTTTTTCTGGAAGATAACAGAAAAGGGGTGGGGGTGGGGAAACAGAAAAGAATCATAAAAAGGAAGAAGGAAGGAAGGGAGTTGTTTTTTTTTTTTTTTTTTTTGCTAGGTACTCATTTAGGTTAATTACTCCTCTTTGGGGCATATAAATTACACAGAGAGAAATTAAGTTAATAATGAAACTAGCTACCATGTCTTGAGAACCACATGAAATGGGCCTGGAACTAGATACTGAAACGTGTTCCCTTCCCCTAATTAGATTTAAGTTGTGAGACATGTTGGATTTGGATTTAATTCCAAGGGCAATAGGAAACAGTCGAAAGGTCTCGAGCAAGGAAGTAACATGATCTGATTTTTTGTGTAATAAGAAACATCTTTTCTTATTTTTCTCCTTTTTAAATTGCTTGAAGTGATAGTTGGCTGTTTAAAGCAAAACTAAGAACAAGCTATTGTGGAGTTTATAGTATATTACAATGTGATGTAAAATGTTCGACAAAAATAAAGGATGGCTAGAGGCAGGGTAGGGGAGGGAAGGATGGAAGTTACTGCTACATGGCTCTTATCCTAAGCGCCAAATGCTAGGATACTATTTGAAGGTTTTTTGGCTTCCCACATGGTGCTAGTGGTAAAGAACTTGCTTGCCAATAAAGGAGACGTGAAAGATGTGTGTTCAATCCCTGGGTCAGGAAGATCCCCTGGAAGAGGGCACAGCAACCCACTCCAATACTCTTGGCTGGAGAATCCCAAGGACAGAGGAGCCTGGCAAGCTACAGTCCATGGGTTGCAAAGAGTCAGACATGACTGAAGCAACTTAGCAGGCAGGCATTTGAAGGTTTGAACTGTGATAAATTAAAGATGTATCTTTTTGATCCTAGAGCAAAAATTAATAAGTATATAAAAAGTAATAATAATAAAATGGAGGTATAACTAATAAGCAAAAAATGTAGGAGGGGGGGGAGTGAGAGAAACAATACAATAAGCAAAATCGATTTAAAGGAAGGAATAAAAGAGGAAACAGAAACAAGGGAGAAGTTGAGACAATGTCATTGCTAGACAGAGGTTTAGGCTCTCTTAACAAGCCTGAGTCCCTTTGCTACTCCTGAGCTCTTCATACTGCATTTGTAGCTCTCCTGTTTGCCAGTAAGAGAATTTCTTCCAGGCTGGAGTTATATTAAACACTTAAGTTTTTAAATTAAAACAATAGTAAAGTGCCCTGACATTTTGTTCCTAGAGCATGTGGAGTAATATTTTCATAGTTACTCTGGCAACCACAGAGGCAAGAGTGGGCAGGAAGAAAGGAGCAGAAGGGCTGGCATGGGTGGCGGGGAGGTAGAAGGAGCACCTCGCTGTGGCATGCTGGCTCGGGTCCTAACAGGACGGGGCCAGAAGTCCAGCTACTGCCCAGAATATGGCCCGGATCCCTGGCCTGAGTCATCATCCCGTGACTGGAGAAATGTTGACAGATTATTTTCTCATGAAACTAGTGATAAACCAAGGGATACAGGAATTAAGAGCCAGTTCTAAAAACGAAATGTTTACATAGGGCTAAACGTCAGCCTAGGAAGGGCAGTTGTTGGCTGAACCACTGTTTGTATACAATAGGTACAGGCATGGCCGTGTCCACAGATACTGATGTGCTGTCAAGGACGTGATTTTGCCAGTGGGACCAGGGTCTGGGGCAGAGTCTGAGCTGGGTTCCATTATCTCTGCTACCTCTGTGTTTATGAAACATGGCTCCATCAGTATTTCGTCAGCCACTACTGTGGACCCACTGTGCACAGCACTGAAGCAAGGGCTTTGGAAATATTTTAAAAACAAAAGCAATCAAACCAACAAAACCTCTACCCTACCCTGGCCAAGACACAATGCAAATAAGGCAAATAAACTCATGCTTATGTGACCCACACATTTTAACTCTTGAATCTTAAAAAAAAAGTAATGTTAGGAAGGAAAGAAAATCCAAAACTCCTGAAGGAAGTCAACACATCTTAATATTGGGTTGACCATAAAGGCCGTTTGAATTTTTCCGTAACATCTTATGGAAAAACGTGAATGAACTTTTTGGCCAACCAACCCAATAGTTCACAGTATTGGCTTGGCTCCATGTGGCCCTGGATGTGAATTTCAACTTTTACTTACTTTGTTATAGATCCTTGCCAAGTACCTATACTTACTGACCTTGATTTTGCAAATGTAAAAAGGAGAGGGACGTTCTTACCTCGTGAGTTTGTTCAGTCATCAGTTGGGAACCATTCAGTGGGATGCCTGGCTCTAACCAATTATCCTGGGATTTACTAATGGGGTCGCACAGAGTCGGACACGACTGAAGCGACTTAGCAGCAGCAGCAGCAGCAATAACTACTATAACAAATACCTCATCCAGGGGGCAGAGAACACGGCCTGGGTAGGGTGAACCAAAATCTACTCCAGAGAATTCTCCAGTATTGGGAGGGAAAGTGGTGAGTCTAGGGAGTAGTTACTGCTGAAGGAAGCTGCCTGGTTTCCCCTAGGGGCCCTGCTGTCACTCAGGACCTCCTCTCACCAGCTTCACTCTGAATTGTGCTGTGATTCAAGAGACGCAGAACTAGTGACACCTTCCTGCCTCGGGTGTGGATTAGTTGAGAAAGAGAAGCTGTGTTGGGCCTTCAAGAGAATGGTCCAGGGCCTAGTTGTAGGAAACTGTGCAAATGAAAAGTGGGGTGACCGGCAATGAGACGAGGAAACTTGTCACTGCCTCTGTAAAGCAGTAGAACCCACTTAGGCTGAAGTTGTTCCACCTCTCTGTTGGATTAGTCACCCAGTTCAAAGTATTTTTAAGATAGTGTTCTATTTATATACCCAACAGCTAAGTATGGACCTCTATGACTCCACAAATATTCAAAATTATTCCACAGAGACTAAGATGAAAACACGACTGATAAATGAAACCAGACCAGATTACCTCAACTTTCAGATGATTGTATCTAGAAAGTAGACAATATTAACATTTAGATGACTTTTAATCACAGTCAGAACCAGAGAAAAAATTTCCATTTGTCAATCTCTTTTTCAAAAAAGAAAAAAGCCTCAGATATCTTGTAAATATTAATGTAAGAAGTGCTTCTGAATACAAATAATCTCTTTTTCCAAATGTGGTCAAATTGGTTATAAGAACAGCTAAAGTCAAACTAGTTTCCTTGAGTGTCAAATGATTCTCCTTGACTAATAGAATTGTCACATTGTCTGGTTAAACAAAGAAAATATCATAGTATGGGGCGTATGTGCTGTCACTTCTAGAATAGTGGCTTTGTGGAAAGAGAACTGGAGACCTGAATCTAGTCTCCTGCTCTGGACAAATCAGTTAAAATGTGTTAAGCCTTCACCACAGCACAATTCAGAGTAAACAAGGGAAGACGAGGAAACCTCCTTTCCTTCAAGTGACTTAACATCTAGTCGGTGTCACAAAATTAAAACCAAAGGTCCAGAGGCACCCAGTAAGACCATTTGTAATGAGCTTCCACACTGATAGATAATTTGGAGAAATGGCAGGCATGAAATTTAAATGAGCATGTTCCCAGCCTGGGTGAGCGGGTGGTCCTTGGTCCCCAAAATGGAGATAGTTGTCAGGAGACCTGGGCAGGGCGTTTCACAGAGATCTACTGGACAAATGAGGGTGGGAATAATTTTGTCAGATGATGTGAGAAATTGTTTTAAAAATAATTTTAGGGACTTCCCTGGTGGTCCATCAGCTAAGACTCTGTGCTCCCAATGCAGGGGGCCAGTGTTCGATCCCTGGTCCCAGAACTAGATCCCACATGCTGCAACCAAGAGTTCACAACCACAGCTAAAGATCCCACATGCCACAACTAAGACCCAGTGCAGCAAAATAAATAAATATTTTAAAAATAATAATGGGAAGTGAAAACACGTATCTGACATAGAATCAGACAATGTTTTATTTGGTTTGCTGATGAACAGGCTGCTGTCCTTTTTGGTTGTAACTTCATTTCTCTATGCTTCATTTCAGACACACATTTTTTTTCTGACTCTAGATGACACCATTTGGGGGAACACGAACAATATATGCCAACACTTCAGCCACAGCCCCACTGCTAATGTGCTGAGACTCTTCTCTGGGCAGTGGCAACAATAACCACGTGTGAAGCCCTTTCTATTTGTAGCCTTATCACTTTGCCTGTGGATTCCTAATCTCAACAAGGTCTTCTCTATCCCCCTATGGTCAAAGTCAAGTTGCTCAGTCTAATTCCGCTACTTACCCGCAGGATAAAGACAGCCACTCAATGGATGCTGATTGCCGTTTGTGGCATTTCTCCCTTCCCTGACTATAGTCCTCAGGTGGCTAGAGACTGAGCATCCTGTTTACCTCACAGACCTATTTTGCATAGACAAATTGACTTCCAACGACTAGATTGTTAAAGATGTTAAAGAGCCTCTGGGCTTGTACTCGCAGAAGCTGGGGAAAAGAAAAAGACACATAAAGACAGGAGAGAGAGACAGGAGTGAATAACTGGAGTAAGAAAAAACAATACAGATGAACCTAGTTCCAGGGCAGGAATAGAGACACAGAGAAACAGACGCGTGGACACAGGGTGTGTTGGGGAGGGTGGGATGAGTTGGGAGATCAGAACTGACATATGTGCTGCTACATGTGAAACAGCCAATAGGAACCTGTGGTATGGCGCACGGGGCTCAGCTCGGTGCTCTGTGATGACCTAGAGGGGTGGGATGGGGGATGGGGCCAAGAGGAGGGAGGGGATATATGTATACATATAGCTGATTCATTTTGTCATACATCCAGAAACTAACACAATATTGTAAAGCAACTACACTCCAATTTTTAAAAATAGAGAAAAATAAGAACCAAGCCTTCCCTGCTGCATCCTGTATTTTGGTATCTCAACCCTCAGTAGTTCTTCTGTCCCAAGTTCCCTTTCCTGTTATTGACATGAAGCCTGGAAAGGGGGAGGCAGTGGAGAGAGGGAATACAAAGACATAAAGGTACCATGCTGAGAGGCTTTAGGGAAACTAAGGAGAGCAGTGGCAGGCCCCTGACACCTTCCTGCTCATCCTGCTTCTGCTCTTTCCCTGTATCATTTCCAGTTAAGTTTCATCTTTCGCTCAGCTGCTTAAGCCCTTAGAAGGTGACTTCTCTAACCCCTTCAATGCTGTGGAGTTCAGCAGGGGATTCAAAAACTAAAGTCACTTTCACCTTTTCCTCTGTTCTCTTAGCGTTGAAGGAGTCTCAGACCACTGCGGAGTTTAAAACCCAGTATGTGTGCTGTGGCCTCAAAGAAGCTGAGACTCACTGCTTGAGGGGTTAAAAAAAAGTCTAGCTCAACTTTGCCTTGAAAAAAGAACGAAAGTCAAAGAAAAGACAAACATAGTTGCTTGACAAAATGGATGGGCTAGAACTTCCAGAATTGACATAGCAGTTCATAATATTTGCACTACAATCTTCCATTTTCCCGAATTTTTAGTCCTCTACTTTTATGGCAAATCATTTACTATCTGAGACATTTATTACCATCAGGCTACAGTGTTTAGTTCCCAAGAATGCTATGTGGATTAACAATACATGGTCACGTGTTTTCCTGAGAGGAATGACCTAAAGTGAACTAACAAAAAATTATTTATATCATGTTTAACCAATATTGGGTGCTATACACAAACTGGTATTACTAACACCAGTAATTATTGCATTACATATGTCTTGCTGGTGCTGCTGCTGCTAAGTCGCTTCAGTCGTGTCCGACTCTGTGTGACACCATAGACAGAAGCCCACCAGGCTCCCCCGTCCCTGGGATTCTCCAGGCAAGAACACTGGAGTGGGTTGCCATTTCCTTCTCCAACATGTGTCTTCAGTCAGTCAGTCAGTTCAGTCTCTCAGTCGTGTCCGACTCTTTGCGACCCCATGAATCGCAGCACGCCAGGCCTCCCTGTCCATCACCAACTCCCGGAATTCACTCAGACTCACGTCCATCAAATCAGTGATGCTATCCAGCCATCTCATCCTCTGACGTCCCCTTCTCCTCCTGCCCCCAATCCCTCCCAGCATCAGAGTCTTTTCCAATGAGTCAACTCTTCGCATGAGGTGGCCAAAGTACTGGAGTTTCAGCTTCAGCATCATTCCTTCCAAAGAAATCCCAGGGCTGATCTCCTTCAGAATGGACTGGTTGGATCTCTTAGCAGTCCAAGGGACTCTCAAGAGTCTTCTCCAACACCACAGTTCAAAAGCATCAATTCTTCAGTGCTCAGTTTTCTTCACAGTCCAACTCTCACATCCATATATGATCACTGGAAAAACCATAGCCTTGACTAGACGGACCTTTGTTGGAAAAGTAATGTCTCTGCTTTTCAATATGCTATCTAGGTTGGTCCTAACTTTCCTTCCAAGGAGTAAGCATCTTTTAATTTCATGGCTGCAGTCACCATCTGCAGTGATTTTGGAGCCCCAAAAAATAAAGTCTGACACTGTTTCCACTGTTTCCCCATCTATTTCCCATGAAGTGATGGGACCTGATGCCATGATCTTCATTTTCTGAATGTTGAGCTTTAAGCCAACTTTTTCACTCTCCACTTTCACTCTCATCAAGAGGCTTTTTAGTTCCTCTTATCTACATAACTTTTTATATCAGCTTAAATAATGATTGTTAAATTGCCGTGAGGATCCTAAAGCATTAAGAACTGTACGAAGAAAAATTCAGTGCTTCCTTCCTTTATATACTCAAAACCTAGCTACTAGCATTCTTAAAATTCATTTTCCAACCTTTTTATAAAATTGAAAGCCAGCACATGGCATGGAAAGGGAGAAATAACTTGAACTATAAACCGGGTAAAAATGAAGACAACCTTCCGAAGAATGGAGCAACAATGCCCTTTACAACAGTATGTAATTATGGCTTGGCTAGGAGAAGAAAAGCCTATCCAAGGCCACATATTCTAACAGATTTGGGTTTCTCTACACAGACCACTTTTTAGCAATAAGCCAGAAGCAGAGAATGTGTGTGTGTGTGTGTGTAAAATTTACTCATTCATTCACTTAATTAACGTTGATTGAGCACTAGTTTCTAACAGGCACTGGGGATAGAATAATCGATAAAAAAGACAAAAATTCCTGCTTTCGTAATATTTACATGCTAGAGGGCTATACATAAGCAAATGTACAAGTCACCTAATTATTTATATAGACTCAAAGCTATATGTGTACTACTACCACTACTAAGTCGCTTCAGTCGTGTCTGACTCTGTGCAACCCCACATACATATTCTAACAAGATATCTATTCCTTCCTATTTGCAGCAATATTTTAATAGTACAATCATTATAATCCATATTCCTAATTGTTTTCTGCTTCTATGAATCTTTCAACCTCTCCTAGGTGGGTACCTGAATAAAATGCTGAAACCATCAACCAAATCAGAAAAATAGCTCTCATATGCTGGACCTTGAGTTAAACCAAGACAATATTCAAGAGTGAATTTGTGGTTTTAGTTTCAGGATGGAAAACAAATGGAATGGAATAACTACTGTCCTTCTCTCACAAATCCCACTCCCTGGAGAGCAAAAGAAAGAGACAAAAATGGAACAAAAACAAAACAGTACAACAAATGGGGCAAGTTAGCTATCAATGAAGTAGAATTGTTGACAAATTCTGGAATATGGAATATTTGAACAGAAAAAAAAAAGAGAGAGAGAGAGAGCAGAGGAAGTTACAGTCTGGAACTTGCATTAAAGAAGACTGATGTGGATGCCAGGGAGACAGCTCCATCATGTCTCCAAAATCAAGAATTGATGGGGCAGGGGTGACGCCTCCTAGATGGTGGAGTAGGAGACTCCAGTCACTGTCCCCCAAAAAGATCAACAATTAGACAGCCATCCACAAATGAAAACACCTCTGAGAGAGCTCTGGAGTCCACTTAAGGAACCTCAGCAAGCAACACAAAGGAACAAAAACCTGAGAGTAACCACACAAGAAGAGAAGGAAGAAGCTAGCTTCTGCTGCATCTTCTCATCCTCCAAGCCAGCACTTCTTGTGCCAAAGAGTTCCCCTAGCTGACAAAGGGAGAGTAGGGTGAGCGACCAGCTTCCCCAGCCTTTAGGGGCACAGCCCAAAGGTCTCACTTTGAGTTCACCCCACCCAGACTGGCCAAGCTGAGATGCAGAGAGATGGCTAGGAACAAGGAAGAAGAGCAATACCAGGATCAATTCCAAAGAAAAAGCGACCAGAGTTCCCAGGTACCTGCTCTGCAGAGGACCCCAGCATCTTCTGCCTCCAGTGAAACCAGCAACCAGCTTCAGATTTCACTGGTTTGGAACCATAGGTATTCATACCCACTAATCTCAGCTGCCTGAGTCCCTCTGTGCCCGCCCCTAAACCCACCCCAGCCTCCACGAAGACCATGTGCACAGCAGCCAGCTCAGGCCTGTGGAAGGCCAAGATGTCAGCCGAGAGCCCCTACAGCCTCACTTCCTCCATTGAGCACTAGCACACCTGACACTTGGCACAATCTCCAAGGCCACGTGTGCACCGACGGCAAGATTTTACCACAGAAATGTACTCTGATAACCAAGGCCTACAAAGCATGTGTGGGCCAGGATTTGACCCCTTTTCCTGTCATTAGCCTATTCCACTGGGCTCATCTATAACTAGCTCCTCCATCTGCACCCCTACACACATCAAGCCCACTCTGCCCATTTCTGGCCTTCACTACTATGTACATGCTGGTGGGGAGATTGTGCGGCCAGAGGAGGGCACAATGATAGCCAGGGCCCTGCAACTTCCATAGGCCTGTGTCCTGTCACTGGCCTGTACCACTGGACTTACCTGCAGATAGTCCCTCAGGCTGTATACCTGCATGCTCCTAACTTGACTCCTGACACTAGCCTGCACTGCTGAGCACCCATGATGAGAACCAGCATTCACAGACAGGATATCAATATGAAAACATTGGATTTGAACTATACTTTAGATGAAATGAACCTAGCATACATACAGATCATCCCATCTAACAGCAGCAGAAGACATATCCATCCCAGGTACCCACAGACCATTCTCTAGGATAGAGCATATGATAGGTCACAAGACAAGATTTGGCAAATTTAAGTAGACTGAAATCACAAGTATCATTTCCAACCAAACACAATGGTATGAAACTGGAAATCAATCATAGAAGGAAAATTGGAAATTTTGCACATATTTGGAGATTAAACAACACTCTCCCAAACAACTAATGGGTCAAAGATGAAATTTTAAAAAAATCTTGAAATAAACAATAATGGAAACATAACATACCAAAACTTATGGGATACAGCAAAAACAGTGCTAAGAAGGAGTTGTATAATGATAAATGCCTATACTAAGAAAAAAGAAAAACTCCAACAATTCAAAGAACTAGACAAACAAGAACAAACCAAGCACAAAGATAGCAAAGGAACCCAAAATCTAGTAGCTCAATTAAACAACAACCATTTAATTTACATCTCACAGTCTTGTGGGCCAGGAATTCCAGCAGGGCTCTGTCAGACAGTCTCCTGTTCCACCTGGCAATGACTAAGGTCTCTTGGTGGCCCTCAGTTGGCAGGTGGCCTGATCTGAGATGACTTCCATCATCTGTCCAGTGCTTTGGAGACAGTGGCTAGAAAGTTCACCTGGGACTCTGGATTGAACCCCCAGCACACAGCCTGTCCAGTAGGATGGATTCAGGGTCCCTGGACTTCTTATGTGACAGCTTAGGACTCCTTGAGATTGCCAGTCACACCTGAGACAAAGTGATCATAGACTGAGATTCATGCCTGGAATTCAACCAAAAAAGGACCCCAAACCAGGGGAAGGTCATGAGCTGAACCACAGAACCAAAATGGATAGAGGTGAGTGGATTTTTATTGTGCTAAAATATATATAACATAAAATTTGCCATTTTAACCATTTTTAAGTGCATGGTTCACTGGCAGTGCATACATTCACACTGTTGTGCAACAGTCACCACCAATCTTTTTCATCTTCCTAAACCTTTAAGTTTAGGGAATGTATCCATTGAACACTAACTCCCCATTCCAGCTCCTCCCCCAGCCCCTGGAAACCACCATTCAGCTTTCTGTCTGGATGAATTTGACTGTTCTGGGTACCTCATAAAAGTAGAATCATACAATATTTGTACTTTTGTGTCTGGCTTATTTCACTTAGCATAATGTTCTCAAGGTTCATCCATGATGTAGCCTGTGTCAAAATTTCCTTCCTTTTTAAAGATGAATAATATTCCATTGTATATATACCACATTTATTTAACCATGCATCCATCGACGGACACCTGGCTTGCTTCTACCTTTTGGCTTAAGATATTAAGAGATTAAACTCTTAGAGAAATGGGGATACTAGACCACTTTACCTGCCTCCTGAGAAACCTGTATGCAGGTCAAGAAGCAACAGTTAGAATTGGACATGGAACAGCAGACTGGTTCCAAATTGGCAAAAGAGTATGTCAAGGATATATATTGTCACCCTGCTTATTTCACTTCTACACAGAGTATATTATGTGAAATGCCAGCCTGGATGAAGCACACACTGGAATCAAGACTGCCAGGAGAAATATCAATAACCTCAGATATGCAGATGACACCACCCTTATGACAGAAAGTGAAGAAGAACTAAAGAGCCTCTTGATGAAAGTGAAAGAGAGTGGAAAAATTGGCTTAAAACTCAATATTCAAAAAACAAAGATCATGGCATCCAGTTCCATCACTTCATAGCAAATAGAGGGGAAACAATGGAAACAGTGATAGACTTTATTTTGGGGGTCTCCAAAATCCCTGCAGATGGTGACTGCAGCCATGAAATTAGTAGACGCTTGCTCCTTGGAAGAAAAGCTATGACCAACCTAGACAGCATATTAAAAAGCAGAGACGTTATTTTGCTGACAAAGGTCCATCTAGTCAAAGCTATGATTTTTCCAGTAGTCATGTATGGATGTGAGAGTTGGACCATAAAGAAGGCTGAGTGCCAAAGAATGGATGCTTTTGAAATGTAGTGTTGAGAAGATTCTTGAGAGTCCCTTGGGACTGAGGAATCAAAAAGTGAGAAATCCAAGGTGAGAAACTTTAAAACAAATGATCTAGAAGAGTTCCTAACAACTATAAACACACACACACACGCACACACTGCCTTTCATACATGCCCAACAAGGGCTCCCATGGGCAGCCTACAGTTGTACAAAGTGAGCAAGGAAGAGTGAGCAATCTGTTCTCATACTTGAACACATTTAAAATATTTTCCCCAACTCCCTTTGTGACCAAAGGTATAGATTTAAAAATCGTCTAGCTGAACCATTTACAATAGCCAAGACATGGAAGCAACCTATATGTCCATTGACAGATGAATGTTTAAGGAAGATGTCATATACAATGGAATATTACTCAGCCACTAAAAAATAATAAAATAATGCCATTTGCAGCAACATGAATGGACCTAGAGATTGTCATAATGAGTGAAGTAAGTCAGGCAGAGAATGAGAAATATCATATGACAGATGATACAAATGAACTTGTTTACCAAAGAGAAACAGACTCACAGACTTTGATTATGAAATTCTGGTTACCAGGGGGAAAAGGTGGGGGGAAGGAATGGTTAGGGAGTTTGAGATCAATACGAACACACTCTTATATTTAAAATGGATAACCAACAAGGCCCTACTGTGTAGCACAGAGAACTCTGCTCAATGTTACGTGGCAGACAGAATGGGAGGGGAGTTTGGGGGAGAATGGATACATGTATATGTATGACTGAGTCCCTCTTCTGTGCACACGAAACCGTCATGTGCTAAGTCGCTTCATTCTTGTCTGACTCTTGGCAACCTCATAGACTATAGATAGCCAGGCTTCTCTGTCCATGGAATTCTCCAGGCAAGAAATACTGGAGTGGGTTGCCATGCTCTTCTCCAGGGGATCTTTCCAACCCAGGGATCAAACCCACATCTCTTTTGTCTCCTGCATTGGCAGGCGGGTTCTTTACCACTAGGTCCACCTAGGAAGCCCTGAAACCATCACAATACTGTTAATTGGCTATACTCCAATATAAAATAAAAAGTTAAACAAATAAATAAACTTTACACAGCAATGTGAATATACTTAATGTTGAACTGTACAATTTAAAATGGTCAAGATGTTAAGCTTTATGTTATGTGTGTTTTATCACAATTTAAAATAAAATTTTTTAAAGTTATTTTTTAAAAAAAGAATGGAATAATGCCATTTGCAGCAACCAGATAGACCTAGAGATTATCATACTAAGTGAAGTAAGTCAGAAAGAAAAAAAAAAAACAACCATATCATATCACTTACACGTGGAACCTAAAACGGGACACAAAGGAACTTGTCTATGAAATAGAAATGGACTAGCAGACTTGTAGCTGCCAAGGGAGGAAGGGGAGGAAAGGACTGGGAGTTTAGGATTCAGTTCAGTTCAGTCGCTCAGTCATGACTGACTCTTTGAGACCCCATGAACTGCAGAACGCCAGGCCTCCCTGTCCATCACCAACTGCCAGACTCTACCCAAACCCATGTCCATTGTGTCAGTGATGCCATCCAACCATCTCATCCTCTGCCGTCCCCTTCTCCTCCTGCCCCCAATCCCTCCCAGCATCAGGGTCTTTTCCAATGAGTCAGCTCTTCACATCAGGTGGCCAAAGTATTGGAGTTTCAGCTTCAGCATCAGTCCCTCCAATGAATATTCAGGACTGATCTCCCTTAGGATGGACTGGTTGGATCTCCTTGCAGTCCAAGGGACTCTCAAGAGTCTTCTCCAACACCACAGTTCAAAAGCATCAATTCTTCGGCGCTCAGCTTTTTTAACAGTCCAACTCTCACATCCATACATGACTACTGGAAAAACCATAGCCTTAACTAGATGGACCTTTGTTAACAAAGTAATGTCTCTACTTTTTAATATGCTGTCTAGGTTGGTCATAACTTTTCTTCCAAGGAGTAAGCGTCTTTTAATTTCATGGCTGCAATCACCATCCGCAGTGATTTTGGAGCCCAGAAAAATAAAGTCAGCCACTGTTTCCACTGTTTCCCCATCTATTTGCCATGAAGTGATGAGACCGGATGCCATGATCTTAGTTTTCTGAATGTTGAGCTTTAAGCCAACTTTTTCACTCTCCTCTTTCACTTTCCTTAAGAGGCTCTTTAGTTCTTCTTCACTTTCTGTCATAAGGGTGGTGTCATCTGCATATCTGAAGTTATTGACATTTCTCCCAGCAATCTTGATTCCAGCTTGTGCTTCTTCCAGCCCATCGTTTCTCATGATGTACTCTGCATAGAAGTTAAATAAGCAGGGTGACAATGTACAGCCTTGACATACTCCTTTTCCTGTTGGAACGAGTCCGTTGTTCCATGTCCAGTTCTAACTGTTGCTTCCTGACCTGCATACGGGTTTCTCAAGAGGCAGGTCAGGTGGTCTGGTATTCCCATCTCTTTCAGAATTTCCCACAGTTTATTGTGATCCACACAGTCAAAGGCTTTGGCATAGTCAATAAAGCAGGAATAGACGTTTTTCTGGAACTCTCTTGCTTTTTCAATGATCCACAGATGCTGGCAATTTGATCTCTGGTTCCTTTGCCCGATTAGCAGATGCAAACTGTTATTTGTCTGTATAACTGAATCACTTTGCTGTATACCTAACACACCATTGTAACTAACATACCATTGTAAATCAACGATACTTCAATAAAAAAAGAATCTTAAAAAAAAAAATCATCTAGCTTAGATGAGATGGATGTAACCAATGGCAATAGCCCCAGATTCATAAATTGTTCAAGCAGTGTTTACTGACTGTCTTCTGTGTGCCAGCCATCGTGCTAGGTGTTCTGCCTAAACCTGTGAATGAATCAGACAAAAGCCCCAGCAGAAATATAGTTAAAAGTAAATATCATAATTAAGTGACTTATCTAATGTATTATATCACCATCATTGTATACATTAACTTATTTGTTTATTTATTTAATTACTCAACAAATATACACTAATGTTTTATCAGCAGGCCCTGGGGTAGAGGTGAACACAGAATACCATTCTATTCTGTTTCAGAGCTGAATTAACCAGCATTCTATGTGTGAAATATGGTGTGTTGTATTTTATTTTTTAGCACTGCAAATAGATGGGGAAACAGTGGAAACAGTGGCTGACCTTATTTGGGGGGGGCTCCAAAATCACTGCAGATGGTATTGCAGCCATGAAATTAAAAGACACTTACTTCTTGGAATGAAAGTTATGACCAACATAGATAGCATATTAAAAAGCAGAGACATTACTTTGCCAACAAAGGTCTGTCTAGTCAAGGCTATGGTTTTTCCAGTGGTCATGTATGGATGTGAGAATTGGACTATAAAGAAAGCTGAGTGCAGAAGAATTGATGCTTTTGAACTGTGGTGTTGGAGAAGACTCTTGAGAGTCCCTTGGACTGCAAGGAGATCCAACCAGTCCATCCTAAGGGAGATCAGTCCTGGGTGTTCATTGGAAAGACTGATGTTGAGGCTGAAACTCCAATACTTTGGTCACCTGATGTGAAGAGCTGACTCATTTGAAAAGACCCTGATGCTGGGAAAGATTGAGGGCAGGAGGAGAAGGGGATGACAGAGGATGAAATGGTTGGATGGCATCACTGACTCAATGGACGTGGGTTTGAGTAAACTTTGGGAGTTGGTGATGGACAGGGAGGCCTGGCATGCTGCAGTTCATGGGGTTGCAAAGAGTCGGAGATGACTGAGTGACTGAACTGAACTGAAATATATATATTTAAAAGCCATGAAATAAAGATTTGAACTAAAGAGAAGACTAACAAATCTGTTCAGTTTCTGGAAAGTTAACTGTAAAATAAATTAGAGTCTCCATGATAAGATGATTTAATAGCATTAAAAACGAGGATAAAATAAACTCAGTGCTCTAGCTGGGGCATTCATGCATAATTTCAGATTCATCCTTCAGTTATGTTGGAAGAGCAAGAGGCAAGACTTCCCAGAAGCCTGACAAAAATCACTGGATTCTAAAGTGTTTATACATATTTAGCATCTCAGTGATAACAACTCTCTTGCATGCTTTTCACTTCAGAATATTACTAATTTCTGGTCAGAAAGCATAGCCACAAAATTATACAGGGGAGCTTATGTGTGTCAAAATGATGAGAAATATTCTTTTGGGTAAAGTGATTTGACATTCCTTAAAGAATGGTATGTCATTCCAGAGCTACAAGAGAGAAAAGAACATTTATAAACTGTCAAGACATTAAAGAGTAGAAACTAAGACCAACCATCCTGTGTGGGTAAGAAACACAGTTAGTTCCTCCTCCAGCCCAGAAGGGGGCAGTGAGTGGGAAACTCTCAGAGCTGCTGCCATGCTCCCCTTTATGGCTCTGCTTGGAGGCCATCAGAGGCTTCCCCCACAAGGCCTCTGTCCTTGGAAGAGAGGAGCCCCAGACATGCAGACAGGACGCTTTCATAGAACCTTGGCTCTCCTCCCCCAACTTCCCTTCTTCCCTCCCTCCAGGCCCTCTCAAGCCTCCTCTCTCTATCACAAAAAGCCACTGAGCATGTTATTGCTCCTGTTAGATCTCCGATGCAGCATAGCTTTGAATAGTAGTGTAACTGCTTGACATTAAGCTTTTTGATTATAGTTTAAGTGTCTGACATTAAGACAATGATTGTAGAGGCGCCCCCTTTCCAAAGACATCCACTTCAAATAAACACCCTGCCAGCTGTGGGACACAGCTCCCAGCCAAACCACCAGAAGAGGCGTTAGGCCAAGAAGCCCCCTCTCAGAAAACCCTGGGAACCCAGATACTTAATAGCGAGCCCACTTCTCCATGCCTGCATCCTCATTCCCACTCTTGGGCCTTAAATTAGCCAATAAAGAGTGCAGTCCTTTAACCCTGAACACCCACCCTTGGATCCTGAAAAAGGCAGACCCCAGGTCCATGCTCTTTCTCTCTGCCTGTGACCTCACTATGTGGGTCCTGGGTATGCCGTATACATTCCATGGCCTATGAGTAACAGATCTTGGTCCTCAAAGTTCCATGATGGTTGCTGAGGGGCGTCCTGCAATTATACTAAGAACCACAAGGAAGGGCTGGTCTAGCCACCACCTTGGCTCTGGAAATGCCAGTGGGAGTCACAGAGGCCCAGGCAAGCACCACAGACCTTGCCAGCTGAGAGCATCGCTACCTACAGGCTGAGAGCCACACAAGGCAACTGCTGTATAAAGCACAAGGAGCCTCAGTCCCTTCCTGTAGCCAAAGCATCAGGGAGTCAGATCCCCAGACCCCCTTGAGAGCTCATCTCTCAAGTTGTCATAGATCCTAAATGCCTGAACAGGGAGAAACTCTGCTACTTCTGAGAGTGCTGTCTCCAGATACAGGTTCATAATGAAGTCTCCACCGGTCCATCATGGAAGGAGAAAGAGGAGGGCAATTTGGTGGGTGTCTGTGGAAGACGGCACTTTACAGCCAAAGACTGCCCTTTGCTCCATTGTTCTTAACCCCAGGGTGGTCCAGAGCTTGAGGCTGTTACTGCACACCTCCCGGGGGCTCCACCCATGTTCGCCACAGCGGTAACGGTGTTCCCGGGAGCCACACAGGCAGGCAGCCTGGCCTGCTCATATGGTGGCAGTGGCTGGGGCTTGGTTTTCTTCTCTCTCCTCTCTTCCCTCTCCTCCTCCTCGTCCTCCTCACTGGTGATCAGAGGAAGACGGGAAGGATGTAGCTCAAGGGCCAGACTTCCCCTGGAGAGCAGAGACCCACTCTGGGGAAGCATGGAGAAAAAAGAGAGAGAGGACTAGTTTACATTGCTTCCCAAAGGGCAAAGCATGAGAGAATAGACTTGCGGTTGCCAAAGGGGAAGGGGCTAGGGAAGGGATGGATTGGGAACTCGGGATTAGAGGGGCAGACTGGTACACAGAAGAGATAAACAACAAGGTCCTACTGCACAGCACAGAGAACGAGATTCAGTATCCTGGGATAAACCGTAATGGAAAAGAATATGTACACATGTGTAACTGTACAGCAGAAATTAACACAACATTGTAATTCAACTATACTTTGATAAAAAATTAATTTTTAAAAACCTGGGGGAAAATGAATATAACAAACTTAACAAAGCAGTCAAACAAAAACTCGCCAGGAATTCAGAAGCATAAGAAATGAGGCAATACAGGAATATAGACCTATGTCTCCTTTGTCCTATACAGAAAAATTTCAGCTGTAAGGCCCACCTGGATCCAGTAGAAGACACAAAGGTGAGTACTTACATTCTGAAGCAAGTCCTTACATATTTTCCTGACTACCCACTCACTACATTTGTCTTTCAAGGTCTAGTCTTTAAATTCCATACTGTTTCTATTCTCTAAAGAAGCAAGTCAACAGGGAGTCAGGGTAAGAGGTGAAAGGAAAAGATGGCAAAGCAGGATTCCTCGTAAGCAGTTAGTTGGGGCCTTTACCAGTGGGGAACTTGATAAATTATTTTCTCTGGGACTCCTTATTTGAGAAAATGAGGGAATTGTATTAGCTGATCTTCTTCAAAAGATCATTTTGAAGTCCACTTTGGCCTTTCCCAGCTACAGTCAAAAGGCCAGAAATGAAGCTCAGGGCAGTTCATACGTGGAAGGGCCGTCATTTGGCTCCCCCGTCCCCCTTTCCCTATGCTCAGATGCCAGAGTCCTACGGAATCAACTTGTATGAGCTGTAACAATTCAGTCTACACGTTGGAGCTCAGCACCCCCAGGGAAGATACCAGCAAGGCTCACATTTACCTTCCTTCACATCCCACCCTTTGGGCAACTATTTAATGGCCACTTCTGTGTGCCAGGCTCTGGAGGAGATCCTGGGAACCAGACAAATAATGCAGATTTCTCTCTTTAAAGTTCACAGCCTAGGGTGGGGAATTCAAGGCCCACATCGTCACAACAGGGCGACTGGTGCTTTGACAACACCTGAAGAGTGTGGGGCGGTCACCAGCACAAGTGTGTCGCCTGGTAACCGCATCCTCTCTAGCCCCGGGCACAAGACCCACATGACTTCTCAATAAGGGAAAACAATCCGATTATAGCAAACAGTGACGCACATCACTATCTCCAGTGATGATCTGGAAAGGTTAAAACTAGGCAGCTCTACCCAGTGAAGGAAACCAATAGGAATTCAAGGGGCAAGGGGGCCTTTTGCTATTTGGAGGAAGCCTTGGGCCACCTGGAGCCTCAGAAGTTCTCTGTTGGGAAAAGATCATCACCTCTGAGCCTAGGAAGGTGGGTGGGGCTTCATCTCAGGAAAGTCAGTGACAAGTCAGCTATTCCAGACATTGTCCGCCCCACCACCACCACCTCCACGTCCCTCCTCCAGCACCACCTCCCTCCCCAATTCCTCTCAGCCACACCATCTCTGAGAACACAGAGGGACCACTGTATCCCCACTCCAGATGCCCCTGGGACCCTGGGACCAGGAGGCAGGGGAGCTCGACTGATAACTGACACTCAAAAGCATCAGAGAGTTGGCTGCCCAGCCTTCCCCCTTGTGGGAGGGATGGCCACCCGGGGAACATGAAACATTAATGAGGAGAATCTGAGCAGCTGGGCTTCTTTTCTCCCCAGACCAAACCCAATCAATAACACTGTCTCGGCTCCTGCCAATAAAAGGCAGGATAGAAGTGTGCATTACCCCTGGATGGCCAGAGAGCCATGAGAACTACAGAATATTTGCAGCTAGAAGGCCCCTCAAGGCCCCCTAACTGCACAGAGAGGGAAATGGGTGTTCCGAGTTTCAGTGTTGTAGTCACCAGCACTGCAGGGTGAGTGGCAGAGTTTTGGTTGAGACCCACCCCTCAGGATAAGCTCTGACCCTACCAGTCAGGATCAAGAAGCCCTCCAGCCTCACAAAGCCCATGAGGAGGTGGGTCATGGGGTGACACGTGGCAGCTTTTTGTTTGAAGAAAAACCCCAAGGGGGAATAGAAAAAAAGCTAACCCAGGCTCACCCACTGCCTGGTTCCTGCTTGGCCACCTGGGCACACTGGTATCCTCTGGGCCTTGGGAGTAAACGGAACAAAAAGACCTGGATTCCTGCTCGGTGGTGGTGGCCAGGAGAGCCTGGGAGGCACAGTCAGACCAGGGTGCCCTGGGACTGCTCCCAGCCTGCAGTTCTGAGCACTCTGGGTGGCAGGGCACGTCCATGGCCAGTCTGGGCTAATTCATTCACAAATGAGGTAATAATGACAAAACTCTTCTGAGCCATTTGAGTTTTCTAGGCATGGAGTCAGGTAGCCTTATTTAGTCTTATAAATTAAACTGTTTTTTAAATCCCGCTTTGGGAATTGACCATGCTTTGCAAAATGTAGATTTTACTTTTTTAAAAGTTTTAGGTTCACAACAAAATTGCAAAGAAGGTACAGACTTTTCCCATATGCCCCCTGCCCCCACACATGCACAACTGCCCCTCCCCTACTTGTCAACAATCCCCTCTCAAGGGTGGGACATTTGTTCGGGGGGTGGATCTACACTGGCCCATCAGCACCACTCAGAATCCAGAGTTTACATTAGGGCTCAGTGTTGGTGCTCTATTGAAGGTGATTTCTGAGGCTTCCCCGGTGGCCCAGACAGTAAAGAGTCTGACTGCAATGCAGGAGACCCAGGTTCAATCCCTGGGTCGGGAAGATCCCCTGGAGAAGTGAATGACAACACACTCCAGTATTCTTGCCTGGAGAATCCCATGGACAGAGGAGCCTGGTGGGCTACAGTCCATGGGGTCACAAAGAGTCGGACACAACTGAGTGACTAACACACACTCTGAGGCTTTTTTATTGAACCAGCAGTGTTTTCTTCCCCGTGAGTTTGGGGGAAATTATTTTTTTCTGCAAAGTGTTCTGATGGTGAAAGTTCAGCCCCGAAGTTAGAAAGAACACAGCACAATGGACCCTGTTCCCCTGCTCATGCCATATGAGGTCACCGAGTGCCACGGGATGCCAGCCATCCTGAGATCCATGGGAGAAATGAGGACAGTGACTTATCACAAGGGCCGCAGCCAGGGAGGGACAGAGGCCACCCCACAGAGGTGCTGCCTCCATGTCCAAGGGCTAAGAAGCTCTTCTCTCCTCGTCAGCTTTGTAAAAGCTTGTGAGCACAGTGCTGTCAGCAGGGCGATGGTGACAAAAGATGTAGAGCAGGTGACATCCATGAGAGGGGCCAGGCACTCCTGACGCTGACAGCTCTGCATCTCCATTCAGGGAAGCTGGGCATGGGTCATGAAAGTGGGGTGACTGACTTGGCCAGAAAGACTGTCAGGAGGATACAAGGACATCTGAGGGTCACTGACAGTTTCTCACTGCTGGGCTTTTCATAATATTCCACCCCCAAACCTCTGCCTACAAAGGCCTCATCACCAATTACAATGAGTGATAGGTGACTCCCCACCTGTCCTGTGTCCCCAGCACACTCACTCCTCAGAGCACCTTGAGGAATCTGGAGCAGCTCCAGAGGAGACTGATGACCCCAAAACACCTATGTGTCTGTTCTTGGAGCTTGTTCATCCTACAAGAGAGAACCATGACCAGAGGCTCCATGATGGCCAAATACACTGGGCTCCAGCCTGGACATCTGTCTTGCCTTCCGGTAGAAAGGCCATCAGGACTGTCCCACAAGGGCCTTGGCCCTGCCTGCCTCGGAGTTCTCTGTGATGTATAGGATGAATTACAGAAGCACACGACCCAGAAGGGCAGAGAGGGGGTACTGGAGAAGAATCTGAGAAGCCTCAAGGGATGAACTGGTGGACGTAACCCAAGTAAAGACAGGTGGCTGGAGACTTTGTGACAAGATGGCAGTTTGATTTTAAAATCTACAAATAATATTGCTGGAGAGAGTGTGCAGAAAACAGAACCCTCCTACACTGTTGGTGGGAATGTAAATTGGTGCAACCAATATGGACAACAGTATGGAGGTTACTCAAAAATTTAAAAATAGAGTTGCCATATGATCCAGCAGTCCCACTCCTGGGCATGTATCTGGTGAAAAGTATAATTCAAAAATAAACATGAACCCCAGTGTTCACAGCAGCACTGCTCAGCAGAGTCAAAACATGGAAGCAACCTAAATGTCCATCAACAGACGAGTGGATAAAGAAGATGTAGTGCATAGACACAGTGGAATGTCATTCAGCCATTAAAAAGAATGAAATAATGCCATTTGCTGCAATATGGATGGACTTAGAGATTACTATACTAAGTACATTATAGTAAGTGAAGTATTATATCAGTGAAGTAAGTTAGAAAGAGAAAGACAAATAACATGATACTACTTATATGTGGAATCTAAAATGTGACCCAAATGAACTCATCTACAGAACAGAAACAGACTCATGGAGCAGACTTGTGGTTGCCAAGGAGGAGGAGGTGGGAGAAAAGGATTAGGAGGTTGGGATTAGCAGATGCGAACTATTATATATAGAATAGATAGACAACGAGGACTGACTCAATGGACATGAATTAGCAAACTCTGGGAGACAGTGGAGGACAGAGGAGCCTGGCGTGCTGCAGTCCATGGGGTTGCAAAGAGTCAGACACAACTTAGCAACTGAACAACAAAACCTATGTATAGCACAGGGAACTAGTCAACATCCTGTGATGAATCATAATGGAAAACAGTTTATAAAAGAATGTATGCATATGTATAACTGTACAGCAGAAATTAACACAACATTGTAAATCAACTGGACATCTATTTTTTTTAAAAAGATGGCAGTTTGAACCTACACATTGACCTTTGTTCCCATCTATAGTGATAGGAGGGGAATGTTGAAGGTAAAAACTCCCATTAAAAGGTGGGAGAAGAGAGGTAACTGGAAGGCTGTTGGAAGGGTGGTGTAACTACACAGAAGACCTAAGAAAGCGGAACCTTAAACCAGTAGTGAAGAAAGTTAAAAAACTTCCAGTTAACATCAGAGCATCCTCAAAGGCTCAGGAGCTGGTATCACTGGTTACCTCCAGACGACAGGGACGTGAGGGGGCTGAAGTAGATCTAAACAGAATGCCACCAAATCGCTTACCGAGAAGAGCCTGAGCTCTAGTCCCAACTCCCCACCTTAGAAAAAACCTAAAGGCTTTTCTCTGAAGAAGGTCTCTAGACTGGCGAATCCAGGTCCAGCCATGGGTGAGAGCACCATACTGAAAGCAAGGGAATTTAGGTGAGCATTTATTAATAGTTGCTGAGATTCCCAGCTCTCTTTCCTAAATCAGTTCTCAGGATACTGGAAGAAGAAGACTGGAAGATCGCTGAGGAATCAGCCTCTCTGTAAGACATGCTTAACAGAGTTTCTCAATGAAAAAGCCAGGTACATTCCCTACAGTGAATCCCACAATTTCACAAGCCCCACCAACAAACCTAGAGCTGTCAATGGTCTTCTTAGTAACCCATTCTTAAATGTGAACAACCAAGAGTCACTAGATATTTGATAAAAGCCTCTAGAAGAGGTGCAAGAAACCAAAAAATTTAAAGATAGCAGAATAGAACTCAAAGGAAACAGAAGAGAACTTGAAAGAAACAAAGACTATATGAGGGGAATAAACTTTAACAATTTTTCTTTAATGTCAACAGAGAGAGAAGATAATTGCTTTCATAAAACAAAAACAAAATGTTCTCAAAAAGGAACAAGCAGATAATAAAAAAGAACTCTTGGAAATTAAAAATATGAAAGCAAAAATGGGAAACTGAGCAGAAGCAATGAAAGATAAAGTTGAGGCAGTCTTTCAGAAAGTGAAGCAGAAAGAAAAAGAGATGGATTACAGGAGAGAAATGATAAGAAATTTGAAGTACTAATTTAGAAAGTCTACCACCCAAATAGCAGTCACAGAAGGAGAGAAGAGGGGAAAAGGAAGAAATTATGAACAAAGTAATATAATTTCTCCAAACTGAAGGACATGAGTTTCCATTTGAAAGGAATTACCAAGGATAATAAAGTTGGACCATAAAGAAAGCACTGGAGAATTGATGCTTTTGAACTGTGATGTTGGAGAAGACTATTGAGAGTCCCATGGACTGCAAGGAGATCCAACCAGTCCATCCTAAAGGAAATCAGTCCTGGGTATTCATTGGAAGGACTGATGCTGAAGCTGAAGCTCCAATACTTTGGCCTCCTGATGCTGGGAAAGATTGAAGGCAAGAGGGGAAGGGGATGACAGAGGATGAGATGGTTGGATGGCATCACTGGCTCAATGGACATGAGTGTGAGCAAACTCCAAGACTTGGTGAAAGACAGGGAAGCCTGGAGTGCTGCAGTCCATGGGGTCACAAAGAGTCAGACATAACTGAGCGAACTGACTGACTGACCAAGGATAATATCATAAAATTTCAGAATGCCAAGGACAAAAAATGGCACAGAAATCAAAATGGCACCAGAAACTAAAGACAATGTCAAACTGTCTTAAAAATGTGAAAGGAATATTATTTCCCACATAGAATATGATATTAAGTCAAGTGATCAATCAGATAACAGGGTAGAATAAAGACATATTTCAATGAACAAAGTCTTAGAAATTTATCTGGCATAAACCCTGGGAGCATCAATTTGAGGAGACTATTTGATTTTGTGTTTCATCAACACACTGAAATAAACCAAAAAAAAAAAAAAAAAAAGACATGGGAAACAAGGAATTCAACAGGTTGTTGGATAGTGAAGCAAGATTCAAGCAAGTCCAACTAGTCACCAGGCATGGAACACAGGCAGTCAGTCCAGACCGGAGCGCATCAGAAAGAAGATGGAATTGATATAATACACGCTGCATCTAAATATGTTGAAGAGAACTGAGACATTTGGCACAGAGTTTAGGGTTACATTAATGATTAGTATTGGATTAGAGACAGAAACTAAGAAAACAAGATGATTATTTACTCTAGGGCTTCCCTAGTGGCTCAGATGGGAAAGAATCTGCCTTCAATCCAGAAGACCCAAGTTTGATCCCTGGATCAGGAAGATCCCCTGGAGAAGGGAATGGTTACTCATGCCAGTACTCTTGCCTGGAAGATTCCATGGATAGAGGAGCGTGCTGGGGCTACAGTCCATGGGGTCCCAAAGAGTGGGACGCTACTGAACAACTAACACTTTCACCTCCACTTTTCATTTACTCTAAGGAAAGCAAAATATTTTAGAGGAAAGTTGAAATCATTACAGTTTACTTCATGGCTCAGCTTGGAGTAGAATTTACAAGGTCATATTAAAGTAAACTCTAAATACTGATCTTACCAAAGTTTATAAGTAGATAGTTTTGGAAGTGAGGGTAGAGGAACCAAATAGGTGGATGTCTGTAGGGGAGGAAAGGGTGAAAGAGAAATATGTTCTTATCTTCCATAAAAGAATATAAATTGATATTATCTAAAACTGAAAAATCAAGAAGTTGCCCCATCTAACGTTATGAAGTCACATACCCAAAGAGTCATCTGAAAGAGTTGAAAGCATTATCCTCTAGGAAAGAAGGAAAGGAAAACCTCTGTGTTTGGCAGTAAGTCTTTTAAAATAATTGCTTTTAAACTATGTTGTAAAAAAAATTTTTTTATATAAAATAACAAAAATCAAGGCAAGAGAGTGCTGGGCAGGACATCCTCCACAGAGGGAATGGACTGGCATTGCCTTAGCATCATAGAATGTTCTGTTTGTTATAGGACTTAGGATACAGAGCAAAAGGCAGGGTCTTTTTTTCCATTTCATATTTAATACTTAAGTGCTTAAAGTGACATAAATTGTTTTTTGTTTCTGAATGAAAAGAAACAGATGGCTCTGTAAAAGTCAGAAAATACCAGTGTCCCTTTGATCTCATCCTAGATTTTTCTGCTTTCAGCTGAATCCACTGTTAACAGTGAAGGATGCATTTCTGAACCTCATTCCAGATATTTGAAAGTAGAGGACATGATCACATACTTAATAGTGAAAGCACAATCTAAAGGCATGTGTCCTTCTGACAAAGGGCAAATATTAAGAGAAAGTCACCATATTTATAAACAAGATTTAATAATGTTCACAAGAATAGAGTTTGCCGCCAAATAGGAAAGCTATACATTGTTTTGTTTCAAAAGTTTACAAATTCAGTGCCTGAAAAATCCAACAGGCAAGCAGCAAGACTAAATGAGAGTCCCACTTCCATTTACACTGTGCAAAGAAAGCCCCAAGACAATGCCGCTCCTATCCTAATGATGAGAAAAGGTCAGACAGTCTACAAAACCATAACTTGTCTTGAATCCAGCAGAGAGAAAAGATTTCAAGGCAAACAAAGGCACTGAATTCCTCAAAGAATGACAAGCCCTTCCAAGGACAGCTGGGACAGAGTAACTCTTTCACCATTGAAAGAGCACATGAGGAAAAAGAGACTGAGTCAGAAGTGGGAACAAGAAAGCAGCTAGAAAGTGAACAAATCCCTAAAGGCCACGTGCAGCTAGTCCATCAGTTTAGAACTGGTAGCTCCAGGTGCACATACAGTTTGCGGGCATCCCAAGACTTTTCCATGAGTCTCCACTCCACTCCACTCATGGTTCACAAGTGGCTGGAACTGACAGGGAACCCAGAGGACCTGGGTGAGCTCCCCTCTTTAGCACAGATGTGGCACATGAATGCAGCTTCTAGAGGACAGGCACAAAACACCACCTGCTTCCCAAGATGTTCTTCTCTCGTGAAATAAAAGCCTTAAGTTGTGGGAAAGCAGCAACAGATCTCCCCTTTCCTCCCAGCTCTGCTGAGGAAGAGGAAAAAGAAATCTGTCTGCTTCTCGAGGACAGGGTATGCGTTAGTCGCTCAGTTGTGTCCACTCTTTGTGACCCGCATGGACTGTAGCCTGCCAGGCTCCTCTGTCCATGGGATTCTCTAGGCAAGAACACTGGAGTGGGTAGCCATTCCCTTCTCCAGGGGATCTTCCTGACCCAGGGATTGAACCCAGGCCTCCTGCACTGTAAGCAGACTCTTTACCATCTGAGCCACCAGGGAAGCCCATCTACTGTTCTATACATGAAGCCTATTATTCAATAACAAATTATAAGACACACAGTAAAGCAAAGAGGAAAAAAAAAACAAAAAACAAAAAACCATTGCTAGGAGACAAAGAAATCAGTAGAATCAGACTCAGAGATGACCCAGATGTTGTAACTCATAGACAGGGAATTTAAAGTAACTGATTAATATGTTAAAGGATCTAGTAGAAAAGGTGGGACAAGGCATAAACATACTGGAAATTTAAGCAGAGAGACAGAAACTGTATTTTAAAAATCAAATGGAAGTTAACAATGGAAAACACAACATCAGATATGAAGAGTTTCTTTGATGAATTTATTAGCAAATCAAACACAGAAGAAAGGAGAAAATTAGTGAACTTGCATTTATATATTTTTTAATTTTATTTTATTTTTAAACTTTACAAATTGTATTAGTTTTGCCAAATATCAAAATGAATCTGCCACAGGTATACATGTGTTCCCCATCCTGAACCCTCCTCCCTCCTCCCTCCTCCCTCCCCATACCATCTCTCTGGGTCGTCCCAGTGCACTAGCCCCAAGCATCCAGTATCGTGCATCGAACCTGGACTGGCAACTCGTTTCATACATGATATTATACATGTTTCAATGCCATTCTCCCAAATCTTCCCACCCTCTCCCTCTCCAACAGAGTCCATAAGACTGTTCTATTTTTAAAAAATGATCCAAAATGAAACAAAAAGAGAAAATAGAGTTGAGGGGGAAAAAAAAGAGGGTCTCCAAGAACAGGTGGACAATATCAAATTGTCTAAAACATTAGAAACTGGAGTCTCAGGGGGAAAAGAATACAGATAAAGAGGTGGAAGAGATATTTAAATAGACAGTGAATGCCAGTTTTCCATTAATGAAAAAACAACCAACTATGACTTCAAGAAACTCAGAGAACTCAGGAAGTATAAATAAAATACTGCTACTGCTAAGTTACTTCAGTCGTGTCCGACTCTGTGTGACCCCATAGATGGCAGCCCAACCAGGCTCCCCCGTCCCTGGGATTCTCCAGGCAAGAACACTGGAGTGGGTTGCCATTTCCTTCTCCAGTGCATGAAAGTGAAAATTGAAAGTGAAGTCACTCAGTCGTGTCCGACTCTTAGCGACCCCATGGACTGCAGCCCACCAAGCTCCTCCATCCATGGGATTTTCCAGGCAAGAGTACTGAAGTGGGGTGCCACTGCCTTCTCCCAAATAAAATACACATACACACAAATACACATTGGGCATTTCAAGCTGCTGATAGATAAAGGGGAAATCCCGAAAGCAGCTAGACAAAGAGATGAGCCAGAAGAGGTAAAGAGGAAGCAGATCACAAGGAGTTTTATACCCTATATAAACAATTTGACCTTTTTTCCCCCTGATGACAAAGAGAAGCCACTAAAGGATTTTAAATAGAGAAATGATTTGAGTGAATTTACACTTACAAGGGGCTTCCCTGGTAGCTCAGCTGGTAAAGAATCTGCTTGCAATGCAGGAGACCCCAGTTCGATTCCTGAGTCGGGAATATCCCAGAGAAGGGATAAGCTACCCATTCCAGTATTCCTGGGCTTCCCTGGTGGCTCAGAGGGTTAAAGAATCTGCCTGCAATGCGGGACACCTGGGTTCAATACATGGATTGGGAAGATCCCCTGGAGAAGGGTATGGCTACCCACTCCAGTATTCTGGTCTGGAGAATCCATTGACAGAGGAGCCTGGCAGACTACAGTCCATGCGGTCGCAAAGAGCTGGACGTGACTAAGCAACTTTCATTTCACTTTCACACTTTACAAAGAACTCTCTAGCAGTAGTGTGGAGAGGTACTTGGAGGAGGCAAATCAGAAGGATGGATAAATGTATGGTGGTGTGTTTCCATAGTGAAATAACACAGAGCAGTAAAAATAAATGAACTAAACATATTACCATGGATGAATTTTATAAGCATAAGATTAAATGAAAATATCAACTTGTTTAAGAAAACATATGATACAGCTGAAATAAAGTTTTAAAGTGATACTGCTCAGGAATTAGAAACAAAAATAATCATAAAAATTTAAAAGTAAAATAGCCTGGGGAAAGAGTAGAGTATATAGAAGAGGGTAATCAGCCATAAGTACGCAAGGGTTTTAAAGATATTAGTGATATTTTATTTCTTATTTGCAAATCATATATTTGATGAAAGGTTAATATCCACAATACATAAAGAACTCTTATAGCCAAATAGCAAAAATCCAAACAATCTGATTAAAAAATGATCAGAGGATTTGAGTAGACATTTTTCTAAGGAAGACATACAGATGACCAACAGGTACATGAAAAAGTAATATCAATAATCATCTGGAAAATACAAATCAGAACCACAATGAGATATCACCTCTCACCTGTTAGAATGGCTATTATCAAAAAGATAAGAAATAACAAGGGTTGGCAAAGATGTTGACAAAAGGGAAAATTTCTGCACGGTTGGTGGGAATGTAAATTGGTGCAGCCACTATGAAAAACAATGTGGAGGTTCCTGAAGAAATTAAAAATAGAACTATCATATGACTCAGCAATTTTGTTTCTCTACCATATGATTCAGCAATCCAGTTTCTGGGTATCTATCCAAAGGATATAAAAACACTAACTCAAAAAGATGTATGCACTCCAATATTCATTGTAGCATTGTATACAATAGCTAAGACGTGGAAGCAACCGGAATGCCACTGATGGATGAATGGACAGAGAAAATGTGAGATACATACACAGAGAAGTGTGTCATTCAGCCATAAAAAATCAAATCTTGTCATTTGCAACAACATGGATGGACCACGAGGGCATTAGGCTAAATGAAACAAGTCAGACGGAGAAAGACAAATGCTGTATTATCTCATTTGATGTGGAATCCAAAAAAATAAAAACCTGAACTCATAGATACAGAGAACAGATTGGTGGTTGTCAGAGGTAGGGAGTGAGGGATGGGTGAACCGGTGAAGGTGGGCAAAAGGTACAAACTTCCAGTTATAAAATAAGTTATTTTTTATTATGGGGATGTTATGTACTGCACCGTGACATAGGTGATAATACTGTGTCGTATATTTGAAAGTTGCTAAGGGAGTAGGCCTTAAAAGTTCCCATCACAAAAGAAAAAAATGTAAGTATGCATCATGATGGATGTCAACTAGACCTATTGTGGTGATCATTTTGTAATATTTGTATAATAGTGAATAATTATATTGAAACTAATATAAAGCTAAATGTCAAATTATATGTCAACCCAAGAAAAGAAAAAGAAAAAGCAGGTTTAAGGTTTTAAACTTAAAAAAGAAAAAATGGACAAATAATTTAAATAAACATTTTTCCAAAGACACAAAAATGGCCAATAAACACATGAAAACATACTCAGTATCATTAGTCGTTAGGGAAATGTGAATCAAAACCCCAATAAGATACCACTTTATACTCATTAAGATGTCCAGAATAAAAAAAGACAATAATAAGTGTTACCAAGGAGGCAGAGAAATTGGACCCCTCGTATTAATTGTAGGGATATAAAATGGCACAACCACTTTGAAAAACAGCAGAAAGTTCCTCAAAAAGTTGAACATAGACCCAATAATTCCACTTCCATGTTAGGTATATACCCAAGAGAACTGAAAACACTTCAGACAAACACTTCTACATGAATATTTATGGAGGCATTATTCATAATATCCAAAAGATGGAAAACATCCAAATGTCTATCAATGAACAGATAAGTAAACAAAATATGGTATATTCAAACAATGGAATGTGAGTAGGCCATAAAATAGAAATGAAATCCTGATACACACTGCAACATTGCATGAACCTTGACAGCATTATGCTAAGTGAATGTGAAGCCAGTCACAAAGGACTATCTAGTGCATCACTATATTTACATGAAATGTCCAGAATAGGCAAACCCATAGCAACAGAAAGTAGATTAGTGCTCACCAGGAACTGGGTAAAGAAAAGAGTAGGGAGTGACTTCTGAAGGGTATGACATTTCTTTCAGGGTAATGAAAATATTCTGGAATTAGATAGGGATGATTGTTGTACAACCCTGTAAAAGTAGTAAAAAACCACTAAACTGAATGCTTTTAAAAGGTGAATTTTATACTATGTGAATTGCATCTTAATTAAAAGTAAATCAATGAGAAGAAAATGTTGATAAAGATAACGTTAACAACTCTTTCTCCATAGCTTTGAAGGATGTTACGATACTGACAGAAAGACAAAGTTTGAAGACCGAAGAAAGGACTCAGATGGAGGAAGTGATGGGAAAAGTCCGTTAAAAGGCCGATGGGACAGAATCTAGACCAGTACCAGAGAAACTAACTATAGCAAGAATAACGCCTCCCACCCATGGGCAGGAGCAGAGAAAAAGGATGAGAACTGCAAGTCTACAGCTGAGTGAGTCTGTGGAAGGTCCAGAAGTTGAGAAGTTTGCCAAGACACTGTAGTGTCTTGGCCAGATTGGATCTGGGGCTTGAAGGGAAGTGAGGTATCAAGGGTAATTGATAGATGCCTTCAAAGTTTTGAAACTTAGTGCCTGAAGAACACTGGTTAGAAAACAGAACTGCTTTGGGGGATATTGATGATGTCCATTTTGAATATGTTGAATTCAACGTATTGGTAAGACATTTGGGTGAAGATGCTTAGAAAGCCACTAGAAATTCAGGGTTTCAGAAAGTGGTCACAGGTAGAGATGGGTTCTTGGAGAGAGATACACACAAGTAACAGCTGGAGTTGTAAGAGCGAATCATCTCCTTAGGAAGTCAATGGAGAATGGAGAGATATAGGCCAAGGGCAAAGGTTTGAGTAATGTGTACTTTTATGGAGAGAAGAATTCAGAGGGATCCATGGAGACTGAAAAGGAGTAACCCAGAATAAGTAGGATAATAGAGGTAAAAAGCACCATAAAGCCACTGAATGGAAAAGCTTCAAGGATGAACTGGGGTGTGATGGCATAAAATGTTGCTGAAAAGACAATAATAACTACTAGAATCCTATTGAAAAGTATGAGATCTTCAGTAATTCTGAAGCAACAGTTCTTTAGGAAAAGTTGGAGTGGGATTCAGAGTCCTGAGATCAAAGTTTAAATGCTGGGACTACAGAATGTGACAACTCACTGCTCTTAGCTTTATATGAGGACAAAGCCAGAAGGATCTTTTCGACAGATAACGCTCAACACAGTCTTACAATATGACTGTAGACTACAGGGTAGGGCACCACGCACAAGTATTTCAGCCTGAGAGCCAACATCAGACAAAAATATTCTCTGGGACTTCATAAAACAGAAGAGAATATCATTGCCAAAACGGGCTAGGATACCACATGGTCCTATCCTCTCCACATTTAGATAAGGAAAACCAAAAATCTTAATATGTGATTACGTTAATTTTCCTAAGAATCTGAAGCTTTCTGGTAGCAGAGCCAACTTCATAACTAAGGATCTCTGCTTTCCTTATTATTGTGTCTCCCAAGAAAATACCACTCATTTCTATAAAATAACCCCCAGTGCCCTTTAAGAAGTGAGAAGGGAAGGCAGTAGAGACACATGATGCCCAGAAAAATCTGTTTCTCAGGCTGGCCTGTTGGAAATCTGTTCAGCCTGTTTTGCAGAGGTCATCCAGCTGTGAAAGCAGATATTTGTTCCTTTTTGTCATTGATTTGGTGAGTCTAGTAGAAGATTCCCTTTCTTTCTCTCTCACAATGAATCTTACTGCCATGTGTCATCAGGATGCTAATAAATGACGGCATTCACCCAACAATATAATCACATCACCTTTAGACAGTGCTTAAAGCCCACCTGGAGGAATAAGTCCCTCTGTCCCATACCTGCTTATTTCACCCAAGATCAGAGCTATGTCTCAATTTTAGCAAAAGTCCTCTTTTTCTCTCTCTTTTTTTTTTTTATAGTTCTGTAAGCTGTCTATAACTAAATTTTCTTGCCTTTACTTTTTAAAATAACTTCACTGAGATAGAAGATATCAATACAATTCAATGGTGTTTAGTACATTCACAGAGTTATACAACCATCACCACAGTCAATATTAGAACATTTCCATCACCTCAAAAATAAACCCTATAGCTGTCATTCTCCTATCCCTCCCACTCCACCCAACCCTAGCCTTGAAAGTGAAAGTGAAGTCGCTCAGTCGTGTCCAACTCTTTGTGACCCCCATGGACTGTAGCCCACCAGGCTCCTCCCTCCACGGGATTCTCCAGGCAAGAGTACTGGAGTAGGGTGCCATTGCCTTCTCCAGGGGATCTTCCCGACCCAAGGATCGAACCCAGGTCTCCCGCATTCCAGGCAGACGCTTTAACCTCTGAGCCACCAGGGAAGCCCAAGACCCTAGCCTTAGGCAACCATTAACCTACTTTCTGTCCCTATAGATTTCCCTATTCTGGACTTTCATGTGAATAGAATCATATAACATGTGCACTGTGGCTGGCTTATTTCACTTAGCACAACTTTTCAAAGATCATGATGCAGCATGTATAAGGACTTCATTTCTATTCTAAGACCAAATATTATTCCATTGTATGGCTATGCCACATTTCTTTTATCCTCCTGTCTGCTGATAGACATTTGGGTTGTTTTGGTGCTGTGCTGTGCTTAATTGCTCAGTCGTGTCCAATTCTTTGCAATCCCATGGACAGGCTCCTCTGTCCATGGGGATTCTCCAGACAAGCATATTGGAGTGGGTTGCCACGCCCTCCTGCAGGGAATCTTCCCAACAAACCCAGGTCTCTCTCATTGCAGGCAGATTCTTTACTGTCTGAGCCGTCAGGGAAACCAAAGAATACTGGAGTGGGTAGCCCCTCCCTTCTCCAGGGGGTCTTCCTAACCCAGGAGTCAAACTGGGGTCTGTTGCACTGCAGGCAGATTCTTTACCAGCTGAGCTAACAAGAAGCCCTTGGGTTGTTTCTACCTTTTGGCTATTATGAATAATATTGCTGTGAACATTTGTGCACAAGTTTTTCTGTGGACGTGTTCTAATTCCTCTTGGGTATATGCCTAGGAGTAGAATTGCTGGGTCATAAAGTAACTCTACGTTTAATCATATGTAAGAACTGCCAGACTCTTTTCCAAAGCAGCTGGAGAACCTCTTTTTTAAAGCTGTAGATTTTTTAAAAAATTATTTTTCAGATACATGTTTTGACAACTGGCAAAAATCTGGAGGAAAAAATAAAACTCTAAGCTGAAATAAAAATAAATAAATTTTTAAAAAGCTCCACACTGAAAATCCTACAAAACATCAAATAAGCTCTAAAATTAAACTATTAAAGAAAATATGGATGGATATTTCTATCATCTCCAGATAGTAAAATCTCTGTAATCTTAGTATAAAAAGGAAAAAAAAGAATCATAATTTGACAATATAAAAATTGCTAAGGTGCTAAGTCACTTCAGTCATGTCCAACTCTGTGCGACCCCATAGACAGCAGCCTGCCAGGCTCCCCATCCCTGGGATTCTCCAGGCAAGAACACTGGAGTGGGTTGCCATTTCTTTCTCCAATGCATGAAAGTGAAAAGTGAAAGTGAAGTCGCTCAGTCGTGCCCGACTCTTAGCGACCCTATGGACTGTGGCCTATGAGGCTCCTCCAACCATGGGATTTTCCAGGCAAGAGTACTGGAGTGGGGTGCCATTGCCTTCTCTGAAATATTAAACAATACTAACTAGCAAAACAAACACAATTTTTAAAAACTGAGACAAACAACAAACTAGGGAAATCTCCCCGTTATATATAATAATCTGAGGACTGATATCCATAATAAAAAAGAGAGTTCTTACAAATCAATTTAATATTATCACCTAACTCCCATATGCCCTTGCTCAAATAGGGGGCCCATGATGACAGCTTAGGTCTTTGAATATCAGTGTTGTCTTAGCTTCCTGGGGCTGCCGTAACAAAGTAACACAAACTGGGTGGCTTAACCAATAGAAAAAAAAATTTCCCTTTGTTCTGGGGACCAGAAGTCCAAAATCAAGGTGTCAGCATGTCTGGCTTGCAGACAGCCACCTTCTGGCTATGTCTTCACACAGCAAAGAGAGGACACGCAACCTGGAGTCTCTTCTTATAAGAACACTAGTCCCCTACCTCATGACCTCATATAACCTGAATTACCTCTCAAAGTCTTCCAATACCATCATATTCGGGGTTAGGATTTCAACACATAGATTCAGGGGTGGGGGTGGGGGCACAAACATCTAATCCATCACACATGCCAAGTAGGGCTCAATCCAACCGTCATTTATTGAAATGTCTGGTATTTTTTCCTTGATCACTCCCTATGGGTTGGATGTGCCATGTACATCTGTCATGATGTTCTGGGTCCTTCCTTTTGAAGATGCAGATTCTCTTTCAGCTAATGGGTTTCAGATCCAAGATCTGGTCAGGTCTGGGAACAGGCAAGGAGTGTGACTTTTTTACTGGGATGGTTTCTTCCGATGGTATAAAGTGAGTGGTATCCTTGTTGTTTGCCCATCTTTTTTTCTTCCAGGGTCCCATGTTCCAGTAACCATCTCCTAACTCTCTTCAATCTACTTTTGTCACCAAAGCCTGCCTTATCTAATGATATGTCCAGATCTCCTTGATCAGACACTCTCATAGCACAGTACCACATGTAATCTGTAAGTTCCTGTTGGGGAGCTAGGAGCTGCAAGATGCTGGGAAGACCTTACAGCCTCTTTGGGACATAGTCCTTTTCCCGTGTGGATCCAAACTGGTCACGTCTTTCTATCTGTACCCTAAAACTTCACTAGAGGTGAGCCACGTAGGAAGGCTATGACCCTGGTCGAGGCAGTTCTCTTGGGGCTCAGATTGTCTGCCCACAAGCCCCTAGTGACTACAACCAAAATCCTTCCTCAAGTGGGGTTCTGGTGATGCATCTCCAGCTCTGTCACAACGTTTCATTGGAAGGAGTTTCCAGGACATTTTTCAAAGCAGAAACCCTCTCCTTGTATTTAATCTCCTCCCCATGGGAAAGGACAATATTCACTTCAGGGCCTCCTTAGGCTTAACACCTACCTTCTCCTGCTCTTTGAAAAAGCTTGAGGGATAGGGGTAGGGTAGGATAATTAGTTAGTTTTGAAATCCCACTAGGAGATTAAAGAGGGAAAAGGAATTTTAAGGGAGTTTGGGAGACTGTCCTAAGCTAATGACCCCTTAAGAAAAGAATCCAGTAACCTAGCAACAATCTAGTCTACCCTGAAGGTGGATCCAAGTGTCAACACACTCAAGCCACAGGTCCTGAAAACAGACAACAGATCTGGGATCTGAATCTTGTTACATGAAGTCAGAGAGTTAATGGTCCTTGAAGACTAGCATTTCTGTACATGACCAGATCTATACAGGTGAACAGTGAAAGAAAGGGGGTGAACGAGGACAGTATACCGAAACCTGAGATGAATTACCAGATGTTTAGTGCATGTCATCAGTTCAGTTCAGTCGCTCAGTCACGTACGACTCTTTGCGACCCCATGGACTGCAGCACACCAGGCTATTCTGTCCATCACTAACTTTCAAAGCTTACTCAAACTCATGTCCATTGAATCAGTGATGCCATCCAACCATCTCATCCTCTGGTATCCCCTTCTCCTCCTGCCTTCAATCTTTCCCAGGATCAGGGTCTTTTCAAATGAGTCAGCTCTTTGCATCAGGTGGCCAAAGTATTGGTGTTTCAGCTTCCACATCAGTCCTTCCAAAAAATATTCAGGACTGATCTCCTTTAGGATGGAATGGTTGGATCTCCTTGCAGTCCAAGGGACTCTCAAGAGTCTTCTCCAACACCACAGTTCAAAAGCATCAATCACCCTTTTGCTAATATACATATGATTTAAATAGCATCTAACAGTTCCAGATAGACCATATAGAGTTAAAGGAGGAACTAATGATGTAAGCCTTGATGTCTACCTAAAAATGAGGAAGAAGGTGGCCTTCTCCTCTCCTAGTGTTTCTTTGATTATAAAACCATAGCCCTCTTTGTTCTCGAGGCTGCACTACCTTGCCTGCCTGTTTGTATCTCTCACAAGCATCCCACACTAATAAACTCATTCTTCACCTGCCACTTTGCCTCATGCTGAATTCTTTCTTCATTGAGACGAAGGAACCTGAGCTTCAGTTAAGACCTGATACCAAGTAAGTGGTTTTAATTAAAAGACAGTGGGTTTTGGATTTCCCCAATGATCCAGTGGCTGACTCTGTGCTCCCCATGCAGGGGGCCCAGGTTCGATCCCTAGTCAGAAAACTAGATGCCAGATGCAGCAACGAAGGTCAAAGATCCTGCATGCCACAACAAAGACCTGGCACAAAAAAATACAGCAGGTTCAAGGGCCCTCCTAAGTCAGAAATTGTGGGCTCAAGTCCCAGTCTCCAGCACTGCTGGACTTGAGTTATTTCCGAGGAGGAGAGCAGCTTCATGAGGATGGAAAGCCACCTCTCTGTGACCACAGCACTTCTCTTCCCCTTCAAAACACTGGCTGTTCAACTCCCAGGACAGAAGCAAAAACAAAATCCTTAAGTCAAGATCTGGTATAGGAGAAGCAATGTGGGAGGCTGGATGCAAGGAAAGGAAGAAAAGAAAAGCCCGGTCTTCATCTCATGGGAACCCGCAAGCCCTCTGCATCAGCCACATAGAAGCTGCTTAACAAATATTACTTGGTGATGATAATGATGCAGCAGTTCTCAACAGAATATATTCCCTTGTCACTTTTTCCTTGCTGCTCATAATTACAGAGAATGATCATAAAACACACACACACACACACGCACATGTATATTTTTAGCTTCCTATTGCAAAGCATTTGGCAAGCTGAAAATTCCTGCACCAGCCACCTGCAAGGACCATCTTGCAGCTCACAGGAATGCAGCCTGCTTGGAAATAGCAGCTGCTCAGCAGTCCAGGGCGATGCCACAGAGGAGTGCAGGCAGGACCTTGAAGACAAATGACCCAGCAGGTGAATCAGCAGGTGCAATTCTAAGTAGCTGAAATATATCAAAGAAGCAGATGATAGAAGCTGAGCAGCGGGAAAGGGACTTCAGAGTCTTACCTTTACCCAAAGAGTTCTGGATTCTCTTCTGACCCCAAATGCCCAAAACCTGGAACAGACAACTTCCAGATCTAGAAAACAATCAAAAAGATATTTTAATCACAAATTCCTAAAATATACGTACTAGTACATATAAAACAGATAACCAACAAGGACCTACTGTATCGCATAGGAAACTATACTCAATATCTTGCAATAACACATAATAAAAAATAATCTAAAAGAGAATATTATATATATGTATATATGTATATTCTATCCATAATGGAAAAATCCAAATGAACATTTTGACCAACTCAATATATATGTATGAATATACATATATATAATTGTGTCTGACTCTTTGAGACTCCATGGACTATATAGTCCATGGAATTCTCCAGGCCAGAATACTGGAGTGGGTAGCCTTTCCCTTCTCCAGAGGATCTTCCCAACCCAGGGATCAAACCCAGGTCTCCCACATTGCAGGTAGATTCTTTACCAGCTGAGCCACCAGGGAATCCCAAGAATACTGGAGTGGGTATCCTATCCCTTCTCCAGCAGATCTTCCTGACCCAGGAATCGCACTGGGGTCTCTTGCATTGCAGGTGGATTCTTTACCAACTGAGCTATGAGGGAAGCCTACATATATATGCATATATATGTACACACACACACACACACACACACACACACACACAGGGCTTCCCAGGTGTGGCTATTCCCAGGTGTGGTATAGTCCAGTTCAGTCACTCAGTCACGTCTGACTCTTTGCAACCCCATGGACTGCAGCATGCCAGGCTTCCCTGTCCATCACCAGCTCCCAGAGCTTGCTCAAACTCATGTCCCTCGAGTTGGTGATGCCATCCAACCATCTCACCCTGTGTTGTCTGTCCATGGGGTCCCAAAGAGTCAGACATGACTGAATGACTTTCACTTTCACACACAAACACACACACACATATATACATAAATTATTCATTCACACTGCTGCACAGCAGAAACTAACACAACATTGTAAATCAACCATATTTCCATAACAACTTCTTAAATTAAAAAATTATCTATTTTAAAGAAACACACATCACGGCCATCCAAGACCACAGTCAAGTCTACCTAGGGTCATCTGTGCCAAGGTGGCTGAATAGCTGAGGCTAGGACAATCAGGCATTCGTGAAAACAAACACAACTTCCATAGTTAGGGTTACACTTGCAACTTAAAGGTTGTAACCAAATTTGGTTGCAGATCATCACAAAATGCTGGCGAAGTTTACAGTTGCTTGGAAAACTTGCTTTTACTGGACTTCACTAGTTCACTACCGTGGTTGCTGTTCAGTTGCTAAGTCATGTCCAACTCTCTGACCCCATGAACTGCACCAGGCTCCCATGTCCTCCACTATCTCCTGGAATTTGCTCAAACTCATGTCCATTGAGTCGGTGATGCTATCTAACCATCTCAGCTTCTGCTACTCCCTTCTCCTTTTGCCCTCAATCTTTCCCAGCATCAGGGTCTTTTCCAATGAGTCAGCTCTTTGCATTAGGTGGCCAAAGTATTGGAGCTTCAGCTTCAGCATCAGACCTTCTAAAGAATATTCAGGGTTTATATTGATTCAAACAAATCAGAATTTAAGTCAGAATGACATTTTAGATCTTTCACTTCAGTGTCATGGACTGGGAGCCTCAAAAGACAAAGGTGAGCCAAAGGTGCGGTCTGATTAAAGCCAGAAAAAAGTATAAAAGCTGCATCTGTTCTTCTCTCTCCCTCTCTCTTTTCTTTCCCTCCCACTCTCTCTTTTCTTCCTTCCTCAAACATGTTTTGGTTATATTTTTTCTTTGACCTCTATAAAGTTAGACACTTTCTTTTGAAATATGGGAGTGCAAATGCTAAAAGTATCAGATCATTTTTGTCCCCATTTTGATTTTTAAAAAATATTGTACTAAAAACACTGGAACAACAACATAGGAAAGAAATGTTCACAACTGCATTATCCCATCAGCTTTATTTCTTGCTTCCTTCCATCGTTGTTCATAGAATTGAATGCATGGCATAGCAAGAATCATATTTTTAAAATTTTTATTGGAGTAGAGTTGATTTACAATGATGTGGTAGCTTCTGCTGTGCAGCAATGTGAATCAGTTATACACATTACACACACACACACACACGCACACATATATCCACACTTTTTTAGATTCTTTTCCATATAGGCCATTACAGAGTATTGAGTAGAGTTTCCTGTGCTATACAGTAGGAAGAATAACATTATACATATCATTTTTCTCTTCTGCATTTTTCACTTTATTCTGAATCATCACTTTTTCTTGTTGCTTCAGCTCCCCTTCACCACACATACTAGAGGATAAACTGAGTAGAAGCAGGTATTCGGTCTGTTTTGCTCACTGTTTCACTGTCTAAAATAGTGCTTGGCATATTGTAGGCATTCAATAAATATTTTTGAATGAATCATCATCTTTATGATTAGACTTTTTAACAGATGCTTAGATCCCATTGAGTAGATAATGTGGCTATTTCCTGCTGCTGAACATTCAGGGGGCTTCCAACTCTTCACTCCCACATGAGTAATAAAACAGCAGCTATCACCAGACCTATAGCTTTTTTCTTTTACTTGAGTTATTTTCTTTCTATGAAGTCTCATGAGTGGGGTCCATGGTTGAAGTGACTTTAACATTTTTATGCTTCTTGACATGAAAAAGAATTTTCCAGTGTAGGCTGTCACTAGCAATGCCTGGGTGCATTATCAGATAGTTTTCCAGCTGATTCCTCAGGGTGAAGACCAGGTCTGAGGACCAGATGGGAAGTGATAACAAGACATTTGCAGGTTGTACATCCTCGGAGCTCTCACTGCCTTCAATCCTCTGTTTTAAAGTCACCAAAGGCTTTCCTGGTTTGTGTGTTCCCAAGTACTTCCTTAAAGCCATCAGTCAGTCAGTTCAGTCACTCGGTCATGTCTGACTCTTTGCAACCCCATGGTTTGCAGCACACCAGGTCTCACTGTCCATCACCGACTCCCAGAGTTTAGTCAAACTCATGTCCATTGAGTCGGTGATGCCATCCAACCATCTCATCCTCTGGCATCCCCTTCTCCTCCAGCCTTCAATCTTTCCTAGCATCAGGGTCTTTTCCAATGAGTCAGTTCTTTGCATCAGGTGGCCAAAGTACTGGAGTTTCAGCTTCAGCATCAGTCCTTCCAGTAAATAGTCCGGACTGATCTCCTTTAGGATGAACTGTTTGGATGTCCTTGCAGTCCAATGGACTCTCAAGAGTCTTCAACACCACAGTTCATCAATTCTTTGGTGCTCAGCTTTCTTTATAGTCCAACTCTCACATCTATACATGACTACTGGAAAAACCATAGCTTTGACTAGATGGACCTTTGTTGGCAAAGTAACATCTCTGCTTTTTAATAAGCTGTCTAGGTTGGTCATAGCTTTTCTTCCAAGGAGCAAGCATCTTTTAATTTCATGGTTGCAGTCACCATTTGCAGTGATTTTGGAGCCTCCCAAAAATAAAGTCTGTCACTGTTTCCAATGTTTCCCCATCTGCTTGCCATGATAGAGCCATCACCTCTATCTTATTGGGTTTAAATCATTAAGTGTAAGCCAGGAGCTGGATCCTGTTGAGCAGCTGAATCTGACAGAGAGTTGGACTGCCCAGATGCCTTTTGAAGCTCTTGGATTTCATGTGGGCTGGAGGCAGGCTTCACACAACTGCAACCTCCATCTGCTCCTCTGTTATGGGCTATCATCCTCTGTGTGGGCATTGCTTACTCTGGACAAGAAGTGTCTATGTAAAAATTTTGCCTTGCCACCTACTCCTTCACCACAACTGCACCTGCACTCAGTCAAATCACCCATCACTCTACTAGCCTGTAGAGGAAATTCATACAGAACTTACAGTCCAGTTCCTCCTATGAGTTGCCAGTTACCCTGAAATGGGCTGGGAAGATATTGGATATTCGTGTGAGAAACACCTGTTTGATTTCCAGCTCTGAGAAGCTGTAAGAGCACAAGGGAATCACTCACCACTCAGCATCCTCAGTCTCCCTTTCTGTCACATCTCTTTCAGAGATACACCTGCATCTCTCCTGGTTGGGCCAGAATTGCATGAAACCAGGTATGTGAATGCTTCGCAAATTTGGAAGGAATGATGCTAAAGCTGAAACTCCAGTACTTTGGCCACCTCATGCAAAGAGCTGACTCATTGGAAAAGACTCTGATGCTGGGAGGGATTGGGGGCAGGAAGAAAAGGGCACGAGAGAGGATGAGATGGCTGGATGGCATCACTGACTCGATGGATGTGAGTCTCAGTGAACTCCGGGAGTTGGTGATGGACAGGGAGGCCTGGCGTGCTGTGATTCATGGGGTCGCAAAGAGTCGGACGTGACTGAGCGACTGATCTGATCTGATCTGATCTGATGAGACACGGAGCACTGTTACCACTATGATGCCAACTGTGAAGTACACAAGAGCCCTCGGGCAGCAGAGGGTGTTGTTTGCCCTCCCAGCACCCATGCCAGGCTCCGTCCTTGCTCACTGAATCCCAGTTGTGTTCAGACAGCAGGTGGCTTTCTGTCTGGTACCCTGGAATGATCATGACTGATTTTAAAGGAGTCATGGAAACCCTGTTGCTTCTTTGCTGGTTTGAGACAAGCATGTGAGCCAATTCACACTTATGACACCAGAAGTGAAGCATTGCAGGGAATGGTGGCCAGTCTCTCTGATGGGATATTCCTCACTGACATAAGAAGGGAGCCTTAGGAGGAAACACACTTCTCCTCCATCCGGCTCAGGTGTTGCCAAGAGAGGCCCTGGTGCTGGGCACTGCAGCTACCTTCTGGCACCAGAAAGGGAGAGCCAAAAGCAACACACAGGGGCTGATCCAGGGTCCTGATTTGGTTGAACCAGTGCATTAACCATCTCTGGAACTGCCGATATCCAGATTCCTTGTTATGTTCAATTTGCTGGGGAAAAAAAATCAGATATTCTCTTACCTAAAGGCATAAGGTGAGAAACATGATCAGGCTGAGGGAGTCCTGGCCAGCAAGCTTAGTTCCTTGTCTTCTTGCTTTTACCTACTTTGCTTGATTGTGGGTTACTCTGAAAATTACAATAATTAATAATTAATAAAGCTCTGAGGCAAAACCAAAATCATATGTGAACTCAGAAGTAAGTGACTGCAGGGAAATAAAATGGTAATATGAGGAATGAGTGAGCTGTGGACACTGAGGGCAAGCAATGGACTGGGAGGTCTGCCACCACGGCGCTGAGGAGCAAGGACAGAGAACAGAGCTGGCAAAGAGAGAGTTAAGAGGAGACTGGAGAACAGAGCTGGCAAAGAGAGAGTTAAGGGGAGACGGGGGCTAGACGGGAAACTCTGGGGAGGAGAAAGGCCTCCACCTGGAATGCTACTGCACACCCCTCTCTCTGCGTGAATGACTGGATGCTACCCCCAAATGCAACTCTTATTTTCCTGATGAGGCTGGATATTTTGTCTCCACGCTCATAGAAACATTCACTGGAACCTTCGGCTTTGTACGATGCTGCACCTTAAGTCATGGGACTGTGCTAAGTATACTCTTCGGCTCATGACATGTAATCACCCTTGGTCCTCACTTAGTCCTTTCTACTTGTGTTCCTTAGTTCCATTACATAACAAACACTGCTAAGCCAATCTCACCCAAGAGTTAAAAATTAAAAAAAAAAAAAATCTACCGCTGATACACACCTATCTGGGTGCTTACCTGTTATCATCTCACTTTGCGGCTTGCCTTCTATGGGCAGTTAATACCTTGAATTTGTATTTATCATTCCTACCCTTCATACTTCTCTTTTGCTTTATCCTATATATGTGTATATATAAATATATAATCAATATGTTTTTTTAATTTTCCTGGTTAGCTAACATCACATAGCTAAGAGTCACCCAAGTTGTGGCATGTGGCTGGAGTTCAGCTATTTCTCTGTGGTATGACATTCCATTGTGTGGATATGCCACAATTAATCTATTTTCTTGTCAAAAGTCATTGGTGTTTTTTTTTTTTTTTTTAATATCTAGAACAGAAATTCTATGAACAAACTCCATCTTTAGAAACACAATCGAGAAAAATACCTTCAAAATACAGAAGAGGCAGATCTCAGTCACATATACAATGGATAAACAAATAACTAGGAGCTGTTTGGATAGTTAGACAAAGAATTTAACACATGAATAGGATTACTCAAGACTTAAAAAACTGTCTGTTTAAATAATTTGGGGTATATACAGTCAGTTGAAGTACATGAACAGCTATGAGAATAAATCTAAGGTTTCATTTTAAAAAGATAAAATGGAAATGTCATTTATTTATCATTAGTTAGGCCAGTGATCCATGACTGCATTTTGCTGAAAACTAATTTATCTTGGAAAAGTAGGGCGTGGCTGTCACAGATGAAACGAGGAAGAAAATTGAAGCAGTTCTTGTTATATTTGGGTCAAAATATAGTTTGATCTCAATTTTCTAGGTCATCTAGGTAAAACTTGTCCCTGGGATGGAAAGGCTCAGTAATTACTTTATTTCACACTGCTTTTTATGATGGAAAATAAGTACATATTGGTTTTCCTCTGAAGGAAACATAAAGTTCAACTTTGATCCATTTGAGCATTAATAGTGCATATATTATACATTAATTATTCATTCATTTTTTTAAATCAACAAGATGTATTGAGCACTGTTTTACATGCAGAAGAAAGGTATGTTCTGAAGAGAAATAGAACAAAGAAGGGAGAGAGGGTGGAACGTCTGGGATAGCTTCTCTTAGAAGTGACATTGGAGGACATGTAAAAAGGATAAAAGAGGTGGGTATTTTTTTTTTTTTTACATTTAAATTTATTAGCTTTTTTGTAGGGGCTTTCCTGGTGGCTCAGTGGTAAAGAAACTGCCTGCCAATGTAGGAGATGCAGGTTCAATGATCCTTGGATTGGGAAGATCCCCTGAAGAAAGAAATGGCAACACACTCCAGTATTCTTGCCTGGAAAATCCCATGGACAGAGAAGCCTGGCAGGCTACATACAGTCCATGGGGTCACAAAAAAGTTTGACATGACTCAGCAACTAAACAACAACAAATAGTTGCTTTACAATGTTGTACAACAAAGTGGCTTAGCTATAAGTACACATATATCCAATCCCTCTTGTCCCTCCCTCCCGCCTACCCCTATCCCACCTTTCTAGGTCATCACACAGCACCAAGTGATGTGCTAGACAGCAGCTTCCCACTAGCTATCTGTTTTACACATGGCAGTGCACATACTTCAGTCCCAATCTCCCAATTTATACCCCTGTGCCCACACATCCATTCTCTACATCTGCATCTCTATTCCTTCCCTACAAATAGGTTTCAGTTCAGTTCAGTTCAGTCGCTCAGTCATGTCTGACTCTTTGCCACCCCATGAATCACAGCAGGCCAGGCCTCCCTGTCCATCACCAACTCCCGGAGTTCAGCCAAACTCATGTCCATCGAGTCGGTGATGCCATCCAGCCATCTCATCCTCTGTCATCCCCTTCTCCTCCTGCCCCAATCTATTCCAGCATCAGGGTCTTTTCCAATGAGTCAACTCTTCGCATGGGGTGGTCAAAGTATTGGAGTTTCAGCTTCAGCATCAGTCCTTCCAATGAACACCCAGGACTGATCTCCTTTAGGATGAACTGGTTGAATCTCCTTGCAGTCCAAGGGACTCTCAAGAGTCTTCTCCAACACCACAGTTCAAAAGCATCAATTCAGTGCTCAGCTTTCTTCACAGTCCAACTCTCACATCCATACATGACCACAGGAAAAACCATAGCCTTGACTAGACGGACCTTTGTTGGCAAAGTGATGTCTCTGCTTTTGAATATGCTATCTAGGTTGGTCATAACTTTCCTTCCAAGGAGTAAGTGTCTTTTAATTTCATGGCTGCAGTCACCATCTGCAGTGATTTTGGAGCCCAGAAAAATAAAGTCTCACACTGTTTCCACTGTTTCCCCATCTATTTGCCATTAACTGATGGGACCGGATGCCATGATCTTCGTTTTCTGAATGTTGAGCTTTAAGCCAACTTTTTCACCCTCCACTTTCACTTTCATCAAGAGGCTTTTGAGTTCCTCTTCACTTTCTGCCATAAGGGTGGTGTCATCTACATATCTGAGGTGATTGATATTTCTCCCGGCAATCTTGATTCCAGCTTGTTCTTCTTCCAGCCCAGCATTTCTCATGGTGTACTCTGCATATAAGTTAAATAAGCAGGGTGACAATATACAGCCTTGACGTACTCCTTTTCCTATTTGGAAAACAAATAGGTTTACTGTTCCTTTTTTCTAGATTCCACATATATGCCTTAATATGAGATATTTATTTTTCTCTTTCTGAGAGGTGGTTATTTAGAGGAAAATATTTTGAGGTAGAAAAAGACAAGCACAAAGATAGGGGCATCCCAGGGGCTCTGAAGAAAACAAGGGGCGTAGGAGGAAATGAGGAGGAGATGGCATCAGAATGAACACTAGGTTCTTGCAGGACTTGGTGAGGACCCCAGGAGGTTTCTGAGCAGGAGAAAGAAGTGATCTAATTTCCATCTTCAGAGGCTCACTTGGCCTGCCTTTACACCTGCGGTCAATGAAATGAAGGGGTGAAAGCAGAAGCAGCAGACTGAGTAGGAGACTGCTGTATAGTCCAGAGAAGTGATGCCTACGTTACTCTAGGTGATAAGAGATGGGACTGGGGGTATTTTTTCAATGTAGAGACCACAGGACTTGCAGATGGCTTAGTGAGGCGTGGAAGATGGAGATTCACTTACAACCGACAGGGTCACCAATGAGGTCTCTGCAACTTTAACAGTCAACACCTAATCCCAAGAAGTGGGTTTTCTCAAAAAACCTCCACCTTTATAGGTTCCTGAGTGAGGTCAGAGCATCTGAGTGGGAACAGGAAGCACCCCAGAGGAGACAGCCACTTACTTATATTCTGTGTTTCTTACTGCCCCTGCCCATGTTAGAAGCACTTAGAAGTGTATGTGTTTATTTAAGAAAACTTGGAAAACAGAGAAAGAAGAATAAAAACAACCATCCTTCCACCACTGAGCAATTGTAAAGCCGTGTTGACATTCAATGTAGGTTCCTCCAGGCTTTGCAAATAGGCACTCACACTTACAATGATTCTCACATTAAAAAATGAGAGCAGGATCACACTCCTATGCAGTTTTTTTCTTTTTAGCAATCTGACATCATCTCTATTTTGACACTGATCCATTGCAGTTTTGCTTAAACTTGTCTCCTACCCAAAATTATCCTTATAATTTTTGAAACAAATATGAACTGGGAGATGATTTCACTCTCATTGATCTCTTAAAAATATGAAACTGACCTAACAGATTGACATTGTTCTCCACTTTAGTCTTAAAAGGGAGGGCATTCAATCATCAGACAGGAGAACGGGGCCAGGGCTCTCTAAAGAGCCTTAAACTCTTCCACTGTATGACTTTCAGACACAAGAATCTTGATATATATATATATCAGTTCAGTCGCTCAGTCGTGTCCGACTCTTAGCGACCCCATGAATTACAGCGCAACAGGCCTCCCTGTCCATCACCAACTCCCGGAGTTCACCCAGACTCACGTCCATCGAGTCAGTGATGTCATCCAGCCATCTCATCCTCTATCGTCCCCTTCTCCTCCTGCCCCCAATCCCTCCCAGCATCAGAGTCTTTTCCAATGAGTCAACTCTTCACATGAGGTGGCCAAAGTACTGGAGTTTCAGCTTTAGCATCATTCCTTCCAAAGAAATCCCAGGGCTGATCTCCTTCAGAATGGACTGGTTGGATCTCCTTGCAGTCCAAGGGACTCTCAAGAGTCTTCTCCAACACCACAGTTCAAAAGCATCAATTCTTCAACGCTCAGCTTTCTTCACAGTCCAACTCTCACATCCATACATGACCACTGGAAAAACCATAGCCTTGACTAGACGGACCTTTGTTGGCAAAGTAATGTCTCTGCTTTTGAATATGCTATCTAGGTTGGTCATAACTTTCCTTCCAAGGAGTAAGTGTCTTTTAATTTTATGGCTGCAGTCACCATCTGCAGTGATTTTGGAGCCCAGAAAAATAAAGTCTCACACTGTTTCCACTGTTTCCCCAACTATTTCCCATGAAGTGATGGAACCAGATGCCATGATCTTCATTTTCTGAATGTTGAGCTTTAAGCCAACTTTTTCACTCTCCACTTTCACTTTCATCAAGAGGCTTTTGAGTTCCTCTTCACTTTCTGCCATAAGGGTGGTGTCATCTGCATATCTGAGGTGATTGATATTTCTCCTGGCAATCTTGATTCCAGCTTGTGCTTCTTCCAGTCCAGTGTTTCTCATGATGTACTCTGCATAGAAGTTAAAAAAGCAGGGTGACAATATACAGCCTTGACGTACTCCTTTTCCTATTTGGAACCAGTCTGTTGTTCCATGTCTGGTTCTAACTGTTGCTTCCTGACCTGCAAACAGGTTTCTCAAGAGGCAGATCAGGTGGTCTGGTATTCCCATCTCTTTCAGAATTTTCCACAGTTTATTGTGATCCACACAGTCAAAGGCTTTGGCATATTCAATAAAGCAGAAATAGATTTTTTTTCTGGAACTCTCTTGTTTGCCTTAGGGGAGCTTAAACACTGAGGATGAAAAAAGCAGTACGTTCAGAGCTTCAGTAGGAATACTGGATGAGTTATATCCATTACCACATCATTAAAGGGCTTCCCAGGTTCCTGGAACCTATCAAGACAGTGAGGAAAATATTTGGATCAGTCAGCTATATGTGTTAAGCAAAGCAGTGGCTTTCATAAAAAACCAATATCTTCATAATTAGCCAATAAGTACAGCCTATAGAAAGACAGAAATCTTAGTGCCAATCCTTGTTCTGCATTATTAACTGAGCAATCTTGAGTAAATTACTCAGTCTTTCTGAGTCTTATTTTTCTCTTCTGTAAAAACGAGAAGTTCTGATGATGAACCAAGGACATGCCTATAGAAGTATTTAGCATAGTGTATAGTAATAATATAGTAATAATTAATAGTCAATATCTGGTAGATGCTGTTATTATTACTATTAATATTGTCATCATCATTATTATCTTCCTGTCATTATTCCAATTCACCCATCCTAAGTAACTGTCATCCATGCTGGCTTGTTCTCCAGCACCTTCAAGGATCAGTAGGCTAGCACATTATGGCAGGGTCTTTTAATCTTTCTATAGTTCAGTTTTTTTCTATCACTTCTCGGCTCATATAGTTCTTGGCTGACCCGAGTAAGCCAAACAAGCTCTCCTAGTTGTTCTCTGTGGCCAGAAAGGGTCAGCGTCAGTCTGTTTGGGAGTCTAGTTCTTTTGGAGGAATAAACAGCAGAGAATGGAGACACAGCTTGCAGTGAAGAAACTAGGCTCCGCAGAAAGATCTCTGAGACTGAATAGGGGAGCGAGAGTAGAGTTTTCTTAAGTATCAGGGATCTGGAATGACCGGATACTAACACAAAGGCTTGGGAGAGCTCTGTGTACAAGCTTTGAAAAGGACATACCCTCTGGCACAGTGTTGCATCTCAACAGCGCAAAAGAGGACTAAAAAGCAGAAGATCCTTGTGGTAGGCTGGAAAATGGCTCCCCAAAAGACATCCAGGTCAAATCCTTGGAGCCTGTGAAAGTGAAAGTGAAGTCGCTCAGTCGCTCAGTCATGTCCGACTCTTCGAGACCCATGGACTACAGCCCACTAGGCCCTCCGTCCATGGGATTTTCCAGGCAAGAGTACTGGAGTGGGGTGCCATTGCCTTCTCCATTAACAGTGGCTAGGCATATTATATTTACTTGGAGCTGGTATACTTGGTGACAGCCTTAGTGCCCTTGGACACGGTGTGCTTGGCCAGCTCCCCAGGTAGCAGCAAGCACACGGCGGTCTGGATTGGAGCCTGTGAATGTTACCTTAATGGAAAGAGGATCTTTGCATATGTGGTTAAGGATCTTGAGATGGGGAGATAATCCGAGACTATCATCAGTTCAGTTCAGTTCAGTAGCTCAGTCGTGTCCCATTCTTTGCGACCCCATGAATCGCAGCACGCCAGGCCTCCCTGGCCTCCCTGTCCATCACCATGGTGAGACCTAAATGCCAATCCAAGAGTGCTTATAAGAGAAAGAGAGAAGACAGAAAAGAGAAGATACAGAGGAGAAGGTGATAAAAAGATGGAGGTAGAGAACGGAGTGATGCTACATGTCAGGGAATGCCAATAGCCATCAAAAGCTGGAAGAGGCAAGAAAGGACTCTCCCTTAGAGCCTTCAGAGGAAACACAGTCCTGCCGACAGCTTTGTTTTAGGACTTCCAGTTACAAGAACTGTGAAGAAAACTGTGCTTTTTTTCTTAAGCCATCAAGTTTGTGTTAACTTGTAACAGCAGCTACAGGAAACTTATACAATCTTCCTTTCAATGTCCTGGGAAGCATATGTCTTAACCCTCAAGAACTCCTGAATGATCTTAGAAAGTGGTAGCCTCCCTCACAATCTTTATTGCCCTCAAAACACACAGTTGAGATTGAACTATTCACAAGCCTGATATATAGGACTTGGAGCTAAACCTAAAAATGTTAATTAAAAAAAATAAACCTAGGTGCCTTTTCTTGGACCTAATTATTGTGGAGTAAACCCTTTCCTGCTGCATCCAGGGATGCTTAGTAACAGGCTGCTGTCGTTAGGTTTCTCCTCCCCTCCTGTCATTGTCCCTACCTCCACGGCTGCAGGACATTCCAGGGAAATGGGAAGAAAAGCAACAGTCTCTTCCCAGGGATCTTAAGGTAGCATACCTCATTCCCAGAGGACCCCATGTATCAGGAAGTCAGGAATAGCTCCTCCTCCCTGCAAAGGGTAAGGCTTTTCTATGGAGTCAGCAGAGGCATACATGTTAGGAAGGTAACCCCATCTCACCTTGGTTCCAAATTCTGTAAGAAACTAATCCCACCAGCTCTTTCCTCTCCAACCCTGCATGGTCAAGGAAGAGCTCCAGGAGTTTAGGTGCTTGTGCTCTGATGCAAAGTCTGTGCAAAACCTTCCTCATTTATTAATTTATCAACATCCTGCCCACATCTCTACCCAGTGATCTTTGAAGCACTAATGCATTCTGTACAAAATTTACAATTAAATTAGTTTTCCTGGTTTCATCCTTTCTTGTTATTTCCTGCCCAGTGATCACCAAACATCCTAACCTTTTGGAGTCTGTCTTTGATCTCTCCAGTGATGTGAGCTCCTCTGCCGGTACCACCTACATCTACTCTGCCACTGATTCTCTTCTCAGGTTTTTTTTTCTAAAAATGCCAAGTTATCCTAGACCTAAGCTAACAGCCTTATGAAACTCAGCTCAAAATCCATTTCTCATTTTTATTTCCTGGAACCCAGTGGCTGTTCCCTCACTTCTCATATCTAACTGGATTTTTTCCCTGATGGGAAACATCTTTACTAAAGTCTAAGCCCTTCTTCTTCACTGGAGCTTTTTGGCAGATCCTACTAGGAGATCAGAAAGCTAATTTTATACTCACTGATAGACCTTTCACTCTTTCCCTACCTAATGATATAAAGAGTAATGGCAACTTGAGCTGGTATGTCTTTCCTTCCTATAAATATAAAGCTCTTGAAATGAATATGGGAAAAATAATATGGAGATGAGAGGATGGGCTTGATACAAACCAGTGTGCTCTTACCCTTTCCCTTTCTTCCTCACGACCAGGAAGGTTGCATGTGGAGAGCTTCGCAAAGGAAGCAGACAGCAAAAGCAGTTCCTTTTCTTGATTTGCAACAGCTACCATTTGCACAGGATAACCGTGCACAGTAGATTTTGTTGAGGTATGGGGGGCTGGGACCTGGCTTGCATTGTGATCCAGTGCACCAGATAATTGGGAGTAGAATTTTAGACCCCTTTCTTCAGAGCTCCTCAGCTCTTCCCACCGTCTGTGGCCTTTTCTACCTAGGGTCCAGCATTCTGCCATATTTCTGGGCCCCGTCTTCTCTTCAGATCTTCTATATCCCTTCTTAAACACCTTCCACTAGCACTCTGAAAAAAAAAGTGTTAATTGGAGTCTAGGTTACTTTACAATGTCGTGCTAGTTTCTGCTGTAGAGCAAAGTGATTCAGCTACACCTACACATATATGGCACCCCACTCCGGTACTCCTTACTGGAAAATCCCATGGACGGAGGAGCCTGGAAGGCTGCAGTCCATGGGGTTGTTAAGAGTCGGACGCGACTGAGCGACTTCACTTTCACTTTTCACTTTCATGCATTGGAGAAGGAAATGGCAACCCACTCCAGTGTTCTTGCCTGGAGAATCCCAGGGACGGGGGAGCCTGGTGGGCTGCCGTCTATGGGGTCGCACAGAGTCGGACACGACTGAAGTGACTTAGCAGCAGCAGCAGCATACATATATCCCCTCTTTGTCAACACAGAGCACTGAGTAGCGCTCCCTGTGCTATCCAGAATATTCTCATCTGTTACCTATTTTATGCATAGTATCAATAGTGTACATATGTCAAGCTCAATCTCCCAATCCATCCCACCACCGCCTCTCTCCCCTTGGTGTCCATATGTGTGTTCTCTACATCTGTGTCTCTATTTCCGCTTTGCAAATACGTTCATCAGTACCATTTTTCTAGATTCCACCTATATGCGTTAATATACAATATTTGTTTTTTCTTTCTGACTTATTCTGTATGACAGACAGTCTCTAGGTTCATCTACATCTCTGCAAATGACACAATTTCATTCCTGAAATTATATTTTTTCCTATTGAAATACAGTTAATTTTATAATGCTGTGTTAGTTTCAGGTGTACAACAAAGTGATTCAGTTCTATACACACACACACACACATATATTCTTTTTCAGATTCTTTTCCTATATAGGTCATTACAAAATATTGAGTAAAGTTCCTTGTGCTGTATAGTAGATCCTTCTTGTTTATCTATTTTCTGAATAGTAATGTGTACCTTCTATTCAGAGACTATCAAAGTGGCTTTATCTCTCTCTTATTCTATTCAAGTCATACTCTGAGAGCTGTCATTTCACAGGCCAAATGGTTTATCAGGCAGTTTTGCTAAACAATGTTTCCTCCCCTACAAGGAATTCTGCCCCCAGGGTGTGCCTATTTCTCATCACTTCATCTTCATGTTTCTATGTTTGTGGAATATACAGTTCCCTTCTCCCAACTTTTGTTGCTTCCCCATCTTATGCCAGAATGAGGAAAGGGGAAGCCTCAAAGTTTGTGACTGACTGACAAAAGCCAGGAAAGCAAAGAACTCAATAGATGTGAGCTGTGAGACGTGGAGCGGTACTAGACAATGAAATTTCTCTTATCATCACCATGAACACTCCGCACCAGGGGCCATAGATGGGCCTGGCTTACCACCTAGGTGGGCCAGGTGGTCTAGCAATTAACTCGCTGAGTCCTCCTACCTTCTCACTGAGCATGTGAATCCCAGGTAGGGAGGGAGGGAAGCTGGGAGAGAAAGAGGGAAGGAAGGAAAAATGGGAGAGAGGAGGATAGGAGGGGAGGGGAGAGGAGAAGGAAGGGAGGAAAGAAGGATGGAAGAATGTCCAGAATTCTAGGGAGGCATTGAGCCCAAAAGAGAAAAACTGCACAGTAGAATAACATAGCTTTACTACTATGAAAATCCTGATGGGTTGTGAGAAGGAATTTTCCCTTTTCTGACATCTTAACATCCTGGGGCTGCAGGAAGAGAGTTATGACAACAAATTCCCTGAGCAAAGCAGACCGGAGAGGACGCAGTCCCTTCCTGTTGCGAATTTGTACAAACTAAAAATCAGCAGGAGGCCGGGCAAGCTTCGAGATCTACCTGCAGATCCCGACCTATGTTTAGCAGAGGTTCTTACATGGAACTCTCCCTTGGGTCACTGTGCCTAATCCCACAGTGGCTCCTGCATGCCTCTTAAATTACCCAAATGTGAGAGGAAAGTTGGGCTGGAGAGTGGGGCCAAGAGTAGACAGGAATTGTCTCTACTCTATACAACTCTTCTGTAAATCTAAAGTTATTTCAAAATAAAAAATTAAATTAAAAATCAAAAGTGTCCTTCCAGGGCTAAAACATTGGATGCACACTGCACCCCAGATACCCCACCTGGTCCTCTATGACCTGACTGACCTCTCTTTTTGATCTCATCTCCTAATTCTTTCCGTCTTAGTAACTCTGTTGGCCTTCTTTCTGTTCCTCGACTCTCAGAGTCCTTGACATGTAGGTTCTTTCCCCCTGGCATTCTCACGTCTTCACAAGGCTGGTTCCACTGCTTCCTCTGGGTTTCTGCTCTAGCACTGCCCCCCCCCCCCCCCCCGCCCAGAGAAGCTTTCCTATGCAAAATAACACCCCATCTAATCCCTGTCACTCTGAATCCCTCAATTCTGCTTCATTTTTAAAATGACATCATCTTATAATTTTATATATTATTGTTTGTTCATTGTCTGTCTTCTCCATTTGACTTAAGCTCCATTAAAGCAGGAAATGTGTCTGTCTTCTTTGCTGCATCCAGAGCCTAGAAAAGTCCCTGCAGAACAGCTGTTTCATAAATATTTATTGACTAATAAATGAAAGAATGGAGACTTATGGGAAAATGAAGTGCCAGGAATGACCATATCTTTGAAGAAGAGGAAGTCTGGGCTGGGGTGGTAGGCTTGCCCTGTAATATCCGTTATAGTAATTTATAATGTCATAGGAATGTCCCCGGTGGTCCAGTGGCTAAATCCTGGTGTGAAAATCCAAGCTCCCAATGCAGGGGGTCCAGGTTTGAACCCTGGTCAGGGAACTCAATCCTGCATGATACAACTAAGAGTCTGCATGCCACCATTAAAGATCCCACATGCATCACCGAAGACTGAAGGTCCTTTGTGCTGCAACTAAGGCCCAGTGAGGCCAAGTACATAAATAAATAAATATCTTCAAAATGTAATATATAATGTCATAAACCCCCATTCATCTTTGCTCAGATCCTCTCAGAGGATAGGTTCCATCAAAGCAAGGCAATAGGGGTTCCCCTGGTGGTCCAGTGATTAAGAATCTGCCTTCCAATGCAGGGGACTCAGGTTCAATCCTTGGTCGGGGAACTAAGATTCCACATGCCTCGGAGCAACGAAGCCCACGTGCCTCAACTACTGACCCCCGGGCCACAACTAGAGTGCATGCACCATAGCAAAAGACCCCGCATGCCACAAGGAAGATGCTGCACACTGCAGCTAAGACCCGAGGCAGCCGAATTTTTACAAAGGCAATAAACCAACCATAAGAAATACAATGGAAAACAAGGGCATGGCTCAAGAAAGAGGATGGAGAAAACCAAACATGGGATACTAGGAGCCCCAGGAGAGGAAGGTCAATAGGACCTCAGAATGATGGTTCATGGAGCTGATCAGCCTACCCAAACTGAAAGATGCCTACAGCAGGGAGTCATTCAAGGAGAACACATTGACAGACTATCTGATGCGGGTAAATGTTTTTAAGAGGAGATTTAGATAATTGCCACGGACTACGAGATTGGATTACTAAAAGTACTTAGAAAAATAAGCAAATGAATAAAAGTACTCAAAACAATGAATTAGTTGCATATATATATATGTATATATATATATGAAAGTGACAATGTTAGTCACTCAGTCGTGTCTGACTCTTTGCGGCCCCATGAACTATAGCCCAACAGGCTCCTCTGTCCATGGAATTCTCCAGGCAAGAATACTGGAGTGGTTAGCTATTCCCTTCTCCAGGGGATCTTCCTGACCCAGGAATCAAACCCAGGTCTCCTGCATTCCAGGAAGATTCTTTACTGTCTGAGCCACCAGGGAAGCCCCTTCATACATATACATATCACGTTTTCTTTATCCATTCATCCCCTGATAAATACTTAGGTTATTTGTGTATTTCGGCTCTTGTGGGTACTGCTGGAATAAACATGAGAGTGAAGATATCTCTTCAATATTCTATTTTCATTTCTTTTGGATATATACCAGAATTGGGATTGCTGGATCGTATAGTAGTTCTATTTTTAATATTTTAAAAAATTAGTTTTATACTGCTTTCCATGGTGGATGCACTAATTCACAATTGCACTAACAGTGCACAGGGTTTCCCTTTTCTTCACATCCTCATCAATACTCATCTCTTGTCTCCTTACTGATAGCCATTCTGCTAGGTGAGAGATGGTATCCCATTGTGGTTTTGATTTGCATTTCCCTAATGATTAGTGATGTTGAGCATCGTTTCATGTACCTGTTGGCCATTTGTATGTCTTCTTTGGAAAAAATGTCTGCTCAGTTTCTCTACCCATTTTCAAATCTGATTTTTTTTTTCTATTGAGTTGTATGAGTCCTTGTATATTTTGCATATTAACCCCTTAATGGATGTGTGGTTTGCAAGTATTCTCTCTCATTCATAGATCGCCATTCCGTTTTGTTGATGGTTTCCTCTGCTGTACAGAAGCTTTTTCATCTAATGTAGTCCCACTTGCTTATTTTTGTTTTAGTTGCCTTTGCTTTGGTGTCCCATACAAAAATATCATTGCCAAAATCCAGGTCAAGGAGCCTACCAAAAATCACCAAGAGTCTCTTTCGTGCTACAGCAATGGAAAACTTTACTCAGTTCAGTTCAGTTCAGTTCAGTTGCTCAGTCATGTCCGACTCTTTGCTACCCCATGAATTGCAGCACACCAGGGCTCCCTGTCCATCACCAACTCCCGGAGTTCACTGAGACTCACATCCATCGAGTCAGTGATGTCATCCAGCTATCTCATCCTCTGTCGTCCTCTTCTCCTCCTGCCCCCAATCCCTCCCAGCATCAGAGTCTTTTCCAATGAGTCAACTCTTCGCGTGAGGTGGCCAAAGTACTGGAGTTTCAGCTTTAGCATCATTCCTTCCAAAGAAATCCCAGGGCTGATCTCCTTCAGAATGGACTGGTTGGATCTCCTTGCAGTCCAAGGGACTCTCAAGAGTCTTCTCCAACACCACAGTTCAAAAGCATCAATTCTTCAACGCTCAGCCTTCTTCACAGTCCAACTCTCACATCCATACATGACCACAGGAAAAACCATAGCCTTGACTAGACGAACCTTTGTTGGCAAAGTAATGTCTCTGCTTTTGAATATGCTATCTAGGTTGGTCATAACTTTCCTTCTACTCCCATCTTATTTAGTCTCACAGCAGCTCCACACTCAGAGGACCCCTTCTGCTTCTTGAAAAACTATTCTTTCAGCTTCTGTGATGTTCTCCTGGGATGTTACTTTGTTGGTGACAGTAAGTGATAGGCTGAAAATAGCCTCCCAAATATATCTGTGTCCTAATTCCCAGACTCTGAATATGTTACTTTATGGGGCAAAAGTGACTTCATGGGTGTGATTAAGTTAGGGATCTTGAGATAGAGGAGATTTTCCAGGATTAGCTAAGTGAGCCCTAAATGTAATCACAAGTGTCCTTATGGGAGGGAAGGAAAAGGGGAAATGACTACTGAAGAATATGGTGAAGTCACAGCTCGGCAAGATGCTACACCGCTAACCTCAAAGATGGAAAAAAGGACCACGAGCCAAGGAGTGCAGCTCTAGGAGCTAGAAAAAAACAAGGGAACAATTCTCCCCTAGAGCCTCTCCACCCAAGGAGTACGATCCAGCAGACAGTATGGTTTAAGCCCAGTGACACTGATTTGAGACTTTTGACCTCCAGAACCAAAAGAGCCTAACTGTGGGGTCAACACCATGTCTGCGGTAATTTGTTAGAGTGCAATAGGAAACCAGTATACTTGGAGTCACCCTGTGGCTTTCTCTTCCCCTGTAAGTCCTTTAAACTCTAAGTGCTACAGGGCTCAGCCCTGAGCCGACATAACCTTTCCCATTACACTTTCCTCCCTAATGGTCTAGTTGATTCCCCACCCCCAACACACAAACTGTTGAATGAATTGATGAATCAGCTCCCCTAAGTGCTACCTGACAGCAGGCTTTCATATCTTGACCTTGGGGAATAGGAAGTCCGGTTTTTCCAGAAATATTTGGCACTAACTTGTAAAGGGATCTTGAGTAAGTCACTTTACCTCTCACTGTCCACTTGTTCCCCATGAGATATCGCTCACCTTCCCATCCTGAACTGGATGGACCACGTGCCTGTGAAGGAAGGCAGTCAGTCAAAAGAGCCTCAGCCTCACAAATACAAGATGTCTGTCTGCAGGCGCTTCCTGTGCAACGACTGTATTTATTCTAGAACCTAGAATTAGATTTAAGAATGCTCCCAGGAGGGCCCCGTGTTCTTCTGCCATCTGGGATCTTAACTGCCTGAGCTGGAGCCATGGGGATGAAAAACAGCACCGTTTCTGGAGTCCAGAGCTGCTTGTCCTTGAAAATTTCTGCCACCCAATTCCCTTGTCAAAGGGCTCAGTATTGAGACGTTCCTGGTAAATCTTGAATGACATGGTCAGGATGCTGCCCAGCTCACCTAACATGTCACAGGAAAAAACAAAACAAGAGGAAAGTCTTCGACAAAGGGCACTGGTGTGAGAATGAGTTAGTACTTTGAGAGAACATCGGGTTGCACATGTGGCCATGTTGAGGGCACATCATCATGAAAAGGGGAGGTGAGAAACCCCCAGCTCAGCATGGCAAGGCATGCTGGAGCCCTTAGATGGATGGGTTGCATTATCTGCTGAAGATGGATTTGCGAGTGCAGAAACTTTTTACTTTATGTGGGATGTACCTAAAGGATGCATTGTTAGAAAACTCCATTTGAGAAAATGTTAATTAAAAAGGAGACACAGACATTTTGGACACAGTGGGGTAAGGAGAGGGTGGGATGATATGAGAGAACAGCATTGAAACATATACACTATCATAAGAAAACAGATAGCAAATGGGAGTTCGACGTATGATGCAGGGAACCCAGTCAGTGCCCTGTAACAACCTAAAGGGGTGGGGTGGAGATGGAGGTGGGAGAGGGGTCAAGAGGGAGGGGACAAATGTATACCTAATGCCAATTCATGTTGACGTATGGCAAAAACCATCACAATATTGTAAAGTAATTATCTTCTAATTAAAAAAAAAGATACTTTCCTTTTTTTCTTCTTCTAATCTTGCAAATATCTGTTCCTGTATTTAGACCCATTGCTCTGACTGTATGAAAGGCAGACCTCAAGTATGTAAAAGATCAGCCCTGCTGAGCATCATCTGATAAACATCAGCAGGATCTTAGGGACGCAAGCCAGGAGGCGGGTTCTTTGATGTCTGGCCTGCCAGGTGTGGCTTCTGCTGCTCTGTGTATCCATATGTTTGGATGGAATTAAGCTGCTTGGTTTGTGGATAAGCCTAAAACTCAGGCTTGATAAGGTCTTCAGTCTAGAAGTAGGACTTTTGGATCATTGATTTCAAGTTCCTATGACCTGAATGCAATATGTGAGCCCTTGTGTTCATGGAGACCTGATTTCCAATTTTGAATGTTTTCGTTCCTACCTTCCCACACCAAGGCCTCTCCCCAGAAGTAATAACCTTTGTTTCCCGAGCTTTGGGAAGCATTGAACCACTTCCAAATAGTCGTGGGGGTCAGGGGAGGGGGAGGCAGAGGAGTTAAAATAACTTAATGGTTCTGTGCTGAGAACAGGCCTTCTATTCCCTGAAAGATTCCTGAGAAAAAGACAAACAATTTGAAGTCCTGCTCAAAATTAGCTCCCATACGTCATCTTGTGCTTGTGTTCAGTCACTCAGTTGTGTCCAACTCTTTGCAACTCCACTGACTATAGCCCACCAGGCTCCTCTGTCCATGGGATTTCCCAGGCAAGAATACTAGAGTGGGTTGCCATTGCTTTCTCTGGGGAATCTTCCCAACCCCAAGGATCGAAGCTGAGTCTCCTGCATTGGCAGGTGAGTTCTTTACCACTGAGCCACCTAGGAATGATAAATTCAGTAGGGTGAAGACATTCTCTCCAGAGCATACAGTCTAGTAGGTTTTTTGTGAATTACTTTGTACAGATATTCACTCATTCATTTATTCAGTGTGTATTTATTAGCTTTCAAGACAGAGGTCCATAAGTAAATGGGGGCACAGTGCTCAGGGCCAGGGAGTCTTGGCTTGGGCTTCCTGGAAGGCCTGGACATGGTGGGGATTTTGAATGGCACCCCCAATGGCATGAAAGCAATAGGCGCTGGAGAGGAAGAAGGCGGAGAAGACAGGAGGAGAGTGGGAAAGCACCCAGTTGATGGCGTCTTCCTGGAGCCACGGCATCTACCGTGTGCGGATGAATGACATTCTTAAGTTTGTTTCCATTTGCTGAAGCTGCTCTGTAATATCAATAGGCCTTGATGCAGGTAAGCTGCCTGGTTTATGGATACACCAAAAACTTAGGAATCTTGATTAGTTTTCAGATCTACAAGCAGGGCCTCTGGATCATTTGTTTCAAGCTCGTGTGACCTGAACACAGTCCATGACCCTCTCTACAATGAGAGCTTCATGAAGGCAGGGACCAGGTACTCTGTGTCCACTTCCCTGTGACTCTTCTTTAAGGTAAGATCCATGTTCTCTCCCACACCTCCAGCAGCGCCCGCTCTGGCTCTGCATCCTTGTCACCCTCTGTCTCATCCTTGGCCACTCGTGGCCATCCACCATGGCCTGGCTGCTCCTTATCACATGTTCACTCAACACGAGATTTTGTATTTCCCCTACCATGAAAATTCTTCCCTAAGACTTTGATAATTTTCCCACTCAGGTCTCAGTCCCAATGTCTCTTCCTGGATTCACACTTCTGGAAATGGCTCTTCCCCTGAGAGCAACTGAGAAGACTGGTAAAGATAGAACTACATCTCTGTGGAAGCAGCAAAAATCTACTAAGGCTTAGAACTGCAGGTCTAAGAGGGAAGTGTGGCTATAGATGAGTCTGGCATCTGGGACCACTGTTTCTCAGAGGCATACAAGAATTTTGAACGTGGAAGTTGAGCACCTGACGAGCTGAGCAGAGTTCACATACCGAGAAACTAAAGATCATTTAAGAGTATATTCTTTCAGATACACGCCATTGTTCATTGCAACACTATTTGAGTAGCCAGGACATGGAAACAACCTAAATTTCCATCAACAGATGAATGGATAAAGAAGATGTGGTACATATATATAAATGAAATATTACTCGACCATAAAAAGAATGAAATATGGAGAAGGAAATGGCAGCCCACTCCAGTATTCTTGCCTGGAAAATCCCATGGACGGCAGAGCCTGGTGGGCTACTGTCCATGGTGTTACAAAGAGTCGGACACGACTGAGCAGCTTCACTTCACTTCTTTTCTGTGAACTCCTACTCACATTAAAAAAAATAAATAAATAAAAAATTTTTAAAAAGAATGAAATAACACCATTTGCAGCTACACGGATAGGATCTAGAGTTTATCATACTAAGTGAAGTTAGACAGAGAAAGACAAATATCAAATGATATCACTTACATGTGGAATCTTTAAAAAACAAGGATACAAAAGAACTTATTTAAAGACAGAAGTAGACTCACAGACAGAAAACAAACCTATGGTTACCAAAGGGGAAAGGGAAGAGGGATAAATTAGGAGTTTGGGCTCAGCATATACAGACTACTATATATAAAACAGATAAACAACAAGGACCTACTCTATAGCCCAAGGAACTATACTCAATATTTTGCAATAATCTACAAGGAAAAAGAATCTGAAAAAGGATAGATATACATACAGATATGGAAAATGGAATCACTTTGCTGTATACCTGAAATTAACACGACATTGTAAATCAATGATACTTCAATTAAAAATAAAATTAAAAGAGAGAAATTATAGGCTTCCTTCATTCAATTAAAAAATAATAAATAAAAAATTTAAAAGAAGATAATAATTTCTACTAACCCACAGCAATGAGCAGGACGTATCAACAAATCAGTCTTTTTATGTTTCTTCCTTAAAACATACACTGCTACTTTATGAATAGTTTTTAAGAAAGAAAGAGAGGGGGAAACACTATGGGCTTCAGAGGCTGCTGAGGAGGAGGGGTCTAGGAAATATCCTGAGCTATTAGTTACCTTGGGAATAAGTGTGAACCAAGAGACCAGGCTTCACAAGATCTGAAGGTCAGCTTCAAATAATTTAAATCCGTGATTCAATTAAGGCAATCTGGAATTACGAGTGCTTGTAATTTAGATGCCTGCCAGAAGCAGTACATCCTCTCTGGAAGACTATAACAGCATTAAAAGTCCCAAATTAGCTCTCTATATTTTCATGTATAATATCTGGCACTTATTAAAACATAATTAGATGGTATGGTGATGGATGGAAACTAAATTTTTGGTGGTAAGTACACTGTAGTATAGAAGCAGAAATATAATGTGCATGTGAAGCAGGTAATTTAATAAACCAAACCTACTATTATATATATATATACACACACACACACATATAAATATAATTAGCCATGTAGGAAGATAAAGCATGACCAAAAATAAAGGGAAAGATAGAAACAGACCTACAACAGGTCCATTTAATGAAGCAGATACAAATGTTAAAGTAACCTTGATAAATATATTTAAGAATGTAAAAGACAGGATTAAGAATTTTGATGAATAAGTGGAAATCATGATTCAAAACTATAAAAGATGAACCAAATATAAATTCTAATATGGAAAACTACTATGACTGAGATTAACACCATATTGGATGGGTTTAACATTGGATTCAACATAAAAAAAGAGAGAATTTATAAAGTAAAAGCCAGGCCAAAAAATGTATACTTAGAATGAAAAACAGACAAAAAGAGAATACAAAAAATAAAAAACAAAAAGGACATGGTCAAAAGTTCTAACATAGTCAAACTTTTGTCCCAGATAGGAAAGACAGAAGGAATGGGGCAAAAGTAATGCTTAAAGAGATATTACTTAGCTGATGAGAACCCATGGCTGTGTGTGTGTGTGTGTGTGTGTGTGTGAGAGGGAGAGAGAGAGAGAGAGACAGGGAGAATTTCTATGGCCGTGGGGCTTCCCTGATGGTCCACTAGTTAAGAATTCACCTTCTAATGCAGGGGACATGGATTTGATCCCTGGTAAGCAAATTAAGATCCCATATGACTTGGGGCAATTAAGCCCATGCTCCTTGGAAGAAAAGTTATCACCACCCTAGACAGCATATTAAAAAGCAGAGACATTACTTTGCCAACAAAGGTCCATCTAGTCAAAGCTATGGTTTTTCCAGCAGTCATGAATGGATGTGAGAGTTGGACTATAAGGAAAGCCGAGTGGTGAAGAATTGATGCTTTTGAACTGTGTGGTGTTAGAGAAAACTCTTGAGAGTCCCTTGAACTGCAAGGAGATCCAACCGGTCCACCCTAAAGGAGATCAGTCCTGAATATTCATTGGAAGGACTGATGCTGAAGCTGAAACTCCAATACTTTGGCCACCTGATGCAAAGAACTGACTCATTGGAAAAGACCCTGATGCTGGGAAAGATTGAAGGAGGAAGTAGAAGGGGACGACAGAGGATGAGATGGTTAGATGGCATCACCAACTCAATGGACATGAGTTTGAGTAAACTCCAGGAGTTGGTGATGGACAAGGAGGCCTGGCATGCTGCAGTCCATGGGGTCACAAAGAGTTGAACATGACTGAGCGACTGAACTGAACTGCAATTACTAAGCCCATGCTCCACAAGAGAAGCCCCCATATGCCGCAACTAGAGAAAGCCAGCACAGTCAAAAAAAAAAAAAAAAATTCTATGGCTGTGCAATAGCATGCAGGAGAAAGGCTATATTGATCTCAGGATTTTAGCCCCCATCCAAAGTCCAGCCCCACCCCCCAGTCATCAGAGTCACCCACGTCTCCCTCTTATCCTTCTCTCAGTCTGGGATGTTTGCTGTGGGAATCAATAGTGCTCTCCACCAGAATTTCTGGTTCTCCTTCTAAGCACCGTAGCATTGCACTTCCCTGTCCCTTGGAAGTCAGTGGATTGCACTTCCCTGTCCCCTGGAAGTCAGATGTGAGCAGGTGCCTTGCCTTGGAAATGACATGTGACCATCACTTGTCTTAAGGATAAATTCAACATATGTTCTTGTCTCCTTTTCTCAGTGTCAATGTAGAGCCTCCATTAGCCCTGTTTCCAGGTGATCACAGAGGCAGAGCTTCCTGCCGATCTGTGAGGAACACTTTACACACATGAGAAACCCGTACTGTTTGAAGCCACTGAAATACTGGGGTTGTCGCCACCATATAACACAGCCTACCCAGGCACAGTATAACACTGCCTTTTCCATCTCGTCCTCACCATTTCCTTCCTCTTTCAACCCAAGCCATCAGGAGATCTTTTCTTTCTTTAATTTAGGCAATAGAATCTTTCTTTCCCTCTAGGACCTTTTCTATATATATATTCCATTAAAAAAATTAGATTTGGCTGCACTGGGTCTTAGTTGAGGCATGCAAGCTGAGTCACCCTGTGGTATGTGGGATCTTCGTTCCCTGACCAGGAATTGAACCTGCATCCCCTGCATTGAAAGGTGAATTCTTAACCACTGGTCAAACCAGGGAAGTCCCTCTATTCTTATTCCTATTCCTCTTTACTGAAGGTGGACATCCCTTTCATTTCTAAGAATGCACCTTTTATCAACTTCCTGTGTTACAGATAGCTGTAGCTTGACACAGCCATGGAAATGTCTCAGGCAAATGACTCAAGATCCTATCTTGGGGGAAAATCTAACTTCCTCATCTCTCTGGCTGTCTGAAACCCAGCCTTCTCTGAACTTCAACCATTCTGCAGCAGTTCTGGTTGCCACTGCTGGCAGATGGAGAGGAGCTGCTCCAGGTTTTGCGTGCGTGGGGAATTCAGCCGGAGGATCCTACTGGCAGAGGCCGCAGTCAGTTAAGGATTCTGGGCCATCACCTAGCAGGCTGCTGGCATGTGATAAGTGTAAACAAACAAACCACAGGCTTTGGACGATAGCTTGAGAACTGTATGAAAACAAAGAAGAAATCTAAAAAAAGAGGGGATAGATGTACACATACAGCTGATCCACTTTTCTGTACAGCACAAACTAGCACAACATCATAAAGCAACTATTGTTCAGTTCAGTCGCTCAGTCACGTCCAGCTCTTTGCAAACCCATGGACAGCAGCACGCCAGGCTTCCCTGTCCATCACCAATTCCCGGAGCTTACTAAAACTCATGTCCATCCAGTCAGTGATGCCATCCAACCATCTCATCCTCTGTCATCCCCTTCTCCTCCTGCCTTCAATCTTTCCCAGCATCAGGGTCTTTTCCAATGAGTCAGTTCTTCGCAACTATACTTCAATGAAAATTTTTTTAAATATAAAAAAAGGTTTTTTTTTTCAAAAAGGATTATACTATAAGCACTGTTTTATAATCTAATATTTTAAACATGAAAATATACTATGGCCACTTCAATGTGATTAAATATTCTTCTACTGTAAAAAAAAAAAAAAAAAGAAGAAAACTGAGAAGAAAGAATCCTTCTTATGATGGCCTGGTTGTGTGGTGAGCATCCTGTTCCGTGAACAAGGACAGAGGCTGAAGCAAGAGGCTTCATCTGTTTTTTTTTTTTTTTTAATGCCTGAAATTAGCAGCCTGGATGTGTATCTAGATATGAAAGGGCATTCCTCTCGGATCAGCAAGGGTGAAGGAAATCCTCTCTGATTTGCCAGACAAGATGATTTTGTGTTTGTCAAGTATTGTGTTTTTAAAAGCTCCAGTGGGTCTCTGAATTCTAGTGCTTACAGTTGCTAAACACACAGACCCATTTTCTACAAACAAGAGGATAATGAAAGGCTTCTGTCCTTTCCAGGCACGAGGATGAGTCACAGAGAGCGTCTGAGGAAGTCCAGTCTCCTTGGGGGACAGGTGGAGTTCCTCCCCTGAAGGGAACTGGTCCCTGCTGGGCTCAGGTGGCTGTTTTCTGCCTACAGTTCTATATCCCATCTCCCAGCACTCAGTCTCTGAATGCCCCACAGCAGGAACCCTGCTCTTTTCACACAAAAGTTCAAAATCCCCTTTCTTTCTCTCTTCCCCACGGGCACCTAGCAGCAATTTATCTCCACAGCATGCCACAGCTGGAGCACAGGAGGGGTTCTGACTCTGAGGAGCGGCAGCTGTTTTAGGCTGGGCCCTGCCCTGGAGAACACTCTGGCATCCTTACCTCCATGGGGCCACATCGTGCCTCTCCTTATAACACTCAACAGTTGGTGAGGATGGTGGCTCAGTTCTCCAGGCAGAACTGAAACAGCTGCCATTCGATGAACTATTTTAAAATATACTGGTGTTCCTTAGAGGCAGGGAGGTGAGACCGGTAGATTTCTTTGGAATCCGGGAAGAAAATGAAATGTGGTCTGTCTGCCCAGCACCAGCCGTGTTCGTGGGCAGAGCAGGTGGCTGCCTATATGTTGGTCTGTGAAGGGTGCCAGGAAGATTCCCAGCCAAAAACCCAACCCTCCCCCCAAGCACCCAACTGGTCCTGAGATGCTAAAATCTACCATCCTTCATTCCATCATCCTTTCCTTTACAGGGTTCCCTCCTTCTGCGTCCTCTTTACAAATGCAAGGAATTTTAGGAGACGAAGATCCTTTCTCATTAACTCTGTTCTGGACTGAATTGTGTCCCTCCAAATAACCCCCAGAACCTCAGGATGTGATGGTGTTTCAAGAATGGGCTTTCAGGGAGGTAATGAACGTTAAATAAGGCCATGTGGGCGGGCGCTATCCAGTCTGACTGGTGTCCCTCTAAGAAGAGGACATTTGGAGATACAGAAAGATGCCAGGGATGTGCATGAACAAGGACAACATGAAAAGGCTGCCAGAGGGTGGCCATCCCCAAGCCTAGGAGAGAGGCCTCAGGAGCCTACCCTATCTGCACCTTGATCTTGGACTTCCCGCCCCCAGAGCTATGCAAAAATAAATCTCTGCTGTTTAAGTTGCTCCATCTGTGGTATTTTATTACGGCAGCCCTAGCAAATGAATACAGTCCTTAATGTAAATTAGTTTATCCACAGAAACAGACTCACAGACATAGAGAATAGACTTCTGGTTGCCAAGGGGGAGAGGCGGTCGGGGAGGGGGATGGATTGAGAGTTTGGGATTAGCAGATGCAAACTATTACATGAAGGATGGATAAACAGCATGATTCAACTGTACCGCACATGAAACTACATTAAATATCCTTTTCCATAGTGGAAAAGAATATGAATAAGAATATGTATATATATAACTGAGTCACTTTGCTGTACAGCAGAAATTAATACAACATTGTCAATCAACTATACTTCAGTAAAATACATTTTTTAAAAATCCTTAAATTAGTTTATCCAACTCTCTTCTCTTTGCCAACTCATCGAGGTTTGGAGTGGAAAAGGGAAATAGGATCTTCCCCAGAAGAGAAGGTCTGGAGAAGATTCCTAAAGGATTATAAGGGAGTTGAGCAGGTGGGAAGCTGATGTCTTGGACTGGAAGGAGAGAAAGATAAAGCGTCACCCCAGAGCTTAGACGCAAACGTAATACCATTGAGTCCCGCTAAAGACAAACATCTTTGTCTTCCCAAGTTTGCTGCATCTGACCCTGTACATCTCACTGGCTCCCCCACAGTGTACGGCTCACCCTTCCTTTCCACCCAGCCTCTACCCCAGTCTGTGTAATCTGCACTTTCCTAGGAACAAAGAGACAAACCACACTCCAACCCGTCAGGTTTGCACTGCAGCCTGCTGAAGCGCAGCTGGGCCACCCTGAGAGCCAAGGCTGTGTCTTAGTCCTGCTATAACCAAGCAGCACCCCGTAGGTCCTTCTAAGGCCAGACCCCTTCTCCTGCCTCTTGTTTGTAGAAAAGCTTTTGTGTCCCGGACCTCCCCTTAGCCACAAAAGGCTGGCTTAGGATTTGAGGACTGGAAGAATAGGAGCATGTAGTAATAGTATCAAAAGGTGGCACTGAGCCAGGAGAACTGGTAACAATTTAAGTAATTGATCAGCCATATAGCAGAATCACAGAATCTTTGGTCCTTCCCTGAAGGACATAGATAACAATGTCTGATACACATTCCTGATTTGCTTTACAGATATTAAAATCCTCATCAGATGGAAGAAATTAACTACATGATGAACATGAGCACATAGCCCCCCAGGCTCCTGGAGCCTAGGGACTGATGATATTACCTCTGTGACACCACCCTATGACCTTGCCAACCAATCAGAGAACTGTGCACTAGCACTCCCTGTGCAGTCTCCCTCATCTTACCTTTAAAAACTCTTCCCTGAAATCCATCAGGGAGTTCCGGCCTTTTGAGCACTAGCTGCTCTGTACTCCTCGCTTGGCGCCCTGCAGTAAATGCTACATTTTCCTACACTACAACCAGGTGTCAGTAAATTGCCTTTACTGCACAGGTGAGAGGGCTTCCCGGGCAGTGCTAGGGTAAAGAGTCCGCCTGCCAATGCAGGCAGACGCAAGAGACGCAGATTCGATTCCTGGGTCGGGAAAATCTCCTGGAGAAGGGCAAGGCAACTCACTCCAGTATTCTTACCTGGAGAATCCCACAGACTGAGGAGCCAGGTGGGCTACAGTCTGTGGGGTCGCAAAGACTCAAACACGACTGAGGCAACTTAGCACACACACATGGTAAGAGGACCCAAGTTGGTTTAGTAACATTCGTTTTAGTCCTTGTAACACCTAGTATCTATCCCTGGGTCAGGAAGATCTCCTGGAGAAGGGAATGGCAACCCACTCCAGTATTCTTGCCTGGGAAATATTCCCTGGATGAGTGGAATATCTGCTGATTGAGTCAATATGACCCTGCTTTATTTCTTGCCAAAGTGAGGTCTGGATTAATTCAAAGCACATTCAAGGACTTACTCCAAATATCCTTCAAATTACAGCCTGAAGATCATCAGTGACCTGGCCACCCATCTGGCCAGTTTCCTCCTGTGTTGGTCAAGAGTTAGGGTGGCTGCTCAGCTGGCCCGCCTGCAACAGAAATTCGGTCACAACTGTGTTCGGAGCCACCCAATGTAGGCCCTTCACTGTAACAATAATCTGAAGAGGTTCTTCAACATGGGGCTTCCAGTGACAGCAACAAAGCTAGTTACTAAAGGCAGGGTCCTTTAGTATGCCTTTTAATAAAGTTATCGTAAGTGTACAGGCACACACACACACACACAACACTCAACACTAAAGAACAGGAGATCACCGTATGGTTTTGGATACAGTTCTGATTCAGCCCCTGGATGAGGCTTTGTCCTCCTTCTTCAGTGAGGCCAGGACTGGCTCAGAAGGGCCCAGTGCTTGGTTTCCTACTCTACTCTATCTTGAAATTTTTTATAATTTTTGAACAAGGAACCCCACCCTTTCACCTTGCACTGGGCCTCACAAATTACATCCCTGGTCCTGAGAGAGGCCCCGATGTTTTTCTGTGTATGTGTGTTCAGTTGTGTCCGGCTCTGTGCAACCGCATGGACTGTGGTCTGTCAGGCTCCTCCGTCCACGGGATGTTCCAGGCAAGAATACTGGGGTGGGTTGCCATTTCCTCCTCCAGGGGATCTTTCTGATTCTGGGATAGCACATGATTCTTCTGTGTCTCCTGCATTGGTAGACGGATTCTTTACCACTGAACCACCTGGAAAGCCCTATCTGTTAATGAGCTGATATATAAATTGTAGAGAATTCTCAGACTTGGGGTCTGTAACTCGGAAGCGCACCCGGGGGTTTCTGCGGTCAGGAAGGAGCACTGACCTGAACGCGGGTGCCTCCTCCTCTAGGAGGGCCCGAAGCTGCAGTGACTACGTCCAGCAGGGTAGCTAAACAGAAACCATGCTCAAGGTCACAGTCAACAGAGGAGGGTCTGGAAAGAGGCCTGGCCAGCACCGAAGAGAGTCTCACTGTCACTGGAGGGCCCGGGTGAGAAGCCAGGAAGTTTGGTGCAAAACTGCTGCAGGGCTCCTGGGAGCAGTGCGCAGACCCCATGGAGCAGGAGCTGCCCGAAACTGGTGGAAGGGTTCAGGGACCTGATCAACGGGGCTGGGCTTAGGAGCCGACTCCCCTTCCCGCTGAGAAACCGGAAGAAAACTGGTAGCAGGGAACTCAGGAAGGGAGAGGACAGGATCTCTGTAGAGCCCCTTAGGGCCTGCCGGAAAAGGATCTAACCTCCTGGGTTAACTAGCGCCCTCTGGCGGCCGGTGCGGAAGAACCCAAACTTATTACGGTGGAGCTGGCGGCCAGGAAGAGCCCAGTGACAAGAGCCCAGCCAACAGGTGCATGTCTTTATGCAAAATCTCGAATTTCTATCAACAGCATCTCCGTAGCTCTGGCTGTATCTGCTCTTATGTGCTGCAAATTTTGGCCAAATGGTCATCTTCAGTGTTTGTACTGCAAACTTCTCTCCCCAGCGGGGTAAAATCAATCTTTCTCCTCCTCCTCTTTCCCCTCTTTTTCTCCATCTCCCTTTCCCTCCCTGCCCCAGATCTTGTTGGCAATGAATTGTAGCCTGAAGGCTACCGGAAAAATCTCTTGACTCACAAGACCTGTGTCCACCCACAGAGTGTCCTGCGCTTGTCACAACCACCCACTTGGCTGAGCAGCTGGCTTGAAAACTGCCCACCTTCTCCTCGTTGGGGCTTGCTGTTCAACCATTTCATGTCCATGTGTGTTATATATTCACTCCCAATGCAAAGACTTGCTTTGTATAAGAAATACAAATAGAGACACATGCATTATATTCTGGATTTATTCTCTAAGATTCCTGCCAGAATCTATTATAAATAAACCAAAATCTGATGGATAAAAATCTCCCTGAAAATTGTCTGAGATCTAAAGCATGTAGTCAACATATCCACACATGAACTGTGAATCAGTTTGGTAATTTGACCACAGCTCATGGGTTTTTTGTCCTAACTGGGTGCCAGGCACTGTGCCAACAGTACAATCACATCATCCTCACAACCACCTAGGAGGAATGTTCCTTAACATCTCTGTGTTATAAAAGAAGCAGCTGAAGCTCTGAGCTTGAAGGACTTACCAAACTCTCATGGCTAATAAGTGGGGGGAGCCAGGACTTGATGCCCGAATCATACCTCTCAACAGAGCATCTCAACAGAGATGGAGGCAATCTCTGATTCAGAGGGAATCAGTCCCAGGGAGGCTAATCCTACTGTCACCCTCCCAGGACAAGCGCTTAAACCCAGCCATGGTAACTGGACCCGGAGCTGCTTAGCTCATAGGTTTTCTCTGCTGCCGGGTGGATTCTGACAGCTTATTACATTACCTTTATCTCTGTACTGTTTCACTGCTTCCTGGCATTGGCTGTGTGTTCAGGCAGATTTCCCTGACTGCTTTGGAAATGTGCTGCTTGAGATCATTGAATCAAAGGCAATGGTCCACAGCTTCTAGAAGGGAATGCCCAGTTGTCATTAACCCCTAGTTCTGTCTCTGTATGGACCTACCCACCGTTTCATGGTATCTGCTTCAATGACTCAAACCCTGGGGGTTGTATTTGGCTTGATTCACTTTCCAGTTTGTAAATCTGATGAGCCAGGCTATTGCAGAATCAGATCTCATTGCCTTAAAATGTGTTCCACTAGGGTGGTAAATGGTGTTGTGTCAGATCAGTCAGTGTATGTGTGCATGAGTGTGTGTGTGTGTGTGTGTCCTGCCCACCCCATCTTCCCTGTCACCCAGATTACAATCTGGGGTCATCTTCAGTTTGCCCGCACACACACACATACCACAAGCCTGCATCCTTTCCTCAGGTCCCCAAGTGTCCTTTTTGGAGTCTCCTCCTTTCCTCTGATCCCAAAGTACTCTATGAGCCTCCTGCCCTATCTGCCTTCATCATATTAGGGCTGAATCAGCATCCAGAAATAAGGTCAGCCATGTGACAGGTCTTCTCAGAACCCCACAGGACTCGGTCCCTAGTCAATATTCAGTAGCTCTGCATCCTAAGTCCTGCAAAATCTGTCTCCAGATTTACCCCCCAACCCCATCACCTTATAATTCATCCCACTAACCTGTTTAAAACCGACATTTATTGAGCCTCTGCTAAAGCCAGGGACCCTCACCTGGTAGGGCATGCTGGTCATGGGACAGGAGCCTGTGAAGTCATGGTCCTAGAGCCCCTTTGTCCTCCCGTGATTCTGCCCAGGGCTGGCTCTGTTCCCCCTGCTGTCTTTCTTGCCCATTAAAATCATTCTCATTTTTCAAGCCAGGGGTCTAGTCTCCGTGACATTGACCCTAATCCCTTTGAAATTCCCTCCTGAAGCCCAAGTACCTGGGTTTTAGTACTAATTTGCTACTAACTAGGTGTGTAAATCTGAGGAATTTAAAAAATCTCAGAGTCAGTTTCCTCCTGAAAAATTGCAATAATAAAAACACTTCCTCACAGAGATGTTGAGAGGATTATGTTACAATGGGTACAAATGAATACAAGTGAGATTTTGTCCTTAGAGTATTGTCCTTAAAGTAAGAGATGATTTTTAGAATCTTGGTTCCCACATGTTGCTTTGATGCTATTTACCCTCAGATCATTCTGCCTTCCCTTTCTATCTGCTTCCTCTAGTTGATTTTTAGTTTCTTGAGGCCAGAGGCTGTCATTTATCTTTGTATTACAGTGTCACTGAATAGCAAACTTTAACCATAGTACACATTTAATAAATGTTGGCTTACTTGAGTTTGATTGCTACACAATTATAGATATGTTGGGAAATTTTAAGGTCATTTTACCCATTCTCCTGCTTCAAGTAGGACTTTCCTAATTCTAGGTAGAGGAAAGTCTAGCCCATTGGCAATCTATTTCACTCTTTTTTGAAACAAACTGAAAACCTTAGACATTATTTTGTGCAGGCATAACAAATGAATGCCCTTTTATGTGCTGACTGCAATCAATTAATAATGTCTTACTTGAGTGTCGGTAGTGCTACAGTTGATTAGTCATGTCTGCTCCTTGTGCAAGTTGGGCAGTTAGTGATGTGCACTAAATCTTGCCCCAACTTAGTCCATTGTACTCAGTTGCACACAAGGAAATGAATGTCCAGAGACTTTGGCCGTCATCCTCAAGGCCACAGTGTTAGTCAGAATCAAGGTATAAACTGGAGGAGCTCAGGTCTTCAAACCCTGTGGACTTTGTGCATCGCCTGGTGTGAAAGTGTTAGTTGCTCAGTCATGTCCAACTCTTTGCAACCTTCAGTGTGTTTTAGAGAGACTGGAGTTTGGAAAAAAAGAAAAAGATTCAGTTGTGAGTCGACGGCCCACTTACCTGTGGATTTACCTGTCATTCTGTGGCCTGGGGATTGTGTCGTTGAATCACAGCTTGTGAGCAGCACTGGCCTAGGGGAGGAGTTGCCTGTTCAAACCGTGGGCATGTCCTTCTCTCACACCACCTGTCTCAACCTGGAATTGCCAGATGGAGCCTGCCCAAACCACAGGATGGCAAGGCTGAGTCCTGGCTACTTCAGAAGCAGAGAGAACTCAAATAAATACGCGAGAATGTTAAACTCTTACAAAATAAGATTAGGTGCGTGGTATCCCCCTGAGGGAAAATATCCTCTTCTTCATAATGTTGAGTTGGTGATTTCAAATTCAAAATGGCATTATTGAAAGGAATTCTTGATGGGTTATGTGGCAGGGGTGCGGGAGGGAGCCAGGGATTATTCTGAAAGATCAAAAAAATTAAAAAGTTGGAGAATTTAGGATTTCCAAAGAAGCTGAAATTTCTAAAAGAATTCAAAATACATACTTTATGTCAATAGAATTTAGACTCTTTATATACAGACTAAAAGGAGATAGGGGAAGACGGAGGCACCAATACACACAAAAAAGAGCACTAAGAGGCCAAATGGGGCTTCCCAGGTGGCGCTAGTGGTAAAGAACCTGCCTGCCAAAGCAGGAGACAAAAGAGACGCGGGTTTGATCCCTGGGTGGGGAAGATCCCCTGGAGGAGGGCATGGCAATCCAATCCAGGATTCTTGCCTGGAGAATCCCATGGACAGAGGAGCCTGGTGGTCTACGGTCCACAGGGTCGCAAAGAGTTGGACATGGCTAAAGCAATTTAGCACACGTGCACTCAAGAGGCAAAACTCATTAATAATCCGCATCTGCTCTCAGGAATAATTAATATTGCAGCTGCAGACCATGCAGTCCTATTGCTGAGTCATATTGTATTACAGTTCTTACCTCAACACAGCTTGATGCCAACTATCAGATGACATGCTTCATTGTTTATTTTAGTATGTAAACAGTAGTTTGTAGCATTGTGGTATATTACATCTGGAGAGGAAGTTAAAGACGATGGCCCACAGATGTCCCCAAAAGGTGAAAGTCCTTAGCTGAGGCCACACTGCCAGTCAAGGCAAAGTTCGCCCATAAAGCTAGACATCTCCATTCAAAATCTTTCTGCTATCCAGTATACACATCCCAGAGCTACACATTTTCCGTGGAGATAGGGATAGACCATCGAAAAGAAAATCTCCAAAGAAATTTTGTTCATCCCAAAGACCAATATTTACATCACCTGAATTAACAATTCTGTGTGTTACCTTTTTCCTTGGTATAGCCAAGTAATTTTCATGGACCCACCTATTGGGCCCCAGAGAGCTCTCCTAGCCTTCCTTGCAGGTAAGTGGAAGAACTGGCACTTGTTGATTGCCTATTTTGTGCCAGGGACCACCCATATTATCTTACCAAACCTCACCATTTATTTTTAATGACCTGATTCTTTGAGAGAGTTGGTCACTTACTCAAGGTCGTAAGACTAATTAATAGTGGAGATGGAATTTAAAGCCAGGTCTCCAAATCCTGTGGACTGTGTGCATCACAAAGTGTGAAAGTGCTAGTTGCTCAGTCACATCTGACTCTTTGTAACCTCATAGACTATAGCCTGCCAGGCTCCTGTGTCCATGGGATTTTCCAGGCAAGAATACTGGAATGGGTTGCCATGCCCTTCTCCAGGGGATCTTCTTGACTCAGGGATCAAACCTGGGTCTCCTGCACTGCAGGCAGATTCTTTACCTTCTGAGCCACCTCCTCGTGGCTACCTCCTAAAACCTGTGTGGTTAAAGGACATTTGCTGTGTTCTATCAGAAAAGGCAGGGAGGGTGGGAAGGAGGTGGGAGGCAGAGTCAGGCACTCTCAGTACTCAGGTACTCATGTAAGATCTCAAGAGCATGACTTGTAAGTTTGATTCTCACCTTCCTGCTTTCTGCAGCCTTGGAGTCACAAGGAGCATGGGAAATGTTTATCTGACCTCTCCCCTGATGAACTGGAACCAACCATAAGTGATGGTTAATTTTATGAATCGACCTGGCTGGGCCACAGTACCAAGTATTTGGTCATCTGTTGCGATCCCCCGTTGAAGGTATCTTTTTTAACTGAGATTTACATTTAAATCAGTAGACTCTGATTTAGTTAATCAGATTCCCACTCATAATGTGGGTGGGCCATTCAATCAGTTGACAGCCTCAAGAAAGAGACTGAGGGGCCCCAAAGAGGAAGGAATCCTGCTTCCAGACTGTCTTTGAGCTATAGCATCAAGTCTTCCCTGGGTCTCCAGCCTCCCCGCCCACCCTGAAGATTTCAGACTTGCCAACCTCCATAAGCTTGTAAGCCAATTCCTTAAAGTCGCCCTCTCTCTTTCTCTCCAACCCCACCCCACCCCCAATCTATATCTCCTACTGGTTCTGTTTTTCTGCAGAACCCTTGCTCGTGCACATGGAGTGAGCCCGCTGGAGCACCTTAGGTCTCCAGCAGAGGCCTCCTTGGAGCCTGCCCAGATCTCTCTTCTCCAGGCCCCACCCTGATCTCCATTTGTCCTTTCCTGGTTGGGGTGGGGGGTCGGGGGAGGAGGGCCACTTCTGCCCAAACCAGGGCTGTTTCTGCCTGTTCAGAGCAGCTGAGAGCACAAGATGGGGGGCTGACAGTCCAACTCCTCCCACAAGAAGCTCCAGCCCTTTGTATGTGGGGCTAGGGTGATGGTCTGTAACCAGAGATTCCATTTTACCTCTCCTGCAGATCTGAGCTTCTGCCCCTTGGACAGCAGAGGGGAGGGAACCCCAGAGGTTAGGGTGTATGACCAGCTCCTCAATCCACACCACTCACACATTTCTGGTTGCCAAAGGAGAAATATCAGGGTCCATATGAACCACCAGGGGGTGCTTCTTGGCCCCAAAGACATAAGTTCCAGTGGGAACGTGGGACCTGGAGGTCTCACGTGGGACCTGGGCCAGGGTTCCATCCAAAGCAACTTAAACCTCTTTGTTTCCTTCTCTGTGAAATCCTCTCATCTCTCCCTCTGTTGATTTGAAAGTCATCCATTACATTTCTAATCTTTTCATCTACAGAGTAAAGCAGTAAATTCAGTTGAACCACGTGAAACTGCCAGTACTGGGACATTTTTAATTTACAAAAACTGGGAATTTCATGTGGTCCAACAGGTTCCCCCAGCATAAACCAGGATCTGTAACACATTTCTTATCTCCCTCAGGTACACAGACTTTCAAGCCCCACTTCCTTCATCTCGACATTGTACGTTGAATATTATCTGCAAATTTAGGCCCATGTTTCTAATAAAAAGCTGCTTTTGGAGCAAGAGTAGCTTTACTTACTGTTTCTCACTGTTCTCTTGTATGACCCTTGCTGCTGCTGTGTTCTTCCATCTTCTAACAGGAACACAACCTTTAATAGTTTTTCAGTGGAAAATACGGGTGATGACTTCTCAAAGGCTTCATGTGACTTACAATGTCTTTATTTTGCTCCCACTTTTAAGTGATTATTTGGCTAGATATACAAGTACACTTCACACTTTTTCCCTCAGGTATTCGTCCCTCACGTCCTGACGTCCAAAGTTCCCAATAAAGAATCTGTTGCTTTTGCAAAATTGTTTTTGTGTTCAAGACATCCAAATAGTCTCTTTTCAAAGCTACATGTTCTTATTTCATAATCACCAGCTTTAGGGATGTGACACCTTCCTTTATTTCTTTAAAAATTGTGTTTGTTTTCAAAGGTTTTGTTTGTAATAGCTTTAATTCATGTACCCCTATGTTCATAGCTACACTAGTCACAATGGCCAAGACACGGAGACAATCTAAGGGTCCATCAACAAAGATGTGGTATAGATACACAATGGCCCATTACTCAGCCCTGAAAAGGGTGAAATAATGCTGCGTAGCGACACAGATGGACCTAGAGATTATCATCCGAAGTGAAGTCAGAAAGAGAAAGACAAATACCATATGACATCACCTATACGTGGAATCTAAAATATGACCCAAATGAACATATCTATGGAACAGACTCACATACACACAGAACAGACTTGTGGTTGCCAAGGGGGAGCAGGAGGTGGGAGGCAAAGATTAGGAGGTTGGGGTTAGCAGATGCACACTGTTATACACCAGATGGATAAACAACGAGGTCTTACTGTATAGCACAGGGAACCATATACCAATACCCTGTGATAAACCATAAGGGAAAAGAATTGTTTAAAAAAAGACATGGCCACTTCTTTAACAGAGCCAAGCCCAGCCTCAAGCCAAGCCCAGCCTCACCACCTACCACTTCAGGATGAACAACAGAATTTTCCTTCCACAGCTGATTAGAAAACAGAAGCCATCCTGTGAGGCCAGCCCCTGCCTCCATCCCTCCCTGGCTCCTACTCTGGCTTCCAGGTTAAGTTAATCTTAGTTGGTAGAGGCTTAGGAGAGAGCAGGCTGCCAACACGTAGCTCCAGGGAGGGGCCTGGAAGCTGGAACTTGATCTTTGCTCCTTATAAAGCTACACATCTTGTTCTGAAGCATAATGTTCGGGTTTCTTTTTTTTTTTAAAGCTTCAGAAAGGAAAGAGAAAGATAAAAAAGAAAGGCAGGCAGGCCAGCAAGAAAGAGCCATTTCCGTCTTCCTTCTCTTTTAAATCCATCTCTGGACGCATTCGTTGGCAGCCCTGCCAGCTGCTGAGAGTTGGCAGCAGGCTACAGTGAGGAAATCAAATCTCTGTTCCTCCAGAGATATTTAAATTGTGGCTTCACCTGGAAGAGGAGATACAGCAGCCCACAAGGCAACCTCCCCGCTTTTTACAGAGCTCTGAGAAGCAGCTGGGTCCTGTTTCTCAGGCCTTGACAACACTTCCTACTCCTTCCGCCTACAGGAATATTCTGGAAAAAGGCGTTAGTGCACCACCTCTCCTTCCTTGCAACCAGAACCCAGCGAGGTGCGTTCACTGGTGTTCTCAGTAGGCTGAGAGTGTCCCAGGAACTGAAAGGGGATGGAGGAGAATAGGAATCCTACCCTCGTGCATAATATTATAGCTCTCCACTGCTAAGAATACACTCTTCATAAGAAGACTGATAAATTTGGCTTATCTGTACACAGAAGTATACATTTACATAGCATGAACATAATACAGAATAGCCAATATATATTTTAAAACCAGAAAGCTGATTCAACTTTGTGTGTCAGTTTGGAAAACTCAGCATTCATTTTCCAATTAAATACATGATGTAAATACATATCAAAAGGCATGCAAGTGTTTCTAATCATTGACCCCAGAATAGCACTGCAAGGAATGTGCCCTAAAACCACCAATTCAGTGAGAAAAAGAGCCAGGATGTTCAATGATTGTTGTTGTTAAACTGCAGAACTGGATATTGTCAAATTGTGCCGCAAAGAAAAATGGTTAATTAAGAGAAATCAGTGTGTTGTGACATTATGCAAATATTAAACAATGATCATGATTTACTATGATGTTATGGCATGTCAGTTGTGATTATTAAGATATCACATGGGAAATATTTGTGATATGCTGTTAAGTGAAAGAATTGGAAAATATATCTGGTATGTGGCCCAGCCTGACTATTTTACAGCAAATTTTTCTGCAGACAGGCATGCCAGGAGGGTGTTGCAGAAAAATGAAATTAGGTGTTTTAAAGTAGTAGGAATCTGAGCAAAAGTTTTCTTTTGATGGTGCCATGTTATTTTATTTTTTAACTTCACAATATTGTATTGGTTTTGCCATATATCAACATGAATCTGCCACAGGTATACACGTGTTCCCCATCCTGAACCCTCTTCCCTCCTCCCTCATGTTATTTTTAAAATTAAAATGGAAACAAAAAGCAATGAAAATTTTAGTTAGCTCTCTGCATTGATGCATTAAAAAAAAAAAAACTTTTTAACTCGTAGGTAGTTCATCTAAGTACTAATCATTTCCATCCTTGGTTCTAGGGCCTGAAGAAAGGCTCTGTAGAAGGAAAATCAAACTGAGAAGCGTCAGGGAGGAAAGAAGAGAGAATTGAGGAAGTGGGGATGCAGGGGAGAAAATGGTAAGGAAAGATATCCAACTATCTCATCTTTGCTCTCTATTTGCTTTTAAAGTTTTGTCTTAAGCTGAGCTTATTTCTTTAACTCCCTCAATCGATTCCTCCCTCAAGTTACTTTTTTTTTTTCTGATTTCATAGCTACCTCTCCCCATCCTGAATATCAGATTCTCTCTTCAATTACTATTATTGTAAACAAAGATCTGTGTGTGTGTGTGTACTTCGTCGCTCAGTTGTGTCCAACTCTTTGGAACCCTTTGGACTATAGCTCCTCTGTCCATGGGATTTTCCAAGCAAGAATACTGGAGTGGGTTGCCACCTTTTCTCCAGGGGATCTTCCCAACCCAGGGATAGAACCTGCGTCTCCTGTGTCTCCTGCATTGGTAGGAAGATCCTTAACCCACTGAGTCATCAGGGAAGCCCAAACCAAGATCTATGGATTTTAGTAAATACTCATAGAAATCAGCCTGGCAAATGACAGAGCAAAATGAGTGTCTTCTTTTCAAAGATGACTGCCATCACCCATCAGTTTCTTGCAATAGAGATAATGCTTTAAAACTTGGCAATGGTTGTTCTCTTACCTTTCTAATTGCATGGCCTTCTCCCAGCTGGTCCAGAGCATCCAGGCACAAATTGGAAGAAGGAAATGTTTGGGGGAAGATGAACAATGTCACAGAAAAAAGTACAGAGAGAAAGACTTAGTTAATATTCAGCTTTTGACATGTAAAGTAGGATTAACTACTAAGGCAAGGTGTTGCGACTAGGCTACAGGTTTAATAGAGGATTTTTAAAATAGCTTCCTCTCATCCACTGGCATATTAACCATCAAGCCTGGATGACTCGGATCATAGAGTCATCCATCTAACGAAGAAAAGGCAAATCCATTCGTCCATAACAGTTACTGCGTGGGAATGACTTGAGAACCTGCATTCCTCTCTGGTAGAAGCAGAATATGACCATTGTAAGTTGAATTGTGTCCCCCCTCCAAATTCACATTTTGAAGCCCTAAAACCCCAGTTTATAACTCAGAATGTGATCTTATTTAGAAATAAGATCTTTGCAGAGGTAATCATGTTAAAATGAAGTAATAGGGTGAACCCTGATCTAATGTGTATGTGTGAGTGGCTCAGTCATGTCCCACTCTTTCTGACCCCATAGACTGTAGCCCACCAGGCTCCTCTGTCCTTGGGATTTCCCATGCAAGAATACAGGAGTGAGTAGCCATTCCCTGCTACGGGGGATCTTCCAGACCCAGGGATTGAACTCAGATGTCCTGCATTACAGGCAGATTCTTTACCATCTAAGCCACCAGGGCAGTCCAATCTAACATGACTGGTGTCCTTTTATAGAAGGAAATCTGTGCAGACAGCTATACAAGATCATAGGAGCATGAAGATGGTTATCTAAAAGCTAAGGAGAGAGGCTGAGGACAGACCCTTTCCCAACAGCTCTCAAAAAGAACTGCTTCTGCCAACACCTTGACCTCAGACTTCTTCTAGCCCCCATAACTGGGAGACAATAGATGTTCTGTTGTTTAGGCTACTCAGTTTGTGGTGCTTTGTTATGGCAAACCTAGCAAACTGAAACAATGACAAAGGAAGAGAAAAAGACATCCCTTCTTTCCACTGTGAAGGGCCAGAGGAAGAAGAGGAAAGGGATGCTCCTCTGCTCTTCTGGTTTGGGGCTCCAGAAGAAGGCCCAGGAAGAGGCTTCCTTGGACCAGACTGTATGCTACCTTAGTCAAGCAGACTTGCCACACAGGATGGTCAGGTGAGCAGGCCTCGGGCACCTGTTGTCTGGGCTTTCCTCTGTTCTAGTGAGGTATGTTTGGAGAAGGCAATGGCACCCCACTCCAGTACTCTTGCATGGAAAATCCCATGGACGGAGGAGCCTGGTAGGCTGCAGTCCATGGAGTCGCTAAGAGTCGGACATGACTGAGCCACTTCACTTTGAATTTTCACTTTCATGCATTGGAGAAGGAAATGGCAACTCACTCTAGTGTTCTTGCCTGGAGAATCCCAGGGACGGCGGAGCCTGGTGGGCTGCCGTCTATGGGGTCGCACAGAGTCAGACATGACTGAAGCGACTTAGCAGCAGCAGCAGCAGCAGCAGTGAGGTATGTTGTAGGGGAAGAAAAATAATTTTCATTTTTCCTCTACCCTTCTAGGTTCTAGGTTATGTTCCTGTAATAAAAAGACAGATTAGCAGGAGCAAAACAAATGGAAGCTTAGTAACAGGTGTACTGGATACCTCCCTGAAATGGCCCGAACCAAGCACCTTAAATATCATCTCCAGTTAAAGATGAAAGGAGACACTGGGGGTACAGGGCAGGGGATGCCGGTTATGGGAGGTTATCAAGCAGAGCACGGTAAACTGGGCTGTGGAAGTTATGCAGGTTAAGTTGCTGTCATCTCCACTGATGAGAGTTTCCAGATACTAGAAACATTATCTGGAATGTCATTCTCCTCTTCCCGGTACAATCTTACAAATGGAGGTGTCCCTTAGAAATATAAACATCTCTTTGCAAAGATTCGGACACGACTTAGTGACTGAACAACAACAACAACAAAAAGGTAAGTTTTCATTTCAGAGATTTTCCTATGTCTGCTGTTCCTTAAAAATAAACAGCTCAGGAATTCCCTGGTGGTCCGGTGGTTGGGACTCTGTAATCTCACGGCCCAGGGTCTGGGTTCGATTCCTGGTGGTGAAACTAGGAACCTAGTCAGTACAAGCCACACAGTGTGGCCAAAAAAGAAACAAACAAACAAAAACCAGCTCAAGTTAATCTTTATGCCAAAGAGACACATTTGGGGTGGTATATTTTATTCCTCTTCAATATACGAGACCCCCATGGCTGACAGCATCTTTAGGGAGAGGGGTGAGCAGAGGAGGTCCCAATAGCAGGGATGAGGAGGCTCTGAAAGGTTATCTCATTGCCCAGGCCAGCGGGAGGCACAGCCAAGCTTCAGAAGGGATATGTCCAGACTAGGCGCTAAGCAGATAGAGACCGATTCACAAGTTAGATTTCAGCTGCAAACAGCAGCAGCTCCCAGATGGACAAGAAACGTCACCCCCTCAAAGAAGAGAACACTGCTGAGCACCCCCGAAACCCTCCACACCACAAGAGAGGCATGTATGCCTCACTCGCTCCATATACTATCTTAGAGAAAGAAGGGGGCAGAAAATACATCTGAGAGTATGAGCGTTTTTAGTCAAGAGGCACTGGGCAAAACCAAATGATCAACAAGCCGGGATGGACATTTAATTATTTTTCCCCCCACACCACCAAGTTGCATTGTGAGTATAAATTCTCCAGTGTGTACACAAAATGCCTCATGATCAGAGGACTCGGGGACGGTGGGGGCAGTAGAGTGGGGCCGTTCAGCACCAAGGTCACCATTTCAACAGAACAACTTCAAGACACACACACACACCGGAGATGGTTACAGTGGCCCCCCTTGTGCTTTCAGGAAGGGATTGGGTGCATTTGAAGATTCTCAAAGCATTTTGGTGTCACTAGCTTCAAGTCATGGGGTTTCACAGCCTGGAAGAGAGCTAATGAAAGTCAGTATCAGCTCTGCAGACCTGCTGCCACCCACCGTCCAATCAACCAAGGCCTGTCCTGGTCTATCAGCCACAGTAGATTCTCAGGCAAGGGACTGGTTTGTCAGCGAGAAACTGTCAGGGCTGAAACTGAAGTGGGCAGAGTGGTGAAGGGCTACTGAATCCTGAGCCGGGGTGTGCCAGTGGGGAGGCTCCCCTGTGAACCTGGACATCATCCAGCTGGTACTCTTCCTACCTGGGATGAGGAAACCCCTCACAAGAGGAAACCCACCAACCCAAAGCCTTTTTAGGTTGAGGAGGCGAGTCTTTATGAAATGTTCACTGTAAAGAAATGGTTCTTTAGATTCGAAACCAAAGTGAACAGTGTGACGGAGATGGGTCTTCAGGAGTCCTGGGTATCACAGCTCTTAATAGAAGCTTTTCCCTCAATGCAGCCCCAAGAACTAACTGCCCATCACCCAGTCTCACTTCATAATAAAAGCAGCCAGAAGACATGGTCATGGGCTTCCCCAAAGACTCAGTAGTAAAGAATCTGCCTGCAAATGCAGAGGATGAAGGTTCGATCCCTTGGTCAGGAAGATCCCCGAGAAGGAAATGGCAACCCACTCCAGTGTTCTTACCTGGGAAATCTTATGGACAGAGGAGCCTGGCGGGCTGTAGTCCCAAGGGTCACTAGAGTCACAACTGAGTGACTGAGCAGCAGCAGACATGTTCATTAACCAAGTAATTACTAGAAACTGCTAGCAGTTCAAAAGGTCATTCTCAGTGGCTGGCACACAGAAGGAGCCTCTAAGACAACAGGTGCTTTTCTTCCTGGGCATTTGGACCTCCCCAAGTGGGAGGCATTGTGTGGGGCACGAGAGGGAAGAGAGTGACACACAGATGTTCAGACACAAAACCCGAGGAAAAGAGAAGCAGCCACGCATACTGCAGTGATTCATTCACACATCCACTCAAAATGCATTGCTAGGACACTGGTCGGTGCCCGGTACGATGGAGCTGTGGAAGGTACAACAGCAGGCAAAGCATCCCTACCCTTGGGTAGCTGATGCTCTAGTACAGGAGACAGACTGAACCTATGTGGACTAGAATATCAGGTAGTGATGTGTGTTAGCCGAAATCTGGTTAGCAGGCTAGGTGGTGACGGGGTGGAGGAGAGAGGAGCTGCCCTTTTATGAGTCAGTAACGTCCCTCTAAGCGAGGACATTTGAACAGGGACCTGAGTCACGCTGGGGAGTGTGCCACAGGACTCTGTGTGGAGAACATTTCGGCAGGGGCGACCAGGACCTGGGAGGCTGAGAGCACAGTGGGAGACGAGGACAGACAAGCACCCAGGGGCCAAGTCACACGGGGTTTAGACCTGATTCTCAAGGAGAGAAGTCACTGAAGGGTTTTGAGCAACGAGATCGACGGATGAGATGTGGGTGTGAGAGAAAAGGGGGACAGGATTGGGGCCTGACCTTGGAGGGGCATCTGTTGGTGCGGGGATGGGTGGGGTTGGGGGCGTGGGTATAGTGCTTCCAGTGAAGGTCGCTGAGCATTCAGAGGCAGAGAGCGAGAAGGAATTACATCCGTGTCTTTTCCCGCTCTTCTCCCCCTTCTGCACAAACTCCTCTTCCTTCATCGTTTGTCTTCATTAGCTTGTGCTCTCCTTGCTCTCTTGCTCTTGCATGCATTTCTCTTTCTCCTGTGGCATGAGTTTCCCAGGGACACACCTGCGCCCGTACCCCACTCCATGGGGTGCCTCCTATGGTATTTTCACAATCACATAAGCAAATTTCTTCTTGCTGATGAAGTACAAATGTCAGAATTTGAAATATTCTTAACGTCAACACTGTTCCTCTCTGCACACAAAGCCCCTTCCCCAAATCTTCCAGATATGTTGCTAAGTCTTAAGGTTTTGAGGAAGACTTCATGCCCGCTGTCAAAGCATGAAGTTTACAAAGGAGGGAAGACAGGAGGACTAATTCCTTTCCCCCACCCACAAGACATCAGTCTTCTGATTTTCCTTCATCACCTGTTTCTGTATTTATTCCTTTATTCCTTCATCTCCATGTCAGCGTTCAACAGGAACAAGAGTGAGTCATGAAGTTTACTTCCATTTCCAAAACTTCGGAATGAAGAGAAGAGAAAAAAAAATTTTTTTTTTTTTTTTCCTGAGCTCACAGTGTAAACCAGCCAGACTAGTTTGTAAAATGATCACATCTCTCGACACTCTGGCAGCTGATTTGCCTGGTGCTGGATGAGTGTCTTTTCCTCTCTTTCAGTCAACTCAAGTAAATATACAACACTCAGTCAAATTACATCCTTGAGCAGGGGGAGAGGCTTTGAGATGTTTTCTTGTTAACTATTTACCTTCATTTGTCTGTTCACAGTTTCGGAGACAGATCGCTCAGTCGTGTCCGACTCTTGGCGACACCATGGACTGCAGCCTACCAGGCTCCTCCGTCCATGGGATTTTCCAGGCAAGAGTACTGGAGTGGGGTGCCATTGCCTTCTCCAGAACCATCAGAATACAGTTACTAAAAGGATTTTCAGGGGCCGGCAGGGGACAGGCTGCAGCTGGAGGCTTGTTACGTAACTTTTGTTACATGTCTCTTTTCAATTTCAAGGTGTTCAGCAGACACTGACTAATTAAGATAGGAATTGATTTATGTGCTTGGGTATCCCACTCTGCTGTGATAAGAATTACATGCTCTGAGCTGGAAAACATTCCTATTGCTTCTTTGGTAATGCTGAAGCCTCACTGGATGATAATGACAGTCCTCTGTTCTCAGTCTGTGATAATGCAGTAAATGAGAACATGATCCATGGAGCCTTCATGCTCACATAATCCTCTGAATGGAGGGACCCCGGACCAGTGGCTTCGACACATCTTGACCCTCCCTGGACACGTCCAGTGACAGCCAGTTCATGACTGTTGGGCAGCTGTTTGCTATAGTTCGGCTAGGTCTGAGTCAAAGGGATTTATTCACACAGGTAATTCCCCTTTGGGGGATCCCAGTGGGAGACATGTAACTCCAGGTGGTACCTGGAAGGACTCTCATCCAAATCTGTTCTTGTCCAAGTTCAGAACTCTCCCATCAGAGCTTGCTCTTTTGAGGTTAAGAGATTGTCATCATTTTTCTCTTTCTTATCTTTTAGCAACCATTTTGTGCCAGCCATTGTGTTATCCTCCAGAACCCAACTTCAATAAGATCTATATTTGTCCATCAGGAGCTTACGATCTAGTTCATTACATTTTAATTACTTTGAAATGGGCAAAACAGTATTGCTCATTTAAAATAAAGTTATACTTATTTGGCTGTGTCGGGTCTTAGTTTGTAGCACACGGCATCTTGAGCTGTGGCACGTGGGCTTTAGAGCGCTCGGGCTCAGTGGTCATGGTGTGCAGGCTTAGTTGCAGCATGTGGGATCTTAGTTCCCCAACCAGGGATCGAACCCATGTCCCCTGCTTTGCAAGGCAGATTCTTAACCACTGGACCACCAGGGAAGTCCCAATGTTGGTCATTTATAACTTTCATCAGTCACACATTAATTTATTCAATGAAAATTTATTGACTAGAAGTTATAGTCTAGTAAGAAGACAATCCTGAATAAATCATTGTAACAGAAAGTTACAAGTGCTGTAATAAAGCCCCACTTAATACTCGATCCTTCTTTAGGTAACTGGGCAAGGAGAGCTTTAGAAATGTTACTGCAGAAGACCTAAGGGCACTGAACACCTGTGGAGATGGGAGAAGGATGCTGCCAGAAAGATCGTTAACTCTCTGATTCTGGTCAAGAGTAGCTCAGCCTGATGACAGCTGATTGACTCCAGGAGTCTTTGCACAAGAGCTATAATCATTTTCACCCGTGAAGTTGATGTGGCTAATGAGAGGTCTTGTGGTATTGCCTTAATGAGGTGAAACAATTAAGCTGTAATTAGCACATTTATTATTTTCATATGAATCAATGTTTCTAAAGCCCCTGAAAAGAATTTAATCTCAAAAATAAATTAAGCCCTTTTGCCAAGCCCCTTCATACTATTAAACATGCCAATTTTTTTTTCTTGGTATAAATCACAAACTTCATCCTTCACATAGTCCCAAGCATATAAACAGCCAGGCTAAAAGTAATTCTGTTTTATTGTAAATTGTTCCCTGGGCTTTTCTGAAAATCCAAAGGCATGGCAAGGAAGAGTAGATATCCTGCTAGAATCGAATTCTGATGAATCAGGATGAAGGAATTACGTTTTTGGTAAAATCGGAGATGATGCTTTCTGGCCAGAACTCCTGCCTGAACCAGCCCAATGCAGGCAGGCAGGCAGGTTTGTGTTTTCTCCAATCACTCGTTGCCTTTGCACATTCATCCATCAGGCTGAACAGAGAATCAATAACCAGTTGCCTAGCAGGATTTTTTAAGGTTATCACTCCCAATCCTTCATTTGATGGATGCTTAATGTTGATCGTATTGACTGAGAGGTGAAGAGTTGCCTTCTACTGCAGGTTTGATGAGTTACCATTTTCTGCCAGATAAAAAAGTTTCTACAAAGGAAGAAAAATTACTTTTCTGGGATCTGCTCTTGCTCTACAGAAACAGAAATGTAGCTAAGAGGCTTAAAGTGGAAACACCAGACAATTCTGGCTGCTCCGAGGACAGTGCCTACTTCTGACAGAAAATTCCTCTTGTTTTGTGCATACATTTTGAAAATCACTGTTCCTTTTCATTGGAAAGAATTTTTAAAAGATATTTTCTTTGAAAATTCTAAAGCAAAGCAAAATCTGCTAGACACCTGGGTTATGGTCTTAGAATAATTCTAAGTAAGAATCAGAGTATACCCAAAGATGTAACTATCAAGATTCTGATTAATTTTACAATGAATTCTCATTTATCCAAAATGTTTCCAAATGTTGGGATGTTTTTTTAAAATTCAGATTAAAAAGAGATACCAGAGAGTGCCAGCTTTGGCGATGGTCATGCCTCCTTTCCATATTTGTAATTGCTTTCTCCAACAGTGAGAAATGTGTATTTTATTAACAAAAGTAGTTTTATTTCAGTTTTATTGAGGTATAATTGACAATTACAATGTATCCCCATTTCCCCCACTTCTGAGCCCCTGGGTACCACCATTCTACTCTGTTACTATGAGCCTGATCTTTTTTTTTAACATTCCACCAGTAAGTGATATCATGCAGTATTTGTCTTTCTCTGCCTGGCTTATTTCACTAAGGATAATTTTTGTCTCTGTTGCTGCAAATGGCAGGATTTCCTTCTTTTTATGGGTGAATAATATTCCTGTGTATGTGTGTGTGTATTCTACTCCTTCTTCAATCAGCGGAAACTTACGCTGTTTCCATATATTGACTATTACAAATAATGCTGCAGTAAACATAAGGACGTGGAGGTACAGATATTTCTTCAAGATAATGATTTTATTTCCTTTGGCTGATTACCCAGAAATAAGACTGCTGAATCACGTATTAGTTCTATTTTTAAATTTTTTGAGGAACTTCCACACTTTTCCATAGCAGCTGTACCAGTTTGCATCCCCTCTCCTAGTGTACTAGGGATCCCTTTTCACCACATCCTTGCCAACACTTCTTGTCTTTTTGATGCTAGGTATTCCACCAGGTACAAAGTGATATCTCACTGTGGTTTTCATTTGCATTTCCCTGATAATTCATGATGTTAAACACCTTTTTAGGTGCCTGTTGTCCATTTTTATGCCTTCTTTGGAAAGTGTTTATTCAGGTCTTCTGGCCATTTTTTAATTGGTTTGTAATTTTGATACTGAGTTGTTTGAGCTATTTATGTATTTTATATACTATTAATCTCTTATCAGATATATATCATTTGCAAATATTTTCTCATTTAGTATGTTGTCTTCCATTTTGTTGGTGGTTTCCTCCACTGTGGAAAAACTTTTAAGTTAAAGTTCCATTTGTTTATTTTTGCTTTTGTTTCCCTTGCTTGAAGAGACAAATCCAAAAAAAACAGTGCTAAAACTTATATAAAAGACTGTACTGCCTATGCCTGTACCTAGGGGTTTTATGCTTATTGCTTTACATTTTGGTCTTTAGTCCATTTAAAATTTATTTTTGTATATAATGAGAAAAAATGCTCTAATTTCATTTTTTAATGTAGCTGTCCAGTTTTCCCAATACCAACTATGGAAAAAACTGCTGTTTCCTCATTGTTTACTTTGGCCTCTTTTGTTATAAATTAATTTCCTCATTGTTTACTTTAGCCTCTTTTGTTATAAATTAATTGACCATATGTACATGGATTTTTAGCCTTTTCATACTGTCTGTGGGGTTCAGGCAAGAATACTGGACTGGGTTACCATTTTCTTCTCTAGGAAATGGATCATGGATAAAGCAAGGGAATGCCAGAAAAAGATCTACTTCTGCTTCATTGACTATGATGAAGCCTTTGACTGTAAATCACAACAAAGTGTGGAAAATTCTTAAAGAGAAGGGAATACCAGATTTCCTTACCTGTAGTCTTACCTGTCTGTCTTACCTTACCTGTCTGTCTCCCAAGAAAGCTGTACATGGGTCAAGAAGCAACAGTTAGAAGTGAACACAGAACAGTGGGCAGGTTCACAACTGGGAGAGGAGTGTGACTAGGCTGTATCTTGTCACCCTGTTTATTTAACTTATATGCAGAATACATCATGTGAAATGCTAGGCTGGATGAATCACAGGCTGGAGTCAAGATTGCTGGGAGAAATATCAACAACCTCAGATATGCAGCTGATACCATTCTAGCAGCAGAAAGTGAGGAGGAACAAAAGAGCAAAAGCCTCTTGATGAGGGTGAAAGAGGAGAGTAAAAAAGCTCACTTCAGCCCCTGTGGAGCCCTGCCTGGTACCCCGATGCCCTTCCCAGGGGCCCCACTGGACCTGGAAGCCAGGGCTTTCCTTAAGAAGTTGCTTGAGCAGAGCAAGACTTCTTCCTTGGTGGCAACTTCTCGCATGGTACCCCAACCTACCCTGCAAACCCTCTCAGCCTCCTACCTTGGGTCAACCATGTTCCTTGCCCTGGGGATGCTAAGCTTGGTGGCCGCCTGGAGAGACAGTGAGACCAGGGCAGGAGATGCAGACACCTGAAGTTACAAAGGGAATATTGGGCTATCTCCAACCAGGAAGCGATCCCTCACCAGAACTTGACCTGCTGCCACCCTGATGGTGAACATCCAGCCTCCAGAACCACATCAAGCCCTGAGCCTTTGGAGTGGGAGCACTGACTCCAAGACTCTAAACTACCAGAGAACTAACCCTAGGGAGTATCAAAGAGTGAGAACTCACACAAAGGAAACCACATGAATACAAGACCCAGCATCACCCAACCACCAGTAGCACCCTGAGCAGGACACCTCATCTAAGCAACAAACAAAAATACAAACCCACTCATCAGCAGACAGGATTATCCCCTCACTCAGCCTTGCCCATCAAAGGAAAAACAAACAAACAAACAAAAACTTAACACAAATCTCACCCTATATGAAGCTTATAGAAACTACTGGACCAACCTTAGGAGGGCAGAAACCAAAAGGAAGAAAGAATTCAACCTTGAAGCCTGGGAAAAGGAGACCTCAAACTCAATAAGTTAAAAAAAAAAATGATGAAAAGGCAGAGAAATACAGCATAAATGAAGGAACAACTTAGAAACACAGAAGTCCAAATAAATGAAAAGAGGCAAACCACCTGAAAAAGAATTCAGAATAGTCATAGTAAAGATGATAAAAAAAAAACCTTGAAAACAAAATGGAGAAAATGCAAGAAACAATTAACAAAGACCTAGAAGAATTAAAGAATAAACATACAGAGACAAACAACACAATTACTGCAATTAAAAATACTCTAGAAGGAGAGTATCTGAAGCAGAAGAACAAATCAGTGAGCTGGAAGATAAAATGACAGAAATAACTTCTAAAGAGCAGAATAAAGTAAAAAGAACAAAAACAACTGAGGATAGTCTCAGAGACATCTGGGACAATATCGAATGCACCAACATTAGAATTATAGGGTTCCCAGAAGAACGGAGAAGGCAATGGCACCCCACTCCAGTACTCTCGCCTGGAAAATCCCATGGATGGAGGAGCCTGGTAGGCTGCAGTCCATGAGGTCGCTAAGAGTCGGACACGACTGAGCGACTTCACTTTGACTTTTCACTTTCATGCATTGGAGAAGGAAATGGCAACCCACTCCAGTGTTCTTGCCTGGAGAATCCCAGGGATGGGGGAGGCTGGTGGGCTTCTGTCTATGGGGTCGCACAGAGTCGGACACAACTGAAGTGACTTAGCAGCAGCAGCAGCAGCAGAAGAAGAAGAAGAGAAAAAGAAAGGGTATGAGAAAATTTTTGAAGAGATTATAGTTGAAAATTTCCCCAACATGGAAAAGGAAATAGTCAATCAAGTCCAAGAGGCACAAAGAGTCCCACACAGGATAAACCCAAGAAGAAACACACCAAGACACATAATAATCAAACTAACAAAGACTAAACACAAAAAAAGAATATTAAAAGCAGCAAGGGAGAAGCAACAAGTAACATGCAAGGGCTCAAGAGCTGATTTTTCAGCAGAAACTCTGCAGGCCAGAGGGGAATGGCAGGATATATTTAAAATACTGAAAGGGAAAAATCTACAACCAAGATTATAGTATCCAGCAAGGATCTCATTCGAAATTGATGGAGACATAAAAAGCTTTTCAGACAAGCAAATGTTAAGAGAATTCAGTACCACCAAACAAGCTTTACAACAAATATTAAAGGGATTTATATAGTCAAGCATATTCAAAAGCAGAGACATTACTTTGCCAAAAAAGGTCTGTCTAGTCAAGGCTATGGTTTTTCCAGTAGTCATGTATGGATGTGAGAGTTGGACTGTAAAGAAGGCTGAGCGCCGAAGAATTGATGCTTGTGAACTGTGGTGTTGGAGAAGACTCTTGAGAGTCCCTTGGACTGCAAGGAGATCCAACCAGTCCATTCTGAAGGAGATGAGCCCTGGGATTTCTTTGGAAGGAATGATGCTAAAGCTGAAACTTCAGTACTTTGGCCACCTCATGCGAAGAGTTGACTCATTGGAAAATACTCTGATGCTGGGAGGGATTGGGGGCAAGAGGAGAAGGGGACGACAGAGGATGAGATGGCTGGATGGCATCACTGACTCAATGGACGTGAGTCTGAGTGAACTCCGGGTGTTGGTGATGGACAGGTAGGCCTGGTGTGCTGCGATTCATGGGGTTGCAAAGAGTCGGACACAACTGAGCGACTGGACTGAACTGAACTGAACTGAACTGATATAGTCAAGAAATACAAGAGAAGAAAAAAGATCTACCAAATCAACCCCAAACAATTAAGAAAATGGCAAAAGGGACATATATATCAATAATTACTTTAAATGTAAATGGATTAAATGCTCCAACCAAAAGATACAAGCTGGCTGAATGGATACAAAAATAAGACCCATATATATGCTGTCTACAAGAAACCCACTTCAGACTTAAAGACACATATAGATTGAAAATAAGAGGATGGAAAAATATATTCCATGCAAATGGGAAACAAAGGAAAGCTGGAGTATCAATCCTCATATCAGACAAAATAGACCTTAAAATAAAGAAGATTACAAGAGATAAGGAAGGACACTACATAATGATCAAGAGACCAATCCAAGAGGAAGACATAGCAATTGTAAATATCTATGCACCCAACATAGGAGCACCTCAATACACAAGACAAACACTAACAGACATAAAAAGAGAAATTGACAGTAACACAATGATAGTAGAAGACATTAACACCCCACTCACACCAATGGACAGATCATCAAAACAGAAAATGAATAAGGAAACACAAGTCTTAGATGATACATTAGATGAGATGGCTCTCACTGATATCTTCAGGACATTCAATCCAAACACAGAAGAATACACCTTCTTCTCAAGTGCACACGGAACATTCTCCAGGATAGACTACATCCTGGGTCACAAATCAAACCTCAGTAAATTTAAGAAAATTGAAATCATATCAAGCATCTTCTCCGACCACAATGCTATGAGACTAGATATCAATTACAAGAAAAAACTGTAAGAAACACAAACACATGGAGATTAAACAATATGCTTCTAAATAACCAACAGGTTACTGAAGAAATCAAAAGGAAAATCAAAAAGTTTCTAGAAACAAATGACAATGAAAACATGACAATTCAAAGCCTATGCTGCTGCTGCTGCTAAGTCGCTTCAGTCGTGTCCAACTCTGCGCAACCCCATAGACAGCAGCCCACCAGGCTCCCCCATCCCTGGGATTCTCCAAGCAAGAACACTGGAGTGCATTGCCATTTCCTTCTCCAACCAATGGGATGCAGCAAAAGCAGTTCTAAGAGGGAAGTTTATCGTAATACAATCCTACCTCAAGAAACAAGAAAAACATCAAATAGACAACCTAACTTTACACCTAAAACAACTGGAAAAAGAAGAAGAAGAACAACAACAACAACAAAAAAACAAAATTAGTAGAAGGAAAAAAATCATAAAGATCTGAGCAGAAATAAATGAAAAAGAAATGAAAGAAACAATAGTAAAGATTAATAAAACTAAAAGCTGGTTCTTTGAGAAGACAAACAAAATTGACAAACCTTTAGCCAGAGTCATCAAGAACAAAAGACAGAAGAATCAAATCAACAAAACTAGAAATGAAAAAGGAGAGGTTACAACAGAAAATGAAGAAATACAAAGGATTATAAGAGACTATTATGAACAACTACATGGCAATAAAATGGATAACCTGGAAGAAATGGACAGATTCTTAGATAAGTTCAGTCTTCCAAGACTGAACCAGGAAGAAGTAGAAATTATGAACAACCCAATTACAAGCACTGAAATTGAAGCTGTGATCAAACATCTCCCAAAAAACAAAAGCCCAGGACCTGATGGTTTCACAGGAGAATTCTATCAAACATTTAGAGAAGAGCTAATGCCTATCCTTCTAAAACTCTTTCAAATAATTGCAGAGGAAGGAACACTTCCAAACTCATTCTATAAGGGCACCATTACCCTGATACCAAAACCAGACAAAGACAACACAAAAAAAGAAAACTACAGGCCAATATCACTGATGAACATAGATGCAAAAACCCTCAACAAAATTTTAGCAAACAGAATTCAGCAACACATCAAAAAGCTCATACAACATGAGCAAGTTGGGTTTATTCCAGGAATGCAAGGCTTCTTCAATATACGCAAATCAATCAATGTGATATACCATATTAACAAACTGAAAGATAAAAACCATATGATCATCTTAATAGATGCAGAAAAAGCTTCTGACAATATTCAGTATGCATTTTTGATTAAAACTCTTCAAAAAATGGGCATAGAAGGAACCTCCCTCAACATAGTAAAGGCCATATATGATAAGCCTACAGCAAACATTATTCTCAATGGTGAAAAACTGAAAGCATTCCCCCTAAGATCAGGAACAAGACAAGGGTGTCCACTTTCACCACTATTATTCAACATAGTTCTGGAAGTCCTAGCTACAGCAATCATAGAAGAAAAAGAAATAAAATGAATTCAGATTGGAAAAGAAGTAAAGCTCTCACTGTTTGCAGATGACATGATACTGTACATAGAAAACCCTAAAGATAGTATCAGAAAATTACTAGAGCTACTCAGTGAATTTAGCAAAGTTGCAGGATACAAAATCAATACACAAAAATTACTTGCATTTCTACATACTAACAATGGAAAATCAGAAAGAGAAATTAAGGAATCAGTCCCGTTCACCACTGCAACAAAAAGAATTATATATCTAGGAGTAAACTTACCTAAGGAGACAAAAGAACTGTACACAGAGAATTATAAGATACTGGTGAAAGAAATCAAAGATGACATAAACAGATGGAGAGACAGTCCATGTTCCTGGGTAGGAAGAATCAATATTCCGAAAATGACTATACTACCAAATGCACTATACAGATTCAATGCGATCTCTATCGAATTACCAATGGCATTTTTCACAGAACTAGAACAAAAATTTCACAATTCATATGGAAACACAAAAGACCCCAAATAGCCAAAGCAGTCTTCAGAAAGAATGGAGCTGGAGGAATCAACCTTTCTGACCTCAGATTATACTCCAAAACGACAGTTATCAAGACAGTATGGTACTGGCACAAAACCAGAAATATAGACCAATGGAACAAGATAGAAAGCCCAGAAATAAACCCATGCACCTATGGGTACCTTATTTTTGACAAAGGAGGCAAGAATATCCAATGGGGCAAAGATAGCCTCTTCAATAAAAGGTGCTAGGAAAACTGGACAGCTACATGTAAATGAATGAAATTAGAACACTTCCTAATACCATACACAAAGATAAACTCAAAATGGATTAAAGAACTAAATGTAAGACCAGAAACTATAAAACTCTTAGAGGAAAACAGGCACAACACTCGATGACATAAATCAAAGCAAGATCCTCTATGACCCACCTCCTAGAGTAATGGAAATAAAAACAAAAGTAAACAAGTGGGACCTGATTAAACTTAAAAGTTTTTGCACAGCAAAGGAAACTCTAAGCAAGGTGAAAAGACAACCCTCAGAATTGGAGAGAATAATACCAAATGAAACAACTGACAAAGGATTAATTTTAAAATATACAAGCAGCTCATACAACTCAATGCCAGAAAAACAAACAACCCAATCAAAAAGTGGGAAAAAGACCTAAACAGACATTTCTCCAAAGAAGATATACCGATGGCTAAAAAACACATGAAAAGATGCTCAACATCACTCATTATTAGAGAAATGCAAATCAAAACCACAATGGGATATCGCCTCACACAGGTCAGAATGACCATCATCAAAAAGTCTACAAACAGTAAATGCTGGAGAGGGTGTGGAGAAAAGGGAATGCTCTTGCACTGTTGGTGGGAATGTAAATGGATACAGCCACTATAGAAGACGGTATGGAGATTCCTTAAAAAATTAGGGATAAAACCACCATATGACCCAGCAATCCCACTCCTAGGCATATACCCTGAGGAAACCAAAACTGAAAGAGACACATGTGTCCCATTGTTCACTGCAGCAGTATTTCCAACAGCTAGAACATGGAAGCAACCTAGATGCCCATCGACAGATGAATGGGTAAAGAAGTTGTGGTACATAGACACAATGGAATATTACTCAGCCATAAAAAGGAATGCATTTGAGTCAGTTCTGATGAGGTGGATGAAACTAGAACACATTCTAATGTACATATACAGAATCTAGAGAAACAGTTCTGAAGACTTCATTTACAGGGCAGCAATGGAGAAACAGACATAGAGAATAGAATTATGGACTTGGTAGGGGGAGAGGGTGAGATGTACGGAAAGAGTAACGTGGAAACTTACATTACCATATGTAAAATAGATAGCCAAGGGGAATTTGCTGTATGGCTCAGGAAACTCAAACAGGGGGCTCTGTATCAACCCAGAGGGGTGGGATGGGGAGGGAGACGGGAGGGAGGTTCAAAAGGGAGGGGATATATGTATACCTATGGTTAATTCATGTTGAGGTTTGAAGAAGACAACAAAATTCTGTAAAGCAATTTTCCTTCAATAAAAAAAAATTTTTTAAAGAAAAGGCATTTTAAAAAATAAAGAAAAAACTCACTTCACTTCAAACTCAACATTTAAAAAACTAAGATCATGGCATCCGGTTCCATCACTTCACGGCAAATAGAAGGGGAAAAAGTGGAAACAGTGACAGATTTTATTTTCTTGGGCTCCAAAATCACTGTGGATGGTGACTGCAGCCATGAAATTAAAAGAAATTTGCTACTTAGAAGGAAAGCTATGACAAACCCATTACAAACCTATTAAAATGGAATCTAATTAAACTTAAAAGGTTTTGCACAACAAAGGAAACTATAAGCAAGGTGAAAAGACAGCCCTCAGGATGGGAGGAAATAATACAATCCCACTACAAGGCATATACCCGAAGAAACCAGAATTGAAAAAGACACATGTACCTCAATGTTCATTGTACCACTCTTAAAAAATTGTCTTTAAAATGAACAATCTAACCCAACATCAAACAATGAGACTTTTGCACCAAAAGAAGCAAGTGGGTTCTGCTTATATGGATGTTCAAGTTCATAGGTATTCTCATCTGTATTCTAAATATACCCTGTACCTAAAAAAGGGGGATTGCAAAATGTGCTTTTCAGCACTCTAATTGTCTGCAGATCAGAACAGCCTTTTGAAAAGTAATTTGGTTAAGCATACCAATATATAGTTTTCAATGTAATGTTTCTTTGAGTAATTTATCCTTAGGACATACTAAGAGATGTGGACAGAGGTGTAGTGTTCATTTAGTCTCATACTTTTGTAACCTACAATGGCAGAGTTAGCAAGAGCCAAATGTTCTATAAGGAGGAATGGTTTTATAAGTTATAGTATCTATTTAGAACAGTTTGTTATGTAGGAATAAAAAAAATCTTTGAAGACTTTGATTTAAAATAAAAATAAAAAATAATTTGATTATTTTTGATAATCAAATGTTGGAAAAAATAATGTAAAATAGATATGTATAAACCACAATCAGATACCACTGTATACCCATTAGGATGGCTATTATCAACAATAAAATAACAAATGTTGCCAAGAAATTAGAACCCTTGTGCATTGGAGGTGATAATGTAAAATGGTACAGTTGAAAACAGTATGGAAATTCCTCAAAAAATTAAAGATAGAACTACCAAATGATTCAGCAATTCCACTTGTGGTTGTATAACAAAAGGAAATGAAGGCAGGGATGCAATCAGATATTTGCATACCCACATTCATGGTAGCACTATTCAAAATAGCCAAAAGGCAGAACAAACCCAAGTCTCTATCAATTTACAAATGGATATATAAAGTATGGTATATTTATACAATGAAATATTATTCTGCTTTAAAAGGGAAGAAAATTCTGACATATATTACAACATAGATGAACCTTCTGGACATTAAGTGAAACAAGTCACAATGGGACAAATACTGTATGATTCCAAATATTTGAGGTACCTAGAGGAGCCAAATTCATGGAAACAGGAAGTGAATGGTGATCGCCAAGGGTTGGGAGTAGGGGGAGAGGAAATGAGGAGTATTTAGTGTGTATAGAGGGTCAGCTGGGGAAGATAAAAAAGTTCAGAAGATGGATGGTAATGATGGTCACACAGCATGAATGTACTGAGTGCCACAGAGCTGTACAGTTAAAAGTGTAAAATGGTAAATTTTATGTTATGCATATTTTAACAAAATGAAAAAAAACTGGTACATGCAGATATAGATATATATATATATATGTGTGTGTGTGTGTGTGTGTGTGTGTGTGTATTATGTATATATATAGGGGCTTCTCTGGTGACGCAGGTAGTAAAGAATCTTCCTGAAGTGCGGGAGACCCAGATTCAATCCCTGGGTCAGGAAGATCCCCTGGAGAAGGGAATGGCAACCCACTCCAGTATTCTTGCCTGGAGAATTCCATGGACAGAGGAGGCTGGCAGGCTGTAGTCCATGGAGCATATATAATATGAATGTATAGGTACATATACAGAAACATATAAGTCATATTAAAAAAGATATGTGGTAAGTAGATTGATGGATACAGAAATTGATAGATTCATGGTATATTCATCTCCTTTCACCGCTATAACAAATAACCATGAACTTGGTGGCTTAAACAACACATATTTATTGTCTTACAGTTCTCTGTGTGGTCAGAAATCAGTATCACTGGGCCAGAATCAAGGTGTCAGCAGGGCTGCCCTCTCTCCAGAGGTTCTGGAGAGAATCCACTTCTCGTTTCTTTTGCAGCTGCTGGAATCTGCCTCTGTTCTGTGACTCACGGCCCTTTTCCTCTATCCTCAAAGCCAGAGGCACAGTGACTTGCTACAGTGGTGACTTTGCTTCCTCTTCTGTCAAATCTTTGCCTGGGTCCCTCTTCTAAGGATACATGTGATTGCACATAGGCCCCACTGGGTTATCCAGAATAATCTCTCTGTTTCAATGTTCTTAACTTAATTCCATCTTTTGTCTTATAAGGTAATATTCACAGGTTCTGGGATTACAACATGGATATCTTTTAGGGCTATTATCAATAACCTCAGATATGCAGATGACACCACCCTTATGGCAGAAAGTGAAGAGGAACTAAAAAGCCTCTTGATGAAAGTGAAAGAGGAGAGTGAAAAAGTTGGCTTAAAGCTCAACATTCAGAAAACGAAGATCATGGCATCTGGTCCCATCACTTCATGGGAAATAGATGGGGAAACAGTGGAAACAGTGTCAGACTTTAATTTTGGGGGCTCCAAAATCACTGCAGATGGTGACTGCAGCCATGAAATTAAAAGATGCTTACTCCTTGGAAGGAAAGTTATGACCAACCTAGATAGCATATTCAAAAGCAGAGACATTAATTTGCCAACAAAGGTCCGTCTAGTCAAGGCTATGGTTTTTCCAGTGGTCATGTATGGATGTGAGAGTTGGACTATAAAGAAAGCTGAGCGCCGAAGAATTGATGCTTTTGAACTGTGGTGTTGGAGAAGACTCTTGAGAGTCCCTTGGACTGCAAGGAGATCCAACCAGTCCATCCTAAAGGACATCAGTCCTGGGTGTTCGTTGGAAGGACTGATGCTGAAGCTGAAACTCCAATACTTTGGCCACCTCATGTAAAGAGTTGACTCATTGTAAAAGACCCTGATGCTGGGAGGGATTGAGGGCAGGAGGAGAAGGGGATGACAGAGGATGAGATGGCTGGATGACATCACTGACTCGATGGACATGAGTTTGGGTGTACTCTGGGAGTTGGTGATGGACAGGGAGGCCTGGCGTGCTGTGATTCATGGGGTTGCAAAGAGTTGGACATGACTGAGCGACTGAACTGAACTGAACTGAACTGAATCAGCTTACCCACACATGGATGGACAGAAGGAAAGAAAGAAGTAAAGATGATGAAAAGAAATATAATAAAACATTACTAGTAGCTAAGTAGGGATTATAGATATGAATTGTTCTCCTCTGCATACTTTTATATAGTTTACAAGCTTTTAGCAATGAACAAATTTTATAATGAAAAATGCTACCTATTTTTGGACTTCCCTGATGGTCCAGTTATTAAGATTCTGTGCTTCCAATGCAAGGAAACTAAAATCCCACATGCTGTGTGGCATGGCCAAAAAAAGGGAATACATGCTACTTATTTTTAAGTGGACTTTAGCTAATTCAAACATAGCTTAGTGTATTTGAGGTGCTTTTCCAGGTGTGGGATGGATTTTAAGAACCTACCCATCATTCTCATGACTGGAATAATTCATTTGTAAAATGTCAATCCTGTAACAGGAACATTGTCTATAACTGTAAACCAAAATAAGTTTCCGACTTTTGTCTATTCAATCTGGTCAAAATTAAAATGAAATTTCTATAAAGAGAAGATTAATATACAAAAACATGAGGCTACATTTGATAAGATAACTTGACAAAATGCAAATCACCTTCTCTTAATCCACAGTGGCCTCGACTGGCACCCAGTTGGCTCATCCATGATATTTATAGCTCCCTCTGGAAAATTCCCAGTATCACCAAGATTATGTTTCTTGTCCCTGAACTTCCCTTGTGCCTCCAGCATGCATAACTAGATTCACATACGTTGTCTATAAATGAGGTATGTTTGATGTGGTGTTGTATTCATTTTTTCATAAAGCATGGAAAAACATCAAACATCTCCCAAGCGTCTTTCTTATCATTCATTAGTTAATGAAGATTTTTTGCGTTAAGCCAGGCCCATGCTGGGTGCCTTCTGTGGAGGACTTCATCCCAGCTCTTGTTCTATCCTGCAAGGTGAAGGCCAGCATCACGGTCATCTTACAGAGAGAGAAGGTGCAGCCTACAGAGGCCGTGTACGTTGTCCATTGTCACCCAGCTAGTAATTGTTGGAAGTGCGGGGTTGGGGGAGGCGTGGGTGAAGAACATAGAACTTACATGACAGCTGATCTACACACTTGTCCACTGACAGACAAAACTGTTCATCGCAGGTCAGACAGTTCATTAACAAACACCTAATATCTGTTCTCCTCAAACTCTTCAAAGTTTCAAAACACACAAAGAAAGCAGAGGAGATGGTTCTTGCCCTTTTCAATATCCTACAATCGAACTGGAGACATAATACATATACCCTATGACGGGAGTAGAGTTACAAAGCGATACTGTATACCCTCAAAAATGCCACACATGCGTGAATGAGGAAGGACCAAGATCTTCAGACTGAAGCAGTGATAACTGTGGAGTCCTGCCCCAAGGCCCCAGAAGCGGAGCCCAGAGCAAAGATCACCTCTGAAGCTGACTGAGTCCCATTGTAACCATTGCCAAAAGCCCTCCTGAACATCACTAGAAGGCTTCCTGACCCCAAATTAGGTAAAAATGCCCACCCCAATAGTCATCCTAGAGTGCTCTAACCTATCACCTAATGCCAACCTTCTTCAGGAATTTTCTTTGTCTTGAGGCCAAAAAAATGGCTACTAATCCATGAAAATCGTCACCTCTCCCTGGTCTGTCAGGAGGTCAGCCTGCTGCACTCACAGCGACCTGCGACACATTATCTCTGCTCTTGGTTCTTAATAAACTCACTCCCTTCTGAAATGCCCTGTGTCTGGAAATTCTTTTCCAACCCATGTTTGGACTCTGCCTCAACACCAACAAGGGACTTTATAGCAGGTAGTTGGTAGTTAGAGGCATTTATCTCTACCAGGCATGTGAGGGCACAGGGGTTTAATGTGATAAGCCAGGGTTCTTCAGTTGATTTTACTCATCATAAATATCCTTGAGTGACTGAACAGAAATGATGTTTTAAAGTAAGGTGGAACTTTTACAAATTTATGTTACCGTGAAATGACTGACGTTTTGGTGCACCAAGTCTCAAAAAGCCAATTTTTAGAAAAGAAAAATAGAGGAAGACAAGAAGGGAGCTGTGATTTAGGGCAATGGCAGGAAGGCGAGGTGCATCTATAAATCTCTGAAGAGCAGTTTGTTGAATAAATGCTTTCCCTTTGGAAGGCAGATGTTTATTGGTAAATACTTGTCAACACTGTGGCTAGCTCATCTGCAAGGGGAGATGTCTGGGCACTTTTGTTCCCCAAAGACCATCATCAGATAAGGAGAAGGGAAACTTGATAGCAGGCTTCCCTGTGGCTCAAATGGTAAAGAATCTGCCAGCAAGGTAGGAGACCAGGGTTCGATTCCTGGGTCAGGAAGATCCCCTGGAGAAGGGAATGGCAACCCACTCCAGTATTCTTGCCTGGAGAATCCCATGGACAGAGGAGCCTGGCAGGCTACAGTCCATGGGGTTGCAAAGATTTGGACACGACTGAAGAACTGTCACACCACACCAAGCTTGACAGCAGCTCTTGGACCTGTATTCACAAAGCAATGCTGAGCTGACAATGAGCTGTTGTAGGCTCACTGCTAATCCCAGACCTTTCCTTCTAAGATAGAATGATGCTTATACACACGTGATGCACACATGCACACACTCCTCTTATCTGATTCTGGCATAGCAATAAGATTAATGTTCAGAAAAAATTCTGTCCCCAGGGCATTGTACCAGTGTTTTCCACAGTCGAACTCAGCATACTGATTTCAATCTGGGTTAAGCAAGGAGAAATAAAACCAAGCTTGGATGATGAAGCCTAAAACTTGAGGTGGTTAGGGTGACAGAGTGTAAGGAAGGTTACAGTTCCCTAACTGCTGGGAGTTGCATTCAGAAACTTCAGTCAGATCTTGGCAAAGAGGCCAATTAAAAACATGGGTTACAGAGACATGGATGGACCTAGAGACTGTAGTACAGTGTGAAGAAGTCAGAAGGAGAAAAACAAATGTCAACTATTAATACACATATACAGAATCTAGAAAAATAGTACAGATGAACCTATTTGCAGAGCAGAAATAGAAACAAAGATGTAGAGGACAAATGTATGGACACTAAGGAGGGTAAGAGGGAGGGGTGAATTGGGAGATTGTGACTGACATATGGAGAAGGAAATGGTAACCCACTCCAGTGCTCTGGAGAATCCCAGGGACGGGGGATCCTGATATATGATTGTATATATGATTGACATATGTATATATGTTTGACATATATACACTATTCACATATATATTTTTTTGACATATATATACTATTTATATATTTATATTTATATATATATATATAATAGACAACTAATGAGAACCTATTATATAGCTCAGGAAACTCTACTCAATGCTCTGCAGTGACCTAAATGGGAAGGAAATCCAAAGAAGAGGGTATATATTTAAACATATAGCTGATTCACTTCACTGTGCAGCAGAATTCAATACATTATAAAGCAACTATATCCCAATAAAAATTAAAAATTAAAAACATGAGTGGTGAATATTCCTCAAAATAATATATTTGAATCTGCAGTGGAAGGTGTTCAAAACTTAAATGATATATGCACCACACCTTAGCCCCCAAAAGGAACAAAATTGAGTTAGTTGAAGTGATGTGGATGAACCTAGAATAGGGTAAAGTAAGTCAGAAAGAGAAAAACAAATATCGTATATGAACACATATATATGAAATCTAGAAAAATGGTACTAGGGAACCTATTTGTAGGCAGGAATAGAGGCAAAGACATAGAGGACAGACTTGCAGACAAAGCAGGGAAGGGAGTAGGTGGGACAAATCAAGAGAGTAGCACTGAAGCATATACATTACCATGTGCAGAAGAGCTAGTGGGATGTCGCTGTGTAATACAGGGAGCTCAACTCTGTTCCAGAAGGGTGGGATGAGGGGTGGAGGTGGGAGGGAAGCTCAAGAGAGAAGGGATATATGTATATATATATATGGCTGATTCAAGATGTTGTACAGCAGAATCTAATACAACATTGTAAAGAAATTATATTCCAATAAAAACAAAACCTGAATGATACAAAGTACTGCTGATATAGTTGCTCTAAGCTCTGCAGAGAATGTCACTCTCTAGGAGGCCAGGGAATTTGACTCATTGCAACCTAGCCCTTAGAACAGGACCTGGCCCAATAAATGTTTGATAAATGAACAAATAGATGAATGGACTGAATGAAGATAAGTATCTTCCCTCTTGGGGATCTCAGCCAAAGCAAAAGGAGAGGTAATTTGCCCATCAGCATTTTCTCTAACAACACAAGCACTGTTTGAGCTCATGGGAAGAGAAGTTTACAAGGTAGATGTAAGTGGTTTTTCCCCTGTTATAGCAAATCTTAGCAGGACCTTGATAGCAAGGTTCCAATTAAATCTACAAAATAAGCAAGGTTTTTCAGATTCTTACCCGAGTCATCCTAGTGGCCTGTATTCATAAAATCAAAGTTGATTGGCCACATACCCATCCCACAAGAATAAGCACCCACATCTTTTTTTCTACAGAAGGCTTTGTCCCTCTAAATTCTTTCTACTCTTACTGCATTTCTCTGCTTTAAATGGAGCATTACTCTTTCCTACTTTCCCCCCTCCTCCCTGCCCTCAAGTATGCCCACAAATATTGGCTACTTACATGACCCAACCCTTTGTAAAACTCATTCTTGCTTCCCACCACCCAGAAATCTTAACATTCCCCACCACACACTTTGCGAGTCAAAATTTAAGGGTGGCATCTAAAGTCAAACCTCACTTTTCACTTAATCAAACCCAATAATTACTCTGCTTTCTGAAGTCAAAGCCTACTGCAAATTCAATACAAACCATCTAAAATTAGCATTTGCCTTCCCCTCAATGCCAGTGGTGCTGAGTGACTCAGCCCTGCCAGGCACCAGCCCCTTCAGCTTCCAGGGTCTGAGCTGACACCCTTGTCAGGACACATTCCTTGGTTTTGTAACCACGTTCCTTCTCCATCTTCCCATTCACCCCAGTGAACCTCCCTGACTTCAGCACCTCTCTCTCTAGTTTAAACCATGTCAGGCCTGGCTCTTCTGCCAAGGATGAGAGCAGACAAAGATAAACTCTGTTTTCTGACAACAGGGGAGGGAAGGATTTCTCTTCATCGACCTTCTGCTTAAAGGAAAGGAATCACACTATCATCCTTGGGGGGCCAGCCTTCAGATATAGTAATGCATATGGTAAAATGTACCTAATACTGAAATGCCACTGGATTTCCATGAGTCTTGGATGATGAAGAAGGAGGGTGAGGGAATATTACAATACTTACGACTCATCATTATGGATATCAGTGATCACTGAATTGTAGGCTTTGGAAAGGTCATTGATGAATGCAGATTTGCTTTCTGCTCTTGTTTCTTTGCGCTAGTCATGTACAGCCTGTCTCTGGATGCTGGAAGAGCTCTCTGGAGCTAGCTGCTTTTTAAAAAAAGATATAATTAACATATAATCTTGTGTAACTTTAAGATGTGCAATGTGTTGGTTTGATACATTTCTATAGTGTGATATGATTGCTACAGCAGTGAGCTAAGGCCTTTATCACATCACATATTTATCATTTCTGTGCTGAGAACAGTTATGTTGAGTCTCTTAGCAACTCTGAAATTTATAATATAGTATGGTTGACTATCGGAGAAGGCAATGGCAACCCACTTCAGTACTCTTGCCTGGAAAATCCCATGGATGGAGAAGCCTGGTAGGCTGCAGTCCATGGGGTCGCTAAGAGTCGGACACGACTGAGCAACTTCACTTTCACTTTCATATGGTTGACTATAATCACTGTGTGTTGCCTTAGATCTTCAAAACTTATCTAGTTGCAAATTTCTACTTTTAAACATTACCCCAATTCCCACCCCATCCGCACCCCAGCCCCAGGTCCTGATAACAACCATCCAATTCTGTTTTTATAGAAAAGTTGTTCTTTTTCTGGGGTGGGGGGAGGATTCTACTTTTTTTTTGATTCCTCACATAAGTGATATCACACAGTATTTGTTTCTTCTCTCACTTCCTAGCTGGTTTCTTGGTGTTTAGTCCTCTAGTATGATCTCATCCATTCAACAAATATTTAAGTTTTCCACTATGTGTTTAGTAGAATTTCTAAATTTGGGTTCTGACATTGAGACGGGCTGGGACCTGGGACACTTTACTGCAGTGGTTGCATCTGGACAAGCTACTTCTGGAGCAACAAAATACAAAGAAACTATAAGGGACTAAAAATAACTGCGTGCATATGCAGTTGGGGCAAATTATGGACAAAACAAACAAACAAAAAAAAAAACAAAAAAAAACACCCAATAACTGCCACTTCTGAAGAGCCAGGAGCAAAAGCAGGTGTCAGGAGTGAAAGCAGGCATGTGCCCCCTGCACTCACCACCACCAAAGGGGTGGGCAAGCCATCTAAGCCACCCCTCTGACCTGACCCATGGACACACCCTACCATCACCCCACATAAGGAACCAGCTCACTCCCAGGCGGAGCGAGCAAGGGAGCGTGTTACTTGCTTTTGCTCCCCCGTTGCTGCAGCAGGGCCCCAGTAAAGCTTTGTCTGAATTTCTTGTCTGGCCTCTAGTCGATTTCTATTGACTGAGGAAGGCCAAGAATCCAGTTGATATCAGCATTAACTATTACAAATGATCAAGGAAGTTCACTGAGTACCTTATCAAATAGAATAAATAATAAACCTATGCTTCAACTTTCTGGTAAAGTTTTGGTTTTGTCCATTTTCCCCACAATGGTTAATTGTAGCCCATGAAGTAGAAGTCTCACAAGGTCTTTCTCTGGTCTCATCTGTCTGTTGGATGATAACACACAAAGTGAAGCAGGATTAGGTTTTTTATTTTCACCTTACTGATCATTTTCCTAACTATGAAAGAGAGTTTTACCCAAACTCATCCTTCTGCTAAGTGAAATGGACTCAAAAATTTATATAGGGGAAAAAAAAGTTGTATAGAGATGCCCCACCTCTTTCCTTCTGTAACTCAAAAAATTTTGGGGGGGGGGTGAAGGTAGGATGTATCCACTCATTAATATTTGACTCATAACTTTATTCAAGATGATTAATTTGAAGGCACAGTGGAGGGAAATAGAATTCTACAGACTAAGAACCAGTCTTGGTTCTACTAAAGACCAAGCTAGTCTTTCAGCTTCCTCAACAGGTTTATTTTATTTTTTTATTTATTATTTTTTTTATTTTTAAACTTTACAACAGGTTTAAAGTGCATGTGTTAGTATTTGCCCATAGCAATGTGAGAAATCAGATGATGGCCAGATGGAAGGCTTTATATAAGACAAGCCATTGAGATATGTCTCAAAGCTAATTGCTACTTTTCAGTAAAGAGTTATGTTATTTTTAAAATAACCAAGTACTTTTGACACTAAGAATCTTCTCACTGGAACTTTTGAAATTTTCTTGATGTGCTCCTTTCAGCAGAGCACAAATACCAGCAACAATCTATCATATCAGGCTAAACATTTCTTTACTTAATATTTTAAATTTATTGAAATGGCAATGCCACTAAGCCAAAGTATCACAACTGAAAAATTAAGCCAATTACACCTAATACCTTATTTTTTAAACTTTCTAAAATATAAAATGGTATTTTAGTTATATCATGTAGGAATGTTTAACATGCTAACCAAAAATCTTCAGGGGCTCTGGAGTGATATACTTTATAGTTAATGATGTCCTTTATGCCGTAATCAACTTTGGACAGTTGATCCTTCTGAGAAAAGCAGAATATAACATTCATACATTTCCTCTTGTTTTTAACTTGAAAATTATAAGTTTTGTAATCTTATTTGTATAGTTCTATTCTGGTTTTGTACCAGTATAGGTGAAATAAGCTTGAAGAATTTGTCCCTGATTTTATAACAATACACATGCAAGCAGTGTTGTAATCAATAAAACTAGTATAACTCACACTGAGGGGAGATGGGGTGGGTGGGGTTGTCTGTGAGAATATGTGCCTTTTAAAGGGGTACAGGTTTGAAAGACACTGATCTATACACACATTTCCTTTTTAAAATAAATTTGTTACCTTTGAATCTTATCACTGATTTAACAGCAATAGTTACAGTTTCATTCTAAATACATTGAGGTTAGTATCTTATTTGCAACTAATTCTAAAGAAGAGTTAAAATAAAGACAATGGTTTTAATGTGAACTATATAGCTTATGTTGGCTGAATTTTATAGATTACAGTATGCGCTTCCCTGGTGGCTCAGCTGGTAAACAATCTGCCTGCAATGCAGGAGACATAACATGGGTTCGATCCCTGCGTTGGGAAGATCCCCTGAAGAAGGAAATGGAAACCCACTCCAGTATTCTTGTCTGGAGAATCCCATGGACAGAGGAGCCTGGCACGCTACAGTCCACGGGGTTGCAAAGAGTCGGACATGACTGAAGTGACTTAGCACGCACGCATATATAATTTAAAAATGAACCTGTTTTGTTCTGTGTTTACATATACTCATGTATATGTGCATTTAAGTAAATGAAAAGGAAAGTCTAGATTTTTAGATTCATTATTCAAATACAATCATATTCAGAAGCCAAATTATACAAAACTAAAGCAAAGTTCAGGAAAAGCATCGAGTTTTGCAATATTACTCTGCTCTAGATTTCAATACCAGCCCTCTGTCACCAGGTTCTTGGATTTCTTTCAAATCCCCCATGAAAAGCAGCTGATCTTGCTCTAGGATGTAACAATCCTACACTTTACACTAGAAGGCTTTACACTAGGAGGAAGAAATCTTTTCATCACACTCCAGGAGAGGCCTCGTATATAGAAAGCTCCACCTCTGTATCACCTTCTTTTGCTTCTGCTAAGATCGCCCAGCCAACCTTCCACCATCAAAGGCTTGCATAAAACATACTTCTCCTCTAGGTTGAGGTGTTTTATGTTTAATCTCTGAGGAGAGTTCACCTTTGTTAATATCAATCTCTCCCAAGTTTCCCTCAGTCTTTCATCCCAAACACTATTCATAAATTCTGCATACATTGAGAGGAGACACAAATGGATTCAAAAGCCTTGGACACAAATGGATTCAAAAGCCTTGGACACATTTACTATCTGTCCTGTGGGCCCGTTTTCAGCAGTGGCAGCTCAGATGTCTGAGTTGCTGCCACTTGGTCCCCATGTCTTCCCAGATCTTAAAGTATTTTTCACTAATGATATTTAGCACTATTCACCAAGACAACTGAATTTCACATATTTTCATTGAAAATATGCACAAAATAAATGCCTATTCTTGTTTTTGGCCACACCAAATGGCACACTGAATCTTAGTCCCCTCATCAGGGACTGAACCCATGACTCCTGTATTGAAAACATGGAGTCCCAACCACTAGACCACCAAGGAAGTTCCAGCCTTCTTTTCTATAAAAGGATAATATCTCATGATTAAAGAGAAGTAACTATTGGAATTCTTTCAGATAATCTGGAATGAAATGTCACTTTATTCTGGTTTATCTCTGGAAGAAATAAAACAGACTTGTAAAAAGTTCAAAGTCCTTTTCTCAGTGGCTGCAAGCTCCATACTCTGTAGGTTGCCATACGTATCTGCACGGTGGAAGACAGGAACTGTGATAAATACCATTCATGGGTCTGTCTGGTTTTTGTTTCTTCCACTTCATGGAATATCTACTCTCAAGGTTCTCAAAAACCATTTAATCTGTAATCCTTTCCTAGATAATAGTTCTAGAGATTGCTTGCTTTGTGAGTCTCCAAAAGAATATCATAACACCTAAAAGCAAGGCATGAGGCAAAATGTAACTTTGAAAGTTACATTTGAACATGGGAAAATGTAAATGAAATTAGATAGAAATTCTAAGTGTTGAGAAATGACACTGAATTTAGGGGCTAATTCACTTAAATGCAAAAAATTTTCATTCAGATTAGTCAAAATAGCATTTATTTCAGGCTGGATTTTGTTGCCAAGCTAATCTTTCTTACAGTATCTTCGTTGTAAACATTTGAACAGTGCAGAAAGTGAGACATACCTAAACCATGAGGTCCTCACCCCTTCTTCCTATCCCCCAGAGAGGTTTAAGAATTTTGTATATCTTCGTGGATATTTTCACTGCATACATTTCTTGAAAACACACACATTATCATAATATACTTTCTGTTCTGCAATCTGACAACACATGGAGCTGATCTATAGTAAGAAGCTGTAGTGAGGCGGTTTTCCTGCAGGGCTGCCAGTGTGCCATCTTTACTGGTAGTTAAAAAAATTTAAGTTGGGTGTGGAAGGTGCTAGGGCTCTGATGTCCCAGTCTCCTTCTGAGCAAAAGAAATCATCACTGCTTCTCTCTGCTCATTTAGAAAACTCTGTAGCAAACTACAGGGCAGGTGCTGAGTGAGGCTCTGGGTACTCTGAGCCCAGTCAGAGGCATGGCCCCACTCTGCTCTCCTCACAAACCACCGCCCCCAGAAAGCATCTGCTACTCTTTGAAGACAAACTTTACTGAGTACCTGTCACAAATCAAGAGCTCTTAGACACGGCATAGATGAACAAGGTTCCAAACCTGCCCTTCAGAGAGCAGGTCAGAGTCTAGTGGAGACATATACTATTGCTATCATGAGAACACTGTGAAATATGCAGCCTGCTGTTAAGGAGGTAAGATGAGATATCATTTCACTTAGCTCTAAGGAGGAGGGGAGCAGAGGGTTGGGAAGCTTTCCTGAAGTTCAAGGGTGGGATAATTTCAGGCAGAGGGGACAACGCAAGCAGACGCCTGCTTCAGGACAGGCGGGGAAACTGCAGCAGTTTAGGGCTGCTGGAGCATGTGCAGCAGGGTCAAAACACGGAGGTTTTTTTCACACGTGTGTCTGAGACACTGAGGGGTGGAGGGGGGACTGGTTTAGGCAGAAGGATTGGTGTGAGCATAAAGCATCAGAGCACTCATTTACAGCTAAAGGAAGCCAGGAAACTAACCCTGAGACTGTGGCAGGGGGTCCAGAGGAGAAATTATGAGACACTAAACCAGGCATGGATATTTAGTGGGTAAAACCATCTGGGTGTGAGAATGAATTGGATGTGAAGTTTGAAAGAAAAAAAAAGGCAGGTTTTGGAATAACCCCAAGGTTTAAAATGTTGGTGATTGGTAGATGATAGTCTTTTTTGTTTGTTTGTTTTTGCATTACCTGGTACTTACTCCTCAGGATAAAAGCCTTTTTCTATCTTAAACGCTTTCAATTCTATCTTCCCATCCCATCTTCTTAAGACAACGGAGTAATCTGCCTCACCTCCTATTGTCTTCAACCTAGTGCAGTGTGCCCCGGTACCCACAGCGCCCTCCAAATGCTCCACGAGGGTCACGCGTGAGGGGTCCTGTTCCCAGAGCTCTTGGCAGCACCAGGCTCTGTGATCAGATCTTGAACCCTCTCTTCCTTTGCTTTGCCCGACGTGGCCCCCTCTCCTGGTCTCCTTTACTCTGCATGTCGGCTCCTCCACTGGCTCTCCCTCGTCCCTGGTCCCAGAATCAAGTTCATCTTCTCTTCAGATTCTCCAGATGCCATCCCATCCACACCTCCACCTCCGTGATGAAGATTCCCAGCCATTCTTCCAATTCCAAAGTCAGGTGTCCAAGTGTCCTAGGCCGTCAGGGCCCATTTGCCCAGAATGCCTCTCTCCTCATCTACATTCTCTGCTTATGCACAGGGTACCACCAGTGATTATCCTTCAAAGCCTTTATCTGGAGCCACACTTGGGTCTAGCTGGACACGGGCACAGATGCTCAGTTCTCAGCTCCCACCCCCGACCTTTGCATTGCTGTGCTCTTTGTCCTTCCTTTGTTTAAAAAACATATTTGACACATAAAAAACATCTACAAAGTCAGCACCCCACATTCTGGCTTATTATTCCATTCTTTCCTTTATTATTTTTATAATATGTAATACATACAGAACTCTGTAATATTAAACTAGTTGTGAAGCATAATAAATAACCATAAACCTATAACCCAAAAACCTGAACATTACTAATAACCAGCGTCTAACCATGTGTCCGTGATATCTGCTCCCTCTGTTTCCCTCTCAGAGGTTAGTTTTGGCTTATCTTTTTTTTTTTTTTCCACACTTTTAGTTTTACCATTTACACACGCATTGAGAAGATGCTCTTTGGTTTTGCTTGGTTCTGAGCTCAATAAAAATAGCCTCAATCATATCCTGGGACTTTTTTTCTTTAGTATTTTCAGAGATTCATTCTTCTTGTCAGGTGTAGCTGTGGTTCACTTATACTTTTACTACAGAATAATATTCCTTACTGTTAATACACCTAATTTACTTAAATGCTGTCCTGTAGACAGGAAGGCATTTCAGTTTTTCCAGTTGTAAGTATCATGAAGACGTTACTATAAACATTTTTGTACATATCTCCTGGTACACAAAAGCAGGCCTTTACTGGATACATAGCTGGAAGGTGGACTCATAAGCTAGAGTCCAAAGTGTGCAAATGTTCAACTTGGTGAGGTGTGGTTGTTTTCTAAAGCAGGGGCGCCTGTTTACAGATCATGAAATGAGCTCACACGATCTTCTTTAGCACCTGGTGCTGTTAGATTCCTTAACTTTGTAAATGTTATGGATGTAACTTAACAAGCTCATTGTGATAGTAATTTGTATCTCACAAGGTTTCTATTGATTTATAAGCCCCATGTATTTTCTCTTCTGTGAAATGCCTCTTCAAGTCTTTTTAATTTTTTTTTCCTTCTTTTTGATTTTTAAAAATTACTCAAAAAAGCTTCATTTCTTAAATTTAGCTTTCTGACTCTCTGCTTGATTTTCTGCTCCTTGGTAAGGAAAGTGCACTTGATCCTGTAACAGACATATATCCACACAGAAAACCAGGCCTGGCTGACATGTCTTTTTGCTTTAGACCACCTCATAAAGAACCTTAGGTCTCACAGCACAAACTCCTTGAAGGTGGCCTGGGCACACACCACATGCGGATTTTAGTGCTATCCCAACTTTCTTGGTATAAAGGTAAACGATTCTATTACCAGGGGTTAAGGACAGCCTAGTCTTGTTAAGAGGCTGTATTGTAGGAAAGCTTATAGCGGCATATCAAATGCTGGACCGTCCTGAACGCCTCTAGATCCCATCCTGGGAAGAGGAAGTCTGTTTCCTATTATTTAAAAAATAGGAATTCTCTCTATATTCTTCTTACTACTTCCTTCTCAGTTAACAGTATTGTAAATATCAAGTCTTGGTTTGTCTTTTTACTACACTAAATTGTTTACTAGCTTAACCTAAGTGCTAGTTTGGATATATTTGACTTAATCATCTTTAATGGTTAGCATATGTCTCAAGAGATTTGTTCCTGCCCACAGATTTTTTTCTTCATGCAAACATTTAAATATTTGCTTTTTGCAACTCAGACCTTAACGTATTTGGGACTGATTGCTAGGTGAGACGTGAGGCGTGAACTGAGCTTCATTTTTCCCGTAAGGATAACCGTTGTTCTAAAACTACTTACGGAGTCACCCTTCGTCCCCCACTGACCTGTCATGCCATCTCATCATATCTCAGAGGTCAGTATATATGCATGGGCTACTTTCCAGGCTCCTCATTTCACCGCACTGCTCAGAACGCCTGCACCACAGACTCTTCAATACAACTTACTATCTTGTAAGTCTCCTCAACCTCTTCATCATAGTTAGAAGCATCCAGCTATCTTAGTCCTTTGCCATTCCACAAACATTTAAATATCTGCTCATCACATTCAGCAAACCTCTGTTGGAATTTCTGCTTGAAATGGCGTTGAGTCTACAGATAATTTAGGGGGAGATCTGACACCCTTACAACCTTCAGTATTCATGAACAAAGGCAGTTCTTCACTTGTTTCTACCTTGCTTCTTCACCTTTATACTTCAAGTCCCAAATCAGGCCTTAACCTAAAACAATGCCCACCTTAACCATCTGGTTAAGGTATTGGGGAAAGTATTTCACCTTCCCAACTAAAAGTGTGTCTTTTATGTGCAAATTGGGGTGAGTTTGAGGTTTCTGTTGGAGCGATGGTAGAATTCTTCCTTACTGAATATATCAAGAATTTGAGAAGAGTAAGATGATACTGGTTTGAGATGCACTGGGTTTGAGGTGTCTCTTGTATACTGGATGCTTGCTATGCTATGTTCTTCAGGACAGAGGAGTCTGGATAAAGATACTAGTTTGATGAGATTGCCCACTGAAACTACATGACTAAGAAGGTAACTAGTGATGGGATCGTGAGGACCAGGATTTAAATGGGTAGAGGAAGAGAAAATTATGAAAGAAGCTAAGAAATAAGAAACATGTAAAGTTAACCAGAAAAGTGAAGTCAGGAGGAAACAGGGAAAGACGATTTCTGAAGTGGTCAACATTGCCCAAATCCAGAGAAGAAAAATCACTAGAATAGCCAATGTTAGATCTTAACAGATCTAACAATTAAGAGGTCATTTATGACAGAAGAGATGGGTTTTAAAAAAAAAACACTTAACTTCACTGAGTTAAGGAGAGAATGGGAAAAAGTGGTTGGCATAAAACAGACACTCAGATACTTGTTGAAGACAAGCCTGAGAAAAATGGAGAGAAGACAGGCTAGTCTCTAAATGAGCCCAGCTGTGAAAGGAAGGAATAGCAGAATGTCTCAGAGGAGAAACAGGACATTATGAGACCTGACCTCTACCATCATCCCATACACTGGCCTCCATCCCATACACAGGTAGCAGAGTGAGCAAGCTTCCAAACAAGTGCTTCTTTAGAGGGAAAAATAAACATGGGATCCCTAAGGGGAATGATGAGAGTGAGCGAGTGGATGTGAGAGCCATGGATGCTGATGACAAGGTGATGTTCTAGATGACAGAGACACAGAAAAGACTCCGGGTACAGCATGGTCACCTTCCTGCCTTTGAGGTCACCTGACATAAATTAAAGAAGGGGTTTTCCTCAAGCTATCTTCTATATTCTTTAATGAAAATACAGGGGCTCAAACTTGAACAAATTGGTTTTGTCTTTAGATAAAAGGCATCCATCACAGGATCAGATCAACAATACAATGAAGGAAGCCGTTCTGTCACATTATGAGTTGAGAAAAGATATGGTAAACATTTAATGAAACTGGGAAACTTTTAACAAGTGTGATTCAGATAAAATAAATTAAAATATTAGGAAAAGATTATTCTTTCTTATACAGAAGGATGTGCCAACACCTAGAGTAACAGAGCTGCTACGGAAGAGGAATAAGTCCTCCAACTGAGCATCTAGGACAGATTAAATGGACCCTAAAGAAAGCATATAATTCTCTTTTTAAAAGAAAGCATATAATTCTCTCTTTAAGGGCCAGTGATGCCTGAAAAGCCATGTTACTCTTCAGGAACACATGTATATGCTGTTATATAGGATTATCAACTGCTAAGCTTTTTCCCCCTTTCACCTCCAACATACCTGAGTGTATATTTGATGTAACTGCTTTGGGATGAGGCCAGCTTATACCATGAGGGGAGAGGGGACTGTCTTACAGGAAATGAGATCTGATGATGCCAATGACATAGAAAGTAGCTTCTTACTCCAGTCACTGTGTTCAAGTGTGTTCCAGAAAGGGTACCTAGTATACGGAACCAGTCATTCCCACGTGCACTTCCTGAATGTCTTTTCACCCCATCAATCTCTTATTCCCTTTCCTTGAGCACCTACCCTGTGCTGAGCTCTAGAGACCTCACAGAAGCTGCTGTCTATCAAGCTCTCACTATATGCCAGACCCATGTTACCCACCTTACATGCGTTCTCTCATTTAATCCACGTCTCATGCCCACAAGAGAGGAACTAGTATCACTGTCCCCATTTTACAGATGAGAAGATTGTGTTAAGAGAACTGAAGCAATTTGCCTCCGTCATACAGCAAGCATGTGGCAAAGCTGAAACTTGAATCCGGGTGTGTCTGACTTAAAGCCCACGCTCTCAACCATCTCCCTGCACTAACCATGAACAAGTCCACGTGCTGTTCCGATACCGTACACGTTTGGAGTTGGGGCAGTGCAGAAAAGGAAGAACTGAGAAGTGAGGCTGCCCGTCCACCCACTCTGCACAGGACGCGCAGCTGAGCCTGCTCAACTCTGGAACAGGACCCAGGGGTTAACCACCCTTAGCGGCCGCTGCCTCTGCCTACCTCCTTCCTCCCCCTCAGGGCGAGGGAATAGGAAATTACGAGAGAACAAAATGCTTGGAGAATGCTGTATTTAACTCGCTAGGGCAAGCAGCCTGAGCGCCTCTAATAAGCCTCAGGGAGAGTGTGCCTTTGGCTAAAGGGATGCCTTCAAGCATCTCCTGGAGGCTTCAGGAAAGGAGGTCTCCGGGAGAGAGCAGAGTGATGCTTCTTCCCTGTCAGAGTAACAGCTCTAACCACTCAGATTTAAATGTCCCATTGCTCACAGCATCACTCTGCCAAAGGGTCACATTTTCTATTCAACTGAAGTGACCTCCTAGGTCTGGGATAAAAATGAAAAAAGTCTGACTTGCTTTGAAATGCAAAAGACCTCCATCTCCAGCTTGTTCTAGTCCCCAAGGGAGGGACACCCCTGGAGTCTGACTCGCTGCTCTTTATTCAAAGTCCAGACCCTGGTCTTCTATAAGGTCCCCCCAAAGGTCCGCACCCTGGAGTGGTGCAAAGGGCAACCAGATGCAGATGGGCTCCTGGCCATTGCGCTGTTATGATTATAATAGGCACTTTGGACTGTTTCCCTGAGGATCACCAAGTACAGACAGGTTAAAAAAAAAAAAAAAAGTTAGTCTGTATCATATCCCAAAATGGGTCCAAGCCATTTCTCAACCTCGGCCACAGACATGTTCTTCCTCGAAGCATAATCCTCAATCTGCAAAAGATTAAAGGCAGTTTGTTAAAACAAAATGATACGACTTTCTGAACTAAAGTTTGCTCAGCATTCACTAAGATACTCTAAGTACCTTCCACGTCTTATCTTAATATTAATAGTGATCCATTGAGTTAAGCAGAGACAGATATTTATTTATTCACTAGAGTGCCTTATTCTCTGGGCAGAAAAACAATATGTAGTAACTATCTGGTGCTTAGAGGCCTGGCTGGGGTGAGGGGGAGGGGAGGGGAGGGTGGTCTATTTATACCTGGGAGGACTAGAATTGGAGTAATGAGTTGAAACCAAAGCAAGACATTAGTGGGGGTAAATTTCTTCATCTTTTGCCTCTCATTTTATTCTCATTCACATGTAAAATAGCTTTAACAGTTCCATTTAAAACAAGACAGGCACCAAGGGATGCTGCCTACAATGAAACAGCTAACTTACCTGATCCTTGGAAATTTTCCCCACGGCAAAATACTTGGACTTCAAGTTGGAGAAGTAAAGGCCAGATACTGCTGAAGCAGGTGCCATGGCCAGCGATTCTGTTAACCTAATGCCTGAGGAGAGCACCATGAGGAAAAATGCACATTTATTCAGTGCTGAGACAGGCCTGCCAGTTGCTGGAACCCAATAAAGTCTTATTTACAAGTGAGTGAGAGTGAACTTGTGCCTTTTAGGTGGACATATGATGTGGCATGAAAGCTGTGAGCAGAGTGGTGTAGCAAACTCCCACCAAGGGGATGAACAAATTTAGGACATGCAGATCTCCTGTGACCAGGGCAGGGGTGGGGAGGAGGCCTGGAAGACTGTACACTCTTCCCCCGCCCTCCAAGCTCAGTCACAGAGGCTACACCCGGGCCTTCTAAACAAGGACCCCAACCCTGGAGTTGAGGACACCATCTGGGACTGCAGAGGCTCCTGTGGGGCCAAGGTCACTAAGGGATGACTGACAGCTGGGCCCCACTAAGCAAGAGCCCACGTCACGGCTACCTAGCCTACGTCATTCACTTTCTGGACTAGGCAACAGGGCAGTGTGAAGGTTAAGTGCTTTGCCAAAGGTCACCCCGCTGGCTTATGGGTCCTAAATCCCCACCGCCCGGCTCCTGAGCCTGTGCTGAGCCTGCCAGCCCAGATTCAACAAGCCTCACAGCTCCCCACGTGCACCTACATTCTTTGATTCTCCAGCGTGGATGGCACGCTTCTGATGACCTCCACTAACAACAGTGCGTTAACAGTAGTGTAGATATAAAGAGGAAGGGAGCGGAAGGGAAGGATGAGAGTTCTGTGAGACCAAAGTCCAGGGATGCTCCTGGAAGGAATGGAAGGACAGAGCGATGTGAAGTGTGTTACTTACTAGAGGTTACAGAGGTCACTCACTAGCGGAGAGGCTGAAAACAGTAACACACATATATTAAGGAATGGGGTAGGCGATGTGTGAGATGGTATGAATCAGCTAAGCTCCCATCTGTTGTGGTGAAGGGAAAATAATAAACTGATAAACCTAAAGATGGAGATGTAAGACCACCACTTGATAATATGGAGGGAAGAGGTCCCATTTCTACAGGACCTCCATGTGCAGAAATTAAAATCTGTTTCTTTTCCTCTTGTTGGAAAATAATAATGTTATGGAGGTGAAGTGCTAGAACAGACTGTGAGCAGTAAGGAAAGGGCTTCCTCAGTGGCTCAGTAGTAAAGAATCTGCCTCCAGTGCAGGAGCCACAGGAGATGTGGGTTCAATCCCTGGGTTGGAAAGATTCCCTGGAGAAGGGCATGGCAACCCATTTCAGTATTCTTGCCTGGAGAATCCCATGGACAGAGAAGCCTAGCAGGTTACAGTCCATAGGGTCACAAAGAGTTGGACATGACTTCAGCACACGCACAATGAGGAAAGACGGGATTGGGGATTTTACCATAAGCCCCTCTCCATGTTTTCCCCGTCACCCCTTCATGCCTCTCCTTCGCTACTGTGTGTGTCACCCGAGGAAGATGCACGCCCCTCTCCAGCACTGACCTGTGCGCTGCTCCACGTCCGCCAGCCTCCACATGGTCAGCTTCTCAGTGTGGTCAGGCTGGCTGGGATAGCCGGGCGCCGGCCGGATGCCCTCGTAGCGCAGTCTCCGCAGGTCAGCCACAGCCAGCTGCTCACCACTACAGTAACCCCACAGCTCCCTGCGGACCCGCTCGTGCAGCTCCTCAGCAAAGGCCTGGGACCAGGACACGGAACACACAGCTCAGGCAGAGGTGGAAGCCCCTCTCCTGCCTCCATCCTGCCTGCTATCCCACTCGCCCTGCAGGCAGGGAAGATCCGCAGAGGGACAAGTGACAGCCGACAGTCTCAACTCATCTGTAGTGTCAACAGCGGCTCTGGGGCTCAGTTTTGGTCTGTCTGGACTCTGAAAGGTCATAGTCCAAGATCTGAGCTCTGAGGCCCTTCAAACTTTCTCCTGACTCTCAGGTTCTGGTTTACGGTGGCCAGGAGGGGCGGGTGGATCGTGACAGTGGCCTCGGGAAAAGGGAAGTGGCCCCCACAGCAACATAGGCTGCCCCACCCCACAGAGGAAGATGAGGGATCTACAGAGGAGTTCAACATCAGAACGAGAAGCTCTGAATCAGAAATCTGTTTGGCTTTTCTCTGGCTCTTCTGGAAAACATTGTATCAAGGCTCTGGGGGCCGTTCCAACTACAGTGTTGCTGAAGGCTGCTCTGTGCCCAAAGATGAGGCATGAGAGCAACTCATGAATTCAAGATCTAAGAGTACACGTGTTGTTAGAGCCAGGAGTACACACGCACTCAAGCACACACATGCATAAACACACATGCCCGTCCCGTCCCTGGCCCCCAGCCCTGGACCCTGGCCTCAGGGCACCACGGTTCTACCTCGGCCAGCCGGTCCCCCAGCGCCTTGACCATGATGCTGCTGTAGTCATCACACTCCTCCTCGTAGGCCTTGCTCAGCTCCTCCACCCCAAAGCAGGCAACGGCGAACAGGCCCAGGTAGTCAGGGATGCCTGAGTGCAGAGGGGCGATGAAGTCCGAGAGGCAGAGGTAGGGGTCCGAGCTGGCAGAGTCCTTCTCGGCCTTGAAACGCAAGGAGTGGGTGGAGCGGCCATTAGCATGGATGCGGCACTAACACACAGCAAACAGCAATCTAGCATCTTCCAATGAATACAAGCTTCAAACGGGGCTGTCTGTTGTGTTCACCCCAGTATTTAGAAGAGTGCATGATATATAGAGTGTTCAATAAACACATGTTGAATAAACAAATGGAACGAGACTTATATGATATGACGTACACACAGTTGAGAAACCAGTTAACCTCACACACTCACAAATATCTACTGAATGCCTACTGGAACTAGAACCCTAAACAGTTACATAAGATATTTTTTTTTTCCCTCCAAAAGTGTTGTCAACTAGAGATCAACATTAAATCCTGAAGTTATGTTCAAAAGAGGTCTACTTGGTGTATAAGCCTCTACTTTGCATTGACAGAAGCAGTTCAACCAACGGCCAAGGTCAGCAACACAGGGCCACATGCTGCCAGCCATGGGTGGTGGTGAGTCATGAGACAGCTAAGGACACTGATTAAACAAAGCAGGATCTGCTTCTGGAGTTCTGTCCTCAGGCCAGGCAGCCATTCTCCCTGTTTTCCATCTCCAACTGATGACTGACTCTTCCTGCTGCTAAGTTGACAAGCAAACTCTTACACATGTTTCACAAGCAACACATATTTGCTGAGAAGGTAAATAGTGAATGGCTAATATGTACTGAGTGCTTACTATATATCAGGCATTAGTTGGTGCTTTATATGAACTAATTAATTAAATCATCTCGATAACCCTGTGAAGTAAGTGATACCATCAGTTCCATTTTACAGACAAGAAATCTGAGGCAGCAAGAGCTTGAAGAACTAGTTCAAGGCCAGAGAGTCGCAGGTCAGATCCACAACCAAGGCTCCTGACCACTAGGCAGCATTGCTTAGGACAGAACAAATAACCAGTAAGCAGCCAGCCAGAATCATCGTAGTTATTTGCTTGCCAGCTCTAGAAACAAGTACAGTTTAATCAACACGGGCAGAAAATGGTTAAGCGGCTGCAGGCAAGAAGGGAGCTGACAAAGGCACATGGGAATGTCATAGACCCAGGGCCAGCCCCGCAGGGAGAAGCTGCCTTCCAGTTGCACTCGGCCCATCAACTGCTCTTTGCTAACAAAAGCCAGAGGGAGAGGCAAAGCTTCCCGGCACCATAAGGAGAGACAGGTCATAGAGCCCCACAGCACTTTCAAAGACACAGTGATCAGAGCCACTCAGAAGAGAAGACCCCCCAGTGCAGTGAGTCGCTATAGTCAGAATTTTCCAGTGTACTGGAAAAAAAGCACCTCCTTAGAAATATCTATCCAGGTAAGTATATACGTACTGAGGTCATTACATTAAATGCCCTAATACCGTACATCATAGACTGCCTGGACAGGAACGGTGCTGGGTGTAAAAAGAGATCAGAGGACACAGGACTGAAGGAGGGAACTTCAGGCCAGGGAGGAGGTTTCTGAACTGAGTTACTTTGGTAAAAGGAAAGCCACTAATTCCCTAGTGAGGCGGGGCGAGAACTTAACATCAGAATCCTCTTGTGTCTTGCGGTATCTGAGCCTGAGTGCAATGAGGATGTGCTGGGCCTGGGTGCAAACAGCAAAGCTGTAACTACTCCCATTTAACTTGTTAAGGTACCTTTTAATATCCCCAGTTTAAGGATTCCCTCAGATGTTGTTACAGCTAAAATATCTGTATTATGAATTATATGGTGGTTATGATGAAAAGCAATACTATAGTTTTGAAGGACTGAGAATGGTAGTTAAGACCCTGCAAAAATAACTTTCTACCACCCTTTGTTAATGACTGGTGAATTCTGGTTCCAGTTGATTAGGACACCTTGTTTTTTTATAGCAGCTGAAGGGACATGCTTAAAAACTTGCATGTTCAACGGCAGGGGCACAGAGACGGAGCCATGTGCAGAACAGCCTGTTCTCTGACCCAGGAGGAGCCAGTGGTGTGAGGGTGTGGACAGGCTGGGCTCCCTCCAAGCTGTGGGGCTTAGCGTACTCTCCACTGGACCTTGTGTTCTCCTCTGCACATAGACACTGCCTGCCAACAAGCTGAGTGGAAATTAAACAAGATGCTCCATCAAGTGCCCTACTAAGCAGCTGGCCCCCAGTAGACATGCAGTGGAAGTCTGCTCCCACCTGTTTTCTCCTTGCGAAAGGGGGCCACCAGCCTGGTTTAACAACAGGCCTGGACCCAAACCGACATTCTTGAGCAAGTGAAAGTCCACCTGTGTGTGACCCCGAGGCAACAGCAGCGTTACTCCTCACCCATCCAATCTGACAGGAAACACCTCCCTCCTGCTGGTGCCTGAGGCCCAGCTTCCAAACCCGTGTTGCCCCATTCTCTCCATCACAAAGCCTCGGGCTCATGACTGCGATGGGTCATCTGGGGTGAGGGGGCGTGGAGCCAAGCTAACACAAAGCTCAGACTTATGCCAATCTTGTTTATCCGTGCCCGCTGGCAGCACGGCCTCCATACCTGCTGCCTGAGCCCGTAGAAGGTGGCTATGGGCTCCGAGGCCTGTGGCACTGCGCCTTCCGCGTACAGGTGGATATCATCCTGAATGCTCTGTGCTGGCCAGAACCCAACCACACCCCTGGCCTGGAGCTTCTTCTGACTGATCAGTGCCTGCAGCATATTTTGGGCATCATCATAGACCTTTTTGGCCTCTTCACCTATTAGGAAAATATAAGAATTCACCTAGAGATTCAATAACACCCACTAGAGAAAGCTTTTTAAAACTACTACTTGTCCCCAGTTTCCCTCCTTATTCCTCTCTTTTCCTCTCAAACATTTTAAGTCAGTATTTGCAGTCAGCACAGCCCCAGGTGCAGCAGCTGAGGGTTCAGCGGTTCTGCTAAGTACAGCTCCCAGACACAGTCAGCTCAACCAGCTCACACCACTCAGATTTTTCCATTTAACAAAAGGCAGGGCGCCAGCTCTCACTCCCTGCAGTAACGTGTCAGACAGAGTGACACAAAGCAGGCCAGATCCTCCCGTCACCGCGTTCCCTGTGCACACACAGCCCCCCTGACCTCACCGTGACCCCTGGGGTTCAGAACAGCCTACAGAGTGGAGTGGGGTTCGGGTGCTGCAGGGATCCCACAGGCCTCGCCTGGCTACAGCAGTGCCAGCAGGGCCTCAGGGCCTCACCAGGGCCTAGCCGGCCAGCTCTACTTTGGCCTCTCTACTGCTCCCTGTGATCACTCCTGAACACTTCAGAACTAGAGCCCCTTTCTCACTACTGCACCCTGGGGAGCCTGAGAGCTGCTGTATCCCAGAATCCTAATATGAACCCCAGGGATCCCTCCAGGAAGGGGGCAAGGGGCGGTCTCTCAGGCTCCTCTCAGCCCTAACCCCACATGTCCAGCAGTCCACTCCTCATCTTGCTCTGAGCTGGCTGTTACTGAACCCTTTGAAGGGCTTAGCCTTCATGGGCTTAGATCCCATGTCTCTGAGGCAGGGCTGGAAGACAGAAGCAGATTATCTATCGACTGGCTTGTTGCCCCAACCCTTGCCTCCACTGGGCACAATGGACTCCTTGCCATTCAAATCAGCCCAAATGCCCGTGCCTTCCCACTCGGTCTCCTCGGCCCGGAGTGTCCTTACTTCATCACCATCTCACATTCCCAGTCCCAGCCTCAGTAACTCCCACTTAATCTTCAAAGAGCAGTTCAAACCATCTCCTCCAGGAAGCCTCTCCTGATCTTCCAGTTTGAGCTTGAGCTCATCTCCCGGTGTGGTGTCCACAGAGGCCTGGGCTTAGCCCTGAAGCAAAGCCCGGTCTGTCATACGAGAATCACCCTCCACGGCTGCCCCAGCCAGCAGGTACCAGATGGCAGCCATGATACGTCTTCTCTGCAGATCCCCAATGCCCAGCAAGTAACTGATGTCCACAAAGATTCAGTACAAAATGGGTAAGCGAAATGCCAAGTTTAGTCAATAAATAACAATCAACCCAGCAGTTTAAAAACCATCAAAAGACTGAGCAGGTAAACAATATCCTATATCATATTGTAACAATGAACTCTAGGAATCTGCTGGAAGCCCAGGGGTTAGGACTCCATACTCCAAGGACCCAGGTACGATCCCTGGTCAGGACCCCACAAGCTTTGAGGTGCAGCCAAAAGAAAAAACAAAAAACAAAACACTCCATCCAGCATAATCCAAACCCACTGCTCCACTACCTATTCTCATCTTCAAGGGCCCAAGACAATGTCTTGAATATCAGAGCAGGACGGAAGCACTTATGGTACTAACCTACAGTTTTGTCGTCAAATATCTTGGGAAAGCCTCGGTTTGGGTATTTGCCCCGGAGCTGCCAGACGTCGAAGAAAGGCTTCCAATCAATGTAGTCCACCAGCTTCTGCAGGTCATAGTCTTCAAAGACCCGAGTCCCGAGGAACGTGGGCTTCACTGCAGGAAAGGAGTAGCCGTCAACCCTGATGATGCCAGGGCAGGCCTGTGGCTCAGCACCCTTTGTGCCCAGAGCCACCTATGAGAAGCCTTCCTGGCCTGCTCCATCCTGCTCTGTCAGCTCCCATGCCCTGCCTCCCTCCTGTCACCCAGAGGAGTTGTTTTACAAAGAGGGGAACTCGAAATTACTGTGGAGAAGACCTAATTCTGCAGCACATCTTAAATAAAAGTCTTCTTCCCCTGCAGCTGATTGACTACATCACCCTTGGAAACTTCCCTCAACCCCTCCCCTCACCCTCGCCCAAGAAAAAGGCAGACTGGGCTCACCTTCACTTGTACAGAGGAAGATAACACTAAAAGAAAATGCACAGGAGAAAGACACATAGAAGAAGCCACACCTATCAAGTTTTAAAACATGATCAATAATCTATATTGCCTACTGATACATATGGGCTTCCCTCATACTCAGTTGGTAAAGAATCCGCCTGCAATGCAAGAGACCCTGGTTTGATTCCTGGGTCGGGAAGACACACTGGAGGAGGGATGGGCTACCCACTCCAGTATTCCTGGTCCTCCCTGGTGGCTCAGCTGGTAAAGAATCCACCTGCAACGCGGGAGACCTGGGTTCGATCCCTGCATTGGGAAGATCCCCTGGAGAAGAGCAAGGCTACTAACTCCAGTATTCTGGCCTGGAGAATTCCATGCACTGCATAGTCCATGGGATTGCAAAGAGCTGGACACGACTGAGCAACTTTCACTTTCACTGACACATATACACATGATCAAAGTCTAAGGAAATGCATGGAAGCCAGGCGTCAGGTTCAGGGCCCTGCCAGGGAGGCAGGGGCTCACAGGATTTCCACTATGTATTGCTCTGTCTTTTTAAAATGGGCAGTAGGTTCCTTCTTAGGTGACTGGTAGGGGTACATGGATATTCAATACATTCTCCTTTGCACTGCCTTGTGAGGCTTAAGTGAAATACTGGTGAAGACTTCAGAGACAGACGGTGCCCCTGGGCTTCCTGGACACCACTGCTGCCCCCTGTGCCACCAAGCCTGGGGGGGTCAGGCCGGGGTCCAAGGTCACTCTGCTGCCCGCTTCCCAGCCCTCACATCCTCAGTTTCCTGATCTGCAAACAGGGATCAGAGAACTTAAACTAAACCACCATGCTCTGGTGCTCAGTGATAACACAGGAAGTCTCAAGAGTGTTTTTCTCTCATTAGGTGGTATAAGTGAGAGGTCAAAGTATAGGAAAAGTATGCGCAGCTTCTTAATTTTGCCTAGAAATCTCTACCTTTTTATATCACTCATGGGAGCTTTTTCCCATGTGTTCCTGGTCATTTTTTTACTATACAGGACAATCCCTTCCTTGTAAGTATTTTATTCTGCTGATCTGTTTGGTAATTAAAAAGAAACTACAGCTGTTCTCCTGACTGAAGTGTCCTCTTGCTTGGAAAGACAGGGAAACACTGGTTCTGGGTGACTGAAGGGTGTTATTCTTGAATGAGCTTGTTGGTCAGAGCTGGAGGTTTGTTTGAGGTTTCTAGGTTTACCATCGAAGACCTAGAAAAGAAGAACCCTTCCTTTTCCTTTTATTGACTTCCTGAAAATATGCCAGGACTGGGCTGTCCTTGAGGGGCCCTGCAAGGGGGTTTGGAGAAGGCAATGGCACCCCACTTCAGTACTCTTGCCTGGAAAATCCCATGGACGGAGGAGCCTGGAAGGCTGCAGTCGCTGTCGGGGTCGCTGAGGGTCAGACACGACTGAGCGACTTCACTTTGACTTTTCACTTTCATGCATTGGAGAAGGAAATGGCAACCCACTCCAGTGTTTTTGCCTGGAGAATCCCCGGGATGGAGGAGCCTGGTGGGCTGCCGTCTTTGGGGTTGCACAGAGTCAGACACAACTGAAGTGACTTAGCAGCAGTAGCAGCAGCAAGGGGGTTAAACAGCTCTTGAAAACTGCCACCACTGACACCTGGAACTGTGGACCTTGAGGGAACTATTTCTAGTGAGATGTATTTTGGACATTTGACTTGACTAAAATAGATTTTCCCTTGTGATATTTTCCCAATTTCATAGCGAAAGCTGAAGACAAAATCATCAATTGGGCTGGTATAGTAATGCATTTTTTTCAAAGGTTTACACATATTATCTTATTTTATTCTCACAACATTTCCATAAAGTAACTCCTTTCTTACATTTTAGAAATTGTCACACATGGAAGTAAGATGTTCAGGGCCACTCAGGGATTCAGAGACAGGAGCCAAGTTGGGATTAGAACCCGGGCCTCTTAATTCCCCATGTGCCTTCTTCACGCTAAACGCAGCTGAACTAAATCTAGAACCCAGCTCATCTACGTTTCCAGTTTAATACCCATCACTCTGCTGAGCATGTGTAGAACATGGATGAGATAAGGAATGGAAGCAGATGAGAGGTATTACCTTGGAAATATGGATTCAATTAATATAACCCCTGTTCACCCTGTCTCAGTTTTGCATTCATATCTCATGCCTCTCTGAACCTATCAAAATATCTTACACATTATAGTGAACACCTATGCAAGGCAAGAAAGGCTAGAAACCAGAAGGGAAAGAAACCAAATGAAAGAAATCATAAGAGGGAAGCGTCCAAGTGAGAATAAGAGTGAACAGAAACAGAAGAGCCTGCTTTGCTGCAATGTTTTAGTCTCTTCAACATGCAGGAATTTGCAATTTCAGACATTCCATGTCTGTACTTGGGCCGGCTGGGACCCAGGCCAAAGCGGTGACACTGCCATCCAGGCAGGTCTCTAGAATGGCTTCCAGATGAAGAAGGCCCACTCAGGCACAGCGCAGAGGCAAGAGTACGGTTTAGAAGACACAGCAGAGATTGAATGTTAGTAACCTTTCCAGTTATCACTTGAAATTCCATTTCTTCAAATTAAAGCAGAGATAATAACACATTCATTTCAGGGTTGTGTCAAGGACTCAGAGCTGCTGCAGTTCAATCTCAGGACAGTGTTTGGTTCTCTATAAATGGCACCTATTGACTTTCACTTTCAATCATCATTGTCGTTCATCATCACTGCTGAACATAATTAAGAGTTTCCAGCTGCCTGTTTGATTCTGCTGACCTGGAAATGCAAACCTCTCTTCAGCTCAGAGCTATCACATGCACTTTTCTCTAACCCACAGCCCAACAGACCTGGAGGAGGCTCTGACAGCCAGTCAATATGGAAACCATTTTCTCTAGCTTGCCTTAAGGTTAAGTATCTTCTCTCCTGTGAAAAAAGAAAAGTTATTCAGTCAGAGACTTAGATTTTCAGCTGCTATTATGAAAGTATGTCCAAGGAAGCTAGTAAATATATTTCACAAGAAAACAAAAATTCATACTCTAGAAAACTCTTCCTGTTACATCTAAAATGGCTTCACATCAGCACCAGAACAATAGAGAGTAAAGATGCAATCCACATCCAGTACACGTGGATACATAAATGCAAGGCAGACCTGCAGCCTTAACTGTAAGGTAAATAAGCGTGCAATGGGGCAGACTCCTGCCCGAACTTTACCTGAGGCTGGGGTTCACTGGGGCCACCGACTGCCCTGAGGCCCAGAAGGCAGAACCAAGAAACAGCCAACTGTGGGCAGATTAAGGAGTGGGCAAGCCAACCACAGTGTCTTGGTCCAGCCAACACCTCAGGAATGTATTCCTTTCTCACTGTTGGTCGTCACACTGCACTTACCGGGCCATCCCCAAAATGCATCCCCTATCCACAACACAAAGCCCAGTAAGCAGATAACCAGGAAGAAATATCCTGACAACCTCTAAAGCGTAATCATGCCTGATCTCCACAGATCCTCTGAAGCTCCTCTAGAGAAGGATAGTTCTCGAAACACTATTCTGCACAGAGAGTGTTGGATGATCAGGGAGAGAAGCTTACAATGTTCCTCATGTCTTCATTCTCTTCCATTATTTCCTTAAGAATAAGGATCTGTGGGAGTCATTTAGGCACACTGTCTCAGTTCCTGTCTTGCTGCTGCCTCTGAGCTCATGTTTTATTCATTCTCATAACTCGGGTAGCAAACAGCACCCAACACCTACTGCTTACTCAATATATGTTTGGCAGAATAAATAAAATTAATTTTAATATAGCCAAAAATTATTGGGAACAGTAAAGAATGCTGATGTGAAGCAGAAAGTAGGACTTTTCTAAAATGATCCCAAACCTTCCCCTCTTCCAACAGCAAAATAAAGATAATAACTGTAGGATCATTCTATTACCCAAACAAGAGGGGGGTTTTTGTTACTTACCTTGAGAGATTCATAATGGTCCTGTCTAATATCTTCATATTCTTCCAGGATCTCCTCAAAGTACTCATCTTTTAGATTCTCATCTAACAGTTGAGAACACTGGAAATGCAAGATCAAAATTCAGTAACCACAGAGCAGCGAAAGAAGATAAAACAGGCATAACAATGGTCAGTCCTGAGGTCACAACCTTCAGGAAGCCTTCCCGTGTTAACGTCATTTCCTCCCTTTACCAATTATGCCAGTTTCTGCCTGGCTGTACAGTAAAGGGTTAACTCAGTAGGCTGGGGACGTTTCAGTGCTGCACATTCTAAAGAGAGGACAGTTCCTGTGAGATAAATACTAAGCCTCCAGTGATAAAGAGTGTCTTTGTCTACCTGGGGCCTTGGGCTATCCCAGATTGTTTATGCTAACAATGTGATTTATGGGGGGACTTGGCTTGTGCTCTGTCTGACCTCTGGAGCGGTTCAAGACTGAGTAACTAAGGTCAGTCAAGTGAGCAGGCCACACCTACGTGACTGGCTTCCAGTAAAAGCCCAAGGCACCCAGGCTCTGTTTAGCATCCCTAGCTGGCAATGTTCCATCCATGCTATCACACATTATTAGCTGAAGTATCAAGCCCTGTCCATATGACTCCATAGGGAGAGACACCTGGAAGCTGGTGCCTGGCCTTTTCTCGATCTCACTCAATTTTAATCTGTATCCATTCATGGTAATAAACTGTGATTGTGAGTTTAATAGCATTTCTGAGTTCTGTGAGTCACTGAATAAATCACTGAAACTGAGGGGGTTCTGGGGATCCACAACACACTGGGTAGGCACCCTCTCTTCAGGGTTTCAAAGATACTCTGTTTCTCTCTCCATCACTGCACTTTTCACAGGCTTCCAGCATCTGTCTACGTGTCTACTTCCATCCTTACTGAATGTTTGCTGCCAGAATGAGGTTGATCTTCACAGTCAACCATGAACTTCTGCTAAAACAAGAAAGGAAACTGATTGGGAAATGTGAGGCTACTCAGTAAACTATAAAACAGATTCAGCCAAGAATATTTATGACTACGATTACCAAGGTGGTAGAAGAATCTCTTCCACCAAAGCTCAAAATATAATCACCAAGAAGAAAGACATGGTTGCCGCTAATCACATCAGTTCCAAAATCACAGCTCTGCCCTATTCCTGCATCCTCCAGCAGGATTTTCTAACACACAAACAGGCAGGAAAGTTCAATATCGTTATTGGAAAGGGAGGAAATTAGGCTGGATGACAACTACAGTGCCCATCAGCTTTAAATGTCTAGAATTCTATGTAAATTGCCAAAGTATCTCTAATAACAATCCAATGACCTATGAGTGAGTATAAGACCAAATCGCTTTATTAAGGAACAAAATCAGAAAAGGCCATTGTGATAAGCCTCAAACTAGGCCCCCAAATGGTATTCACATCAGTCTTACATGAGCCTCGCCTCAGTGGAGTTCTCCTTTAGGAAACTCAGTAGAGCTCACGAAAACAAGAAGGAATGCCTACTCCCGAGTCCCCAAAGTACATGCAGCCAACGCTTTGAAGAATTTAAAACATTGTTACATTCTGCTAGATTTTAAACTCTGGGAAAGTAAGCCTCGCTATTTCCAGAACTTGACAGCACCCAACAGGAACTACTGGGGAGATGGAAGGTGCTGCTTCCGTTGGCTGGCCCCTTCCACACCCCCCAGGGAACCCCTGCTCCCAGAGGTATGGTGACAAGCCCCTTCCTGCCCAGGCTGACTTGCTCAATAAGAACAAGTTCATGGTCAATTATATGGGCTGTTCCATATGATCAATCACAAAATCAGAGTCAACTTGGGTTTTCATGCCAACCATCTGACACAGTACAGCTTTTCTTTTCCTCTTTTTCTTTCTCACAGCAAATTACAGCACAATGAGAGGGAATACACTGAAAATAAATTCTGGCATCTTGTTTTTTATTATAAAAAAAGAAAAAAGCAAGGAGGCATCCCCCAATCTAAATCTCCAACTATTAAGCAGTTACCATATTTTGGAATCTTTCAAATAAATACATGAGACAGTAGCCAGAGCATAAGCCTGTGTCGTACTCACTGCAGTGAGATCAAAAGACTCTAAACCAACTATCAATCTAAACAAATCAGCCTAAACAAACTCTACCAATGACTCCCAAGATGTGTCACCAGCAGTTACCCAACTGATTTATCATCAGGCTTATATCTGAGTGATTTCAAAGGTGGCTGTTCCTTTGTATATGAGAAGAACCAACCACAGTCGGTTGGACCACACAGTGAAGAACACAGATGCCCCTGCCTCCTCCTCTGCTGGCTTCCAGCTGGGCCCATGGTGCTTAAGCTCTTCAGGACAATGGAAGAGTGTCCTAGAGCTGGAATCAAGAGGCCAAGTGGTTCCCAGCTTTACGCCCTGACCTGTAGGGGCTGTATCAGTCCTGTGTACTCAAATGGGTTCAACAGCCTGGTCTTCAAATGGGAAAGTCAGTCGCTCATTAGCATTTGAAAATAGCACTAGCCTTAAAGAGAGTTGCACTGGTTACTCAACCATGGACCTGAAATAAGCTCCTAGGAAATACAATCCAAATATAAGATATAAATAGTGTTTCAAAATTGAGTTGTAGAAATGTACTTTATTTGCACATTAGTCTATGTAAATTTCAAATTAAAAAACTGCAATTTTATGATTTCGGCCCAATTTAATTTTATCCTTAATAAAGGAGACTTATTAAACATTAACAAAACAAGTTTAACTAATGCAGCACAGAGTAAGGCCACCTGCGTTCCGATCCACACCTGCTACTTGAGGGATCTGTGGCCTCAAGAGTTACTAACCTCTTTGTTCCCGTATCCTCGCTTCTAAAATGGGGATAATGAAAACATCTACTTCATGAGAATTAAATAAAAAATCCATGTAAAGCGCTTAGTGCAGTGCTGGCCACACTATAAATGTTTAATAATGTTAGCGGTTACTGTACAGCTTTAATTCACAGGTCTGAAAGAATTCCTTTGGAAAATGGTTCGGGAAGTGTGGCGGCCCTCATCCAGGCTGCGGGATAGCGCATGGAGTGTCACAAATCACCAGGCCCTCAGTGACCTTCCTTGCCTGCAAATGTGATGGCTGGACTAGACCGTGCTGTGTGTGCTCAGTTGCTTCCGTCACGTCCAACTCTTTGTGACTGTAGGACTACAGCCCACCAGGCTCCTCTGTCTATGGGCTTCTCCAGGCAGAATACTGGAGTGGGTAGCCATGCCCTTCTCTAGGGACTGAACCTAGGTTTCCTGCATTGCAGGCAGATTCTTTACCCACTGGGCCACCTGGGAATCCCTGGACTGGATTAGTGATGTTTAAATTGTGCTCGTTTGACGAGAAACAGGAGTGGGATGAGGGAGGGGAAGGGGTCACCCTTTTTTGCCCACTGAGTTTCCAGAGAAGATGTCACTTGCAAAGGTTTCTGTGGCAAAAACATACTTGGAAACCACTGGATCACATGGTCACTCAGATTCCCAACAGCTATTATGTCCCATTAGTCAATGAATATAATGAAATACATAACAAGAGAAAATGTTAGGCTTCATGATAGAGAAAAGCAGGAAAAACCACTAAGGTAAGTTGTTTATTATGTTCACTAAACTCTGCGTTTTGAACATATATCTGTGAATGTTTTTCTGTCTTCAGGTAGGGTCAACTGGCCCATTTCAGTTTAAACGTTTTTCTATCTGGAAATGGGTTATTAAAAAAAAATTCTACATTCCTCTTACTCAACCATAATAAAGAATGAAATTTTCAGCAACATGGATGGACCTAGAGATTATCATACTAAGTGAAGTCAGAAAAAGACAAATATCAAATGATACACTTACATGCAGAATCTAAAACAGAACCCAAATGAATGTATTTCGGAAACAAAAACAGAATCATGAACACAGAGGACAGACTGGTGGTTGCCAAGGGAGAGGGAATGGGGGAAGAGGTGGATTGGGAGGTTGGGATTACCAGATGTAAGCTTTGTATGTAGGATGGATAAACAACAAGGTCTCGTTGTATAGCACAGGGAACTATATTCCATAATGGGGAAGAATATTAAAAAAAAAAAAAGAATGTATAAATATGTGTGACTTGATCACTTTGCTGTATGGCAGAAATTAACATAACATTGTAAATCAACTATACTTCAATTAAAAAAACTGATAAATTCTACATTCCATTAGGTAGAGTAAAGAAAGTGCCCACTCATATTTGTAAATATTTGTAAATGACTGAAATCCCCCTCTGGGTTGGTGTCCTGGCATCATTGCTCTGCTGCTCAGACCAGCACTGCTGATGCTGGCTCAGGAAGAAGTCCCTGAAAGCACAGGACACACTGACCCACCCTCCTCCGGCAATGCAGATACCTGCAGTGACCCTACCACAAGCCCTAGGATAGTCTGACAATTTTTTAGTAGAATAGGACAAAAATAAACAGAAGATCTTGAGCAATACCCTTAACTCTCAATGCTCTCTGTTTTCTCGTTACAACAGATCCACAGTAACATGAGGCCCACACTTACCACCACCACGCTCTTGGATGCATCCAGGACGTGGATCACGGGCGCACTGTATCTTGGGGCTATTTTAACTGCTGTGTGGGTTCTGAAAAGAGGGTCAGGGAGAAAAGCACATCCATCAGGGCTGACAGTTGCTACACAACTCCTGTTCAGAACCACTAGAGATAATGTGTTTCTACAGTGCTTTCCAGAGAAAAATTTCACAGTACTTATAAATAAATATTGAACATCCCTTGAAAAGCGAGAATGACCTTCTCCCCACCCTAACATGGGGAAGCCAAGGGGAAAAGACATGGATTTTTGGCCCAGGCAACAAAGACATCTAGGATCAAAAGAGGACAATGTCCTCAGCTCTCTGCCAATGGGATCATACCTGTGACCTCACACTCATTAGCAGCCTGTCTGAACTAAGGGAGCAGACTGGCCTGGTGACTGCACTTTGCTGTCATAAAGGTCAAAGTGGAGTTTTTTTCCTGCAGATGAACTGGGCCACCAGCCAGAGACCCTGGAGAAGCAGACAGTGGCAGGGGACATGGGATACCACTCCCCAGCTGCTGCTCCCCGCCTCCCACCAGGAGACACCAACACTCCTCCAACCCAAGCCCACCTTCTACTTGTCGGAAGGAAACTCGGACCTAAATAAATTCAACACACAGTAATACAGAGAGGTCAAAGCAACAAGATTTTATCCTAACACTGGCTCAACCCCCAATTTCTTTCGCCAAACCTGAAAATGTCAGTTCTGAGGAAGAAACACTCTTTAATGCTTAAAATTACCTGATTTTACCAACAAATTGCCCTCTGATTGCTGAATGTTTATAACAATAGCACAGGCTACATATCTGCTATTTTAGTATAGAGCATAACATATTAAAGTGAGAACTGAAGATATATATACATCCTTCCTTACTGCATGTGGTTAATCTAGGGCCCTGAGGCTGGGACAGAAGTGCAGACTTTGCCACAATTCCATGCACAAGGGTGATAACCATAGTTCCCACTCCCACTAAACGGACAGTGTTTCCAGTCTTCTCTCCTCCTTCTTTCCCCCTTAAAGCAGCAGCAGCTTTCCCCAAGTCACATACTTTCATATTCTTTCTCCTCAACTAAAATACATTCCCATTTGGAAAGATGTCCAGAATGTGCTATTTTATGGGGAAAAACTAAACTAGCAAAAACAGTGTGTTTAATAGAATTTTATTTAAAAAATAAACAAAATACTACCACCCTCAACCTGCCCCAACCAACCAACCTTAAAGTGTCTGTATAATAGAAAAAGCAAAGACAGATACCAAAATGTCAGCATTGGTTACCTGGAGATTAGAACTGGGACTGAATCTGGGAAGGAAGAGACAAAAGTTTACTTTCTGAATTGTTTGACATGTTCTAATAAGTGTGAATTGCTGAGGCAATTTTTGAAAAAAAAAAAAATTAAAGGTGTAATATCTGAGTGTGTTTTTAATAGGCTTCTAAGGAAAGACTCTAAAAACTCATTCACAATGAGACAGACAAAACCTCTAACATTTCACCAGTCCCCTTTCTCAGCATATTTCCCTACAGAAATAGAAAGCAAAGGATGAAAGCCATAAGCCACAGAACTGGGCTGTAAGATGGAAGTTCAGCCCTAGACCAGCTAGCACAGAAGGAGCCTTCTGAACTGGGAGGCTGGAGTGGCCACCGGCAGGGGGCACTGCACCGCAGCCCTGGAGCAGCCTAACGAACGCCACGGACTCCTCATGACCATCTGTGCCTACTGTGTGCTTGGAGACCAAAGATTCTGAAGTTATCCTGGGTAGTCTATGAGGCGGGGAAGATTTTCAAACAGGAAGAAAAGTTATAAAGAAGGAGTTGCTTCTAGCTTCAAAACAGAACACAAGTCAAGACTCTGTATGTTTCCTCTTCCTCAGAGGCTTAAACACACAAATATACCTATGTCCTTTTCCTCCACGAAGCTCCCCCAGGAAGCAATAGTTTAGGCCCGATGTGATTTCAGTGACATTTCTTTTAAAGCTAGTTGGTAAAAACCGAAATGTTTAAATCAACATAATTGATATTTAGTATGTATCCAAGGTTTCTCAGTGCAATTCTGGTCATTGTCTATTTGATGGTCTGGAAAAGGGCGCTGAGCAGAAATGGATGGATTTCATGATTTAAAAAAACAAAACAAATCAAAGTGCTCCTTTCCAACATAAAAACTGCCCAAGATGGATGAGTACAGGCATGAAGTTTGAGTTTGTCCAGCTATCAACAATAAATGCTGGAGAGGGTGTGGAGAAAAGGGAACCCTCTTACACTGTTGGTGGGAATGCAAACTAGTACAGCCACTATGGAGAACAGTGTGGAGATTCCTCAAAAAACTGTAAATAAAACTGCCATACAACCCAGCAATCCCACTGCTGGGCATACACACCAAGGAAACCAAAATTAAAAGAGACACGTGTACCTCAATGTTCATCGCAGCACTGTTTACAAGAGCCAGGACATGGAAGCAACCTAGATGTCCATCAGCAGATGAATGGATAAGAAAGCTGTGGTACATATACACAATGGAATATTACTCAGCTATTAAAAAGAACACATTTGAATCAGTTCTAATGAGATGGATGAAACTGGAGCCTATTATACAGAGTGAAGTAAGTCAGAAAGAAAAACACTAATACAGTATACTAACACATATATATGGAATGACCCTACATACGAGACAGCGAAAGAGACACAGATGTAAAGAAGAGACTTTTGGACTTTGTGGGAGAAAGCGAGGGTGGGATGCTTTGAGAAAACAGCACTGAAACATATATATTACCATATGTGAAATAGATCACCAGTCCGAGTTCAAGGCATGAAACAGGGCACTCAAAGCCGGTGCACTGGGACAACTCTGAGGGATGGGATGAGGAGGGAGGTGGGAGGGGGTTCAGGGTGGGGGACACATGTACACCCATGGCTGATTCATGTCAATGTATGGCAAAAACCACCACAATATTCTAAAGTAATTAGCCTCCAATTAAAATAAATTAATTTTTTTAAAAAAGAGTGCTTCTGGTTTGACATTAATTCCACTTTTTTCTAAGCTTCCATTTATGCGAACTTCTCCAGGTGGAAGAAGTCTGAAAAAATGCAAAACACTGGAATCTCTCCTCTCCTTCCTACATACCCAGAGCAAAGGGGTAGAGGCTGAGGCTGAATCTCAAATGCATCTCTGCTAAATCACTAGTCAACATCTAGGATTTAATTAGTCACCTCCCATAGTGACCGACTAACCACGGCAGTGTCGTCCCTAGCCCAAGGTCTCCCACCTTGCCACCAGTGTGGATTAGGCCTCATCCATGCTAAGTGGTTAGGTGTCGAATATGGAGGTCTTCCCTGAGCCTGTGGAACTGCTGGCACCAAGTCACCCCCAGCTTCAGGCTGGAGCTGATCTAAGAGGGCATAAGAAGAAATTCTTTCACATTCTGAAAAAGAACACATACTCCAAGCATCTATTTCATGTCCTACCCTATCCCAGAATTAGTGTTTTACATAAATGCAGCGTGACCAAAACTTAAAATGTGATGAGAAAAATGAAAGAAAATGGAAAATAAATTTCAGGAAAATTAAGATAGAATCAAGAGTGAGATTAGCATATAAAATTCATTCCATGAAATCCTATACAGAGGAAAATATTATCAGTTATGTAATTCAGCACCATACTTTGGAGCAATTTAAAAAAACAAAACAAAACTCAGAAAATTACCTCCCGCTTTGAGCAATGTGACTTCCTGTTGAATTCTCCAAGTTAAATTACACAAAAGATAATTGAGAAAGACATTTTGCAGCTATTGGCTTTAAACCAGTTAAAAAATTGAGAGCTAACTGCCAGACTTTTGCCCTTGAGAAGTTCTGTAGCTAAAAGGGCCAGATTTCTATTAAAGTCATTTCTAGTTTGTGATACAAAATCATCTGTATTACAGACAGGACACTGTTCAGTTTTCTATTCTCTTATTGCTACAGGTTTAGAAGGGCCACTCCAAGCACATTTCTACTCACAAATGATCCCAGATCTGTATAAGCCTTTCAGCCTCTCCAAGGATCCATCCTCAAGCCTCATTTTGAGTGTCTGGGGGAACAGTTCTAATTCTCTCATGCTACCTACTGCAGGCCCCTGAAGTCTGGGAAGGCCATACTGCTATTCCCCTCAGAAATCTGCTTTCACGAGAACTTGGAAGTCCTGAGCCTCCATCTGCTCAAAAAGGAGTTAGTAAAGGAAAGAACTGGGCCACTGCTAAGCCCTCCCTTGACAGGTCTGTAGGAGGTGATGATAAGGGTTCTCAGATGGGTTCTGAGACATTCAAACTCCTGAATGCGTTCTAGCAAAGCTGACTTTCCTGGGGCAGATGGCTTCTTACACAGATGCGAAAAGCACTAACCATAAAGGAAGAGATCCATAGATCAGACTTCATGAACATGAAGAACATCTGTTACCCCAAATACCGCTAAGAAAATAAAAAGTAAGCCATATTGGAAGAATCTGTTGCCATTTCTCTCTCTCTCTTTCTCTCTCTCTCGATTTGATCCCTGGGTCAGGAAGAACCCTTAGAAAATGGAATGGCTACCCACTCCAGTATTCTTGCCTGGAGAATTCCGTGGACAAAGGAGCCTGGCAGGCTACAGTCGATGGGGTTGCAGAGAGTCAGACACCACTGACAGACTAACACTTTCTGAGAAATAGCTGCATCCAATGTGAATAAAGAATGCATACAAATTAGTAAGAAAAAATGGTAAAATACCTAATTTAAAAAGAAAAAATTCAAAAAGCATATCCTGTCAATATACATATGAAAATGTACTGAACATCATTAGTCAGCAGAGAAATATAAATGAAGATCTTATTAAGATATTATTGCATACATACTAAAATGGCAAACACTGAAAAAGGTGTAGAATAACTTGAAACCTCATAATTGCTGGTGGGAGTATAAATTAGTACAATCACTTTGGAAAAAGACCCTGCAATAAATATCTAATGCAGATGTTGTTGCCATATAGTCACTAAGTTGTGTCTGACTTTTGTGACCCTGTGAACTACAGTACACTAGGCTCCTCTGTCCATGGAATGCAGATGACCATATGTATGTTCTGTGACCCAGCAAGTCTGCTTCAGGGAAGATACACATTTATAGCAGCATTCCATGTTAACAGTCCCAAACTGGGAAAACCCAAATGCCCACGACAGTAGCATGGATAAATAAACCAGAGGGCATTATACAATTCAATATTTTACCACAAAGAGAAAAAAAAAAAAACACACCAAAAACCCCCAACTACTGTAACAATGAGTTTGGGGCTTAAAGACATAATGTTGAGCTAGACACAGAAGAATATACAAAGTAGATGGAGTATAAGTAGTATCAGTGGAATCCACTCATACAAAGCGGCAGTGCAGGCACAGCTGGAGAAAGAGATGGCTACCTGCAGGCACGACTACTGGCTTTTATTTTCTAAATAATTTTTCAGAAACTGTAACAGGCAAGGAAGAGAAGAGAACCAAAAAACTCATCGAAAAACAGAGTATTGGAGTTAAAGAGACCTGGGAGATCATGGGAACCAGATGTCTGTCTCCTGGGAGGAACCTTCAGTTTTCCAGATGAAAAGAACAAATATTCTGTAAGAGCATGAAGACTGTTGGTCATTACCGATCTAATTGATTACTTGGTATACCAGGTTATAACTGTTAAGAGTCATTTATGGCTAATGTTGCCAATGATGTATCTTGAGAGGCTAGTCATGTTACTTCCGATTATTTTTTAAGGAAACTCTTTAGTCTGTGACTCTTACTTGGTGAGAGATATAATAGAATTAACTACTGGTAATGTTCCAACTTGGGCTTTTCTGGTGGCTCAGTGGCAAAGAAGCTGCCTGCCAATGCAGGAGACACAAGAGACGCGAGTTTGATCCCTGGGTCAGGAAAATCACCTGGAGAAGAAAATGGCAGCCCACTGCAGTATTCTTGCCTTGGAAAACCCACGGACAGAGAGACCCGGCAGACTACAGTCCGTGGGGTGACAAAGGGGCTGCACACAGCTTAGAGACTAAGCAACAACAGGCTCCAGCTTGAACAAGTGCAGGATGTGGTTTCCTGATGTTGAACTTCCAAGTGTAGAGTCCCCATAAAATCTTTCTTATTTGCAAACTAGCATCACATTCACATAACTCATAATGCATTTCATTACATCTGCTCATTTAAATATTTCTTTATTCCTATTTTATAACCATGATTTTAAAAGGTCTTTCATGTTGATAGTAATCTATAGATTCTCTTACCATTCTCTTTACTAAGCTAATGACTATTCCCACTATAATCATTCAATTACCCAAACGATGCTCATTGAAATCCCAGTTATTGATGGATAGTCATATTCCTGGAGAACAATCTGTCGCATAATCCTAGCAGGTTAAGTTCTTCATGGAAAAACAAAGCCAGTTTTCTAACGTGGACAATAACAGCCACACTATTGAGTTCTCCAAGTATGAAAAGGAATTAGTGGAGATAGAACACTGTAACCACTCATGAAAATGTTCTATTCAGATTATAAGTAGGAGGATGGTCAATTTTATGTGCCAATTTGGCAAGGCCATGGTACCCAGTTTTTCGTCAAACAACAATCTAGATGTTTCTGTGAGGATATTTTTCAGATGTGATTAACATTTACATCAGTAGTCTCTGAGTAAAGCAGATTGCCCTCCATAATATGGGTAGGCCTCATCTAATCAATTGAAGACCTTAAGAGAAGGCTGTATATTGTCACCCTCTTTATTTAACTTATATGCAGAGTACATCATGTGAAATGCTGGGCTGGATGAAGCACAAGGTGGAATCAAGATTGCCAGGAAGAATATCAATAACCTCAGATATGCACCCTTATGGAAGAAAGCGAAGAGGAACTAAAGAGCCTCTTGATGAAGGTGGAAGAGGAGAGTGAAAAAGCTAGCTTAAAACTCAACATCCAAAAAACTAAGATCAGGGCATCTCGTCCCATCACTTCATGGCAAATAGATGGGGAAACAATAGAAACAGTAAAAGACTTTATTTTCTTGGGCTCCAAAATCACTGTAGACAATGACTGTGGCCATGAAATTAAAGGACGCTTGCTCCTTGGAAGAAAAGTTATGGAGGGAAGGCGCCAAGATGGCGGAGGAGTAGGACGGGGAAAACACTTTCTCCCCCACAAATTCATCAAAAGAGCATTTAAACGTAGAGTAAATTCCACAAAACAACTTCTGAATGCCGGCAGAGGACATCAGGCACCCAGAAAAGCAACCCAACTCCTCGAAAGGAGGTAGGAAAAAATACTAAAGACAATAAAAGAGACAAAAGAGGGAGGGACGGAGTTCTGTCCTGGGAAGGGAGTCTTAAAAAGAGAGAAGTTTCCAAACACCAGGAAACCTTCTCACTGCCGAATCCATGCCGAGCTTTGGAAGCACAGAGGACAACATAACAGGGAGAAAAAATAAATAAACAATTAAAACTCGCAGATTGCGAGCCCTACGGTAACTCCTCCAGCGGAGAAGCAGCGCAGACGCCTGCATCCGCCATTAGCAAGCGGGGGCTGGGCAGGGAGGCGCGGCGCGGGCTGCATCGCTGAGAGTAAGAATCTGGCCTGAATACCCTGAGCACTATCTGAGCGAAATAATTTGGGCTAGCAAACCAGACTGTGGGATATCTACCATACGAAAAGCCAGCCCTAACCTAAGACACCGCCAGCCCGCGCACGGAACAAAGGACTAAACAGAGGTAGCCGGCTGCAAACCTTCCCCCTCCGGTGACAGGCAGCCAGAGCCGGAAGGGGGCAATCGCAGCCCCAGAGCGACATTATCTATAAAACTGGCTTCTTTGCTAACTAAAACTTATTGGGGGTCTGGACGGTCAACATCTGCCTGAGAAGGTGTGCCGGTTTTACACCCAGATAACCAAGTGGCAGGGAGGCGATAAGTCGCAGCATTGGCGCTCGCCAAACACCTCATCACCTGTGCTGCTCGGACCTGGGAAGAGCACAAAACGCAGCCCCAACTGAGTCTGCGCCTCTGAGGACTACCTGAGTGCCTGAACCTGAGCGGCTTGGACCTGGGAGGTGCATGCAACCCAGGCCCAGCCTCGGATTGTTCCCGGCGGAACAATCTAGAGCCTGAGCAGTATGGGCAGGGAGGCTACACGCGCCGTGAGCGGGGGCAGACCCAGTGTGGCTGAGGCACTGCGAGCGCACGCCAGTGTCATTTGTTTGCAGCATCCCTCCCTCCCTCCCCATAGCGCGACTGAACAAAGAGAAGAAATACAGCTCCACCCACCAGAACACCGACACAAGCTTCCCTAACCAGGAAACCTTGACAAGCCACCTCTACATACCCACACACAGCGAGGAAACGCCACAATATAAGAGAACTCCACAAACTGCCAGAATACAGAAAGGACTCCCAAACTCAGCAATTTAAACAAGATGAAGAGACAGAGGAATACCCAGCAGATAAAGGAACAGGATAAATGCCCACCAAACCAAACAAAAGAGGAAGAGATAGGGAATCTACCTGATAAAGAATTCCAAATAATGATAGTGAAATTGATCCAAAATCTTGAAATTAAAATGGAATCACAGATAAATAGCCTGGAGACAAGGATTGAGAAGATGCAAGAAAGGTTTAACAAGGACCTAGAAGAAATAAAAAAGAGTCAATATATAATGAATAATGCAATAAATGAAATTAAAAACACTCTGGAGCCAACAAATAGTAGAATAACAGAGGCAGAAGATAGGATTAGTGAATTAGAAGATAGAATGGTAGAAATAAATGAATCAGAGAGGATAAAAGAAAAACGAATTAAAAGAAATGAGGACAATCTCAGAGACCTCCAGGACAATATTAAACGCTACAACATTCGAATCATAGGGGTTCCAGAAGAAGAAGACAAAAAGAAAGACCATGAGAAAATACTTGAGGAGATAATAGTTGAAAACTTCCCTAAAATGGGGAAGGAAATAATCACCCAAGTCCAAGAAACCCAGAGAGTCCCAAACAGGATAAACCCAAGGAGAAACACCCCAAGACACATATTAATCAAATTAACAAAGATCAAACACAAAGGACAAATATTAAAAGCAGCAAGGGAAAAACAACAAATAACACACAAGAGAATTCCCATAAGGATAACAGCTGATCTTTCAATAGAAACTCTTCAAGCCAGGAGGGAATGGCAAGACATACTTAAAATGATGAAAGAAAATAACCTACAGCCCAGATTATTGTACCCAGCAAGGATCTCATTCAAGTATGAAGGAGAAATCAAAAGCTTTTCAGACAAGCAAAAGCTGAGAGAATTCTGCACCACCAAACCAGCTCTCCAACAAATACTAAAGGATATTCTCTAGACAGGAAACACAAAAATGGTATATAAACTCGAACCCAAAACAATAAAGTAAATGGCAACGGGATCATACTTATTAGTAATTACCTTAAACGCAAATGGGTTGAATGCCCCAACCAAAAGACAAAGACTGGCTGAATGGATACAAAAACAAGACCCCTACATATGTTGTCTACAAGAGACCCACCTCAAAACAGGGGACACATACAGACTGAAAGTGAAGGGCTGGAAAAAGATTTTCCATGCAAATTGGGACCAAAAGAAAGCAGGAGTCACAATACTCGTATCAGATAAATTAGACTTTAAAACAAAGGCTGTGAAAAGAGACAAAGAAGGTCACTATATAATGATCAAAGGATCAATCCAAGAAGAAGATATAACAATTATAAATATATATCCACCCAACATGGGAGTACCGCAGTATGTAAGACAAATCCTAACAAGTATGAAAGGAGAAATTAACAATAACACAATAATAGTGGGAGACTTTAATACCCCACTCACACTTATGGATAGATCAACTAAACAGAAAATTAACAAGGGGAAAAAAAAAACAAACAAACATGTATCTATAAAGCTCACTAAAGCAAAGCACAGTAAAATGAGGTATGGCAATAAAAGGCGTTAAATTTATCAAATAAAAAAAATAATAAAGTGCTGAAAAATTAAAGCTGTCAAAAAAAAAAAAAACAAAATAGGGGCAGTATTCTTTAACAATGACAATATCATAAAAAACAAAGAAAGGCTGTAAAAGTGTTCCAGATTAAAAGAGACTTTATCAACATGACAATGAAATGCAATATCTGATCCTGGACTAGATCTTGTACTAGAAGGAAAAAGTGCTAAAAAGGACACTGAGGGTCAGTTAACAGTATTAGAATACAGACAGTAGATTTAATAAAAGTATTTTATCCATGTTAAATTACTGAAGTTGACAACTGTACTATTACAGTTATTAACCGAATATCCCTATTCTTAGGAAATTCAGAAATATGTACTGAAGTATGTGGGATACTTCATGGGAATAAAAACCATGATATCTGCAGCAGGCCTTCCAAGAGTTTAGAAAAAAACTTTTTGGGTGGGGAGCAGACAAATAATAAAGAAATGGGGTGAAATGATAAGAACAAGTGAAAAATCTGGGCAGAGGTTATATGGATATTATTTGTATTATTTTTGGAACTTTTCTTTAAGCTTGACATTAAAAATTAAAAATGTGCAAAAAAAAAAAAAAAAAAGAAACCACAGCAGAGACAAAAAAAAAATATATATCAGCATACACAAAAGTAGAGAGATAGTATAATGAACCCCCATATATCATTACCAAGTTTCAGTGATTGTAAACATTTTGTCCATCTTATTTCATGCACCCTCCTTGCCTAAATCTGGAAAATCTTAAACCAAAATCCAAGACATCATATCATTCACCTGTAAATACTCCAGAATACATCTCTAATAGATAATGACTATTAAAAATGCCAGTCACAACACCAAGATTGTAAAATAAATCTAAAAACATAATAAAAAAAAAAAAAAAAGAAAAGTTATGACCAACCTAGACAGCATGTTAAAAAGCAGAGACATTACTTTGCCAACAAAAGTCTGTACAGTCAAAGCTTTCTAATAGTGATGTATGGATGTGAGAGTTGGACCATAAAGGCTGAGCACCAAAGAATCGATGCTTTCAAACTGTGGTGTTGAAGGCGGCTCTTTAGAGTCCCTTGGACTGCAAGGAGATCAAAACAGTCAATCCTATAGGAAATCAGTCCTGAATACTCATTGGAAGGACTGAAGCTCCAGTATGTTGGTCACCTGATGTGAAGAGCCGACTCACTGGTAAAGACCCTGATGCTGGGAAAGATTGAAGGCAGGAGGAGAAGGGGACGACAGAGAATGAGATGGTTGGATGGCATCACCAACTCAATGGACATGAGTTTGCGCAAGCTCTGGGAGATGTAATGGACAGGCAAGCGTGGTGTGCTGCAGTCCGTGGGGTCACAATCAGATACGACTGAGCAATTCAGCAACAACAACAAAGAGAAAAGACTGGGGTTCCCAGAGGAAGAAGGCCTTCTGCCTCCAGACTGCCTTTGGACTCAAGATTCAATAGCAACTCTTGCCAGGCCTCCAGTATGGCCACCTTCTCTGCAGATTTCAGATGTTCTTGCTTCCAGAATCACATGAGACAGTTCCTAAAATCAATTTCTCTCTGTCCCGCTCCCCTCATGCCCCATGTACAGACACACATCCTGTTTGGAGATTCCTAACTACTACAAGTGGCTTAACATACAGTTGTTTCTCGTGTGAAAGGAACTCTGAATAGCTTTGGCCTGGCCATCTACTATATTTTGTATCAGAAACAAACTGCATGCTTGTGTGACCATCGGGACCAATGCTCTATCTGGGCACTGCTCCCTGCCAAAGTGAGCTATATGGGGCATAAGGAATGTGCCATAAAAAGTCTACCTCTAATTAACATACCTCTCACCAACTATCATTATGATCATGACCCCAGGAGATATCTGACAAAATGAACAATGATCATGTGACCAAATTTGAACTTTCTCTTCTTTAAATTATTTGACCCAAAGGTTCCCAAAAGGTCTCCTTTTCAGAAACAACTTCCCAAAGTGATCCTCTGATTCATTTTCTCTCAGTCAGCTTTCTATCTCAACTATTACAAGGTCAGAGTTTCTTCAATAGAGCTTGTAATTACTCAGACACCTGCTTCAAGACAGAGAGTGGGCTAAAATTCAAGCAATGCCTTTGTGCTAAAACACACATCTTCACTCAGTCTGATTGCAGGAAGTATAAGTGTTCATTAGAAGCCTCAGGAACTGAACAGGAGGTGAGAGGATTAAGGGAAAGAGGATTACAGGCCAAAGGAATCCAGAAACAGGTGTGGGGGTGGCATTGATGGAGGAGTTTCCTGCAGCAGGCCCCCAAATTATTTTGGCTCTTGAGGTACGAAGACTGGAAAGTTCATGTATTTATATAACACGGAGCCAAGGTACTACGCGTAGGAAAAACCTCAGGTTTTATCACTGTTTTTAAACACTAGCATCTATGAAAATTTCAGTGAGGCAACAAGCTCATTAGCATGACTCACCTGGAAGTGGTAGCTCCTCCGATCAACAATGGGATCTTTATAGCTAGTCTCTCCATTTCCTTAGCGACAAAAATCATTTCATCCAGGGAAGGAGTGATGAGTCCTGACAGGCCAATTATATCTATTATTTAAAAAAAGGAAAAAAAGAACAATGACAAGGAGGATGGGAGAAAAAGAGTAAAGGTATGAAGACTCATTTTCAAAACTCTGTAATAAAGACCACAAGCCAGAAGATAAATTCCCAATTTCTATTAATAATTTTGAGACTTCTTTTCTGACTGGGGGTTTTCAATTTATTGTTTGCTTTTGGTAGTAAATATGATTTGCAACTTCAAGTTGCAATAATCTGCTTGCCACTGTTTCAGGAAAAGCCACGAAACTGTTAGTTCATGATTTCCCAGATGGGATAAGCCACAGTGTCAGAAGAAATATAAGAACAAATACACACAGAGAAAAATAAAATCTAATACAAATTGTTCTAAGAAGCCTGTCCCATACCCCTTCCTCAGAACTATAAAGGAGCTTCACGGTTACCTATTCACCCCTTTAGTCCCCGTTATAAATGGAAATGACAGAACCCTCCAGGCAGGAGCTATCACTTGAGTGTCTGCATGTCCCAGTAACCTATCACCCTTCGCCGACGGACACTGGGAGAACACAATTTACTGAAATGCCCAGGAACCCAGTTGCATAGTACCTGCTTTGTGGTCTAGAGCAGCCTTCAGTATCTTGTCACATGGAGTCATGACTCCTAAATCAATAACTCTGGGGTACAGAAACGAGATGTGAGATAATTAATGAGATCCCATTAATTATCAAAAAAGCTAAAGGAACATTTTTATTTAGCCATTAAACACCGCTCTCATGTAAACTGGAATCACACTGAAAAGCTCACCAAACATTGACAACCGACTCAGTGATGACTGCCATTGATTAGGAACTGACCCTGGGCAGGGGCTACACTAAGCTTTTTCAAAGACCTTCGCTGACACAATCCACAGAGCATGTAATTCACCCGTTTAAGGTAGCTTTTGGTAGAGGAAATTATTTTCTAAGCTCTGGTAAAATATATATAATACATAATGTGCCACTTTAACCATTTTTAAGTGTACAGTTGAGGGTCACTAGTTAGTCGCAATGTTGTGTAACCATCACTACTATTTAATTTCAAAACTCTCTCATTGCCCCAAACAGAAACTCTATAATCCCTCAGCAACAAGTAACCTTTACTTTGCCTTCCATCTCTATGAATTTGCCTTGTCTGGATATTTCTACAAGCAGAATCATACATCATTTGTCTTTATGGGTCTGGCTAATTTCACTTAGCCTAACATCTTTAGGGTTCCTCCCCCACTGTAGCCTAAGTCAGAACTTCATTCCTTTTTAAGGCTGAATAATATTTCATTGTATGAATGTGCCAGATGTTTATTCATTCATCTGTCAATGGACACCTGGGTTATTTCCACTATGCTAAGCCTTCTATATAAACAATCTTGTTTAACCCTCACAGGAACTGTACGTGGAAGCACAATCATGGGGTCTGTGTCTTTTTCTTGGGGTGGGGGGGGTTGTTTTCATATATTTATTTCATGTATTTATCCAAATATATACATGGGATGGACTGTTATAAGTGGGATTATTGCACTAAACAATATAAATATTTTTATGATGTTTGATTCCTATTTTAAATTTGATTTTGAGGTAGGTTTTACCAAAGAATACTTTTTCTTTAATTCTTGAAAACATGATTTTTACATTTTTAATAAAGAAGGGTCCAGAAAAGCATGTGCCAGGAAGTTAAGCATTTTGTCCAGCCAGACAACTCACTAGTAGCGGAGCTGGGATCTGAACCAGGATCTGACATGAAAACGCATCTTCTTAGCCATGGAGGCCAATAAAGACGTTAGAGAAGTTCACTCCCTCAATATCTACTGAACAGGATACCCTACATGGAAGCCAACAAGAAGGATAAGGAAGAAGGGATCAGTTCCTGTACATGAAAAGCTGATGAGAAGGGAATCTCCCAGAAGTCAAAGGAGAGGGACAACGAATGAAAGAACAGCTACCAGGAGAGATGAGCACGACTCAGAGGAAGAGCAGACCACGTGGGCACGTGAGGAGAGTGGGACTGGGCACAGGAAGCCCGGAGCGCGCTTTCCACGGAGCTGTGACTCAAGGAGGGGATGGCTTCCTGGATCTCAGAGAAAACGGGATTTCAGCCTTGGAAAATGTTCTGTAAACTACTCTATTCTAGATTTAGAGAGTACCAAGGATGTCCATCACTTTGACAATTTAATTTCATCATGAGCATTGGTTATAAAGATGTTTTAAAAATTACAGTGCACATTTTCTTTTGTTTCCTCATGTCAACAATTCTTAAATAACTAAACAGACAAAATGATTTTAAGTTAAAAAAAAAAAAAAGCAATGCTTAAGTACCACTACCTGACATCATAGCAGCTGTTAACAGTGGGTGTTGAACACCAAGGGCACGAAGGAGCATTGTTTCTCATTATATACCTGTTTATATTTAAGTTGGATTTTTTAGCTTGTTATCATAGTACTTAAAAAAAAAAATAGGAGGATTCAGGATGGGGAACACATGTATACTAATTAAATAATTTTCTATTAAAGAAAAAGAAAAAAAAATAAACTAGCACAAAGAGAATCCTCAGAAAGTGGACAATTTCAAATCAATGATGACTCTCTTCAGTCTAGTGGATTAGCACTAATCCACTAAAAAACATGCCACAGAGGTTGATGAAGGGGCACTGCAGGTTATAATGGGGGTGAGGTGGCCCCTTTCTTTCTCTTTAGCACACTGCACATAGGCCGGTAACTGGGTTTGTTGAACTATGACTAAATACAGCCTATAACACCAAGTGAAAGAGCATATTGCTTTTACATCAAGACAAAGAGGTATGGATTTCAAAGCTGACTGCTTTCAACATTGTATGTTGTATTTTAAGAATTAAAACCCATCAGTATGACGGCAAGAATCATCTCACTCTCAATCCTTTTTCTTGTTTCAGGCGCTCTATCTTTCAGGAACGTGTGCCTGCTTGCTTTGTTGGAGGAAAAATAAGGAGACCTTGTGGTCAGATAGAAATGGAGGAAAGAGAAAGCTGTAGGGAGTGAGCTCAGAGAGGGAGAAGAGGGCATCTTAATGGTGATTACTTAAAATTTCAAAATATTAAGTTTGAGTTTTTTTTAAGAAATCTAAATGGAGCTCTCAGGTAGTCATCTGGATCTGTAAGCCTGCAGCCCAGGTGAGCGATCCAAGCTGGAGATAAAACCTGGGACTTGTTGGCATATTACATGGCGTTAAGAAGTCCTGAGACCATGTGTAAAATATTCAGAAAAATGAATTGCCAAAAGTGGGTAGGGGTTGGAGAGAAGGGGTTGAGGGAAGAGTGGGAAGAGGAGGGGAAGGGGAGAGATGGAGATGACGGGAGAGGAACAGAAAAAAAAAAATTCATGAGACTGAATGAGATGATCTAAGACTGTCTGTCCAGACCTATTTTAATCAGATCTGACTTATCAAGATCCCCAGGTGGTCAGAAGGTTCACTGAAGTCTGAGAAGCAGTGAGGACAGACGGAGAAGAGGTCCCAGGGTTAAGCCCTGAAGAATCCCCTTTTCGGGGGTCACACAGAGAAGAAGCAATCACCAAGAGAGGTGACCAGATGTTAGGGAGGTTAAGAAGAGGTCTGGAAACAATGAACTGGGGGCCTAGAGTATGACGAGTTCAACTTCCAACTTATTAGGCTGCTTTAACAAGTTTTGTTGGGAAACAGTCAAATATATCACTGCTTAGAGGAGCACTTTATAATGTTTTCCATGCATAGAAAATAGTACTTATGGCACTGGGATACAGGAAGGAGGCTACTCGCCACCAGGGTCAACCAATCTAGGACTGGGACTGTCCTCACTCACACCCTGGAGAAAGAAGGGGATCTGTATGTGGGCACATGTGAGTTGAGAAACTGCTGGCAAGTTCTGAATTAGAACACAGTGTGCTAAGTGCCAGGCAGGAGGCCTTTACAGTGTGCTGTGAGAGGCCATCTAACCTGGACAACAGTTTTAGGAGGATTCCAGGAGGGTACTATCGCCTGAATCTTGAGCAAGTACTAGCCAGGTGAAGGAAAGAAGAGGGCCATCCAGTAGAGACTAGCACAACGAAGGTCTAGAATCATGAACAGCTGGCCCTGGGGAACTCTGGCTGAAGGAAAGGATCCAAAGCCTGGGTCAATCCCATCCCTGCCTGCCGCCACCCTTCCCAACCCCTCCCCATTTTCTCTCCCCTTTACTACAACTCCCTGCTTCCCCTGCATACATCTACACCTCCCTTGGCTTTCTCTTGATTTCCCTTCTGCACTCTGAGCTATACCCCATGTCTGTAAGTCTCTTCTTATACACATTCTTTCATTTTGCCACATGAGAGATTAAAGAAAATAAAAATGAATGCTATGGAAATTTCAAACTTTTACATTCATCATTCTAAAGTGGTTATAACAGAGCTGTAAACATTAGCATTTAATTTGGGCTTCTAATTCAGACAAAATATAAGCTGCACCAAATGCCTTAGCAAAGGCATCCAAAACTATTTAAGAATATATACAATTTTGAAAATAAATCTTTTAATAGATTAAGCCCCTTTTACTCTCCAGAAAGAATTAAAAAGTAAAATAAAACTAATTTTTCTTAGGGTGCCTCACATCTGTTAAGTGAGGTTAAAGGTGGCAGTGTCTTCTGATCCTGCAATTCACATGTATCACCACTAGATGGGAGTACTGTACCAGTTTGCAGTCCCAACCAAGATTTCCAACGTGTGGTTAAGCTGTGTGTCAACAGATAAAAGGATAAAGATGTGATAGATGCATACAATGAAACCATTAAGAAACCATAAGAAAGAAAGAAGTCTTTCCACTGAAACAATGGATGGACCCTGAAGGCATTATGCTGAGATAAGATATACAGTGAAAGAAAAATACTGTATGACAGGCTTATATGGGGAGTCTAAAAAGCTGAATGCACAGAAACAGAGTAGAAGAGGTGTTACTAGGGGCTGTAGGGTGGGGAAAACGGGGAGATGTTGGTCAAGGGTACAAACTTCCAGCTGGAAGATGACTAAGTTCTAGGGATCTAATACACAGCACTCTGAACAGAGTTAACAACACTGCATGCTATGAGAGTGTTAACCACAAATAAGAAATGGTAATTATGTGATGGGTTAGCTAACACTATGTGCTGATCATACTGCAAATCAAATCAATGTTTTACACCTTAAGCTTACTCAATGTTGTATGTCAATTCTATTTCAATTAAGCTCCAAAAGCACACACACACACCAGTTGAAAGCATCCAAATAATTATCAGGAGAACCTGTGAGGTGCTAGGAAAGATTAGTGTACCCTTGACTTAAATACACTCCTTTTCCTCACTTAGCTGAAAACTCTAGCATTATACAGTTTTAAAGTGTTCCCTTCTTAACCATATATTATTTACCCATATATTACTTACTAGATATTTATATTAAGAACCATTGATTAACACAAAAATACATCTCAGATAAGTTTCACCAGATCCATATTTTTAAAAGTACTAGATGTATATTTCATTTTAAATTTTGTTATTACATCCTATTTTTTCTTATCCAATTAAACAGGGTGCATTATGTTAAATGAGAAAAGTCTAAATTTGTCTTTTTATATAATTATTAGAGTATTCTAAACTCAACTTTATGTATTCAAATATCTGATCAAAATACGTTTAAATATTCTAAATTATTTCTAAAGAGGAATTAAACTGGAATATTAATACTAGACATTGCAGTTAAAGTTGCTTAAAACTGGAATAAATATTGAAAGCTAAACTGACACAGTACAGAATCCTGACTTTTGGACTCAGAAGCCCTGAGGATGGCCTGCCGCTTGCTAGCTGTGTAAATGAGAAGTACAATAATTGAGGCAGGCAAAGCAGGATCAAGACCACGAAAAGAAAAAAAGAATGAAGGACAGGAAAAAAAGAAAAAGAAAGACAGAAATCAGGACAAGAATACAAAGGGGAAAAAAAGGAAAAAACAGTTATATAAAAGCAGCACTATATAAATTGTGAAGTGGTAAATAAATGTTAGGCATTAGTAAACTCTAATACCTAAGGTGGACATATCCCCAGATCTATTCAAATTCTCAAATCTGCAAATTCTATTGCATCATCCCCATAAAAAAATGTGCTTTTTCTGTCTAGACAGAACTATCACTTTGAATCCTTTTTACTTCTTTTTTCCCCACAAAGAACTCTTAGCATTTCATGAGATTTACTGACCAGTGACAAAGAGCCGGGAATGAAAAAGTTGTATTAGCATCTGGTACTAGATGGTTTGCTAGACTCACTCAACTAGCTGGGTGATTCACCCAGGCATTAGCCTGCAGCACGGATACATAGTCAAAGTATACATTTCACTGCACAAGGCCTATCTCAGGGGCATCTGTCTACTACCTGACATCATAACATTAAACCCATCAGTGTAGAGAGTCCATGTATTATGAGACACAAGACTCAAAGGGGTGTTTGACCCCCAAAGAAAAAAGGTTTGCACATTCACTTATTTTTTACAAAAAGAATAAAGTTTCATCAGAAGATGTTTCTCCAGTTGCCATTATTATGTGAGTGCTCAGTCAGGTCTGACTCTTTGCAAGCCCACGGGCGGTAGCCCACCAGGCTCCTCTGTTGATGGAATTTTGTAAGCAAGAATACTAGAGTGGGTTGCCATTTCCTACACCAGGGGATCTTCCTGACCCAGGGATTGAACCCAGGTCTCTTGTGTCTCCTGTATTGGCAGGCAGATTCTTTACCACTATGTCACCTGGGAAGCCAGCAAAAAATAAGCGATCCTTCAGTGTACAAGCCAGAGGAGATGGGTGTGCTGGAGGAAAGCTTTCGGGTTTAATAAGTCGCTTTCACTGATGACATCGGGCTCCAGTAGCACCCTGGAGAAATGCTACAGTTCTCCCTGGCCTCTTAAAATGCCTTTACTGGAGGAAGAAACATTACTGGTATGATTCTCTCAGCTACTTACCCATTTTTCATAATACAAAAGGATAAACACAGACGATGATATCTCAAGAATTGCTTTAGAATTGCTTTAGGGAGCTTGCTTACAAATTGCTTTTTTTCAGTAGTTTTTGTCTTATTATCACCATTGAATATGTACCTGGCTTTTTAGCCTGACAAACAGTAAAGTTCCTGAATGGAGAAAAGTCAACTAAATCATCTGGGTGTCTCTGATACAATTCATGGTAAACAGTAGATGATCTATAAACATTTATTGGCTGAAATGAATTTGAACTAATTGAGATGAATGCAAATAGAAATCAACAGCATAGGATTTGAAAAGATGAGACAACAGCAGAAATGTCAAGAGATTTTAGGAAGCCAACACCTTATCAAATATTTATTCCTCATCCAAATACTTATTCTATACGTAAAAATCTTACTGTAACAACCTCCACTGTCTCTCTGGAATATTTATCTTTAAAAAAATAATAAATGTATTCCAAGAAAAATATTCCTTGTTTCCAGGACTAGGAGAGAATGCTCCATCTTTTGATAGTGAACAAGCAGCCAAACAGAAGTGCCTGTGAAGACAGTCAGAGAAGAAGGTGCCACTCTGCCAATGCTCCTTCATCTCCAACCTTCCTTAGCCGCATTTAATTAGCCTTGAACACAGACATGGATGAACAGTTTGAAAGCAGGGAGGGCCTTAGAGGGTGATGGCTGTCTGACAGTGGGAACTCTCTAACCCTGACCCCAAGGGGGCCCAGCCGCAGCTGCAGTTGTTTCTCCTCTCTATAGAGAAAACAGCACATGGAAAGAAGTTCACGCCTCAAAAGGACTGTTGGCTGGATATGGACCAGAGAAGACATTAGTTATATCAGGCTTTTCATTACAAAGAATATGTTGAAATGCGAGCAAAACACACTCTTACTGTGGGTCATGAGCTCTGACACAGAAATAAATTGGCGCTAAATAATTATTCAACTATAATGAGAGATATAAGAAAGGGATTTTACTTGTATACAACATTCAAAAACTAGCTTCATCAATACTAAGAGGCATGCATGGTTCTCTTCTAAGCAAAGGAAAAAGAACGGTCAAAGCCTTCTTATAAAACTCCATTTAGCCAAGGTCTTAATAAGATCTTGGCTTTAAAATCTGGCAGCTTATTGAGAGTAAAAAGGAAATATGGCCATGGGGTGGGGTCCAATGTTTGAGCCTCTGGCCTGAAGTCAATTCCCCAGAAGCCTCTGGGTTGTTTGACCCTGCTTGAATACTGTTTTCTATTCTTTTTGTCCTTACTGAATGTACACCATTAAATAATTGTTAAATTACTTCATTTGAAAAGGTATGTTCAATGTAGAAAATTCAAAAACATGTGAAGAAAAACAACCTCTAACATCCACAGCTCTTCCCTGCCCTTCCCACCCAAGACGTATCACCTGTTAATGCTTTTACTTTAAATAAGAAAGGGGCTCAGGTAAGAAAGGTGGGTCCTAATTTACCTGAAATTATTGCAGCCAAGAACCACTCCAACTATGTTCTTGCCTATGTCGTGTACGTCACCTTTAACAGTAGCCAGCACGATGGTGCCTTGGTAAGGGTCCTGGAGAGGAAGTCAAACAGCTCAGCATTGCTAGGTCACCTGGTTCTCTGGAGCCAGGCAGGTGTTGGCACAGAAAGCAATTCAATACAACCAAGGCAACCCTCAAAGATGGACCCAGAACCCAAGCCTCATGCTCTGTGCAAAGAAGGCTGTAAGCTGCAGCAACCCCCCAGGTGGTTCACTGAGGGGGCTTCAACCCAGATCATGTGTTCCATCATCTCAAAAACAGTTTAAGTTCAAATACAAAACAGTCCCATCACTGAAGATCATATTTGTAACCCCCAAGCCTATCTGACAAATGTTTAGTAAATGTTAGCAGTAAAGGGAGAGGGAGGCTCTGGTGAACTGCATGTGCCCCATTAGAATGGGAAGGACCACAGCAGGCCAGGGCAGGAGGGCTCAGACTATCTTCTTCAACACCGTTGTTCCATCACAATCTCCTCCCTCAAAAAAAGAAAAATAAAGAAGAGAAAAAGACATGCAAGGCAAGTGGGATTTTTATGAACACTACCGTCAGAGCCATTCACAAACACAGATAGATTTAAGAATTCAGAATCTTAGGGGCCAAAGCCGACTGAGCTTCACAGGGAGCTAAACAAGGTCAAAAGCTTAACGATTTACTGTGGTGGCACAGCCAACAAGAAGGGAACTAAATCCAGCAGTGGTGCCAAGAACATGACCAGCGCACAGAGAATATTCAGGTAAGACGTTTTCCAAAACCAAACAGTATCTCAAGGGCAGGGTCGAGCACACTACCTGCCACGTGTAAGAGCTCTGTAAATAGCTGGTAGATGAATGAACGAACTGGTTTTGTCTTGAAATCATGGCTTTGTTTAGAAAATAATGTTTCTATTAAAAATTTCATAAAGCCACGTTCTATAGAAAATCCTAGGGTATTCTGATACTTGGTAAAAAATTTGTTTCACTTCTCTGCTTCATCGTCAATGACACAGTCAAGCCCAATGGCTTAGGTCCCTACCCTCCCGCCCAGTAAGAGTATCCAGAGCCAATTCCTCACAAGGTCCACAGGCCCCAACAAAATGACTTGCCTCATCTTCTATTTTGCCAGTAAGCACTTTGGTTTCTTCTCTCTCTTTTTCCATGAAGGGAATAAGGTGACCCACGGCCTTCTTCATGACCCGAGCTGACTTTATAACCTGGGTAAAATATACACAGAGTCAAGCATCTTTACCAAAACACCTGGATGGTTACACATGGTTGCTTGTGAAATTTTAGCATCAATTATCATGCATGTTATGACCTCAGGTCAGCCACCCTTGAGTCCATTTTTGACAGTGGGTGGGTGAGGAATGAGTTCATCATGAGGAAAATTAATCAGTCAGGTACAGAAGAAGAAAAACAAGGCTGGAAATCAAATGTTGCAGTTTCTGTCCTCTGAACTTCTGCATGTTATTTTTTCTCCACCTAGAAGGCCTTCTATCATTTCCTGAAGTTCTGCACATCCTCCAAGTGTCAAGCTTCTCCTCCAAAAGCCCCTTCTCAGCCTTCTCTTCTCAATCCCCAGTGTCACAATTCACTTATAATTAAGGCTTATGCAAAAGGAAAAAGAGCCTTACAGTCTACAGAATTAGAGAAAAATTTTGTAAACATAAATTGGATAAGGGATTAATATCCAAAATATATAAAGAACTAATGCAACTTTATAATAATAATAATAATCTGATTAAAAAATGGACAGGAGAACTAAAAAGGTATTTTTCCAAAAAGGATATCAAAGTGGCCAATAGGCACATGATAAGATGCTCAACATCACTAATTGTCAGGGAGATAACAAATACAAATCACACTAAGATACCACTTCACACATGATAGCTCAGGGCTTCCCTGATAGCTCAGTTGGTAAAGAATCCACCTGCAATGCAGGAGACCCCAGTTCAATTCCTGGGTTGGGAAGATCTGCTGTAGAAGGGATAGGCTACCCACTCCAGTACTCTGGCCTGGAGAATTCCATGGACTGTATAGTCCATGGGGTCACAAAGAGTAGCTGAGTGACTTTCACTTTCATATGTTAGAATGGTTACCATCAAGAAAACAAAAACCAACAGGTGCTGGTGAGGTTGTGGTGAAAAGGGAACTCTTATGCACTGATGGTGGGAATGGAAAACAATATGGAGGTTCTTAGAAAAATTAAAAATAGGTCTACCACATGATCAAGCAATTCCACTTCTCAGTATAAACCTACAGGAAATGAAAATAGGATTTCAATAGGTTTATCAGAGCATTATTTATAACAGCCAAGACATGGAACAACCCAAATGCCCATCAACAGGTGAATGGATAAAAAAGATGTGGTATATATACAGAATGGAGTATCATTCAGCCATGATAAGAGAGGATATTTGGCCATGTGCAAAAAAACGCAGATGGATCTTGAGGACATTATACTAAGCAAGATAAATCAGAAAGAGAAAGATAAGTACTGGATGATCTCACTTATATGCAGAACCTAAAAGAAGTCAAACTGGAAAGAAAAAACAAAACAGAGTGAAACTGTGGTTACCATGGGATAGAGATGGGAGGGTGAGACTGATGATATTTAAGGGTACAAACTTGTAACAAGTAAATAAGCCAAAGGGCTCTAACACACAGTATAATGAATAGACAATCATGTACTATAGTTACATAGTGTGATAAATATTATTTCAACGGCAATCATATTAAAATATGTATCACTGTACACCTTAAATTTACAAAATGTAATATGTCAAATTTGTTAAATAGATAAAAAAGAACAGGGACTTTCATAAAAGTTCACGAATGTATACTAAAATTTATGAGAAGCAGGATGAGAAAACAGGGTATTTGTACAGTCTCAACGTTTCTCCCTACAAAAAAATTTACAGTGGAGAAACATAGAAGACACTCTTAACAAAATGATCAACGTTAACCTCACCAGGCTTCCTGATATGAGAAGGGCACAGCATTACTCTGCGTTATTCTCGCCAAAAATGAGAAAACATCAGGAAAATTCAAACTGAGAGAGAGCCTATCATTTACCAAACTGTACAATACTCTTCAAAAGTCAAGGTCATAACTCAGGAACTGTTCAAGATAAAAGCAATGTGGGATTATGGAACACAAAGAGAAGAGAAGAATAGCAGAAACACTGGTGAAATGTGAATAAGGTCATTAGTTAACATGATTATATCAGTATTAATTTCCTGGTTCTGATAACTACACTCTGATCAAGTGAAAAGGTTAACATTAGGGGAAGAAGTTGAGGGGGATACATGATCACTTAAACTGCATCTGCAACTTGCAAGTCTAAAGTTTACTCAAACATAAGAAGTTAAAACAATAAGTTGACATCATGAAAAAAAAAGACTGTGAAACTATCCCAGACTTGGGGAGACTAATGCAGGACAACTGAATGTTCCCTGAGTGTGGTGGTGGTTTCACAGGTACAGACATGTTAAAGCTTATCAAACTGCATCCTTTAAACATGCACATTTTATTGCATGTGAATTATAAAACAGTAAATCTATAAGAAAAGATAAATGCTATGAAGGAAAATGGGGAATGGACAATGAATAATTAAATATAGAATAAATTTTAAAAATCAATTATACTTCAATTTTAAAAAGTTAAAGAAAAAAAAAAAAGAACAGGGATTTTTTTGTTTTTTGTATGCCTCACAGACCTGAACCCAGAAGTCTCAAAAAGTGCCAGTGTTAACCAATGTGGTCGGTAGCTGCTGTAAATCAAAATAAGAGGAAGACTACTGGTTTTACTTGAAACATATTATTTAATGCATGTCATTATTTAAAATGGTAATGATCTTTTCAAAATATTCATCCTTAAGAATGAACACTGGCTGGTCAAATCAAATCTTAACATGATTGACTTTACACTAGTCTTGGGTTTTATTTTAATTTGAGGGGTCGGGGGAGAGACTTGTGCTGGGGTAAGAGATGGTACAGAAGCCCAGAACATGAAGACTAATGCTGGGAATGTCCAGATGACCTCTAACATCCACATCACCCTAGATGGACTTTTCAGACTATGCCTAAAAGTGAATTCAGACAAAGAATGAACAGAATCACACCTCAATGCCCCTGGGCTTTCATCAAAATTAAACCAGAGAAACAGACTCAAATTTACTATTTATTAAAAGATAAAGGCTCTTTCCTTCAATTGTGAAACTTTTTCCCCCATTTGCCAACCTGAGGTAGAAACATTTTTCCAGCTCCAAAAAGATCACCAACAATTTTCATGCCATTCATCAGCGGCCCTTCAATTATATTCAGAGGTCGGGGATATTTTTCCTGGTTTAACCTGGCTTCCTCAGTATCTTCAATAATATATTTTTCAATGCCCTACAGAAAAAACAAAAAATTAGGGAAAATTCACAGGATATATTGGCTTAAGTTCAAACATCCAACAACAAATAAATAGTTAAGAGTGTGGGTTTTGGAATCAGACTGCATGTGTTCAAATCCTGGCTCTTATCACTAATTTAGACAACTTATTAAGCATCAGGTTCCTCATTTAATAATCATACAATACCAACCTCACATGGTTATTTTGAGGATTAAATGTGTAAAATGTAAAGTGCCTAGATGGCTTTATTGACATAAAGCATTTTATTGATATAAAGTGAAAAATTAGTGACAGGAGTACTAATAAATTCAAATTCATAATAAAATACACTTTTTATCCTAGTGGTTTACCAGATTACATGTAAACAAATATCTCCTGTGAAATCACTGTTTTCCCACTGACAGGGCTGGGTGCAGGGAGGACCCAGCCTTCACTGATCAAGCCCTAATCCTCCAGTGCCCCCAGTTCAAGGATCCAAACTAGTTCTACAACCTGAAGTAGGTGAATCTCAAAAGTTCCAAGAAATTAAAAGTTAAATTCTAGAGACCAAAACAAACAAACAAACAAAACAAAACCCTGAAATTTCCAGACTCACAAATGAGGAAACCGAAGCCAAGAGATTATCTATCTGGACTAAAAGTCTAACTACAGCAGAAAAGCCAGAACTCATTTGTTGATCAAGAGACAGCCACATGGTCTAGAACAGCACTTCTCACCTCGGGCACTACTGACAGTTGCACTGAATAATTCTCTGTGGTGTAGGCCTCTACTGTGCAGTATAGCATGTTCACCAGCATCCCTGGTCACATGCCAGTAAAAACCTCCCACTCCAGTCAGAACAACCTAAAATATCTCCAGATACTGCCTAATGTTCTAGACATAGAGGTGGGATGGAGGGCAAATCACTCAGGAGTAGTCCAGGGAATCTCCTTCATCAGCTGCTGCCAGTACCTCTCCTCCAGCCATGCCATCAGCCACCAGGACCAGCACCCAGCCTCCGGCCCACACTCACCTTCACAAGAGCGTACTCAAGGCGTTCTTCGAGAGGGCCATTCCTCCACTCATCAGTCTGGATGACTTTCTTCCCTCCTTTGCCCTGAGTCTGGATTGAAATGTGAATAGAGAGATGGTACAACAGGTCACTTTCTCAGCTAGTTGGCAGAAAAAAACTATGTCTTATTCTTCCCTTATGTTTCAAGGCCCTAGTACAGTGCCGGCATGAATAAAATCTTTGGAAAATGCTTGAGGTAAGGAGAGAGGGAAATAGCAACCCACTCCAGTACTCTTGCCTGGAAAATCCCACGGACGGAGGAGCCTGATAGGCTACAGTCCATGGGGTTGCAGAGTCAGACATGACTGAGCGACTTCACTTCACTTCAAGGAGAGAGGAAAAGAGAGAAATCTTATAGGTTTTGAACTTTTATTTAAAAATTTTCTCCTTTCCAGTTTTATTGAAGTATAATTGACATACAGTACTATACAAATTTCAGGTGTACAGCATAAAGAGCTGATTTATGTACAAATGAAATGATTACTACAGTAAGTTTAATGTATATCCATCAGTATGAAAAAGCAAAGAGATAGGACACCGATAGATGAACTCCCCAGGTCGGTAGGTGCCCATATGCCACTGGAGATCAGTGGAGAAATTACTCCAGAAAGAGTGAAGAGATGGAGCCAAAGCAAAAACAACACCCAGTTACGGATGTGACTGGTGATAGAACCAAGTTCTGATGCTGTAAAGAGCAATACTGCATAGGAACCTGGAATGTTAGGTGCATGAATCAAGGTAAATTGGAAGTGGTCAAACAGGAGATGGCAAGAGGGAACATCAACATTTTAGGAATCAGTGAACTAAAATGGACTGGAATGGGTGAATTTAACTCAGATGACCATTATATCTACTACTGTGGGCAAGAATCCCTTAGAAGAAACGGAGTAGCCCTCAGAGTCAACAAGAGTTTGAAATGTACTACTTGGGTGCAATCTCAAAAATGACAGAATGATCTCTGTTCGTTTCCAAGGCAAACCATTCAACATCACGGTAATCCAAGTCTATGCCTCGACTGTAATGCTGAAGAAGCCGAAGTTGAACGGTTCTATGAAGACCTACAAGACCTTCCAGAATTAACATCCCCAAAAGATGTCCTCTTCATTATAGGGGACTGGAAGGCAAAAGTAGGAAGTCAAGAGATACCTGGACTAAAAGGCAAATTTGGCCTTGGAGTACAAAATGAAGCAGGCAAAGGCTAACAGACTTTTGCCAAAAGAACGCACTGGTCATAGCAAACACCCTCTTCCAACAACACAAGAGAAGACTCTACACAAGGACATCACCAGATGGTCAATACCGAAATCAGATTGATTATATTCTTTGCAGCCAAAGATGGAGAAGCTCTATACAGTCAGCAAAAACAAGACTGAGAGTTGACTGTAGCTCTGGTCATCAACTCTTTGTTGCCAAATTCAGACTTAAATTGAAGAAAGTAGGGAAAACCAGTAGATAATTCAGGTCTGACCTAAATCAAATCCCTTACGATTATATAGTGGAAGTGACAAATAGATTCAAGGGATTAGATCTGATAGAGTGCCTGAAGAACTATGGATGGAGGTTTGTGACATTGTTCAGGAAGCAGTGATCAACACCATCCCCAAGAAAAAGAAATACAAAAAGGCAAAATGGTTGTCTGAGCAGGCCTTACAAATAGCTGAGAAAAGAAGAGATGCAAAAGGCAAAGGACAAAAGGAAAGATATACCCATCTGGATGCAGAGTTCCAAAGAATAGCAAGAAGAGATAAAAAAAAAAAAGCCTTCCTCAGTGATCAGTGCAAAGAAATAGAGGAAAACAAAAGAATGGGAAAGACTAGAGATCTCTTCAAGAAAATTAGAGATACCAAGGGAACATTTCATGCAAAGATGGGCTCAATAAAGGACAGAAATGGTATGGACCTAACAGAAGCAGAAGATATTAAAAAGAGGTGGCAAGAATACACAGAAGAACTGTACAAAAAAGATCTTCACAACCCAGATAATCACAATGGTGTGATCACTCACCTAAAGCCAGACATCCTGGAATGTGAAGTCAAGTGGACCTTAGGGAGCATCACTACAAACAAAGCTAGTGGAGGTGATGGAATAGTTGAGCTATTTCAAACCCTGAAAGATGATGCTGTGAAAGTGCTGCACTCAATACACCAGCAAATTTGGAAAACTCAGCAGTAGCCACGGGACTGGAAAAGGTCAACTTTCATTCCAATCCCAAAGAAAGGCAATGCCAAAGAATACTCAAACTACCTCACAACTGCACTCAGCAAAGTAATGCTCAAAATTCTCCAAGCCAGGCTTAAACAGTACGTGAACTGTGAACTTCCAGATGTTCACGCTGGATTTAAAAAAGGCAGAGGAGCCAGAGATCAATTGCCAACATCCGTTGGATCATCAAAAAAGCAAGAGAGTTCCAGAAAAACATCTACTTCTGCTTTGTTGACTATGCCAAAGCCTTTGACCGTGTGGATCACAACAAACTGTGGAAAATTCTTAAAGAGATGGGAATACCAAACCGCCTTACCTGCCTCCTGAGAAACCTGTATGCAGGTCAAGAAGCAACACTTAGAACTGGACATGGAACAATAGACTGGTTCCAAATCAGGAAAGGAGTATGTCAAGGCTGTATATTGTCACCCTGCTTATTTAACTTACATGCAGAATACATCAAAACGCTGGACTGGATGAAGCATAAGCTGGAATCAGGACTGCTGGGAGAAATATCAATAACCTCAGATATGCAGATGTCACCACCCTTATGGCAGAAAGAGAAGAAGAACTAAAGAGTGTCTTGATGAAAGTGAAAGAGGAGAGTGAAGAAGTTGGCTTAAAGCTCAATATTCAGAAAACTAAGATTATGGCATCTTGTCCCATCACTTCATGGCAAATAGATGGTTAAACAGTGGAAACAGTAACAGACTTTATTTTTTTGGGCTCCAAAATCACTGCAGATGGTGACTGCAGCCATGATATTAAAAGACACTTGCTCCTTGGAAGAAAAGTTATGACCAACCTAGACAGCATATTAAAAAGCAGAGACATTACTTTGCAAACAAAGGTCCATTTAGTCAAAGCTATGGTTCTTCCAGTAGTCATGTATGGCTGTGAGAGCTGGACTATAAAGAAAGCTGAGCACAGAAGAATTGATGTTTTTGAACTGTGGTGTTGGAGAAGACTCTTGAGAGTCCCTTGGACTGCAAGGAGATCCAACCAGTCCATCCTAAAGGATATCAGCCCTAAATATTCATTGGAAGGACTAATGCTGAAGTTGAAATTCCAACACTTTGGCCACCTGATGTGAAGAACTGACCCATTTGAAAAGATCCTGATACTGGGAAAGATTGAAGGTGGGAGGAGAAGGGGACAAGAGAGGATGAGATTGTTGGATGGCATCACTGACTCGATGGACAAGAGTGTGAGTAAACTCTGGGAGTTGGTGATGGACAGGGAGGCCTGGTGTGCTGCAGTCATGGGGTCACAAAGAGTTGGACACAACTGAGTGCCTGAACTGATATCCATCATCTCATATAGGTAGAGAATAAAATAGAAAAAAACATTTTTTTTCCTTGTGATGAGAACTCCTGAGTTTTCTAACATCTGTCATATATATTATACACCAGTGTCAATGATATTTATCACATTGTACATTAAATCCCTAGTAATTATGCATCTTAAGAGGAATTCCCTTCATCCAATTTTCCCTCCTGTTAGCCCCTGCCTCTGGTAACTTCAAATCTGATCTCTTTTCCTATGAGTTTTGGGGTTTTTTTTTTAAAGCATAATCGACCTATAATTTTAGTTCCTGGTACACAGTATAGTGATTCAATATTTCTATAATTATAAAATGATCCTCACTAGGATTTGAATGTTCAGTAGAGAGACTGAGTGAGACTCCATTTTTTTTTTTTTTCCTTTTCTTCTTTCCTAAAAGATAGCATCTTGGGACTAAAGATTTCCCGGACAGTAAGAAAAGCTAAAGCTGATATCTGATGAGCTTTTAAAGTTCTCATATAGCACCATCACTACCCAGATATGTGAAGCGTCTGTAACAAAGGCAAGTCAGAAATTGTCTTAGAGGTGGGCACACTGTGAGGTACAAGACATAGACCGTGCTCTCAAGGACTTTGCCGTATCATAAGGTAGATGGAAATACACAGAGAAAGGTAAGCTACAAGAGAAAGCCTGTGCCAAGGGCTGAATGAGAAGATGACGGAGAAGGCAATGGCACCCCACTCCAGTACTCTTGTCTGGAAAATCTCATGGATGGAGGAGCCTGGAAGGCTGCAGTCCACGGGGTCAGTAAGAGTCGGGCACGACTGAACGACTTCACTTTCACCTTTCACTTTTATGCATTGGAGAAGGAAATGGCAACCCGCTCCAGTGTTCTTGCCTGGAGAATCCCAGGGACTGGGGAGCCTGGTGGGCTGCCGTCTATGGGGTAGCACAAAGTCGGACATGACTGAAGCATCTTAGCAGCAGCAGCAGCAAGGTAGATGGAAATACACAGAGAAAGGTAAGCTACAAGAGAAAGCCTGTGCCAAGTGCTGAATGAGAAGATGACACAGACAAGGCTAGGAATTTTGAGGACAGAGTGATCATCACAAACTGGAGTGGTGAAGAGAGACTTTGAAGAAGCTGACAGATTCAGCAAAGGGACAAAATCGTGATGATCCTGGGATGGAAGGTGAATTGCTTATCTGTTTCTTCCATCTCAAGTGATGTCACTCGCTGCCCAAATCTGAAATCTAAGTATCACTCTTGACTCTCCATCCAGTCTTCACATTCAATTAGTTACCCAGCCCTAAAAATTACACCGCCTCAATATTTTGCTCTACTCTGCTTCCACTTTCATAGTTCAAGCATCTAACTGGTCTCCACAGCCCAGGATCACCCTGGCCCCAATGCGTCTTCCACACTGTAGCCAGAGGGGCCTTTCCAAAACACAAACCTGATCAAACTGCCCCCATGGGAAGATTCACTGTAAGATCCCTGCTGCTGCTGCTAAGTCGCTTCAGTCGTGTCCGACTCTGTGCGACCCCAGAGACGGCAGCCCACCAGGCTCCCCCATCCCTGGGATTCTCAGGCAAGAACACTGGAGTGGGTTGCCATTTCCTTGTCCAATACATGAAAGTGAAAAGTGAAAGTGAAGTTGCTCAGTCGTGTCCAGCTCTTAGCGACCCCATGGACTGCAGCCTACCAGGCTCCTCTGCCCATGGGATTTTCCAGGCAAGAGTACTGGAGTGGGTTGCCACTGCCTTCTCCATATTGCTCTGCAAATGTTGTATTGATTCCTTTTCATGCTGGACAATGTCTGAACCAATTGTTTCCTAGCTTCATTTTCTGCCATTCCTGAAGAACTCAGCCTATCCTGAACATCTCAATTCCTTATGTTCTCCATCATCTCTCTCATCCTTGGCCCTTTACATCCATTCATCTGACAATATTTTCTTTAGCACCTACCAGAATACCAGGCCACAGCTAGATGCAGACACTCCTCCTCTGGCAGAGAATACCAGTACTGTACCCCAACCCCAAACTTTAGCCTGGCCAACTCCTGTTGAGCTCTCAGGTCCCCCCTAACCCATCACTCTGGGAGGCTTTTCCTGACCACCTCTACCTTTGGGTTCAGTGGCCCTCCCAAGCAGCCTACAGCATCCTGTACATGCCTTATCACAGCATCTCCCCACCACACTGGATGACAACTGCCCCTACATACTTGTGCACATCTCCCTGCACTGCAGGCTCTACAGGGGCATGCCTCTCTTATCAGTTAGATCCTCTAAGTTCAGAAAGGACAAAGCAGAAAACAAAACATGGGAAAATATTAGCTGAATGATTTAAAGCTGAATGAGAACCGATTTCCCAGAGCAATGTTTGTGCAGGATAGTAGAGGCCAAGCCAAAGAGTGCTAGGAACCCACGCTATGGAGTTTGGATTTAACCTTCCAGGCAACTGTGGCAAGGGTGCAGGTGGGGGAATGACAAGAATTCTGAAGCTTCAGAGTAACATTCCAAGTAGTATTTTTTCACCGGGGAAGTGAGACACACGGCTTGTGGGATCTTAGTTCCCCAGCCAGGGATTGAACCTGGGCCCTTTGCACTGAAAGTGCCAAGTCCTAACCACTGGACCACCAGGGAATTCCCACCAAAGTAGTATTTTTAAGAGAACCCTAGAAAGGGGAGAATGTTTTAGTAGTTCATGATGAAAGCCTGCACTACAGTGGTAGGAACAGGAAGAGAAGGAAAGGACAAACATAAAAGTATTAATGGACAGCATGGAAGGAGGAGGACTGGGAGGAACTCCAGGATTGAGGGCTGGGGTGGTAACTGATCACACAGGGCACTCTCATATGCAAAGAGACTAATGCTGCTCTCATATGACAAAAAAACCTTAAAGAAGATGGCAATTAAAAAATGTAGAGCAATCTTGAGAAAGAAGAATGGAACTGGAGGAATCAACCTGCCTGACTTCAGGCTCTACTACAAAGCCACAGTCATCAAGACAGTATGGTACTGGCACAAAGACAGAAATATAGATCAATGGAACAAAATGGAAAGCCCAGAGATAAATCCATGCACCTACGGATACCTTATCTTCGACAAAGGAGGCAAGAATATACAGTGGAGAAAAGACAATCTCTTTAACAAGTGGTGCTGGGAAAACTGGTCAACAACTTGTAAAAGAATGAAACTAGAACACTTTCTAACACCATACACAAAAATAAACTCAAAATGGATTAAAGATCTAAACATAAGACCAGAAACTATAAAACTCCTAGAGGAGAACATAGGCAAAACACTCTCCGACATACATCACAGCAGGATCCTCTATGACCCACCTCCCAGAATATTGGAAATAAAAGCAAAAATAAACAAATGGGACCTAATTAAAATTAAAAGCTTCTGCACAACAAAAGAAACTATAAGCAAGGTGAAGACAGCCTTCAGAATGGGAGAAAATAATAGCAAATGAAGCAACTGACAAACAACTAATCTCAAAAATATACAAGCAACTCCTGCAGCTCAATTCCAGAAAAATAAACAACCCAATCAAAAAATGGACCAAAGAACTAAACAGACATTTCTCCAAAGAAGACATACAGATGGCTAACAAACACATGAAAAGATGCTCAACATCACTTATTATCAGAGAAATGCAAATCAAAACCACTATGAGGTACCATTTCATGCCAGTTAGAATGGCTGCGATCCAAAAGTCTACAAGCAATAAATGCTGGAGAGGGTGTGGAGAAAAGGGAACCCTCTTACACTGTTGGTGGGAATGCAAACTAGTACAGCCACTATGGAGAACAGTGTGGAGATTCCTCAAAAAACTGGAAATAGAACTGCCATACGATCCAGCAATCCCACTGCTGGGCATACACACTGAGGAAACCAGAAGGGAAAGAGACACATGTACCCCAATGTTCATCGCAGAACTGTTTATAATAGCCAGGACATGGAAGCAACCTAGATGTCCATCAGCAGATGAATGGATAAGAAAGCTGTGGTACATATACACAATGGAGTATTACTCAGCCATTAAAAAGAATACATTTGAATCCGTTCTAATGAGGTGGATGAAACGGGAGCCTATCATACAGAGTGAAGTAAGCCAGAAAGAAAAACACCAATACAGTATACTAACGCAAATATATGGAATTTAGAAAGATGGTAATGACAACCCTGTATGCGAGACAGCAAAAGAGACACAGATGTATAGACAGTCTTTTGGACTTTGTGGGGGGTGGGGATGATTTGGGAGAATGGCATTAAAACATGTATAATATCATATAAGAAATGAATCGCCAGTCTAGGTTCGATGCAGGATACAGGAAGCTTGGGGCTGGTGCACTGGGATGACCCAGAGACATGGTATGGGGAGGGAGATGGGAGGGAGGTTCAGGATGGGGAACATGTGTATACCCATGGCGGATGCATGTTGATGTATGGCAAAACCAATACAATATTGTAAAGTAAAAAAAAAAATTAATAAATTTTTAAAAATGTATTTTTTAAGCATTATTTATAATAGAAAAAGACACAGAAACAATCTATGTGTTCATCAGTGAATGAACGGATAAAAAAGTGTGATATACTATGTATATAATGGAATATTATTCTGCCATAAAAAGAGGAAATCCTGCCATTTGAAACAGCATGGGTGGAACTTGAGGGCAATATGCTAAGTGAAATAAGTCAAACAGAAATGCAAATACCATATGATCTCACTTACACTTGGAATCTAAAAACAGAAACAAATGTGGTGATGGATGTTAACCAGACTTACTGTGATGAGCATTCCATAATATATACTGATATCAAATCATTATGCTATACATCTAACACTAATATATGTTGATCATATCTCAATTTTTAGATCTAAAAATGATAAAATTCATAGATTATATACTCTGACATTTTTTTAAGAGAAAATACAAAACTAGACCAGTGTGACACCTTCCCCAACCCCCCGCAAAAAAAAGAGTCCTTCTAAAGCTCACATTCTCATCACTTGATATATGTAAACATCACTTGTCCTGTCAACCACACAATCAGGCAATTCCTGCCTGTGGGATGGAGTCTGATAAGTAAAAACGGCAGAGTGTTCCAAATACTCTTGGAAAAAAGGCCAAGTGTGTTCACAGAAAAACAGCAGTGTGCCACATGGAAGGGGCAGGGAGAGGGCAATGCTGTGTGATTGTGAACAGTAGGAAGCGAGAATGCAAAGTGTGGCCCGTGAGGATTTCTCACCATGTACAGAGTTTCATTATCACACCTGATATATGATAAACATGCTTCAGAAAATCAATATTCTAAATGGTACCATTTCAGAGCAGCTATTTCAGAAGCATGACCCGGCACACTGGGTCCATCTGCTTTCCAACTAGTTATTCAGTAGGACACTCTCCATGATCCAAACTTAAGTTGTTGCGCCCTCACACACTGAGCGGCCCAGACACCAGACACATGGAGAAAGCTTCCAAGCATGGTGGCCGCTCAACTGCTCAATTGGCTACTCCTTCATCTGCTTCTACTGCTCAACAGTAGCTCCCCATTAGTAAGGTGCCTCATGAGGGCATGTATTTTATTTCTGATATCAAACTGGACCAGCACCTAGGGAGGAAACTGCTCAAGCAAAAACCAAAGGGGAGTGTGAGCACCCACTGGCAACGAGAAAACCAAGGCCAGATAAGGAACAGAGACCTTTTTTCTAGAAAAGCATCAAGGATACTTACATCTAATAAACCTATCATCTGCTGAAGATTCTAAGCTGAAAATGCACTTACTTACATAACCCTCCAAACATCACAGCTTAGCCCCTCACCTACCTTGCATGTAGGTGGGCTTCCCTTGTGGCTTAGATGTTAAACCATCTGCCTGCAATGCGGGAGACCTGGGTTCGATCCCTGGGTCGGGAAGGTTCCCTGGAGGAGGAAATGGCAACCCACTCCAATATTCTTGCCTGAAGAATGCCATGGACGGAGGAGCCTGGTGGGCTACAGTCCACGGGGTCGCACAGTCGGACATGACTGAGCGACTTCACTTTCACTTTACCTTGCACGTGCTCAGAACACTGACATTAGCCTATTGTTTCAGCAAAAGCATCTAACACTAAGCTTTTTTTTTAAATAATAAAATGTTGAATATATCATGTAATTTATTGAAAACTGTCCCAAGAGTGAAAAACAGAATGGCGGTGTGGGTCCAGAGTGGTTGTCAGTGGTTGTTTTCCCTCGAGATGGCAGGCTGAACAGAAGCTGCGATCCGCTGCCTTTGTCCAGCATCACAAGAGAGGATGGTACTGCATGTCGCCTACCCAGGGAAAGGTCAAAATTCAAAGTACAGTTTCTCCTGAATGCTTACTGCCTGCATATCATCATAAGTTGGGGACACGTGTATTCTCACAATCCAAGGCCATGCAAGAGCCATCACACCCAGAGATTGTCCCTGTTAACACCCAAACAGTACTGCCCAATGAACAAACTCCACGTGAGATAATGGTCTCGTGTTACCTGGAACTTCTTCTTACCCAAGATAATTTAGTCAGCACAGGTCAGCCTGCCCCATACCAAGGATATCATTTTTCAATAAAGCCCATTAGATTAGTAAGGTCAGAGATGAGACTCTTCCTACCCTTTTCAACAATAACACTGAATGATCTATCAGATGTAACTTGAGTGTAGACCTTATTATTTGACAATGAAAAGAGATAATCATTCTCTCATAAAGAAAAAAATTCAACCCTTATCTGCCTCATAATATTCCTGCTTTTCATGCTGTTTGCAATCAGTATACCCTGAGGAATGGTTAAAGAGCTGGCAACTCCTGGTAGTGATGAAAGCATACTTGCTTTGTTATTAATTCCTTAACAGCAACAGAAGTCACCTTGAATGCAGACAGTTAACCTACTCGACAGACGGGGTCAGTGGCTTATAATAAGTCCTGTGGTTACATAAACAGGGAGGCAATTTTTTTTATGATGGATTGATGAAGCCTTGAAATTGCTATTAAGATTTCCCCTCTTACTCTTCAGCTGTCCCTTAGGAGCAAAACCTCTTGGCAGTTTAGCAAGATATAAAGAAATAAAAACTTGTAAACAAGTACTGGAAGTGAATGTAGACCGAAAAGAATGACTGCTATAAAATACAAAACCAACAAAATCTTAAATGAGAACAGCCTCACAAATAAGGAGCCCTATCTTTCCTAAGTGAGAGCTGTCTCATCTGGACAGTGAAGATAAGAAACCGCATCACATTATGGGTTAACTAAGAATGCTTGAGTAGAAGCTATGATGCCCCTCTGGTCTTCAGTAGAACCCTGTCTTAGTTGGCAATTAATGAACAATCTCCTGCCAAGTGGAAAGCAGGCTAAGAAAAAAAGCTGGATATTGTTTCATACTTGTATCCTGGTGTCCAAAGAAATGGCTCAGCACTTTGTCTGAATAGACATAATCATGGAAATAGGGAAGGAAATCTAGCCACTGTTTCTTATGTAATGAACTGAGAAGAGCTTGTTTATATTTGCAACAGTCAAGATCCAGGACATTCTGTCCTGCGTCCATCTAAGAAATTATAAATGTCCTAAGGAATTGAGAGGAGGGTCATGTGCTCACTGGCACTGAGTCTGAACTCATCTTTGTTGAGTGAACCTAAGGCTAACATAGGCAGTTTCAGAAATCAAAATCTTGCCATCTGTGACAAGGACAAATCAAGGACGCAATTAACCCTAAGCTATCCTATCCCTTTTCCAGAACACTTTAGTACTCTTCAAAGGAAGAGGAAAAGTCAGAAGTTCTGCCAAAGTTAAATTCATATTTTAACCTAGAGAACATTAAACCAGGTGGTAACATACACAAAGGCATTCCTCCATTTTCCTGGTATGCTCTGTGAGAAAAATTTCTTCCTTTGCCATTGCTTTCTGAAATAAATTATAAAGTAAGTTTTCTTGAAAAAAGATTTCATCTTTCCTTAAACTCAATTCTAGAAAGCAACACCCATGATAGATAATTAATATACCTTAGTTCAGTTCAGTCGCTCAGTCGTGTCCGACTCTTTGCGACCCCATGAGTTGCAGCAGGCCAGGCCTCCTTGTCCATTACCAACTCCCGGAGTTCACTCAAACTCATGTTCGTCGAGTCGGTGATGCCATCCAGCCATCTCATCCTCTGTCGTGCCCTTCTCCTCCTGCCCCCAATCCTTCCCAGCATTAGAGTCTTTTCCAATGAGTCAACTCTTCGCATAAGGTGGCCAAAGTACTGGAGTTTAAGCCTCAGCATCAGTCCTTCCAATGAACACCCTTTAGGATGGACTGGTTGGATCTCCTTGCAGTCCAAGGGACTCTCAAGAGTCTTCTCCAACACCACAGTTCAAAAGCATCAATTCTTCTGCGCTCAGCTTTCTTCACAGCCCAACTCTCACATCCATACATGACCACTGGAAAAACCATAGCCTTGACTAGACAGACCTTTGTTGGCAAAGTAATATCTCTGCTTTTGAATATGCTATCTAGGTTGGTCATAACTTTCCTTCCAAGGAGTAAGCATCTTTTAATTTCATGGCTGCAGTCACCATCTGCAGTGATTTTGGAGCCTCAAAAAATAGTCTGACACTGTTTCCACTGCTTCCCCATCTATTTCCCATGAAGTGATGGGACAAGATGCCATGATCTTTGTTTTCTGAATGTTGAGCTTTAAGCCAACTTTTTCACTCTCCTCTTTCACTTTCATCAAGAGGCTTTTGAGTTCCTCTTCACTTTCTGCCATAAGGGTGGTGTCATCTGCATATCTAAAGTTACTGATATTTCTCCCGGCAATCTTGATTCCAGCTTGTGCTTCTTCCAGTCCAGCATTTCTCATGATGTACTCTGCATAAAAGTTAAATAAGCAGGGTAACAATATACAGCCTTGACATACTCCATTTCCTATTTGGAACCAGTCTGTTGTTTCATGTCCAGTTCTAACTATTGCTTCCTGAACTGCATATAGGTTTCTCAAGAGGCAGGTCAGGTGTTCTGGTATTCCCATCTCTTTCAGAATTTTCCAGTTTATTGTGATCCACACAGTCAAAGGCTTTGGCATAGTCAATAAAGCAGAAATAGATGTTTTTCTGGAACTCTCTTGCTTTTTCCATGATCCAGCGGATGTTGGCAATTTGATCTCTGGTTCCTCTGCCTTTTCTAAAACCAGCTTGAACATCTGGAAGTTCACAGTTCACGTACTGCTGAAACCTGGCTTGGAGAATTTTGAGCATTACTTTGCTAGCGTGTGAGATGAGTGCAATTGTGCGGTAGTCTGAGCATTCTTTGGCATTGCCTTGGTCTGACAGAATGTGGTCCACTGGAGAAGGGAATGGCAAACCACTTCAGTATTCTTGCCTTGAGAACCCCATGAACAGTATAATATACCTAGGACTGCCCAATACATAATAAATGGAAACAAGAAACTGATTTTGGATTAACTATAATTATTCTTACGTCTATAGATCAAAAGTGTGCAGACCTCAAGCTTTGAACTGTAGATTTGGACTAGATCCTAACATAAACAGGATACATATATAAAAATGTAAAGATATAAAAATGGGTACCAGGTAATCACATGGTCACACAAGAAAATCCAAAATAGTCAATTCGTAGCATGAGATATCGGAGAAGGCAATGGTACCCAACTCCAGTATTCTTGCCTGGCAAATCCCATGGATGGAGAAGCCTGGTAGGCTGCAGTCCATGGAGTCGCTAGGAGTCAGACATGACTGAGCGACCTCACTTTCACTTTTCACTTTCATGCACTGGAGAAGGAAATGGTAACCCACTCCAGTGTTCTTGCCTGGAGAATCCCAGGGACGGGGGAGCCTCGTGGGCTGCCGTCTCTGGGGTTGCACAGAGTCGGACATGACTGAAGTAACTTAGCAGCAGCAGCAGCATTAGATATGGCACCCCACTCCCGTACTCTTGCCTGGGAAATCCCATGGATGGAGGAGCCTGGTGGGCTGCAGTCCATGGGGTCACTACAAGTCAGACACGATTGAGCCACTTCACTTTCACTTTTCACTTTCATGTATTGGAGAAGGAAATGGCAACCCACTCCAGTGTTCTTGCCTGGAGAATCCCAGGGATAGGGGAGCCTGGTGGGCTGCCGTCTCTGGGGTCGCACAGAGTCGGACACGACTGAAGCAACTTAGCAGCAGCAGCAACATGAGATAGAAAAGTATCTGATAAAATGAAAAGATGCTCCTAGTATACTACTAAACAAACAGGTTACCAAAAAAGCATCAAGAAAAGTTAGATTTTTATAAAAATGTACATGAGTGTGTGTGTGCATGTGCATATGCATGAACATACTTATTAGCACTTTTTGTTTCAGAAGAATAAAACCAAAACCATGAATAGAAGGCTATAATAAAACCTCAACAGTGGTTAATGATGGGTAGTAGGATTATGAATAATTTCTATTTCTTCTTTTGCTTAACCTTATTTTATAAATTTTTAAAAATTAATACGTGTTACTTTGGTCTGAGAAAAATAAATTTTACATTTCAAAATAAACTTACAGAAATACAAATTAAGAGTACTGAAGCAGATATTTAAGGCCTGTTTCTTCTTCCTCGCCCTAATGAAAATACCTTCTCTGGAACTCTCTGTAGAAACCTTCAGTGATCCAAAGACATGGTGCTATCCTTTCTTCCATTCTACAATGAAAGACTAGTAACTGTACATTTAAGACAGATTCAAAGAAAAAAAGGAAAAGCCATCCATCAGAACCTCTCTCCTTACCTGGGCGTAGTGTAAGAGCTTCTCGGTGGCCTCAGGGTCTCTGTTCCAGATGAGGTCCTCACAGAGCTGGAGAAGCTCCTTGTGGATGTCATCATATACAGGAAGGCTTCCAGCATTCACTATTCCCATGTCCATACCAAACTAAGGGCAATAAAAACAAAAATAAGGATTTCCAGTGATACTCTAAACCAGGGATCAGTGACTCTTTCTGTGAAGGACCAGATTAAAAATACCATAGGCCACAGCCTCTGTCACAACCACTCAACTCTGCTGCTATAGCATAATGGCCGTCATAGACAGAATACAAGTGAGAGCGTGTGGCTTTGTTCTAATAAAGTTTTATTCACAGAAAATGGCAGCAGACCAGGTTAGTTTGTGGGCCAAAGTCTGCAAACACTTGCCCTAAGTAAAGGCTGGTGTCCAAGGCAAACAGGTGTTCCACTATACCTTGATCGCATGGTACAGGAAAACCCCATGCATTGCCTCTCGAATGGCTTCCATTCCTCGGAAGGAGAAGGACAAGTTGGAAAGACCACCGCTTACTTTGGCTCCAGGCAGCGTTTCCTGGAAAAAATTTTAACATATGAAAAGATTTCCCTAGTTTGCCAAAAGCAGCAATCGTGTTCCTTAAGCTTTTTAAAATAAGAATGGAAAGTAAAAAAATATATAAAGTCCCAAGTAAATCAGAACTTCTTAATATTGGAAATAAAAGCAAAAATAAACAAATGGGATGTAATTAAACTTAAAAGCTTATGCACATCAAAGGAAACTATTAGCAAGGTGAAAAGGCAGCCTTCAGAATGGGAGAAAATAATAGCAAATGAAGCAACTGACAAACAACTAATCTCAAAAATATACAAGCAACTCCTACAGCTCAACTCCAGAAAAATAAATGACCCAATCAAAAAATGGGCCAAAGAACTAAATAGACATTTCTCCAAAGAAGACATACAGATGGCTAACAAACACATGAAAAGATGCTCAACATCACTCATTATCAGAGAAATGCAAATCAAAACCACTATGAGGTACCATTTCACACCAGTCAGAATGGCTGCAATCCAAAAGTCTACAAGAAATAAATGCTGGAGAGGGGGTGGAGAAAAGGGAACCCTCTTACACTGTTGGTGGGAATGCAGACTAGTACAGCCACTATGGAGAACAGTGTGGAGATTTCTTAAAAAACTGGAAATAGAACTGCCTTATGGTCCAGCAATCCCACTGCTGGGCATACACACTGAGGAAACCAGAAGGGAAAGAGACACGTGAACCCCAATGTTCATCGCAGCACTGTTTATAATAGCCAGGACATGGAAGCAACCTAGATGTCCATCAGCAGATGAATGGATAAGAAAGCTGTGGTACATATACACAATGGAGTATTACTCAGCCATTAAAAAGAATACATTTGAATCAGTTCTAATGAGGTGGATGAAACTGGAGCCTATTATACAGAGTGAAGTAAGCCAGAAGGAAAAACACCAATACAGTATACTAATGCATATATATGGAATTTAGAAAGATGGTCACAATAACCCTGTGTACAAGACAGCAAAAGAGACACTGATGTATAGAACAGTCTTATGGACTCTGTGGGAGAGGGAGAGGGTGGGAAGATTTGGGAGAATGGCAATGAAACATGTAAAATATCATGTAGGAAACGAGTTGCCAGTCCAGGTTCGATGCAGGATGCTGGATGCTTGGGGCTGGTGCACTGGGACGAGCAGAGGGATGGTGTGGGGAGGGAGGAGGGAGGAGGGTTCAGGATGGGGAACACATGTATACCTGTGGCGGATTCATTTTGATATTTGGCAAAACTAATACAATTTGTAAAGTTTAAAAATAAAATTAAAAAAAAATAAAATAGGAAGGCAGACTAAAAAAAAACAAATAAATAAAATAAACGCAGCAATTTGATGAAAAAAAAAAAAAAAAAGAACTTCTTGTACCTAGACACAGACTACAACTTGGATATCAGGGAGACACGAAAGCAATGCTTCATTGTTTTTCCTACTATAATCTCCCTAAGGGAAAAGAAAAACTTCTGCTTTATCTCTGTGTACTTCTACAGTGACCATGATATGGCTACAATACATGGTGAGTGTGACATAAAGTATTTGCTGAATAGGGATTTCCCTGGCGGTCCAGTGGTTAAAACTCTTGAGCTTTCACTGCAGGAGGCAGGGGTTCAATCCCTGGTTGGAGAACTAAGATCCCGCATGGTCCAGCTAAATATATATGCGTGTGTGTATATATATACACACACACACACATCTGTTGGATAAATAACAGAAAAAGAAAGAAACACTGACAGATAAGAGAAGGAAAACCAGAGAGGACAAACACAGAGAAGTTGGTTATTCACGAGCTACTAGAAGGCTTCTATAGCCTAAAGGAACAATCTCCCTAGTTCACTAGAAACCTGACTAATTTTAAAAGGACAAAAGGAAACTGAGGTCCCCACCACACCTTATGACATATGAAGCATTAGTTTGCATGTAAAACAGGAACTCTTACTTCCTGTTAGATAGGGTACAGACTAGTTCAAGCATTTTGGGAGAGAGAGCTGCCTTTATCTACCACTGGACCCAACCCTTCCGCTTCTGGGTATATGCTATAGGGAACCTCACGAAGAGATACATACAAGAGATGTATACACACAGTTTTGTTCATAACTTACCCAAACTGGAAACAAACCAAGCGTATGTCAACTACAGAACAGTTAATTATGGAAAAGGTAAATGATGGAATATTATACATTAGTAAAATTGAACAAAGCACAACTACAACACAGGTGGAGGAAAAAGGCATAAGAATCGTAAGAGTCTGTTTATATTAACATGAAGTTCAAAAATATGCAAAACTAACTATACTATTTCTACAGTGAATTCTTGCCATTTGTGGTACTTATGTTCCATGAGTCACTGCAAACACTGAACTGGGGCATGCTGAAAACCACTGCTCTCACAGGAAGTGCAGGGTTAGGTCTGTGAAACTCTGGTCGCAAAACTGTCATCACTGATCAACATATAACCCTGTTTCCTATGTGTCCATTTACAGCTATCTTGTTTAATATATACTGTTGATTCCCTAATGTTGTGCGCTCACAGCCCACAGCATGACAATTCATGTCTAAACAAAGTCCATCTAACAAACATTTTCTCCATGAAGCACATCACAGCCTTTGTGCACACAGGAACACAGGGCAGCACTTCACCATAGTACGCAGGGGCTATCCAAATACAGAAATCAATCAGCAAAATTTTAAAAAAGCTCAAAAACGTGAAAAATGTGGCACTAAACAGGCCATGAAAAGGGTGCTTGTTTACAGAATGAGGACTGAACCCAGGGATGCAGGGTGTTGCCTCTGTTGACTCATCCGGATCACAGGGGTCAGGCACTCAAGAGTTTTCACCACTCTGCACGTGTGCGTGCCCGTGAATGACTGCAGAAGAACAGTTAGTATTGATTTTGGAGTCACAAATAATTTTCTCTTTTTTAATAATTTTATTTATTAAATTTCTGGCTGTGCTGGGTATCTGTTGCTGCTTGGGCTTTCTCTAGTTGCTGTGAGTGGAGGCTGCTCTTCATTGCAATGCATGAGCTTCTCATCGTGGTGGCTTATCTTGTTGCTGAGCATGGGCTCTAGGGTGCACGGGCTTCAGGAGTTGCAGTACATGGGCTTAGTAGTTGTAGCTCCCGGGCTCCAGACCATAGGATCAATAGCTGTGGTGCACAGGCTTTGCTGCTCACCAGCATGTGGGAACTTTTTCTGGACCAGTGATCAAACCTGTGTCTCCTGCATTGGCAGGCAGATTCTTTACCACTGAGCCATCAGGGAAGCCCACAAATAAATTTTAGTGAGTAGGTAAATTTGCAAATAAAAAACCCAGGATAATTCAGATTGACTGTGTATATAGAAGTGTTAAAATCATATAGAAAAGCAGCAAGTAGTACCATAAAACTCAGAACGAGGTGTAATCAGAAAGGAAGAGACATGGGACACTTTCCATTTCCTGTTTCAGGTCCCAGGTGGAAGCTACTATATGCCTCATAATCATTTATCAAACTCTGTATCTTTTATATATCCCCCAGTGTGTGTGTGTTTTACATCACAATATAAAATAACATAGAAAAAAATTTACAAAGCTCCTAAATTTCAGAAAGCCAATTTGCTACAAGAATAAGAATGTCAATATTCCTTGCCAATAAATATATATATGTGAGCTCAAGCTATTCACTGAAGCCATATGATAAATCTAAGCAATGTCTTGGATAGAAAGGAGAAAAATGTTCATACTTACTTTAATGACTTTTGTTGCATTGATAAAATTAACAGCATACAAGTTATGTTCTTCCATCCCAGTACCAATGGTGAGGATATTAGGGTCAAAGATGATGTCATTTGGATTGAAGCCCAGTTTTTTCAAAAGGAGATGGTAGGCCCGGGTGCACACTCTGATTTTGGTATCTGTTTCTGTTGCCTGGGGAAGGAGTAAAAATGTAATTTGAAAGAGAAAAATGAGGTGTTCTCTATGAAAAAGGAAGGACCATTCACTTGTCGAAAGCACTTAGGTACCAATGCTTGGATTCCATAGAAATCCAAATGCCAAACAGCCTTTAAACATTTATCAAATTATCTCAGAGGAGGAATTGGTTTAAAGTCCCTTTATGTTTTCATCCACACAACAGCTATAATGCTTCTGTAAAAATCAAATCTCACACACACACATATGGTATATTAATATATAGGTTTCTTAAAAAGACACAAGTGATAAGAATTCAAATAAATGACAAAATTAGTGCCCCTCCTCTCTGGACCTGCCTGCACTGTCACCCAGGCTTTCTTGGCCCTTCCTATAGTAAGTCTACACAGATTCAAAGATGTGCATTTATTACCCACCTCCAACCCCACCCATCACAGCATTAGCTAATATAATATATTTCCAAACAGTGACCCTAGGAAGCCAAGCACTGACTCCAGCAAAGCCCAACCCACCGATGCTTCCTACCTCCCTCAGAATCAGGTCCCGCACCTCCAATTTTGAGATTTTATTTTTACAGAAGCAGTGTAGCTGCTGTGCTGATGAAAACATCTCCCCCCTCATCTACTCCACTCTCCCCACACCACTCCTTTGATGTTCCTGAGACCCACCAAGCTTGTCTTCCCTCAGGGCCAGTGTGGGAAGTGGCCACTATCTATTTCTATCCATGGCTGTCACTGCCTGGAACACACTGTGACATGGCAGCACTCAGGCCTCTGCACAAATGTCCCCTTTTCAGAGAAGCCTTCCTTAATCATGATCTCTAAACCAGTTCCACCACCGCCTTCTGCCTCCTCCACCCCTCTTCATAGCATCTCTCCTCCTAGAAATTATTTTCCATGTTACAGAAAAACCTGAACGAACTTTTTAGTCAACCCAATATATTTATCTGGCATGTTGTTTATTGTTTTTTTACTTGTTTCTTTAGATATGATTAATTGGACTAGAATCAGTCTTGCTGTACCCCCAGAGCCGAGAGCAGTGCCTGCCAGAGGATGTGCTCAATATTTCTGTTGAATGAATGAATGTACCTCTGAACAGAGCATTTCTGAACTTTGTCAGGGAAACTGTCTTCAGGTCAAATTTACAATCTCAATGCAAGGCTTATGCAGTGAATTACATGCTGAATGATTTCTGGTTGCAGAAAAAACAAATTTGCTCTAAAGAAAAAATGAATACTTGCTATCACTACAGAATTCCGAAAAAATAAGTAACATACAACTCTGAGTAAATATGTAAAATGTTTTTGAAAAATGGCCAACACCACTGAATGAAGTGTTGAGTCTTCCAAGCTAACTACTTGGAGGCAGGATACCCTTGACTGGATGTGAGTGCTAAGAGCGGTCGAGAAGCAGTTCCTGATCACACACATCTTCACCTCTAAGGGGAGCTCTCCAGGGGCCCACAGGGAGGAGGGGTGAGGATACTCTATGCAGTTCAAGGACATTTAGTGAGGCCCCATCCTCCAGAGAAAGGCATGGTGGTGGTGGTGTTGTTCAGTCGCTCATTCATGTCTGACTCTTTGCAACCCCATGGACTGCAGCACACCAGGCCTCCCTGTCCCTCACCATCTCCTGGAGTTTGCCCAAGTTCATGTTCATTGTATCAGTGATGCCATCCAACCATCTTATTCTCTGACACCCTCTTCTCCTTCTGCCCTCAATCTTTCCCAGCATCAGGGACTTTTCCAAAGAATCGTCTGTTTGCATCAGATGACCAAAATACTGGCTCTTCAGCTTCAGTCTTTCCAGTGAATACTCAGAATTGATCTCCCTTAAGATTGACTGGTTTGATCTCCTTGCTGTCCAAGGGACTTTCAGGAAGGAGTCTTCTCCAGCACCACAGTTCGAAGGCATCAATTCTTTGCTGTTCTGCCTTCTTTACGGTCCAGCACTCACAACCGTATGCGACTACTGGGAAGACCATAGCCTTAACTATACGGGCCTTTGTTGGCAGAGCAATGTCTCCGCTTTTCAAGACACTGTCTAGGTTTGTCCCTGTATGGAACAACTGATGGGTTCAAGATCGAGAAAGGAGCATGACAGGGCTGTCTACTGTCACCCTGTTTGTTTACCCTATAAGCTGAGCACTTCATGAGAAATGCTGGGCTGGACAAGTTACAAGCTGGAATCAAGATAGACAGGAGAAACATCAACAACCTCAGACATGCAGATGATACCACTCTAATGGCACAAAGGGAAGAGGAAATAAAGAGCCTTTTGATGAGGGTGAAGGAGGAGAGTGAAAGAGTCGGCTTAAGACTAAATATTAAAAAAAACTAAGATCACGGCAACCAGTCCCATTACTGCATGGCAAATAGAAGGGGAAAAGGTGGAAGCAGTGACAGATTTCCTCTTCTTGGGCTCCAAAAACACTGCAGACAGTGACTGCCACCATGAAATCATAAGACGACTGCTTCTTGACAGGAAAAGCATGGTGAGAGGAACACAAAAAAACTCACTCAGATCTAGGCTTCTGACTGCTCGCCTACCTTGGTGTTCTTTCACAACTGGTCTCGTTGGTCTCTAATCTCTCCCTGTTCCTGTGGCTGCTCAGGTTAGAATTCACCTCCTGCTGGGGATATGACTTAGCAGATCACAGGTTCTAGGGAACAGACCACAAGGAGGGGGCTCTGTAGCCCCACTGCTCCAGGCTTTAGAGAAGGTGGGAGACTCTCATCTTTCTTAACTGAATGTCTTCAACAACTTCTTACTTCTCCCTTCAATTAGTGATAAAGTTAAGGTTAAAATCAACATGTGAGCCCAGAAGAAAGTGGTCAAGAGCAGGTCACCTAGGGCTGCCTTTTCATCTTCAACTTCAGTTATCCGTTCACCAGAAGGCCAAACAGAGGTCTAGGTTCTAGGTTAATGGCCCAGCTAAGCTCATTAACTGAATAGGAACAGGGGTTTGGGGCTACCAGTGCTGTTACTATTTCATAGTAACCTAGTTGGGTTGGTGAAGTGAAGTGAAAGTCGCTCAGTCGTGTCCAAATCTTTGTGACTCCACTGACTATACAGTCCATGGAATTCTCCAGGCCAGAATACTGGAGTGGGTAGCCTTTCCCTTCTCCAGGGGATCTTCCCAACTCAGAGATTGAACCCAGGTCTCCTGCATTGCAGGTGAATTCTTTACCAGCTGAGCCACAAGGGAAGTTGGGTTGGTAGGTCCTGGTCATTTCTTTCATCTGAGTCATGAATCTATCACTAGGTCAGAACCCAAGCAACCATCAGCTCCATAAGAATGAGGTCTTTTCAAATTGTTCTCCCAACACCTAGTACACTACTTGCCACATTAAAAGAAAGCAACTACCATCTGTTGAATAAACAAGCAAATCTCAGAATGCACAGTTTCAAAGGACAGGCCTTTGCCATAAGCATATCAAGCTAGATTCTCCAAGATTCCCTCTGTCCTGTTCTTCAGCCAGGGTGGTGACACAAACATGCTAATAAGCCTCAAGGCTTGAGGATTTTACAGATCCAGAAGGCTCTGCTGGCACATTTGAGTAACCCGAAGGGATTTCTGTTTTCTAATACTAATACCTGTTCCTGAACCTCACTCAAGACCAGTTAAATCAGAACCCTGAAATGAGACCTAAGTAACAGTATTTAAAGAGCCTCTTAGTGATCCTAATGTACAGCCCAGGTGAGAACCACTGATGAGTGAGATGCACCTTCTTAGGCTGAGTTAGAAGAAACCCCAGAGACAATACTGCAAACCTAAGGGCCAAGGTGGAGAAGGCAATGGCACCCCACTCCAGTACTCTTGCCTAGAAAATCCCATGGACGGCGGAGCCTGGTAGCTGCAGTCCATGGGGTCGCTAAGAGTCGGACACGACTGAGCGACTTCACTTTCACTTTTCACTTTCACGCGTTGGAGAAGGAAATGGCAACCCACTCCAGTCTTCTTGCCTGGAGAATCCCAGGGATGGGGGAGCCTGGTGGGCTTCTGTCTATGGGTCACACAGAGTCGGACACGACTGAAGCGACTTAGCAGCAGCAGCAGCAAGGGCCAAGAGGGAGGAATAAATATCTTCTCTCTAATTTTACAATTTACTAGGTTTATCTACTAGGTGTATCTACTTAAGCTGTAGGAAAGCTAGATAGCCATCAGTAGGTAGAGGCTTCGTTAATAAATCCACTGCTCAGCCACAGCATGATTATCAGACACTTAGGGAGAAATAAGATGAATGTAAAATAATTTTTTATTTATTTATCAAGGCTGATACTATGAGAAGGCAAAAAAAAGGATCAAAGATACCCAGATACTGTGAAAATGCAAGCTAACAAGAAGCAGAGAAGGAATAGGCCAACTTAAGAGGCAGCTTAAAGGTTTCAAATGACTGAACCAGCTTAACATGGGACAGGGAATACAGCAGGGGCCATTCTGCTGCCAGAGTTCAAAATGGAAGTGGTGGAAGAGACGCACATGCCACCATCAGACAGGCACTGACAAGTCAGAAAGAAAAAGGCTGAGAAAGGGAACTTTCGAAGGGAAAAACAACATGACAAGAGACATCTGGGCTTTACAAAATCACTGAGGACATAGACTTTGTTCAGAAATCCTTGGAGTGGCTTCTCTACTGTAGTTAACGTGTGAACATGAGCTGAAGGCAAGGGTGAGGACACCCAGAGCCCAGGGAGAAGCAGCAGCCTGAGGGCAGAAATGGAGGCAGGGGATGAAGCTCAGGGGACAGCACTGAGCTGGGAGATGCGAGGTCGCCTTGGAACGTCTCCCAGTTCACTCCTCACCTGAAAGAATGGAGGCTGTGTCCCTGGCAGAACTCACACTTGAGGCAGAATGTGGATGCTAGGAACTTGGGATTAACGGGGAAATGGACAGGATTTCAGACTTGAAGGCAACATTGAGAGGCAACCTGGTGAGGAAAAGAGGACTGCATTTTCCCATCAGCGTTTTGTTTCTCAAGTTCATCTGATGGTCATAACTTGGCCAGGAACAGCATAGTTGCTCCTGGGTTGGGGGATGTGAAAATGAGTTTGGCTTGGAGTCCATGGCCAAGGGTGGGAGAAGGAGGTGGAGTGGGCACAGGTGCTCAGTGCCATGGACGGAAGGACAGCCAGGAGGGGCCCTGGGGAAGCACAATGGAGAAAGAATAAATCTCCACAAGTGGGATTTGGGGGCAGGGTGTGTGTGTTAGGGGAGGGGTAACAATGGAGGCTGCCCAGAAAAAAGGGAAGTTGAATAAAGGGAAGTTTCTCCATTAGCTGAGAATTTCTGATTGCTTAGATTTGACCTTGGAGCCAACTATGAAGAGGCAATCTGCCACACAAGGGATTGGTGTAGACAAAATTGCAGGGAGAAGGTTCATAAGCTGCTTTTTCTAAGGCACTGTTTTCAAATACTATTGAGAACTTCACAGCCATGAATCAGGCCAGCCAGAGACAGGCTGGTGACCAGGCAGCAGCAGAGCCAACCTGACTGCCCAGTGACATGACACTGACAAAATGCAATGCTGTTGGCCCTGTGTGTGCGTGCTCAGTTGTGTCCAGCTTTTTTGTGACCCCAGGGACTGTAGCCCACCAGGCTCCTCTGTCCCTGGGATTTCCCAGGGAAGACTACTGAAGTGGGTTGCCATTTCCTTCTCCAGAGAAGGAAATTCTTAGTACACATATCAATCCCTGGAAAGAGCAGAGGATGGGTCTGCTTTAGTACCTTCAAAGGGAAAGCTAGGAAGCAGATACAGTAGAAAGAGACAGCTCCCAGGAAGAACAAAAGAAGACTGACCTACTATCTAGAGATGTATTTAAAACAAATACCCCCAAATATTAGGTAAGACCTACAACCTATCTAGATAAGACCTATAACCTGCCAGGAGCCAGTGAGAGACATTCCACTCGTGACAAAGGTCATGAGGAAGGAGGCTCGGCATACGCAAAGGCGGGATCAAGCCTCAGGAGTCCCCCCGGATATTCTCGAGCATCTTCCCCCAAAAAACCAGAGTCTGCCTACTTTGTTGCTTTGTGCTCTCACCTCTGACTTTACTGGGGGCTGTCCCCCACCACCATCTCGCTCTCACTGACAAAGAGTTAACTTACAGCTCCAATTAACAAAGTTCCTGGGCAACTAGGAGTGTTTAAATCCAAACCCCTCAGATGGCTCTCTAACTCGCCTGACAAGTTTACCCGGACTCCTACAGCTATGCATACGATTGTTTACAGTCTCCCAGTCTCGAGAGGCACAGGAAGCTTAGAGCCTCTCAGAGAGTTAGAAACTGTCAGAATAAACAGTAAAGGATTTCATTGATGAGCCAATGCTTGTTGCCAAGTTTTCACATCCCCTGTATTGTATCCTTGAATGTGTATTAATTAATAGTTGGTATGTAGAAAAAATAAGTAGTGGCCTTGGTGTTAGAACTTTAGACCCTTAAGGTAATAAATGCTTTCCTTTGTTGTAAACCCATTACACATCCGCCCTATAGAAATGCAATTTTATCTTTGGAAGACTTATTTTCTCTAAGAGTAATTATTTTAAGATTAAGTCTTTGTTGATAAGTCCTTGTCAAGAGTCATAAAATGTTAATAGGCCTTCTGGCCAGAAGATGATGTAAATCACCTAAACCATTTGTATACGATAAATTTGCAGGAATGAAACCCTGGTTTTTGATAAGGATCAGAGACTGCTGACTTTGCATCCCCTATTATCCTCTATGTGTAACTTAGGGTATATAAGCCCCTGTTAAAAATAAAGCTACGGGCCTTGCTCACCAACGCTTGGTCTCCCCATGTCATTTTACTCCTTAACTTCCAGCTGAGTCTCCATCTGGAGCGCGGATATCCTCTGCGACCATTTATTTGTCTGGGCTTCTAAGACCCACTCGAGAAGGTGTCTAAGGTGGGGCACCTTCCGCTATTCGAGAGGGCGCCTGCGGCCTCCGTGGTCAGAGCTAACCTGGTGTCACGGGTTATATTGATTTTCCGCGTAAACCAAGCTACTCAGCCTCTTTTCTCCACTGAATTTTCCTACTGAGCTATCCTCATTCTATTACTCTTTATATCTCTAATTAACATTTGAATAGGTCGCCTAAGCCGTCTCTCCTTCGAATACCCTGGATCAGCCGGGGCTGGACCCCAGCAATAACCTATCTAGTTTTGCCTTCCTTTTAACAGGGCTTCCCAGGTAGTGCTCCAAGCCCTAAAAATGAACTCTCTCCCTGCTTTTCAGATCTTTCTGGAATCCTACTGTCCTAGATTTTCCCTGCTTCATCAAGTCTTTCTTCCACTTTCACCAAAACCTCTGAAAGACACTGAATCTTGAAAGGAGCTGGGTCCTCTACTGGCCTTTATATATTCTCAGTGCCCAGAGCCAGCACTTGGCAGATAGAAGAGGATTAAATACGAAAACCTTATTTGTCCTTTCTCCATCAGCCAGATAACATCAGAGAGAAAAATGAGTTGCAGAAAAGAAGTCGCCCCGGATTAAGAACTGGGTAACTCACAATCAAAAATGGACAAAAGATCTAAAGAAGACATACAGATGGCCAAAGAGAAACGGAAATCAAAATTTGCAAATCAAAATACCTATGATGAGGTATTACCTCACATCAGTAAGAATCAGTTCAGTCGCTCAGTCATGTCCGACTTTTCGAGAACCCATGAACCACAGCACGCCAGGCCTCCCTGTCCATTACCAACTCCCAGAGTCCACCCAGACCCATGTCCATTGAGTCGGTGATGCCATCCAACCATCTCATCCTCTGTTGTCCCCTTCTCCTCCTGCCCTCAATACTTCCCAGCATCAGGGTCTTTTCAAATGAGTCAGCTCTTCACATCAGGTGGCCAAAGTATTGGAGTTTCAGCTTCAGCATCAGTCCTTCCAATGAACACCAAGGACTGATCTCCTTTAGGATGGACTGGTTGGATCTCCTTGCAGTCCAAGGGACTCTCAAGAGTCTTCTCCAACACCACAGTTCAAAAGCATCAATTCTTTGGCACTCAACTTTCTTTATAGTCCAACTCTCACATCCATACATGACTACTGAAAAATCATAGCCTTGACTAGACGGGCCTTTGTTGGCAAAGTAATGTCTCTGCTTTTGAATATGCTGTCTAGGTTGGTCATAACTTTCCTTACAAAGAGTAAACGTTTTTTAATTTCATGGCTGCAGTCACCATTTGCAGTGATTTTGGAGCCCCCAAAAATAAAGTCAGCCACTGACTGACATCAGTCAGAATAGTCATCACCAAAAAGTCTACAATAACAAATGCTGCAATAGAAAGGGGAACATAAACCGGTGCAGTCACTGTGGAAAATGGTATGGAGGTTCCTCAAAAAATTAAAAATAGAGCTACAACATGATTCACAATCCCACTCTTGGGCATATATCCAGAGTAAACCACAATTCAAAAAGATACTATTGGCAATTTGGACCAGATAATTCTGTGCTTTGTAGGGTTTTTAGCAGCATCCTTGCCCTCTCCCACTAGATGTCAGAAGGACATTCCCTCCCAACAACCCAGTCATGACAACAAACAAAAATCTGTCTAGACATTGCCAAGTGTCTCCTGGGGTGGCCAAATCACCCCATTTGGGAACTACTGGTTTAGAAGAACCACCAGTGACATAGCAGGTGAGGAGATCAGAAAGCAGACTCATCTGAATGGTCTTTATCATGAGCCAATGTCTCTTCACGGCTTTTCTCTAGAAACAACAGAGAGAGGCTGTTAGCTAGAAAATCCTACTCCACAAAGCCAAATACTACAGGCTGGATGAAGCAACACTATGTCTCAACAGGAGCAAATGAATCCACTCAAATCTCTCTCACAACAAATGCATTCCGGGAAACTGGGACCCTCAGCATTGGAGGTATGCCAACTGAATGTCATGCTATTATTTCTGGTGGACAGGATGAACACCCCAGGCATGGAGGTAAGACCAAACGTGGGTCGGAGGCTTATGCTCCTCATATTCCTACAACAAACTCTCACCTCTGAAGGCGCACTGGACAAGTCTCCTTCCTACAAAGAATTTAAAATACAATCCATCTTATAAAGAAAGGCTAAAGGAGAGAAATACTCTACCATGTCATCTTTGCCAGAGAGGGGTGACCTCTCTATAGCCACTAAAAAGGAGTCTCTTGAAATGTGAAAATATACATCAGATTTTAACAAAGCTCAAAGAGTGTCAGAGAAGAAAAACTGAGAATCAACTCCTTGGCTGGGGTCAACTACCTTCAGCAAAGTAAAAGTAAAGGTGATTTTGGTTTCCTAGAACTACTGGTACACATCCTACTGGAAAATAAAACTACGGGTACACACGCTACTGGAATATTCAACTCAAAACCAGTATCAACTTATCTGAATTTAATTAAAAAAGCTGATGAAATAAAAATCTAAAAATTATACCAAAGGAAAAATATTTATGAAAGGAAAAATAAACAAAAATCACAACAAGGAAACAACACAAATACATAGGAATGCTCTTGACATTTCCTATTAAAGAAAAACTATAAAACTTGATTGAATAGTAACTGGAAAGACATATCATGTTCCTGAATGACTCCCAGATACAGATTCCTCATTATTTTCTAGATTCGGTGCTAAGTCACTTCAGTCATGTCTGACTCTGCTTCCCCAAGGACTGTAGCCTGCTAGGTTCCCCTGTCTACGGAATTCTCCAGGCACAAATACTGGAGTGGGCTGCCATGCCCTTCTCCAGTTTTCAAGATTCAGTTCAGTTCAGTTCAGCCGCTCATTTGTGTCCGACTCTTTGTGACCCCATGAACTGCAGCACACCAGGCCTCCCTGTCCATCACCAACTCCTGGAGTTCACCCAAACCCACGTCCATCGAGTCAGTGATGCCATCCAGCCATCTCATCCTCTGTCCTCCCCTTCTCCTCCTGCCCCCAATCCCTCCCAGCATCAGTCTTTTCCAATGAGTCAACTCGTCACATGAGGTGGCCAAAGTACTGGAGTTTCAGCTTTAGCATCAGTCCTTCCAAAGAACACCCAGGACTGATCTCCTTCAGAATGGACTGGTTGGATCTCCCCACAGTCCATGGGACTCTCAAGAGTCTTCTCCAACACCACAGTTCAAAAGCATCAATTCTTCTGCACTCAGCTTTCTTCACAGTCCAACTCTCACATCCATACATGACTACTGGAAAAACCATAGCCTTGACTAGACAGACCTTTGTTGGCAAAATAATGTCTCTGCTTTTGAATATGCTATCTAGGTTGGTCATAACTTTCCTTCCAAGGAGTAAGCATCTTAATTTCATGGCTGCAGTCACCATCTGCAGTGATTTTGGAGCCCCCAGAAATAAAGTCTGACACTGTTTCCACTGTTTCCCCATCTATTTCCCATGAAGTGATGGGACCAGATGCCATGATCTTAGTTTTCTGAATGTTGAGCTTTAAGCCAACTTTTTCACTCTCCTCTTTCACTTTCATCGAGAGGCTTTTTAGTTCCTCTTCACTTTCTGCCATAAGGGTGGTTAGGATTAGTTAATTTTAATCAATATCCTGATAGAGTTTTATTTCTCTATAAATTATAAAATTATTTTAAAATCATTTTAACATAGGAAAATGTGTTGAATATAATGAATCTTTTATATGAAAATACTGATTATCTTTTCATATAATCAGTATACACATGTATAAGCAAAAATAATATAGTCTATTCTATTATGTGCTAACTGTACTTCTAAGAAGCCTTACATAATCAAAAATTGTCATATAAAAATAATCATTTCAATCAGAAAAGGAGAATTCAATCTAGAAAGTGAGTAGTGATAGTTATTTTTCCCCACAGAAGATTCTTACTATAATTTATATATTATCACATAAGAAATTCCCTGGCAGTGGTTAAGAATCCACGTAGGGGACACTGGTTTGATCCCTGGTCCAGGAAGATCCCACATGCTACAGGGCAACTGAGCCTTTGTGTTACAACTGCTGAAGCCCAGAGGCCCTAGAGCCTGTACTCTGCAACAAGTAAAGCTCAGCAATAAGAGGCCCTCACACTGCAACTAGAGAGTACCCCCCACTGGTCACAACTAGGAAGCTGGTACATAGCAACGAAGATCCAGCACAGCCTAGAACAAATAAATAAAGTTATAAAAAAATGTTTTTAAAAAGTTGATTTAAACTACTAACATCAACCAAAAAACACAGAGATGCTTCCTTATTTGCCTTCTAATCCAGAAGTCTCAAGGCCAGTTCTGTCATACCTGGCCTTGACCTTGCTTTGACCTTGAGGTTGTCATCACAGTATAGATGACAAGCATAAAGCAAAGACAGCCATCATGTACTGGAACAACAGTATGTGTGAATTCCTCTGCTTTATTTGGTTGCAACAGTGGTTTTCCATTTAAGAGAGCTTTCTACTTATAACGTGTGCTATCAGTCAAGCAAAGCAAATCTTGGTTCTTAACTGATTGTTACACTCAACAGTGTTGTGAACTCAATCGACAGAAGAAATGCCTTTGCACCAAAATATCTGCATTGTTGTTTCCTGAACTTTTCAACTACATGAATTTTTTTGCTTTGCTCTTTATAATTTTTAATACAATTCTTTAATGAGCATGTAAGTCTATAATCATACAGAAAAATATTTTTAATTAGGAAAAGCATTTTTGAAAAAGCTACCTTTAATTTCACCATCTCACTCTAACAATTATTCTCGTTTACAACATTTTCCTCCAAACTTTACCAAATGGAGTTTTTATGTAGCTGTATATATACAGTGTCTATATAACTATTGTTTTATGGTTTTATTTATATCTTGAAAGCACTGTTATGCTGCACCACAATATTCATAATTAATACTTAAATACTTTGAATAATATTTCAACAGACTGATGTAACATAAGTTATCAGTATCTACCCATTTGGGCATTAAGGTTATTATATCGTCAATAAAAAGCTAGTGAAAAATCTCTTCATATACAGTATTCTTATGCTGCTAATGCTTTTATTGGGATAACTTCCCAGAAATGAGATCATTATCTCAAAGGGTATGAACATTTTTATGCCTTTAGGTATTACAGGGTCATTCAAAAGGACTATCCCTGGAGAAGGAAATGACAACCCACTCCAGTATTCTTGCCTGGAATTGACAAGTCCATTGACAGAGGAGCCTGGCAGGCTGCAGTCCATGAAGTTACATGACTGAGCACACAGGCATGAGGGTGGAGGGAGATGTGTTTGTAGCAATAAACTTGGTAGAACTTAAAAAAAAAAGTCAATCCCAATTTATGCTACACTCTACAATGAACAAGACTTTCTCTTTACCACTGTTATACCAGCACAGATCTTGATGATTTTAAAGTATACTTTTGCTAACTTAGTAAGGACAAACCATTACCTTAATATTGCCCTAATGTGTATTTTTCTCATAACTGGCAAGTCAAAAAATTTCTTCTACATTTGCTCTTTATTTGTGGACACATTCAAATCTAAATTGGGAATGCTTGTTCTTAGCCAAGATCAAGTACTCTGCAGTGGAGATAACACAGGATTTGGAAGCATGTATCAGTTTTCAAACCAGGCAGGCCAGGGATCCAAATGTGGCTCCGTTATGTCCCAGCCATTTGACCTTGGCTCACTGTAAAACAGGACGACAGCTACCCCACGTGGCTGCTATAAGGACTAAATGAGACAAACTCTGCTGCTGGTTTTCAGCCAGAGTATTCATGAGAATCACCTCCAAGCCTGTAAAATTATTGAAGCCAGATCTTACCCCAGGCCAAATGAGTCAGAAACTCAAGGGGCAGAACCCAGGGCTATGTATGTTTTTTTAAAAGCACAGGCAGTGACTATCCTTCCCTGTGGGAACATTTCTGCTTTACACTCCCAGGAAAGCACCACATACACAAAGCACACAACACTCCACTCTCATTCTCAGAGCTTACCTTGCCTCCTGCTTCACTGAGAAAACAGAAGCACAGACTCCCCCAGCATTCTCAGCTCGGCCTTCTCTCCTTCACTATGAGCATGCTAACTCCCCCTCCCTGTGCAGACTGGCTGCCAGTCCTCTCAGCCCACGAGGTCATGGACCCAGCAAGTGCCCCCTTTCTCTTGCACATCAATTCCTCCCCTTCTGTCTACCAGGTCATTCCCCCCAGCTTACAAAACCATGTGGTCACATCACCTACCTTCACACAGACACACACACACATTCATTCTTATTCTCACATGCATCCCTGGTTTCCACTCTATTTCTGTTCCCCTTTATGGCAAAACTCCCCTCAAATGGTTTACATCTGCTGCCCCCATCCCATTCTCTGCAAGATCATAAACTACTCCGTTTCCAAATCCAAGAGTAAATGCTTGTCTCTTCCTCCCTGATCTATCCTCAGCTCACCATGCCCTTCAGAAAGCTTGTTCTTCACTTGGCTTCCAGGTGAACTCTCTCCTCTGTTTCCTCTTTTACCAAGGAAGCGTGTCCTTCCTAAGTCCTTCCGAAAGCATCCTCTCCTCTTCCTGACCATGAAGCACTGTGGCTGCAAGAGTCACTTGTTCCTAAGACCTCTTATCTACTATGGTTCCTTTGGTGAAGTCAGTCTCACTGCTTTAATTTCCATCAATGCACAAATAATTCCCAAGGAAGGGAATCTTATCTTCAAGCCAGACTTTGCCCAGGAAAACCAGACTCATCTACACAAGCACACACTTAACATACAAACATGTATCCAAACACACACTTCTAGTCAACCCCATCCAAACAGGCTGTTCCCTGACCTTCTATCTCACCTTCCCAGGCCAAAAAACCTAAAAACTTTCCAGACTCCTACTCCTTTCATGGTTCACAGCCTCCATGAAGGCAAATCCTACTGGCTCTATTTCAAAAATATATCTAGAAACAGATGAGTCCTTACATATTCTATTGCTCCCACCTTGGTCCCAGTCACAATCATCTCTCACCTGAACTACAGCAACAACCTCCAATGGTTCTGCTTGGTCCCCACAGACTCTTCTCCACAAAGAACCAGAGTGGTTTTGAAATACAACTCGGACCAGGTTCACTCCTCTGCTCAGAACCCTTCAGTGGCTTCTCAGATCACTCAGGGGAAAAGTCCAAGTGTTAGCAGAGGTCTCCAAGACCCTACGTGATTTGACCTGAAGGCTTTCTAACATCATGTCCTCCCCCATCACCTCTTCTCCCCTCTGATCTGGCTCTACCAGCCGCCCTGTGGTTTTCAAACATGACCTGCAGGCGTCTATCTCAAGGCTCCCTCTGCCCTACATTTTTACATGTTTCATTCCTTGGTTCCCTTCAGCTGTCTGCTAAGATGTCACCTTATCCATGAGGCCATCTCCAACCACCCTACATAAAAGAGCATCTCCCACCGTGGTACGCCTGTCACCCTCATTCTCTCCATATCCCTTCATTGTATTCAACACTACCCAGGGGTGTGTGCGTGTATTTTTATGTTGTTTTTTCCCTTATTCCTTTTGCCCCCTAAGAATACAAATTGTGCACGGGAAGGGACTAGGTTTTGTTCCTTGCTAACTCCTCACAGCCTGGCACATACTAGGTGCTCAAGATACATTTGAAGGAATTAGAGAAGACATCTGCCTCCTTTAAACAGGCTGCTATATAAATTTGAAAAAGAACATTTAGGTAACAAAAAAGAGCTCCTGGAAGAACATAAAATTCAAGAGAACATAAACATAAAACATAAAACTCAAGAGAAGATAAATGTAGATGTCAAAATCTCACAAATGTCAAAGTTGAAAAACTGGAGAGAAAAGGTAAAAAAATTAGGCAATCTTTCCAAAACATCCAGTTTCTGAATAATACACAGGCCACGAGAGGATAAACCATTCAAGGAAACTTCTTGCAACTGTGGCCGTAAGTGTCCTGACTGACAGTGCCTACTGAGGGCTTAACACAATGAATGGCTCATGATCACGAGACTTCAGAAAACCATGGACACAGCAGATCCAAGAAACATCCAGAAAAAGGGTCAATAAACAGGCTTCATAAAAAGAATCAAGGGTTAGACAAGCACTGAGCTTCTTACCAGTACCAACTGAAACTACAAGACAACGGATCAATGAGTTAAAAACATAGAGAAAATAATTTCAGGCTTGTACTCATATAATTTTCAATTAAGTATAAAAGTAGAATAAAGCCATTTTCAGACACATAAGGCTTCAAAAATGTTTACTTTCATGTCTTCTTTCACCAGAGGATGCACTTCGCTAAATAAGAGATTAAACCAAGTATGAGGAAACTGAAATCTAAACAGCTATGAGAGAGGTGAAAAGAACTGTCAGGATGATGGGGAGGGACATATCACAGCGACAGCTATGCCATCAGTCTCCTGAGCAACCACTCCTGATTATGTCAGAAGTCTTGGAGGGAGAATTATTCAACAAATTAAAATGACAGTCTACTTAAGGTGTCTGCATACACTGCATATTGGAAATTTACACAACTAGGGAAGAGTTTGAAAATATATAAAAACAAAATAAACACAAAGGTAAGTATTAACTTCTCAGAAAACAAAGAGGATTCAGGAAAGGAAAATGAATCACGGTAAACTACACGGCTCCACTTTTACACTCAGTTCAGTTCAGTTGCTCAATCGTGTCCAACTCTTTGCGACCCCATGGACTGCAGCATGCCAGGCCTCCCTATCCATCACCAACTCCTGGAGTTTACTCAAACCCATGTTCATTGAGTCGGTGATGCCATCCAACCATCTCATCCTCTGTCGTCCCTTTCTCCTCTCTCCTTCAATCTTTTCCAGCATCAGGGTCTTTTCAAATGAGTCAGCTCTTTGCATCAGGTGGCCAAAGTATTCGAGTTTCAGCCTCAACATCAGTCCTTCCAATGAACACCCAGGACTGATCTCCTTTAGAATGGACTGGTTGGATCTCCTGGCAGTCCAAGGGACTCTCAAGAGTCTTCTCCAACACCACAGTTCAAAAGCATCAATTCTTTGTGCTCACCTTTCCTTATAGTCCAACTCTCGCATCCATACATGACTACTGGAAAAACCACAGCCTTGACTAGATGGACTTTTGTTGGCAAAGTAATGTCTCTGCTTTTCAATATGCTGTCTAGGTTGGTCAAACTTTTATTCTGAGGAGCAAGTGTCTGTTAATTTTATGGCTGCAGTCACCATCTGCAGTGATTTTGGAGCCCAAAAAAATAAAGTCTGCCACTGTTTCCCCATCTATTTGCCACGAAGTGATAGGACCAAATGCAATGATCTTCGTTTTCTGAATGTTGAGCTTTAAGCCAACTTTTTCACTCTCCTCTTTCACTTTCATCAAGAGGCTTTTTGGTTCCTCTTCTCTTTCTGCCATAAGGGTGGTGTCATCTGCATATCTGAGGTTATTGATATTTCTCCCTGTAATCTTGATTCCAGCTTGTGCTTCTTCCAGCCCAGCATTTCTCATGATGTACTCTGCATAGAAGTTAAATAAGCAGGGTGACAATATACAGCCTTGACATACTCCTTTTCCTATTTGGAACCAGTCTGTTGTTCCATGTCCAGTTCTAACTGTTGCTTCCTGACCTGCATACAGGTTTCTCAAGAGGCAAGTCAGGTGGTCTGGTATTCCCATCTCTTTCAGAATTTTCCACAGTTTATTGTGATCCACACAAAGGCTTTGGCATAGTCAATAAAGCAGAAATAGATGTTTTTCTGGAACTCTCTTGCTTTTTCCATGATCCAGTGGATGTTGGCCATTTGATCTCTGGTTTCTTTGCCTTTTCTAAAACCAGCTTGAACATGTGGAAGTTCATGATTCACATATTGCTGAAGCCTGGCTTGGAGAATTTTGAGCATTACTTTACTAGCGTGTAAGACGAGTGCAATTGTGTGGTAGTTTGAGCATTCTTTGGCACTGCCTTTATTAGGGATTGGAATGAAAACTGACTTTTGCCAGTCCTGTGGCCACTGCTGAGTTTTCCAAATTTGCTGGCATGTTGAGTGCAGCACTTTCACAGCATCATCTTTTAGGATTTGCAATAGCTCAACTGGAATTCCATCACCTCCACTAGTTTTGTTCATAGTGATGCTTTCTAAGGCCCACTTGAGTTCACATTCTAGGATGTCTGGCTCTAGGTGAGTAATCACACCACCATGATTATCTGGGTCGTGAAGATCTTTTTTGTACAGTTCTTCTGTGTATTCTGGCCACCTCTTCTTAATATCTTCTGCTTCTGTTAGGTCCATACCATTTCTGTCCTTTATTGAGCCCATCTGTGCATGAAATGTTCCCTTGGTATCTCTAATTTTCTTGAGGACATCTCTACTCTTTCCCATTCTATTGTTTCCCTCTATTTCTTTGCAGTGATCACTGAGGAAGGCTTTCTTATAACTCCTTGCTATTCTTGGAACTCTCGATTCAAATGGGTATATCTTTCCTTTTGTCCTTTGCTTTTTGTTTCTTTTCTTTTCACAGCTGTTTGTGGACCTCCTCAGACAGCCATTTTGCTTTTTGCATTTCTTTTTCTTGGGGATGGTCTTGCTCCCTGTCTCCTGTACAATGTCGTGAACCTCCGTCCATAGTTCATCAGGCACTCTATCAGATCTAGTCCCTTAAATCTATTTCTCACTTCCACTTTATAATCGTAAGGGGCTTTGATTTAGGTCATACTTGAATGGTCTAGTGGTTTTCCCTACTTTCTTCAATTTAAGTCTGAATTTGGCAATAAGGAGTTCATGATCTGAGCCACAGTCGGCTCCCAGTCTTGTTTTTGCTGACTGTATCAAGCTTCTCCATCTTTGGCTGCAAAGAATATAACCAATCTAATTTCGGTGTTGACCATCTGGTGACGTCCATCTGTAGAGTCTTCTCTTGTGTTGTTGGAAGAGGGTGCTTGCTATGACCTGTGCATTTTCTTGGCAGAACTCTATTAGCCTTTGCCCTGCTTCATTCTGTATTCCAAGGCCAAATTTGCCTGTTATTCCAGGTGTTTCTTGACTTCCTACTTTTGCATTCCAGTCCCCTATAATGAAAAGGACATCTTTTTTGGGTGTTAATTCCAGAAGGTCTTGTAGGTCTTCATAGAACCATTCAACTTCAGCTTCTTCAGCATTACTGGTTGGGGCATAGACTTGGATTACTGTGATATTGAATGGTTTGCCTTGGAAATCAACACAGATCATTCTGTCTTTTTTGAGACTGCATCCAAGTACTGCATTTCGGACTCTTGTTGACTATGATGACTACTCCATTTCTTCTAAGGGATTTTTGCCCACAGTAGTAGACATAATGGTCATCTGACTTAAATTCACCCATTCCAGTCCATTTTAGTTCACTGATTCCTAAAATGCCGACGTTCACTCTTGCCATCTCCTGTTTGATCACTTCCAATTTGCCTTGATTCATGGACCTCACATTCCAAGTTCCTATGCAATATTGCTCTTTATAGCATTGGACCTTGCTACCATCACCAGTCACATCCACAACTGGGCACTGTTTTTGCTTGGCTCCGTCTCTTCATTCTTTTCGGAGTTATTTCTCCACTGATCTCTGGTAGTATATTGGGCACTTACTGACCTGGGGAATTCATCTTTCAGTGTCATATCTTTTTGCCTTTTCATACTGTTCATGGGGTTCTCAAGGCAGGAATACTGAAGTGGTTTGCCATTCCCTTCTCCAGTGGACCACATTTTGTCAGAACTCTCCACCATGACCCGTCCTTCTTGGGTGGCCCTACACAGCATGGCTCATGGTTTCATTGAGTTAGACAAGGCTGTGGTCCATGTGATTAGATTGGTTAGTTTTCTGTGATTGTGGTTTTCAATCTGTCTGCCTTCTGATGGAGAAGGATAAGAGGCTTATGAAAGCTTCCTGATGGGATAGATTGACTGAGGGGGATACAGGGTCTTATTCTGATGGGCGGTACCATGCTCAGTAAATCTTTAATTTTCTGTTGATGGGTGGAGCTGTGTTTCCTCCCTGCTATTTACCTGGGGCCAAATTTACCTGCTATTTACCTGAGGTGGAGGTAATGAAGAACAGTGACCTCCCTCAAAAGATCCCATGCATGTACTGCTATAGTCTGTGTCCCCAAGCCTGCAGCAGGCCACCAGTGACCCACGCCTTCGCTGGAGACTCCTGGACCCACCCCAGACACCTACAGGCAAGTCCGGGACAGTCTCCTGTGGGGCCACTGTTCCTTTCTCCTGGGTCCTGGTGCACAAGCTTCTGCTGTGCCCTCCAAGAGTCTATTTCCCAGTCCTGTGTAAGTTCTGGCAGCTCTAAGTACTTTTACACTACTTAATATAAGTGCCAAAAATAGTTACAACTGAAATTAACTATATTGGAAAGATGGGGGGATAAAAGGAAAGATACATGGAGTGGGGGTAGAGGATGATGAAAAAGTCAAGTTCTTAACCACTAGAACAGCAATAAATAATAACTAAAACTGGAATTTGAAGATGAGGAGATAAATGATATAAGAATCAGCTAAATTATAAGCAGTTGTCTGGGGATCTGGAGGCTTAGGGCTTTTGTTTTTCATAAAACAATATATGCTTTATGTTTTCATAAAAAAAACATACGTCTCTTTTAACTATCTGCATAGTCGTACCTTTGGTAAAAAAATAAAAATTATGTCAACTGGCCTTACCACACTTAACTAGCAGCAGAAGATGACTTTTCAGAAGGAAAATTTAACAATGTATATCAAAATGTCACATAAGCACACTCTTTGACCTAGCCATTCCACTTTTACGAACTAAGAAAATCACTCTACAAGGGAAAAACGAATGCATGACTTAGGATATTCATTTGCTATTTTGTGTTTCTTTTTCTAAAAATTGCTGCTCATTTTCTTTGTTCATTCTTCCACTGACTTGATAGGGGTATTTTACTCTCTGATTTATAGAAACTTTTTGCATATTAGGGGTATTAACCCACTGTTGTAACTCATGCTGCAAATAAAACCATATCTTTTGTCATACAAAGTTTTACATTTTTATATAAATAGGTCTATCAGTTTTATTTCTGGCTTTCTAAATTTAGATAAATATTTTCCCATATATCCTTTGGACCTTTTTTTTTTTACATTTAGACCTTTAATTGATGTATATTTTATTTTGGTATATGGTGGGAAATTGGGCTCAAGTTTATTTTCTTCTAAAATCATAGCCAGTTGTCCAATAGCATTTATTGAGTAATTTCTTTTTCAACTGATGTAGAGACTAAAATATAATCAAATTTTCCTATCTAGATAGATGTAAACAGGTGTACACACATACACACACACACATATATATATATACACACAAACATATATACGTATATATAGAGGCAGACCTTGTTTTACTGTTCTTCATAGATACTGCATTGCTTTACAAACTGAAGTTATGTGGCAACCAAGCATTAAGCAAATCTATTGATACCACTTTTCCAACAGCATTTGCTCACTTCATGTCTATGTCACATTTTGGTAATTCTCACAATGTTTCAAACTTATTTTTTATTATTCTACTTGTTATGGTGATCTTTGATGCTACTACTATAACTCCCTGGAGGTTCAGATGATAGCAGTTTTTAGCAATAAAGTATTTTTAATTAAGGTATGTACTTTTTTTCTAGACAATCAATCTCTGGGTTTGGAAGATCCCCTGGAGAAGGGAATGGCAACCCACTCCAATATTCTTGCCTGGGAAATCCATGGACAGACGAGCCCCGTGGGTTACAGTCCATGGGGTTGCAAAGAGTCAGACACGACTAAATGACTAACACTTTCACTTTCAATGTTATTGCACACTTAATAGACTATAGTATAGTGTAAACATAATTTTTCTATGCACTAGGAAACCAAAAGTTCATGTGACTGGCTTTCCTACGATATTTGCTTTATTGCAGTGGCCTGGAATGGAACCCATGGTATCTCTAAGGTATGCCCATGTGTATACATATGTATGGTACATACAGTATACACATCTGTTTTGGACTCAGTTCTCTTCCACTGCTTTAAGCCACCATGTAACACAGTGAAGCCAGATCAAAAGAAATCACTCACCTGTCCTTCTTCATCAAAAGCCATAACCACCACGGCAGCTCCAAACTTCTTAATCTTTCTGGCCTTCTCCAAGAAGTCATCCTCTCCCTCCTTCAAGCTGATGCTATTAACAATGCACTTCCCCTGGCAGCACTTTAAGCCGGCTTCAATCACAGCAAAATTGGAAGAGTCAATGCACAAGGGCACCTGAGCACAGAAAGGCAAGACGATCACAGAAAGACAGCAAGTCACCACAAATCCCCTTCCAAGGACTCTCATATATTCCCTCTTTCTCCTTTAGGGAAACAATATACAAATAACAGAGATAGGATTTTAATCTTTTTCTTGTTCCTAAATACCAAAATATTTGGAGTAATTCCAGTCTAATAAGAGACCTCATATGTGCGCCAGAAACTGGTAACTCAAAAGATCATAGCTAAACATCAGATTGAGAGCACAGAAGTCATTTCACTGGGGTCATTTCGTCCCCTCTGATTCTGATTTTAAACAGGTCATTTAGCTTCTCTTCACCTTAAATTCTCAAAATATTTACTCCCAGAGAAGCCTTGAGGCTTCTAAGTGCAGAGCTTTAAGACACAAATGAAGGATGGGTTAATGTAATTCAGTGCTTACCACAGGACTTCTCACTTAAACATTTGCTGAAACTTAACAAAAAAATGACAGCCCTAGCTCTAAAGGCACTAGGAAGTGTCCTTAAAAGAATAACAAAAACAAAAAAAAAGTCAAAACTCACTCATCACAAGTCCAATTGTAAAGAAATGAACATTTTTAATTTTTTAGAACCCATCTAAAATTTTTGAAAAGCTTGACACAAAAATTAACTTTCATCTTAAAGAACAAATGTAAAAGCCAACATTAATACCTCAATTTAATCTTGTTTTATAATTTTGTCTTACTCTGATATGCCTAAAAAGGTCTCTTCTTCCTGCAATAAGGAAGGACTATCTGATATCTGAGTTCCCTAGTCTGTGGTAGAAACAGAACTAATGATTTGGTAGGAACAGGTAAGTATATCCTTCAGAGACATGAAAAGTTAGTTCTTAGCCTATTCAGACATCAGAGGAAATTCAATAATCCTTGTGACCAATTCCAGAAGCGTTGCAAACAGTCGCACTACGGTCACATCTTTTTCTTTGAAGTCTGGTTTATATTGAAAGGCTGCCATTATGTGAGAAAATGAACAACCAGAAACCACTGAGCTTTCAACACAGTACAACAGAAAACCAGCGTATGAGATGACAGACAAAGGGAAAAGTGACAAAGTCAATGAGCGACAGAGCAGCACGTGTAAATTCCCCTTGATGAATCGAAGTTCTGCACAACCTTGGCAATGTCAGGCTCGGAAGCAATGAAGTTGCAGAATCTGGTCATTGCACTTGGACCATCCAGCATGCCATCATCCATGTTAATATCCAACACCTGGGCTCCCATTTCCACCTGCATTTTGGCAACGCTCAGTGCTTCCTGAGGAAAGAATTCAAGAGGAAGCAGTATCAGGAGAGGGTAACTCAAGAAAAGGCTGACAAAAGTAGTCCTTCATCATCCCGGGCAGCCCCTTCTAATTCCACTAGGCTACCTAGCCAGCCCTTCACCGTCCCACCCCGACCCTGAGATGCTCTCAACCATCACAGATGAACCTTTCCTAAACATCTCTTCCATCACAGTTCATCACTCCTCAGAACCCCCAGAGGCTCTGATTCCTCCCGTAAAGAATCTCAGTCCCTCAGCATGGTGTTCCAGGTCCTGGGGACCTGCCCCATCATCTTATCCAATTCAACATCTCCCCCTGAACCCTGGCACCCTTCACCCAGCTAAATCTGCTCCTACCTCTGTGCCACACATATTGTTCCCTCTGTTTCAAATATAATCCCCTCCCTTTCCGTACTATTTAAGACTCAGCTCAATTCCCACCTCCTTCAAGAAAAGTCATTACAGAAACCATCCAAAACATATCTAACTATTCACCAAATCATGCAAAGCATTCACTGCAGGCTACTGACAGCAGTTACATGAAATATAAGTTAAACTTTTTTATGCTAAAAGGATTTTCAAATCCATTAATACATTATTATACACTGTAAATCTCCAAGTACAAAATACAGCATTTTCCCACTTATGATCATTTAAGGAATATCCTGTAGGATCAGCGTTTCAGAGAACATACTTTGGGAAACATACTTTGCTTATTCCACAATGACTGGCTGCCTCTAAACATCTGCAACAATTATAAACATTATCACATGGTATATGACATTACCATTTCCTCATGGTTTCACAAATATGGGCTTATTCTCTGAAACAGATTTTAAGCATTTGGAAAATTGAGAAAGGTCTTATGTATCTCCTATTCTTGTTTGAACAATGATAGGCAAAACAGATATGTTCAATAAAGTTTTCTAACTGACTGGTAGAGACTTTAAGTCTTTGTTGTATGCTTCATAGTGTAATAAAATAAGCAGGGATAAAATCAACAGTAGATTCTAATATTGTCCTAATTTTTTATTAGCCAAAGAAAATCAAACAAATTTTTAGCAATCATGAGAAGAGGCATAAGACCCTCTGGCACAGGCCACAAGGGAAAACCATTCATAATGAGGCATGAGACCCTCTGGCACAGACCACGAGGGAATTCCATTCACAATGATCCAACATTACACAGAGAAAAAGGGTTGCAATAAGATTCAGCAAATCAAAAAGTGTTTTGGTATCAGCAATATATTAAATATCATGAATAAAAAGAAGCGTAAGTCATAGTCCTTGTTCTTGAAGGGCTTACATCTAGTTGAGGGCATACGACAGTCATATAAGAAGCTATGAATGCTGCCATACGATGTGAGAGTCAAATGTTTTGCCTAAACACCTGGAAGGGCGAGATCTCTGAGGACTGAAGAGAGAAAGCTACCTGAGAGGGAGTGGCTTCAGCTGCCCCTGGAAAACAAACTGGAGGAAGCAAAGGGGAGACAGTAAGCAGTGACCTGCTTAGACCAGAGGTCAAAAGACACAAAACAGAGATGCCAACGCCTGACCTTTCTACATCAGAAGAGCAACAGAATAATAGCTCAGGGGTCCAACTTCCCACACATGCCCCAAGGGATGAAGTGATTTGTTTAAAGATGTACAAGTTGAGTGAACAGACTGGGCTGGATCTTCTCTCAGGTCAGTGCTCGTTCCCGTAACCACAGAACCTTGAGGGAACACTAAATAGGGGAACTACAATCCAGCGAGGAGTCATTCCTCCCCACACAATTCCTACTTCCCAGCCCCATCCCTGCTGAGACAGCAGAGCAGTGAAGGGTATGGGCTTGGAGGACTTGGGGTCTAACATTCACTTGCTGTGAAACAACAGGCGAGTGGTTTAACCTCCCCCAAGCCTTCAACTGGACATCTGTAAAATGGGGATGATAACAGCAACTCTCTCACAGGTCTGAAAAGATGAAGTAAATAATGCCACAAAGCGCTGAGCACAGGCATATAGTAAGACCTTAGGAGATGACAGATACCACTCCCACTTGCCTGCTTCTTCCTAAAACGCTGTCTGCTCTCAGTAGCAAATCTATCAAATCTGAGACTGAAAAGGACACCACAGACTGGTTTTAATTATCAAAACATAAAGAGAACACCGCCACTGCAGAACTCTATACCACCATGAACGGTCATAGGGATTTCATAAGAGTAGACATGAATGAAGGCCCGGAGGCAGAAGAAAGCCTCCTGGAACATTCAGATGACAGATCAGGACAGAAGGCAGGCTGGTATCTAACTGGAGAGGACTGGATGATGGCCTAGGGAGTTTGGGTTGAATCCCATGTGCAAAAAAAGCCACCCCATGAAAGCTTTTTTTTTTTTTTTTTTTGGGGGGGGGGTCAGTCCATGGGGTCACACCATGAAAGCTTTTGAACTTGGGGAGACCATAGTAGCAGGACGTGCTGGCTGAGCAGTAGCAGAGATGAAGGGAAGAAGACAGATGGGAACCATCAGGAACCATATAACCACATAACCGAAGTACCCGCAGAGCAGATCTCCATGGGACACCACAGAGCACTCATTAACACGGTCATAAAGGAGAAGGCAATGGCACCCCACTCCAGTACTCTTGCCTGGAAAATCCCGTGGACGGAGGAGCCTGGTAGGCTGCAATCCATGGGGTCGCTAGGAGTTGGATACAACTGAGCGACTTCACTTTCACTTTTCACTTTCATGCATTGGAGAAGGAAATGGCAACCCACTCCAGTGTTCTTGCCTGGAGAATCCCAGGGATGGGGGAGCCTGGTGGGCTGCCGTCTATGGGGTCGCACAGAGTTGGATACAACTTGAAGCGACTTAGCAGCAGCAGCAGCAAAGGATGATAAATGCACACTTTCTCTGTGACTAAAACTAAGTCTACTTTGATACTGGTTGCTGAAGATCTAAAGGTTTTAAAATCTTAAAATGAGAGAAGGTTAATGAAAAAAATAAAATCATTAAAGCCCAGATCAGATTCCTCCGTGATTTAACTTCATATTTGCATAAGAAAAAAGAAGTCTGTCCATGGTGGGCTCTCTCTGGATTAAATTCTGCTCATTCATAGAATGATCAAGTTTAAGAACACTAGGGCAAAACTTTTCAAGGCAGGGCCTATTCTTTCTTTTGTGTTTGCTTGTTTATTGTAGTTTACAGTGAATAGAATCAATAATACCATGCTGGTCAGTATCTGATGTGGTCATGAGAATATAAATAGGAATTTTCTTGGCTTTCCATTTCTTTCAAGGATTTGTGAGAAGCTGAAATGAACAGTATCTTCAAACTTTTAAAATTTCACAATTAATAGAAACAGCTAGAACCTGGGTCCCTCCCATCTCATCCCATTTCATACCTCGAGTGCATTTTTTTAACAAATATCAACAAGAGCAGCTTTGATTTTTCGAAGCCTCATCCTCCCACCAGCCTGGCCGGCTGCAAACACACTTTACCATTCTCACACTGTCTGGTAGCTCTGCTAACAATGCTATCAAAGGCAGAGCAGCTTTGTTTACATGCTGTCTTAGCCAAAATACATGGCGGATGCCTCAAGGGTCTTATTAATGATGCTCACTTCATAATTTCCTGCCATGATGAGCTTAGCAAATCTCCTGGATCCTGCAACGTTACAGCGCTCTCCAATGTTAACAAAGTTGGTGTATGGTCCAATCCTGAAGGGCTCTAGACCTTAAAAGGAGAAGTATTTTGAAAATTTTCTGAAAATACATGTAAAGACAAGAGACAGAAAACAAATGTTGTCGTGAGATAGAAAAGAAGTTTCTATGCCACATCCCATCTGACTAGCTAGGCATGGCCTTTTCCCCTAGGGATATTTAAACACGGTACAAGTCTCTACGTTTATAACCAGAACTCTCAAAAGAAGAAATATTTCAGGGTTGGAAATTGCAAATTTCTCTAAAGAGCTGAATTGTAACCAGCTCTGAGTAACAAAGCAAAATTATCATCATATTCTTATGTAACCAAGACTCTGGGGCAAAAGCCATGAGGTTAGAATCTAAAGGAATGCTCCCCAGCTGTCCCTTCAGACATGGGCTCGAAGCCAGATGGAGTAAGCTTTCTTAATCCTACCAACAGTGTATTTAGAGTTTTATCTCATCTCTTTGATCCAGAGGGCAAGAACCAATAATCAGCAAGGCCAGACAGGGTGACTAGGAAGGACTCGGGCTGAACGCTGGGAGACAGCTGACCCTAGGCGAGCCACTTAGGCTTTTTGCTCCTCCTTCCTTATTTGTCAAGGGACAATAACATCTCACCGTTAAAGGCTGATTTAGTGGCAAATATCAGATAATTACTATGGATGTGTTACACTGAGGAAAAAAGCAACATGCAGTATAAAGTACTACCAGAGGAAATGACCTTTAACTGTTTTTGTTCTACTTAATATTTACAGTATTAGGAGCAGAAGCCTTGCTAGATGGTCACAGGCAGGCTCTGGGGACAGTCAGCCCCAGGATGCGAGCCTGTACAGCCATTTTAGTCAGCACCCCAGGGGACTTGTCTCGGAGGCTTCAGCTTACGAAAGGGCTCCAGGTCTTTTGTTCCCTGACTTGGAAGACTATCACTTCCCAGTTTGGGCCAGTGATTTCCTTCCCCATTGGTACCATCCTCACGGCCTCATTCCCCCATGCCAGCCTCGGGGCATCCCTGATCTTTAGTTAGAACCTGGAGTTCCCAGGACACACAAGCAGGCTGCCAACATTTAAATGCTAGAGAGGCCCTACTGCCTTGCTCTAAAAGCATTTCACACAAAGCACTTCTGATCTATTATCAATGTGAAGCATCTGACAGAAAAACTACATTTACTCTCAAGCCTGCAATTTATAAAAGAACAATTAAAAAGAGTATGTTTGATGTTATTCTTCTAAAATCTGATTGAAGGTGTTTTTTTAAAACAATTTAGAAATAGCACATGAAATTCAAATCAGAAGAAAGAATTCTTTCATTCTTACATATAGAAACTCTTTTTAAAATCGTAACTAAATGGTTATCTCCTATTTCAACTGTGGCGAAGGTTAACCATTTTAACTTAGTCCTTGGCTGAAGTGGTTCAGATGGTAAAGAATCTGCCTACAATATGGGAGACCCAGGTTCAAACCCTGGGTGGGGAAGATCCCCGGGAGAAGGGAGTGGCAACCCACGCTGGTACTCTTGCCTGGAGAATTCCGTGGACAGAGGAGCCTGACAGACCACAGTCCACAGAGTCGCAAAGAGCTGGGCACAACTGAACAACTTACACTTTGGCCGAAGTAAGATCTGAGGATGAAATAAACTATTCCACCACACCTCTCTCTAATAAAAGCCCCCTTTTCAGGGTAGGGGGTGTATCATAAATCACAAATCCCTCTTCTTCTAGTTTTATCCTATCTTCTGGAGAATAAAAAGGAAAAAAAGGGTAGACTGAAGAGGTATATTTTTAACTCAACTTCATCTCACTCACTGGGATTAATTCTATGCAGTATGTTCATAGTGAAAAAAGTAGTTATTACTTTTACTGTAACTTGTACTTTATTTCACTTTTCTTAGGAGACGTATGGAACAAAAATACATCAGTTTAGAGAAATGTTAAATTCTCAGTTAGGGTGCAGAATTCCTCGTGTGTGCTATTTGCAGGTTCTCTAAGAAACTGTATATACATTTTCCTTTTTGCTTAAAGATATTTTCTAAGAATACAACATTAAAGTGTTGTGGGAAAAAATAAAAAATTTAAAGCTTTTTTTCTAATTGTTGGCATGATAACCTATTTTACCAACACTCTTTTGAACACTGAAGCTTATTCTGAAAAAGGGAAGCTGCCTACCCCACAGGGCTGTTGAGAACAAAACAAATAATAGATATTACAACTCTTTGTAAAGTCCTGAACACATACTCAACATAAGAGCAGGTCAATGATATTTTAGAAGCACATAAAACTTTCTAGGAAGAGACTACCATCATTAAAAAACCTTGAGCCTGGGCTAGATTTTTTAGCAACTAGCAGCAAATCTGACAATTAAAATTGTTAGGCTGTGCTCCACGTACATTTTCAAAGCAGTGCACAATAATTCTGACCAAAGGCACTACCTGTGCCTTCCTTCACATTTCCCTGAAGTATCTTCCTGCTCCCATCCCTAAAAAACACAATGGGTTCTTTGCCAGAATTTAAGTGCCAAGAAAAACACATAGTCTTCTTTGACTTAATAAACAAGTTCCTTGACATAAACATCACTACCACGTAGACTAAACATACAAACTTAATCTACAAACGATTTCTGAAATTATAAAAAAATCACACCTTTACAACTTACCAGACAGTAGCATATGCCCTTCGAAAACAGTGGCAGGTGGAACTCTAGGCTTACAGTTTTTCACAGCTTCAGCAATTTCTCTGAGTTAAAAGAGAAAACACAATATCCATTAACTCAGAACAAAATTCAATTAAGCTGATTTCCAGCTATGACATTTAGTCTGTTTAACATAATTATATACCTAGTTCCAAATGTGCAGCAGCAATTGTGCTTTTTAGTTTTCTCAGTAATGCAGAAACTGAATCTATAATATTTCACATTTCTGTATCTGTCCCATCTGCTGTGTATGGACTGGACCAGTTTCTATGCTCAGACGTGAACCTACAAACATGCACCTACAGATATGAGACAGTTTACACAAATGCACACAGCAAATCTCCTCGACCTTTCCCAAACCTGAAGATGTCCTTAAGCCACACAGTAATTTAAAAGAAAGAAAAGGCTTCATTGTTGAGAAGGAAGAGTAAAGAGGAGAGGAGATGCCTAGAGCAAAGGAAATTAAATCCTTTAGGTATTTTTTTTCAAGCACACACACACACAGTAGAGAGGATTCAGAGTAAGACATCACTAAAACTCCAAAATAACTACTCCTGGAAATTTGTTTTAGTTATTCATACTCTTTGGAACCTTCTCGGCTTCAATGAAATATGTCTCTATTCAGCCTTGAAAAATCTGCCTGCTCTACTAAACTGATCAGGACCAGTATGAACCATTCACTACAGCCCCCCAAATTAATATGTGAATGACAAAATAAAAGCAGCAAATATACATATACAGAGATAGATAAACAGACACACACACACACACATAGGTATTTTTGAAGCAACTCTTTTTATAAAGGAGGAAAGTGAATGTGAACGTGGCTTAGTCATGTCCAACTCTTTGTGACCCCATGGACTATACAGTGCATGGAATTCTCCAGGCCAGAATACTGGAGTGGGGAGTAGCTTTTCCCTTCTTCAGGGGATCTTCCCAACCCAGGGTTTAAACCCAGATTTCCTGCCTTGCAGGCAGATTCTTTACCAGCTGAGCCACAAGGGAAGCCCTATAAAGGAGGCGATAACCTTAAAAACAAAAAGAGATCCAAAGATAAGCTATCCTCAACTATTAATAGCTTTCAGATAGTATTTAAAAGATGTTTAAAAAATTATAGACTCTTAATAGAGTCTATCACAGAGGTCAACAAAAGCAGTGCAACATTAGGCAATTCACAAAGTGAATATTTTATAGGTATGAAACAGATGCAGAACAGTCAGGTGACTAGCTCAAAATATGATCATCAGTCACTTTAGGAAAAAAAAAAAAAAAAGAAACAATCCTCAACTATATTTTACTCCAATTGTTTTTCAATTCCAAACCTCTTTATAAGAGGATTAATCACGAAACTGCAAGGACTTAACCATACCCTTCACCATGTCCTGTCTCACACTCCCTTCCTTAATCCTCAACAACTTGGATTAAGCAGTGACTGTGCCAGGTGAGGTGAAGATACTCTTCTTGACCTCAATGTGCTTGCCGCTTACTGTCTTTTCTGTCCATGAAAGAATCTAGTGGAGGCAGGTATTTCTCCACATATGAGCTGTCCTTCCTTGAGCACTGGAAGTAAACACTGGAATATTAATCAGTTATGTAAAGGTACGGTGTTAAGATAGCTAGCATTTGCTTATAATCATCTAAAGGGGAAAACGAAGTTAGAAAATAGATAAAATAAGAATAGCAAAATGCTGAAAATTATGAAAATTACATCTTAGGCACATGGGATTTCATTTTATTATTTTTGTACTTTATAAAAATTAAAGTATCCTAGTTTGCTAGGACTGCCATAATGAAATACCACAGGCTAAGGAGTTTAAACAGCAAGATTCATTTCTCAAAGTTTTGGAGGCTAGAAGTCTCAGGTCAAGGCGTCAGTAGGACTGGTTTCCTCTCCTTGGCTTCTAAATGACCCTCTTCTCCCTGTGCTTTCACAGGGTCCCCTCCTGTGTGTGTGTGTCCTCACCAGTCACACACTGGATCAGGATCTATTCACATGACCTCATTTTACCTTAATTACCTGCTTAACCACCCTACCTCTAACTATTGTCACATTCAGAACTGGGGATTAGGGCTTCGATCTATGAATTTTGAGGGGGACACAATTCATCCCATAACAAAAAATTAAACACTTAGAAGTGATTATCACCTGATATGATCTGGTGTCGTACCACAGCATCCGCCAACTATGTTGACCAAGCCATCAACAGCAAAATCCTGCATTTAGAAAAAGTTTCAGAGAGCTCATCTGAATTCTAAGTTCACCACCATCAATTCACCATCAATTCAGCATCAATTCTAAGTTCACCACCATCCACAGTTCCTGAATAACTAATTTTACATTTAAAAGAGAGCTAAACATATTTGACTCTAGATATAAAGCCTTCACAAGACTCAGATACTTAAAAGCAGAGAACAGTTCAGATGAAATGCAATGAGACATCTGCCTGTCTGATCATAATAAAAATTTCTTTTACCTATATGCTGAGCAGAATGAATGTGAACTGAATAATGTATTTTCCAATAACATCTAAGTTATTAGTATTTAAATTTAAATTCAAATGTTGAAAAAATCAAAAATTCAATTCCTCAGTCACAATAACCACATTTCAAGTACTCCAATGATCGCAAGTGATAGAGGTTACATAATGCATAATGTGGGTCGGGAGTTTAACCACAGCTGGTCTGAAGGAAAAGATAACCGAGAGGGAACTCAAGGAAATGAAAAGTGACAGTACTGAAAAGAGCATCTACATAAGGTACTGAAATCATAAGAATTAAGTCAGAAGAGGAGACAATGTCAATAAGCCAGAAGCTAAAAATCCAAGGAATGAGGAAAAGAGACCCAGGGGTTAGAAATAAGGAGGAGTTGTGGGCAATACGGTTTTGTGAACCAGGACTTCAAAGATGGAAGGTGTATGGAGAGAACAAGAGCGGGGGTGATGACAATGGGGAGCAAAGAGATGTCAACGCCACCCAGCAGTTTTGTGGGTAGAGAAGACCACTTGGGAGTGCTCAGAGGATGAGTTTCAGTTAGTTTGGGTCTGACCTCACTGAGAATCCACTTGTTTCTACTATGAGAGGGATGCTGACAGCAAGCCCCTTCCTCTGCCTCCATCATATTCATTCATCTTAAGCTTTTATTTCTTATATACTTATATATACTTATATATTGGGTTTTCTTTAGAGGCAAAGTCTACATCTAAATATTCTAAATCAAAAATTCCATTTCTTTATCTCTTAAAAACCAAGTGAAAGAGGATTCGTGACCTTTAAATGCATGGCCATCACGTGGGGAGTTTCATCATAGTCACCGAAGGTATTGGGAAGACCTAAGAAAGCATATTTCAACCATTACTGGAAATTTTCACAAACAGACATAGTATTTGTAAAGGCTTTAGGTTAAAAGGTTAGCAAACTTTTTATTTATAATTAAAGCAAGATTACTTAAAAAAATAACAATTCATAATATTAAACATAAGTACAGAGACAACATATCAAACAACAACAAAATCACAGAGGAAAATAAATACCATTATTTCTTTTCCATTTCAAAGAAAAGCTTCACTACTACATGGGACTGAATTCCTCTACCTCTGGCCCTCCCCTTCCTATAAAGGAAATTAATTCTAGTCACCTAGCTGCCAGGGGGCAAGGTTTGAGGGAGTACCACACATCCTTTGAACTATCAAGCACCAGGCATGCAATTAAAAACAACCAAAACACAGCCCATCCCCTTTCAAGTAAGTTTTCCCAAGTAAGACTTCAGCATCTAATCACCCAATTTCCTGTTTTATTTATTATCCACTTCTAGTTATCTTATTCCTAATGCTCAAAAACATACTCCAGGAAATCTGGTTAACCCAGGATGGATTATCAATATTAAAAGGACAGCTTAAAAGTTGTCTACATTTATCTTATGAATTTTTATATACCATAAATTTGAAGTCCTAACTTAAAAAGAGGAAAAGTAACAGGTTCTTTATCTGCTCATTTGTTGATACAGGGGAACAAAGAGGGCTCTCACACAGGGTCTTTGCGCCCATCACTTTGGCCATGCCCACATGGCAAGCACTGTCACCAATTCCAAGACTCTGGTCAGTTAAGCAATGAGGCTACATTCCCCCAAGCTCTGTCCACTTCTGACACTTTCAGGCTGAGCCAAACTGTTCTTTCATATCTAGACGGAAACAGTTGTCCAGACCGAAGTATTCTTCATTTAAAAAATTCCTATTAAAAGCTGACTATATCCTAAGATCTACAAAACAAACTCTTTTAATCCAGATCTGCTTCCCTATCTACTCAGGTCTTGTGTATCTGGATTCTCCTATGTATGACTCCCCTGAAACACATACCTGCATTGGGATAACAGAGAACATAAGCTGTTGTACATTTTCCAACTGTTTCAATAAAAGGTCTCATTTCAGCTGCACCCAGAGCACAATTTAATCCAATGCTGAAAAACAAAAAGAAGAGATTAGAAGCACCCTCTTTTATTCTAAATATTTATACACATACAAAGTTATGATGAGGAAAGGAGTATATTTAAAACCAAGCAGATCATAAATCTCTTGATTTGAAGCACATTTAATTCAGCTCCAGTCAAAGCCACCTCACTGATGTTCCCTGCAGCACTAAATATTTCCGCCCATGTCTCCAACAGATGATCTTACAGCTTAAGGATCCACACTATAAATAAAAAAATAAGTTCACAGTTTCATCACTGGTATACCACGAAACAAAAATGTCTGCAAATTACCACCACTAATAAACATTGATTGGAAAGCAATACTGCAGAGAAAGAAAAAGGAAGATCTTGCAGGTCGATGGAATATTAATGGTATATGGAAGCCACTTTGGGAGTCTAGAAGACCAAGACTTGGCCCTTGATCCAACTGACTTGCAACATGATCTTGGACTTAGAATTTGTCCTCTTATAAATTAAGTGGGTTTACTTGCAACCAAGGAGCTCTGTGTTTTGCAAATGAAACTTACTGCGACTCAAAACAGATCAAAGCAGAGCTGCTAAAACCCCTACAAAGCCACTCTCAGCGGGAGCTGCCAAGGCCTTCAGGAATTCAAGAATTAACTTGACTGGGACTATGTCATCTTTTATTTTTTCATATTTAACTTTTTTTCCCTTTATTATGATTTCTTAGTGCAATGTGATATACTAGATTAGACCTGGAACAGAAAAAGAACAGTGTGGAAAAACTTGAAACCTAAATAAAGTGTGTGAGTTAAGATAACAGTAATATGCTTTTAGTTTTGCTGAAAGTATCACAGGTAATGCAAGATGTCACATTAGAAAAAACTAGATTAAAAAAAAAAAAAAAACTAGCTGAAGAGCACACAGGAACTCTGTGTACCATGTGTGCCACTTTTATGCAAATCTGAAATTATTCCACAATAAAAAGTTTATTTAACAAATTCACAACTGCCATTTGTGATAAAAAAAAAAAAAACTCCTAGTTTACTAGGAACAGAAGAAAACTTCTCACACTGGATAAAGCACATCTATTTGGTGATGTAGAATTAAATGTTTTTCCCACAAGATCTGGAACAAGGTAAGGACTTCTTTCACCTCCTGCTAAAGGTCATGCTGGGAGTCCTAAGAGGGAATTAAGAGAAAATGGAAAATAAAAGGTATGCAGATTGGAAAGGAAGAAACAAATTTGTCTTTTTTCACAGGTAAGACTATCTATTACTATTCCAAAGAATCATCTAAAATGCTCTTTGAACCCAAACTGTAAAGTACAAGGTTCATATACAAAAGTTAACTGTTTACCTAAACACTAGCAATGAGCAATTGAAATTTGAAATACAAAACATAACAGTTTACATAACATATTTACAATGGCACCAAAACAAATGAAATACTTGTGTATAACTTCAAAACTCTGATGAAAAAAATCAAGGAAGATCTAAATAAATGGAGATATATCCTAAGTTCATGAACGGGAAGATTTATTATACTTAAGACCTCAATTTTTCCCAATTTTATATACATTCACACACATCAATTAAAATCCAGCAAATTATTTGTGAATACCAATGAACTGATCCTAAAGTTTACATGAAGAAGTAAACAACTGCTAATACAATTCTTAGAGGAGAAGAACAAAGTTGAAGGACTGATACTACCTGACTTCAAGATGCATTAAAAAGCTAAAGGAACCTCTGGTATTGATGAGAGCACAGAGCAACGCAGCAGAATAGAATCTAGGAACATAATCAACTGACTTTTGACAAAGAAGCGAAGGCAATCCAATGGAGAAAGGACTATCTTTTCAAGAAACAGTGCTGGAACAACTGGACATTCGCATTTGACAACTTAATCTAGACACACATCTTACATCTTTCATAAAATTAATGCAACATGGTTAACTGTAAATTGCAAAACTATTAAAGATATAAATATGTATATAAAGATTACACAAGAGATAAATCTACGTGACCATGGGTTTGGCAATGAGTTTTAGATACAGTACCAAAAGTAGGTTCCATGAAAGAAAAATAAATTGATAAGCTGGACTTCACTAAAATTAAAAACTCTGTCCAATGAAAGAGCAGACTTTAAGAGCATAAGAAGACAAGCCATAGGCTGGGAGCAAATATTTGTAAAACACATATATGGTATTCAAAGTTGCTGGTTTTTGTTTTTTAATTCTTAAAACTCAACAATAAGAAAACTACCCAACTCAAAAAAAATAAACAAAAGATCTGAAGAGCAAACAGCTACCTCAAGGTGTTGTTGCCAAAATTAAAAGAGCATAAAGCACTTAGAACTGAGCCTGGCACACAGCAAACTCCCAATAAACGTCTACGACTCTTATTTTTATGGCGAACACTATAATAAAAGTTCACAGAGCACTCTGAGAAGAACATTGACCTGGGCTGGTAAGCGAGGGAAGCGTCCCTGGAGAGGACCCTAGGGATGGACTTAAAAGGCTCATGTGTGGGGGTGAGAATGCAGGGCAGGCACAGCCTCCAGGCAGAGGTAGTCCACGCATGGACAAGGCACAGGAAGAAACTGTGTATACTCTAAGAGCTTCCATCTCATCACCATTTTGATCAGAAAAATATAGAGATATCTTAAAATACAATGCAAAAGCCATATTAATTTTTAAAAATATTTATATATTTTTTTGGCTGCAATGGGTCTTAGTTGCTGCACTCGGGATCTTCCATCTTTGGTTTAGCATCAGAACTTTGAATTGCAGCATGTGGGATCTAGTTCCCTGACCAGGGTTTGAACCCAGGCCCCTTGCATTGGAAGTGCAGAGTATTAGCCATTGGACCACCAGGAAAATCCCGGCCATGTTAATTTTAAAGATAAAAATCTAAGTTTTCGAATTCCTACTGTATTCCAAATTAGGCTGTTTCACCTTATTCCAAGCTAGGCTGTTTCTGGTTGCTCCACAAGCAGAGAGTGAAAAAAACTTGCTGTTTTTAAGTGCTGATAATAGATTTAAAGTGTTTTTACTGGGCCAAGGCAGTCTTAAACTATAAGGGGAACATTCACAGACAAAAAGGCAACTCTCTGGCTTGTCCAAGGAGTATAAGAACTCTCCCAGTAACTCAAATTGATTCATTTAGGTTGTCTTCTGATGTCCTCAGGGCAGTCAGAATATACCTCAAGGAAAGTCGATATTTCACACAAGTGATACGGAGGGAATATGAAGAAGCAATTCGCTCCCAGGTCACAGGCTGTAGTCACTAGAAGAGATGAACCCCAAAAGGAATGGAGGCAGGAAAGAATGATCACTCACCAGAGTGGGTCTGCATGAGACACGCTGATGACAAATGCCTCCCCAGTCTGGCCAGAGAGAGTCCGCCCACTTTTATCAACAATTGTCCCTGAAATCTGAATTCAAAAAGTAAACTCAGTCAACCACATAGACTTAAGAATACAGTCTCAAAAACAAAATAAAACTAAGAAGCTTTAAAAACAAACAAACAAACAAACATGAAAGAGAACTGTAGCACTAAGGCAACACTGTTTAACCATGGTTGGAAACAGATGAGTGCCCAGGGGAGAGGTTGGAAAGCCAAAGAAACAGAGAAAAGGGAAAGTCAGGGAGGCAAAAGCAGTGCCCAAAAAAGCTTTAGGATTTACACCACCAGTCCCATCGGAGAGGACTTTCCACAGATATTTAAGGTTATCCTGGTCTCTTGCTGTTCAACATCTGATTCGTCTAACAACGCTTGTGAGTTCTAATCTATTCTCAGCAAGCAGTGCGGGCCTGCCTAGTGCATCGGTGAACTGGCAGTCTGCTGTCTCTGGTGGTGGACGCTTCATGGTCAGCTTCAAGTCCGTCCCTCCCTGGGCCCTAGAGACAGTGAGCCTTTGACTCTGGGGACCAATTCAGCCAGGCTTCCTTGGAATAGCCTGCCTTTCACCAACCACCTCTAGATTCGTTGTCTTCATGTTTCCGCAGATAAGACTGCTATTGGTTTGAAGTGATGGTAGGAGGGAGGTAGAGAGAGGAAGTTAAAATAGTTGGTTCCTAAAAGATGATCAATACTCTCAAAAGTTCTGTGTCAGGAAAACTAAAACCCCACCCTCAAAATGATGATATTAAAAAAAAAAAAAAAAAAAACACAAAATTCATCAAGCGAATACTTTAGGACTTACAAAGACAGGCCGGGGAACATACTCCTCTTCAAAAAGTTTTTGGACTGCAAACAAAGCTGCCTGCCAGGGAGAAAAAGGGACATCTTTGTTACCGAGAGACCGTGTCAAAGGTCACAGTCTAACAGGCTGATCAGAATGTTCCTTTTACCAAGGCCTCTTCAGATAAGACACATATCACACTCTCTGGGGAGGAGAAACAAGTCCTCCATGTGACATACAACACCCACACCCCCTTCTCAAGGTAACACTGTACATATTCAGTTCAGTTCAGTTCAGTCCCCCAGTCATGTCCGACTCTTTGTGACCCCGTGAACCGCAGCACGCCAGGCCTCCCAGTCCATCACCAACTCCCGGAGTTCACCCAAACCCATGTCCATTGAGTCGGTGATGCCATCCAACCATCCCATCCTCTGTTGTCCCCTTCTCCTCCTGCCCTCAATCTTTCCCAGCATCAAGGTCTTTTCAAATAAGTCCCAGCATCAAGGTCTTTGCATCAGGTGGCCAAAGTATTGGAATTTCAGCTTCAGCAGCAGTCCTTCCAATGAACACCCAGGACTGATCTCCTTTAGGATGGACTGGCTGGATCTCCTTGCAGTCCAAGGGACTCTCAAGAGTCTTCTCCAACACCACAGTTCAAAAGCATCAATTCTTCAGCACTCAGCTTTATAGTCCAACTCTCACATCCATACATGACCACTGGAAAAACCATAACCTTGACTAGATGGACCTTTGTTGGCAAAGTAATGTCTCTGCTTTTCAATATGCTATCTAGGTTGGTCATAACTTTCCTTCCAAGGAGTAAGCATCTTTTAATTTCATAGCTGCAATCACCATCTGCAGTGATTTTGGAGCTCCAAAAATAAAGTCTGACACTGTTTCCACAGTTTAACCATCTATTTGCCATGAAGTGATGGGACCAGATGCCATGATCTTAGTTCTCTGAATGTTGAGTTTTAAGCCAACTTTTCCATTCTCCACTTTCACTTTCATCAAGAGGCTCTTTAGTTCTTCTTAGCTTTCTGCCATAAGGGTGGTGTCATCTGCATATCTGAGGTTATTGATATTTCTCCTGGCAATCTTGATTCCAGCTTATGCTTCCACTGTACATATTACAACAAAAAAAAACGCTGACTGGAAGTCCACCCATGAACTAATATTTCCCCTGAGGAAGAGCTGAAGAGCTACTCTTTTTCTTCCTTCTCTCAATCAAAACTAAAAAGACGTAAATATGAAGCCTCTACTTCTACAGCCTCACATAAACAAGGTAGGTCCATGAACCAACAGTGTGCTGCTGCTGCTAAGTCACCTCAGTCGTGTCCGACTCTGTGCGACCCCATAAACAGCAGCCCATCAGGCTCCCCCGTCTCTGGGATTCTCCAGGCAAGAACACTGGAGTGGGTTGCCATTTCCTTCTCCAATGCGTGAAAGTGAAGTCGCTCAGTCGTGTCCGACTCTAGCGACCCCATGGACTGCAGCCCGCCAGGCTCCTCCATCTATGGGAATCTCCAGGCAAGAGTACTGGAGTGGGGTGCCATTGCCTTCTCCGAACCAACAGTGTATGTCACTGCAAAAAAGAATATGAGCTAGAATGGGTTGTAAAGACACAAATGCTGTGTTAATCTGTACTGTCCATGTTTTCTTAAGTTCCAAGACCAGAAACTAAGGTCCTCTAATGCCCAAAGCTCTTCCATATCTGAACCCACAGACAGAGATACTGCATACATAAAAACTATAGTAAGGTAGTATTTTTCACCTATTAGAGTGGAAAAGATCAAAAAGTTCAATAGAGGGGGTGTGGTGAAAGCAGCAGCATTCCTGTGGACTGCTCCCTGACTGGAGGATAAATGAGTACAATCTTGGAGGGTGGAGATCAAAAGTAACAGTGCCCAGACTCTTTAACGCAGCAATTTCACATGTAGAAATTTATACTCAGAGACACTGTCAAAAATGTATGCGTGAGGATAGCTACTTTTTATTCCACACACTAAGTACCTTTGTACGTATGTAAGGAATACAAGCACATACGCACACTCACTCGTATACTTTTCTCTGAATGGAATCTCCATAGGGCCTCCACACCAGGAACAGCAGTTGTCCCTCAGGAAGACAGCTAGATACCCAGGGAATGGGGGCAGGGAGGATATTTACTTTTTATTCCATACATTTATCTTGAATTTTAGAATCGTGCATATATATCTGACCTATGCATCCATGCACATACAGTAGCTATACATGAAAATATTCAGTTTCATAATTAAAAAGTTCTTTATATAAAATAATAATGTTGTATGTCCTCACTTCATGAGGGGAAGCACCCCAGCCGGCACCCCAGATCAGCCCCCTTTTCCTCCTTTAACTCACCTTGGCATTGGCGGTATCAAAAATAGTTTCAATGAGTAAGATATCCACTCCACCATCCAGAAGCCCTTTGGCCTGCTCTTTGTATGCTTCAACAAGTTCATCAAATGCTGCAGAAAACAAACCACACCCAGGACATCAGTCATCAATATCCTTTGAAAGCCCAGGACACATCAAATTTAGGCCTGGTTCCAGGTGAACTACCTATTGCTGGTTTGTATGCACAATTGAAGGGCAACACCACATTTTATAAGAAACATGGCAGTGATGGAAGTTAAACCAGCAAACTAAACACAGACACTCCTAAACACTCTGCACACAGGCTCACCTCCCATATGTGAGCAAGAGAACAAGCCACTGACTGGGTGGGGAGGGACATGATTTCTTGAGCCCTGGCTCTTACTTTAAGATCTTTAAAACAGATCTTTCCAGGGATGGTTTTAATCAATCAATTCAGGGAAGAGTGTGAGGAATAATTAGAGAAACGTGTCACACTGGTGTGGATTCATGACTGGTCGAGTCACATTCTCTCACGCCCTCTGGGGTAAAATGTGGTTCTACTGATTTTGCGCCTGTCCTCTGACACCAACTCTGTCAGAAAAGAAACCTGCCTGGTGTGCAATTTCAGTCTCAAACACAAAAGCGTACAATCAAATCCTGGGTAAACTTTTTGTTAAAAATGTCTTATCTATTTCCATCTCAGAGGGTATCCCACTCGCCATTTTATCTCTCACCCAGGAAAGGAAAGATGCACATACATTCAATAGAGTAGCCTACTTCATCTTACATAGTGCAAGAGAGGAAAGCTCTCCACTGCCACATTAAGACCAAAAGAAGCTCCGCCACATGTCCGCCCAAAATGAGCAACTCCTAGTGGAAAAGTGTGTCTGGAACCAAAATCTACAAATCACGCTTGCCTGAACTTGTCTTTGACACAGAATTCATTACCACACACGGTATTACTATTTGGCTCTGACCGTTTAATTCTTTTTGTTTTTTTTCCAGTCTAATGCTTAAACTGACCTACCCTTCTCATAAAATTTCAATGCAAGTATGCTTACAGATGCTGGTGTATAATGTTAGTCTGTTTATAACTGCTCCCTGACAAATAAAGTGGAGTCTAGCAGGCTATTCTATAAACTGACCAAGGCCTAGTATCTATATTTGCTCAACTTCTCAGTTTAAAGTTTCATTTTGATTGGTTTTATTTCCACAGCTGATAAAGAAGCCCAAACACAACAACAGAAAGCAGACTCAAGATAAATAATACTAATCCAATGACTAATAACAGCTCACTTTTATTTAAATGTCTACCACATTCCAGGGACTGCTAAGCCCTTAAGTCACAACAACCCCTAAACAGAAGCTGGCACTGGCCCCATATTACAGATGTACAGATTACTGAAACACCGAGGTACTTGCCCAAGGTCAATGATTGTATATGATACTCACTGATGTTCCTGTAATCTGGTCTTTCCACAGATGGCGACACAGAGAGTGTCTTGTTAGTTGGACCCAGAGCTCCTGCCACATACCTCTTAATTCCTTTGGGAAAAGAAAAACAAGTGTGAAACCCCTAAATAGCTTGCCCTTTTTGTTGTGAGTCAATAGGCCATCAGATTTTCCCTAGAACATAGGAATACAATCTTTTGTCCATCGCTCCGAAATTCAGAAAGCACAAAAGCCTCACTTCTTCCCTTAATTCAACAACAAAACTTGACCTCACCTCAACTACAAGAGGCTATTTATAGTTTTTACTCACTTAGTAGACAATTCATAGATTTTACTGCAAATAGATATTTGATTATGAGGGCCGTCCTGGACCCCACTGGGGAAATTATGAGACATGAAGTATGTGCACATGTGACCTCCAAGCCAATGCAAAAAACCTGAATTCTCATATCTGGCTTCAAAGAGTTTCAGTTAGTAATCCTTTTCTCTCAACCACAGCCATGTGAAAGTGAAAGTCATTCAGTCACGTCCAACTCTGCAATCCCATGGACTGTAGCCTCCCAGGTTCTTCTCTCTGTGGAACTCTCCAGGCAAGAATACTGGAGTGGGTTGCCATTTCCTTCTCCAGGGAATCTTCCCAACCCAGGGATCGATCCCAGGTCTCCCGCATTGTAGGCAGATTCTTTACCATCTGAGTTACCATGGAAGCATCACCACAGCTATGCTTGGACAAATTCTCTCTTCCTACCCTTAAGAAACTTTGAAGGTCATGAACATAGGTTCTGCAAAATTTCCTCACAGCAGCACTGATCTTGAAATGCTCCCCACTGCTGTATTGCAGGGCCTTTGCAGGGGGAAAATATTAAATCACAATGAGTAATTACAAAGCCTGAAATTAAAGTATGAAAGAGATCCAATCTTACTTTAATAGCTCTTTAAGAACTCCTGAATAATCTTTCCTTTAGGCTAGAGTCCTGGTGCTCCTAAGAGCCTGACATGTTGTGTTCATTTACATATCATAACAGAAGCAGGGGGCACACTGCTCATCACTTGTGTTGATTTTAACTAAATGGTTATGTTTTACCATTTACCAACCAATCGATAACCCAGCCTTTAGCAGGTTACAATATTCTTTATCCACCCCCTCCACCCCCCTGCCAAGCTGGACAATAATGTTGGTATAAGAAAAACACTCTTATCTTTCCCTGCTTTGGCTGACTGAATATCCTCTGCCCTGTGATTCTTTTGGGGCAATAGTCTATGCCCTTCCATATTTAACATTATCTCTCAGAAACAGAGTTCCTATAAATTGCTTCAGTCTTCATTAGTATGCTGTGTCTAACTTCCTAACAATTTTGCTTTACATCTTTCCTGTTGGCAATAATTTCACATTTCCAAATCTTAAGGGGTTCCATATATTTCTTCTATCCCTTTCCCGCCCTCAAAGCCTCCCCTCCAGCTGGTGCCCAAGTGTTCTTATGGCAGCCAGCCAGGAGGTGAGTTATTTTGGGGAGCCATTTTTCAAATCCCAGCAAGACTGACTCTACTGTGCTACACAACAGCGCCTTCAAAGACATTAGTGGCATGAAGTGGAAAACACTCCAAAGACCATCTCTCTTTACCTAGGTAAGGAAAACCTCAAGGATGAGGGTCGCTTAAAAGGGATAAGATCAAATATCTTAATGATCACCACTATGACCACAGCAGTCAGTTGCGCCTCAGTAACCTGAAGATGTGCTTCTGAAGGTGGAGAGATCATCTTAGCTGTAAACGCATGGGGAATCCATGGTACCAGCTATAAAATTAAGACATAACATCGAATAAACACAGAGCAGGAGACAGACCGATGGAGATGGGGTCAATTCAGAGAGACGTTGAATGCTTGATTATGAAACTGCAGAGAAGTAACCTACAAACAAGTACACGATGGCATCTGCAGTGTTGCTGTAGGCCAGCTGTCACGGAAGGAAAAAGGGCAATAAGCACAGATTATTACAGCTAAGAATGTCAAAGGAAGCAGCTTTGGTTTTTTGTTTTGATTTTTAAAGCAAAAAGAAAAAAAAAAAAGGAGAACAAGGTTCCTTACCTGTCTGGAGAGATATGTCCTCGGCTGCTTTTCTGGCCACTCCCGCAGAGCACATGTTCATCCGGTAGGCCTAATACATCAATGGCAAGGGTTAGTTTGTCTTTTTTCTTCCATAAAATAAGTAAGGAATTCATGACCTTCTAAAACTCAATTTTATTCAATAAGAAAATGCAGAGTGAATTAATTTGAGGTCTGAATAAAATCTTAGCCAATAAGGCCTACCAGCTGCCCCAGAAATGAAGGCAACAGGAAGGGCAAGTCTTTGGGAACTACTTTTACGTTCCTCCCCAAAACCATGAGCTAGCTGGCAAACTCTGGACATCTGGCACATCAGAATAAGCTGATGTCACGAAATATGCTGAGAAAAAAAACAGTAATGGGAAAATCACAGGCTTCAGAGATAGGACACCTGGGTTCCAGAACCAGCTCTGTCACCACCTGCCTAGGCAGTTCCCTCAGCAACTCCCTCAGGCCCTGGTTTCTTTCACCATACAATGGTTAGAGACAGTGGGTCTGAACTTTTTGTAGATTATTAACCTCTAGAGGATCTGGAGAAGGGCCATGAACCCTCTCATTATGACTAAAAGGCAAGCATACACAAAGGTCCAAAGCAGTGCCCACAAGTTCTATTGAAATAGTCAAGCCCATTCATTTACGTGCTATTACTGCTCTTGCACTATAATGCCAGTGTTGAGCAGTTGCAACAGAGACTGTATGTGCCAACAAAGCTTAAAATATTTACTGCCTGGCCTTTTAAAGAAAAAGTTTGCCAATCCTGCCCCAAAATAACACAAAAGCAATTATGACACGATTTCATTTTCCCTTGATAACCTCAAAGGCAAGTGATTTCACAAAGCCCCAATACTGAGGGAAATCAGTGTCAGGGCACTCAGGACTACATGCCTGAACACAGAGGCAAGTCTGGGAAAAATTCTACCCAGAAATAGGAATCTCAGCCTCTACCACCTATTTTCATCAGGTTTACAAAAACTGAATATGGAAGCATTGTGTTGATTAAAAAGAAACCAGATCCTTTACCCCCCACCCACTAAGATGCCTGCTAAGAGGACAAAACAAAAACAAATCCAGGGCTTCCCTGGTGCTCAGTGGTAAAGAATCCAAGGCAACGGCACCCCACTTCAGTACTCTTGCCTGGAAAATCCCATGGACAGAGGAGCCTGGTAGGCTGCAGTCCATGGGGTCGCCAAGAGTTGGACACGACTGAGCGACTTCACTTTCACTTTTCACTTTCATGCACTGGAGAAGAAAATGGCAACCCACTCCAGTGTTCTTGCCCGAAGAATCCCAGGGACGGGGGAGCCTGGTGGGCTGCCGTCTATGGGGTCGCACAGAGTCGAACACAACTGAAGTGACTTAGCAGCAGCAGCAGCCAATGCAGGAGACATGGGCTTGATCCTCTAACCAGGAAGATATCACATGTCTCAGAGCAACTAAGCCCGTGTACCACAACTATTAATTCTGTGCTCTAGAGCCCAGGAGCTGCAACTACTGAAGCCCGCACTTGTCCTGTGGTCTGCAACAGAAGTCACCGCAATGAGAAGCCTGAGCACCACAACTGGAGAGCAGACCTCCTCCTCGCTACAACTAGAGAAAAGCCTGCACAGCAACGAAGACCCAGCACAGCCAAAAATAAACAAATAAAGTTATTAAAAAAAAAAAAAAAAGAAACAGGACAAATGCTGGCAAAGATGTGGAAAAACTGGAACCCTTGTATGCTGTTGGTGGGTTTATAAAATGATGCAGGTACTGCAGAAAATAGTGTGGTAGTTTTGCAAAAAATTAAACAGAATTACTGTATAGCTCAGCAACTCTACTTCTGGGTATATATTCAAAAGATATGCGAGCACAGATGCAAAACAGATTATCTGTACACTGTGCTCAGAGTAACACTGTCCACAACAGCCAAAAGGCAGAACCAACCTAAGTATCCAATAGTGGATGAATGAATAAACACAATATGGTATATCCATACAATGGAATACTATTCAACTTTGAAAAAGGAAGGATATTCCAATGCATGCTACAGCATGAGTGAACCTTAGGGGACATTAAGTGAAATAAGCCAGTCACAAAAGGACAAATACTGATAATCCACTTACATGAGGCAGCTAGGAACTAAATTCACAAAGACAGACAGCAGAATGGTGGTTTCTAAGGGCTGGGGGAAGGGAAAATTGGGAATTATTGTTTAATGGGTATAGAGTTTACTGTTTTACAAGATGAAGCGTTCCATGGATAGATGGTGGTAATGGTGGCACAGCAAACAATGTGAATATATGTAATGCCATTGAACTGCACGCTTAAACATGGTTAAAATGGTGAATTTTATGTTACATGTATTTTGCCACCATTTTTTTAAAAAGGGAAACCAGATCTGTCACTCAATTTAAAAAGGCTTCACAAAACTGCACACATGGCCAACCATTATGCTTTTATTCAATTACTGCATAATAAGCATCATTTTTATTTGATTATCACTTGTCCACAAAAGAAACCAGCTGGAAAATGACTGGGCTGTTATGGTTACAAGCCGAAGAGATTCCAACCATTTCCTCTGTCTGACCACAAACAACAGATAACTAGATATTAGCTTGACCCTGCAGGTTTGGCTGGTTTTCTCACTAGCAACTACCAATAGTAAATGCTCATGACTATCTCAGATACAAGCAAAAATGAAATCCTTACCAAGTGTTCCAGGCCATAGTCAGCTTGGGCAATAGAAGTGCTGCTGAAAGTATTTGTTTCAATGATATCTGCCCCAGCTAGGAGGTACTCCTGCAACAAGAGAAAGTCATGTCAATGCTATGAGTCACAGAATCCCTGCCTCCTAATAGTAAATTTGCCTTTTCCTCACCATCTTCACCAAATACCTTTTGACTACTTACTAAATGCAAGGCACTGCAGTACATACAGGACAGAGACACAAAAGGATATAGGGATTTCATAAAAAGGCATGTGGTATAAATAAAACAGAACTTGAAGTCAGACAAAGTTCAAATGTGGTGTGAACTGAGTCGAGTTCCTTAAACTCTGAGCCTCAGTTTCATTTGAAAGTAGTATAACCCTGCTTCACCGGTGACCAGATGATAGCACAGATCACACATCAAGCTTCTGGCACATGATGGCCCTCAACAAATATTCCGTCTGTTCCTCTGCCATGTCCCAGCTTCGGCACAGCTAGGATTCTGTTGAGAAGGGCCCTCTCGCTGCAATCTCAATTCTGACCACAGCTGCTTCAGCCCACAGGTCCTGGCCCCTGCGAGCCAGATCAGAACCCTCACTAAACCCCGAGGACCTTGGTGCCCTCCTGTTCTCCCTGTTTGAAATCTTTCTTCCTTGTTTCACTCTGTTTCAATCTGATAAACACTCTGGTGAATTTTCCAACACTAAGTAAACTCCTGATTTTCCAACACTGAGTAAACGTAACCCCACATAAGCAGATAAGACACTGTTTGCAGAAATATTTGGAAATAAAATCCAAGATTTACACACTTTTAAGTCACAAACAGCCTAAATACTCACCAATAGGGAAACGGCTAAATAAACTATAATATGTCCATTTTATTACATGTTATGTGGTAGCTAAAAAACACCATGTGTGGGGAGTTCCCTGGTGGTCCAGTGGTTAAGACTCTGTTTTCACTGCAGGGGATATGGGTTTGATCCCTGGTCAGGGAACTAAGATTCTGCATGCAACAAGCAGCCAAAAAATAGGTAAAACAACAACAACAACACTGTGTATAAATATCTACGAATATGGAAACATCTCCAAAAATACTATTCAGTAGAAAAACAAAATTAATATGACACCATATAAATTTAAAATATACACACATACAAATAATATTGAGTTTTCTAGTATACACAAACATATACACTTATGCATAAATGCATAACAAATGATTTGGAAAGACATACACCAACTAGTGTAAGTGGTTATCTCTGGGGGAAAAAAATAGAAATTTGGAGTATTGGTTAAAAGGGAATTTATTCTTAACTATGAGTTCTGTTTTATCAGAACAAATTAAAATTTAGCTTTTCAAAAAAGAGAAAGAAAAACTGAAAACAACCTTAAGGCCTAGGAATAAGGTTAAATTAAGCAAACGGTGATATATGTACAGAATAAATTTGTACAAAGTTATTAAAACCATGTCTCAGAATATTTAATACTCATGGTATTAAAAAATGCAAATTATAAAATAGTATGGAGTAATAATAATCCCAATTTAATTTTAAAAACCCAAATACAGAAAACTAGTCTGAAATATAAATTAAAATATGTGAATGGCAAGTATGTCTTGGTACTGAATTTACAGTCCATGGGGTCACAGAGCTGGACATGACTGAGTAACTGGGCATAAACACACATACTGATATTACAGGTGGTTTTTATTTTCTTTTATGTTTTTCTATCAAGCTAGACATTTTATTTTTGTAACAATGAACACATATTATCTCTATAAATAGGCAGAGAGTATTTCTAAATTCCCAGTTATTTTCTCCAATTCTCCATAGGTTTAAATTTTTCCATAATATGAAGTTTATAAGGTGTTTTTTCTAGCTCTTCACCTTTTCTCTCCACTTTCTTTCCTGGAATAATATCCCACTCATGGACTCGGGATATGACACCCCAAGATTCCAAGCCTATTCTCACCAATTAAAACACGTGTGAGTGCTATATTAAAAATGGATACGCAACAAGGACCTACTGTGTAGCACAGGGACCTCTGCTCGATCTCATGTGCAGCCAGGATGGGAGGGGAGTTGAGGGAGAATGGAGACACATACATGTATGGCTGAGTCACTCTGCTGTGCACCTTCAACTATTACAACATTGTTAGTTAGCTATGCTCCGATATAAAATTAAAAGTTTAAGCAAAAAAGCATGGATGGATGTGGGCAAGCTACTTAATTACTCTGCTCCTCAGGTTTCTTCTGTAAAAGCTGTCAAGATTAAAGGAGGCCATTAATGACAACACAGCCAGAGTCTACCTACAGGTGTTTTAAAATATCAGTTCCTGTAGGTCTCAGCCTAACAGCAGCAATGAGCTAGGAAATGCATGAGGCATTCACCTGGGGCCTTACCCCCAGTGCTGAGCCAGGGCGGAGCCAAGGCCACGGCCTGACTGGCCCTAGCGATTCTTATCACAATTGCAAGACTCACCTCAGCAATTACTATCAGGGAACTTTTGAAAAAACAAAAAGGTCCTACTATCCACAGGTCCTGAAGGGTGCAGGCATGCTCAGGCCACACAGTGAGGTAGCTGGGGGTTGGAGGGAAATAACTGAGAGAACCAGGGTTCTGTCTTCATTGGGATCAAGGTAGATGCTTAGAATATTGTGGGTTCACTCTTTACTGAAGAACTTAAAACCTAACAGTAGGAATTAGGGTTCAGGAAGGAAAAGGCAGGGTCACTCATTTAGGTTACCCAGGCCTTTCTCCAAGAGGAACTTCATGGCGGGGGAAGCCTGGTTGCTAGTCGGTCAGTCAGCAGCCGTTTCATACAGCTGGCAGGGTGTTTACAGACAAGGACGCCTTTGAAATAGATGCCTCCCCAACCAGAAGCTGAAAGTCAGGCACCTACATTCTTAGTGTCAGAGACTTGCATTTTGTATAGAGCCTGGACACTCCATTAAAATTAAGGATCAGTGGATCAGCTCTATGGTCAGTAATACTACTAGAAATAACTAAGTGTGAAAAGACCTAGTCTTTTTTCCTTCCTCATCCATGAACACGATATGGTCTCTACATCCAGAGAACTCCAGCGAATCAATATCCCTCACAAATGGGACAGCCAGATACACCTTATTGTATTTACTGCCATTTTGATTCATGTCCCTATCCTGGGAAATTTGCTATTCTTTCTAGTTGTCTATCTAACACAGAAGACAAAGATTCACTCTCTTGAAAAACATTTACTGACTTACTTTGTGCAAGATACTGTTCTAAGCAGTTGGAATTCAGTAGTGAAAAATAGGCATAAATTAGTGCCCTCAGGAAGCTAATGGTTGGGGAAGGGTGGCGATTTCACCAATTGCATGATAAGAACTGATGTTTGTATCCATATTGGGCTTCCCTGGTGGCTCAATGTAAAGAATTCTCCTGCAATGCAGGGGATACAGGAGACACAGGTTCAATCCCTGGATCGGGGAGATCCCTGGAGATAGAAATGGCAACCTATTCCAGTATTCTTGCCTGGACAATCCCATGGACAGAGGAGCCTGGCATGCTGCAGTCCATGGGGCTTCAAAAAGTTGGACATGACTGAGTATGCATGCATAATAATTGTAACTGTATCAAGCAATTCATACCCATGATGGCATTCCCAATATACAATGTACTGGAATTTTATAATGCAATTTGACTACATATTAGAAGGCCTAGCAGAAAAACTTGTAGAATCAACCTCTTCAAGAACCAACTTTAAATCTTCTAGTACTGACAATTTCTATTACAACAAAGGAAAGGTATTCCTAGTTTTTCTTGAAATGAAAACTATTCTGCATCTTATCTAGAACAAAGTCTTGACCAGCCAAGGGAAGGTTCCTTCCAGTCTCAATGAATCATTTAATCATTCATTCGTTTAAGTGATTTCCTTAAGAAGAGTCTGAAAGGCACCAAAAACAAAAATAAACAAGTGGGACTACATCAAACTAAAAAGCATCTACACAGCAAAAGAAACAAGCAATAAAATGAAAAGGCAATCAACTGAATTGGAGAAAATATTTGCAAATCATGTATCTGATATGGATATCCAAAATGAAGAATTCATACAATTCAGTAACTAACAAAAAAATACAAACAAACCAATTCAAAAAAAAAAATGGGCAGAATACAGGACTTCCCTGGCAGTCCAGTGGTTAAAGACTCTACACTTCCACTGCAGGGGGTATAGTTGGATCCCTGGTCAGGGAACTAAGATTCTATATGCAGCAAAAAGGAAAAAATGAGCAGGAGACTGCAACAGACATTTTTCCAAGGAAGACATACAGATGGCCAACAGGTTCATGAAAAGACAGTCAACATCACTAACTGCAAATCAAAATCACAATGAGATATCAGAGCTCACCTATCAGAATGGCTTTTATCAAAAAGACAAGAAATAACAAGTGTTGGTAAAGAGATACAGAAAAGGGAGCTCTTGCGGGAATGTAAAGTTTGCACAACCTCAATGGAAAATAGAATGGCGACTCCTCAAAAAATTAAAAATAGAACTACTATATGACCCAGAAATTTTATTTCTGGGTATTATCCAAATAAAACAAAACCACTAACTCAAAAAGATAGAAGATACTTAGTTGATCCTGCCAGTAGCATGCTTGTTTCAAATATTAAGCCGTGCATGTCTAAGAACATACGGTCAGGACAGTGAAACTGTGAATGGTTCACAGAATCAATGACGGTTCCTTCGGTTGCTTGCTTCTCTCAGAAAGCCCAGAGATAAGCCCATGCGCTTATAGGTACCTTATCTTTGACAAAGGAGGAAAGAATATACAATGGAGAAAAGATAGTCTCTTTAATAAGCGGTGCTGGGAAAACTGGACAGCTAGGTGTAAAAGAATGAAATTAGAACACTTCCTAACAACACACAAAAATAAGCTCAAAATGGATTAAGAACTTAAATGTAAGACCAGAAACTATAAAACTCTTAGAAGAAAACACAGATAGAACACTCTTTGATACAAATCACAGCAAGATCCTCTATAACCCACCTTCTAGAGTAAAATAAGAACAAAGATAAACAAATTGGACCTAATTAAACTTAAAAGTTTTCTGCACAGCAAAGGAAACCATAAACAAGATGAAGAGACAACCCTCAGAATGGGAGAAAATAATTGCAAATAAAGCAACTGAGAAAGGATTAACCTCTAAAATATACAAGCAGCTCATGCAGCTCAATATCAGAAAAACAACCCAACCAAAAAATGAGCAGAAGACGTGATAGACATTGCTCCAAAGAAGACATACAGATAGCTAATAAGCACATGAAAAAAATGCTCAACACCGTTTACTATTAGAAAAATGCAACCAAACGTACAATGAGGTATCACCTCCCAACAGTCAAAATGGCCATTATCAAAAATCAACAAACAGCAAATGCTGGAAAGGAGTGGAGAAAAGGGAACCCTCTTGCACAGTTAGTGCAAATATAAATTGATGCGGTCACTATGGAAATTCCTTAAAAAACTAGGAATAAAACTACACATGACCCAGCAATCCCACTACTGGACATATATCCTGAGAAAACCACAATTCTAAAAGACACACATATCCCAGTGTTCACTGCAACATGTTCACCATTTACAATAGCCAGGACATGGAAGTAACCCAGATGTCTAGTGAGAGATGAATGGATAAAGAAGATGTGGTACACATATACAATGGAATATTATTCAGCCATAAAAAGGAATGAATTTGAGTCCATTCTAGTGAGGCAGATGAACCTAGAGTCTGTCACACAGAGTGAAGTAAGTCAGAAAGAGAAAAACAAATATCATATATTAACCCATATATATGGAATCTAAAACAGTGGTACTGATGAATCTCTTTGCTGGGCAGGAACAGAGATGGAGGCACAGAGGACAGACTTGTGGGACCCAGCAGGAGGAGGGGGAGGATGAACTGAAAGAGCAGCACTGAAACATACACATTACCACGTGTGAAAGAGCCGGGGGGAATCTGCTGTCCGGCACAGGCAGCTCAGCCCAGTGCTCTATGACAGCTTAGAGGGGTGGGAGGTAGGAGAGAGGCTGAAGGAGGAGGGGACATAAGCACACCTACAGCTGATTCATGTTGATGTATGGCAGAAACCAACACAATACTGTAAAGCAATTAACCTCCAGTTAAATAAATTTAAAAAAAAAAGATGTACCCATGTTCACTGTAGCATTACTTACAGTTGTCAACATATGGAGACAATCTAAGTGTCTACTGACAGATGAATGAAAAAAGGAAATGTCATATGTATATGTAATGGAATATAACTGAGCTATAAAAAAGAAGAAAGGTAGTTGCCAGAAGTTGGGGAGTGGACAGTGGGGGAAACGGATGAAGGGGGCCAAAAGGTACAGGCTTCTAGTTATAAAGTAAGTCACGAGGATGAATGCACAGCATGAAGACTGCAGTTACTACCACTATAAGTTGCTAAGATTAAAAATCTTCATTACAAGAAAAATACTGTAACTATGTATGGTAACAGATATTACCTAGACTTACTGTGGTGACCATTTTGTAACATATACTAACATCTAATCATTACGTTGCACACCTGTAACTAATGTTATTTGTCAGTTATACTGCAATTTTTAAAAGAAGTCTGAAATATCTATAACAATGCCCTACTCCAAAGAGAAAATTTTCTCAGTAAAGTCACTCTGTCCTTCAAATTGAATCCAGACCAAGAAAACAGATTAAATCAAATTATTTCTTTTAGCCATAGTTCTACAAAATTCCTATGATAACCTATAAAACAATTTAGTTTTATGTTTATTTTTAAAAGTCTAGCAATACCCAGTTACCTGCTTCTGATCTATTTATGTTGGCTAGCTAGACAGAAAAATGAGATGAAAGAACATGGGATTTCAGGTCAGCAATCCTCTGTATCACCAGTTATTTAACCTCTGAGATGCTCAGTTTTCAAATCTACAGAATGAGAATAACAATTACCTTTCAGTTTCACATCACTGGGGCTGCTGTAGTGAATTAGATGCCCCAAAGGAAATCAGGCCTGAATATTCATTGGAAGGACTGATGCTAAAGCTGAAGCTCCAATACTTTGGTCACCTGATGTGAAGAACTGACTCACTGGAAAAGACCCTGATGCTGGGAAAGACTGAAAGCAGGAGGAGAAGGGGACGACAGAGGATGAGATGGTTGGATGGCATTACCAACTCTATGGACATGAGTCTAAGCAAGCTCTAGGAGTTGGTGATAGACAGAGAAGCCTGGCATGCTGCCGTCCATGGGGTTGCCAAGATGACTGAGCAGCCAAACTGAACTGAAACCTGCTTTCTGAATAAGCTACCTCTTTCTGAATAAATCACCCCTTTCTCTGTCTCCCCCAGAGCACTTAGCACAGTGGTCTGCCCTCAGGACACCAAAGGACTTGCAGAATGATAGATAAAAATATAAGAACTCAAGGAAGCTTTACCTTATGGATTTGGTAAATGACACTGGGCTGAGTTATACTTAAAATGTCATTGTTGCCTTTCAGGGGCCTGGCATGATCTTTAAATTCTTGTCCTCGGAAGTCTTCTTCACTCAGCTTGTGCTGCTGGATCATGGTCCCCATCCCTCCATCAAGCACCATAATCCTCTCCTGCAGGATAGCTTCAATCTCATCTTGCAGGGTCTTCTTCATCCCTGCTTTAAAGAAAACGAAAATGTGAGTTTCCAAAATGAAAGGGGAAAAATACGTGTGCAGAGAGATTGCAGACTAAATTAAAATAATTCACAACAGGGAGTAAATGGGGCTCATAGATATATTCTCTCAATCCTGCAGACTTTGAAAAAGGCTGCCCCAAAATGTTTTCATTAAGTTACAACAATGCTTAATGAAACAAGAGGTTGTACACAGCACAGAATCACTGGTATAGCACTACATCAAGGTTAACGTAGGCTGTAGTTATTCCTGTTTCAAAGATGAGCACAACAGACAGCAGAGAGCCAATTGCTACAAGCCCAGGCCAGCTGCTGGAGGTCTGCAGGACTCCCTCCCCGTTGGCTCTGTGCATGTGCCCAGAATAAGACATAAGATTTGGTTTGATAACCGAAAGCCATCAATAATTCCAAACTGCCATTTAGACTGTTAAGTCTGACAGTCTCTTCCACTACCACCAGAACTCATGACAGGCTACCCAGTCTTGAAAAGCCCTAATGCATACTCCTTCCAATCCTATTTTCTGGTCTCCAAGAACTACTGGAAAGCCACAAAACCATGCTGATTGGAATCCTCGCAATTCCTAACTTTGAGCCTCTTCTTTGGTTCACCTTTTCTCAGCTCCCTCAACAACACTTCTCATACCTGCTGTCCCAGACCTCTGCTTGCCTTTAGCACAAAATCCTTCTCATCCTTTTAACTCAGAGGTGATTTCACCTAATCCTGTACAAGAGTCTTCTTTGGGGAGCTCCCCAAATTCACCCCCCCACACACACAGCACAAAATCCTCTTGTATCTTGGTTCCCTCTGCACCTAAAGAAGAACATGTGATCACTTCCACCCACACCTCCCACTGTCCTTCCCATTTACCCCTTCCCACCTCCAGCAATTCTACCTCAACCTATCTTCATGCTGTGGCTTCTTCCTCCACCACACTACTGAAATCACTCCCTAAAGTCACACATGGTCTTCTAATTATCAAAAACAATGGGCTCCAATCTAAGACTCAGATTCCAAGCTGTCCACTTGTTACAGCCTGCCCCTCAATCTACTGTCCAAAACCAAATTTGCCACATTCCCTGTCTGATTTCTCTATTTTTCTGAATGCATCACCCTTTGCAGAAAACTGACCTGACAACCTCAGTGTTACGTGACTCCTCATTCTCCTTGATAATCATATCTACTCAGATCTCAAGCCCTATAGCTCTGGCATCCAAAATGCCATCCATATTGGGCCCACCTTCCATCCCAGTGCCAACCCTTTCCTCAAGTCATTACCACACATTCAGCCATCATAGGTCCTCTGTGAGCTTCAGTTTGCATCCATGAAAACTAAGAAAGACAATGCCTGCTCACCCCAACTTCACGGAATTGTCTTATGGGTTAAAGGAAATCAGATACAAAGATGCTTTGTTTAAAAAAAAAAAAAAAATCAAGTGTCATACAAACTGTCATCTCAACCACCGGGGTGACTATACCTGGTCACCCTATGTTCCAATCCATCCTATGCACCAGATTCATCTTCCTAAAAAGCATGTTTAAACCAGTTGCTTCCAATGCTTCAACAATGCTTCCAATGCTTCCAACCTTCAACAATTCCCTACTGCCTACCAAACTTACTACAAGTTATTCAAAACAAACTACAATGACACCCACTGCTCTAGTCAACATGTACTTCTGTGCTCCCTGAGAGGGGAGAAAAGCTGGAGTAAAATGCAGCTGGCTCTAAGCTCTTTGAGCCTCTTGGAGGAAGACTGGGATTAGGCCAACTCATCTGTATCCCTAGCAATACCAAGGACAGTATCCAGCAGTTAAGTGTTCAGTAAGTATTTCCTAAACCGACACAGCAAAACAGTGAGGAAAGATGACAAGAGAAGGTATTTAAACCCCAAACCAGTAATGTATGAATATTTGTAAACTGGCAGTGGTGCAAATGTAAAACCCAGACCTTACTGTCCAGAGTCTTAGGTATTCTATAAAGAAACAGGGGATGGATGGTGGCTATAGAGCTATTGTGACTGAATGATTCCTTAATAGGCTTCAGAAAGGTTGTGCTAGCAACCTGTAAATTGGTGGGTATCTGGTTTCTTTCTCAAAGGGCATTATGTTTATTTCAGGGTTTACTATTCCTTTCAAAAACTGGCTAATTTTGTTTATTGAGCTAATAGGGGTAAGAAAACTGAAAAAGGAACAAAGTTAAGATCCAAAAATCCGAGCAGTAGTACTTCAAGCACCAAAGGAAAAAAAATCACTTCCTGAAAGTGTGAAGAAAAGGCAGGGCTTACTGAGACATATATAACAGAAAGACTGGTAGGCAACCGGGCAGTGGTTTGGTCATTTCCAATTAATGTCAACAAAGGCAATTCAGGGGTGGCATTAATTTAGACACCCCATGATGTGGCTGTCCTTCAGCTAAGAAACACTCAGAATTTGATATGATTAAGCTAATGGGGATAGGATGAAAAAAGCCAAGAAATCTGGGTTTTAGTCCCAGCTCTCAAAAGTAGCTATGGGGTTTTGGACAGGCTGTGTTTTGCCTTATCACAGGACATGTGACAACAGAACGAGATGATGCATTTGAAGGCATATTCCAGATGCTAACGACTGGAACTCTCATATCATAAAAGTCATGAGACATATAACCTTGGCATAATCACCCCATAAATGTTAGCAACTCCTATTATGTCATTATTATTGCATAGCTAATAAAAAGTAGAGCTAGGATTGAAACTCTAAAGGTTGCTTTCTATACTCTACAAGTCCAGTGGGTTAAGAAAAAGGATCACAGAAGCCTGAAGCTCTCAGTTCTGTTAAAGCTGGGGCAGGAGGCAGGAATAGCATGTTTACAGATTTAGAGATGAACTTGAATGTGGCACAGCAAACACAATAATCAGCAAAAATATCTACATGGAGATCCTTTCAGATGGGGAATAAAAAGAAAGATTAAAAACTTTAACCTATATGCTCAATTGAATTCCTTTCTTTTTCAAAGAATGTAGCTGCAACTCTTCCTAAAATGAGGGCATGTGTGATGAATCACCCAGTGGGTAGGAACACGGTGTCTGGGCGTGGTGAAGGGGCGCTGGAGGAGGGAGTAGCTCATGCGTGCCTGCATGCAATCAAAGGTTTTTCCCCAAACTTTAAACATTTTATTTTGTAATGGTGTATAGCCAATTAACAATGTTGTGGTTGTTTCAGGAGAACAGCAAAGGGACTCCCCCATACATATACATGTTAGCATTCTCCCCCAAACCTCCCTCCCCTGGAACATAACACTGAGCAGAGTTCCATCTGCTATACAATAGTCCCTGTTGGCTATCCAAGGTATTCAAGGGACTTCCCTGGTAGTTCTATGGTTAAGACTTCGCCTTCTAACAAAGGAGGCACAGGTTTGACCCCTGGTTGGGGAGCTAGTGGAGGTGATGGAATTCCAGTTGAGCTATTCCAAATCCTGAAAGATGATGCTGTGAAAGTGCTGTACTCAATATGCCAGCAAATTTGGAAAACTCAGCAGTGGCCACAGGACTGGAAAAGGTCAGTTTTCATTCCAATCCCAAAGAAAGGCAATGCCAAAGAATGCTCAAACGACCGCACAATTGCACTCATCTCACACGCTAATAAAGTAATGCTCAAAATTCTCCAAGCCAGGCTTCAGTAATACGTGAACCGTGAACTTCCTGATGTTCAAGCTGGTTTTAGAAAAGGCAGAGGAACCAGAGATCAAATTGCCAACATCTGCTGGATCATGGAAAAGGCAAAAGAGTTCCAGAAAAACATCTATTTCTGCTTTATTGACTATGCCAAAGCCTTTGACTGTGTGGGTCACAATAAACTGTGGAAAATTCTGAAAGAGATGGGAATACCAGACCACCTGACCTGCCTCTTGAGAAATCTGTATGCAGGTCAGGAAGCAACAGTTAGAACTGGACATGGAACAACAGACTGGTTCCAAATAGGAAAAGGAGTATGTCAAGGCTGTATATTGTCACCTGGCTTATTTAACTTCTATGCAGAGTACATCATGAGAAACGCTGGACTGGAAGAAGCACAAGCTGGAATCAAGATTGCCAGGAGAAATATCAATAACCTCAGATATGCAGATGACACCACCCTTATGGCAGAAAGTGAAGAAGAACTCAAAAGCCTCTTGATGAAGGTGAAAGTGGAGAGTGAAAAAGTTGGCTTAAAGCTCAACATTCAGAAAACGAAGATCATGGCATCCGGTCCCATCACTTCATGGGAAATAGACGGGGAAACAGTGGAAACAGTGTCAGACTTCATTTTTCTGGGCTCCAAAATCACTGCAGATGGTGACTGCAGCCATGAAATTAAAAGATGCTTACTCCTTGGAAGGAAAGTTATGACCAACCTAGATAGCATATTGAAAAGCAGAGACATTACTTTGCCAACAAAGGTCCGTCTAGTCAAGGCTATGGTTTTTCCAGTGCTCGTGTATGGATGTGAGAGTTGGACTGTAAAGAAGGCTGAGTGCTGAAGAATTGATGCTTTTGAACTATAGTGTTGCAGAAGACTCTTGAGAGTCCCTTGGACTGCAAGGAGATCCAACCAGTCCATTCTGAAAGAGATCAGCCCTGGGATTTCTTTGGAAGGAATGATGCTAAAGCTGAAACTCCAGTACTTTGGCCGCCTCATGTGAAGAGTTGACTCATTGGAAAAGACTCTGATGCTGGGAGGGATTGGGGGCAGGAGGAGAAGGGGACGACAGGATGAGATGGCTGGATGGCAACACTGACTCGATGGACGTGAGTCTGAGTGAACTTCAGGAGTTGGTGATGGACAGGGAGGCCTGGCGTGCTGCGACTCATGGGGTCACAAAGAGCTGGACACGACTGAGACTGAACTGAACTGAACTGAACTGGGGAGCTAAGATCCCATGTGCCTCAGAGCCAAGAAAACAAAACATAAAATAGAAACAATACTGTAACAAATTCAATAAAGACTTTAATAATGGTCCACATCAAAAAAAGTGCCCACTCTTGCCACTATTATTCAACATAGTTTTGGAAAACAGAGCCATGGCAGAGAATAAAAAGAAATAAAAGGAATCCAGAAGAAAAATAAGAGGTAAAACCCTCACTGTTTGCAGATGACATAATATTATACATCAGATCAGATCAGATCAGTCGCTCAGTCGTGTCCGACTCTTTGCGACCCCATGAATCGCAGCACGCCAGGCCTCCCTGTCCATCACCAACTCCCGGAGATCACTCAGACTCATGTCCATCGAGTCAGTAATGCCATCCAGCCGTCTCATCCTGTCGTCCCCTTCCCCTCTTGCCCCCAATCCCTCCCAGCATCAGAGTCTTTTCCAATGAGTCAACTCTTCACATGAGGCGGCCAAAGTACTGGAGTTTCAGCTTTAGCATCATTCCTTCCAAAGAAATCCCAGGGCTGATCTCCTTCAGAATGGACCGGTTGGATCTCCTTGCAGTCCAAGGGACTCTCAAGAGTCTTCTCCAACACCACAGTTCAAAAGCATAAATTCTTCAGCACTCAGCCTTCTTCACAGTCCAACTCTCACATCCATACACGAGCACTGGAAAAACCATAGCCTTGACTAGACGGACCTTTGTTGGCAAAGTAATGTCTCTGCTTTTCAATATGCTATCTAGGTTAGTCATAACTTTCCTTCCAAGGAGTAAGCGTCTTTTAATTTCATGGCTGCAGTCACCATCTGCAGTGATTTTGGAGCCCAGAAAAATGAAGTCTGACACTGTTTCCACTGTTTCCCCATCTATTTGCCATGAAGTGATGGGACCGGATGCCATGATCTTCGTTTTCTGAATGTTGAGCTTTAAGCCAACTTTTTCACTCTCCACTTTCACCTTCATCAAGAAGCTTTTGAGTTCCCCTTCACTTTCTGCCATAAGGGTGGTGTCATCTGCATATCTGAGGTTATTGATATTTCTCGCGGCAATCTTGATTCCAGCTTGTGCTTCTTCCAGTCCAGCGTTTCTCATGATGTACTCTGCATAGAAGTTAAATAAGCAGGATGACAATATACAGCCTTGACGTACTCCTTTTCCTATTTGGAACCAGTCTGTTGTTCCATGTCCAGTTCTAACTGTTGCTTCCTGACCTGCATACAGATTTCTCAAGAGGCAGGTCAGGTGGTCTGGTATTCCCATCTCTTTCAGAATTTTCCACAGTTTATTGTGACCCACACAGTCAAAGGCTTTGGCATAGTCAATAAAGCAGAAATAGATGTTTTTCTGGAACTCTTTTGCTTTTTTCCATGATCCAGCGGATGTTGGCAATTTGATCTCTGGTTCCTCTGCCTTTTCTAAAACCAGCTTGAACATCAGGAAGTTCACGGTTCACGTATTACTGAAGCCTGGCTTGGAGAATTTTGAGCATTACTTTATTAGCGTGTGAGATGAGTGCAATTGTGCGGTCGTTTGAGCATTCTTTGGCATTGCCTTTCTTTGGGATTGGAATGAAAACTGACCTTTTCCAGTCCTGTGGCCACTGCTGAGTTTTCCAAATTTGCTGGCATATTGAGTGCAGCACTTGCACAGCATCATCTTTCAGGATTTGGAATATTATACATAGAAAATCCTAAAGATGCCACCAGAACATTACTAGAATTAATCAGTGAAAATAGTGAAGTCACAGGATCTAAACTTAATATACAAAAATCCCTGCATTGTTATTTACTAACAATGGAAAATCTCAAACTAAGGGAACAATCCCATTCACAAATGCAACAAAAAGAATAAAATACCTAGGAATAAACCTATCTAAAGAGACAAAAGACCTGTATGCAGAAAACTATAAGACACTAATGAAAGAAATCAAAGATGACACAAGAGAGATGGAGAGAGATACTATGTTCTTGGATTGGAAGAATCAATTTTGTGAAAATAATCATACCACCAAAACAATCTACAGATTCACTGAAATCTCTATCAACTATCAATGGTATTTTTCACAGAGCTAGAACAATTTCACAATGTGTATGGAAACACAAAAGACCTCAAATAGCCAAAGCAATCTTGAGAAAGAAAAAGAGAGATGGAAGAATCAACCTTCCTGACTTCACACTATACCACAAAGCTTCAGTCATCAAGACAGTATGGTACTGGCACAAGACACCAAATATAGACCAACAGAATCAGATAAAAAGCCCAGAGGTAAACCCATGCACCTATGGTACCTTGTCTTTGACAAAGGAGGAAGAATAAAAGAATATACAATGGAGAAAAGACAGCCTCTTCAATAAGTGGTGCTGAGAAAACTGGACTGCTACATGTAAAAGAATAAAACTAGCACATTTCATAACACCATGCACAAAAATAAACTCAAAATGGATTAAAGACTTAAATAAATGTAAGCCCAGAAACTGTAAACCTCTTTGAGAAAAACATACGCAGTATACTCTTGGACATAAATCACAGCAAGATCCTCTTTGACTCACCTCCGAGAGTAATAAAAATAAAAATAAACAAATGGGGCCTAATTAAACTTAAAGGCTTTTGCACAGCAAAGGAAACCATAAACAAGATGAAAAGACAACAGTGAGAATGGGAGAAAATAACTGCAAATGAAACAACTGACAAGGATTAATCTCCCAAATATATAAACAGCTCATACAGCTCAATATAATATCAGAAAAACAAACAGCCCAGTCAAAAAATGAGCAAAAGACCTGAACAGGCATTTCTCCAAAGAAGACATACAGGTGGCCAATAAACACATGAAAAGATGCCCAATATAATTAGTTATTAGAAAAATCTAAATCAAAACTACAATGAGGTATCGCCTTACACCAGTCAGAATGGCCGTCATCAAAAAAAATCTACAAACAATAAAAATTACAGAGGATGTAGAGAAAAGGGAACCCTCCTCCACTGTTGGTAGGAATGTAAATTGAAGCAGGCACTATGGAGAACAGTATGGAGATTCCTTTTAAAACTAGGAATAAAACTACCATATGATCCAGCAATCCCACTACTGTGCGTAGACCCTGAGAAAAACCACAATTCTAAGAGACACATGTACCCCAGTGTTCATTGCTGCACTATTTACAATAGCCAGGACATGGAATCAGTCTAGGTGTCCATCCACAGATGAATAAAGATGTGGTACATAAATAACAATGGGATATTTCTCAGCCATAAAAAAGAATGAATTTGAGTCAGTTCTAGTGAGGTGGATGAAGCTAGAACCTATTAAAACAGAGTAAAGTTAAGTCAGAAAGAGAAAAACAAATATCATTTTTAACACTTATATATGGACTCTAGAAAAATAGGATTGATGAACCTATCTGCAGGGAAAGAATGGAGATGCAGGTACAGAGAATGGACTTGTGGACTCAGTGGGAAAAGAAGAGAGCAAATGGATGGAGAAAGCAGCATCAACATATATACAGTACCACCAATTCAATGGACATAAACTTGTGCAAATTGCGGGAGATGGTGAGGGACAGGGAGGCCGGGCGTGCTACAGTCCACAGGGTTGCAAAGAGTTGGACACAACTTGGTGACTGAACAACAATAAAGTATAAAACAGAAGTTGCTTTATAACACAAGGAGCCCAGCCTGGCGCTCTGTGATGACTTAGAGGGGTGGGGGAGGGGGCAGGAGGGGGGCTTTAAGAGGGAGAGGATATACATATAATTATGGCTGATTCTCTCTTCAAGAAAATTAGAGATACCAAGGGGACATTTCATGCAAAGATGGGCTCAATAAAGAATAGAAATGGTATGGACCTAACAGAAGCAGAAGATATTAAGAAGAGGTGGCAAGAATACACAGAAGAACTGTACAAAAAAGATCTTCATGACCCAGAAAATCATGATGATGTGATCACTGACCTAGAGCCAGACATCCTGGAATGTGAAGTCAAGTGGGCCTTACAAATCATCACTACGAACAAAGCTAGTGGAGGTGATGGAATTCCAGTTGAGCTATTTCAAATCCTGAAGATGATGCTGTGAAAGTGCTGCACTCAATACGCCAGCAAATTTGGAAAACTCAGCAGTAGCCACAGGACTGGAAAACGTCAGCCTTCATTCCAATCACAAAGAAAGGCAATGCCAAAGAATGCTCAAACTACAGCACAATTGCACTCATCTCACATACTAGCACGGAGAAGGCAATGGCATCCCACTCCAGGACTCTTGCCTGGAAAATCCCATGGATGGAGGAGCCTGGTGGGCTACAGTCCATGGGGTCGCTGAGAGTCGGACACGACTGAGCGACTTCACTTTCACTTTTCACTCTTATGCATTGGAGAAGGAAATGGCAACCCACTCCAGTGTTCATGCCTTGAGAATCCCAGGGACAGGGGAGCCTGGTGGGCTGCCGTCTATGGGGTCACACAGAGTTGGACACGACTGAAGTGACTTAGCAGCAGCAGCACATACTAGCAAAGTAATGCTCAAAATTCTCCAAGCCAGGCTTCAGCAATACGTGAACCCTGAACTTCCTGATGTTCAAGCTGGTTTTAGAAAAGGCAGAGGAACCAGAGATCAAATTGCCAACATCCGCTGGATCATGGAAAAAGCAAGAGTTCCAGAAAAACATCTATTTCTGCTTTATTGACTATGCCAAAGCCTTTGACTGTGTGGATCACAATCAACTGTGGAAAATTCTGAAAGAGATGGGAATACCAGACCACCGGACCTCCCTCTTGAGAAACCTATATGCAGGTCAGGAAGCAACAGTTAGAATTGGACATGGAACAACAGACTGGTTCCAAATAGGAAAAGGAGTACGTCAAGGCTGTATATTGTCATCTTGCTTATTTAACTTCTATGCAGAGTACATCATGAGAAACGCTGGACTGGAAGAAGCACAAGCTGGAATCAAGATTGCCAGGAGAAATATCAATAACCTCAGATATGCAGATGACACCACCCTTATGGCAGAAAGTGAAGAGGAACTCAAAAGCCTCTTGATGAAGGTGAAAGTGGAGAGTGAAAAAGTTGGCTTAAAGCTCAACATTCAGAAAACAAAGATCATGGCATCCGGTCCCATCACTTCATGGGAAATAGATGGGGAAACAGTGGAAACAGTGTCAGACTTCATTTTTCTGGGCTCCAAAATCACTGCAGATGGTGACTGCAGCCATGAAATTAAAAGACGCTTACTCCTTGGAAGGAAAGTTATGACCAACCTAGATAGCATATTAAAAAGTAGAGACATTACTTTGCTAACAAAGGTCCATCTAGTCAAGGCTATGGTTTTTCCTGTGATCATGTATGGATGTGAGAGTTGGACTGTAAAGAAGGCTGAGTGCTGAAGAATTTATGCTTTTGAACCGTGGTGTTGGAGAAGACTCTTGAGAGTCCCTTGGACTGCAAGGAGATCCAACCAGTCCATTCTGAAGGAGATCAGCCCTGGGATTTCTTTGGAAGGAATGATGCTGAAGCTGAAACTCCAGTACTTTGGCCACCTCATGTGAAGAGTTGACTCAATGGAAAAGACTCTGATTCTGGGAGGGATTGGGGGCAGGAGGAGAAGGGGACGACAAAGCATGAGATGGCTGGATGGCATCACTGATTCGATGGACGAGAGTCTGAGTGATCCCCAGGAGTTGGTGATGGACAGGGAGGCCTGGTATGCTGCGATTCATGGAGTCACAAAGAGTTGGACACGACTGAGTGACTTTATTGAACTGAACTGATGGCTGATTCTTGTTGTATGGCAGAAATCAACACAACATTGTAAAACAATCTTCTCCAATTAAAAAATAAATTACAAAAACTAAAATGGTCCACATTGAAAAAAAGTCTTAAAAAATAAAAAAGTATTCAAACCTTTGAGGAAAAAAAAAAATCCCAGTTTTTTCTACAAAGAAATATGTCTTTTGGCATCAGTAAAATGGCCAGTAGTTTATCAGGAAGGTAGATCAGTTGGTCAAGAATCCACCTGCAATGCAGGAGACTGGGGTTCAATCCCTGGGTCAGGAAGATCCCCTGCAGAAGAAAATGGCAGCCCACTCCAGTATGCTTGCCTGAAAAATCCCATGGACAGAGGATCCTGATGGGCTACAGTCCGTGGGGTCGCAAGAATCAGACAGGACTTAGCAACTAAAACCATCACCATCAACCAAAATGATCAGTAAATACCATATGATTTACATGTCTTTGTACTTCTTTCTCCTCCACTGACCAAGTACACAAGAGTTTAAGGAGATAGAAATAAGAAAGCAAAGTTAACATAACAACAAAAGAAATGCCCTCCCTCCGTGCACCCTGGTCTCCTTCATCAGAGCTGGTTTGGCCTTTCTCTACTCACTGCAAATCTGACAGCGGAGTGTGCCCCTACTTGGCCTATTTTCAAAAAAGGGCTAAGCATTTTCCCAAGAGGCCTCTAATGTATTCACTTTTCAAATCAGAAATATAAATTGTTTTCAATCTTTAAGATAGTTCACCATTTACCATAAAACAACCCCATCCCCACACAAATCCTGATAGCTTGTTAAGAGTTATCATATATATAAGAGACAAAAGGTTTTTTAAAAAACTCTAAACAAAACATGTAATTTTTTAAATAAGAAGCTTGACCAACTTAACTCTGTAATTTATGTGGAAGACTAAAAGCCCAAAAAGAACTAACTTAACTTTAAAAAAGTAGAAAGAGATTACTTGACCTATCAAATATTATTATATACTACAAGATATTATAAAATAAGGAAAGTAAGATATAGAATATCTTCTCACTTAGCACATGGCAAGACATCTAAAGACTTAAATAGCTCAACCTATAATTTTTTTTTTAAGTAAATTTGATTACATAAAAACAAAGGATTTCTGTCAAATGAAAGTCACCACTGACAAAAGTAATAAACAGATTATCAACTGAAGGAAGATTCTGCAATGTCAAACTGAAAGGTACTGGGACTTCCCTGGCGGTCCAGTGGTTAGGACTCTGCGCTTTCACTGCTGGGGCCCAGGGTTAGATCCCTGGTCAGGGAATTAAGATCCTGCAAACCACACAGCACAGCCAAAGGAAGGGGAAAAAAAAAAAAAAAACCTGAAAGAGACTAAAATCTATAACATACCAGGAGCTCCTACAAATCAATAAGAAATTAAACAGAAAAATGGGCAAAAGATGTGAATAGGCAAATCGAGGGAGGGAAAAACTGAATACTCAACAATATATGAAGAGATGCTCCAACTATAAGCCATCAGAGCGACATGAATTAAAACAAGACAAAACCAATATATATGCAATGGATGGGCAGTAATTAGAAGATTGGATAATACCAAAGAAAATCAGAACCCTTGCTTTTTGGAATGTAGACAGATACAGTCATTCTGGAGAGCAACCTAGCAGGAGTCAGTAAAATTAAGCATGTGGAAAACTCAACAGTCTCACTCCTGAGTGTATTTCCCAAACAAAGGCTCCACTGATGCATAGAGAACATATCAGAGGATATTAGAGAAGTCGCAAATTGGAGACAACCTTGGGAAATGGCAAAGTCAAATGTGCAGGATGCTCGTGTGTGGAATACTACTGAGTGGTAGCCAGATTTACCACTGTATTGCTCTATTGATTGAGTGAGGAAGTCAGAAACGGCTAACTAGTGAAGTCACTCAGTCGTGTCTGACTCTTTGCGACCCCATGGACTGTAGCCTACCACGCTCCTCTGTCCATGGGATTTTCCAGGCAAGAGTACCAGAGTGGGTTGCCATTTCCTTTTCCAATGCATGAAAGTGAAAAGTGAAAGTGAAGTCGCTCAGTCATGTCCGACTCTTGGCAACCTCATGGACTGCAGCCTACCAGGCTCCTCTGTCCATGGGATTTTCCAGGCAAGAGTACTGGAGTGGGGTGCCATTGCCTTCTCCGGCTCTAGTCCTGTTCAACTCTTTGCGACTCTATGGACTGTAGCCTGCCAGGCTCCTCTGTCCATAGGATTCCGCAGGCAAGAATACTGGAGTAGGTTGCCATGCCCTTCTCCAAGGGATCTTCCCGACCCAGGGATAGAACCTGAGTCTCCTGCATCTCCTGCATTGCAGGTACCACCTGGGATGATATATATAAATAACACAGTCTAAAAGAGAAAGACACAAGGAATGTCCTTGTCCAGTAAGCCTAAGAGATCACAATGTTTTTCCCAGCTTGAAAGGACCTAGTCAATATACTTTATTTGGGTGATTTTTTTTCTACCCATTAATGTTTTATTTCCCAGTAATGATACCATGATTCATAGTAAATGCTCCAAAGAGTAAACAAACATGGCATTAACTGGTTAAAGGACCAATTAGATGTTGAGATGGGTAAGTCAGTATCACCCTTAAGAACCATCCTAAATAATGGTTCTTTAAAACAAGAACCATCCTAAAGACAAGATGATGGCATAAACCAATAAACCCCAAATACACATGATTTTAAGTAATAAATTACTGTCAAGAACACAGTTACTCTATAGACAGAATGATCCCATGTAGCTCTGATTTACTTAGGACTCCCACATCCACTGCACTAACTGGGGAAAACACAGAGCAAGGAAAAGAATTTTGCATTATAAACAAATGATCCCAACACTTCTCAGCACTTTCCTGACTTGACTATATTAAAGACTATCTTCAGTTCAGTTCAGTCGCTCAGTCATGTCCGACTCTTTGCGACCCCATGAATCGCAGCATGCCAGGCCTCCCTGTCCGGGAGGGACCGGAACACCAACTCCCGGAGTTCACCCAAACTCATGTCCATCGAGTCGGTGATGCCATCCAGCCACCTCATCTTCTGTCGTCCCCTTCTCCTCATAAGTCCCTTGCAAGACACTTCATTTCTGAATCTCTAACTTCTAGTTTGCACCAATGTGCTACATTTTGTAGACATGTCTTTACTTGTGCAATATTCCACTTCTGAAATAGCATACTATTTCTCCTTTGATTTTAATGAGACCGGGAAGGATTAGAAACATGTAACTACTGCTGCTGCTGCGTCGCTTCAGTCACGTCTGACTCTGTGCGACCACATAGACAGCAGCCCACTAGGCTCCTCCGTCCCTGGGATTCTCCAGGCAAGAACACTAGAGTGGGTTGCCATTTCCTTCTCCAGAGCTAGATTCAAACACTTAACAATTTTCCTTTCATCTGCTGTAAAAAGATCACTATTTAAACTATTCTAAATCTTCAGGGGTTTTTGCTCCAGATACATTCAGATAAAAAAGAAATCACATACTTCATTTTTTTAAATTACATGGGAAAAGGAAGGTCAGAAGTCATCAGTAAAAAATACTGTTCAAATAAACAAATGATATCCCTGTGGGAGATATAGGTCTCACTTTACAGTAACAGTGATAAAATGTTTCTTAGTCACATATCCACCTGTTTCATGAATAATTCTAATGGTCCCATTTATCAGGACCTTAGAATCAAAGGGTCACTAGCTTACCTCTGAAAAATTTCAGTTATGGAATTCCTGAGCTGAAGATCCTTATCTGTCACATCTACTGTTATGTCCTTGTTACTGATTCTCTTGTTTCTTCACTTGCTACTTCATACCTCACAAGTTTTAATAGGTGTATTTGTTCACAAATTACAATCAGGGAGGGCATTAAAGACCTAGAGCTCATTTTAAAACTGAAAATATTGATATACTTAGTTATTGTGTTAGTTTTCTTTTTCCTCATTGTTAATGTGAGAGTCACCAACATCAAAATCACCTGGAATTATTACCCCTTATCCCAACCTACTGAGTACCCACTAATCTATTCTAACATAGTTATTTTACACACACTAGAGTTGACAGAACTACTGTTGTTACCTCGAAGTGGAGAAAAAAAAGTTCAATGCAGTTGCAAATAGCTTTCTGGGCTTCCTTATTTCTCAGCACCTGAACCTTCTTTGGCTTAGATGCTCAATAAATATATTGAATAAGAACGTTCAATCATGCAAAACTTCTATAAGGCCCGGACGGAATACGGTACATCAAACTGAAAAGTTTAGTTACCCTGGCGCTCAGAATATGTTTCGGGGGCACGTGTCGGGGCGTGCTTTATGGATTTGATGGTTTGTCCACCTTGAGAGGAAGCCGGGTGGGTCGGGGAGAGAAGGAACGCAGGCAGCGAGAAAACACGGGACCTCAGGGTTCGCACGTTCAGAGGCGCCGCCCGCCCCCAGGGAAAGCTAACAAGGTGTCTCCGGGTGGTAACTGAATCACCCTAGAGATTTGGAGGTATTAAAGCACCGAAGCGCGGAGAGCGGGTCGCTGCGTTACCAGATGGCGTCAGGTCCTGGAGCGTGGGGGCCATGCTCCGGAGTCTTCTTTCTCCTCCTCCGGCCGGGGGACGCGGCAGAAAAGACGCACCCTCCACACGTGACGGCCCAGAGCCACGCCAGCCAGCGCCGGGCCAGTAGTTCACAGAAGGTCGGGGTCCCAAGGACACTGAGGGGCCTGCCCGCAACCAGACCCGACAGCGGGGCTTCCGTCAGGGCCAGAGCGCCGCGCGGCGCTGACAGGAGGCGCCCGGCCCAGACCGCTGCTCAGACACGTGCTTTCTTCTCGGTCACCTGGCCTGTCCTCGGCAAAGGCCTGGCGGCTAAACCAGCGCGACCGGAGGCCGAGTCGACAGGAGGACGCGGGCCTGACCCGAAGAGGAGGACGACGTGGCGACCGAGGCGCGGGGCCACGGCTGGCAGTCCCCGGTGGGTTTGGGTAACTCAGAAAACTGTTATTCTGCGCGCAATCCGGCCTCGCAGTGGGAGGTCCCGCCCCTTCAGGCCCGCGATTGGTCTATAGGAGCCCGTAGCGACTCTATTGGCTGACCGATTCAACCACTCATATGAGGCTTTGTCGCCCCCTCCCCCGCCCCCCCCCCCCCGGGATTTCTGGGAGATGTAGTTCAGGATCCCAGGTGACCCTCTGAGGTTTTGCGCGTCTCAGTCCAGCGTCTGAAAGTGTGGCCACCAGTAGTCTCCCCAAATTTAAATCCTGGTACGAAGTTGGCGCTGACTTCAAAATGTATTAATACGATGTCAAGAGGCTGGTACTTGAAGTCTGGAAGAGCAGGTACTAGTCACGCTTTACTGTTAACTGGCTTTGGGCAACATAATCTCAGGCTCCACTCTACACTTTATAAGAAAGGAAATGATAGGGTGGTGATAATTACTATTTTACAAGGTTGTTGTAGGGATTAGTAGTAGGATCGTGTGAACGTGCTGGGAAACTCTGAAGTACATACATGCATGTTAATTGTCACTTTTTGACAATAAACATTTATTAAGCACACACTATGTGTCAGACTTTAGACTACACGCTCGGAATGCAAAGACAGACAAACTACATCATATCCCCACCTTTCTCTTAAGAGGAAGAACTCACAATCTGACTAAGAATAATAATTTAACAGAAAAAAAAAAAATCACATGTAGTGTACCAAAGAAACTCAGAACCCCAAGGGTGTTGGGGGAAGATTTCAAAGGAGAAGCTGAGTTCTAAAGAGAAAGTATGTGCCAAGTTAAGGCCATTTTTGTAGAGAGAAACTAATGGGAAGAAACAGCACTTGAGAGAATTTGAAAATAAAGGACAGCTGTGTAAAATGAGATGGTTGGATGATAGCATCAACTCAGTAGACATGAGTCTGAGCAAACTCCAGGAGATGGTGAAGGACAGGGGAGCCTGGCGTGCTGCAGTCCATGGGGCCGCAAAGAGTTGGACATGACTTGGCGACTGAACAACAACAACAACAACCAGTTTTGTGGAAGACAATTTTTCGATGGCCCAGCTGGCAGGGGATGGTTTCAGGGTGGTTCAAGCTTCTTACATTTATTGTACACATTATTTCTAATCTAATGCCATTGCTGGTCTGACAGGGGATACTGATCCTTGGTCCAGAGTTTGGGGACCCTTGGCTTAGAGGGTAGGACAAATGATAATCAAGTATATCTTTATAAAGCAAGATTAGTACCCTGGAGAAAGATCTCTATAAGCTAGTGTCTGTCATCATCCTTGTTTACTGATGAGAAAACCAAAGTAAAGAGAGGTTGGCTGATCAGAGGGCAAGAGTGCAATGCTGTTTACAATTCATTGATCACAACCAGTTGCAGATTTTTTTGTTTCTTCTCCACCCCCACTGCTTTACTTAACTAACCTAGAAGAAAAGGGCAAAAAAAAAAAAAAAACAGAGAGAAGTTAAACTGCCCAAGGTCACATTTCTAAGAGGTGATAAAGCTGGGCTTCAAACCTGGGAAAACTGGTTTCAACATTCCCCCTGTTTATCACTAAGCCCTAATACTTTATTTGAACAGCTGATGAAAGAGCCCCCTTTCCAGAACAATGGACACACCAAATTGCTTGCAATTTCCATTGTTACTCAGATTCCCTGGCCTTAATTTACAGAATAAAGTGAGTTTATAAAATGTCACCTCACTGTTAACATTAAATAAATGTTGTCATTCATGAAACCTGGAATCTTAAATATTCTATATTTTCAATGGGAGATATTCTTACTTGGCGTTTGGGGCCAGATAAAACTTTAATCTTAAGATCAAAGCAGAGCAGCGGCTGTGCTTTGCTGGAGTACCTGTAAAGAGATACCCCACGTCCAAGGTAAGAGAAACCCAAGTAAGACGGTAGGTGTTGCGAGAAGGCATCAGAGAGCAGACACACAGAAACCATAATCACAGAAAACTAGTCAATCTAATTACATGGACCACAGCTTTGTCTAACGCAATGAAACTAAGCCATGCCATGTGGGGCCACCCAAGACAGGCGGGTCATGGTGGAGAGGTCTGACAGAATGTGGTCCACTGGAGAAGGGAATGGCAAACCACTTCACTTTTCTTGCCTTGAGAACCCCATGAACCGTATGAAAAGGCAAAATGATAGGATACTGAAAGAGGAACTCCCCAGGTCAGTAGGTGCCCAATATGCTACTGGATATCAGTGGAGAAATAACTCCAGAAAGAATGAAGGGATGGAGCCAAAGCAAAAACAATACCCAGCTGTGGATATGACTGGTGATAGAAGCAAAGTCTGATGCTGTAAAGAGCAATACTGCATAGGAACCTGGAATGTCAGGTCCATGAATCAAGGCAAATTGGACGTGGTCAAACAAGAGATGGCAAGAGTGAACATCTACATTCTAGGAATCAGTGGACTAAATGGGTTCACTGGAATGGGTGAATTTAACTCAATGACCATTATATGTACTACTGCGGGCAGGAATCCCTCAGAAGAAATGGAGTAGCCATTATGGTCAACAAAAGAGTATGAACTGCAGTACTTGGATGAAATCTCAAAAACAACAGAATGATATCTGTTCATTTCCAAGGCAAACCACACAGTAATCCAAGTCTATGCCCCAACCAGTAACGCTGAAGAAGCTGAAGTTGAACGGTTCTATGAAGACCTACAAGACCTTGTAGAACTAACACCCAAAAAAGATGTCCTTTTCATTATAGGGGACCGGAATTAAAAAGTAGGAAGTCGAGAAACAACCGGAGTAACAGGCAAATTTGGCCTTGGAATACGGAATGAAGCAGGGCAAAGGCTAATAGAGTTTTACCATGAGAACGCACTGGTCATAACAAACACCCTCTTCCAACAACACAAGAGAGGACCCTACACATGGACATCACCAGATGGTCAACATCAAAATCAGATTGATTATATTCTTTGAAGCCAAAGATGGAGAAGCTCTATACAGTCAGCAAAAACAAAACCAGGAGCTGACTGTGACTCAGATCATGAACTCCTTATTGCCAAATTCAGACTGAAATTGAAGAAAGTAGGGAAAACCACTAGACCATTCAGGTACGACCTAAATCAAATCCTGTATAATTATACAGTGGAAGTGAGAAATAGATTTAAGGGCCTAGATCTGATAGAGTGCCTGATGAACTATGGAATGAGGTTCGTGACATTGTACAGGAGACAGGGATCAAGACCATCCCATGGAAAAGAAATGCAAAAAAGCAAAATGGCTGTCTGAGGAGGCCCTACAATAGCTGTGAAAAGAAGAGAAGTGAAAAGCAAAGGAGAAAAGGAAAGATATAAACATCTGAATGCAGAGTTCCAAAGAATAGCAAGAAGAGATAAGAAAGCCTTCCTCAGCGACCACTGCAAAGAAATAGAGGAAAACAACAGAATGGGAAAGACTAGAGATCTCTTCAAGAAAATTAGAGATACCAAGGGAACATTTCATGCAAAGATGGGCACAATACAGGGCAGAAATGGTATGGACCTAACAGAAGCAGTAGATATTAAGAAGAGGTGGCAAGAATACACAGAAGAACTGTACAAAAAAGATCTTCACAACCGAGATAATCACAATGGTGTGATCACTCACCTAGAGCCACACATCCTAGAATGTGAAGTCAAGTGGGCCTTAGAAAGCATCACTACGAACAAAGCTAGTGGAGATGATGAAAGTCCAGTTGAGCTATTTCAAATCCTGAAAGATGATGCTGTGCAAGTGCTGCACTCAATATGCCAGCAAATTTGGACAACTCAGCAGTGGCCACAGGACTGGAAAAGGTCAGTTTTCATTCCAATCCCAAAGAAGACAATGCCAAAGAATGCTCAAACTACCACACAATTGCACTCAACTCACACGCTAGTACAGTAATACTCAAAATTCTCCAAGCCAGGCTTCAGCAATATTTGAACCATGAACTTCCAGATGTTCAAGCTGGTTTTAGAAAAGGAAGAGGAACCAGAGATCAAATTGCCAACATCTGCTGCTGCTGCTGCTGCTGCTACTAAGTCGCTTCAGTTGTGTCCGACTCTGTGCGACCCCACAGACGGCAGCCCACCAGGCTCCGCCATCCCTGGGATTCTCCAGGCAAAAACACTGGAGTGGGTTTCCATTTCCTTCTCCAATGCATGAAAGTGAAAAGTGAAAGTGAAGTCAGTTGCTCAGTCGTATCCAACTCTTGGCGACCCCATGGACTGTAGCCCACCAGGCTCCTCCATTCATGGAATTTTCCAGGCAAGAGTACTGGAGTGGGTTGCCATTGCCTTCTCTGGCCAACACCCGCTGGATCATTGAAAAAGCAAGACAGTTCCAGAAACACATCTATTTCTGCTTTATTGACTATGCCAAAGCCTTTGACTGTGTGGATCACAATCAACTGTGGAAAATTCTGAAAGAGATGGGAATACCAGACCACCTCACCTGCCTCTTAAGAAGGTCATGCAGGTCAGGAAGCAACAGTTAGAACTGGACATGGAACAACAGACTGGTTCCAAATAGGAAAAGGAGTATGTCAAGGCTGTATATTGTCACCCTGCTTATTTAACTTCTATGCAGAGTACATCTTGAGAAACACAGGGCTGGAAGAAGCACAAGCTGGAATCAAGATTGCCGCGAGAAATATCTGTAACCTCAGATAGGCAGATGACACCACCCTTATGGCAGAAAGTGAAGAGGAACTCAAAAGCCTCTTGATGAAGGTGAAAGTGGAGAGTGAAAAAGTTGGCTTAAAGCTCAACATTCAGAAAACGAAGATCATGGCATCTGGTCCCATCACTTCATGGGAAATAGATGGGGAAACAGTGGAAACAGTGTCAGACTTTGTTTTTTGGGGCTCCAAAATCAGCCATGAAATTAAAAGACACTTACTCCTTGGAAGGAAAGTTATGACCAACCTAGATAGCATATTCAAAAGCAGAGACATTACTTTGCCAACAAAGGTCCGTCTAGTCAAGGCTATGGTTTTTCCTGTGGTCATGTATGGATGTGAGAGTTGGACTGTGAAGAAAGCTGAGCACCGAAGAATTGATGGTTTTGAACTGTGGTGTTGGAGAAGACTCTTGAGAGTCCCTTGGACTGCAAGGAGATCCAACCAGTCCATTCTGAAGGAGATCAGCTCTGGGTGTTCTTTGGAAGGAATGATGCTAAAGCTGAAACTCCAGTACTTTGGCCACCTCATGCGAAGAGTTGACTCATTGGGAAAGACTCTGATTCTGGGAGGGATTGGGGGCAGGAGGAGAAGGGAACAACAGAGGATGAGATGGCTGGATGGCATCACCGACTCGATGGACATGAATTTGAGTGAACTCCGGGAGTTGGTGATGGACAGGGAGGCCTGGCGTACTGCGATTCATGGGGTCACAAAGAGTGAGACATGACTGAGCGACTGAACTGAACTGACTGAACTGAAAACTTTAATGTTTACAGGTTCATGGGGACTTCCCCAGTGGTCTCTTGATTAAAAATACACCTGCTAATGCGGGGGACATGGGTTCGATCCCTGGTTCAGAAAGATCTCACATACCTCGGAGCAACTAAGCAGGTGCTCCACAACTACTGAAACCCATGTGCTTAGGGCCCGTGTGACGTGACTTGTGAAGCCTGTGTACCTGAAGCCTGTACTCTGCAACTAGAGAAGCCACTGTAATGAAAAGCCCACATACCGGCAACTAGAGAAAGACCTCACTGCCAAAAGACCCCGTGCAGCGAAAGATAAATAAATGAATAAAGGGTTGGGGCTTTCCTGGTGGCTTAGTGGTAAAGAATCCAGCTGCCAATGCAGGAGACCAGGGTTCGATCCCTGCGTTGGGAAGATCCCCTGGAGGAAGGCATGGGAACCCACTCCAGTATTCTTGCCTGGAGAATCCCCATGGACAGAGGAGCCTGGCGGGCTACAGTCCATGGGGTCGCAAAGAGTCAGACATGACTGAGCGACTAACCAGAGCACATATGCAGATGATAGGCAGTAAATAAGTGTATTAAAAATAATAATAATAAAGTCTTATTTTAGGACAGACTTTTTCTGTCTTGGTCTTGTTATATAGCCACAGTAACATTTAATACCTGGCACAAGGTGGCATGTGACTAAATAGTGTTCACAAGGGTAAATTACTGGAGGAATATTGCAGCCATTGTGTTTTGGACATTATCTGATGAACACTGCTAGCACAGCTTCCATAGCAGACTTTTTACTGGCAGAAAGAGGGGGTTTTTTTGTTTGTTTGTTTTGTTTTGTCTTAAGCAGGATGTAATTTGAAAGCTATAATCATTCTCTGAAACTGGAAATATGATTCCTTTATTTGCCAATGGTAAGATAAATCTCCCAGGTGGTGCCAGTGGTAAAGAACCCACCTGCCAATGCAGGAGACAAAAGAGACAGTGGGGTTTGATCCCTGGGTGGGGAAGATTCCCTGGTGGAGGGCACAGCAACCCACTCCAGTATTCTTGCCTGGAGAATCCCATTTGCAGAGGAGCATGGCGGGCTACAGTCCATAGAGTCACAAAGAGTGGGATGTAACTGGAGCAACTTAGCACTCACACAAGATAATTTCACTAGTGTTAACATTAAATAAAGCAAAATAATCCCTAGGTCAAGCTGACTGCAACTTGATTAAAGTTATTAATCTTGGTAAAGAAACACTCGCCTCTCAGCAACTCTGGGAGGGTGGGACTGAGTACTGGTTAGGAATGGAGGCATAGACCAAGGAACTCAGGAAGGCTCACCTGGCTGCTGAGACCTTTAACCCTGTTCCTGAGATGAAGGTGCAGCTGGTGTCTGTAATGGAGATTGCGTATCTTCTGCTATAATGACTGGACAACATTAGTTTTCAAAGTCATTCAAGTATTGCCTCAGTCTTTCTAGAAAGCTAGTCTTTCTCTGGTGACAGACAACCATGTTGGTATTCCCCTTTAAAGTGTAAAAGTACTGTTCCCCTTTAAAGTATAAAAGTACTATACCTGGTATGTGATTAAGGATACCCATGTATAAGGATCATGTACTTCTAATAGTATTTGAGGTGGTTTTCACACTTGGCCAGACAGTTGGTATTAAGAACCTTAATATAAACCTTATTAAAACCATCAATTTGGACGTCACAGAAATGAACTGTAGCCTGAAAACATTAAAATTAAATAATGTATTTTTTCTTCAAGTAAATATTTAATCACCAATTATTCAATTTGTCAAAAACCATTAATGTGCAGTGCAAGGTTAGTTCTGCAGTGTGTTCAATCTTGGATTTTTTTAAAAATTAGGAACTAAATGAATGTCAAAGAAACTGAAACCCATGTCACTGTTCAGATTATCAAAATGTCTAATTAATATTTACAGCAGAGCTTTAGAAAATTCTATCAAATAAATGCCAGTTAAGTACCCAAAGTGGATAGGCACCATGTCAGATGCTTTGGGGAACATAAAGATGTTCAGAATAGGATTTGCTCCCCAAAGATCCTGCAAGACAAATTATGAGTGAATAAGATAAAGTGGATCATAATAAATGGGATAACAGAAATACAAGGGGAAAGCTAGTAACTAGAAGAAAGAAAGAAGTTCATTCAAAATATGAAAACCCAAGAAATTCATGTAAAGAGATAGATTTGGACTACAATGTAAGAAAAAATAATGGTGCTAGGGGCTGAATGTTTGTGTCCCCTCCAAATTCATATGTTGAAATCCTAATGCTCATTGGTAGTAGGGGCTTTGGGATGTGGCTAGGTCATGAAGGTGGAACCTTCAGAGGGAGTTAGGGACCTTGTAAGAGAGGCCCAGTAAAGCTCCCTTGTCCCCTCTGCTATGTGAGGATATACAGGGAAGTTTGGGTTCTCATCTAACCACGCTAATACCATGATCTTGAACTTCTCAGTCTCCAGAACTATGAGAAATATAAATCTGTTGTTAATACCCTACCTATAGATGCCTGCGGTATTTTGTTAGAGCAGCCCAGATGGAGTAAGACAAGTGGGAAGGAAGGAAAATGATATTACTTTTTAATGCTATTGTAAATGGAACTGTTTCATCGGTTCCTTTTCAGACTGTTAATTGCAAGGGTGTAGAAATACAGCTGATTTTGAGGTGTTGATGTTAAATCTCCTTGCTGAATTCTTTTGGCTCTGACAAATTTTTGTAGGTTTGTTAGAATTTTCTACATATAACATCATATCATCTGTAGAACAGAGATAATTTCACTTTCTTTCTAATCTGGATGGCTTTTCTCTTTTTAAATGTCATCTTTTCTAAGACTCTATTCATTTATTTGGCCATGCCATGTGCCATGTGGGATCTTAGTTCCCCAACCAGGGGTTGAACCCACACCCCCTGCACTGGAAGCAAGGAGTCTGAACCAGTGAACCACCAGGAAAGTCCCTCAAATTTTTTATTTCCGATGAATGGGTCATATTTTCTGGTTTATGGTCTGTTTTACATTTTTTTTGTTATTGTTGAGAACTAGACCTTCTGAGTATAATGTAGTAATTCTGGAAGTCTAATTCTCCCACTCTTCAGGGATTGCTAGTTTTTGCCGGTTGAGGGCTAGAGCCATGTGAATTTTCCAAACTAACTTTGCAGCACTTGTATCGTATGTTAGGTAAGATCACTGATCTCTTCCATCATCTCTGCAGTTGTCTTTGGCCTTACAAAGATCTCCTTAAATGTCTGGTTCCCATAAAGTGAAAAATAGATCCCGTCTTTGAATCCCCTCCTTGCTGGAAATCCACTTCAGCCCATGTAGGTTGAAACAATGCTTGACTTCTGTGTTGGCTCCTCAGTGATAAAAAGCAGCAATTAGCACTCAAAACACATGACCTCGACTTTTGAAAGATAAGCTCCTTGCTACCCACCTTGACTGTAGCAAGCTACACCAGGAACGCTTGCCCCTGTTCACAGCTGCCTGCCACAGGGTTGAAGGATGGGAGATGGTACCTGGTACAGCCCGAGATTCAGCTGCTTCAGTAGACTCTCTCCAGGCTCTGCAACTGTTCTGCCAGCCCAGCTTTCCAAACTAGTTGCTTCAGACAGCTCCTGCCAATTCAGTTGTTTTTTTGTTGGAGGGACAGCTATTTCAATCTTCTCCATTTTGCCTATGCTGTCTTCCTGTATCTCATGTTAGAGAGAAGTCTGAGCCCAGATGACTTGTATTTTGTTGTCTTTTTTCTGTCTGGTTACATTATTTTCTTATCTTGAAAATTATCTTTTTTGAATGGCAGAATATGTCGAGGTGTTAGTTTTTCTTTATTGATTTTTGCCCAGTATACTGTGTGTTCTTTTGCTTGAATGCTTAAATCCTTTTTTTCAGTTCAAGAAAATCTTATTTAGTGATATATTTGATTATTGCTTCTGTTCAACCATTCTGTTACTTTAGAATAATTATAATTGTTAGGGTTTAAAAACATTTAACTTAGATATCCATCCTCCACTTCTGATTTTTGCAAAATAATTGCTGTCTTTATAAAACCCATTTCTGATGCAGATTTTAATTTTGTTATTCCTTTGTTAGATTCCTCTCATTCTTTTGTCACCTATCCTCCATTTTGTAAAAAATTGCTGTCTAAACTCTTCACCTCATTCTGATTTCTCCAAATCACTATATGCTCCTCTTCCATGTCTGTATATAGCCTAGCATTAATTTTTATGGTTCCTATATTATTATACTTCATTGAATTTAAGACACTTTGATATGTGCTAGTGTTATTGTATTAAATAATCTTTTTGGCCACACCATGCAGCATTCTGGATATTAGTGGCTGTAAAATACAGTGGTTGTAAAACGAGTGAATGAATGTGTCGAATTAGGTACAAAATGTCCTTATCTCTCTTTATCAAAACTCATATAAAGCTGAGAAATAAAAAGATAAAAGTTAAAATGTTTAGTATATCTAAAATATCATAAATGTAGCTATACAGCTAGGTGAGGAAGCTGTCAAGGTTACTATTACTGTATTGTTTAGGGTAAGGCCAAGCTGTTGTAACAGATATTCTAAATACAGTGGCTTAAAACATACACAAGTTTCTGTTTCCACATGGCAGTTTTGAGGGGAGCAGCCCATACCACTGGGGTGATCTCCCGACAGAAACTCAGATTTCTTCTAAGCTGTAGCTGTACCATTCCTCGAACTCAGCAACTATGAATGACTCCTGTTACTTTTCTCCTAAAAGACTCCTTATTTAGTCCACTGTATTCAGAAAAAGTTAGAGGAAGTTGTTAGTTTTAACACAGCTTTGCCAATTCCTTTCTTCTTTCAATAAAATGTTTTTGTATTATCATGTGTTTTAATTATGTTTTCATCAAAACATCGGAGCCTCAGATTCAGATAATTGAAAAAATGGAAAATGTCCCCCATGTAGCCTAATTACCCAAGGAAAACTAAATGATTAAGTAAATCAGCCTTACTTTCTGTTGTAAAAAAAAAAAAAAAAATCTGACTTCATTTTCAATTCAAATAAACTCAAATCTTTATTTTGAGGAATCATTTAAAAACCACTGAGAAATAAATATTGAACAGAATCTTATGAAGGCAGTTAAGTCAAGATTAAAATGCTGTTGTGCTAATAGAATTAAAATTTGTATTACGTAAATCTTTCTCATTTGTGCAGTATAATATGTAGCTACACTTTTTTAAGTTTTTCATGAAACAAGGGTGGGGATGCTAGAAGGAGGGCTTATGTGTACTGAAGTTGTGTTTGGGAATAGTTATATAAAAATCATGTATAAATTCAGGAAATAATTCCATTGTCTTAAACATTCTGATCAAAGTTTTTCAAAGTATTTAATTAAAGAGTAAAATATAAACTGTCAAAAATTAATTGGCCTGGTATCTAGCATAAATTATACGTTTTAGCTAACATGAAATAGTACATACTGAATATTTTATAAGATGAAGTAAGTCAAAGATTGTAATGGGAATATTTTATATGCTTGGATAAATATGTTTTAAGTGTTTTCTCATATAATACACATCAAATCTAAAAGAAATCATGTAAACAATTACCACAACTTTTATCTAGTGAAACTTGACAATTGTGGTTGTCTCAGAAAGCATTCTTGTTACCAGTCTGTGCTGCCTTGGTTATTCACAGGTGTTTTTCTAATTGGCTAACTCATTCTAAGGGCTTCCCTGGTGGCTCAGTGGTAGAGTCTGGGTTCAATCCCTGGGTTGGGAAGATCCCCTGGAGAAGGAAATGGCTACCCACTCCAGTATGCCTGCCTGAAAAATTCCATGGACAGAGGAGTCTGGTGGGTTCTAGTCCATGGGGTCACAAGAGTTGGACACAATTTAGCAACTAAAGTTAAATCATTCTAAGGATTATTTTTTAATGATTTATGGGTTCTGTTAATTTCTACTGTAAAGTGATTCAGTTATACATGTATATACATTCTTCCTCATACTCTTTTCCATTATGATTTATCACAGGATATTGAATATAGTTCCTGTGCTGTACAGTAGACCTTGCTGTTTATCCATATATATAATAGCTTGAATCTCCTAATCCCAAACTCCCAGTCCTTCCCTCCTCCATGGCAAGCACAAATCTGTTCTGTGAGTCTGTTTCATAGGCGAGTTCTTTGTGTCGTATTTTAGATTCCACATATAAATGATGGCATATGGTATTTGTTTTTCTCTTACTTCATTTAGGATGATAATCTCCAGGTTCATCCGTGTTGCCTCAAGTGGCATTATTTCATTCTTTTTTATGGCTGAGTAGCATTCTATTGGGAGAAGGAAATGGCAACCCACTTCAGTGTTCTTGCCTGGAGAATCCCAGGGACGGGGGAGCCTGGTGGGCTGCCGTCTCTGGGGTTGCACAGAGTCGGACATGACTGAAGCGACTTAGCAGCAGCAGCATTCTATTGTGTGTATAGACTAATCTTTATTCATTTGTCAATAGACATTTAGGTTATTTCCATGCCTTAGTGTTGTGAATAGTGCTACAGTGAACACTGGGGTGCATGTGTCTTTTCCAATTCGTTTTTTCGGGATATATGCTGAGGAGTGGGATGGCAGGATCTTATGGCCACTCTTTTTTTTGTTTTTTGAGGAACCTCTATACTGTTTTCCATAGTGGCTGTACCAATTGACATTCCCACTAACAGTGTAAGAGAGTTCCCTTTTCTCCACACTCTCTCCAGTATTTGTTATCTGTAGGCTTTTAAATGATGGCCTTTCTGACCAGTGTAACATGGTATCTCATTGTAGTTTTGATTTGCACTTCTTAATAATTAATGAATATTTTTTCATGTTGGCCATCTGTATGTCTTCACTGAAGTGTCTGCTTAGGTCTTCTGCCCATTTTTTCAGTTGGATTGTTTCTTTGTTCTAAGTATCATTATTGAAAGTAGTTGAAAAGAATTCCCAATGTTTAAATACATGACCCAAAAAAGCCATTTATTTCTTACTGATACTCCAATTTGCCATCACTTCTGCCCATTTGTTTTATCAACACGGAAGTTTGCAGTGCTTTGGAGATTACTTCGAAAAGACTTTAAGGTACTGGGGAATCCTTGGTTAGGGATTCCCATTGATGGATCACAACCGCCTTCAGCTCCCAGCTTTAAAAGAATGATGATTTGTCAGCTGCTTGCTGACTCAGATGGGTTAGAATCTGACTACAATGCAGGAGACCTGGGTTCCATCTGCAGGTTTGGAAGATCTCCTGGAGAAGAGAATGGCTACCCACCCCAATATTCTTGCCTGGAGAATTCCATGGACAGAGGATCCTAATGGGCTACAGTCCATGGGATCACGAAGAGTCAGACACGACTGAATGACTAACACACTAAGTACTGAGTTATTAATTAATGAATCCAAAAGGGGAAAAAAAAACTTGTCTCCTTCTCTGCCGATTCCATCTGAAATATGAGAACGTCGCACAGAGGGCAGTTAAAGCACTACATAGGCTCCTGGGTATTTGAGAAAGTTCACGGACACAGTTGAATGCACTCAGTGCCTTCTTGTCAAATAACCCAAGGCGACTGTGGGTGAGTCTTTGTCAGCTTGGTAATAATTAACTACTTCTTAAAATACAAAGACAGGGAGGAATAAACTAGGAGATTAGGACTGACATACACACACTACTATATATAAAGCAGTAACTAATAATAGCCTACTATACAGCATAGAGAATTCTACTCAGTACTCTGCAATGACCTGTATAGGAAAAGAATCTTAAAAAGAGTGAATATATGTGTATGTGTAACTGATTCACCTTGTTGTACACCTGAAATTAATACAACATTGTCAATCAACTATACTCCAATTAAAATTAATTTTAAAAAGAAATACAAGTTTCTGACTTTATATCATTTTGATTTGCTTCTTTTCACTTAAAGGCTGTAGAGAGCTCATCTCCAGCTTATTTCATGAATATGTGTGAATCAGGTACGCAGCAGGAAAGAATATGAAGACAAGTGTACCCATCTGAAATTCAGCCATTGCCAATATTTGTATATCACCAACCAGATGGTACAGGGGTTGGCCTGACCATTCATGTGGTCCAACCATTAACCTTTCCAGTAAGAGCTTCTCTATCTGTTTTACACTTCCTGATTACTAATGACCCTTTCCATTACCTCTAATCCAGTGGTTTTCAATTGAGGGTTAGTAGAATCATCCATGGAGCTTTCAAAAAATGCAGATGTCTGTTGGGGGCCAGAGTGAGGCACTCGGCCCGTGGCAAAGGTCATGAGGAAGGAGGCTCAACATACGCAAAGGCGGGATCGAGCCTTAGAAGTCCCCCTGGAAATCCTCGAGCATCTACCCCCATAACTAGAGCCTGCCTGCTTTACTACTTTGTGCTCCCACCTACACCTCTGACTTTACGGGGGGCTGTCCCCCACCACCTCTTTTGGAGAAGGAGTTAACTTAGAGCTCCAGTTAATAAAAACTCCTGGGTGTGACAAGAGTGTTTTAACCTACAAACTCCTCTGAAGGTTCTCTAGCCTGCCTGACAGGCTTGTCTGGCCACATGTGATTGCTCACAGCCTCTCAACTGTGAGAGGCACGAGATGCTTTAAACCTTCTAAAAACAGGTTCCTTAGAAAAGTTAGAAAACTATGAGTATAATGGGCTGATTAGAAATTGTATTGGTGAAGGGTTTTTCATTTGTTGAGCCAATGTTTGTTGCTAAGTCTCCACATCCCCTGCCCTTACACACATTAATGAATATATAGAAGAAATAAGTATTAACCTTTGATATTAATCACATTAGACCTTAGGCTAAGTAAATTCTTTCCTTAACTAAAACCCACTACACCCTCACCCTATAGGAATGTAACTTTATTTGGGTGGCGTCTGTTTTAAGAATAATCACCCCTGGAGAAATAAGTGTCCTGGTTGACTGACCACTGTCCCAAGGAGAGGGTCATAAATTGTCAGCAGGTCCCCCTGGCCAGAAGATGATGTAACACCCCTAAGACCTCTGTATACATTTGTATGAAGCACCTGACTTTGATAAAAGTCAGGACTGCTGACCCCACGTGACTTTGGCATAACATCTCAGTGTATAAAAGTAGCCCATGGAAAATAAAGAATTGGGATCAGTTTCTCGAAATACTGGTCTCCCCATGTCGCTCTCTGTCTCACTCTGGCTGAATCTCCATCTGGAGCACGGAACCCGCCATGGTTACTAATTATGCCTGGGCTTCTAAGATCCAACCGGGGAGGCCTCAGTGTCTCCTCTCCTTCGGGAGAACGGAAGGACGCCTGCGACCTACGTAAGTGGTGCAAAGTTCTTGTCTTGAAGTTTTATTGGTCTCCCACGTAAACCAAGCTACTCAGCCTCTTTTCTCCACTGAATTTTCCTACTGAGCTATCCTCATTCTATTACTCTTTACATCTCTAATTAATATCTAATTGAAGCTATTGTATCCTGATCCTCACCGACGCCGTCCCCGCTTCGAATACCCTGGATCAGCCGGGGCTGGACCCCGGCAGATGTCCAGGTCTTAACCCAGACCTTCACAACTAGAAGCTCTGGGGTTAGGGCTCGGGGTGCCATACACTTTCAAAATACCTACTGGGGATTCTGAAATGATATCTGGGGTAAAAATTTCTTCCTAATCCATTTAGTTCCCTAGTCCATTCATCACTCACCTCTAACTGGGCCAATCTTAATTCCTCATCTCAAATTTACCCTCTACCCAACAAGCCAGTCTCTAATTCTTTAAACAAGGCAAATGCTAAACCAAATGAGAGTTTTAAGTGATGATGGAAATTTTAAGTGAGGAAAGTTTGTGGTTAACCAAAGAAACTGGTTATTAGTTGAAATAATAATAATAATAAAACAGGGATTCCTTTTCTTTTACAAATTAAGTTTAATCAATAATTCAGCTTCAGAAATAAAAATAACTTCTAAAATGAGAGTACAAACATGTTTATTAAGTGTTTCAGAGTTTATTTCCCTTTTTCATTTGTTAGCAGATAGTGTTGATCCATTCTCTTGCTTGAATGTTGTAAAGAAACTAAAATTTTAGGAAGATGAACCACCTACACCAATTGTAAAACACCACAAATTCCCACTAGTAGCCTCAAAGGCAGAATATCTTCCCGTTTTTCTCCCTATACAGCTAGAATATAGCACCTGCATGAAGTAGAATAAGGAGTCACAGTTCACCTAAACACCACCCCAAAAGTGTCTGGCACTGAACTCAAGGACTCAGATTTCAGAAATCTGTAAACTATCAGCTACTTAATAAAATGAAGCAAATTAAATGAAACTTACAAAGGTTGAAGGTTCTAAATGGGCCAATTGTGTAAAAATATTAAGTTACGGGACAGTCATGAATGGAAAATATCCCATTTCCAGCTACTGGTGGAAATCTAGAAAAATCTGAAGAAAAAGACTATAGGTTAACAGGCACATGACTGTTTTTCTAGTAACACTTCAATTGCTATTTACAACTGTTTTTGTTTGTTTGTAATTCATCTGATCATTAAGGATTCAGATATAAAAAGAATTCCTGCTTTATTCTTTACAAGCTGTCAACAAGATGGAAAAACAGGGGAGGTACAGCAAACAGCAGCATGAGCAGAAAAATGAATGAAAGCTGACAGATATGGGTGGCAGGAGCCATCGGTGTCCTCTGCAAGGGGCTTCCACATAGACATGGAAGGAGGTGTGGCAATGCCCCATCCAATCACAGTGGGGACACTCACTGAGAGCGGGCAGAAACATCAAGAATTCCTGCTACACAAAATGAATCCACCTGAAGTATGTAAAGGTTCTGCAGTTAAAGAACTTACCTCTACTGTTGGTGAGAATTAGTCCTTTCCTACCAACTCCTCCCTCTAACACCTTCTCTTTATCAGATAGTAAAACTAAAAGGCAAAAAAAGGAGAAATTCTGCCTGGAGAGCTATAAAAATAGCAGCTTTTGACTTGTCCCCCATCATAACTATTGCTATTGACACCTGTTTGTTTAAAAACAGAGCACTTATATATGGTCATCTCGTGAGACTCTAACATACTAACAAGCTCTAAAAAAAGCACAGAAACCTGGAATCAATAAATAATCCCCCCCAAACACATTTTACCTAGTGATTCCATCTTCCTCCCTGGCAATGAAACATTTCCATGGTGAGGTTCCTGCTTTGCAGTATGAGTAAGGCATTGCAATCCACTAACTGGACCACGTAGTCCTAAATAAAGAAGAGCTGACTATGATTTCTACCTAAAATGTTTTAAGTGCTAAAAGTCTTTTGGGGTGTCTGTTTCTATTCTCTGGAAGTTCACAATATTCAATTCAGCTAACGAGATGACAGTTACCATTTATCTTAAATATAATCTTTGGATAAGCCAGAAAGTAAAACACCAGTATCCCAAATATATTCCCCAAGAGATAACCATATAAACATATTATATATACGAAGAATTTTTTTTTAATGTCAAACATTTACTATTATTTTTCTGGTCTTGAATCTTGGGTATTTCAGAATTTTCCCATTTTGTATGTTCCTTCTATCCTTAGGTCTTCCTAATTTCACACTACTCAAGGATTGGCTTTGTTTTATAACCCCTGATATTTCATTGCACTTAGCTAAAAACTCAGAAGTAAAGAAACCTACTTATAAAGTACGCTATGTCATCTACTAGAAAAACTTAACTTCAGCCATCTTACACTGCTGGCAATAACTGAGTTGCGAAAAAAGTGTTCTCCCTCTACAACGTAATAAAGCTTGTCAAAGTTTCCAAGAAACAAACTGTGACTTCAGCTTTTATTGCGTTCTAATCAGCGACTACAAAACCCCAGCCTCACAGATCGCTCTCCCCGTAGAGTGCGGAGGAGAATGCGGTGTAATCCAGGGCTCCGGGCACGCTGCCTGGGCCTGAGTAGGCAGGCATCCTCTTGATGCAGTACTGGGCCTGGTCTGGGGGCAGCTCCCGACGCAACTCCTCCGCCAAGATGTATGGCTGGAAAACAGTACACACATGTTTTAAAAATCAATGGCAAGACACACTGGAACTTAAATGGTTTAAATACTGACATACTTCTTGCATTTGTTTAATTGTTAAAAAAAGGATTAACTGAATCAGTCTGCTATACACCTGAAATTAACACAACATTGTTAATCAACTATATTCTAAAATAAGATAAAGATAAAAAAATAAAAGACTAAAGGTAGGGAGTCTAACAGGCACAGTACCAGACAGCCAACCAAAGGCTGAGTTTTACTTGTAATTTGTCTTCTGGCCAGTGGGAAATTTAAAATGCTTCATAGAGGCAAAGGGAGCAGTACCATCAACACTTCTCAAATTGAGCCATAATATTAGTGAAAAATACTATGATGTAAATTTCATACAGAAAGATAAAGGGGAGGTTGGTTTATACCATACACTAATGAAAATATAGGAATATTTAATTTAAAATGATCAATGTGGTTTTTAAAAAATACATGTGATATGTGCTTGCTTTCCTACACAATTTATTAAAAAACTAGAGGCATGTTGCCACTGGTGAAAAACTCCTTCTAAAGCAAAACTAAACTGACATTGAACAATGGAGTCTTTTTTTTTTAATGTCAAATGTCCAAGAGAAAATAGGATAATTCTCATAAAATAGACTGATAGGTCAAGATAAATAAAGAGCAAATATATTGTAATATATAGTAGGGCTTTGGGTGTGTTAGATAAGCCTTGGTTTATTATCTCCTAAACCAGTTGGACCTTCTCCCCTCAACCCCTATCCACATGATAAAGGATTCATTTTAAAACAAACATAATTATTTTAAAGATAGTTTATGTTGTCAGATAAGATTTTTTTTAAGGTAATAAACATGGCCAAGCCGATGTGTTTTAGAATCCTAACTTCCTTTCCCTTTCAGCTAGAACACAAGACAAAGGGATCATATCCCAAACTGAACTTATACATATTGAAAAGTTTTAATATTGTTTTGGGAGATTTGAAAATTCTAAACTTGCAATTAAACTCCTACTTAATTTCTAGGTTACATGTAATGAAAAACTTGCCAATTTTTACAAAGAATGGATGGCTCTATTCAACTTTGCTCCAAGGGCTGGGCACAGTCAGTGTCATTGATCCTTGGGAGAAGGTTCTCAGTTTTCTAACATCTGAATTGCACTGTTTCATCTTTCAGAAATCTTATCTACCAATCCAGAATGTAAAGTAGGGTTGAACCAGAAAAACACACACAAAAAAACTGCAAAATTCATACTGCTGGTTCCTTCTATGAAACTCCCCATAAGGACCAAGCACAAATGCCAAGACAGAATGTCTGTGTTTAGCCTCTTCCCAGTACACCAGCGTTACGTTTAAGTGCTTTCTGAATTCAGTGTGGATGCGGTATAAAAGGCAGCAGTATCAAAATCATTATTATTTGCAACATTGCTTCCATTCTTATTGGAATAAAGCAGCAGACTGTCAGAAAGGCAGAAGAAAATGTGTCGATGCAGACCTTGTCAGAAGCCAGGATCCGGAAGGACGCGATGACCTGCTCGGCCGTGTCGGTATCAGCCGTCTCTCTGGTCATGAAGTCGATGAAAGACTGGAAGGTGACGGTGCCCTGCCCGTTGGGATCCACCAGGGTCATGATTCGGGCAAACTCAGCTTCACCCTGAGGCAAGGTTGCAAGGAAACATTGACTTCAACAGTCCACAACTCCTAACTGTGCTGCTTTCCCGCTTTTACCTGTTGGCATGCAAGTTCCCTTTTGCTTGAAAACTTAAATATTCCCTGCACTTCCCTTCCATGTTTGGAACAGATTCCCCTTATGGGCGACTTAAGTTTACTGTCATTAACGGATTTTGAAATGTAGCTACAGCATCAACCCGGAAGCTCCTGATGTCCGAATTCCTCTCTCTCTCTGATCCATGTCGCCTTGGGTTGTTGTTGTTTAGTTGCTAAGTCACGTCTGACTCTCTCTGTCACCCCATGGGCTGTAGCCCACCAGGCTCCTCTGTCTATAGGATTCTCCAGGCAAGAATATTGAAGCGGGTTGCCATATTCTTATCCAGGAGATCTTCCTGACCAAGGGATCAAACCCACGTTTCCCATCTCCTCCACTGGCAGGCAGATTCTTTACTGCTGAGCCACCAGGGAAGCCCTGTTGCCTTGGGACTTAACATAATTATGGAAGAAGAATTCAGAGACTTAGGCCTTTTCTCAGGCTATAATTGAGAAGAATAATACTGCCAAAGAGAAGGCAGGTTAGAGGCGGGCTCTGACAGTGCTTATTTGAAAAGGGAGATGCATCAAAGTAATTTATGTTTAACATTACATATTAAGTCATTATTGACTGGGGGATTTTCGCAGAAACTAAAGCCTGTAGGACAGTGATTTTTGCTTTGACTGGCCAAAAATTAATACGTTACTTCACTAACACTTTGCGAGTTATTACATTCAATAATTACACCTGACACCTATATAAAGTCTCTTCCAGCACAATGAGTTTCATTTTCACTTTCCGTATCAGAATCAATCACTAAGATATTTTGTCTTTTTGTTGGTCTAATTTTCACATCATCTGAATCAGAACTATATTTGGAAGAACTATCATATTACGAGATACTAAAGTATACATGTCACTCAGACAATCAGAGAAAGAATTTGCATAAAATTCATTGAAAAATTCTTCACTCAAAATTTCGCTATGCATCATTTTAAAAAATTTTATGGTAATAAGCTTGTGTTTATAATATATACAAGTTGGGACAAGAAGCTAATGGGGCAAAATGTGAATGATAACAACAATTGTTAAGTTTTGCATAATGAACCCTTGACCAATTTTAAGTTCTAACAGCTTCGCATGATGACGTAAATTACATCACTCTCACATTTCCAGTCAATAATGTTCAGGTAACAAAAGACATATTAATATGTCTTTGGTCAGTAATGTGTTAACAGGTAACACAGAAGTAAGGTTAATACAGGTACTCACAACCCACAGGGAAATGTAAGATTTCTTAGCTGATTTAAAAATTTTTTTAAATAATTAATTAATTTTTTGGCTGTGCTAGGTCTTCATTGCTGTGTGGGCTTTTCTCTAGTTGCAGAGTGGGGGCTACTCTCTCATTGCACAAAGGCTTCTCATTGTGATGGCTTCTCTTGTTATGGAGCACAGCCTCTAGGATGCACAGGCTTCAGTGGCTGTGGTACGTGGGCTCAGCAGTAGTAATTCCCAGGCTCTAGAACACAGGCTCAGTAGTTGCGGTGCATGAGTTTAGTTGCACCAAGGCACATGGGATCTTCTCTGATCAAGGATCGACCCTGTGTCTCTGGCATTGGCAGGTCGATTCTTTACCACTGAGCTACCAGGGAAGCCCACTAAAAACTTTTTACCTTCTAAAATACTAGAGGAAAAAACACTTTGAAAATCAGGAGGAAATGCCACTGAAGTGTCTACTTTCAATGGGCAAATTGTAGGGTATGTAAATTATCTCTCAAATAATGCTGTTTAAAAACCATCAGGAAAGTTTTATGTTATCTTCCTTCACAAGGGAAAAACCAGCTGACCAATGACTGAATGAAAATATATGTTCTGACTCCAGGAAGTCATTTTCATATGGTACCAGGCAAACTGTCAATGTTACCTAGTAACCTTGGTAAATGAAACAATCCCAAGTGGGCTGCCACAGTTTAAGGCAGTTGTCTTCTAAAATACAAACCTAAATAAGCTCAGTAAAATATCATAGTAGTAAAATTTCAACTTCTGTCTTACCAGGTCATAACCCATGGAGATCAGGCAGGCTCTGAAATCCTCATGATCCATTAGACCATTCTTCCTCTTTCAACAAAAAGAAAGAAGAAAGAAGTTGAGTGTTAGAGGCAAAATAAACAACTCGACTTGACCAGGGAACAAAATCCAGCAAGAGAAGGGACACTTTGACATCTGCCAAAGAATTTTTAAAGGTCTGATTTACAGAAAGGACAGGCCCAACACAGGGACATTACATTACAAAATAATTTCTTAAAAAGGAAAAAGTAGGGAAGGAAGGTAAACAGCAGTCAGAAATGGAGACCACACCTTAGAAAGCAGGAGGAATACCCAGTGCTACTGAAAATGACTATGTCAGAAGCTGCCCACTGCCACCCACTGATGACCGAACACAATGTAAGTGTTGTGAGAATGCCTCACACTCTTGAGGCCCCAGGCAGACCTCGCTTGTAAAAGTCCCCCAAAGATGACAGCAGGGCTAGGATTCATGCTGCAGTTACCCTACAGCCACTCTCAGGCCCAAGTCCCTCCAAGATGTAGAATCCTTAACTTAAACTTCTATTAATTCTTTTACTGGGCAGCGGGAAGGGAAAGCTAGTATGGAAGGAGTTCTTTTTTTTTTTTTTTTTTTTTTAATTTTTCACTCCTTCTTAGTTTTTTTTTTTTTTTTAACTTTACAATATTGTATTGGTTTTGCCATATATCAACATGAATCCGCCACAGGTATACAAGTGTTTGAAAGGAGTTCTTGTTAGATGAATGAAAATTATTCACTGAAACTGGGAAGCTGGGTTTTTTGTTTTTTAATTAATTTTTATTGGACTATAGTTGCTTTACTTAAACTTTTAAACTTGGCAGGTTCTGCATTGTCCTCCTTTGCACCTTTGTTGCAAGAGACAGTCTCGTTACCCTGGATTCAAATAGATGTGGATTTTCCCTCTCTGAAGTGGCCCAAACAAGCGGAACTGTCCTCCTAAAAGCCCAGGTGATATATGCAGGAACAATGGTCAATTATTTCCCTCCATGGAAGGAAAAAGACCCGACCTGAAGGAAGTCAGGTCAGTGTGATAGCATCAACAGTACAGCTGTGCTGAAGCCAAAATAACTTTAGTATCCATGTCTGTATATAATACTTTATTTATGCCTCAGGTCCCTGATCAGAAGTCTACTTTCTGAACTCATTAATAGGCCTGAATATGGCTGGTCTAGTCCACAGGCATTTTAAGAACCATTTAACTAATACCTGTAAATCATACACAGGGTCCTGAGCAAAAGAATGAAATATACTTTGTTAGGGATCTTTTAACAAATAGAATGTGGCCTTAAGAGTCACTATTAACTAAATGATAAGCAAACGGCATTTTCTTGTGAAGAACTGGTTTTACCCAATTATATTCAAATCAAAATATTAGATAATATTTTAAGGGTAGCACTAAACTTTTTATATGGTCATCATTTTGTTGATACATTTTCCTCATAACATTTCATGAGCTGATTTTGTTCGTTAAAAAAGAAAATTAAGTTTTATGGCAAAAGAGTAGGCTAATTTTCATCAGGTGCTTTACCTAAATAGTTAATTAGGAAAAGTACATTACAGCTTTGTATTTAAGTGCTTAGAAAATGACCTAAATCCTTCAACTATATTCTGTTAAGGATGTACTTTCACTTAGAATAAATCTTGCTTTGCTCCCAACTACAAAGGCATTTGTTAAGTGATCTGTATAAAAGGGCCCACAAACGTAGACCTTGTCTGATGTCACCTTGAGCAACATCAGAACTTAGCACACTTCATTTCAGTGGCTCTTTTCCTCTGGCCTTAATCATCCTGTTTCCCAGTAAATTTTAAGGACATGACGACTTAAAAATAACAGTATGACTGCTATTTCAAATATGTCTTTTGATGTCCCCAGCATTGCCTTTCAAATAAGTAGGAGTGAGGTACCCTGTCGAAGTGGTTGAAGGAGGCTCTGAACTCATTCATCTGCTCCTGGGTGATGCCCTTCGCATCTCTCGTCAGGATCTGGGTCTCCACTTCGTTGATGGTTCTGGCGATAGTCGTCAACAGCAGCTCCCAGCCCACACGAATGTGCTACCAAGGGAAAAACAGCAAATGATCAGCTCCAGGTTCTCCCGGCAGGTCAATCTCGCCTGCTCGCTTTCATAACAGGAGAGTCAACCCAAAGGGAGACAAGTAGGACTTCTCGATACATTTTTTTTTAAATTCTACTTTTGCACTTTCTTTCAAGATTCTATAGTGGGAAATACTCAGAAGTGAGGAGCAGGGTTCTAACAGTGACAACTAGCACCTTGTAGAATACAATGTACAGTGTACAGTCTTTCTGTCACTAGGAACACCTTTCTATTCACCAGGTAGCAGGATGAGCCCTGGATTATACCCACTGGCTCCCAGAAGGATCAAACTGGGCCAAACTGGTAGAAATAGAACAGTCCCATTCCTGGGAGTTTCTCCAAAGCAGTGCAGTGAATTCACTGTTGTGATAACAATGATGACAAAGGATGATGTTGATAAATAACAACTATATAGCACTTGATTTGAGCTGCTCAGGTGGCGCTAGTGGTAAAGAATCCACCTGCCAATGTAGGAGATGCAAGAGACATGGGTTCAGTCTCTGGGTCAGGAAGATCCCTTGGAGAAGGAAATGGCAACCCACTCCAGTATTCTTGACTTGGAAATCCCATGGACAGAGGAGCATGGCAGGCTATGGTCCATGGGGTTGCAAAGAGTTGGACATGACTGAGCGACTGATCACCCACACACAGTGCTTGATCTACTTCACAAAATGATTTCACATGCAGTGACAGTAAAGGCTTAATGATCCCTCACGTTCATACTTGTAGAACGAAACAGGAACAGATAGAGACAAATGTGGGCGGAAAACACCCTGACCAGGTGAAATGGTCACAGGCAGACACCAGGGCGCCGCAGGCCTGTGCGGCAGCTGTACCTCCATAGTATAATTAGTGTGCTTGTTGTCAAAGACCAGGGCCTCCTGGATGAGCTGATGGTCGCCTTCCAGCTTGTCGATGTTGTTCTTGTAGTTAATGATGTTGTGCTCGTACTGCTTCAGTTGGTTCATCTGGTCCTCCAGGGCTCCTGTGATTTGGATGGAGCTCCGGGCAATCTCCTGGTGGAGGCAAGAGCAGGGGAGGAGGACAAGGTGAGCCAGCCTCTCGAATGACTCTGTGGGCGACATCCTTCCTGGTTCTGCTTCTGATGCCAGCTACACCAGCATTTTAGGTGGCAGCCAAAGTCCCTTATTTTTCAGATGAAGTAGGAAATAGGGCAGTACCACAGCATGAAGGAAGCCCTAGTTCTAATCTATCTAGAGAATAGGAAAAGAAAAAAAATCAACCAAGATCCATGAAGAAAGGAGGCCTTTCAGCCTCTTCCAATGAAGACGGATGCCTGAAGCGGCCTCTTTTCGAGGAGACTGGGGGATGGTCTGCAGGAATGTGGCTGCCAGACAGATTTCAGACCACTAGATGCTTCATCAGCGGTCAAAAGAATTTCCTAGATTTTTAGATGTTCTCCTCTTTAAGAAAGAAGCCAACATTTTATCACCATGAGGGGGGACTCAGAGAAAAAAAAGAACAGTAGGTCAATAAATATCTCTTGGCTGCTCTTGGTAATAAAATGAACCCAGAAATCAATTGTCATTCAAAGATTACTTTTCCTTAAAGGTTCTGAATATGCCAAGTATTTGTGACTCTTCACACATCCTCCTTAGGGATGGATGGTTTAGAATCTAGGTCCTGCAGAGGCTAAAAACTGAGAAGGAGACCCATCACCATTTTTAATGACAAGATGAATGGATGACAGCGAGAACAGCCTCCCAACCTTCGGTGCGTGTACACCCTCCCCCAGCACCCCGCCCTCCCCCCAACCCCCCTAAACTGATGCACAGGCTTCAACAGCCCAGGGGCCACCCAGGGTAAGACCCAGGTGACTTGGACAGGGCTCTCATGGCACTGAGTGGACACCAGTGGTTGTGTCAGCTTGGGGACCGATTTGGAGGCCGTGACATGCTTTCTCTGAAGCACCAACCCACCTCCATCTTGTTCTGGATCCAGGGCCCGATGGCATTGGCCTGTGCAGCGAACTGGCGCCGCAGACGCTCGTTGGCATGCTGGCGGGCCAGCTCCTCCTGCAGTGACTGGTCCCGGATGGGCACGAGCTGCTTCACCTGCCAGGATTCAAGGACAACAGGGCTTAGAGGCCAGTGGTGGTCCAGGAGATGTAACCAAGATGGTTACAAGATGGTGGTGGGTGGAGGGCAGGGGTGGGAGCAGAGTGGGAGGGGAGGGAGGGAGAAGAAGGGGGAGGGGGAGGAAGGGGAGTGTGCTCCCTACTTTAGGGACTAAGGGGGAGCTCAGTCTAGCGTTGATTGCCACCCAGTGCCACCAGTGCCTGCTGAAAGGCTAAGTCTGCATGAGGGACGCTGACCATTTGTCTAACTTGGGGTTCCCGGCCTGCAGCACTAATCCGGGGTGGGGGGGGGTGGGGGTTGCGGTGCAGGTTGCAGGGCTGGGTGCAGAGTGCAGAGGATTTGTGAACTTGAATGAACCAAAACTGACATCCTTATTTTCCCCAGCTCCAGAGGAAAATGAGCATTTCCTTCGATTATGAATATGGACACCAAGTCCACTGTGACTTTATCACAACAGGAATCACATTCTTACATACGTTAGTTACTGCCTACCTCTCAAAATATGATGGACACTCATCACCACTCACATTTACTAGGTCTGCTATTAGACCTAGGTTTAAAATATGGTAGTATATTCCAACTTTAAAAATACATTTTCTTGGTCTTTTATTTTTTATTGATGTATAGTTGATTTATAATGTTGTGCTAATTTCAGTTGTATAGCAAAGTGATTCAGTTATATGCATATATATTTTAATAACTATTTTTCAATGTAATTTATTTGCTTTGTAACCTTTAATATTATTTATGAATGTATACATATTTTTATCAGAAAGGAGCCACAGGCTTCCCTGGACTACCAAAGGGATCTAAGACACAAAAAAGTTGGGAACCCCTGCCAGGTTCATGAGCTCAACCCTGTATGATGCTGGCCCACCAGAAAGGATCCCACCTGGCCCATATTTTTTTCCATTCCATTTGTACCCTGTGATTTATATTTTATGCTATGCCTGAGTTCTCTTTGGATCCACAGACAAAAGAGCTACTTCAGAAGCCTTTTTCTGTGTGTACTGGCAAAAAGACATTACTATTCAATGTCCCTTTTACAAAACTCCCTCTGGAAAATTTTGCTCTATAACTTAAGTGACAGGAGAAGAGTTTGTCTCACTTTAAGGGAGGGAAGCTCAAGAGGGAGGGGACATATGTATACCCGTGGCTGATTCATGTTGATATCTGGCAGAAAACAACAAAATTCTGTAAAGCAATTATCCTTCAATTAAAAAATAAATAAATTTTAAGAAAAGAAGTGACATATTTCCCTTTTTCTGCCCAAGGAAACTACTCAGCTCAACACCGTTTCCTTTTTACTCTGACTGTCTGAAGACCAGAGCTAATTTTAAGTTCAGAAACAAGAACTAACTGTCTCTCAGTTTAACAAGAACTTAACTGTCTCTGTGGAGAAGGCAATGGCACCCCACTCCAGTACTCCTGCCTGGAAAATCCCATGGACGGAGGAGCCTGGAAGGCTGCAGTCCATGGGGTCGCTAAGAGTCAGACACGACTGAGTGACTTCACTTTCACTTTTCACTTGCATGCATTGGAGAAGGAAATGGCAACCCGCTCCAGTGTTCTTGACAGAGTCGGACACGACTGAAGTGACTTAGCAGCAGCAGTAACTGACTCTCAGTTTAACACTTTCTTTCCCATACCTGTTTCTTTCCCCTCTCTTTGGCATGGTTTATAACTAAACAGTTGTTACATGTGTTTTTATAGCAAGCCACCTCAAATCCACCTGCTGGACTTCTTTACTGAAGACTTAGCAGCCTACTAAGATAACCGTGCTACAATTTAAACCATGAAAATAAATCTTTCTTAAGAATGAGACAAAAGGGTTCAAATGATCCCACTGGACTATAATTAAATCTGTACAGTTTCCCAAAATATAAGTGGCAGTAAATGAGCAGAGAGTCCTTTGGTTCCCCATATACAGTTTCCTAAGTAATTTCCCCACATTTTAAATTCACACACACTCAGGACATGTCTATCCCATATTCTTAAAAATCTCTGATGAAGTACCAGCAGAAAATGGATTCCACCAAATTTTCAGCTGGGGTTTTAAAAATAGTTTTAGTATCACAACCTGTACTGAGTTTGCTAACACTGAGAAGATTTTCCTTAAGGACAATCATTTCTACTTTCTTACAGATCATAGAAACTGCTAAATGTATTTAGGTATTGAAGAGTGTAACATATTTCATCTGTGAAAAACAAGACAACAGGCCCAAAATAGAGTCGCTTAGGCTAAATCCCACTCCACCAGACCTAGACTTAAATACAATTTCCGCTCTCCCAGAAATGGAATCTTAAAAACCAGTGAATCAGGAATCACCTGATCAGCACTAGTGCGACCATCTGCCAGGTAGACCCCTAAAGAGAAGTAACTTTGCAATAACCAACCTTCTTTTTTTGGCCATGTAACTTCCTTGTTCCTACTCTTTTCTGCCTATAAAAGTCTTTCATTTTGTACAGCTCCTTGGAGCTCCCTTCTGTCTGCTAGACTGGATGCAGCCCAGTTCAAACTGACTTTTGCTCAAAAAAAGCTTAAACTTGCTACTATGCCTCAGTTTCTCTTTTAATGCAACTGTGAAATTTGGGGTGAAGGGCAACTCTGATCACCAGGGAGTCACTCTAACTTCCCCAGGGGTTCACCTCTTCTCTCCACCTCAGCTTGAGAACATCCGCCTCACCCCACACCCTCCTTGCCCACCCCTGGACCTTCAGTTACCCACCTTGTCCCACTTGGACCGGATCTCGTCCACGGTGACGGTGCTGTAGGGGTTGCTTGAGCTGATCCTGATGCTGTAGCTCTGGATCACCTTCTCCACCTCGTTCTGGATGGCCAGGATGGACTGCCGCTCGCCGTCAGCCTCGGGCAGCGTGGCCTTGAACTGCTCATGGGCAGTGATCAAGCTCTAAGCCAGAGACAAGCGGAGAAAACCTGACTTACTTCAGAGTGAATTTTACAGGCATATAAATAACTTTACAACTGCAGGACTCTCCAGTGGATGACAAATTCTGAATGTCTCAGAGAAGCTATCTGGTACACAAAAGTCAAGTTCGTCGAAATGGGGGGAAAAAAGACCTCCTGATGACTCACTGGTGTCTATTAATCCAAAGTCTTTAAAAAATAATTGTTTTCTTCTTTTAAAAACCATAATTGATTTAATCATGATGCTCAGCTACTGTTTAGGTCTTACTCACCAGCAACGCGCAGAACTTAAATTAGCTGCCTTTCCTAATGACCAGGGTTTATTTACCCTTAGCCCCTCAAAAGGAACCCACCATTTGCTGCCTTTAAACCTACAGACCACCAGGAAGTACCTCCCTTTCCTGCAAAAGAAAAAGGCCACAGAAACCGACTCATTCCCCTCAGGCTTTATAAAGCCTCCACTTAACAACCCTATCCTTGGACCCTAGAGGGTAAAACAGCAGCTCCTTATGTTCAGTTGTATGTAGATGCCATGGGGACCACCTTCCAGGGCCATGCTAATACTCAGTACAGATGCTGCAACCAATCAGCTGCCAGCACACCTTTCACTAAATGAAGAGACTACTTCACGCATCAAGTATGGCTTCCAAGGAATATTTTGATGTCTCACTTATTCCAAAAACGATTTTAGATTGCCAACCTCTGCTTAAGAGTGCATGCAAGAAACATTGTCACAGCTTCTTTCACAAGACAAAGGCCATGTTCAAGGAAGTAATTTCTTCCCCCCTACAACCAGGTACAAACCCTTCTAGAATGCTCCTTGGCAAAAATTCCTGTTCCTTGGTTGGGTTCAAATCCCAACCTTCACTATTTCTTTTATATCTAGATTATTTTTGATGATCCAACAGTATTTTCTCTTTATATTCCATTATACATCAAATGGTCTCTAAATAAATTGGGTCCTGGCTATTTGAGAGGAACTTAGCTCCCTAAATCACTTTTAAGTCTTATTTGTAATTCTGATGCTCCAGAAGAGATCCAAAGCAGACCATTTCGGATTGTGGGAAGTAGAAGGTGCTGGTTTGTGTTTTTTTTATGCTTTATGGTCTGGTGAAATTCCATAGATTTTAATGAACAGTAAATGCGAACACTGCAAAGTAGGTAACTTACCAGCCAATAAACTCATCATTTGCTGTGACTAAGTCCAAGAGCATATATGTCTATTCTGCTCATATGATTTCACATTCTATTTTAAAGAACATACCCTTTTAGACATATTCTCCTTTATTTGGCTGATGTTAATTTAGCTGTAGCAGAGTAGTATACACATTTTTAAGCTAAAGGTCAAAGGGTACATTGGGCTTTCTAGTCCTATACATGCGTGTGTGTTTTTGGCTTCGCTGCACAGCATGCAGAATCTTAGTTTCCTGACTAGGGAGCAAACCCCTGCTTCCTGAAGTGGAAGTTCAGAGTTTTAACCCCTAGACTACCAGGGATGTCGCCAGCCACATTTTTCTTAATTAAAAAATGAGACAAAACAAAAGAGAGAACTCTTTTGAAATTACGATTCATTTCTAGTAGTGGGAACACAGAGCTGTGTTCACTTACCTGGATCTCTTCAATGCTGTGGACAATGAACATGTCTTGTAGATCCTCCATGGCGCCTTCCATCCAGTTGTTGAAAGGAGCTGCTCTCTTAGCAAACTCCAGGTGAAGTTGATCGATGGTTTCCAGCAATTTCTCAGTTCTCTGAAGATTAAATAGAAGTCAGTGTTATCATAGACTAAATCAGAAAAAGTTCTCGGAACATGTAAAGATGCACTCCAAAGCAATAAACTATTATCTGACATTTCGTCCATCACAACCCTCCCATTATCAGCATGTGTATACAAAAAGATTAACTGATGTCCAAATGACTAGGCTGAGCCCTGCAGGTCTCTGAAGTGCCTTCTGAATCAGAGGTGGATTTAATTACATCCAGAGTCACAATGTTCTGAAAGTATTTAAAATATTCTACCACCTGTTACTCTTGTATTTTTTAAAATTTTTATTTATTTATTATTTGTCTATCTATTTTGGCTGTGCTGGGTCTTTGTTGCTGCGAGTTTGCTTTCTCCAGTTGTGGCAAGTGGGGGCTACTTTTCATTGTGGTTCTCAGGCATCTCATTGCAGTGGCTTCTCTTATTGCAGAGCATGCGCTCCAGAGCACAGGCTCAGTATTAATAGCTGTGGCACAGGCTTAGTTGCTCCGTGGCATGTGGAACCTTCCCAGGGACCTGGGATCAAACCCATATCCCCTACATTGGCAGGCAGATTCTTAACCACTAGACCACCGGGAAAGTCCCCACATCCTACCTTTTGAAGACTAAGAATCCACATAGAGTATGCAGTAAGGTGCTTTCAGCTAAAGTACACTTTAGAAGTTAGAGGACCTGATTCTCTAACCATGCTGGTTCATAGAAAATTCATGGTATCGTCCTCATTTTATGATCAACACTGTGCCTTTCCCAACAGTCACCTACCTAGAGAGGACAGGAGGAACTACAGTTTCATGTTCTTAAATCCTCATTCAGAATTTAACTCAGAGAACCTCTCTGCCTTTCTGGCCATTTGAAAGCACAAGGCTTCAAGTCACAGAGAACAATATTATGCTCATTTCCTATGGCAGGGAGGCATCTGGAATCTAAAACTCTTCCATAGTTGGGAGTCATTTTTCCTCTTGTTCAAAAAATTTGAGCTTTCTCTGTCACATGCCTGGTCCATCCTTTCTCTCATCGTTTTTCTTTAAGTGAATATATTAACAGCTGGTTCGCATCTAGGAAGCCTGATATTACACATGTTAAAAGCTTCATCGAGTCAGGGTGAAAAGACTCAGAAAATTGCTAACTGCTTCTTTCTTCATGTCGTCTGAGTCTTCCATGGTGAGAGAAGACTGCATGTGTGCATGCTCAATCGCTTCAGTTGTGTCTGACTTTGCAACACTATGAACCATAGCCCACCAGGCTCCTCTGTCCATAGGATTCTCCTGGCAAGAATACTGGAATGGGTTGCCATGCCCTCCTCCAGAGGATCTTCCCGACCCAGGAATCAAACTTGTGTCTCCTCTATCTACTGCACTGAAGGCAGATTCTTTACCACTGAGCCACCAGGGAAATCTTGAGAGATGATTAGGTTCAGCTAAAAACCAGCCACTTACTTCTGTTTCTCCAAGTCTTATACTTGAATAGGGCCAGATTCATCCTGATTCTGTTTCACATCCATTTTTACTTACCTCAACATGTGTTGCCATCTTCCCTTTGAATGTCTCAACTTCCATTCTTCCTTATTTCCTGACTCAGTCTCAGCTCAATTTACTCTTAGATAAGGATGTTGGGAAATTCACTGCCATTATTATTTCACAAAAATGAGTTTATACCATTATCTCATTACTACTGGACTTTTGTATTTTTAATTCAAAAAGGCATGTCATTGCCATATGGATAAATGACAACAAAACTACCAACTTTCCATTTTCCTTGTTCTCCTGCTTTTCATGTTCTCTGTAGAAGCTCTATTCACTACACATGCTTTTTTTTTTTTTTAATATTTATTTTATTTGGCTGTGCTCTGTCTTAGTTGTGGCACACAGGATCTTTAGTTGCGACATGTGAGATCTAGTTCCCTGACCAGGGATCGAACCTGGGACCCCTGTATTGGGAGCATAGAGTCTTAGCCACTGGGGCACCAGGGAAGTCCACAGACAATCTGTTTTGGTTTATACACATCATGCCACAGAAAAACAAAATGAATAACAGTGAGTTAGTAAAGGAACCTCTGTTAGAAGGTGTCATGCCAACAGGTGGCCTGGAGACTCACCTCCAGGGCCTCTCTCCTCTTCTGAGTGAGCGTTCCCAGCCGGTCCCACTGGTCACAGATTTTCTGGCAGCGATCATTAACATTCACAGCGTCGTGATAGTCCAGTTCACTATCAGAAGGGAAAACGAAGAATAACTTTCCCAGATGACATAAAGAAAAGAGGACACAGGCTCAAAATAAATTGGTAGTAATTAAAAAAAAAAAAAAAAAGATGTAATGGAGAACGAGCAGGGTGTTTCAGGGTTTTGTTCAGCACTGCAAACATGATCGCTATTCTCTGACATCACAGGAAGAATTAGGAAAATTCTTGCTGGTCAACAGATTTCTAAACAGAGAGAAAAGCTGTCCTCTTGACACCTCAGGTTAACTTTATTCTGCCTTCATTTTCTTGGCCGGGCCCCTGGAGTGCATTATTTTTAAGTGGTGATGTACCTGTAAATGAAGCCAAGAATCTGACCTGAGGACAGTCCCAGGGACCGTGCTGAAGCCACGGTGACGGGAACATCAAATGAGTCATGGGGGAGGGAGGGAGAGGGGGATCAGCCTGCACCCCATTGTGTCCTTGGCTCCTCTCAAAGGGCACCAGGCTGGACAGAGCACCACGTCCCGGGGGGAAGGCAGGGGGCGGAGGTGCTGGGACTCTGAGCCCAGCAGCACCAAGCCCTTCTTCTCTGACAAGGACTGACTCATGTCACTCGTGTGACAGCAGGGACACCATGACTTCTCCCTCAGGGGTCCCTGTTCCTCACCAGCCCTGCTGTACATCCTAATGGGATCTTTGTGAGGTGAGATAACCTGAATTTACCATTCAAGCAAATTATTGACTAGAAAGTAAACCTAGTGTCTCTGGGGATAGAAAGTTTGAATCCTGGACAAAATTTAATCACCCTTTTAGTTAGGATGAAAGCAAGCCTCAAAACGGTCCAAAGTGAGGCTTTTAGGAAATTCCCTCCTATCGGACCAAATCCATTTCCCTGAAGCTTATTCCTTCTTTCGACTCTAAATTAAGGCAATGCCTGTTAACCTGCTTTTTATTCTCTTAAACAAAATTAACTTGTCTTTATTGAATGTCACTGTTTCTGAATAAAGGAGATGCATGTGTTGTGATGTGAGTGTGCTTTCTGTGGGTAAGAAGCTCCCAATCATCTAAAGAATCCAGTTCTTAAGAGCAGCTTTGTACACACGTACTCACACAGACACACACACACACACACATACACACAGACACACACACACAGACACACACCACTGAGATGGACTGAGATTCTCTGATTATTATAACCAGAAAATCAAAACCAACCAAAACATGACAGCAATACATTTAGCCCTGAATACAAAGTGAAAACGATATGGCTCTTCAAATGCAACTATTAAAGAGCAGAAAGACTTCAAAACTAAAAACCCAGGAACCTTCTAGTGATCCACAGTGGAGGCATCAATCACAGCTTTCTGTGATTATCATCAGGGCGAACATTTATCCCTCTTTCTAATTCATACATACTAGCTCTACACACGGAGAAGGCAATGGCACCCCACTCCAGTACTCTTGCCTGGAAAATCCCATGGACAGAGGAGCCTGGTGGGCTGCAGTCCATGGGGTCATTAAGAGTTGGACACGACTGAGCAACTTCACTTTATTTTTTCACTTTCATGCATTGGAGAAGGAAATGGCAACCCACTCCAGTGTTCTTGCCTGGAGAATCCCAGGGAAGGGGGAGCCTGGTGGGCCTCCGTCTATGGGGTCACGCAGAGTCGGATACGACTGAGGCGACTTAGCAGCAGCAGCAGCAGCAGCTCTACACATACCGAATTCCAAGGACTTAGGGAGTGCATAGCTGTGCAGGGTATTTTCTTTTCTTCTGTACTTTGAGGACTGCATAAACATTCATTATTTTAGAAAAGGTAAAAAGGAAAGGGAGACTAATAATAGTAAGATGAACACAGGTTTAGATTCTGTGGTTCCTCTCTTGAGTGAGTAAAGAAATACACATTGGGGATACCAGGAATAATAATAATATAAAATTGTTACTTAATTTTTATGAGCAATATTTGAAACCATCCCAAATTATTTATGGGAACTATGATATAACATTAAATTGCTTGTGTTTCCCTCCCTTTTTTTATTTGAAATTGTTAACAAGCAGCCAGATGGCCAACATTCAAGAAGCATAAGAAATAAGACAATGGTAAAGCCACAAATACAGTGAAAAACTGGATATGAAAGCCACAAATATTTAAGAATATATTTGGGCAAGGCTGAATAAGAAGATAGTTCTAAAAGAGGCCAACTCTGTTAATTAAGGAATTCACTCCAGTCAAAAGGGAGAAACATGAGAGTCTTAAAATGTAACATTATCATAAAAAACATTTATTATTGGTTGTTTAAAGTTATCATTATGTGACAAGCTCTAAAAAGTGTACAGATCTATCAGTGGTAATAATGAGGGATAGAGAAGTAGGGAATGGAATTCTGTATTTATGAAAAGGAGCAAGGATCTTAAAAAAAAAAGGCTTAGGAACAACAGAGCAGCCCCTCTCTGGAAGGATGGCCACAGCCAGAGGCAGCGTCTGGATCAGTGGGACCTACAACACCCACCAGGGCTTGAACTACCCTGGCCTCGACCTCATGCTAGCTCCTCTCATAAAATAAAGAGCATGAAAATGAAACGGCACTTATTTGATGACAAAGGAAAGTGGGGCCTTAATATCTCTTCCTTTGGAGGCATCTTGGTCTTTGGTTTCAGGGGCGGGGGGTAATATGGGGCATCTCATGCACCCAGGCCTGGGTGAGGCCCCCTTTGCAAGCCATGCTCCCATCCCGAGTGCTCGTTTCTCATCCTCTTGGAAGTGGAGCTGCCCGTGCTGGGCGTGAGGGTGCTGCCCGATGGATGGACACAGGGACGCTACCAAAACCAAAGGGCCAGCACAAAAGTCAGTGTCACTCTTTAAGGAAAAAAAAATAGGACCCGGACTGTGACTCAGCCATGAAAAAGAATGAAATAGTGCCGTTTGCAGCAACATGGATGGATCTAGAGATTGTCAAACTGAGTGAAGGAAGTCAGACAGGGAAGGAGAAATATCCTATAACATCCCTTATAGATGGAATCTAAAAAGAAATGATATAAATGAACTTACTTACCAAACAGAAACAGATTCACAGATTTAAAGAATGAACTTATGGTGGCCGGGTGGGGGGAGGATGGGGGAAAGGGAGAGTTAAAAGTTTGGGATGGACATGTACACCGAACTATATTTAAAATGGATAACCAACAAAGACCTGCCATATAGCACATTGGTTCAATGTTATGTGGCAGCCTGGATGGGAGGGGAGTCTGGGGGAAAATGGATGCATGTATATGTATGGCTGAGTTTCTTTGCTGTTCACCTGAAACTACCACAACACAGTTAATTGGCTATCTGAAAGTGAAAGTCTTGTCGCTCAGTTGTGTTCGACTCTTTGCGAACCCATAGCCCTTCAGGCTCCTCTGTCCATGGAATTCTTCAGGCCAAGAATACTGAGTGGGTAGCCATTCCCTTCTCCAGGGGATCTTCCTGACCCAGGGATTTCCTACATTGCAGGCAGATTCTTTACTGTGTGAGCCACCAGGGAAGCCCTGATACCCCAATACAAAATATACAGTTGAGGGGGGAAAAAAAAACCCAATACAAAATAAAAAGCTTAGGAAAAAAGAAAAAAAAAAAAACCAGGCCCAATCCCATCACAGCATCCTCTGGCTTGGATCAACATTTAGGAAAGGACAGGAAAGGCGGGCCCCCACAGCCCCCTCCCTGGGAATGCCTGGGGAAGCTCTCTGTAGGGTCCTTGGTGGGACCCAGGGCTCAATGTCAGCGGCGGAGCCCGCAGGCAGCACATACTTGAGCTCCTGGGCGATGGCGGCAATCTGCTCCACACGGTCCTGGTGTGCAGCCAGGTCGCTCTCGAAGGCCTCGTGCTTCCGCAGCAGAGCCCGAACTTCCGTCAGGGTTGACGACTCGTAATCCTTCTGCAGCAAGATCTGCTCTTTGCCTGCAATGGTTGCAGCAAGGGAGTGTGAGGGCTTTGGCCTCTTTGCAAAGTCCTGGGTCATTTCAGAAAACCAAGAGAAGGGAGAAAGAAGGACAGCCCTGAAGAGGCAGAGATAATATCTCAGCTAGAATTCAGGCTGTCACTCTGCTAAGGAGGCCTTGAGCCCCTGTGTGTTCTAGAACGGTGGAACGCACACTGCGTGCATGCTAGGTCACTTCAGTCATGTCTGACTCTTTGCGACTCTAGGGACTGTAGCCTGAAGCCTTCTCTGGCCATGGAATTCTCCGGGAAAGAATACTGGAATGGGTTGCTGTGCCCTCTCCCAGGGGATCTTCCCGACCCAGAAATAGAACCTCCATCTCTTAAGTCTCCTGCACTGCCAGGTGAGTGGGAAGCCCGGAAAGCACACTGAGCACGTTCTAAAGAACAAGTCTGTGTTATTCCTAAAGAAGTACCTGACTTCCTTGTGATGCTCAGTTAAGCTAGTAATTACTAGCCCATGAACATTATCCGGGATTATTAGACAAAACACGTGTACTCTTACTTGTCTGCCCATGGGTTCAACCATCTTAGCCCGATTCTGCTTGTTTGAAAACTTTATTTTTTACTGAGATTAAATGCAGCCTGTGATTTTTTTCTAATAACAACAGAAAAATTTCTCTCTGAAACTGTTTCGCCACAAATATTTCTTAAGTCAAGCAAGTTCTGTGGTTATAACTGGACCCATTTTTATTCCCTGGTTGATGACCTTTAAGAATGTAATTCCACAAAGCTAGACATGGAAAGCAAATGTTCACATACTGAATGATGACAACACAGCACTATGTGCCAAATGCCAACTGAAATACCTTATAAATATGAACTCATTAAATCTTCACAAAAACCCTGTGAAGGAGGGACGACTGTTACCCCACTTTGCAGAGGACACTGAGGCCTTGAGAGGTAAGAAGCATGCAGGGTGCACAGTTGGGAGGTGTCAGTGCTAGGAGGCCAACCTGCCTGGCTGCACGTCTGTGTGACCGTCTTTCTGTGCAACATGGACAGTCAAGCAGTACGACAGCAAAAGGAACCCAAAGGATGAGGGAAACCTCCCTGTCCTTTCTCAAAATAGATGATCATGTCACGAGGGGATGTTCTGTTCTTCTACCTCAGCAAAGAGCGCAGAGTCTAAATGATAGCACAAGCACAGCATCACAGCCATGCAAACAGGTATGCCTGTGAGGCCTGAAAGGAGCAGATGAATCTAAGTGAAACAAGAGCATTGGGAAGACAGAAAACCATACCTTGTGTTCTTTCCTTGCAAGCAGATTTGCTAAGTGGGAAATTTTGTTGCTTTTGTAGCATTTAATAAAACTTCTATCTGCAGAAGCTAGTTTCTGGGCCAGGGCTGTCTGACCCACAGTTAGGGAATAAACAGATGATTGTGGAATCAGACAGAGGAAAGTAGGGTGAGTCAGGAGGAGGCTGGGCCTTAAGGAGGACGAGGCCTAGCTGTGTAGTTAAGTGTGGGAAGAATGTACTATGAGTCCTGTTTGGTAAAAACATCCATCTTCATCTCTACTTTTTTGTTTTTGGCTGCACAGTACAGCTTGCTGGATCTCAGTTCCCTGACCTGGGATTGAACCTGGGCCACAACAATGAAAGCATGGAGTCCTAACCGCTAGACTGCCAGGAAATTCCCCATACCCATCTCCTGAAGTACCCTAGGACCTGGGACAGCAAACCAGAAAGGGGCGAGGGCAGCTGCCTACAGGGCCACAGGCACCAGGGACAGTGGTCACTGCACACATGCACGGCTCTGTCCGCAACTCAACCCCAATTTTCCAGGAGCCCACCGTGCCCCAAGGACTCACCGTACGCCCAGGTTTCATGCGTGGATGCCTTCTGCCGGAACTTCTCAGCCAGGTGCTCCACGCGCTCCAGCCTCCGGATCTCGTTCAGCAGCCACTCCTCGTAGCCCTTCTCTGCCTGCTCCAGCCGCTGCCAGGCGCCCGCAATGTCCTGGGATGGTTGGGGACAAGCACAGCATATCCGTTATGTTCTGGCCCCCTGGGCTCCCCTCTGATCCCCTCTGTGATGTCAGCGGCATTTTCCTGGGTGCCTTCTTGTCCTTCCTTCGCCCTCTGTACTCCCCACCCACCCCAAATAACCATCCCCATGTTTTGGCTTCTAAACATCTTCATTACCACCTTTTGGACTTTTTGGACTAAGATGGCCCTTCTCATCAGTGAACAGATATCAAATGCTTCTCCAGATGTGGACAAAGGTTTACACACTTTAATTTTCTGGCTACTAGAAGCTGAAGCCACAGAATGACTCAGCCTCAAAATGACTCAGAGACTGGGCTCTACCAGCCGCCAACTGGTTCCCGGACATCACACGCGTGCAGGCGCTGTGGGAACCTTTGGTATAAGAGTGGACAGCACCTGTAAAGTTCCCAGGGCCCCCGTGTAGTTTTCATGACTGTGGTGGGGGGTGGGGAGAAAGACAACAAATAAGGAATTAAACAAGCAAAACTCCTATTTCCGACAGTGATGTGCTGCTAAGGAAAAACAACTCACAGTCAAGTGACACTGATGAGGGCATGTGAGAGCGGTTCCTTTAGGCGGGTTACTGAGCGGAGACGCCTCTGAGGAGCTGGCATTTGAGTCGAGACCTCAGGGATGGGAAAGCCAAGTTCATGATGAAGGGAGGGATGAGCTAAAGGCCTGTGGAAGGGGTGCACTCTGGGCTTGGGAAGGGCCACAGCAGGTGTGTCCATAGATGGCTGAGGGGCAGAGCAGCCGGAGATGAGGTCAGCAGGGCGGGGTGGGGGTCGGACCACGTCAGATCCCGGAAAAGGGATCTGGATCTTATTCTAGATATTTTAGAAAGTCACTGGAGGGTTTTGAGAAGAAAGGAGACATACTGTGATTTATGTTTTAAAAAGATGGGGACTTCCCTGGTAGTCCAGGGGTTAAGACTCAATGCAGGGGATGTGGGTTTGACTCCTGGTTGGGGAACTACGAGATCCCACATGCCACAGGGCACAGCTGGCATGCCACAGGAAAAAAATTTTTTTAAAAGATGATGGCAGCTGCTATGTAGAGAATGCATTTTAGGGGGAAAAGAACAAGAAAAGCAAGTGAGAAAGTCACTGCAGGGTCCAAAGAGAAGCACTGGTGGCTTAGCACAGGCGACAGCAACAGAGGTCGAGAGAAGGGCTCAGGTTCAAGGTATGATCCCGAGCCAGGGGAACTTGCTGAGGAACCAGATACAAGAAAGTGACAGAATGGGAGGATCTGAGATGACACCTGGGTCTGGGGCTTTAGTAACTTAGGGGTCAGTGATGCCATTTACTCACACAGAGCTCACTGCAGAAGGACTCCTGGATGTTAGGTTTTGAGACATCCAAGTGGACATATGAATCTGGAACTGGGGCAGAAATCAGAGCTGGAGATGTCAAATTTGGGAGACATTGCCATTATAGCTGGTAATTAAAGCCACAAGCCTGGATGAGTTCACTTGCAGGTGTCAAGACAGAGGAGAAAGTCAGGAACCCTTGACCCAGAAACCATCTACCTATAGCCTCGGGGGAGGAAGCAAAGCTGTGAGCAGTGACTGGAAGGACTCGGTGGTCAGGCAGGAGGAACTCAGCTAAGTTCAAGAGTGGAAGGAGTTTCAAGGAAGCCATGGTCACAGCAACAGAAAACATGAAAGCAGAAGGGACCACTGGGTTGTCAACATGGATGGTGCTGACTTTGAACAGAACAGTCTCCATGTAGGTGGGATGGAAGCCAGATTACTTACTGCAGGTTGAAGAGTAAAAGAAGTAAAGGAAGAGGAAGGAACCAAAGCTAAGGACCATAAAGAATTCTCTCTGGATATCCTGCTGCAAAGGGAGCTGAGAAACAGGACAGCTGCTGTGGGGAGACGTGGAGTCATAGGAGGTTTTCATTTTTGTCTGGTAGATTCTAGACTGCTTCCTAATGCGGATGGGAAAGATTCAGCAGAGTGGGAGAAACCAATATGCAGAGAGGGAGGTAAATGTAGGACTGAGGCCTGGAGAAGGTGAAACGGGGAGGTGGTAACAGGAGGGAACAGAGGTATGTGATGGAGACGCCAGTCCACCCAGAGGCGGGGAGGGGAGGGAGGGACACCATCACCAGGTGTCTGTGAGAGGCCTGCTCTGTGTGAGGCACCAACAGCAGGGAGAGGCAAGAATTGCATGATGGCAGAGAGAAAATATCCAGAAGGAAGTGGCCACAGGGTCAAAATTATAGTCAGTGCCTCCTCTCAGCGGCAAATCAGAGGAGGGACTTTATGAAAAAAAAGAGCAGGGTGCCCCCGGGGCCAAGGGGCTACTCACCGACACCATCTTGCCCTCGGAGGGCATGAAGGCCGGCCGGTTGCTGATCCTCAGCTTGGTCTGCAGGGTGTTGAAGTTGATCTCCAGCTGGCACTTCTCCTGCACCTTGGGAGGCTTGTGCTTCCGGCGATAATCCCGGAAGTCCTCCAGCTTCTTCTGCATGGCCTGCATGGTCTTCTCAGGAGTCCGGTTCTCGAGCCAGGGGATCGTGCGCCGAATCCATTCCAAAAGCTGCTCCCAAAACACACACACACACATAAAAACTGCTGAAAAAAACAGCAAACTGACCCCCAGTTATAAAACAGAGGCATCTAACAATTGGGAATGGGTTGACCAAAAGCTCCTGAGATTATAGAAGTCTGTAACAGCCCCATCTGTAAGGAGGACACAAATGGAGACTTCAGTCCCCACCCAGGGCCACTCACCCTTGCCCAAGTGTACAGGTTGAAAACTCAGAGTCAGCACAAGGCATGTTTTACAAAAATGAGACATTTACAGGAAACTTGGGGACCAGACATGAGCAGACAAATGCTGGATGGAGCTTTCAAATGAAAAAAAAAAAAAACAACCAAAAACTTCACGTGGTGGAATAAAATCAGGAAAGGACTGGGTTTAACTTAAAATGTATTTCTAGTTTCAATCGGCTCAAATCTAATGGGTCTATTTACTACACAAAAGCACTGTAAATCTGGAACTGACTCAATGCCAAAGTGTATTTTAATAGCTAACTTTCAAGGAAATCCACAGGATGAAGGTGGAAATGGCAATGAATCCCAAGAATGAAGGATGCCCCGTTCTCTTGAATTACCACCAAGGCCTTACAAACGCCCTGCACAGTCTATCTGAAGAGGATGAATAAAGGACCAAGTAAGACAATGAAGGCTATCATCACTGAGGAGCATCTGTCCTTTGGTCCTGGTCATACTTCAACCCTGAAGCTGGATCACTGGCATTAAATGATGCTGCAAATGGAATTTTCCCACAACAGTGCAAAGTAAAAACAGCATCATCAGCTTGGACTAATACATACAACTACTTGGGAAAATTGATTCCAAGTGTTCCGATGCTTTACCCAGGACAGGCCAAGTATGAGCCCGAGTAACTCACAGCAAACATGACTTGTTCTCCGCTACTGTCACTGTGGCTGAGTTCAATCCAGAGAGGATCTCAGCCTGGTCCTGCTTTGCTTTGGTTGCATGCATACTCGGTTGTGGCCAACTCTTTGCAACCCCATGGACTATAGCCTGCTAGGCTCCTCTGTCCATGGGATTCTCCAGGCAAGAATACTAGAGTAGGTTGCCATGTCCTTCTGCAGGGAATCTTCCCGACCCAGGCATCGAACTTAAGTCTCCTGCATCTCCTGCACTGGCATGTGGATTCTTTACCACTAAGCCACCTGGCTTCTCCGGTCCTGCTTAGTTAATATTTACACTATAATAAGAACAAAAAGAAGAGCAGCGTGGAAAGTGCTACTCTAACCAAGAATCTGACTGAAGAGCTGTAAAAAGGCATCCTGGAAACTCATGCTCAAATGTCTTGGACGGAGGGCTCTACCAGCTCTGCCTCCACCAGGTTCCCTCTAGATATTTGATATTTAAATACATACACAGGGCTGAGCCTCTGTCATCTCACTATGGATTGTACATGTTCCTTAGATCCTAAGTCACTGCGTGGAGCCGGGATCCTGAATACGGAGTGCATCCAATGTGATGTCAGAAGCCAATGAAGCAGGAAAAAAACAAGGAACGCAGTGTCATCTAGGGGAGTCCAACCCCGGAGGTGCAGAGCTTCTAACATGCAAACTACCTCCATGCCCTGCAGTGCTTGGAACAACCTGCAGCAGGATCTTAGTGCCAATAATTAAGCTGCTACAAGATGAACAATTCCTGAGAGCTAGTGGAGTTTCCTACTTTAGTCTACCTGAGATGAAAAATGCAAAGAAAAACAAAACAAAACAAAACACTTGACAATCCGTGTTCACCCTCTGTTTCTCACCCTCAGGGAGGGAATGGACAAGACCGCGGGGACCCGTTTCCTTTACCTCACTCGCTAGCCTCTCATATTCTTCCATCAGCCTCTCATTCTCTTGATTCACAGCAAGAACCTTACATATCCTGTTAGCCGCTGTCTCAGCCTGTAAAACACAATAGGTAAACAGGACGGCTCTGTCGACAGGGACGTGCATACACAAGGCGGAAGGCGGCAGGGCAGGGGTGGCATGTGCTGTAAATGGTGCAGCTTCTAGGTTCTGGTGGGGTAAGCCTGAGGATATGGCTCTTGCACACTATGGGTCATTGCATTCCTTTAGGACAGTTTCATACAGACTTACACAGCAAGGTGAATATACTGTAGGGAATAACAGGAAGATTAGCGTTAGTTGAAAACATGAGCTTTGTGGAACATCAAACAAGTTAGTAACAGAAATCGATGGGTCGCAGAAACAAAAATCTCTGGTCCCTGGGCGTCCACCTGAGCCCTCCCAGGGGTCCCCAACTTCCGGGATCTAATGCCTGATGATCTGAGGTGGAGCTGATGTAATAAGAATAGAAATAAAGTGCACAGTAAATGTAATGCATTTGAATCATCCCGAAACCATCCCCTACCCTGGTCCATGGAAAAACTGTCTTCCCTGAAATCGGCCCCTGGTGCCAAAAAGGTTGGAGCCTGCTGCTCTAACCGACCTCAAAACTACAGGGCAGGAACTCTCCAATCACATTAGATATCAAAGCAGAGAGGACTGGGTTCTAAATACATCTATCATTCCCCTGAGCTCACAGAAGCCCTTCTTTTCCCAAAATGAACACATAGAATGTGTTAGCTGGGATCCTTTCTCGGAACAGAACCTGCTTTAAGACTTTGTTTAATCCACCTGAGTAGCTGTTGTGGTATCAGTAATTTTCTATTGTCCTTCTGTGGGGAGCTTGAGCTAGGAGTGGCCAAGTACCTTAAACCATGACCATGAGACCCATCTGGCTTCCAGCCCTCCTGCCTCATCCCAAGTCTTGCTTCTGAAACCCTCATAGGGGCCAATTTCCAATTACTACCATTTTCTGGAGACGGTCTTATAGAGTTATAGAGATCATAGAAATAATACATCCCTTGTCCACCCCCATCTATAAGAACACTGCAAGTAGAGATACGGGAACAGGCAGGAGGCAAAAACAGGGGACCAGGGAGAAAACGGAGGGACACCTACCTGTGATGTCCCTCAGGCTGTTGGTTAACGAGCATGCATTTTTTTTGAGGTTTTAACACTGTTATCTTTTCACTATTTCAGTTACATTAATATTCATCTTGCAAGATGTTTGAACAGGTCACTGAATAGTGAAGAGCATCCAGGTAGAAGAGAACTATTAATAAAAATGGGCCCTGGAAAGGTGTCCACTCCTCCTGGTCAAATCCCTCTTCACCACTCAATCAGTGCAGCCCAATTTTCATGGCTCTTGCTTTTCCTAAAGCATGAGTATTTCCCACAATTGACTAGTGAAATGTGAGCAATATCTTAGAAGGACAGAGAACTAAGAACACTTCAAGAACTTGAAAGGTAAAGCTATTAAGTAAAAAAGCATTCACAGTTTGGAACTTGCCAAGTTAGGTCATTACAAAACACTCAGAAAGAGTCCCAGGTAAGATGTGAAGTGCTTGGACACACACCCAGGCATGCACGCATGTGCTCGCGTGCACACGTAGACATGTAACTGAAACCAATGCACAGGGCAGCATGGCAACCGGATAGACGAGGGTTAAATACCTGCTCCGCGCCCGCGAAAGCATGGTAGAAGCAGGAAACGTATGTCATGATAGCTCTTTCATCGGGCTTGGGAGTGTTCACAATGTCTGAGGGAGGGAAAAATAACACAGAGAACAGACATACACACAGATGAAGAGTAGAAACCAGGGTGAACAAAGGGAAGAACAAACTGATTTACATTTGACTTTCTGCGTTTTTTGGGCCCACCATCCTGACCTTTAGGAAGGCCGTGCAGAACTGAACGCTCGTGAACACAATGCTTTCAACCAGCACGTTTCTTTTTACATCGTCAAAATGAGGGTTTCTCTCCCACCCTGGGTGGGTTTTTTTTTTTTTTTTTTAAGTGCAGGCAAGGTATTCCTATGGGAACCCGGGTGCTGCCTATTAGAGTTGGTTCCCACTTCCTAAGGACCTGTGGGATCCTGCCTTTTAAGTGGATCACGTCATCTGCCATTTTGGCTGTAAGCAGCCATCTCACATCTGTCCCTTTGCAAGATGCAGGAGGACATGTAGACCTCTCTGGCCCCTTCGTGGCCACCACTTCCCCTCCCCTCCCTCACAATCCTTGGCTTTCTGCTCTGTGCACAGCCCTCACTTAAACGGGGATGAAGTTCACTGAAGACAGCACGTTTTCTAATCCTTCTATACATACTTACCATGCGATTGATAGAAACCACCCAGAGTAACAGAACTTCTACAAAGAAGGGCATACATGACTTGAACTTCTTACTATGACTCTCGCCACCATATGTAGGAGCTGCCAAGACAACCACCAGGAAGAGAGAAAACAGAACCACAGGAACATACACTCTTCCTTTCTCACCTTGGCCACCCCATTTCTAACTTGAGACTCAGTTCAGTCACTGACAGAATGCAGTTAAAAAAGGTGTTGTGTAATTCCCCAAGGTGAAAGCTCGTCATCGGATTTCCAGAGGATATCAATAGGATATGGGCTTGTGGAACAGCATGGAACCTTCTAGAAAATGAACATGAATGGCATACTACTTACTGCATAAACAGTACGTTTCAAAGAAAAACAGACTGAAAAAAACAAATGACTGCTTCTTTGGAACCAGATGGATCTCCTTACTCCGAGGAGTTGGGGGATGGGGGAGAGAAAAACAACTGGAGAAAAAAGTCAAGACACAGAAGGTAAGAGGTGAGTGGCGACTTATGTGTCACATCCTCACCTTCTGTGCACCGGCAAAAGCATGATAGTAACAGGAGACATAAGTCATGATGGCTCTCTCACCAGGTCTGGCAGCGTATACTAAACCCGTGTGGAAAAAAGAAGGTAAACTGCTAGGATGTTCCAACAGCAGCAGGCCTCTCAGAGAGGCCAAAGTCTTAAATCTTCCCCCTTGCCCACATACTTCTGATGTTCAAACTTTGGCTCAAATCAAAGAAGTCACATTTGCAAGTTCCTTACTCTGTGTGCACTTCTAAGAACCGCCAGAGAGAAGGGCACGGCCAGCTCAGAAGAGCCCTAAACAAGCAAGTAAGTCCCATCCATGCCTGGAGTGGGAACTCCAGAATTCCACTGAGTGCACACAATGGTGCCCCCTCCCTCTGGACAGATGGGGTGTCCCAGGGTCACCCAGAGGCCTCCGGCAGGTCCACACAGACCATGAGCACCGAAAAATCTACAGCTGGTGCTCACTGGAGGCAGGAACATAGAGAAACAACTTTCACAGCTTTTTTAAAAGTGTGGAAGGTACTTAAGACGGGAAAGAATCTCACCAGTTTTTATTATAGGTTCATGGCTGGGTAGCCCAATTAGCTACTCCATTTAGAGTTCAGAGACCATCACAAATGACAAGAAGAAAGGTCAAAGGATTTGCCAAAGCGATTAACGATCTGAGGGGAGGAAACTGGTATTTAAGACATTACAATGAAAGAGTGACAGAGGGAGGAACATGTTACTACGAAGCTGTGGGGATGGTGAGTCCAGACGCAGGTGGCAAACACACAGAGGATAATTAACGGTGGGGGAAGATCTGCTGGGGAGCTGGTTACACCACCGCATGCCCCCCACCCAAGCCACTCAAGCTCATAACTCTTTTGCCAGAAGACTCTTACAGAAACTACTCTGCAAAGAAAATAATATCATACATAAGCGTTTTTCTGAACCATTAAAAACAAAACAAAAAAGGAAAAATATTAAGAGGCAATGATGTCACAGAGGAGCAGGAAATGAACAGAGTGCCAACATATCCCATGTCCTCAGGATAAGCAGAAGATACGCCCAGACCAGGACTCAGAATAAAGGAGAGCCAGGAGCAAGAGGATGACCAGCCTGCCAGAGTAACAGGGTAATTCCAAGCTCACCCTCCACTGTCAGAAGTCAGGGAGGCATCAGTGAAGGAAAAAATGAATTTACCGTCACTTGTTTTTTCCTCTCTTCAGTATCCTAGCAGTTCATTCAAGTGGTAAACTCTGCATAGGTATTTACTGCACGTAAAGTTTAAAGGCCAGAGCACCCAAATGTAAACGTAGGTCAGAAGATGGATGGACAAGAAGAAAAAGGTACTTCTTGTACATTGAGACTTCATTGTTTCATTGCCTTTCTCCCTCTAATGAGTTTGTGAAAAACCATAAGTAGATTCCAAAGAATGTATTCAAGTGTGTTCAACATCCAGTATTACAGGTGTTTGATAAAATGGCCATTAACAAACAGGCAAAATTAGACTATTCACTGACAGATCACTGAATGGGTTACACTGTGGCCCTCAAAATGACAGGTGGAGTCCTGCTTCCTGGTACCTGTGAATGCGACCTTATTAGAAGTATATCTTTGCAGATGTGATCAAGATGAGGTCATGCTGGAGAAAGACGCACCCTTAATCCACGGTGACCGGTATCCTTTAGGAAGAGGGAAAAGGCATAGAAACAGATGCAGAGGGAAGATGGCCATGTAAAGACAGTCAAGAGACTGGAGCAATGCTAAAAGGAGCTGAAGAACACCTGCGGCTTCTAGAAGCTGGAAGAACAAGAAGAGGTCCTCCTCCACAGACTCCGGAGGGAGAACGGCCCTGCCAACACCGTGATTTCAGAGTTACAGTTTACAGAACTAAGAGAGAATAAATTTCTGTTGTTTCAAGTCACCTACTTCGTGGTATTTTGTTAGGGCAGCCATGATACAGTCACCAAAAATAAGGAAGAACAGAAGAATGACAACTGACCAGAACCAAGCTCTTCGTTTTCCCCCAACAATGCTAATTAGCAGAAGCAACAAACCAACAGAGAATAGTACGATTCACAACAAGCACAGGAATATAAATTCCTTGAGGGCTGGGCCCTGCCTTATATATCTCGTCATCTGCAGCATCTCCAGGGTCTTGTATATGGTGGGTGCTCATCAAGCATCTGCTGAGTGAGAAGTGATTCATGCATAAGTGAAATGAAATAAGTGAATGATGTCCATGTATATGCACTTCCAATGCTGTGCCAGGGCAAAACTCACACAAACTCATCTCACAAAAAGGGCAGGAAAAGTTCTGAAACCAGTCCCCAGCATGAGGGCTGCTAAGCTAAAACATATTGAAAGGTTCCAGCTCTAATGAAACTAAATTTAACTCGAACAAATTAAAGATGAGACATGAAAATCTGAGAGGCACACGATGGCTAACTGTTCTATTGTCTACATTGTGATTCCATAACTTCTAGTGGGAAGGATTGTTTTTCCTTGTGGAGTCTTAAAGCTTAAGGAGAGTTATTTGTTAAATTTCTGCCTATGTAGTTCAAAAAAGAAGCAACCTTATGTTGTTTAAAAAATTAAATTAAGATAGGAAGCTTTCCATTGAAAATCACAAACCAAAGCATTCCGTTTCTTTGCCAAAGTTGAACCTTTTACCAAGTCCTTTCACTACAGTCTTGCTGGCTTGCTTTTGAATAGGATTCTAAAAAATAACTTTGAACTAGCTACACATGAAATATTCTATTAATTATGAGGCCAATGACAGAAACTTCCAAGGGACCCTAGGGCTTCAGATGTAACCTAGCTATACACTTTACAAGTCCCCACGTGTGGCCGTAACATAGGGAGCCCACAGATTTTCTGTAAGTCAGTAAACACAATTTTCATCTCACCTTCTGCATCCAACATTTTGGGAATATCCAGGTGCTTCTCTGCTATTTCCATGGCCAGGTTGATATTTCCTATTGGGTCATCCTGCATGGAAAAGAATATAACCAGCTTTTTAACATGTTTTTTGAACAGCACTTAATGAATTTTTTTTATATGCCTCATTTTGGGGCTGAAACTTTCCCATCCATACATAACCACAATAGTATAAGATTTTCTTTCTTATCTTTTCCCAAACACTTCAAACATTTAGAGAAACATCAAAAATAACATAAAAATTACTCAATCCATGCACACTTTATAAAATGTGAGCCAAAAGTCTGAGAGAACAGATACTGTGTGGCTGGGAGGAAAGTTGTGAAATATCTTCTCATGAATGGGAAAAAAAAACAAAATGTCCTGGATACTTTGGCATTTATTTCCAACTCTTGATAACAAAAATTTAGATGATTCCAAAAGGAAGCATGAAACATACATTTTTCCCAGATCTGGAAGGTGGTCATGGAGAATATTCATTAGTACAACACTAACTTTACATTTATTTATGTTTTAAATACAAGAAAATTCTGCTTTTAGCCTGTTTAGGTGAAACTTTTAGATCACTAAAGATTGTTACAACATGGCTACAAAGAGCCAAAGTTCGGTTTGCAGAATATTAAATTTTAAAAATCAAATTATTAAAGAAACTATAGAAACAATATTGTAAATGAAAACTGTGAAGAAATTTTTGTTCTTACGACTGTGTTTGTCATCCACAGTAAAACTGGTTAAATATATATGTAACATAACAAAGCATATTTAACCAGATGTTTTTAACTGAAATACTGAAAAATTAAAAGATGTATTTAATATTTCTTCTTTTTATCTTCTAAAGAGATTAAGTATTGTGAATCTGAAATGGGGTGGGGGAGTATATAATACAGAAAAATCAAAATGAGAAGTAATGTTAGTCCAGAGATGACTATAACGAACTTTATCATCAAAGCCATTTAAACATTTCAGAAGCTGCAGTGTTTTGCAATGAGAACAATCACTTTGATATGGTGAAACATTTAAAACATGCAGGCTTCAAAGACGTTCAGTGCTCAAGGAAGAAACCAAAGCAAGCCTCCTGGCCTCTCAGAGTTCACTATCATTTCAGGCAAAACGTTTTTTCAATTCCGTGTTGTCTTCACAAAGCATATAATCCTTTTATTAAAAGCAGCCATATAATAAGGGGAGTCTTAGCTGCACATTTTATGCAAATTTTGTAAAGCCAAATAGATGAGTAAAAGTTTCTTTTTGTTCTTAACACAGAAGAAAAATTTCAGCATTAAAAACAAAGTAATAATTCAGAGACTTTGTGAATGGTATCTCACTTAGAATGTGACTTGACATAAAACATGGCAATTAAGTGTTTTCTCGGCTCAGCTACTGGTATGTGACCCTGGGCAGATTACAAAATTCTCCTCTTCTTCACCTGTAAATCTGGGATAATAAGAGTACCAACTTTACAGGCATGTTACATTACACAGCTTACTGTGCATTATGAAGACTGAAAGACTAATTGCGCATGTACATGCAGGCATGCTCTGTCGCTTCAGTTGTGTCTGACTCTTTGCAACTCCATGGACCATAGCCCACCAGGATCCTCTGTCCACAGGATTTTCCTGGCAAGAATACTGGAGTGGGTTGCCATGCCCTCCTCCAGGGGATCTTCCCCACCCAGGGACTGAACCCGTGTCTCCTGCACTGGAGGCAGATTCTTTATTGCTGAGCCACCAGGGAAGCCCTTGTATAATATACATAAAATATATGTATTAATATTAACAGTAAAACCCAGATGTATGACACATACTAATACATATATAATAAACATATATACTTATTAAGTGCCTAATCTAGAGCTTATCAAAGTATTAACTGGTACTGTTAATTATTATCATTTTTTTACTGATCATAGGTGGCCAATTACCACATGTCTATTGACCTTTTGTAATAAAAACTTCCCAGGTGGCGTTAATGGTAAAGAATCCACCTGCTAAGGCAGGAGACACAAGAGACTCAGGTTCAAGCCCATGGTTGGGAAGACCTCCTGGAGTAATGGAAATGGCAAACTACTCTAGTATTCTTGCCTGCAAAATTCCATGGACAGAGGAGCCTGGTAGGCAGAGGAGCCTGGCAGGCTACAGTCTTTGGGGCTGCAAACAGTCGGACACGACTGAGCGACTGAACACTAAAAACTGACCCTTATAAATGGCTAATGAAGTTAGGTCTATTTAGTATAATTCCTTCATTTTGCAAATAAGCTAAACAGTAACTGAAAAAAATATACACTGTCTCTAGGTTTCAGAATAACTCTGGGATGAGAACATACACTTGGGGAAGTTGAAAAACTCTGGCTGCCCATTCCCTTTGGCAGTCTTCCATTTGAGGACCACAGTTCTCACCTTCAGGACACAAGTGCATTTTTCATGTGCTACCCCATGGTCAGTGAAGACAGGTCAGGGGGAGGGTGGTGAGCATGTGACAACTGCAAGGTGGCCAAAGCCAGCACACTCTTCCACGCCCCCCTCCACGGGTCACACCATGAGAGAAGCATGCAGCAAAGACCAGATTCCACACCAAACACAGCAACTCGAGGTGCACGGCCAGCCAAGCACACCAGCAGCGGGGGGAAATGTGCCCGACGCCCTGGCAGGAATGGTCATGGGGCGTCTTAAGTCTTTACATGGCCTTATTACTGGGCAGATAGACTGTCCATTGCAAGATTTAGAAGGGGGCAGGATTTCTTTTTTCCATCACAGATCACATGTGCAAACTATTTTAAAGAAAGAATTCAGACTATTTGAAACTTAAGCGCAATAAAAGCTTAAGCTTAAAGGGAGAATGAAACTTTCCTAAGCTGGAAAAAAAAAAAAAAAAGAACTTTCGTAAGCTGAATTTTTTTAAAAGAGAAGAACAAAAATTCCCCAAACCTCTTTTCTAAGGGTGCAACTAACACCTTACATCAATAGCAAGGTAATTATGAAGCATCTCTTGTGTGAGAAACAAGTTAATCAACTCTGAATAAATAGGTCAGCAACTAAATCCTTCAGAAAAGATAAAAGGAATTTAAATACAAGGTTTGGGGTATCTGCATCTCCTTCCCCAAATAGATACTTCACTTCCCATATTTTCAATCTGGGAATGTAAAATCTCTAAGAAACATACATAAAGCTTTCATAGTAAATCAAACCAATACAACAAACATCGTAATATGGGCCAAAATGGTGACTTGGCTCTGGGTCATGTCCTGCCCTAAAATGACAAGTGAGCACTCTCCCGGCCACCCTTCCTGTCCTCACCCCTCGCCGGGCTGGCCGGGAGGGCATACTGGCAGCAGCCTGGGTGTTGGTGTGAGTTCAGGGCCGACGGGCTCAGTCTCAGACGACATGCTGGGGGCAGGGTGGACACAGCATGCCAGGCCCCCCAAATGACCTTGTTCAGCTTTGAGTAGTCAATGAGGTCGGGCCGGTGTCTGTGGATGAGCGCACAGAGTCCAAGGCCATCTTTCCAGCTGCACGACAGTCACAGTCGGGAGGAACAGGAACTCGGGTTAATGGAGAGGCGGCAGCAGCAGCAGCAAGGGGCTGCCCTTGGTCATACGTTGGCCTGGAATTTGGGACCCAGAGCCCCAGGTACCTCCCTCGCTCCCCCACCCAGTGACGCTGTGGCCCCTTCCCTGGGAACACTCATCTCTCTCCTGGGGTCTGCCAAGGACTGCCACCCCTTATACTAGTTTTGATTCCATCTACGGCTTCAGGCTCAGCCTTGCCTGGGACTCCCTCCCTGCTGCGCTTCTGCTGTGCTGGTCAGTTCTGTGCTGGGAGAACCAGCAGGGACGGAGGGAAGATGTTCCCCCCACCAATGCTCCTCTTGCCACTCAGGATCTGGCAGGTCTGGCTCCCTCCTTTCTCTCTCGTCCAAGTCCCTGGAGTCGGCCCAACAGACAGACACCAGGACGGTCCACCCTGAAACGCCCAGGACACACTTTCCTCCAAGAGCACGCTCCTTAGTACGCTCCGAAATCCTACACTCTCCCCTATCCTTCTTCATAGGGTTCTTTTCTATTATTGCTTTATTTGTTTGTTTGTTTTAAGGCAATGACGCATAAGCACTTGAAGGACTTAAAGACACCACTGTGTTCCCAGGCACCCTCAGGCTATGAGCTCCCTGGTGGCAGGTTCACTGAAGACCAGGAGCGGGAGTCCTGTGCCTTGAAGGGTGGGGAAGAAGGAGACCCCAGGAGCTATACTGTTGAAGGGCTCAGGCCCATTTTGGGCCAGAGGAAGAAAAGAAGGTAAGTGGAAGGCCAGACTGGGCTTCTGACATTCACCCAGCAGGTCCCAGCCTTCCAGGTCCTCTCATCCTGACAGCTTGTTGTACGAACAGCAAGGCTCCTCCTCACCTGTGTGCACTCAGGACACCTAATAATACTTATCTCCCTAGATGAGCCTCCCCTCCTGGGGGCTCATCTGTATCCTTCATTTCTTTTCTCTGATCTATGGGGGCTAGGGACCCATTTACATTCACGGGTATCCCTGTCACACAAAGGCAGAAAACATAAACACCCGGCAAAAGATGGACACGAGAAAGGACAGACCGAAACAAGGGACAGAAATCATGCTCTCACATTATTTCTGGATCTCCTTCATTCAGCTCCCTATAGTTTTTCAAACAGGCCTTTTCTATTTTTCTCCAATCCCAGCCTACAAAGCTGACTGATGAAGCATCTTCTGGGCACTGCAGACAAGAGGGACAGGGTGGACCTCGTACATGGGATATGCAGACCCTAGTTCAATCTCCCCTTGTCCCTGAGAAGCCATCCCTGCCGTATCCCTGCATGATGCTCACAAACCATACCAGTCTCCCTAGCCTGAATCCAATGTTTTCCCCAGTGGGACCCTAAGCATCAATCAGTCCAGAGCCTGAGTTCTACTACATACAGAAAACGCCCCACAGACAGGAAGAGACACTGAAATAAATAAACACTGTTCTCCCTGTCCACTCATATTCCAGAGGGCATATAAGGACCCCAGGGCCCTGGCTGCTCACCTGGTATGGAAGTTCTGAATGTTCACATTTCTATAAGGAGCAGTCTTCCTTTGACACCAAAGTAGCAGGCCTTCTTTGGCAGAGGTTTCTGTAATGATAGCCAAGAGAAAGAGTTCACCCTCACCCATCACTCACCCAAGTTCTTGTATTTGTTAAAAGAGACTTCCTAGAGGGCCCATCACCAAAGACATCACCTCTGCAAGAGGAGAGGGGCTGGAACCCTCTTCCCAGGGACTGACTTCTGATGCCCCTTGAAGGGGCTTAAAAGGGATAATACAGAAGCAACAACAAGGTATGACATAATGAATACCAATCCAGACATCACGGGTACTGGTAACTTGCCTTTCTGATGAAAAAAAAATTTTTTTAATGTGTGTAATTTATAACTTAACTAACCTGTCATTGTCATTGCAACCCACTCCAGTATTCTTGCCTCGAGAATCCCATGGACGGAGGAGCCTGGGGGCTACAGTCCACAGGGTCTCGAAGAGTCGGACACGACTGAGCGACTAACAAATACACACCACCTGTCAATGATCTCATTTAAAATGTATATTCTTAAGTAAATGGAATTCAGAGAGGCCACTGTGTCTGAAATGTATTCCCTTCTATATTCCCTCAGTGATTTAAAAATACTTAAAGGTTTTTATTGGCAAATTCCACGTTTGGCCACTGGGGTTCTGACCAAGGCGGAAAAAAAAAAAAAAACAACCAACCACTACTGGGAATTTCCTGGTATTCCAGGGATTAAGACGACGCGTCTACTGCAGGGGGCTCAGGTCCCATCTCTAGTTGGAGAACTAAGATCCCGCATGCCACACAGTGTGGCAAAACAATAAGAACAACAGCCTCCTTGCTGCAACAGCCATGAAGACACTGTTTAGATGTCTCACGGCTGGGAACACAGCACAGAACTAATGTCCCAGCTGCCACTCTCTGAATCCACCCCTGCATCCCCCTGAGGACACACTTCTTCAGGGCTACTCCAGCCCCAGGCTGAGCAAAGGACGGGCACCAAAGTGGGGCCATTCCTGCCGCAAGTGGGACTCCTCTGAGAGCAACTGAGGCTGAGGGACTCCCCATCAGCCCGGCTGAACCTGCCTGAGGACCACTCTGCAAAATGAGATTTTTCTTTCCCAAGTCCTTCTCTCCACAGCACAAGTGTCAGCCAGGCACTAGGCGCCCTGCCATCTACTGCTTCCCTTATCTTATCCTCCACAGGCATTTCCCCCAACAAATCTCTAGCATTTCTGCTATGAACTGAATGTCTGTGTGTGTGTGTGTGTGTTAGTCACTCAGTCATGTCCAACTCTTTGCGACCCCATGGACTGTAGCCCACCAGGCTCCTTTGTCCATGAGATTCTCCAGGCAAGAGTACTGGAGTAGGTTGCCGTTTCCTTCTCCACTGAAAGTCTGCTGCTAAGGCGCTTCAGTCGTGTCTGACTCCGTGCGACCCCATAGACGGCAGCCCACGAGGCTCCCCTGTCCCTGGGATTCTCCAAGAAAGAACACTGGAGTGGGTTGCCATTTCCTTCTCCAGTGCATGAAAGTGAAAAGTGAAAGGGAAGTTGCTCAGTCATGTCTGACTCTTAGCGACCCCATGGACCCCAGCCTACAAGGCTCCTCCGCCCATGGGATTTTCCAGGCAAGAGTGCTGGAGTGGGTGCCATTGCTTTCTCTGACTGAATGTCTGTGTCCCCCTCAAATTCATGGGTTGGAGCCCTAACCACCAATGTGATGGTACTTAGAGATGGAGCCTTTGGGAGGTGATTAGGGTTAGATGAGGTCATGAGGGTAGGGCCCTCATGATGGGATTAGTGCCCTCATAAGATGAGCAAGCTCTCTGCTGTCTCTCTCTGTCTTTCTCTTCCCACCTGTCTTTCTCCCTTCCCTCTTCTTCTCTGCCATGTGAGGACACAGAGAGAAGGCAGCCATCTACAAGCCGAGAGCCCTCACTAGAAACTAACAGTGCTAGCAACCTGATCTTGCACTTTCAGCCAAATAAATTTCTGTTAAGCCACCCAGGCTATGGTATTTTGTATGGCAGCCTGAACAGGTTATGACAGCTTCTAACGCCATCCTGGCACTTGCTTCTTAGAGGACCCAAAGTTTCATACATCCAAATAGCTCCTCAAAACCTGAACATGTGGACTCTCATTCAAAATTGGGCCTTGGCCTTCCATTTCAGTATGAAGTTGACTTTTTCAAATCAAGATAAGTATTCTATAATTACTTCTCTGAAGTTCCCACTTCTAGTTCAGACTTTTCTTTGACCCATAATCCAGATGAAACAACACAACCCCCCAAATTTTGTGTGCTCCAAGAATAATTTGAATGGCTCCTGATCATGTCTCTTATTAATAGCAAATTCCTGTTAAGGAAAAAGACTGAAAGATCTAAGACTTTATTGCAATATTAAGTCATACAGATATTGAAACATGGCACTCCATAGCTAGCTGTTCTGCTATAGACATAACAGCCTGCCTTTGGGGTTCTAGCCAATGGTAAGAAAATAGTAAGAAAAAGTACAATAGGAGGAGATAATCCAAACTTTTAAATAAAACTTGGATTAGTGCTCACTTCGGCAGCACATATACTAAAATTGGAATGATACAGAGAAAATTAGCATAGCCCCTGTGCATGAATGACACGAAAATCTGCGAAGTGTTCCATATTTTAAAATATTGTATTCTAACACACATAGACGAAATCTAGAAAAATGGTACTGAAGAATTTATTCACAGGGCAGCTCTGGAGAAACAGACATAGAGAACAGACTTATGGACGTGGGGAGAGGGGAGGAGAGGGTGAGATGTATGGAAAGAGTAACATGGAAACTTATATTACCATATGTAAAATAGAGAGCCAACAGGAATTTGCTGTATGGCTCAGGAAACTCAAAACAGGGGCTCTGTATCAGCCTAGAGGGGTGGGATGGGGAGGGAGATGGGAGGGAGGTTCAAAAGGGAGGGGATATGTATACTTATGTCTGATTCATGTTGAGGTTTGACAGAAAACAACAAAATTCTGTAAAGCAAATATACTTCAATAAAAAAATAAATTAAAAAAAAAACAGGTTAGGTAAGTAAACATACAGAAAGTAGATTAATACAACCTTATAACTGCCACTTACATTTAGATTTATGATTTTTCTTAAAGATTTTTTGACGTGGACTATGTTTAAAGTCTTTATTGAATTTGTTACAATATTGCTTCTGTTTTGTTTTGGTTTGTTTGGCCCCAAGGCAGGGGATGTTAGCTCCCCAACTAGGGATTGAAACTGTACCCCCTGCGTTGGAAGGGAAAGTCTTAACTGCTAGACCACCAGGGAAGTCCCTTAACCTTAGATTTGTAAGTCATTTTGTAAATCATTATTGTTTAGTCACTAAGTTGTGTCTGACTCTTTGCGACCCCATGGATTGTAGCCCACCAGGCTCCTTCCGTCCATGGGATTCCCCAGGCAAGAAAAGCCATGAGTTTAACCTAATTTCTGTTTGAATATGTCTGAACACTCTTAGACCATGAATGCTGAAGCAAGTATTTCCCCTGTTGAATTGGCTACTGTAATAAAGCTGACTCTCTCTCACCCCAATTTAATTTTGAGGCATTCAATGGAAGGTTACAAGCCTGTGCCAAATAGCACACGACTGAGGTATACCTCACCCCCTGTAGGTGAAGGTTAAACCTGAAAAGTCCCCACAGAAAACCCTGACGGTGGGTACACAAAGCATGCTATAAATAGGCAGTGTCATCTGTCATTCCATCATGAGCAACCATACGACACACCAAGGAACTGCACCTACTCAGGCTTCTCTGCACTGCCCTCAGCAGCAGATACGGCAACCTCTCGTTTTCCTTCTTAGAAGAAGCCCATCATTTCTGTTGATGGAGAGTGGCTTCTCAAAGAATTCCGTCTAAATAACAATGTCTTTTTCTACATAATAGATGTCATTTAAATAAATTAGACAATTCTTCTGTACGCTTACAGAAATTAAGTGAGGTTTTTTTAAGAAATGACTCCATGAAAGTTAAACAAATAAAAAAATAGATTAGCAAACTATCTACTGTGTAGGACACTAAAAGACTTCTGTTTGAAGAGATTTATTTAAGCACTTTGCCAGTGGAGTCGCAATTCTGAATGTTTATTTCCTAGTCATTTGAAAATCTTTCTATCACGATGTGTTTTACAAAAAAACTATGATTTGATTATCTTATCTTGGACACATTAATAATAATTTGGGGGAAAACCTCTAGTGGATCATACCATTCATAGTTACATTTGAAATAGAAGTAAGTTTTCAATTAATATTATCAGTAATTTAAAATGTAACCAATCAGAAAAACCTGAGGTCAAGTTCACCTCTGTGATACCTGTGGGAAAAGGATTTGCTTCCCATGGGTGGAGGAGCCTGGTAGGCTACAGTCCATGGGGTCGCTAAGAGTCGGACACGACTGAGCGACTTCACTTTCACTTTTCACTTTCATGCATTGAGAAGGAAATGGCAGCCCACTCCAGTGTTCTTGCCTGGAGAATCCCAGGAATGGGGGAGCCTGGTGGGCTGCCGTCTATGGGGTCGCACAGAGTCGGACACGACTGAAGCAACTTAGCAGCAGCAGCAGTGTAGTAAATGCAATGATGTGAACAAGATTTTTTAACTTGTTCTACAAAGTGGGTTCAACTGCTTAAATATTTAAATGTAGAAGTATATAAAATTGATTAAATGATTATAAATTATTCTTTCTTAACAAAGCAGGAACTTTTTAAAAGCATCTCATAATTTTCACAAGCATGAACGGAATGTACTTTAATAAGAGTACATTGTATGAGGGACTTTCCTGGAGGTTCAGTGGTTAAGAATCTGCCTTGCAATGCAGGGGTTATGGGTTTGATCCCCGGTCAGGGAACTAAGATCCCCCATGCCACAGAGCAACTAAGCCCGAGAGCTTCAACTATTGAGCCCAGACACTCCGGAGCCCATGTACCAAAACTAGAGAGTCCATATGTCTGCAGTGAAGATCCCTAATGCACAATTAAGACATGACACAGTCAAATAAATAAATATTTCTTTAAAAAAGTCCATTGTATGAAAGTTTTCAAATTCAGGCTCAATAAATTCAAGCTGCCTGCTATTCCTGAGCTTGAATTACTGAGGCTTTAATATCATTATATTTTAGTTTGATCTTTAGAGAAATTCCTAGACAGAATTATAAACAATGCTCTTGGCCCTTACCATTCAGGTGCCTGGTTATCTGTTAGGAGACAAACTTGGAGAAGGTTGAACAAGTCAGACTACACTTAAGTATGATATGCAGCTACGCATTTTGTGATGCAAGTGCTAAACAAGCCAAGTCCTAATTTTAAGACTGTCAATTTGACACTTTTGACAGTGTTGAATTCATCAAAACATTTGGGAACGCAGTGGGCGTAAAAGACTAAAGAGTTCCATCTTCAGTGGCAGGGCCAAGGATTGGGATTATATTACAACAATGAAACAGTTACTGGGCTCAAAAATAGGATGACAATAGAGATTTTGTTTTGTTTTTTTTTTAAAAAGAGGGGGGAGGGAGTGAAGGATAAGAGAGAGAGGAAGTTAAAAATGAACTAAGGAATGAACAAACAGATTTCAATTGATTATCTTTTCGCACTTGGAAAAAAAAGGGTTTCAAGCTGTGAAGTCTAAAGAACTGTTATAATCATGAACCGAAAAGTATAATAAGCAATAAAGAAGCTCAAAAAAAAAATACTCATTTAAAAAAGCGACTTCTGTTCTGAACATGTGCTCATCTTTTCCTAAATGATTCCACCCCCATGAATGAAATAGCATTGCTGGGGTCTCTTTTTTCATACAAATAGAAAACTCGTGAAAACCCAACTCAGGCATCTTTCATTCAATCATGTAAGTGACTGTTCAGTTTTATAAAACTCTATTCAAACTTGACTTTATCAACTCAATTTTATTCTAAGTATCTATCAGGTTTTTACCCAAGTCATTTACCTTCAACTGAAATATCCTGAATAGCAAAGCGCAGGATGATGGTCCAGATCATACCCAGCGTCATCTTCACGTTGCCATCAACAATTTCTTTAGGTAAGAAAAAACAACAAAAAATGAAGTTAAAGATAACATAATCAGTATATAAAGTTTTCCTATGAGTCTTCTATAAGTTTTGATTTCAGAGCTATTGGAAAATAACATACGGAAAGACGAGTTTCTGTTTTTGTAAGTGTTGTAGCATGTCTAGTTATAAATGTGGTATTCATAACCAAATGTCTCCAGTTTAAATTCTAAGTTAATAATGAGCACAGATCTTGCATATGCAAAGGCACTGAAAACAACCCAGGGATTTCCCAGGTTTAAAGACTAGATGTGCTAAGGTTCTAAATAATCAAACACAGAGAACACAGACTCATCTTTACTCTGATTCTTCTTCTCAAGCTCCCCAGTTGGCAGGCTATCGGATTCAGTTGCAAAATAAATGAATGGCAGGGTAGTCTCAGCTCCTGCTAGACTCACCAGGACTCCCAATCTCCCACAGATAATGGAGATCCTTCTTATTAGTTCTTATTAAGAGTCACTGGGCTGGGGAAACCATAATTCAAAAAAACACATGTATACCAATGTTCACTGCAGTACTATTTACAACAGCCAGGACAAGGAAGCAATCTAGATGTTCACTGACAGATGAATGGATAGAAAAGTTGTATGAAGTTCCCTGGTGGCACAGAGAGTAAAGAGTCTGCCTACAATGCGGGGGACCCAGGTTCAATCCCTGGGTCAGGAAGATCTCCTGGAGAAGGAAATGGCAACCCACTCCAGTATTCTTTCCTAGAGAATCCCCATAGACAGAGGAGCCTGGCAGGCTACAGTCCATGCGGTTGTGAAGAGTTGGACCCAACTGAGTGACTTCACATTCACATATTTATAAGGGATACAGTCATAAAAAGGAATGAAATTGAGTCAGCTATAGTGATGCAGATGAACCTAAAGTATGGTATACAGAGTGAAGTAAGTCAGAAAGAGAAAAACAAATATCGTATATTAATGCATACATATGCAATCTACAAAAATGGTACTAATGAATCCATTTGCAGAGCAGGAACACAGATGCAGACGTAGAGAACGGACTTGTGCACACAGGAGGGGAAGTCTGTGTTAGGACGAACTAAGAGAAGAGCACTGACTTATATATACTACGAGGTATAAAATATGTAGCTAGTGGGAAGAAGCTGCTCTATGGCACAGGGAGCTCAGCTCGGTGCTCTGTGATGACCTAAAGGGGCGGGATGTGGAGAGTGAGAGGGAGGCTCCAGAGGGAGGGGATATATGTACACATACAGCTGATTCACACTGTTGTATGGCAGAAACTAACACAACATTGTAAAGCAATTGTACTCCAATTTTTAAAAAAACTCACTGGGCTATATAAACTCTTTCTCCTTCAGATGATTAGTCTGATTCTATTTGTTTTTTTGCACAAAGCATTGAGTTTCTCTTTATTATGTGTAATATAGGAAAAATTATTCAAATTAAAATTATTTTTTAAGGACTGTCACATGCTCTGATTCCTTTCACTGCTGATCACCTCAGTTCCTCCAAAGTCATAATCTTTAAGCTACGATATTTTTCAAACAGAAGTTTTGTCCAGTCCACAGCTCTCGTATCTGTCAGCCTTGCCACAATTATTTTAGGTGGGCCTTTTTGATTGCCAATGGAATACGGACACACTTCAAAATTCCCCATCTGTACTCTTTGGGATCCAATTTTCTAAAGCAGTTTACTTCAGGACCATGTTTAGGGTCAGGAGATGGATCTGTCTAGTTCTGGATCTGACACCCTCTAAAAATGTATTAAGGCTTCCCAAATGGCTCAGTGATAAAGAATCTGCCTGACAACGCAGGTGATGCAGATTCAATCCCTGGGTCGGGAAGATCCCCTGGAAAAGGAAATGGCAACCCGCTCCAGTATTCTTGCCTAGAAAATTCCATGGACAGAGGAACCTGGTGGGCTACAGTTCATGGGGTTGCAAAGAGTCGGACACGACTGAGCACACACACACACAAATGCATGAAGTTCAAATCACATCGTAAGTTATCACATCCTAGAACAATAAGATCATTGGGAAAATGGCAATATCGTCTTAAAATTTGGACACTGTGTTCTCAAGATAAATGCCTAAAAAAAGAAGCCATCTTTGTTTCATGTCAATGTTAAAAATAAGTGCTAAATCAATACAGCTAATAAGTTAAAAGCTTAATATACGAGGGGAAAGTATCAGCTCTATTTGACTCTATTCTTTTCAAACAGCCTTAGAGCCTTGTCTCCTGTGCATGTATCCAGAGCTTGGCAAAGAGGCTGACACGGTAGATGGGGGGAGGGAACAGGGAGGGAAGAAGGCAACCAGCTGCAGGCCCACTGCCCTTTGGGGAGGTTGATGCACTTTCCCATCACACCCCATTTACCTTCTGCCCCGATGGACACCAGCTTCACGCCTTTGCTGGCTATGTAATCCAAGGCTTTGTTGACATTAGCGATTTTGTGGAATCGCATTTTTCCTCGGTCAGGTTTGGGCAGCCTTTCCCCTGTCGGGTGAAAAGAGAACCGTGTAGACACAGAGAAAAGAGCCCCTTGATGTGGAATGAAGATGACAAAATTCAGAGCACACGCCCTCCTTAAACAAAAATCGTTATCTGACTGTTTCTCGTGTGTCTCTAGTTTCTGTAAATCACAGTACTTTCAAGATGAAATGGACCAGAGCAGAGGCTGTGCTATGAAGTCCATATGCTTTTCAGACCTGCTAGGAGAGCCTTGTTTGGTCTATGAGCCAATGTTTAAATAAGAAAGAGAGAAGCCAGCTGGGGCCCCCGCAGCAATTGGAGTAGCTGACCAGCTATAAGAAGAAGTCAGGGAGCCTCATTCAAATTGCAGGGCTCATCTCAGACACGGGAGTATGAGGATATCCCGGCAGCCCTGCCTTCATCCATTCTCCAGTCCAATGTCTAAACCAGCTAGCTGACATTCAGGGCAAGGTATAACCCCTCAGAAACTTTGACTCCTGTTTGCAGAGTTAAGCCAATATGTACACTGGCTTTTGGCACGAAAGACAATTTTTGGAATACACACTAGCCAGACTAAACCTGGACAGGGCAGCCTGGTGAGGAGTTATATAAATGTCATTTTCTCTTCTCTCATTCTGTTTCGAGGTGGGTGGCAGAAACATTATTTTAATAAGTCCGTTTTAAACAGAATTCGCTCCTCTTTTAGAAGAGAAAAATAACTCCAGACAGATTGCTCTTTGGAAAGTTTTCTTTGCCAATAATACCATGTTCTTGCCCAGCCAGGTTCAAAGGGAGCTTTTTTTTTAAAAAAAAAAAAAAAAAACAGAGGCATATATATCTACTGCTCAGACAAAATGGGTATAACACCTACAAAAAATGTTTAAGACTCACCTGAGATGACTTCCAAAAGTAGCATGAGCTTAAGGCCATTCCGGAAATCTTCCTCGATGTTCTCGATCTGAGTGCCAGCTTTCCTGAGGTGGGAGTTGCACCAGGCGGTGAAGGTCTGCGACAGAAGCAAAGAGTGCTGAGCACAGCTCTGCTGACACCCAGTGCCCCTCTGTGAGGACCACACCCAGCGTCGCACACCTTCTGGGCCACAGGAGGATGGGGCATCTTGGAATTGGATAGAAAGAACGATTGGAAGCCCAAAGGTAAGATATAAGTAACATTTCCTCTTTAGAGACTAAGAAAAGGAAGTCATTTATTTGGTCTAACCACTTGAGGAATTTTTGTTCAGTTTAAACAGGTACTACTTTTGGAATTAACACATATACACTACTATATGTAAAGTGGATAACCAACAAGGACCTACTGTATGGCACAGGGAACTTTATTCAATGGTTTGTAATAACCTATAATGGAAAACTGCAAGGAGATCCAACCAGTCCATTCTGAAGGAGATCAGCCCTGGGATTTCTTTGGAAGGAATGATGCTAAAGCTGAAACTCCAGTACTTTGGCCACCTCATGCAAGAGTTGACTCATTGGAAAAGACTCTGATGCTGGGAGGGATTGGGGGCAGGAGGAGAAGGGGACGCCAGAGCATGAGATGGCTGGATGGCATCACGGACTCGATGGATGTGAGTCTCAGTGAACTCCGGGAGTTGGTGATGGACAGGGAGGCCTGGCGTGCTGCGATTCATGGGGTCGCAAAGAGTCAGACACGACTGAGCGACTGATCTGATAATGGAAAAGAATCTGAAAAAGAATATATATTTATATATATATATATATATATATACATACACGCATATATCCTCCTTAAAGCACTGCATGAAGGAACTATTCCGTGCCCAGTCACTTCAGTTGTGTCCGACTCTTTGCAACCCATGGACTGTAGCCCATCAGGCTCCTCTATCCATGGGATTTTCCAGGCAAGAATACTGGAGTGGGTTGCCATTTCCTCCTCCAGGGGATCTTCCCCACTTAGGGATTGAACCGGCATCTCCTCTGTCTCCTTCACTGCAGGCAGATTCTTTACAGCTGAGCCATCGGGGAAGTTTGTGTGTATATTACACACACACACACACACACACACACACACACACATATATGCACATATATACACACAGACAAACACATATATATATGCACACATATATATATATAACTGAATCTGTGTGCTGTATACCTGTTAGTAAATCAACTATACTTCAATAAAAAAATAATAAAAAAATTGTAAAAGGTACTGTGTTTTTATACCAATGCCATTGCCTTCTGAAAACCTCTTACTCTGTAAGAAAGACAGATTAAATTAGGATGTGCATACAAGAAAAATCTATGTGCTTACAGAACAGATGAATAAATAACCCTTACAGAATGTTCAAAATGTCATACTTTAGAGCAGAAGGTGGGAGGTGTAGTAAGAAGGGGAAGAAAAGAGGGACTCATAACCACTAATTATCTACAACTAGTTTATCCTGGATGAACAACAATTTTAAGCTAGTAACTGAATCAATTAAACAAATTTGCAGTATAGTCAATCATTATTAATAATAATAACAGCAAGAGTAATAATAGTGACCTCCTACTGGCATATTCCAGGCCCTGGGTTAGACCCCAGATTTCAAAGACAATTAGATAGAGCTCTGCCCTAGAAAGGTTCAGATTCCAGTCAAGTTAAGAAATAACTAAGGCAATATTAAGCAGAAATATGAATGATATACTAAGGGGTATCCGAAGTCATTCTGTTTATTTTTCAAGCTTCTTTTAACTTGGCTTCCACTTGTGCACTATTTCCTGCCAAAACCAGATTAGAAATGCTTCTGGCAGCTGCTGGCTAAGAATGCAAACTGTCCCCTTGTCACACAACAGCTGCTGGGCTCAAGAACAAAGTGCCCGGCACACTACGCTGGAGGGAGACTCACAAATAGGGTTTGTGCTGTAGATAAGAAAATAAACCTCTCAGAAATAGACTTTTTCCAAGTTAGAATACAAAAAGACAGAGTTTCCATTAAAATGATTTTCCTGGATAATAAAAAGGATTTTCAAATTTGACTAACAGTTATTTCAAGAACTATGTGAAAGGAATTTGCAGCAGCACAGACAGACCTGGAGATGATCATACCAAGTGAAGTAAATCGGAAAGAGAAAGACAAATACCATACGATAGCACTTCTATGTGGAATCTAAAATATGACTCAAATTAACTTATCTACAAAACAGAAAGGACTCACAAACACAGAGAACAGATTTGTTGTTGCCAAGGGGGAGGGGGTCAGGGGTCAGGAGAGAGAGGGATTGGAAGGTTAGATAGTAGACGCAAACCATTATATATAGAACGAATAAACAAGAAGGTCCTAACTGTATATAGCACAGGGAACTATATTCAGTATCCTGTGATAAATCACAGTGGAAAAGAACACACACAAAAAATGAATATATATGTATAACTGAATCACTCTCCTGTACAGAAGAAATTAACACAACATTGCAAATCAACTCTACTTCAATAAAATAAAAAAAAGAAATATGTGATGGCATTAAATTCTAGGGTAAAAAGAAAATGTAGGTATTTGCTTAGATTTACAATAATAAATGTTACTGTGAGAGCCTAAACTAATAATTATTTCTCCCAAAACACACCTAAACTTTATTCCAGTCTAAACAGAGAGATACCTTAAGTCATATACTCTAGATCTGCACCTAATCAATATGATAGTCACTGACACACATATTTAACTATAATTAATTAAAATTAAAGGAAATAAAATTTTAGTTCCCCAGCTGCACAAGCCACCTTTCAAGTGCTCAAAAGCTACACAGAACTAGTGGCGGCTATGCTGGATGGAGTAGCCATGGAACGTGAAAGTTCTACTGGACAGTGCTAGTCCAGATAATCATCATTCCTGTTCTGAAGCTAAGATTATTAACAAGAGTCTATTATCACCTATCTATTATTTCAAGAATCTATTATTCAAAATTCAAGGGGTACAGAAAGGTATAAAGGAGAAAGCTTCCCTCTCCACTCCTGGTCACCCAGTTCTCGGTCACCCAGTTTCCTTCCCCAGAGGGAACAACAAAGAGATTCAGTTTCTTGCGTTTCTCTTCAACAACATTCTACACATGTGTAAACACAGATACATACATCATTTTCTCTATCCCTTTAACATAAATCACAATATACACATTGTTCTGCACCTGGATTTTTAATTTATGGCTGATTCATGTCAATGTATGGCAAAAACCACTACAATATTGTAAAGTAATTAGCCTCCAATTAAAATAAATTAAGAAAATAAACATTTAGCAATTGCTTTAACCAAAAAAAAAAAAGAAAGAAAGAAAAATATAACCCAGGGATCATTCACTATCAACAAAGATCACTCCTTTTTTATGGCTGTATAGTATTCTATTATTGTAAATATACCATCTTTTTTGAACTAGTTCCTTGGATGAACATTTTAGGCTGCTTTCAGATAACCAAGTTCATATAGTTAAAAAACTTCCCAGGCCCCATTTTCAGCAAGCAAAACTACTTTGAAAGTAGTTTTTCAGTTTTTTTCTGACAATACTGAGACTAACCATATTCTTAATCTTTTGGGAAAGGTACAAGAGAATATAGCAGGTTGTGATTTTTTTTTAATGGAATTAATAGAGAAAAAAATTAAAAACTCAACTCAGAAAACTCAGCTCAAAAAAAAATCTTTATTGAGTTGTCTTTATCTAGATTCTACTTTAAAATGTGCAAATATTGCTGGTGTAAATTTCCTTACTTTGTTACCATGTTATTTAAGGCCCTTCATAATACAAGTATCAGAAGCACTTCTGGATAGAGCGCCAAGTCTGTTCATGAAGTCAGTGCAGTTCCTGACCCCCCACTGTGGAACACTGTGAACGTCTGTTGGATACCACCTTTTTATAGGCATGCATACGATGAAGGTAATTTACCATAGATAATTATTCAGTTGTGCTAAGCCAGAGAATGAATTGAATCTACAAGGTCAATTTAGTCAGTTAAGTGTAATGAAGTTTCACTTTCTTTAATGAGTATTCTGAAGGGCCAATAAATGTGGTGACTAACTTCAATGCAAAAAAGGACCCCAATGGCTTTGTGATAATAGCTTGCAAAGAGGCCAGTACATTCTGAAAAGGAATTTTAAGCTTTATTAGACTGTTTAATTTTCACTCTATTTACAGTTTTCATTACCGTGGCCCACAGAGACCGTTTCCATGCCTTCCCCATTGTCCCCTGCTTCCGTAAAAAGCTGCAAATCATGGAGGAGATAGAAATGAAATCCATCACAGCAGCAACAAAATCCCACACATCGTACCTAAAAGGCATCTTCGTGGATTTTCTTGTTACTTGATGGCAATGTGCATCTTTAAGGTCCCTGCAAACTAAATCTTGGAGAACTGAAATGGAACCAAGGTATGTCCATGTGGTTTTGAAAGGAGGCTCCTTGGGTCAAACCAGATTACCAAGGCAGGTGTCCTTTCTGAAAAGGAATGGTGTTCTATAAACCAGACACAGTCCCACGAGGAAAGAGGTCAATGTATCCCAGCCTAGAGTCCATCTCAGACGCTGCCTCGTCACATTAAGGCTCTCTAACCTCCTCCCTTGCCTCCAACTCAAACCTCCCTCTCTCTCTCTCTCCTAGAAAAGAGCTACTTCTCTGCTCCTGTTCACCTAGTGATAAACACATATACTTTTTTTTTTCAGTATTCATTTACTTGGCTGTCAGGTTTTAGTTGTGGCTCCAGGATCTTTTGTTGCAGCATACAAGCTCTCAAGTTGTGGCTCTTGGGCTTAATTGCTCCATAAGCATGTGGGATCCTCCCAGACTAAGGACTAAACCCGTGTCCCCTACATTGGCAGGCGGATTCTTAACCATGGGACCACCAGGGAAGTCTCTATAGATCCTTTCTGCATCTTAAAATTAAGCACATTAAAAAATCTTTCTGAGCCTCACAAAGAGAACCAAGATGGGAAAACATAACCATCTACTCACAGATAGAAAAGGCTGACGTTCCTAGTCCTTCTCACCCTCCTAAGATACTCATGACAAAGCTAAGGGAATGATGGACCTTAGAGATGATCATACTAACTGAAGTAGGTCAGAGAAAAATAAGTATCATATGATATTGCTTATATATGTAGAATTTTTTTTAAAAAAAAGGAATACAAATGAATTTATATACAAAACAGAAATAGACTTACAGACATAGAAAAGAAACTTATGGTTACCAAAGGGGAAGGGGGGAGGATAAATTAGGAGTTTGGAATTCACAGATACACCCTACTATGTATAAAATAGGTAACCAACAAGGACCTCCTGTATGGCACAGGAAACTATACTCAATATTTTGTAATAACCTATAAGGGAAAAGAATCTGAAAAAGAATAGACATACGTATACCTGAATCACTCTGCTGTACACCTGAAATTAACCCTTTAATCAATTATACTTCAATAAAAAATAAAATAAATACATATGGATTTATTTCTTTAAAAGCTAAGGGAATGAGTGTTTAGTCACTGAAAGATGGAAAGGCACGGGAGTCTTTGTCTCACTGTGTATACATTCCTTTGGCAGAGGAGTAAATAATAGCATTTCCCCCTGAAATATACAGAATCATAACCCATGAGTCACCGGCCAGGAAGGACAGTGGGTGCAGATTGGTCTCCCTGCTCATAGGGCACCCTCCCTGGCCACTGTACTGAAACTCTGGAAAAACAGAGAACAGAGGAAAACAACTGGGGGTTAAGGCTCTGTGGCCACGACTTGTAGTAGTATGTTTTCGTGTGAAAAGTCTGAAGGATACTCAAATGATCAGCAGATGCACCTCCACTGTACTCCTGAACATAATCTAGAGAGCCAGAAAACGCTCTTCAACCCCTAAAACATGGTGGTGAGAAAAATGTCAGTTGGAATGGCCAAAACCTGGAAGCAACCTAAATGTCCATTGACAGATGAATGGATAAAGAAGATGTGGTACATATATACAATGGAATATTACTCAGTCATAATAAAGAATGCAATAATGCCACCTGCAGCGACATGGATGCACCTAGAGATTGTCATACTAAGCAAAGTGTGTCTGAGAAAAACAGATATCATACGACATCACTTATATGTCTATCTAAATATGACACAAACAGACTTATTTACAAAACAGAAACAGATTCACAGACAGAAAACAAACTTATAGTTACCAAAGAAGAAAGGTTGGGGAAGGGGGTAAATTAGAGGAGTTTGGGATTAACATACACACTGCTGCTGCTGCTAAGTCGCTTCAGTCGTATCCGACTCTGTGTGACCCCATAGACGGCCGCCCACCAGGCTCCTCTGTCCCTGGGATTCTCCAGGCAAGAACACTGGAGTGGGTTGCCATTTCCTTCTCCAATGCATGAAAGTGAAAAGTGAAAGGGAAGTCGCTCAGTCGTGTCCGACTCTTCACGACCCCATGGACTGCAGCCCACCAGGCTCCCCCGTCCCTGGGATTCTCCAGGCAAGAGTACTGGAGTGGAGTGCCATTTCCTTCTCCAACACATACACACTGCTATATATAAAACAGATGACCAAAATGACCTGCTATATAGCACAGGGAACTCTACACCTGAAACACACTAGAAATCGACTGTACTCTAATATAATATAAAAAATTTTTTAAAGGAAAGAAAAATGTCAGTTGTAGGAGTTTCCTAAGAATATCTGTTAGCACGAATTGCTATCTCCATTCAGAAGCCACACCTTCTTCTTTGAAGAACTTACTAGCAAAGTTCCCAGTCCATAGAAACTCTGTTGCCTTTCTCAAAGTTAAATTATATGTCATGATAATCAGTACACTGTGCTTAATGACAAAAAAATACTTATATCCTCACTGAAATGTCGAGATACGCTTGAGTTATTGAACATTATGCATTTGTATTTAGTTTCTTTTTAAGTTAATTAAGCCTACAGATATAACAACCTACATCGTAGATTATTCCAAAGAGAGAGGGGAAAACAACATCTTTCCATGAAAATGAGTAATATCTGTGATTAATTATATTGTTAAAATAACACAAGTTTGCAGCTCTACCTGGGAGACATCATCATCTGACACAAAAAAGGACCAAAAGAAAAAAAAATCCATCCTGCATCTGACACAGGTCTCTGAGTATGAGTCCATTTCACGCCATCAGTTAATTGTTAATTCTTCTAGCAATAAGGCTGTAGGACTGGGCTGGCTCCTGTAAGACTACCCTTGTTCAATTTACTATTCCATTTTCTCCAAACAAAAATCTGGCAACATAACAGATATCAATTTGCTTTATATTTTGTGAGCCAGCTTTTATTTTCATAATAACTACGTAAAATACTAATTTGAGGTCACATTTCCTAACATGGAGACTCACTTCAGTCATTGGGCATTTCTGAATGAAACAGAACAGGGTTTACCGAGGGCTGGGGCATTTGGGCACAGCAGCATGAAGTTTGGGCTAGGTAAGCCTGAATAACTTTCAGCTTTTAAATCCACTAATTATAAAACAACATTGTCACTGGGAGTTTGGGGTTGGCAGATGCAAACTATTATATAAAGAATGGATAAACAACAAAGCCCTACTCTATAGTATGAGTTGGTGGTGGACAGGGAGGCCTGGCGTGCTGCGATTCATGGGGTCGCAAAGAGTCGGACACGACTGAGCGACTGATCTGATCTGATCTGATAGCACAGGGAGCTGTAATATATTCAATATTTTGAGATAAACCACAACAGAAAAGAATACTTTAAAAGAAAGAAATGTATATAAATAACTGAATCTCTTTGCTGTACAGTAGAAATTAATACAACACTGCAAATCAACTATACTTAAAAAGCAGCACTGTCTATCAGGTCAAAACCAGTTTAAGGCAGCATCAGAGTTTTCTACAATTTTGAGTAGCTTATCATTTACTGTCGTCTGTGAGTAAAGACATCAAGAGGGTCAGAGTGTGGATTCCTGGCCAGATCCTCTGGGCAAGACAACTGAGCCCCAGGTGAGCAGAAATAGTGGTCCCCAAGAGAGAGTGGAGGGCCCGGTCCAGCTCACTATCATGGCTTGGAACTCAGATTCTATTTCTGACTCTGACACCACGCAATTATTTGTCCTTCATGTCCTGACACTTTCCCAGCTACCAAAAAAAACCGCCACAATCAACTTATGAAATTATTCAAAAGGTTATCAGGAGAAGAAATACAAAGGCCAGCTGGGCAACACAATCTATTATCACAATAGCTCTGAACTGCCTCCTGCAAAAAACTATTGAAAACTACAACTCTGTTAAGTCAATTTTCTAACAACGCTCCATTTCTTTTTCTACTTACAATAATCATTATAACCGTGTTTTTTTTTCCACTTCACAAATTCCCAATTTGCCAGGATTGCTTCTAATTACTATCCTGGTCCTTTTTTAATATTTGAAAAGTAAGGCAGGGGGTGGGAGTGTCTAGGAAGATACACACATTTTGTAAAATGTCTGGTTAAGGGAGGAGAAGCGGGGCAGCTCTGGCATTTTAAGTAAGGAGGCATTGCCCTCCTCAAGGGCAGAGAGCTGCTCCTCTGAGGGGGCAGATCCATGCAACCCATGTTCACCTCAAAGTTTCCCCACCCCTCATCCAGAAAAACCCTGACCCATGCATCATGGGGGAACAGCCCTGGGTGAGTTTGCACGATGCCACAATGCCTGGAATCACATCAGAAAAACACTCCAGAATCACATCAGACAAATCAGCAGAGTGACTTTAAATTGAAAGGGTCAGACACTCTACCAACTTTAAAAACATTTAAAAGGTGTTTCTCAGGATCAGGGACACAAGAGAACAGTCTGGTGGTTGTCAGGGGGAGGAGTTGGGAGAGGGATGGCGTGGAAGAGGGATAGAGTAGAAGGTTGGGGTTAGCAGATGCAAGCTTTTATATAGATAAAAACACCCACTGCTGTTCTCTTGAGCTCTTACACGATCTATATTTGCAAAATATTTTCCAGGCCCCTACAATTCATCATACTTCCCAACCAACTCATTGTATTAGGTCCATGGATCATTGCTTAGGGAAGAAATAAGCCACGGGATTTGTAGAGGCAAACTATTATTTATAGGACGGATAAACAACAATGTTTTACTGTATAGCACAGAGATCTATATGCAAAAGTCTATGAGAAACCATAAGGGAAAAGGATATAAAAGAAAAAGACTGCATATGTGCATGTAACTGAATCACTTTCCTGTACAGCAGTAACACAACCCTGTAAATCAAGTATATGTCAATTTTTAAAAAAGAACAAAATTGAACGCCATTGCAGGGGCGGGGGGAAAGGTGTTTCTGCTGGTGTTTAACATTAGAATAGCTCTCAGGACTCAGCAGTCACTCACAATGGTGACCAACTGTTCAGTACAATGAACATTGACTAATCATCAATCAAGATCATAATGATCTTCAAAAAATTCCAAGTCTTCAAGGTTGCCAAGCACCCAAGCACACTTTTCAATTACACACAACATTTTAAAAAAGTGAATCAAAGCAAGAAGTAAGTAAGTAGAAGAGTGTTCCTTCTAAGGACGCTGCATGCACTGCAATCAATTACCAGACATCTCGGAAGTCCATTTGGGGCCCTAACATTCTCATAACTGGCATAACCAGGCAGCTAACGGCATGGTGGGTAGCCCTTTTATTCTCTGGCCATAAATCTCTGCTTAGTCTCCAAGATCCTGCTGGATAACATAGCACACAACAGCTCAGGTTAGCAGTCCTTAAAAATCACCAGTTCTAAAAGCCTGAGCTTGGCTCTGTGACCAACTCAGCGTCTGGTGTGGGCAAGTCAGCTCATCTTTCCTGTGACATTTTTTCTTTTTTTAAATTTCACTGAAGTACAACTGGCTTGCCATGTTGTGTTAATTTCTGCTGTATAGCAAAGTGACTCAGTTATACACATATATATTTTCGTCATATTCTTTTTCATTATGGTTTATTACAGGATATTGAATATAGCTCCCCGTGCTAGACAGTGGGACTTGTTGTTTATCCGTCCTATAAATAATAGTTTGCCTCTGCCAATCCTGTGGCTTATTTCTTCCCCTAAGCAATGCATCATGAACCTAATACAACGAGTTGGCTGGGAAGTATGATGAATTGTAGGGGACTGCAAAATATTTTGCAAATATAAATGCTACAGGAACACAAGAGAACAGCAAGCAGTAGGTGATGGAAATTCAAAGAAATTTGAGGTGCTTTGGGGTTTCAATGGAAAGGGAAGTAAGTCACTGCATAGAAAAATAAAGACAGTCCATGGTCACAATTTATGTCTACCTGAGCATAGGAGATACTCCATCTCTGATAAACGAGTATAAACGCACTGTCAGTTCAGCACATTTCATAGACTGCTGCTATACACAGACAGCGAGGGATGCACGGACCCAGAACCACACCAGTTCTCTACCTTTCCTGGTTTATCACATAAACTCACCCCACCATTCAAAGAAACGAGGACACCACTGGCATATCTTAACTTCCTCAGGGTACAAGGTGCTTACAATACTAGTGTTTGCTCATAAAGAGTAAAAATATTTTGTCCATGCATTAAAAAAAAACTTACTCCTAAGGCAGAGTTAATATGAAGGGCTACATGGAAATCAGAATTTGGTTCATGATACATTAGATACAAACAGCCTTAAAGTTAACTCATGCAAAAAGGCAAATTCCATTGCACTCCATTGCAAATGGAAGGCCCACAACTGGTTTCTCAGGCTTTCCACATGCCCACAGGCACAGACTATGCATCAAAGATCCACAAAATGAACACAGTAGTCTCCGCTGCTGCTGCTGCTAAGTCGCTTCAGTCATGTCCGACTCTGTGCAACCCTAGAGACGGCAGCCCACCAGGCTCCCCCGTCTCTGGGATTCTCCAGGCAAGAACACTGGAGTGGGTTGCCATTTCCTTCTCCAATGTATGAAAGTGAAAAGTCAAAGTGAAGTGGCTCAGTCATGTCCGACTCTTAGCGACCCCATGAACTGCAGCCTACCAGGCTCCTCCATCCATGGGATTTTCCAGGCAAGAGTGCTGGAGTGGGGTGCCACTGCCTTCTCCGCAGTACTCTCTAGTCCTGCCTTATTCACCTTTGTATCACCTAATGAACGCAGCACCCAGCAGGTACACCTGTATGAACCCATACAGAGCCAGGACCCATTCAAGTTTTTAATACTTCAAGCTTAAATTGTGACAATTTCAGTCATAAATAAATTGGAGCCTTAACAGTACCAACATACAGCTTTTCATCTGAGTATCAGGAATACACATAAACACAAATTTAATGACTCAAAGACAAAGTAAGAGAAAAAAAAAAGAGAGGCAGTCTTTTCCCACTGATTCATCCCCAACAAATACTGCCTACAAGTAGGCTTCAGGCTTTCTTTCTAGGCAATGTGAGAATAGCTAACAATCTCTAATTAAGGAGTGTCAAAGCCTACGAGCAACTCAAGTAGGGCTGTCACCATGAGAGGGCTTTAAGGACTTGGTAAGGGAGCAGGAAAAATCCTCTCAGAAATACCTGGTGGGTGACACCATCACCTGGAACATTCTAAAAATGTCTGTGAGAGTGACACACAGGGAATCTGGGATTTTTTTTTTTTTCCTGCACCACACATTTTGTGGGAAACTTGGTTCCCTGACCCCCAGCTTGGAAGCTCAGAGTCCTAACCATTGGGCCGCCAGGGAATTCCCAAAGATGGGATTTTTGTTTTGTGTTCCAGACACTTTATCCTGGGACACAGTGGCACTCAGTAACTATTTGCTGAATAACATCTTGTTTGACTTTTTGGGACAAAGAAGACAGCTAACAGATTTTTTAAACTGAAAAAATAAAAACCACTGCAGAGCTAGAAGTCTCTATCTGGTCAAGTTCCAGGCTTTTGAAGATTCTTATTATGTCAAACTTAACTAGAGAACCCTTAAATGTTTAAAAAAATAAAATAAAAAGGAGTCTATAATCTTGTCTCCCAAAAAATGGCTCACTACTCATAAAAATCCTCACTACTGAAGAGGATCTAAAAATAGAATCTGGCTAATGGGTGACACCTGAAGTGGGGAGGGTAAAAATGGCTTTCCCAGCCCTTGAAAACACAGTCCTAACCAGCTCTGGTTTTCATCATGAATTTTAGGCTTCAATCACCAGGTTCATAAAACTGACTTCCATTTAGTCCCTGGATGTTCAGAATAGATAAAAAAAATGTGCTAATGATCCTCAAGGCTACCTGATGGGACAAAAATGCTTTTCAGGTTTTAAACAAAGCCAAGTCTAGCCCAGACTAATTCTGGTTTAAGGAATGATCTGTCTGATATATGGAGTCTCCTTCATAACTTCCAGAAAGGATGGGACAGATTAAAGTCATGGAATTTGGAAAGAGGAAATAGCTAAATAAGGTAATATAGGGAGGTTCAAGAGGGAGGAGATATATGTATACCTATGGCTGACTCATGTTGATGTTTGACAGAAAACAACAAAACTCTGTAAAACAACTACCTTCAACTAAAAAATAAATAAAATTTTAACATAATAAGGTACTTTATGTTAGGAAAAATCTGAGCTCTGAAGGTCAAGTGGTGCACTGGCTACAGCACCCCTTCCACGCTATTCTACAGCTCATGTATCTAACCACTAGATGAGTAAGCAATGCAGCCCGGTTCTTTTCTACAGAAGGGAATGCCTTTTGTTCAGTTCAGGGACAATCCTCCTTGCTCCCATCGAAAAGAATCTGCCGCTATTCGGACATTAGTTTCAATACTCCTAATCTATAAATGTACAACTGTACTTCAGGTTCTCTTTTGAACCAGCTGGAACAGCTCTCCAGTTTCTCATGAGTTAGTTAAACATCATCTTTAACACGTATTTATTTTTCTGCTTATATGAGAGTCGTGATTTTACCTTTACTTAAGAACTGTCTTATAGAGTCTTTCTTCTAAAAAGAGGTAAACATTCAAATGTGCTAAAATATTCACTATTCCAATCTAAATTTTACTGATCTGATTTTGATGAAGGCCAGTAGTAATCAATGCACAAGAATGATATCTGCAGAAAACAAACACACGGTTACCAAAGAGGGATGAGGGTGGGGGAGCGATAAATTAGTAATTTAGGGTTAGCAGATACAAACTAATATATATAAAATAAATGACAAGGTCCTACCTACTGTAGAGCACAGGGAACTATAGTCAATATTCTGTAATAAATCATAATGGAGAAGAATGCAAAAAAGAATATGCTAATATATATATATACATACACATATGTATGGATATATAACTGAATCACTTTGCTGTATACCAGAAACTAACACAATATTGTAAATCAACTATATTACAATAAAAAATAAAAAGGACATGAACAAAAATGTTACAAAAAAGAATGAAACAGTGAACTAACTGGAGTCTATCACTCGCTGATATTAACGACAGTACACGTCCCTTGTCCTGTGAAAATGACAACTGTCAGAAGTCTCAGCTTACTGCATTCCTTTTTCATTTCAATCCCAATGTGTGTCCCCGTGTTCCCTCTTACACAGATCACCATAAATAATATTGGATTTGGGTTGAATTATTTAGCACTTTTCTCTGTTTCATAAAAAATCATACATTTCTCTGGAGGCTAAAGTATATTTCCATCTGTTAATTTCCTCCCCACTCAAGAAAATTCCCTACAAACATTTTATTACCACTTACAGGAGTCTTCATTACTCATTCCCTATTTCTTACTTTTCAGCTGCAATTACTCATCTTTACATCTCTATAGCCCTCAAGACAGAGGCAACCTAGCAAGGACAGCAACAGTTCTCTGAGCCACAGACCAGGTACTAGTTTGCAATCCAAACTACCTTTAATTCCAAGGGATGTTTTTCAATTCTTGAGAGAACCGACTTGTGGACACAGCAGTGGAAAGAGATGGTGGGACAAATTAAGAGAGCAGCATTGACAGATATACATTACCACGTGTAAAACAGCTAGTGGGGAACTTCTGTATAGCACAGGGAGCTCAGCTTGGTGCTCAGTGGTGACTAGATGGGTGGGAGGGAGGCTCAAAGGGAGGGGATTTATGTATACTTACCGTTGATTCAACACTGCTGTACAGCAGAAACCAACATAACACTGTAAAGTAATTATCCAGTTAAAAATAAATTTTCTAAAAAGTTACAGCTTTCTGTCTTCTAAAGGGCAATTAAATGATCTTGATGAAACTCCCCATCTTAACTGTTAAATGGAAAAAAAGGAAGTTAAGATTAGCAATATGCAATTACTTCCCAAACAATTTTAGGACTGGAAGCATATGCGTACCAAATCAAATATCCACAGAATCAAAGTTTTGGTCATTTTTGTTTTAAAGTATTAGAACCAAAAAAAAAAAAAAGATAAGTTCAAAGAACCACATGAAAGCTACTGATGCCTGGTCATTTGAGCTTAAAGATTTCCTGAGGCCAACAACCTGACTTAGCCTCTGGCTGGGAGTTGCGTGGGGTCACACCTGCCTCCCGCAAGCTGGCACAACCTCGGTGAAGAATTCCTTTGAGGACTTTCTGGTAAGCAAGCATTTAAGGCTCCCAACAAACAGCCTTACATATGATTGATCCTGAGCTATGCTTCCCAAAATAACTTGTTCCCTTGGAGCCTGGGTAATTATGTGCAAGACACGGCTCTGGGTCAGGGCACACCCAACTGTTCCTTGGTTATAGGCAAGAGCAGCATTCATTGTACTTTCATGACCCTCTTCTTGAGGATGAATTCAAGCTTAAAGAAAAGCTTACTGATGTTTTTCCCCCTCCCCGTCCCCTCCCCCGAGTCCATCCCGGCAACTGGGGAAGCAGCTTGTTCTACCCAGACAGCAAAATAAATATACTTTAATTCAACTTCACCATATTGTTACTATTTTCAGGGACCCAAATAAATGGTTGCCTACACAGAAAAATTAAAAGTGCTTATTTTGAAGGAAATGGCTCTCTGGAATACGCCACGTGCTTTGTGCTGGTGGTTTGAACCCTAGCACGGTTCTAAGTGGGTAACAGTCCCCAGGCAGTTCCATCCACAGGTTTTCACTACATACAGGGAAAGCTCTGGAAAGCAGAAGGGCTACGAAAAAGGGAAGCTGCGCATTTCCAAAGCTCCTGCCACTGGAGGGAATCAGGCTGGCACTTCCTCCATCAAGAAGTTCTTCCCTAGGGCTCATGCTGAGGGCAAAGTGTTCAAAAGTCTTCATATTCTAAGCCATTTAGACAATATATATTATAGTGTAAAACATAAATATATGCTTTTCAACTATGGCCTCAAGTCATCTAGCAGGCAATAGGACAAAATGTTAACACTGGTTTTCTCTATGGTGTGACTTTAAAAAATTTCTTCTCCATATTTTCTGTAATAAAGACATATGACTTGGGCAATTATTTGAAAATGTATCTCCAAAAAGTAGTTTAGGAAAGCCTATACAATCTGTTAGGTTAGATTCTCTGCCCTTCTCTGGTTAGCTGTAATTATGCTAACTAGCTTTACTTTCCTCAGCCTTTGTCATTCTACCTGAAAAAGGAAAGTGACTTAAATTGGACATACTCCAGCAAGTCTAAATTTCTGAAGTTAATCACTTGATAAAGTGCTACTTCAAGGCTTTTTTGGGGGGTAAGTTTCACAGTAGAAATCCCTAGTTCAATATCACATTTTAAAATGTCATATAAAATAGATAAGTGATAAGAACCTACTGCATAGCACAGAGAATTCTACTCAACACTCTGTAATGGCCTATATGGGAAAAGAATCTTTAAAAAGACAAGAATGGACATATGTCTATGTATAACCGATTCACTTTGCTATATTCCTGAAGCTAATAGAACATTGTAAATCAACTATACTCCAGCAACAACAAAAAATGCCCCGTGGAGAAGGTACACCCTGTCCAAGTCCAAGGCCATGGAGGAAAAATCCTTTGGAGTCCTTAGTGTCTAGTTACCCAGACACCAGTGACAGCAATAGACCCACGGTCACCCTCCAGGTATTTCTGACAGCAATTTCCCTGTTTCCTGACCAAGTCCTTAAAGGACTCCCATGGCGACTACTCTATCTGTGTCTCATCACAGAAGGGACAATTTCACATTAAACGCAATTTTATCTGACATTAAATATACTTATTCCCACTTTACTATCAGACTTTCAAGTCTCTAAAGATATGTATAATTTTTTTAAGAAAAAGATTTAAGCTGTCATAAAAAACAAACTTAGAGATCTGACCTTGGAAATAGGTCCAGATATTTTAATAATGTTTAACTCAGATTTTTTGGGCTTCCCTGGTGGCTCAGGTGGTCAAGAATCCACCTGCAATGCAGGAGACCCGGGTTTGATTCCTGGGTCAGGAAGATCCGCTGCAGAAGGGAAGAGCTCTAGTATTTGCATTTTTTCAACTTCAGAAATAGGCCAGAATTTTCAGAAAAGGCATTATTGTCCAATAGACAAATTATTTGGGTCTCAATATTATTTTAACCTTCTCTGAAATGGCCTTGTGTATCTCCTCTGAACAGAGTGACCACAGAATTTAAAGTCTAAGCCGGACCACCTCTGAGGGTCAAAGGTGACACTATTTATAGTTACTCTAGGACAATACTGTCCACTCCAGTATTCTTGCCTAGAGAATTCCGTGGACAGAGTAGCCTTGTGGGCTACAGTCTATGCGGTTGCAAAGAGTTGGACATGGCTGAGTGATTAGCACTTTAAGTTTTTATTTACTTTTATTATTTATTTTTTACTGTGCTGGGTCTTCTTTGCTACATGGGCTTCCTCTAGCTGCTGCAAGCAGGGGCTACTCGATAGTTGCGATGTGTGAGCTTCTCACTGCTGTGGCGTCTTTTGTTGTGGGTCACAGGCTCCTGGGTGCCTGGGCTTCAGAAGCTGCAGCAGAGGGGCTCGGTAGTTGCGGCTCCCAGGCACCAGAGCACAAGCTTAATAACTCTGCAGCATGGGCTTAGTTGCTTGAATCAGGGATCAGGGATTAAACCCATGTCTCCTGCATTGGCAGGCGACCTCTTTACCCTGAGCCACTGGTAAAGAAAATCCTTAATTTTCTAGACGTGCAAAATCAGCACCCTTAAAGTCTAGCACATATTATTATCAAACTATCTGAGGTATGAGCATAAATATTACTTACAAGACTACACAGACGGTATACAAACTACCAAAATGACAACGGTGATGTGGATCTCAGAGGGAAACCTGGCCCACAGGAGGCCTCCAGTAAGGTCAGTGGTCCCATACTTCTCAGATATAGGGCTCACTCCCACTGCTGGCTGCAACGCTTGGTCTTCCAAAGGATTCATGAGTTAGAAGACTCAGAAATTACTGGGCTGTGATATTTAAATCTGTCGAAGTTTTAGAACTCTCATTCACTAATATTTGCATTTTTTCAACTTCAGAAATAGGCCAGAACTTTCAGAAAAGGCATTATTGTCCAATATACAAATTATTTGGGTCTCAATATTATTTTAACCTTCTCTGAAATGGCCTTGTGTATCTCCTCTGAACAGAGTGACCACAGAATTTAAAGTCTAAGCCGGACCACCTCTGAGGGTCAAAGGTGACACTATTTATAGTTACTCTGGGACAAGAGCCACAACTGAGATTGTCTTGGGAAAACCTAGATGAGGGGGTCACCTGACCTCTGGGATCAATCTCTCCCTCTTCCTCATTACCTTTCATAAAGAACTGAAAATCTGAGAGATGGGCATCATGCTATATGCCTTCAACCAACAGAGTGTTAAATGTCTATTACACCTCAATAAAGGTGGGAAACAAATAAAATCAATCTTTGCAAGGAAGGAGGTGGCCTGGAACTGCTACACGCAGATAGTCCCTATCCCTTCCAGGCCTCCCCTAGAAATTCACAAACCTAAGCAGGCGAGGACCTGATCTATGTCTAAATAAAAGCTCCGGAAGCAGTCTTGGCAAGGCTGCCCCTAAAAATAACCTTTCCCCAAAGCCATGTTAGATGTCTGTTCGACTCCTTCCTCTGGCTCTCTTCTGGGGATGGTGGAGGAAATAAAGATGCAGAGGTATCAAATTCAGCATCTTCAGACACTGTTCCCACCTCCTGTCTCAAATTCAAGGTCCCCACTCAAAGCAGTAAAAGCAATGGTCACAGGAGTCAGACCAATAAACCTGAAGGAGGCTATGGGATCAATTTATCTGATCAGTCTGCAGCAAGAGAAGAGAAATGGCCTACCAGTACTGCCTTCTCACAAACTTCGGTGAACCCATCCACCAAGTTTACAGGATGTTAAAAGCCTGTGCCTCTGCCAACAGAGGTTTCTTGGCACAATTTTGTTCTCTTCCCCTTCCGAGCCTGAAATTCACCATTAGGGTTCTTCTTGGAACCAGGAATAAGACAACAGCATTATTGTCTTAGAAAGGTCACCGTTAAAATATTGATGATCCCCTGGACACTCCTGGTGGTCCAGCGGTTAAGACTCCACCTACCAATGGTTTGATCTCTGGTCCCAGAAGATTCCACATGCTGTGAGGCAACTAAGCCTGCGTGCTACAACCACGGAAACCTTTGTGCCCTAGAACCTGTGCTCTGCAACAAGAGAAGCCTCTGCAATGACAAGTCTGCACACCACAACTAGAGCGGAGCCCCCACTCCTCACAACTAGGGAAAGCCTGTGCACAGCAACCACGACCCAATGCAGCCAAAAAAAAAGTTAAAAAAAACTGATGATCCTTGGAAAGGCAGATCTTGCCTAAAAATCTTTAGTTTTTAGGAATAGACAATCATAGCATAATCATAATACTGTGAGAAATTATCAGGGGAACTGGGGGTAAGGAGAGGAGTCCAAGCAGAGCAGGGAAGAGACCTGGATGGTCAAAAAGCAGGTAGCAGGAAGCCTGGGTCTGGGGGAGGAGCCAGAACTTTGAAAACAGGGAAGGCAACAATTGGCTCACTTGGCAATTTTGCTTCACAATTTGGTTTAGAGAATAAAGCATCTGTTGAACATAACTTTTTTTTTTTCCTTTTAGGATTGCACATCCCTGGTAATTACTTCACAATGTACACATTTATCAAAACATGTGGCATACTAAATATATACAATTTTTCACTTCTCAATGACACCTCAATAAAGCTGAGGTAGGGGGAAGAGCCGGGCATCCTTTATTTGTGAAACTTGCCCGGTAGGGTTCAGAGGGATTCACTATATGTTCTCTCTGCTTCTGGGTATGCTTGAAATTTTCTATAATAAGTTAAAAATAAATAAAAGAAAGGCAGGGTATTTTCAATGTAAAGTGAAGGGAGTCCTTGGCACTGCCACTGGCCAAATGTCTGTGGAGCCCAAGTCTTGGCGAGCATCCTTGTCCACTAAGACATCATGTCTGCTGGAAGATGGATCTAATCTACACCCTTGCCTCTGGAAGTCTCCTTTTCTCGTTCCAAAAGGGAACTGACTCAATTCCTTAGGCATCCTGAACTCCAGTTTCTTTTTGGAACTGTGTCAGACAGACCAGCAGTTAATTCCAAAGATGTGCCCTTAGTGGCATGTCCAAGAAGCCTCCATTTGAAAGATGTAGTTGGCTTTTCCTGGGGTCCCTGTGCTCCTCCTCTGGGATTTCTGTGGGATAGAGTGATTGCTAGAGCCTGACTATGGGAAAATCTTGGAAGGACAATATTTTCCATGTCTCAGATTTAGTCTTCTCATTCTCATCAGATAGTCCCCCTTAACCCACTTAGAAATTAAAAATCCAGACACACACCCCCTTTCAAACGGGGGTTTGGGGGAGGGATGCATTGGGAATCTGGGTTTAGCAGATGCAAACTATTATATTTTGGGTTGGCCAAAAAGTTCATTAGAGTTTTTGCATAAGATGTTATGAGAAAACCTGAATGAATTTTCTGATCAACCCATATTTTGGTTCAATCCAATATATAATGGATAAAGGTCCTACTGTATAACATAGAGAACTATATTCAATATCCTGTAAGAAACTATAATGGAAAAGAATATGAAAAAGAATACATGTATATAACGGAATCACTTTGTTGTACAGCAGAAATTAACACAACATTGTAAATCAACCAAACTTCAACAAGATAAATCTTTTAAAAATAAAAATAAAAGCACCTCCTCTGGAGTTAAGTCACCTGGATACAAAATTCAGCTCTGCCACTTGCAGATCAAAATACACAATAAAATAATTAGCACCTCTGTATTTTATAAAATTTTGATTGTGAAAGATAATATCTTTGTAATACAGACAAAATTCTGTGTACCTTTCCCAGCCACCACTTCCCCACCCTCAACCACCCGTAGGTGGGCTACTTAACCTCCCTAATGGAAAAGTAAGAATCACACTACTCATCTCTTAAGACTGCCATGACATTGGAATAAAATAATATAGATGGTTGAAACAGTGCCTGGAAATTCTCAATAAAGAGCTGCTCTGCCATATAACAGTGAATAGCTTGGAATACTGGGAACCATGTGCCAAAGCCCCTCCCCCTCTTTTTTTAATCCACTAGCAAAAAATCCACATTTTAAAAGATCATTTTTACTGTCTTATTGGAATATTTTTCTTGTATTGTTATGCTGAAAAAACAAATATAAACAAGATTAAAAAAAAACTTGAAACAAAACACCTAAATGAGGACCACCATTCATCTCATTTTTAAAATTTTATAAACAATAAAACAGAAAAAGTTGGGACTTCCTTGGCAGTCATGACTCCCAGAGCTCAGTCTTTCTCTCCTATAACAAAACCCACTGTGTATGCAGGTTTCTATTATGGGCACTTTGAATCACTCAAATGAGACTTGGGGATTATGAATAACCAGCATGAGCAGCAAGATATATCATATTCAGAGCCACAAAACAACTCTCAATAAATTTAAAAGGATATAAGTCTTACAAAGTATCTCAGACCATAATAGAATTAAGTTAGAAATCAGAAACAAAAAGCCCTCCATAAAATTCCCAGATAAGTGGAAATAACACATTTCTAGGTAACCTAAGGGTGAAAGGAAAAATCAAAGGAAATATTAGGGACATCCTTGGCAGTCCAGTGGTTAAAACTCTGAGCTTCCAATTCAGGGTGCGTGGGTTCAATCCCTAGTTGGGGAACTAAATCCCACATGCTGCATGTTGCAGCCAAATAATAATAATAAACAAAAACAGAAAAGAGAAATCTACCTTGTGGTTGAATGCTACATTTGGTATGTTAAGAGGAAACTAATTCTTTTCAGTCATGAAACTACTTCTCTTAATAATCCTTACAAATTTGCAACAAAGTCTTCCTCAAGAAGGCCCCGCCTTGGCCACTCCAGTTGCAGAAGGATTCTATGTCACAGACTTGAGCACACACCACAAATAGTTTCTTACAGCTTTTCACTTCCTTTGGAAACCATAACTTATCTCATGAGCTAAAAGAGCTCCCATTCCACGGTGCCAAGTCCCTGGGTTTCTGTTCTAGCAACTAAACCAATTCAAATGCCAGATTCAGATGGCAAAGTTCCAACAAAACACCAAGGTGAGATTTCTCCAGGAAGAAAAGCAAAGACATTTCGACAGTTTGAGTGGTTCCAAGTCGTCCAATAAATGCATGTTTTCATCCAGAAAAGCAATGCTTCCTCATTTCGGTAATTACTGCTTCCTGCAGGAGCCCTCAATGTTAGTTCACCTCAGCGTCTGCCAGGTACATCTTCCACTTCCCCCTCCTAACAGTTTCAAACTTGGCCTCTGAGCAGGTAACTCCTGCATGTAAATCTCTAGGCTTGACCTTTCTTTTCAATGTTTCCATGGGCTGTCAATCCCTCAATCCAAACCTTTCCATTTTAACTGCTACAAAAACTTAAATACCCCCTTATTTTCCCAGTTGAATACCAAAGGCACTAGAAATCAGACTAGAAACAAGCTGATTTCAGTTTTATGGCTTGGCTACTGTGAGGTCTTGGTCAAATACTGTACCTCAAATATAGTGGGACAGTAGCCGTGATACAGTGGTTTTATCGGGTCGAGCCATAAGAAACTGCAATTTGGGGAGGTCAAAAATTTCCTATGGTTCAACCTAATAAGTACAAAATATCTTAAAATTCTAATAAAAAGCAATGAGATTATCTCCTAAGTAATTATTATCTTCCCATCCTGTTCGACTATGATAAAGTAACTTAAAGACCCCTCATGACTCTAAAAGATAGGATTTCTTGATTTGCCAATCTCAGTTATAAGTATCTATATAAGATGCAGTCATATCTTCAATATCAAAGGCTGTTGTCATTCCCCACCCCAATCTCATAGTCACCTACTTGTCCTCTTGACCTTCACAATTACTAAAAAAACAGTTTTTTACTAAGATAGCAAGCCTTTTCATGTTGTGATAGACACTAATAAGAATCTATTTTCATTATACAGTAATCTCTAGGAATGATGCCTAACATTTAACCCCTAGCAAAAACAAACAAACACAACTCAAAGTCACATTAACTATGTAGTCCTGAATTTGGCTTATACCAAGACTGTCCCAGGTAGATTCTTTTCCAGGGTCCACAGAATCACCTGCATCTCTTCCCTATTTTCTAATTCTGCTACTGTGAAGCCTGGCATGTCTTCCAAAAATTCTTGTTTTACCAGGTTTTACATACAGAAAAACAAATTTAAATGTATACTTCTCTGTCTCAATGAATTTGGAATTTTATTACATGGGTAGATGTTTTCAATCTGGACAAAACAGTCATGTGAAATTAAATCTAGGTTATCAGAATTTTGTTCATTCATGTAGTGACACATTTTATTATCATTTAAATATATCTACATGTATGGTTTTATTTTATTCCCCAAATCTCTAAATTGCAACTTTTAAAAAACATTAAGCAGCTTCTCTTTCTAGGATCAGTCTTGGAATAAGAACCAAGTTGGAGAAATCCATCATTTGTGGAACTTGAGAAAATGCTTTGAGAAAACACCTTTAAGGAGCATTAAACATGAGTGTGAGGTGGATTTAATACATCTGTAGCTCATGGAGTTACAAAGATTGCAAAAAAAAATGATTAATAACTGTACTAAATTCTTTTCCGAAATATGACTTGTAATTTCTGTACTTCACAAATGTGAGTGCAGACTCCGAGTAGGCCCAGGGGACCAAAGAAGAGCATCTGCTCACGGGAGAGACCAGGAGAGCATCTAGTGAGCCACGTTCTAGAGGAGGGGCCTGAGCAGAAAGGACTCCCAGAACGGGGGAGGAGGCCGGACTTGGGTATAAGCAAAGGGATGAACTAAAAACAACACAATGACCACAAGAACCCTTGGAGTAAGAGGAGTAGCCGACAGAGGATGGCCTGACCTCCCAAACCCCTGTGAGAGGTCTGAAAGGCCCCCCTCAAGGCAATAAAGAACCGCAGAGGGAGACTACCCTGGTGGTCCAATGGTTAACAATCTGCCTTGCAACGCAGGGGACGTGGGATCAATCCCTGCCTGGCAAACTAAGTTCCCATGGAGCAATGAATCCTGCAAGCCACAACTAGAGTCGTCATGCAGCAACGAAAGATCCCAAATAACATGTCAAAGATCCGTGTGCCATTCCTAAGACCCGAGGCAGCCAAATAAATAAATTTAAAAAAAGAATCACAGAGCGGCTTTAAGTAGAAATACACGACTAGGCTTATGTTTCATAAAGATCACTCCTGCAGCATCTTTCTCTATGAGCCTCTTCTATAAATTCTGGCTCACCTAGGCTTCCATATTTTTAGACCTGGGGTGTCAAGAGTAAGATGAAGTCCTAAGCTCCCAAGTTTTGGTGTAAACCAGGGTAGGGGTATTTTGGCATTCATTCATTTAACAAATATTCCCGGGGGCGGGGCGGGGGGGGGGCGCGGTTGGTGCATAAGGGCTGTGTTAGAAGTGTAACTCAGTCTTGTCTTCCTTCTGGGAGCTCTAGGTTTGCTCCCAGCTCAGACCATGGTTACCTCTAGCCACTACTATGGGGCTGCCTCCTGTACTTCTCTTCCTCCTCTGGTTCTCCCATCTCTGACTCTCTTGAGGATTCTTCCCCTACTGCTCATGCCTTCAGGGTCCCTGTATTCCATCATTGGTCCACTTCAGGGAGATAAGTTGAGCACAAGCACGGAGTGTGGAAGGGTGACGAAGCAGAGGCCACCGCCCCAACCCAGACAGTTAACGCAGAGACTCTGAAGGGCCTTAAAGCACATGATGGGAGGAAGGGGCAGGGTCTGGGGGACTTTAGGAGGTGGGCTCCACAGGGGCTGGGAGAGAGGAAGGGCTCGAGGCTAACTCCCAGGTTCCCCACCTGGGTGCCCGAGAGGAAGATGCTTCCAAGCACTGTGACCAGGAACCATGTAGAAGGGGCTCTGGAAATGTTCTCTGCTTCATTCCGTGAGCCAGTCCCTCTTCTGTGCTTCTCACTCCCCTGTCTCCTGAACTATGCTGCATGTCCCTTAAGGCCTGGGATAGAGCCAACTCCATGCTCTAACCCTGGTACCCAGCATGACCGTAATCAACAGCTGCCAAAGAACGAACGGCCATGCTCCTGCTCCACTTCTATTCTGCTCCTCAGTACAGGTTGCAAGGGAACAATCTTCTACTGACAGTTTCTGCTCAAGGAAAATGTAGGGGGAGGGGTATACTGAGAAGTGTGTGTGCAATTGCTCAGACAGGTGTTTGTGTAAAACATAGTTTTCAGCCTTCTTTAGACAGACCCATCTCTTGTGTTTGAGATGTTCCTGCCTGAGAAATTCGTCTAGCACAGTAGTTAGCAAGCAATTTCCCCTCATCTTTGCTTTCTGTTCTTTCTGGAAGAACTAGTCCCGTTCCCAGGGAAACAGTGGTACGGTTCTGACCGTCCTCCAACGTATTCCGTGTCAACTCCTCTGCTTGTCATGGGAGCACCCCCACCCACCTGGGAGCTGCGCATTTTCTGTAGGTGTCTCCCAGCTGCAGCAATAGACTGCAGGGCATTCTGACACTTTTCTGAAGCTGTGTTCATTAGGTTTCCCAGCTAAGAGTTCTATTCCTCCTCCCACACTCTCAGAAAAGCTTATCTGGGGTTCAAGTTTCTTCCTCGGTGAATTAGGTTGAAGGGTGAAGGGCAGACTCCAGGACATATCACAGTACCTAAAAGAAGATGAAGAGAAAAAGACTGATTTCTCCACCTTACAGCTACTGCACCTGTGACTCTGCACAGCAAACCAAGGGCACCTTGAGAACAACAGCCACTCTGGGGGCAGAGGTCTCTTAGGGCTCCTACAAGATCCTATCTTATAAGCCTGCCCATCATCAACTCTCTCTGGACATCAATGGATACCTGAAACTCCAGTCCTCTCTTTAGGCAACAGCCACCTGGATGCACAACTGGCCCCTCAGCACTCGGCCCCCTGCATTGGATGATACATCCCATAAATGGTTAGCCTTCTGACCAGACACATCTCCTAGTGGAGAAGCAGGTACTCCTGGTTAGTTTCGTTACTTGTCAATATCACGATCTTGAGTTTTAAGTCCAGGAGCTCTAATGGTGAGATCGTGTCTGCTTAATTGGATTTATACAGCAGCCTGCCAGGGAACCACATGGGGTTATTTAGTACTTTTTATAATCCCTCCTGATCTCTCTCAAATCAATGCCTTCCTCAACACTGCTTCTAATCCTCACCACTTGAAATGTATAGTCCCCGTAATGAGTTCTACCTGGATCCTCCACCTCAGGCGCTTACCGGCTCCCGTTTATTCTGCAAACAATAAACTACTTGAAACGGGGCTCCTCCTAGCTCAAGCATTCCCCAAAGCTCTCTTGGAGCTCGAAGTCCACACTCACCCTGGCATCCCAGGTCCTCTATAACCTGGCTCCCCAGTTTACCAATGTAATTTTCTCTCTGAATTTGTTTTTTATTTATTTATTTTTAATTGGAGGACAATTACTTTACAATATTGGGTTGGCTTCTGCCATACATCAACATGAATCAGCCATAAGTATACACATGTTCCCTCCCTCTTGAACCTCCCTCCTACCTCCCACTGCATCCCACTTCTCTAGGTTGTCACAGAACACTGGGACTGAATCTGCATCTTTGGCTTCAGTTAAGCTCCTCTCTTCTTCACACTTCTTCAAACACATCTTGAATAACAGACATGTCAGCAAGCACATCACGGAGCTGAGTGTCTCGAGGCCCGAATCCCGGTCTGGCCACTTGGTGACTTTCTCACCCTCCCCCATCCCACCTCTCTAGGTCAGATGTGACTGTACTAATGTTACTGAGCTGTACACCTAAAAATGGTTAAAATGGTAAAGTTTATGCTCTGTACATCTTACTTCACACAAAAAAACTACATCCAAATCACTAAGGAACAAATAATGTGTTTCTTTTTCCCTCGAAAGTCCAACCGCAATACTGATTGCTATCAACACTGCTTGATGAAATTAACAACTATTGGCTGCATAAGGATAGTAATAACATTTACATTTACAGATCACTGTGCGGTCTACAAAGCCCCTTCGATGGAAACTAGTTTGACCATTTGATTCTGAAAAACTATGAGGCAAGAAAGACAGGGAATCCCTTATCTGTATTTTCCAGATGAAGATACACAATTCTAAAGGTCTAGTGACTTAATTATGGCCAAACAGAGAGTACCAGGCGGAGTTGAGGTTCATCTAGGGCTCATGAATTTGAGACACTGCACAGGCCCTTGGTTCATCATTCACCTTGTTGGAACAATTCTCACCTTTTCTTCCCCAGGAAAAATTCCCGCAGGACCAATGTGCAGGGTAGAAGAGCCCGCACCTGCATCCTAAGCCAACAGCTGCTCATCAGAACATGGAAAGGGGCAACTGGCAGTTTCTGAACTCTCTATTTAATCCGGACCTGTGGGCAGCTACTCCCACGCAAGTGTCCTTCCACACTGCCTGACCCCACGTGGCAACATTTTAGTCTGATGGCAGGACTGACAGCCGGTGCACTGAGGTGAATGGTGAGCTGGTCCATCTAAATTGTGACTACACAGGACTTGAATTTCTTTAGAAACAATGAGAAATGATCAGAATTCTGAATGTGGAATAAGTGAACAACTCTCTTATGCTCTTGACAATGAACAGAAAAGTGTATTGATCACCTAGCTCTTACAGATCAAGGATGGAAGAAGCCTTTATGTACCGAAACACACAGTCACTTCCTAAAAAGGCCTGTTTTAGCCTTGCAGGGTGGTGAAGGACAGCACTCTGTGCCCACAGAGATAGCACACATATTCAGCATTGCTGTTCTGACAAGTCACCTCCCAATTAAGCCACTGTTGAATTAAAGGCTGAATGTGCTCTTTGCTTCCAGGAGAAACTTATTTCTAAGCACCAAAGATCTGGAAGTTTTAAAAGTCCACTGAAGACAGCCCCATTTACATGAATACAAATATTCTCAAATACCCCTGGAAACAGCAGGGGAGAACTCTGAAGTACCTGTACACACTCTTGCTAAATTCAACATCTTCTAAACTGTGGCAAGAGCACAGTGCACCCTCAAAAAAATCAAAAGCGAATTATTGCCACAAGAACCAGAGATTTCACTTCTTGGTACACAATCAAAAAAAAAAAAAAAACCCAAACTGAAAGCAAGGTCAAGAAAAGGTATTTATATACCTATGTTCACAGCACTGTTTACAATAACCAAAAGGTAGAAGCAACCCATGGGTGAATCCATCAATGGATGATAAACAAAATATGTGGGCCATACAGTCAGAGAATTATTATTCAGCTTTAAAAATAAGGAAATTCTGACCCATGACACAACATGGATGAACCTACAGGGCATGATTCTAAGTGAAATCAACCAGACACGAAAGGGTAAACAGTGTATGAGTCCAGGAGGAGGTCCCCAGGGGCCTAATCCATAGAGACAGAAAGTAGAAGGGTGGTTGCCGGGAGCTAGGGGTGGGGGGAATAGAAAATTATTGCTCAATGGTACAGAGTTTGAGTTTAAAGGGTTTTGCAAGAAGGAAAGAGTTACGGAGACTGACTACACAATATGAATGTACTTAAGACCACTGAACTGTACACTTTAAAATAGTCAAGATGACAAAATTAATGTAAAAAAAAGAAACCTCTCCTCACACACACACAGCACTATACTTTTACTAAGTCCTCTGTAGTGAGGAATTCCATACCAGAGAGCAAGGATTACCACAGTCCATGAGACTCTGTGAACTGTGGATATAATTAGGCCCCACATCCATTATAACACTACAGACGTCATCATGTGTTACCAGCATCTGTTGACAGATCTCATACCCGGCATATCACTGAAACGGCAAGTGCGGAGAAGGTAGCCCACAATAGAAACAATGGCATTTTATCCTTGTCCTGTTCCAGCAGTTTGGCTCATAGGACATAAATAGAGGCCACTGCACTGGCTGCCACGACCTCCCAGTTCAGAACTATTTTACTGCCTTGAGTGAGTTCTCTACAAAAAGTAGAAAATAGAGGATCTTCTGGATCTGTTCAGGTCCATGTCCTAATGGAAATTTCCTTCTGTTTTGTTTTTCCCTAATGTCACAACACAGCACTCAACCTACCTGAGAAAAAAAATTAATTCTCACTTTTTAGCATTATTCTGTACTAGGACCAGGGCACATGTCTGTTTTTCAATAATATATTTCAAGTGTTATACAGTTTTAATAATATATTCACATAGGAACCCCAAACTTTAAAAAATTACAACAAGGAAATTATATCCCCAAATAGTGTGTATTAAAAATTATATATAATTATATATTATATGTAAAATAATTAAAAACTATGTATGCGAATACATATATTTTATATACATATATGTATATATGACAAATGACATATGTCTATATGGCTTTTGAAAACTAAAATTAACTCTGCCCTATACTGTAATTTTAAAAAAAATCAACAAAAACTATTGTGATTAGACTATTACTTTCAAAATGATGGGCAGACTACCTATCATGAGAAAAAAAAGAGCAATCTTTGCAAGACTTAAAACTTAAAAAAAAATCCATGAAAAAAATGTAGTAATAAAAACCGTGGAAAACTTTTTTAAAAAAAGAAACACACTGTTAAAAATCAAAGCAACGATTTAACTTCTTTCTGACTGATGATGCGTCCATCAGCCCAGATGACACAATAATAATAAACAGTAATAATCCTCAGGCCAGGTGTTTCCCTCACAATAAATCATTTTAAAAACTGTAGAAGATCTGAAATTTTATTCTCCTCTATAGACTCAACTTCCACTTATCACTCTCATTCCACTGTTTCCAAGAAGGTAGGGACTCAGAGGGAGAATGAAATGTAGCTAAACTGGAGCTTGCAAATAAATAATTTATTAAGTGGTCTCCTTAACAGAGAAATGACAACAAAAGAAAAATCTGGATTTGAAAATATTTGGTTATTTTATAAATAACCAAAAAACCCTCTAAAATGGTTATTTGATAATCATCCAAATATGAGACCTCTCTGCCTCTGTTTGTTAGGAGTATGGGATGTGTTTCCTGCAGCCAGACACTTATTCACCAAGCACTATCAGATAATCACCCATTGTGGCAGCTACGCAGAGCATTCCCATGCACACATATGGTCAAAAGACGTTATCCACTTAAAAGCAGGCCCTTAGAAGGGAAACACACTTTGCCCCACCCCAAGAAAAACAGGGGGTGAAAAAGCATAGGGCACTTTGCTTCTGCCAGGACACTGTCATCAGAAGGTTGGGTGAGCAGGTCTGCGTTGGCATCCCTGACCCGGCCAGGCTCTGCGCCCAGTCAAACGGAGGTGCGATTTAGCCTCCTGGTGAGCCGTCCCTAGAGTTCTAGCCAAAGGGATCAAGAAGAAACCTTGAAATAGTGGAATGTTCCACTGGGCCCCCAGAGAGCGCCAAAGAAGATGAGCAGGGAACTTTTAGAGCTGGCTGACTCCCTCGTCCCTGTGTGCTTACCTCAACGAACCATAAATAGAGTGTGAAATAACTATTACTTTATGGGTGAATGTCTGGTGATCATACAGCATCCCTCTCCAAGAAGCCCCAGAACATTTAATAAATGATTTCCAGTTCTTCTCTGGGGCAGCCCTGTGAAAATCGGAATGAAGCTGATGTTCATTTGACCTCTTTTATTTGGGGAGGGATGGGGGGGCGTTACTGAACACAACGGGACCAGCAAATAACTCTGTGGCGAAGGTCACAGACTCGAGGGGTCAGGAGCGGACCTGAGACTCTTTCAGATTCTGGTTTAAGGCAGGTTAAAACTGAAACGCCCGCACTGTTCTTCCCTTAACATTTTTCGTTTTGTAACTCGTGTGACACACGCGCGCACCCACGCACACGCGCGCGCGCACCCACGACGCCCAGTTCCCTGACCGTCCCTGGACTTTATCTCCTCTCTCCCGGGGCACCCGGGCTTCTAGGACACGGGACCACACAGCCTCCATCAAGCGCCCTCCCGCTAGTCCACCCGGTCGGCGGCGACCCCGCGCGGGAGGCCCCCCGGGTAAAGGGACACACGGACAAGCGGGTCGAGCCCGCAGACGGTGAGCACGCGACCCCGGCTGACCTTCCTCTGCTGCTTCTCCCAGGCGGGGTCGAGGAGCAGGTCGCGGTCCCACTCCTCCTCCTGGATCATGTACTCGTCATCCTCGTAGACGTAGTTGTACTGCACACCAGGCTCGATCTGGTTCATGGCGCTCGGTGGTCGCGGCGGCGGCGCGGCGCGCAGGGTCGGACGGGCGGGCGGGCGGAGACGCGGCGGAGCCGGCTAGGCGCGGGCGGCGGGCAGGTGGGCGCGGGGTGACCTTCGCGCGGTCCTCTCGGGGCGGTACGCTGGGCGCTGGGTCGCGGGCGAAGCACCAGCTCGGGCTCCGAGCGGCTGCCGTGCCGCTTAATACCCGCGCCGCCCGTCACGTGGCCGCGCGGCCGCGCCCCCGCCCCGCCTGGGCCTCCGCCCGCGCCCGCCCGCGTCGCTCCGAGCACGTGCTGGCTGGCGGCGGGGCCGGGCGACTCTGGTCCGCACGCAGGGTGCTACCCCAGACCTGCCCCACGGCGAGCTGAGTCCACCGGCACCATCTACCCTGAGGCTTATGGAGCGGCAGGACTTGCCGGCGCCCAGGTGGGTTACCCGGGTGCTTGGGTGTTCGGGGATCAGAGGAGGGACACACGTGGTTTGGGTCCCTGACCACTCCCCCCAACCCCACCCCACACCCCGGCACATCTGTGTTGTCCAGATGTGAATACGTTTTCCAAACGTGAATACGTTTTCCATGTGTTCCCACATATTCATAGATTCCACACACACACCCCTAAAAAGTAAAGTTCAGAAGCTACAGACTCCCTTTTCTTCTTACTCTCCTCCCTTGCCCTTACCTGGGGAAATCAAGGCAAAGGACTTGGACCAACTGTGTTAAAAAGTCAGGAACCAAACCAAAGGCAGAAAGTGTCTGCTCTCACCTGCCACTCATAAATTTGAAACAACTGACAATGGAGGACAAGCAGCCAGCTTCATGTTACATGTTCATCTCCCCCTGGTGTGTTGCACTTAAGCCTTTTCGTCCTTACGGTCCTGGCTAGCTGTTTCCTGTCCCTTGTGCCCCTGTAGGAACCAAGATGAGGTCCCTTGAAGAGGAGGTTGTGTTAGGCCCTAGGAATCCAGAGGGCGACTAACAGGCAAGGCACTTGCCTCCTGCAACTCATGTCCAAAGTGAATAAAAGTTGCCCACAGGCTATATAACTGTGGTTCAAGGCTACTAACTTGTTGACAGGTTTCAAGCTGAAAGTATGCCTGGATTTATCATCGTTCCTTAGAATTTTTTCCATCACTTAGTTTTATTGTTTTGAGCTTTAAGGCAATGGCACCCCACTCCAGTACTCTTGCCTGGAAAATCCTGTGGACAGAGGAGCCTGGTAGGCTGCAGTCCATGGGCTCCCTAAGAGTCAGATAGGACTGAGCGACTTCACTTTCACTTTTCACTTTCGTGCATTGGAGAAGAAAATGGCAACCCACTCCAGTGTTCTTGCCTGGAGGATCCCAGGACGGGGGAGCCTGGTAGGCTTCAGTCCATGGGGTTGCTAGGAGTCGGACACAACTGAACGACTTCACTGACTTTTCACTTTCATGCATTGGAGGAGGAAATGGCAACCCACTCCAGTGTTCTTGCCTGGAGAATCCCAGGGACGGGGGAGCCTGGTGGGCTGCCGTCTATGGGGTCGCACAGAGTCGGACACGACTGAAGCGACTTAGCAGCAGCAGTTCTGCCAAAAGACTCTGACAAATTCGCAAATACATCATGCTAATATTTTTAAACAACATGTCCACTAAATGTTCGTTTTTAAACAACACGTCCATTAAAATATGAACTCTGTGAGGCCAGGGATTTAGTCTCATTCATGGCCGTAATCCCCAGAAAGTAGAAATATGTCTACCATATACCACACACTAGTGCACAAGTGTTTGTTGATGAAATAAGTATCCTTAGAAACAGTGACTGAACTAATTTGCTGGGGTTTAAATTTAAAATTTTAGTTTTGGATTAAAATCATAATCTCTCAACAAGTTTATGAGTAAATTTTAACTATTAGAAATAGGACCAACAACTGCAAAAACTGTTTATATTAGGCCTTGAAAATTGTGGGGACCTCAGGTTCCAGATGAGAGCTATTAAAAGACATCAGATTCACAATCCTGCCTGAAACAACTGAAATCTGAGGGGAAATATATTAAGCAAAGCATTTGAAGACACTGACCATCATGCAACAAAGGATAATGATCCTTGAGAGGCAGAAAACAAATGGCATGTGTATTATGATTGTCCCAGATTATCACCTGGAAAAAGATTCCAAGATGTATTATAAAGGGAATAAAGGGAACGCAGGTATAACTCAGTGGTCTTCCTGAACTGTGAGTTCAGAGAGACCAATGCAGCTAGAATTTGCAAGGCCAGTTGCAGAAGAGGAGACGGCTGCAAAGAGAGAGAACCCTGGAGACTTGCAGAGGGTCTCCCTTGAGTCTGATCAGTGAATGCATGGGAGAAAAACATTTGAGGTCAGGAAAGAAGCACCCAAAAAGATTAGAAAGAAGGATGGTTAGAATTTAGAGAAGTCTAGGAATAGTTTCCATTTCCATTAACTAGAAGGGAAAACCTTATAATTCACAGAGCGTCAGATGGAGTATTCAGAAGTGAGGGTTTGGGAAAGAGGCTTTAGGCTTAAACTAAATGATGCATACTGGTTGTTGTTCAGTCGCTCATTCATGTCTGACTCTTTGTGACCCCATGTACTGCAGCACACCAGACTTCCCTGTCCCTCACCATCTCTCGGAGTTTGCTCAAACTCATGTCCGTTAAGTAAGTGATGCCATCCAACTATCTCATCCTCTTTTGTCCCCTTCTTCTCCTGCCTTCAATCTTTCCCAGCATCAGGGGTCTTTTTGAATGAGTCAGCTCTTTCCATCAGGTGGCCAAAGTATTGGAGCTTCAGCATCAGTCCTTCCAAAGAATATTCAGGGTATATTTCCTTCAGGATTGACTGGTTTGATCTCCCTGTAGTCCAAGGGACTCTCGAGTTTTTCTCCAACACCACAGTTCAAAAGCATCAATTCTTTGGCACTCAGCCTTCTTTAGGGTCCAACTTTCACATCAGTACATGACTACTAGAAAAACCATAGCTATGACTATATGGACCTTTGTCAGCAAAGTAATATAATGTCCATGCTTTTTAATATGCTGTCTAGGTTTGTCATAGCTAGATGTATTGGTGCTACTTGAAAAAGCTCCAAAGCAAGATCTGAAAGAATCAAACTGTTTCCAAGTCACATAATTGCATCCCAGAAGAAAACTTAAAAATACACATAGGAAAACAAAATTGTTCAACACTTACCAAAGTAAAAATTGCAGTTTCTGGCACATATCAAATATTACCAAGTATGCAATGAAACAGGAATATATGATCCATAATCAGATCACATCAGTCGCTCAGTCGTGTCCGACTGTTTGCGACCCCATGAATCGCAGCACGCCAGGCCTCCCTGTCCATCACCAACTCCCAGAGTTCACTGAGACTCACGTCCATTGAGTCAGTGATGCCAACCAGCCATCTCATCCTCTGTCGTCCCCTTCTCCTCTTGCCCCCAATCCCTCCCAGCATCAGAGTCTTTTCCAATGTGTCAACTCTTCGCATGAGGTGGCCAAAGTACTGGAGTTTCAGCTTTAGCATCATTCCTTCCGAAGAAATCCCAGGGCTGATCTGCTTCAGAATGGACTGGTTGGGTCTCCCTGCAGTCCAAGGGACTCTCAAGAGTCTTCTCCAACACCACAGTTCAAAAGCATTAATTCTTCGGCACTCAGCCTTCTTCACAGTCCAACTCTCACATCCATACGTGACCACAGGAAAAACCATAGCCTTGACTAGATGAACCTTTGTTGGCAAAGTAATGTCTCTGCTTTTGAATATGCTATCTAGGTTGGTCATAACTTTCCTTCCAAGGAGTAAGCGTCTTTTAATTTCATGGATGCACTCACCATCTGCAGTGATTTTGGAGCCCAGAAAAATAAAGTCTGACACTGTTTCCACTGTTTCCCCATCTATTTCCCATGAAGTGATGGGACCGGATGCCATGATCTTCGTTTTCTGAATGTTGAGCTTTAAGCCAACTTTTTCACTCTCCACTTTCACTTTCATCAAGAGGCTTTTTAGTTCCTGTTCACTTTCTGCCATAAGGGTGGTGTCATCTGCATATCTGAGGTGATTGATATTTCTCCTGGCAATCTTGATTCCAGCTTGTGCTTCTTCCAGCCCAGCGTTTCTCATGATGTACTCTAAAAGTACAATATCTGAGATTAAAAATACCCTTAATGGGGGGCTTCCCTGGTGGTCCAGTGGTTAAGACTCTGCCTTCCAAGTGCAGGGGATGCAAGATCAATCCCTGGTTGGGGAACAAAGATCTCACAATCTGCAGGGCAACTAAGCCCATGTGCCACTACTGGAGATGCCCACACACCACAACTGAGACCTGATGTAGCCAAATTCATAAAATAAATGTTTTAAAAATATCCTAAATGGGGTTCACTACCGGGTAGATAGACTTTGGCTAAGAAAAAATGAATGAACTTGAACACTTAGCAATAGAAATAATCCAATACAAACATGGAGAGAGAAAAAAAAATAAGCAGAGGATGAGTGAGATGGCAAAATTTCAGGCAGTCTAATGATTGTGTAGTTGGAGTCCCTAAAGTGAGAGAATAGAGAAGGAAGAAAAAAAAAAAAAACTTGAAGGAATAACAGCTAAATTTAAGAAGTTAGTAAAGAGACTTCTACTTCTGGCCAACATGGAGCAATAAGGACTGAAATTACCTTTCCTCTTTTTTAAAAAATATTTATTTGGCTGCATCGGGTTTCTTAGTTGTTTATTATTTTTAGTTGTGTCACATCTAGTGGTGATGTGTGGGTTCACTGGTTGCGGCCCGTGGGCTTAGTCACTCCACTGCATGAGGGATCTTAGTCCCCTGCTGCTGCTGCTAAGTCGCTTCAGTCGTGTCTGACTCTGTGCGACCCCATAGACGGCAGCCCACCAGGCTCCCCCGTCCCTGGGATTCTCCAGGCAAGAACACTGGAGTGGGTTGCCATTTCCTCCTCCAATGCATGAAAGTGAAAAGTCAGTGAAGTCGTTCAGTTGTGTCCGACTCCTAGCAACCCCATGGACTGAAGCCTACCAGGCTCCCCCGTCCTGGGATCCTCCAGGCAAGAACACTGGAGTGGGTTGCCATTTCCTTCTCCAATGCATGAAAGTGAAAAGTGAAAGTGAAGTCACTTAGTCGTGTCCAACTCTTCACGACCCCATGGACTGCAGCCTACCATGCTCCTCCATCCACCTGCTGCTGCTGCTGGTAAGTCACTTCAGTCGTGTCCGACTCTGTGCGACCCCACAGACGGAAGCCCACCAGGCTCCCCCGTCCCTGGGACTCTCCAGGCAAGAACACTGGAGTGGGTTGCCATTTCCTTCTCCAATGCATGAAAGTGAAAAGTGAAAGTGAAGTTGCTCAGTCTTGTCCGACTGTTAGCACCCCATGGACTGCAGGCTACCAGGCTCCTCCGTCCATGGGATTTTCCAGGCAAGAGTACTGGAGTGGGGTGCCATTGCATTCTCCATCCATCCACCTGACCAGGGACCAAATCTGAGTCCCTTGCATTGCGAGGCAGATTCTTAACCATTGGATCACCAGGGAAGTCCCTCACCTCTCCTCGTGAAACAAGAAGGAAAAAAAAAAAGAAAATTACAGCATATGAAACAATGGTTTTCCAATAACAACAGATATCATGTAATGAAGGACAGGAATCCTGAGATGGGAAACAAACCAAGGGAGTTCTGTAACTGCCTCAGTTTGTATCCCTGGGAGAGCTTGCAGACCAGACCATTGAGGTAGAGTCCAAAAGGCTCCCTGAGTTGCGAACATGAAGCTGAGAGTCCAGGGAGAAGAAGGCAGCAAGTATTCATAGGATAAAGTATCACAGAGGAGAGGACCACACACAGGGAGAGGGCTCTGGACATCTTCTGGACTTCTGAGTTTCCCATCTGAGTGCATACTGATCAGAACATGCTTGGGAGGAAGCCACCTGTGTTCAAGGAAAGAGCCATCTGAAAGGGTTAGAGAGAATAGTGCATGGCATTCACACAGGACCAGGTGGGTGCCTGCTCCAATCCCGGGACTGCAAAAACATTCAGTTCACAGAGCATTGAGTAGAGGACCTAGGAGGGTCTTTATATTTTTTTAATTTCCATTTTAACCATTTAAAAATGTTTTTCTTTTTCATGGCTGTGCTAGGTCTTCACTGTTGTACTCAGGCTTTCTCTAGTTGCAATGAGCAGGGGCTACTCTCTAGTTGGCACACAGGTTTCTCATATGATGGCTTCTCTTGTTGAGGAACAAGGGCTCTAGATGCATGGGCTCAGTTGTTGTGGCCCACAGGCTAAGTTGCCCCAAGGCATGTGGGATCTTCCCAGACCAGGGATTGAACCCATGTTCCCTGCATTGGAAAGCGGATTCTTAACCACTGGACCACCAGGGAAGTCCCTAGGGAGATCTTACTTCAGTAGTGTAGACTGAATTATTCCTAGACAAGTAGTAACGTGGACTTAATTATTTCTAAATTAGGCCTAGAATGACCACGGCTCTTCCATAAAAAAAAAAAAATCATAAAACAATCACAAATTTATAAAAGCAAGACTCAAAAGGATAAAACTGTTTCCAAGTAACTGTTTCTAAGTAACTGAACCACATCACAGAGCAAAGCTCAAGATTTATAAAGACACAGAAACATCCAGCACTCAACAAGGTGAAAGTCACAATTTCCAGCACCCAATCAAAGATTCCCGCATATACAAAGAAGCAGGAAAACACAACCCATAGTGAAAATCAGATCAGATCAGATCAGTCGCTCAGTCGTGTCTGACTCTTTGCGACCCCATGAATCGCAGCACGCCAGGCCTCCCTGTCCAGCACCAACTCCCGGAGTTCACTCAGACTCATGTCCATCGAGTCAGTGATGCCATCCAGCCATCTCACAAATAGCAAGCAATTAAAACTGATTGAGGACTGACACAGATATTAGAGTTAGAGGTAGAGTCCAGAGGGTTCCCTGAGTTGAGGACATGAAGCTGACAGTTCAGGGAGACGAAGGCAACAAGTATTCATGGGATAAAGCATCAGAGAGGAGAGAGCCACACACAGACAGAGGGCTCTGGGTATCTTCTGAGTTTCCCATCTGAGTGCGTATTAACTCTAAAAACAAGGAAGGGGGGTGTTAGAAAGTATTTTTTTTAACTGAATGAAGATGAAAACAATATATCAGAAGTTGTGGGGTGCCATTAAAGCAGTGCTTAAGAAGGAAATGGCAACCCACTCCAGTATTGTTGCCTGGAAAATCTCATGGATGCAGGAGCCTGGTGGGCTGCAGTCCATGGGGTCGCGAACAGTCAGACATGACTGAACAGCTAACACTTACTTACTTAAGGGGAAATTTATAGCACTAAATGCTTATATTAGCAAAAAAGGATCTTACATTAATAACCTCAGATCAGATCAGTAGCTCAGTCGTGTCCGACTCTTTGCGACCCCATGAATTGCAGCACGCCAGGCCTCCCTGTCCATCACCAACTCCTGGAGTTCACTCAAACTCACATCCATCAAGTCGGTGATGCCATCCAGCCATCTCATCCTCTGTCATCCCCTTTACCTCCTGCCACCAATCCCTCCCAGCATCAGTCTTTTCCAGTGGGTCAACTATTCGCATAAGGTGGCCAAAGTACTGGAGTTTCAGCTTTTATCAGTCCTTCCAAAGAACACCCAGGACTGATCTCCTTTAGAATGGACTGGTTGGATCTCCTTGCAGTCCTAGGGACTCTCAAGAGTTTTCTCCAACACCACAGTTCAAAAGCATCAGTTCTTCGGTGCTCAACTTTCTTCACAGTCCAACTCTCACATCCATACATGACTACTGGAAAATCCATAGCCTTGACTAGACGGACCTTTGTGGGCAAAGTAATATCTCTGCTTTTGAATATGCTGTCTAGGTTGGTCATAACTTTCCTTCCAAGGAGGAAACATCTTTTAATTTCATGGCTGCAGTCACCATCTGCAGTGATTTTGGAGCCCAGAAAAATAAAGTCTGACAGTGTTTCCACTGTTTCCCCATCTATTTGCCATGAAGTGATGGGACCAGATGCCATGATCTTTGTTTTCTGAATGTTGAGCTTTAAGCCAACTTTTTCACTCTCCTCTTTCACTTTCATCAGGAGGCTTTTTAGTTCCTCTTCACTTTCTGCCATAAGGGTGGTGTCATCTGCATATCTGAGGTGATTGATATTTCTCCTGGCAATCTTGATTCCAGCTTGTGCTTCCAGCCCAGCATTTCTCATGATGTACTCTGCATATAAGTTAAATAAGCAGGGTGACAATATACAGCCTTGACGTACTCCTTTTCCTATTTGGAACCAGTCTGTTGTTCCATGTCCAGTTCTAACTTTTGCTTCCTGACCTGCATACAGGTTTCTCAAGAGGCAGGTCAGGAGGTCTGGTATTCCCATCTCTTTCAGAATTGTCCACAGTTTATTGTGATACACACAGTCAAAGGCTTTGGCATAGTCAATAAAGCAGAAATCGATGTTTTTCTGGAACTCTCTTGCTTTTTCCATGATCCAGTGGATGCTGGCAATTTGATCTCTGGTTCCTCTGCCTTTTCTAAAACCAGCTTGAACATCAGGAAGTTCACGGTTCACATATTGCTGAAGCCTGGCTTGGAAAATTTTGAGCATTACTTTACTAGCATGTGAGATGAAAGCAATTGTGTGGTAGTTTGAGCATTCTTTGGCATTGCCCTTCTTTGGGATTGGAATGAAAACTGACCTTTTCCAGTCCTGTGGCCACTGCTGAGTTTTCCAAATTTGCTGGCATATTGAGTGCAGCACTTTCACAGTATCATCTTTCAGGATTTGAAATAGCTCAACTTGCAGGATGGAGGATATATATTTTTAAAATACCTAAATAAAACTTCTAGAAATAAAAGGAGTTAAATCTGAGATAAAAGTGTGCTGGGTGGGGATTAAGAGCAGGTTAGAGATTGCAGATGAAAAGAGTAGCAAATTTGAAAGTATAAAAATATAAAATTATGGGGACTTTCTTGGTGGTCCAGTGGCTAAGACTCCACATTCCCAGTGCAAGGAACTTGAGTTCAATTACTGGTTGGGGAACTAGATCCCACATGCCACAACTCAGAGTTTGCATACCACGACTAAAGATCCCACATGCTGCGACTAAGGCCCAGCACAGTCAAATAAATAAATATTTTTAAAAAATAGAAGCTATCCAAAATGAAATAGAGACAGAAAAAAATAATCCAGGAGAATGAAAAGAACTTTGGTGACTTTATTAGGGGGTAATATACCATAGGTCCTTAGTATGACTGCACATGCTTGCAGGTATGCCAAAATTGCAGAACCCGAGCTGCTTTATTTATCCAGGCTATTTCTCACCATTATATTTGCAGTGAGCAGTCTTGACAGATGAGGTAGCATTCACCCTCAAACAAAGAGCAGTCTTGCTTCTGCTATGAAAGTCTCAAGTCGCCAAGCTCAGTCTTCCTCTCCTATAACAAAACCCGCCATAGGGACAGGCTTCCAAAAGGGGCCTTTGAGTCACCCCAATGGGACTTAAGGATTATGGATAACTACCATGAGCAGCAAGATAGATCATATCCAAGGCCATAAAACAACTCTCAGTAAATTGAAAAGGATATATAAATCTTACAAAGTATGCTCTCAAACCACAATAGAATTAAATTAGAAATCAAAAACAAAAAGACCTCTAGAATATTCCCAGATATTTAGAAATTCACTAACACATTTCTCGGTAACCCAAGAATGAAAGGAAAATTCAAAAGGGATATTAGGGACTTGCAGGAGACCCCAGTTCAATTCCTAGGTCAGGAAGATCCCCTGGAGAAAGGTTGGGCTACCAATTCCAGTATTCATGAGCTTCCCTGGTGGCTCAGATGGTAAAGAATCCGCCTGCAATGTGGGAGACCTAGGTTCAGTCCCTGGGTTGGGAAGATCCCCTGGAGGAGGGCATGGCAACCAGTATTCTTGCCTGGAGAATCCCCATGAACACAGGAGCCTGGCGAGCTACAGACCATGGGGTCACAAAGCTTCGGACATGACTGAGCCATTTTCAACTTCAACAACAACTGGTGGTTCAGGGGTTAAGACTCTGAGCTTCCACTTCAGGAGGCATAGGTTCAATCCCTGGTGGGAGAACTAAGATCCTGCATTCCATGCCACTTGGCCAAAAAAAAATTAAAAATCTAAAAACAAGAGGGGAGGTGTTAGAAAGTATTTTTTTTACTGAATGAAGATGAAAGCAATATATCAGAAGTTGTGGGATGCCATTGATGCAGTGCTTAAGGGGAAATTTATAACACTAAATTCTTATATTAGCAAAGAAGGATCTTGCATTAATAGCTCAGCTCTCATCTTAAAAACAGAAAGAACAGAGTAAACAAAAAGTAAGCAGAAGAAAGAAAAATAATGGAGATCAATGTAGAAATCAATAAAATAGGTAAAGCAGAAACCCAGTAAACTTAAAGCTGGTTCTCTGAGAAGATCAATAAAGTTGACACACTTCAAGCCACGTTGTTCATCAGGGGAAAAAACATAAATTATTTATACTGAGAATGAAAGAAGTGGCATCATTACCAATTCTATATACTTTAAAAGTATATGTGAATACTATTAACAACTGTATGCCAATATATTCAACAGCTTAGATGAAATGGACAAATTCCTTTAATGACACAAACTACTAAACCTCACTATGAAAGAAAGTCAACTTGTAGTTTAAAACACTCCCCCGTACCCCCAGCACAAGCACACAAAACCTCTTAAGGCCCCCGTGTTTTCAGCAGGGAATTCAAACATTTAAGAAAGAAATAATACCAATTATACATAACCAGGAAACTGAAAAGAAGAGACTGTGTCCCAACTCATTCTGTAAGACCAGTATTGGTCTGTTACCAAAGGTACATTGCTGCTGCTACCGCTGCTGCTAAGTCGCTTCAGTCGTGTCCGACTCTGTGTGACCCCATAGACGACAGCCCACCAGGCTCCCCCGTCCCTGGGATTCTCCAGGCAAGAACACTGGAGTGGGTTGCCGTTTCCTTCTCCAATGCATGAAGGTGAAAAGTGAAAGGGAAGTCGCTCAGTTGTGTCTGACTCTTAGCGACCCCATGGACTGCAGCCTACCAGGCTCCTCCATCCATGGGATTTTCCAGGCAAGAGGACTGGAGTGGGGTGCCATTGCCTTCTCCAAAAGTAAGTTAAGATGTACCCCCCCCCCAAAAAAAGAAAACTGCAGATCAGTATCTCTTATGAAAATTGATGCAATAAATTTTCACACAGTTTTATCAATTGATCCATGATGTTCAAGTGGGATTTATTCCAGGAATTCAGGGTTGATTTAAATATTTGAAGATCAGTGAAATTAATTTACCCTATTAGTAGACTAAAAAGAGAAACTATATGATCATCTCAATAGGTACAAAAAGGCTTTTGACAAAGTCCAGCATTCATTGCTGATAAAATCCTCAGCAAATTGGAACGGAAGGGAATTTCCTGAACCTGGAAAGGAGCATCTATTTAAAAACAAAACAAAACAAAAAACTACAGCTAATATCAGTCTTTGAAAAACTGAATGCTTTCCGCCTAAAATCAAGAACAGATCAGTCACAAACCACTTCTAACTTCTATTCAACATTGTATTGGTGATTCTAACCCAGGGCAACCAGGCAAGAAAAAGAAATAGTCATCAAGATTAGAAAAGAAGTAAAACTGTATTTTTCACAATGATCATCTATGTAGAAAATCCGATGAGATCATCAAAAAAGTTACTAGAACGATTAAGTTAATTTATCACAGTTGCAGGATACAAGATCAATATGCAAAAAAATCAATTGTATTAAGAAACAGCCAGGTCCCAATGGCTTCACTGGCATATTCTAACAAAATTTAAAGAAGAAATAGCTCTAATCCTACACATTCTCCTCCAGATGAAAGAAGAGGCAGGAATACTTCCCAACTCATTTTATGAAGCCAGCATTATCTTAGTACCAAAACCAGATAAAATACGAAAAAAAAAGACAACTATTCCAATTAGTTTGTTCCAATCGATCTATTCCAATTAGACCAATTTCTCTCATGAACTTAGATATAAAAGTCCTCAACAAAATATTAGCAAATTGAACTGGTTATGTGTAAAAAAAGTAAGAACATTTGCAAGTCACATATCCAACAAAGAGCTTATATCCAAAATATATTTTAAAAACTCTTCTTGCAGCACTAAGAAAACAATCCACCTAGTAAAAAGGTGGATAAAGTCTTGAACAGATGATTCACCTGAGAGAACATGTTACCAGCTTTCCTGATTTTTGTGCTTCAGTTTGCTGCTCTTAGCAGAGATTGCCTTTTTTAAAAGTTGACCATTTGTGGCAACCCTGCACTAAGTCTATTGGTGCCACTTTTTCCACCAGCGTTTGCTCACTTCATGTCTTTGCGTCACTTTTTTTGCAATTCTCTCAATATTTCAAACTTTTTCATCATTGTATTTGTTATGGTGATCTGTGATCAGTGATCTTTGATGTTGTTGTCTTGATGTGGCACGTCAAGTAAATTGTGCCCAAGACAGTAAATTTAATCAATAAATGTTGTGTGTGTCCTGACTACTCTGCCAACTAGCCATTTCCCCATCTCTCTCCCTCTCCTCGAGCTTTCCTATTTTCTAAGACACAACAGTATTGAAATTAGGTCAATTAAACCCTATGGTGTTCAAGTGGAAGGAAAAGTGACACATCTTTTATTTTCAATCAAAAGCTAGACATGATTAAGCTTAGTGAGGGAGGCATGTCAAAAGCCTAAAAGCGAGGCCTCTTGTTTGTTATGCTGCACCATGCAGCGTGAGGCATCTTAGTTCCCTGTCCAGGGATCAAACCCATCTCCCTTGCATTGGAAGTGCAGGGTCTTAACCACTGGACTGCTAGCGAAATCTCTAAGCTAGGCTTCTTGTTCCAAGTAGTTGGCAAAGCTGTGAATGCAAAGGAAAAGCTTCTTGCAGGAAAGTAAAAGTGCTGCTCCAGTGAACACGTGAGTGATGAGAACGGGAGACAGCCTTATTGCTAATACAGGAAAAGTTTTAGTGGTCTGGATAGAAGAACAAAACAGCCGCAGTGTTCCCCTAAGCCAAAGCCTAATCCAGAGCAGAGCCCTAACTTTTCAATTCTATGGCTGAGAGAGGTGAGGATGCTGCAGAAGAAAAGTTGGAAGCTAGTAGAGGCTGGTTCATGAAGCTTAAGGGAAGAAGCCATTTTCATAATGTTAAAGTACAGGGTGAAGCAGAAAGTGCTGATCTAGAAGCCACTGCAAGTTATCCAGAAGATAACTTGATAACTTAGATCTTATCGAGCTAAGATCGTTAATGAAGGTGGCTACACTAAACAATAGATTTTCCATGTAGATGAAACAACCTTATATTGGAAAAAGACAGCATCTAGGACTTTTATAGTTAGAGAGCAGTCAGTGCCTCACTTCAAAGGACGGACTGACTCTCTTATTAGAGACCAATGCAGTCGGTGACTTTAAGTTGAAGCCAACGCTCATTAACCATTCCAAAAATCCTGAGGCCCTTAAGAATTATGCTAAATCTTCCCTGACTCTAAAAATGGAACAATGAAGCCTGGATGATAGCACATCTGTTGACAATGTGTTTGACTGTATATTTTAAGCCCATTGGCGAGACACTGCACAGGAAAAAAAAAATCCCTTTCAAAACTTGACTGCTCATTGACAATGCACCTGGTCACATAAGATCTCTGCTGGAGGCTGGGTGCTGGTGGTGGTTCAGTTGCTCAGTCGTGTCTGACTCTGGCGACCCATGGACTATAGCCCCTCAGTCTCCTCTGTCCATGGGATTCTCCAGGCAAGAATACTGGAGTGGGTTGCCATTCCCTTCTCCAGGGGATCATCCCAACCCAGGGATCGAATCCACATCTTCTACACTGTAGGCAGATTCTTCATCGCTGAGCCACCAGGGATTCCCCTGCCGGAGATTACAATGAGATTAATGTTGTTTTTGTGCCTGCTAACACAAGATCCATTCTGTAGCCCATGGATCAAAGAGTATTTTCAACTTTTAAGTTTTATTATTTAAGAAGTACATTTTTTTAAAGCTATAGCTACCATACATGGTGATTCCTCTGATAGATCTGGGCACAGTGGAAAGCCTTCTGGGAAGGACTCACCAATCTAGATGCCATTAAGAACAACCATTATTCATGGGATAAAGTAAAAATATCAACAATGACAGGACTTTGGAAGATGTTGATTCCAACCTTCACGGATTACTCTGAGCGATTCAAGATTTTAGTGGAGGAAGTAAGTAGTTGAAGAGAACTGGGTTTAGAAGTGAAGTCTGAAGGTGTGACTCAATTGCTGCAATCTCAATAAAACTTTAACAGATAAAGAGTTCTTTTGAATGAACAAAGAAAGTGGTTGTGTAGATGGAGTCTACTCCTGGTGAAGATGCTATGAAAATTGTCAAAATGACAACTAAGGATTTGAATATTACATAAACTTAGTTGACAGAGCAGTGGCAGGGTTTGAGAGCACTGACTCCAATTTTGAAAAAAAGTTCTACTGTGGGTAAAATGCTATCAAAGGTCATTGCAAAGAAATCATTCATGAAAGGAAGAGTCAAATAATGTGACAAACTTCTTGTGTTGTTGTAAGAAATTGCCACAGCCACCCAATCTTTAGCAACTACCACCCACAAACATGGAGACAGGACCCGCCACCAGCAAAAAGATTGCGACTTGCTGAAGGCTTAGATGATGGTTAGCATTTTTATGAGACCAGTGCTCTAACCCCTGAGCTACAAAGCCTGCTAGCATTTTTAAACAATAAAATTTATAAAGTCTCTATTCTTCCTTCCGCAACTTCTCCCCAACTTCTCCCACCTACATGTAAAGATTAATGGTGAAGGACAGATGAATGGATAAAACACACAGATACACACACATACACACACACACACACACACACACACACACAGAATGTACTCAGCCACAAAAAAGGATAAAATAATGCCATTTGCAGCAACATGGGATGGGCCTAGAGATTATCATACTAAGGGAAGTGAGTCAGACAGAGAAAGGCAAATATCATATGATATCACTTATATGTAGAGCCTAAAATTTGATACAAATTAACTTGTTTATAGAACAGAGTCACAGACATAGAAACAAACTTATGGTTACCAAAGGGGAAAGGGGGGGGCAAAGCACAAATTAGGAAGGAGCTTGGAATTCACAGATACATACTACTACATATAAAATAGATAAACAACAGCAAAGACCTCCTATATAGCACAGGGAACTATATTCAATATCTCATAATAGCCTATAACAAAAAAGAATGTATATATACACACATACAAATATATATATCTTTAGATATGTATATATATTTATAGATGTATATATATATTTATATATATGAATCACTTTGCTGTACACCAGAAACTAACCAAACATTGTGAACCAACTATACTTTAATTTTTAAAAATTGATGGTCAAAGTTAAATGAACATTACTGAGAAGATTCTGCCTTTAGGAAGAATGATTTACATGTAGTAATATAGAAACATATCCAAGATGTAGTGTTACATTAAAAAAAGAAGTTGCACAATCATTCATATAGTTTGATCTTATTTTAAAAACTTATGGAAAAGCATTACATTCACAAATGTACATTTATTTTTTAAAAAAATTGAAATACCCCCAAGCACTGTCAAATAGCCCTAACTGCACACACCACCCACCTGTCCTTTTTCACTCCCTTAAGAGACATTGAACATCATGGAAACTCAAGGAAATCATAAACATAATCAATAGAAAAGAGAACGTGGGTTGATGTATGAATAAATGTTGGAAATGCCAAGCATTTCATGTTGTTTTAAGTCTGTTGTTAACAATAAGTAACAATAATTGGACTGAATTTTATCTCTTGTTTTTTTTTAACCCACACTGCTTTCTGTGAAAAAGACCTGGGTATCTTAACTGACAGCAAGTTCAATAGAAGCCAAGTGTAGGCGGACCAAAAAAATCAAATGCAGAGTTAAAATGGATTAATAGATGTGATGTTCAGTTCTGGATGATGCATTGTTCTCTGAGCTGGCAAGAATACAGCTGGAGTAATAAAGGCTATCATTTATTATAAATGTGACATGTACTCCAGGTAAAAAACAAATAGTACAAAACTGTAGGAAATAAATAGCTGAAGTCCCCACGTGTTTCTGGCCCATACCCATTCGCCATGGTTTGCTGATATGAACAGTTTGGAGTGTTTTCTTCTAAATACAAATATTTTATAGACATATGTTATTTTCTTCCACAAAAGAAATCACTTTTGCAAGTTGCCTTTCATTTCCAAATCACAGACATCAACATTTAGAGATGTTTCATAATTTCCTTAACCAATCCCCTACACATGGACATTTGTCTATATCTGTAGGATAGGTTTATAAAAATGGAATTTTGGGGTCAAAGGGTCCATTTACAATTTTTTTTAAAAATGTATTTGCATATAGTTGCTTTATATTATTGTGTTCAGATCAGATCAGATCAGTCGCTCAGTCGTGTCTGACTCTTTGCGACCCCATGAATCACAGCACGCCAGGCCTCCCTGTCCATCACCAGCTCCCGGAGTTCACTCAGACTCACGTCCATCGAGTCAGTGATGCCATCCAGCCATATCATCCTCTGTCGTCCCCTTCTCCTCTTGCCCACAGTCCCTACCAGCATCAGAGTCTTTTCCAATGAGTCAACTCTTTGTATGAGGTGGCCAAAGTACTGGAGTTTCAGCTTTAGCATCATTCCTTCCAAAGAAATCCCAGGGTTGATCTCCTTCAGAATGGACTGGTTGGATCTCCTTGCAGTCCAAGGGACTCTCAAGAGTCTTCTCCAACACCACAGTTCAAAAGCATCAATTCTTTATTGTGTTAGTTTCTGCTATACAGCAAAGTGAATCATCTATATGTGTACATGAATCATCTATATGTATACATATAACCCCTCTTTTTAGGATTTCCTTCCCATTTAGGTTACCACAGAGCGCTAAGAAAAACCAATATTGTATATTAAATATGAGTTTCCCTGATGGCTCAGTGGTAAAGAATCTGCCTGCCATTGTAGGAGATGCAAGTTTGATCCCTGAGCCAGGAAGATCCCCTGGAGAAGGAAATGGCAAACCACTCTAGTATTCTTGCCTGGGAAGTCCTATGGACAGAGGAGCCTGGTGGGCTACAGAGTCGGGCACAACTTGTTGAATAAGCAACAAATATTAACACATATATGTGGAATCTAGAAAAAATGGTACAGATGAACCTATTTGCAAAGCTGAAATAGAGACATAGATGTAGAGAACAAATGTATGGACATTAAGGGGGAAAAGGGGGTGGTGGATGACTTGGGAGCCTGGGATTGATAAACATGCAATGTTGATACTATGTATAAAATAGTATATATTCTGGAGGAGGTAACGGCAAACCACCCCAGTATACTTGCTGTAAGAACCTCATGAACTATATAAAAGGACAAAAATGACACCGAAAGAGGAGTCCCCCAGGTCCGAAGGTGTCCAGTATGCTACTGGGGAAGAGTGGGGGAGGAGTACTAATGGCCCCCAGAAAGAATGAAGTGGCTGGGCCAAAGCGGAAACAACGCTCAGTTGTGGATGTGTCTGGTGATGAAATCCGATGCTGCAAAGGACAGTATTGCATAGGAACCTGGAATGTTAGGTCCATGAATCAAGGTAAATTGAACATGGTCAAGCAGGAGATGGTAAGAATAAACATCGACATCCTAAGAATCAGTGAACTAAAATGGATGGGAATGGGTGAATTTAACTCAGATGACCATTATATCCACTACTGTGGGCAGGAATCCAATAGAAGAAATGGAGTAGCCCTCATAATCAACAAGAGAGTCTGAAATACAATACTTGGGTGCAGCTTCAAAAATGACAGAATGATCTCAGTTTGTTTCCAAGGCAAGCCATTCAGTATCACATAATCCAAGCCTATGCCCCAACCAATGATGCTGAAGAAGCTGAAGTTGATCAGTTCTATGAGACCTACAAGACCTTCTGGAACTAACACCAAGAAAGATGTTCTATTCATTACTGGGAATTGGAATGCAAAAGTAGGAAGTCAAGAGATACCCAGAGTAACAGGTGGAGGAGGCCTTAGAGAACAAAATGAAGCAGGGCATAGGCTAACTGAATTCTGCCAAAAGACAGCACTGGTCATAGCAAATACCTTTTTTCAACAACACAAGAGATGACTTTACACATGGACATCACCAAATGATGTAGCTGAAGATGGAGAAGATGTACACAGTCAGCAAAAAGACCTGCAGCTTATTGTGGCTCAGACCATCAGCTTCTCAAAGCAAAATTCAGGCTTAAACTAAAGAAAGCAGGGAAAACCACTAGGCCAGCCAGGTACAACTTAAATCAAGTCCCCTGTGAATATGCAGTGGAGTAATGAATGGATTCAAGGGATTCAAATTTGTAAAGAATGTGCCTAAAGAACTGTGGATGAAAGTCCGTATTGTACAGGTGGCAGCAAGCAAAACCATCCCGAAGAGAAAGAAGAGCAAGAAGGCAAAGTGGTTATCTGAGGAGGCCTTACAAATAGCTAAAGAAAAGAGAAGCAAAAAAGCAAGGGAGAAAAGCAAAGGTATATCCAACTAAATGCAGATTTCCTAAGGACAGCACAGAGACACAGGAAGGCCTTCTTCAATGAACAGTGTATAAATATCAAAGAAAACAACAGAAGGGGAAAGACCAGAGATCTTCTAGGGAAAATTGGAGATATCAAGGGAACATTTTACCCAAAGGTGGGCACAATAAAGGACAGAGATGATAGAGACCAAGTAGACACTGAAGAGGTCAAAAAGAGATGGAAAATATACAGGGAAGAACTGTACAAAAAAGATCTTAATGAACCAGATTACTCTGATGGTGTGGTCGGCCATCCAGAGCCAGACATTCTGGAGAGTGAAGTCAAGTGGGCTTTAGGAAGCGCTGCTGTTAATCAAGCTAGTCGATGTGACAGAATTCCAGTAAGATTATTCAAAACCCTAAAGGATGATGCCTAGGTGTTGCATTCAATATGTCAGCAAATATGGAAGACCCAGCACTGGCCACAGGACTGGAAAAGGTCAGTCCTCATCCCAGTTCCCAAGAAGGGTAGTACTAAAGAATGTGCTAACCATCGGACAATTGCACTCATCTCCCATGCTAGTATGGTCATGCTTAAAATCTTGCATGCTAGGCTGCAGCATTATGCAAACCGAAGACTTCCAGATATCCAAGCTAGGTTTAGAAAAGGCAGAGGAACCAGAGATCAAATTGCCAACATTCACTGGATCATTGAGGAAGCTAGGGAATTCCAGAAAAACATCTACCTCTGTTTCCTTGACTACACCAAAACCTTAACTGTGTGGATCATAATAAACTGTGGAAAGCTCTAAAAATGGGAATGAAAGTGAAAGTCGCTCAGTCATGTCTGACTCTTTGCGACTCCATGGACTGTATAGTCCATGGAATTCTTCAGGCCAGAATACTGGGTGGGTAGCCTTTCTCTTCTCCAGGGGATCTTCCCAACCCAGGGATCAAACCCACGTCTCCCACATTGCAGGCAGATTCTTTACCAGCTGAGCCAGAGGGGAAGCCCAAATGGGAATACCAGACCATCTTACCTGTCTCCTAAGAAACCTGTATGCAGGTCAAGAAACAACAGTTAGTACCCTGTATGGAACAGATTGGTTCAAGATTGAGAAAGGAGTATGGTAGGGCAGTCTGCCATCACTCTGTTTAATCTATGCACTGACCACATCATAAGAAATGCCAGGCTGAATGAGTTACAAGCTGGAATCAAGATAGGCGGGAGAAACATCAACAACCTCACACATGCAGATAATACCACTCTAATGGCAGAAAGCGAAGAGAAGTAAAGAGCCTCTTGATGAGGGTGAAGGAGGAAAGTGAAAGAGCCAGCTTAAAACTAAATATTACAAAACTAAGATCATGGCATCCAGCCCCATTACTGCATGGCAAATAGAAGGGGAAAAGGTGGAAGTAGTGACAGATTGCCTCTTCTTGGGCTCTAAAATCACTGCGGATGGTGACTGCAGCCATGAAATCAGAAGGCATTTGCTTCTTGACAGGAAAGCTATGACAAACCTAACAGTATGTTGAAAAGTAGAGACTTTATTCTACTGACAAAGCTCTGTCTATGTCAAGGCTGTCTTCCCAGTGGTCATGTACGGTTATGAGAGGTGAACCATAAAGGCTGTGGATCACCGCCTTCAAACTGTGGTGCTGGAGAAGACTCCTGAGAGCCCCTTGGACAGCAAGGAAATCAAACCAGTCAATCTTGAGGGAAGTCAACCCTGAATTGGAAAGACTGATGCTAAAGATGAAACTCCAGTATTTTGGGCATCTGATGCGAACAGCTGACTCATTGGGAAAGTCCCTGATGCTGGGAAAGATTGACGGCAGAAGAAGAGGGCATCAGAGGATAAGATGGCTGGATGGCATCACTGATGCAATGGACATGAACTTGGGCAAACTTCAGAAGATGGTGTGGGACAGAGAGGGCTGGCATGCTGCAGATCATGGGGTTGCAAAGACTCGGACACGACTAGGTAGCTGAACAACAACATGGAATAGATAACTGAGAACCGTCTGTATAGCACAGGGAACTCTACTCATTTACAGTGTTTGATAGATAATCTCCAGGGAAGAGACCCTCTCCCTGTCAGAAATGCCCTTCTGACTTCACCTGAACCAAGTTCACCCCAGGAGAGCATTCTCCCATATGTGGGGGGTTGTGGTTGGAAGGCTGGAGAACATACAGTGTTAACTCTTCCTCTTCATAAATGTCCATCCATGCGAATTGTTTTATTCACGCAATGTCTGAGATCTTGTGAATCTGAGTTTAGGTTCTAGGCAGCGAGGTTTAATTTGGAGTTTGGGGAAATGGGAAGGCCTGGGTGGGTGGGGATGTAGGATGTTAGATGGTAAAGAACAGAACACAGTGCTGGGAGAGAAGAAGAAGGAAGTGAGAAAGGTGGGCAAAGACTTTTACATACTTTATAATTTTGACAGAGCTTGGATAGTGGCCGGAATCATTTCTTAAAAGCTCTCTAACGCTATTGGCAGATTTAGGTTCCATAGGGTGTCAGTGTCTGAATTTGGGATCTTTCTAATGGGATAATCTAATTATGAGCCCTTCGTAAATCCTCTAGTAGCTCCCCCGTCTTAGAGACCAAACCCACATTGTCCAGTGCGGTGCATAAGGCCTGTCCTCAGGGTTTGCATCAGCCCACATGCACTGTGTCTGCTCTAACTTCCTGCTATGGTCACCCTGTCCACCTCACATTAGAGTCCCACTCTTAGGGCTCTAATAGGCACCCATGCTTTTGCATGTATCTTTTCCTTCTTCCTAAACACCAGTTCCAGCATAGGTACCTGGAAAACTGCTCATCTTTCACATCTAGCTCAGCCCCCACCTCCCCTGTAGAGTCTGCCTTGTCTCACCTGATCAGACCTGAGTCCCGCCTTCCCGTACACCTGTGCATTTGTGTGCAAACTTTTATCACAGCTACTGCATGACTGTCCTGTTAAGCCCTCATTTGTGTGACCCTCTCCCCTTTATCTGTGAGCTCCTTGAAGGTGGGAGCAATTGGCCTTATTCTTGGTGTCCCTGCAGCTACCTTTGTCTTTGATACTTAGAACCTGCTCAAAAATTATTTGCTGAATAAAGAAGTGACCTTTTTTGACCTGCCTTTTCCAAATTGTTTGGTTGTGACAGAGCTGATTCAGAGGAGATTCTGGAAGTTCTTCACTTGTTATATGGGAGTATTTCTACATTGGAGTGGCCCAGGGAAGTGGGTCATTCAAGAACAAAAATTGAACCTACTTTTCTCCAACCACGTTTGGCAAATTCTTTTGCCTTGAGTTTCCACACGTTCTTTTGCAGAGAATCACTAAATTCAAAATTGCTTCAGACTGCAACTATAGATTAGCATACTAAGAGAATAAGTCAGAAAGAGAAAGACGAATACCACATGATTTCACTCATATGTGGGATCTAAAATATGACCCAAATGAACCTATCTACAGAACAGAAACAGACTCACAGACAGAACAGACTTGTGCTTGCCAGGGGGAGGGTGGTGGGGAAGGGCTGGATTGGGAATTTGGGGTTAGCAGATGTAAACTATTATACAGAGAATGGATAAACCGCATGGTCCAACTCTATAGCACAAGGAACTATATCTATATCCTTTAATAAACCGTAATCAAAAAGAATATATAAAAAAATGAATGTCTCTATGTGTTTAACTGAGTTACTTTGCTGTAGGCAGAAATTGACACACCGTTGTAAATCAACTATACTTCGACTTAAAAAAAGTAATATTTGAAAAAAATGCATCAGACGATATTTGACTAGCTTGGATCAGAGTCTGACAGCTGAAATGAGATAGACTAAGATTATTGCCTCTGAGAAAAGCAGTATAGGCGGATTTGCTTGGTGGTCCAGTGGCTGGGACTCTTCACTCCCATTAAAGAGAACCCCGGTTCAATCCCAGATCAGGGAACTAGATCCCACATGCCGCAACTGGGAGTTCTCAGGCCGCAACTAAATATCCCACATGCCACAACTAAGACCCAGAGCAGCCAAATAAATAAACATTGAAGGGGAAAGAAAAGCTTACAAAAATATAAAAGCGGTATACCACAATAGCTAAAGAGTTTGAAATCAGAAAGATCTATGTTTGAATCCTGACTGCAGGTCTTAACTAGCTGTGGGCGAATTTGCTCACTGATGTGACAATCATTTTTTTTTAACAGCCTACTGCTTTCATTAGCAAAGATTCAAAATACCTATTGTTAGCTGGAATTTAATCAGGATGTATAGATCCACTGAATATACCAAACGGCTAGCTATTTTTCTTTGACAGGAAGCCAGAAAATTTTCTGTCCTATTTCAGTCTCCTTTTTCTTTTTTTTGTATGTGTGTTTGAGTAATACGGTTTCTTTTTTCTGAATATTCATACAAATATGCTTGTTTTCTAGAAAGTTATAAAATCATTAGGAATTTTTATTTCTTATATGGAAGAGAAATCTTCAAACACATCTAAAGACCAATTACAGTCTGAGTGTTTCTTTCTCAATCCCCAATAATGGACCCTGACCCTCTAAACGAAATAAAAAGTCAAGCAGTGGAAGAAGTGTAGGAAGACCACAACTGAAGGGCTATTAAAGTTCCCTACTGGAAGATTTGGCAATGATAAAGGGACAGGATGATGAGTTTTTGTTGTTATGTCTTTGTCCCAGAAAGGAAGCCAAGTTCCAAGTCCGCCCTATAATTTAGTCTTTAAGGCAACTCAGCAGAAAATAAGACAAGTGCTTCGAGGCAAAACAATTTTCTCACTTGACAGAGACTGAGAAAATCAGGGGACTTGCTTCTCACAGTGAAAAGACTACATTCCCACTTGAAATTTTATTTTAAACAACACTTTGTGCTTGCGTTAATTCCCTTCGGTCAACTTCTACAGGAGGAGGCGACCCATCTCTTATCCTTCTATTCTTTTCCCACAGGAGAAGTAGGGAAGATTCAAGTTTCAGAGAGGATTAGAGGTGGTGGAATCTTAGTGATCATGTCTAACCCTCTCATTTTACATGTAAGGATACTTACTGAGGCCGAGGGATTAAGGGACCTGTCCCAGGGCTAATCATCACTGATGTCTGGAGAGGCTGTGTGTGGTGGCAGCAAAGAACTGCTCCTAGAGGGACTTGCATGGTGGTCCAGTGGTTAAGACTCCACGCTTCCAATTTAGGGGGTGTGGGTTCGATCCCTGGTCAGGGAACTAAGATCCCACATGCCAAGAGGTGTATCCAAACAAACATACAAACAAAAAGAACGGATACTAGAGCCAGGTTGACTCGGGCTCTGGTTCTGCTCTGACCTCAGACAGGTTTAGTTACCTTTCTGAGCTAGATTTCCATACGTGTAAAAATGAAAAACCTGGATTGTAAAATCTTTACTGTCACTTCAGGTGATAGGAGCCACTGCCTTGACCACTTAGCCGCCAAAGTCTTGGGGCTGGGGGATGGGTCACACTGGAAGCGGGAGGGTGGGCCTCTCATGGACAGCAGCTAAGTGACTTTTTAAAATTAATTATTTATTTTGTGCTCTGCTGGGCCTTCGGTGCTGCTCAGGCTTTTCTCTAGTTGCAGCAAGCAGGACCTATTCTCTGGTTGCAGCAAGCAGGACCTATTCTCTAGTTGTGTTGTGTGGGCTTCTAGCTGCAGTGACATCTTTTGTTGCTGAGCACAGGCTCTAGGGTGGGTGGGGTTCAGTAGATGTGGCTTCTGGACTTTAGAGCACAGGGTCAGTAGTGGTGCACGGGCTTAGATGCTACACGCCATGTGGGATTCTGAGGGACCACGCATTGGACCCATGTCTCCTGCATTGGCAGGCGGATTCTTTATCACCGAGCCATCAGGGAAGCCCCCAAGTGGGGCTTTTTATGGTTGGAGCCAACATTACCTGGTCCCTCCTCCAGGACATTTTAACCACACTTTACTGGCCCTCTCACCTAAGTTCTTATTTATAAAACTTATGAAACCTTTGCTGCTCAAAGAGTGGTCTGTCTGCAGCCCTGCAGCTACACTTGGGGGCTGGCTTATTAGACGGTAGAGCTTGGTGGTCAAACCCTAGACTAGACCTTGAGAATTAAAATCTGCGTTTTAAAAAGATACACCATTGGCTTGTAGTTTGAGAAGCACTGTGCTTAAATACTTTGTGCTGTAGTATTGATCATGCTGCTGCTAAGTCACTTCAGTCGTGTCCGACTCTGTGTTAGCTCATAGACGGCAGCCCACCAGGCTCCCCCGTCCCTGGGATTCTCCAGGCAAGAACACTGGAATGGGTTGCCATTTCCTTCTCCAATAGTATTGATCATAAACACTTGAATTATGTTAACATTACATGTATATGTATATTATTTATTTATACTTATATTATTTATATATGTATAGTAACATTACATGTAATGTGTTTAAACTTAAAAAAACATAAATTAGAAGCATATATAAGCAAATCACTTGCTGTAAGGATCACATTCATATCTCACATCATCGGGACTTGAGAATCTAGACTCAAGCCCCAGTGTTATCACTTTTGGGGCTGGCTAAAAAGTTCACTGGGGTTTTTCCAAACACCTTACAGAAAAACCCGAATGAACATTTTGGCCAACCCAGTACTTGGGTGATACTGGACAAATCATTCTCCAAGTTTCAGCTTCCCCAGCTGTGAAATGTGAGTAATTCCTGCCTTACACACATACCCCAGGGGTATTATGAAGAGCAAATGAAATACTACATGCAGAAAAACTTTGTAAATGTTTATTATAAAGAATCAACTTTTAAGAAAGTGGATTATCCTAACTCTACTGACAGTAGAACAAAGTACCTTTAAGAAGTTGATAGGGTAGATTTTGTTTAAATAGAGAGATAATTATTACCTGCACAGTGAGGTTTATAAAACGATGAGCAGACTTCTTCCATCTTCTTCTCTCATCTAGAAAATGTTAGAGTTTTTCTAATGGAAGCCTGGGATTGAAAGAAGTTCAATACAATAAATAAATTAAAAGACTTGATGTAATATCTTAAAACATCTTTGTGAATACATTAATGAGCTGACATTAAAGTAAGACATATCTAGAAAGCAGAACTAAGTGAAAAGTAGGAGCTGTGAGAAGTAATACAAACATCTAAACCTAGATTTTGTCCTGAGGGCATTTGATCAAAAACAAAACAAAACAAAACAAGACTTTCTGGGCATGCAGGGTACAAAGCACAGAAGACTAAGGCTAGGGAATACAGGAAATACTCCACAGAGAAAGTCTAAGAGAAGATTCTTCCCCTTAAAAAGCTGAAACTCCAAAGGGTCAGTCAGTGACTGGTGTGCTAGAATGACTGGCAGAGGATAATAGGAATGGCCTGCTGGGAGGGTCCTGAGTGCAGGAGCCTGTGTCCCCATAGAGTTGGTAGGGGCGGGGGGCAGGGGGGAGGTATCATCTCCCAGTGTGGAGATGTTTGCAACCTGAAAGCTCTCCAAACCCCATGCTATTGGGTTGTATGGAGTCATCCTTGCTCAGTTCAGTTCAGTTGCTCAGTCTTGTCTGACTCTTGGTGACCCCATGAATCGCAGCACACCAGGCCTCCCTGTCCATCACCAACTCCGGGAGTTCACTCAGACTCACGTCCATCAAGTCAGTGATGCCATCCAGCCATCTCATCCTCGGCGTCCCCTTCTCCTCCCCCCAATCCCTCCCAGCTTCATGGTCTTTTCCAATGAGTCAACCCTTCGCATGAGGTGGCCAAAGTATTGGAGTTTCAGCTTCAACATCAGTCCTTCCAATGAGCACCCAGGACTGATCCCCTTTAGGATGGACTGGTTGGATCTCCTTGCAGTCCAAGGGACTCTCCAAGAGTCTTCTCCAACACCACAGTTCAAAAGCATCAATTCTTCGGCGCTCAGCTTTATTCACAGTCCAACACTCACATACATGACCACTGGAAAAACCATAGCCTTGACTAGATGGACCTTTGTTGGGAAAGTAATATCTCTGCTTTTTAATGTGCTATCTAGGTTGGTCATAACTTTCCTTCCAAGGAGTAAGTGTCTTTTAATTTCATGGCTGCAATCACCACCTGCAGTGATTTTGGAGCCCCAAAAAATAAAGTCTGACACTGTTTCCACTGTTTCCCCATCTATTTGCCATGAAGTGATGGGACCAGATGCCATGATCTTCGTTTTCTGAATGTTGAGCTTTAAGCCAACTTTTTCACTCTCCTCTTTCACTTTCATCAACAGGCTTTTTAGTTCCTCTTCACTTTCTGCCATAAGGGTGGTGTCATCTGCATATCTGAGGTTATTGATATTTCTCCCGGCAATCTTGATTCCAGCTTGTGCTTCTTCCAGCCCAGTGTTTCTCATGATGTACTCTACATATAAGTTAAATAAGCAGGGTAACAATATACAGCCTTGATGTACTCCTTTTCCTATTTGGAACCAGTGTGTTGTTCCATGTCCAGTTCTAACTGTTGCTTCCTGACCTGCATATAGGTTTCTCAAGAGATCCTTGCTTGGGCAGGATCAAAAATCAACTCCATTTCCAGCTGCTCTCCCATCTTTGGAAGACGGAGGATAAGGCTGAAAATTTCTAGCTTTTAATCATGACTTGGTCTTTCTGGTGACCAGCCCCTCTCCAGGAGCCATCCAGAGTCATTCATTATATCAAAAAATGTTCTTATTGCTCTTATTACTTAGGAATTTACAAGCATTTTAGGAGCTCTGTGCCAGAAACTGTGGGCAGAGACCAATATATATTTTTTCTATTGTTTCACAATAATAAAGAAATATTATGAACAACTGTATTGCCAACCTCCTCCCACACAGACACAACTTGGATAAAATGGATGGATTCCTTGAAAGACATAACTTACTAAATTTCACTCAACAAAAAATAGATGTTCTAGGATTTCCTGGCCGTCCAGTGCTTAAGACTCCAATCTTCCACTGCAGGGGGCAAGGGTTTGATCCCTGGTCAGAGAACTAAGATTCTACATGTCGAGTGGTGCAGCCAAAAAAAGATGCCCTAAATAGTCTCGTTGAAGATACTGAAACTTTAAAGACCTTTCCACAAAGAAACCTCCAGACCCTGATGGCTTAACTGATTAATTCTACCAGTGAGTTTTATAAGGTTGCAGGAATACAAGACTGATGTATAAAAATCTATTATATATCTATATACTATCAATGAAGAACCAGAAAATGTAATTTTAAAATAATGGCACTTATTAACAGCATCAAAAATATAAACTACTTAGGAATAAATCTAACAAAAGACATAAAACCTTTACACTGAAAACTACAAAAGTTTATTAAAGAAAGACCTAAATGAAAGTAGTGATATACTGTGTTCATGGTCTAGAAAAGTCAACATTGTTAAGATGTATTTTCTACTTACATTGATCTATGGGGTAAATGCAATCATGATCAAAATCATAGAAGGCTTTTTGTAAAAATTGAAAAATGGAATTCCAAAAGGCATATAGAAATGCAAAGGATCTATAGTAGCCAACACAAACTTGAAAAAGAAGAACAAATTGAAGAGCTAACACTACCTAATTTCAAGAATTTTTATAAACCTATGGTAAACAAACAAAAAACAATTAGTATTGACATCAAGATAGACAAACAGATCAATGGGACAGAGTAGAAAACCCCAAAATAGACTCACACATATATGAGCAATTGGTTTTAAAAGCTGCCAGTTTTTTTTTTTTCAGTTTTCTCATGACTTGATTTTATTTTATTTATTTTTATTTTCTATTTTTTATTAGAGTATAATTGCTTTACAATGTTGTATTACTTACTCTGTACAACATCATGAATCAGCAATATGTATACATATATGCTCTCCCTCTTGAGCCTCCCAAGCTGTTAGTTTTTTTTTTTTTAAGAATTTTACTGAAATATAGTTGATTTATAATGCTGTGTTAATTTCTGCCATACAGCAAAATGATTGAGGAACCGATTTTTGACAAAGTTGCAGAGGTATTAATCAGAGAATGAATAATCTTTTCAACACAGGTGCTAGAACAATTGAATAACCATACGAAAAACTAAACTTCAATTTATATATTGCACAATACACAAAAAATAATTCAAAGTGGATCATAGATGTAAATGTAAAACCTAGAACTAGAAAACTTCTGAAAGAAAACCTTGTGGAAAGTCTGTTTACCCTTTGGTTAGACAAATATCATTATTTTAGACATGATATGACACCCAAAGCATTATCCCTGAGGGAAAAAAATTGATAAATTGGGGTTCCTCAAAATTAAGAGATTCTGTTTTTCAAAAGACACTGGTAAGAAAATGAAAAGACAAATTGCATGTGGGAGAAAATATATACAAGCCCTATCTTGTAAATAGGTAAATACCTAAATGTAGGTAAAATATCGAGAATATGTAAACATGTTTCAAAACTCAATCACAAGAAAACCAGGAATCCAATTTAAAAATTGGCAAAATATTTAAACAGGCTCTTCACTAATAAAAATATAGGGGTGGCAAATAAACACTGTAAAAGATGCCAACATCAGTTGTTAACCATGGAAATGAATATCAAAAGTATAATGAGATAACATCACATGTATGTTAGAATGGCTAGAATTAAAAAGATTTACTGTACCAAGTGTTAGGCTTCCCTGGTGGCTCAGATGGCAAAGAATCTGCCCACAATGCAGAAGACCTGGGTTTGATCCCTTGGTTGGGAAGATTCCTTGAAGAAGGGAATAGCTACCCATTCCAGTGTATTCCTACCATCTCTTCTTAATATCTTCTGCTTCTGTTAGGTCCATACCATTTCTGGTAAGAATACACAGAAGAACTATACAAGAAAGATCTTCACAACCCAGATAATCACGAAGGTGTGATCACTCACCTAGAGCCTGACATCCTGGAATTCAAAGTCAAATGGGCCTTGGGAAGCATCACTACAAACAAAGCTAGTGGAAGTGATGGAATTCCAGTTGAGCGATTTCAAATCCTAAAAGATGATGCTGTGAAAGTGCTGCACTCAATATGCCACCAATTTGGAAGACTCAGCAGTGGCCACAGGACTGGAAAAGGTCAGTTTTCATTCCAATCCCAAAGAAGGCAATGCCAAAGAATGCTCAGACTACCGCACAATTGCACTCATCTCACGCTAGTAAAGTAATGCTCAAAATTTTCCAAGCCAGGCTTCAGCAATATGTGAACCGTGAACTTCCTGATGTTCAAGCTGGTTTTAGAAAAGGCAGAGGAACCAGAGATCAAATTGCCAGCATCCACTGGATCATGGAAAAAGCAAGAGAGTTCCAGAAAAACATCGATTTCTGCTTTATTGACTATGCCTAAGCCTTTGACTGTGTGGATCACAATAAACTGTGGAAAATTCTGAAAGAGATGGGAATACCAGACCACCTGACCTGCCTCTTGAGAAACCTGTATGCAGGTCAGGAAGCAAAAGTTAGAACTGGACATGGAACAACAGACTGGTTCCAAATAGGAACGTCAATATACGTCAAGGCTGTATATTGTCACCCTGCTTATTTAACTTCTAGGCAGAGTACATCATGAGAAATGCTGGGCTGGAAGCGCAAGCTGGAATCAAGATTGCCAGGAGAAATATCAATCACCTCAGATATGCAGATGACACCACCCTTATGGTAGACAGCAAAGAAGAACTAAAGAGCCTTTTGATGAAAGTGAAAGAGGAGAGTGAAAAACCTGGCTTAAAACTCAACATTCAGAACACTAAGATCATGGCATCTGGTCCCATCACTTCATGGGAAATAGATGGGGAAACAGTGGAAACAGTGTCAGACTTTATTTTTGGGCTCCAAAATCACTGCAGATGGTGACTGCAGCCATGAAATTAAAAGACGCTTACTCCTTGGAAGGAAAGTTATGACCAACCTAGATAGCATATTCAAAAGCAGAGACATTACTTTGCCAACAAAGTTCCATCTAGTCAAAGCTATAGTTTTTCCAGTGGTCAGGTATGGATGTGAGAGTTGAGCTATAAGGAAAGCTGAGCACTGAAGAACTAATGCTTTTGAACTATGGTGTTGGAGAAGACTCTTGAGAGTCCCTTGGACTGCAAGGAGATCCAGCCAGTCCATCCTAAAGGAGATCCACCATGAATATTCATTGGAAGGGCTGATGTTGAAGCTGAAACTCCAATACTTTGTCCACCTGATGCAAAGAACCGATTCATTTGAAAAGATGAATTGGGAAAGATTTAAGGCGGGAGGAGAAGGGGACAACAGAGGATGAAATGGTTGGATGACATCACTGACTCAATGGACATGAGTTTGAGTAAACTCTGGGAGTTAGCGATGGACAGGGAGGCCTGGCATGGTGCAATTCATGGGGTCGCAAAGAGTCAGACATGGCTGAGTGAACTGAACTGAACTGAACCCACTCCAGTATTTTTGCCTGTAGAATCCCATGGACAGAGGAGCTTGGTAGGCTACAGTCCACAGGATCTCAAAAAGTCAGACATGACTGAACAACTCATGTTTTCATACCAAGTGTTAACCAGGATGTGGAAGAAACAGAACTCTCAGACATTGCTGATGAAAAATGATTTGCCAGTTTCTTTAAAAGTTAGGTATATGCCTACCATATCATCCAACCAATCCACTCCTAGATATATACCTAGAGATATGAAAACATGTGTACATACTCAGACTTATTCATGAGTGTTCATATTTGTAGTAGCCAAAAACTGAAAATAATTGCCAGCAACAGGTGAGTAGATTAAAGAATTGTGGTGTATCCATTCTGTGGTAGGCTGAAAAACTGCCCCCCAAAGACATCCAGATATAATGCCCAAAACCTCTGAATGTTACTTTATTTGGAAAAAGGGTCCTTTTTTTTTTTTTTTACGAATTTTCTAATGAAAAGATAATCCTGGATTTTCCAGATGAACCTTAAATACCGTTATAGTGACCTGATTAGAGACCTGAAGAGAAGAGGAGGAGGCCCTCTGACCACAGAGGCAGGGATTATGATGCAGCAATAAGTAAAGGGTTCCACACTTTTGCCAGGAACTGGAAAAGGTGAGTAACAGTTTCTCCCCTACAGCCCCTGGAAAAAGAGTGGTCTTCTGAAGTTTCGGACTTTCAGCCGCCAGAACTGTGGAGAGAATACATTTCTGTTGCTTCAAGCCATTTGGTTTGTGGAAACTTGTTGCAGAAGCCCCAGGGAATGAGTATACATTCAAGAGAAAAGTTTTCAGTAATAAAAAGAAATGAACACTTCATCCGCATAATAATACGGCTAAATTGGAAAATAATTATGCCGAGGGAAAGAAGCGAGACCAAAAACAAGACTGCATGTGGCAGGATTCCACTTGCTGCAAACTATGGAGACAGAAAGCAGAAGAGTGCTTACCTAGGGTGGTAAGGGGCAGAAATGAGACATGACAAAGGGCACGAGAAAACTCTGGGGGGTGATAGATATCTTCACTATCTTGACTGTGGTGATGGTTTCACAGGTATATACACATGACAGCTTTATTAAATTAGACATTTTAAATGTAGGCACATTATTATATGTTCATGATGCTCTATTGTATTTTAAACAAAGCAAAGCAAATCAAAATATAGATGGCCATCGATCACCAGTGCCCATAGTGTCCTGGTAGAAGTAAATCCAGATGCTGTCTGGAGGACCAGACACTTTCAACAGTGGGCTTAATAAATTCTTATCAATCAGCTTCAAAAGAATGGGAAGTCTGGGGGCTTCCCTGGTGGTCCAGTGGTTAAGACTCTGCCTCTCAAAGCAAGGGGACCAACTTTCATCTCTGGTCAGTAAGCTAAGGTCCCACATGCCTCAAGGTGCAGCCAAAATTTAAAAAACAAAAGAAAATGTGAAGTCATGGTATAAACTCCCAAAACACAGAAAGATGGAAGGCAGATAAAAGGCCTTGCAGGAAAAAAAGTAAGTATCAAAATCAGACTAACGTTTCAGATATTGGAATGACCGGAATTGGAACATAAAATATGCCTACTATGTTTAAAGAAATAAAAGAGAATTAAAAATGTGAAAAATATAAAGGACTATAAAGTAATAATACAATAAAAGTTTAAAAAATAAACCCATAATGTTTAAAAATAAGCCTATAATAGTGGAAAATTAAAACCAAAAGAGCTTTCCTGGTGGCTCAGTGGTAAAGAATCCGCCTGCACTAAGCAGGAGTTGGGGGTTGAACCCCTGGGTCAGGAAGATCCCCTGGAGAAGGAAATGGCAACCCACTCCAGTATTCTTGCCTGGGAAATCCCATGGACAGAGGAGCCTGGTGGGCTATAGTCCAGTCCCTGGGGTTGCAAAACAGTTGGGCACAACTTGGTGACTAAATAACAACAGCAACTGAAACACAATTTTCTTTTCCTTTTATGACCCAGAACTCACTTGATCTTACAAAACTCCAACATCATAAGGGAGATCAGTGTCAGAGCACTCAGGACCACCTGCATAAACACAGAGAAAAGTGTTCTGGAAAAATCCCACACAGAAGTGAGGATTTCGCCATCTACCGTGTTTTCCATCAATAAAGTCTTACAAAATTTGAATGTGGAAGCATCATGTTACCTAAAAGGAAAGCAAACCTGCCCCCGCACACACAGAAGATGAAGTGCTGGTGAGGAAGTGTAGAAACTGGAACACTGGTGCACTGTTGGTGGGAATGCAAAGTGGTGCAGTCACGATGGAAAACCATATGGAGGCTCCTCAGAAAAGTTAGATATAGAATTGCTGTATGATCCAGCAACACAGAATTCTCTTTGATCTAGTAGATACCCCCAAAATTGAAAGTAGGGGTTCAAAGAGATCCTTGTACACTCGTGTTGACAGCAGCATTGTTCACACTAGCCAAGAGGTGGAAGCAACTCATATGTCTATGGACAGATGGATGGATAAGCAAAATGTGAAAAAAAAAGTCACTTGCTTTTTCATTATAACATCCCCAGGCATCTTTTTTGCTTTTTACCCCCCTAAACCTGTACCTTCTCCCATACACTTAAAATATGAGAGAGAATCTGTAAATCTCTTTAGATACTATATGTGTATCTGTCTTTTACACATAAAAAAAGTAAGATTCAGTTCAGTTCAGTTAAGTCACTCAGTCATGTCCGACTCTTTGCAACTCCATGAATTGCAGCACGCCAGGCCTCCCTGTCCATCACCAACTCCTGGAGTTCACTCAAAGATGTCACTTAAACAAGAAAAATGTATAGCCCCCCTCATAACAAGAAATCCAGAGGTTGATGATTCAGGCTTGGTTAATCCTTTATTCCACTGTAAGCTTATATGATCTTTTAACTAATTGACTTCTTTTTAGGTTTTTGTTTTGTTTTTTAAATTTACAGAAAAATTAAACCGAAAGTACAGAGGGTTCCCATTTACTTCCTCACCTATTTCCCCTATTACTTCTAGTCGCCCCTATTACTAACATCTTGCAATTGGTGTACATCTGTTACAATTGATGCACCAACATTAATTCATTACTAGTAACTAAAGTGGGGCTTCCCTCATAGCTCAGTTGGTAAAGTATCTGCCTGCAATGAAGGAGACTGGGTTCAATTCCTGGGTCGGGAAGGTCCCCGGGAGAAGGAAATGGTAACTAAAGTGGGCTTCCCTGGTAGCTCAGATGGTAAAGAATCTGACAGCAATGCAGGAGACCTGGGTTCAGTCCCTGGGTTGGGAAGATCCCCTGGAGAAGGAAATGGCAACCCCTCCTGTATTCTTGCCTAGAGAATCCCACAACAGAGGAGCCTGCCAGGCTACATACAGTCCATGGGATTGCAAAGAGTCAGATACAACTGAGTGACTTACAAGCACACACACACAGAGTAACTAAAGTACATCATTTACATTAGGGTTCCTACTCGGTATTGTAGAGTCTTTGGATCTTGAAATATGTGTATAATGACTTGTGTCCTATATTAGAGAATCATATCAAATACTTTCACTGACCTAAAAATGGCCTGTGCTTGACACCTTTATTACTTCCTCCCCCCAAATCCCAGGCAACCATCTTTTTACTGTCTCAATATTTTTGCCTTTTCCAGAATGTCATACATAGTCATATAGTATGTAGCTTTCTCAGATTGGCTTCTTCTTAATAGCAAACATTTATACTTAATCTGTGCCTTTTTTTATACAGCTTTTTAAAAAATGTATTTGTTTACTTTTTATTTAAATGGCTGCACCAGATCTTATGGCATGAGGGACCATTAGTGCATGTGGGATCTTAAGCTGCAGCAAGCAGGATTGTTTTTAGTGGTGCCACGTGAACTCTTAGTCGCAGCATGTGGGATCTCGTTCCTCAACCAGAGATCAAACCAGGGGCCCCCTGCTTTGGGAGCTTGGACTCTTAGCCACTGGACCATCAGAGAAGTCCCTCTCTGTGTCTTTTTATGCCTAATAGCTCATTTCTTTTTATCATTGAATAATATTCCACAGTCTGAATGTACTATAATTTGTTTATTCATTCATGTACTTGGTTGCTTCCAAGTTTTGGCAGTTATGAACAAAACTGCTATAAACACTCATATGCAGGTTCTCATATGGACTTAAGGTTTTAAATTACTTGGGTAAACTCTATTTCTGGATCATATGTTTACTTTTGTAAGAAACTCCAACTGTCTTCCAAAGTGGCTGTGTGGTGTTGCATTCCCACCAGCAATGAGTGAGAATTCTCAGTGCTCCATATCCTCACCAGTGTTTGGGTTGTCAGCGTTTTGGATATTAGCCTTTCTAACAGGTATGTGATAGGATCTCATTATTGTTTTAATTTGCAGTTCCCAGTGGGGTCGCAAAGAATCAGACACGACTGAGCGACTGAACTGAACTGAACTGAACTGAAGGACATATGATGTAGAACATATTTTTATATGCTTATTTACCATCTGTACATTCTCTCTTAAGGTATCAGTTCAGATCTTCCTGTTGAGTTTTGAGTTCTTTGTATATTTTGGATAACTATCCTTTATCAGGACTTCCCTGGTGACTCAGACAGTAAAGTGTCTGCCTACAATGCAGGAGACCAGGGTTCAGTTCCTGGGTCGAGACAATCTCCTAAAGAAGGAAATGGCAACCCACTCCAGTACTCTTGCCTGGAAAATCCCATGGATGGAGGAGCCTGGTAGGCTCCATGGTGTCGCAAAAAGTCGGACACGACTGAGTGACTTCACTTTCCTTTTCCATCCTTTATCAGAGATGTCTTTTGCAAGTATTTTCTCCTAGTATGTAGCTTGTCATTTCATTCTCTTAATAGTAACTTTCACAGAACAGGAGTTTTTTTTTTTGATGTTCAATTTATTACTTTAAAAAATTATTTTTACTGAACTGTAGTTGGTTTGAAATATGTTGGTTTCAGATGTTGTTGTTGTTTAGTCATTAAGTCATGTCCAACTCTTTTGTGACCTCATGGACTGTACTATACACATATTTTTCAGAATCTTTTCCCTTATAAGTTATTACAAAATATTGAGTATAGTTCCCTGTGCTCAATATAGTAAGTCCTTGTTGGTTGTCTATTTTATATATAATGGCGTGTATATGTTAATCCCAAACTCCTAATTTATCCCTCCCCCACTTCACCTTTGGTAACCATAAGTCTGTTTTCTGTATCAACTTATCATTTCTTTCTTTCAAGGATAATACTTATGGTGTTGTATTTAAAAGCTCATCACCAAATCCCAGCTCACCTGGATTTTCTCTGTGTTATTTTCTAGGATTTTTACGTTTAGGTCTATGATACATTCCATTTTCTTTTTTGATTAATAATATTCACAGTTTCCCATTTCAATTATGGCTTTGGTGACTATTTCCCATTTGCACTATAAATTGCACTCTGAAAATTTCTTTCCTCTTACTTTCTATTCCATTATGTTTTCCTGCTTCCTTTCCATGGCATTTCTTCTATAATAATCCTGTATGGTTTGGACTCGTGCAATAACTTCTGTAATCAGGAGCATATTATGCAATTAGTAAGTTGTCAAAGATCTCTCATTTACAAATGGGAAATAATGCAAACCTTAAAGGAAACTAACTTCATACATATCTAACTCAATATGTATCACCCAACCCAAGTGAAAGGGCACAGCTGAAAAGCTGTGAAGATTCATAAAGGATCCCTTGAATGGAACGTTCAAAGAAAGCGTGGTGTTCTAAAGGAGCTTGAGTTGGGATCATGCAATTCATGAAGTTGCACTCGCCCTTTGCAGCCTAACATACATGGTGACAGGTGGAGAAACTACAAATAGCCTTGGCCTAAGAATGGAAAAAATGATAAGCCAAGGCCAAGACTTTCAAAGTAACTGAATGATAGGAATGCAAGAAGCAGACATGAGGATACAGAAGAGGGTATTTACAGGCCTCCTAAAGAACCTTAGACTAGGAGAGAAAACTCCTAACTCAATTCTGTGCCAGTGGCGAGATCCATGAGTCCACACGGCATGAACCACAAACCCCAGCTTCTTCAGAACAACCCAGGCTTCCATCAGTCCTTGTCAGGACACCAGACTGAGCCACCCTGAGCTGCACATTTCCTGGGGACTTTGGGCTCCATTGGTTGGTGTTGGGTTTGGATGCTGGTGGAGAGTGGCTAGCTGGTTAGCTCACCTGTATCGCATTACCTGTAGGCTGAGCAGAGGGCCCTGGGCAGGGCATTTAGGAATTCTGGGTTTTGATTCCAGCTCTGCTTGTGGACTCACTGAACAATTTTGGCATTTTGATTTCCTCATCTTTAAAACTGGGATATGAGCTGGCTTGGCTGGGAAGATGACCATGAGTGATGAACCACAGACCATTCGGTGCTCTAAAAATTGTTCAGCAGATGAGTAGAGAGTTAACCATGAGCTCTAGGCCTCACTCTGCTTCACCCCACCCTTAATTTTCTTGTACATGAGATAGGTCTCATGACCCCTGAGATGACTTCCATTCCAAAATTCATCATTTTGGGACTTCTCTGGAGGTCCAGTGATTAAGACTCTGTGCTTCCAATGCAGAGGGCATGAATTTGATCCCTGGTCAGGGAACTAATATCCCACATAATACAAGCCAAAAAATAAAATTAAAAATGAATTTAAAAAAAAGGAAGATAACAATTAAAAAAGGAAGTTAAAACCCTCCAAATCCATTATTTTTTTTTTACATGGTATTTCATTTTATTATTATTTTTATTTTTTATCAAAGTATAGTTGATACACAATATTATGTAAGTTGTAGTGTATAACAGTGATTTATAATTTTTAATAGTTATGTTCCATTTATAATTATTATAAAATATTGGCTATATTCCCTGTGTTATACAATATACCCTCATACTTATTTATTTTATGTATAATAGTTTGTGCCTCTCTATCCCTCACCCCTCTGTTTGACCTGCCCCACTTTCTTCTCCTGACGAATAACCACTAGTCTGTTCTCTACATCTATGAGTCTGTTTCTTTTTTTGTATATTCACTAGTTTGTTGCATTTTTTGGAGTCCACATATAAGTGATAGCATACATTTGTCCTTCTCCATCATTTTAAGCACCAAAATCCATCATGTGGCAGTGGTTCTCAAACATGAGTGTGAGACAGAATCACCTGGAAGGCTGGTTAAAACACAGGCAGGAGCCCAAGATGGGAATGTCCCACAAGTTGCCCTAGGTCTCTGTTGCTGGTTTCTAGGGATCTCACCCCCAAGAACACTAGTTTGTGGCTGTTGAGAAAACTAGTCAAAGGAAAGTTGCTGAGTCAAGCTCTTCATGGGCACACAACCCAGTACAGTACCCACACAACCCGTGCAGTACCCCAGGCTCTCCCCCTCCCCTCAGAAGATTCTTGTGCTTGGCTTCATGCTCTGCTGTCACCACTGGGAAGTCCAATTTTCAACAAGAGGCCTTGCATTTTGCACTGGGCTCCATAAATTACGTAGCCGGTCCTGTTCAAAGTTTTGGTTCTACAAATAAATTTTGGGTAGTGAACAAGTGTCATTTGGAAAAGGCATCTTAAAAACCACTAAGAACCTTTCAGCTGTTTCTACACCCCAAGAAACAGGCTTACTGAGAAATTGTTCTTTTAGTTACAAGTGTTTTGCCAGTCTGCTCATCCACTCAGCAGAGGCTGGTATGCAGAACTGGGCAAGTCCTTGTTAAAATAGGGCAGGGTGAGGCCCAGTCTCATCCTCCCACTTCCTTTGCTCCTTCCTGTCCTCTGTACACCAGGTCATCTGGGTTTTCCTCACTGCCCTAGGCAGAAAAGCCTTTAATAGGTTGTAGCAGGAATGTCAGGGCTTCCCTGGTGGCTCAGATGGTAAAGAATCTGCCTGCAATATAGGAGACCGGGTTCGATCCCTGAGTCGGGAAGATCCTCTGGAGAAGGGAATGCCTACCCACCTAGTATTCTTGCCTGGAGAATTCCATAGACAGAGGAGCCTGGCGGGCTACAGTCCATGGGGTCGCAAGGAGTCAGACATGACTGAGCGACTAAGCGCATACACACAGCAGGAGTGTCTGTGTTTCAGAAGACGAATACTTCTGATTTTTTTTGAATAACACAGATTTGAACTGCCTGGGTCACTCATAAGGAAAACAGGAAACCTATCAAAGCATGAGTTTTAATTTATTTGCTATCTGTTTAATCATTTTGTCTTTGATCAACCCAAATTCTTAAAGAAAAGTGTGGAAAAAAATAATTTGAAGTTGAGAAAATCCTATCCATCAAATCATCATTTTCTGAAAGCTGAGAAACAGTTACCATTCTTTGAATTTAGCAGCAGAATGCTTGAGTTCAGCATTGGAGCAAGAGGGTTTTTGCAGCAGCATAGACTGCGATCCACCTCAAAATGTAGGCCCAACAGGATATTTGTGGGGCACATAAGACATTTTCCAGAAGAGTTGGCAGAGTTAGTCCCTCAGTAGTGTTCAACTCTTTGTGACCCCATGGACTGTAGCCCCCTACCACCCCCTCCGGCTCCTCTGTCCATAGAATTCTCCAGATAAGAATGCTGGAGTGGATAGCCATTCCGTTCTCCAGGGCATCTTCCCAACCCAGGGATCAAACCTGGGTCTCCTGCATTGCCGGCAGATTCTTTACCATCTGAGCCATCAGGGAAGCCCATTTTCCAGAAGGAGACCAAAAATAGAAGCCAGAATAAAAATTCAATCGAACTTATTCATAAGAGGATTAGCATTTGTATCAGTATGCCAGTGCCTAGGATAAGATTATCGTCCAAACCAACAAGATACTACTTAGGTTCCAGCAAAGAGTTGGCTTTTATTCTACCAAGGTTAATTGAACATACCCCTCACGTCTGAAACTTTGCGCTGTTCACAAGGTATCTAAGCACACTGAACACTAATGTAACATTGCTTGTACCAAAAATATACATATTTCAGGAGGGGAAATCTGGCTACAAGAGTCAATTCTGAATCCTGCCATCCTGTAACAGTTTTGTGAGTCTGAACTGAGTGCATTTCTCACACTAAGGGTTCCAGGGCTCAACCAGGTGCCCAATTTGAAGGCAGCCATCTACATATGGAGGGTAAAATGGCCTTTACCACTGCCAATGCTGGAGACACAGAGAGGTGGATTCAATCCCTGGGTCAGGAAGGACCCCTGGAGGAGGAAGTGGCAACTCACTCCAGTATTCTTGCCTGGAAAATCCCATGGACAGAGGAACCTGACAGGCTGCAGTCCATAGGGTTGCAAAGAGCTGGACACAACTGAGCCCCTGAGCACACACGCATGACCCACTGCCGAACAGATAATTCTCACAAACTGTGCCTATTGCCAAAAGGGCCATACTAAATTCAGATCAAGGCAATATCTACTATTTTCAGAGGAATTAAAACAAGAATCTAAGTTTTCAAATCACATTGCTTGGGTGGATCACATCTTAATTGACTGCTTAGGGACTAAATAAAATTTTAATTCCTTAATCCCTTTGATACCAATGATAATTGACATCCAAAAACACATCTTCCTTGTACCACTCATTATAATAATGTTTTAAAATATCAGAGATCTACTTTGCTGTCTCATTGTGTCACCTACTGATTTTATACCGTGCTTACATTCAGACCCATAGGGTTAGGTCAGACTACTTGAAGAAGAGCGAGTTTGTTCTGGATCACCTCTGTGCCAACCAGCTTCTGCGCTTGTCTTCATCGGCTAAGCCAAGAGAAGAACAACAGTGTTTTGCATACAGCTTTTCAAGAAATGATTCACTGCTGGACTTACAATGAAGATTACAATTCTTTATTTTCATGTGAAAGAGCTGCTAATCAATGTTCTTGTTTTGTTTTCAGAAAAAAACATCCAAAAAATCTGGCGGTGACATGGAGAAAGGAAAGGAAAGGGAAAAAGAAGCTAGATAAAATGCAGCATGAAGGATGCTTCTGAGTCATGATCACCATCCACAGTCACTTACTCATAGGGTGACCAGAAAGCTTGCCTTCCAAACTGGAATACATCTGAAAGTAGGGGTAAGTAGTCTTGTAGATTAGGAATTGGCCTTTTTTTCCCTCCAAGTCTGAAATGTACAATAGTAGTTACATTTCATGCACTGATTGGTTGCATGTTGATTGGTTGCATGTTGATTGGTTGATCCCAAGGAAATGCATGTTGATTGGTCGATCCCAAGATTGGAACCTAAGCAATTAAAACTTATGAAGCATGTACTATGGGCCAACACAATGAGGAATGCTCTCCTTATGTCACCTCATTTCATCCAGGGATGAAAAGCAGATTAGAAAGAGAAAACGTTCAGTTTGCTTAGTCACACATTCATATATATTTCAGTAGTACACTTTTATATCATTGTATAATTCCATTTTTACTAATTCCAAAAATACAGGAATGCTATTATTGTTTTATACATGTAATTATACATATTATAATTAAATATTTTCTAATTAAATGTAGAAGCCAAATGATCTAGGAGATTATATTTATAATTACATACTGATTGCGAATGCAGCTATTACCATATATTACTAGTTATACTTAAAATATTATTTTACTGTGCTAGATGCAATCATTTCTGCTTCTGCTTGTTGTTTCCTCTTTCCCTTTCCTTCTTCTTCTTATTCTTTTTCTTCTCTTCCTCCTCCTTGCCTTCCTCCTTCTCCTTCATTGCTGTCTTTAACCACAACAAAATAAATATTCAAGTTCCATTTTTCCTGTTCCTTATGATAATCATTATGAATAAAAGAATATTCCCTTAGGTGTGGGAATTAGCTTTTATTCTTTTTTATTGTTAACCTAAAAGAACCCCCTCAAACTCCTTTCTTTGTCCAGTTATTTTTTTTCTTTCTATAATATTTCCTTTTTCCAACACCAAGTTACATGGAAATATCAATTCTATCTAGTGCCTAGGTAAATCTCAGCTTTGAATTTGAGGAGGCACTGAAGAACCCTGAAAGCTGGTACTTGTGTGATCTGAGATTCAGGAAACCTTTGCCATCTCTTTCTGTATCACCAATTTCTTTTTATTAAAGGATAATTGCTTTACAATGTTGTGTTAGTTCCTGCTGTACAGTATTTTGAATCAGTCATAAATATATATATATATATCCCCTCCCTCTTGACCTTCCCTCCCAACCCCCTCCAGCCCATCCCTCTAGGTCATCACAGAGCATACAGCTGAACTCCCTGTGCTGTATAGCAGCTTCCCACTAGCTATCTATTGTATTTATGTCAATGCTACCCTCTCAATTCATTTTACCCTCTCCATTCATTCTATCCTCTCCATCCCCCACTGTGTCTACAAGTCTATTCTCTATGTCCGCATCTTGTATCACCAAATTTTTATGTGGTTGGGCTGTGGAGGTCATAAGGCCAGCATCCTGTGTTAGATTCCCAGGTAAGCCAGACAGAGTCATTAGCTTCTGTGCTTTTTTTTTTTTAAACTTTACATAATTGTATTAGTTTTGCCAAATATCAAAATGAATCCGCCACAGGTATACATGTGTTCCCCATTCTGAGCCCTCCTCCCTCCTCCCTCCCCATACCATCCCTCTGGGTCATCCCAGTGCACTAGCCCCAAGCATCCAGTATCGTGCATCGAACCTGGACTGGCAGCTCATTTCTTACATGATATTTTACATGTTTCAATATCATTCTCCCAAATCTTCCCACCCTCTCCCTCTCCCACAGAGTCCATCAGACTGTTCTATACATCAGTGTCTCTTTTGCTGTCTCGTACACCGGGTTATTGTTACCATCTTTCTAAATTCCATATATATGCGTTAGTATACTGTATTGGTGTTTTTCCTTCTGGCTTACTTCAGTCTGTATAATAGGCTCCAGCTTCTGTGCTTTTAATCCCAACCCACCTTCTCTCCAGCACACATAGATGGGACAGGAAGCAAGGTTGAAAGCGGAATGGATCAGCCAACTGATGAAGGGAGGTAAAAGCACCCCAGAGGCTCTCTTCTCTGAAGCCTCACTGGAATTGCTCAGGTTTGGCCTCTGAGGAAGTCCACAAAAGTGGGCTAGGTCTACCGTTTTCCCCTCCTTGATTATGATGCTGGGGGAGGTGAGTCTTCACACTTTGGGTCTCTGGGTAGCACTAAATGGGAAGGGCATCATTCCAGGGTGCTGGGGCTTGGCAGGTGTGGGAAAGGGGAAGCTGGCCCTTGAGCCCTTTCCGGGGCTCTCCCCACATGATATCTCTGGAGCCTCAGCAGCTCTGCTCTTGCCAGAGATGGAAGATAGCGCCCTCAACTTCTGCCCAGCCACTGAGCTGTCAGCAGCTTTCAAAACACACACACACATACTCCTGCCAGAGTCCACACTTTCTTTTTGTGTGTTTTTGTTTGTTTGTTTTAGGCACAAAGTAATCTGTAAGTACATGTAAGAGGGAAAAAAATGAATAAACATTCAGCAGCTAGGATCTGCAGCACTGCCTGCCACAGAGCATCTTAGGTAACTGTATCCTTTGCCATGCTTTGGATGCTAAGAGCAGAAAGTTTTACCGACAGCTTAAATTAGTCTGAGGTGATGAAAAGAATAATAAGGCTGCATATCCAGAAGGCCATGTGTGTGGTGCCTCACAATTGCAATACAGATGCCCCAGCCCAGGCATTCCAGTCAGGAGGGAGGGCACAGGTCATGCCAGCATGTCCTTGTCTCCCACCTGGACTTTTTGGGGGAAAGCAGCTCTAAGAAACAGCTCTCACTTATTTCCTGGTCTCATTGGTGAGAACTCAGACACATGGCCATGCTGGCTGCAAGGTGGGCCAGGAAAACAAATATTTGTTTCCTGTTTGTTTTCCTCAGTTTCTCCGGTGGAACCATAAAGAGCTTTTTATTTATGTGGCTTATATCTCTCAGTATTTACCATGTGCTGTGTGCTTAATCACTTCAATCATGTCTAATTCTTTGTGACCCCACAGACTGTAGCCTGCCAGGCTCCTCTGTCCACTGGATTCTCCAGGCAAGAATACTAGAGTGGGTTGCCATTTCCTACTCCAGGGCATCTTCCCGACCCAGGGATTGAACCTGTATCTCTTGAATCTCCTGTATTGGCAAACAGGTTCTTTACCACTAGCACCACCCAGGAAGCCCAGTGTAAGCCCAAGAATACTGGGTAGCCTATCCCTTCTCCAGCGAATCTTCCTGACCTAGGAATCAAACCGGGGTCTCCTGCATTGCAGGTGGATTCTCTACCAGCTGAGCTACCAGGGAAGCCCAATATTTACCATAGCAGATACTAAAACTGAGGATTATTTTTAGTTAAAAAAGTTTTACTTGGGAACAATTTTGTATTTTCAGAAAAGTTGTAAAGAGTAAGTAAGGAATTCCAATATGCCCAGTTTCCCCTGTTGTTAACATCGTAATACAATTTCATGGAACATTTGTCAAAGCTAAGAAAATGACATTGGCATATTACTATCAAGTAAATATCTATATTTAATTTTATTTAAAAAAACTACCAAACCATTTTCCAAAGTAACTGTACCGTTACACATTCCAATCAGCAATAATGAAAGTTCCTGCATTATTTGAGTAGAAGAACATGATGAAAACCAGTTATGTTGAAACATCAGTATTTTAACTACTTAGAAATTACAAAAAAATAAGTAAAAGGAAGTGTCTTAAAATTGCTAAGCCATTGATTACAAATGACAAAGCAGAGATTCTGTGGTATGTACTTACACTGGAATATTATACAGCCTTAAAAAGGAATGAAATTCTGATGCAACATAGATGAATCTTGGAAATATTAAGTGATGGGAGCCAGCCACAAGAGGAAAAATACTGTATGATTCCACTTGTATGAGGTACCTGGTGTAGTCAAATTCATAGAAACAAAGAATAGTGGTTACCAGGGTCTGGGAGAAAGGGCTAATGAGGCATTAATGTTTAATGGGTACAGTTTAGTTTGGGATGATGAAAAAGTTCTGAATATGGACAGTGGTGATGGTTGTACAATAATATGAATGCACTTAATGCCACTAAACTGCACATTTAAAACAGTTAAAATGTTAAATTGTGATGTATATTTGATCACAATAATAATTTTAAGAAGAAAAAAACAGAAATTTTAAGAATATTTATTACTTCATTTTAAAATAACAATAACAAACCCATAATATTGGTTTCACACAAAGAATATATTTTTATGAAACATAACTATATTTTCAAAAAATATAGTGAATGCAGTAGCATTTTTTGCACATCTTTATTATGTCTCTTTTTGTTTAGGTTGTAAAATTGACTTTTGTCATTTTAAAGATTTTTTTGATGTGGATGATTATCAGAGTCTTTATTGAATTTGTTATAATAATGCTCCTGCCTTGTGTTTTGATCTTCTGGCCATGAGGCATGTGGCGATCAAACCTGTACCATTTGCATTGGAAAACAAAGTCTCAACCACTGGACTGCCAGGGAGGTCCCTATACAGTATGTTCATAGAAGATAGCTAGATTCTCCTATCAGGTCCAGCAATCTGTTTCATTATCACATGTCATATAACATTGGGAGAATTTGACTATACACTTGTGAGAGGGTGGGAGTAGCAAAACCAAGTTCTGTCATTGTGTTGGAAAAATAGTTCCAATTTCACAGATACCCTGAAAGGGTCTCAGGACCGCTTTGAGAACCAGAGTGGCATAGACGTGGTCATTAGTTTGGAATCCATCAAGGGGTGTCTGCCAAGGTCTCATGTTCCAATTTGGGGCTTTATCTTTTATTTGCATAAGTAAATGGCCAATATAAGTGTTAGCCTCAGAAGGAAAAGTCATCCCCACAATTATGTAAAATTCTTTGTGCCTTACCAAACAGAAAACGACCAGCAGCTTTGAAAATGAAGGCTCATTTTTGTTTCCCTAGTATGCATTTGGATTTCAAAAGTCATAAGATCTTTCCCATCACAGCTCAAATAAATAATGCCTGTGTTTTATCCTCTTTCCAGGCATCTCTGCAAGAAGGACGCTTCCCTAGAAAGCTTGGGAATGGGGTATGGAGCGGGAAAACGCATCTGAGTCAGGGCAGTGGAAGGATGTATCTGCCTCCACCATCAGACTTTTGCTTCAGGGCTTATGGAAGACGTGATTGATGACATCCAAATTTACACTTGAGATCTTCTGCTGAAGATCTTCTGCTCCAAGGATCAAACCTAACTAGTCAGCCAACTGTTGTCAACGTTTGATTATATGCACTTGGTTCTCTCTATGCTCTGTGTGAAAAAGTTCACGTGGCAGTATTGGCAGAGGGAGGCGTGTGTCATCTTCCCTAAGTGCTTCAGAGGTTAACTCTGAAATGTCAGGAGCACTGTGGGCAAATTGCAGAAGCCAGAGAGGGCCTCCGTCAGCATCCAAGATCTGTGCCAGCGGTTTTCTGAAGAGGCACTGGGGTTTGCAGGTGGAACACGGAATCACCTGGGAGCTTCCTCAGACTACACTTGCCAGTTCCTTCCCCCAAACCCTGAGAGATGGATCTCGCCTCGCCGCCAGCCTGTTTAAAATCACTGATCTGGGTTGTTAGGAAAGAGCTTCATTAAACTTAAATTTAGCATGTGAGGCTGTGGATAGCCCCATCTCTGTTTCGGAGAAACAACTGTTTACTATTCTAACACTCTGGAAACCTGGCAAGCCGCTATGGGAGGGCTGGCAACCCTGAGCTCCCGAGGCTTCTGTGCAGCTGCTCTGTAAGGGACCCCTGCCCCAAGGGCTCCCACCTGCCCAGCTTGGTGTTCAAATTAGGAGGGGGTACATGACGAAGAACTTTGCAGGACCCAGAAGGGCAGCCGGAACCTATTTTTGATGATCCTGAGGATTATTAAGAAAGGAAATTCCACAAAGTCCTTGTAACTCTCAGAAAGGATTTTGTTCCACTGCTTGCTTTCTTTGTCTTCCAATTCTATTTCTGGATTTCCCTCTTTACGTTTCTAGGTCTGGAACTGAATAGCAATGAAGTAAAAGTGATCATCCTAAAGAGATATTCCTGGGTGAGAAAATGGGTTACTGAGAATCCCTGCCCCCACCTATGTGATAGTGGTCTTGGTGGACTTGTGGGAGGATCTGAAGGACAATTGGAGCCCTGGGAATTTGGAGGGGGATTTTTATTCTATTGTCACTTACTCTAGGGGAAAGGTGATGTGGGTTACAGCTACCTAGGTTGTGGGGCTGAATTAATTGCTGCAAACTGAAAAATTGCCCGGCTCACACTTTCTTTCTGTATTTATTTATTTTATTGAAGTATAGTTGATTTACAATGCTGTATCACTTAGCAAAATGATTCAGATATACATATTACATATATATATGAAACTTACAACCATATACTTCGATTGTATTTTATTATAAGGTATTGAATATAGTTCCCTGTGTTATACAGTAGGACCTTGTTGTTTATCTGTTTTATATATAGTAGTGTGTATCTACTAATCCCAAACTCCTAATTGTCCCTACCCTCCTTCCCCTTTGCTAACCGTAAGTTTGTGCCCTGTGTCTCACACTTTCCTCTAGAAACATCTGTTGCAGGAAAAGCCTTCTGGTTAGATCCTCATCTTCTAAATCACACGCACGGTACGTGACCCTGGGTGTTGAGAGTAGGGACACTGGACTGTAGAGGCGAAACAGCCCCAGGATCCACAAGTGACGTGATAGACAAGCCTCGTGATCTCGGCAGCTAAAATGAGACTCCAGACGCCGGAGTGAGTGGAAAGTGATGACGCCGGACACCCGAACAGCGCCGTAACCTCAGGGGATGTTCACAGCCAGGACTCTGTAAGCTGAATGGACTGGAACTAAGTGCGTAAGACAGCCTTGTGGACAGAGAATGTAATGACGTTGCCTTTTATTTCCTGTTTGAAGTGTCCTGTCGAGCGAGCCTACTCATTACAGAGAAGATAAAGTAAAGCTTTAATTCATCACTATTTGATGTTGGAAATGCACCCTGGAAGAGGATAGAGTTTACACACTTGAAGGCTATATTTAGCCAAACTTGTCCAAAGCCATCTTTTCTGTTATCTTTATTTTTGCCCAGCAGACCATACAGCAGGCAGTGAATACATAATTAGTCCTTACGATGGACTATTCTCCCCAGAATTCTGGAAGCCAGGGCAAGATTTCAGAACCTTCTTTTTAAAAGATGTTAGTTACTGTTATAACAAAAATAACAGCAGTGAACTAACAGTGAAATATGATATATACATGTGTGTGTGTGTATGTATATATATATATATACTCCTTGTATAATTTAGTGAATGATACCTTTTATTTTTGAGATTTTTGCTCTTTTCTCATCTTTTTAAAACCATTTTAAAGATGGAAATGTGGTTAATTTACAGTGTTATGTTAGTTTTAGGTACACAGCAAAGTGATTCAGTTTATATATATATATATATATATATCTCATGCCTGCTCAGTCGCTTCCGTCATGTCCAACTCTTTGCAATCCCATGGACTGTAGCCTACCAAACTCCTCTGTCTATGGGATTCTCCAGGTAAGAATACTGCAATGGGTTGCCATGCCCTCCTCCAGGGGATCTTCCCGACCCAAGGATCAAACCTGTGTCTCCTGACTCTCTTGCATTGGCAGGAGGATTCTTTACCACTGGGCCACCTGGGAAGCCCTGACAGTTCTTATACTTTGATTTTGAAATATACATATGTGTTATAGTTACCTAAATACTGTTCTTTTATAGGCTTTCAATAATTAAACTGACTCCATTTAAATTTTTTTTCTAATTTTATTTTATTTTTAAATTTTACATAATTGTATTAGTTTTGCCAAATATCAAAATGAATCCGCCACAGGTATACACGTGTTCCCCATCCTGAACCCTCCTCCCTCCTCCCTCCCCATACCATCCCTCTGGGTCGTCCCAGTGCACTAGCCCCAAGCATCCAGTATCGTGCATCGAACCTGGACTGGCAACTCGTTTCTTACATGATATTTTACATGTTTCAATGCCATTCTCCCAAATCTTCCCACCCTCTCCCTCTCCCACAGAGTCCATAAGACTGTTCTATACATCAGTGTCTCTTTCCATTTAAATTTAAACAGTTACTTCTAATAGCAATAGAATGAAGTCTTAGTGGAGAAGGCAAGTTTTGCAACCTGAAATCTTTATATATATATATATATATATATATATATATAGCTATAGAAAAACAGTGCATAGAATTGGAACTATTCTAGGAGTTTGGAGAAAGGCTTAAAAGCAAATTTGAAATATGTCCTTTAACCTTCTTAATTAAAAACCAAAACAAAACAAGCAATCTGACCATCAGATGACTAGCATGTTTTTCTTTAATTTACACCCTCTTGGTCTTGCCCTAGGGGAGCCATTCTTTCCACTGAAGGTCAATGCCAATCCTGTAGGAGTCCATCAAGGAGTTCTTGGCATGAACCTCAGAAGCCACCGCAGTAGAACCACTGAGACAAGCCCTGTGGCTTCCCTTCTGCTAGAAGGCTCTGGGCCTGGGCAGCCCCTCCCTGACTTCAGGACATTGATCTACACAGGCCGCTTGCACCTGCCCCTCCCCAACACCCCCACTGGGCAATTCCAGAGATTCCCTGTGCCTCCGCTTCATAACAGTTGAGGTACCCGCATGCTCCTGGGAACACACACACTTTGCCTGTCTCTGCTGGGTTCCTTTGCCACTGCAGAATCATCACTGCATCACACCATGTCTGAGTTTAGCCGATACTGTCTTCCACATGACAACCCCTCCTCGCCCCCTCCTCTCGTTTCTACAGTGAGTATCTGTTGAAAATAAGAGCTTTGCTGGAGAAAAGATAGAGAGGGGGCAGCATAGAGATAGAGAGTTCCTTTCCACCTTAGTCTCCTCGCCAGGCACCCTCCCCAACACTAGTCCCTGGTATTGACAATGCAAAGATGCTCATCTTGTCACATATGTCCTGCTTCTGCACCTCTTCCCCTCCCCACCACCTTGCTCCCTCCACATGTCTGTGATGAGAAGAGTGAGAGGAAGATGGGAAAAGATAGACTCAAAGAGGCTGGGGCCCAATGCTGTCCCTCGCTGCCCCTGACCCACTCACTGTGTCACACCATTACTCACCACCCAGAGGGACCTCCACCCACCAGCCCTGCCCAGTCCACGCCCAGCCCCTCTCTGTTCCCACATCTCCTGCCCAAGTCCCTTCTTCTTTAGGATCTCCAATCCTTGCTCCCCACTCCTTCCCAGCCTCCAAGGCTCAGTAACCTCTGACCTCGGCCATGGGATCCTTGTCAGTAGTGTAGACCTGGGGGGTTCTTAATCATTTCTAGGACTACAGTGATGGAAAGGTAAGTTCTTGACATCCAGAGTTAGGTCTCTGTCAAGAGTAGGATTTGCTCTCATCTCCCCAATACCTACAGAACAAAGTCCAGATTATGATCCACAGGCTTTTTATAACCTAGTCCTGCCCCTCTCTCCAGCCCTGCCACCCACCCTCTTTCCTATACCCTCCCCATATCAAGCCAACATAACACTTACCTTTTCCTTCATGTGTGCTTAGTCGCTCAGTTGTGTTTGACTCTTTGCGATCCCATGGACTGTAGCCCGCCAGGCTCCTCTGTCAATGGGGATTCTCAAGGCATGAATGCTGGAGTGGGTTGCCATGCCCTCCTCCAGGGGATCTTCCCAACCTAGGTATCGAACCCACATCTACCACGTTGCAGGTGGATTCTTTACCATCTGAGCCACCAGGGAAGCCCAAGAATATTGGAGTGGATAGCCTATCCCTTCTCCTGGGGAATCTTCCCAACCCAGGAATCGAACTGGGATTTCACATTGCAGGAGGATTCTTTACCAGCTGAGCTACCCGGGAAGCCTATTATCCTTCATACTCTTTTCTTTTATTTTTCCTTTTGGCTGGGCTGGGTCTTCATTGCCATGCACAGGCTCTTTGTTTCTGAGCGTGAGCTCAGTAGCTGAGTGTGGGGCCTTAGCTGCTTCACAGCATGTGGGATCTTAGTTCCCCAACCAGGGGTCAAATCCACATTCCCTGCATTGGAAGATGGATTCTTAACCACTGGACCTCCAGGGAAGTCCCCACACTCTTTCTTTTGTATGAAATGTTGCCTTTCACCTCCTAACCATTTGCTATTCGTTCTTCAAGGAGCCACTAAAATGTCCTATCTGTTGTTCTCTATGACCTGCTTCTCCAGGCAGAATTCATTGTTCCCTAACCTGGATTTCCATCCCTCTTCTCATGCACACTTCTATTAGAGTGTTTATCACATTGTGTTCAAGGTTTTGTCTATGTTCTGCCCTCCTCCAGCCACCGTATGCAGCCACGGGCAATGTTTGGGAGGTCAAGGAACATATCTGATCTATCTTCAAGTCCCAGGGAACTAGTGTGTGATAAACTAATGTGTGTTTCATGAATGGAGTCAAATATATGATACACCTTTGACTTATCATGTAAGATGATAATGTTATATGCAAGATGATAACCTTGACCTTGGGCTTCCAGCCTCTGAAACTGTAAGAAAAGAAATTTCTGTTGTTTAAGCCCCCAATCTGTGGTATTTTGTGATGAAAGACCAAGCTGACTAGCACAGAGCGTAATACCAGAGGAAGTCAGAACAGCAGGCGGAGGAAGAGATCTTTCAGGACCTGGTACACTGGGCTAAGGAATATGAAACTGTCACACTGTTTCTGTTCTGCCTAGTGCCAGGTATTTCAGTTGTCTCTTTATGCATGAAAACCACCTGAACCCTTAGTGTCTTGAAGCAAACACCACCGTTTATCTGCTCCTGATTTTGCAATCTGGGCAGGGCTCCATGGGGATGACTTGACTCTGTTCCATGAGGTATTGGCTGAGGTCCCACATGCAGCTGTGCTCAGCTTGGGGCTCCCCTGAGGATAGACCACAAACATGGCTTCCTTAACTGCATGTTAGGGGCTGCACGCTGCGAACAACGAAGCCGAATGGCTGGTGGCTGGCTGGGCCTTCTGCTCTCCCTCTGGTTCCTCATCATTTAGTGGTATATCTTGAACTCCTTTCTAGGCAACTGGATCCCGTGATGGGGAAAGGAGAAGCCACAGTGCCTTTTAAGTGCTGGGACCGGAAGTCCCAGAATGTCACTTCTGCAGCATCTGCCAATATTTGAAGAGGCTGGAGATGCTGAAAATACAAAATAGTTGTATTTTCCAACCCAACAAGCTGGGAAATATCTCCTCTAACTTTTGCTTGAAAAGAAGACAGGTTTTTTTGTTTGCTTGTTTGTTCTCCTTTTTTGGCCATGCTATCTGGCATATAGGATCTTAGTTCCTCAACTAATCCAACCTGCATCCCCTGCAGTGGAATCATGGAGTCTTAACCACTGGACAACGTGGGAAGTGTCTTCTTTTTTTAATGGGTAAGATAGTCAATTTTATGTTATATGTTTTTTACCACAATAAAAAAGTGGCACAGCTTCTGCTTTGTTCTCTTGGAATCCTTAGCTGTGTTGTGAGGAAGCCCAGACCAGCCCTAACAGAGACATCACATGGAGAGGTATCCGCTCCCCCAGCATGGAGAGATATCCCCTTCCCCCACATGGAGAGGTATCCCCTCCCCCCACATGGAGAGGTATCCCCTCCCCCCACATGGAGAGGTATCCCCTTCCCACCACATGGAGAGGTATCCCCTCTCTAATGAGGTATCCCCTCAGTGGGCCCCACTGAGGTCCCAGCCACCAGCCAGCATCGACCACTGGGGTGTGAGTTAAGGCAACAGCAAGTCACCCCTGCCTTCCAGGCTTCCCAGCCCCAACATGCTGGAGCAGAGATGAGTCAACCCCCTCATTAACTATAGTCACCGTGCTGTACATTACATCCCCAGGACTTACTTATTTTATAACTGGAAATTTGTGCCTCTTGACACCCTTCACCCATTTCTCCCATCCTCCCACCTTCCTACCCCATCTCTGGCAACCCTCAGTCTAGCTTTGAGTTCAACTGTTTGTTTTAGATTCCACACCTAAGCAAGATCATATAGTATTTGTCTTTGTCTGACTTATTTCACTAAGCACATGCCAAAGGCAAGTTTTCCTTATCTTTTTATGGCTGAATAATTTTCCATAATATTATTATGAGTAATAAAGTATAAAATATACTTTATACCATAAAATACACCATGTTTTTCTTTATCCACTCATCCATTAATGGACTCCTAGGTTATTTCTTTATTTTGGCTATTGTAAATAATACTCTGTTCTTGGGGATTCTCCAGGCAAGGATACTGAGCAGGTTGCCATGCCTTCCTCCAGGGTATCTTCTCAACCCAGGGATCAAACCCAGGTCTCCTGCGTTGCAGGCGGATTCTTTACCATCTGAGCTACCAGGGAAGCCCAAATAATGTTGCAATGAACATTGGAGTGCCTATACCTTTCTGAGTTAAGGTTTTTATTTTCTTTGGATTAATATCCAAAATAGGATTTTCTGGGTCATTCAGTAGTTCTATTTAAATTTTTGAGGCTCCTATACTGTTTTCCAGTAGCTGCACCAATTTACATTCCAATCAATGGTACACAAGTGTTCCATTCTCTCCACAACCTCACCAACACTTATTTCTGGTCTTGCTAAATAATAGCCATTCTAACAGGTGTTAGGTAATATCTCATTGTGGTTTTGATTTTCATTTTCTTTTTTTTTAAATTTTTTTATTATTATTATTATTTTTTACTTTACAATTTTGTATTGGTTTTGTCATACACCAACATGAATCCACCACGGGTGTACACGTGTTCCCCATCCTGAACCCCCTCCCACCTCCCTCCCCATACCATCCTTCTGGGTCATCCCAGTGCACCAGCCCCAAGCTTCCTGTATCCTGCATCAAACCTGGACTGGCGATTCATTTCTTATATGATATTATACATGTTTTAATGCCATTCTCCCAAATCATCCCCCCTCCCTCTCCCACAGATTCCAAAAGACTGTTCTATACATCTGTGTTTCTTTTGCTGTCGCGCATACAGGGTTATTGTTACCATCTTTCTAAATTCCATATATATGCATTAGTATACTGTATTGGTGTTTTTCTTTCTGGCTTACTTCACTCTGTATAATAGGCTCCAGTTTCATCCACCTCATTAGAACTGATTCAAATGTGATGCTGAGCATCTTTTCATATATCTGTTGGCCATCTGTATGTCTCCTTTGGGAAAATGTTTATCCTGCTCATTTTTAATTGAACTGCTTAGTTTTTTGCTACTAAGCTGTATGAATTCTTTATGTATCTTGGATCTTCACTTTTATCAGATATCTGACTTGCAAGTACTTTTCCCATTTGGTAGGTTGCTTTTTCATTTTGTTGATAGTTTCCTTTGCTGTGCAGAAGCTTTTTAGTTTGATGACATCTCACTTATTTTTCTCTTTGCATTTGATGTCAAATCCGAAAAATCATTGCCAACGCTGATGACAAGGAGCTTACTGATTATGTTTTCTTCTAGGAATTTTATAGTCTATGGTCTTATGTCCAGGTCTTTAAACCAGGTTTAAAGAGTTACTTTCTTGTGTATGGTATGAGCGTGGTCCAGTTTCATTCTTTGGTATGTGGCTGTCCAGTTTTCCCAATACCATTTCTTGGAGAGACTTCCCTTTCCCTATTGTATATTCTTGTCTCTCTTATGTTTTATTAATTAATTTATTTTAATTGCAGGCTAATGGCTTTACAATATTGTGGTGGTTTTTGCCATATATTGACATGAGTCAGCCGTGATTGTACATGTGTTCCACCTTCTTGTCTCTTTTGTCATAAATGAATTGATAACGTATGTGTAGATTCATTTCTGGGCTGTCATTTCTGTCCCACTGATTTATGTGTCTGTTCTTATGGCAATACCATTCGATTTCCAGTCTTCCCAGTGTTAGCCATTCTGGTGGATGTGTAGTAAAGTCTCACTGTGGCTTTAGTGTGACTGTTACAGTTGATGCTAAGAACATATCCATATGTTTATTAGACATTTAGAGATTGTCTTTTTTAAAATGACTGCTAAAGACTTTTGCCCATGTTTCTGTTGGGTCATCTATCTTTCCTTTTTTATTTGAAGTTGTTCCTTAAATAATCTGGATATGGTCCATTTGTCAGATATGCAGTAAATATTTTCTCTCTATTCTTTGGCTTGCCTTTGAGCTTCATGGTTTTTTCGATCAACTCGTCTTTAAAGTATCATTACTTCTAGACGGCCATTTCAGAGAAGGCAATGGCGCCCCACTCCAGTACTCTTGCCTGGAAAATCCCATGGACAGAGGAGCCTGGTGGGCTGCAGTCCATGGGGTCACTAGGAGTCAGACACAACTGAGTGACTTTACTTTCACTTTTCACTTTCATGCATTGGAGAAGGAAATGGCAACCCACTCCAGTAGGCTTCCCTGGAGGATCCCAGGGACAGAGGAGCCTGGTGGGCTGCCATCTATGGGGTCGCACAGAGTTGGACACAACTGAAGCAACTTAGCAGCAGCAGACGGCCATTTGCTAAACTCTACTTCCCAATGGGGTCACCCTGTTTCTTTGGATTCTCTCTAATGTAACTGTCGCCTGTGCCCTGGCCTTCAGGACAGTGTCTCCTGCTGGCTGCATGGAACATCCTCAGAGTTCAGTGCACCTGTTGCTGTCCTTTTGGGGTCTGCCCCATCCCAGTGGGCATATCTGGTTCCCAGTTCTGGCATTATCCAGTCTTCTCAGACTCCCTGCCGTTAACTAACTGTGCCCATAGCGTTCTGAAAATAAGTTCAGGATGTGCAAACAATTGACTTATAAATGAACTTTGGAACCCATGACTCTGTCCATTGGGAAGTCCTAGATATTCTATTTACTTCGCCTGAGTCACTTAAGAACAAGTACTTCTAGTCAAAAGGAACTGAAATATTAAAACCATAATCGTGGATCACCAAGACATCTCTGCAACTTAGTACTAGCCTAAAAGTCTATGGGAGAAATGGTACTATGAGAAAAAGAATCTTTTAAACCAAGTTGAGAAATTCAACAAGTAATGATTGACATGTCAGTCACTGTTCTAAATACTACAGAAGTAACAAAAGGAAAAAAAAAAAAACATGCACCAATCCATGCCTCCACAGCCAGCACTTATATTTTAGCTGGAGAGACAGATAGCAAACAGGATAAAGAAACAAAACACGTAGCATATTAAATAAAAAGTGCTAAGGGAAAAGAGATAGGTACATCATGAGAGAGATTGTGGGGTGATCATTTTACATGGAATTTGCAGGTAAGAGCTCACCAAAAGAGTGATAGTTGAAGGACTTCCCTGGTGATCCAGTGGTTAAAGCTTTGCCTTCCAATCAGGGGGTGCAGGTTTGATTCCTGGTTGGAGAGCTAAGATCCTGCATACCTCAGGTCCAAAAAACCAAGGTACAAAAAGAGCAATATTGTAACAAATTCAATGTGTGCATGTGATAGCTGCTGAGTCCTATCCTAATCTCTGCAACCCCATGGACTGTAGCTCGCCAGGCTCCTCGGTCCATGGAATTCTCCAAGCAAGAATACTGGAGTGGGTTGCCATTCCCTTCTCTAGAGGATCTTCTCAACCCAGGGATCGAACCCGAGTCTCCTGCATTGCAGGTAGATTCTTGACCAATTTCCAACTAACAAATTCAATAAAATTTTTAAAAGATCCACATAAAAAAATTTATATATAAAAAAGTGATATTTAAGCAAAGACCTGAGAAAAGAGAGAGAGCCATGGAGATATTTGGGGAAAGAAACTTTAAGGCAGAGGAAACAGCAAGTTCAAAGGTCCTGAGGTGGAAATGTGTCTCCTGTGTTAGAGGAACAGCAAGCATCAACAATGCAAATGTGGCTGGATTTGAGAGAGAAAAACAGAAATAGGTGAAGAGGCCAAGGAGATATTAGGGGACTAGGGCCTGACAGGGCAGTGATCTACAATATGACATAGTTGTCAGTCACCTAGTTGTATCCGAGTCTTTGTGACCCTGTGGATGGTAGCCTGTCAGGCTCCTCAGTCCGTGGGATTCTCCAGGCAAAAATACTGGGGTGGGTAACCATTCCCTTCTCCAGGGGATCTTCCTGATCCAGAGATCGAACCTGGGTTTCCCACATTGCAGGCAGATTTTTTACCATCTGATCCACCAGGGAAGCCCTGCAATATGACCTAGGACTATACTGACTTGGGATGGTGATGCTCAGAGGCCAAATTCACCTTGTGTTGTCGATAAGGTGGTAATTTCTGCAGCCCCGAGAAGAAAAGGAAAACGAGACATGGGGAAGGATGGGGCTAGAGACCTCACTGTTGAGTCAGAGGTTTGGCCAGCAGTAAGTGAGGAACACTGCAATTCTGAGTCCACAGAGGCAAGAAGATTCAAGGAGAGGCCAGGACATAGGAGGGGATCAACAAACCCCAGACTCAGAGGTTCAGCAGTGCCTGGCTGGCATCTTGCAGAGAATTAATAAATGAGAAAAAGAGCTGAGGTAACTTTAAGAGATCTTACTGGTTCACAGCTTATTATTCAAGGATTATCTCTGCAGTGTCTGCCTGCTATGGGTCATTCTCTACTACCTCAAATTATAAGATTTTTAAACAATTTGTGAAGACTTAATGATTTTTATCAGCAAGAAAATTAGTCCATCTGAGCTACTATATCAGTTCTAGAAGTGACTTCTTTTCTTATTTTTTAAAATCGAAGATGTTGGTAATCATTTTCAGCAACATGTGTTGTGTTAGTTCTGACTTATATTCCTCTGTTTGGCTATTTCCACATCTTTGGAAATAAGGTACATTTTTCTTTGTTTTTTCTCTTTTCCAAGGAAGAAGTTCCTTCTTTTCCCATGGCTCATTTTTCCTTTCCTTCTCAGAGTTGCAGCATGCTTTTCTTAACCATTCCCAAATTACAGCCATTCTCCTGGTCTGATATTGGATTGCCCAAGTTGATGGCTCCCTTCATGTAATAAAAGCTGAAGCTATTGCTCCTCCTATGACTTGACAGTACAGAACCAGGCAGGTGAAGAGTCTCATCGAGGATCACAGACAAAATCTTTCTGTTCCCAGTTTCTTCTTACTTTCCTAGCCTAGAGACCAGTGATGACTCAGGGCATTATCAAACTTTGCATTAGTCATCATTGCTAGGTACCAACGTTACTGCAAAACCACACGTTCATTATCTCACACTTGCTGTGGGTCAGGGGTCCAGGCACAGTTCAGCATCTCACAGACCTGAAATTAAAGCATCAGCAGAGGCTGTGGGTGCATCTGAGGCTCAAGTAGGGAAGGATCCGCATCTCAGTTCATGTGGTTGTTGGCAGCCTTTAGTTCTTTATGGGCTGTTGGACTGAGGGCCTCCATTTCCCTCTGGCTGTCAGCTGAAAGCTGCCTTAAATTCCTTGCTAGGTAGATATTCCCAACAGTCCCTTGTTTCCTCAGAGCCAACAAGGAAGAGAGTCTCCTGGTGAAATTAATGCTACAATTGTATACATGTGCCGAAGAATTGATGCTTTTGAACTGTGGTGTTGGAGAAGACTCTTGAGAGTCCCTTGGACTGCAAGGAGATCCAACCAGTCCATCCTACAGGAGATCAGGCCTTAGTGTTCTTTGGAAGGAATGACGCTAAAGCTGAAACTCCAGTACTTTGGCCACCTTATGCGAAGAGTTGACTCATTGGAAAAGACTCTGATGCTGGGAGGGATTGGGGGCAGGAGAAAAAGGGGACGACAGAGGATGAGATGGCTGGATGGCATCACTGACTCGATGGACGTGAGTCTGAGTGAACTCCGGGAGTTGGTGATGGACAGGGAGGCCTGGCGTGCTGCAGTTCATGGGGGTCGCAAAGAGTCGGACACGACTGAGCGACTGAACTGAACTGAACTGAATCATATATCTTGTCACGTTTGCCATATTCCATTGGTTGGAAGCAAGTCACCAATAACCAGCCCCATTTTCACTCAAAAGGGAACGTAAAGGCATGAAGACCAGTAGAGGGGATATGGGAGACCACTTCAGGATCTGTCTGCCAGCAGTTTCTTTCTTTTTTTGTCACACGGGGCAGCATCTTAAGCTCCCCAACCAGAGATGGAATCTGTGCTCCCTGTAGAGTCTTAACCATTGGACCACCAGAGAAGTTCCAGCCACAAGTTTCTTCTCGCCCTCTTGGGGCCGAGAAGACCAGACACACTCACACATTCAAAGCCAACCTACCAGAGGAGGGAGCATGGATTTTAGCAGGACATGCTCTACCCAGGAGTCTCTCCTTTATGGTCTTCATGCAAGAGTTTCTTGATGTTATTAGACTCCATGCTCTTCCCTGGTACCTAGAAAGCATCTCAACCACACACCCAACAAAGGGTCTACTTCTGACTGCTGCTGCAGCTACCTGGTCCAGGTGAGGCACAGACAGTAAAATTACAATTTAGCCTCACTCAGGTGGCACAGAATCCTCTCTGGAGTATATTTTGTGTGTGTGTGTGTGTGTGTGTGTGTGTGTGTGTTCAGTCGCTTCACAGTTGTGTCTGACTCTTTTGCAGCCCCATGGACTGTAGCCCGCCAGGCTCCTCTATCTATGGGATTTCCCAGGCACCATACTAGAGTGGGTCGTCATTCCCTTCTCCAGGGGATTTTCTTCATCCAGGGATCAACCCCTATCTCCTGCATCTCCTCCATTGCAGGTGGATTCTTTACCACTGAGCCATCAGGGAAGCCCATATTTTTTAATAACGTGGAATATTTTCCAGAGCTTAAATGTTTGGGAAATATTTAAATAAATTATGACCCCCATAAAGTATAGTACCCTCAAATTTTGTAGCTATTAACAGAGATTTTAGCATGGAAAAATATTCCTGGAGTAGGGAAGCAGTTTGGAAAAATAGTAGTAATTTCAAACATGGTTTCTTTAAAATATATGCATTTATGTGTATATATTAAAAGTGGTTATTTTTAAGTGATAAGGAAAATGGGTGATTTTCTATCTCCTGTTTTAACTTAGCTATATCAAAAAATACAGTGAAATATATTCTTTTGTATTAAAAGTCCTAGTTTTAGAACTTTTTGCTTATTTTTATTTGAGAGTGTGATCTATTTGAGATTGAGGACTGTGTTATTTATCTTTGTATGTCTAACCCCTTAGTATAACTCCCTTTGATATATTAAGCTCTTAATAAGTGGGGTTTTTTTGACAAACAGATTGGTTTCAGAAGATTTAAAACTGATATCAAGATATTCTGTGGCGATATGCAAGCAATATTAATTTTATGCATTATTACAAAAAAAAGAAACCTCCCCAATCTCCAAAACTTGCACTCTACTTCTTCTAAGAAACCAATTCCACTGCACCTTCCCCAATGCTATCAACTATTAGAGGAGGTAAAAGTGGCAAATGGCATGGTCCCTGGTTAAGGATGCTTTAGGCAGGTGAAATTCTCAGATAATCTAGTATTCCTTGTTTTAAGCTATAGTTTCAACTGTCTTTCTTGATATGACTTCTGAAACTAACAAGAAGAAACATGGAAGGAATTGGCATTACATTTCCTATTTTGGACCACAACTTTAGCAGTTGGTAATGAATATCCAATTGACTTTGAACTTTAGAATGAATGAGGAAGAAAAATAAGGAACCAAGTAAATAACCCCAGTACTATTGAGAACTTACTATAAATAATTCCTTGCTATTTTTTACTTCACCCAAAACAACTGTTACTCACCAGGAGTGAGTGGGCTAGAGAATTTTCCCCAAGAATGATAAATGCTAACATATCATGATATGTTTATAAGTTGTTATTTCAGCAGTGCATTTTAATGCTTACACCATTTTTAAGGAATATTCAGTTCAGTTCAGTTCAGTTGCTCAGTCGTGTCCAACTCTTTGATACCCCATGGACTGCAGCACGCCAGGCCTCCCTGTCCATCACCAACTCCCAGAGTTTACTCAAACTCATGTCCATCGAGTTAATGATGCCATCCAACCATCTCATGCTCTGTCGTCCCCTTCTCCCACCTTCAATCTTTCCCAGCATCAGGGTCTTTTCAAATGAATCAGTTCTTCACATCAGGTGGCCAAAGTATTGGGAGTTTCAGCTTCAGCATCAGTCCCTCCAATCAATATTCATGGTTGATTTCCTTTAGGAGGGACTAGTTGGATCTCCTTGCAATCCAAGGGACTCTCAAGAGTCTTCTCAAAAGCATCAATTCTTCGGCACTCAGCTTTCTTTATAGTCCAACTCTCACATCCATACATGACTACTGGAAAAACCATAGCCTTGACTAGACGGACCTTTGTTGGCAAAGTAATGTCTCTGCTTTAAGGAATATGGACGAGTATAATGTGGATCCTATTTTACAGAGGTGAATATTGAAGCATGGAAAGAGGCTAAATTTTTTTTACAAGATGAAAAAGTCAGCAGCCTATCAAATAACAGCTGTTATTTTTATTTTGAAAGTCAGTGGTCCATCAAATAATAGATATTAATATCACTTATCAATCTATCTTTAGTATGACTAAGACCTTTTTATCTCCTACTCAATGTTTTCTTTTTTTAATGTATGAAAATTTTTTTTTAGTTTTATTGAAGTGTGGTTGATTCACAGTGTTAATTTCTGCTCTTCAGCAAAGTGATGGTTATAAACACATATATATATTCATATAGAACCATGTTCTATTATGGTTTATCCCAGCATATTGAATATAGTTCCTTGTGTTCTACAGTAGGACCTTGCTGTTTATCCATCCTATACATAATAGTTTGCATTTGCTAATCCCAAACTCCCAATCCTTCCCTCCCCCTTGATAACCACAGTCTGTTCTCTTTATGTCTTTGAGTCTGTTTCTGTAGTTTATTTGTGTTGTATTTTAGATTCCACATATAACTGATATCATATAGCATTTGTCTTTCTCTTTCTGATGAACTTCACTTAGTGTGATAATCTCTAGATCCATCCATCCATGCCACTCAACATTTCTTGATTCCTAGGAAAATAAAACAACAAATAACTAATTAGATCATTGGTCTTTTCTTTTTCCTTCTACAACTCTTGTATTTTATGATAATTAGCTCAGTTTCCCCGTTTTAGTCTACTCTTTGCCTAACTGTCATGTCAGGACCCACGATGGGGCGTTCAGGTACCAACTCTTCTGGCCTCAGCTGAGTAACAGAGCTGTCCACCAACATCATGATCCCAGCAAGAGTGAGCTGCATCTTGGATTTCCCCCTATAATTGTAGTCACTACTTCAGTCCTATCTAGGTTCAAACAGCTGTACTTTCTTCATTTATCATCCTAAAAAAAGAGAAAAAAGCCTGCCACGTACTTGAGATTGTGTTAAGGCATGGCTGAAGGATGGGGTGAGGAAAGGAAAACCCCGTTACAGCTGCTGCTTTCCTGTGCCCAGAAGAAAGTTTCCTTTCCCGGTCACTCTATAACACACCTTCCCTTCTACCATCAAGTTCCTGCTTGGAAGTCCCTGGCTTTGTACATCCTAGTTTGAAATCTGTGCTCCACCCAGGCAAATCAAGTCAGTCTGCTTACTTCTTTTCCCTCTCTTGTCATTTAGTTTCCTTTTTTCCACTGAAGGCTAATTTTTCTTTAAAAAAGTCAAATTTCAATTAGACCTTACCACCAGCAAGAATGTTTAATTGCCATGTTATGTTGGACTCTTTTGCTGCCCCATGGATGGTAGCCCTCCAGGCTCCTCTGTCCATGGGATTCCCCAGGCAAGAATTCTGGAGTGGGTTGCCATTTCCTTCTCTAGGGAATCTTCCCGACTCCGGGATTGAACTGGTGTCTCCTGCTTAGCAAACCAGCAAGAACATACACACAAATTAAAATGAGATTATGTCACCCTCTTCCAGAAGTGCCTAAAGTTGACTATTGTTCTCAGAAAATGACATTTAGAAAGTATTGTTTCAAGTTAAATTGGCTTCTAGGTCTTTTTTTCTGATGTTGAAAATAAACATTCTTTCAACAAAATGAGAAACTGCAAGGAATTCAGAGAAGAAAACAGAAATCAGAGTTTCATCATCCAGAGTTAATATTAATATTGGCATATGTTTCTTTCAAGCTCTTATTTTATGCATATATGATTAGATATAAAATATACACGATTACTGAGTAGGGATAATTTGAGATACACATTTTGGTATCTCTTTTTATTTAGCATAGTGACATTTCCAACATAATTAAGTATTCAATTAAACATGTAATTACCCTCGAATTACTTTTAGATGCTTCCTTTCATTTATCAATTGAGAAAAAGATCAACCCAATAATTATGGGCTTCCCTAGTGGTTTAGACGGTAAAGAAATCTGCCTGCAATATGGGAGACCTGAGTTTGATCCCTCGGTCAGGAAGATCCCCTGGCGAAGGGAATGGCTACCCACTTCAGTATTCTTCGGGCTTCCCTGGTGGCTCAGATGGTAAAGAATTTGCCTGCAATGCGGAAGACCTGATTGAATTACTTTCAGATGTCTCATTTATCAATTGAGTAGAAGATCAACCATATATTATGGCCACTCCTAAAGTTTGAAAATTCTAACTCCACACTGGAAATTTTTTAATCTCTAAAAGTAAACTTAAAAAACTAGACATATGGAAAAATCTATTATTGCTGTCGATTTTAAACAAAGATTTCATATATTTTATTTTATTTTATGAAGAGCAGTGGTGCCATCCATCATGAATACCAAAATGCAGCTAAAAATAACAACTATGGTTGAGTAAGACAGCAAAAGATATTCTAAGAACAGATGAGGAAACATGATAGCAAATTCCTCTGTAGTTTGCGAATAGGCTTATGAGCTCTGTTGGAAAGTCTGGGTCTTCTGTTCAACTATGAAATAAGATCCAACTTAATTTCAATCTTGTCTTTGTGGGCTAGTAGTTAGGGAAATGGTCAGAACTGGTCAATAAATAAAATATAGTAGTTTTAAATGAGTATTTCCATGATGATTATAATAGTACTAGAGAAAAAAATTTTTAGAAGGGTATATTGTTAAGAGGCTCAGAAGTTTATTTGCCTTGATAAAAGAAGGAAATGATACACTTTACCTACTTTCTTTTTTTTTAATTTAAAATTTTATTTATTTACTCATTTTTAGGCCACAACATGTAGCATGCAGAATCGTAGTTCCCCAACTAGCGATCAAACCCATGCCCCCTGCTTTGGAAGCACAGAGTCTTAACCATTGGACAACCAGGGAAGCCCTATTTTTAACCTACTTTCTTAAGAAATATGCAACCTGACTAGATCTGCAGAAAGCTAATGTGTTTGTGTGTTGTTAGTCACTCAGTCATATCAGACTCTTTTGTGACCCCATGGACTGTAGCCCTCCAGGCTCCTCTCTGTCCATGGAATTCTCCAGGCAAGAATACTGGAGTGGGTAGCCATTGCCTTCTCCAGGGGATCTTTTCGACACAAGGATCGAACCCAGGTCTCCTGTGTTGCAGGCAGATTCTTTACCGTCTGAGCCACCAGGGAAGCCCTGCAGGAAGTAAGATGTTCAGGTAAAGTATCTCAAGGCCTTGTTTGGGAGAAAAAGCATCTGGTTGGGATTAGAAAACCTGGATTCTCATCCTGTCATTTTCACTGACTGTTTGAGTGATTTGAACAAATTACTTCACTTATTTTAGACTCAGATTTTTCTTCCAAAAAAAGAAAAGATAAAAGTAATGCATGCTCGTTAAAAAAAAAAAACAAACTGTAAGCAATATTTAAGTATGTAAAGTAAAAATTTACTTTGCCTCACTTTCTGAGTCCACTCCATGGTGTAATGTAATCACTGTTAAAAATCTGGTGTACATCATTCAAATATACTTCTCTATAACAAGGTAAAATATATTTTTAAAATAAAAATGGAATCAAACTCCATATATTATCTTATAATTAGCTTTTTCCGCTTAATACTATATGGTGGACATTCTATTCAACTTCAGTCTTATATTTCATGCTACAGAGATACCCTAGCGATGAAACAATTTCCATTACTGATGGAAATTTACATTGCCCCCAATTTTTCACCATCTAAAAATTATTAAACAAATATATTGGAACATATATTCAATGTGTATGTATTAGGTTTCTTTAGGATAGCTTTTTTATTTTTTTCTGCTTTTTGGCCATGCTGCATTGCATGCAGAATGTAAGTTCCCTGACCAGGGATGGAACCTGTGGCCTTTGCACTGGGAGTGCACTGTCTTAACCACTGGACCACCAGGGAAGTCCCAGGATTGCTTTCTTAAAATGAGCAAATTTTTAAAATTTGTGGAGGTGCTTCCAAACTGCCTTCCCAAAACATACCATTTGATATTTTCCTTAATCAGGTACAAGAATGTTCCTCTTGGACATTTTTGCCAACTTTAAATATTACATATCTTCTTATATTCTGCCACTATGGTCAGTGAAAATGGAATCCTACTGAAACTTTCTTAATTTATAAGAGGAAGAGTTGGATTGCATGATCCCTACGGACATCTTGGTTCTAAAATGGTACATGTGGCAGCTTTCCCTGGCTCTTCAGTGGTTAAGACTGTGCTTCCAATGCAGGGGGTGTGGGTTCGATCCCTTGTGAGGGAACTAAAGATCCCATATGCTGCATGGTGTGGCAAAATAAAATTTTTTTAATATACAAAAGACTACATGTGGAGTTACATGGAAAACAAAATTGCCTTCCCTAAAGACGTAAATGTCTGGCATCATAATGGACTTTTCTGGGCCGTTTCTGGTCTATTTGCAAAAGTATAATGTACAGTCCTAAGATTTCTGCTGAGGATTCCAGAGAAAGTGGGAGATCTAGTTAGAGATATGGGATCTGACAATCTCATCTGATTCGAAGAAAGACAAATGTTGCTTTGTCAGCAATTTTAACTAAAAACAAAAAAAAAGCACCAAAAAAAGTAACAAAAGCACCAGAAATACACAGTCCTTCATTCAGTGCTACATGTTGTAACAATTCAAGGACAAAAGCTCAATATTTGACTTGGACTCTGTAACTATTGGTAATTCTACTGATGAAACTATATCAGTTAATGTCTTTCTGGCTAAATTTAGATATGTAGATATCATGCTAATGCTAATAAAGTCGTCAGTTAGCCTCAGGAGGGGAAAAAAAGATTATGACAGAGCAATGGAAAATCTACCCAGGACAAGGTTAGTTTGACTGATGTGCCCTTCTGACTCTGGCAGTCATTTATCCCATTGAGTTACTATTTCTTTTAAGTGGCAGTTTGGAAGCCAGCTCCTAAATGTAAGGCATTTGTGAGTCTCCAAGGAGCTCTAGACATAGGCAGAGGCTTACATCTTAATTACCTCTGGCTTTTGTGTGACACCTTCCTTTCCAGTAGCTTTTTATTTCATAAAATCCTTGTACAGTTTCAAAACTTTTACCTTTTAAATTTTCAGTCAATCATACTATAAAATGAAGGAAATAACTTATTTTTTCTTTTAAAAATAAACCTTTTATTTTATATTGGCGTATAGGCTCAGACAGTAAAGAATCTGCCTGTAATGCGTGAGACCCAGGCTAGATCCCTGGGTTGGGAAGATTCCCTGGAGAAGGGCCTGGCAACTCACTCCAGTATTCTTGACTGGAGAATCCCATGGACAGAGGAGCCTCGTGGGCTACGGTCCATGGGGTCAGAAAGAGTCAGACATAATAGACTAACACCTTCACTTTTCATGGAGGGTTAACAGTGTTGTGATAGTTTCAGGTGGTCAGCAAAGGGACTCAGCCATACAGATACACGAATCCAAAGTGAAAGTGAAGTCGTTCAGTCGTGTCCCACTCTTTGCGACCCCATGGACTGTAGCCTATCAGGCTCCTCCGTCCATGGGATTTTCCAGGCAAGAGTGCTGGAGTGGATTGCCATTTCCTTCGCCAGGGGATCTTCCGGACTCAGGAATCGAACCCAGGTCTCCCGCATTGCGGGCAGACACTTTACCGTCTGAACCACCAGGACACGTATCCAAACCCCTCCCAAATTCCCTAAAATGCAGGAAATAATTTCTAAATGGCATTTGTGAAGAAATTTATTAGAATGGTAACATAACCCCAAGGATGAACTATCATAATCATTATCTCCTACTGGTCTCTGCCAGCAGCCTTTGCTGCTTTGACCCGATTTACAACTTTCCTGCCTTAAAGAGATTTGGCTTAGAGCATCTTCCATATCCAATCTTGGTCTCCCAATCCCACTTCCTTTCTTGCCTTTTTTGCTTGAGTGTACTCCGTGTTCCTATCAGCCTGGCAGTTCCCCAAACTCTCTGCTCTGTTTCAGTGACTTTTCACAGGTAGATCCACTGCTCAAAATAACTCATCCCCAGGCATGTCACCCCTTGTTTGTTTCTTTTCAATGTTTGAAGACGCAGCTCACATGTCACCTTCCCTGGGAAGATGAACTCCCTGGGGAAAGCTGACCCCTTTTGTGCCCTCAATCTCTGGTCTCATGTCTGTTACACAGATAGCAGAGGTTATTTTCAACGGCTGCCTCTGTACTAGACTCTGCTAACACCTCTTTCTGGAAGAACATGGGCCTTGTGTATTGGTCATCTTTCCATCATTTATCAAAGTGTCAAGCACACTGCAGAGATGTAGTTGACGTTTACTGAATTAACTTGAACTGACACTCCAGGAAAACCTGGAATGTACTTGGACACTCATTTTATTGGTGATCGTGGTGTGAGTTCTAAGAAAGCATTGTGTATAAACTAGTTACAAATCATGCAAACTCTGAATGAATCATATCTCTTGCGTAGTGATCCCTAGCTCCTTATTACTGGGAAAAGGATGTATAACATTTCATTCTGTTATTTTTATAGTCTTCTTTGATGTACTTCTTGTACAATAGCCATGGTTCCCTAAAGATTCTGCGATCTTTTGAAATGTTTGACAGAACATTCAATGAAAACACAAGGCTAACAACGTGAAATAAAATAGAACCCCCTTTGCTGTTGTTAATCCAATTAACTTTTAAAGGTATATGACCATCCTTCCAACCTTTAAAATGTTCAGAGAACTTTGATGTGACCAATTTTGAAGCTTTAATGTAATGGATTCCCCATTTACCTATCTGATAGTCCAAAATAATAACTGTCTATATATGAATACATTGCCCTTTAATCTAAGGCCTTGAATTCTTTAATGTCTGTAATTACACTTGTAGCTTAAAATTTGTATAAGTATGATTTTTACAGAGAGGTCCTCTGAGATACAGACTGAAAATTTTTTTGTCTTTATATGTATAGCAAATAGAGTGAATTCATTTCATTATTCTTTCTGTTATAGAAATCTGATTCCCAGAACTGAATATCTTCTTCAAAGTATGCTCTTTTGTTCTAATGCTAAAGAAAAGCCCTTGAAAAAAATAACATAATTCAAAAGGTACCAGTGTCCAGTTATAAGTATGAAGGATGTACTCTATAACATAATGACTGTAGTGACCACTGCTGTGTGATAGATAGGAAAGTTATTAGAGAATAAATCCTAAGAGTTCTCATCACAAGGAGAAATCTTTCTCTTCCTTTTACTGAATCTACTCAGGAAGATGGATTTTAGCTGAACTTATTGTAGTAATCATTTCACAATATATGTAAGTGAAACCACCACATTGTATGCCTTATACAGTGATGTAGGCCAATTATTTCTCAATCAAACTGGGACTAAAAAGCATATCCCAAAATGTCCTTTTTTATTTAAATACTTGTTAACAGATTATCTTTAATCAATTATGTGGAGCTATTTATGAAGAAAACTTAACTATATTAAAGTTCAAATATTAGAAGCTGACTTCAAATGAAAAATAACATTATGTAAAAATGGTTGGTATGCATAGATAATTCAGGAAAAGACCTTTGATTATTTGTTATTCATTTTTCAACTGCTCTTTGATTATTTTTGTTTTACACTGTTAAACTATATGCTTATATTTAAAATCTATACTTGTATATTAACTGTACATTTAATTATATGTAACTTTACTTTTTAGAATCCATCATTCCACATAATAAAATGTCAACAGTCTGTGTACAACCGTGGCATGTTGGACGTTTGCATTCCTGCTGTATATTTCCAAATTGCATCTAAAAGGGTGATACTGATTTACAGTATCACTCATAATGCATCAATATATAAATTAAAATCTGCTTTTTCCAGGAATAAACATTACTAGGTAGAAAATTTAGTAGATATATGGTACATTAATTTAGTAGGTATATGGTACATATTTAGTAGGTATATGGTACATTAACCTAATCTACATTCCTACAGAGTTGAACACTTTCCTGTAAATTTAATAATTGGACTTTGTACATGTGAATCATTTGTTTATATTTTTTGGCTGTTTATCTATTGAACTCAGTGTTTTTATCATTATTCTTATGAGCTATGTGTTAAAAGCATACATATATACTTATTTTATCCTTTTATTTTCTGTATTTGTTGTTTTTTCACTCTGTTGCTTGTCTTTTAAAGGTCATTTAGTTTGTTTACCCATTATTTTAAAAAACAGAAGATACTTAAATTTGCCATTTATATGTAGTTATATCTGCTGAACTTTTCCTCAATAATTGTTTTCTGAAACATCTAGAAATTCTTTTCTCACATCATTCCTTATATTGATAAATATGCAGCTCCATTATTTTCTGGGTTTTCTAATACTTGTTTTAATATAGAATCTCAGCATTTGATTAGGATGAGACTCGGTGTTGTTTTCATCTTGTTTCTTGTGTGGGTGCTTATTGAGCTTCCTGGATCTATGGATCATCATTCTTCATAAATTTGGAAAATGTCCAGTGATTGCCTTTTCAAATATTTTTCCTACCTGCCCCATTTCTTTGGGGACTCAAATTACAAACACATTAGTCCACTTGAAATTGTTCCATAGTTTACTGATGTTTTGTTCATTAAACAAACAAACAAAACCTCTTTTCTCTGGATGTTTCATTCTGATTACTTTCTATTGCTATGCTTTCAAGTTCTTTTCTTCTGTGATACCGGTGTGTGTGCTCAGTTGCTCAGTCATGTCCGATTCTTTGCGACCTCGTGGACTGTAGCCCGCCAGGCTCCTCTGTCCATGGGATTTCCCAGGCAAGAATACTGGAGTGGGTTGCCATTTCCTCCTCCAGGGGATCTTCCCTACCCAGGAATCAAACCCACATCTTCTGCTTCTCCTGCATTGGCAGATGAATCCTTTACTGCTGAGTCATCTAGGAAGCCCTCTGTGGTATTTACTTTGTCATTATTCCCATGTAGTGTATTTTTCATCTCACACATTGTAGTTTCTTTCTCACTGGTGAAATGACTGAGATGACAGCCTCATGATTGGATAGAATTTCACTCCTGGTCATGTGTGAATACAGGTATTGTCCCCTCTGACTCTTTCAGACTGTTCTTTCCTCAGCTTGAGGGAGTTCCCTCATCAGCAAGTGCCGACCATTACTCGAGGGGGCCCTCTGCAGGTCTCCAGAGCCTTCTCTCAGATTCTCCATACTCTTATACAAATTTCAGCCGCCGTGTCCTCCCTGCACTCTTAGGTCCATTTCTTCAGCTCAGAGAGTCCATCCTGCTCTGCCTGGGTTTCCTCTTCTTGGGCTGCAGCCAGGAGACTCACCCAAGGTGATAAACTGGGGCAACCATGAGGCTCACCTTGCTTATTTCATTTCTTTCTAGGATCACTGACAACTTAGTTGCCTGACGTACAGTGTCTTGAAAAGCTTTTTGTATATTTGTCCACGTTTTGGTTGTTTCCAGCGGGAGTATAAAAACGGTACCTGTTATTCCATTCTGTTCAGAACTATAATTTCTTTAGGTATCTGGAGTCCCTTCTTGCATATGGATTGAAGAGATTATACATTTTGGTTTTTTTTTTTACTCCATTCAAAGAATTTACCCCAACATCAATTAGTGAAAATTTTCTTCCCAGATTGTTTTTGATACTTACATTGTACTATTTTAAATGCTTACTAAAATTGGGGTTTATTTCTTGATTGTCTAGCTCTTTGGGTAGTGGTGGCGGCGGTGGCTTAGTCACTAAGTCCTGTGCAACTGTTTTGTGACCCCATGGACTATAGCCAGGCTCCTCTGTCTATGGGATTTCCCAGGCAAGAATATTGGAGTGGGTTGCCATACCCTCCTCCAAGGGATCTTCCCAACCCAGGGATCAAACCCGCATCTCCTGCATCCCTTGTATCGCAGGCAGGTTCTTTACCATTGAGCCACCTGGGAAACCCAGCTCTTTGGGTACTGAGGATCTATTTGTCTAATTTTGCCCCAGAGCTATACTCTTTTACTGGCAGCTGCTTTGTCATATATTTGTAATATATTATAATGCTAATCTTCCCTATTATACTTTTCCATTAACTATTCCTCTGAGAATTTTTAAGATGTATTCTTTTATATCAACTTAAGAAACATTTTGTCAAATTAAAAAAAAACCATTCTGGGATTTTTTCTTAAGACTGAATTAAATATGTATATTAACTCGGAGATGGCACACAGACATTTTACGTAATATTTGTCTTCCTATCCAGGAACATAATATAGCTATCAATCTTCTCCATTCATTCAAACCTTTCATTTTAATTTTCTAATGGCTTTTATAGTTTCTTCTCAAAGACCTTATATATTTTTCTCTCAGGTACTTTTATGTGTGTGTTTTGCTTTGGAAATTGGTCTTTATTTTCTCAGTTTGTTTTTGTGAAATTACAGATAAAACGTTCTAGACATCACACGTATGTTTGTATGTGTATATGTACTTGCACTGATTTAATGTCCTGTATTCTATACTATATCCAATTGTTTTCAGAACTGAATCCTTGACTTTTCAAGTATATAATCATATCACTAGGAAATAGGTATTTTTGTCACTTTATTTACACTTAAATAACTCCAGAAAACTAGCCTGGCTTATTGGGTCGTGAAGCTAGCTACAGCATAGTTACACGACAAGAATATTAGTCTGGATCCCAAATAGAACTGAAAATAAATTGAATCTTCATAGAAGTCTTTTAAAAATACCGAAGGGAGAATTCAAATGTAATACAAATCAAATAAATTGTATTTTTTTCTGTTTACCTCTATCTGTCTAATATCATGTCATACAAAGAACTGGTCTTCTCTTCAATTTATCCCCCAAACTGCTCTCTCTGCCCCAAGTTCTTCTTCAAATTCAACTCACATAGAGCCAAGTCCTTCCCCCCATCCCCACTCCCACCCAAAGTTTTCTGATAGCTATTTACTTCATTTTGCTGGCTTTCCTGGTTCTCTACTTCACCATTACTCTAATAAACAAAAAATCTTTCCAGTGGCAAATATTCAATGGAATTTAACTTAGGATGGGGTGGGAGTAAGGGGACTCAGGCTACCCACACCTATCATTTAGGATACTTATGAAACAGATGATTGTGAATGCTTCTCATTAGCTAAGAAAATATAAACATGTAAAAGTCCCATTGCCTTCCAAAAAATGTTTAAAAACATTATTTTTATTAAAAATCTTAATTTATGTGGAAGATTTAATGAACCAATTTTTATCATTGTACATCACATTCAAACCTTAAGTCTGGAAACCGTAGCTCCTTTAAGGCACCTGGAGATACAGCTGAATGCACTCTGGGGGTCAGAAAAATGCTCTGGTGTCATCTGCTGGTTGTTAAAGATATAGCAGGTATTTGCTATAGTTTGATTTCCAATTTTTTTTTTTTTCTTTTCAACTTCCTACCAGTGCCTTTCAAAATAACCAGAAAAAAATAGTTGTAATTTTGAGTGGCAAGATCACAAGTGCTCAGATTCATAATAATGTATATGACTTTGTGCAGGACACAACATGAAGAAACAAATTCTTCTCAGTTCTCACTGAACCAGTCATCTACTTGTTGGCACTTGGGTAACATATAGATTTCACATGCTGCATTTACAGTGTTAATTATGTACATCTTATTTTGTTTCTCATCAATAGATACATTTTCAAGGAGACAGTATGCCATCAGTCATAATATAGTGAGAATAATCCTATTTTAAGTTATTCCTGTAACAATGCTACTCTTACTTACTTGCATTCTGATACACACTTCTTGAACAGGAAGGAGATAGAGCTAGAGCTTACATGCATTTACATTCATTCATTCATTCATTTGTTCAGTTAATAAATATTTACTGTCAACCATATTGACTATGCCAAAGCTTTTGACTGTGTAGATCACAATAAACTGTGGAAAATTCTGAAAGAGATGGGAATACCAGACCACCTGACCTGCCTCTTGAGAAACCTGTATGCAGGTCAGGAAGCAACAGTTAGAACTGGACATGGAACTACATATTGGTTCCAAATAGGAAAAGGAGTACGTCAAGGCTGTATATTGTCACCCTACTTATTTAACTTCTATGCAGAGTACATCATGAGAAATGTTGGGCTGGAGGAAGCACAAGCTGGAATCAAGATTGCTGGGAGAAATATCAATCACCTCAGATATGCAGATGACACCACCCTTATGGCAGAAAGTGAAGAACTAAAGAGCCTCTTGGTGAAAGTGAAAGAGGAGAGTGAAAAAGTTGGCTTAAAGCTCAACATTCAGAAAACGAAGATCATGGCATCTGGTCCCATCACTTCATGGGAAATAGATGGGGAAACAGTGGAAACAGTGTCAGACTTTATTTTTTTGGGCTCCAAAATCACTGCAGATGGTGATTGCAGCCATGAAATTAAAAGACGCTTACTCCTTGGAAGGAAAGTTATGACTAACCTAGATAGCATATTGAAAAGCAGAGACATTACTTTGTCAACAAAGGTCTGTCTAGTCAAGTCAAGGCTATGGTTTTTCCAGTGGTCATGTATGGACATGAGAGTTGGACTGTGAAGAAGGCTGAGCGCTGAAGAATTGATGCTTTTGAACTGTGGTGTTGGAGAAGACTCTAGAGAATCCCTTGGACTGCAAGGAGATCCAACCAGTCCATCAGCCATGGGTGTTCATTGGTATGACTGATGTTGAAGCTGAAACTCCAGTACTTTGGCCACCTGATGCGAAGAGCTGACCATTTGAAAAGACCCTGATGCTGGGAAAGATTGAGGGCAGGAGGAGAAGAGGACGACAGAGGATGAATGGTTGGATGGCATCATCGACACAACGGACATGGGTTTGGGTGGACTCTGGGAGTTAGTGATGGACAGGGAGGCCTGGTGTGCTGTGGTTCATGGAGTTGCAAAGAATCGGACACAACTGAGCAACTGAACTGAACTGAACTGACCTGATATGCCAGGCACTTTATTTTGGAGCAGTGATTCAGCACCAACCTTGAGAAAGTCCTGTCTTCAACAGCATTCTTGGACCAGCCTAAGGTATCCACATCAGTTCAGTTCATTTCAGTCACTCAGTTGTGTCCAACTCTTTGCAACCCCAAGAACTGCAGCACGCCAGGCCTCCCTGTCCTTCACCAACTCCCAGAGCTTACTCAAACTCAAACTTACTCAAACTCAGTGATGCCATCCAAACATCTCCTCCTCTGCCATCCCCTTCTCCTGCCTTCAGTCTTTCCCAGCATCAGGGTCTTTTCCAGTTAGTCAGTTCTTCTCATCAGGTGGCCAAACTATTGGAGTTTCAGCTTCAGCATCCATCCCTCCAATGTATATTCAGGACTGATTTCCTTTAGGATGGACTGGTTGGATCTCCTTGCAGTCCAAGGGACTCTCAAGAGTCTTCTCTAACACCACAGTTCAAAAGCATCAATTCTTTAGTGCTCAGCTTTCTTTATAGTCCAAATCTCACATCCATACATGACTACTGGAAAAACCATAGCTGTGACTAGACAGACCTTTGTCGACAAAGTAATGTCTCTGCTTTTCAATATCCTGTGTAGGTTGGTCACAGCTTTTCTTCCAAGGAGCAAGTGTCTTTTAAACAAGCGTCTTTTAATTTCATGGCTGCAGTCACCATCTGCAGTGATTTGGGAGCCCAGAAAAATAAAGTCTGTCACTGTTTCCATTGTTTCCCCATCTATTTGCCATGAAGTGATGGGACCAGATGCCATGATCTTAGTTTTCTGAGTGTTGAGTTTTAAACCAGGTTTTTCACTCTCCTCTTTCATGTTAATCAAGAGGCTCTTTAGTTCCTCTTTGCTTTCTGCCATAATGGCGATGTCATCTGCATATCTGAGGTTATTGATATTTCTTCCAGCAATCTTAATTCCAGCTTGTGCTTCATCCAGCCTGGGATTTTCCACGATGTACTCTGCCTAGAAGTTAAATAAGCAGGGTGACAATATACAGTCTTGACACACCAGTCCATTGTTCCATGTCCGGATCTATCTGTTGCTTCTTGACCTGCATATAGATTTCTCAGGAGGTAGGTAAAGTGGTCTGGTGTTCCCATCTCTTGAAGAATTTTCCACAGTTTGTTGTGATCTACATTCAAAGGTTTTGGTGTAGTCAATAAAGTAGAAGTAGATTTTTTCTGGAATTCTCTTGCTTTTTCTATGTGTTGGCAATTTGATCTCTGGTTCCTCTGCCTTTTCTAAATCCAAATTGAACATCTGGAAGTTCTCAGTTCACATACTGTTGCAGCCTGCCTTGGAGAATTTTGAGCATTACTTTGCTAGCGTGTGAGATGAGTGCAATTGGGCAGTAGTTTGAACATTCATTGGCATTGCCTTTCTTCGGGATTGGAATGAAAACTGTCCATTTCCAGTCCTGTGGCCACTGCTGAGTTTTCCAAATTTGGTGGCATATTGAGTGCAGCACTTTCAGAGCATCATCTTTTGGGATTTGAAATAATTCAACTTGAATTCCATCACCTCCACTAGTTTTGTTTGCAGTGTTGCTTTCTAAGTCCCACTTTGCACTCCAGGATGTCTGGCTCTAGGTGAGTGATCACATCATTGTTGTATTCTGGGTCATTAAGATCTTTTCTGTATAGTTCTTCTGTGTGTTGTTGCCACCTCTTCTTAATATTTTCTGCTTTTGTTAGGTCCCACAAACTGCACAACAATTATACCAGAAAAATTCTAGCACTGTTAAGAAAGTTCTAGGACTCACAACAGGTTTCCCAACGTGGGGATCTAGCAAAGGGCTGAGAAACCACCCCCTCCCCCCACCAGGGAATTTGACTTTGGAGGCCAGTGGGATTTGATTACAGAACTTCCAGAGAACTGGGGAAACAGACTCTTGGAGGGCACAAACAAAACCTTGTGCACCCCAGGAGCCAGGAGAAAAACAGTGTCCCCACAGGAGACTGAGCCAGATTTGCCTGTGAGTGTCCAGGGGTCTCTGGTGGAGGCATGGGCCGACAGTGGCCTGCTGCAGTCAGGGTCACTGAATACAACAGTGTGTGCACAAGTCCTTTTGAAGGAGATTGCCATTACCTTCATTGCCCCTACTTCAGTCTAGCCTCAGGCCAAACAACAGGGAGGGAACACAGTTCCACACATCAACAGAAAATTGGGTTAAAAATTCATTGAACATGGCCCTGCCCTTCAGAACAAGACCCAGTTTCCCCTACAGTCAGTCTCTCCCATCAGGAAGCTTCCATAAGCCTCTTATCCTTCTCCATCAGAGGGGAGACAGAATGAAAATCACAAGCACAGAAAACTAACTAAACTGATCGCATGGACCACAGCCTTGTCCAACTCAATGAAACTATGAGCCATGCTGTGTGGGGCCACCCAAGATGGGCGGGTCATAGTGGAGAGTTCTGACAAAACGTGGTCTCCTGGAGAAGGGAATGGCAAACCACGTTAGTATTCTTACCTTGAGAACCGTATGAAAAGGCAAAAAGATATGACACTGCAAGATGAACTCCCCAAGGTCTGCACATGAATATCACAAATACATGAGAAATTTGTTTTAAAATGTAGAAGTCTGTCCTTCAGAAACTGCCATTTAGCACTGCTGTGGCACATTCCATAACTCTGAATCAATCTCCAGTCTTTGATTTATATACTTAAGCTTCAGGGAAACAGTTTCTCGCCCTGTGTTCTCAAATAAAAGACAACCTTGTCTGAATGTTCTGAAGGTTTGTGAATTGTACTATTGCTGGACACTGCTTTAGTATAGGGGGAGGATTCAAATCCAGAAGTGCTTAAGTAAGAGAAAAGACAAATTGATGAACTCGTCACACTTTTCCTTTTAGACTGCATGTACATACTAGATTTTTGCATAGTAAAGTATAAAGTATTATTTCTAGGTAGTACCAAACACACAATTTCTTGTTTCCTTTTGTTTTCCAATTTATGGTTCTGGAGGTACAAATGAACTACTGTAGTACATACTCTCAACAATTGGCTGTGGTAACTAAAGATCCTTTAACAGCATTAAACGATTCATATGATCCTTAAATTTGAAAATAGGTAGATATAGATAAGGGTTTCCCTGGTGGCTCAGACATAAAGAACTTGCCTTCAATGTGGGAAACCCGGGTTCTATCCCTGGTTGGGGAAGATCCCTTGGAGAAGGGAATGGCTATCCACTCCAGTATTTTTGCCTTGTGAATCCCAAGAACAGAGGAGCCTGGCAGGCTACAGTCCATGGGGTTGCAAAGAGTTGTACGTGACTGAGTGACTAACACAGATATAAGTATAGAATGAATGGAAGGGAATTCTGATCTTTCCTTTTTTTGGCAGAGGGGATGTGGTGGGATATTGATTCTTTACACTGGCAACTAGATAGACATGGAATGACAAACTTGTGAATAACTTTTATGAGTATTTTATTATAATAAGGTAATAATATTTTCCAAAAATAAAAATTAGCTTTATTTAATTTTAGTTAAAATGTTGACATTATAACCTGTGCTTTTGCCTTGTTGAGGATAATTCTTTTGAAAACACTGAGAATAAGTGAAAAATATAATCTTTGGATTTTTTACATAATTTATATTTTTATGAAAATACATTCAAATTTTGTACACTTTGAATGTAATTACATTTTATTTTTTAATCTTTTCATTCATTTTTGTCAATAGGACACAATTTGTGAAAGTCTGAATTAAACAACATAATTGATAATTATGCTGCTATGAAGGCAAAATTCTATGGGCTAAATATATAGGAAATCCATTAACCCTCAGTCAATCAATATTGTATCCAGTATGTATGCTTAGTCACTCAGTTGTGTCCAGCTCTTTGCAAATCTATGGACTGTAGCCCACCAGGCTCCTCTGTCCATGGGATTTCCCAGGCAAGAATACTGGAGTGGGTAGCCATTTTCCTCCTCCAGGGGATCTTCCCAACCCAGAGATTGATCCTGCCTTTCCCTTATTGCAGGCAGATTTTTTACCGCTGGACCACCAGGGAAGCCCGTATTGTATCCAGACAGGTATGATAATAATTAAATGCTGTTATATTTTGTATTTTGCTGTCTTTCAGTCATATGAAAATATTTTTGTTTTGTCATTATACTTGTTTTTTTTTTTAATCAAAGTTAAAGTTTATATCATATTGGAGGTTACCATGTGTTAGGTTGATTTATATCTCTTAAGTACTTTAGACTGACAGCTGTGTTTCCCTCTGCACCTTTGCCTTGGTTCCAAAATCTTAGGGATGGGCTCCATGCCAGTGTGAAGACAGTATTCTATGAGTGGATACAAGAAATAAATAGGTAAGCAAACAAATCAGATCATTCCAAGTAGTTGTAACTCTGTGAAGAAAATACAAGCTTGGTATACTTGGTAGGCAGAAAAGAGCCTTGCTGTGATTGGAGTGAACATCAAGACTGATCCTGTCTAGGGTATTTCCAGTTTATCAAGACTGGTCATTCAGGTCTTGGCTTAAACGTTCCCTCCTCAGAAGGTCCTTCTCCAAAACACTGAAATTAATGATGCCCTCCCTCTTTTACCCCTATCCTATGGCTTTTTATTATTGCCAGCAGAGCTTTTATTACATTACCTAATGTTTTTCTGATTTATCTATTTGCCTTTTACCTGTCACTTCCTGGTGGGATGTAAATTCCACAAGAGCAGAGAACTTAACCTGTCTTGTCCACACTGTATGCCTAGCTTGGTATAAAGTGCATATGGAATGAAAGTATCTGTGCTCTGGAGTAAAGAAGAATGGGGTGAGGGAGGGCTTTCAAAAGTCCTTTAAAAAAAGCTCATTTATTCAAGTCACTCTTATAAACTCGTTTTTTGGGGATTAGAGTCCTTGCCATGAATAGTGATTGAAATAAGCAGCAGAATCGATCACTCTGCCATGTGACATTTCCCATCGAATGAATGAATGGTTAATATACCATGTCTGAAAACAATGCTTACCCTTGCGTCAAAAAATACATATCACTATGGCTAAAATTTTGGATTTAATGTGTGTAAAATGGCAAAATGCATTAAAAGGGTTATTAAGAGGAATTGCAGAGCAACAGATAATCTATGACCAATATTTTAAATTCAAGTAACAACAGAAAAGAAGTTTGCTCTGGTCCTCAGCTGAATAATCAAACCAGGAGATAAGTTTATAATCACAAAAACTGAGGAGGTTGTAATCAGAAAACAATCAGGAATACATCCAAACAATTCTTTTTAAATGGAGAAAAAGACACAATTCAAGGTCACAGCATGTTTTTTAAAACAGATATTATATTTACGAATCTCTGTCTTGTTCTTTTTACTTTTCTAGTTAAAATTTTTTTTTTCTTCTCATTTACTTCTAAAGTAAAATTCAGCACAGTACCATATATCATTGGAACTAATATAAACATGTTGAACCAAACACTTGTGGCATCTCTCTGTTTATTTGCATGTTGATGAGGCTTGTAAAAATATGAGGATTTTTTTAGGCGAAAAAACTAATATGTCTTGAGGATAAAAATAGGCCTGATTTTCATTTCTCACTATTTTCATTTCTCCCAAAGCTAATCATTTTTGTAAAGAACAACAATAAAAATTCCTTTGAGAGATCTGTTTTTAAGGATGAAAGAGATATCCCTGGAACTTATAAAAACCACATCATTCTCTGCAAGGCAGTCAACACCCCATGCAAAAGATGATTAGCTATCCCTGGAAGTAACTGAGAAGTTTTGGTTGTTGTAGATGCTGTTAAGACAAAACAAAAATGAAAGGTTGTGTTCACAAAAAAGAGAGATCTGCATGGAGTAGAGAAGGGAGCCCCTCAAACTATCTGTTTCCAACAATCTTCAAGAAAAAAGACTGACACCCTGCATCAAAGAGAGCTCCACGTCCTAAGAGAAAGGAATGCATCTAAAAAATATAGGTAGGATATCCGATCTCACTCCCGCATCCTGTGCAGCTTCTTGGAGGGGCCAGTTCACTCATTTGGGCACATACCCTTGCTTGGGGAACAGACTGTGGTATACCCATATAGGACACTCTTCAGCAGCACCAATCTATAGTGATACTAAGATGTCTAGTGGTTATCTGGGACCAGGAGTGGGGCGGGCCACACAGCAAAGGGACCAGAGGGAACTTTTGCGAGTGACGGCAACTTTTTAAGTCTTGAATGGACAGATAGTGATACCCACTTATTCCTTTGTTAAAACTCATCGAACTGCTAAACGGAAGTGTGCGGTGTAGTTTGTAAATTGTATTTCACCAGGGTTAGTGAAAAACAAAACAACAAAACACACAGGGCGTGTACTCCGGAAATACAGTGGCTGGCCCCAAGCTTCAGGATAGTGGTAGCCAACATTTTATTTGCAGAGCGGCTCGCGCTGCGATCAGTAGGTCATCTGATGAAATTCTCAGACTGTTTTCATTTTATAGAGGAGATACCGAACTCCGAGAGATGAGAATTCAGTGTAGCTCACACAGCCCAAAGACCCTAGAGCGGGTATATCAACCCAGGCTCTGACTGCATGGTTCAGTTTTAACCACTGCACCATGCTGCCGGTATGTAGTAAAAATCTGGATAAGTATGTTGAATGAAAGATTCCTGCTGCTGCTGCTACTGCTGCTGCTGCTAAGTCACTTGAGTCGTGTCCGACTCTGTGCGACCCCATAGACTCCTGCTAAGGAACGTCAAAGATCACAAAAGGCCCAGTCAGAAACTGAGACCCAGCACCGAGCCAAGTACAGACCTCAAGCCTCCAACAGATCAGGACCGCGCGGCGGAGGGGCGGGGCTTCGCCGCCTGGGGGCGGAGTCATCGTTTCACTTTTCGGCAAGCTTGTACCTCTTCTCTTGCCGTAGTGCCTGAAACCGGAAGTTCGCGCGAGGCGTGCTCTACATTTCCGGCCGAGAGCTGGGCTTCTTGGTACCCATGTGGGAGCTGCTGTGAAGATTCATTGGCTTCTGAGTCCAGTCCAGAGTCGAGCTCTGGGTGAGCAGGGGCTGTGAGTCGGGGCGGTATGCAGGGGAGGGTAAGATGTCCTCGGCTTTTCGAGTCTCCGCGGAGTTGGAGCTGAGAAACGCTTGGCGCGGCCCTCGGGGATGTCATTGTCTATTATCGCTGTTGCTTTAGGGTTTGCACGTTTGGCGTCTGGGGGTTCCTGGACAGCAGGTGATGTGTCCGCAGCCGCGCTGCGTGCGGAGGAAAGTTGCTTATACGTGAGACATTTGCTGTTTGCCCGTTACGCCGTCTTACTATTTTGTAGAGGGTTCTCACGGTGGATCTGTTTCTTAACCTGTGTTTTTAGAAGTCTGCCAACGTGAACGATGACGTCCTTAGCGCAGCAGCTCCAACGACTCGCCCTCCCTCAGAGTGACTCCAGTCTCTTATCTAGAGATGAAGTTGCCTCTTTGTTGTTTGACCCCAAGGAAGCGGCCACCATCGACAGAGACACCGCCTTTGCCATTGGTGAGCTGCCTTTTAACTTAGAAAAAGCCCTGGGAAGCTTGCGTTACCCGGATGTTGCTGTGTTTTCTGATCCGCTCTCTTAGCGGTTTGTAACTTGCTAACTCGACTTATGTTGTTAAGGGAAAGAGAATGGCAAATAACTACGTTCTAGATACATAAAATGTGTATAGGTAGCCGTATCTGAATTTCACACCAAGGTTGCGGGGAGTCATCTAAGGTGTAGAAAGGAAGCAGAGGTTAGGGGCTCAGGGAGGGGTCTTCCAAGGACTGGCCTAGTTATTGTACTGAAATTGTATTGGAAAAAAAGAAAAAAGGCCCCCTGCCTCGAGATACTTTTTCTTCTCCTTGGTGAGATGAAATTTATTTTTTATGTTGGATAGAAATCTATGTTTGGGACTGTATTATTCTAAAAGAGAGAGTGTTAGAGAAAACTAAAACTGTAAAAGAAGTGCGAGGTGAGTTTACTTGCTAAGAATTGTTAAATAAACTGGAGTTTTCCTAGGATGCACTGGCCTGGAAGAGCTGCTTGGAATTGATCCTTCCTTTGAGCAATTTGAAGCACCGTTGTTCAGCCAGCTAGCAAAAACCTTGGAGCGCAGCGTTCAGACCAAAGCAGTGAACAAACAGCTGGATGAAAACATTTCATTGTTTCTTATTCACTTGTCTCCTTACTTCCTGCTGAAGCCTGCACAGAAGTGTCTGGAGTGGTTGATCCACAGGTAGCAAATGAAATTACAGAAATAATTATGGGATGATAACATTGATGTTTTTAAGTAATGAGAACATTTATTAATTTAAATATTGAGATAAATACAGTTTGTATTGGGTGAGATAAGCATGTCCTTCTATGTTGAACTCATTTTTATTGATAGTGAAAAGTAAAACTACTTTTTAGAAGATCTTGAGTAAAGTCTAACCTCATTAGTTCTAAGGGGCTTATGTCACTTCGCTATTACAAATTGCTACTGCATATTTGGGGCAATGAGTGTTATTGAACTTCTTGCCAAAATAACAAAAATGGTGGCTTGGGAAGAGAATAATAACTTAAGAAAAGCAGTAATAGCTAATGTGTATGGAACACTTAACACCAGGCTGGATGGTAAGCATGTATGTGTTACCTCAGTGCTTACAACATTCCTATGGGGGAGGTACTTCTTTTATCCCCATTATACAATTGAGAAAACAGGTGTAGAAAGTTAAGCTGGCAGAGCCACATGACTAGTAAGCGGTGATATAAATTTGTTTCCAAGGCCTGATCTTTCATCTCCTTTTGAAATGGTCTTAAGTTTACTCAGTTTATTTTCTCATTTATTTACATCACATTGGTATCACATCATAGTTAATACATTTTTTTCTTATGTATGTTTTAAAAGTAGAAAGGCTTCCACTTCATTAACTGGAGGCATGGGGTTAAGGGAAGCCAGTGAGTCACTGAGAAAACATAGTTTAACCTGGATCTTCTGATTATCACATCATTAGATTCTTCAGACAAAAAAAGAGTCAAATTTGTACTATTTCCCTCTGTCTTCTAGCATTTAATTTCCCCCAAATAGATCATTATTGTAAGGAGTACTTTTTGCCTTTGGTTTTGCATTTATTTATTCATGTAACTTATTTATTTAGCAAACATTAAGCTCAATACAAGGATAAATATGCTGCCCTTTCTTACCATTGTGAAATAAATGCCACAGTAAGGGTGTATACAAGGTTTTGGGAGTGTATGGTGATGCCTAAAGTAGTTGAAGAAAGCTTCACGGAGGAAATGATGTCTTGGCTAGTACTAAAGCCCTAATACAGAACTAATAAAAGGCAAGAGGTGTGGTGCTATAAGAGAGAGGGGATAGGAGAGCTTAGACAGAGGGATCACTTGGCTGGGAGAATTAAGAAAAACATCTTGAGAAAGAAGCCTGGAAAGGATTTAGATCTTAAAGGCTGCTGCTGCTGCTAAGTCACTTCAGTCGGATCTGACTCTTTGCGACCCCGTAGACGGCAGCCCACCAGGCTCCCCCGTCCCTGGGATTCTCCAGGCAAGAACACTGGAGTGGGTTGCCATTTCCTCCTCCAATGCATGAAAGTGAAAAGTGAAAGTGAAGTCGCTCAGTCGTGTCCAACTCTTAGCGACCCCATGGACTGCAGCCTACCAGGTTCCTCCATCCATGGGATTTTCCAGGCAAGAATATCTTAAAGGCTAGAAAGGATTTAATGAATCTGACAGAATTAATAAAACTCTTATGTTAATTAGGTGGCATGACCAATATCAAGTTTTGTAAAATTCATGGACAAATTCAATATGCTTGTAATTACATAATTTTTGTATTCAAAGAAGGCAATATGATTTTGTATGTAATTAGTCTTCTGGTTTTAGGATCATGATATTAATAGTCAGGTAAACTGAGGAAACAGCTGTGGAAGGTGAACTTTGGAGAACAGAGAGGAATTGAGTGTTGCCTAGTTGACCCAGTTTGGTTTTCTGTTGGTTTGACTGCAGTGATCCCAAAATCATGTTAATGTAATAAATGGGTTTTTTTAAGGTTGAGAAAAAGTGAATGGATGTCAATTTTGATATTGAATATTTAAAAATATTACTGCATAAGAATTGGCCAACCCTATTGAATACTTTAATGTCTGTGCTTTAAGTGTGCTATACCTTGCTTCTAATTTTATCGTTGTTTTAAGTGGGTTTAGGTCACTGATGTACCATTTGGGCACATAAGGAAATACATGCTTGTTAGTTTTGTATCAGTTTGAATTGTTTGCTTCTTTTTTCTCCAGGTTCCATATCCATCTTTATAATCAAGATAGCCTCATTGCTTGTGTTCTGCCATACCACGAGACAAGAATATTTGTGAGGGTTATACAGCTTCTAAAAATAAATAATTCAAAGCACAAATGGTTCTGGTTATTACCAATTAAGGTATGATTGTTGAATGACATGTATCTGTATTAATTGCAAGGCTTCATTAAAGGTATTTGGAAAAAATAAAGCCATTGGTGTTCCTAAGAGTACACCAAGTATTACCTCCATCACTTTTATTTCCTAGCTTCCATTTGAAAGTATGGTAAAACAGCTGGTTAGTATGAATAATAGCTGGCTTTTGTTTGGTATGTGATAGTAGAATAGGCAGTTTGTATTTTATTATCTTTGATTCTCACACAAAAAAAACTTTTTACAGATGAATAACAGGCTCAGAGAATTAAGTTACTCACCAAAGTTCAAGCAGCTCTAAAGTGGCAGAGTCAAGATTTGAATCTAGATCTGATTCTAAAGCTTGTCTTTCCATTATACTATGCTGTCTGGCATTTAGAATTTTGGAACTGAAAAGCTTAAAAAAGCCAGGTGAAGAAAAGCATAAAATACTTAGAAAAAGTAAAAAAAAAAAAAAAAAGACTTGAAGGACGTCAGGAAATTATTATTGTGAAGAAGATGCTAAGAATTAATTTACAGATAAATAATAGGATGATTGCCTTACAGGAAGGCTCTGGCTGAGATCAGATAGTGTAATTTTGTAGGAAAAAAACTGACTTGCCATTACCACCTTGTTTGTAACTATAGTAAAGAAAGTAGATGTATGTTGTTAGCAAGAATTTTTTAAATGTTGAGTGGTGATTTGGGCCAGCAGGCAGCAAATGGGATGAAAGTAGGCTAATAGGCTGTGACCTTGGAATGAGTAACTTTCTGGTTGATGTCAGGTCGTCCATGATCAGAATAGTAAAGAGAAAGGAATGGGAATTTTAATTAAAGAAGAAAAGAATTTGGATGTAAAGCATTTAAAGAATATTCAGGAAGAGAAGGCCAATCTGTTGTAAAGCCTATCAAACTTTTACTCATTTTGCTAGTAACATTATTTTTTTCCCTAATCTACACACAGACCCTGCTGTTCTCTAGACACACTTGTTTCGGGTATCCAAACCACACTTATCTATTACAATTTGCTGCAAATTATCTTTTCATTGATCTATTCAAAATTTATTGAGCACTTATATGTGCCATGCCCAGTGCTAGGTCATGGGAAGAGCAGTATAAGTTGACTGGGTTCCTGGTCTATTTCTGTTACTAGTGTTACTGTAAAGCAGTGACAAAACCATACCCCATTGACTGAAAAACCAAGTCTAAATGGTAGAGTTACGAAGAACCTAGAGAATCTGGATTTAGATAAATACATATCAAAATGCAACACATGATAAGTAACCATTTTTCACTAAGTACCTCCACACACATTGCTGGCCCTTCTCTTTTGAATTTCTTAAGTTTGCACAATTTTATATGTTAATCTCTTCTTTACCACCAGTTATAATGGAAGACTATATTTTGTATTAATGAACTGTAGCAGTTTGAAGCTGTTACTTTGGTAGGTACTTAAATGATGAGTTGGTGAATTATCCTTAGTTAACAGTTGGTTCTTCCTGTCTGTAACAGCAATCTGGAGTGCCCTTAGCTAAAGGAACTTTGGTTACCCACTGCTACAGAGATCTTGGCTTCATGGATTTCATTTGTAGTCTGGTGACAAAATCTGTGAAGGTGAGTAGTACACTGTTTCATGAACGTGTGATTCCATTAGAAGGTTGTTTCCTCGGCCTGGAGAAAGCAAATGGCCGTTTGTAGTAATAGTGGGACTTTGAAGAAGTGCCTTTTGTTAAGTGATCTCCTCTTTTCTTCATCTTTTCTGATGAGCAGCTTGATCAGTCTTTCATCATCAAAGCTGTTTTTCTGCAAAAATAAATTATTGTCTTCCTTACCAAAGTCTTTACAATGACTGTTTAAACAAAGACACCGTCTAAAAATGTCAGAAAGCTTGTTTATTCTTGCCATGTTTAATTGAACTGTTAAATGTATTTGTCTAATATGGTAAAATTAGTGTCAGCCTGAAGTACTTGAGAGCTATAAATATTTTTATACTTATATCTCATTAGCTTTTCACTCCTGAATGTGTTTGGTTTGTGGATTTTGTTCCAGGTTTTTGCTGAGTATCCTGGGAGTTCCAGTCAGTTGAGGGTGCTCTTAACTTTCTATGCCTCTACCATCGTGTCTGCTCTGGTGGCTGCCGAGAACTTATCCGACAATATAGTTGCCAAGCTGTTTCCATATATTCAAAAGGTTTGGCCCTGCTTATGTGTAAAATAGATTATTTTGTACTGGAAGAAATTTTCTTGCTTTTGAAAATTTCACTTAGGCATAAATGTTTTTACATTGGCAGTTTATTTCAGATGGTTTATGAAATTTAATTTTTAGGTAAAAAAGATGACTTCTTAAAAACTTAGCAGAGTGGAATCTTGGTTAGGAAGCTCCTTAAGAATGAACGTTGGGGACTTCCTGACTGGTCCAGTGGTTGAGATTTGGCCCTCCAACCCAGAGGGTGCAGATTCAGTCCCTGGTCAGGGAGCTAAGATTCCACATGCCTTGTGGCCAAAAAACCCAAAACAGAAGCAATATAGTAACAGATGTAGTAAAGGCTTTAAAAAATGGTCTAAATCAGAAAATCTTTGAGAAAAAAAAAAAAGTGAAATTGTTTTTAAAAGAGAATGAATTAGAAAATTTCTTCAAGGCAGAGGCTCTCTTTTCATTCCTTTTGTATTGACTTCTTGATGTTTCTCCTGCCCGAGTGCCTCATAGCCTCCTGCCTTTCCAGGTCCCCCATAGACGAACTGCAAAAGCCCCCCCACCAGAGTCCCCAAATTATTGTCTTTAATCAGATACTGTTTTGTTTCTGAAGTCTCCCTTACACAGGTGGATGTTTGCAAATAAAAGAAGACTCCTTTGCTCCTTTTAGCATGTGTAGTGGATGTTTGAGTTAGGAGACCTTCTGAGATCCCTTCTGTCATCCGAGAGTCTTGTCTCATTTCCATGTCCCCTCAGGAAAGGGGGCCAGCATCTTGATTTTTCACTTCCGAGGAGTGTTGACTCTCAGTGTGCATTAGGTTGTATTCATCTCTAATTTATGACACTTGGAATTTGTCAAAGTAGAGTAACATTTTCCAGTAGGCTAAAATAACATAGTTTGTCGCTTTTCCTTATATTTTAAAAAATATTCAGGGATTGAAATCATCTTTACCAGATTACAGAGCTGCAACATACATGATAATATGTCAGATTTCCGTGAAAGTGACCATGGAAGATACCTTCGTTAACTCCTTGGCTTCACAGATTATCAGAACACTGATCAGAATTCCCTCTCTGATCAAGGATGGATTGAGTTGCTTGATAGTGCTCCTTCAGAGACAGAAGCCTGAGAGCCTGGGGAAAAAGTACGTACAATTGAATTGTGAATGATGATAATTGGAGGTGAATGAAGTTATTTTGAGTAGTTTTTTTCATAGGATAAATTTTATGCTATTTTTAAAAATTGCCATTCATTGTCTTCTAACATGTAAAGTCAACATCTTACGTCCTTGTTTCTTCAAAGGCCATTTCCACACTTGTGTAATGTTCCTAATCTTATTACACTACTTCATGGGATTTCTGAAACATACGACATTAGTCCTCTTCTGCGGTACATGCTTCCCCACCTGGTCGTCTCCATGATTAATCAGATTACAGGTAAATGGTTTTACATGTTGTGTCCAAAAACTTACTTTCTCATATTTAATTTTCTTAAGATAAAAATCACACCCTGGTTAATATCTTTTAGATATCTAGAGTTTTCTGCTGTCCAACTCTTTTTGTGTAATTTGTCTGTTTTTCTGACATGAGAAACATTTAGGGTGGGGAGCAGATTGGTTGAAGGGAGAACCTTGTTAATTGAGTAATACACTCAGTATTTTTTTAAATTAATTTTTATTGAAGTAAAGTTGCTTTACAGTGCTGTGTTAGTTTCTCCTGTACAGCAAAATGAATCAGTTATAACTGTACCTATATCCTTTTGGATTCCCTTCAGGTTACCACAGAGCATTAAATAGAGTTCCTTATGTATACAGTAGGTTCTCATTGGTGGTGGTGGTTTAGTTGCTAAGTCGTGTATGACTCTTGTGATCCTGTGGATTGTAGCCTGTCAGGCTCCTCTGTCCATGGGATTCTCCAGGCAAGAATACTGGAGTGGGTTGCCATTTCCTTCTCCAGGGGATCTTCCCGACCCAGGAATCGAAAGTGGGACTCCTTCATTGCAGGCAGACGATTTACCAACTGAGCTATGAGCGAAGCCCAGGTTCTCATTCAGTTCAGTTCAGTCGCTCAGTCGTGTCCGACTCTTTTCGACCCCATGAATCACAGCACGCCAGGCCTCCCTGTCTATCACCAACTCCCGGAGTTCACTCAGACTCACGTCCATCGAGTCAGTGATGCCATCCAGCCATCTCATCCTCTGGCGTCCCGTTCTCCTCCTGCCCCCAATCCCTCCCAGCATCAGAGTCTTTTCCAATGAGTCAACTCTTCGAATGAGGTGGCCAAAGTACTGGAGTTTCAGCTTCAGCATCAGTCCTTCCAATTAGTTACCTGTTTTATACATAGGGTCAACAGTGTGTATGTGTCAGTCCCAGTCTCCCAGTTCCTCCCACCTGCCGCCTTTCCCCCTTGGTATCCATACATTTGTTATCTATATCTGTTCTGTTTCTGTTGCAAACAAGATCATCTATACAATTTTTCTAGATTCCACATGTATGTGTTAATATACAATATTCGTTTTTCAGACTTTACTCTGTGACACCCTCTAGATAGTACTTTTTTTTAATATGTGTTCTTTTACATGTTTCTACATGAAAAAAGATGATGGAATTACTTTAAAATAGTTAAAACACATTGTTGAGTCAAACTTTCCCTTTTCATTTAGATATTTAATAAACTTTAGTGATTCCTTTATAATAAATATCTAGTTGCCCGAAAAAGTTTTTCTCTCTTGAGTCATTGAAAATATAAGATGAAAAATCTCATGTGTGAAAATCCAGATTTAAAAAAAGCCCAGAAGTTAATTAGAAGGTGATTATTTGCAGTATATGTTTTTCGCCTTTCAATAAATATGGAAAGACAAGGAAGACATTCTTGGTGCTGTTGCTACTAGACTAAGAAAGACGTTCTAAGAAAGTTGTCTCTAAAGTTACATCCATTTATTGGAAAACAAGGTTTACTTAACCCAATCTCAATTTAAACATGAGTTTTAGAAACATGACTAGCACAAAAGAAAGGGTACATTTCCTGTTCAGATGGTGAGTAATGAAGTCAGGGCCAACATTCATTCTTACATAATGGAAGATGACAGCTCTTGCTTCAGTAAGGAGGCATTGAGATGAAAGTGTAGCCTGTATTCAGGTAGTTTATTGAAGTGTAGATTCAGGTCCCAGCTCCACCGCTTGTAATGTGGCTTGGGGAAAGACTGTATTCTTTGGACTTCTGTTTCATTAATGAGAGAGGCATGATAGTACTTGTTTTCAAAAAATTTAGAGGATTTCAAGTAAAGGATAAATGAGAGTGATGTATACAAAATGATTTTAAAAGATACAAATGACCAAATAGGTGAAGTACACTTGAAAATAGGTATAAAGCTGGATGTGGATATATGTCTTAAAGTTATTCCTGTAGAAAGATTTTCTGCTATAAAAAACCTAATAGCATGCACATGCAAAAACATTTTTCTCCAGTCAATTTTAATTTGTTATGTATGCTAAGGAGAAGAAACTGAAGAGATGGATGGTCAAGTCTATAGGAGACTCTTAGAAGCCATACTTACAAATATATCGCTGAAGAACAACTTAGACCATTTGTTGGCTGGGTAAGCTCTTACTTTTGACATGCTTTTGATATTTGTATTTCTGTGGCTAAGTATACTTCTCAGGGTTGGTTAACAGTTTTCCAGTATCCCTTTATAATGTATTTTTTGCTTTGTCCATGTTCATCTAATTGTAAGTACTTAGTCAAGTGATTGTGGCAACAGAAAAGAAGTAATTTCTCTTGTTTATCTTTAATGTATATATGTGATCATGCAGAGTTAATAGTGAAGATAAATTTGGGTTATATTAAATGTAATTTGTGGTTGTTTAAAATTTCCTCGTACTAAGTGGACCAAAATGCAAGAAACAATATATCACAGTTGGTAATCAGTAAATGTCATTAAGAAACTTAAACCACTAAGTAAAGATAGTTGAGAGTCTCCCATTTTCTTTTCTTAGTAGAAGGGCAACTTGATACAATGAAAAGAATGTAGTCATAGTAGTCAGAAAAAAAGTGGAGGTGTTAGTTGCTCAGTCACTCTTTGTGACCCCATGGGCTATAGCCCGCCAGGCTCCTCTGTCCATGGAATTCTCCAGGCCAGAGTACTGGAGTGGGTTGCCATTTCCTTCTCCAGGTGATTTCCCAACCCTAGGGATTGAACCTGGGTCTCCTGCAGTGCAGGCAGATTCTTTACCATCTGAGCCACCAAGGGAAGCCCAGACATAAGTTAAATCCTTCCTCTTATCACCTCCAGGCAAGTAGAGTAGTAAGTTCTGAAGGTCAGGCTGTGTGGATATGGTTTTGTCATTGTGTATCGTTGGGCAGGTACCTGTCTACAGGGTGTGTTATTTGTGCACCCTGCTCCCATGTTGGCTTGTGAATTAAATGAGGTTAAATATGCAAAGTACTGTTGAGAGCTTGGCTGTGGATTCAGACAGGGCTTGAACACTGTGCTCCACTTTTTATGATATAATAGTGCTCACTGGAGAAGGAACTGGCAACCCACTCCAGTGTTCTTGCCTGGAGAACCCCAGGGACAGGGGAGCCTAGTGGGCTGCCGTCTATGGGGTCGCACAGAGTCGGACACGACTGAAGTGACTTAGCAGCAGTAGCAGTGCTCACTGAGTATTGCCTCTTGTTGCTCTTCTTGTTTAACTTCAGGCAAATTAGAAGACTTCTTAGTCCGAGTTTTTGTACCTGTAAAATTAATCTAATTTTTACCCTGTGGAGGTCTGACAGAGATAATACATTCTAAAGCACGTAGTATGTAGTAGGGTTCAATACATAGTAACTCTCATGCCTGCTAGTATTTGTTTTGTTTTGCAGCCTTCTTTTTGAAGAGTATATTTCATATAGTTCCCAGGACAAAGTGGATTCTGATAAAGTATCTTTGCTTAATGAACAGTTTCTTCCACTTATCAGACTTTTAGAAAGCAGGTAAGCTGTGTGTATATGTGTGTGTGTGCACTTATTAATGTGTACCTCTGGTTTTATAAAGAGATGATTTACAAGTTACTTAATAAAGTGAAGGAATTATAAAGGGATTGTTTTTCTTTTCTACCTTTCAGGAAGGGACAATTATAGGATTTAAATATATTTGAAATATAAGAGGGAATAAAGGTATGGGGACTATGGAGAGTATAATTTTTTATATAGACTGTTGTTGAAATAGTCATAATAACAAACTCAATTAGTGTCATTTGGTTTTACATATTCCGTTTGTCAAAAATTTGAGTCTTAATCTCAGTAATTTTTTAAAAAGTTAAATTTTTTCCTTTTATACCTGGATGGTCTGTGTAGTTAATAACTTTATTAAGAATAATGAACTGACTCTTTAATTTCATCCCAGATACCCCAAAACATTAGATGCTGTGCTAGAGGAACGCCTAAAGGAAATTACAGACCTGAAAAAGCAGGAGCTTTTTCACCAATTTATCTCTCTTTCTACAAGTGGAGGAAAGTATCAGGTAACTTTTTCTTCAGGGGATTTGTGACACGGATATTCATGGGATTATTTGAAGAGCTTGGGAAGGAAATTTGCTACTTCACTCCTCTGTTTGAGAAGTTCCATGGAGAGAGAAGATTTACTCAGTTTGCCTTAGTTACCAGAAGTAAGACTCTGAGGCAGGAATTAAGTAATTGCAGAAAGGTACAGTAATTTTTAAATAACTGTGAACCTGATGCTTATTTCAGGAAAAGTGTTATTTGGAAATTTTATGTCTAATGCTCATTAGCAATCACCAAAAGATGGCCTAACTTAGATTCCTAGAGATCCTTATCTTTCTCCTGCATCTTCACTTCTTAGCACAGCACCCACCAGCCACATGTGGCTATTTAAGTCATTGATTAGGAAAAGGGAAATAGATTTTATTTCATGATTATGTTCGGACTTCAGAAATTTTCTAGGGACAATTTGCCCCAAGTCTTTATGCTAGAAGTTAGACATTTATGTAGTTCTTATTGTTTGCCTTGAAAACAAATGTTATGAAGAGAAATGTGATTGTTTTGGTTTTTCTCTTCCATAATTAGACTTTCATCTTTAGTGGTATTTCATTTCCAGATCACAGGTTGATAGACTTCCTTCTTAGTCTAATTACATAAATAAATGAAGTTGTCAACAACTCCAGTGTCACATCATTTTCTTAATAGATGAAATGCAGTCCCTCTTAAGTGATCAATTTTTTTGATACATATTTTCATTTAGGTGCTAATACCCAGTGGTTTATCTTAGGTGTTTTTCACCTTGCCATCAGACATACATAAAGAACACAGAATCACTTCATAAGTTACTTCACGGATTTAAACCTACATCTAGACACAACTATAAACGAAATCCCACTCCAGTACTCTTGCCTGGAAAATCCCACGGGTGGAGGAGCCTGGTGGGCTGTAGTCCATGGGGTCGCTAAGAGTTGGACACGACTGAGCGGCTTCCCTTTCACTTTTCACTCTCATGCATTGGAGAAGGAAATGGCAACCCACTCCAGTGTTCTTGCCTGGAGAATCCCAGGGACGGGGAGCCTGGTGGGCTGCCGTCTGTGGGGTCGCACAGAGTTGGACACGACTGACGCCACTTAGCAGCAACAGCATACACGAAATCACAGCATTCACAGTACAGATTTTTGTATCTATTTACAAATCATACTGTGTTTTGGAGGCAAAGATTTTGCTTTACTCTTTACTTTTGGTTTACTTTACATTTTGCTTTCTGAAATTAGATGGTTATTGAATATGTCAGCGTGGTGTGGTTTTCTTTGGTTCTTGATTATATGCTGCTCAGATTTAATGGTGAGATCATTTGCTAATTGTGATGAATCCTATAGTTTTTAGCAGATTCTGATACCTCCCTGATGCTCAGTCTGAATCATCCGCTTGCTCCTGTGAGACTTCTGGCCATTAATCATCTGAAAAATGTCATGACAACACCAGAGGTTTGTGTCAAATAGCTTTGATTTTTGATGTTTTTATCCTTGAGATGAACAGTGTAATTCTAGAGTAAGAAATTGAAGTTACCACCTAGAATCAATATTGTTTAATTATAGAGGTAAAGCTAATAAAGCAGATGCGAGTTCATTGGACAAAGATTTAGGACCATACGTACTGGAAGCCACCATTTTTAACCTGTATATGTCCTAGCTGGTAAAGAATCCACATGCAATGTGGGAGACCTGGGTTCAATCCCTGGGTTGGGAAGATCCTCTGGAGAAGGGAAAGGCAACCCACTTCAGTATTCTGGCCTGGAAAATTCTATAGACTGTATAATCCAGGGAGTCGCAAAGAATCGCACACGACTGAGCGACTTTCATGTCCTAGTAGCAATTTGTTATCAATATGTTTCCACATTGCAGATGATTAGGTTAGCTTTAATTGAGAGTTTTTCAAACTGGTATTAGGGATGAATTTATAGAGGGTCACAAATTATCTGAGTTTTCAGTTTTGAAATTTGAATTTGACAGTCTTACTTAACATGAACATATTTGAGGATATCAGAATGATAGCTTTTGGGACCCTGTTCAGTTTTGGTACCTGCCAGTCTCATTTGTGTTTAAAATTTAAGTACAGAAGCTGACGTAATTTGTAAATAAAGCTTTTATACCCAAATAGTATTTTACAAAGACTTTGCAGTGATTTGAGTAGAGTGGTATTTTCCAAACTTTAGTCATTCAGCAACATTTTTTTGCTGTATTAGCTTACAACTGATGTTATTTTGTAGCTTCTTTTAAATGGACTCACTGCTTTTCACATAGCCTTGATTGTTTGTTTTCTTAAAATATGGTGGATTGGGGCTTCATGGTGGCTCAGTGGTAAAAGAATCTGCTTGCCGATGAAGGAGACTTGGGTTTGATCCCTGGGTTGGGAAGATGGCGTGGGGAAGGAAATGGCAGCCCACTTCCATATTCTTGCCCAAGAAATCCACTGGACAGAGGAGCCTTGTGGGCTGCAGTCCATGGGGTCACAAAGGAGTCGGACATGATTTAGTGACTAAGCTACAACAATAATGGTTGATTTAAGTATTATATTTCTTTTTTTTTTTAACTTCTAATTTTGTTTTGGGGTATAGCCGATTAACCAACAATGTTGTAATAGTTTCAGGTACGGTATTATATTTCATGTGAACAGCTTAGTAATTCAGTATTTTTATAGGTTATGCTTCATGCAAAGTAAATATAAAATATTGACCATATTCCCTGTGCTATGAATTAACTGCTTGTAACTTACTGAATTTATGCCTAGTAGGCTTGTACTTCTTTATCCTCTTCATCTGTTTCACATAGCTTTTACATCATGAGTTTGAAGTGCTAATTGTATGTACATTTTATTATAGTTAGTACAGTTGGAAATAAGAATGTGCATCTATGTAATATCTAAAATCACCTCATGCTCTACCGCTTGCATATTTGGGAAATTTTTGGACTAGAGAAAAACAGTGGGAGAAATTCATTTCTTCACAGCACATAGCAGTGTGAACAGGCTGAACTCTATAAACTTGTGTCGTGGCCATTAAAACCAGATTCATATTGCACGTAAAATTTAATTTCAGCTAATCATAATTACTGCTTTAAATTTATTCATGACTTTTTTTTTTTTTTAGCTTTTAACTTACAACTTTATAAATATTTTGAAAATGTTCTAATTTAGATTTTTAAACAGTTATACTTACTTTTGAAAATGGTTGATGTACTCATATTTGAAAAATACTGCTTTGCTTGATTCATTCCTGATCTGGTACAAATTATGTTTCTTTCATAAATCGCTGCTAGATTTGTCTTACTGACTGGTTGGATAAGTAAACTCAGTGAGTACTGTTCTTTGTTGTAATAGGAAGATTTCAGTGAGTAGAATAAGAAAGGAGTTCCTGAAATCTCCTAATATTCTTGAAGTCATTCGCATCCTTCTTTTACTCTTAATCCAGTCCTACCCTGGATTTGTTAGTTTTTCAGTGAAGGGCAGTGTATACGTACGTTCAACTTACAGGCTTAGGTACTGTAATTGCAGTTAATGTCTGTCTTCGCGTGCATTGATTTCCTTTCACTTCTCCATTAATGTCTGGACACAAGTAGGTTCTGTTCTCGAATTCCAGATTGAGCTATTGGGCTACTTGTTAGCTTTTGAGGAAAATTTGACATTATACTTTGACTTAGTTTTGTGGATTTGAAGGATTTTACTTTTTCTCTCCCAACCTTCCCTTCTGATCTACATTTTTCTTCTATAGGATTATTTACTTTTTTTTTTTTAACCACCTACAGGGAGAGCTATATTCAATTGGGTTCAGTTCAGTTCAGTTGCTTAGTCATGTCCAACTCTGCAACCCCATGAATCACAGCATGCCAGGCCTCCCTGTCCATCACCAACTCCTAGAGTTTACTCAGATTCACGTCCATCGAGTCAGTGATGCCATCCAACCATCTCATCCTCTGTCGTCCCCTTCTCCTCCTGCCCCCAATCCCTCCCAGCATCAGAGTCTTTTCCAATGAGTCAACTCTTCGAGTGAGGTGGCCAAAGTACTGGAGTTTCAGCTTTAGCATCAGCCCTTCCAATGAACACCCAGGACTGATCTCTTTTAGAATGGACTGGTTGGATCTCCTTGCAGTCCAAGGGACTCTCAAGAGTCTTCTCCAACACCACAGTTCAAAAGCATCAATTCTTCAGCGCTCAGCTTTCTTCATAGTCCAACTCTCACATCCATACATGACCACTGGAAAAACCATAGCCTTGACTAGATGGAGCTTTGTTGGCAAAGTAATGTCTCTGCTTTTCAATATGCTATCTAGGTTAGTCATAACTTTCCTTCCAAGGAGTAAGTGTTTTTTAATTTCATGGCTGCAGTCACCATCTGCAGTGATTTTGGAGCCCAAAAAATAAAGTCTGACACTGTTTCCACTGTTTCCCCATATTATTTCCCATGAAGTGATGGGACCTGATGCCATGATCTTCATTTTCTGAATGTTGAGCTTTAAGCCAACTTTTTCACTCTCCTCTTTCACTTTCATCAAGAGTCTTTTTAGTTCCTCTTCACTTTCTGCCATAAGGGTGGTGTCATCTGCGTATCTTAGGTTATTGATAGTTCTCCCGGCAGGCTTGATTCCAGCTTGTGCTTCCTCCAGCCCAGTGTTTCTCATGATGTACTCTGCATATAAGTTAAATAAGCAAGGTGACAATATGCAGCCTGGAAGTACTCCTTTTCCTATTTGGAACCAGTCTGTTGTTCCATGTCCAGTTTAACTGTTGCTTCCTGACCTGCATATAGGTTTCTCAAGAGGCAAGTCAGGTGGTCTGGTATTCCCATCTTTTTCAGAATTTTCCACAGTTTACTGTGATCCACACAGTCAAAGGCTTTGGCATAGTCAATAAAGCAGAAATAGATGTTTTTCTGGAACTCTCTTGCTTTTTTGATGATCCAGCAGATGTTGGCAATTTGATCTCTGGTTCCTCTGCCTTTTCTAAAATCAACTTGAACATCCGGAAGTTCACAGTTCACATATTGCTGAAGCCTGGCTGGAGAATTTTGAGCATTACTTTACTAGCATGTGAGATGAGTTCAATTGTTCGGTAGTTTGAGCATTCTTTGGCATTGCCTTTCTTTGGGATTGGAATGAAAACTGACCTTTTCCAGTCCTGTGGCCACTGCTGAGTTTTCCAAATTTGCTGGCATATTGAGTGCAGCACTTTCACAGCATCATCTTTCAGGATTTGAAGTAGCTCAACTGGAATTCCATCACCTCCACTAGCTTTGCTCATAGTGATGCTTTCTAAGGCCCACTTGACTTCACATTCCAGGATGTCTGGCTCTAGGTGAGTGTCACACCATCGTGATTATCTTGGTCATGAAGATCTTTTTTGTACAGTATTTCTGTGTATTCTGTCCACCTCTTCTTAATATCTTCTGCTTCTGTTAGGTCCATCCCATTTCTGTCCTTTATCGAGCCCATCTTTGCATGAAATGTTCCCTTGGTATCTCTAATTTTCTTGAAGAGACCTCTAGTCTTTCCCATTCTGTGGTTTTCCTCTATTTCTTAAGGAGTCTTACATTTTTGTTGTGAATGATTTTGTTTTATTTTCTTTCATAATTTAAAAGAAAAACATGAACTTTTTTTGGCAGAGTGCATGTCATCATCCTTATAAAAACTATGAAAATTAATATGCTTAATTTTAACACTGCTGATGTCTAAGGCACTGTTTTAAGCATTGATATGTATTATTTGATCCTGTAGCAGCCTTTTGAGGGATGTACTGTTTGTTATTAGCCCTGTGTTATAGATGAGAATAATGAGGCTTAGGAAGGTTATGTAACTTACTCAAGATCTCATAGCTTGTCCAGTGGTAAAGCTGGGATTTCAACCTAGACAGTCTCGTTCTGTAATCTCTGCACTCCCAATATGTAGGTTTTCTCTCATTTTTACAAAATAAAAATTGCATTTCAATCATACATGTTATATTTTCAGTGGAAACTGGAAAAAGTTTGTACCAAACAATTATTCATCTAAAAAGGACTTCTAGAGATGGCCTGCTGCTGCTAAGTCGCTTCAGTCGTGTCCGACTCTGTGTGACCCCATAGACGGCAGCCCACCAGGCCTCCCCCATCCCTGGGATTCTCTAGGCAAGAACACTGGAGTGAGTTGCCATGTCCTTCTCCAATGCATGAAAGTGAAAAGTGAAAGTGAAGTCGCTCAGTCGTGTCTGACTCTTAGCGACCCCATGGACTGCAGCCTACCAGGCTTCTCCGTCCATGGGATTTTCCAGGCAAGAGTACTAGTTCAGTGCAAATTCAATTCATGTGTGCTTAGTTTTGAATTTGCACCAGGGGCAGCAGAGCCTGTGTTCCTTGACTGGAATTCTGGAATGCCTTTCACAAAACCATACTTCCTTTCTAATTTAAAGTCTCGAGATTATAGCAACAACTAAATTAATTTTTCCCCATTGTTCAGGAGAGTATCGATGAGTCTTTCATAAAAGAAGCCATTTTAACCCGATTGGGTGATGACAGTGTGGATGTTGTTTTGTCGGCTGTAAGTGCTTTTGAGGTGAGTGACTTTGTTGTGCATGGAAGTGCATGTTTTGCTTGTCAATATTTACTTACCCTTCTCACACGAATCACCTCTAGGCAGGAATATATTTGTAAATTATTCTTTTTTGGAAATAGTTCTGTTGAGATCACAGACTTTTAATTGGGGAGAGCACATAGGAGTAGTTAGATTACACAGCTTTATATATCTGGAAGTTCTTTTAAAATGGAAAAGTGCTTTTTATTAATAGTAAATTCCCGAGGTTCATGGGAAATTGGCTCCTGAGTGCCACATTTGAGAAACTGCTCACATACAACTTTTAAATTATGGGATTTTAAACTTGTAAATTTGGGATTCTTGGGAGATAAATTCTCTTTTTTGGGGGGGGATAAATTCTTTATAATTCATAATTTTTTTAAGTTTAATAAGCACCATATTTGAAGCAAGTAAAAATTTACCCATGGTTATTTTTTTCTCTCTAGGTTTTCAAACAACACTTTAGTTCAGAAGTGACAGTTTCACATCTCCTGAATCTCTTTCAAAGAGCAGAACTTTCAAAAAATAGGGGATGGTAAGTATTTATATCTTCTCTTACAAATAAGTGAAATTCTTGTATGAAGTTCACTTTTATTTGGATTTGTATGGGCCATAATATTCTCTGTGTTTGAAATTTTTCTTAATAAAATGGAAAAAGAAATATAATGTGTGACATAATGCTAAGATCTGGGAAGTAGGATAGGAGGCGACTTTAATTTTTTACTTTATATAATTTTGTGGGGTCTTTTTTTTTTAACAATAATAATATACTTTATAACTAAAAACAAATACAAATACATTAAATAAAAAATAGACTCAGAGGCATCTTTTTGTAATATTTGATGAGCTTTTACTATTTCATTTTTGGCATCTACGCTTTTTACATGGAAAACTGACTAAGCTCTTTAGAGAATGAGAGTGTGTCTTACAAGTTTTTATATCCTATGTAGTTGAACAGAACATAATATCTATTCAGATATTATTTTTTGAACTTAAGAGTGAATCTTGGATTTCTAGTGAAGTTGAGACATAGTATAGTGTGATCTATGTTTTATGTTACAATTAATGATCTGTCAAAAAAAAATTGGGCTTCCCCTGTGGCTCAGCTGGTAAAGAATCCGCCTGCGATGTGGGAGACCTGGGTTAGATCCCTGGGTTGGGAAGATCCCCAGAAGGGAAGGGCTACCCACTCCAGTATTCTGGCCTGGAGAATTCCAGGGACTAAGTCCATGGGGTTGCGAAGAATCAGACACAACTGAGCGACTTTCACTTTCAAAAAAAATATGATTTGACAGAATTGATTTAAAATTCATGCTCCAAATAACCCCTTTGTTAGCATGGATTTTAAAGTGATGTTGTGATGTTTCTTAGTAATGTATTTGGTAAAGAGACCAGGATTGTGTCAGTTGAGCTGGGAAAGTATAATGTTGAGTTTTTGCTGAACTGAAGTCTCTAATGTATCTCAACCAAATGTGTTTATGTATCTTTTAGGTACAAGGTACTTGAGATCGCAGCAGGCATACTGGTTAAAGAGGAAATACTGGGTGAAAATGATCAGTTGTCGAATCAGGTGGTGGTGCATCTGTTGCCATTTATGATCATCAACAGTGACGATATGGAATCTGCTGAGATGAAAATGGCTGTTTATTTATCAAAATCAGGAATTTGCTCTTTGCATCCTTTATTAAGAGGCTGGAAAGAAGGTAAGAGATGAAGTTGTTTTTCAGAAAAAGTGAACAAGTGACACTTAAAAGAAGGAAGATAATGACAAGTAAAAACGGACAGTGATTGTTACTTGAAATCGTTTATGTTACATGCCAGCAAGAATTTTGAAACTTTTTGCTAATATGAAAAGGAAGTTCACCCACTGATGAATTCTAAATTGTATGAAAAGAAAAATAAAAAGCACACCTTCACAGGAAGATTGTAAAACTTTTGCCTAAATTCCCTACTCTGCATTCAAGTGAATGCAGACACATTGATGACATAAGAGCCCCTGGTGTTTGATTCTTATATATGCATTCTTTTTTTTTTTTAAACAGCTCTTGAAAATGTGATTAAAAGCACAAAGTCAGAAGAACTAATTGGCGTAGCGAATCAGAAGATGATTGAGTTGCTGGCTGACAATATAAATTCGGGGAATCCCTCTTCAATGTTAAAGATGGTAGGTATGCTATTGAAGTCCACACCCTGGCTTTCCTTCTCAGAAGCTTTCTGGACTCTCAGTGGTTACTTTACTAGGTTCTTCTTTTATTTAAAATAACTTTTCCATTCTTGAGTACTTTGTTTTGTTTTAAAAATATATAGTGTTATTTAGTGTATCTTGCAGATGTTTGAAATCTTTAACATTTTGGAGAATTTATTTCATTGTGTTGTTTATTGGACCAGTAGGAATATAATGTATACTTTTTAATCTTTTTTCCTCTCATTTAAAGTATTAAAGTCATATTTTTCTTAAAAGAACAAAATATAATCTGAAAGAAATTTTCTTTTGCCTTAGTAAATAAACCTTTTAAAAACATAAAAACATTTATCTAGTTGGCAGGTGCAATTATGTTCATTGTAATTTCTCAAATTATTTTTATAATTAGAAGTCAATGCTTATTACTTTTTTAAGGTTTTATGTTTATCATCTCTGAATATAGAACAAATGATACTCAGATAGGCAGAGGTTGAGAAAATTGTTTTTATGCAAACCGAAAGCCACCATTAATGGAGTTGGTTTATTTTTCAAGGTAGAGGATTTAATAGGTGTTGGAGAGAAGGAATCCTTTAGCTTGAAGCAGAAAGTGACTTTTCACGTAGTCATGGCTGTGCTTGTCTCCTGCTGTTCGTCCTTGAAAGAAACTCACTTTCCATTTGCAACAAGAGTCTTCAGTTTGTTGCAGAAAAAAATAAAGAAGCTTGAAAATGTCATTACTACAGTGGTAAGTAAGGAGTGCAGAGTCTCTGGAGAGTCGAATGTTGAGACCACTTTGTCAGTCACAGTAGAACTGAAAATTGGAGGCTGAGATGCTGAGTCTTTGGATTCTAGGAGTAGAATATGAAGTGGCTTTTTGTAGTAGTAGGTAATGAATTAGGCACTCTCTTCCTTCTGCAGGAAATGTCATTAAGTAGTGGGATTTCAGGTTTTCGGTGTTTGTGTCTGATAATTGACTGTACTCTGTGTTATCTCTATTGGGCCATTTTCCGAGTTGTACTTAACTACATCTAGTGATAAGGAATTCACTAGATACATTACTGTTTGAATAATACTGTTTTGTTCTGTTGTTTACTAAAATAGATCTTTTGTATTATTTTTATTTGGATTTTGCAAGCATATTATTATCTTTGACAGTCTTACATATTGATATTTTTACCTACTACCACACCTTGAGGTTACAGAGTTTTTTCTTTTAATATCTGCCATAAATAGCATCTTACAGTAGTGTCATTTTTATTTCTTGTGTTCCTTGTTGTAGGAGTTGCTCAACAAATCTCGTCTTTTTCACATTCATTTATACCCTTAGGATTTTATAAGTTCTATCACAGCCATTATAGCTAAATTTTTGTAAACTTTATAGAAATGAAGCTTCATATTTTAAAAAAGTGGCCCAGGGAATTCCCTGGTGGTCTCGTGGCTAGGACTTTGTGCTTTCACTGCTGGGGCCCAGGTTTGATCCCTGATTGGGGAGTTAAGATCCCACAAGCCTTGAGGCTCAGCCAAAAAAAATAAAACATAGTTCAGATGAGCCCTTCTTAACTTCTTTATTTTTTTGAATGCATGGTGACCTGGACTCTACTTGTTTCAGTGGTAAAGTGTGGACAAATTGAGCATTTTATTAATGGATAGATAACATGTTGTTTTATATCTGATACCCTTTCTGAAAGTTTTGAGCGTCTTTTTGGCTGCAGTAGATCCATGGACGGAGGAGCCTGGTAGGCTGCAGTCCATGGGGTCACCAAGAGTTGGACATGACTGAGCGACTTCACTTTCACTTTTTACTTTTCATGTATTGGAGAAGGAAATGGCAACCTGCTCCAGTGTTCTTGCCTGGAGAATCCCAGGGACAGGGAGCCTGGTGGGCTGCCGTCTGTGGGGTCGTACAGAGTCGGATACGACTGAAACGACTTAGCAGCAGCAGCAGCACATTGAGCCAGTGAAATCTACCACCAGAGCCATTATCTTGAAAGTCTGGCTTTGGGTTATTTTACTTCCAAGTTACTACTCTGCACTTGCCTTGCGGAGTCTCATTTGTCATTTTCCTGCACTACTTCTCATGCTTCCTGTTGGCATTTTAGTGTAATTCCTATGCACCTTAACTTTATGCTTCTTGTTTAGAATCATCTGCAAATCTGGGGATTTGACCGTGTATTATTCTTCAGATCAGCAGTAAAAGTGTGAAATGAGAAAAGTCTCTTCAAGGATCTTTTGGAAATGCAATTCCTTATCTTCTGTTTAGAAACATGCCTACCCTTTATTTGATAAAGCATAATTAACAGGAATAACATTTGATTTAGGGATGGGTTTTAAGAAAACACAGATAAAATGAAGCCACGCTGAACTTATTTGTGTCTTTTCTTGTGAATAGTGATGGTTAGACATCTTCAAAAATCTAATTAAAACAACTAATCTCCCTACCCAAATACATGTATAGACAAAATTTTGCAAATTACACAATTGTACAGCCATTGCAGTCCATCTCTATAAGTCATGTTCAGGACACCTTTAAATTAGTGCTGTTTTTGTTCTGCTTTAACATTTAAGGAGATCTCCTCAGAATGGCATTTTGAGCTGATGATGGACAGAGGGATACCATTGGAGCTGTGGGCACATTACGTAAAACAGCTCAAAACTGCCCAGCGGATTGCCATGGAGGACTCAGTTTTACTCTTGTTTTCACTGAAAAATTTTATTCATACTCTAAAGGCTCCTAAATCTTTTCCTAAAGGTAAGACAAGCCATGAATCCCTTGAGTGTGATACTGTGGAAAACTGAAGTTTTGATTCTCCAGTGTTCTTTGTCTTGAATGAAAAGTTCCCAGGGTGTATTCACATAAGCTTATGCGCCATTACCCATTCTCTTCGCGTCCCCATAGATGATACATGGTGGAATCCCGAACAGCTGCAAGAAGACAGCAGAGACTACCTGCGTCTGCTCATTGGGCTCTTTGAGACGGTTCTCAGTGGTGCTGATGCCATTCACTTTCGGGTTCTGATGAAACTCTTCATAAAGGTACCAGGTCATCTTTTTCAGACATACTCTTCCCTTGAAGATGATGTTATAAATTATTTCAGTTTTGGTAGTTTTTAATGAAAAAGAAAGCAGACCTTTAAGCAGTGAAGTGTGTGATGATGGAGGCAGGCTGGTAAAGCTGTGCTGAATCATGACAGCAGTCCGGAGGTTGGACAGAGACTGACGTGGCTGCCGGCCTCCTAATGTATTAGTCCTGCTCAGGTATTTAATAATCACAACAGCCCAGTGTATCTGGCTGACTAATGCCATTACCAGAGAGAAACTGTGGTTCAGAGAGGCAGTTCAGGATGTGCAGAGCCACTCAGTGGAGAGATTTCGTCACAGCACCGTGAGCTCCCTGCTGCCAGGCCCAGTGGTCAGTTCTTTATCCTGTCTTAACCTCTAAACAGCGTTTGACACAGTTGACATGGGTCACTCTGCCCTTAAAGTACTTTCTCAGTGAGGCTTCCTAACATCATTCTTGTCTGCGTTGTCTGCTTGGTGACCTCATCCTTTTCATTGTTTGAGCCCAAAATTATAGAGAAGTCCTCTGAATACCACTGCCAGTAAGTCCTCTGAACTTGTCTATATCCTTCCCAGTGGGTTAAAGTACCCAGCAGAGATGAATTTTAAAGTGACTAGACAAAGCAAAACATTGCAGTAAATTGTTTTTTGTAATTGTACACTAGAGGAAAGATCTGGAACCAACTTATTTGAGTAAAGGGCTTCCCTGGTGGCTCAGATGGTAAAGAATCTGCCTTCAATGCAGGAGTCCCAGGTTCAGTCCCTGGGTTGGAAAGATCCCGTGGAGGAAGGAATGGCTACCCACTCCAGTCTTCTTGCCTGGGGAGTCCCTCGGACAGAGGAACCTGGCGGGCCACAGTCCATGGGGTCGCAAAGAGTCAGACACGACTGAGTGACTAAGACTTTACATACTGTTTGACTAAAATTAACTTCACTATCTTTTATTTTAGGTACATTTAGAAGATGTTTTTCAGTTATTCAAGTTCCTTTCTGTTTTATGGACCTATGGTTCTAGCCTTTCAAATCCACTCAACTGCAGAGTGACAGCAGCGCTGCAGACGCAAGCTCTTTATGTGGGCTGTGCCCTGCTGTCTTCTCAGAAGGCGCAGTGCGAACATCAGCTGGCATCTGCATCTTCTCCAGGTACTACAAGTAGCCTTGTCCTGTTCTGTCATGACCAGCTGGTAATGCTTCCTCTGTGTGAGATGAAGGTTGTGGTTTGGAGAATTTGTTTTTATTAGTGTGAGTGCACACTCTCTCTGTAGGGGTATGTGTGTGTGTATTTGTGTATATGTAGGAAATGGCAACCCACTCCAGTGTTCTTGCCTGGAGAATCCCAGGGACGGGGGAGTCTGGTGGGCTGCCGTCTATGGGGTCGCACAGAGTCGGACACGACTGAAGCGACTTAGCAGCAGCAGCAGCAGACTGTTTGTAGTTTGTTTGCAGTTACTTTTATATTGCTTTTAAGTTCTAAATATCAGTTGCAAAATCTTGCCAAAACAGGTAACAAAAATGGTAGGTGATTAATTTTGGGTTTTTACTATCCAGCTGTTCATTTTTTGAGTAGTAACAGGGCTATCTAGGGAAACCAAACCATCTTAATACAATTCAGCATTTAACTGATCATATAAAATTGGTCTCCATTCAGGCAACCCTTATGGATTTATCTGTTTTATCTGGTATAAAGTAATTTTCAGGTTGGGCACTCAGTAATGAAACAGCCAAAAATAAAACTTATGTTTTTTTATAAGTGAAATTATAAATTTTGCAAAACATGCAGAATTTCATAAAGTTGATGAATACGATTTTGAGAAGTGGATTGACTTATAAAGTTATTGACAAATGAGAGGATCTGGCAGAATTAGACCCTATAGTGACTGAAGGTGAGAAAGTTGATGAGGATGATGGAATCATTTTAGTATGAGAGGAAAGAGTGGCCCGTGGGAAATCTGAACATGCTCTTGATTTTGTCTTCCCAAATCGCTCTTTATAAGTGGTCTGTGAAAGCAAACACTCTTTTTAAATGGTCTTACTTTTTTTAACTTATGTTTTGGCTCTCTGGATCTTCATTGTCATGCAGGCTTTCTCGAATTGTGATGAGCAGGGGCTCCTCTAGTTTCAACGCATAGGCCTCTCACTGCGGTGGCTTTCCCTGTTGAGCACGGGCTCTCAGGTGCTCCAGCCTCAGGAGTTGTAGTACACAGGCTTAGTTGCCTTGTGGCATGTGGAGTCTTCTCAGACCAGGGGTCGAACCCGTGTCCCCTGTGTTGGCAGGTGGATGTGAACTTGCTGCACATTTCTTAAACTTTTTCAATGAATACTTTGTAAGCATCTTTCTATATTAATATATATAATTATATATTTTTAAATGTCTACAGAATATTTTATATGGAGATATGCCATATTTTATGAAAATAGTTATCCACTGTTAAACTTGTGAGTTTTAAAAAAAAAAGTCACAAGTAGTCAGATTTTTTAGTTAGGTATGAAATAAATGTGCTATCCTTTAGCATCAAAGGCAGTGGCTTGTGAGGGCCATGTCTCTTTGTAGGCAGCACGACAAAGGACCTAACTTTTCCTGTGGTATTGCGGCAAGATGAACTCCCTTCGTACTCCTGCTGCTTTGCTTTCTGTCACCTCCCCCTTCCTAAAGTACTTTTGCATTTATGCTCCCTAGACATGTCACAGGACTCTGTTAAAAACAGGAGAGGTACGTTCCGTTCTGCTTGAAAGCTCAAGGACCACTAGCATCGCCTAGGACCAGATAGAGGGCGCTTACTCATTGCACCTGTCCTCAGGCCACTCGACTGAGAGTGTCCGGTGAGCTGCTGCTTCTGCTATATCACTTCAGTCGTGTCTGACTCTGTGCAACCCTAGAGACAGCAGCCCACCAGGCTCCTCTGTCCCTGGAATTCTCCAGGCAAGAACACTGGAGTGGGTTGCCGTTTCCTTTTCCAATGCATGCATGCATGCTAAGTCACTTCAGTCGGGTCTGACTTTGTACAACCCTATGGACAGCAGCCCACCAGGCTCCTCTGTCTACAGGATTCTCTACGCAAGAATACTGGAGTGGGTTGCCATTTCCTTCTCTGCAGTGAGCTTCTAGTCATACCTTATCCATAAGGAATCTTGGCTGGTATTTGTTTTCATATAATTACAAAAAACATGATGTTTGTTTAAAAGAAAAAGAGAAAGGACTGGAAATTCTATCAAATAGATACCTGGGCCTGAAGCTGCCCTTTGTGTGAATTCAACTCTTCAGCTGTTCATTTCTGGCTTTATTTTATAAATTAATTTTCTGGAGACCAGGAAAATTTAACTTTTATATGACCTCAGAAAGGTATGAACGCTTGTCATACTGTTTCTTGGCATTCCAGAAGTAGTATATATAGAATGGATCATTTCTAGCAAGATAAAAATTACCAAAATTTGCCCCAGTAAATAGCATGGAATAAAGCATAAATAACTAACTACTTTAAAAGGAATTTAGTTCTCTTTATCCCAGAGACTTCTCTTTCAAAAAACCCTGATTCAGTTGCTTTCACAGATTCATTTTACCAGATCCTTGAAGCCAGTTTATTTCAGTGTTGTTGAGCGGGGCAGGGCATAGAATGAAGGAAAGCCTCCAGATTTTGTTTAAAACCAGAACAACAAAAAGGCAGTGCATGCTTTGAATAATAATGCAACAGTTCTAAATAAAATATTTCTTGGGTCCAGGAGCATTATTTTAGAGAATAAACATTTCCCCAGAGTTCATTCCAGCAGGACAAAATTGGTTCAAAACTAGGAACTCTATTATGTAATTGGCTAGAGAAAACTCATATGATCATGTCCAAAGATCTGAAAAGGCATGAGATAAAAATCAGTAACTGTTCCTAATTAAGTGACAGCAGAATAGGAGTAACATGATGAAAATACTTCTCAAATCAGAAGCTAGTATTTTTGCCACATAATTGGGGAAACAAAAGCATTCTTGTTAAATTCATCATTTTTGTTGAACATGGTTCTAGTTGGCAGAAATAGATGCCTTTCAAGTACTAGTGAGATGTATGAATGATAAAGCTGACGTCCCAGGTCTGTGGGGTTCTTAGGTTGAATATTAAGCAGGACATCTGGCTAGTCATTTGGAAATATTAAAGAAGTTTGACTCCAGCCTTATTCCTTAGACAAAAATGTGAGCTGAACTAAAGATTGCACATTAAAAAGAAAACTTAGCTTTAGTGTTAGAAAATGTGGAGTACATATGATGACTATCTAAATATAGAGGTAGGTACTTTTTAAAGAGAGCACCTTTCTAAGCAACATATAAAGCTAGAAGAAAGTAGTCTTCTATAAAGCTATAAAGTTACCACGTCCAAAAGAATGTGAAAGCAAACATCAGTTCAGGACAAAATATCTGCCAAGCCTGATGCACGAGCGGGTTATTTCCTCTGCACACTTGCTCAGGGGTGTATGTACAGGGCGTTTGTTGCAGCGGTTTTAATGCCAAAAGACTAGAAACAATCTAAACTGTGACTAGTAAGGTGCTAGTTTTTAAAAATATGGACCACACGGTCTGGCATTTGTGTACAATTTTAAAAGGCTTTTACTTTAGATATGTATGTATCCGTAGTGGTATGGGAAACACTCCCAGTGTAACTGAGATGTGAGAGCGGCTGTGCAGAGCAGGACGTGTGTGCTCTGGTCTCATGTATTTTCAGACAAGCACACCACTATACATCTAGCATTTCTCTAGGGTAGTGAAAGGATTAAACAGTGACTTCAGAGAGGGGGTTTGTGCTGGGAGGAAAGTTGCAATTTTATGCTGTTTCAGTGTTTTCAATTGTTACTTAAATGTTTTTCCCTTTGGTTTTAGTGGTGATCTCTCTACTCATTAATCTGGGTAGCCCCATAAAAGAAGTGCGCAGGGCTGCCATTCACTGTCTCCAGGCCCTCAGTGGAGTGGCGTCCCAGTTTCATCTGGTCATAGATCACGTGGTTCCTAAAGCAGAGGAGATCACCTCAGACGCCACCTACGTTGTTCAGGTAAACTCAGTGGCAGAGAAGATGGAGTGTGTGCAGACCGTTGTGGACACATGAGCCATTCTCCCCTCCGTTGACGTTCTGCTTTGCAGGGCGTTTGATTGGCTAAGTCATTGAATTTAGAAATTGATATGTCAGTATCTGCACATCTTTATCCCCTAATCTTAAAAAGATAGCAGTATCATGTTGCATTTCTACTATCTTGTCACTGGCTAAAAGACCAGTGTTGGTAGTAAGCTACCAGACGGGTAGTGATACCATTTCCTATTCAGATTTCAAGGGGAAATGAAAAATCGTGAGCTGTGTTGCATCATTTGGGAAAGCATCTTCCCTGAGTAGCACATGGAGCCCCTGCCCCTTTTTCTTTAAGCCACTTTTCTTTTTTGTATCCTAGGACTTGGCAACTTTATTTGAGGAACTGCAGAGTGAAAAGAAGCTGAAATCTCATCAGAAGTTATCTGAAACTTTGAAAAACCTCCTTCATTGTGTATATAGTTGCCCATCTTACGTTACAAAAGACTTGATGAAAGTACTTCAGGACATCAGCAATGAGGTATGTGTAACTTAGTGGGCTGTATCCATTGCAGGTGATGTTAGTGAAGATTATTTTAATTAGTCATGTGTGTACAAGACTGCGTGAGAGTTACATATATACACACTCAGGCGTGAATACTTTTATATTAATGTGAGAGAAGAGCTGAGGTGGAGGGAAAAGATACAGGGTACAAAAAACAAGCAGCAGTGCATTTCTGTCCATTTTAAAATTGTGTGTTATCCCTGCCTCATCATTGACTTGATGTTAAATGAATTTTAAAATCACAGGGAGAACTGATGACAATGCATTGATGAAAAACAGTTTGTGTTTATTCTCAGGTGAAAATCTCCACAAAATAATAATATTTGAACATAAAAGTGTATGTATATTTCAAAATTGTTTACTCTTTTTTAAAATACACATGGCTGTACATTTCTAGAGAGGTCGGGGGGGAGAAACAGAGCTTTATGGTTCCAGGGAAGCCCGTGTTACGAAAGAAAGAGGTTTATGAACCATTTGTGTGATGGTTTGTGCTTGTAAGCCAGAGAAAACTGCTCCTTATCCTTGTGTTCCAAAAATTCCTCTGGACCTTACCAGTCTTGGGAATTGACTGCAAGTTGGAGAAGTAAGAGAGGGGTAGTGTTGTTATTTAGTCGCTAGGTCAAGTCTGACTCTTGTGACCCTGTGGACTGTAGCCTGCCAGGCTCCTCTGTCCATGGATTTCCCAGGTAAGAATACTGGAGTGGGTTGCCATTTCGTTCTCCAGGGGATCTTTCCAACCCAGGGATCAAACCGGAGTCTCCTGCATTGACAGTTGAATTCTTTACCACTGACCCACTAGTGATGGAGAAGGCAATGGCACCCCACTCCAGTACTCTTGCCTGGAAAATGCCATGGACGGAGGAGCCTGGTGGGCTGCAGTCCATGGGGTCGCAAAGAGTCGGACACGACTGAGCGACTTCACTTTCCTGCATTGGAGAAGGAAATGGCAACCCACTCCAGTGTTCTTGCCTGGAGAATCCCAGGGACGGGGGAGTCTGGTGGGCTGCCGTCTATGGGGTCGCACAGAGTCGCACATGACTGAAGCGACTTAGCAGCAGCAGCAAGCCACTAGTGAAGCCCAAAAGAGGGATAAAATGGAGTAAAAGACATTTCATTACATTGTCCAGGCCAAGAAAATAGATGGCCTGTGTCAGCTCTGTGTCGTTCCTGATACAGTGTAAACTAGGAGTTGACAGTCTTGTTCTATGAAGCAGTGTCCCCAAGCTTCTTGGCACCAGGAACTGGTTTTGTGGAAGACAGTTTTTCCACAGAAGGGTGGCGGGATGCTTTCGGGATAATTCAAGTGCATTACTTTTATTGTGCACTCTCTTTCTGTTTTGTGGCCATTTTGGGGTAGTCCGCCTTGACTTTAAGGTTAGGGTTCATGCTCCTGTGAAAATCTAATGCCACCGCTGATCTGACTGTAGGAGAAATTCAGGCGGTAAAGCAAGTGATGGGGAGCAGCTGTAAATACAGATGAAGCTTCACTCACTCGTCTGCTGCTTACCTCCTACCATGTGGCCCAGTTTCTAATGGGCCACAGCCCAGCCCTGGTCCACAACCCTGGGGTTGAGGATCCTTGCTGTAAAGGACCAAATAACAACTATTTTACGCCCTGTGGCTGTACAGACTCTGTTGCAGATGCTCTGCTCTGCCATCATATTGCCAAAGCAGCCTCAGACAGTATGTAAACAGAAGAGCATGCTTGTGATTTTCAACAAAATTTACAGAAACAGATGGTCCTCTGAACGTGTCCTGCAAGCCATAATTTGCTGGCTGCTGCTTTAGTTATTGAAGACTTCACATATATAATTTGAATTAATATTAATTATACCAAGTTGGAAATATTGTGTGGAAAAGCTTAATTTTATTTTTGTAGTCTAAAACTTCAGTTTGTATTTCCTGTTTTTAGAAAGTCTTAGAATGCCCACAGAGTATTACTGCTGAAAGATTCGGAGCTTTTGATTATTACAGACTGAACTGTCATGAGGGACCTGGGTGCCTTAGTTGGATTAATAGCTGTCCTTATGCCTAGGAGGTCATTACTGTTGGTTTTTTCCTTCTGTGTTAAGCTTCTAGTCTTACAACATATCTTTGGATGTTTTTGTACAGCAAGGAAAAACTTGCATCAGTATAAATAACTATCTACTGATAAACTTTCCAAACTTTAGCTGGTGCTTTCTCAGCTGTTGTCAATGATTGAACAACTTTTAGAAAAGAGCCAGAAGGAGCCCGCAGCTGTCCTGAAAGATGAGGCCATTGCCCTGCATCTCATTCTGGGAAAATATAATGAATATTCAGCTTCTCTTTTACATAAGGACCCGAAGAGTCTAGATATATTTATAAAAGCTCTGCACACAACAAAGGAACTTTGCATGGGAATGCCAGCCATTCAGATTACAGCTCTCGAAAAGGTCAGTGATTTCTTTCAGAGATTAAAGCATGTTAAGCTTTTGAAAATTTGTAATGTTTACTTCGAGAAGATAAAATGGTCTGAACATGTTTCAAAGGAATATGATCCATTTGACCCATTTTTGCAAAACTGGATAATGTACATGAGTCATTAAACTGACAAAATGGGGACCAATTTCACATTGTAAGACAATGATGGAAACGTCATTTTTAGAATCAGGTTTGTTCATAGATCTCAGTTGCCTTTCTTCTACCTCTAGATTACGAAGCCATTTTTCGCAGCTATAACAGATGAAAAGGTTCAGCAGAAGCTTTTGTGCGTGTTGTTTGATTTATTGGTGAACTGTAAGAACTCACATTGTTCTCAGACTGTTAGCAGTGTTTTCAAAGGGGTAAGTTGCAAACTTGTCATTTATTAATATTTACTCTCTTCCAAGTAATGCCATGTTTAAGCCTTCTCCCTTTTGTAATTCCTTTAGGAAGTCAGATATTCCCATTAGCCAGAATCATAGAAAAGTAGGTCATAGAGAAATGCAAAATCAAAAGTTGTAAGTCCTCACTGTTACTTTTATGGTATGAAATATTTAGTTTTGAACGGTAGGGTGTGTGTTAGTTTAGGTGTTACCTCCTAGGCAAGAACAGGAAGGTGTAGTGACTTGATGTTCAGCAGGGTCACGGATTATTATTCTACTTAATTTAAGTTGTTTAATGACACATAGAATGGAATTGAGAATCTGCTCATTGGTTTCTATGTATGTTGGAACCTAGCTGTGGATCTGAATAACTACCTAATTACCCTGTGTGTTGCTTTGTTGTGCTTTTTAGGGAAACTTTCTTTCACAAAAATACATAATAGCGTGGTGAAGTCCTAGTATCCAGATTCTGCAGTTCTCAGAATTATAACATATTTTCTTAGATTTCTAAGAAAATTTGTTCTAAGTGGAACAAATTAAGGTACAGAGCAGTGTGATAATATGCTCCTGTGTGTGTCTAATCTTTATAGAGCTGTTGGTATATGGAATATTCCCCAGGAATATATAAGGGATTGTCAGTGAAGTTTCCCTTTGGGTATTGGACTGGGCTCTAGGGTCATAGGGAAACATAAAATGGGACAGAGACGTTTGCATTGTATCTCTCTAAATCTGCGTAAACTGCTCTAATGGTATCCGTGGAATCCTATCATCACGCATTCCTCCTTAATATTCTAGATTTCTGTTAATGCTGAACAAGTCAGAATAGAACTGGAGCCACCAGATAAAGCCAAGTCCTTAGGCACAATTCAGCAGACGAGGAGGCAGAAGATGCAGCACAAGTAAGCGTGGCTGTCCCCAGGCCGTGAATGTTTGGAACCATCGTGACTTTTTTGATGCCCATCAATGTGGCATAATTGGTTACAATAGTCTGTACTTAACATTGACAGTATTTGCTTTTCTTTTTGTCTCGTCCGATTCCCAGAAAATCACAAGATCAAGAATCTGTCCAGGAAGTTGGAGGTTCTTACTGGCAAAGAGTAACCCTCATCCTGGAATTATTGCAGCACAAAAAGAAACTCAAAAATCCTCAGATACTGATACCGACTCTTTTTAACCTGCTGTCAAGGTAAAAACACTTGCCTTTGATCTGTGAGAGAATAAGATTCTAATTCTTGCCTGTTTTCACACTCTCTTCTTGCTCAGCTAGTCTGTAAAACAATGCAAGTTGAATACTATAGTTGGAAGATTTAAAGAATGGTTACAGGAACCTGTTTGCCAAGGCCTGAAACTAACCTTCATCCTGTATGTGTGGTAAATGAGCACTCACCTTGCAGCCTGCTTTCCTGCTTCGTGGTCAATACCGTGTCCCTGGGACATCATTACCTCTGTTTAAGGATGTAGTGTGACACCTGGTTCTTTTAGCCCTGCATCATTAGATAGCCATAGTGTGTGCCTTGCATGGTGGATGTGTGCTCTCGTCTGAAGAAAAATAATTCTCAAGGTTGTCCTCTAAGAAGGTTCAAAATGGGTTGATGGAAAGTTCGGTAGAAAAGAGAGGTAATGTGACGTCAGCGCCTGCCTGCAATAGAAGAATCAGCATTAGAAATCTCACACTGCGTTTATAGACATAATGTTAATATTTTAGTTCTTCGTCATTTAATATATGCTCTGGGCATTGGTCGTTACTGCAGAACTGAAACTGTACAACCCTTTCATTTCCCATCGTTTCTCTTCCGGGATTCCTGAAGGTGTTTAGAGCCTTTGCCACCTGAGCAGGGAAGCATGGAATACACCAAACAGTTGATTCTTAGTTGTCTGCTTAACATCTGCCAAAAACTGTCTCCAGAAGGTGGCAGAATACCCAAAGGTACGTACATTGTTGGAAGCAAGTGGGGAAGGATCATCTGCTCTGAGTGTGAATGTACTTAACACTTGCAGATATTTTATTTCTTGCCCTATAGACGTTCTGGATGAGGAGAAATTCAACGTGGAATTGATAGTCCAGTGCATCCGTGTTTCTGAGATGCCTCAGACCCATCACCATGCCCTTCTGCTCTTGGGTACTGTTGCTGGAATATTTCCTGTAAGTGTTAATGATCTTAAGGCTTATGCAGGTATTTTGGATGTTTTCTTCCGTGGACATATATAGGCGCACATGGTTGGGATTCTGTGGGGTTCTGGACCTTACAGTGCAGGTGGGCCTCCCAGGCCTGCCTCTCTAGTTGAGGCAGTGAGCTGGTTGAAAAGCTTGGCTCCACCTTTTGTAAAGTGGAAAATACAGTAACTTTCATAGAATCGTGAGAGTGGGACTGGATAACTTATGGTCAGCACTTAGCATGGTACTTGGTGCAAGGTAACTCCAGTAAGTGGACTTAAAAGTAATTTAATTATAAACTACCTCAGTTAAAGAAATCGTGTTCCTTATAGAAGTACATCATTTAAAGGTTTTTGAAGAGGTGGAAATTATTTTCATCTAAGGGATATGTTCCTAACTGATGATTTTTGATTCTTCCATGAGCTTCTGTGGGTCTCTTAATGTACTAAAATGATGTGTAAGATTTAATGTGTATGGGATTTTTTTTCCCTTGGTACAGAGTCAGTAGCCCTCAAAGGGGTTGATAATCCAGAAACAATTAAGAATCATTGATATTTTTCTTTTGTTTTTATTGAAGTATAGTTCATATCGTTACAAAATCTGCCTATTAGAGGTGTACGGTTTAGTGGTTTTAGTGTACTCACAGTTGTACAGCTGTCACCATATGTATTTCCAGAACACTGTCATCAGCCTCAGAGAGAAACCCCGTATGCATTAGCATTCAGTCCCTGTTCCCTTTACCACCAGCACCACCTCCTCCGGCAGCCGCCTATCTACTCTTCTGTTCTGGACATTTCCTGTGAATGGAATCTTATAATACGTGGCCTTTTTTGTGTCTGACTTTTTGCACTTCGCATGTTTTCAAGGCTAATCCATTTGGAAGCTTGAATCAATACTCCTTTTATGGCTGAGTAGTAAACCGTTGTAGGACTTTTCCTGGTAGCTCAATGGTAAAGAATCCGCCAGCAATGCAGGAGACATGGTTCAGTCCCTGGGTGGGAAGATCCTCTGGAGGAGGGCATGGCCACCCACTCCAGTATTCTTGCCTGGAGAATCCCATGGACGGAGGAGCCTGGCAGGCTAAGTCCAGGGGGCCATAAAGAGTCAGACACCACTTAGAGACTAAACAACAGCAACAACAGTAAACCCTTGTATGTACATTGTTTCATTTATCTGTTCAGTAATTGATGGACATTTAAGTTGTTTCCACTTTTTATCTGTTCGTTAATTGACATTATTTGTTGTTTCCATTTTTGGCTGTTCATCATGCTGCTGTGAACATTCATACAGGAGGCTTTGTGTGCACGTGTCAGTATTTTCAGTAGCAGTAGAATTGTTGGGTCTATGCTAGCTTTAACTTCCATGAGAAACTGTCAGGCCATTTTCAAAGTGAGGTCATTTTGTGCCCACCACGCAGTGTCTAGGGGTTCTAATTTGCCCATTCCCTCACAGTTATTACTGTCTATCTTTTTTATTATACTTGTCCGAATCGGTGCTTTCTGATTTGGATTTTGCATTTCCCTCATAACTGATGTTGATCATCTTTTCATGTGCTTATCAACTGTTTATTTGTGGAGAAATGTCTTTGTGCATCATTTGCCTGTTTTTAAGCTGGGTTATATTTTTTTTGTTGCTGAGTTGTAATGAATCATTGATATTTGATCTGCTTAAGATGGAAAATGTTGAAAAATGTGTTTGCTTTCAGGATAAAGTTCTACACAATATCATGTCTATTTTTACATTTATGGGAGCCAATGTGATGCGTCTAGATGATACTTACAGTTTTCAGGTCATCAACAAGACAGTGAAAATGGTTATTCCAGCACTTATTCAGGTGAGTTTTCTACTGTCATTGGGGTTATATTTTATAATTTTTAAGATTTTACATGGTGTGAGATTCTAGTAGTAGTTAATAAATGACATTAAAAGCCTCTCCAGAATGCTCAGGTATCAGTGCCCATTAAATTTTAGAGTGATGAAGCTAAGGAGTAGTCTTGGAAATAACATCTTTTCCAGAAGTATCTATAAACATCCCTAGCTGATTGTGCTGTACTGCAAGGGTATAAACTAAACAAGTACCTTAACATTCTTCTGACAAAGTGAATTTATAGTCAGGTTATATCTCAGGACATTGCGTCAGTTTGATGAGACCCGTAAGTAGGTCTGTGCAGATAGGAAGTTTTAAAGATATGGTGGCAAATGTGTTAACATACAACTTAACTGACGTTTACCAAGTGTTCTCTGAAACTTAGTACACAAAGAGATGACTGAGACCTGGTCTCTAACAGCCCAGTCTCAGGAAGAAGTGAAGACTCTGAAACTAAAAAATAGCCTTGAAGATGAACGGGCATGGTTATCCACTTGGGTTTTCTCTTTACCTCCACTGCTGTTACTTTCTTTTCTCATGTTATTGACCATTTTCTCTGTGACCATACCGAGCACCTTCTCCTTTTAATCTTGCTGTAAGGTTGGTATTCTTTGTGTCCAGCAAATTAGCCAGTGTGGGACACATATATAAAAAGGAAAATAACATTATGCATTCATGTGATGTATGCCAGTGGGATAGAGAAACACTGAAGAGTGCATTGTAGGGGAAGGCCCATATGGGCCAGAATGACCACAGACTTTCATAAGAAATGCACTTCAAACTGGTATGAAGAGGGTAGGATTTGTCCTCTGAAACAGCTGGTGGTCCCGGCCTGGGGTTGTGCACAGTGTGTGTGAGGGACGTGGAAAGCAAAGTCGGGTGGAAGTCGGGGCGCTGGGTTAGCTGGCCGTGTCTCTTTCTTCATTCTTTCATTGATTCAGCAGTGGTCTTTCATGCACCCGTACCAGATGGTCATAATTGTATTCTGAAAGCAGCAGGGGGCTGTTGGCTTTGTACTGCTGCGCTTGTTAGACGATACCGTCCTTCTCCAGGCATAGCTCAAATCCTGTTTGGTTTTTCTGGACGCCCCCAGAGCAGCCTTGCTCTCAGGGCCCGTCGTTGGCCTCTGCAGTCTTTGCACGGGAGCATGGTGCCTGGCGGAGATGAGCGCCTCCTTCCGGGCAGGGCTCACGTCCTGCACTGTGTGGTCCCCTCATGGGAACGTAGTCTGTACTCCTTGATTGTTAGAATCCCTTTGATAACTGTCTTGGGGGCACATCAGAAGGCCTTTTCGAGTCTACTTAAAGCTTGTCTCATGGCGAGTTGGCTTCTCCTTGCTGTCCCCTGCTTGCTGCTCTGCAGTCTGATGGTGGCGACTCCGCCGAAGTCACAAGGAACGTGGAGGACATCGTGGTCAAGATCATTAACGTGTTTGTGGACGCGCTGCCCCACGTGCCCGAGCACAGGCGCCTGCCCGTCCTCGTCCAGCTTGTTGACACGCTGGGCGCAGAGAGGTTCCTCTGGGTTCTCCTGGTCCTGCTCTTCGAACAGTACGTCACCAAAACTGTGCTGGCGGCCGCCTATGGAGAAAAGGTCAGAGCACAGAGCGGGGTGAGAAGAGAAAATGGGAGGTGTTTCACATAGATTTTGCATTACTTTTCACTTTAAACTTGTGGCTGGTGATGCTTAATGCGCATGAGCTCAGAAGTGCTTTTAAAGGCATTTTTTTATATTCTTTGGAGCCTGAGGCACTGAATATCCTTGGGAGTAACAGGACTTCTGAGGGTGACTGGAATTTAAGAAACAATTGGTGCCATGCTGGGTGGGTCTGTTTTAAGCCCAACAGCATAGGGCTGTACAGGAATTAAACTGTGTCTCATTTCAGGGGGCAGGGGAGGAGAGTCAGTGTTAGAGAGGCCAGTGAGATGCAGGTAACTGTTTTGAAGAGCCCTGTTGAGAGAGATGAGGGGGGACTTACAGGTCCAAGGCTGTTTCTAAATGACTTCTTAGACAGTGGGATCCAGGAATAGATCTAGAACCTGTGTTAAGTAATTCAGTTCTACCAGAAATCATAATGCAGTTTATCCTGGACTTAAATCGCTTAATTCTTGTAAATTGGCTTTATTATGTAAGGAACTCACTATCTGATTCTTCTAGTCATACACATGACCATTCTTATGGTCTGTGTAGAGTGGCTTTGTGTGCTGAGAAGTATTTTTAAAATGTTTCCCTTATTTGTACTTGTTAAGTAATGTAAATTTGAGAGGTACAGTTTTATTACTTCTTTCTTTCCTCTACACAGGATGCTATTTTAGAGGCAGACACTGAATTTTGGATTTCCGTCTGTTGTGAGTTTAGTGTCCAGCATCAGATCCAAAGCTTGATGACTATCCTTGAGTACTTAGTGAAGCTGCCAGAGGAAAAAGAAGGTAGGTGTTAGTCAGATGTTAATTATTGTTTGATCTGGAAGCTTGAGAGAAGCAGAAGATTATGCACTGTATCCTCAGAACCCATGGCATGTCTTTAGAAGGGTTTTTTAAAGTAAGTCAGTAATTTATATGTCTGTCACCTTCTCAAATCTTTGTAGAAAACAGTAAGCAGGATTTCTACCTGCCATTCCTCAAACGTTGGTTTTTGTGTCTCTGTGCTGGTATGTGGGCTGTGGAGTGTTCTGAGTGGGATGAATTATAGTAAAAAGACAGCAAGTTAGTAGGACCTTATTAGCTGTATCTTAGCTTTCCATTAAAATGCGAGCCATGTGTGGTGACAGGCTAAGTACAACAAAGCCTGAATTTTGATTCACCCTCTAGGACAGTGATTTGTAAGTGGCCACCAGTAGACACATACCCCTTTTATATTCGATACATTTGAGTATGGAATTTTACGGAGTTTAAGGACAAACGTCCTCAACTTTTAGGTTTAAATGTTGAAGGGGAGGGATGACCCTCCTTCAGTCCATTGTGGGCCATCAAAGTACATGCCTCTGTAGCTTCAGAAATGGGGCATGGAGCCAGTTTAGACTCTTTTTGCAATATCTTTGTCTTCGATTTGTTTGTCTCAGTTACCTTGTTTTTTGTTTGTTTGCTTTTGTCTTATATACTCTATTCTCAGGGCTGTTGGATATTTTATTTGAAAATATATCTTTCACTAATTTAGAAGAGGAAAAAGTAGATATAACAAATTATATATGTATATAATAGGGCTTCCCTGGTGGCTCAGACAGTAAAGAATCTGGCTGCAATGCAGGAGACCCAGGTTTGATCCTTGGGTTGGGAAGATCCTCTGGAGAAGGGAATGCTATAATACCCACTCCAGTATTCCTGCCTGGAGAATTCCATGGGCAGAGGAACCTGGCAGGTTACAGTCCATGGGGTGGCAAAGAGTCAGACATGACTGAGCAACTAACACTTTCATTTTCTTTTCATGTATATTATATGGATATGTTTAGTAATATACATGTGTTTTATGCATAACAGAGTTCTCTCTAAAACTTGTTTGCATTTACCATGCTCATTAATACCTGTATCTATACACTAAAATATCAGGTCGAAGGTCAGTGAGGTCACTTGTTCATTGTTCTTTTTCAGAAACCATTCCCAAATCAGTATCTAACAAGAGCGAACCACAAGAAGAAATGCTACAGGTCTTTAACATAGATGCGCACACCAGCAAGCAGCTGCGGCATTTTAAATTTCTGTCTGTGTCCTTCATGTCTCAGCTCCTGGCTTCCAACAATTTTATCAGAAAGGTGAGATGTTCTTTAAATGTATTTATGATATAATTTTGCTTGTTCTGAAGAAATTGTGGTTTAGGCTAGTAAAAATAGCTTGGCAAGTGTCTCCTGAAAACATGAGGCATGCCTGTAATAGAAAGCAAATAGTGCTGTTCACTTCAACATGAACATGTGTTGGGCACGACCTGCTAAGACTGTATATGCATCAGCCCTGTGGCTCAGCAGTTCTGTCCTCAATTGGTGCATCCCTGCAGAAGTATGAATGTGTGCACCCAAAGACATTGAAAAGTATGTTAATGGTAGCATGATTGAAGGTGCCCGGACTGGATCAGTCCACATGTCCATCAACAGTGGAGTGGATAAAGCGTTGTCATCACTGGACGGGGTGAACCTCACCGACGCACTGTTGACACTCATCAGTATAACATTGAAGGAAAGAAGGCAGAAAGAATGCATCCTGTGGTTCCTGTTGTATTAAGTTCAAAAACAGGCAAAACACACTTGTGGTTTTAGAAGTAACAACGGTGTCTGTCTTTGGAAGGAGGAGAGGGCAGGAGTCGGGGTCAGGTAGGGGAGGAATTCTGAGGTGCCGATAATACGCTGTTTCTTTACCACATATAGTGAGCTCTGCACACACTATTTGTACATCTTTCTGTTCGTGTGCTAAACTTTAAACAACAAGAGAGAAAGAAGTACATATGGAAACAAAACGAAGACATGAAGAAACAGAAAGAGTCAGGGTCATGACCAGGAACACAAGAATGGCTGAGCATTTGAATATCTCTGTCCGTATAATGCATGATCGAGACAGGAAATCTGTGATCACTGAAGTATTCAGACAAACAGCTTAGTGAATTCTGTACTTACTCATGACTTAAGGACAATGATCATCAGCATCATGAGGTAGGTGGATCTCCTTGGCCTGATAAAGACATGGTTTATACCACACTTCATCATGAGGCCTGAACGTGTGCCCATCAGAGCTTGGAACAAGGGTGTTCTGGGTCACTGTTCACACTCAGCTAAAGGAACAAAGTGTAAGAATCACAAAAGGACTTGGCAGACTTGCTCAACTAGTAATTAGCTAAGCAAGCTTGCTGGAGAGTGACCAGTGTAGACACTGCTTGTGTCAAGCAGAGTCGAGGCCAGTGGTGGTGCCTGATGATGCGAGTGGATCAGTGTGACTGGACATCAGCTGGCCACACCCACGTGATGTAAAAAGCACTTCCCATGTCGGGCGGCACCGTGTGACAGTGGGGGGAGAGGAGTGTGCGAGCCCTAGGTCTGGTATGATTTGTGCCAAGTACGGGGGAAGGCTCATGTCACATATAAAGTTAGATTAAACAAAAGGTAGATTAAAAACTTCAGTGTGAAAAGGAGTGCTTGGCACTTTGAGAAGAAAATCAAAGAAAACATAACCAGAGGATGGAGAAGAATTTCTTAAAAACTTCAGTAAAAAGCCACCATAAGCAAAATGAAAAGAAAACCACAGGCTAAGCTGTTTATAAGTCAAGAGGCATCTGTTTCTATTAGAACAATCGGCAAGAAATATGAATTCACTGAAGAGGAATCTGAAATGGCCAGTGAGATGAAACAGCGTCCTTAGTAAGAAGGAAAATGCAGGTGAAAGGGGATGCCACTGTGATGTTATCAAACTGGCGGAAATTTTAAAGTTGTTAATACAGGAAGCCGCAAGGCTGTGGGGACATGGTCATTGTTCTGCGCCATGTTGGGTATGGGACTCGGCACTGCCGCTTCAGGAAGCGCGGAGCAGTGTCCCGTCAGGCGAAGATGTTGGCCCCTGTGATCTAGCAGTTCCCTTTCTCTACAAAAACTTGGCTAGGTGCTCAAGGACAAAGGTTCTTTTTAGCACTGTTACTAAAGGAAAAAAGGATGAGGGGGGTGACATAAACTAAACATCCACAAAGAGAGGTGAATGAATAAGTTGTGATACATCAGGAGGAATAGTGTGTGCAGTTAAAATAAGTGAGCTAGAGCACCATGACTCACTAGAGAGGCCCCCCAAAATCGAATGTCATCAAGGAAAGCGTGTTGCTGCCTGGTATGTTTTATGACATTTACCTGCAGGTTGAGGTTTGTGGGGCTCGGGGTGGAGGAGATTGGGATTAGAGAGCAGCAAAGTAGGGACTGCAGCTGTACCTTCATGTTTATTACCATCTTAAAGTTAGACACAGGCCTCACAAAAGATTGCCGTTTCATAAAATTAATAGGTAAGGGTTACATCATTTGCTTTATTTTTCTGAATCTTTGTAGTATTTTATAGATAATATCTGTAAAATGTAATCAAAATAAATTAAGGGAAGTGGAGTTAATACAGTATGATGGGGGTGATTTGGACCTGATTAAGTTGTAATATTAGAAATCACTGGGGAGTGAGTTGAAGAATTTCTGAAGTTTCCCTTCACTTCAACTGATTTTTCATCACTGACTTCCATATTGTTCTTCTTTAAAAATCAGGTAGTTGAAAGTGGTGGTCCTCAGGTGTTGACAGGCCTGGAACAGAGGTATGTTCCCTTTCTTGTTTTAATTTGTATTCGGAAATAATTTCAAACTTTTAATCAGAAAGCTGGAAGAAGTTAAAACTCTCACACGAGTCTCCTGTGTTCCAGGTTGCTAGAAACAGTTCTTGGCTACATCAATGCTGTAGCACAGTCCATGGAGAGAAATGCAGACAAGCTAACTGGGAAGTTCTGGCGAGCACTCCTCAGTAAAGCTTACGACATGCTGGACAAGGTGGGCATTTATTTCTCTCCATCTTCTGTGTTTTGTTGCTGTGCTATATCATTGTCAAGTTATTTATCAGAAAGTTTTACTTTAAGAATAAAGTTAGTGATACCTTCTCTTAATAGAATGTAGCTCAGATTTTTCTTGGAAAAGAATTTGATGCCTAGAGATCATTTTATCTGAAAAAGTTGCTTATCTACTGATTATGAGATTGTGTATCTCAGTAAATTTAAAGCATTAGCTTTAAATGTTGAGTCATATCCTACTGTATAACGTTCCAGTTTATTCAAGTGGAATAAATGATAACCTAATAGGTGGAGCGTGTAGTTCATCAGTAAAATCACTGGCCAGGACCACTGTTTAAAATTGAGCTGAGTTGCTTATCTATGTCGCATTGAGCAGTTAGCTTAATGACAGCATCCTCTTTTGGTGTTGTGTGTTTGATAAATGTGGTTAGTCATGCCTCCCTGAAACGTGAGTGTAAGAACTAGATAAGAATGGGTGTGTGCAATCGCCTCATACTTTGAAGGTGTGCATCGAGTGGAAGTCTGTCTTAAATGATTCATCTTCCCTTTTGTATTTTATATTTTCCTCTTTTGTTAAATGTGAACCTGCTGTTTAGGTCAACGCCTTGCTGCCCACAGAAACCTTCATCCCCGTGATCAGAGGACTGCTCGAGAACCCACTGCCGTCTGTTCGCCGGAAAGCTTTGGATCTTTTGAACAACAAGCTACAGCAGAAAACCTCCTGGAAGAAGAAAATTGTAAGTGAAGACTACTAGAGACCCATTACCCAGCCCTTGCTTCATCAGAGCTGCAGTTAACTCCTTGTAGTTTCTCTAATGGTACAGTTTAAATAAGTATGTTATTATCCAATAATGCTGTGCTGCCTGTGTGTTTAAATGTGATATAATAAATGCTGGAGAGGGTGTGGAGAAAAGGGAACCCTCTTACACTGTTGGTGGGAATGCAAACTAGTACAGCCACTATGGAGAACAGTGTGGAGATTCCTTAAAAAACTGGAAATAGAACTGCCTTATGATCCAGCAATCCCACTGCTGGGCATACACACTGAGGAAACCAGAAGGGAAAGAGACACGTGTACCCCAATGTTCATCGCAGCACTGTTTATAATAGCCAGGACATGGAAGCAACCTAGATGTCCATCAGCAGATGAATGGATAAGAAAGCAGTGGTACATATACACAATGGAGTATTACTCAGCCATTAAAAAGAATACATTTGAATCAGTTCTAATGAGGTGGATGAAACTGGAGCCTATTATACAGAGTGAAGTAAGCCAGAAGGAAAAACACCAATACAGTATACTAACGCATATATATGGAATTTAGAAAGATGGTAACAATAACCCGGTGTACGAGACAGCAAAAGAGACACTGATGTATAGAACAGGCTTATGGACTCTGTGGGAGAGGGCGAGGGTGGGAAGATTTGGGAGAATGGCATTGAAACGTGTGAAATGTCATGTATGAAACGAGATGCCAGTCCAGGTTCAATGCACGATGCTGGATGCTTGGGGCTGGTGCACTGGGATGACCCAGAGGGATGGTATGGGGAGGGAGGAGGGAGGAAGGTTCAGGATGGGGAACACATGTATACCTGTGGTGGATTCATTTTGATATTTGGCAAAACTAATACAATTATGTAAGGTTTAAAAATAAAATAAAATTAATTAAAAAAAAAATAAAAGGAAAAAAAAAATAAAATCCTTAGCTCAAAAAAAAAAAATAAATGTGATATGAACTCTGGAGCACTATGTATGTGTTATAAGAGCTATTAGAGTGGAATTGCAACCAAATGGAATTCTTGCTTAATATTGACCACATGTTGCCTTAACTTTGGCATGATTCTAGTCCTTTTTCACTCCAGACTGGTAGAGTGCTTTATATAAATACAGAATTGACTGCAAGCACATGCATTCATTTATTCGTAAGTAACACAAGTGGGGAGATGGTTGCTTGTGTATAATCATATGGCTTAGGACTTCGTGGTCTGATCTCCATTTAAGCAATCTCAAGCAGTAAAAATGGACAGAAGACTAGCATTTCTTTGCAGCTTTAATTGTTTGGGAATTCTGGCTGTCTTCCTCAGATTTACCATTTCCTCGACCTGGTCCCCGTCCTCGTGGCCATGGTGAAGCATAAAAGAAAGACGTTAGAAGACCAACCAATAAACAGACAGACGGCTCTGTATACCTTAAAGCTCTTATGCAAGAATTTCGGTGCAGAAAATCCAGAGCCTTTCGTCCCGGTGCTGCACACCACTGTGAAGTTGATTGCTCTGGGCGCAAAGGAGGAGAAGAACGTCCTGGGCAGTGCCCTGCTATGCGTGGCCGAGGTGGTCTCCACCCTGGAAGCCCTGGCCATCCCTCAGCTCCCCAGGTACGCCGAGGGGACCTGGGGCAGGACCGCTGCACAAGGTTTCTGCTACCAACTGGGAAGTAAAACCTTAGTGACTTTTTTTTTTGCCCGTTAGAAGAAGTTTCATAAAATTCGATTTGTTAGAGAAGTGATCTTTTCTTCAAACTGGAAACACAGCATTCTCATTTACCTTTATGGTATGTGTTGGCCCGTTTCTGCTCCCCTTGGACCAGCAGTCCTAGGAAGCAGCGGCGACAGCACCGTCTCATGAAGGAGCCCTTCCGTGGTCAGGCCACGACTGGCCCGTGCCGGCCACGCTGGGAGTGGCCACTCCTGGCTGTCTCGCTGGCTGTGCAGCCTTGCCAGGGTTACTTAGCCTGTAGGGCTTTGCCACCTACAAACCGAGACAGTGCCTGTCTCATGGGGTAATGATGGGGCAGTGCATGCATGGCTTTTTTTTTGTTTTTTTGAGATTAAAAAAATTTTTTAATTGCATAGATTGCTATTTTCATAAAATACAGTAAAAATAACTAGAAAAGTGAAATAACACAGGCACACAAAATTTCTTACTACTATTAGAGTCACAGACATAAAATTACTCTGCCCAACTGCTATAAATGTTTAAGAGCTTGCTGTCTCCTTACTTACTCTTTGTAGACCAGTAACAGTTTTTTTTTGGTCTTTTTTTTTAATTGGAGTACAATTGCTTCCATGCTTACCTGACACGTAGCAAGTGTTCAGCTGAAAGACATTGTCATGTTTTAAGTAAAGTGATACTGAGTTGGTCCTGTGGGCCCTGGGAGAGCTCTTGCTCTTGGGAACATGAAATGTGTAGCTGTTTCATGGGCTCGGACGTCAGAATGAAAGGGGCACGCATGGCGGTTTGGATTTTTTCGTGGTGACTTCTGCTCCGTCTTCCATTCTCTGTTTCTGCTCTAAGTTTTGAAACTTGTGTCCTTTCTTTCCAGCCTGATGCCGCCACTGCTGACGACCATGAGAAGCACCCGCGAGCTGGTCTCGGGTGAGGTCTACCTGCTCAGCGCCCTGGCAGCCTTGCAGAAGGTGGTCGAGACCCTGCCGCACTTCATCAGCCCCTACCTGGAAGGGGTCCTGTCGCAGGTGAGTCAGTGACCACCGTAGGGGAAGGGAAAAGTTAGAGATTCGATCATTTTATTTGTGCCTGAAGCTTTCCATTTGGCATGGAGACTCTTATTCTGACAAGATGTGCTTCTTACCAGATGTGTGCCTTTCTCACTTTCGCTGTCCCTCCAGTTCAGTCATGAGGTTGGTATGGGCGTTGCTTTGTCAGGAGACTCTTTCTTTCTTTGATTTTGCAGGATGTATTTTACTGCTTTCTTTTCCTGTGAGCTCTTTGGACTTGGGCTGATAGAGCTTCTTGTGGAAATGGGCATGACTGCTTTGTTCCTAACATGAGGGTTTCTTGACCCTACGGTGTCTTTCAGAGTGGAATGCCTGTGCTGCAATTCAGACAGTGGGCCATTGGCATTTCTAGCCAAATGAAAATGCCTGAGAATGGCCCCCATCTGTTGTGTTGTGTTGATCACTGGCCATTTATGAGGTTAGGAGCCTTAGCTGCTTGGACGCAGATGACTTGATTGATTCACATACTTTCTAGCCACACCTTGAAAGTAGACGTCATGAGGAAAGGGACGTCTGCATCTGAGCAGCTTTCTAGATTCTTTAGCAAAGAACGCAGCTTTCCTCGTGGTCCCTGGATCCCTGTCCTCTTAAGATCACTGTCCTGAGCCCTGCCCTCTGTCCTGCCTCCCACCATTTGCCTGCATCCCTGACTCCTCCCTGGAAAGAGGCATCTGTCCGTTTTCTTCCATTTTAATTTACATTAAATATTAAAAATAAGTCTTTATTTTTTATTTATTCTTACGTTTGGGGTTGGTGCATGAGGAGTTCTGTGTGAGGCTAAGTGCACTGAGCGTTCCAGTCACTGGCACGTGGACCAGCTTCTCCATCCTCACCAGGACTTTCTGTGCGTGTGTAGACAGATGCTCTCGGTGAGGACCTGTGGTGGCCTTAATGGTGGTTGTTATTTCCTACAGGTGATTCACTTGGAGAAAATCACTAGTGAAATGGGTCCTGCCTCCCAGGCTAATGTCCGTCTCACGTCCCTTAAAAAGACACTGGCTACCACGCTGTCACCCCGAGTGTTACTGCCAGCCATCAACAAGATATACAAGCAGATTGAGAAGAACTGGAAGGTTAGACTGTTCAGGGTATTAGACTTGGGAGGATGGAGATGTGGTACTTAAATTTTAGATTTTCACTTAAAAGAAGAATATGGTTATTTAATGCCATTACAGATGTATTAATGAACTCTAGGAGTATTAAAAACGGGCACATCTCCTGTGTGTTTTCAGAATCTCATGGGCCCGTTTATGAGCGTCTTGCGCGAGCACATTGGGGTGATGAGGAAGGAGGAGCTCGCCTCCCACCAGCCCCAGCTCACCACGTTCTTCCTGGAGGCCCTGGACTTCCGCACCCAGCACGCTGAGGTAGGCATGTTTCCACCCGCCTGTCCTGAAGTTAGCACCTAGCTCAGAGCCAGAGAGAAGTCTAGCTGTGTAACCTGTTGTACCTGCCAGAGTTAGACCTAGATGTCAGTACTCTGGCTAATAAATTAGCTCTTCTGTTTTTAGAATGATCTGGAGGAAATCGGAAAAACGGAAAATTACATCATTGACTGTCTCGTAGCCATGGTGGTCAAACTTTCTGAGGTCACATTCAGACCCCTGTTCTTCAAGGTGAGCTTTCTTCCTCCACTTCTCTTACATATCAGTCACAAGATCCATAGAAGAAACTAATATTACTCTATTTTTTTAGCTATTTGATTGGGCTAAGACTGAGGATGCTCCCAAGGACAGGCTGTTGACATTTTACAACTTGGCAGATTGCATTGCTGAAAAACTGAAAGGGCTTTTTACCCTGTTTGCTGGTCACTTAGTGAAGCCTTTTGCTGACACCTTGAACCAGGTGAACATCTCCAAAACAGGTAGGTAGCGGCCTCTAGGTCAGTTGGCACGCTTGCTCTGTGTACATTACACCAGGTGTAGTAAGGAAGATATATTTCTTACTTGATAGTCAGTTGTCAGACACTGTTTTAGCATGTTATTAATTGGTGCTTCCCTGGTGACTCAGACAGTAAAAGAATCTGCCTGCGATGTGGGGGATCTGGGTTCAATCCCTGGGTTGGGAAGATCCAGCCTAGAGAATTCCATGGACAGGGGAGCCTGGCAGTCCATGGGGTCGCAAAGAATCAGACATGACTGAGCAACTTTCACACACACAGTATTAATTTACTCACTTGGGAGAAAGAATAAAGGTTCATTTCTTTGCTTCTAGAATTAACTCTAAAACATTAAAATTGATTTATTCTTTAATACTAATAACAAGCAGTCCATTTGCCAGACTAAGCAATCTTTAACAACCAAGAATGTTAACAACTCTAAAAGAGTGAGCCAGTCCCCTGAGACGTCTATTTTCCTTCATCCTGATTGATTTCTAGATCATTTTAGAAATACCCCTCTACTTATAGTTCTTATAATAGTGATTTGAATTTAAACACTGGAGATTTGAAACTCAGCTTTTTTTGGTTTTGTTTCCATTTTTACTCTCCCCAATCTACAGATGAAGCGTTTTTTGACTCTGAAAACGATCCTGAAAAGTGCTGCTTGCTACTACAGTTTATTCTGAACTGTTTATACAAAATCTTCCTGTTTGACACCCAGCATTTTCTAAGTAAAGAGAGAGCAGAAGCCTTGATGGTGCCCCTGGTGGATCAGGTAACCAGTGGAACCATTTGCTGTTAAAAGTTGGGACAGTCAGTGGTACGTGCCTGCAGGGTTTATGTTGACCAGAACCACAGTTTGCTGGGTTTTCTTCTTTTTATGAAATTTTAATTTCAAAATTGATTTCATGTTTCTCATGAATGTAACTGTCTTCACAGTGGCATTGACTGAGTTTTTAATTTTTCAAATAAAAGGCATGATTAAGGTCTATTAAATTTTTAATTCTTAAAAACTGAGTTTCTTGAGTGTGTGTAAGGGTTTGGCTGCTCTTCTCTCAGTTTCTGCAGAGGAAAAGGGGCGATGCCATAGGCTGTGATTCCATTTGAGTTCCTCGCAGGTGGTAGATTTGCTCTAGAGAGTAATAGAATAAGTAGTACCTGGTTTTTGAGCCTGCTATTAGGAAGGATAGTAAAATACCATATACGTTGAGTATTTTTTTCAAACAGCAAGAGACCCACTGCTCAGTCCTTGTCTCACTGTCAACAGCTGGAAAACAGGCTTGGAGGCGAAGAGAAGTTCCAGGAACGGGTGACAAAGCACCTGATACCGTGCCTTGCGCAGTTCTCAGTGGCCATGGCCGATGACTCGCTCTGGAAACCACTCAACTACCAGATTCTGCTGAAGACGAGGGACTCCTCACCCAAGGTCAGGCGCAGTGGTGCAGCATGGGTGCTGTGCGCTTGGCACCCGTGGCCACGGCCGCAGGACCTGCACGGCTGCGTTTAGTGCCGGGGGTTGGCACCCGTGGCCATGGCCGCAGGACCTGCACGGCTATGTTTAGTGCCGGGGGTTGGCACCCGTGGCCATGGCCGCAGGACCTGCACGGCTGCGTTTAGTGCCGGGGGTTGGCCTGTGTGATGCTGTGCGCTTGGCACCCGTGGCCACGGCCGCAGGACCTGCACGGCTGCGTTTAGTGCCGGGGGTTGGCCTGTGTCAGGCAGAAGACTGACCCTGAGAAATCTGAATTCCACTTACAGGCCATTTATAAACAGCAGTCCTTCCCACGCCCATGGTGTGTTAGACAGGACCACTAAAATGCTTTATACTTTTAAATACTGTAAAGACTTCAGTTCCTCGTGTTTCTTAAGCACCATTTACACGTCAGTGTACTCCCAGACACATGCTGTGTTTGTCCACAGACCATTCCTTTGAGTTAGAGCAGTGTATTATCCTGTTGTATACACATCTCTGGCCTAGGACTTCGTGGAATAACGTGCATCAGCATGGGGCAGTGATGTGTGGAGGTTTGAAGTTTTCAAGCTGTCCTAGTGATGGATCACCATTTCGCAAGCTGATTATTACACTGGAATTTCAGTGGATAAAACAGACTGAAGCAGAATTTTATTAATAGATTTATTGGTTGAAATTCACAACATTTAGTTTTTTGGAAGTAATGGAAACAATGAGGCTCTTCCAGTGTACCCCTACATTTTAAATTGTAGGTTCTTACAAAGTTTCTGCATTAGATTTATTGTAACATGTTTTGATTGTACCAGATCAGGAAAATCCTGATTGAACATAGGCAGTTACAAATGTTTTTTAAACATCTCACTTTGCTGTATCCAGATATTCTTTAAATTACCCCAAACCAGAAAGAGGACTAAGATGGCTTTTGTTTCAGAGTGAATGACTAAGGCTTTTGTTTCAGAGTGAATGACTAACAGAGCAAACAGCTGCTTGGGTTCCTTGTCACAGACAAGACATGTAAGCAGCACTTCAATCTTTAAGTTCCAAAACTAGGACATTTATGACACAGTCAGTGTCTTCTAGTCAGGCTGAGGAGGGTGCAGCCCCTCACCCCACCACATGGTGACCCCAGTCGGGGTTGAGGGCAGGAGTCCTGCCTGCAGTGGCTGGGGACACACGCCCGCCAGGTGGGCATCAGCCAGGCCAGCCAGCAGCTCCAGTGCAGTCACATTTGATGACACACTCCAATTTGCATGTGGCTTTTTTTTTTACTGTGTTTAAGGAAAATGTTATTAAAAAAAAAAACATTCAAATGAAAGGCCTGCAGTACTAGAACACAGATTGAAAGGCTGTGACTTACAAGGTTGCCCGTGTTATTAAACAGATCTCAAACTGTTAAATGAACTGGTATGCTAAGATGAAGCTTGAATGGAGAGTGAAATAACAGTTTAAGATTCAGAGCATGTCTCAAGTTAGATCATAAATTAACAAACAGAGCTATAATAGTTCTTTGGTTTTTAAAAAATGATTCTTCATCTTTTCAGGTTCGATTTGCTGCTCTGATAACTGTGTTAGCACTGGCTGAAAAACTGAGAGAGAATTATATCGTCTTGTTACCAGAATCCATTCCGTTCTTAGCTGAATTGATGGAAGGTAATTCCCAAACTTCTAAGAAGTAATTAAACCTCTGTAGGAATGTGCCTAGTGGGAACGCGCATTTGGAGAAACTGTGATGAGCTCTTGGCTCCAGCACTTTGCCTGGAGGCTGAGCTCCTGTTTTGAGTGGGGTGGAGGGAACAGTTAGAAAGCAAACACCTCCTCCTCATTTGAGATTTGTTTACAGCATAATCCTTACTGTCTTTACCTTTGTGTTTTTTGCTGACGGTACAGACTATAATGTTGTTTTGCTTTAACCTCATACATGACTATGATTGAATATTTTGGTCCACAGATGCAGGGTTGTTATATCAAAACATCCAGTGCCACTAAGGATACAGTGGAGTAGCACTGTCAATGCCCCGCACTTACTCTCTACTCTGTGTGGATGAGCTCATTAATCCTCACCAGGCACATGCCCTTATCCCTTTTTTTTTTTTTTAAATAAAGGAAAAAACTAGAGGCTCTAACAGGATTAACTAATCTGATAACAAGTGTGACAGGTGGAACTGGGGTTGAAGTTCAGGTTTGTGCAGCTCTGCACACAGAGCAGAGTGAGCATGGTGCTACCATGCAGCCCAGGAAGTAGTACAGATACGAGCAGGGGTGGCGGAGGCAAGGACTGATGCTTTCACGCTGGCGTTCACTGCGCATCCCAGCCAGGTGCCTGCGCCTTTGTTCCCCCGCCACGGGTGGGGCTGTGTGAATGACTAAACAGAGCAGCATTGCGAGGTGTCTGGAATGTTCATTTGTGCACCACTGTTTGGGGTCTTTGTCCACTTCCCTAGTCTAAGACGGTAAGAAGGGGAGGCAGGCAGGAAGGAGAAAGGCAGGAGGGACTTCAGGATGGCTTCCGCCTCAGCACTGTGCTCACTAGCACTGTGCTCACTTCTCTCCTGACTCAGGGACTCACAGCGAGAGCAGGATGTGCAGACCAGGCTGACGAGAACCGAGGCAGGAAGACTGACCTGATTTTTTTTTTTTTTTAGATGAATGTGAAGAGGTAGAGCACCAGTGCCAGAAGACCATCCAGCAGCTGGAGACCATCCTGGGAGAGCCTCTCCAGAGCTACTTCTGAAACTCTGGGTTTGGATATTTCGTACTCTGGTCAGCGATCAGACTGCTCTTTCATGTCTTTATTCTGGGTGTTCAGGACCATATTACTTTTGGTGCCTTAACCCTACTTGGACTTCTTTACAAAATTCCCTCCTGATCTATGCGACCACAGAAGCCTTTCCTGCCAGTTGTACAGAATCTACAGAGAGTAAATGATACGTGGTATTTTTATACAGACTGCTGTGTTTGTTTCAGCATTGACTATGTGTGTAGTGTGTGCTCAGTTGCTCAGTCTTTGGGACCCTTTGGACTGTAGCTCGTCAGGCTTCTCTTTCCATGGGATTCTTCAGGCAAGAATACTGGAGTGGGTTGCCATTTTCTCCTGCAAGGGATCTCCCCGAGCCTGGGGATCAAACCCAGGTCTCCTGCATCACAGGTGGATTCTTTTACCGATAAACCATCGGGGAAGCCCCAGCACCTATTACAGTCTCTCTTGATTGATGTTACTGTCACTACATACATGTTTAATGTTAGCATTCAAAGCTAACCTGCATTTGGACTATAAAACCTGAATGTTCGTGGTAAAGGAATAGCTTTTGCATGGTATCCATGTCAGGGATTTCACTCAAAGCAGCTCTTTACTTTAAGAAAATGACAATTAGCACCCAACAAGAATGCTTTCAGCCCTGAAGCCACTGGATTTTGACTTTTCGTTCTGGGTGGATAACACTTCAGTCTTAATTTTTGTGTGTGCCCCACAGAGCAGGTCGTTCTGGAATGCATCTTCTACTCTGGACTGTCCTTTATCCTTCAGTCTCTTGGGGGTAGGGTGGGGTGGTAGAGGCAGTAGACTGTTTACAGAACCACCACACCCAATGAGCCTACAGATAGCCAGGGCCTTGAAACACTCGGTGGCAAGAAGGAGCCCCTCCAGTTAGATGTGCTCACATTTCCATTGGCAGTTAACCAAGAATTGAGGAATAAAGTAAATAAAAGAATTTTTTCAAAGCTTTAAAGTTCTCTCTATACCATGTCATGGTGAAGCTAGAAAGTGAACACTCAAGCAGAATTAAATCTGCCTTTATTTTGTTTAAGACATTAATTGATGCCTTTAAAATTTTTAAGGCATCTAAGAACTGTTCCATAGCTTTGTTAAAGTCTGAAAGCCCTTGATCTAATTTAATATAGAAATTTAGTGTGGAATTGTGACAAGCAGAAGGCTGGTTTGCGTCTGGAGACAGAGCTTGCTAGGAGTGCGTATTTCTCTTGAAGAAATGTCACAACAGGATTTATTAATAAGTGGTAACAGCTTATTTTCTACAAATGATCTTAAGATTTTATATTTACTCTATCAAAGAACTCTTAGTACTGTCCACATAAAAGGAAAACGTACTGTGGTTAAGAATTAAAGAAAACAAGGTAAGGGGGCTTTTCTTTTTTTCTAAGTGGTCCACAGTTTCTGCCATCTGCCAGGCCCTCTGATGTTCTTTTCTGAAGGAAAAAAATAACCCTGGGGAGTCTAGACCCTTCTTGCCTTGTACAGCTTTCCCAACATCCCCACCTCCACTATTTTTTTTTTTTTTTGTTTGGTGAGACTCCACATAATAAATTAACATGAAAAGATGGAAAAGAATTAAGTGCTAAAAGCGTCCACACTGAGTACCTTTGGGAGTAAGATTGGTAATAGTATTTTCTGCAATATATGGATACAAATAATATCTAACCACAAACTGTTACGAAAATATCCCCAAATCCTGGCAGAATTCAGCCCAGCAATTTAACATGATAAAATGATGCGACTGATTTAGCTTTCTCCCTCCCCCACTCACAAACCTCTGAAATTCCCTGTAACAAGATCTGACCTGTAAGAATTCTACAAAGAACTTCTGCCAAACTTGCTTCAAAGAATAATAGACAAAAATTACAGAAATGCAACAGTTTAACTTGCTGATACAGGTCCTGATTTTAATCACTAAAAGCAGAACAACGTTTTGATCTCCGTCACTAACGATGACGGACCCGTCTTCAGACGGCGGAGGCAGTGCTGGTCGCGCTGACCAGCAGCAGAATGCCAGCGCCTCTCCACTTGACTGGTCTCGGCTGCTGCAGTTTACTGATGGGGCCTGCTTTATAAACAGCCATTAAATCTGATCTTGACACTGCTTTGTTACCCACAGACATTTTACAGATTGAGACCGTCTCTTGTCTACCTTACACTCTCTGTAGAGTATGTGCATAGGAGACCTCTGGCTCACTCGAAACTCCAATATTCTAAAATATGCATTTACTGGTACAGAAATCAGTGGCCTTGAGACTGACGTCAAGTTAATTTCAACACCATTTGGTTCAGTTTTGCTTTGCTTTTTGCCTTTATCATTGTGCTGCGTTTAGAGTTCAAAGTGTTAATCATTTGGTAATGCTTCCAACTCGCAGAGCTAGATATTTATCATGCTAAAGAAAATCTCCAGACATAAATCAACATCAAACCTCCCAAACCTCCCAATTATGGGATACAATCAAACCCTGAGCCAGCACTGGAGGAAGTGTCACCTATAAATTTGTGCCCTTAGGAGACTTAATAGAATAATCCTTCTAAGTCCCTGGTGAGTCCAGTGTGTGAAGGAGCAACAGTGGCCCAGAGCTTGGCAGAACAGGGAATGTACGCGCCCCACTCTGTATCCCTGGCTCCCAGCACACGTGGAAAGATAAATGCTCAGTGCAGGCTGGCTTTCTCTGTTGCAGTGGGCACTTCCTAAATACTTGCTGAATGCAAAGTAGGTTTACAAGAGGCAGTCAAGGTGCAGAGGAGAGCAGGAAAGCCCATTATAGTAATGGCTGTGACTACTGTGGCATCAGTCTTCTCACTCGGCTCGGCAAGTCGCGCAGCAGGGACTGAGGACACCCAGCGGGACTTAAGGACTTTAACAATGTATAGAAAGCATGTCGTGATAGAGGCATTTTACCAAGGCCAGTGTTACCGAGGTCATGCTGTATTTCAGCATTTACAGCCCTCGTGTCGGCTACCAGCTCCGCACTTCCAGTAAGTGGATGTCGCCGTTGATCTCCAGCGTGTCGACTTTACTCAGCTCCTTAAACCTGTGCTTGTACTCCAGGCTGTGGACACCGTTCACCGCGACTTTGAATTCTCTGGCGTCACAGTAAATTATCATCTGGAAGGAAAGCACACACGAGGGTTCCCCAGGCTTTAGAAGGTTTTGTGTCTTGCACACAGAGTGTTAAAAAGTACACCATTTAGTTCTTCTCCCAGCCTGCCAGCGCTAACACCCTGCCACGGTTTCTAAGCTCTGACGAACGCGTATCTGGTGGTGGCACTTTCTGCCTTGTCCCACTCAGGGAAGTGGCTCTCACGTGCCTGGAACCTCACCATGGCCTGAGGCCCGCTGGTCGCTCGGTCCCCCGCTCCTGCCCCGCATGCACCCACTCCTGCCCCGGCTCTCAGTGAAGTGGGAAGTCGCCTTCCTCAAGACACATGGGAACTCAGTTGAAGGAGAGAGAGCTGCTTCTTGCCATGGGCTAGGAACCCAGGGGCTTCGGTCCTCACTTCTCTGCCTCAAACTTGGGTTTGGGGCAGCTCAGAAAATACTAAATCCCAGAGGGTTAGGGCAGCTGGAGGGGACTGCACAGCTGCCTGGTGACTCTGATTCCCACCCCCACTCAGCACACTGTTTCTGTAACGCTGGTCAAAGCTCCTTGTTCTATGAACCTCTGCATTCTGGCAGAGATGCAGTTCAGAGTCATCACTGGTGTTAGCCCTTCAGAGTTAACAGAAGAATCTGCAGTCCTTTTAAATCTCTCGTCCACCTCAACCTATTCCCTGCTACCATCCCCCGTGCCAGTCCAGCCACTCACTCCACCCCGTCTGCACCCTCGCTGAACAGCCCAGCAGGGCGAGTCCACGGCTCTCCCCTCGCGCCCTGCCTCTGCCCCAGAGGCAGACAGAGGCACAAAGTCTGGATCTTCAAAGCAGCAAACTGAGTGTCTTTTCTTTTGAAACAACTAGTAGAAATGGCTGCTGGGGGAGATTAGTAAGGCGGAAATCCCACGGATAACAGCAGTAACTGACGCAGATGAAGGCAGAAGGGTGATGCAGAGAACTGGGGGAGCTATCCGTGACTGGGGGTCCTGTGCCACAACGCTGGAAACCCCAGTTTGAACCAGGCAGAAAGACTTCTCTGGTGAACATTTAACAATCTCCACAGAACAGAGGACACACCACCCCAACAAGCTCAGAAGGGAAAACAGGCTGGCGTTAGGCAGACACTGTGAAGAGTTTCTATGGGACATCAGAGCAAGTGGAGAGCCAGCATGTTAACAATGGGAGATAAGCGGCCCACAGCCTGCTGGACACGGTACTGTGCCAACTGAATTTATAAAAAACAAGAGCTCACAGATGAAGTTAAAGAACCGAAAGACATTTTTAAAATGAAAAAAATTAGCCCCACGAAAAACCACAATGATCCAACATGACGTCAATTCCCCTTCCTGAAGTAGAAGACCAGGAAAAGACTATTTAAGAGAATTTATTATTGTCCTCTTTCATACTAATGCAGTAGTCCCAAACTTGGGGCTCAAGCAAGTCAAAAAAGAAGACACCAGTTCCCAGTCATCAGACACAATCCTCGACCTTCTTCCAGAGCGTCCGCCGCTCCTTCAGGGAACCCACGTCACCCACACGCCGACACCTGCCAAGTCAGCAACCCTGGGGCCGCACTTCCCACCTCCAGCGACTTGTCCATAAGTCCGCAACATCTGAAAAATGCAGTGTACCCACATCCTTCTGAATCCCAAACCAGTATCCGTCACTTTCAGGAGCCTGTGCTTGGCTCATTTCTGTCTGTTACTCCACACACACCAGGGCATGCCTTAGACTGGAACTTATTAATAAAACTAGTGTCAAATTGCCACCTTTTATTCAGCCTGATGTTCATGCTTTCAGCAACTCTGAGGAGTCTGGCAAGCTCCAATTGTCTAGAGCACGTGACAATTTAAAATGCGGAGGCATGACCGAAATCAGTGACCCTCAGCGACCACATGAGGAGTCAGTCACGTGAGCTAGTGAGGGTACCCAGCCGACCACGTGGCATCCGACACATGGAGGAGACTGGGCTCAGCAGCCTGGAAGCACACCTGGGGCAAGGCTGTGCTGTGATACTCCACCTTTGGGGGCTCAGGACTACACGCCTTCAAGTCCTGATGGTCTGAATGTGTCTTTCTCTGAAGGCACACAAGCAGGATCACTTTAGAAAGTGCCGCCACCTCAGCTGCATGTCACCAAGACGACAGGGCAAGGAGTCTCGGCTCCCATGTCCTCGTGGTCACTGAGGGTTCAACGTGTTACTCAGCCCTGAGACCAGGTTCCTGTTAAAATTCCTATTAACTAATAGGGGCTACACAGAAACTGTCATCATGAAAACAAACATTGGATAATACCAGTGTAAATAATGTGGCACTCGACTGGCTTGGCCGTTTGTGCTGATTACCTATGTTACAAAATGGCATTCAAAATAACAGTCTCCAGCTAAACAAAACCACACACAAGCTCCACATATTAAGCTGTACTTGATTTAAATAGTGAAAGTCACTCAGTCGTGTCCGACTTTTTTTGGCCCCATGGACTATCAGTCCATGGAATTTTCCAGGCCAGAATACTGGAGTGGGTAGCCTGTCCCTTTTCCAGGGGATCTTTCCAACCCAGGGATTGAACCCAGGTCTCCCACATTGCAGAAGGATTCTTTACCAGCTCAGCCACCAGGGAATCCCAAGAAGACAAGAGTGGGTAGCCTATCCCTTCTCCAATGCATCTTCCCGACCCAGGAATTGAACTAGGGTCTCCTGCATTGCAGGTGGAGTCTTACCAACTGAGCTATGAGGGAAGCCCAGGATGGACAATTTATCCTACCCCTACCCCCAGGATTCTTTTTCCTGTACTGTTTTCAAAGAAGATAATCATCTCACCTCAAAGTACATCCCAGGACTAAAAGGGAAACAGGTAATATTTCTCTCTTCTTCTCCCCAGGCCTCCTGAAGAAAAGAATTTCTTACAAATGCTTTCACATTCAGGCGTGGGTTCAAGTGGAGAGCAATATCCTTGGATTTTCCTGACAGCAGATCAACAGTAAAGCTTTTGAGAGAATTAAAGAAAAAATTAATTAGCCAAGGAAAAGAGAGGGGTGCCGTTTTAACAATAAGGATTAAACTCAAAGACCCAGGAATGCCACCGAAGGTGATGTTTAAAATTGTGAGTCAGTATACCATTGGTATAAGTATGTTATTTGCAAAATGAAAATATGGAAAGCTTAAAAATCAGTGTTTATAGATCCGACTGGGAAAAAATTACTGGGTTAGAATAAGTGACCCGAAGGATCACATCTGTCACTGGAATAGGGTCCCTCCAAAGCAGAAGCTCTCTCAACATTTACAAGTATTCTGTTCTTCAAAGGGTACTGTGTGTGCTCAGTCACGTCTGACTCTTTGTAACCCCTTGGGACTGCAGCCCGCCAGGCTCCTCTGTCCATGGGATTCTCCAGGCAAGAATACTGGAGCAAGTTGCCGTTTCCTTTTGCAGGGAATCTTCCCAACCCAGGGACTGAGCCTGAGCCTTGTGCTGCCGGCACTGGCAGGCGGGTTCTTTACCACTAGTGCAACCTGGGAAAATAGCTCGCACTTCAAACTTTCAGAACTCTGCACATCTCTGGAAAAGATTGTAAGAGTAGGAATTTGTAAGTCCATGACAAGAGGAGTCCTGACAGAACTGATCTGCTCTCGTAGGCTGCCCTGCAGTTCAAGGCGAAGGCGTGCCTTGTGGACAAAAAGCCACCCTCCTGTCTAGCCACAAAAAGCCTAGGGCTCTGCCACCAACTTTGTCCTTAGCAGTCTAACTGCCTCTGGCTTTAACCGTCTTATTTTTCAAATGAAGCTTATGACGCTAGCCCGACTTGCACCTCACGAGACTGCCGTGACAGGGTAAGAGACGCACAGCCGCATCCGCACTTTCAAGGTCACTTAACGGTACTGACCCTTTGGCGTTTGTATTTACTTCTCCTTTTATGACGACGGTCCGTCCAGGGCCCATGGAGGAGTTCAACCTTGCTACGAACGGCAGAGTCTGCAAAGAAACCCCAGTCAGTGCCAGGCAACCTCAGAAAGAGATCTTGTGGGAGAGCTGCCTGAAGACACCGGGACATGTTTAAAGGCCGTGACCCTGTGACCCCCGTGAAGGGACAGATGAGTCTGCCTTGGTCCCACGGGGGTCCCCGGCCGTCAGCACTGTGCCGGCTCCCAGCAGACTCTCCATGAGGCTGTTTCAGACCATGAAGTGAACGGATGTGGGGAGGGCCCTGAGCCTCCGAGTGACACTCCCTCTGAGAAGTCACCTCGGCTGGGGTCTGGCGTGTGCTCTGTGTCCAGCCTGGAGGGGAGGCGGCCGAGGCCGGGGCAGTTACAAAAACACACTCGGGGCTCAGGGACCTGCTCTCCGTCCATGACACACAATGCCAGCGCCAAGTGGCTGCTTCGGGCTTGGACTGAGGGTGGAGATTACACAACCAGCTAACTAAAACTTAACTTGTTACACAGAATTAGGAAAATTTTGGCTCTTCAAACCTTTGACAAACAGTTGGTAGGTAGTATTTTGGCGCAAGTCAAAGTGTGATTGGCCGGCGAACCTTTGCTCTTGGTGTAGACAGTTCTGGGGACGATTTTAGAAATGTCTCCTCTATTACTAGGCTGTAGGGAAACAGTTCTGCAGTAAGGTATGGAATAAGTGAAGCTGTCTTCCAAGGTTTAAACTTCATTTCCTGGACACTCTTATAAAAAGGTTCCACATGTTATATAGCAAAAATACTTACAAGCTGTGACCCGCCAGACTTTTGTACCTATTGAAAAAGAAAGACAAAAGGAGAATGTGTGACAGGCAAGAAATAAACGGTATAACATGAGCAATCAGATGTTCCTGGCTGTACGACTCAGAGCCTGGGACAGCAGGGCCTGCCCAGCACTGGGCAGGGGACATGTAGGTGCCAGTGCCTTCTGAACACACGCAGGGAGCTGCAGATTGCCACGCAGGCTGCGGACAGTCTGCCTGTCCAGTTCATCGTCTGCATTCTGTAACCTCCACTGTGAGCTAAGCATTTTCCAAAGGCCACACACGGGGTCAAACATGTTTTACTTCTTTCCAGGGTGCTCCCCAGATGCTGAGATTAGAGTCTGCTTATGAACGTGCTGAGATCAGTTAAGACCTCACTTTTCTCCAGTAATAACAGCTAAAAGGTCTGAACTGCACTTGTTTCCATGGGGAACAAGTGGAAACGTGGAAGTTGTTTACTGATGCATTGGTTGTGCTCACTAGGTATAAACACCTCCTGCCAGCCCTACTTGGCAGTTAAGAGAGTTTTTTGTACATGAGATTGGTGGGGAGTGGTCAGATCAGAGTTTAAACAGCAAAACTTAATGCAACCGGCACCCTGAAGTATATGCCTCAATTTTCAACTTCCAGCATATTATTAAAAATGTAAGTTTTCACATTAAAAACATGTTTTCATATTAAAAATGTAAGTGTTCATATTAAAAATGTAAGTTTTCATATTAAAAACATAACTTAAAAAAAACTCAGCCTGCCTGCCACCAAATTTACATGGCAACTAAAAAAGACATTTTTAGACATTTTTAAACTTTAAGAGATTTAATATTTACATTTTCTTTACTTATCCCTGTTGGTTCCAGAGTAGATCCTTGGGTACTTCCTAAATCCTGAAAAAAAGTTCAGATTAATGTTTAACATCCATCAGAATTGTAAATATAATCTTCTTGACATATCAAAAAAATCATAAATGGTACTAAACATGGAAAATATGCAAATATCCAAAATATCCAAAAAGGCAGGAACATTAGCATCCTTCTCCTACTACCAAACTGACAAAAGCTACAGAGGTAAGAACAAGTGTGAAGACTGAGCGAATGAATCAGAGTCTCAAGACTGTAATTTGTTTTACTGTTTGTGGAGGGCAGGTTAGCAATTTCAACTGGACATCCCACTGCTGGGAAACAGTTTTAGAGAGAACTACTCCACGGTACTCCCACGTCAAGGAAATATACCCCCACTCCAGCTATAAAAGGTTGGTTGGTTGTTTCATGGTTATCACTTTGGGTTTTTTGTTAGAACCATGCTAGATTTGAGATCTACAGGCAATAAAGCTCTAGTCAATGATTAGCATTCTACTAGTCCGAATATTTTGGAGAAGGCAATGGCACCCCACTCCAGTACTCTTGCCTGGAAAATCCCGTGGACGGAGGAGCCTGGGAGGCTGTAGTCCATGGGGTCGCTAAGAGTCGGACACGACTGAGCGACTTCACTTTCCCTTTTCACTTTCATGCGTTGGAGAAGGAAATGGCAACCCACTCCACTGTTCTTGCCTGGAGAATCCCAGGGACAAAGGAGCCTGGTGGGCTGCCGTCTATGGGGTCGCACAGAGTCAGACATGACTGAATCGACTTAGCAGCAGCAGCAGTCCGAATATTTACTTCTAAGAAATTAACACACTAGTGAGGGATATATTTACACTGTTTTCATCTCAACAGATGATGTTAGTTAAAGATGTTTCCTACCATTTCATCAGAAAATGTCACCAAAGAAGACCCCCAGACCACCCTCCCCCCGCCCCCTATGGAAGGGCTCTCACCGAGCTGAAGCTGAAGCCCACAGAGTGAATGATGACTTTGCCGTAAATGCCCAGCGTGTCGATCCTCTCTGGGCTGATCCTGTGGGCATACAGCAGGGTATGCCTTCCATTGACAGCCACCTGAACAAACAGAAAACAACAGCCCCCTCCAATAAAGCAGTTAATAAATGAATTTTATTAATTCATCCAAGTTTAAATCTCCTGACTCAGATTTATTTTGAGACTTTTTCCCACAGGTCTCCCCATGACACGTCTGACCAAACTGTGATGAAAGCAACCAGAGCGGACAGCACTCTTAACTTCCTCTGAGTTCCTCATCTGACTGAGCACCAGGGACACTCTCTCCAGACGGATCACACATCGGTTAACACACGACCGCATCCCCATGTGTAGCAGGCCTGTACATGAGACACCCTGGGTGCCCATGAGCCCTGGCAGAGACCTGCCCCACGACCTCATCACCCTGCTGTCCTGAGGACCAGACTCTGGAGACCACCCTGCACAAGGCAGGTGCTCCACACACATTTGGGTAATTTGCTGAATGAATGAACCCAGGCAAATGACCCAAGTTCTCTGAAATTCCTATCTGTGAGCAGGAAGCATGCGCCTCCAGACGCCGCTGTTGGGAGGAGATGACTCCGTCCCTCTCGTGAGACTCCAGCCCAGTGCCTGACCGAGAGGGCACCAGTGCTCCGGGCTCCTTCTTCCTCCCTCCCAGATGCCAGTACACGTGTACGGAGTGTCAGGAAGACACGCAGAACACAGTATGGTCTCAGACCCCAGGGAGCTGCAAATCCCAATGGAAGGCAAAAGGCAGGCAGGAAAAAAAACCAAAGCACAACAGTACAGACCGGCGTTAAAAAAAAATGATACAGACGCAAGGACTCCAACAGCCAGAAGAGGGAGGGGTGGGGGGAGGGGGAGGTTTTGGGGAGGAGGGATGGTGGGAGCAGGCTCTGAAGGTCAGAGGGGTCTGCACCTCGGGTGGGATGTTTCCCTCTGTGCCGTCAAGTCTCTGCTCTGGGAGGCTCCACAGGCTGGAGCAGCCTCGGGACCACATTCCACCTCTGCACACACTAGGGATAAGGTGCTCAGCAGTCCTGACGATACGTGGGCTTTCTAAGATCTCCTCTGGTTAGAATCTCTGGATCCTACGGGACGAGGCAGCACAGGACGGAACTGAACAACCCCCCTGGCCCCGACTCCAACGACAGGATCCCATGTGTCTGTCAGTTCAGACTCCCCCACACTCAGGGTTCTAGTGCCTGCAGTTCACTCTCCATCATCAGTGTAAGCCTGAGCCAGTTCAGAACGAACTCAGTCCTGCAAGGAGAACAATCCAGCAAAGATCCAGTCACACTGGACCTGCATGGTGACATGAGCAGGGACACAGGAGCCAGGCTGTGCCCACCTCAAGGGAAGGTACCCGCCGTGCCCTACTTCTGAGGAGAGTTATAAAGCCAAACCCTTCCTCTGGATTTAGGAGATGTATGGGCGAGTTCACGTGTGTGAAGGGCTTCCCTCATGCTCACTGTCATGAGTGAGGAGTCAACCTCCACCCTCCAAAACCTGCCTGGAACTTCTCTTTCAGGACCATGATCACGATCTCGAATGACTTCTCTTTCTTGAAAGGCATGTCGTAGGTGATCTCCTCCCAGCCCCACTTCTCATTTCTCAGAGTGTTGCAGACAACGCAGTTGGCCCTTTTGAAGCGTGGATTGAAATGGAAGGCCACATCCGCTCGGGGTTTCACACTGCTGCCACACTGCAGGTCCACCTGGAACCTGTGGAGGGAAGAGACGGGCCACGTGGGGACTCAGGAAGGCGGCCGCGTGGAAACCCAGGCCTGCTGACCCCCGTCCACTCCGCTGCTCACCCACCAGGGGGCTGGAACGGCCCAGAATAAGCACCTAATTTCGCAGCCTCCCTGCAGGAGGGCTGGCCCAGGAGTCCCAAGCTCTGCCAATGGGGTGGAAGGGAAGAATTCACGGAAAACTACAGGAAACAGCCTCAACAGTCAGTTGACATCTGTCTTCTGTCCACCCCAAATCTTCCCCCCCAAAACCACATATGGACCCAGGCAGCTACAGAAACAACGTGAGGACCAGAGTCGCAGCTTCCAGGAACCGTGAGAAAGAAGACATCACCCTGGGACAGCGGGTGCGAGCAGGAAGGGGGTCCCGCCTCTGCCAGCTCGATGGCACGGCCTTCAGCCGTCTGGGCTGTCCCCTTTAGATGTCACATTCGCCTCTTATTTAAACCATTGTTACTCGGGCGTCAGTCATACAGAGCCAAGTCCAACTCCAGCTGATACTGCTCATCCAGACTTTGTGCCCAAGGCAAGCATTAGATAAAACCACCTGGACAGGTCTGAAGAGATGCTGTGCGAAAGTTACACTGTAACTAGGCCACGTCCTTGTCATCTGACCACAATTCCCTCCACTAGCTGTGTTTCTAATTCTGCACACTAAAGTCAGACTCACAGCAATAAAAAAATCCAAATCACCTGTATTTCAGTTTTTCATTCCAGGTTCCTCAGCACCTTGGCCAAGGCTGCTGTAAAAGCAAAATCAGCCTCAAGTACCCAGATGGTCTCTCCTACATTATTTGCTGTTGTCCCACAATCACAAAGATGCACTATACTTGTGTTCTCATCTAACACAATGACTTTACCTGTCCGAGTCACTAGGAACATGCCCACGTAGTACAATCAATGTTCCCGGCTCCAACTGCTCAGAAATGGTCCCAACATAGGGGATTACCTAGGAAAAATAATTTTAACAAATGGTCACTTACAAAATCAAAGGACTACACTCTTAAAGGCTGCACATGAATTTGCTCAGACCCTAGCATTTTTCCAAGTCCTCAACATTCAAACAGCTGAGCAGGAACAACGCAGCTTAGAGACAGCAGGACACCTGCAAACCACTCTGGATTCTTTAGAAATAGACACATACTATTTCCAGTACTTTTTATCTGGCTGGAGTGTGTGTTCATGCTCAGTGTGTCTGCCTCTTTGTGGCCCCATGGACTGTAGCCCACCAGGCTTTGTGTCCATGGGTTTCTCCAGACAAGAATACTGGAGTGGGTTGCCATTTCCTCCTCCAGGGATCTTCCCAACCCAGGGACTGAACCCACGTCTCTTGAGTCTCCTGCCTTGGCAGGCGGATTCTTTACCACTTGAGCCACCTGGGAATATCTGGCAAAGGGTTGTATGAAATGCCACACCTTGCCCCTCTGTTTTTCCTAAGGTTCCAGGGATGATCCCAACATGATGTAGGCCAGGCCAGGCCCTACTCTAGCGCTGAAGAAGACAATGACAAGCACGCACTGCCTGCAGAGAGCACTCCACTAAGCTGCTCCACCATACCTGGGACTGGGTGCCTTACCTTACCCACTGGGCTTCCACACCGCACCCCCCATGGGAACCAGAGACCTGCACGGTCAGAAGGATGCACTCAGGGTGCCTGTGGGTCTCTCAAGACATGGCATCTGCAGACCTCGCCTGGTCCAGGGTGCAGGCCTGGGCCCTGACAGGGGTTCCCACACAGGATTCGGGTCTCCCACCTGCCCCTTCCTCACCTGGAACCCAGCATTTTTGTCTGGGGCCTGACACATGATCAGATCTTCTCACTCCCCTCCCCTGGATGGCTCCACCATCCTCCCTGACCACTGGTTATGTGGCTGCATCTCCTGCACCCCAACCACATCCCACTTCCATCTGCAGCCTCTGACCGACCGAGACAAGCAGGCCAGACGCCAGCATACCAGCATACCGAGCTCACCTGGGTTATGACATCTATGCTAAAATTGATCAAGGTAGCTTTGACTGTCAAGAAGTAAGAAATGAAACAAAAGAGGCCATATAATCCCATCTCAAACACAATCTTCTGTGTGAAGCTTTTTCCAGACTCCCTGGGCCAACTGAGTCAGCCCCCTCTGAGGGTCATCATGGTACTCATTACTCTGTTCCTGTGCAAACATATGCCTAGATTTTGAGCTGCATGGGGCAGGACCTAGCCATCATCTTTACACCCCCAGGACAGAGGTCAGGCGATGATCAACAATCACTTGGTGAATGAATGAGCTCTCACCATTCTGGAAACTGGGTTCTGACAGGCGTGGCAACTAAACAGCTGCTGAACAGAGTGTTGCTGCCTTAAGCAGTAGCACAAGAAATCACCAAAGCCAGTGACCATCTGGTGTCACAGCCATTGCTGGGGGCAGCGTGGGGGAGATGAATGGGGCATCAAACCAGAAAAGGAAAAATATAACAGATGTGTAGAGCATGGCCACAGCCACACATCAGACTGGATGGTTTCTGTGTATAGAGAACGTGGAAGTCTCTTGGCCACAGGCAAGAATAAACAGCAGCATCTTTCATGATGTATATCTTTTAATAAAATGAGAACCGTTTTTGTAACTTCAATTTTTTTTTATATTTTCAACTTATATTTTGGCTTCCCAGGTGGCTCAGTGGTAAAGAATCCACCTGCCAATGCAGGAGACACAAGAGATGCAGGTATGATCCCTGGGTCCAGAAGATTCCCTGGAGTAGGAAATGGCAACCCACCTCAGTATTCTTGCCTGGAGAATACAGAGGAGCCTGGCAGGCTACAGTCCAAAAAGTTGGACATGACTAGCAACTGAGCACAACTTATATTTATGCAGAATATTTAATAACACAGAACTGTTAGTGAAATAATTATCAGTGAGAAAGTAGCCTACAAAACTCCATACAGTGTGGTCTCAACCAAGTTAATAATAAACATCAAAAAGGAAAGAGAAAACACTAAAGAAGTAAGCCAAAACTGTTACAACACTTTTCTTGAGGAATGAGATTTTAATTTTCTTCTTTATATATCTGTATATTTTCCAGATTTATATAATAAGCATTTATAATGTTTATTACCACAAATTTTTTATTGTATCAGTCTGAGAAACAACTGTGCTATAAATTTGGGCCATTTGCTGTTTGTTTTCCATATTAATGTTTTCTACTTAGGAATGCACCCTAATTTATATTAATACCACTGCTGCTGCTGCTCTGTCATGTCTGACTCCTTGTGACCCCATGGACTGTAGCCTGCCAGGCTCCACTCTGTCCATGGGATTTTCCAGGCAAGAATACTGGAGTGGGTTGCCATTTCCTCCTCCAGGGGATCTTCCCGACCCAGGAAATGAACCAGGGTCTCCTGCATTGCAGGCGGATTCTTTACCTGCTGAGCCATCAGCAATACTCAACTTTTTTGGACCATATGAAGGAAACAAAAGCCCCTCAGCCCACTTACTCCCTCACAAATAGGCTCCTGTGGAAAGGGAGAAGGGTGCTGTTTTCAAGGCAATTCCAAGCTTTGAGGCTTTGATGTTTCACAAATAATTTACATAAAACAATACAACACAGACCTGAACACACTGGAGACAGTGTCATAAACTTAAGCCTTAGTCAGGTTTGGCATTAACCTGCCTGAACATCCAGCGGATTCATACTGCTTTGCCTTTTATGTCATTCATCAGATGTCTGCTCTACACCAGGGTTGGGTCAGGCAGCCTGCAGCTGGAAAGAAGTATGAGTTCCGTCCATCCAGGAGGAGCTGATGATACAGCTGGGAAGAAGTCAGATACCCTCCAAAAGATGATTAGTGGAAACGTGACACTCTGTACAGCTGTTCGAATCAGAACCTCCTTCCAGCTGGGAAACCCTCTATCTTATGAACATGAGCACTCATCCAAACTGTGATGAAGGCATACGATGCAGATCTGTCCATCAGCACCTCCAGTTCAGACTCTAAGCTGGACGTCATGACAAGCAGCAGCCAGAATCCTGCAGTGCTCACTTGGGCCGAGGGGGGCAGCAGAGGCACCGGCGGCGCCGCCAGAGCACAGAGGACGGTTGGTCCGCTGCGGGCAACAGCCCTGAGCCCGGTTTGGGCTGCTGTCTATGATGACATCGGTGACAAGCCTGGTTCTTTGGTCCAGCCTGCTGACATCACTTAATAAATTCCTCTTCTGCTCAAATTAGCAGCTGGCTTCTGTTTTTGCAACTACCAGCCCTGGCCAAGTCCGCATCTTCCCAAAAATGGGGCAGGAAGGAAGTGTTGAATAAATGCTTCAGAAAAATATATAGAGAGCTGAACTGAGGTGGCCACAGCTGATGAATGAGGTATGATGTGACCTGGGGAAAAAGTATAGTTAGGCAGAAAGGAGAAGGAAGCCAGTTCAGGTAGAAATGTCCAGCTACGAAGGCAGAGAGGCAGGGAAAGACAAAACTTATCCGGGAGACAGTAAACAGTAAGGGAGCAGCTAAAGACAGAGTTAGAGGCGGACTTTAGACTAACAAGACAAAAATGGGATTGGGAACAACAATCCAGTGGGCCGGGGAATATCGGGGAGGCCGCCTGGCAGCAAGTAAGCCTGGCATAGAGAGATAAGAGCCTGATCCACGCTGATGGCAGCAGACGCTGAGGGGGTGGGGGTGGGAGAAGATAAACACTGAGCTATATCAAAGAAAACTGTCTACGTGGGGCCCCCACCTAAAATGGTAAAACTGTGGAAGAAACAAATTTCAGAAGGAAGATGACGACTTTAGCTGTGAACACCCTTAGTGTGAAAGGTTGGCAAGACATCTAAGGGGAAATACACTGAAAGGAGTGGGAGACTCAGGACCAACATTAAGGGAATGGCCAAGACTCAGCAGTCAGAGAAGAGATGATGACTTAATGAAATGAGAGATACTAGACAAACTGAGAGAGGAAGTCAGGAGCAAAGTCTCAATGGTGGTCAGTTACGGGCTGTGCGGTGTCAACACAGCAGACCTGGCTGCTGGCTTTGAAAGGCTTCCTTCCAAGAAACGTGAATTTAGGGAGAGCACCCACCACCCTAACTGAGAAGGGGGGGTTACCCACCTCAACTGTTTGTGCAAACATGATTTATGCTGAACACCTGCTTTCCTGCTGGGAGTCTGGAGTTTTGGTACCTCCTAGGCAGATGCTATGGAGAAGGCAATGGCACCCCACTCCAGTACTCTTGCCTGGAAAATCCCATGGAGCCTGGTAGGCTGCAGTCCATGGGGTCGCTGAGAGTAGGAAACAACTGAGTGACTTCACTTTCACTTTTCACGTTCATGCACTGGAGAAGGAAATGGCAACCCACTCCGGTGTTCTTGCCTGGAGAATCCCAGGGACGGGGGAGCCTGATGGGCTGCCGTCTATGGGGTCGCACAGAGTCGGACACGACTGACACGACTTAGCAGCAGCAGCAGCAGCAGGCAGATGCTATCTACACAACATCTCTCAATAAAGACCACAGGTGGTGAGTCTCTAATGAGCTTCCCTAGTACAGAATATCTCACACGGTCACAGCTAGCTGCTGGGAGATTTAACTCCATCCCCTGTGACAGCACTGGCAGGATACCCTTGAAATCCTGTTCTGATCCCCTGGACTTGGCCCCATGTGCCTCTTCCCTTTGTGGTTCTTGCTCTCCATCCTTTCACTGGGACACATCACAGCCACGGGCATGACTGAGCTGGTGAATCATTACAACTGAGGGTATGTGGGAGACTTCAATGCAGGGAGTGAGAAAAGAAAGAAGAAAGAAGGATCTGACAGAGCAGGGCAGTCATGTCAAAGAAGTCAATTTCAAAAAGGGAATGTCTCTAACATGGAAAAATAAGGAAGACCTCACTCCTGCCTCCACCAAAAGATAATGAAATGGATATCATACTCTCTGACACAGTGATTCCACTTTTATAGATTTCTCTTGTAAAATACTAGCACATGTACACAAATTTGCACCTCCAAGGATGTACACTACAGCCCTGGAAAATCATAAATAGATCTAGCCCTTTAACAGGGGGCTGGTTAAGTAAGTCACAGTACATCCACACAGTGGGCAAATTACGCAGCCACTAAAATAAGTGAGGAAACTCTATGCTGACACCTCCAAAATGTGTTAAATGCAATAAAGCACAGTATAGCACAGCTTATCCAATATGATACATGCATGTAAAGAAACAGTATACAAAAGGCGATACACACAACATATGTTCTCTCTTGGATATTCACATACAGTCTCAGGAAGGATATACAAAAACCTGGTAGAAAAGTTACCTTTAGGGAGGGTAAATGAGCACCAAGGTAGGAGGAAAATTTATGTTTTAATGAAATCCTGAAATACTGCTTGAATTTTAAAAACGTTGTACATATCTTTTCTTTGTATTTTTAAAATAATAAGGAAAAGTCATTTGAATTGGGGATAAATGAATTTAAAATTTTGAAGACAGATTAACTTCAAACTGTTGGGGGCTTGGCAGCATGGAAGGACACTGAAAGAAATGGACATCCACAAAAGGGAAACTGGTTTGGAAAGAAGATGGGAGTTTTGTTTTGAACTCACAGTCCTGAAGGGCTGGCAGGGCATCTAAGTGAGCTGGAGGTCACAGAACGATATACAAACTGCACACATATTCAAAAGGTGATCAGTCAACACAGAAATAGATGAAGCACAGGCTGGAATGAAGATTTCAGGGAGAAATATCAATAACTTCAGATATGCAGATGACACCCTTATGGCAGAAAGTGAAGAGGAACTAAAGAGCCTCTTGATGAAAGTGAAAGAGAAAAGTGAAAAACTCAACATTCAAAAAACAAAGACCACGCATCCGGTCCCATCACTTTATGGCAAACAGACGGGGAAACAACAGAAACAGTGACAGACTTTCTTTTCTTGGGCTCCAAAACCACTGTAGATGGTGACTGCAGCCATGAAAGTAAAAGACACTTGCTCCTTGGAAGAAAGGCTATGACAAATTGGACAGCATATTAAAAAGCAGAGACATTACTTTGCCAACAAAGGTCTGCCTAATCAAAGCTATGGTTTTAGTGGTCATGTATGGATGTGAGAGTTGGACCGTAAAGAAAGCTGAGGGCCAAAGAATTGATGCTTTAGAACTGTGGTGTTAGAGAAGACTCGAGAGTCCCTTGGACAGAAAGGAGATCAAACTGTGTGTCAGTTGTCTAGTTGTGTCCAATTCTTTGTGACCCCATGGACTGTAGCCTGCCAGGCTCCCCTGTCCATGGAATTCTCTCAGCAAGAATACTGGAGTGAGTTGCCATTTCCTTCTCCAGAGGATCTTCCTGACCCAGGGATTGAACCCAGGTTCCCTGTATTGCAGGCAGACTCTTTACCATCTGAGCTATGGAGAAGTCCCTGAGATCAAACCAGTCAATCCTAAAGGAAATCAGTGCTGAGTATTTATTGCAAGGACTGATGCTGAAGCTGAAACTCCAATACTTTGGCTACCTGATACAAACAACTGACTGACTGGAAAAGACCGTGATGCTGGGAAAGACTGAAGGCAGAAGGGGACGACAGAGCACGGTGAGATGGCTGGATGGCATCACCGACTCGATGGACATGAGTTTGAGCAAGCTTAGGGAGTTGGTGATGGACAGGGAAGCCTGGCGTGCTGCAGTCCATGGGGTCACAAAGAGCTGCACACGACTGAATGAACTGAAAAGACAGCAAAGAAATAAAGAGAGACACTGAAGACGAGAGTGGTAAAAAGACAAGAAAGAAATGAAACTACGGGTAAAAACACAAGAGGGCAGGGAGGAATAAATTAGGAGCTTGGGATTAACATACACACACTACTACTTACAAAATGGATAATCAATAAGGACCTACTATATAGCACAGGGAACTCTACTCGGTACTCTGTGATTAGCTACATGGGAAAAGAATCTGAAAAAGAATGGATATGTGTATATTTGTAACTGAATCACTGTGCTATACACCTGAAACTAACACAACCCTGTAAATCACCAATATGCCAATATCAACTTGGAATTTCAAAAAATTAGGATTCAGAAAAAAAAGATCAAAATGCAGAGTCATGGTGCAGAAATCAATAGAGCAGAAATCGACTGTCTCAGGAAGGAAGTTAGCAAAAGAACAAGGGAACAAATAGGAAGGATCTTCAGAGATTTTTAAAAAGACATTTTTATCGTTTTGTGTTTTAAGGTTAAACTGCAAGGTAGAAAGGGAGGTCCTTAGAATACTAAGGAAAAAAGAATCAATGTGGAAGTAAGGTTCCTAAGGAAATTGGAATCATGAGCTTTTCAGGGTGGGATTAATATTAGCAAATGGCTTGTTAACTAAAAGCGAGAACCAAATGGATTAATTTCTAAATAACTTCTCAACTCATACCTGATCACATCCTAAGACCTCTATAAACAATAATAATAAAATATTTAAGCAGATTATTGAGTTGCCAAACAAGAGATTTCACTGAAGGAACTTCTGGTATGAAGATACTGTCTTCCAAATTAGTCACTCAATTTGAGTGGAAAGAAAAGTGAGCCGAACTTTCTTAAGTCTTGGAATTCTATCAACTGAACCTGTCGATGAAATATACTAAATAGGAAAAAAATTATACAGGCCAGTTATACAACTGACTTAATCTTTTCCAAGAGTGAATATGAACAGAATTTGTCTACCATAATTTTTAAATATATTTTAAGTCATTTTTATTGAACTGATTTTAATTATACTGTTTTAGCTGGTGACAGCTGCCCCAAACCAAGACAAAGCCCTTGTGAAGGCTACTCGACATCCTCAAGGCAATCCAGTTTGCTTCCGTATTTGGAATATATTGTTGAAATAGTTATACTTTTGAAATTATACAATCAAGCAAACCATGCAGACAAGTGTGGTGGCCAAAATGTTCATTTGGGTTTCTCCATAACATGACGGAAAAACCTGAATGAACTTTTGGGCCAAACCAATATATTATTCAAAAAGACATTATGCATTAAAAAATAATTTTGAAAGAAGCTTCAGTTTTATAATTGACACATTCTGTACTTCATGCTCTCAAAATAAGAAATGCCTTAAAACTAACTCTATGTTTCTTTACTGATGTGAATGAATAGAATTCGTATCAGTAGGAACTGAAATTTAACATATAAGAGACAATACACGTGGACCAAAATGTTAGAAATGTAAAGAGATAAAATAGAAAGATGGCAGTTCTGTCTTCACAAGCTTAATGAAGAGTATAGCAGAAACTCCATAAACACTTGCCAGTTGAGTGAACTGATCACTAAGGAAATACCCAGAATGCAGGAAGATATCTACTCTGGAAACATGCTGTCATGAACCATTCTCAGAACGGCACCAGGAGTCCTGAATGCAGCATCTGTTCCAAGTGCCCTGTCCTCAGGTAATGAAACGTCAGCTGATTTTTGTTTCAACTCTGCAGTTGACGGTGCTAACCCCAGAAACCACAGCAAACATCAGTGTGCTAGTATCAAGACAGGCGAAGATCTCAGGTTATAAAACTGTTTTCTAAATAACACTCAAATAAGGTGTCTCTGTGATGCAGGGCAGAGCTGAACATTAACCCGACCATCCACCCCTCCTGGCTTGAGCAAGGGTTACATTTCGGTTCCCCTTGACAGGGAGAATATTTCTTTTTTTCTTTCAATCTTTGCAGAAAGTTAAGTCTACAACTTTGAGATGTTTTTAATCCTTGAGATGCACAAAATCTTTTAAAATGTCTAGCTGACTTCAAGTTCAGCAAGTGTTTGTTCAGCAAGTTTTTAAACCTACTAGAAATGAAGGCTATTTCTTCCAAAACTGACTTTGCTTTATATGGTGGTTGTACCTCATTCTTACACAATGACAGTAAACGTTAGGGGGAAAAAAAGAGCTAGAGCTACAAAGAAAATAACAAAAAACTGAACTCACTTACACTAATAAGACTGGCTGAAGGCCTTACTTGAAGGACTCTTACCAGGAGTCTCCTACAGAGGGTTTACCAAAAAAAAAAACAAAAACAAAAAAAAAAAACAAAAGCAAACCAAACAAGCAGCAACTCTGTCTTGGATGTAAATTCAAGATTCTGTTTCGGACATATAGAAACTAGACATTTCTAAAGATTCTCCCACCACAGGAACTGAAACCAGTTCATTACTGAAATTCTAGCAATTACATTCACGGGTTCCTGAACTGGCCTGAGGTTCACACAAGACTATTAGTTTTTCTCCTTCTCCACCTCACCACTGGCTTTGAACATTCCCCTGCTCAAGTAACAAGCGGGATTTGAAAGGCAGAGGGAAAGCTGAGAGATGAACTTCTCACGAACAGGTCTAGTTAAAAAAAGAAAATGAAAACGTGTACAGAAAGAAATCCATTCCCTCTGGAAATTACATCTTATGATGGTCTAAGCCTTCTTCCCACCACGATCAGAGTGGTTTTCCCATCGCTCTTCCTCCATGTTCTTTATTCACAGCATGTCTCATCACCCCGTACAGCTGACCTTTGAACTACACAGGTTTGAACTGCGCAGGTCTGAATCCACTTACACTTGGATTTTTTTTTTTTTTTTTTTTTTTTTCAGTAAATACGTACTATCTATTGGCGATTGGCTGAATTCCCAGATGCCGAATTGTGGGTACTGAGAGGAGAGCTGAATATTGAATTTAAGCATCTGTGGGGCTGCAAGGGCTGGAAATGGCTTTGAGTCAGCACCCACTGCAGTTCCATCACATAGCAGCTGCTCCGTTTATGTTTACTGAACTTCACTTCTGCCCCCACCCACCTCCTGCAATGAGTAATTATTTGTTGTTGTTCATTCGCTAAGTCGTGTCCTGATTCTTTACACTGCAGCATGCCAGGCTCCTCTGTCCTCCACTATCTCCCAGGTAATAATTGGGTTGGCCAAAAACTTCATTTGAGTTTTCCCGTAAGATGTTATTGAAAAACCTGAACTAACTTTCCAGCCAATCTGATATTACTCTTTGGACTTGCTCTCAACACTGCCACAGGCAAAAAGTGATTGTGGAGATCAGTTACCGGGTTATAGATGACATTCTGCAGATTGTTTAAGGACAACATCATTCTCTTCCACCTTATTGTTGACTGGGCTCTCTTCCAGGTATGGTCTAAGATTTTAAATACGTTTCACTTAAAGAATTCCCAGATTGAAGCCGAGGCACGTGCCCTATGTAAAATCAAAAGAGAGGGAAAGAAAAATAAGCATACACCATTTTTCTTCATATTATAACTATTTTAAAATATATCAATTATTGTACTGATATTTATCAAATAACAGGATGCTATTACAACCAAAGATCTGACTCCAACTCTTATCAAATGTACTCTACTAAATAATTTTGTATTATGAGGACAGGACATATTAAATTTAAAAAATATATCTGTAGAACATTTCTAACTTGGAAACTTTATTAGAAATACTTATTACTGGGAGTTCCCAGTGGCTAGTGGCTTTTACTGCTGTGGCCCAGGTTCAATCCCTGGTCAAGGAACTGGGATCCCACAAGCTGTGCAGCACGGCCAAAAAAAAAAAAAAAAAGAAAACTTATTATTAAAATACTAAACCAAATGGTAGGAAATACCCCTATAAATCATCAGAGATATTCACTTAAACTTTCTCATCTGTACAATGAGAATAATAATAGTGTTCACCTCACAGGTTTATTCTACGGATTAAATGAATAAATAAAACAATGGAATAGCACATGCTTTAGAAGTTTTATATATTGTTATTAGTAGAAGGGAATGCTCTTCCTCCTCCAAATTAAACAAGTTGAAAGAAAAAAAAAATCCAGTGCCTCAAATATTAACTTCCCTGTGGCTTAGAAAAAAAGTGGGGTGTGGAGGATCAGCAACAGTTTTCAAGATAAAAGGACCCATCAGTACTACATTTAACAGCTCCAGGGAAGACCTGAAGACAAAGAACTAAAAGAGAAACAAAACTAAAGCTTCTGACATTTTACCTCCACTAATTCTATCATTATACCAAAGGGCAATACACACTGATCACATCTATCACTCTGAATCTATTAAGAAAAAGAACTGCATTTCCAACGCTGGATGTAACAAACTGAGTGGTTATGTTAAATCACAGCAAGAGGGATTTTGTAGGTGAAATTACAGTTACAAATCAGCTGATGTCAAGACAAGGAGATTGTCCTCCATTATCTAGTGCTGCTGCTGCTGCTGCTAAGTCGCTTCAGTCGTGTCCGACTCTGTGCAACCCCATAGACTGCAGCCCACCAGGCTCCCCCGACCCTGGGATTCTCCAGGCAAGAATACTGGAGTGGGTTGCCATTTCCTTCTCCAACACATGAAAGTGGAAAGTGAAAGTGAAGTCACTCAGTCGTGTCCCACTCTTAGCGATCCCATGGACTGCAGCCCACCAGGCTCCTCGGTCCATGGGATTTTCCAGGCAAGAGTACTGGAGTGGGGTGCCATTGCCTTCTCAGATTATCTAGTGGGCCCCATGTAATTACATGAGCCCTTAATAAAGAAGGAAGCCAGAGAGATGTGGTAGAAAAAGAAATCAGAGATGTGAAGCATGAGAATTCAACACATGATTGCTGGCATTTGAGAGGGAGTGTAGGTGGGCACACAAGGAAACTGTAAGAAAGAAACTCCGAAAACAAACTCAAGTATCCTGGAAGTGGGCTATTCCCGAGAGAATAGAGCCCAAACTGCAAACACCCGCACTTATCTTGTGACACCCTAATCACCTAACTTAGCTAGTAACACTCATCCTGGTCCCTCTAATTTCTGATCAAAGAGCTGTAAGAAATAAGCGGGTGTAATCAAAACATCAAGTTTTATGCCCTAAATATATACAATTTCTGTTTGTCACATATACCCCAATAAAGTTGGCAAAAAAAAAAAACAAAACTGTATCCTTCTTGGCTTATAAATGTGACCGCAATCTATTAACTTGCTACGTTAGTCAAAAATCTCAAAACTTTTTGTTTTGCACCATCAAACTCGGGAAGTATCAAGAAGACCAAAAAAGAAAGGATACAGAGTTTCCACGGCCACATTCAGAATTTTCTTGCGACCAGACAGTGATCCAATTTAAGCCATAGGCCCGTGTGAAACCAATCATTCCCGGAAACATCCACAGGCACGAGTCCTGCTCTAATTAATTAACACTTGGTTCGCATCCCAAGAAGCCATCATGATGCTGAAGCAGTTAAAGGACTTGCGTTTCCCTAACGTTTAATCCTACAGTCAATGACTCTGCATCTCACAAAAAGAGTGTTCAGAGTCCGGGAGGACCAAGGAGGTCTGCCATTCAACTCGAAGAGCCCGTCATTTAAAACACTGGGAAGGAAACGACCGCGATCCCACCGAGTGAAGGCGGCGCTCGGCCCCAGGCAGGGAGGTCAATGGTGCGAAGGCAGCCCCGAACGAGGGGGTGGTCAGCAGCGGGGCCAGCGCCGGGGGCCCCGGGGCCGCGACCCGGGACCGCGACTCATCCCTGGGGCGCCGCGCGCCGGGCAGTGCCCGCCGCCAGCCGGGTCCTCCGCGGTGACAACACGCGAGACGGGGAGACGGGAGCCAGCCCCACCTTCTGACTCTGACGCAGGGCCAAAAACGCCCGGCCCCCTGCTCGGCCGGCGCACCCACCGCGGCAACAGCCCCCCGACGACTCACCCCGGGACTGGCGTCTCAGCGCTGAGCGTTGGAAGCTGTCGGTCCGCAGCGGCGCGTCGTCCGCGTTCCCGGCCGGGCGCGCGCGGGCGGCGACCGGAAGCGAGAGGAGTCAATCCGCCGCCACTTCCCGCTTCGAGCGCCCCGGGCGTCGCCGTCGGCTTTGCGTCTGTGTCCGGGTCGCGCTCCCGGCTCCGCTGGGTTGGCGGCCCGGCCTCAATGCTGCCCGCCACCGGGCTGGGCCTCCTACACAGCCTGGGGACGCGGAGCGCGACCGGCTTGCTGCGGGACGGCAGAGAGGGAGGGGGCTGAGTGTGTTTACAAAATTCCCAGACTCTTGCCTGCAGTCGGGACTGGGGCCGGAAAGTGCGGCAGAGAGACCACCTGCTCCCTCCGCCTGCGTGTCCGCGGCCTCCAGCTCCGGTGTGGACGCCGCACAGGCCCCCCTGGACCCGGCGAAGGCCCCCTCCACGCGGACAGGGGCGGCGGGGGGGAGGCGTCTCTGACCTTCCCTGGTCGCGGGGGTCAACGGGGTAGGTGCCAGGTATTTATTTCTCTAGGTTTGCTTCCTTATCTGCCTGGGGTCAGAGTCCAACCAGTGCAATGAAAGAGAACCTGATTTGGAAGCACCCCGTTTGGGGCCACAACTTCGGGTGTAAGTAAAGTGATGGGGAAATGGGTTCAGTATAGCTGGACTTCGTCCAGTCTGGATCCGCCAAACATTGAATCTAACTTGGACTTCAGTCCCTGCGGCTTCTCCACCAATTTTGTGTGTTGCCGTTTTCTTAGTTTTATCAGGACTTCCCTGAGAAAAATGTCAGCGGTACAGAGCCTAGTTGTAGGTGTTCACAAATAACCAGCTTTCCTGTCCAGGGCCCATACTGACTGCCAGTTTGACCTACTGGCTGTAAAAACAACGTCAGCGACAAGTACAAAGTTACGTAAGCTACCTTGAACACCTGGTCCACTTTGTTTTCTGATAGGGATCATGAAGTTATTATCTTCCTACTTGTCTCTGCTTGACTTTTATCCAGGTTTCCTTTGAAAGGCAGGTTTTGCTGTCCCTGCCCTGGACCTTCTCCCCTCGGTATCCTTGGGCTTTATTATTTTTTATTTAAATTGAGGAATTCATTACACACTTCATACCATCGAACTCACATTCTGATTCCCTATTACATTTCTCTCCTCCTATTCATTTTCCAAGTTTGCTTCACTCTTCAGGATTCAACTTCAGTAGCTGAATTTAACCTTTAAGATACACTACCTGGAACTTGTACTTAGCCTTGTTCGGTCTATTCAACACGGATTTAAATGAGAAGAGGAAAATGTCCTGTGTATTCCCCAATGCCTAATGTAATAATGCTTTGCATGAAGTTGACACTCTAAATGTTAGGTTAAAATGACAGGTTATTGATAAAGTGAGGAGCAATTGAATGTCTTCACAACTTTGCCTGGGTTGATTACCTTTCTCCACAAAGTTGAAATAAATATACATCAATGCTCTATTTCTTTGGTAAATGGAATTTAGGTATAAATGGGACTGTGTAAATGGGCTTCCCCAGTGGCTTTGGCCATCTGATGCAAAGAGCTGACTCACTGGAAAAGACCCTAATGCTGGGAAAGATTGAGGGCAGGAAGAGAAGGGAACAACAGAGGATGAGATGGTTGGATGGCATCAATCACTCAATGGACATGAGTTTGAGCAAACTCCCGGAGATAGTGAAGGACAGGGAAGCCTGGCTGCTGTTGTCCGTGCGGTCTCAAAGAGTCGGACACGACTGAGCGACTAAATAACAGTGGCTTAGCAGCAGTGAAAAAAACATCTGCCCACAGTGCAGGAGACTCGGGTTCAATCCCTGGGTGGGGAAGATCTAGGAGGGCATGGCAACCCACTCCAGTATTCTTGCCTGAAAAATCCCGTGGACAGAGGAGCCTAGTAGGCTCTGGGGTCTCCAAGAGTCCAACATGACTGAAGCATGACACAGGACTGTGAAAGGGCCAGAAATCCTGGGTTGGTGCAATAATGTTGGACTAAAAGGTGTGCAAATCCAAAAAATTTATTCTTAAAAAACTTTAGTCCCTGTTTTGTTCAGTGAGCTCAGTATGTTTTTTATATCTTTAAAAATCAACAAATATATACTCAGTGCCCACCATGACAAGGCACAGTGGTGAGGAACACAAGTAGACAAAGAGCTTTGTAGTATTTGCCTTCAGGGCCCTTCTAAATGCAGAGAAGAGATATAATATATGGAAGTCCCACCTCTTTTCCTTGGATTATTACAATAGCTTCTTCATTGACTTCCCTGCTTTTGCCTTTCCCCCCTGCAGTCTGTTCTCAACACAACAGCCAGAGAGATCATGACAACACACGATCCAAACAATGTTACTCCTCTCTCAAACCTTCCACTGCTGCTGCTGCTGCTGCTAAGTCACTTCAGTTGTGTCCGACTCTGTGTGACCCCATAGACCATAGACGGCAGCCTACCAGGCTCCCCTGTCTACTTTTTGCTTATTCTTTGAGTGCAAGTCCGTTACACTTCATGTTCTGGCCCCACCCCTGTTCGCTCTGACTTTTCACTTCCTACCATGCTCCTCCTCCCTTTTTCTGTCCTGACCACACTGGCCTTTGTGGTGTTGCAATGGCACCCCACTCCAGTACTCTTGCCTGGAAAATCCCATGGACGGAGGAGCCTGGTAGGCTGCAGTCCATGGGGTCGCTAGGAGTCGGACATGACTGAGCAACTTCACTTTCACTTTTCACTTTCATGCATTGGAGAAGGAAATGGCAACCCACTCCAGTGTTCTTGCCTGGAGGATCCCAGGGACGGGGGAGCCTGGTGGGCTGCCATCTATGGGGTCGCACAGAGTCGGACACGACTGAAGCGACTTAGCAGCAGCAGCACCACACCTGTGTGTTTGTCACACTCCCAGATCAGAACCTTTCCTTGTGATGTTTCCTTTACCTCCTTAAAAGTCTACTCAGTGTCAATTCTCAGTTAAGCCCTTCCTGACCACTGTATTTAAAATTGTAGACACCCTCCCAAAACACACACACACAATCCCCTATCACTCTTTCTTGCTTTATTACTCTCTAGCATTTACCATATTCTATCTAATATGCTGTATTATTTACTTTTTTATTTTACTTCATCCACCAGACTACAAGCTCCATGAGGACAGGAGCAGTTTTGACTTCTCTTGTTTATGGCAAGTAGCAATTTTTTTTTCTTTTAGACCTCATTGTGCAGCATGGGGACATTAGTTTCCCAACCAGGGATCGAACCGCATGCCCCCTGCATTGGGAGCACGTAGTCCAACCCCTGAGCCACCAGTCTTTACCCTGACTTCTTGTTTCAGTGGCTCTGCATTCCAGTGGAGGACACAGGGAGTGATGCGTTTTGGGGAAGATTAAGGTGATGTAATTGGGAGCACATGGGTGACTACTTTAGTTGCATGCCTGGGAAAGTCTCTCCAAAAAGGTGATGTTTAAGCTACTGGTAAATCAAAGAAAGGAGACAGCTAACAAAACGAAATGACAACTTATGGACTGGGAGAAAATGTTTGCAAGCATGCGGCTGACAAGGGCTTAATGTCCAAGATATATTAACAGCTCGTGCAGCTCAATACTAAAAAAAAACAGCCCAATAGTAAATTGGCAGAAGACCTTAATAGACACTTCTCTAAAGAAGATATACAGATAGCTGACAGGCACGTGGAAAGATGCTCAGTGTTCCTAATTATTAGAGAAATGCAAATAAAATAAAATGCAATCAAATCAAAATAAATGCAAATCAAATCAAAATATAATATGCTATCATCTCTCACTGGTCAGAATGGCCATCATCAAAAAGTCTACAAATAATAAGTGCTGGAGAGGGTGTGGATAAAAGGGAACCCTCATACACTGTTGGTGGGAATGTGAGTTGGTGCAGTCACTGTGGAAAACAGAATGGAGAGTCCTTTAAAAACTAAAAATAGACTTGCCATATGACCCACCAATCCCACCCCTGGGCTTATATCCACAAAAGACAAAAACTAATTTGAAAAGAAACATGCACCCCAATGTTCACAGCAGCAGTATTTACAATAGCCAACACGTGGGAGCGACCTAAGTGTCTACTGACACATGATGAGTGGATAAAGAAGGTGTAGTGTATATATACACCTACACACACATGTACAACAGAACATTAACTCAGCCGTAAAAAAGAATGAAATAATGCCGTTTGCAGCATTGCATGGACCTAGAGATTATTGTACTAAGGGAATAATGTCAGAGGAAAACAAATATCTATGATATCCCTTCTCTGTGAAATCTAAAAAAAAAAATGATACAAATGGTCTGATTTACAAAACAGAAATAGACTCAGACACAGAAAACAAAGTTTTGGTTCCCAAAAAGGAAAAGGAGAGGAGGGATAAATTAGGAGTTTCAGGTTAACAGATATGCAGCAATGTGTATAAAATGGATAAAGTTTCTACTGTATAGCACAGGAAATTATATTCAATAACCTATGATGGAAAATAATCTCTCTATATATTATACACACACACACACATATATATATACACAGCACTACTTATTTGTAGACTTTTTGATGATGGCCATTCTGACCAGTGAGAGATGATAGCATATTGTAGTTTTGATTTGCATTTCTCTAATAATTAGGTACGTTGAGCATCTTTCCATGTGCCTGTCAGCCATCTGTATAATCTTCTTTAGAGAAATGTCTGTTTAGGTCGTCTGCCAATTTTTTATTGGGTTTTTCTTTAATATTGAGCTGCATGAGCTGTTTATATATATATGTATATATATATACAGACTTCCTTGGTGGCTCAGTGGTAAAGAATTCACTTGCAAGGCAGGAGACAAAGAAGATGTGGGTTCAATCCCTGGGTCAGAGACCCAGGAGATTGGAGAAGGGAATGGCAACCTACTCCAGTATTCTTGCCTGGAGAATCCCATGGACAGAGACGGGCTACACAGGGTTGAAAAGAGTCAGACACAACTGAAGCAACTTAGCACATATATATATATTATATATATATATATATCACTTCGCTGTATACCTGAAACACAACATTGTAAATCAACTATATTTCAATTTTTTTTAAAAAAGAGTAAAGCAACTATACTCCAATAAAAATTTTAAAAAATAAAAAAGTAAGAAAGATGGGAGGCAGTCACATGAAGATCTTAGGGAAGAGCACTGTTGACTGAAGGAATAGATAATGCAGTCTTTTGGGCTCTTGGGAACACATTGAAGGCTTTCAGGCACAGAGACCACCAGCACGGCTAAGCAGAGTAAATGGGGGAGAAATGATAAGTGATGAAGTCATGGACTTTGATGAGGTCACATGGGAGAGCAGATAGATGAAGAAGTTGACCTGGACAGAGCCCTAGGGAGAAAAAAAGAAGAAAAAACAATAAAAGAGACTTGAGAAGGGGTGGCCGTGGAGACCTGCTGCAAATGTGTCATAGCAGCCAAAGGAAGGAAGTGTTTTAAGAGAGTTAAACAACCAGTTGTGCTGTTAAGAGATCAAGGAACACAGAAGTGACCAATGAATTTAGAAACATAGAGGTCACTGGTGACTGACTCTGAAGTGGATTGAGGCATGTGAGGTGGTGGAAACAATGACTATAAATATCTTAAGAAGTTTTGCTGTGAAGAGGAACAAAAAGTGCTAAGGCTAAGGAAGCAGTGAGGTAAAGGGAATATTTTTATTTTCTTGTGTTTCTATTTTTGTTTTTTAAGCAGAAGATACTACAGTGGTGCCTTTTATCAAGTAAGCCACAATAAGAAATACATTTACTTTGTGACTTGTTACATACCTATTTAAAAGCATGTAAACAAAAATTTCACAAAACCCTACTCTCATTTTTCTTTTTAAAATACTGCTTATAACTCTCTAAAATGTTCACAAGACCAAATGTTACAAATTGTAGACAATTGCCTTGGACTTCCAAAGATGAGGGATCATTTCTGGATGGATCAATTTTTTTTTCAGTCTATCTTTATTGTCCTCTTTCCTTACTCAAGAAGCCACATTCATAAAGTATGAATTTAAAAATAGTGTGATATAAAAATACTAAATACACACAATACTATATATAAAATAAACAAGGACCAAGGACCTACTGTATAGCACAGGGAACTATATTCAATATCCTGATAATGGAAAAGTATTTGAAAAAGAATATATATTGGGTTGACCAGAAAGTTTTTCAGGTTTTACCATGAGATGTTACAGAAAAACCCATATGAACTTTTTGGCTAACCCAATCCTATATATATATATCTCCTATATGTATGTGTGTATATATCTATATGTATATATCACATACAGCACTGAACGGCTGAGTGCCAAAGAGATGCCTTTAAATTGTGGTGCTGAAGAAGACTCTTGAGAGCCCCTTGGACTGGAAGGAGATAAAACCATTCAATCCTAAAAAGAAAATCAACCCTGAATATTCATTGGAAGGACTGATGCTGAAGCTGAAGCTCCAATACTTTAGCCACCTGATGCAAAGAGCTGACTCATTAGAAAAGACCCTTATGCTGGAAAAGATCAAAGGCAAAAGGAAAAGCAGGCAGCAGAGGATGAGATCGTTAGATAGCATCACTGACTCAGTGGACATGAATTTGAGCAAACTCTGGGAGATAGTGGAGGACAAGGAAGCCTCGCATGCTACAGTCCACGGTATCGCGGAGTTAGACACGACTTAGTGACTGAGCAACAATATATGGCACTGAATCACTTTGATATAAACCTGAAACTAATGTTAACATTGTAAATCAACTATAATTAAAGAATTAAAATATGAAGTAATATATGTTGCCCCAATTTTAAAAAAAATCACATGATTTTAGACTTATGAATTTAAACTGTATATACCATTCACAGGATTAATTGACTAAACAAACACCTGTCATATTTTGTCAATGATGTGAACTATGTTGTTTCAAGCCAGGAAACATTTCTGGTAGTGATTTTGCTTATTATTGTGCTGCTGTGTTATCTTTGTTATTATAATAATTTTTTGAAATGTTAACCCTCCAAACATTCATTAAATGGTGGTGCCACTGCTGGGAAAATATGCTCCCATATCAATAATTATGGAATACAAGTTACGTGTGATAAAACATTATAAAGAAATCTAAATAATTACTTTTTTTTCCACCATGAATTTAGGAGCCAGAACTCTAGAACCGTTAGCAATAATAATGATAAATAAAAGCAGTATTAAAAAGTTGCCACAATACGTATAGATTTATGAACTCTGAGAACACATACCCTGGTTTCCATTTATTCTTGTGAGAAAATTAGTCTTGAATTTTGCAGGCTTTAAATTATGCAGTCTTTAGGAATGCATTCTTCACACTATCATAGCACTCATATTTCTTATACGTGTGTCTCCTTTCCAAGGCAATTTTTATGGTTGGTGTCATCTACTTCTTCTGACTCTCCCCACCCCCATTCTACATGGACTCATGTCCTCTTCGAATCCTCTAGCTTGAACTAATGTCTCCCACACCCCAATACTGGTACCACGCATAGAACGCAAAGTCTTTTCTCACCCCCTAGACCCCCTGTGTTGATTGATTAGGCTTACCTCTTATGTTCTACAGGATCATGTCCCAAATCTAGTCTTTTCAGGTCTGAGAAACAAGCTTCTAGAACTATGGCTTTGTCATAAGATAAAAGAACCTTGGAGACAGGAGAGCTCTTCAGAGGAGTGTGGATTAATTTATCCCAGTGGCTCCAAGAATGAGATGCTGTCCCATATTCAAAATACTTTTCTTGAATGCCTTGGCAGGCTATGGTATGTTAACTAGAACATGTTATACTGTTATTTGATATAAGAATATATCTGAAATTCTTTAAAAGTCAAAACAAAATAGAACCCTTTAAAAGTTTACGTATACACACACACATTTATATAAATTTAACAAAATGCTACACACTAGAGATACAGTGGAATATAGCTTTCCCAGGGACTTCCCTGGGAAAAAAATATAGCTTTCCCAGGGACTTCCCTGGAGGTCCAATGGCCCAGTGGCTAAGACTCTGCATTTCCAATGCCAGGGGCAAGGTTCAATCCCAAGTTGGGGAAATAAGGAAATAAGATCCTACATGTTGCACAGTGTGGCAAAAAAAAAAAAAAAAATATATATATATATATATATATACATGTATGTATGTATGTATGTTTGTGTGTGTGTGTGTGTGCGCACGCGTGTGTCCTCAGTCGCTCAGTCTTTGCGACCCCATGGACCGTAGCCTGCCAGGCTCCTCTGTCCATGGAATTTTCCAAGCAAGAATACTGGAGTGGGTTGCATTTCCTTCTCCAGGGTGTCTCCTACATTGGCAGATGGATTCTTTACCACTGCGCAACCTGGGAAGATGAAATGAAGTGAAAGTCACTCAGTTGTGTCCAACTCTTTGCAACTCCATGGACTATACAGTCCATGGCAGTCTTCAGGCCAGACTACTGGAATGGGTAGCCTTTTCCTTCTCCAGAGGATCTTCCCAACCCAGGGATCAAACCCAGGTCTCCCACACTGCAGGCAGATTCTTTACCATCTGAGCCACAAGGAAAGCCCAATCTTTCCTTAAATCTAGTGGGAGTTAGACATTCAGTAATCACATATATGAATTTTTTAAAAGTGCAAAAGAGTGATATTAGTAACTTAATCTTCATTGTGATCTTTGTTCCTTCATAGTTGCTGCAATACATAAAATCGTTAAAAGGCCTCCCTCAGTCTCCCTCTCTCAATAGTTAACCAGCCCCTCCTGCACACAGCTAATCTCCTCCCAGCTTATATTTACACAGCTCATTATAAAATAAAGTGACAAGCAAAAGCTCAAGGGAAGAATTTTTGTGACAGGTTGGAGCAAGTAAGAAATCCAGGTGGTTTTTCCAAATAGAAAAATGTTATTGAGTCCAAATACTTACAAAATAAAAAAAAATTCGTTTGAAAATTTCAAAACAGACACATAAGAGGGAGTGGGATGAATTTACACCCACTCACAGCTAGGTCCAGCATGGACATATCGTATCAGCGAGTCCTATCTTGTTTCATCTGCTCCTAACCCACTCTCTCCCCACCCCCAGATCACTTTGAAGCGAATCTCAGACTCCATTAATCTGAAAAAACTTCAAAACTCCTTGTTAGACTTTCATGTTAATCAGATGAGGTTCAGTTTCTTGCCCAGATGACTTCATAGTGGAATGTATTTCCAATTACAAGTCAGCAGAAGAAGCTTCAAGTCTGGTTGTTCTTCTCTTCTTTTTAAATATTTATTTATTTAGTTGACTGCACCAGGTCTTAGCTGTGGCACCAGGATCTCTGATCTTAGTTGCTGCAGGCAGGATCTTTAGCTATGGCATGCTAACTCCTGGTTGTGGCTTTCAGGATCTAGTTCCCTGACCAGGGATCGAACCCAGGCCCCTGCACTGGGAACACGGAGTCTCAGCCACTGAACCACTGGGGAAGTCCCCTGGTTGCTTTCCTATTAGCAATAACCACACCTCAGGGAAACCTCCGGAGAAGGCAATGGCAACCCACTCCAGTACTCTTGCTTGGAAAACCCCAGGGACAGAGGAGCCTGGTAGGCTGCAGTCCATGGGGCCACTGAGTCAGACATGACTGAGCGACTTCACTTTCATGCATTGGAGAAGGAAATGGCAACCCACTCCAGTGTGCTTGCCTGGAGAATCCCAGGGACGGTAGAGCCTTGTAGGCTGGCGTCTACAGGGTAACACAGAGTTGGACATGACTGAAGCGACTTAGCAGCAGCAGCAGCAGCAGCAGCAGGGAAACCTCATTGGCTGTGCAACACTGGTGGTTTTTCTATGTATGATATCGAGACTGGTCAGTGGTTTGAGATGTTCTCAGCCTGATCCATTGATCTAGTACAGAGTTCCCATCAGTTATTTTTCTCCCCACCACTGCCTGGATCCATTATTTCATGAAAAACTGAAAAGTGATATATCAGTGATAACATTCCTCCTACATTTATAAACTGGATTTCATCTATAAGGAAATATTGTTTCCTATTTGGTAACCCCAAGCTGAAGTTTATGCCAGAAAGGCAGGTCATTTGCTTGATTCCTTCCCTTTACTTAGTTTTCTTAATAAGTTGGTTTCCTAGCCTCCACAAAAGGTAACCAATGAGTTAGTTTTCTAAAATATCATTATGAATATTAATATATTTGATATGTTTCTATTTTTCCTGATACATAAGGTATCCCATCTTTAACCAACCCTTGGAGTTGGCTTCTGACTTCTTTTGACTCAACATAGTGATCTTAGCTTCCTTGCTCTCTGGTATGACAAGATGTTCCAAGCTACCATTTTCATTTCCTGCCAAACTTAGATTTAGCAGTTTCTCCAAGGAAACTTGTAGTGGGAAATGGCATATAGAGACTACAGTTTTGATGAGGGATACTCATGGCATCTGGGTTGGTTTCTAGACTGCCTAGTGAATAGAGCTAGAAGAAGAGTTTTATTTTTTAAATATCTGAGTTTATACTGATTTCTTTCACTTTAGTATTACAATGTTTTCACTGAGCTTTTTTTATATTTATACCTCACTTTTCTTGTAAAAAAGTTTCTAACAAAATCAGTATAATTACTTATTTGCTTTATCTTATATAATAGTTTCAGGGTAAAAGGATAAATATTATCATAACCATATGATTACAAAACCAAACCAACGTTTATTTGCAATCTTTTTCTATCCTTAGGCTATATCTCATAAGATACGGATATATATATATATACACACACACACACACACACACATATATTAATAATTACATTTCTGTGTTTTAAAGTAATTTGATAATACTACCCAAAGTGATCTATAAGTTCACTGCAAGCACTATCAAAATCCCAACAATGTTTTTGCAGAACAAAAAAAAATCCAAAAATTTATATGGAATCTCAAGGGACCCTGAAAAACCAAAACAGTCTTGAAGAACAAAAAGTTGAAGGTCTCACACTTCCTGATTTCAGAAAGTAAGTGAGTAGGCAAAATAGTGTGCTGCTGGCATAAAGACAGACACCTAGACCAACGTAACAGAAGAGAGAACCTTGCAATGAACCCTCGTGTGTGGTCAAATGATCTTTAGCAAGGGTGCCAAGACCACTCAGTGGGGGAACAACAGTCCCTTCAATGAATGATACTGGGAAAACTGCATATCCACATGCCAAAGAATGAATTTGGATGCTTATCTTACACTCTCTATAAAAATTAACTCAAAATGGATTAAAGAGCTAAACACAAAAGCTGAAACCATAAAATTCCTTGAAGAAAACTTCATAACATTGGATTTTAGCAATGATTTCTTAAATATAACACCAAAAGCACAGATAATAAATTTAAAAATACACAAATAGGACATCAAACCTAAAGATTCTGTGTATAAAGGACTCAACCTACAGAATGTAAAGGCAACCCGTGGAATGGCAGAAGGTGTTTGTAAACTACATCTGACAAGGGGTTAATATCCAGAATATATAAAGAACTCCTACAACTCAACAGCAAAAAGACAAATAATCCAGTTCTAAAATGTGCATAGGACTTTAAAAGACATTTCTCCAAAGATAATATACAAATGACCAACAAACATAAGAAAAGGTGCTCAACATCATTAGCAGTTAGATAAATGCACATCAAAACCACAGTGAGATACCACCTCACACTCATTAGGATGGCTATAATAAAATGAAAATAATGTGTTGGCAAGGATATGGAAAATCAGAATTCTTTTGCACTGTTGGGAGTACCAAGTTGTGCAACCCCTATGGAAACCAGGATGGAAGTTCCTCAAAACATTAAAAATAGAATTACCATATGATCCAGCAATCCCACTTCTGGGTATATATCCAGAAGAACTAAGAACAGGCTCTTAAAGAGATATTTGCATACCCATGTTCATAGCAGCATGATTTGCAATAGCCCAGAGGTGGAAGCAACCCAAATGCCCACTGACAGATGAAGGGTAAACCAAACGTCACATATTCATATGATACAGTATTACTCAGCCTTAAAAAAGGAAGGAAACTTGGTCACATGCTACAACACAGATGAGCCTTGAGGACATTATGCAAAGTGAAATAACCCAGTCACAAGAAGACAAATACTGTGTGATTCTGTTTATAGGAGGCATCTAAAGTAGTCAAATTCATAGATAGTAAAATGGTAGTTGCCATTGGCTGGGGGAAGAGGAAATGGGAAGTTGTTTAATGGATAGAGAGTTTCAATTTTGAAAGATGAAAAAGTTCTGGAGATTGGTTGTGCAACAGTGTGAATGTATTTAACACCACTGAACTGTACACTTAGAATGGTTCAGTTCAGTTCAGATCAGTTCAGTCGCTCAGTCGTGTCCAACTCTTTGCGACCCCATGAATCGCAGCACGCCAGGCCTCCCTGTCCATCACCAACTCCCAGAGTCTGCTCAGACTCACGTCCATCGAGTCAGTGATGCCATCCAGCCATCTCATCCTCTGTCGTCCCCTTCTCCTCCTGCCCCCAATCCCTCCCAGCATCAGAGTCTTTTCCAATAAGTCAACTCTTCACATGAGGTGGCCAAAGTACTGGAGTTTCAGCTTTAGCATCATTCCTTCCAAAGAAATCCCAGGGCTGATCTCCTTCAGAATGGACTGGTTGGATCTCCTTGCAGTCCAAGGGACTCTCAAGAGTCTTCTCCAACACCACAGTTCAAAAGCATCAATTGCTAAATTTTATGTTATGTGTTAAACACAATTTTTTTTAAGTAATTGAAATAATGTATCTCTGTGAGTAAGCCACCACCTTAATATACTATTTACACTCATTTGTTTCATTGTGCTTTCAATTCTTGGGGCTTGCTTTGTATTTATTTAACTTTGGTTTAATTCTGGTTTATAATTTTGTGATGTATTTACATGAATTCAAAGCCAAATTTACAAGATACATTCAAGGAATTCTAACTTCTCCCCCTGTGCTCTCCATCCTAGTTCCTCCCTCTTTCTACAGGTAACATTTGTGGATGGTTACCTCTACCTATTCATATTCTCATCTTGGATAAAAAGTAGCACGCCATGAATAGTTGTGTACTTTCCTCTTTTTACTTCACATATAGCTTGAAGATAACTCCACAGTAGTACACAGAGACACTCCTCATTTCATTTCTATAGCTCCACATTACTCCACTGTGTCAACATTCCATAGTTTACTTAACCTGTGGATACCTGGGTTGTTTCTCATCTGTCATAAGTAATGCTTCAGTGATAACTTTGGGTACGTGTCTTTGAATATAGCCACACTATCTCTTTGGGATTGATTCCTAGAAGTGGCACATTTAATATTATCAAGATGTCAGTTCTTCCCTAATTGATTGAGAGACTCAATGTAATCGAAATCAAATATAATTCAAGTATTTGATGGATATCAATAAACTAATTATAAAGTTTATATGGAGAGGTAAAAGACCTAGAACAGCCCACACACTATTGAAAGAACAAAACAGAAGCACTGACACTCCCTAGCTTCAAGACTTGCTGTAGAGGTACAGTAATCAAGAATCCCATAGTATTCTCGAAAGAATAAACAAACAGATCAACAGAACTGAGAGCCCAGAAGCAAAGCCACATAAAAAGAAGCAACTGGTCTTTGACAAAGGAGCAAAGGGAATAAAATGGAGTAAAGATATCCTTTTCAGCATGTGGTTCCGGAACAATCAGACATCTACATTCAAAAAAATGAATCTAGATACAGACCTTACATCCTTCACAAAAATTAGCTCCAAATGGGTCTTACGCCTAACAGTTAAATAGAAAACTATAAAACTCCTAGAAGGTAATACAGGAGAAAACCTAGATGACCTTGGGTACAGTGATGACTTTTTCGATACAACACCAAAGACAGGGTTCATGAAATAATTAACTGATAATCTGAACTTCGGTAAAATTAAAGACTTCTGCTAGCAAAAGACAGTATCAAGAGAATGAGAGGAGAAGCCCCAGATTGGGACAGCATGCTGGCAAAGAACACCTCTATTAAAGGACTTACACAGAATATATCAAGAACTCTTAAAGCTAAACAAAAGCAACAAAAGACACCCAACTTAAAAATGGATCAAAGACCTTAACAAACACCAAAATACTTTTACCGTGTGTTCCAGCAATTGCACTCCCTGGTATTTGCTCAAATAAGCACAAAACTTTCTGTCTACACAAAAAACTGCACATAGATGTTTACATAGCATATAACGTAACTATAACTGCCAAAACTTGGAAGCAACCAAGATCTCCTTCAGTAAGGTGAGTGATAAACTGTATGAGCTACCATCTGCGTTCCCACTGACCTCTCCCTCGACTTGCTCCTTTAGACCTAAAGATTCCTACATCTGTTAGTTCCTCCTTGGGTTCCTTTCACTCCTGTGACTAGTTCCTTTATTAAATTGTCCTGATGGAACTTACCGTTTGTTCCCCCATAAAAATACTGACTGAATTCAAAATTCTAGCTATCAAAGATAAACTTTGGCTTCCTAACACAACAGATGCCTGTTTTCTTGCCTGTCTTCATTCCTGGATTTGTTAGTCCCTTGAGGGTCGGGGTCTATCGTTGTATTCTCAGAACTCAGTTGAGGGCTTGCCCGTAGTAAATGCTCGGTAAATGTTTGCTGACTGACTTACTGTGATTTCCCCTATTAGTTTCTATTTAAAACTAGAAACAGAAATCATCTAAAAGAGGTATAAGCAGCTCTTCCAAATCTGTCACTCCAGAAGAATAATCCTTTTTTGATCTGGCTTTTTTCAGAGACATACACATAGAGAAAGAACCAATTCTTGCCATTTATTTCTCTTTGTTTCCCTTTTCCGGTCGGTTCTCCCATGTTGCTACTTTATTGAGTCTACAGCAAACATGATGATTTTCTGTACCCTGGACAAATCCAACTGCTACTGCCCTGATTGCTTGGCTGTCTTGGTGTTTTGGGTGTGTGTCTTCCTGGGAGGGAGGCTGAGGGGCCTGCAGGTGAAGAGGTGGGACAGATGGTGATATTTGGAACAGGGTTCTTCGCTCCACAGCCCTGTGAGAAGCAGGATCTTCAGCTCTGCAGAGGACAGCAGGGGTCCAGAGCGCTTTCAGCATCCTGGCTGTCAGGGAGACGGAAGGCACCCTGCTTGGTTGGACGCACAGAGCAATCTTCACTGGCTTCAAGTCCAGCCTCCTCCTCACTTTCCCCTCCGCCTTTGCCTGGCTTCCCTCAGCTGCTCAGAGCTGCTGTTTTTGCTTCACTCTCCCCTGTGGGGACAGCTTTATTCTTTAGGTTTGTTTTTTTTTCCTATTGGGATACAATTCACATAACATAAACTTCACCATGTGAAAAAGCACTCTAAAGCCCACAATTCAGAGGCTTTGTAGTAGGTTCACAACTCTGTGAAAGATTGATTGCCATCTAATTCCAGAAGATTTTTGCTTTAATCTTTGAAGCAGAAAATGAATGGAAGGGGATGAACCTCATTAAAATAAAAGTGTCCTGTGTCCCAGAGGCATTCACGGTTTGGTATGTAAAACCCCTCATTTGGGGTATTTTCTATTTATAACATTTTTCCTCCTCAAGAACCATGATACTGTTTAAAATATTTTTTTAAGCTTTCACTTTATTTAAAGTATTACTTTCTTAGTTCCATTTCATTTCTTCAGCATATTTCGAATCACTCCAGGCCAGTTAGTGCTAATGATAATAGTGAACCACAAACAAGGCCCCATCTGTGGTTTGCAGCCCAGCGGGCTTGACACCAGTTATCAGGTTATTACGGTGATGAGTGCTGTGGGGTAAATATAACAGGAAGACAACCAAGTCTGGGAGGCAGGGGCACTTTCCTGGTAATAGCGGTGTTAGAGGCAAGACATGGGGTCTGAAGAGGCTGGGCTAGGGAAGGGCGGTGGGACCAGGTCTGAGTGTAGCTGCAGTGTGGGGAGCTGAGGACCTCAATCTAGTGCGGCTAAAGCTTCAGGTGCTGTGGGAGAGTGGACACGATGACAAGCCACACACGCAAGTCACGGGGCCTTAGAGGCCATGCTGCAAATTTGGGATTTTATCTTCAGTGGGAGCCCATCAATGGAGTTAATGTGGGGGTGGCAGGATTCGTCCAGCGGTTGGAGACCACTTGGGAGGCTCTTGCAGGATGAGAAAGGGTGGCTGCCTGGCTTAGGACGGTTGTGAGGATGGAGTAGAGGGAAGAGATTTAGGAGACATTTGGGAGGGGGTCTACCAGCAAGGTAGATGGTCAGATAGGGAACTCTGGTGAAGAGGAAATGTGGACAGGTGAGCCATGGGTTCTCTTCAGGACGGGTTGGATTTGAGGTACCTGGGAAGCAGCTGTATGGAGATGTCAAGCTGATAGTTGGGGCGTCTGGCAGCTCAGTAGACCAGCCTGGGCCAGAGAGAGAAAGTTAGGAGAGGCAGAAGGTGACTGTGAAAACACTCTTCACATGCAGGTATTACAACATCCAAAACACTTCATCAGACTACTTATTCACCCGAGTTTCCTCCTACCTCGGCGATTCTCACTTTGTTCTGCCTGTTCCTGGGTGTGTGTGGCACCCTCTCTAGGAATGTCTCTCGTCATGTACAATGACTCTCCCTCATCTAAAACTCCCAGAGGGTAGGAAGGTGTTGCTTATCTTTGCATCCCTGGGACGTATTGTAGAAAGTCACTAGGTTTCTGACTGATGACTGACCAAGAGAACAAAGGAATCAACGACTGTGTTAGAATCTGCATAAAAGCACCAATTAGAGTTATGGTGGACACCCATTTAATTTTGTAGCACCCATTATGATAGTTTAATCTCTATTTATAAAGGAACATATAAAATCATGCAAGACATCAAAATGAAGGCATCTTCAAAAGTACAGCATGAAGACATATAAAGGATCACAAAAATTCAGTCATATAAAAGCATTGCTGAAGAAGTCCTCCATGGAGCTTTCGAGGGTACGTCTCAAAGGAAAATGGTCATTGGAGGTCACATCAAGCAGAAGAGCTCAGCTCAGCTCAGGGACCATGAGAAGCTATAATCTTTACATTTCCAAAAGGGTTGATAAACTCAATCATTTCATTTCGAGTTGCGCTGTTGACTGCTTTGATCTCTTCAACTGTGGAGTTGATTTCAGGGGTGTCCTTGGCTAAGATGGCCATGGGGACAAAGGGAACAGCCTCCCCTCCTCTGCTCTGGGTCTTCCTCTAGGCAATGGGACCCCACTTGCCCGGCACTTGGTTCAGCATCACGGCCGCAACCCTCCAAACAAATGGGAAGCAAGATTTGCCTTTGTCCATTTATACACAAGTGCACACATTTCAGAAGGTGGAGCTGGAACTCCCAGGCAAGAAATCACAGAATCAGGAGGGAGACTGTTTCTCAGTCACTTCCTCTACATGCAGTTGCAGATGTTTTGGTTACAAGGGTAGAAAACAGTTTCAATGTTCTTAGGTCTAAAGTGTCATTAAATATGAAAGACAATCCTCTATATGTATAAGCAAAAAAAAGGAAGTTAATGTTAGCAGGTCACCGGGATTAAGAAGGCCACAGGCATATAGAAGAAATCTGATTCAAAGACTAAGAACTGGCCCTAAAACAATACAGAGCAATACAGAGATCAGAAACATGACCCCAGAGGAGAGGAAGATTCTAGAACAGGGAGGACAGAAGTGGGAAAATGTTATTAATATAAGGAGGATAGTCTTGCCTCAAAACTAAATGAAATATATTCACTCATCTGAAAGAGAAAGAAAATTTGCTAGATCTTAGTTATTAGGATTGTATTTAAAATACCGTGTTTCTTTTATGTATCACAGAGGAAGACACAGCTAGCACTCTGCCTTGAAGTCTGCTGTAACTGAGGGAGATCAATCCCTTTGCCTTTTTACACAGAAGCCACTATTCTTGTGATGTTCAAGACGAAACATCATTAAACTGAAAGCAAGAGAGACCACAGACAGCTAACCTTAAATCTCCACAGAGGAAAAGTCCTATTGAGTGTTTAGGGAGAATTCCCAGAGTGAGGAACTGTAACTAGGGTTGACTGTTCCACATGTCATCTGAGTGATGGATGTTGTCATGATGGGGATACCTTCAGGGGACAGGAACCCTTATCTCAATTATGCCAGCCTCATTCCATTAATATTTGTCAGTCTGTAAAATGATTGCACTCTTCTGATTTTTTAGTGGGCTACTTCTAAGGGTTCTAACATACAACCAATAATCAATAGAAGGTTGGTTCTAGGCTGGTCTTAGGGTTAGGTGGTCCCCGGTGGCTCAGAAGGCAAAGAATCTGCCTGCCAGTGCAGGAGACGCAAGAGACAGGGGTTTGATCCCTGGGTCAGGAAGACCCCTGGAGAAGGGAATGGTTACCCACTCTAGTATTCTTGCCATGGAGAATTCCATGGACAGAGGAGCCAGAGCCTGGTGGGCTACCGTCCATGGAATCACAGCTTAGCGACTGACACACACACAGGCTGGTCTTAACCAAGCCTGAAAGGATGCAAATAAATTTCATTCTCCAGCAGAGGGCAGCACCACATAAAAATTACCCTACAGGGTAACAGAGGCGCAGCATCTTTGTCTATGACCATGCATTTTCTATATTATTATTTTATGGCCATGTAGCTTGTGGGATCTTAGTTTCCCAACCAGGAGTTGAACCTGGGTCCCCTGCAGTGGAAGCACAGAGTCTGACCACTGGATCGCCAGGGAAGTCCCTCTATATTATTGAATATTTATTATTTAGTGTCACAAAAATGGAAGACTTGTTCATACAAGTTATCTTGAATACTGATGGGCAATCCAGGTAAACAATTTAAGCCCTATTTAAAATCTTATAATTTTAAGATTAATTTAAGTCATTTAAATTTAACTTAATTTAAATTAAGTTATTTAATAATTTAAATAACTCTGTGCTTTATTTGTCACTCAGTCGTGTCCGACTCTTTGCGACCCCATGGATGGTAGCCTACCAGGCTCCTCGGTCCACGGGATTTTCCAGGCGAGCTTACTGGAGTGGCTGCCATTTCTTCCTTCCACGTGAGTCTTCCTCTGTGTGCATATGTCCTGGGTGTGTGTGTGGTGTCTACTTTGCTTTCCATTCCCTTGCAAGTAGTAATTTTCTATTGCAACCAACTAAAATGCATATTGCCACACATAACACCATGACAGAAATGGTGTTTTTTTTTTTTTTCATTTTCAAATCTCTCCCTTTATTGTCATAATTAACCTTTGCTTGGAAAGCAAGCTGTAAAAACTATTCAGACAGTATCATTACATTATTACTTTCAGGCAGAAGAGGGTGAAGGGACTTTCAAGGTGAGAGTTTTGTTTAAAAGAGTGTACCTTGGAACTTAGCTAAAAAGAATTCATCCTTCTAATAGCGAAAGGACCTCATCAAAAGCAGATTAGTTCATAGTGTGGTCAATTCAACATGGATTCCTACAGAACAAAGCTTTTAAGTATTAATGAATACAGTTTAACAATTATTTGATCAATCAGGCATAAAGTAATTCTCTTCCTTTCCACTTTGACCTTTGTAAAGTATCATCATAGTCAGGCTAATACAGTATTTATCTACTAAAAATAAACTTTAAAGAAAATTATTTGGGATTATTACAGAATTGTGTTATAGTTCTATTTCAGTTGAGATTTACTTTTGCTGTTTCTGTATGTAACACAGATGAAAGTCATCCTTCATTTGGTCAAAGTCTAGAATCTGAATGAACTTTAGTTAAAAACAATTTTTGGTTAAATCTCTCTCTGCTAATATCATACTGTTAATAATTACAACTTTTCCTAAGGTAAATGCCAATGAATGTAGATGTCGATGTGTGCAAATAATGACAGAGTGAAGTTAAAACAACATACTTATATCAACTCCTATTTTTTTTAATCCCTTCTACCCTGGCACTTCCGCTATGCAATTATAAAAGACACTTAAGCTTTTATAGCCAGTGATGGACATTATTAGCCATCAGGGCTTTGGAAGTAATGCTGCCAAATGGAGAGATGAGTGGGTGGTGCTCTGTGGTCTCGTGGTTTCTCTGTAATTCCTGAACATAAAGATAAAGGAGCATTCTTAGCTCTGCCCATAGCTGAACCATCTGCACTCTTGTGTCTTAACATTTCTGATCCAACTCAAAGGTAATTTCAGCTGACATTTATGAACCATAGCCACATTCAGGTATCTATGAGGGTAAGTTCTGTCTAAGCTTGGGGGGAATTCCCTGGTGGTCCAGTGGTTGAGACTTCGCCTTCCAATGCAGGGAGTATGGGTTCAATCCCTGATCAGGGAACTAAGATCCCACACACTGCTTGGCCAAGAAACCAAAATATAAAACAGAACAATATCATAACAAATTCAATAAAAACAAATTTTAAATTCAAAATGCTTTAAAAATGGTCCACATTAAAAAAAAAAACTTGAAAAAATGTCAGCTTTGACATTGAAATCTGCAGTTTGGAAATTTGGAAACATGTCCCACGGGACATTTGTCATGCTGGGACCCCCTCCTTCTATCACGAAGGGGTGTCAGGATCCAAGGAGAGATGACCCTCTGACTTGAGGGTCTGGAACCACAAAACACTAAATAAGCACACCCTTTTGGTTCCATTTCCCTAAATGTCCATAATAAATGTGAAAGGCTCATCTGCACTTTCCCATAGTACATTTTGGGCTAACGTATGAGAACACGTCACACGCAGCCTAATGAAAACACCGTGTGTACATGCTTGTGCACGCTCAGTTGTGTCTGACTCCTTGTCACACTATGGACTGTAGCCCACCAGGCTCCTCTGTCCATGGGATTCTCCAGGCAAGAATACTGGAGATGGCTACCATTTCGTACTCCAGGGGATCTTCCCAACACAGGGATAGAACCCGAGTTCTTGCGTCTCCTGCGCTGGTAGGCAGATCCTTTACCATTGCTCCACCTGGGATCCCGAACATGGTGCAAAATCAAATGTTCTGTACAGTGCCGAGAACACAGCAGACAATCAACATGTAACAACCGCCCCATTGGACATCAAGTCGCAAAAGAACCCAGTTTTTAAAACTTACCTTTTATCTCTGACTGCTGCTTTGGGTACATCTTTTGATAAACGTGGCATTTATCTGCTAAATCTGGCGAGCTAGATGTGACTAACACTGACTAAATCAGAAGAGATCAGTAGGTCTCTACAGTAATTTTGCAAGTTTAGAGATAACATTTGATGACTACATACCAGCAACCTCTGTAACTGCTGTAAACAGTGGGGAAAAAATGTCAGCGGTTTAGAAAATAACTTTTTGAATTAATCCTAATCTTTCTTGAACTCCTATCAATGTTAGTCATCATTTTTGCTTCTTTTAGTCAGGGATTTATACAGAATCCTCTCAAACTAGATGAAAAAGAAGTACCTTAATTTTCTAAGCCTACAGCCAAAACCAAATAGCACTTTTATGAAACTGTCAAGTAAACCAAGGCTCCCATCCTCCACACCTTCCACAGTAAACCATCAAACAAGAATTCTGGATATTCTTTGGATCTAATCTTTCATTTGGTTTTAAATCCTCTAAAATTTGGATTTTAAAGCACAGTTCCCCTTACAATATCATCATTAAATATTTCTCTTTCTTGGCTAATGTGCTGGGTAACACTGAGGCTCTGTCTTAAGCTGAGATAGTAGGTTTTAGAGGGGGTTGCCTTTCACCCATGGGCTGAATTGTGATGTACAATATCTGAATATTGAGATGGATTTTGCCATACATCAATATGAACTGGCCACAGGCATACATGTGTCCCCTCTATCCTGAACCCCTCCCCCCTCCTCCCTCCCCAGATTTTTATTTCTCAACTGAGCTTTCTCTCTGGGGCAAAACACTTGACCCGATAGAAAAGACGTAAATATTAAATTAACTTTTGAAAAGTCAAGGATACTGGAAGGGCCAACTCTTTGTCAATACCTTTCCCGTGGTGGTCCTTATTACCCTGCTAACTCCTGACTTTGTCTTCCCAATAACCAATTGTTTTTATAAACATTTCTTTCGAAAACACTCGAGCAAAGACCCCTTTGACAGCGCCCAGATTATGCAAGTGTTTGAATAAGAAAGACGGCACCTGTGTCCTAGAGTGTATCACAACATAATGCCAGTAACCTGTAAATTCACTTGAGCACTTTATAACAAAAAGAGTAATAGACTAAAGGGTGACTGCTCTCTGTGGGTTTCTTCTAAGTTGTGGGAGTGTCATTACTCGCCAGGGATCTTGTGGATGACTTTTGGGGGCCATCAACCATCTTAGTTCCAATCTCAATCTTCAGTATTTAAAGGAGGGGAGCTTTTATTTTCATCATGGCATGAATCCATTCTGATTATAGATTTGGCCCTGGTTCCCGTAGGAGCTTACAACGCATTTTCCCCAATTCCAGATTCAAATATTAAATTAAAACAGATGTGCAAAACTAAAGGAAATTCCACCACCAAAAACATACCCAACCCCTCCACAAAACTGCCAGCTCTAGGGAAAACCAGTGTCCATGATTCTGGGCCCTTCTCCTAAACCTGAAAAAGAACAGAGTCAGGACTTTCCCAGAGGTCCAGTGGTTAAGACTCCACGTTCCCAGTGCAGGCTCCGTGGGTTCGATCCCTGGTTAGGGAACTAAAATCCTGCGTGCAGCACAATGTGGGGAAAGAGAAAAAAAAGAACAGATTCACATTGCTCCTTAACTTGCGCTTGTTTCAATGTCCGAGAGGCCAATGAGAAGGAGCGGAGGTCTAGAAGTTCCTGGGGTGCTCTCCACGCCCCCGCTTGGGCCACTCCTCATCCACCCACCTGCGCAGCACCTTCTCCACGTCGGCGCGGTGGTACAGCCGGCAGAGCTCCATCAGCTGGCCCACCGTCCTCTGACTGTTCCGGAGCAAGAACTCCAGGGTGGGGCTCTGCGGTCGCTGCTCCAGGAAGCACAGCTCGTCGTAGGGCATGCCCCACTTGCTTGCAAAATTCCTCCAGTTTTTGACTGTTGGGTGACAGGGATCCAGCTTTATCCTGATCACATCTAGTAAGTCCTGGTCATTGAGCAAGTCGCTGATGGTGGGGACTTGGAGCGAACAGGAGGGACAGGAACAGGTCTCCGTACAGGACGCGTCCTTGCTCACATCTGCAGGGTAAACCACAGGGTGCGTATGTCAGCAAGAGGCCCCAGACACGTGCTTATCTCTGGTCCTTTATTCTCCTACTGAATTGCTCATAGCATCAGGGTAAGCACAGCACCTATTTCAGGATACTCACTTCTACATATTCACCAATAACCCCCTGTTCTTTGCGGTCACGAAGAGCTGTTCTGTTGGAAGCGTGGCAAGACTTTATAAAGCCAGTGTTCCTTTCTGAGACTCTCTGTCCCCCAGGCTGCGCGTTTGTGAGCCTGCTGGCCAGATGAGGGCTCCAAAGAGCAGAGCTCTCTCCATGGGCAGATAGCCAGTGGAGGGGGGTGGTCAGCCATCCCAGGAGAAACCAGCCCATTCTCACCTGCTCCTCAACCCTCTCACCCCTTCCATATTACAAGTCAGCCTTGTCAGCTTTTTAAAGTCAAGCATAGAATGTCAGAGTGTAAAGTATTACACAATTCTTCAAAAGGTCTTTATTAAAAAAAAAAAAAATACATGCAAAACCCAAAACTGGAATATCCACTCCACACACATATTTGAAAATAAGTGATAACTGATAATGCCAGACTTTTCAGATTTATGGCCACCTTATCATGGCTTTGCCTTTATTTATTTATTTATTTATTTTTTAACACATAAGGCTGCCTTTGAAGTGGAGCCAATACCCTGAGGAGTGTGCAGTGGGCTGGGCGAGTGGGTGGCTTTGAGCTCAGCCTCCCCAAGAAGGGGGCTTCCTTGGTGGCTCAGATGATAAAGAATCTGCCTGCAATCCTGGAGACCCAGGTTCGATCCCTGGGTTGGGAAGATCCCCTGGAGAAGGGAATGGCTACCCACTCTAGTATTCTTGCCTGGAGAATTCCATGGACAGAGGAGCCTGGCAGGCTGCAGTCTATGGGGTCACAAAGGGTCAGACATGACTGAGCGACTAACACTTTTGCTTTCACCAAGAAGAGCTGCCCCAGCACAGAGGAAGGGCCACCTTCCCATCCATCATCTCTGGCCTCCCTGCAGTATCTGCCAGCATGTTAGCAGAGGATGAAGCTAGTAGGTAAGCAGTAAATAGGTTAGAGGGAAGAGGTTAGTAGGCAAGAGACAACTCAGAGTACAGGTGTAAGCGGGTGAAGCAACCCAAGTGAATTAAAACTCTGCAACTGCACCGAATTTCCTAGCCCCTCTCACCGGGGATATTTAACCACCAAAGGCAACACTAAAGATCACTGGCTTGGAAAATTCTTGGAGGTTATGATGCCTTTTTCTACACTGAACTGTGTGGACTGCCCAACTTAGGAAAGTAAAAAATTTGGAGAAAAAAAAAAAAGGAGTCACTCTGGTTATTATAAAATTGAGAACTAGAAAATTTGAGGCAAATACAAAGTAAAAGATAACAAAAGCCATGAAAATTATGCTCATACTCTGACCTACTAATATAACTTCTGAGAATCCAGCCAAAGGAGATCATCTAAAATATGTATGTACTTAAACATTTTTTATTATAATCTTATTATACATTAAAAAAAACCTTAAAATCAAAGGGGACTAGTGAAATAAATTATTGTTACTATTTGAAGGAATATTATTTAACAAATTATGAAGACTATATAGCAACCTAGAAAATGTGTGTGCTGTCATGTTAAGTGAAAAATGCAGTCAGAATGGCTGTGATCCAAAAGTCTACAAGCAATAAATGCTGGAGAGGGTGTGGAGAAAAGGGAACCCTCTTACACTGTTGGTGGGAATGCAAACTAGTACAGCCACTATGGAGAACAGTGTGGAGATTCCTTAAAAAACTGGAAATAGAACTGCCTTATGACCCAGCAATCCCACTGCTGGGCATATACACCGAGGAAACCAGAATTGAAAGAGACACGTGTACCCCAATGTTCATCGCAGCACTGTTTATAATAGCCAGGACATGGAAGCAACCTAGATGTCCATCAGCAGATGAAAGGATAAGAAAGCTGTGGTACATATACACAATGGAGTATTACTCAGCCATTAAAAAGAATACATTTGAATCAGTTCTAATGAGGTGGATGAAACTGGAGCCTATTATACAGAGTGAAGTAAGCCAGAAAGAAAAACACCAATACAGTATACTAACGCATATATATGGAATTTAGAAAGATGCTAACAATAACCCTGTGTACAAGACAGCAAAAGAGACACTGATGTATAGAACAGTCTTATGGACTCTGTTGCAGAGGGAGAGGGTGGGAAGATTTGGGAGAATGGCATTGAAACATGTATAATATCATGTATGAAATGAGTTGCCAGTCCAGGTTCGATGCACGATACTGGATGCTTGGGGCTGGTGCACTGGGACGACCCAGAGGGATGGTATGGGGAGGGAGGAGGGTTCAGGATGGGGAACACATGTATACCTGTGGCGGATTAATTTTGATATTTGGCAAAACTAATACAATTTGTAAAGTTTAAAAATAAAGTAAAATTAAAAAAAAAAAAAAGAAAAATACAAGAAGTAAGGAATTTATGTACTCTGATTAAAACTATGGGAAAAGTCTCTGTTAATATTACCATGGAAGGAAATGTACAAAAATAATCATAGCTTCTGTGGTTAATGTAGGATTATGTTTTTATTTTCCAAACTTTCTCAGTGTGCATGTCGGGGTGTGCTCAGGTGTGAGCTGTGTGCTCAGTCGTGTCCGACTCTTTGTGACCCCATGGACGGTAGCCCACCAGGCTCCTCTGTCCATGGGATTCTCCAGGTAAGAATACTGGAGTGTGTTACCATGCCCTCCTCCAGGGGATCTTCCTGATCCAGGGATCGAACTTGTGTCCTTGCATTGGCAGGCAGAGTCTTTACCACTGCACCACCTGGGATTATGCTTCTATTTTCCAAACTTTCTCTAGTGGCGTTTATATTTCTACGATAATGAAAATCATGTATTACATTAACAAACATATTGTTCAGCACTGAGCCAACGTATCAGTGCAGCATCCCTCCTCTTTGCCAAGCTTCACTTACTGCTTTGAGGCCACCTCTTCCCACCTTCCCCATGATTTGTTTCATCAAATACCTCCTTTCTTTCCCCTCACCTCCAGACACCATCTCTACTGATTCTCTTTCCTTTATCCACAGATAGGTATATAACTCCTCTATCATAAAAAATAAGAACCTCAAACTGCCACTCTCTGGTTTATAATTCACTGAAGGCCTTTCTCTTACTCTTCATTTCCTTACTGTTTTAAAAATATTTGTTATTATTTTTTGGGTTATACTACATGGCATGTGGGATCTTAGTTCCCCAACCAGGATGGAACCCATACAACCTGCAGTAAAAGCTCAGAGTCTTAACCACTGGACTGCTGGGCAAGTCCCAATTTACTATTAAACTTCTAAAAGGAGAAATCAAAACCTGTTGCCTACAATGCCTCACCATGTTATTAACATTCACCTTCTTGGGCGAGCAGCATCTGACCAGCCCCATTCTTACCAGCCCTGTAGAGACCAGACCCAGTTCCCCATGCCCCACCTGCGGACCAGAGTCCAGTTCTGATGGGGTAGATAAATCCAGACAAGCAGATCCCCACCTGGCTTGGAGGATCACCTGGACCCCCTGCTGCTGCTAATGCCCCCATCACCTCACTCCCCTCGGGCCTGCCTGCCTCTAGAACTGAGCCCAAGACTCCTGTGCCCCTTTGAACACTGTCTATTGCACTGAAGACTCTTTTCCCAGAACTCAAGCCCCTTATCCCCAGGCACATCCTACCTTGTCCTGGCCACATCCCTTTTCTTGTCTGCCTGAGACACTGTGATCCCAGCCTGTCTCATGCCAAGTCCCTGGGAGTTACAAGGAGGTGCTCTAGTCCTGTTCTTAGCCCAAAGCTTTCCTCTTCTGCACTGCGTCCCTTTGGTCTTCTCCACTCCCAACAGCCTCTACAAAGATCTGCCACTAGAATGGAAGACTCTTTCTTTTTGCATCTGCAGTATTAGCCCTTGACACACAGCAAACACTTAACCAATGTGGATTGAGTGAATAAATGAATGGCCAACCCTGCCAGCTCACCTGGGCCCCAGAACTGACTACGAGAAAGCGTCTCTCGATGTTCAGATGACATCTCCAACTCAAAGGGCCCAATACAGTACTTATATATTTCTTATATACTGTGCACACAAAGCACCTCAAGTCCCCTAATGGCACCTGCAATTCTTCAGCATCCTTACAGACTTTTTTTCTCTATCCAACCAGTTACCAGGGTCCCAATCTCCCCTGGAAGCTCTCCATACCTCTCTTCCCATCTTATTTCCCATGACTTCCTCGAATATAATCTGGGCTCCAAAGAAGGGGGACTACTCACTTCCTGAATAGACAACCTGTATTTTCTTTGTTTCAAAGTTTAATAAAATGAAAAGGAAAAAATATAAGCTCAGGGTAGAACATTAAAATTATATTCAGTTATGAATTTTGTGTAAACTTGAACATCCAGGGTTTCCCCATAGTTGCATGACTATGAATAACAATTTGATGCAGACCCTTACATCTAAATTTTTGGCCACCTCTTTAATTATCTCTCCACTAATGGGACTATTAGGCTGAAAAGTATGACCATTTTAAGGCTATCAGTGCATATATCCTAAATTGCTTTCCAGAAAAATATTGTGCCAATTTACACTCCAAACAGAGAATAGTGATGGTGCATATCTCAGTTGACCTTTGTTAGCAATGGCACCCCACTCCAGTACTTTTGCCTGGAAAATCCCATGGACGGAGGAGCCTGGAAGGCTGCAGTCCATGGGGTCGCTGAGGGTCGGACACGACTGAGCGACTTCACTTTCACTTTTCACTTTCATGCGTTAGAGAAGGAAATGGCAACCCACTCCAGTGTTCTTGCCTGGAGAATCCCAGGGACGGGGGAGTCTGGTGGGCTGCCGTCTATGGGGTCGCACAGAGTCGGACACGACTGAGCGACTTAGCAGCAGCAGCAGCAAGTAACACTTTTAAAAGGATCTTTGTCAATTGCATAGGTGGAAAATATAGATTTCCTCCATGACTTTTCTGATGTTTTCTCTCTGATCAGTCATCTCTCTTCTTTCTCTCTCCCTCTCACTGAACTCCTCTCATTGAAATTCCCCTCAGCTACTGAACTTATCTATCCTATGAAACCCACCTCAGAAACACCCCTTCATGAAATCCCCTGGCTCTGCCTGCAATGCCGTCTCACCCACAGTCTCATCATTGTGTTTGCATCTCCTGACTTTGCCTTGCAGTGAGATATTCCATATGATCTTTGTTGTTGCACCTTCAGGGCCCTGAGAAAAGATCCATATCCTCCTGCAACGTGTACACATCTTAGAGTTCTAAAATGTTGAATTACATTTCTGTGTAATATAGTGAGAGTTATTCTTCCGCTCCATTAATAATGGTGTGGTGTATATGGAAGTAAGACTTTAGCTCCATGATGGGACAGAAATTTATTTATAAAGAGCTTTCTAACATTGAAGGTGGCTTTTTCAGTACAAGGGGGAAACTGTGCACTTTTCTTTGCCCTTATTTAAAAGTAGAGTCAAAATCCAGGGAACTCAAATCGGGGCTCTGTAAAAACCTAGAGAGGTGGGGTGGGGCTGGGAAGTGGGACAGAGGTGCAAGAGGGAGGGGACATATGTACACCTATGGCTGATTCATGTTCATGTAGGGCAGAAACCAACATTAATACTGTAAAGCAATTATCCTTCAATTAAAAATAAATAAATTAAAAAAATAAAGGTGGGTGTACGGAAAAAAGTAGAGTCAAAATAATAATCTGTCACGTAGGAAAACAAGCAGTTTACCAAAGGGTATGTGTAATTCAGTTTTCGTAAAAACAAAATAATACAGTCATTTTTATCCACATAAAGAATATATTATACACACATTCATGGGCATAGGAAAAATCTAGAAGTATGCATAAAAACATTAACAATGGATGGTCCTAATTTTCTATAGTTACAATGTTTATTTGGATACTTAAAATATATTTTTTAAATGTCACAAAAAAATAAACGATTTATATCTCTAAGTCCAGAATGAAATGTATTGCTTTCTGAAGGTCTGCCCTGTATTACCTCCGTAAGACTCAGGGTTTTAGCGATGTTTTCTCCTTTAGCGTCAAGAAGAATGAAAATCGTTAAGGTTTCTGTGACGCTCCTCTAAGCCTTCTAGTGTATGAGAAACTTCTATTTCTTTGAACACCACCACTATCCATTTATCAGTTTGTTTTAAAATGTATGATGTGTCAAAAGTCTATTGTTTCCTTTTTTATTTTCAATGACACACACGCTAAGCCATTTTCCCAACTGGAATCTATACAAACTGCCAACAGTCATGAATTTAAAGTTGCCTTTTGAATCATAAACTATAATTAGTTCTCTGAGGACTTAAGCAGACAAACTTTTTTTTCCCCTATGAAATATATTTTGTCCTGCCCTCCTGTAAACACCTATCATGTATTCGTGTGCATGCAAGGAAAGGATGGCTGAAGCTTTGGGGTAAGAAAAATCATAAGAAGAGAAACATTTAGAACCAAAGACGTTTTCCTAAGAAATGGGGGGGAAAATGGGATTATTATTGGATGCTACTCAGTGGCAAGCTCAGGGTATCTGTACAGGAGAAACTCAAAAACTGTTTACTAAATGAATGAATGAGAATTGTTCTTTCTCCTCCGGAGACAAGGTAGGTTTCTTATTACTGTGTGATGCATTTTAGGATGTGAAGAGATAAGTACTAGCAAAGGAAAGAGAAATTTACTGGTGTCTATTGGCTGTTAACAGAAAAATACAAAAAACAGATTGATTCTAGATTTGGGGGAAGGAAAGGAGAGTGTTATTGAGGAGAGAGAAGTCAGTTATGTACAAAAATTCACTTAGATTCTCTAACAAGTAGGGTCCTTGCTTGTCATATTTTGACACTTGCATATTTTCCACTGATGAAAAACAAGAACAGATTGCACCATTAATTCATAATAACTTCTTAGAGGCCAAAACTCTGGAAGGATTTGCCTTCTATAAGTTTAGTCTGAGTCCTGGCTTGAACTAAGGAAGAATTTATCAGTGGAAGAAGGGCCAAATTTCTCAGTGGTTTTTATCATCACAGTAACTGTTATTTATCAAACGCTTAATATATAACCGGCCCTGCACTGTGCCCTTTTATATCAGGAGTCCCAAATTCTGGGATCTAATGCCTGGTGATCTGAGGTGGAGCTGATGGAATAATAATAGAAATAAAGCGCACAATAAATGTAACACACTTGAAACATCCTGATACCATCCCCCACTCCCACCCCCAGATGGTGGAAAAACTCTTTCACAAAACCAGTCCCTGGTGCCAAAAAGGTTGGGGACAGCTGCTTCACATGCATAATCCTGAATCAGCTGCATCAGATGCGGCTCCTCAAACCCTGGTGCCCCAGCTTTCCAGGGCTTGACTGCTAAATGGCATTTAACATCCCTGGACTTCAGAGTCCTCATCTATCAAGTGGAGATGATAATATAATAATTCCTATATCTCATGAATTAAATGAGGTGAATGGTGTGAAAGCATTTTTGTCAAGTCTTATGTAAATGTTATTTAAGGGTGTTAGGATTTACAACTTTTTTTAAGTAGAATGCGGGGGGGTGGGGGGGGAGAGTGTGTCATTGTGTCATCTGGCCTCTGCTGACACCTCCCAGCTCATTGCCTTTCCAAGTGCCCTTCACTGCCCACCCTTGTCCCTAGAACATATACTCAACCCTGCCTCAGGACTTTTGCACTAGCTGGGTCTTCCCTCTGAAGTCCTCCTTTCTCAGATCTCCACATGGCTGGCTCCTTTGCTCCTTAGATCTTGGTGCACCTTCGTAGCTAACACAGCATCCTTTCCTTGCAGGCAAACCCCACTGTACACTCACTTATTTTCCTCAAGGCACCTACCACCACATGTAACTACTTGTGTTTACTGTCTGTCACTCCCAACCAGTATATAAGGTCCAAGAGGAAAGGGACTTAGATGTCTAATGTCTCCACTTAATTCCAGGCACACAGTAGGCACTCACTAATGTCTGCTGAGTAAATCTATTTAATGAAGAACATGACACAGAGAAATAATCAAATCAGAAACTTCTGAGCAGCATATGAAGAGTTATCTAGAAAGTTTCAGACAAACCGAAAGGTTTCTTGTGCTGAGTATATACAAGGCAGAAGAAGGATGACTGGTTGCTATGGAGAAGGAGTACACCATGTACCACAGAGAGAGCCACATGAGCTTTAGAGGCATGCTGACCAACTATCGATACAAGCTGACATTGTGCAGGTATGCAGCTTGGACGGGTTACTCCTGTACTCCTGTACAGCCATGTCCTCCCTCTCTGAACAATTGAGAGGACTGACTTTCATAAAGGTGTGGAGAGGATTAAGTGAGACCATCCCTTAAAGCCTTATCCTAGTGCATGGTAGTTGGAGAAGGCAATGGCACCCCACTCCAGTACTCTTGCCTGGAAAATCCCATGGACAGAGGAGCCTGGTAGGCTGCAGTCCATGGGGTCTCGAAGAGTCAGACAGGACTGAGCAACTTCACTTTGACTTTTCACTTTCATGCATTGGAGAAGGAAATGGCAACCCACTCCAGTGTTCTTGCCTGGAGAATCCCAGGGACGGGGGAGCCTGGTGGGCTGCTGTCTATGGGGTCACACAGAGTTGGACATGATTGAAGCGACTTAGCAGCAGCAGCAGTGCATGGTATGTATGCAACAAAGCATTAGTAGCTGTGGGTAAGGAACCATAACAGCAGCAGTTCTCAGGACTTTCCTGGTGGTTCAGTGGTTAAGATTCTGAGTTTTCAATGCAGGGGGTACGAGTTTGATCTCTGGTTGAAGAACTAAGATCCCATGCATGACAGGCATGAATGAATAAATAAAGCAGTAGTTCTCAAACCTTGGCTAAAAATGGAACTCTCTACCCCCTCCCTACCCCCACTCTCCCCTGGGGAGATTACAAAATCCTGATGTCTGGTTCCACCACCAATATCCTTATTTAATTGGTCTGGGGTACAGGCCAGACACGGGAAGTTTTCTAAGCTCTCTTGGAAATTCTCATGTGCAGCAGGGTTGAAAACCATTGCCTTAAACCATATCTACTGAGGAAGTTCTCAATCAGATGGGCCAGCAAAAGTAGGTTTTGGAATGCCACCTACTTCTCTTTGAAGAATACAGCGTGCGCTTGGTGATTGGGAGTTTGTGGATAATATTTCCGCACACTCACAAACAGAAGAATGGGTTTTCTAGGGTTTTTTTTTTCGCCCTTCTTCCACTATTCTTCATCTCACACACCTTTTACATCATACCTTAAAGAAGAGTTCAGAAATCAAGCGTGCTCAGTGACAAGGTATGTGCATGTCATTTCAAACACAGTAAGAAACAGCTCACGTCCAAAGATGCAGTGCCTAACTCTCCAGCTGGCGGCTGGCAGACCATGAAATGCTGGTCAATTAACAGTTAACTGTGAATTGGAACAAGATGCAGAGCCCACAAGGGTCATGACTGGCTGAGCCTGGAAAATAGCTCCAGTCAGGGTGCTGGCAGTGCATCACAGATTGACTTACTGTGTCTCCCTGCAGGGGAGGTGCCGTTTTATCTTGTACACCCTGGCTTTTCGGGAGCTATTACTACACGGGTATTTCCCTCCACAGTGCTCAGTGCCACTGCGAGCTCTCAAATCATTTACAATAATGTTCCCCGTGATAACCAGGTCTTCACTTGGCACGAACAATTAAATAGTAAACATTTTATACTGGCAGCTTCGCAAATAGCAAAACATGTTCTATTCTAAAATAACTAAAATAACTCCTCAGTTGGGATTTCTTTGGAAGGAATGATGCTAAAGCTGAAACTCCAGTACTTTGGCCACCTCATGCGAAGAATTGACTCATTGGAAAAAATAACTCCTAGGTGTCTATAAATTATGAGATTTGGAAAATACCAGCAAGTGTCAAAGTACTGTCAAATACTTCCACAGCTGTGTTTGTTAATGGTGTAAATTCACGCTTTTTTCTGCATGTGGTTTCTAACATGGCTGGAAATAAATATATTTAAAATGCCAGTTTATGGCTTTGAGAGATCAGTGGGGTGTGTGCATACCACATGATTCATCAGAGGTAGTTATTTGCTCTGAGCTCGAAAATGGTGAAGAATTATTTTTATCTACTAAGAAACTGACCCCAGGGCTTTCGGTGGGTGTTTGATCTCTTAACCAAAGGGAAAAACAATATGATTTCATTTTCCCTCTCTGAAACACCCTTTTAAGAAGACATCAAGTTGGCAGCAGCACTAGGAAATCTAACTGACAAATTGGATGGATCTTGGCAAGTAAATCACACTGGGCCACTCTGTCATCTCACCAAACTGAGGCATAGAAGGTATGTTTAAAAACAAAACAAAACACACATATAAGAAAGGACCGAGGTTAAAGTTTAGCAGAGAGTTTTACGTGAGCTTGCATTCTGAATTACGTGACACCACGTATTACTGAGTCACCGTATAGACCTCAGTTGAAAAAAAAGAAAATCTTTTTGCACATTCACTTCTACAGGGAAATTAGGGTTGGAAGAGGCAAGTGCTGAATTATGCAAGGTGGTCAGAAAGTCAAGTCTTGCAAAGCTGGCAACTGTGAAGAGGTAGGGAGGGAGTCATGGTCCAAGTGATAAACAGCGCCACCAGAGGCAACAACAAGAGGTTATTATTTGTTTTTTTAGTTTTTAAAATTATTTATTTGTTTTAATTTCTGTAGTTTACAGAATTGACGTATCTTTTTTATATCACCTGCCCCTTGCAGCACGTGGGATCTTCGTTCTCCAATCAAGAATCGAACCTGCGCCCCTTGCGTTAGGAGTGCAGAGTCTTAATCACTAGATTGCTACGTAAGTCCCTAGAAAAGGTTTCTAACTTTCCAATTTGTGAGGAGTTTTTTGTTTGTCTGGTTTTTATAACTGAGTCATACTCTTTTAATGCCCAAATGTTTTCATTTTGAAAAACTGCATGAAAACACTGTAAAACTTTTATGACTCCTGGGGGCTGGTTTCTGCATTCAATGGTTCCACGAGGGGGCTTTATTTTTCTGGTAGTAGCTGATTCTGAATCGTATTCTTATTCTTCCCTTGATTACAAACTGTCAGCTGTCATTTCTCACTCTGGTTGAATCCCTCCTTTTATCTTAGAGCCCTCCATCCTGAGTACATTGCTTTCTTTTACCAGATATAAACTGGATGGCAGATAACTAAGGTTTTATTTAAGAATTAAATAAAAGCCAGGCTCTGCGTTAAGTAAGGCTAGACCAAGGGCCTGATTATGGGAAAGTAGCAAGCATCTGCAAAAAGTGTTTCAGTGGCTCAAAGACTGACTCGGGGGAAGGGGGTGGACTTTGGCTTTGTTCCAGCCTGAGACTCTGAGCTGGAAGTCTGACCTTCACCCCCTGGGTATGACACTCAAGCATCTGACATGTGTGCTTCACAGGCGATGGGTTTGACCAATAGGGAGACAGCGTGGGGTGGTGCTGGTGGTGGCGGTGGGGTGGGCGGTCAGGCCAGGCCTGGGGCTTGAATCCCACTCAGGACCTATGCGATGGAGTACCAGTCACATGACCAGTGCCAGTCATGTGACCCAGTGCTACTTCTGTTGTATCCACCTGGTGAATAACTGAACCCACAGAGTTGTCATTAACACTTTTTTCTAAGGGCATCCCTAAAAAGAGCAGAGTCATTGGATAAGACCTTGATGCTGGAAAAGATTGAGGGCAAGAGTAGAAGCGGCAACAGAGGATGAGATGGATGGATGGCATTACGGACTCAATGGACAAGAGTTTGAGCAAACTCCGGGAGATGGTGAAGGACAGGGAAACCTGGCTGCTGAAGTCCATGGGGTCGCAAAGAGTCAGACATGAATTAGCGACTGAACAACAAAAGTACTTGAACGAGACCTGGTTCCTGGCAAACGCTAAATTTGTGCAAGTGGAACAGTAAGTAAACCTTACTTAGGTGGCTGCTCTCATTCAAAGGGGAAATACGGCAGGACTCACCTGGTGGTCCAGTGGCTAAGACTCCCAACGCTGGGGTCCTGGGTTCGATCAAGGAACTAGATTCCATATGCCACAACAAAGAGTTTGCATGCCACAACTAAGTATCCCCGTGTGCTGCAACTAAGACCCGGTGGGGCCAAATAAATAGATATTTAGGAAAAAAAAAAAAAGAGGAAATAATGGGGATTTGCTTTTGCCCCATCTTCCAAGAGCAAAGCCCTGAAGTCAATGTCTCTCATTTGCTTATTTATGGGGGAAAAAAAAACACCCAACCAAACACCTGAACATTCCTCTGGGCAAAGCATCATGCTGGGTGGCAAAGACGTTGACTTCGGCAGGATGGGTTCTGCTCTAGGTAATGTTACCTGCTATCACTGTGAAAAGTTTGTTCTCTCTGAAAATCTTTCATTTCATTTTGACACAGGTAAAGACATTTAGAGACAAACTGTAATTTGATTAATCTAGTAATGACCTGACCTCGTAAGAGTCTTGGAAGGGTTTACAGATATTACTAACCAACTTACTTGATTCATATTCATTTTAGCTGACGTTTCACATTGGTAGGCAGGATGTTAGTCTTTAAAAAGTTTAACTATAGGTTTTTTTTAATTAGAAAAGAAATATGTACTTGTCACAGAAAATCTAAAAACTCAGATGAGTATAGGAAAAAAAATTTTCACATTCTCACCACTCAGGCTCATCACAGTTCACCTTTTAGGTTATTTTACTACTCATTATATGTATGTGCCTACACCAGATCATTGGTTATATATATTGAATATATTGTATATATTGAATATACAGATGAAAGTTTTGGGGGTAGGTTTTTCTGATACTCATACTAGAAATTTTTTAAATACAGGGGAGTGAAAAGAAAATTAAAACTGCCTCTGCTTGTATGAAAAGATACTTTCCGTTCCTCCACCTCACTCAGCGAGGTGCTTCTAATGTGAGCCTGTGTCCACTGGAGCATTTGTGGAAGAGGATAATTCTTAGCCGAGGCCTTAGCCTCCAGCAGGGGCGGACTGTGGTCCAAGGAAGACAAGTTCCATGGGTTCCTGGTTGGGACCCCAGATGTTGGGCCTGTGCCATGAAAGCTGGTGGGTAGGTGCCACCGGACGTTCTCCTGGCCCAATTTCTCCCTGATTTCTCCCATCACAGTAGGACAGTGGTGAGCAGGATAGTGGCTGAACAGGAACCAGCGTCCCAACTTGGGTCTTTCAGAACTGTACCTCTGCCACCTGGCTTCCTCAGAGCCTGGCACACAGTGGGTCTTTAAGAAGTGAAAATCGGTTGAATGAAAAAACAAACAAAAAAACCCACCTGGAATCTCACCACCCAGAGATAAAACTGCTCCTAACATCATGTATCAAAAGTTGATTATGCATCGCAAGTTCCGATTTTCAGCATGGTTACCTGGGCACAGCTTGGGATTGATGATAGAATATATCTAAGACTTTTATGAGTATCCCCATCCTTCTTTAAAAAAGAAATGAACAAACCCCTGATGATTTGGATCATTCAATATGTGTTTTAAAAAATATTTTAAAATGTTGGTGAGTTTTTTTTCCCCCTTTATTTTGGTAGCTTATTTTAATGCTCACTCCATATTTTCCCCATGATTAATTAATGAGAAATCTAAATATTGCCAATTTTTTTTGTTTTTGTTTTTTCATTTTTTTGGCCATGCCACATGGCACATGGGGATCTAAATTCTCTGACCAGGGATCAAACCAGCAACCCTGCACTAAAGTGCGAAGTGCCAACCCCTGGACCACCAAGGAAGGCCCTTAACCCTGCCAGAGTTTCTGTCTTACAATGAAGAAACAAAAAAGGTGGTGGGGGACGAGGCAGTGGAGACAAATTAAATGTTTCTTGTATATTAATGCATATATGTGGAATCTAGAAAAACGGTATAGATGATCTTATTTGCAGAAATAGAGACAGAGACATAGAGAACACATGTGTGGACATCAAGGAGGGGAAGGGGAGAGGTGGGAGGAATTGGGAGATTGGGGTTGATTTACATACATTATTGATACTACATATAAAATAGATAACTAATGAGAACCTACTGTATGCTCAGGGAACTCTACTCAGTGCTCTGGGGCAACCTACATATACATATGTATATGTATATACCTATACATGTGTATGTATATACATGTATATGATTCACTTTGTTGTGCAGTAGAAACTAATGCAACATTGTAAAACAACTATACTCCAATAAAAATTAATTTTAAAATGTTTTTTGGTGAAACACATTAGAAGCAGAAAACGGTGGGAACCAGCACGTAGCCTGGCTCCCTAAGGTGCGGAGACGGAAGGGAGGCAGTGGGTGTCTGAGCGGCCCTTCTTACCGTGACTGGGTTTGCCTACCTCCCATCATGTGCTTCCTCCTGGCAAAGTTCTCTACCAACACTGTGGCCCCTGGAACTTGGAGGGAGGGTCGGTTCTGACCCTCATCAGATCCTAAAGCCATCCAGTTAAAACCCCTGCTGTGCCTTGCACAAGCAAAGGAGGGTTAACATGAGAAAATACTCCTTGTAGGCTTTTGTGAAATCCTGCAAGATTTCTTTGCAGTTCACCATGGCGTGTGGTTGGAAAGTTTCTCTAGTCGGTAATACAGATTTTGAAAGTTAATGATAAACACCTTCTCAAATGATCTTGAATTTAGCCATGCTAGCTAGCACTGATGCCCAGATACCTTTAAAGTCAATCATTTACCTGAAAGGGGGTCTCCAGTACTGTCTCGAAAGCCATTTTCTTCTCCCTTAAAAAACAAAAATGCAATCTTCATTAAAACCATACCCATATGTGATTAGAGATGTTATCAATTTTCCAATGTAGTTAAATTTCCACCAGAGCCTCGGAGGGGGGTATGGATCTTAAGAATGGTACTTTACTGAGTAGTAAGTCAGACAGAGAAAGACAAATATCATATGATATTGCTTGTATGTGGTATAAAAAAAAGGTACAAATGAACTTATTTACAAAATAGAGAGTCGGAGACATAGAAAACAAACTTACAGTTACTGGGGGGAAAGAGAGAAGGGACAGATTAGGAGATTGGAATTGACATGTTTACACTACTAAATATAAAATGGATAACTGATAAGGACCTACTGTATAGCACAGGGAACTCTATTCAATATTCGGTAATGATTTATACGGGAAAAGAATTTTTAAAAGAGTGGATATATGTATATGTGTCACTTCACTTTGCTGTACAGTAGAAACTAACATAATGTTGTAAATCAACTATCCTCCAATTAAAAAAAAAAAAATGGGTAGTGAATGATGTGTCTCTCCCTAGAATATAAACTCCCAGAGGGCAGGAACCCTTGTCTATTTCTTCTCCGTGCTGGGTCCTCAGCGGTCAGAACAATGCCCAGCACACAGCAGACACTCCACAGATGTTTGTTAAATTACTGTCATTTTTTTAAAGTATAAATGCATACAAGATGCCATTTCTTTTTTGTTTTTAATTTTACACTATGGACTATTTCTCTTATTTTATTCTCTATCTGCTTTTTGTCAGGCTTGTTGTTTGTCAGTCCAAGTTATAATTCTTGCCTGTATCTATTATACTTTTTTTTATTGTTGTTGTTCAGTTGCTAAGTCACAGAAGCAAAGAAAAACTGTTAAAAACAGTGACTAATTCCCTTTAGAAGCAATGTGTTTCTGCCCATCTACTTGAGGTTCTATTTTTACCAAGGCTGTGCTACCTGGAGCGAGTTACCTGATCTCCTCGTAGGGTATGTGTTGGTGTGTGTTTTCAGTGGAGTCAGCAGAGAAGAACGACCCCACTGTATATCTGTTCATGTTATCTCTATGTTATTTTTTAAATTTTTATTTATTTATTTATTTTGGCTGTGCTATGCAGCATGTGGTACCTTAGTTCCCTGATCAGGGATCGAACCTGCATCCCCTGCAGTGGAAGGGCAGAGTCTTAACTACTGAACCCCCAGGGAAAGCCCACATTAACTCTATCTACATACAACTAAATCTCTCTCAGCAGCTAACGGTACCCCTTCCATCCACAGTACTTCAGAAGAAGCACTAAGAGTTGGGTCAAGGCCCCGGGTGTGAGTCCACCTGCGTTCATAACCACGGGGACCTCACTCACCTGGAGTCAGAGCCCTGGCCTCTGATTTCTCATTTGCATGCTGAGGGGGCTGATAGATGACCTTATCCCTAAGAGGCTCTACATTCTCAGGTCTCTGAGAGTTTCCCTTAAAGATGTGCTAGCTCCCTAGTGTCAAACATTTTAAACAGTCTTTTCCTCTTAATCCCCTAAGAATCCTTTCTCCTTGCTCTTGAGTTCATAAATTCCCATGTTCCAGGGTTTTCCTGGTGGTCCAGCAGTTAAGACTCCTAGCTTCTACCGCAAGGGTCACGGGTTCAATCTCTGGTCTGGGAACTAAGATCCCGCATGCCACAGGGTGTGGCCACAAACAAATTTTATCCAAAAATAAATGCCCATGTTTCTGCAGAATACAGAGAGTGGTCTAATTACAAGCCTAATATTTTTTTTTTTACACAAGAAGCATCCCTATGTCTTACCAGCTAGATTTTGTCCCCTAACTCATCTATTTCTTGCTTTATTTGAATCCTACTCTTTCTCACTGTCCTCACTAGAACAAAAAGCAACCTGTTCACCATACCGTACATACAGTTTATAAGAGTTAGGGGCAGTCTTTAAAAGAACAAAAATTCCTCTCTCTGCAACTTTTTACTTCTGCAAGACAAAACCCAGGAGCTCCACAACGTTAAGGCCACTATTCACTGTTCACCAGGTCATGTGGGGACCTGCCTTTTCCCATCTGTGCAGCTCCAGCAGGACCGGGCAGGCTCGCCCTCCCACCGGCACAGTCATGGTTATGCTCACTGAATTGGAAACTTTCGTGGGGGAAGCAGAAACCGGACCTTCAGGTAGTATCAAGAGACACAAACATTAGCACTGGACAGATTTTTGTGGTACTGCCGAGTCCTGCTAAAGCATGGGCTGTTCTTTAAGTAAAGATGATGTTACGTGGCATAGCTGATTTGATTTCTCATCATCTGGAGAAAATGTTACCAAAATCAGTGTCCGGCTAGCCTCACCCCATTGATGTAGATGAGGGACAAGACTCGGAATTACTTGTGACAGTCGATGGGGACACAATTTAGATTTTTGTTCTTGGTCTTGATTAATATGTTGTGCTACTTTTAAAGATGGTTTCCTAAGAGTGAAGTCAGAAGAGACTTATATTTGGTGGTTTCCAGGGTCTTACTGAAACCTCATTCGGCACCTCTTTTCTGACTAACTAATAGGTACCAGCTCCTGTGGGGGAACCCATCTACAAAGGTAAAGGGACCTGAACCCGGACCGCAAGGCTCAGAGATGCTGGGGAAATAGAGACACACCAGACTAACTAAAACTAAGGCGGAAGATGGTGTGTTCTGATAGGGAGGAAAAGATCAAGTCAGAGGGGAGAGGTTTCTTCCAACCAAAACACATTCGATTCTTCAAATCAGAGATGTCTGAGATAAGCCTTTTTGAGGGCCTGGAGAGGAGGAAAGGGCATTGAGCTAGAGGTCCATGGGAGCCCAAAAGGAAGTGAAAACACACGGGGCTCCTGCAGGGCATTTTGTCTGAAGCAAAGGCTTGAGGGTGTGATGGAGGGAGATGAGATGGGAAAATGGGCTGAGGTCTGAGACCTGGTTTCAGGCAATGGGAGCCACTAAGAGGCTGTCATCAGAACCTGGGCATCCTTGGAGCTGTCAAGGATCAGAGCGGAAACACCTACCCGACTGTAGGAGGTTGGGACACACAGGTGGCCAGGGAGAATGGGGCAGCCAGGCAATCTGATGAGGGGAAGCGTGACTGGCTCAAAGGCAAGGATTAGGAAGTCTCCATACCACTGCTTTGGGAGAGGAAGGGATAAAGCTAGAGCCATGGCGAGGATACAGCCAACATGGGGGCGGGTGAGCGTAAGTGAGACAAAGAGTGAGTCCAGAAGATGACGGATGAGACCACAGAGCTTGGCGGAAACTGAAGACAGTGCTGGTCCTCGGGAGAGGCTGGGTTACGAGACTAAGACACGGACGCTGGGAGAAAAGTCGGGCAGTGGAGGGCATGTGGTCAAGTCTCAACTTCGAGGAACGCCCAGGGCCTACATTTCAGTAGCAAGGGCGGGAATGAGAAAGGAGGGAAGTCGGAGGGGAGGAGAGAAAAGGTCAAGGGCCACATGAAGACGTGGTCTGGCAAGGAGAGGAGCAGGTTCTGAGAGCAGCTCTAGTAGCTTCTGCCAGGCGGGCGGTGAGGATGTGGGGAATCCTCTCCCCCACCCCTCCTTGCTACTTTGCTTTCTCTTCCCTTTAAGGCCTCAGCTTAGGCATCACCAGCTCTGGGAAGCTGTCCAAGCTCACATTCAGGGTGATGTGCCCTGGGTGCTCGTACAGCCTTCTGGACCTGAATGACACTTGGTGACATGTAAGGTCAGTACCAATAATCCTCAGGGGGAAGCCTGGTGGTGGGAACCTAACCAAAGTACAGCTCTGGGGACAGGAGTCCAGGGCCAAGGAGCTGTGACTCGGGCATGGAGGCCAGCCCTGCAGCGTCCTGGGGGCGCTGAGTCCAGGTCAGAGGGTATGAGTGCGATTGAGCACTTGCTGCTCCATTAAAACTGATCCAGGAACAGAGGACAGAGTCGTGGGTCAGAGCAGCAGTGGGCTTAGCTGTGAGCCACACAGGATGGCAGGGGACATGACACAAAGGCTAATCCTCTCCTTTTCATGTCTGTCCCTTCCCCTCCAAGGGATCCTACCCCTGGGTCTTTTCTGAGCCAACTCCCAAAACCAGTTCCTCCATCCTGCTCCTTCCTCCTTCCGAACTTCTCTATGGCTGACTTTTGCTGAGTACATACTATGTCCCAGGCAGATGACACTTTTTTTGGGGGGGGTAGGGGCATGAGGCATGCGGGACTATAGTTCCCTGACCAGGGATCGAACTCATGCTGTCTGCATTCAGACTGTGGAGTCTTAACCACTGCACCACCAGGGAAGTCATCCCCAGGCCGATAATCTTGATTGGGTTAGCTCATTTCCTCCTCGAGATGCCGAGGAGCTGAGAACCACCACACACAAATGATGAAACACTGCAGATTTCTGTTGGGAGGACTTGTTTTAAATCTGAGTGAAGTTCAAGTGCAATGCATTGGTTTTGTGGAAGAGAATAGTTTCTGGATACCATTGGGTCTGTGTGCCAAAGGGAAATGGTCTAGATAAGAAAAAAGGTAGAAATGACCTAAATGTCCATTGACAGATGACTGGATTAACAAAATGCGGAATATTATTCAGCCTTAAAAAGGAAGGGAATTCTGACATGCTAGAATAAAGATGAACCTTTATTGCATGCTAAGTGAAATAAGCCAGTCACAGGTGGACAATACTATATGGTTCCATTTATATGGGTCACCTAGAGGAGTTAAATTCAAAGAGACAGACAGTAAAATATTGATTACCAGAGAGTGGAGCAAGGGCGAATGGAGAGTTAGTGTTTAACGGGTATAGAGTTTCAGTTTGGCAAGATGAAAAAGCTCCTAAGATGGGTGGTGGTGATGGCTGCACAATAGTGTCATTGTACTTAAAGCCTTTGAACCATACACCTAAAACTGGTCAAGATGGCAAACATCGTATGTGTATTTTACCACTTAAAATTTTTAAAATATCTCCTTAGAAAATCTGAAGGTAACCACAAAACTGAACACCAGTGTTGTATAAATTCAAGCCGGCTAAAGAAAACACCCATTTTGCAAACCCTTTCCATTGTGAATATGTGGAAATTACCTTATATTTGGGCAAATGTGTTAACTGCTGCCAAGAATTCTTTGAGTAGAAAGAAAGTTGGCTAGGTGACATCAATTTTGCACTTGGGTGAGTTTATACCCTAGTCGTTGGGTCCCATGTCTGCTTAGGGAGCTGCAGGTAACGAACAAGAGTCTGCCCTGGGGACTTACACGTGGTGACTTCACACCAGGCTCCAAGCAGCAGCAACCCCGGGGCCAAGAAGACACTGGGGGGAAGGAGAGATGAACACACGATCCATGTGCCATCCACACATGGAGATGGACAGATGGGCTGAAGATGCTGACAGATTGATGAGGAAGATACAAACCAGCACCTAGGAGCTAGGTACCAGTTTTCAGGGAAACACGATCTGTTTCGTCCATCTTTCTTCCTTTCCTTTCTTTCTTTTCTTTCCTTTCCTCCCTTATTTCCTTCCACAGCACTGCACAGCATGTGGAATCTTAGTTCCCTGGCCAAGGATTCAACCCGAGCCCCCTGCACTGGAAGCAAGGAGTCTAAACCACTTGACTGTCTGGGAAATCCCAGTTTGGCCCAACTTTATGTGTCTATGCTTAGCTCACTAATAAAGAGTCCCATCTTTATGACTTGTAAAACTAAGGAGAAGATAACTGAGTGGGAAAGCCCTTAACAGGTTGGTTAATCCAGTTGTAGCCTAAGTCTGATTGGAAACCACCATAAAGACCAAAGTAGTCATTGTCTACCTGTTGGCAGCAACCTACACTACAGGCAAAGAACCTAAGAAACGCCTCCTTTGAATTAACTAACTTCTTTGGGAGAACAACCAATGCTAAAGCTTGATGTCTCTGCTTCGTGAAAGTATTTTAGTAAATGGCTTTGAAAATGTGATTTTAAATGCCTGAGTGTGCCAGTGAAATAGGGCTTATATAGCATGGGTTTAGACTGTTCTAAATTTTCTCTCATCGCTTGCCACTGCAAGCAAGTGCCTTTTGGTGCTATGAATTCCCAAGACAGACCTGTGTTCTGTGTAACTCTTCTGAATGCATTTACTGATTATTCACCTCTAAACATTAGGACTAGACTATCAGTCTCCTGTTGGGTTTTTCTAAAGCAGTTTATACTAAATTCTTTTTCTGCAAACTAATTACAATTGTAATAATTGTTTAGATTTATTTTTATTTCTTACTGAAGTATAATAAACATATGGAAAGCTGGACATATCTATTTGAAAGTATACAAGCATAGTCTGAAGATATTGCAGGTTTAGTTCTAGGACACCACAATACATTGAATAACTCAATAAGGTGGTTGTTATCGTTTAGTCACTAAGTCCTGCCTGACTCTTGGCAATCTCATGGACTGTAGCCCACCAAGCTCCTCTGTTCATAGGATTTCCCAGGCAAGGTTACTGGAGTGGTTGCCATTTCCTTCTCTAGGGGATCTTCTAGACCCAGGGATCAAACCCACATCTCCTGCACTGGCAGGCGGATTCTTTACAACTAAAAGCCACCAAGGACACCCCCTCAATAAGGTAAGTCACATGAATTTTTTGGTTTCCCAGTGCATATAAAAGTTATGTCTATACCATCCTGTAGTCTATTAAATAGGCATTCTATCTAAAAAACAATCTACATACCTTAATTCAAAAATACTTTATTGCTAGGGAATTCCCTGGTCCAGTGGTTAAGACTCTGCACTTCCAAATGCAGGAGGTGTGGGTTCGACCCCTGGTTGGGGAACAAGATCCCATGTGCCTCATGGTGTGCCAGAATGTAAAAATAAAAATTTTGTAAATACTTTATTGCTAAAACATACTAAACGTTATCGGAGCCTTCAGCAAGTCATATTCTTTTTGCACCAGTGGCATCAAAGATCGCTGCTCCCAGATCATCATAACACATATAATAAAAATGGAAAAGTTTGAAATATTGCAAGAATTACAGAACATGACACAGAAACATGAAGCGAGTAAATGCAGTAGGGAAAATGGTAGCAACAGACTTCCTGGACACGTGGTTGCCCCAATTTGTGAAAAATGCAATCTCTGCAAAGGCAAAGAGGCAGTAAAGGCAAAGCACAATAAAACGAGGTTCGCCTGTACTTCAGAACCGGCTTTTAGAAATGCGTTTCAGTCGATATGTTCATCAAGCACCTACTCAGTGCTGGAAACAAATCCCTGATGCTGCTGGTTACGATCCAGTAATGGGACCAAGACACACATAAACATCCAAACCACAAGGAAAAAGGTGTGAAAAATATACATGCAGAGCGAGTGCCAAGGGAACACAAAGGTGGGCAGGAACTCAAGTGAGACCTCCAGGAACAGGGCACGTTTCGCAAAGGATGAAAGAACTGAATCTGGAAGAAAGGGATTTTGAAATGAACGTTACAGCGATTTGCTAGGATGAGAACAGATCTGTGGGTTTGTGTACATTTAGTTCTTTCTTCTCTTCAAGGGGATCTCTATCGAATGACAAGGAAGACCTGCTACTTGTGGAGTTGAAGTGAAGGTCAGAGACTGCAGCGGCTCTTTCCATGACTTCAAGGCGGGGATACTCAGGTGTAATTTCATACCTCGGCTCTGGTTTCAGAGATAAAGAGGAAGGGGTTTTCCCTTTGTGTATAAAGCATTAGATGATTACCGTTGAGAAATATCACGAAGTATTTTACAGGAGATTATGGCTTGCATGTGCAAATGCCAGCGGACAATGAAGATATGGATATTACTTCGAGGCAGGGAGGTTCTGCCTGTGTTTCTTTCATTCACAAATCCTGGGTTGGAGGATGCTGGAGCACAGACCAGTTGAAGGTTCGAGACGAGGAAGTGCATTTGAGAACTCCTCGTTTCAGCCTCTGATTTTCCTCTCCTGCATAATTACATTGCTAGCTGAAGAAAGACTGCTTGGCTTCATATGCAGGGCCAAATATGAAAAGGTTACTGAACCAAAATACCATCTAAATGTGTATATGATATAACCCATCACTTTTCTTTGAAGAAAATTCCAAAAACACGAATAACAAGTGTTCAAAACTATACTATTTTTCAAAACAGCAATAAGTGAAACAAAAATTTTTTGTTCCCTAATCTCTCATCCCAGCTCCTTGCCCAGAGACCATTAGTTACAATCTGGAGTGCCTCCTTCCTCATTCCTTATTGATAGCCACACTCAAAACCTACCTAGAGATGTTGTTTAGCCCAAAACCATATTAGTATACAATTTCATTTATTTAACATTATATTGTGAATATCTTTGAAGGTCAGTAGCCTCTCCTCTTTCCAATGGCTTAATATTACTCTGTGTCAAAGTACCGTCATTCATCAACCACCTCCTTCCTATGTGCATGTACGCTACCAGCAACTCTTCTCTGCTTCAAACACACTCTGCAAAGATGTCTCCAGTATCAAGTCCTTAAAGGGGGATCACTGGATCAATGAGTAACAGACGCTGCCAAATAATTTCCTGAAAATTCCATCAGTTTACACTCTCAACTGTGTATGAGGGCAGCCTCCACACCAACTGGAAGTTTAAGTGAAATTTAGCACACTTGTGAGATTTAAAGTCATTATAGTTCACAGAGCACTGAATGATAATGAGAATAGAAGCCACTAAGTCAATTAGAGCGGATAAAGTAAAGAACTAGGGACTTCCCTGGTGGTTGAGTGGTTAAGATGCCATGTTCCCAATGCAGGGGGCACAAGTTCCTAAGATCCTACATGCTGTGTAGCTCGGCCAAAAGATAAAAATAAATAAAAAATAAATTAAGAAAAGTAAAAGGCTGTACAATTTTAATGGTTAGGAAACTCTTTATGCTGCTCTCAGGATAATAACTATGAAGCTAGAAAGTAGGCATGTTTGCTCTTTAGCATGTACCTGTCTTATCACAAATATTTTCTTTTGACTTGGTACCAAACTATAAATAAATCAAAGACACAGACATTCATAGGTTCTATCAAATTAGAATACTATGATTTTTCTTTTAAAATGTCATATCTGGAATATTCACTAGAGACAAAAGGACTCAAGGTTCTGAGATGATGACTGCGGCTGGGTGGCATGGATTTGTGGTGGGAGGAATAGTTCACATTTCATCACTTTCCAGGAATCAAAGACAGAGAGAGGAGGTGGTCCTGGTTCAGCCAACCTAGGACTGGGCCAGACAGGTTCCATCCCAAATTAGCAAGAGCATCACCAAAATGCCTGATGAGTTGAGACTGTTGCCAGCCAAGTTGATGGATAGAAGCAGCAAGGGGGAGGTAAAAAGAAAAGAGACCAGGCTGGGTCAGAGACGTGGGAGGGATTATCCTCGGGGATAATCCACCACAGATGCAATGGTTCCCATGGATGGCCGAGCATAGTGAGAAGGCAAGCAGGTCACCATCCAGGATAAATAAATTACTGGTTCAAGAAAGTGCAATCTGTTTGGACTGGGAGATGGTGATTGTAAAGCTAAAGGGAGTCCCTCTCATGAGAGTTAAAAACACCAAGTGTAAGGGTCCTCCCGGGCAGTCCAGTGGTCGCAACCCTGTGCTTCTACTGCCAAGGGCCCAGGTTCAATCCCTGGTCGGGGAAATAAGACCCTGAAAGCTGAGCAGCACAGCCAAAAATAAAACAAAGGAACTGGAAAAAAAAAAAAAAGAAAGAAAATCCAGATCAATAATGCAAAATTCAGTGTTTGCGATCCAATAAAAAAGTTAGTAAACAAACAGGGGCCTTCTCTGGTAGTCCAGAGGTTAGGACTTCCCTTTCAATGCAGGGGGTGCAGGTTTGATCTCTGGTCCGGGAGTAAGATCTCATATGCCTCCAGGCCAACAAATCAACACATAAAACAAACAACATTGTAATAAATTCAATAAAGACTTTAAAAATGGTCTACATTAAAAAAAAATCTTTAAAAGAATTTAAAAATCATACAAAGAAGTAGGAAAATCTGATTAATAACCAGGAAACAATATCAGACAATTAAAAAAACCTGAAAAATGCCAAATGTAGGTTCTGGGCAAAGTTCTCTAGTTTTTTCTGGTTCCACATCTCTAAACTTCACATCAGGGTGAAGGAAGGAACTACTGAATATTTTCTAAATGCAGAATGATCTGATTTTCCCCTAAAGAACAAACAAAAGGACTCGCCAATCGATCAAACAGATCTTGTTGGAGCTTGAAAGGATTGCTGCGTATCAAGGAGGGCAGGTAGGGGCCTGCTGGGCTGACTCACAGAAGACACCATCCAGGGCAAGTGCTGGTGGGCCCGTTCCCTGTTATTAAAACACATGTAATTGCTTCAGGTTTGCAGATGGTCTGATGGGCTGCTACCTCTGCCAAGGCAGTGAGGCTGCTGGATGGGATTCTGCCAGCCACCTCTCAGCCTAATTTCAAGAAAAGGGCAACTCCTCCATTTACCAATTTTGTTCCCGAAGTTTTTCACTAGTGGTCTGCCAGACTGACAGCACTGAGAACTGCGGAAAAGCCTAAAATCTCCCCTGGTTTAAGCCAGGAAAGAGGCCCAGTCACAACTGATAACACCAACTGCTGCTGCTGAGAAATGCTAGGCGTAGGGGCCCTGATGAGGAAGGCTCCCGGTCCCAACTCTGCCACTCAGCCGCTGGCTCAAGTGCCCTCTGCAAAACAATGTGATTTCTATGCCCCCCCCCTCCCTTAAGCTCTAACGATGCCAAGTTGTCAATTTGGGCATCTAAGTCCAAACCCGCTATCTAAATGGTCAGGATTAGCAAGGCCAAGCCTTCTCTCTGATTTAGTATCAGGTGGCAAAAAGCTCAGGACATAAGGTACAACACAGACAGGACTCCAGCCTCTGTCACAGTGGAGGGTGTGTGGAAGGCCTGGGAGGAAGCGGGGAGTCCAGAGGGTATTATGAGGGGTCAAGGCTATGGGGTGGGGGGAGAGTCCTGCCTAAGATAACAAAGCATGTGTCCTTAGAAATAAAAGACTTCTGTTTGCTTGGTAAATTAATAAGATACAAAATTAATCATCATCTCTAGGGGTTGCTACTCTAGCATCAATCAATAACTGAGAGTTTTTAGGCTTCAGTGTCTGGGCCATCGTATTATACTCTGTGTAACACTATCAGTGGGCTAGCATGCTTGGAGTTTCTGTGCTTTAAAACTGGGTGGATGTTCCCTGTGCCCCCACCCCCTCCACTGACTCTGAGGAACATTAACTTTGAAAGGCTTGTTTAATTTTGAAGAAATCAGTTAGCTGTTGTTAGGCTTTCCATAGAGAAGACAGCATGTTTTTAAAAAGTTGGTGGTATTTACGACTAAAAATAGACTTCGAGCCCTTATAGCTTGCTTAGTGGAAGAACTGGCAGTGTGGTCTATTAGGTCTAACCTAACAGAGATATGTAAATGGAGTCTAAGGAAATATATAGCCTTCAAGATGGGGACTGACACATGGACATCCACCACAGCAGTACTGAGAAGAGTAAAACAACCTCAAAGTACCATAATCAGGAAACTCAAGTAGCTCTATGGCATGGAATGTAACAGGATGGAGGATGGGAAGCACCTCCCACAGAGAGGTGCCTGGTTAATCCCGAAGCACCAGCCTTCAGCTGATAGAAGAGGGAGAGATTTCTTTGAAGGAATCAGTAGAAGAACTGAGAGCTGGGGCTGCTTTTCTTCCTCTATGTGTACGGCTCTCTGTCCCACCCCCAAGCCAAGTGAAGGGGGCCTCAAGATCACCGCTTGTCAGAGGTGCTTGCCAAAAGGAGGAGATGTTCTCTCACTCTTAGCCTGATGCCTGTCGATCGGTAGATGCTCACAGTCCCAACCGCTCTGCCACTGGGACACCTGCCCTGTGTGGGACCTTGCCCAAGGTAAGAGGTGCAGAACATACTCCTGAGACAGAAGGACCTGGGGTGAGCTGTTGGAGGCATGTGTGAACATTCAGCTGGGGATGGTTTGCCCAAATCAGGTAACTGCAGGGTTGAGTTCCCACTTGCTGCAGAAGGGGAGGAGAACCAAGGCCACTTGCCCCTCTTTGGGGACCTCAACATTTCAAATCAGGCTTGAGTTGGAAGTGAAGAGAAAAGGTTTGAATTGGATGAGAGATTTAACTACTGTATGGAGTTCACTTCATTTAAATATACTAACCAGAGATTTAAATATACTAACCAGACTATTAGATGCTGCTGCTGCTGCTGCAGGATGCTACTGCTGCTGCAGGATGCAGACTACTGGATGCTAGGAGACATATTACTATCCTCATTTTTCAGAGGTGGAAACTAACAGAGAGGTGAACTAACTGTTAGAGGTTAGAGGTGAACTAACTGTTCAAAGTGATATAGCTCAGTGGCAGAGGTAGGGACCTGGTAGGTCTGTCTAGCTCCAAAGACCATGGTAAGGCTGGTTACAGTTCCAAATATGGATTCTAGAGTCAGACTCAGAGAAGGTAATGGCACCCCACTCCAGTACTCTTGCCTGGAAAATCCCATGGACGGAGGAGCCTGGTGGGCTGCCGTCTATGGGGTCGCACAAAGTCGGACACGACTGAAGCAACTTAGCAGCAGCAGCAGCAGCAGAGTCACCTATGGCTCTACTATGCAATAGCTGTGTGATTTTAAACAAATGATTTAACCTCTCTGTGCCACAGTAAAATGGGCAGAATAACAGTGTATCCCACATAGGGTCATTTTGAAAATGAAAGTTCACACTGCTGTATTTAACATGGATAACCAACAAGGTCCTATGTATAGTGCAGAGAACTCTGCTCAACGTTATGTGGCAGCCTGGACGGGAGGAGCATTTGGGGGAGAATGGATACTCGTATACACATGGCTGAGTCCCTTAGTTGTACATGTGAAACCATCACAATGTTGCTAATCAGCTGTACTCCACAATAAAAAGTTAAAAAAGAGATATTCCCCTCTCCAGCTGTTAGAATTTTTTTTTAATTATTACTATAAAAAAAGAAAAAGAGTTCATGCAGGTGACTGCTTGGAACAACACTTGACCTTAAAAATGTTAATGGCGATGCTTCTTTAAGGCTAAGAATGCTGAAGATGGCGTCACCCACCAGAAGCTAAGGGAGACAGCTGGGACAGATTCTGTCTTTCAGCCTAGAAGGAGCCAATCCTGATGACACGTGGACTTCTGCCTCCAGGCTGACAGGTCACACATTTCTGTTTAAGCCACTCAGTCTGCAGGATTTTGTTACGACAGCCCTAGGAAACTAATACACATGTGATATGTTCATTGCTTCTGAAATGGAAAAAAACAACTTTTGGGACCTCTGTTTTCTGATAGCAGCAAAGTGAGAAATGGATCCCAGATACAGCTTCTTCCATCTCTGTCAGGAACATCTGCATAATCTCTCCATCAGAAATACATATATTTAGGTGAAGAATACATCTAAAATAACCTAAACTCTTATTCATAAATACAGCACATCAGCATTTCCAATGTGTGTTTCTTGGATTATTGGGCCTAAGAGTTGGAGAACAGGTTTAAACAGTCAAAGAACCCTCTTCCTCACGCTCTCCACATGCAGTGAACTGTCCCCTTCAGCTGCGCTGACCAGCCACTGTGAGGGGACCGACTCAAGGATCAGCACCACCCCCCACCCCCTCAGGCTGCCCCGATTCTATCTCAGCTAACCAGCCACACCCGCTAGCAGGAAGGAGCAGTCTGCATCTGTGTCAAATGCAGAGGTGATGCTGAAGACGTGTCTGGGTTGTTTTACCCTGTGGACACACGGTCTACCCCAGCCCTTCTCACCCCAGTTACACAAAGTCCTGGAACACTGAGAAATATCAGAGGTTGGAGCCCACTCCAGACCACTTCAGCAAGATTCTGCAAGATAAGAGCCAGCCATCGATATTCTGTAAAAGTTCTCCAAGTGATTCTGATGTGCAGTCAGGGTCCAGGACCTTTGTCTATGCAGATCACAGGTGGGCACTAATAAGTTTTGGGCTTCCTAGGTGGTGCTAGTGGTAAAGAACCCACCTGCCAATGCAGGAGACACAGGAGATGCAGGTTTGATCCCTGGGTCAGAAAGATCGCCTGGAGGAGGCCATGGAAATCCTCTCCAGTATTCTTGCCTGGAGAATCCCATGCACAGAGGAGCCTGGTGGGCTACAGTCCATAGGGTCACAAAGTGCCAGACGTGACTGAAGCGACAGCATGCACGCTATAGATAGCTTTTAGTGAGAAAAGTAAATTTAAATCTGTTTTTTGTGGGAGCTTTCTTCCAAGTTTTTTGTTTGTTTGTTTGAATTTTTTGGCCTTGCAGCATGTGGGATCTTAGTTTCCCAACAAAGAATCAAACCCATGCCCCCTGCATTGGAAACAGCCCCACTCCCGGCCCCCACCCCCAGTGTGAACCACTTGGCCGCCAGGGAAGTCCCTCTTCTAAGTTTTGAAATCTGTCCTCAAATTTGCTGCCTATAGTGCTGGATCAAATAGCAGCCAATGGACGGTATAAGACCCTGCCCCTTTCCAGAGCCAATGTTTGAAGTACTTTCTATGTGCAAAGTGATGTGCCATGCTCATGTGAAGTCGCTCAGTCATGTCCAACTCTTTGTGACGCTATGGACTGTAGCCTACTAGGTTCCTCTGTCCCTGAGATTTTCCAGGCAAGAGTACTGGAGTGGGTTGCCATTTCCTTCTCCACGGGATCTTCCTGACCCAGGGATCGAACCTGGGCCTCCTGCATTGCAGCCAGACGGTTTACCATCTAAGCCACCAGGGAAGCTCCATGCCATGCTCATAGGTTACCCACAAATGGCCAAGAAGGGTAGGGTGGTGAGAGAATAAACCAAATGAAGGATAAGAGGGTCATTTGAGACTAATCTCATGATAACTGCAACTACAGATTTGTGTTATGTAAATTAAAATTATTCAGACATCAACCTAGTTGTGCAATAGGTGAGCTTAACCCATGGCCAGACACTTTCTCCCTTCCATTCAATGATTTCATTTGGATGGAGGCAGTTGGCACATCAGAATCACCTATGAGGCTTGTAGAAACTACTTCTGGGTTTGGGAAGGTTCTGCTTTTCCTTGTGCTGTTTTGGAAGCTCAGAGCTCCTGCAACACGGCCCAGTTCCCTTCCTTCCCTCACCTGCCTCTCTATTTCATGATGGCTGGCAGGATGGTCTTGCTGCTGCTGCTAAGTCGCTTCAGTTGTGTCCGACTCTGCGACCCCATAGATGGCAGCCCACCAGGCTCCTCTGTCCCTGGGATTCTCCAGGCAAGAACACTGGAGTGGGTTGCCATGTCCTTCTCCAATGCATGAAAGTGAAAAGTGAAAGTGAAGTCGCTCAGTTGTGTTCAACTCTTCTCAACCCCATGGACTGCAGCCTACCAGGCTGCTCTGTCCATGGGATTTTCCGGGCAAGAGTACTGGAATGGGGTGCCATTGCCTTCTCCTGATGGTCTTGCTAATGCCCCCAAAATAACAGGACTGATTTTGTACAGAAGAGAGTCCTGGGAACCCCCGACAGCCTAGATGCCCGTGGGCATGTCCAGCCCGCTCAGCCCCTATGTGGTTTCTGGAGGGAGGAACCTTGCTGGAGAGTCCTCTGTAGATCACACGGATACACCGTGGCCTCTGGGGCTGTGGAGGAGGGCAGGCCATGAATCTGGACTAGCACATGCTCTCCGTCCCTGGAGACTTCACATCTACAGCCTTTCATGCTGCTTCCTGTAACACTTCTCAAAAATTCACCATGTGCTCTGGCACCCTGAACACAACATAGCTTGTTTCTGATTCCCTGTTACAAATGGCAACTCCCACCCAATCTGGACACTCCCCTTCCAGTGATTTTCTTTACCTATGTGATTTTTTTCTCGGCCACACCATTATCAGTAGAAAGGTTCTGTATTGTATAGATTCATTCACAGTAAATCTTATTTATTTGTTACATACCCATAAAGCATTTATGATGTGCTTGATGGCATCTTTTAAAGATTTTTTTTAAAGTCTTTATTGAATTTGTTACAACATTGTTTCTGTTTTAAGTTTTGGCTTTTTGGCTGCAAGGCAAGTGGGATCTTCGCTCTGGACCAGGGATAGAACGCATACCCCGGGCATTGGAAGGTGAAGTCTTAACCACTGGACTGCCAGGGAAGTCCCTTGGGGATATTTTAAGAGCTTACAAAAACACGAATTCACTTTTTTTCCTAGTTCCCAGAGAAGCTGTTTTCTTAGTTTTCAACAGTGGCCCTACTAGACACTGCTCACCTGCTGGGACTCTCTGAAGCAGATCTATAATCCTTTCCTCCTCTGCAGTCTCAAGTCCTATCAGACACTGAACCCCTGACATCTCCAAAATGTGTTATTTTGTTCTTTCTTCCCCCAAGGATTCTTAGAGGTTGAATGATGTCCCTTAAAAGATATAGAGTGGAGTCCGAACTCCAGCACCTCAGAGTGTGATTGTATTTGGAGACAACTCTTCATAGAGGTAATTAAGTCAAACGAGGTCATGAAAGTAAGTGCTAAATCAGTATGACTGGTGTCTTTACCAAATGGGGAAATGTGAAAGGAGAGAGCCACACCCAGGGGGAAGACAGGGAACAGACAACTGGCTACAAACCCAGGAGACAGACTTGGCACATCCTCATGGCTCTCAGAAGGAACCAACCCTGCCCACAGCTTGATTTCAGACTTACAGGTTTCACACGGTGAAACATTTCTGCTGTTACTGCCACCCTCTCTGTGGTGCTTCATGACAGCAGCCCCAGCAAGCGAACACGGATGTCTTGGAATTACACTCCCCACTCTCCATTCTTCCCTCCACAACCACACCCAGGCCCTTGGGCAAATGGTCTTCCTGGGTGACTGCGATAGCCCCTTGGTGTCTCCTGGCCTCAGTCTTTCTTCCTACCCACCGCTTGGACAAGCCACTTATGAGAATAACGTTTCTAAGAGTCTATTTCCATCCCATCATTTCACAGGAAGACTCTTCCGGGACCTTCCAAGTGCCTGGGAGATCCGGGCCCTCCAGACCTCCTCTGGAGCAGCACCTCCTATGGTAGCAGTTAGAGAAAACATGGACCGTGGAGAGACAGGTATGCTGAAGTGGGAGAAACAAGTCTGTCCCTCTTGAACAGGTAAGAAGCTTGCTTACCTATTGAACGAGTTCAATCAGTGTCTTCTCTCTGTTCTTTTCTCTCTATAGTCCTGTGCTGAGATGCTCTGAGAATCTAAGGGAGAGGCTCTTAGCTTAAACATTCTGATTCAGCTTTCCATGTGGGAGATTTAAAAATGCTCAATTTCACTGAAAGCTCTGAGTGTGCATCACTGTACACCCCTAGCACTTAACAGTAGTGGTGATACATTCTTGGACTCAAATACTGGATGGATGGATGGATGGGTGGGTGGGTGGATGGATGGATGGATGGATGGGTGGGTGGGTGGATGGATGGATGGGTGGGTGGATGGATGGATGGATGGATGGGTGGGTGGCTGGCTGGATGGATGGGTGGGTGGATGGATGGGTGGATGGAAGTGTCATCATCTATCCTCTTGCAATCTATTTCCCATTTATCAAACACTGTCACACCACTACCAAGTTCAGGAAGGCCTATGGCCTCAGTGCTGTATGAATGGAACAAACTCTTTAGTCCCCTGATATCTTTGCTGGATTTCCTTTCTTCCTGCTCCATCCACATGTCATCATTCAAGGCACAACTCAAATTTGACATTGACTAAAAGCAGAGGAACCAGAGATCAAATTGCCAACATCCGTTGGATCATCGAAAAAGCAAGAAAGTTCCAGAAAAACATCTATTTCTGCTTTATTGACTATGCCAAAGCCTTTGACTGTGTGGATCACAATAAACTGTGGAAAATTCTGAAAGAGATGGGAATACCAGACCACCTGACCTGCCTCTTGAGAAACCTGTATGCAGGTCAGGAAGCAACAGTTAGAACTGGACATGGAACAACAGACTGGTTCCAAATAGGAAAAGGAGTACGTCAAGACTGTATATTGTTACCCTGCTTATTTAACTTATATGCAGAGTACATCATGAGAAATGCTGGGCTGGAAGAAGCACAAGCTGGAATCAAGATTGCCGGGAGAAATATCAATAACCTCAGATATGCAGATGACACCTCCCTTATGGCAGAAAGTGAAGAGGAACTAAAAAGCCTCTTGATGAAGGTGAAAGAGGAGAGTGAAAAAGTTGGCTAAAAGCTCAACATTCAGAAAACAAAGATCATGGCATCTGGTCCCATCACTTCATGGCAAATAGATGGGGAAACAGTGGAAACAGTGGCTGACTTTATTTTTGGGGGCTCCAAAATCACTGCAGATGGTGACTGCAGCCATGAAATAAAAGACGCTTACTCCTTGGAAGAAAAGTTATGACCAATCTAGACAGCATACTGAAAAGCAGAGACATTGCTTTGCCAACAAAAGTTGGTCTAGTCAAGGCTATGGTTTTTCCTGTGGTCATGTACGGATGTGAGAGTTGGACTGTGAAGAAGGCTGAGCGCTGAAGAATTGAGGCTTTTGAACTGTGGTGTTGGAGAAGACTCTTGAGAGTCCCTTGGACTGCAAGGAGATCCAACCAGTCCTTTCTAGAGGAGATCAGTCCTGGGTGTTCTTTGGAAGGAATGATGCTAAAGCTGAAACTCCAATACTTTGGCCACCTCATGCGAAGAGTTGGAAAAGACTCTGATGCTGGGAGGGATTGGGGGCAGGAGGGGATGACAGAGGAGGAGATGACTGGGTGGCATCACCAATTCGATGGATGTGAGTCTGAGTGAACTCCGGAAGATGATGATGGACAGGGAGGCCTGATGTGCTGCGATTCATGGGGTCGCAAAGAGTCGGACACGACTGAGTGACAGAACTGAACTGAACTCAACTCAACCACTTGCCTTTACATCTAAAAAAGAAGTTTCTATCTTTCTCCCATCTAATCCTTCTTTTCATCTTACCTCTGAAAAAGAGTTGAAGTTCTTACTTTTAAAATACAACTCCTCTCTCTGTGTTTTTGGTATCTTTATTTATCTAACATAGGTGTACATATATCTCATTTGCCAGATTTCAAATTCCTTGAGGGAAATCAATGTGCTGTGTCTTCTCCAATAGAAAATGCTAAGGACTTATTGGTAGATAGTTGCTAAGAAAATTAATCCTCTCTGCCTTCCCAGGGAAAACAAATCCCATTAATTATTCCACTTCTCTCTCTTTTCCCTCTTAACATTTAATCTCTACACTCCTGGTGACACCATATCCTTTAAAATATGTTGTTTCCCATCCTTAGAGAAAGAAACTTTTGCCATGTTTTCCAACAGCTTTAAATAAAAGCTTACTACTTTTCCTTGCTACCTTAGTAAATCTGACACTTTATCACCCACTCACTCCTCAAGCCTTTTGTAATTATGTTTTTGTCCCTATAACTGAGTTCCTTCCTAAAAGGTCCTTCCTGAAAGTAAGGACAAATGCAAATGTGTCTTTGTAGGGCCTGCCCTTGACTACAAGATGCTGCTGACACTACTTTCCTTGGCATTGAAGCAACATCCAACCCTGACCTTTTTCTGTCTTTATTCAACGTACATATATTGAGACTTACTATGTGCTAGGCATTGAGGATACACTTATGAGCCAAAAGACATAGGAGTCCCTGGCTTGTGGGGAGAGACAATGAGACCATGAGCAACCATTTGAGTATAAACCAGGAAAGTGTTGCAAAGTACAGATGCCTCTACCAAAGACAGCGTTCTTCTCTGGCCACTCCTCTTTCTGCCTCTCAGCTCCTTTTCTTCCTCTGGACTCCAGATGGAAGTGTTCCTCAAGGCTCCATCCTTGGCACCTCTCTTTGCTTTTCAACAAGGACTCTCTCCTTGACAGTCCCATCCTCCTCTCGGGCTTCAACTGCAACCTCCTGAAGCAGGCATCTTAAACCAATCACTTCCTACCACACATCTCAACTCTACAGACTTCAATCTCCTTTTTCTGCAGTCCATAAACAGACAACTCTCAATCCTGAAAAGTGAAAGTCGCTCGGTCATTTCCAACTCTTTGCGACCTCATGCACTGTAGCCGGCCAGGCTTCTCTGTAGATGGGATTCTCCAGGCAAGCATACTGGAGTGGGTAGCCATTCCCTTCTTCAAGGGATCCTGATTCTGAGATCAAACCCAGGTCTCCTGCATTGCAGGCAGATTCTTTACCATCTGACCCATCTCCCACTCTCAATCCTAACAACACACAAATCTTATCTTCCCCCTTAATCCTCTACTGAAATTGTTAGTAGCACCCTCTCTGCTCACAGGCCGAGTCTCATCTCTCTCCAGTTCCCGAGGGTCCCAGATTTGGTCACATAACCATCCCTGAAAGCCACCAATACTTCCATCTGCCTCCTTCTGGCATTTAAGGTTCTAGGGTCCTGGATCCAAATGATCTTCCAGCCTCACTGCCTCAATCTGCCAATACTTCAGCTCCAGGCAAAGTTAGTTGTCGCTGACTCTCCTCAGAGCATTCCTTCTATGAGGCCTGCTCTCACCCTGCCCCTCGGCACACATCCTCAAGTCTATTTCTGTGATCAGTAAATATCAGAGGTGACAGTATCATGCAGCCATTGATGGATGGTAAGGCTGTGCAGCAAACTGGATGAAATGAGATCCAGTTTTCAAACTGGATGAAAACTTGTGAGATCATATTATACAACAAAAGCAAGATGCAAAATTGTCTGCGAACAGGTTTTTTTAAAAATAATTATCCAGATAAAAATATATAAGGAATACATCAAAATGACAAAAATAATTATATTAGAGTGGTGGAATGTTGGATGAGTTTTTTCATTTTTCTAGATTCCAAATTCTATTTAGTTTGGTTTTTAAAATATGTGTATGTTTCAGGACTTCCCTGGAGGTCCAGTGGTTAAGATTCTGTACTTCCCCTGCAAGGGGTGGGGTTTCCATCCCTCATCAGCGGAATAAGATACCACATGCTGTGCAGCACAGCCAAAAAAGAAAAATAAATTAAAAAAAAATATTATATGTGTGTGTGTATGTATGTTTCAAAATAATTTTAGATTTACAGAAAATTTGAGAAGATAATATAGAGCATTCCTATATACCTTACGGTGGTTTTCCTTATTAGCAACATCGTATATTAGTATCACACTAATAATACCATATCAATATGGTATGGTATCAATATAATATCAATAATACCCTACCAATATCAATAATTTAATGTGGTTTTTAAAACTTAAAAAAATTACAGTTTGGTAAAACCAAATAACCAGCATAAACAGAGGAAAAAGTAATTTTTTCATAACCTCTAACTCCAACTTAGCATCCTCATAGTTACTATTTTTCTTATTATCTTGGTCTCCTCTTGGCATGGATTCTTAACTAAAAACTGAAACAAATTTTGCTCTGCTATCATTTGCCACACATGTGTGCCTGTAGTTAAAATTTTATTATTTGATTTAAAGGTTCTGGGAAATATTTTCTATAAACATAAAGAACCATGAAATTTTTTTTAAACAGCTGAACCAGAGCCACATCTAGAATCTAAGCTGTGTACACTGCTGTTCAACAAGTCTAGAAGCTCTGCTTGGGTCTGGTCTCCTCCTTATTCCCCCCATTGCCTCAACCCCCACCCTGAGTATTACACATCTAAGAATACCCAAGCTCAGGACACAGACTTGGTAAGTACCAACTGTAACAAACTGGACAAGTAGGATAATTCTAATTGCTGGGGTATTGATTTCAAATTACTAAAAGAAAAGGATTCTTTATGAAATTTTATGAGATGTCAGTTTTCCATTTTTGATAAACAGGACATCACAATGTCGTCCCTTGACATCATTCAAAAAACCTGGTTAAAATTTAGATCTTACATAGAAATGGATTTTAGTTTATAAATTAGAAAAATCAAAGAAACAGCAAATGATAAATATTCTAAAGAATGTATTTTCAACTTGCTTTTAAAGTCTGAGCTACAGAAAATGAAGTGTTGTGTTGTTGTTTTTTTTTTAACATTTCTCCCCTAGTGAGTTTTCTTTGTTCTAACTGCCAAGTTGGTTTCAAAGATTCTTTCTGGATAACTAGCGGTTAGAACAAGTCCTACAGATTATTCAAAGAAATAACCAACTGAAGTAGTACTTTCTATAGGAAATAAAAAGTGCTACTTTTTATAGGAATATATGACATCCTGTTTTAAAACAGAACTTACATAAAAATCTCAAATATGTCCCCCTATTTGGGGTGGGGGACCTTCCCATGTGGTTCAGTGGGTAGAGAATTTGCCAGCAATCCAGGAGACGAGGGCAGATATGAGTTTGATCCTCAGGTCAGGAAGATCCCCTGAAGGAGTGCATGGCAACCCACTCCAGTATTCTTGCCTGGAAAATCCCATGGAGAGAGAAGCCTGGTGGGCTACAGTCCACAGGGTTGCAAAGAATCAGACACGACTGAAGTGACTGAGCACGCACCCTGCTTTTTTAGTTGAAAAATCTTTTTTCCATCTTTGAAGATAGTCTATACTTGATCAAACCAGAACTATAATACTAAAATTAGAAAATATACTGAATAGTGTCCTAAAACATATTCTGTATCTAATCTTATATGATTTTGGAAAATCCCTAACGCTAAACAAACAACATAACATTCTCCTATCTTGTCGCAAAAAAAATGTGAGGAGCAAAACTTTGTTAAACAAATTAAGGATTGTAAGAAAGGAAAAACTTATACTAAGTTTTCAGTGAACCTGCTGCTAAGTCGCTTCAGTCGTGTCCGACTCTGTACGACCCCATAGACGGCAGCCCACCAGGCTCCCCTGTCCCTGGGATTCTCCAGGCAAGAACACTGGAGTGGGTTGCCATTTAAGTTCACTAAAATAGTTGAAATTCAGTCACTGTCGAAGTCCAGCATCAGGTTATAATTCCTAGGAAAATGCTGAGTATCAGGATTAATAAATAAGAAAATGGTATTTCCAATTGGTGACTAAAGATTGCCAAGTTAAAGTTAGAAGTAGCACCACTGACAATTTTCAAGAGAACTGTGTTTATGGTTAAAATTGCTTATCTTATCAACTACTGTATAAGTCTATGACAAAAGTGACTTGATTATCTAAGAATATCACTATTATTGATTTATTACTGGCTGATGCTTTAACAGCAAGACTAAAAAAAAAAAGTTAATCACTCAGTCGTGTTCGACTCTTTGCAACCCCATGGACCACAGCCTGCCAGGCTCCTCTGTCCATAGGATTCTCCAGGCAAGGCAAGCTTCAAATCAGTCTTGTTAGCAATTAACTTGGTATTACAGAGAGAGCAGGACCCAGCCAGTCTGTCTTGAGGCAACACATCCTTTTTGAGACTTTTAATGTCCTAACTATAGTTATAGTGAGGAATTGTGTAGTTTTGCCAATGAGCTTTGAATGAGTAAACAGAGATAGACTGGAAAGTATCAGAAGCAACTGAAGCACACGGTGACCCAAAGACGCTTCTGGAAGGATGTACAGTAAGTCCCCTACATACAAACCTTCAAGTTGAGAACTTTCAAAGATGTGAATGTGCGTTCACATGTCCAATCACATAAATTAGTTCACGTGTCTGATGTACATGGTCATGTGTGTGCATCTTCTACAAGGGGCTGTGCTTTTGTGTGCTTTACTGTACGGGACTGTATGCAGTCAGGAGTACAGTACCTTTATTTCAAGCACAGGATGTCGGAAGCAAACGTAAAAGCAGCGGTGATACAGCTGGTAGTGCTAAGAAGCGCCAGCTGTTGTACTATATACTGCAGTACTTTTCAAAGTACTATATTGTAAGGTTGCTGCTGCTAAGTCGCTTCAGTCGAGTCCGACTCTGTGCGACCCCATAGACAGCAGCCCACCAGGCTCCCCGTCCCTGGGATTCTCCAGGAAAGAACACTGGAGTGGGTTGCCATTTCCTTCTCCAATGCATGAAAGTGGAAAGTGAAAGTGAAGTCGCTCAGTCACGTCCGACTCTTAGCGACCCCATGGACTGCAAACTAGCAGGCTGCTCTGCCCATGGGATTTTCCAGGCAAGAGTTACCTTCAATTTGACTTAACCATCAGCACTAATTGCTTCAAACCATGTCTCCCCTCATCATCTGGCCACATGAGACTGGAGTGGGGTGCTATCGCCTTCTCCATACTGTAAGGTTAAAAATGTTTTATTTTTCGTGTTTGCTTTGTTATATGTTATTTGCGTGAAAAGTATTATAAAACTATTACAGTACAGTACTATACAGCCGATTATGTTATTTGGGTACCTAGGCTAACTTTGCTGGACTTGTGAACAAATCAGACTTACAAACCGCTCTCAGAACAGATCTCATTCCTATGTAGGGGACTTACTGTCCTTCGCAAGGTGAATAGTAGAAGGTGCCAAGTGATTCTCAACATTTTGGTACATTTTTGTCTGATCTGAAGTTTAAAATAACAAGCACTCTTTTAAAAGCAGAAAATAACAGCTGTATTTTGTAAAAGGACAATTAAATAATATGTTAAGGCTTGGTATCTGAATGAAGTAAAAGTTTTATAAAACATTACAAAAATGTCTTGAAACTACCCAGTTTTGTTGAGGCTTTAAGAAAAAGTTCCCATCCACTGCATACCAACAACAGGCAAAAGAAAGCAACTTTCCTTTCTAACTCAATAACACTGATGGTCTGTTGTTGGCATATGGATAATATTTATTTCAAAGAGCAGAGTAAAGCTACCCATTTACTAAAAGTCACAGAAGCTATATAGACGCACCACATCACTGGGATACTTAAAGATCATTTCCACACTTATTATCCAAAAATCCTGTTCTTTATTTTTAAAGCTCTAGAAGATAATTACTAAATAAATTCTAGTTGGATTACCATGTGCCTAGGGGTAAAAATATAACTGGTATTATTCTTACCTGGTGCTGCACGTCAGAATTTGCTGGGCAGTTCAAAGTAATTGGATCACACTCCTCTTCTATGGATTAAAAAAAAAAAAAAAAAAAAGATGCTCAGCTTGATGAAGAAAGCACATGCTCTGTAGTATAAGGCCTAAAATGAAGACTTAATATTACGTTCTGTTTACATCTGGTAAAACCAGGAGGACTTGAGCGGCCCAGTTACAAGTTCCCCTCCTCGCTCTGCTCCTGTGGACAAGACCCCAGCTAAACAATTCTCCTTCTCAAGGGGATCAGGCACAACCCTTGCTTATTCCTGAGCTGTGGGTTTCGGTTCCCTGCCAGACCACTGAGTTATTCAGACAATTACATCCTTCCCCAGGAGCCCTGGGGCACACATCCGTTTACAGGACAGCCTTGTCACCCGCAGCCCCTGGTTGCTCACTCTGTTCCCAAGCGCAGCCCCTGTATGACCCTGCATGGTGTGCAGCATCGTCCTCCCCCAGGCCACGAGGCTCCGTGACTCATAAGCTGCTGTCAGTCTCACCTGCCAGATGTCCTGTGCGTGGCCATCCTCATAACCCCATGGCAGGATCCCTCCCTGGCCAACGTAGTGAACAGGAGGTGATTCAAACTTTCCCCTCTGATCATTTTACATCAGGTTCCACGGTGTTGGCTGTTTGACTGACAGTTTACTAAGCCCTTCAGAGATCAGGGAGTGGGATAATACTTATCTTGATAGCTCAGCCTCCTAAAAGTCAAACTGAAACCATTTCAGTTCTAAAGTGGGGATTGCCAGTGAAAGTCAAAGGAACATGATAGACATGTGAAACATCTAATACTTCTCATAATTAATTGTGAGGAAGGAAATTCCATTCTTACGCTGTCTTACGTATGTGTTAACTTCATAGCTCCCCAATTTGTGGTGAAGACAAATACATTAAAAGCTGATCTGGGGGACTTCCCTGGTCGTTCAGTGGTTAAGATTCTGCACTTTCACTACAGGGGGAACAGGTTCCTTCCCTGGTCGGGGAACTAAGATCCCACATGTCATGTGGTATGGCAAAAAAAAAAAAAAAAAAGCTGAATTTTTCCATTAGATTTTACTCTTTAACCATAGAATTCAGTATCATATTAACCTTGAAAGCTGACAGAAATACAGTATACTATGAAACAAAAGTTTAGTGGCATGTAAAATTTTAGAGTTATAAAGCCTTACACAGAGAATCACTTAACTCAAGGTTCAAAAGTTAGGGCTGAATGACAGATTGATTGATTCATCCATTATTTATTTTCACATTCTGTAACATGCATTGACCTACTACAGACTGAGCTGATAGATTTGTTCATGTAAGGGGCTATATTTATTGCTGCCTACATGATTCTGACTCAAAGGTCATTTTCCCTTAATATTATTATCTGTGAAATTTAAACTAAAAGCACGGTCTTTTACTAAGATTCCATATGGTATCTTTTTCTTTTTTAAATTTATTTGGCTGCACTGGTTCTTAGTTGCAGTATGCAGGATCTTTGGTTGCAGCATGAGAGATTTAGTTCCCTGATCAGGCATAGAACTCCGCCCCTGTGCGTTGGGAGGGCAGGGTCTTAGCCACTGGGCCACCAGGGAAATCCCTACACCATATCTTTCTAAGCTGGAGCAATGGAGATCTCACCTAGGCTTGTGTTCCTCATGATACAGTTCCAGTTCTCTTGCATGAGAATCACTTGACTGTCTGTTAACAATACAGATTCCTGGGCTCTACCTCCAGACTTTCTGGTTTGGAACTTCGGGGAGTCCAGAAATCGGACACCTAACAAGCACCCCATAGAATTCAGATGCATCCTACTAAAGTGATTTTTCACAGTGACAGACATTTGATTTCAGTCATATTAATTCTTGCAATGGCCGTGCGTGCTGGGCATGCTCAGTTGCTTCAGTCGTGTCCAACTCTACGTGACCCTATGCACTGTAGCCTGCCAGGTCCATGGGATTCTCCAGGCAAGAATACTGGAGTGGATTGCCATGCCCTTCTCCAGGAGATCTTCCCAACCCAGTGATCAAACCCAGGTCTCTTATATCTCCTGCATTGGCAGGTGGGTTCTCTACCACTAGCGCCACCTGGGAAGCCCCTCACAACGGCCAGTGTCATCACTGTTACCCGAGCACTTTTGAAAAGGCAGGGCTTTTTATTTCCCAACACAATGTTAACTTGAAATTAAAAGGCAACTTTTCTTACATGGCCTCCCAAACACTCCTGTGGTCGTATCCTTCTCACTCCCATCCACCCTCCAGTAAAGAAGTTTCTAGAATGGTCACCTTTGTACTGGGGGAGGGGATTATAATTTGGGGGAGGGGCTTTAACTGTTGGTTTACTGTAACAGGAGACTGCCAAGAGTCTGGGTCAAGGTTGGGTGGGAGGCAGTGAGCTGGTGGGATGAGTGGGACCAGGTAACATCATATCACGCAGACGAGAGAGGTTTTTAGTTTCATTTTAAAACAAACTTAATAGCAAAATACCATCAATTAATCGGCAAAATGAGAAATCATAAAATACAATACATTGGCTTGCTAGTTTCGGGGCAGACATTTTTATTGGGTTGGCCATAAAGTTTATTTGGGTTTTTTTGTTACAGGCTATGGACAAACCCGAACAAACTTACTGGCCAACCCAACACTTCCAAATTATTTTAATGATTTCCTCAGTACTTGTTTATTTTCTCCTAACTTTTCCAAACTGAACTACTACATTTCGTTAACAAAAATTTCCAAATATCACCCATGTAGAAGTTCAAATTACACAAAATTATTAACAATAAAATCAGTCTATTTCTCTTTCACTTTACATTCACTATATAATTTTTTTTGAACAATGAAACTCAGAGAAAAATGAAGGTGATAAAATTTTGATTAAATCAAATATATTTTTGTGCAATTTCCCCTCACTAGGAATAGCCGCTGAAATATCAGAATTTTTTTTCAAAAGACATTTTTCTTTCAAAATGTGAAGAGCCACATTCCTTCTAGAATTCTCAAGCCAGTAGTTTCTATAAGATATAGGAATTCATGAAATAAACTGAACCCCAATCTTAAATGAGTCCTGAATTTAGTGCCTAAAGAGTCTCATGCTGCTAAGTCACTTCAGTCATGTCCGACTCTGTGCGACCCCATAGACGGCAGCCCACCAGGCTCCCCCGTTCCTGGGATTCTCCAGGCAAGAACACTGGAGTGGGTTGCCATTTCCTTCTCCAATGCATGAAAGTGAAAAGTGAAAGTGAAGTCGCTCAGTCATGTCCTACTTGTAGCGACCCCATGGACTGAAGCCCACCAGGCTCCTCCGTCCATAGGATTTTCCAGGCAAGAGTACTGGAGTGGGGTGCCATTGCCTTCTCCAAAGACTCTCACAGAGAACCTATAGCAGATACTTGACATAATGAACCGCCTGAAATCTCTAAAATCAGGGGAGGCAGAAGCTACACATTTGTTCCCAAGAAAACAAGTATTATCACATGTTTTACCTCAAAAATATGCTGATCACTGAAATTACACTGGATGCCTACAGTTGACTTACAGTAAAAAGAACAAAATTCAGACCCATTTTTGTTTGGACCATGTTGAGGAACAGTGTTATATTGTCCGTAGGGAAACTAGGAATATACTAGAATTAGGATGAAGATTTTGTGAAACATGCTTCTTTTCTTAAGAAAATATATTTTGAGGACTTTTTAATCATACGGAAATGGTTCAAGCTAATTACAAATGACTCCTCTATTAAATATAGTTCAGTTCAGTTGCTCAGTCGTGTCCGACTCTTTGTGACCCAATGAATCGCAGCACGCCAGGCCTCCCTGTCTTTCACCAACTCCCAGAATTCACTCAAACTCATGTGCATCGAGTCCGTGATGCCATCCAGCCATCTCATCCTCTGTCGTCCCCTTCTCCTTCTGCCCCCAATCCCTCCCAGCATCAGAGTCTTTTCCAATGAGTCAACTCTTCGCATGAGGTGGCCAAAGTATTGGAGTTTCAGCTTTAGCATCAGTCCTTCCAATGAACACCCAGGACTGAGTTCCTTTAGAATGAACTGGTTGGATCTCTTTAAATATAGTAGCCCCCTAGAATTCACTTATGTGTCAGAATCTGAATCTGTACTTAATATAATTCGATTACATTTACTTTTAATCTATAAATTAGCCTCTTCACTAATTTATGTGGGCTTTGTGTTCCTAAAAACAACAAGAACATTACCATAATCATTTAACACTGATATTGGCTCCATTATCTTTAACAAAAGATATCTTTAACAAAATATTGCAGACATTAAATTGTTGTATTATCAAATGCAAATGTTGGAGTAAGTTATCAAACTTCCGGACATGGTTCATTACATTTAAGATCATGTATTTCTTGGAGAAAAATTATGTGCTTAATAATGCTCTTCAACACCATGAATAAAGACAGAGGAAAGGTCTAGAGTATGGTTTTTAATAGTCATGTTACTTGTCAACTCACCATTGTTTTAATTGAGGTTTTGTAAAACTTAAATTATTGAAGAAACAGTTATAGTACAGTTACTGTATTATCAGGCTGCTAAGCAACAATCTTTTTCTCTTAAAACAGGAAATCACACTCAAGATGATAAAAACAAAAAAAAAAGATTTCAGATGGATCAAACCATGGCAATGCATTCCCAGAGTCACTGTGGCTTGGTTGTGCTTAAAACAGTGGTTCCACTCTCACCTCTGCTCTGAGAGCTTTCCACAGTCCTCAACCCTGATTGATCACAGTCCTCTTGCCAGACTTCCCTCCACCCTGTCTGAAGCTCCTGGGTGCCAGGCGCTATTCTTGTGTTTGATTCTCATGAGCACCCTGGGAGGTGGGATCTATCATATCCTAAGCTGTGAAGTCACCTGCTAAGTCCTCTCAGAGCTGGCGAGTTTTACCAGCCAGTTCTCTCCTACACATCCCATTGGAGGGTACACCACATTCTTGAAGCTTCTTAGGCAGGCTCTCAAAGGGAGGTCTGAGACCCACTCACTCAGGTATGCATTAAAACACAGGTTTTAACCCTAATCTCCCACGTGTCTCACCCTCCCCTACCCCACACCCATGTGTTAAATAGCTAGCTAGTGGGGAAGCTGCAGTATAGCATAGGGAAGACAGCTCAGTGCTTTGTGATGGCCTAGATGGGTGGGATTGGGTGGTTTGGGAGGGAGGTTCAAGAGGGAGAGGATATATGTATACATATAGCTGATTTGATCCATTGTACAGCAGAAACTAATCCAACATTGTAAAGCAATTATCTTCCAATTAAAAAAACAACAAACACGTGAAAAACAAAAAAAAACCCTACAGATTTCTGGGCCTGATCCTAGACCCACCACACGATGATTTTGGAGAAGCAGGGCTCAGAATCTGCCTTTTAAACTAGTTCCCCAGATAATTCTTCACTGCACCCTCCCTGAAGTCCAATGAATACTTACTGCCCAGGACAGTTTCCTATCTATGCTGGTGTCTTGGCCTGAACCTCTCACTTTCTTGCTGAACTAGACAGTCACAGGGTGGGGAACTCAGGATGCTGAGAAGTCATTCAGGGAGAAGAGGAAGGGAAAGGAAACAGGCAGGGAGCCAGCCTCCCCTAGAACAACCAGGAATTGGGCTCAAAGGTGGCCTTCAGGCTCTTTTCCTTATACCACTGCCATTCCTGGGTGAAATTGTGTTGATGTCATTTCAGGAAGCAGGGGGACGAGTCTGGTGAGTAGAGAATGAGAGAAGGGGACTCAGCAGAACCACAGACTTGACCACAGATGGGCCCTGGCAGGGAACTCCCTGCCGACCTGCAATCTGGCAGTCTTGTGATACCCATCACCGCAAGGAGGCTGTGGAAACCCACAGCAGGCTGTGCTGGGAAGTCCTCTCTCTCCAGGAAGCTGGGGAGGCCCTGCCAACTCTGACGCTGGTCAGGTCTGCTTGCTCCCCACCCCACCCCTTCATCCTGGGTTGTCAGCAGAACATAAGGTAAGTGCTCCAGTGTGATGGCCACCAGCTCGTTCTCCTTACTAGATACAGCCTTGCAGACTATAGCCTTGGACAGGCTCAGGCGCCTTTCAGATGCGTCTGCACCACACCTGAGATGTTAATCTGTGGATCATGAAAGACAGCTCTTTTTGCTTTGGGACCTGACAAGCATCCCCTTCCCCTTGTCTGGCAATGGAACCTGTGGTTTGAGTAGAACTGTCTCCATGCCCTCCACACCCACCATCTCACCTCAAGGCTCAGACCTGGTCAGCCCTCCATCCTCCTGGACCACAATCAATATGATCGCCACATGACGAAGCTGCTCCTGTCTCAACTGCCCCTAAAACTGAGCCATGTGTGCTGGGGGAAAGGCCCCCTCTTGTTCCACTGTCGTAAGCAGCACCAGCTGAAGCTGGAGGTGGCAGAGACCATCTTTCCCACCACGTGGGGAAAACTGGCCCGAGAATTGAGTCAACACAGAAGACTGAGCCATGAGAGTCAGAGAGAGGGGTGGGGAGAGAAAGAAGAAGAAGCAGGAGATGAAGAAAAGAAAAAGAGAGAGAGGGGGAGAGAGAGCCTGAGATACCATTTTAAATGTTTGGATTTAACAGACTCAAAGACACTAAACCACCAAATCCTTCCTCTCCCCTTTTTCGTTTTTATTGGTTTGGGGCCGCACCATGCAGCATGCAGAACCTTAGTTCCCCAGCCAGGGATCAAACCTGTGTCCCCTGCATTGGAAGTTCAGGGTCTTAACCACCAGGGAAGTCCCTGCTCCGCCACCTTTTTAAACTAATTTGAGTTATATTTCTGTCACTTGCAACCCACAGTCCTGGTTGTCTTCATTTTAAGCATGCTAAAAACACCATAGGAACTTGAGGTATCATTTGATCTAAAATCACTTCTAGATTTTAATTAAAAAATCCATACTACAGATGATCAAATCAGGCACTAAATTATCCGTATGTTTCTGTTCCACAATTTTAACAAATGAAAACTTAACTCTGACTAGTGCTTTGTTCAGGACAGGAGAATAATCACAAGCACAAGTTGTTGCATTCACTGTACATACCTTTAGGGAGTCCTGTGTCTTGAATGGGATACTTGTCTGACTGTAGAAAACCAACAAAAGGGGAAAGTTATTTTTTTTAAACACCATAGTCAATTATAAGATCAAAGTGAAAAGAAAGCTTTGTCTTGGGAAAATCATGATTTTCATTTAAAACCTTGCAAGTTTTTAGCCTTGAATTTATCCATATCCATATCAAGCCTGACCCATGGCTTGTTTTGGTTCTCAATTTTATAGAGATGAAATCAAATTTGATGAGATATCAATGGTAGAACATGAAACAGAACAAGCCTTCAGCTCTGACCACTAAACCACACTTCCTCTCTTGTCTGCAGTGTTATTTTACTTCCTGCAGCTCAAAATTGAGGGACTGTCATATCTTTTCTCACCATTTGTGTGACATGCATTTGGGTCAACAAGCATGTATTCTGGGCAGCTCTCACAGCTGGAGAGCTCTGTCCTGGGTTGACAGGATCGAAAAGGTAAGTATCCCGTAAGTTGCACGAAGATCAGTCACCTATTATGCACAATTATGCACAGTTCCTCAATGCTTTCATTGACGGCAGTACTGTCACAGGGAATTCAAAAGAGCAAATGCTCTTGCAATCACGTATGTCTTTGTTGGTACTGATAAATATGCAGGTATCTAAGCTTCTGGAAACTTCTACTTCAGATTACACAATATAGTTGTTTTCTGTAGATTTCTATGAGAGAAGCTTGAATGTACCCAATTTCCCTAGCCTGCCTCTGACCCTGCCTCAGTTTCACCATCATCTCCTCTGGGCCTTTGGGTCCATGGCTCTCCAGCTTAAACAAAGCTGCACCTCCCAACTCTCCTGTAGGTCTCACCACTGTCTTCCTTGGACAGAGGAAGAAGAGAAATGCAGAACCAGGGATTATTTTTTTAATGGAAAAAAACAAACAAACAAACTGAGTTTATTAACATTATTAAGCTTTAAAATTAACATGACTTCCTTAACATAGTCCAATATTCTATGGATGTTCGAGTTTACATGGTTGTCATCTATGTATTTAATTTTGCTTATTGATCAGGAGTTAAAAGAAGGCTGACATACAGTCGTCACTCAGTATCCTTGAGGGGCTGATTCTAAGACCTTCCATGAATACCAAACTTTGGATGCCCGAGTGGGATTTTAGTTCCCCGACCAGGAATGGAACCTGTGCCCCTTGTATTAGGATCGTGTAGTCTTAACCATGGAGAAGGCAATGGCACCCCACTCCAGTACTCTTGCCTGGAAAATCCCATGGATGGAGGAGCCTGGAAGGCTGCAGTCTATAGGGTCGCTAAGAGTCGGATACGACTGAGCGACTTCACTTTCACTTTTCACTTTCATGCATTGGAGAAGGAAATGGCAACCCACTCCAGTGTTCTTTCCTGGAGAATCCCAGGGATGGGGGAGCCTGGTGGGCTGCCATCTATGGGGTTGCACAGAGTCAGACACGACTGAAGTGACTTAGCAGCAGCAGTCTTAACCACTGGACCACCAGAAAAGTCCTATTCCATTTTATGGAAGGGACTTGGGCATCCAGAGACTCTGTTTTAAATGCCTTTCTTTGGAGTTTCTTTGGAGCAGAAGCCTCCAACCTCTTTCCACAAAAGAAATTAATCTTTATGTTATCAATTCAACCTTTGAAGGGCCTGGGGTTTAAGGTCAGACACACTGGTGGTCAAGCATGTCTATACAACTGAGCCCCAAGAACACTTTGGACACCAAAGGCAGGATAAGCTTCCCTGGCTGTCAGTACTCTGTGTGTATCATCACACACCCTTACTGAGACCTGTAAACACTGTCCACACAGCTGAGAGGGGAACTGAAAGCCACCTGCTTACAACTCTCCTGGGCCCTGACCTATGCTCCTCCTCCTTTGGCTGACTTTAATCTGAATCCTTTTGCTATAATACACCACAATCTTGAGTGGAGAAAAAATAAACATCAGTCAGAAAGAACTTAAAAGACTAAATCCTTCCCCGTACTCTGCCCCCTACAACGTGGAAAACACACCTATACTGTAGTACTTCTCAGACTCTTTTCAAAGTATCTGTCTCAGACTGTGAGTGTTTCAAGAGAAGGGACCATCCCAAGGTTTTGACTAAGTTCAGTCTACAAGAATGAACAAGTGTGGGTTCCCCGGACAGACTGACAGTTGAGCGGGCCTAGAGGGTGCTCAGGACTCAGCATGGCCATTGCAGATGGTGGACATAGAGGATCAAGGCCAGGTGGTTGGAAGACTGGTCAGCCTGCAGCAGAGACGAGGCTGGGGGTGGAAAAGGAAGACACAGGTGGATATGAAATAATGGAGCTGGTTTCCATGGAAGACCCTGGAAGTGAGGTGAAGGGACTGAGGTGCCATTCTAGGATCTCAGGAAGCTTGACTCACCAAACACTGCTGCCTGCTTGGTGCCCACCTCTGCATACAAGAACATGGTCGGCACAGCCTTGCAGAAAGCCAGGCAAGCAAATCATCCCCACACAATAGCATAAAAAAATAGAGAAGACAACAGCTGAATGCCCCAGGATAAGGCAGAGAAGGCTTTCCAGGTAAGGAATGCTTAAGTTGAGTAGCAGGGTGCATAGGAGCTCACTACATGAGGAAGCAGGCAAGGGCCAGCATTAGGGGTATCCCAGGATGGCAAGAGGACGTGGGGCATCTGAGGAGCAGCAAATAGCTGCACACGACTGGGATGCTGAGACAAGAGGACCTCATGTGCCATGTCAAGGACTATAAATTTAATCCTGAAAGCAGCAGGAATGTTATGGCTGAAATCTGTGCACACCCCGTATATGTCGAAGTCCTAACCCCTAGTCCCTCAGACTGTGACCTTATTGGAAACAGAGTCAATGTAGACAGAATTAGTTAAGATGAGGTCACACTGGTGTAGGGTGGGCCCTTCATCTAACAGGACAGACATTCTTGTAAGAAGAGAAGAGACACAGACACACAGCGAGAAGATGGCCACGTGCCACTGAAGGAAGAGAGAGGAGGGGAGCATCTACAAGCCCAGGGACACCACGAACTTCTGACAACTGCCAGAAGCCAGAGACACAAGGCAGGATTCTTCCCTGCAGCTTTCAGAGGGAGCACAGCCCTTGATTTTTAGTCCATTTGCAGGACCTTGTCAGGCAGCCCCAACAAACGAATACAGAGAAGCTGCAGTAAAGGTAATTTGTCCTGGAGTCAAAGAGGAGTGAGGAGAGGCAGCCAGGACTCAAGGTGAGCCATAAGGAGGGGGCCCCCAAGGAAGGCAGACCCTGGTGTCAGGGGATCGAGTGGACAGCAAGACAACCGCAGGTCAGGCACTGTGAAGGGTGGATTAAGTAACCCTTTGGCAGGGGTCCCCAACCTCTGGGATCTGATGCCTGATGATCTGAAGTGGAGCTGATGTAATAATAACAGAAATAAAGTGCACAATAAATATAATGCACTTGAATCATCCCCACACCACCCATCCCCACCTGGTCTGTGGAAAATTTGTCTGCAATGAAACCGATCCCTGGTGCCAAAAAAGTTGGGGACCGCTGCTCTATAGAACCCATGGCTTTAGTAACAGGCTACGCCTGAGAGGATCATAAGACCTGGCCACGGGGTCATTGTGTACTCTGCTTTTACAGGAGTTCATAATTGCAGTGTCTCAAAGTTTGATTCCCTACGCTGTCCACACTTATTAAACTGGGCTGTAGTTATAATATAAGGCCATGAAGACAAACATTTCAGGTCTCTAAGGCATTAAGGTGCCTTGTGAATCACCCCTTTTTTTTGGCTGTGCTGGGTCTTAGCAGAGGAGTGCAGGATCTAGTTCCCTGATCAAGGCTTGAACCCAGGCCCCGTGCATTGGGAGCACGGAGTCTTAGCCACTGCACCACCAGGGAAGTCTCCACCAAAGACTTAAAGACACTGAACTGAAATATCTTGAGAGCATTTTATGCCATTCTAACTAAATTAATACAAATTCTTCATGACTCAACAGATCTCATCCTCCGGATACTTTGAAAAACAGGAATGGATCTCACACTGCATGCACAGTAACACACGCGATGCTGTCAAAGGCATTTATTTGGTCATAAGTAGGAGGCAATATCGAGTAGGGGAGCAGGGCTTCTTCAGTCTGGCTGACTTTCTACAAATCAGCTAATTGCCATATCCTCATCTCCAGTAGAATAATAAAATCTTTTATCACAGCAGACACACCACAGAGTGGTTATGGGATGGTGGGGCAGGGATCCGAAGCCAGCTGACGGGTTCGAATCCCACCTGGCCTGCTTCCAAGTTTGGCAACTGCCTCACCCCTTGAGTCTCAGTTTTTCATCTACGAAGCAGGCAATGCTTACCTTTCAGGACTGTTTCAGGGGTAAAAGAGGTAATTGACAATGTATACCCACCTACATATGGGCAGCTCTCCATTACTGTAAGGTGTTCATATTTTTTCTTTCAATCTCAAGCTATATATTTTGATTTCTGAAGAAGGGGGTCATTAAAAATAGATAGTATTAAAATTAGACAAGCAGAGACTTCTCTGGTGGTCCAGTGGTTAAGAACTCGCCTTCCATTGCAGGGGACACAGGTTCCATCCCTGGTGGGGAAACTAAGATTCCACATGCCACATGGTGTGGCCAAAAAAAATGATAAATTTAAAATAAATAAAAATACATATTTAAAAAGACAAGTAGATAAAGACCTCACATAATCTAAGAAGAACATTCCTGACATGTGCAAAACAAGAACAGAGTCTAACACCAATAACAAAGCGGGGGGGCGGGGGGTGGGGGAATCAAAGTCATCACCATTAATGTAAAATGCGTAACCTACCGTATTAAGGGATGTAGTGCTAGGGTCCGTGTCTTCCACTGGTTCCTTTGCCAAATGATCTGTAAACAAAACACAATGAGAGAATTTTCTATAACTTATAAAGCACAAATGTATCCTTTGATAACTGTCTTCATATAAATGCAAGCTACCCCCCCCCCCCCGTCAGTTTGGAGAGAAACTTACTTTCGATCATTAGTAGAGACAAAATAAGAAAGAATGGGTTCAGTCTGCATCAAGAAAGTGATTAAGACAAACTACATTAAAAAAAAAATTTGGATTTCGCTGGTGGTCCAGTGGTGAAGAGTCCATCTGCCAATGCAGAGAACACAGGTTTGATCGCTGGTCCTGGAAGATCTCACATGCCGCAGGGCACCTAAGCTTGTGAGCCACAACTGCTGAGCCCACGTGCCCTAGAGCCTGCGCTCTAGAACAAGAGAGGCCACTGCAATGAGAAGCCGGACACCGCAACTAGAGAGTATCCACTGCTTGCCACAATCCACTGTATCCACTGAAAGCCCACCAGCAGCAGTGAAGACCCAGCACAGCCAAAAATAAATAATAGTAAAAAAAACATATTTTGTAACAGTTTACTTACAAATGTCTACAAACACTCAGAGGTACAAATAACTACAAATGATGCACACATGATATTAATTAATGACTCTTTTACACTTTGGATTTTGAGACAGGCTGGGACCTAGGACTCTTTACTGCAGTGCTCACACCTGACAAATACCTCCTTGAGCAACAAATACAAAGAAAGTATAAGGGACTGAAAATAACTGTGTGTATGTGTAGTTGGGGCAAATTATGAACAGCATACAATAAGGAACACAAAAAGGGCAGAAACCAACGGCCATTTCTGAGGCGCTGGGAACAAGGCAGGGAACTGCATATGATCCCTGCACACAGCACCACCACGGGGGTGGGCAGATCACTGAAGCCAGCCCTCTGGTCCATCCCCACCCTCGCCCCACTTAAGGAACTAGCCTGCCCTCTGTAGAGAGCAAGGGCACCTGTTTTCTTGTTTTCACTCCAAGTAAAGAAAGCCTTGCCTGAATTCCTCATCTGGTCTCTTACCAGTTTCTATTGATTAAAAGACAAGGAAGCCTTGCGCGCTGCAGTCCACGTGGTCCCAGAGACTCCAGACACGACTGAGTGACTGAATAACAACAACTGATTAAAGAGTCCAAGGACCCAGGTCAGCAACGATTTGATTATAACTTTGAGAAAGAAAATTAGAGAGAGAAAAGCTCCCCCTTTACTAGACACTTTAGGAAGCATCTGCCTGGAAACTATCTTGCTCAATAACCATATCTGAGTGGGATACTCAGTATTGGTGCAGTCAGCACACAAGCTGCAAAACCCTAAGCGGCAGCCTTAGACCAGTCCAGATTCAACTTTCATTTTTCTCCCAAATCATCATGAAGTACATAATGTGGCCCAGGTCCTAGGTCCTGGGAATGCCTTGGGGCATCCAAACAGGACTGGACAACCTGTAGAGGTTTGCTCCTTCTCCCTAGATGTCTTTCATTGAGAATGTGTCTGTACTTTTCACATTCTTCTCCCTGTGGGTGTTGAAAATGCCCAAAGGAAAAGTCATGTGAAGGGAACATCTCTTTACCTGTTTTATGATAGGCTACAGTCAATGAAGAGATTAAAGGAGGTGGCCCAGAGGAGTGGGTGCAGACGGAGAGAGCTTTTGCCAGTGTCCCCCCATGGAGCAGGGGACAGACCCCTGCAACTCCACAAGTAGGGACTGTGCCCTTGTCCCTGGCAAGATCACATCACAGAATGCACAGAGGGGGCTAGCCCCTGGGTCCCAGGGCTTCCAGCCCCAGCAAAGAAATCCCGTGATGTGGGTCTGGCACAGAAACAGAGGGCTCCTAGATCTCAGAGTCTTCTCAGGCTTGGACTCTGATGCACAAAAAATTCAAGGCCCCTCCTTTTCCAAGCGCCATATCATCCTCTTAGAGTCCTGTGTTACACTAAGGAAGGAGCCCAGTTCAGACTGAAATGGAATTTCCTGCCAGCCCAGCAGACAGACTCAGACTTGTGTTTAAATGGATATAAAGACAGTAAGAAGAAACTGTGTTGCTAACTCCGTCTGAGTTTACAGGACTCCTGCTGCCCAAACAACAGACAGTTATAACACAGAGCACATGGTGTGAAGACAGTAGAAATGCAGAAGGACATGGAAACACGTGGGAGGAACACAAGCCTGACCTGGGGTGCCCGGTGGAGAGAGAAGAGCCTGCACAGGAAGTGATTCCAGAGTCTGGAAGGTTGAGTTGAAGCTAGCCAGGAGAAAGAGTCAGGGAGGGGAAAGCATTCTTGTCTAGAGGGCGAAGCATACGCGAAGGCTTAGAGATGAAACAGAACATGACACATTAGTGGTCTTCAACTAGGTCTAGCCAGACACTTGGATTTGCTTTTCCAGTTTTGTTTTTCTATCCTTCTCATGTTCTGGCTCTTGGATAGGGAGTGGGTAGCAGAAGACACACTGAGGAGCCTCAAGTCCCTTCTTCCCTCCTCCAATCACAGCCTAGTCTCAACCATTTCATTTTCCCTAAAGTGTATCTGAATGACAATACCTTTTTTTTTTTTTTTTTGGCTGAGTGGCTTGTGGGATCTTACTTCCCTGATAAGAGATCAAATCTGTGCCCCCTGCAGTGGGAGCACAGAGTCTCAACCACTGGATGGCCAGGGAAGTCCTTGGATGATAATACTTTAAATGATTATCTCCACCACGGGTGTGGAATTTTAGCAGGTATCCTGTGCAGGTATCCTATGACACGTAGGGTTTCTTTCCTATAGAGACATTAATGTGAGAGGAAGTAAAAGGAAAAAAATAAAGAAGAAAATGGAGGAGACAGCTGGGAAAAGGCAGAAATACCCACAAAGCAGCAGTGAGGATGCAAGTGAAACAGTTAAAGGGAAGGCGCACAGAGCTCTGGGAGAAGGCGTGGGTCTCGCCACCACACCACTGAGACCTAGTAGTCTGAGTAACACGGTGACCCTGCATGACTCGCATAATTGTTCTCAGCCTCAGGCTCTTCCCCTGTAACACGAGGGGGTCCAGGTAGCTGGTTTCCACACCCAGCTGATCAGCGTTACTCTGGTCCAGGTTTGGGAATGATTCCCCTTGAGAATCTGCGCCTCAGAGGGTGATGGGGTGAACAGGAAAATATGGATTGCCAACAACAAGTGTTTGGAAGCCCAAAGGCTCTTGCTTTGGTCTGAAATCTCTGAGAACAAATGAAATTTAAGATGAGAAGGGCAAGGAGAATTTAATTTTTGTCGTTGTTGTTTTCGGAAGGACAACAGCAGAGCGAGAGGGCAATCCAGCAAGGCAATGGGTTTCAGTTCAGTTCAGTTCACTCGCTCGGTCATGTCTGACTCTTTGCAACTCTATGAACCGCTGCACGCCAGGCCTCCCTGTCCATCACCAACTCCCAGAGTCCACCCAGACCCATGTCCATTGTGTTGGTGATATCATCCAACCATCTCATCCTCTGTTGTCCCCTTCTCTTGCCCTCAATCTTTCCCAGCATCAGGGTCTTTTCCAATGAGTCAGCTCTTCCCATCAGGTGGCCAAAGTATTGGAGTTTCAGCTTCAATATCAGTCCTTCCAATGAACACCCAGGACTGATCTCCTTTAAGATGGACCGGTTGCATCTCCTTGCTGTCCAACAGACTCTCAAGAGTCTTCTCCAACTCCACAGTTCAAAAGCATCAATTCTTCAGTGCTCACCTTTCTTTACAGGAGTTGGCGATGGACAGGGAGGCCTGGCGTGCTGCGATTCATGGGGTCGCAAAGAGTTGGACACGACTGAGCGACTGAAATGAACTGAACTCTCACATCCATACATGACTACTGGAAAAACCATAGCCTTGACTAGATGGACCTTTGTTGGCAAAGTAATGTCTCTGCTTTTCAATATGCTGTCTAGGTTGGTCATAACTTTGCTTCCAAGGAACAAGCATCTTTTAATTTCATGGCTGCAGTCACCATCTGCAGTGATTTTGGAGCCCCCAAATATAAAGTCAGCCACTGTTTTCACTGTTTCCCCATCTATTTCCCATGAAGTGATGGGACTGGATGCCGTGATCTTAGTTTTCTGAATGTTGAGCTTCAAGCCAACTTTTTCACTCTCCTCTTTCACTTTCATCAAGAGGCTTTTTAGTTCCTCTTCACTTTCTGCCATAAGGGTGGTGTCATCTGCATATCTGAGGTTATTGATATTTCTCCCGGCAATCTTGATTCCAGCTTGTGCTTCCTCCAGCCCAGCATTTCTTAAGATATACTCTGCATAGAAGTTAAATAAGCAGGGTGACAATGTACAGCTTTGACGTACTCCTGTTCCTATTTGGAACCAGTCTGTTGTTCCATGTCCAGTTCTAACTGTTGCTTCTTGACCTGCATACAGATTTCTCAAGAGGCAGGTCAGGTGGTCTGGTATTCTCTTCTCTTTCAGAATTTTCCACAGTTTACTGTGATCCACACAGTCAAAGGCTTTGGCATAGTCAATAAAGCAGAAATAGATGTTTTTCTGGAACTCTCTTGCTTTTTCGATGATCCAGCAGATGTTGGCTATTTGATCTCTAGTTCCTCTGCCTTTTCTAACATCGGCTTGAACACCTGGAAGTTCACGGTTCACGTATTACTGAAGCTTGGCTTGGAGAATTTTGAGCATTACTTTGCTAGTGTCTGAGATGGGTGCAAATGTGCAGTAGTTTGAGCACTCTTTGGCATTGCCTTTCTTTGGGATTGGAATGAAAACTGACTTTTCCAGTCAGGTGGTGAATGCTGAGTTTTCCAAATTTGCTGGCATATTGAGTGCAGCACTTTCACAGCATCATCTTTCAGGATTTGAAATAGCTCAGCTGGAATTCCATCACCTCCACTAGCATTGTTCATAGTGATGCTTCCTAAGGCCCACTTGACTTCACATTCCAGGATGTTTGGCTGTAGGTGAGTGATCACACCATCATGATTTTTTGGATCATGAAGATCTTTTTTGTGTAGTTCTCCTGTGTATTCTTGCCACCTCTTCTTAATATCTTCTGCTTCTGTTAGGTCCATACCATTTCTGTCCTTTATTGAGCCCATCTGTGCAAGAAATGTTCCCTTAATATCTCTAATAGTCTTGAAGAGATCTCTAGTCTTTCATATTCTATTATTTTCCTCTATTTCTTTGCACTGATCACTGAGGAAGGCTTTCTTATCTCTCTTTGCTATTCTTTAGAACTCTGCATTCAAATGGGTATATCTTTCCTTTTCTTCTTTGCTTTTCGCTTCTCTTCTTTTCACAGCTATTTGTAAGGCCTCCCCAGACAGCCATTTTGCTTTTTCGCATTTCTTTTTCTTGGGGATGGTCTTGCTCCTTGTCTCCTGTACAATGTCACGAACCTCCATCCATAGTTCATCAAGCACTCTATCAGATCTAGGCCCTTAAATCTATCTCTCACTTCCACTGTATAATCATAAGGGATTTGATTTAGGTCATACCTGAATGGTCTAGTGGTTTTTCCCACTTTCTTCAATTTAAGTCTGAATTTGGCAATAAAAAGTTCATGATCTGAGCCACAGTCAGCTTCTGGTCTTGTTTTTGCTGACTCTATAGAGCTTCTCCATCTTTGGCTGCAAATAATATAATCAATCTGATTTTGGTGTTGACCATCTGGTGATGTCCATGTGTAGAGTCTTCTCTTGCGTTGTTAGAAGAAAGTGTTTGCTCTGACCAGTGCGTTCTCTTGGCAAAACTCTATTAGGCTTTGCCCTGCTTCATTCCGTACTCCAAGGCCAAATTTGCCTGTTACTCCAGGTGTTTCTTGACTTCCTACTTTTGCATTCCAGTCCCCTATAATGAAAAGGACATCTTTTTTGGGTGTTAGTTCTAAAAGGTCTTGTAGGCGTTCATAGAATCATTCAACTTCAGCTTCATCAGCATTACTGGTTGGGGCATAGACTTGGATTACTGTGATATTGAATGGTTTGCCTTGGAAACAAACAGAGATCATTCTGTTGTTTTTGAGATTGCACCCAAGTACTGCATTTTGGACTCTTTTGTTCACTGTGATGGCTACTCTATTTCTTCTAAGGGATTCCTGCCCACAGTAGTAGATGTCATCTGAGTTAAAGTCACCCATTCCGGTCCATTTTAGTTCTCTGAATGTCGACATTCACTCTCGCCATCTCCTGTTTGACCACTTCCAATTTGCCTTGAATCATGGACCTAACATTCCAGGTTCCTTTGCAATATTGCTCTTTACAGCATCGGACCTTGCTTCTATCAGCAGTCACATCCACAACGGGTTTAGAACTAGTCTTTGAAGCCCTTTGAGGTCTTTTATTATTATTATTATTTTAATTTATTTATTTGGCTGCCTCAGGTCTTAGTTGTGGCACATGGGACCTTTCATTGTGGGGTGGGGGTTCTCCAGTTGCAGTACATGGGCTCAATAGTTACAGCAAGTGGGCTTAAGTGCCTCTTGGCATGTGGGATCTTAGTTCCCCAGCCAGGGATCAAAATTGCACCCCCTACATTGGAAAGCAGATTCTTAACCACTGGACCACCAGGGAAGTTCCATTTTTGTTTCTGTTTTTTATTATTTTCACTCAAATGGTGGTAACTATACCAGCCTCTGACTTGGACCAGGCTGGGTCCAAGTTCTTCCTAAAGTGTTAGTGTCAAATCTGCCCACAGACCCAGAACCCGGCCCGAGGGGGCCCCCTTTGTGCTTGTTCTCCCAGGCCCATGTTGTGTGCCCAAAGATTATCTGGAGGAGGACTGATCCTGGTTATTTGAGACCAGTCTAGCAGTAAGCGTTTGTCCTAAAGTATTTTCTTAGAGCTCTTGGACCCACATGTTGACAATATTATTAAGTATAAAATAAAATAGTTTACTTTGAAGCTTTAAAATGTTTGTTTTTACAGGCCCCAGGTAACAGCAGGCTGGGCCCCCAGACACGGTTCTGATATCAGACAAGACAAGAGCACAAAGGAGCTGACACAAAAAGAAGGACCACATGAGCTCCAAGGTGCAAGGCCAGCAGGTCAGTAGGGGCTGGTGGGACCTTTCTACTGCTCCTGGCTGTCACTATACTCTCCCAAAGTTGCCTCCACTCTCCTGGATCGGTGACTCTACATGAGGCAGTGCATGCTAAGTCGCTTCAGTCATGTCCAATTCTTTGCAACCCTTATGGACCATAGCCCATGAGGCTCCTCTGTCAGTGGGATTCTTCAGGCAAGAATACTGCAGTGGGTTGCCATTTCCTCCTCCAGGGGATCTCCCCAACCTAAGGATCGAACCCCATCTCTTACATCTCCTGCAGGCAGGTTCTTTACCACTAGCACCCCCCACAAAGCAGAGATCACCCCAAATGAGCTGGTAACTGACCAAAGTGGATTTCACTGCTGGCAGTGAGAAGATGTTTCATTCATATGAGCATCTCCTGGGGAGCTCCTCAAAAGGTATGAGCGAAACCCAATGGTGAACTGATGTCACTGGGCAGCTGGAGGGACACCCAGCCTGGCTCCCAGAGCCCCAGGTGAGAGCAAGTGAGGCTGTCACTTACTTCTCTGAGCCTCAAAATCCCAATCTTCACTATTCAGGGGTGAACAGAGAGCCTCCATATGCTCTTCCAGCTTTCTGAGTCCATGAGTGGGGACTTCCCTGGTGGCCCAGGGGTTAAGACTCCACATTCCCAATGTAGGGGGCATGGGTTCGATCTCTAGTTGGGGAACTAGGATCCTGCATGCTAATAAATAAATATTCTACATATATGTATATAATTTTTTTTAAGTCCATGAGTAGTGAGAAGTACAGGCCCCACAGGAAAAGGAGCATCTTCAGGTGACGGTCACAGGAAGCCCAGTTACAATTACAGCTCCCTCTTATACAGTGCCCCCGGGGCTGCCTGGTTTACACAGAGTCCCAGTTCATTCTCAGAGCCACTCTGAGAAAGGACCATGCTTCTCCTTTATCCATACTCAGTGCCCAAAGTCACAGGGCAAAGGAAAAGCCAGAATTTGGATCTGGGACTTTCTGACTTCAAAATCTGCCTGTTTTCCACTACCTTCAGGGTGCCAGAAGTGGTCCATGCACTGACCACCTGATGACACGCTTTCCTGGGGGGGAGGGAAAGGGGGATCTCTGTGCCCAGAATTTCCCTTCTTGTAAGGGTACCAGTCACATTCCATGAGAGCCCACTCTAATGACTTCATTTTGACTGCTTCTGTAAAGACTCTATTCCCAAATAAAGTCACATTCTGAGTTATTGGGGGTTTGGATGCCAACAAAATTTGCGGGGTGCAGGGAAGAGTTCAACCTGTAACGATTCACTCTCGGGCCCTCAAATTCATGTCCTTCCCATGTGCAAAATACACTCACCCAACATTCCCCAAAGCGGTCATCATTCCAGCATCAACTCTAAATGCAAAATCCCATCTACCCATCATCCACTCAAAGACCCAGCTCTCATCAGCTTCCAGATGAGAATTCCCAGGAGCCCTGGAGCCTGTGGACTGCAGCTGGCAGCCTCTCCACCAGGAATGATGGAGGAGAGCTGCCCAACACAGAAACACAGACACGGGTGAGTTGCCCAAGAGCAGCCCGGTCATGTCCAGACATCTCCCCTTATGAATCACATTAGATAAGGGCCAAAAGTTCCTCGAGACAGATTTTCAGAGGAAGTTCAAAGATCTCCTCTAAAGATGTTCTTTCAGGGAAACAAAGAGGAAAGCGTGTCACAGCTTACTGGCTTTCTCAATTCTCAGGAGCCAAGACAGTGGGGCCTCTTACACTTCTTAGGGAAGAATTAAAGGCAATTCTTTGAACCTGTGATATCAGAGTTAATTTATTTTTCCTTTGTTATTATTTTCGTACCTAAGCTTTTCTTTTGACCTACAGCTGTTTTCACTCCTGAGTCTAAAGGAGCCCTAGAGCCCTAACCGTATTCGGGATTACAGAAGCTCTCAGGGTAGGAGAGCTGTGTAATCTTCTTCCCCGTCTTAGGCAGCCCTGCTCTGTCATCCTTGGGCCTCAGAGCAGGGGCTGAACAAGCTGAGAAAGAGCCAGGGATCAAGAAGGTGTGCCTCTGGATGGTGGCCAAGCTGAGGGGGTCCAATCGAAGAGGGCGCGGGAAGCGAGAGGAGAGGAAGAGATGAACCAAGGGACGGAAAGGAGACACAGACGAGGGGAAAACACTTGGGTAGAGAGAAGAAAACTTAGAGGCATGGTGAGAAAGGGAAAGAAATGAAGTGGGCATTGGAAAAACCCATGGGAAGGGGAAGGAAAAAAGAAGAAGGAAGGAAAATCGCAGCCTGTCACCACTTTCTGGTGGATGTGGAGGAACCGACTGGCCTAGCTTTGATAACAAGGATGCTCCCACTTTAGCCCTGGTTTAGTGCTACTGGTGTTTGCCAGAGGACAGGGTGCCACCTCAGACCCATCCAAGCCAGGAAGGCTCAGAGGGGTGCAAGAGAGGTGAGAGGCCACCTACGGGGCTGTGCTGAGCCAGTCTCTAGGGCCAGGGCTCCCAGAGAGCAGCTCCACTGTGCAGTGCAAACAAGATCCAGAGAACGAGCAAAGGTAGAACGTACCCTGGTGTGCTGCGGCCCAGGGCACTTAACTCACTGCAACGAAGCAATGAACTCTTCTACCTCCCCAACTCCCTTGACTTTCAAAGCCTCCTTCTTTCTCTCCTTAATATCTGTATGAACGCAAACCAGATTTTATTCACATTCGGCAGGCAATTCTGACTCATTCCACGTTGGATGGTTTATTAGTGGTAGAGATAGAGACTGACTACACTGTAACCAGCATGACTATTTTCCTTCCAATGTAAATTTTTTTAGTGTAAAGAGTTGTTTTTTAAATTAAGATCATACAGTATAATACTATTCACCTTTGTTATATGCATGTGGATATACAAAGATTTTTATTATTTTTCAACTTTACAAGGTGACCCAGTTAATATATCTAACTCAATGAATCAGTTTCTAAGATGCCAACATGGGAAGAGCTTTTGCTGCCCACAGTTTGAGGCATTGTGCAGTTGCTAAGTTGTGCATGATTCTTTGAAACCCTACAGATTTTATCACACCAGGCTTCCCTGTCCTTCAACATCTTCCAGAGTTTGCTCAAACTCATGTCCATTGAGTCGGTGATGCCATCTATCCATCTCATCCTCTGTCATCCCCTTATCCTCCTGCCTTCAATCTTTCCCAGCATTGGGGTCTTTTCCAATGAGTCGGCTCTTCGCATGAGGTAGCCCAAGTATTGGAGCTTCAGCTTCAGCATCAATCCTTCCAGTGAATATTCAGGGTTGATTTTCTTTAGAATTGACTGGTTTGATCTCCCTGCAGTCCAAGGGACTCTCAAGAGTCTTCTCCAACACCACAGTTCAAATGCATCAATTCTTCAGCGCTCAGCCTTCTTTATGGTCCAACTCTCACATCCATACATGACTACTGGAAAAACCATAACTTTGACTATAGGGACCTTTGTTGGCAAAGTAACATCTCTGCTTTTTAATATGCTAAGTTTGTCATTGTTTGAGGCATAGGTAGTTACATTTTATATTTTCCACTCATTTGCCTACAAAGGTCCGTATAGCCAAAGCTATGGTTTTTCCAGTAGTCATGTATGGATGTTAAAAACTGTACAATAAAAAAGGTTGAGCACCAAAGAATTGATCCCCACAAACTGTGGTTCGGGAGAAGACTCCTGAGAGTCCCTTGAACTGCAGGGAGATCAAACCAGTCAATCCTAAAGAAAATCAACCCTGAATATTCACTGGAAGGACTGATGCTGAAACTGAAGCTCCAATACTTTCACCACTTGATGGGAAGAACCAAATCATTGGAAAAGACCCTGATGCTGAGAAAGATTGAAGGCAGGAGGAGAAGGAGATGACAGAAGATGAGATGGTGAGATGGTAGGATGGCATCACCGACTCAATGGACACGAGTGTGATCAAACTCTGGGAGACGTTGAAGGACAGGGAAGCCTGGTGTGCTGCAGTTCATGGGGTTGCAGAGTCGGACATGACTGAGCGACTGAACAACAATTCATTTACTGAGATGATAAGTGTTTAGCCAAGGCTTACTATGTGCTGTGTATGGGCCCGGGTGTTGGAGATAAACTGTCGAGCCTTCTGTCTAAGAACTCATAGTTTAATGGGGGAGAAAGACAATGGTGAAATTTCACGGCTAGAAATGGTGACAAGCGCTGGAAGGGTGCACCAAGAGTGTGTAACATGGAGCCAGATCTATATTCATTTTGATCTGAAATCTGAATGGTAAGCAGGAGATAACTGGAGTGGGGTGATGAGCGGACAGGAGAAGGAAATGGCAACCCACTCCAGTATTCTTGCCTGGAGAATCCCATGGACGGAGGAGCTTTGTGGGCTACAGTACACCGATCGCAAAGAGTCGGACACGACTGAGCGACTTCACTTTCACTTTCACTTCTATGTGCAAAGGCCAGGAGGCAGGTGGTCCAGGGCTCTCGAGGAAACAGAGGAGGTGGCATGGCTGCAACGCAGAGAGACAGAGCAGGCTCACCAACTGAAGTGAGACCTAGAGGTCCATGTACAGAGTACACTGTTAAGGGACTGAGATAGACGGGAAAGTCAGCTCAGGTTTCTAAGTAGAGGAAGGACAGGTCTGAGTTGATATTAAAGCGTCACTCTAGCCACTTTCAGGTGATCAGGTTGATGGAAAGCAAGAGTGGGTGTGGAAACACAAGTTGGGAGGTCAGTGCAGGAAATTAGGTGAGAGAGCATGGTAACTAGGTTTGGGGTAGAGACGGGAAAATTCCATTTAACGAGTTCCACGTTATCACCACTTGTGGCTTCACTACAGAAATGAAAGGGGCAAGTGGGTGTGTCCTGTTGGTTATAGAAATGAAATGAGATGTCAGAAAGAAGTCATTTTTTAATCTTTCTTTTTAATGGAAGAACTCTATCTAATTGGTAGAATTCCAGAGTGGGAATGGACATGAGGGTATATTCAGATGCCTGAAGATGTTCTCAAGCATCTCTGCAAGTGACAGAGACATCTCTACTTAGGAGGGCTCCCCATCCTTTGTAGGAAGCCAAAAAGAGTCCACTATAAGTTTAGGTTCTACCTTTTAAAAGAGACAGGTTCATACCGAACGACATCCTTGGCTCTCTCGTCCTACCACATGTGCTGGGATTTCCAAGCCCCTTTGTTTCCGGTTGTATGCTTCCATCTTGGCTGGGCCACACAGACTAAGTACCATGACTGAAACTCTAGATCCTGCGATGCTATTGCTGCCATCTAAGATCCCACTAGTTGCCCCGGTGGCCTCATCATACTTTTGACTCACTGACGCTTTTATACGTGATGCTGTGTCCCAGCCCCCACCTTCTCCGGTGCCACTGACTAGGGGGGAGTGGGGGGCCCAAGCAGACTTCCTATATATCCCCATTCAACGGGTTCCTATAAAGATATTTTTGAATCTCCTTCACCATCATCATTTAATAAGATCTGAAACCACCATTCATAAAATCTAGCTTAACATCTCTTATACCTAGTCAGGTTTTCAGAAGAGGAGGTGGATGTGGAGGCGAGAGCTGGGGGACAAGGGCAGAATTTCTCCCTTAATTTCCTCTTGTTTTTTCAAACAATAAAAATGAGGGAGGAGAAGGATATCCAAACATTTATTTTCCATTTCTTATGGATAAAATGTTTACCATTCCCCACTTGAAGAAGAATTTAGATCTTCCTTCAAGATCTCCAGGAAGCCCTCCCAGATCTAGCACATCACAATGCCAATTTAGTGATCTTCTGACTCACCTCCAGGTACTGTCTGTCTCCTCCTAACTGCTCAAGCCCCAAGTGAACAATGAAACAGTCAAGCGCCCATGCTGCCCAAGAAATAAAACAGGAAACACGTCTTTAAGCAGTTCCATATACCTGGGTTTCTCTCTAACCTTTCCTGCCTCAAGGAGACTAGAAACAGCCCCAGTGTGCTCTGGGGAATACATCATTCATTCATTTGGGTGTTCAACAAACATTCATTGAGGATTAGCCAAGGTTATGGGAGAGGAAGGTCAGAGAATTCTCGAAGGTGAAGTCTGAGAAAGATTCTAAATTCAAGTGAGATTAACAGCTAGATCCTGACCTCAGGTACAAAACAGTGTTTTACGGTTCTTAACTTCAAGTCAGATGGAAGAAAAGGATGGATTCTGGCTTCAGGTACAAACAATGTTTAACGATAAGGACAGAACTAGCGGCCGTTCTAATCCAAGGCCTCTACAGGTGGGATCCCACAGGTGGGAGCCACCTCTTGGTTTTGCGGTTTACGAAATAGCTCCAAGAGCCAAAATTTAGAACCCAAAGCATTTAATAAAAGTGAAACGAGGAGAGAGGAGGAGAAATGAAAAAGCACGTGAGTGGGGAGAAAGAACGAGCTCGGGAGGAAGAAAAGCACCCCCACCCACCCCTTGCGCTCTCCTCTGCCTGAGAGGTTTGAGAGGCTTGTTTCAACCTGGCACCCTGGGTCCAGAACAAAGCGGCTGGGGCCACAGAGTGGGAAGAGGAAAGGGGAGTCTCAGGCATCCGAGGGATTGACGGGGGCTGCGGGGGGGCGCAGGAGGCGGGTGCCACCAGCAGCCGCTCCCTCGGGGCCCGGGCGCCTCCGGCGTCTCCTGATCCGACCTGAGCGACCCTGGGTGGGGCGCCGCGGTCCAGGGTGGTCGCAGGTCGCCCCTCAGGGCTCGCAGGGAGCTCGGCCCCGACAAACCTGCCGCAGCCGCTGGCACCTCCAGATCTCGCGACCCGCGGTCCCCGCTCCAGGTGAGGGCGCGGCGCGATGTCACCTTACCTGCGCGCAGAGGGTCGTCCGGAGAAGCCATGGGGGCGGGGTGGGGCCGACGGGCTCCCGAGGGGCCTGGGCGGCCTCCGGGACTGGGGAGGAGAGCCAGGTGCTGAGCCAGGGAGCCCTGCAGTTCCGACGCGCGGGGAGCAAATCTCAGTGACTCCGCGCGCCCCTCCTCCAGCGCCTCCTGCGTCTCCTCCTCCCTCTCTCCGCAGCTCTTCCCCGCGCTCACTTCCTGCTTGGCAATTAGCAAAGCCCCTGCCCGCGCGTCCCGATCCCCCCCCGCAACCCTCCGGAGGCGCGGGCGGGAACCCGGGTCCCACAGGCCGGGCGTGGGGAGGAGTCCCCGGCTGCCCGGGACTCCCAGCGCCCGCCACGGGCTCCCTTCCAGTCCCGCGTCCAGGTCCCCCCGGCAGGTCCCGCCGCGGAGCTCGCGTGTCTGCTGCCCGGCACCGGCGGCGAAGCAATTATTAATTAGCCTTAAAAGCTGGCTGCAGTCACAGGTAGCCCTACGGGCTCCTCATCTCGCCCTGAATCGGGACGCAACTTTCCTCCGCGCACAGGCCTGGGCTGAGATGCCTGGCGGCGATCTGATATTTAAACCATTTCCTGATCTTTAGGCAGAGAACGCCGCTGCATGATGGCACACGCTAATAATTTCTGTTTTGATTTTTCTTTGGCATTGGTTATTGCGTGACCTCCAGGTTAAGTGCAACACAAAAGGAGTGGAAAGAAGAAGCCTGATACACGGTCGCACAGCCTCGCTAGAAAAATAGCTTAGCACTCCCTTAGAAATGCCGAATCGGTTCTTTAGTAAACGAAAGTCTAAATACAACTTCTGAACTTAAATGCTATTTCCACCCCGGCCCCCCTCGCCCCCGACCGGCAGCTCTTAAATCTACATTTCAGTATATCCCCCTAGAAGTGAATTTCACGTTTTTGTCTCAAAACTGGCGGTAGCACATGGTACCCCAAAGGCCGAGAGTGGCCTTTGTGTTTGGAAGATTGTGTATGGGTATTTTTGTATTAAAAAATATTTAAAAGCAAAAAAAAAAAAGGTCTTTTAAAATTTTAATTTTCATTTCATTTTATTCCAGTTACGTGCGCACGACTGGAATCGCTTACTCAGAATATATATGATGGTTATATTTTAACTAAATTTAGCGTCAATCATAAATCTTTTATTATACAGTGGTTACAGGTAATTTAAAAGGAATCTCTTAAGGGTTTAAAATAATCTCTGTCTTTCTTCACAGGTAAGAATTGAAAGGTAGAAATTAACTGGAAAGAGATAACTAATAGCTTTTAGTCAATTTATCAGAAAGGAGTAGCATCTAGCTAAAACCCAGCTCTAAAAATGTGGGAAAGCAGAAAGTATCTATCATACATACCCTCTTGGCGACCAGAGGCCTGCTTAGTGCCTCTCCCCATCTGTTTAGTGGTCCTGAGGCCCATGGCACTCTCCAGATCGTTGCCTTATTCTCTAGAATATGCCATGGGAGGAACTAGAGGCTCAGAGAAGAGGGTCAAGCTGAATGTGGACCTTCTGATGGAGAGCTTGCTGGGGAATTTGTGGGTGGGAGGATGAACTTCCTTTTGGTCTGCCTTCTGATAGGAAGGGAAATTTTTTTAAAGGGTGTTTTAGCATCCATTCTGAGGTTTGGTTTGTGGTTCTTTACTTCTCATGAAGGTGGAATTATTTCTGAGGTTGGTTGTCAACAACTACATATCAAGTCAGGAACACAACCTCAAGCGTTGCTCTAAAGCTGGTTTGCTTTTCAAAACTCTGAATTCATTGTTTTATTACTCCCAGTCTTATTATATCAAATAGAAGACGGGTCGCAGAAACACACTTTAAGGTTAATTTTTTAAAAGAAAATGCACTATATGTAATAAAGGTTATTATTCCCTTTCATTCTATTTCCTTGTACCTGATCTTATGAATTGCAACCATAACCCCTCATTACCTTATTTTTCCCATGTGTTTTGTGAACTCTAAAGGCTAATGCAAATGGAACTATTTTTTTTAATTTACAAAAAACTAACTAAAGAATAACTATCATCCACCAGAGTTCCCAAAGTGCTCCCATACAATCTATTTGTTGTCACACTGTCCTGCTTTGGCTTCTACTGATGCCTGCAGAGTGTTTTAAAACATTCTTTAAAATAGACATTTTTTACTTTTCTTAATAGCACCTAAATTAACTCATGAATCTCAGAATCACAATAAATCACGAAGAGTCAGACATGCTGGGTTTGACTCATGGGTCTCTCACCAAGAGTTTGTGTTACTTTAGCTAGTAATCGAAACTCCAAATCTGTAAGAATGTGTAGGCTTGTGAAAGTGAAATGAAATCATGTATATATAAAAATCCCCGCCATGGATCACAGCCTTGTCATGGTGAAAGGGCTTTTGTAACTCAGATCAGATCAGATCAGATCAGTCGCTCAGTCATGTCCTACTCTTTGCGACCCCATGAATCGTAGCATGCCAGCCCTCCCCGTCCATCACCAACTCCCGGAGTTCACTCAGACTCACGTCCATCGAGTCAGTGATGCCATTCAGCCATCTCATCCTCTGTCGTCCCCTTCTCCTTCTGCCCCCAATCCCTCCCAGCATCAGAGTCTTTTCCAATGAGTCAACTCTTCACATGAGGTGGCCAAAGTACTGGAGTTTCAGCTTTAGCATCATTCCTTACAAAGAAATCCCAGGGCTGATCTCCTTCAGAATGGACTGGTTGGATCTCCTTGCAGTCCAAGGGACTCTCAAGAGTCTTCTCCAACACCGCAGTTCAAAAGCATTAATTCTTCGGCGCTCAGCCTTCTTCACAGTCCAACTCTCACATCCATACATGACCACAGGAAAAACCATAGCCTTGACTAGATGAACCTTTGTTGGCAAAGTAATGCCTCTGCTTTTGAATATGCTATCTAGGTTGGTCATAACTTTCCTTCCAAGGAGTAAGCGTCTTTTAATTTCATGGCTTGTAATTATAATTTGTAACTCAGTGAAGTTATAAATCCACCCAAGATGGACTATGAAGAAGGCTGAGTACCAAAGAATTGATGCCTTCAAACTGTGGTGCTGGAGAAGACTCTTGGGAGTCCCTTAGAGTGCAAGGAGATCAAACCAGTCAATTCTAAAGGAAATCAACCTTGGATATTCATTGGAAGGACTGTTGCTGAAGCTCCAATACTTTGGCCACTTGATTCGAAGAGCCAACTCATTGGAAAAGACCCTGAAGGGAAAAGGAGAAGGGGGTGGCAGAGTATAAGATAATTAGACAGCATCACCAACTCAATGGACAGAATTTGAGCAAACTCCAGGAGATGGTGGAGGACAGAGGAGCCTGGCGTGCTGCAGTTCATGGAGTTGCCAAGAGTCAGACACAACTTAGCAACTGAACAAGAATAACAAACAAATATATAAAAATACCTAAAAGTGCCTTGCTTATAGTAGGTACAAATAAACCAGCTACCTTCCCGCCTTCATTCTTTCCTTGGAATTTAACTTTACTGTGAGAAGCTCCTATTCCCTTTGTTACAAGAAATGAACCAATATTTGTTATAGTGTTCACACATAACATGGATCAATGGATTGATTGATAGCTCTGTATGCACCAAAGAAAATGCCAAGCCCTGGGAAACCAAAGTAAGAAAGCCCTGAAATTTTAGGAGTCAGATTTGCAAATACTCATCCACATTAGAACTGAGATGATGAAAGTTTAAAACAGGAAATGACATGTGTATAAAAAAAGAGACTGAAGACATATGTAAGCCCAAGTGGCTTGGTGGTTACCACCCTCAGACTGACAGTTTGCCATGGAAGCTTTCAGGCAAATTTTGAGACTTTCATTTATAAAGCTTTGAGTGGAGGGAAAACTGCTGGTCTTGTGTCTTTGCACAGACAATGACAGTGATCAGAAATGTTATCTTCAAAACGGGAAAACAGCAATTCAAAATATAGCTGATTTGATTCATCACTGAACTATGTTGCTTTTTCTCATTTTACATTATTTTGGATGTTATTAAATTTATGCAACCTGAGATAAAAAGTTATACTTCCTTATTTCAAAAGGTATGCATATTGTGAACAAATGAACCCAGTAAACTGGTTAGACCTGCAATGACAGCATGTGGATTTAGGACCATAGGAGACTCCTTACCTTCCAGAATGGGACAATCCCTCAGTTGAATTGATTTGATATTTGTATGTGTGGTGGAAGAGGCCCAAATGAGTGTTAGTAAGTTCATTTGAACAGGTATTTGCTGGTGTTTGACTAGAGTATGTTAAGGCAGTGGTAATGGGTCTCTGTTGTTTTTGCTATAAAACTTCTCATAGGAATGTCAGTTTTCTCCTGGAGAACCATCATTCCACAGTCAATCCATGTGATCAGGCAATGGCACCAACAGCCCTGCCTCCTGACTCTAAGGGTTGGCACATGACCCAGGAATAGCCTTTCTAAGCATTGCTGAATGAGCCAACAAGCCTGGAAGATGCATGGGGCCCTCAGTGGGACAGCTGGGAGATGGGTTTTGTTTTTTTTTGGCCACACAGCATGTGGAACCTTAGTTCTCAGACGAGGAATCAAACCCCAGCCCCGTTCACTGGAAGTACAGAGTCTTCACCACTGGACCTCCATGGAATTCTCAAGATGGGTCTTTACATACCCCAAGATCACAGAGCCTGTATGCAGTGGAAGAAATAAGCAGGAGTGAAATGTTTGGGAGGGAGAGAGCCTTGAATGCCAGACAAAAGCACCTGAAACTATTTTTCAGCAACAGGAAGCCAGGAAGCTAGTTTTTGAAAAGTTGCATGTGAAAATTGGTGTTTTTAGAGGATTAGTCTGGCAGCTGTGTGGAGGATAGGATGGGGTGAGGAGAGAATGCAGGCCAAGAACCATTTCATCTTTACAATACACTGTAATTTACTACAGAGGTGAATTTACATCCTTGTCCAAATGTGAGTGAAATTTACATTTGAAATTTTAAAATGGCCCTTTATTTTTGGTGACCTTTTTAAACATTCATTGTCTCACACCATTTGATTCCCTTGTAGGTTTGCATATATGCATAAAAATGATGTATTCCAAAATGTTAACAGAGGGACTGAAAAACTTAAATAAGGACAATATTATCATTTTTGCTGATGTGAATACTGTTTGACAGGGACACAATGTCCTGCTGCATATGTTAAAGCAGAAATAGTTCTTTTTTATTGGAATACAGTTATGTACAATGTTGTGTTAACTTCTGCTGTACAGCAAAGTGATTCAGTTATACACATATATACTCTTTTTAATATTCTTTTCCATTATGGTTTATCTCAGGATACTAAATATGGTTCCCTGTGCTATACAGTGTAGGTGTGTGTTAGTCCCTCAGTTGTATCTGACTCTTTGCAACCCTATGAACCATAGCCTGCCAGGCTCCTCTGTCCATGGAATTCTCCAGGCAAGAACGCTGTAGTTGGTAGCCATTCCCTTCTCCAGGCAATCTTCCCAATCCAGGGATCGAACCCAGGTCTCCTACATTGCAGGCAGATTCTTTGCTGTCTGAACCATCAGGGAAGCCCGTGCTATTCAGCAGGACTTTGTTTATCCATTCTGTATGTAATAGTTTGTATCTACCAACGCCAAGCTCCTAGTCCGTCCCTCCCCTAAACCCTCCCTCTTGGCGACCACTGTCTATGAGTCAGTTTCTGTTTCATAGTTAGATTCATTTGTGTCATATTTTAGATTCTACATATAAGTGATACCATGTGGTATTTACCTTTCTTTTTCTGACTTATTTCACTTAGTATAATAATCTCTGGTGCATCCATGTTGCTGCAAATGGCATTTTCTTCTTTTTATGGCTGAGTAGTTAGTATGCCATTGTATATATGTGCCACCTCTGCTTTATCCATTCCTCTGTCAATGGACATTTAGGTTGTTTCCATGTCTTGGCTATTGTGAATAATGCTGCTATTAACATACAGCTGCATGTATCTTTTTGAATTATGTTGTTGTTGTTCAGTCACTAAGTTGTGTCCAACTCATTTTGACTCTATGGACTGCAGCACACCAGGCTCCCCTGTCCTTCACCATCTCCTTGAGTTTGCTCAAATTCCTGTCTGTCCATTGAGTTAGTAATGCTATCTAACCATCTCATCCTCTGCCACCCTCTTCTTTTGCCTTCAATCTCTCCCAGCCTCAAGGTCTTTTCCAAGGAGTTGGCTCTTCGCATCAGGTGCGTCAAAGTATTGAAGCTTCAGCATCAGTCCTTCCAATGAATATCCAGGGTTGATTTCCTTTAGGATTGAATGATTTGATCTCCTTGCAGTCCCAAGGGACTCTCAAGAGTCTTCTCCAGCACCACAATTCAAAAGCATCAATTCTTTGGAGTTCAACATTCTTTATGGTCCAACTCTCACATCCATACATGACTAATGGAAAAACCATAGGTTTGACTATGTGGACCTTTGTTGGCAAAGTGATGTCTCTGCTTTTTAATACGCTGTCTAGGTTAGTCATAGTTTTCCTTCCAAGGAGAAAGCGTCTTTTAATTTCATGGCTGCAGTCACTGTCAGCAATGATTTTGGAGCCCAAGGAAATAAAGTCTGTCATTGCTTCTACTTTTTCCCCTTTTATTTTCCATGAAGTGATGGGACCAGATGCCATGATCTTCATCTTTTGAATGTTGAGTTTTAAGCCAGCTTTTTCACTCTCCTCTTTTACCTTCATCAAGAGGCTCTTTAGCCCCTCTTAGCTTCCTGCCAATCATAATATCATCTGTGTATCTGAGGTTGTTAATATTTCTCCCAGAAATCTTAATTCCAGCTTGTGCGTCATCCAGCCCAGCATCTCATACGATGTACTCTCCATAGAAGTTAAATAATCAGGGTGAAAATATACCAGTTTGTTGTAGTCCTTTCCCAATTTTGAAACAGTCTGTTGTTCTATGTCAGGTTCTAACTGTTGCTTCTTGACCTGCATACAGGTTCCTCAGCAGACAGGTGAGGTGGTCTGGTATTCCCATCTCTAAGAATTTTCCACAGTTTGTTGTGATCCATGTAATCAAAGGCTTTAGTGTAGTCAGTGAAGCAGAAGTAGATGTTTTGCTGGAATTCCCTTTGAATTATAGTTTTGTCCAGATATATGCCCAGGAGTGGGATTGCTGGATCCTATATTTCTATTTTTAATTTTTTAAGGAACCTATCTACTGTTCTCCATAGTGACTGTACCAGCTTACATCCCCACCAACAGTATAAGGGGGTTCCATTTTCTCCACACCCTCTCCAGCATTTCTTGTCTGTAGACTTTTTAATGATGACCATTCTGACCAATGTGAGGTGCTACCTCACTGTAGCTTTGATTTATGCATGAATCATTTTTAAAGGTTCTTCTACTTTTCCCTTATGCAATGCCTGCCCTTCTACATACACAAGATTAAATCTCTCTTATCTACACCCATAAGCTTACTTTGAATTATCTATACATCAAGATGCTTGAGCTAGAAAACCACAGTTTTTGTGCTGTGTTTGGTTTCCCCAAAAGGGAACAACACAGTGTGGGTGATTCTTAGTATGGTATTTAGCTAAAACATTTAGAATGCCATGGGTGGGGTATGAGAGATGGGAAGAGAAAAAGAGGGACAAGGAGAAAAGCTGAGACTGGGCAGCGAGCACTAAAATTTGTTCTAGAAATCCTTACTCACCACACACGTGTGTCATGGTGCCTTGACATGGTATGATTTCCAGCTGATTTCTTATCTTTATATATAACAATGTATTTCATGCTCCAGATTTTGAGAGAAAGTCTATACAAAGAGATGAACAGATATGTTAAAACCTCAAACCCAACTAACAAAAATCAGCTAGAGGAGATTTTGTTTTGTTTTTGCTGTGAGAAGGGCAAATGAGCATTATCAGAGATCAACTAAAAATTGCACAGTCAGCACCTGAGTGCATAATTTCCTGTGTTTTGTGCCCTGAGAATATAGAACACAGGCTCAAATTGGTGACTCTGGAATCTACAAAATCACCAATCATTTTAAAAATTAATTTAACAACTTGTACTTTAGAATTTATTCTAAGCTAAAGCACAAAGGTGGATCCAAGTGAGTCAGTTGAGAACTTTCAGAACTAATAAGTCAATCTAGGTCAGAGGAGAGAGAAAGTTCCACAAATGGAACACCAACAGCTTTCTTGTACACCAATGATAACCAGCCAGGCAGGAATGATCTCACTTACAGCAGAAAAGAAAGCTATAGAATAACTAGGAACAAATTCATGACTGAAGGGATTTAGCATGCCTGCAAGGAATCTAAAGGTTCTATATAAACTGAATCACACTAACAAGACCTTTTCCTGGAACATGAACCTGATTGCAAATTCATATGGAAAGGTAAAGTCAAGATCACATTGAAAAAGAATAGCAAAGAGAGGGAATGTCCTTCAAAGATGGCAAGATCTTATATATCAATAGTAACAGTGGATTAATGAAACCTGCTATATGATAGAGACAGTTAAATGGTGAAAAGATGGACAGTTCAAGAAACAGTATTAGGAGGATATTTTGCTATTTATAGGGACAATACAATTTGTATTCCTGCCTCACTGTATATACAAAAGTAAAATTCAAATAGATTAAATATCTCACTTTAAAACATTTTTAAAATTATTAAGACAGAATATGTGAGAATCTCTGAATAACTTTTGTAACAGAAAAAGCTTTCTTTAAGGAGAAAAATCATAAGACATAAAATTCTGATAAACCTGAACACATAAAATTCAAATTCTGTGCCATTAAGACAATAGAAAATCATAAAACAGGGTATAAACTCAGAGAAGCTAATTCTATAAATAATGTTCTATTTTAAAATTATAAGATACAAAATAAAATGTAATTATAAAATATCTTATTTGTAATTATAAAATAGAATATTATATAATATATAATGTCATATATAAAATAAGATTATTATCTAAAATTTTAAGAATTTATTCAAACAAGTTACAATACAATAAAATAAAATACAATGTAAGGTTAAGCAAAGACTAAATAGAAAATTCCTAGAAGAAACAAAAATGGTCAGTAAAACTATGAAAAGGGACTCAACTTTCTAAAAATAAGAGAAATACAAAAGAAAACAATAATGAACTAGCAGGTTGGCTTAAACTTAAAAGGCTGCTAATATAAATTATTGGTAAGACTGTAGAGAAACAAGTCTTCATACACTGTAGGAATGTAAATTCATATGATCACATTGGAGAGCAATTTGACCTCTGTACATTCCCTAAAGGCACTCTTACACATGATGCAAGGAGACATGCATGAGATTGCTGGTTGCAGCATTGTTTGTAATAGCAAAGATCAGAAACAACCTAAATGTCCATCAACAGGAGAATGGATAAATACGATATAATCGTGCAATGGAATATTTTACAGAAGTTACCAAAAATAAGCTTAATTTTTTAAAAAAATGAAAACAACAACTTGCAGAATGATGAGGGGTAGACACAAAGCAATCTTGTTTTCTATAACAACAGATAAAAATTTTTAAACGGATACACATCACCTTTGCCTTACAGCCAAGATAGAGTAAGAGGATGCTGATTTACCTTCTTGTCTGAAGCAACAACAGCAGCAACAAAACAGACAAAATATATGAAATGACAGGTTTTAAGGTACTGCACATCAGACAAAGAAGGAAAGTGATCCACAAGAGCTGGCATATAAACATGGTGATTCCTAAGACTGCCACAGCTTACTGCCTTGAGAGGATTTCCAGGTTGCAGTGCAGAGAAAGGGAACCCAGGCAGAGCCCAGTGGACTCCCTGATTTGAAGAGATGCAGCTAGAAGTCTGAGGAGACCAAGGCTGTCCTGTCTAACTCACAGAACAGAGTTCTATAGAGACTGCACAGAAAGATGCTGGGAGATCATGGCATGTCCCCCTTGACTCCTTAACATAACATTGACTGATGGTAGGTACAATCGTGTTGGAAGTGACCCCAAACTCAGGAAAGGACCGTTAGAGGGAATATGTGAGAGGATTAGAGGGAGCAGTACCTGGTGCTCACCCAGGGCCAGTAATAGTGCTGTTTGTACCAGTGAGACTGAGAAAAAAACCTTACATTTCATGGGCATTTGGTAGAGTGCACAGATGTTTTGCTTCAGTAGCAGGGCAAAACCTAGTCCCTAGACTAAGCAAACACGGTCTCAGTTCAGCTAACAGAGCTTAAAAGTAAGACCCAAAAGGATAAAACTTAAAAAAAAAATTTAATTGAAGGATAATTTCTTTACAGAATTTTGTGGCTTTTCTGTCATACATCAATAAGAATCAGCCATAGGTACACCCATGTCCCCTCCCTCCAAAACCTCCCTCCCATCTCCCCCACATCCCACCCTTCAGCCTGTCACAGAGCCCCTGTTTGAGTTCCCTGAGTCACACAGCAAATTCCCATTGGCTATGTCTTTTACATATGGTATTGTAAATTTCTATGTTACTCTCTCCATACATCTCCCCTTCTGCCTCCTCTCCTGCCACCGTGTCCATAAGTGTGTTCTCTATGTCTGTTTCTCCATTGCTGCCCTGAAAATAAATTCATCAGTGCCCTCTCTTCAGATTCTGTATTATATGTGTCAGCATACAACATTCATTTTTCTCTTTTAGACTTACTTCACTCTGTAAAATAGGCTCTAGTTTCATCTACCTCATTAGAACAGATTCAAATGTGTTCCTTTTTATGGCTGAGTAGTATTCCATTCTGTATATGTACCACAGCTTCTTATCCATTCATCTGTCAATGGACATCTAGGTTGCTTCCATGTTCTAGCTATTGTAAATAGTGCTCAGTGAACATTGAGGTACATGTGTCTTTTTCAGTTTTGATTTCCTCAGGGTATATGCCTAGGAGTGGGATTGCTGGGTTATGTGGTGGTTTTATAGCCATGAAGGGTTTTATACCCAGACAGGTATGTGCATGATATCTGGAATACACAGATGGCCAGGTTTGCAAGAAGAAGGAAAATACAGGCTCATACCCGAAGAAAAATTAGTCAATTGCAACAGAACCAAAATTGACACAGATGTTAGAATTCACAGAGAAGGACATTAGTACTTTTTATCATAACTGTATTCTACAGGTTCAACAAGCTAATCAGATGTGGTGGTGCACAGAAAATATTAAAAACCCAAAATAGAACTTTCAGAGATTAAAGCTGTAATACCTAAAATGAAGTATACACTGACTGGGATTAACAGCAGATAAGACATTGCAAAAGAAAGATTAGTGACTTATGTATGTGCTCAGTCAATGATTTGTGTCTGACTCCTTGCAATCTCATGGACTGTAGCCTGCCAGGCTCCTCTGTCCATGGGATTTTTCAGGCAACAATACCAGAGTAGGTTGCCATTTCCTCCTCCAAGGTATATTCCTGACCCAGATGTCAAATCTGTGTCTCCTGCATTGACAAGCGGGTTCTTTACCACTGAGCTACCTGGGAAGCCCTTAGTGACTTGAAAACATAGCAACTGAAAATACTGAAAATGAAACTCAGAGAGAAAAAATAATTCTTTTAAAAAGTGAAAATTAACTATGGGACAGCTTCAAGTCACCTAGTAAATATGTAACTGAAATACCTGAAATGGAAAGAAGAAGGGGGACCAAAAATGTTTAAGAAATAATGGCTGAATGTTTCCCAAATCTGATGAAAATCTTAAACTAAATCTCAGGGAATCCCAAGCCCCAGAAATATAAACATGACTTCACCAAGGCACAGCATAATCAACTTACTCAAAGCCCCTGACAAAGATAAAAATCTTAAAGCAGACACAGGAAAACAGTATGCATTACAGAGAGATAAAAATAAGGATAACAACATATTTCTCATCCATGCAACCCAGGAGACAGTGGAACATCTTTAAATAATTGAAAGAAAAAATTGCCAATAGAAGTTTATACCCAGTAGAAATGCTTTTCAAAAATGAAGACAAAATAAACTTTTTCAGACATACAAAAGTTAAGTTAGTTTATCTCTGGCAGACCTGCATTACAGAAATTGTTAAAGAAAATCCCTCAGGCAGACAGAATGGCACTAGATGGGAATTTGGATCTATGCAAAGAGTGACGAGCACCAGACGTGATGAATATATGGTTAATAAGAAAAGGAATTTTCATCTTATTAAGAGTATTTAAAGGTTTATAGATTTTTTAAGCAAAAAAGTAACAATGTATGTGGAATTTATACCATGTGTAGAGGTAAAATTAATATCAACAATGGCTCAAAAACCTGGAAGAAATAAGTAGAAGTATATTCTTCTAAGGTTCTTAGAATTGTTATGTCATTTAAAGATATACTGTGACATGTTAAAGATGTGTGCAATAAACTCTAAAGCAACCACCAAAATAACACAGATAAGATTTATGGCTAATAAAGCCAATAAAGGAGGTAAAATGAAATTCAGATATAATATAGTTTCACAGTTTCCTAAAAATTAAATGTACATCTACCATATGATCCACTACTATATGATCCAGTTATTCCACCTTTAGTTATTCACCTAATTAAAGCATATTTAAAAGAGGTGTTCATAAATATAAAAGCTAAGTGTAAAATGTCTAGAAGAAAGCAGAAGAAATTTTTGTGGCTTTGGGTTAAGCAAAGATTTCTTAAGTACAATACCAAAAATACAACATCGATTAAAAAATTGAATTATTGAGCTTCATCCAATTTCAGAACTTTTGCTCTTCTATAGAAAGTTAGAATAATGCAAAGACCAGCAACTTCTGGGAGAAAATATTTTCAAGAACGTATTTGACAAAGGGCTTTTATTCAAAAATAAAAAGAACCCTCAACACATAAGGAAACATACAACCCCAAAACAACAAAAGAGACTGGACAAGACATACAAAGAAATACTTCACCAAAGAAGATGGCAAGAAAGTACATGAATAGATGGTCACGTCACTAGTCTTTTGAGAAATTCTAATTAAATGCATAATGAGATACGACTTAACCCTTGCTAGAATGGCTAAAATTTAAAAGACTGACGATATCATGTGGTGGCAAGGATGGGGAGAAACTGGAACCATCCTTCCCTAATGGCTGCCATGTTAAGGGGTACGATCTCTTCAGAAAACCATCTGGCAGTTTCTTAAAATTTTACATATACACCTACCACATGATCTTGCTGTTCCATATATGATATTTACCCAAGTTTTTAAGAAGCACATGTCTAGACAGCAACTTGAATACAAATGTTTACTGCAGCTTTATTTGTAATAGCTCTAAACTGGAAACAACTCAAAGGTTCATTAACAAGTGAATGGATAAAAATATTGAGGCTTATCTTTATAATGAAATATGTATGTGCATGCTCAATTCTTTGTGATCCCATGGACTGTAGCCCACTTGGCTCCTCTGTCCATTGAATTTTCCAGGCAAGAATACTGGAGTGGGTTGCCATTTCATACTCCGGGGGATCTTCCCGACCCAGGACTGAACCCAAATCTCTGGCGTCTCCTGCATTGGCAGGGGGATTCTTTACCACTGTTGCTGCTGCTAAGTCACTTCAGTTGTGTCCGACTCTGTGTGACCTCATAGACGGCAGCCCACCAGGCTCCCCTGTCCCTGGGATTCTCCAGGTGCCACCATAATGAAATACTATTCAGCAATAAAAGGAATGGACTCTTGATACACATAACAACATGGATGCACCTTCAAATGGTCATGCTCAGTGAGAGAGGCCAGGAAAAAAAAAGAAACGAGTATATGCTATATGACTCCATTTATATAAACCTATTGAAATTCAATCTATCTATAGTGACAGAAAGCTGACCAATGGATTACTGGGCCTAAGGATGGGAAGGAAGAATAGATTATAAAGGAAAATGAGTTGACTTTGGGCATGATGGATATGCTTGCATCATGGTATTTGTGGTGATGGTTTCATAGGTATATGCATATGTCAAAACTTATAAAATTGTATATTTTAAATTTGTACACTTGATTATCAGGCAATTATTCCTCAGTAAAGCTGGTTTTTATTTAAAGAATGGATATGTGTCAAACTCATAACAATGGCTGATAATGACTATATCTGGGCAACAGGAAAATGACCAGGAATGAGAAAAAGTAATAATTAAAAGGAGATTTTAGCTTTGCCTGTAATGTTCTAATTTTATAGTATAAATATTAATTTATATATACCTCATTTAATTAAAAATTTTAAATAGAAAATTTGGAAATGATTTTCATAAAGGTACCAGCTTAACAAAATCAATTTTGATCCAAGCGAATGTTCAGTTACTTCAGTCGTTTCTGACTCTTTGCGATCTTATGGGCTGTAGCCCACCAGGCTCCTCTGTCCATGGGATTCTCCAGGCAAGGATACTGGAGTGGGCTTCCATGCCCTCCTCTAGGGGATCTTCCCAACCCAGGGAAACCTGGGCTTCCTCAAACGCACATCTCACTTCTCCTGCATTGGCAGGCAGGTTGCTTACTACTAGCACCACCTGGAAAGCCCCTTGATACTCTTGCCCCTCCACACACTGTTCCACAGGCTGATCTATTTGCTAAGCTTCAGTCACCTGAAAGGTTCTCATTCTTCTCATTTTCCAGACTATGAAATGTTCAAATAAATAAGTAGTAGTTGATTTTTTTAATCTATTTTACAGAATAAGTGGTGGTTAGCATATTTGATGGAGAAGGAAATGGCAACCCACTCCAGTGTTCTTGCCTGGAGAATCCCAGGGACAGGGGAGCCTGGTGGGCTGCCATCTATGGGGTCGCACAGAGTCGGACACGACTGAAGCGACTTAGCAGCAGCAGCAGCATATTCGACTTTAGATTCTTCCTTCCTTCAGTTACACCATTGGCATTTTGTTCCTTTGTGTTATATTATTTTTATCCCTCTTCAAAGGCAAACAGTTTTATGCTGTTACCGATTAGTTTTATCCAACCAGGTTTTTCTCTGGGGATAATGGGAACATTGTGAAAGGAGCAAAGACTGAAGAGGAGTCAGGAGATGGAAGTTCATAGAGAGGGAAGGCAGGGGGCGCCAGAGGCAAACACAAGTGCAGAGGACCTCTGTGTAAATTACCAGAACCAACGCCGGGACATAGCAGTCTCAGTGGAAAAAACCGGTACTTCCTCATCAGTAAATGACACTGGGCACCATCAGCATGAAGAGAGGTTTAAATCGGTTAAAACAGAAGGGGAAGTTTAGGTTGAACACTACAGAATAGAATTTCTCATAGGTTAATAGAAATGGATGGACCTTGCTTGCATCTTGGAGATGCCCATCACCAGTAATTTAATAAAAGCTCTCTCAGTTTCACACCTTCTCATTTTTTTTTTTTTTTTTTTTTTGTAGAGAGAGGGGATTGTACCATTAGTTGTTTCAACAGGCAACTTCTTGTGATGTTCAGAGATTTTTCATCTTAATTCGTGCAACTGCCGAAAGAGACCAGTACCCATCTCTCTCCACGCCGCCCCCCACCCCCACCCCGGATCCAATCGATTATGAATACTTTAGTCATTTTTTAAAAATAGAGTTTGGGATTGAGGATTATGGATGTGAATTTTGAATCTAAGAAGAAAACTATACAAAAAAGTAATTTTCAGTGCAGGAAGATAATCACTTCAGCTGAAGTATAAAAAAGAGATAAAGGAAAATGCTGCTGCTGCTAAGTCGCTTCAGTTGTGTCCGACTCTGTGCGACCCCAGAGACGGCAGCCCACGAGGCCCCCCCACACCCCCCACACCCCCCCTCCCCCCCTTCCCCCTCTCCCCGCCCGAGGCCCCACCCCCACCCCACCCCACCCCCTCCACCCCGTCCCTGGGATTCTCCAGGCATAGCACCTAAATGTTCAATGATAAGACAGTGGTTGAATTATGATCCATCAATGATGACCACAAAAGTAGGTCAATACAACAATAAAATAGTTATTTTGCCTTCAGTTATGTAAAACTTTATAATGGCGAGCATGTAAAGAACTTGGAAGTCACCACTCTTTCCTAACAGAGAGTGCAACAAACTGAAACATCAACAATTATCCTTTAATTGATCAAAGGAGTGATGTCACGGAGCAACTGGAGAGACCAATGGGTCAATACAGAGAATCACAATTTACCAGAACAGAAGCACATAAGCAGACACCTCCATAAGCCAGTACCAGGACAGGAAAACCTGAACCGCAACTGACAAAAATCCTGAAGGTCTCAGTGTAGACCAGTCTGAGAGATAACTCTGGGGAGGTGGTCAGGGGGCACATTTATGAGTTTTACCTCCAAGATTTTTTTTTCTTTTTGCTGCACTTCACAGATTGCAAGAACTTAGTTCCCCATTCAGGGGTTGAAACCAGATCCTCGGCAGTGAGGGTACCGAGTCCTAACCACCGGACCACCAGGGAATTACCTTACCTTCAGGATTTTGGCCAGGTTCTTACAATGAATATAAGCAGGGGAAGCAGGAAAAGGAATGATTTGAGATACCCAGAGTGAGTGAGTAAAAGTCACTCGGTTGTGTCTGACTCTTTGTGACCTCGTGGACTATACAATCCATGGAATTCTCCAGGCCAGAATACTGGAGTGGGTAGCCGTTCCCTTCTCCAGAGGATCTTTCCAACCCAGGGATCAAACGTAGGTCTCCTGAATTGCAGGCAGATTCTTTACCAGCTGAGCCACCAGGGAAGCCCTGAACATTCTGTTTTTAGCAAGACCTGCCCTCCAGAGAAACTATTTAGAAAGCCTAAACTACTGGGGTTTTATGAGAGCCTCACCAGCCTGGGAGAAGAAATGCCCAAGTCAGGCTGCCTCTAACCTTCCACATGAGGGAAAGGAAATACCCAACTCCAAACTATCAACAAAATCCACCAGAGCTGCTTCTTGCTATCAAAATCTTAATGATGGAAGGCCATATGAACTAAGCATGATGACGATGACAATGCCTAAGAAATTAATTAGCAAATCTTTTTGTTTATAAAATGAGTGATAATTTTAAATTTAAATATCATTTCATTAAAGAGGCATATCCCTTACCTCAAAAAACTTACATATTCTTGGGAAGATATGTACAGATGGTGAAATGAAAAATATATAAAGCTGGATAATGGATTGTCAAATGATTGATACAGACAGTAAGTGCTATAAAAAGTTTAGAGAAAATAGAAATATGACAGGAAGAGATCCTTTTGAGTTGTAAAGTTCACAAAACTAACAAAAGTATTGTTAGCCCTTAAATGAATGGGAGCTGGGGTGAGGAGAGGTGGGAGCAAATATACAGATGAGAATACAGTGTGGATCATCATATAGTGAGAAATCAAACAATGAGGGCAGATGCCTATTAAAGTAAAGGTTCTTGGGACTTCCCTGCTGGTTCAGTGGCTAAGATTCTGCACTCCCAATGTGGGGGGCCGGGGTTTGATGCCTGGTCAAGGAACTAGATTCCACATGTCACAACCAAAGAGTTTCCATGCCGTACTTAAGAGGTCCCACATGCCACCATAAAGATCAAAGATCCTGCCTGCTGCAACTAGAACCTAGCAGAGACAAGCAAATAAATGCTTGTAAAAATTAATAACAAGTAAAGATTTTTATAGGAGGTAAGGTTGGAAAGGAGTGGAAGAGTCCGAGAAGACTTTAAATGTCAGCTGGAGACTTGTTTGTCTTTTTGAAGATGGTAAATATTATGGGTTATATGATAAAGTTTTAATGTGACAGAAATTAATTTTGTTTGGATTATGAATGCTTTATAATTAAAATTCTATGTCCAGGAAAATATCTTTCAAAAATGAAAATGAAATAAAGACATTTTCAGTCGTACAAAAAGTTGAAAGAAATCAGTAGCAAGAGACCCATACTCTAAGGAATGTTAAAAGAAATCCTTTACATAGAAGGAAAGCAACTATGGTTGGAAATTTAGATCTATACAAAGAATGAAAATCAGTGGAAATGACAACTACATGGGTAAATATATAAAACCTTTTCCTTATGATTTAAATCCTTTAAAAATATAATTGGCTGTTAAACAAAACTTACAACAAAGTATTATGATAATGGTGGCACAGCAGTAAAGAACCCACTTGACAATGCAGGAGACACAGGAGGTGTGGGTTCAGTCCTCAGGTTGGGGAGTTCCCCTGGAGAAGGAAATGGCAACCCACTCTTGCCCGGGAAATCCTGTGGACAAAGGAGCCTGGCAGCTACAGTCCACGGGGCTGCAAAAGAGTCAGACATAACCGAGCACATTATGATAATACAATGTACAAATATGGATAAGTAAAATAAATGACAACGATGTCTCTTGTCATGTAGGCCAGGAGGAAAGTGGAAATACATTACTGTAAAATATACTGTGCATAAAATGGTGTATCACTTGAAGGAAGACTGTGGTAAGTTAAAGCAAGCAGAATATCAGCAACAATCCTGTAGACTGGAACAGCACTACTCACCATCTTGACCTAACTGACATTTATAGAACACTCCACTTCCTGACAGCAGAACACACGTTCCTCTCAAATCCACACAGAATATTTTCCCAAGTGGATCACATTGTGTCCCATAAAATAAATTTGAAAAGATTCAAGTCATATGAAGCAGATGCTTTGACAACAATTAGATTAAGTTACAAATCAAAACGAAAAACATCAGGCTTACCTGGTGGCTCAGTAGTAAAGAATCTGCCTGCCTATGCAGCAGGGAGACTCAGGTGTAATCCCTGGGTCAGGAAGATTCCCTGGAGAAGGAAATGGCAACCCACTGCAGTATTCTTGCCTGGAAAATCCCATGGACAAAGGAGCCTGGCAGGCTACAATCCATAGGGTCGCAAAAGAGTCAGACATGACTAAAAAACAACAAAGACATCACTGGAAAGTCGCCAAATACTTAGACATTAAAGAACATACTCCTAAATAACCTAAGGTACAAAACAGACATCAAAAGGGGAAAATTAAAACATTTTGAACTAAGTTAAATTGAAAATGTAATGTATCAAAATTTATGGGATGCCATTAAAGCAGTTGTTAGGGAGAGTTTTATATTACTAACACCTAAATCAGAAAAGAAAAATGTCTCAAATCTATGACTTTAAAAACCAGAAAAAAGGAGCAAATAAAATAAATAAGCAGAAAAAGGAAATAATAAAGATTGGAATGGAAATTAATGAAATTAATGAAATAGAAAAAAAAAAAAAACAGCAGAGAAAATCAGTGAAACCAAAAGCTGGTTCTTTGAGAAGATCAATAAAATTGACAAACCTGTAGGCTGAATAACTAGGAAAAATTATCTTCTCTCTGAAGATATAAATTGCCAGTATCAGGAATGACAGAAGTGACATCATTACAGATTCCACATATAGTAAAAGGAAAATGTGAATAATTTTATGCCAATAAGTTCAACAGTTTAAATGGCTCAGAGCCATTTATTAACTCATTTTTAAAAATGAAAAATAAATTCCTGCGTGTTAACATAAATAATATACATTTTGCAAAAAACAACTACTTTTTTCTAAAACAAAAGAAGTCGTAGAAGTGTAGCAATGTTTTAAATGTTTACAAATCTCCTTGTGCCTGGCTTAAGACAGCAGAATTCTTGTATTTGCCCGTGTATTTAATCTCTTGTGATATGTTTCAATGTAAATTTATGAGGAAAACCCAGCCTCACATAGATGTATGGTAGCAAAATGAAGGGTTATTTTAATTGTATTCTAAAACAGTTTTGAATACTCTTTTTTGATACCAGATCAGAACTTGTAAAAAGAAGCCTATGTTCAGTAATTAATGTTACAGTATCTTATTTTAGTTGGGAATGACCTAGCTATTTAATAAACTTCTACCATTTAGCTTAATTTCAGTTCAGTTCAGTTCAGTTGCTCGGTCGTGTCCAACTCTGCGACCCCATGAACTGCAGCACGCCAGGCCTCCCTGTCCATCACCAACTCCCGGATTTCACTCAAACTCACGTCCATTGAGTCAGTGATGCCATCCAGCCATCTCATCCTCTGTCATCCCCTTCTCCTGCCCCCAATCCCTCCCAGCATCAGAGTCTTTTCCAATGAGTCAACTCTTCACATGAGGTGGCCAAAGTACTGGAGTTTCAGCTTTAGCATCATTCCTTCCAAAGAACACCCAGGACTGATCTCCTTTAGAATTTAGTGAACTCTAAAGTTTCAAGCTATCAAAATCTGGAGAGATGATTTTTTAATTTTTATTTTTGGCCATGTGGCTTGTGGGATTATAGTTCTCTGACTAGGAATTGAACACCAGGCCCTGGCAATGAGAGCACTGAGTCCTAATCTCTGGCCCCACAGAATTCCCTGGAGAGACTATTTTTAAGTAGATATTCCTAAAACATAATTATTCCCAACCAGTTTACCTAAAAGCTTTTATGTCATTTATATTAATTTACTTATAAAAATTTCATTATACCAATTTTTTTCTTTGTTTAAGACCAATCATTTTTTTTTATTGTAGTAAACTACAAGTAACATTAAATTTTACCATTATAACCATTTATAAGTGTACAATTCAATGGTACATTCATATTGATGGGTAGTCACCACTACCATTCATCTACAGAAGCCTTTTCATCTTGCAAAATTGAAATTCTATGCTCATTAAACAATAACTGTTTATTCTTTCCTCCCTCCAGCCCCTGGCAACCACCATATTGATACTTTATGCCTCGTGATCTTGACTGTAAGTGGCTCTATAAGTTTCTCACATAAGTAGAATCATACAAGTGTCTTTTTTGTAACTAGCTTATTTCACTTAGTATAAAGTCCTCAAGGTTTACCCAAGTTGTAATATATGTCATAATTTCATTCCTTTTAAGGGGTGAATAATATTCCATTTTATGTATACACACATTTTGTGCTTCCATTCACCTATATAAGTTATTTTTCTTGCTGACAAATTTTGCAACAGATATAATAAGATCTTATTTGGCTTCTAGAACCTAGAAGTATTATGCTTAATGTCTGTAATAATTAAAGCAACAAACTTAAACTAACTTTAATACTAAACATGGCCCCCCCATCAGAACAAGACCCAGTTTCCCCCTCAGTCAGTCTCTCCCATCAGAAAGCTTCCATAAGACTCTTATCCTTCTCCATCAGAGGGCAGACAGAATGAAAACTACAATCACAGAAAACTAACCAAACTGATCACGTGGACCACAGCCTTGTCTAGCTCAACAAAACTATGAGCCATGCCATATAGGGCCGCCCAAGATGGACAGGTCATGGCAGAAGGTTCTGACAAAATGTGGTCCACTGGAGAAGGGAATGGCAAACCACTACAGTATTATTGCCTTGAGAACCCCATGAACAGTATGAAAGGCAAAAAGAAAAGACACTGAAAGATGAACTCCCCAGATCGGTAGGTGCCCAATATGCTACTGGAGAAGAGTAGAGAAATAACTACAGAAAAAATGAAGAGACAGAGCTGAAGCAAAAACAACACCCAGTTGTGGATGTGACTGGTGATGGAAGTAAAGTCTGATGCTGTAAAGAGCAATATTGCAAAGGAACCTCAAATGTTAGGTCGATGAATCAATGTAAATTGGAAGTGGTCAAACAGGAGATGGCAAGAGTGAGCATCGACATTTTAGGAATCAGTGAACTAAAATGGACTGGAATGGGTGAATTTAACTCAGATGACCATTTTATCTACTACTGTGGGCAAGAATTCCTTAGAAGAAATGGAGTAGCCTTCAGAGTCAACAAAAGAGTCTGAAATGCAGTACTTGGGCGCAATCTCAAAAACGGCAGTATGATCTCTGTTTGTTTCCAAGGCAAACCATTCAATATCACGGTGATCCAAATCTATGCCCTGATCAGTAATGCTGAAGAAGCTGAAGTTGAACAGTTCTATGAAGACCTGCAAGACCTTCTGGAAATAACAACCAAAAAAGATGTCTTCTTCATCATAGGGGACAGGAATGCAAAAGTAGGAAGTCAAGAGATACCTGGAGTAACAGGAAAATTTGACCTTGGTGTACAAAGTGAAGCAGACAAAGGCTAAAACAGAGTTTTGCCAAGAGAAGGCACTGGTCATAGCAAACACCCTCTTCCAACAACACAAGAGAAGACTCTACACAAGGACATCACCAAACGATCAATACCGAAATCAGATTGATTGTATTCTTTGCAGCCAAAGATGGAGAAGCTCTATTAGTCAGCAAAAATGAGACTGGGCGTTGACTGTGGCTCAGGTCATCAACTCCTTATTGCCAAATTCAGACTTAAACTGAAGAAAGTAGGGAAAAGCACTAGGCCATTCAGGTCTGACCTAAATCAAATCCCTTATGACTATACAGTGGAAATGAGAAATAGATTCAAGGGGTTAGATCTGATAGAGTGCCTGAAGAACTATGAATGGAGGTTGGTGACATTGTTCAGGAGGCAGTGATCAAGACCATCCCCAAGAAAAAGAAATGCAAAAAGGCAAAATGGTTGTCTGAGGAGGCCTCACAAATAGCTGAGAAAAGAAGAGAAGTGAAAGGCAAAGGAGGAAAGGAAGGGAATACCCTTTTGAATCAGAGTTCCAAAGAACAGCACAGAGAAATAAGGAAGACTTCCTCAGTGATCAATGCAAACAAATAGAGGAAAACAATATAATGGGAAAGACCAGAGATCGCTTCAAGAAAATTAGAGATACCAAGGGAAAATTTCATGCAAAGATAGGAACAATAAAGGACAGAAATGGTACAGACCTAACAGAAGCAGAAGATATTAAGAAAAGGGGGCAAGAATACACAGAGCTATACAAAAAAGATCTTCATGATCCAGATAATCACGATGGTGTGATCACTCACCTAGAGCCAGACATCCTGGAATGCGAAGTCAAGTGTGCCTTAGGAAGCATCACTACGAACAAAGCTGGTGGAGGTGATGGAATTGCAGCTGAGCTATTTTAAATCCTAAAAGATGATGCTGTGAATCATCCAGAAATCATCCATCAATATGCCAGCAAATCTGGAAAACTTAGCAGTGTCCACAAGACTGGAAAAGATCAGTTTTCCATCCAATCTGAAAGAAAGGCAATACCAAAGAATGCTCAAATTACTGCACAATTGCATTCATCTCACACACTAGCAAAGTAATGCTCAAAATTCTCCAAGCCAGACTTCAACAGTACGTGAGTCGTGAAGCTCCAGATGTTCAACCTGGATTTGGAAAAGGCAGAGGGACCAGGGATTAAATTGCCAACATCAGCTGGATCATAGAAAAAGCAAGAGAGTTCCAGAAAAACATCTACTTCTGTTTTATTGACTATGCCAATGCCTTTAACTGTGTGGATCACAACAAACTATGGAAAATTCTGAAAGAAATGGGAATACCAGACCACCTTACCTGCCTCCTGAGAAAACTATATGCCGGTCAAGAAGCACCAGTTTGAATTGGACATGGAACAACAGACTGGTTCCAAGTCAGGAAAGGAGTACGTCAAGGCTGTATATTATCACCCTGCTTATTTAACTTCTACGCAGAGTACATCATGCAAAATGCCAGGCTGGATGAAGCATAATCCAGAATAAAGATTGCTGGGAGAAATATCAATAACCTCAGATACGCACCCTTATGACACCACCCTTATGGCAGAAAGGGAAGAAGAACTGAAGAGCCTCTTGTTGAAAGTGAAAGAGGAGAGTGAAAAAGTTGGCTTAAAACTGAACATTCAGAAAACTAAGATCATGGCATCCAGTCCCATCACTTCATGACAAACTGATGTGGAAACAATGGAAACAGTGAGAGACTTTATTCTGGGGGGCTCCAAAATCATTGATGACAATGACTGCAGCCATGAAATTAAAAGACACTTACTCCTTGGAAGAAAAACTATGACCAACCTAGACAGCATATTAAAAAGCAGAGACATAACTTTACTACCAAAGTTCCATCTAGTCAAAGCTATGGTTTTTCCAATAGTCATGTATGGATGTGAGAGTTGGACTATAAAGAAAGGTGAGCACCAATTGCACCAACAAATTGATGCTTTTGAACTGTGGTGTTGAAGAAGACGCTTGAGAGTCCCTTAGACTGCAAGGAGATCAAACCAGTCCATCCTAAAGGAGATTAGTTCTGAATATTCATTGGAAGGACTGATGCTGAAGCTGATACTTTGGCCACCTGGTGTGAAGAACTGACTCATTGGAAAAGGTACTGATGCTGGGAAAGATTGAAGTCAGGAGGAGAAGGGAATGACAGAGGATGAGATGGTTGGATGGCATCACCAACTCAGTGGACATGAGTTTGGGTAAACTCTGAGAGTTGGTGATGGACAGGAAAGCCTGGCATGCTGCAGTCCATAGAGTTGCAAAGAGTCAGACACGACTGAGCGACTGAACTGAACTGAACTTTAATATCAAATATTAATTTAATGTTGAATATTTCCCAGTTTATGTGAACCTGAAATGTATTGGGGTTAATTTCTTTTATATTTCTGAGAATTTATATATTCCTTTACATTAATTAAATCATGTTCATTTATAAATAAATTTTGGTAATACCATTCATAGGTAAATATATATCAGGCCTATAATGTACACATAGACATATAGACAGACACAATCAGAGATCTCATTAGCTTCATTTCTAAAACTGTCATGAATCAGGTATTACAATATAAAACTCACTAGTTTATAACAGTTGGAATAAGTTCAGTTTACTCATTTGAGTTCCAAAAGGAATTCTTTTTCCTTTTTTTTTTTTCCCCCAGTCTCAGGAATTAGAGATGGTCTAGACAGGATAAAAATTCCTGAGAACCCTAGTAGAACATTTACATCTCAAGGCATAGAAAGAAAAATGCAAGCTCCACTAAAAGGACTTGTTCTCTTAGGGTCAGAGTTCTGAGAAAATGTTATAACAAGCTGGCTTTCTAATTCTAACTGCATATACAAAAAACTGGTATTGGAATGTCAAAAGATCCCTATTTTAGCCACTTTCAGAGCAAGATTTTCTTTAACTCCTAATTAAGTACTTGTAAGTATAAGTTTCCCTTGTACATGAACCTGGCAGGGGTGTTAGTTGGAGACTGGCTTTCTGATGTCCCAAAGCTCAACATTCAGAAAACTAAGATCATGGCATCTGGTCCCATCACTTCGTGGCAAATAGATGGGGAGACAGTGGCTGACTTTATTTTTGGGGGCTCCAAAATCACTGCAGATGGTGATTGCAGCCATGAAATTAAAAGACGCTTCCCAACCTAGACAGCATATTAAAAAGCAGAAACATTACTTTGCCAACAAAGGTCCATCTAGTCAAGGCTATGGTTTTTCCAGTGGTCATGTATGGATGTGAGAGTTGGACTATAAAGAAAGCTGAGCACTGAAGAATTGATGCTTTTGAACTGCGGTGTTGGAGAAGACTCTTGAGAGTCCCTTGGACTACAAGGAGATCCAACCAGTCCATCCTAAAGGAGATCAGTCCTGGGTGTTCATTGGAAGGACTGATATTGAAGCTGAAACTCCAATACTTTGGCCACCTGGTGTGAAGAGCTGACTCATTGAAAAGACCCTGATGCTAGGAAAGATTGAGGGTATGAAGAGAAGGGGATGACGGAGGATGAGATGGTTGGATGGCATTACCGACTCGATGGACATGGGTTTGGGTCGACTCCGAGAGTTGGTGATGGACAGGGAGGCCTGGCGTGCTGTGGTTCATGGAGTCGCAAAGAGTCAGACACAACTGAGAGACTGAACTGAACTGAACTGTTTATGAAAGATGTTAGGCCAGCCTCCCACCTAATCACCCCAGTCCAGACCTCTCATTGTGTTTCAGTTGAGCAAATCCCAGAGTATTCCAACCAGGTTCCCTCAGTATTTTTTTCAACTGGGAGGCATTTTTCCCTAGTGTCTTTCAACTGGGTTCTCCCAGTATCTTTCAACTGGGGAGTCAAGTACTTGTGTTACATCACCAAATAAGATCATGAACAATAGTTGGGAGATCAGAGAACCAGGGAAGACTCATCCAAGTTCATCTGGACTTGCCAAGGAGTCAGATGGGCGAAAGAGCCTGCTGGTACCTTGTAGAGTTCAGGCAAAGGAGAGAAGCCTGCTCTAGGTCCCTTCACAGTTGCCGAAACTTGTCAACTGAAATAAAAATGCACAACATGAAGCTGCGAGTTTCAGTTTCATTGAGGAACTTACTGATGGATATAGCCCAGGATACAGCCTCTCAGATAGGTTTCAGGCACTGCTCCGAAGAGGTAAGGGGAGAGGTCAGTAAATTCGTGATTTTGGAGAAGGGGTATATGCAATTAAACACATGTCTCAGTAGAACGCTACTGCTAGTCATGGGGCACAAAGATCTCAGTTAATGATTTTAGTGCTTTCTAAGTATGGGAATATAAAAAAAAAAAATTGGGTTCGTAACATTTTCTCTTGAAAATATCTGACTATCTGTAGCCTTTTCTGATACTTTTCCCAGTGCACAAGAGTGCCTCATTCCCGATCCAGGGGTGTTGAAGGTCAGTGACTAATGACCTGGTCCTTATAGAGCTGAATGGTGAGTGACAGTCTCCAATTGACAATGTATTACACTAAATGTATATTGCATTGTTCTTCACTTGGTCCTTAAAAAAAACTGTATAGCGTGGCTGGGAGGACGGCGTGCGTGGGGCGGGGCGCACGTGGCAGGGTCCGGGGCCTTGCGGCTCTCTTCCGCAGCTGTGCACGCGCTCATGGCGTCCCGGGCTCCTGAGCCCCGCGCTGGGGTTCCGCGAGTTTCCCGGGGATGCAGTGGAAAAAAAAAAAAAAAAAAACAACTGTATAATTTATTATTATAATTTTATAGATGGGGAACTTGGGCTTAAAGGGGTTAATTAATTTGTCCAAGGTCACACACCCAACAAGTGATAATGCTGGGGTTTGGCCCTAAGTATGGCTTCCAACATTCTAGCCTTCTCTCTTACTCTGACATTTTCAACTAAAAATCCCTGGGTTTCTCATGACACTTTAATGTGTGTGAGTCATTTGTGCACAATCCAGGATGTGTTTCCTGGGTAGGAAATGCAAAACCTACTTGGCATTTGAGGTCAGTACATTGTAGGAATAAATTGTGCTTGTGTCTAGGCTTTTAAGTATCTAAATGACTGAGAGTTTGTCTTCTAAGGGGAAAAATAACAGCCTTGTAAAACAGGATTATCAGTGCAGAGCTTAATGTCTTAGAATCTTTAAGCCTCAGAACACAGAGAGCAGAAGAGAAAAAATGTTTCTAACTAATGAGCTCCAAAGGAAAGAGCCTGTCCTTTTGCTTAGCAACACCAAAAGCTGATTATTTAGTGCTTTCTCTCTGGGCAAAAGGCAGAAAAACCAAGTGATGAAAAGATACCACCTCATTTAACAGGCACTTAAAGCTTAATCACACATGCTACTTTACCTAAAATAGTCTCCATTTTAAACACTAATCTTAGTTGAACACCAAGTGTCTCATGCATGCTGGGTGCTCAACAGACCCACAGTCTCAGAATAATTTTTATCACCCCCTAACATAGCTGTGTACAAATACAGATGAGAAAGCAAGGCCAAGAGATGAACAAGTGGCCCGAGGTTACGCAGTTCTTTTCAGTAGAGCTGAAACAGCCTAGGTCTGTGGTAGGTAACAACCCTGGACTCCGAAGTCAGACTGCCTCAATCAATTGAGGCAAATTTAAGAGTTGAGGGTTCAGCTCTTACATTTAGTGATAGTTACCCAGGCCAGTGTACTTGATCATGCCTGACTTATAGAGTTATAGTGAAGGGTCCTGTGATAATACAAAGGAAAGACTAGCCACGTGGTACATGAGCTCTCTGTAAATTCACTACCCTTAATGCCATTATTACTGACCAGATTCTCTGAGCACCCTCTGCCACACAGCTTGACAGCTCCACACAGCTTGACAGCTCTTTCTTTTTTTACAGATTTTTTTTTGTTTTATGTGGATGATTTTTAAAGTCTTTACTGAATTTGTTACAATATTGCTTCTGGTTTTTTTTTTTTTTTTAAGCTCTGGTTTTTTAGCTTCAAGGCGTGTGGGATCTTAGCTCCCTGACTCAGGATTGAACCTGCACCCCTTGCATTGGAAGGTGAGGCCTTTACCACCGGACCACCGGGGAAGTCCCATGACAGCTCTTTCAATAATGTCTTGAAGGCTACCAGACTAGCCACTCCAAAGTATGACTATTTGGCACATGGATTATTTTGAGCTACAGGGGGCTTCCCTCACAGCTCAGGTGGTAAAGAATCCGCCTGCAATGCAGGAGACCCTGGTTCAATTCCTGGGTCAGGAAGATCCACTGAAGAAGGGATAGGCTACCCACTCTAGTATTCTTGGGCTGCCCTTGTGGCTCAGCTTGTAAAGAATCCACCTGCAATGCGGGAGACCTGGGTTCAATCCCTGGGTTGGGAAGATCCCCTGGAGAAGGGAACGGCTACCCACTCCAGTACTCTGGCCTGAAGAATTCCATGAACTGTATAGTCCATCGGGTCACAAAGTGTCGGACACGAGAAACTTTCACAGGGAATTAAGAGCCAACAGATGTAGGAAAAGTTCCTTACCTCCCCTTAACTGACTATAATAGAGTATACATTTCCTCATAAAGGAAATTTCTGGGACTTCTTTTCAGTCCAGTGCTTAAGACTCTACAATTCAAATGCAGGGCAAAAGTGTTCCATCCCTGGTTAGGGAACTAAGATCCTACATGCCACGTGGTGAGGCAAAAAAATAAAAAGAAAAGAGAAAAATGCATATATATGGAATTTAGAAAGATGGTAATGACGACTCTATATGCAAGACAGCAAAAGAGATACAGATATAAATAATAGACTTTTGGACTCTGTGGGAGAAGGTGATGGTGGGATGATTTGAGAGAATAGCACTGCAACGTGTATATTACCATATGTGAAATAGATGACCAGTCCAAGTTCAATGCATGAGACAGGACGCTCAAAGCCAGTGCACTGGGACAATCCAGAAGGATGGGATGGGGAGGAAGATGGGAGACGGGTTCAGGATGGGGGACCCATGTTAACCCATGGCTGATTCACGTCAATGTATGGAAAACCCACCACAATACTGTAAAGTAATTAGCCTACAATTAAAATTAATTAATTAATTAATTAAAAAATAAAAGAGGAAATTTCCATTTGTAAAGTTGCTTCAGTGTCAGGAAGATGTCCACCCCCAGACACAACTCTGATCATCTGAGACCTTTAACTGCACAATATATTTTCTCCCTTCAACTTCTCCTAGTTTGCCTTTACTCTCCCAGAAGTGCTGAACTTTTTTCCTAACTTTAGTCTAAAACAGTATTTAAGCCTCAATCACTTGGCCATGGCTGAAGCGACTTAGCAGCAGAAGCAACAACACTTGGCCACAATCTCGAGTATATTTTCCTTGTGAAACTCAAACACATCTTAATTCCTACAAGTCTTTTGTCAGTTTAATTCCCAAGGCCCTTCTCAGGTGGCACAGAGGTAAAGAATTCACCTGCCAATGCAGGAGACCCAAAAGTCATAGGTTTGATCCCTGGGCTGGGAAAATCCCCTGGAATAGGAAATGGCAACCCACTCCAGTACTCTTGCCTGGAGAATCCTGTGGACAGAGGAGCCTGGCAGGCTATAGTCCATAGGGTCACAAAGAGGTAGACATGACGGAGCAACTTAACACACACACACACACACACACACACACACACACAGCTGGAGAACCTAGCTGGGTAGAAGAAAAAGGTTTTGCCTCCTGTATGGTCTGCTTGAAATAAAGTATTTGTTGGGCTCACCTATTAAGGAGAAAATTCTGGGTTCTTTTTAAATACTCCTGCCAAACTTGTAACCTAGCAGGACCCTGTGGGACCCTCCTGGAAGAGGACCGCCCACTCCCCCATGTCCTCTGCCTACTTCTTATCTGTAGAGAAACTTTAGCTTCCTAGGCCTTCCCTAAGTTTCAAAGAGTGAATTTAATCAGAGAAGTGAGAAAATACAGAAAAAGGAAAACAGTCAAACAAGACAAAATAATAATAGTTTAGCCATTAAATAAAGTCAAGGTCAAGGGCTACAGATACTATCCTGAGCCATACACTTTATTTTGCGGATACTGAAATCCTTACCAGGTAGAAGTTAACCATATGCTGCCAACAAGCACATAGACCCCAGACTGGTTGGAACCAGAAGGCTGATGACGGTAACTCCCAGTTTCCTCACTATCAACCAATCAGAAGAATGTACAGGAGCCAATCACAAACCCCACAACCCCTCTCCCTCACCCAGTCTTTAAAAACCTTTGGCCAAAAGCCTGCAGGGAGTTTGGGTCTTTTAAGCACTAGAGGTCCCGGACTCCTTCCTAATCAGATCAGATCAGATCAGATAAGTCGCTCAGTCGTGTCCGACTCTCTGCGAGCCCATGAATCGCAGCACGCCAGGCCTCCCTGTCCATCATCAACTCCCGGAGTTCACTCAGACTCAAGTCCATCGAGTCGGTGATGCCATCCAGCCATCTCATCCTCTGTCGTCCCCTTCTCCTCCTGCCCCCAATCCCTCCCAGCATCAGAGTCTTTTCCAATGAGTCACCTCTTCACATGAGGTGGCCAAAGTACTGAAGTTTCAGCTTTAGCATCATTCCTTCCAAAGAAATCACAGGGCTGATCTCCTTCAGAATGGACTGGTTGGATCTCCTTGCAGTCCAAGGGACTCTCAAGAGTCTTCTCCAATACCACAGTTCAAAAGCATCCATTCTTCGGCGCTCAGCCTTCTTCACAGTCCAACTCTCACATCCTTCCTAATAAGCACCTTATATAAACACTGCACTTTCCTTCATCACCACTAGGTGTCAGTAGATTGACTTTACTGCTAAGCTCCTGCAGGCTAGGGGACCAAGTTTGGCGCCTTAACAAAATCAGTAGAAAGTTGTCAGCAACCAGAACTTGAAATTGGAATACTTTGTCACAACCTAAACTTGAACTCGGTTCATTCAAGGATGTTATCAAGTGAAAGACTACAGAACGGGGCAGACAGCTTCCTTACAGGAGGTTCACGTGTGGCAGTTTGATCCGGCAGTCGTGTGAGCCAGGCAACTTGTAAGTAGGTCTTGGTCCTTGGGCTTGCAAATATGGACTACGCAGGTGCCCGGTTTCTGAAAGCAGCCTCTGTTTACAGTAAGACAAAGGACCGGAGGACAATCCTATTTTCCAAAAGATCAGGCCAAATCCTGGGCCCTCAGGGCTGTGCAAGTTCAGGGCAGAAGTACAGTATTTAGAGCTTCTAAAGGGACTCTTTACCATCTGAACCACAAGGGAAGCCCAAGGTAAACAGTAGGTTCTCATTAGTTATCTATTTTATCATGTTCATGTTAGTCACTCAGTCATGTCCAACTCTTTGCAACCCCATGGACTGTATCGCTCCAGGCTCCTCTGTCCATGGAATTTTCCAGGCAAGAATACTGGAGTGGATTGGCACACCCTTCTCCAGAGGATCTTCCCAAACCAGGGACTGAACCCAGGTCACCTGCATTGCATTGCATTTACCGTCTGAGCCATGAGGAAAGACCTATTTTATGCATAGTATCATTAGTATCTCCTGGAGCTTGCTCAAACTCATGTCCATTGAGTTGGTGATGCCATCCAACCATCTCATCTTCTGTCATCCCCTTCTCGTCCTGCCTTCAGTCTTTCCCAGCATCAGGGTCTTTTCCAATGAGTCAGTTCTTCACATCAGGTGGCCAAAACATTGGAGCCTCAGCTTCAGCAACAGTCCTTCCAATGAATATTCAGGTTTGGCTGGTTTGATTTCCTTGCTGTCCAAGGGACTGTTTGAAGGCATCAAAACTACAGTGTGAAGGCATCAATTCTTCAGTACTCAGCCTTTTTTATTGTCCAGATCTCACATCTGTACATGACTCCTGGAAAAATCATAGCTTTGACTAGACGGACCTTTGTTGGCAAAGTAATGTCTCTGCTTTTTAATATGCTGTCTAGGTTTGTCATAGCTTTTCTTCCAAGGAGCAAGCATCTTTTAATTTCATGGATGTAGTCACTGTCCTTAGTGATTTTGGAGTCCAAGAAAATAAAGTCTGTCACTGTTTCCATTGTTTCCTCATCTATTTGCCATGAAGTGATGGGACTGGATGCCATGATCTTAGTTTTTAAATGTTTTTTAAATGATAAAAACACGATCTTAGTTTTTTAAATGTTGAGCTTTAAACCAGATCACTCTCCTCTTTCACCTTCATCGAGGGGCTCTTTAATTCCTCTTCCCTTTCTGCCATTAGGGTGGTGTCATTTGCAAATCTGAGGTCATTGATATTTCTCTGGGCAATCTTGATTCCAGCTTGTGCTTCATCCAGTCGAGCATTTTGCATGATGTGCTCTTTTCTGAATATTATTTTAGAAAAGCCTAAATTTAGGATTTCATCCTAGCAATTTGTTAGCACACTTCCTAGAGTGGGGATGAAAGAAAGCACAAGTGGTGATAAGAACGCCTCATTCCCGAACAGATCATGTTCTAAGGAGCAGAGTTTGGTAATATAGCCCACCACACACTCCCTCACCTACAAGCTTCCTCATCTCTCTAGCTCACAGATATCAAGCAGAAACCCTGATTTTAGATTTTATTGCATTTTTATTTTACAGATTATATGGCCACATTAACAGAAGTCTTAAAAAGGTAAAAGTTGCCCTAACATTCTGCAAACAAATTAAACTCTTGTTTGAGGTAATTGGCGTTTTCTTTCTAGATTCCACATTCATATTATATGATTTATGTAGTTTTACTTGTAGTTGAATTTGAGAACTGTCCACTAACTTATGCTCTCTTTCTAAAATTTTTGTTGTCAATCTAAGAGTAGAAAATCAAAAGTATATTGCTTTGCAGGTGAAACTTCTCTTGAAATTATTCTATTTAAACTAATTACTGAGAAGTTGTTCATTAATGTAAAATTAATGGGGCCTCCCTGGTGGCTCAGAGGTTAAAGCGTCTGCCTGCAATGAGGGAGACCTGGGTTCGATCCCTGGGTTGGGAAGATTCCCTGGAGAAGGAAATGGCAACCCACTCCAATATTCTTGCCTGGAGAATCCCATGGACAGAGGAGCCTGGTGGACTATAGTCCATGGGGTCACAAAGAGTCGGACAGGACTAAGCGACTTCACTTTCACTTTCTTTCAATGAACAATGAGAGAAGAGAAAATGCCATCAAATTTCCCATTCAGAAGGAATTTCTTTGAGGTTAGATTATTCTGATGTGAGAGAGAGAGGAGAGAGAATAAATGACCAACTTAGAATAAGTTCAAACTTATGTTGGAAAATCAAAAGCCCTTTCTAAATGCCTCTTATAAATAATTATATTAAAATAGCAAAACCAATAGAGTACAGATTTATTTGTTCCCAAATGAATACCCTTGAACTTTTGTTATCATATAGAAAATTATCCACTTGCCATTGGTTGGAATTTTGAAAGGAAGCTAGTGTATAGAATAGGATGGTTTTGGGCATTGAGTGAGGGCGAGGAAACGGGTTCCTTAATACTGCCTGCAGAGTGTAGCAGCAACCTTCTGAGGTCACATTCTGATTCTGGATGGCCATCCTTTCCCTCAAGGAGATCCAAGACTCTGGAGGTGTGCCTATCTCATTCAGTAGTGAATGAGACTTACCTTTGCACGATAGACTCTAGTTAAAATCCGCCACCAGCTATTTACAAATTATTACAGGCACTGGACCTTCAGAGACCTTTGAAACCAGGTACAGTCCTGGCTGTTAAGAACATAGAACAGGGTATTATGTAGCATACATTATGTGAAAAAATGACATTAGAATTCGCTCAGTGGTTTCAGTAAGTTGTTGTCCACTAGATTGTAGGGGTGAGAAACATCTGGAAGGTTCTCAGGAAGTAATGGTTTAGGGGGAAAGAAGATGAGAGTAGGATTACCAGATTTAGGAGGTAATGAATAAAACACGAGAGGTAGGCTTGGAATCATGAACTTTTGCTGTTGTCTTGGCAGGAGTTGAGGTATAAGAGTGTCCTGGGGCTGCATTAAAGTGAGTCGACCATGGGGAGATGGTGAAGTAACTACACAGGGGAATCACCATTTGGGTTTGGTATCAAGAAACAATCAAAGAAGAAAAGTAAAAAGAAACAAAAGAAACTTCCCTGGGCTGCCCAGTGGTTAACACTTTGAGTTTCCAATGCAGGGGGTACAGATTCGATCCTTGTGAGGGAACTGAAGTCCCACTGGCTGTGAGGAAAGGCCTAAAAGATTAAAGAGAAAAAAGAGAAAAGAAAACATCAAAGTAATTTAGCCAGAGAATCCCATTTGCAGGGTGTGTCTATGTGTTAACTCTTCATAGCTGAGGGTGCTGTGTTGGATGGTTACAGATTCCACTTCCAACCTTCCTCATGTCTGGACTTTGTTCTGCTCTCAACCAAAAGTGAGACCTCAGGCGATTCCTCAACCCCTGATTCTATCACAATATGATAAGGTCCTGTGTCCCAAGCCCCAGGGTCCATTTTATCTGTAACCCAATGCAGTCCTTTGGTCCCTAATCTGTTAACTGGACTGACCATCTCTGTGCAGAAGGTGCGGGTGAGAAGAAATGGTTCACTTCCCCTTGAGGAGAGTGGACAAGCTCAAAGAGAGGTCAGACCACAAGGGGAAATCCAGCCAGCTCCTGGGGGCACAGGGAAGGGTGTGCTGACAATAAACACAGGAAGGAGGGCAGGAAGGAACACCACTGGTTCCACTGCAGGTCACAGAACGGGGGTTGGGGGCAGAACGGGGAGGAGTGAGGTGATGGAACAGCATCAGGCATGCAGAATGACTTAGCTGAATAATTAGAAGGGAAATGTCTTGTTATCATTTTTGATTTTATGAGTATGAATATGTGTGTGTGAGCGAGAGGAGAATGTGTTACGTTTTAAACAAGAGAGATAGGTGATATTTACTTTTGTTTCTGGTAAGATCTTTTCTGTGGTAGTAAGAAATTCATATGACTGTAAGTGGAGTGCTGGTGCTGGACCTCATTCACAGTTTCAGAGTTGGAAGAGGGACATCTGGGGAGTCATTCTCTTCTTTAAAAATTTTAGTTTTGTTTTATTTTGATTTTGATTTTTAATACAGCATGTGGGATCATAGTTCCCTGCTGCCACTGCTGCTGCTGCCAAGTCGTGTCAGTCGTGTCCGACTCTGTGCGACCCCATAGACGGCAGCCCACCAGACTCCCCCATCCCTGGGATTCTCCAGGCAAGAACACTGGAGTGGGTTGCCATTTCCTTCTCCAATGCATGAAAGTGAAAAGTGAAAGTGAAGTCGTTCAGTCGTGTCCGACTCTTTGCGATCCCATGGACTGCAGCCTACCAGGCTCCTCCATCCATGGGATTTTCCAGGCAAGAGCTCTGGAGTGGGGGGCCATTGCCTTCTTTGCTTTTCCCTCATAGGTTATTACAAAATATTGGAGTTCCCCATGCTTTACAGTAGGTCCCTGTTGTTTACCTAATTTATATATATATCTAGAGAGCTGTTCTCTTAATAAGAGAGGTAAACGCTAGTCACAGTAAGATCAGAGGTCCTACATGACTGATGTCATCTGGACCTTGTTACACAGGTCTGGCTGTTTCTAATCTAAGCATATCATTCTTCATTGTGTTAAGTATAACGGACCTTGCTGCAGTGGAGTGAGGGAACCAGGGGCAGCTGTGCCACAGAGACCTTTGTGGAAAATACTTTATAATACAAACAGCAGCATTATCAGTTTTGGAGGTACTCTCCTCTTTTCCTTTTGCACTGCCTTTCTTTGGGATTGGAATGAAAAGTGAACTTTTCAGTCCTATGGCCATTGCTGAGTTTTCCAAATTTGCTGGCATATTGAGTGCAGCACTTTCACAGCATCATCTTTCAGGATTTGAAATAGCTCAGCTGGAATTCCATCACCTCCACTAGCTTTGTTTGTTGTGATACTTCCTGAGGCCCACTTGACTTCACACTCCAAGATGTCTGACTCTAGGTAAGTGATCACACCATCGTGGTTTCTGGGCTTTTGAGATCTTTTTTGTATAGTTCTTTTGTGTGTTCTTGCCACCTCTTCTTAATATCTTCTGCTTCTGTTAGGTCCATAACCATTTCTGTCCTTTATTGTGCCCATCTTTGCATGAAATGTTCCCTTGGTATCTCTAATTTTCTTGAAGAGATCTCTAGTCTTTCCCATTCTATTGTTTTCCTCTGTTTCTTTGCATTGATCACTGAGGAAGGCTTTCTTATCTCTCCTTTCTATTCTTTGGAACTGTACATTCAGGTGGATATATTTTTCCTTCTCCTTTGCCTTTCACTTCTCTTCTTTTCTTAGCTATCTGAAAGGGCTACTCAGACAACCATTTTGCCTTGGTGCATTTCTTCTTCTTGGGGATGATTTTGATCATCACCTCTGTTTATAGTTCTTTAGGCACTCTACCAGATCTAATCCCTTGAATCTATTTGTAACTTCCATTGTATAATCCCTGGTGGCTCAAACGGTAAAGAATCCGCCTGCAATGGTGGCGACCTGGGTTTGATACCTGGGTTGGGAAGATCCCCTGAAGAAGGGCATGGCAACGCACTCCAGTATTCTTGCCTGGAGAATCCCCATAGACAGGGGAGCCTGGTGGGCGATAGTCCATGGGGTCTCAAAGTGTCAGACACACTGAGCAACTAAGCACAGCACTGTATAATCATAGGGGATTTGATTTAAGTCATACCTAAATGGTCTAGTGGTTTTCCTACTTTCTTCAACCTAAGTCTGAATTTTATAATAAGGAGTTCATGATATGAGCCCCAGTCAGCTCCTGATCTTGTTTTTGCTGACTGTATAGAGCTTCTCTCTCTTCAGCTGAAAAGAATATAATCAATCTGATTTCAGTATTGACCGTCTGGTGATGTCCATGTGTCGAGTCGTCTCTTGTGTTGTTGGAAGAGGGTGTTTTCTATGACCTAAAGGAAATCAACCCTGAATATTCATTGGAAGAACTGATGATGAAGCTGAAGCTCCAATACTTTGGCCACCTGATCTGAAGAGACTGACTCATTAGAAAAGACCCTGATGCTGGGAAAGATTGAAGGCAGGAGGAGAAGGGGACGACAGAGGATGAGATGGTTGGATGGCATCATGGACTCAATGGACATGAGTTTGAGCAAGCTCCAGGAGATGGTGAAGGACAGGGAAGCCCGGCATGCTGCAGCACATGGTTCGCAAGGAGTCAGACAGGACTTAGTGACTGAACAACGACAACAAGTCCTCTTTTCCAGGCACTGTGCTATCACCTGGATTTATAGAGGTGAAATAAAAGCGGAAATAAAAATAGATGTGGGCTCTGCTCCCAGTGAAGCTGAAACCCATCTGTTTTTTTATTTTTATTTTTTACTGTCCATTCTCTCCTGGTCTTCTGTGGGCACTGTGTAGCCCCACTAAGCACTTACAGGGGTGAAGTGCCTGATTCTGCAAAAGGATTTCACTGTCCCGAGTGTGTTCACAAGGATGGCTCTGCCTTGGTTCTTTTTTTTTTTTTTTCTGACTGCACCCTGAGGCATGCAGGATCATAGTTCACCAATCAGGGATTGAACCTGTGCCCTCCTGTATTGGAAGTATGGAATCATAACCACTGGACTGCCAGGGAAGTCTCAGGATGGCTCTGCCTTTGAACCATGGGACAAGATGCAGGGCATTTCTTCCTCATGTTTGTTAGTGATTTTATCATCTGGTGGTGGTTTCTGGTTGCTGCAAGATGGGGACATTATCTGGTGTGGTCACGTTTTTAAGTGCAAGATAAGAGTGTTGGAAGATAGATATTGTGGAAGAAGAGCAGTCCCTGAGGGGTCCCTTGCACTCACGGGAGAGAAGTAGATTCCAGGAACTTGATCAGTGACCTGAGGATGGCAGGTGTGCTATGTGGAGTGGGTGGGAGATAAGAGACAGCACTAACAGCCCGGTTCTATGACCTGATTTTCTGAGTGCATTTACGGGAAGCGCCTTGTGCTAGCAGAAGACAGTGTGTGGGACAGAGGGGCAGCTTTAGAAAGGAAGTTTTACCAGTCATTGAATTTATTGCATCTTTCCATCCTGGGCTCAGCGCTCATTAATCTCTAGTCCAGTCAATCTGTTGGTTATAAAAATAAGCTTTCTTCTAACTGGTATTTATCATTTGTAACCTCTTTGAGCAGTGTGAATCATTCTAGCTTTATCTCCAAATATCTAATACTGTCTAGTAAAGAAAACTTGAGAGTTTTATAACTCCATAAACATTTAAGAAAAACAATAGATTCATTCTAGTTACTTTTTAATCCTGTTGATATGCCAAAGAAAGGAGATAGTAAGTATCAAAAGTCTTATTACAAAGCACAAATTGCAATTTATACTTGTCAAGATGTCATCAGTAAATAAATATTCTGCCTTTTTCGAAGGCTTTGACCCACCTTCTAGTATCTCTATTATGCCATATAAATAAAAGCGGTTACCAGTATCCAGCTGTCATTAACCACAACTCAGCTTTCTCCCAGAAGTACAAATAAACTGTTCATTATGTTTTTATCCCATCACTTTGCCACTGTTGTGGAATTGTTCATTAGCTGAGTCCTAAAATCAGGAACCACAAAATTTTAATAGAACAGCAATATCCTTGATGGTATCATGGAGATGTAAGTGCCCAGTGTAATTTCCTTAATTCATAAAATTACATTAAAATTACAGCCAAAGCCATTGTCAAACTTCCATCAAGAAGGGTCATTAATTTGAGAAATATCCCCTTGTTTTTTAGGGTGACAGCCTCTGAATTATGCCATTAGTTGGCACACACGTTTGACAGTCGTGTGGACTTTTTGACAACTGAACAGCATATCTGTGTTTAAAGCATTCTGATCCGTTTTCTTAATACAAAAATGCCAGTTTTTTTTTTTCACCTTTCATGTTACTATCCTCATCAGCAAAGTTCTTGCCTCAGAAGGTTGGACCAGGTCTCCAAGGGAATTTTCAGGAGAACTACCTCCAAAGTGATCCCCTGAAATATCTCTAAGATAAAGCTGAAATTCTAAACATCTATAACTTTATTAATATCGCTAAGGAAAGGATTTTCCCTTAATACCATAACACTACATATGTGTATATATGGAAAGATTTTAAAAAAACAGAGCATCTTGATTAATGGAAGAAAGAATAAACACAAAAATTCAGAGGAATGACACACTGATATATGAACTCCATGAGAGCAGGATTTTTGCCTAATTTTTTTACACTACTGTGTCACCAGCACCTAGAACAGTGCCAGACACAGTAGCCACTGAAACTTAGATTGTTTTGAATAATTCTCTTTGTCCTTTGATAGTGAGATTGTTCGTATCCCCCCAAGGGGTGGGATTTGGGGTGGGTCAGAGTACATTTCAGTCAGAGTACATTAAAGTCTTCTAACATTTGTTACAATATTGTTTCTGTCTTTATGTTTTGGTTTTTTGGCTGCAAGCCATGTGGGTTCTTAGCTCCCCGACCAGAGATGGTACGTTAGAAGGTGAAATCTTAACCACTGGGCTGCCAGGGAAGTCTTGATCACTATCCTTTGAAAATGTGAGGCACACAGATGTTGTCCACATTGAATTCTCTTTGTTCATATACAGAATCACAAAACAAGTCGTTCTGACTGCCCTCAACCCACACACTCCAGGATTATACATATCTCTCCCCATGTCTTTCTGGGAAATTGGATCTTGAGGATTCAAATCAAAGATGAAAAAGGATTGATGCTCTCTTATTCCGATGGCCCATTCATTTTTGCTTTCTTGGTTTTGGGGTCTACCATAGTTCCTCACTTTCTGAAGACAAGGACCACTTGACTGAGAATGATGTTCACAGAGTCCCTCTTCAGTGGCCCATGTAGGTCAAGGGCAGGGAGCATAATGGATCTCTGGAAGTTTTTAAAAGGTGCCTTTGTCCCTGTTGTAAAGGGCTATTCAAGACAGAAGTTTCAGGTAGAGTAGAGGATGATTATAAAAGGTGAAGTTACAACTGCTCACTGATTTTGTGGTTGATGGAGGGACAGAACTATACCCAGCTACAGGGCTGGGGTGTAGAGGTGCAGTGAGGTATGGGAAGGGAGAGACATAAATCATCTTTGTCTTTCAGAACAGCCCCTGAGATCTTCCTCACAATGGAAAATGCTGCAGTGAGGTTCTTATAAATTCTGGCAGATGCCTTGAATTGAACTGACTACTGGGTCTGCCATCCCTGGCCAGATAGCCCAGACCATGATTTGATTACCATCCTCTTTTTTTTTTTAATTATGCCTCACTGCTTTAATTTCTATTTGCAGAGACATTTTGGGATGGTCCCGTAAAACAAGTGAGAAAATATAGTATGTGAAGTATCCCACTCTCATTTTAAAATGCAAGTGGTCATCTTCATGATGATTTACTATAGCTATTAGATGCATTTTATCACAATGGCTTAGACTGAATTCAATTCAGCAGACATCTGAAAAGATTCATCAAGTATTGCTGCTGCTAAGTCGCTTCAGTCATGTCCAGCTCTGTGCGACCCCATAGACGGCAGCCCACCAGGCTCCACTGTCCCTGGGATTCTCCAGGCAAGAACACTGGAGTGGGTTGCCATTTCCTTCTCCAGTGCATGAAAGTGAAAAGTGAAAGGGAAGTTGCTCAGTCATATCTGACTCTTAGCAACCCCATGGACTGCAGCCCACCAGGCTCCTCCATCCATGGGATTTTCCAGGCAAGAGTACTGGAGTGGGGTGCCATTGCCTTCTCCTCATCAAGTATTACTATATTACTAAATACAAGTATTACTAAATACATCAAGTATTACCTGAAAATATGAAACAAAAGACATACAAAGTTAATGATGAATTCCATATAAATAATTGTAACATTAAGAAGTGAACTGTTACCAAAAAAAATTTGTTTAAGGTCATACCCAAAGCAATAATTCATTATAGGGATAAATTTTGAATACATGTAATGAATAGTTTTTGAACTGTTTCCTGCATGCACAGTCATGTCTGACTCTTTGTGACTCTATGCACTGTATCCCACCAGGCTCCTCTGTCCATGGGATTTACCAGGCAAGAATAGTGGAGTAGGTTGCCATTTCCTCCTTTAGGGCATCTTCCCGACCCAAGAATCAGACCCGTGTCTAGTGTGTCTTCTGCATCGCAGGCTGATTCTTTACTGCTTGAACCATTGGGGAAGCAGTTTGATAACCCAATTAGGAAAGAGTGAATCTAGACCTAGAGATAGACATCTGGCTGCCATCAGGGAAGGAGGCTGAGAGAAGGCTGGATTGGGAGTTTGGGATTAGCAGATGCAAACTATTATATATGGAAGAATGCCATCCTTTTAACCCCATGGAGGAGACCACCATAAACAGCAGGGAATGCCCTCAGCTTCTGCACCTCCCATGCAACCCAGCTGTCAACACCTGTGGACATGTTGCCCGCCCCACCCCCATTCCTATGGACATTGCTCATTCTATGAGGTGCACAAATGCTCTGACTGCTGGGGTGGAGGCATTGGGCAAGCTGGGCTTGCACCAAAGCAAGGACGAGACTCATTACTGAAGCTGAACTAGGAACTCTAGGGCTCACCAGCCTGCCAGGAAATCCCGTGGGAGGCACTTAACCTGTGCTCTTCCACTGATATGGGTCACACTGGGGGTTTCCAACAATTGTTGACAACATTCATTCTGTTGCCACCATGTGGGCCTTCCTGGGCCACACTTCTTGTGTAGAAGCCAAGCATTAATTTACCTCCTTTCCAAAACCATACAGCCTAAGAGATCCTCAAGGATTTAAGGAAACACCATTAGGAGGTCATGTAGTCCTAAGGTGACTGCAGAGATCTCCCCCAAATGAAGCTCAGGGAAACCTTCCAGAGGATTAACTGACTCATTAATTATACTCACATTGCAGATGGTTTTCCCTACAGTGAGTATCAGCCAGTTAGAAAAGTTGATTAGAAAAGATTTGTCCTGACTTTGATGAAGTGATCACTAGTTTGGCCCAAGGAGGTCATCAGGTCAGCCTCAACTCACTGGCCAGGGTTACAGTGGGTGTCAGGATTTCCCTAGACTTTCTCCTTGTGGGCCAAGGCAGAGACTGTGGACTCACTATTAATATGCTGCACTCAGGGGGAATGACTTGCACCACGTAGAAAGGTCAATACAGACCCTTAATGACAATGATGGCTTATGAGATTTGTTCAGCTGGTTGGATCCAGGAACCTGAGGGAGCATGGTTAAGGTCAATATTATGGGTTGGTCTCATCCTTCTGCTTGGGTCCTGTTGATCATAACTTTAAATGCTCTATGAGACAAAATGAATGGATTTGATCCCTGTCTCTACTGGTCAGAGTCATCACAATGTCTCATTCATCAGAAAATTCCTCAGAAGCCAAGAGAATGTAGAAATAAGGAGTGGATATTGTTGGGAGACAATTTTCCATGGATCTCTCTATTTCTGCACATCTTGTGGGCAGAGGCACTGAAAGCCCTTGTTCCAGACTGCTTTTCAAAGTTGTTTATGTAGTGAACATCCTTGAGATATAGAAGGAATGTCTCTTTGAAGAGCAGAAGGCAGGTTTGCTTACTGTCCAGTAAGACAAAGTTAATGTCTCTGTCTAGGGAAAGGTCAGCCAGATTTAAAATCCATTATAAAAGATTTGGGGTCCCTATGTTCAGGGCTCCTCAACTGTAATGCAAACCTACTGAGTGCCCAGCATCTGCCTGGCTGCTCCATGTTACCCCCGAGGCACCTGAGGATTGAAGGTTGGAACCAACATGAACATGAATCTCATGCCCCTTGCTGTGCCTGAGTAATCAAATCCTTTTTTATTTTGACCTAAATATTGAGAAAGCTAATTCTTTGCTAGGTTGATAAGGAGTCCAGGGCCCTCAGGGAGGAAGGGATCCAGGGCCCTTGAGGAGGAGAAAGGGACAAACATTTTTTTCTACATTGCTTTGTCTTAGTCACATAAGACTGACTTTCTTTAAGTCCAGAGCCAATGATTACACAACAAAACAACTCATCTTGCTCAAGGGTATGTTTTTTCTTAAGCTCTGTACTAATTATTAGATAGCAACAATGTATATTGCTCAAGGACATGTTTCTCCTTCTTAACAACCTTCTGGCTAACCTTGTTAATTTAAGATGTATTTTGTGGGAGTGGGTCTGGTAAAAGTATACAAGGCCTTGATAAGACTAGTGAGTGGGGCACTCTCCATCTCCCTTCTAATGTCTATGTCAGAAGCTTTCTCTGCTCTTTTTCACTGTAATAAAACTTCTGCCACACAGAAGCTCTGAGTGATCAAGCCTGGTCCCTGGTCCTAAAGCTAAATCTTCTTCAGAGATCATGGATCTGACATCTTTCACTGTAAGCTGTCAATATATTGTGTGTTCTGACAACATCCATGAAACTGTCCGGCTAGTTTCCAGGTAGGGTAAAATTTCAGACGCTTGCAGTTCTTGGTAAAAAGTCAAGGAGGCAGTTGAATGTGCAAGCGATGAGTTCACAGGAATAGTGAGGAAGGTGTAAGTCCTGGAACATCTCTAATTTGTGGACGAAGAGCCTGACCGTAGAGATGGATAGCTTAGCCCTAGTTATGGCAAGATTACAGCAGAGCTGAAACTAGAGTCGTGTCTATGTGCAGTTAAACCTGACTGTAAAGTCCAGCTGTCTCCAATCTTGGTTCTTTTGCCACTTCTTATTCTCTGACCCTGTTTTGTAACTTAGGAAATAAGGGTAATAACAGTACTTGCCTTAAAGGGTTATTCTCTCTCTCTTTTTTTTCCTTCTTTGGTTGTGCTGCCCAGCATGTGGGATCTTAGTTCCCTGACCAGGGATGGAACCCAGGCCCCCTGCACTGGAAGGACAGAATCTTAACCACTGAACCAGCAAGGAGGTCCCTAAAGAGTTATTCTAGTTTTTTATGTTTCAGTCCTTGTCAGACATTTACTGCAGGGCTTAGCACACGTGTGCAAAGTGCTTGGCCCTCAAAAAACTGTTTTCCAATATTGAGACTACTTATCAGTGCACTTTGTACCCACTGCCAATTGGCTTTTCTGCCAAGAACTGATTAAGCAGAATTGTCATGTGAGAAACTTCTAAGCCAAACAGTGAAGGCTGTGAGAACAGGGCATCTGGGAGGTTTTGTGCTGGCCGTGTACCCATGGTTAGAAGGTGGCAGAACAGGCCCCAGAAACACAGATCACCCCTTCAGGAGCCAGTCAGTCAGGGACTTTCTAAGACTGTGAAAGCCTCAAGTTGCAAAGACCACCAGCAACAAGGCTGTTGTCTGTTAAAATCAGATGTATTGACTTAATACAGTGAGAGGAGGGACTTCCCTGGTGGTCCGGTGGCTAAGACTCCATGCTACAAATGAGGGGTTCTGGATTGGATCCCTGGCCAGGAAACTGGATCCCACATGCCACAGCTAAGAGTTCTCATGCTGAACTAAGATCTAGTGCAGTCAAACAAATTAATTTAAAAAAATACAGTGAGGGGGCTTCCCTGGTGATATTGTTGTTGTCCAGTTGCTCAGTCATGTCCACCTCTTTGTGAACCCGTGGACTGCAGCACACCAGGTTGTCTCATTCACTATCTCCCAGAGTTTGCTCAAACTTGTGCATTGAGGCAAAGACGTACTCTTCCCAATTTTGATCCAGCCTGTTGTTTCATGTCTGGTTCTAACTTGCTTCTTGACCTGCATGCAAGTCTCTCAGCAGGCAAGTAAAGTGGTCTGGTATTCCCATCTGTTTGAGAATTTTCCAGTTTGTTGTGATCCACATAGTCAAAGGCTTTAGCATAGTCAATGAAGCAGAAATAGATTTTTTTTTTTTTTAATTCTCTTGCTTTTTCTGTGATCCAAGGATGTTGGCAATTTGATCTCTGGTTCCTCTGCCTTTTCTAAATCCAGGTTTTACATCTTGAAGTTCTCCATTTATATACTGTTGAAGCATAGCTTGAAGGATTTTGAGCATTATCTTGCTAGCATGTGAAATGAGTGCAATTGTTCAGTAGTTTGAACATTCTTTGGCATTGCCTTACTTTGGGATTGGAATGAAAATTAACTTTTTCCAGTCTCATGGCCACTGCTGAGTTTTCCAAACTTGCTGGCATATTTTATGCAGCACTTTAACAGTATCATCTTTTAGGATTTGAAATAGCTTAGCTGGAATTCCATCACCTCCACTAGCTTTGTTCATAGTAATAATTCCTAAGGCCCACTTGACTTCGGACTCCAGGATGTCTGGCTCTAGGTGAGTGATCACACCATTGTGGTTATCTGGATCATTAAGACCTTTTTTGTACAGTTCTGTGTATTCTTGCCACTTCTTCTTAATCTCTTCTGTTTCTGTTAGATCATTACCATTTCTGTCCTTTATTGAGCCCATCTTTGCCTGGAATGTTCCCTTGGTATCTTTAATTTTCTTGAAGAAATCTCTAGTCTTTCCCATTCTATTGTTTTCCTCTACTGCTTTTCATTGTTCACTTAATTGTTAATTATTCACAATTGTTCATTGTTTCTTATCTCTCCTTGCTATTCTTTGGAACTCTGCATTCACATGGGTCTATCTTTCCCTTTCTCCTTTGCCTTTCACTTCTCTTCTTTTCTCAGCTATTTTATGGCCTTCCTTAGACAACCATTTTGCCTTGTAGCGTTTATTCTTCTTGGGGGTGGTTTTGGTCACCAACTACTGTACAATGTTACAAATCTCCGTCCATATAGTTCTTCAGGCACTTTGTCTATCAGATCTAATCCATTGAATCTATTTGTCACTTCCACTGTATAATCGTAGGGATTTGATTTAGGTCATACCTAAATGGCCTAGTGGTTTTCCCTACTTTCATCAACTTAAGTCTGAATTTTGCTTCCCTGGTGGCTCAGTGGTAAAGAATTTGCCTTCCAATGCAGGATACACGGGATTGATCCCTGGTCCAGGAAGGTCCCACATGCCTCATAGTAACTAATCCCATGTGGCACAACTACTCAGTCTGTGCTCTTAGAGCCCAGGAGCCACAACAACTTAAGCCCATGTACCCAAGAGCCCATGTTCTGCAACAGGAGAAACCACCGCAATGATACATCCGTGCACTGCAACTAGAGAATAACCCCCTGCTCACTGAAACTATAGGGCAAAAAAGCTCATGCAGCGACAAAGACCAAAAGAAGACATTTCTCAGGATGCTGCTGGCCAAGAGGATAGAGGAAAGCATCTTTTGGAAGGTCTGAGCTCCCTCTGAAGGAGTCTGCAGCACATCTAAGGAAGTGGTTCTGTACTGGTTGCTCTTTCTGGGGTGGAATTAGTAGGAGAGGGATTAGTCAGGACTTGGGTGCTGTCCTAATTCAGGCTTCCGTCGACCACAAATTGGCACTTGTCATGAGCACTTGTCATCTACTTGTACAAGGATCAAAACAAATCATGTGCTGCTGAAGCTGCTGACCTCCAACAACCCCCTGAAAGAATTCAGGGTGGAGAGCAGAAACGAGGCACTCTGTGCTCTGGGGAAACTGGCAGGACAGGTCTTCAGAGAGTCAGATATTCTCAGGAGCACATTTTATGAGCCCAATTCTTGTATCTCCTCATATCTTGAAAAGCACTACAATCCTTCATGGTGCCGATTGTTTCTCGTGACTAGCAGAAGCTTCATGAGATCAGAAATTTTCTACAAAAAATATGTGATTGATTGCATGTACCCCACCCCCCGCCCTTTACCAAAATCACGTATATACTATCCTACACACACCCGCCACCAAACCTCTTTGGAGCAGTTTCGCAGAGCTATCTGTGGGGCTGTCTTCTGGGCTGCAGTCCTCACATTGCCCCAAACACTTAATTTGCAACTCTCACATTGTGCACTTTTTCTTTTTTCAGTCGACACTACTATAACAAGTAACCTTACACTGGGCGGCTTTAAACAACAAACCTTTATTACTCGTGGTTCTGGAGACTACGAAGTTCAAGATCAAAGTGCTGGCAGATCAGATCTGATGTCTGGTGAGGACCCGAATCCTGGTTTGCAGACACCCATCTTCTCATGCTGTCCTCACAGTGTGCACAGCAGAGAGAACAAGCTTGCACGTCTTTTCTCACAAGGACAATTATTCCATTCATGAGGGCTCCATCCCCATGACTTAACCACCCCAAAGACCATGCCTCCTACTCCCATCACTTTGGGGGTTAGGGTTTCAACACATGAATTTGGGGGAGCATAACCATTCAGTCTCTAACAAGTACTGCCATGAGAACAGGGTGGTTTAGCAACTGGGTATCCCCAGTGATTTGTTAATTATGTTGGTTCTTTAAAAAAATTTAAAAAAACAACTCTTAGCTTTGTTAATTTTCCTTATTTTTTTTCTATTCTCTATTTACCTCAGCTATAGTTTCCATTGTTTCCTTCCCTCTGCTAGTATTGGGTGAGTTTCCCACCCCCCCTAGTTTTTTAAGATGTAAAGTTAGATTGTCGATTTGAGATTGCTCTTCTTTTTTAATATAAGGACCTATAGCTCTAAATTTTTCTCTTAGCACTGCTCTCAGTGCATCACATAAGTTCTGTCATTAATGTTTTTAATTTTCATTTGTCTCAAGATATTTTCCAATTTTCTTTGTGATTTCTCCTTTGGACTGTTGGTTAAGCGTTGTTTAATTTCCACATATTTGAATTTTCCTATGTCCTTCTGCTATTGACTTCTAGTTTCATTCTATTTTAATCAAAAAAGGTGCTTTGTATGATTTCAATAACTTTTTTTAAGACTTGTAGCTTAATAGATGGTTTGTCCTGGAGAATATTCCATGCCACTTGAGAAGAATGTGTATTCTGCTTCTGTTGGGTGGATGTTCTCTATATGTCTGTTCAAGTGTTCTAATTTCTTATGGACCTCATGTCTAGTTGTTGTATACATTATTGAAAGGGGAGTATTGAAGTGCCTTACTATTATTGTATAGCTGTCTATTTCTCCCTTCAATTTTATCAGTGTTTGTTTTCTATATTGAGGAGCTCTAATTGGTACTTTATTTTATATATATTTTACTTTATAATTGGTGCATATATGTTATAATTGTTATGTCTTTTTGGTGAATTGACCTTTCTATCACTATATAATGTCCTTTGTCTCTTGTGATGCTTTTTTGTCTAAATCCTACTTTTTATATTGGTATAGCCACCTCTGTTCTCTTCTGGTTGCTATTTGTATAGAACCAATCATCAACTCTGTCCTCATTTGACAAGTCAACCAAAAGGCAGGCATGGTAGAATGACAATATATTTGCTGGTGTCATGGAAATGCAAATATTAAGTGCAACTTAATTCACCCAATCATTACAGTAATCTAACAAGGAGCTCTGAGGACTTTGTTGTTAAAAAAAATCCTTAGCCATTTGAAGTAGTGCTTCAGAGAAAACTTTGAGCTGACAGGATTCTGTGCATTGGTACCAACATGTAGGATAATCAATCAATGTCTCTCTGGGGTCCTTTATTTAAAGGAAGCTGTAACTCTTTTGTTAATGAAAGATCACTTTCCATCTTACTGCCTTTTCAAGAAATGTCATATTAAGCCACCTAAAAGAAATATTCAAGATATTGGAAAACCAAGATTCACATTTTACTGTTAAAAGTCATAAAATGTATTTTTCTGCAAATGACCTGAGAAAGAATGTTAGGAAGAATGTCTTAGTGTTTCCTACCTAAAAAGTAAATTTATGCTAAATATATACTGGTGAAATTGTAGAACAAAGGTATAAGGTCAAATGGAAAACTAATCATCCCACTGATGGTGTATAGGTTAAAGATTGGGTGAGTAAATTAAACTTCTACAACAAAGAAATCTAAAAGTTATATTTCCCAATAGTAATCACATAATAAATATAGTGAAAGTGAAAATGTTAGTCACTCAGTCGTGTCCGAGTCTTTATGACCCCATGGACTGTAGCCTGCCAGGCTCCTCTGTCTGTGGAATTCTCCAGGCAAGAATACTGGAATGGGCAGCCTTTCCCTTCTCCAGGAGATCTTCCCAACCAGGTCTCCTGCATTGCATGCAGATTCTTTACCATCTGAGCCACTGCTGCTAAGTCGCTTCAGTCGTGTCCGACTCTGTGCGACCCCATAGATGGCAGCCCACCAGGCTCCCCGTCCCTGGGATTCTCCAGGCAAGAACACTGGAGTGGGTTGCCATTTCCTCCTCCAATGCATGAAAGTGAAAAGTGAAAGTGAAGGCGCTCAGTCATGTCCAACTCTTAGCGACCCCATGGACTGCAGCCCACCAGGCTCCTCCGTCCACGGGATTTTTCCAGGTAAGAGTACTGGAGTGGGGTGCCATTGCCTTCTCCATCTGAGCCACTAGGTAAGCCCAAAATAAACACGGTATCTTACAACAAATATGTAAGTCTAGATTCAAAGATTAAATTCCATAAGAGACCAAAATTTTACACTTAAAAATAGATTATTACAGGAGGATGTTTTCCTTTTCATAAACAAAAAAAAAAAAAAACTGTTAGAAGCCCAACTTCGTAATGCTAAAATTAAAAGAGTCAGAACATGTTCAGTCCATTAGCCTCTTGTGTCATTATGGTGACTGATAATATTTTTCAGCCTTCTCCTTTTTCTCTGTCCAAGAGTAATGACAAGTTCAGTGTTGCTTTCTCAACAGCGCTTGCATCATTGATTTTATCCTTTCAAGGAAATGTTATTCTGATTTTTTTTCTTTTTTGCTGATGGCATCAAATTTAGTAAGAGCTAAATCAAAATATTTAGGGTTTATAATTTTCTCTTTCCACAAGGGGCACCAACTCTAGGATGGTCATTTGGGATATCCTTTGAGATCAAAAGGAAAATTCAGGGACTTTTCTGGCGGTCCAGAGATTAAGACTCTGCACTCCCAATGCAGAGGTCATGGATTTGGTCCATGGTCGGGAAACTATCCACACACATGCTGCTTGGCACAGTCAAGAAAAAGACAAAAGAAAATTCAAACAACGCAGTGATTCAGTCAACAAATGTTTATGGGCAACTGTGTATGGGTACTGTGATTAATAATCAGAGAGCTATTACATAAGTAAGGAATTCTCCAAGGACATTACAATCTGGGAATTCCCTGGTGATGCACTGGTTAAGTCTCTGAACGTTCAATGCAGTAGCTGTGGGTTCAATCCCTGGTAGGGGAACTAAGATCCCACATGCCTAGTTCACTTCAGCTCAGTTCAGTTACTTGTGTCTGACTCTGTGACCCCATGGACTGAGGCACTCCAGGTTTCCCTGGACCTTGCTCAAACTAATATCCATTGAGTCAGTGATGCCATCATACCATCTCATCCTCTCTCGTCCCCTTCTCCTGCCTTCAATCTTTCCCAGCATCAGGATCTTTTCAAATGAGTCAGCTCTTTGCATCAGGTAGCCAAAGTATTGGAGCTTCAGCTTCACCATCAGTCTTTCAATAGTCAATGAATATTCAGGACTGATTTCCTTTAGGATGGACTGGTTGGATCTCCTTGCAGTCCAAGGGACTCTCAAGAGTCTTCTCCAACAGCACAGTTCAAAAGCATCAATTCTTCAGCACTCAGTTTTCTTTATGGTCCAACTCTCACAGCTATCCATGGCTACTGGAAAAATCATAACTCTGATGAGATGGACCTTTGTCAGCAAAGTAATGTCTCTGCTTTTTAATATGCTGTCTAGGTTGGTCATAGTTTTCTTCCAAGGAGCAAACATCGTTTAATTTTATGGCTGCAGTCACCACCTACAGTGATTTTGGAGCCCCCCAAAATAAAGTCTGTCACTGTTTCCATTGTTTCCCCATCTATTTGCCATGAAGTGATGGGACCGGATGCCATGATCTTAGTTTTCTGAATGTTGAGTTTTAAGCCAACTTTTTCACTCTCCTCTTTCACTTTAATCAAGAGGCTCTTCAGTTCCTCTTCGCTTTCTGCCATAAGGGTGGTGTCAACTGCGCATCTGAGGTTATTGATATTTCTCCCAGCAATTTTGATTCCAGCTTCTGCTTCATCCAGACCAGCATTTTGCATGATGTACTCTGCATAGAAGTTAAATAAGCAGTGTGACAATATAGACAATATATAACCTTGACGTACTCCTTTCCCAATTTGAAAGCAGTCCATTGTTCCATGTCTGGTTCTAACTACTTCTTCTAGACCTGCATACAGATTTCCCAGGAGGCAGGTAAGGTGGTCTGGTATTTCCATCTCTTGAAGAATTTTCCAGTTTGTTGTGATCCACACAGTCAAAGGCATTGGCATAATCAATAAAGCAGAAGTGGATGTTTTTCTGGAACTCACTTGCTTTTTCTATGATCCAACATGTGTTGGCAATTTGATCTCTGGTTCCTCTGCCTTTTCTTAATCCATCTTGAACATCTAGAAGTTAGTTCATGTACATTTGAAGCCTGGCTTGGAGAATTTTGAGCATTACTTTGCTAGTATGTGAGATGAGCTGCAGTTGTGCGGTAGTTTGAACAGTCTTTAAAATTGCTGCCTTTCTTTGGGACTGGAATGAAAAGTGACTTTTACCAGTCCTGTGGCCACTGCTGAGTTTTCCAAATTTGCTGGCATATTGAGTGAAGCACTTTCACAGCATCATCTTTTAGGATTTGAAATAGCTCAGCTGCAATTCCATCACCTCCACTAGCTTTGTTCATAGTAACGCTTCCAGGATGTCTGGCTCTAGGTGAGTGATCACACCATTGTGGTTATCTTGATCATTAAGATCTTTTTTGTATATTTCTGTGTAGTCTTGCCATCTTTTCTTAAAGTTTTCTGCTTCTGTTAGGTCCCTACCATTTCTGTCCTTTACTGTGCCCATCTTTGCATGAAATGTTCCCTTGGTATCTCTAATTTTCTTGAAGAGATCTCTAGTCTTTCCCAGTCTATTGTTTTCCTCTCTTAGCACTGATCATTGAGGAAGGCTTTCTTATCTCTCTGTGCTATTCTTTGGAATTCTGCTTTCACATGGGTATATCTTTTCTTTTCTCCTTTGCCTTTCACTTCTGTTCTTTTCTCAGCTATTTGTAAGGCCTCCTCAGACAACCATTTTGCCTTTTTGCATTCGTTTTTCTCGGAGATGGTCTTGATCACTGGCTCCTGTACAGTGTCACAAACCTCTGTCCATAGTTCATCAGGCACTCTGTCTATCAAATCTAATCCCTTGAATCTATTTGTCACTTCCACTGTATAATCGTAAGGGATTTGATTTAGGTCATACCTGAATGGTCTTCCCTGCTGGCTCAGATGGTAAAGTGTCTGCCTGCAATGCGGGAGACCTGGGTTTGATCCCTGGGTTGGGAAGATCTCCTGGAGAAGGAAACGGCAACCCACTCCAGTACTCTTGCCTGGAGAATCCCACGGATGGAGGAGCCTGGAAGGCTACAGTCCATAGGGTGGCAAAGAGTTGGACACGACTGAGTGACTTCACTTTCACTTTGAATGGTCTAGTGGTTTTCCACACTTTCTTCAATTTAAGTCTGAATTTGGCAATAAGGAGTTCACGACCTGAGCCACAGTCAACCCCCGATCTTGTTTTTGCTGACTATATAGAGCTTCTCCATCTTTGGCTGTGAAGAATATTATCAATCTGATTTTGGTATTGACCATCTGGTGATGTCCATGTGTAGAGTGTGTAGAGTCGTCTCTTGTGCTGTTGGAAGAGGGTGTTTGCTATGACCAGTGCATTCCCTTGGCAAAACTCTATTAGCCTTTGCCCTGCTTCATTCTGTACTCCAAGGCCAAACTTGCCTGTTACTCCAGGTATCTCTTGATTTCCTACTTTTGCATTCCAATCCCCTATGATGAAAAGGATACCTTTTTTTTTGGTGTTAGTTCTAGAAGCTCTTGTAGGTCATCATAGAACCTTGCAACTTCAGCTTCTTCTGCATTACTGGTCAGGGCATTTACTTGGATTACTGTGATATTGAATGGTTTGCCTTGGAAACAAGCAGAGATCATTCTGTTCTTTTTTGAGACTGCACCCAAGTACTGCATTTTGGACTCTTTTTTTGACTCTGAGGGCTACTCCTTTTCTTCTAAGGGAGTCTTGCCCACAGTAGTAGATATAATGGTCATCTGAGTTAAATTCACCCATTCCAGTCCATTTTAGTTCACTGATTTCTAGAATGTCGACATTCACTCTTGCCATCTCCTGTTTGACCACTTCCAATTTGCCTTGATTCATGGACTTAACATTCCAGGTTCCTATGCAATATTGTTCTTAGCAGCATCAAACTTCACTTCCATCATCAGTCACATCCACAACTGGATGTGGTTTTCGCTTTGGCTCTGTCTCCTCATTCTTTCTGGAGTTATTTTTCTACTCTTCTCCAGTAGTATATGGGGCACCTACTGACCTGGCAAGTTCATCTTTCAATGTCATATCTTTTTGCCTTTTCATACTGTCCACACCTGGTAGTGTGACAAAAACATCAAACAAACAGTGTTACAGTGTGAGTAAGCTAGGAAGCCCACCAAACTCCTCTGCCAGAGGGATTTTTCAGGCAAGAATACCGGAGTGGTTTGCCATTTCCTGCTCCAGCGAATCTTCCCAACCCAGGGATGGAATCTGGGTCTCCCTTGTCTTCCTGCATTGAAGGTGGATTCTTTACTGGCTGAGCCACTGGGGAAGCTGTTGGATCAAAGGAGAGAGGATTATTTTGACCTGCAGTTGTGAGGTTGGCTGCACCTCAGGCTAAAGATGGCTTTGGAGCAACTAGAGGAGTTAAAGGATGAGTATAGGATGGAGAGAAGGGAACAGCTAATACTGAATTGGGAGAAGGGGAGATTCTTCCAGAGCAAACTGAAAGGATCTGCCATGAATTGAAGTGTGCTTTAGTAGGTTGGAAATTAATATGTTTCTAATATATTGATCTGTGCATATTTTCACACTATCCCTTTGGAAAGGTGGAACATTTATCTCTGCCTCTGGTGGCCCCACACAGAGGACTCTGCCAAGGCCATGATGAAATCACCCTATGATGAAATTGAGCCTTCCCCCACTCTTAATCTCTTTCATGTCCTAGACGTTCAAGCCAAGCCCCTCTTCCATATCCAATACTTTGCTTCAATGTGTATTAGGATTTATAATCTTACCATCATCAGGTCTCACAGAAAATTCCCAGCCTTTGTCTATGTAACAATCTTTTAAATTGTGGCACTGTTCAGAATTCCATCTCCTAACAGGACCTGGATCAATGGTCATTTTCACTTCAAAAAATTTCATTAACAGCTTCTCATTAAAGATTTGAGTTTCAAACTTGAGCCATGATTTTATTAGTCAGGGTCAGAACAAAGAGTGAGTGGGGCTCCAGAAATGAAATAATCAAAGAATTCAGGGGAAAATTCCACTAATGTCTGCCTGTACACAGACACCCCACCCTGGAGGTCCATTATAGGGGGCTCAAGAGAAAGATCATAACTCTCACCACCCCCCGCCCCCCACTTTGTAAGCCAGACATTTGCCTTCCTCACTAGGGAAAGCAGTGATCCCCAACTGACTGTTGCCAGTAATTTGTGATGCAAACTTCTTTAACTTGCTGGTATCTTAGTATTAACCTCATGGGTTGTTGAGAGAATTGAATAATAACTTCTAAAGTGAAAGGAGCACTAGTGAGTGGCAGCAGCAGTAACCAGTAGAAGCAGCTGCTCACCATATAATCCAGTTTCAACCTCAATATAGCCTTGGTATGATAGATAGGGGGCTTGCCAGGTGGCACCAGTGGTAAAGAACCCGCCTGCCAATGCAGGAGATGCAGGAGACTTGGGTTTGATCCCTGGGTCAGGAAAATCCACTGGAGGAAGGGATGGAAACCCACTCCGGTATTCTTGCCTGGAGAATCCCATGGGCAGAAGAGGCTGGTGGGCTACAGTTCATGGGTTCACCAAGAGTGGGACATGACTGAAGTGACTCAGCATGCACACACATGATGGATAGGAATGGTACAGAATAGGAAGATGGAACAAAGAAACCATGAGAATTCACTGCTTCATTTTTCAAAAATTGGTGGAATATCTGTGGAGCTTGACTTTTGAAGATGGTTGATGAGGAGAATGATAATTCTTTTAGATTAACAGGGTGTTTTTTTTTTAATAGTTATTTATTTTATTTATTTGGCTGTGCCAGGTCTTAGTGGCAGCATGTGGGATCTAGTTCCCCGACTGGTGATTAAACCCAGCCCCCCTGCATTGGGAGCACAGAGTCTCAGCCACTGGACCACCAGGGAAGTCCCAGTAGGATCCATCATTTTGAACCCAGATGAATGTATTCCTATTGGTATAATCACCACAGTCTTCATTCAGTATGTTCACCCTATTAACTGATCACATTTCAACAGTTTCCTGGGTTTGCTACTGCAAGATTGGACCTAATGGTGCATGTGTTAAATTGTATACATAGGTAAGAAAACTATGCCATGTTGGAGCAGTGGTTCTTAGGCAATTTGGCCGACATTTTTGACTGTCACAACTGGGAGGGTCCTCCGAGCTTCTAGTGGGTAGACCAGAGATGCTGCTAAACATCCTACAATGAGCAAGACACCCCCCCCCACACCTCTGCAAAAAGAATTATCTGGCCCAAAATGACTAACTTGCCAAAACTGAGAAACCTGATGTAGAGGAAGAAATACCAAGACTTAGAGTGATGGGGATGCTGGTTTTGAGCCACATGAGTGTTCCTCTCATTTATGCCCTCACTATGGCTCCAAAGGGCCAGAAAATATACTTCTATCCCATTGCAGATGAAATTTTTAATTAGGAAACAAGACAACCTGTTTCCCTTGCCAGCCCAGTGTAATCATGAATCTATCATCCCTAGTGGCTGGACTTCAAGTTATGTGAAAGCTCAGTAAGATAGACTTTCAGTCACCAAAGCTGCCACTGTGCAGTACCTAATTTGTGGGCCACCACCATTCACAATGAACCCTCTATCTGGCACCCTGATCTGAGATGACCAGCCAGCTGCCTAGTGGTAGGCCAATAACTTTGGACTCTTTCTTCTCAGAAAGGACAGCAACTTTTCCTCGACTGGGACAGAATCCAGACTTATGTTTCTACCTGTCCTCTCCCAACGTCATTTTCTGTGAATTCACTTTTGCAACAGGAAATGATCAAGAATGAAGAAATGGGAGGACAAGGCAGTTTGAACTACATACACAGTGGGAACGCATTAGAAAGAATAACCAGAAGATTTTTTTAAGATCCTTAATCTGCTATAAATCATTTTATGATGGCTCAAACTTGATTTCTTAGGAAAAAGAAATAATATTAAGGCCAAGTGTTCAATTAGTCATTGAAATGTTAAGTAACAAAAAATGTTCTATCTTTCCTTTGGATAATTTGGAAAAAACAGAGTTCTGCTTTAAGCAGTATGCTTTTAAAATAAATTAGAAGTGAGTGGCAGGAACACAGGGATGTAAATCTAATAACCTTTGTTAAATATTTAAACAACATCATAGTAAAGATTGCAGACTACCTTCCCTCAAGATCACAAGATAGCTGCTAGTAGCTTGTAGGACAAGATATTTCTTCACTTTCTAAATCCCAGTTGTAGAATGAAAGCTCTTCCCATACACCTGACTAGACCAGCTTTGGTCAGATCCCTATCCCTAAGCCAATAATCACTGCCTGATGTTGTCACGTGTTGGCTGCTTCCAACTTGGGTTTCTGATTCTCTTATTGTGAGGCAAATGGAATCACTGTATTTGAATAGACTAGTCAGGACCCCTCTCTGTGGCTGGGAATGGGATTTTTATCTCTGAAGTCCCATGAGTCATAAGGGGAATAAATGGATGATTGATGGAAATTGGGGTTCTGACGCAAAGGAGGAAGAGAGAAATAGATGCTAAGGGAAGGGTGTCCATAGGAGTAGAACTCTCTTTCTCTTGTAGAGAGAGGCAGGGTCACAGTCCCTCCAACACTTACACCTTCCTCTCATCTGTTTTACTGATTGTGCAAAAAAGCCAAACACAGCCAAGTGGTGGTGTCAACTTCTGTTTCAGCGACAGACTTACTATGTCTTGAGGATGGAGTGGGAGGGACAGAGAACATGTCGGTAAAATCTCAGATCAATAGAATCAAGACACCAGGGAAAGAAAGGCAGTTCATTAGCTGTAATGGCATAAAGAGTCCTCTTGTCCATCTCTCAATTCTACTCTTGGGTTCCTATATCTGTGCATTTTGCCATGAGAAATATAATATATGCCAATAATTCAAAGCATATGTTGCATCTGAAAGGTGGCAGACAATCCCCCATTGTGTCGCTTTTGATAGCACAGATAAAGCTAACCACAGAGAAGGGCAGAGCAAAGAGAAGACATGAGAAATTAAGCAGGACCTTTGATCAAAATGTGCCTGAAACCCATTCTACCTTCTGACTTCATGTTCTTGAGAATATAGAGTTCATTGGTTTTGATTCAGTTTTCTAAAATTTTATATTTTGTTGAAGTATAGTTGATTTACAATGCTGTGTTAATTTCTGCTGTACAATAAAAGTGATTCAGTTGTACATATATATATATATATGTACATTCACTTTCTTTTTTAAAATATTCTTTTCCATTATTTAGGATATGGAATATATCCTAGGTTTATAGGATATAGATTTAACATAGGATATTGAATATAGTTCTCTGTGCTATACAGTACAAACTTGTTTCTTCATGCTAATCCAATGAATCAAAGTTTACATATGCTAACCCCAACCTCCCACTCCATCCCTCCCCTAAGCCTTTCCTTCTCAGCTACCAGTCTGTTCTCTATGTCTGTGACTCTGTTTCTCTTTCATGGATAGGTTCATTTATGTTCTATTTTAGATTCCACATATAAGTGATATCATATGATGACTTACTTCAGTTAGTGTGTTAATCTCTAGGTCTATCCATTTTGCTGCAAATGGCATTATTTTGTTCTCTTTTATGGCTAAGTAATATTTCATTGTGTATGTGTACTGCATCTTCTTTATGCATTCATCTGTCAATGGATATTTGGTTGTTTCCATGTCTTACCTATTGTGCTATGAACATAGGAGTGCATTTATCTTTTGGGATTAGAGTTTTGTTCAGATACATGCCAAGGAGTGGGACTGCTGGATCATATGACAACTCTATTTTTAGTTTTTTAAGGAACCGCCATACTATTCTCCATAGTGGCTGCACCAATTTACATTCTCACCAACAGTGTTAGAGCCTTACCTTTTCTCCATACCCTCTCCAGCATTTGTTAATTGTAGACTTTTTAATGATGACCATTCTGACAGGTGTGAGGTGGTACCTCTCTATGGTTTTGACTTGCATTTTCTAATAATTAGCAATATTGAGTGGTTTTGATTCAGTTTTAAATGAAATTTCTGTTATTTATTTTCCTCCCCAAAGATCCAAATAAATATACTGATACAGGGGAGGCCATGAAGAGAGTTGTGAGAATCTGAGGTTCACTCTGGGCTCTTCCTTAATTACTATTTCTGATGGCAAATGTACATGAAGACTGGTCTCCCCCACGCTGGCAGAAGGACTGTGGAATATGGTGATGTTGAAATAGAAGTGTGTTTTTTATTCCCATCATTTAGAGACCAGTCTTCACCTACTCCACATGGCACGTAATATCTTAATCCAGTTTCTTTAAGATCAAATGGGAAGATGGAATTAAATGTGCAAGAAATTTATTGGGGAAATGCTTATCAGAGAAAATGAGGGAGGAGGATGGAGATGGTGGGAGGGTAGTGAGACTTGGATACAGGTCTGATTAAAGAAGAGACAGAAGATAGGAAGGAGGTGGAGGAGCATGGGCTTTGTGCTAACCTAGTGATGGCCCTCAGAGCACAGCATCAGGGCCCTGTGGTTGGAGATCTGAGAGGCGCCTTCCCTTTGGCTGCACCATCAGTAATAGAAGGGAACTTGCTAGACTATGCATGCCCACCACCAGGGCAGTGAGACTGGGTTGGGTCAATGATATACCCTTTCAGGAATTTTCATTTCCAAAAAGAAAACCCATACAGAACTTAAGGTGTCAGAAGCAGAGTGACACAGTAGCAGAACCCACTTCTGCTGAGGACTTTGGTACTGGCTTGATTGCATTTCAAGATTTTATGGTTCAACATTTTCTTTAATTATGTGGCTATTTCAATATAAGTGCAATACATCTCTTTGTTTTGAAGGACTTCAGAGTTATTTTCTATTGCTTATAAACATCAGAGACCTTTGGCTGAGGTAGGAGAAGGGTTAGTTTTTAAATTAAATAAATGCTTTTAGAGAAATAAAAGCAGGTATTAGTACTGTTTAAATTTTTTTTAATTACACACATGATTTCATATTGCACGTGTTCTGGAAAGTTGCTTTTTTGTTTAGAATTATGTTTAAAGTTTCATTCATGGCTATAGTTCAGAATGAGATTTTCTATTAAATGGATATGTATATTTCATTGAAAGATTACAATATTTTGTAATTACAAAGGTGAATGTATGTTTATGTGTCAACTGTGCAACTGTGCAAGCATTTCTTGGACTTCCCAGGTGTCTCTAGTGGTAATGAACCCACTTGCCAATTCAGGAGATGTAAGAGATGAAGGTTCAATCCTTGGGTCTAGAAGATCCCCTGGAGGAGGGCATGGCAACCCACTCCAGTATTCTGGCCTGGAGAATCCCATGGGCAGAGGAGCCTGGCAGGCTACAGTTCATAGTGTCTCAAAGAGTTGGACGTGGCTGAAGTGACTTAGCATGCACATGCATGCACGCAAGCATTTCTACAGAATACATACCTAAGAGAGCGATTGCTGTGTCCTGAGGTAAACACTTTTTAACTGTGATCATATTGCCAATTGCTCTTCATAGTGGTTGTAACAATTTACTCCCCAGTCAGGAATACAGAAATCTCCCATTGCTTCACATCACTGAAATACTTAGTATCTTTAGATTCTTAAATGTTGGGTATTCAAAAATTGAAATCTTATCTGGCAGTAAAAAATGAAGTATTGATACTTACATGGATGAACCTTCAAAATATTTTGCTAAGGGAAAGAAATGAGTCCCCAAGGACCACACATTTTGTATAATTTCATTTATATAAAATGAAGAAGAAGCAAAGCTACAGGACAGAAAACATATTAGTGATTGCCAGGGGCTGAGTGGAGGGAAACATGCAAAGAGTTACTTTGGAAAGCAACAGAAATACTGTAAAATTTATTGTGGTGATGGCTTCACAGTTTCATAATTTTATTTATTGATTGATTGATTTTTTGGCTGTGCTGGGTCTTTGTTGCTGCACAGGTGTTCTCTAGTCGTGGCGAGTGAGGGCTACTCTCTAGTTGAGCTGTGGTGGCTTCTCCTGTTGCCAAGTGCCAGTCTTTGGGCCCAGGGGCTACCATAGGCTACCATAGGTGCAGCACATAGGCTCAGTACTTGCAATTCCTGGTCTCCTGAGCACAGGCTCAGTAGTTGTGATGCTCGAGCTTATTTGCTCTGCGGCATGTGGGACCCTCCCAGATCAGGAATCGAACCCGTGTCTCCTCCATTGGCACGTGGATTCTTTACCAATGAGCCACCAGGGAAGCCCCACAGTTTCGCTAATATGCTAAAGCCATTGAATTATACATTTTTAGATGGGTGAATTAGATGATATGTAAATTATGCATCAATAAAACTGTTACCAAAAAAAACGTGTTTGGAGGATGCTGGTCTAAACTGGGTATTGTTAACTATGTGTTGTGTGCTTAGTTGTGTCTGACTCTTTGCAACCCCATGGACTGTAGTCCGCCATGCTCCTCTGTCCATGACATTTTCCAGGCAAGAATTCTGGATTGGGTTGCCATTTCCTACTCCAGAGGATATTCCTGAGCCAGGGATAGAACCCACGCTTCCTGCATTGGCAGGGGGTTCTTTACCTCTGCATCACCTGGAAAGCAGAGATTTAACTATAGCAATATAGTTAACAAAGCGGCTGATGGAGAAACATGGAAAAAGAAAGCCACAATTTTTTTCAAACAATTAGGCCTTTATTGGTGCACGTAAGTGGAAGTCCAGACTTTTTTATTGTTTTATTTTTTAAACTTTTTATTTGTGTTGCAACAGTTTCAGGTGAACAGTGAAGGGACTCAACCATACATATACACGTATCCATTCAAGCCACAATTTTTGATTGGTTATTGGAGACAGAGTAAGATTAGGGGTGACAGATTGCAACCCAGGTAGATGTGCAGACATGTGTTATGAATTGAGATCACACCAACATAGAGAAAGCAGAGATAGCACCATGTGTCTTCAAAGGCTGTGATATCAGCGTCTGTCAAAGCCTAGTGATGTTGCATGGCAGAGAGCTTCGTGTGCTGCTTTTCTTTCTGATGTGCTGTGATTAGAGTATTATGTGGAAATTAAAGTTAACAAAGACCACAGGTTGTTTTATAAATATTTAAAAGGACAGAAAGTAATTTTAATTGTGTCAATATGGTACAGCAAGGACTAGGATTGCACACATAAGGCTTCAAAATACCGTGCGTACTTCTTGTTCTTTCTGGATAACACAATTGCTTGTCAGCAAAACTTTCTTGTTCCCGGTGGAAAAATGATAAATACTCCTTATATGATACAGTACATGCCCAAAGTGATACTAAACATAACAAAAATCTGTAATTACTGATCAGTCTCAATTTTGGCTTTGATGATACTATCTTTGTCCATATATACTAATAGCTAAATGGACTTTCATTATAGATGGAACTATAGTTTAGATTTTCCAGAGACTTTGCTTTAGCACGGTATAAGTATTGTCAAGAATGAGTTGTGAAGTAGATCTAAAAATAATCCAGAGTAGGACATTCTTTTAGAAAGTATCAAATCTGTAAAACAACAACAACAAATTCAGGCCACATATTCCAATTTGGAGGACTGAAAAACTTCTCATAAAGAATTATCATGAAGAAAATTCTCTCTATGAAGGATTGTCTTATTCAGTTATGTATCTTCTATTTCAGGGATTTTCAATAGTCCCTTCATAAGTTGGCTATACCTGATCCTCATTACAGCTTTCTGCAGGCAAGACCTTTGGAGCATATTATCTGTATAATTCTGGCACTTCCTCTGTGAAATGAAACGCAATTCCCTTAAGTCTTAATGTATATATTTTATGCTCTGAAGACTATTTATCATCAAGTAAGTCCTGCCAAAAAGCCATTTGATAAAATGTATTTTCTGCATACCTGAAATCCTCATTATTAACACCATTCCCTTAATGGCTTTGAAGGAGATATTTGTATTTTAGCAAGGCTAAGGGATTTTTTTTTTCAAACCTGGATATAGCCCCTAATTGAGTAAATGAAGTAAACAGACCACCCAGAAAAAGTATTAGACATCTGGTGAAAGGGGCTGATGTCAGGGAAAAGGGGTAAGAGGCTAGAATAGGCATGGTCACTGTGGTTGCTATTAGGAGTCCAGGAGGTCTGAACATTAGTGAAACGAGCTGCTGGGGGTGGAAATTGTGTTCACGTCTGTTCCGATGACCACAGCATCTGTTAGGCTCCAGTTGATGGCTGATTGTGGCACTGTTATCAGACCTTCAGATTTTTCAATAGGCCAACAACTTGGATATAACTGTGAACACGTCCATGCAGCCTGCATTGGAAGCATCAAATGTTAAAATGTTAACCACTGGACCGCCAGGGAAGTCCCCAAATTCTTCTTATTGCCAAATGTGGACAACTAATAACATTAAAAATAAAATCTGTAGATCAACAATTTCTGAGCCAAACAGGTTAGTTCTGTGGGCTATGTGAAGCCACAGGCCACCAGTTTGAAATTCTCACAGTAGAACATTTTCCAAAGGAAGCTGAAAAATAATGGGGATGAACGTTGGCCTATTCTCTGTTGAACCTATAGCTGGCACCATAGGGAAGCTCACCTCTGCTTTTTGCAAGTGTCTCTATGAGCTAGGCCAACTCCCTCCCTAAAGATGGAGTTCAAAGACAGTTTTCCACTCTCAACATGTTTAGAACAAGCAGAGGCCCTGTCCTGTCCCAGAAGTCACAAGTCAGTCTTCTGAGTTGAATAGAATTATGGGAGATATTGTTGCTACTTCTACCAGGGATTTAAGAGCATAAAAGTTCTTAGATATTTACCTTGCTCTTCATTCCTCCCACATACTGGTTAGTACTTGGTTTCTTCAGTGGCAAATCAGTGGGAGCTGGGAGTATGAAAGTCTAACCAGGGACTCCCCTGGTGGTCCAGTGGCTAAGACTCCAAGCTCCCAATGCAGGGGGCCTGGATTCAATCCCTGGTCAGGGAACTAGATCCTACATACAACAACTAAAAGATCCTATGCATCACAATTAAGACCTGGTGCAGCCAAATACATAAATAAAGTCAATTAATTAATTTTAAAAAGTCTAACTAGGGAGCTGGGAGTTGGTGTTCCACATATGACTAAAGGGTAGGACACGACCGAGTGAACTGAACTGAAGCCAATCAAGTTTCTGCTATGGTTAACAGCATGAGTCTGATTCATGATAATGTTTGGCAGAAACCAACACAATGCTATAAAGCAATTATCCTTAAATGAAAAATAAATTTTTTAAAAAGAGTGTGAATTTGGAGCCAATTGCCTGGTCAAATTCTGACTCCACCACTAACTTGGTAACTGCGCTTAAACCATCTGTAAAATGGGGAAAACAGAATACCTATATATGAGGCTGTTGTGAGGATGAAATATATTGACATCCAGTGCTCTAACAATTTGATCTTATAGGAAAAAAATTATTTTGGAAATTTGAGAAAACCAAGGCTCCAAAAAGCTAATTTACTTGCCCAAGTCACACTACTTGAAAAAAAAAAAAAAGAAAGCAGATGTCAGAATTTGAACTCCAGAAGGAAATGGCAACCCATTTGGCAAAAACCCAGTATTTTTGCCTGGGAAATCCCGTGAGTAGAGGAGCCTGGTGGACTATAGTCCATGGGGTCAAAAAGAGTCAGACATGACTCAGTGACTGAACACACACACTCTTGAGTTCCAAGTACGGTATTCTGGTCTACTTAGTGCACCCCAGATTTTCTCAGAATTATGTCAGGTTTATCTGAGTGCTTAATAGAAGTGATTTGTACAAAACCAGGTTTTGCTGCAAATCCTGGTTGCATTGGTATGTAGTATATTACAGAAATCATTGGTGGTATTTCCAAGCAAATCGCCATCTAAATGATTAAGTTTGAGTTCCTCAAAGATGAAGATTCACAAGGCAAAGCTGGTCCCACAACCAGAGGGCAAGGGAGAAAAGAAACCTCTCTGGAAATAGAGGTATGTGTGTACTCCGTCATGTCTGATTCTTTGCAACCCACGGACTTTAGCCTGCCAGACTCCTCTGTCCATGGGATTTCCCAGGCAAGAATACTGGAGTAGGTTGCCATTTCCTCCTCCAGGGGATCTTCCCAACCCAGAGATCGAACCCAAGTCTCCTGCATTTCAGGAAGATTCTTTACTGCTGATCCAGCAGAGAAGCCCAGATATAGTGGACTCCAGATTAAAAGATTTGTCCAAAAGAAGAGAAAACCAATGTTTATCTTTTGGTGCTTGTTTGGGGATGGAGTTGGTCAATTCAAGGTTGAGTAGAAACCTAGGCAGTAAAACCCAGTGATCAAAAGAGGCCTCCTGAACTAAGTGGCTTTGCAAAATTCATGGACATGAAAAAGTACGTTTCAAAACATTTTTATTCATTAAACGTCTATCCACTAAAAACTTCTAAATATCAAGTGCTCAAATAACAGTCTTAAAACTTCAGCTCATAGGCAGCTTGATCACTGGCAGGGAAGGAAAACAAGGCCAGACTTATGAATGACTTACACAAGGTCACGTGGGAATCTGTGGCAGAAGGAAAACTAGACTCCAGGAATATGTACATCAGTGGTTGGGGCTATGACCCCGGACTCAGATCACACACGGACCGCTTTATTTTATTTTAAGTATTTTTAAAATTAAATAATGAACTAGGCTCCATTGGGTTTTAGTTGTGGCATGTGAGAGCTTTAGTTGTGGCATGTAGGATCTAGTTCCCCAGTCAGGGATTGAACCCGAGCCCTCTGCACTGGGAGTGCAGAATCTTAACCACTGGTCCACCAGGGAACTCCCTGGAGTGTTTTACTGAGCTGAGATAGAAAGGTACCTCCAGGCATTTTCATCACTACCTCAGCTCACAGCAGCAAAAGTCCTGGGCAGTTCATACCTGCTAGGTTTTATCAGGCCTACGATGAGGCTTCCCAGAAACCAGGCTCACTTAGGGATCCTGAATCTATCAAAAAGGGGTGGTGAAGAGGGTTTCCACGGGGTAGTCAGACTCTGTGGACAGGTGCATTACATTTCTTTTTAAGACTGAAAAAAATTCCATTGAATATATGTACCACATTTAGTTAATCCATTCATCTATTGATGGCCCCTTGCCTGGAAAATCCCATGGATGGAGGAGCCTTGTGGGCTGCCTTCTATGGGGTCACACAGAGTCGGACACGACTGAGCAACTTAACTTTCACTTTTCACTTTCATGCATTGGAGAAGGAAATGGCAACCCACTCCAGTGTTCTTGCCTGGAGAATCCCAGGGACGGGGGAGCCTCGTGGGCGGCCGTCTGTGGGGTCGCACAGAGTCGGACACGACTGAAGCGACTTAGCAGCAGCAGGGTTTTGAAACAACTAGATATTTCATTTCCAAGATCTTTAAAAGTTTGAAAAATATATAATAACCTTTCACATATGTAGTCTCTTTTTTAAAAAATGTTTGTTTTTTTAATATAAATTTATTTATTTTAATTGGAAGCTAATTACTTTACATTATTGTATTGGTTTTGCCGTACATCAACATGAATCCACCACGGGTGTACACATGTTCCCCATCCGGAACCCCCCTCCCACCTCCCTCCCCGTACCATCCCTCTGGGTCATCCCAGTGCACCAGCCCCAGGCATCCTGTATCATGCATCAAACCTGGACTGGTGATTCGTTTCATACATGATATTATACATGGTTCAATGCCATTCTCCCAAACCATCCCACCCTCTCCCTCTCCCACAGAGTCCAAAAGACTGTTCTATACATCTGTGTCTCTTTTGCTATCTCACTTACAGGGTTATCATTACCATCTTTCTAAATCCCATATATATGCATTAGTATACTGTATTGGTGTTTTCTTTCTGGCTTACTTCACTCTGTATAATAGGCTCCAGTTTCATCTGTCTCATTAGAACTGATTCAAATGCATTCTTTTTAAGGGCTGAATAATACTCCATTGTGTATATGTACCACAGCTTTCTTATCCATTCGTCTGCTGATGGACATCTAGGTTGCTTCCATGTCCTGGCTATTATAAACAGTGCTGCGATGAACATTGGGGTACATGTGACTCTTTCAATTTTGGTTTCCTTAGTGTGTATGCCCAGCAGTGGGATTGCTGGGTCATATGGCAGTTCTGTTTCCAGTTTTTTAAGGAATCTCCACACTGTTCTCCATAGTGGCTGTACTAGTTTGCATTCCCACCAACAGTGTAAGAGGGTTCCCTTTTCTCCACACCCTCTCCAGCATTTATTGCTTGAAGACTTTTGGATCGAAGCCATTCTGTCTGGCATGAAATGGTACCTCATTGTGGTTTTGATTTGCATTTCTCGGATAATGAGTGATGTTGAGCATCTTTTCATGTGTTTGTTAGCCATCTGTATGTCTTCTTTGGAGAAATGTCTGTTTAGTTCTTTGGCCCATTTTTTGGTTGGGTCGTTTGTTTTTCTGGAATTGAGCTGCAGGAGTTGCTTGTATATTTTTGAGATTAGTTCTTTGTCAGTTGCTTCATTTGCTATTATTTTCTCCCATTCTGAAGGCTGTCTTTTCACCTTGCTTAGAGTTTCCTTTGTTGTGCAAAAGCTTTTAATTTTAATTAGGTCCCATTTGTTTATTTTTGCTTTTATTTCCAGTATTCTGGGAGGTGGGTCATAGAGGATGCTGCTGTGGTTTATGTCAGAGAGTGTTTTGCCTATGTTTTCCTCTAGGAGTTTTATAGTTTCTGGTCTTATGTTTAGATCTTTAATCCATTTTGAGTTTATTTTTGTATATGGTGTTAGAAAGTGTTCTAGTTTCATTCTTTTACAAGTGGTCAACTGGTTTTCCCAGCACCACTTGTTAAAGAGATTGTCTTTTCTCCATTGTATATTCTTGCCTCCTTTGTCCAAGATAAGGTGTCCATAGGTGTGTGGATTTATCTCTGGGCTTTCTATTTTCTTCCATTGATCTGTATTTCTGTCTTTGTGCCAGTACCATACTGTCTTGATGACTATGGCTTTGTAGTAGAGCCTGAAGTCAGGCAGGTTGATTCCTCCAGTTCCTCTTTCTCAAGATTGCTTTGGCTATTCGAGGTTTTTTGTATTTCCATACAAATTGTGAAATTATTTGTTCTAGCTCTATGAAAAATACTGTTGGTAGTTTGATAGGGATTGCATTGAATCTATAGATTGCTTTGGGTAGTATACTCATTTTTACTATGTTGATTCTTCCGATCCATGAACATGGTATATTTCTCCATCTGTTAGTGTCCTCTTTGATTTCTTTCACCAGTGTTTTATAGTTTTCTATATACAGGTCTTTAGTTTCTTTAGGTAGATATATTCCTAAGTATTTTATTCTTTTTGTTGCAATGGTGAATGGAATTGTTTCCTTAATTTCTCTTTCTATTTTCTCATTATTAGTGTATAGGAATGCAAGGGATTTCTGTGTGTTGATTTTATATCCTGCCACTTTACTATATTCATTGATTAGCTCTAGTAATTTTCTGGTGGAGTCTTTAGGGTTTTCTATGTAGAGGACCATGTCATCTGCAAACAGTGAGAGTTTTACTTCTTCTTTTCCAATCTGGATTCCTTTTATTTCCTTTCCTGCTCTGATTGCTGTGGCCAAAACTATGTTGAATAGTAATGGTGAAAGTGGGCACCCTTGTCTTGTTCCTGACTTTAGAGGAAATGCTTTCAATATTTCACCACTGAGGACAATGTTTGCTGTGGGTTTGTCATATATAGCTTTTATTATGTTGAAGTATGTTCCTTCTATTCCTGCTTTCTGGAGAGTTTTTATCATAAATGGATGTTGAATTTTGTCAAAGGCTTTCTCTGCATCTATTGAGATAATCATATGGTTTTTATTTTTCAATTTGTTGATGTGGTGTATTACATTGATTGATTTGCAGATATTGAAGAATCCTTGCATCCCTGGGATAAAGCCCACTTGGTCATGGTGTATGATCTTTTTAATGTATTGCTGGATTCGGATTGCTAGAATTTTGTCAAGGATTTTTGCATCCATGTTCATCAGTGATATTGGCCTGTAGTTTTCTTTTTTTGTGGCATCTTTGTCAGGTTTTGGTATTAGGGTGATGGTGGCCTCATAGAATGAGTTTGGAAGTTTACCTTCCTCTGCAATTTTCTGGAAGAGTTTGAGTAGGATAGGTGTTAGCTCTTCCCTAAATTTTTGGTAGAATTCAGCTGTGAAGCCATCTGATCCTGGGCTTTTGTTTGCTGGAAGATTTCTGATTACAGTTTCAATTTCCATGCTTGTGATGGATCTGTTAAGATTTTCTATTTCTTCCTGGTTCAGTTTTGGAAAGTTGTACTTTTCTGAGAATTTGTCCATTTTTTCCAAGTTGTCCATTTTATTGGCATATAATTGCTGATAGTAGTCTCTTATGATCCTTTGTACTTCTGTGTTGTCTGTTGTGATCTCTCCATTTTCATTTCTAATTTTGTTGATTTGATTTTTCTCCCTTTGTTTCTTGATGAGTCTGGCTAATAATGGTTTGTCAATTTTATTTATCCTCTCAAAGAACCAGCTTTTGGCTTTGTTGATTTTTGCTATGGTCTCTTATGTATCTTTTGCATTTATTTCTGCCCTGATTTTTAAGATTTCTTTCCTTCTACTAACCCTGGGGTTCTTCATTTCTTCCTTTTCTAGTTGCTTTAGGTGTAGAGTTAGGTTATTTATTTGACTTTTTTCTTGTTTCTTGAGGTATGCCTGTATTGCTATGAACCTTCCCCTTAGCACTGCTTTTACAGTGTCCCACAGGTTTTGGGTTGTTGTGTTTTCATTTTCATTCGTTTCTATGCATATTTTGATTTCTTTTTTGATTTCTTCTGTGATTTGTTGGTTATTCAGCACCGTGTGTTCAGCCTCCATATGTTGGAATTTTTAATAGTTTTTCTCCCGTAATTGAGATCTAATCTTACTGCACTGTGGTCAGAAAAGATGCTTGGAATGATTTCAATTTTTTTGAATTTACCAAGGCTAGATTTATGGCCCAGGATGTGATCTATCCTGGAGAAGGTTCCATGTGCACTTGAGAAAAAGGTGAAATTCATTGTGTTGGGGTGAAATGTCATATTGATATCAATTAGGTCTAATTGGTCTATTGTATCATTTAAAGTTTGTGTTTCCTTATTAATTTTCTGTTTAGTTGATCTATCCATAGGTGTGAGTGGGGTATTAAAGTCTCCCACTATTATTGTGTTATTGTTAATTTCCCCTTTCATACTTGTTAGCATTTGTCTTACATATTGCGGTGCTCCTATGTTGGGTGCATATATATTTAAAATTGTTATATCTTCTTCTTGGATTGATTCTTTGATCATTATGTAGTGTCCTTCTTTGTCTCTTTTCATAGGCTTTGTTTTAAAGTCTATTTTATCTGATATGAGTATTGCTACTCCTGCTTTCTTTTGATCTCTGTTTGCATGGAATATCATTTTCTAGCCCTTCACTTTTAGTCTGTATGTGTCCCCTGTTTTGAGGTGGGTCTCTTGTAGACAACATATATAGGGGTCTTGTTTTTGTATCCATTCAGCCAGTCTTTGTCTTTTGGTTGGGGCATTCAACCCATTTATGTTTAAGGTAATTATTGATAAGTATGATCCCGTTGCCATTTACTTTATTGTTTTGGGTTCGAGTTTATACACTCTTTTTATGTTTCCTGTCTAGAGAAGATCCTTTAGCATTTGTTGGAGAACTGGTTTGGTGGTGCTGAATTCTCTCAGCTTTTGCTTGTCTGTAAAGCTTTTGATTTCTCCTTCATATTTGAATGAGATCCTTGCTGGGTACAGTAATCTGGGCTGTAGGTTATTTTCTTTCATCACTTTAAGTATGTCTTGCCATTCCCTCCTGGCCTGAAGAGTTTCTATTGAAAGATCAGCTGTTATCCTTATGGGAATCCCCTTGTGTGTTATTTGTTGTTTTTCCCTTGCTGCTTTTAATATTTGTTCTTTGTGTTTGATCTTTGTTAATTTGATTAATATGTGTCTTGGGGTGTTTCACCTTGGGTTTATCCTGTTTGGGACTCTCTGGGTTTCTTGGACTTGGGTGATTATTTCCTTCCCCATTTTAGGGAAGTTTTCAACTATTATCTCCTCAAGTATTTTCTCATGGTCTTTCTTTTTGTCTTCTTCTTCTGGGACTCCTATGATTTGAATGTTGGAGCACTTAACATTGTCCCAGAGGTCTCTGAGATTGTCCTCATTTCTTTTAATTTGTTTTTCTTTTTTCCTCTCTGATTCATTTATTTCTACCATTCTATCTTCTACTTCACTAATCCTATCTTCTGCCTCTGTTATTCTACTATTTGTTCCCTCCAGAGTGTTTTTGAGTTCATTTATTGCATTATTCATTACATATTGACTCTTTTTTATTTCTTCTAGGTCCTTGTTAAACCTTTCTTGCATCTTCTCAATCCTTGTCTCCAGGCTATTTATCAGTGATTCATTTTGTTTTCAAGATTTTGGATCATTTTCACTATCATTATTTGGAATTCTTTATCAGGTAGATTCCCTATCTCTTCCTCTTTTGTTTGGTTTGGTGGGCATTTATCCTGTTCCTTTACCTGCTGGGTATTCCTCTGTCTCTTCATCTTGTTTATATTGCTGAGTTTGGGGTGGCCTTTCTGTATTCTGGCAGTTTGTGGAGTTCTCTTTATTGTGGAGTTTCCTCACTGTGGGTGGGATTGTTCAGGTGGCTTGTCAAGGTTTCCTGGTTAGGGAAGCTTGTGTCAGTGTTCTTGTGGGTGGAGCTGGATTTCTTCTCTCTGGAGTGCAGTGAAGTGTCCAGTAATGAGTTATGAGATGTCAGTGGGTTTGGAATGACTTTGGGCAGCCTGTATATTGAAGCTCAGGGCTGTGTTCCTGTGTTGCTGGAGAATTTGCATGGTATGTCTTGCTCTGGAACTTGTTGGCCCTTGGGTGGTGCTTGGTTTCAGTGTAGGTATGGAGGTGTTTGATGAGCTCCTGTCAGTTAATGTTCCCTGGAGTCAGGAGTTCTCTGGTGTTCTCAGGATTTGGACTTAAGCCTCCTGCTTCTGGTTTTCAGTCTTATTTTTACAGTAGCCTCAAGACTTCTCCATCTATACAGCACCATTGACAAAACATCTAGGTTAAAGATGAAAAGTTTCTCCACAGTGAGGGATACCCAGAGAGGTTCACAGAGTTACATGGAGAAAAGAAGAGGGAGGAGGGAGTTAGAGGTGACCCGAATGAGATGAGGTGGAATCAAAAGAGGAGAGAGCAAGCTAGCCTGTAATCCCTCCCCTATGTGCACTCCACAGTTTGGACCGCTCAGAGATGTTCACAGAGTTATACAGAGAAGAGAAGAGAGATGAGGGACACAGAGGTGGCCAGGAGGATAAAGGGGGGAATCGAAAGGAGAGAGACAGATCCAGCCAGTAATCAGTTGCCTAAGTGTTCTCCACCTTCTGGAACACACAAAGAGAGTCACAGAGTTGGCAAAAGAAGAGAAGGGGGAGGGAGGAGATAGAGGCGACCTGGTGGAGAAAAAGGAGAGTCCAAAGGGGGAGAGAGCAGTCAAGCCAGTAATCTCACTCCCAAGTAAAAATGGGCACTGAAGATTGGGTTCTTAAAGGTAAAAAATTGATAACAAGTACCAAAAAGCAAAGATTAAAAATCTAGAGTAGAGGTTGGATTTTCAAAAATACAATATTAAAGAAAAGAAAAAAACAAAGTCACAAAAATTATAAAAAAATATATATATTTGAAGTTTGCTTTAAAATATAGGGTCTCTTTTTTTGTTTTTTTGCAAAGTAATATTAGGTTATAAAAATGAAAATTAAAGGAGTAATAGAGGACTTAAAATTTAAAAAAATAAAGAATGATAGTAAAAATATATCTAGGACTTTCTCTGGTGATGTTGTGGGCAGTGTGGGGTCAGTTCATTTTTGGATGGTTCCTGGGTCTGGCTTATATTTCTCAAGATCTATAGGCCCCTTCCTATGTAGTCGGTACTAACTACAGGGTTTTAATCTATTGCACCTGTCACTTCCAAGGCGGTTCCCCAACCGTCCAAGGCTGGCCCTGGGCTGCATGCACCTCCCAGGTCTAAGCCGCTCAAGTTCAGGCACTTGGGTAGTCCTCAGAGGTGCAGACTTGGTTGGGCCTGCGTTTTGTACCCTTCCCAGGTCCGAGCAGCTCAGGTGATCAGGTGTTTGGCAAGCGTGGTAGCTGTGACTTATTGCCTCCCCCGTCCCTGCCACTCAGTTTTCTGGGTGTACAACGGCTCCCCTTATCAGGTGGATGTTGACCATCCATAATCCCAAGAAGTCTTAGTTAGCAAAGAAGCCTGCTTGCAGTTTGGTAGATAATGCCTCTCTGGAGCACAATTGCCTGCTTCCGGCTCTGGCTGCTTGTCACTGGAGGGGGATGGTCTGCAGCCGGCTAGCTCTGTTCAGTCCTTTGTTCTGTGAGTGGGCCTGGTGGTGTCTTAGGTTAGGGCTTTTCGCGTGGTAGCTATCCCAGTCTGGTTTGCTAGCCCAAGTTAGTTCCCTCAGATTGCCCTTGGGGCATTGAGGCCCGGTCCTCATTTTAAGCAATGCAGCCCGCACCTCCCTGCCCAGCCCCCGCTTGCTAGTGCGGATGCTGGCATCTGTGCTGCTTCTCAGCTGGGGGAGTTACCATTGGGCACGTAATCTGTGGGTTTTAATTGTTTATTTATTTTTCCTCCCAGTTATGTTGCCCTCTGTGCTTCCAAGGTTCGCCACAGACTCGGCAGTGAGAGTGTTTCCTGGTGTTTGGAAACTTCTCCCTTTTTAAGACTCCCTTCCTGGGACAGAGCTCTGTCCCTACCTCTTTTGTCTCTCTTTTTGTCTTTTATATTTTTTCCTACCTCCTTTTGAAGACAATGGGCTGCTTTTCTGGGTGCCTGATGTCCTCTGCAGACATTCAGAAGTTGTTTTGTGGAATTTACTCAGCATTTAAATGTTCTTTTGATGAATTTGTGGGGGAAAAAGTGATCTCCCAGTCCTATTCCTCTGCCATCTTGAGTTCTTTGTTCTAAAATGTTTGAAGATATTAATTATAGTTTCAAAATATCCCCACACTGTTGGCTCTGTTACCTTCGTGTTTGGGCTGACATGCTGCAACTCCTTTTGGAGCTGAAGGGAGGAAACCCAGCCTGGAGGACTAGTGTTCAGCCTGTATCTTCCCCTTGCTTTACATGCCCCTTGACTTCTTCCCTTTTTTGCCCCCAGGTCATGGGCCCCTCTTCTACTTCTCTCACTGCAAATCTCCTATTCTGCTGGGAACCTGGAGACCCTAAGAGAAGACTCCACTGTCCCAGTGCAACTGGCTGAGAAGGAAGAGGGAGGCCAGGGCCCTGTGGAGGATAATAGGATAAAAGTCCAGTGTTACCTAGGGCTTCTAGAAGCTGCAAGGAGACTTTTATGCCCTTTTTAAATGATCAAATCACTGATTCTGCAGTCTCTCATCTTCTGAGACTTATGCTCTGGAAGCAGAATAGTCTGGGCCATGGTAGCCAAGAGGTTCCTGGTGGTGGTGGGCTCCTTGGGGCACTCCTCTGAGACACCCACCAGGAAGCACACGTGGGCACAGGTGTTGGCCAGGGCGCAAAGCCAGGTGCCCAGAACAACCATTGCGGCCAGGCTGAGGCCGATGAGGTGGGTGGGGATGGGATGGGCCCTTTGTGTGATTTCTCTGCTAGAGACGTTGATGAGGAATGATGACATCATATAAAATATATGTGGGCCAGTATTGGAACTTTTAAATGTATCTCCCATGCCTCTTAACTTTGGGTGAAATTCTTCATCAGCTGCTAGTCTCATTCACCTATGTTACCCAAAGTGCCTCTCTTTTTAATTGTGGTAAAATTTATACAACATCACCTTTTAACCACTTTTACCCTTTTAACCACTTTTAACCGTTTTTAAATGGTTAAAACAACCATTTAAAACAACCTCTTCCAACAACACAAGGGAAGACTCTACACATGAACAACACCAGATGGTCAACACCGAAATCAGGTGTTGATTATATTCTTTGCAGCCAAAAATGGAGAAGCTCTATACAGTCAACAAAAACAAGACCAGGAGCTGACTGTGGCTCAGATCATGAACTCCTTATTGCCAAATTCAGACTTAAATTGAAGAAAGTAGGGAAAACCACTAGACCATTCAGGTATTACCTAAATCAAATCCCTTATGATAATACAGTAGAAGTGAGAAATAGATTTAAGGGACTAGATCTGATAGATAGAGTGCCTGATGAACTATGGACTGAGGTTCGTGACATTGTACAGGAGACAGGGATCAAGACCATCCCCATGGAAAAGAAATGCAAAAAAGCAAAATGTCTATCTGAGGAGGCCTTACAAATAGCTGTGAGAAGAAGAGAAGTGAAAAGCAAAGGAGAAAAGGAAAGTTATAAGCATCTGAATGCAGAGTTCCAAAGAATAGCAAGAAGAGATAAGAAAGCCTTCCTCAGTGATCAATGCAAAGAAATAGAGGAAAACAACAGAATGGGAAAGACTAGAGATCTTTTCAAGAAAATTAGAGATACCAAGGGACCATTTCATGCAAAGATGGGCTTGATAAAGGACAGAAATGGTATGGACCTAACAGAAGCAGAATATATTAAGAAGAGGTGGCAAGAATACACAGAAGAACTGTACAAAAAAGAACTTCACGACCAAGATAATCACGATGATGTGATCCATCACCTAGAGCCAGACATCCTGGAATGTGAAGTCAAGTGGGCCTTAGAAAGCATCACTACGAACAAAGCTAGTGGAGGTGATGGAATTCCAGTTGAGCTATTTCAAATCCTGAAAGATGATGCTGTGAAAGTGCTGCACTCAATATGCCAGCAAATTTGGAAAACTCAGCAGTGGCCACAGGACTGGAAAAGGTCAGTTTTCATTCCAATCCCAAAGAAAGGCAATGCCAAAGAATGTTCAAACTAATGCACAATTGCACTCATCTCACATGCTGCTAAAGTAATGCTTAAAATTCTCAAGCCAGGCTTCAACAGTTCGTGAACCGTGAATTTCCAGATGTTCAAGCTGGGTATATAAAAGGCAGAGGAACCAGAGATCAAATTGCCAACATCCGCTGGATCATCGAAAAAGCAAGAGAGTTCCAGAAAAACATCTATTTCTGCTTTATTGACGATGCCAAAGCCTTTGACTGTGTGGATCACAACAAACTATGGAAAATTCTGAAAGAGATGGGAATACCAGACCACCTGACCTGCCTCTTGAGAAATCTGTATGCAGGTCAGGAAGCAACAGTTAGAACTGGACATGGAACAACAGACTGGTTCCAAATAGGAAAAGGAGTTCGTCAAGGCTGTATATTGTCACCCTGCTTATTTAACTTATATGCAGAGTACATCATGAGAAACGCTGGGCTGGAAGAAGCACAAGCTGGAATCAGGATTTCTGGGAGAAATATCAATAACCTCACATATGTAGATGACACCACCCTTATGGCAGAAAGTGAAGAGGAACTAAAAAGCCTCTTGATGAAAGTGAAAGTGGAGAGTGAAAAAGTTGGCTTAAAGCTCAACATTCAGAAAACGAAGATCATGGCATGTGGTCCCATCACTTCATGGGAAATAGATGGGGAAACAGTGGAAACAGTGTCAGACTTTAATTTGGGGGCTCCAAAATCACTGCAGATGGTGATTGCAGCCATGAAATTAAAAGGCACTTACTCCTTGGAATGAAAGTTATGACCAACCTAGATAGCATATTCAAAAGCAGAGACATTACTTTGCCAACAAAGGTTCGTCTAGTCAAGGCTATGGTTTTTCCAGTGGTCATGTATGGATGTGAGAGTTGGACTGTGAAGCAAGCTGAGTGCTGAAGAATTGATGCTTTTGAACTGTGGTGTTGGAGAAGACTCTTGAGAGTCCATTGGACTGCAAGGAGATCCAACCAGTCCATTCTGAAGGAGATCAGCCCTGGGATTTATCTGGAAGGAATGATGCTAAAGCTGAAACTCCAGTACTTTGGCCACCTCATGTGAAGAGTTGACTCATTGGAAAAGACTCTGATGCTGGGAGGCATTGGGGGCAGGAGGAGAAGGAGACGACAGAGGATGAGATGGCTGGATGGCATCACTGACTCGATGGACATGAGTTTGAGTGAACTCCGGGAGTTGGTGATGGACAGGGAGGCCTGGCGTGCTGTGATTCACGGGGTCATAAAGAGTCAGACACGACTGAGTAACTAAACTGAACCATTTTTAAGTGAACAATTCAGTGGCATTAAGTACATTCCTAATTTGTATAACCATTATCACTTTTTTCATCATCCCAAACAGAAGCCACACCCATTAAACAGTAACTCCCCATCTTCGGCTGCCCCAGCCCCTGGGAATTTCTGCTATACTTTCTAAAGTCTCTATGTAATTGCATATTCTAGGTGCCTCATACAAGAGGGGTCATAAAGCATTTATCTTTTCATGTTTGGCTTACTTCACTTTAGCATAGTGTTCTCAAGTTCAACCAAATTGTAGCCTGTGTCAGAATTTCATTCCTTTTTAAGACTGAAAAAAATTCCATTGAGTATAGTTACCACATTTAGTAATCCATTCATCTGTTGATAGCCCCAAGGGACTTTGAAACAACTAGACATTTCATTTCCAAGATCTCTAATATTTAAAATGTATATAATAACCTTTCATGTATGAGACCTCATTTTAATGTTTGAAGACATTAATATATTCCTGCCCTGTTGTCTCTGCTATCTTTGTGTTCTCCCAAGTCAATAAATCCCTTTCTTTTCTCTTTCCCATAGTGTCAGCTTGCCCCAGGTAAGTGGTCATTCTAGATCATGGACTTATCTTCCCAGAAGAGACTCTCTGTAGAATGTCTGTTGCCTTCATTTGTACATCCTCTTGGGAGAGGGGGAGTGAGAATCCAAGGGAGCATCACTGAATTATATCTTGGCCAATTCCTGGTGAGAACAAGGGAGACACAGGATGTGATACCCACACTCACAACTCCAACCAAGAGACAGATGCCCTCCCCTCTTAATGCCCCAGGCCATAAGAGAGATGGAAGGGCCCTGGGCACTGGCAACCTTTGCTTCAGTCTCCCAACTAATCAGCTTAGCAGTTGTCCCAAGTTCTCCTTCTGTGATTGTTTCTCCCACCTCCATTTCCACATCTATAAAATGGGCATAAAATAGAATGATTCTAGTTAACATTATTATTTTTTTCTTCTTTTCTTCAGTATTTCCATTAGAGAGAATTTTTTTCTGGCAATATCAAGGATGAATACTTAACTCTTTTTTAAAAAGTATTGTACGTTGTACCTATGGGTGTGTGATTCTGTGTGTGTGACTTTAAGTAATGCCATGTAAAAAGGAGCTGTGATTTTTAAAATTTATTTATTTTTAATTGGAGGATAATTGCTTTACAATATTGTGTTGGTTTCTGCCATACATCGGAACTGCTATTTTTAAGTTATGTTTTCAAAGTGAAAACATTGGAAGCAAATGTTTCAAGAGGAGGCATTAAAATATTTCTTTAGTGCTAGGAACTGGGGGAGTCATACTGTAAATTAAACTAACAATAAAATGATGATCTATTCTTCTTAGGTAAAAATAATTCTCTTCAAGCTGTATAAAGAAGTTAACATCTGATACTTAAAAATATATAGAGAACATTGATTCAATATAATTATCAAATTAGTTCTTATCTGGTACAATAACTATAATTTAAACATGGAACCAATGTCTTTAGTAGAGAATTAGTGTGAGTGTGTGTGTGTGTGGATAAAGATCTAATTCTACACAAGAAAAGACAGGCAGAAAAGACAAATACAAAATTTCTAAACCTCATTTATGGTCTTATGAAAAATAAGAGTAAATGATGATGAAGTAGAATGCTTCAAAGTAACAAGTTTTTAATTCAGTATTCCTATTTTAAGTTATCATAATTTGGGGATGAATAAAATGATGCAAGCCATTACAAAGTGCCAGTAGTTTATAAACCTGCCGTCAAGAAAGGAGACATTCCTCAGTTCCCAGGCTTTCTGGCCAGGCTCAGCTCAGTACAACCAATGCCAGGATCAGGTTTTGCCCAAATTATAAAAAGTAATCTTTCTTTTTCCTCTTTCCTATTTTCCCTCTTTCTTTTCAGGTGAAAGAAACATTTGGTCCAAGGATCCTAAGTGTATTTGGCTCCTAAGATAGAGACAGGGCTTTTGAGATATTATTTATTTATTTGGCTGCACCGCATCTTAGTTGGGACCTGGACACTCTTAGTTGTGGCATGCAGGATCTAGTTCCCTGAGCAGGGATGGAACCCAGGCCCCCTGGACCACCAGAGAGGTCCTGAGACAGGATTTTTAACAAAATGACCTGAGGGGAAAAAAAAAAAAACTTACGTCATTATGTGCTCAGTAGCTTGAGTCATAGCCAACTCTTCACGACCATATGGACTGTAGCCGCCAGACTCCTCTGTCCAGGGGACTCTCCAGGCAAGAATTCTAGAATGGGTTGCCATTTCCTACCCCTGGGGATCTTCCTGACCCAGAGATTGAATCTGCGTCTATTATGTCTCCTGCATTGGCAGGCGGGGTTTTACTACTAGTACTACCTGGAAAGCCCACGTAAGGAGGCACATTCAACCCATCCTTTATGATACAACTACGTAACCTGGTAAAAAGAAGAGTTACTAGAACCAAAACTGAATGAACCATGAAGAACAATCAATTCAGAAAACACTCTAGCTTGCACCAAACTACTGTCTACTACCTTCCTAATAGGGTTTGAAGAGCCAGTGATTCCCTTAACTCTGTAGGACATATCAAGTAATACATTGCTATTCTGTCTCATTTCTAACCGCATTCCTCATATCTGCAGTTATACAATGTGTAGGGTTCAAAGTCAAACACAAAACACCGCTTAAGCAAACAAGTAGAGTGCCATTAGTATACATTTTGCAAATTCCTCCCTCTTTGGTTGCCTTGCGTATAGGTAGAACATTGAGCACTGCACTCAGATCCTACATATGGGCAACTTTCTCAGTCGGCTTCTCCAACACATAATCACATAATCAGGGCTATTCTTCAAGGCCATTGAGTGCCTGGCTTTTAAGTGCTTCTTGGCCTGGGGCTGAGCACTCAATTAAGATCAACACAGATCCCTGTTCCTGCCTTCATGAAGGTTAAAGTTTGGTGTCATTTGGAAAGTTTTGGCATTCTTACTTTGCAAGTCTTATAATCTAAAATATGGTTTTAGTTCTAGTCCTTGTCTTAAGAAGTTGGAACCTCCAATGAATCTTCATTGAAATGAAAGGAAAAGTACCTGAAGATATAGCAAGGAGTTAGTACCAACAAATCTTATGTGTTATTTCATTTTACTCTTGCAGCAGCCTTATCAGACTTAAAGTAGGCAGGTATTATTGCCCTCACTTTACAAATGAGCTTTTATAAAGGGAGGTTGTAGACAACTTGCTCATGGTCATAAAAGCTACCAGTGGGTAGAAAAAGGGACCTCAACTTTGGTTTCCTGCCAAACAGCCTGCCAGTGAGTGACATTGTTGTTCTTTGTCCCTTTTGTGTAAAATTGACTTTGTACTTCCTCCAAAGTGTCCAGCTTTGCCTGAAAAAAAAAAAAATTCAAGTGCGTCACATCCCAGTGAAAATTAAGTGTGATCAAAATTAGTGTTCCTTGGGCTTCCCTGGTGGCTGAGACAGTAATGAATTTGCCTGCAATGAGAGAGACCCAGGTTTGATCCCTGGGTGGGGAAGATCCTCTGGAGAAGGGAATGGCTACTCACTCCAGTATTCTCGCCTAGAGAATTCCACAGACAGAGGAGCCTGGTAGGCTACAGTCTATGGGGTCCCAAAGAGTCGGACACAACTGAGTGACTACCACCTTCACTTTCAAGGACCCTTGATGAGTCAGTTGTCTCATCAAATTCCCACTTTAAGACATCCTTTCCAGAGACATTACAAGTTCTGACACTCTGAATTTAGGGCTATTCCTAGAACTGGTAGTAAACCTTCAGCAACAGAAAAGGACATATAGATATCTATCTAGAAGTTTCCCTAGGTTTGAAAGATCATTTTCTTCAGAAAAAGATTTGTTCAGACCTAGCTGCCTGCCCCCATCTGATCTCCCTCTTTCACCAGTAGATCTTTAGTGTTATCACTAATTTTGATACCTTTACTTATTTATTTCATATATAAGGTAAAGGCTAATGCATGTTAACATGCATTTAACTACAAAATTTACCTATATTCTTACAAGCATATCAAATTGCTTTTGTTTGTCTCTATTTTCTGTTCAGATCTGATTTATATGCAAACAAATGCCATATATAGTTTTTAATCATGACACAATCTCATATTGGTCTGTATTTATAGCACATTAAAAATAGGGGGCTAATGTTAACCTGACTTGACAACAAATAACAGAATAATAGCTCCTAATATAATAATAAACTCAGAATTTCTAGGTAACAGTACTATTAGTCCAACAGGCTGGAGACGACTATTCACAATTTCAAATTTTTCTCTAATTTGTATATTTGCCTGGTGGTTTGTTTTCAGTTTTGGTTGAGCAAGTGACACAGATGGCTTATTCCCAAGAGTAGAAGTCTGAACACTTCTGCCCACTGTGTCTTGATGTGGGAGTTGTCAAAAAAAACAAAACACAGTGAAAGCACTGGCTGGAACAACACTTTACTCGCATGGAGACAGAGCGAGGGGGGCTTCAGCGGTGAGTATTGGCCACCAGGTGCCTCCTGGCTGCCCATTCAGGGCAGCTGTCTCGCACACACCCCTCTTGATCTGTACCAGAAGGACCCCACACCCTCACCGTAAGGGACAGTAGAGCAGTGGTGTTGGCCAGGTGCCATATGACCCACATGCTGAAGCAGAACGAAGGAGTACAGGTTGAGTCTGAGCTAGGGAAAAGTGTTTCTGCACAGGATGGGAAGTCCAGCACAGCCTGTAAGGACTCTTTATCTCTTCAGAAGAAAGTGTTCCAGGCTTACTGGGGCAGAGTGGGAGTTGAAAAACTGCACACACGAGACTCCTTTCCCTACAGTTTTAATTTTAGTATCCCCCTACCTCACATTCAGTTTGCATAAAGCCATTTCATGTAACAGTTACCTAAACGGAGAAGGTTCACAAACTGAGATCAGTCCCATTTTCCCCCACTACGTTGGCCTGGGGATATTATTCCTGCTTCTCTTGAATGCGGCCAAGAACCACAGCCTTTGAAGATACTTTTTAGGTGATCAGATAATGCCATTAATAACTGCCTGAGTACCTACTGTGAGCCTTACAGTGGCACTAACAAGTGAATTACATCACAAGTATCATTCCTAGATCAAGTGTTACATTTTGGTTTTGATCTTTCTTCCACTGAGTGGCCAAGCTAGAACAGTACACACTGTTCCTTGGTATCATGAAGTGTCTTTGTAGGATTTCCAGTGAACAGGATCCCAGGGCTTCTGGGCTGTTGCTAATAAACTGGACCCATGATGGCCTAGCTATGGACCCACGATGGCCTAGCTAGGGACCCACAATGGCCTAGCTAGGGACCCACGATAGCCTAGCTATGGACCCACGATGGCCTAGCTAGGGACCCACGGTGGCCTAGCTAGGGACCCACAATGGCCTAGCTAGGGACCCACGATGGCCTAGCTAGGGACCCATGATGGCCTAGCTAGGGACCCACGATGGCCTAGCTATGTAGTACTGAACCGTTGCTCTTAGCACATGTCCTCAGGAAAACTAGAAACAAACTGACTAGGTAGTGTTTACATTTAGATGTAGCAAATCTTGGGAGACTGGAGGTTACTCTTACTTTTCATACTCTATAAGGACTCTGTGGATAACATGTGTATTGTGATGTACTGCGACTTTGTTGGTGGTATACTTCATTGAACAGAAATCATTACTTTTGTTGTAATAAATGTATCAGTTAGGTTTGTGTTTTGAAGTTGTGTTTAATAATTCCTTTTTTTTTTTTTTTCTTAATGGGGGTATAGTTGCTTTACGGTATCACACAACAAAGTGAATTGGCTATATATATTTACATATATCCCTGCCTCTTTTGGACTTCCCTGACACTCCCCCCGTCTCACCCCTCTAGGTTACTACGGAGCACTGAACTGAGCTCCCTACACTGTGCAGAAGGTTCCCGCTTTCTGTCTACTTTATACATGGTAGTGCACTCATGGGAGCGCTCTTGCACTGTTGGGGAGAATGTAAATTGATACAGCCATGATGGAAAACAGGATGGAAGTTCCTTAAAAAACTGAAAAATAGGACCCAGCAAGCTGGTACTGGACATATACCCTGAGAAAACCAAAATTCAAAAGGACACGTGCACCCCCATGTCCACTGCAGCACTATTTACAGTAATTCCTTCTCCAAGGATGTTCCAAAGGGGTTCTCCTGTATCACTTTCTATTCACTTCATAATTTTGCCTCTCAAATTTAGATATTTAATCTTCCCAGAGCCCTTTTGTATGGTATTATGTAGAAATAATTTAATTTTCTTCATACAGTAAACTGGTTATACCAATGGCCTATAGTAAATAATCTGTCCCTTTCCCTTTGATTTGTGGTACTATTTTTACGGTATACTTGGTTCTCATCTATACACAAGTCTAACTCAAAGCTCTCTCTTCTGTTCCCAGGGGATATTTATCTGTTCTTTGACCACTGTCACCATTTAAAAATTTATTTTAAGCTATATCTTTGAGGTATGTCTTAATACCTGAAAGGGAAAGTTTTCCCTCTTTCTTTTTAAAGATTGACTTAATTATTTATGGACCTCTATTAGGTAAAGCTTAAAACTTCCCTAGTAGCTCAGACGGTAAAGAATCTGCCTGCAAAGCAGGAGACCCAGGTTTGATCCCTGAGATGGGAATATCCCCTGGAGAAGGAAACGGCAACCCACTCTAGTGTTCTGGCCTGGAGAGTTCCATGGACAGAGGAGCCTGGTGGGCTACAGTCCATGTGATCACAAAGAGTTGGACACGACTGAGTGACTAACACACACCCAGTGATATTGTATATCACTTGTCTTGAAGCTATCTTAAAGATTTTCCATTAAGTACAATGGTTGTAGTATTTTTGGAATATAAACCTTACTGAATAAAGGATGTTCTCTTCTATTATTAATTTGTTAAGAGTTTTCCCCCTTAATCATAGCTATTGAGTTTAATACTTTCTGCATCCTTTGATGATTGTATAGATTTTCTTCTTCTGGTCTTTGATACATTGGATTGTGTTAATTGATTGTTTTTAATGTTATTGCACTCTAACATTCCTGGCATATACTCAACTTTGTCATCTTCTTCATATGCTGCTAGATTCAGCTTGCTAATATTTGATTTGAGATTTTTGACATCTTATTCATGAATGAAACTTCCTGTCATTTTCCTTTCCCAAACTGTCTTTGTTTAATTTCACTTTTAAGTTTACACTAGTCTAACAGAATGAATTGGAGACTATCCCCTTTGGAGACTTCCCTAGTGGCTCAGATGGTAAAGCGTCTGCCTACAATGCAGGAGACCCAGGTTTGATCCCTGGGTCAGGAAGATCCTCTGGAGAAGGAAATGGCACCCCACTCCAGTACTCTTGCCTGGAAAACCCCATGGACGGAGGAGCGTCATATGCTACAGTCCACGAGGTCACAAAGAGTTGGACACGACTGAGCAATTTCACTTCATTTCGCTTCACTTCCCTTTGTCTTTATTTTCCAGAGGAGGTTTTGTAAGTTTGAAACAATCTATTCCTTTCAAATTTGGTAGAATTTGCTTTTAAACTGGCCAGATACAGACTTACTTTTTCTAAAAAAAAAAAATATTTATATATATATGAAAATATATATGTATATACATATGTGTGTGATCCTACTTTAACTATGTTTTACACAGTTATTCTATATTCAGAATCTGATCATTCCTATACAGTTATACCTAATTTTATTGTGCTTTGCAGATATTGTATTTTTCACAAATTGAAGATTTGTCATTGTTGTTATTGTTCAGTTGCTAAGTTGTGTCTGACTCTTTATGACCCTATGGACTGCAGCACACCAGACTTCTCAGTCCTCCACTATCTCCCAGAGTTTGCTCAAATTCATGTCCACTGAGTCTGTGATGCCATCCAACCATTTCATCCTCTGTCACCCTCTTCTTCTCCTGCCTTCAATCTTTCTCAGCATCAGGGTCTTTTCCAATGAGCCGTCTCTTCGCATCAGGTGGCCAGAGTATTGGAGCTTCAGCTTCAGCCTCAGTCCTTCCAATGAATACTCAGGGTTGATTTCCTTTAGGATTGACTGGTTTGATCTCCTTACAGTCCAAAGGACTCTAAAGAGTCTTCTCCAGCACTGCAATTCAAAAGCATCAATTCTTCAGTGCTCAGCTTTCTTTATGGTCCAGCTCTCAGATCTGTCCATGTGAAGGTTTGTAGCAACCCCGCATCCAGCGAGTCTGTCAGTGCCATTTTTCCCAACATTAATTGCTCACTTTATGTTTCTATGTCAAATTTTGGTAATTCTTGCAACACTTCAAACTTGTTATGCTGATCTCTGATCAATAGTCTTTGATGTCACTACTAGGACTTGCTCAGATGGCTAGCATTTTTTAGCAATATGATATTTTAAAACTAAGTTTTATACATTGTTGTCTTTTAGATATAAAGCTTTGAACACTTAGGAGACTACAGTATAGTGTAAACATACTCTTTTATGCCCTGGGAAACCAAAAAAATTGTGTGACTTTGTTTATTGCAATATTCATCTTTTTGTGATCTTCTGGAAATATATAATATCTCCGGGGTATGCCTACAGTTTGACTCCTCAGAAGTCTAAATCTGTTATTTACTGTTTCTGCTGACTTTTACTGAACTGGTGATTCCTGTGTGCCTGGTGATTTTTTTTTTTCAAAATTGTGAATTTACATTTGACTGTGGTTAACCTGTGGGAATTCATAATGCCTAAACTGGACTTTCTCCCCTCCAATAGCGGATTTTGGCTTTGTTTCTACAAGGAGCAGACAATCAATAGTATCAGCATGAGATCACTTTAGCCTGACTTGAGGGTCTTGGCTACATGGGGAGCCTTAAACTGGACTATTTCATCATGCCAAGGGTTATAGGCTTAATCTAATAATCATAGTAACACTGTCTGCAGTTGCCTTGCAGAAAGAACAAGTTTCCTTTGTTTTCTGTTCATCAATCAGCTTTCAACTCACTAGTCCTTTTAATATATTCATATTCCTTGGTTCCTAGACTATTTGTTGAAATAACTTCTTTACAGTATAAAGCATAGAACTGCTTCCCCTTCCTCACGGGATAGGACCTTGTTTTGTTTTGATCATATCCAAGCTCTCCAACCTTGGATTAAGAGAGGCTACTTATTGTTTCCTCTGGAGAAGGGAGGAGGACTCACAAGGTAATGGAGCACCAAGGAAAGATTAATCCAGGCCCTGAAAGTAGATGCATGGAATAAGGTACATGGATAGAAAAATAAGGTACACGGTATCAAAGAGAAATTGATACCAATCGGGGTTCTCGGCCTCCTTAATCAATAGAAATTGATAAGAGACCAGACAAGAAATTCAGGCAAGGCTTTACTGAGGCTCTTGCTGCAGTGGTGGGGAATAAAAACAAGTAACAGATTCCCTTACTCATTCCCCCATGGGAGTGCGCTGGTTCCTTTTACGCAGTGAGGGAAAGGGTGTGTTCAGGGGTTGGGCTGGATGGGTGGTTTAGGTGGTTTGCTCACCCCTTTGGTGGTGTTGTGTGTGCAGGGGAGCATGTGCAGTACCCTTTTTCTTCCAGCTCCTTAGACATGGCAGTGGGGTTTTGGGTATCTTTGTATCTTCTTATCCATAATTTGCCCCACTGTACAGGCACAGTTTTTAGTCCCTTATAGTTTCTTTTATGTTTTGTTCTTGAGGAGATGTTTGGCCAGGTACAAGCACTGCAGCAAAGGACCCCAGGTCCCAGCCCGCTTCAAAACCTCAAAGTGGAACACTGGTACAATTTGTTGTTGTTGTTCAGTCACTAAGTCACGTCTGACTTTTTGCAACCCCATGGACTGCAGCACCCCAGGCTTCCATGTCCCTCACTATCTCCCAGAGTTTGCTCAAACTCATATCTATTGAATCAGTGATGCCATCCAACCATCTCATCCTCTGTCACTCCCTTCTCCTGCCTTCAATCTTTCCCAGCATCAGGGTCTTTTCCCAATGAGTCTGCTCTTCACATCAGTTGGCCAGAGTACTGGACTTTCAGCATCAGTTCTTCCAGAGAGTATTCAGGGTTGATTTCCTTTCGGATTAACTAGTTTGATCTTGCTGTCCCAAGTACTGGTATAATTACTCCACTGATTATGACTGAATTTCTGGTAAACCTCTTTATAAGCCAAAAAAGAAGGTTTGAGAGAAAGATGTAGTGGAGAAGCATTTACATTGCCCATTCCTGGGAGGAGCTCCTGTCCTCCATAAAGTAAAACCACAGTAGGTTGTTTTTGGTTACTGTTTTTTGTTTGTTTGTTTTGTTTTTTGCCATGCCATATGACTTGCAGTATCTTAGTTCCCCTACCAGGGATTGAACGCACGCCACCCAGGCCACAGTAGTGGAAGCACTGAGTCTTAACCACTGGACCACCAGGGAATTTCTGTGTTGATATTTCTGTTGATGTGCCAAACATGAGAGGAAAATTAAGCCAAGGAGAATCACTAATGATATTTGATCTTTTGTTTCAGATGTTTGTTTATTGTGAAAAGCATGCATATAAGAATCAAATGAAAATTCTATCCCAGACTACAAACACAGCTTGAAAGAATTCAGAGGGATTGACACCCTAGCCATCTCTGGAGATAGACTCAATGGACATAAGAGACAGATATTTGACAAGCCTATTTAAGGACTGTTGAAATATACTGGGGCTTATATAATACAGTTACTCTTCAGCTATTTATTTATTCTGTTGCAATGATTCCTACTAATGTCAAATCCTCCTAGGTGTTGTCAGTTGCTACCAACACAACATGTTTTAGTTCTATAAAGTCAGAAAAACTAAAATATCTGTGCCACTTAATGTTTTTATTGAGGAACTTGGTTATCCTTTCTCTCTTATAACTCTTTCCCCCCATCCATGTCAACAGTGTTGAAGAGTTTTGTTGAATCCTGTTTATAATAGTAACAGCAGACATTAACACAGTCCTTTCCCAGGCTTAATAGGATGAATGGGGATTCAGCAATGATCAAGCCAAGCATGATCCTTCCTTATTTTCATTGATCTTAAAGTTGTCTCTTCTTTTTTGAAAATCCCACTCTCTTTCTTATTTAACCTCTTTTGTGGTGCTCAAAGTAAAAATGATTGCCCCAATCTTACCATAAAACACTCACTGCCTTTGAGAAATCAGACTGAACTTTAACTAAGGAGTGGCAAAACTCCCTTTGCTTCCTTTGCAACTGTTATTTTTCTGCCTTCACGTATCTGTATGTCCACCAGATGAATCCCTACTCTGAGAAAACCCAAAGAAGTACAGTAGGGAGTCACTAATCATTTGTTGGATAACAAATTATACAACTTTGGGTTACTGATACTGTGATTCTACATTTTGCCTCTTGAGTCTGAACCAGCAATAGTATAGAGAACTTTCCCTCAATATCTTCTGGTACCTAGAGAACCAGAAAAATCATTCATGGGTTACTTTCACTATTTGTCTTGGTACACTGATTTAGTTACGCTAAAGAGAAACCTAGACAAACTAGCTATGACAAGCCTAAAACAGCGTATGAAAAAGCATTTGCCAACAAAGTCATGTCTCTGTGACTTAAGTGCCATATAGTCAAAGCTATAGCTTTTCCAGTAGTCATGTATGGATGTGAGAGTTGGACCATAAAGAAGGCTGAGCGCTGAAGAATTGGTAACTTTCAAATAGTGTTGCTGGAGAAGACTCTTGAGAGTCACTTAGACAGCAGGGAGATCAAACCAGTCAATCCTAAAGGAAATCAACCCTGAATATTCAATGGAAGGACTGATGCTGAAACTGAAGTTCCAATACGTTGGCCACCAAAGAACTGACTCATTGGAAAAGACCCTGATGTTGGGGAAGATAGAGTGTAGGAGAAGAAAGGGATGACAGAGGATGTCAATGAACATGAATCTGAGCAAACTCCAGGAGTTGTGAAGGACAGGGAAGCCAGGAGTGCTGCAGTCCATGGGGTCCCTGTGGTCGCAGAGACACTACTTGGCTAGTGACTGAACAACAACAAAACAGAAAACATGATCTTATCCTTAGCCAGGGCAATTGTATCAATATTACCCTAACTGCTCACAAGGTTACTTTTGTTAACTGAGAATTGTAGGATTTCTAACTGCATCCTGGATTAGAAAGTATTTGACCACAAGTTTAAACTGTTATTCATTCATTCAACAAATGGTTATTGAGTGACTAATCTGGCTGTAGAAGATATAACAGAGGACAAATTAAACAAATATTCCTACTCCTATGGAACTTATATTCTATCTGAAAAGAAAGGAAAGAAGCAAGATAAGTAAAATACTATTTTAAAGTAATGTTAAGGAGAAAATAAAACAGAGGAAGGAGAGAAACACCAGGAAAAGGAGGATTACAATTCTTGATATAAAAAGTTCACCAAGGAGTTGTATTTTGAGTGTAGACCTGGAGAAGGTGAAGGAGTGAGCTATGTAAATATTTGGAGGGGACTATGCCAGGCAGAGAAGAGTAGGTGCAAAGGCCCTTGGTGGAAGCTTGCTTACTATGTCTTAAGAATAGCAAGGAGGCAAATCTGGCTGAAGATGAATAAGCTAAGGAGAAAATAAATAGAGGTAAAGTTAGAGAAAAATGGGGGAGATTACACAGGGCCTCATAAGTCACTGTGAAAACTTGGGCTTTTATGAGAAGTGAAAACAGAGCCACTAACGGTTATAAGGAGGAATGACATGATTGATGTATGCTTTATCATGAGTGCTACTGTTGTTTTGTTGAACTAAAAATTAAAGAGGGGCAAGGAGGGACTTCCCTGGTGGCCCAGTGGCTAAGACTGCACACTCTGAATGCAGGGGGCATGAGTTCAATCCCTGGTCAGCGACCTAGATTCCACATGCCTCAACTAAGAGTTTGATTGCCAACTAATGATCCCAAATGCAAAAAAAAAAAAAAAGAACCCATGTGCTGCAGCTAAGATCCAGAAGAGTCAAATAAATAATTTTTTTTTTTAAAGAGGAGCAAGGAAAGAAGTAGGAAGAGCTGAGGAAGATATTGCAGTATTCCATATGAGAAATGATGGTGACTTGAACTTGAGTGGTAGTAGTGGAAATGGTACCAAGTGATTGAATTCTGGATGTATTTTGAAGAGAGAGCCAGTAAGATTTACTTGTTGGATCAGATTGGGGTGAGAGAGTAAGGGAAGACAATATAGCACCGAGGATTTTGGCCTGAGTAACAGGAAGAAAGGAGTCGCCATTTACTGAGATAAGGACGATGGCAAGAGGAGCATCCTAGAGCAGGGATGCTTGTCAGGCATCAAAGCAAATGTGCCGAGTAGGCAGGGGAATGTGAGTCTGGAGCTGAATGCAGAGGTCTGGGCTGGAGATTGAAATTTGGGAGTCATTGTCATATGATGGCATTTAAAGTGACTAGAGGAGAGACTTCCCTGGTGGTGGCTAAGATTCCTTGCTCCCAATGTAAAAGGTCCAGGTCCAATTCCTGATCAGGGAACTAGCTCCTGCATGCCGCTAATAAAGATCCTACTTGCTGCTATTAAGACCCGGTGCAGCTAAATAAATAAATAAAGTTACTTAATTAATTTTAAAAAGTCTAACCAGGGAGCTGGGAGTTGGTGTTCTATATATGACTAAAGAGTCAGACACGACTGAGAAGCCAGTCAAGTTTCCACAAGGTTCTGAAGGTTCAAGATTCTGTGCTGCACAGAAGATGAATGATCCTGCATGCTGTGATTAAGACCCAGAACAGCCAAATAAATAAATACATATTTTTTAAAAATTTTAAAAATAAATTTATTAAAAAATAAAGTGACTGGAGGAAACCTCCAAGGAAGTGAAAATAAATAAAAGAGCGTACTCAGAGGTCACAGAGATGAGGAAGAACCAGCAAAGGAGACAGGGGACAAAAACCAGCAGTGTGGTATTCTGGAAGTGAAGAACGTGTTTCTAGGGGAGAGTGATCAACTGAGCCAAATGCTGCTTTAGGTCACGGAAATGAGAACTGAGAACTGACTTCTGGATACAGCAATCTAGAGGCCTGCGGCGAGCTCTGATAAGAGCAGTTGGTGGAAGAGCGAGGACAAGAACTCAATGGGTTTGGGTCGATGAGGGAACAGGATGAGCAGAATTGGACACAGGCGAATATAGAGAATTCGTTCATGGAGTGTTCTGTAAAAAGAAAGGCCTGGCAGAAACAGGGTAAAGAAACGGTTCTTAAAGGATGGGTGTTAAAAAAAAAAAAAAAGGATGGTGCAATTATGATACTTTGTTTTGGATTTTTTTTTTTTTAACTGTACCTCTCAGCATGTGGGGTCTTAGTTGCCTGACCAGGGATCAAACCCTTGCCCTCTGCAGTGGAAGCATGGAATCTTAACTGCTGGATGACCAAGGTAGTCCCTGACAACATGTCTTTATACATTGATGAATAAGTCTATAGAGTGGCAGGTTGACACACAGGAAAGAGAAGAGAGAATTGTTAGAGCAATGCTTTTACATTGACACAAGGAATAGGGCTAGTGTGTAAGGGGAGGGGTGGGCAAGGAAGAACGGCAGATGCAGGCTGGGTAGATGTGGCTGGAGACATGACTATCCTTTGGCTTCTATACACTTTTTACAAAAGAAGTAAAACTTTTGGTTAATGTACTTATACATAATGATAGTGATGGCTGACATACTCACTTTGGGATGACCAGATTATCTTTGTTTTTTTTTTAAGATTTTTTTTGATGTAGGCCATTTTTAAAGTCTTTATTGAATTTGTTACAGCATTGCTTCTGTTTTATGTTTTAGTTTTTTTGCTGGAGAAGCATGTGTGATCTTAGCTTCCCGACTAGGGATTGAACATACATGGCACCCCCTTGCTCTTGGAAAGTGAAGTCTTAACCACTGGACCACCAGGGAAGCCCCAAGAAGATTATCTTTAAAATTTGAAAAGTATACATGTTGCTAATGCTGTTGCCGTCAACACTGGGAGGAATGTTACAGTAACATTCCAAGACAGTCTGGTGACCTTCCTCCCAAATTGTTCTTCCTGGATATGCCTCTCTGGTTGTTTTAAAGTGTTTCCTTAATAATCAACTCTACTAAAATAACCCCACAATAATTAGCTCCCTTCATCTAAACACCAGCTATTTTTTAGTTTGGATCTTTGAGTCACAAAGTTTTTCTTTTTTTTTTTTTTCTCAGAGTAGCCTACATTCTTGTTTCCTGAGCTTGATTATAGGTAGTCTAATCCATTTCAAAAAGTGGTCAAATACAGCTGCTGACTGCCCCATTCAGTTAATTTTCAATTTCTAGCTACTTTCCAGTTCAAGTGATTAAAGGTAGGAACATGAGATAATGGGTCATTTACTGAGTTGTTGATACAGATGGTCATACTGAAAATGGGAAGGGATCATTCTAGAATGCTTAAAATATGTTAGAAGAAGACTTTTTGTTGGTTGGTTGATAAAAGGCTTGGCATAGCTCTCTGTTTTTTCGGTGAAATCACTAAAGTCAGGATTGCAAACCTCTTAAGGATCACCTGGCCCAATCATTCATTTGATGCTTCAACTCCTCTGTAACATCTCTGCTAAGTATATCCACACTTTCCTTAGCTCTAATGCCAGGAAGGTGACTACTTTACTCCTCTATATCATAGAAATTAACATACAAAGACACATCTGGAGGTTTCTATTTAAAATGACGATGAATTGTATGAAAGTCAAGAGATTTTTCAGTTGCTACACAAAGGATTATAAATCAGAATTCTGGTTTTACAGAGATGCAAATGGGGACATGCAGGTGGAAATGCAGGCGTAAGTACCTTGTACAGCAGGCTGAGATGCTGAGAGTCCCAAGCTAATTCAGGTCTGAAGCACTAGTCACTTCACAGTTGAGGGCAGAAGATGATGTGGGAAGTCTGAGCTGTAGGCTGCTCTCCCAAAGCTATCCTGTGTCTGAATTTTCTTCCCTAAACTTGACAGCATGGCTGACAGCTTTCTTGTCTTTGATTTAGCTCAAGGTACCTGGTTTGCTGCAAGATTTAAAATCCCCCCTTCCTGGTCAGAAGATTTAGTTCATAATCAATTAATGTTTGATAAGATAACTGGACAAAACTATGCATCCTTTTTCCTCTTAAATACACATAATACAGACAGGGTGAAATCATTTCAGGTTAATGAAGTTGATGTTTTATTTTTGCTTTAATCGATGTGGTTAGCATTAATTCCAGCTGAAATAATGTTTTCCATTTTTTATATAAACCTCAGGATAGTAAGTTTACTAAAAATTTATTTCACTGGGGAGAGAGGGATGAATAGGTGGGGCACAGGGAATTTTAAGAGCAATGGGACTCTTCTGTGTGTGAGTGCTCAGTAACTTCAGCTGTGTCCAACTCTCTGAGACCCTATGGACTGTAGCTTACCAGGCTCCTCTGTCCATGGGATTCTCCAGGCAAGAATACTGGGGTGGATTACCATGCCCTCCTCCAGGGGATCCTCCTGACCCAGGTATTGAACCTGAGTCGCCTGCATTGCAGGCAGATTCTTTACCACTGAGCCACCAGGGAAGCCCCGGAACACTTCTGTATGATACCCTAAGGATGTCAATATACACTTATCAAAACTACATTCTATATGTAGAACACAAAGAATAAACCCTAATATAAACTATGGATTTGGGGCAATAATAATGTGTCTGTATTGATTCATTGATTGTAACACAGGTACCTCTGTGTTGGGGGATGTTGACAGAAAGGGAGCCTGTCCTTGTACAGGGCAGGGGTGTAAATTAAGGAGTATTTTCTGCTCAGTTTTGCTGTAAACTTAAAACAACTCTAAAAATAAAGTCTATCAAAAAATGTTGGAGTCATTTTAAAAAAAACTGTTACCAATGGCAATTAAAAACTATAGTGAAGGCATTTACTTCTTTGTTAAATTATTTTGTACAGTGAAGAATCACTCAAATTTAGTTGTATGACAAACTTAGGGATGTCTGAGAAAAGCCCCATAGATGAGGAGTATTAGATTTTCAGACTTTTTTTTTAAGGCAGAACCTGAAAACTGGGCAGAAAGATTCTCTCAAGTAATTGCAAAGTAATCTCTGGGATAACTGGATATTTTCTCTGGGTCTTCTGATGGTTTTATAACCTGGTGGCAACTTCAGACTAGTGAAAATAGGTAGTATTTTCTAAGAAATAGCCAGTTGATTTTATTGTACAGCATGATGGAAAGTCATGGAAGAAAGGAGAGGCATAAATGACCTGTTTCATTCTTGGGGGCTGGGAGAACCCCTGGAATGCAGTTTAGTATGATGGCTCATCCTGCCTCTGTGGGTGTCTAAGACAATTGTCACAAAAAATAAGAATCCCACTGGGATTCCAATCCTAACAGGTATTGGGTGAGGGGTACTTAGAGTGCCTTGTAGAGTACGTGTTATTCTCATCTTTTTCCCAGAAAAGTGTATGGAGCTTTTGTTTAATTAAAAAAGAAAAAAAAATTTTTTTTTTAATTTTTTGGCTGCCTTGGGTCTTTGTTGCTGTGCCTGGGCTTTCTCTAGTTGCAGCAAGCAGGAACCACTCTCTGGTTGCAGTGCTTGGGCTTCTTGTTGTGGTGGCTTCTCTTGTTGCGGAGCACGTGCTTAGTTGCCCAGCTGCCCCACAGCATGTGGAATCTTCCAGAAGCAGGGATGGAACTCATCCCCAGCATTGGCAAGTGGACTTCAACTACTGAACCACCAGGAAGTCTTTTTTTTTTTTAGGCACCAAAATTTTTATTAACCCACTTTCTTGCTCAATTTTATCATTATAAACCACATGAATCTCTTTTTGACCCAGAGTTGTGAAGGGAATTATCAAGTTACAATGTGCTTTTAAGTGTCTCTGGCTCCTCTGAACCTCTGGCTGTCACTTTTCTTGTCCTCTTCTCGCTTAACAGTGTATTCCAACCCCTGTAAAATAGGGACTAAAAGTACCAGTGTCTTTGCTCTGAGGTTGAAGAGAATGCCAAGCACTAAGCTAGGCTCTCAGGAGCCTCAAACTCCAACAGTTCCTCCCCACCCTTTGACAAATCCCCTTCTTCCTTATCATGGGCTGAGGAACCAATGAACTTGTCATCAAGAACATGGGTATAAAGTCCACAGGCAAAGCGAGGGCCTGGATGGTAAAGTGCATGGGCTTTGTGCCTACCACTGCCAACTTCCAGCCTAAGGAAGGACTGACTGAGTGAGCAGTTCAAAAACCCCTGGGCTCAAGGCTCTTTTCCTGTGGGTAACTCCTATGTACCTCCATCATGACCAGGGCTTGAGGGACGACTTTTCAATTCCCACCGCCACACTTGGGACAGCATGAGGAATGAAGCAGAGGCCAAAGACTGAGTGACTAGCCCCAGGGAGTCGACGGGGGACATTATCAAACCAATTTCAAAGGTGGTGATATTTTTGCTCTTGGGGAAGAGAGGTGGGGGCTTCCCAGGTGGCTCAGTGGTAAAGACTCTACCTGCCAATGCAGGAGATGCCAGAGATGTGGGTTCCATCTCTGGGTCGGGAAGATCTCTTGGAAGAGGAAATGGCCATCCACTCCAGTATTCTTGCCTGGAAAATCCTATGGAGAGAAGAGTCTGGAAGGCTACAGTCCATGGGGTCGCCAAGAGTCAGATGGGACTGAGAGACTGAGTGTGCTTGCAGGAGAGGTGGGACGCAGGTAAGGACAGCAACTGGCAGGCAAAGGGCAGGCTTGGTTCTTAGTGGTCAGGCTGGAAGGGGCCATCACAGGACACGCCCAGGTACGGGCCTGCTTCTCAGTCAGCTTGGTCAGCTTCACATTCAGCTTGCCCAGGGGGGCTTCAGCCACTGCATTATCCAGGTTCTAGGGCAGGAAGTAGACCTTCACAGGGTGCTTATCTGGGTGGGTCTGTAGCTCAATCTTCGCCAGCACCTGGTTGGTGAAGGAGTCGCTCATCATGAAGCTGGGATGGCCCATGGTGCAGTCCCGGTGGACCAGCTGGCCCTTGGCCAGCCCTATGATCAGTGCCCATTATTCAACAAGTACAGTCCACCTGGGGCTTGATGTTTGCCTTCTCCACAGTACTCTCATTCAGGCGCTTGATATCAATCTCCACGTTAAAGCATCTGATTTACACACAGTGACATCATCTTTCATCTGTTCAAAGCGTGGGTTGACGGATGAGCTTGGTATAGCCAATGGTGGTGACAAAATGCTGCCCTCCTGATGGGTCTCATCCATGATGGTCACCTCACACCCCTCCATGGCAGCCTAAAGCGCATTGATGGAGTTCATCTCTCCTATGATGAATCGGGCCCCGAAATCCCTTAGGGCCTGGGCACAGCCATTGCCCTTGTTGCCACAGCCCACTACCACTGCCATCTTGCCCGCATTCATCATGTCAGGAGTCGTTGACACTGACAGCAGGCACCTTCAGGATCCATTGATCATCCTTTTATACAGGTTGTGGACCCACACTGTGGTCTCTTCAGAGATGCCTCAGATGTCAGTCTGGAGCTGTGGGTACTCGGTGCGGATGCTGTTGGTGAGGTTAGCACCATTGCCCAGCATCATGTTGAAGGGCACATCCCTGAAGCACAGTGTCTGCTGGATGCACCACAATTACTCCTCATCCGTGTCACTCTTCTGGGCATGGAATGCCAGCCTTGGCAATGGCAGCTGTTGGGTGGTCCTGGGCAGAGAAGATATTGCAGCTGGACCACTGCACCTCACCACCCAGGCCGATGTGGGTCTCACTGAGGACAGCTGTCTCCATGGTAACGTGCAGGCAGATAGCAACATGGCGCCCTTCAGTGACTTGGAGGCGGAGTACATCTCCTGCATGCGCATCAGGCCTGGCATCTCATTCTCTGCGAGGTCCAGGGCTTTGCGTCCCCAGGCAGCCAGGCTGAAGTCAGTGGCTTTGTAAAGCAGCTTGTTGGACATGCTGGTAGCGTTTCTGTTTCTGCAAGGAGTGGTGAATGCGGGCAAAGGGGATTGGGCCTCAGGCTGGGAACAGGAGCTGGCAGGGCAGCACGGTGCAGGGTGAGAACAGAATATTTTAGGTAACATTCTAAATGTTGGTCGTCTTGCTCAAGTGGAAGGGAATACTGAATGTGTATATATGAGAGAATATAAAAAATAAACAAGCTACAAGGATATATTGTACAGCACAGGGGATATAGCCAATGTCTTATAATAACTTTAAATGGAGTATCAGTTCAGTTCAGTTCAGTCACTCAGTCATGTCCGACTCTTTGCGACCCCATGAATCGCAGCACGCCAGGCCTGCCTGTCCATCACCAACTCCCGGAGTTTAAAATGGAGTATAATTTATTTTAAAAATGGAATCACTATATTTTACACCCAAAACCAATAAAATATTGTAAATCAACTATACATCATTAACAAACAAAAACTAAAGAGTTCCCTGGCAGTTCAGTGGTTAGGGCTCCGAGTTCACACTGCAAGGGCATAGGCTCAATCCCTGGTTGAGGAACTAAGAGCCCATATGCGATGCATGGCATGACAAAGAAAGCAAACAAATAAACAGAAACGTTCCTACATAGAACAAAGGAAATAATACACAAGAAACCAGCAAGTATGTGATTCTGTTAAGGCCAAATGGGATCTAAATCTGAGTCAAGGTGTTGGCCAATAGGTGAGAATGATGGAGTTCAGATCCTGCCCAACTGAGACTGGACAATCAAAACCAGACTACTGGGGGAAGGGGTTGTGGAAGGGAGACAGTAGGGCAGGAGGGATGGCGAGAGGAAGTGGGAATGTGACCACTGGAGAAGCAGCAGCACAAAGATGAAGCAGCTGACTGAACTCCATATATAATATATGCTTGATTGGACTCAGGTAAAAGCACTGAATTTGAAGAAACTAAACTTCTTGAGGTTCCTAATGACTGGTGGCACAGATCGACAGGAGGAAAGAACTCAGTCACTGCCGACGTAGAAACACCTCCAGCTGGCACTGAATGACCACCTGGAACCGTCTCTGCCATTCCCTGTCTGCAGTCACCGTCTCTGACCTTGGTATCCCATTCTATTCCCTGGGGTGTTCATTTTTACGTTATGCAAACATTCTTTCACGGTCGTGTGCCCTGGACCCTTTGCGAAGTGGACTGGAATAGGAGAGTGGATAGAAGACACAGTGTGCAGGAAGTGACAAAGGACTTTGTGATTATACAGTCTTTTGCATTCTAGAAATTAGAGTGGGGGGGTGAAATCAGCAGAATTATGACTCTAGTTTTCCCAGTTATTTACATTTAATCCCTGATCGCATAATATATGAACTTCTAGCATAATACCATAATGTTCGTTATATAAAAGAAAGTTTTATCCAAACTACATATATCACTATGTAAACTCCTTTAGAAATGGAAATAATTCTGACTCAAGTTTATCAGCGTTCAAGCTGTTAAGTGAAAATACTTAAGTGTCACAGCTGAATAAATATTCAAGAAAAACAATGAATGCTTTAGGTAAGCCATGGGCAGCCAAGTTCTTTTATTTTAGTACTTTTCATCTCTATTGTGAATTGAAAAGGGGAGGAAATGCTCTCAGTAAAATTTAGAAATCCTATCATCAAGCAAAAATTCTCTTTATAGCTAAATTACAGGTAGAAATTCACTTTAAAAAATGCTATGGCCAGTTGTTAACACAGCATTACCATTTACAAATACAGTTCTTTAAACACAACAGATTGTCATTACTCAGCAGGTTCATTAATCACAATTCAGCTTGCTATCAGGAGTGAAAATTACTGGTGTTATTAAATTTCCACCCCATTACCTTGACTTTTATTTAGAAACATTCATCAACAATCTCCTCCTTCATTAGAAGTCACAAGTTAACCAAGCCAAAAAAACAAAGTCATCAAAGAAGCACAATTTGATGATATCTTGGAAATGCAAATACTTAGTGCAATTTGGTTAATTCACAAAGTCTCTTAAGCATTACAATAATCTACTCCAGACAATTCTCAAGCCTTTGCTTCAACGGTTAGCTATGGACATTTCAAAGTGCTTGAGAAAAAAATAGAACTTGACAGTAGATTTCTGGTAATTGTCTCAACCAGTCCTCTGACAATTACTCCTTCAGTTGTCTTTGTTTTTTTGTTAGTCCCCCAATACCCTCTGTTAAAAGAAGTGTAATTCATTGCCTTAAAGAAAAGCTGCAGGTTTCATCTTAGTGCCTTCACCAGAAATGTTCTGGTCTAAGGAAGCCACTTCCCATCTGTCCACAGGAAAAGTTCTGGGTACCATACCCAGAACTGGTTCTCAGATAGATGTCCTCCAAGATAAATAAAGATCCTAACTGATATTAGCCAATCAACAAATGTTTATCAATTACTGTTCATAGGAACTGAGATAGCCATTAAAGAGAACAGAGTATAAGAAGATCAAGTCCTCTACAGCTTTACCCTCTAGATGTCTATAATATATGTATTCAAAGGAGCAGCTAATACAGAGCAGCAGATTGTTGGCGCTAAAATTAATGTGCTAGGTAGGAACTATCAGAATGAATGTTTGAATGTCTTACTCCTGACTACAGAGATGAGAAAATTCGGTCATCCTCTCAGAGCAGAAGTGAGATATGCTGTGAAAAGTAGGGGGAGGGGGAAAAAAAGGGTCCAGAGAGATGTATTTGAAAGCAAAGCAAAATCTGCAATAAATACTGGGTCGGCCCAAAATTTCATTTGGGTTTTCCCATAAGATGTTATGGAAAAACTTGAACTAATAGTTTGGTCAACCCAATATAAACATATTTTTGTATATGGTGTAAATGTGACAACATTTCAAGTATAAATATTTATCTTGACTTCTCACGTTTTGACAGTATTCATTCAAAAAGCTGAAGCACACTCAGGTCATCCATGGCTGATTGTTTGGTTCCATGAAGAACCATGGGAAACATAGTCATGACGACCCTAGTAGGATCACAGTCTACACGAAGATTGTACCTCCAGGTTGTTGCTGCTGCTGCTAAGTCGCTTCAGTCGTGTCTGACTGTGTGACCACATGGACTGCAGCCTACCAGGATCCTCTGTCCACGGGATTTCCCAGGCAAGGGTACTGGAGTGGGTTGCCATTGCCTTCTCCTGTAACTGCCTGCAATAATCTGTCCCAGCCAAATCAACTGTAAATTGCCATTATTTGCAATGAGAGAGTAGTACTGACTGACACTTCTCAGATTAATAGATCTGGGAGGTCTGGAAATATTTTCATTTGAGAAATGTGGTCAATTTTTCTACACCTTCAGTTCAGTTCAGTTCAGTCGCTCAGTCGTGTCAGACTCTTTGCGACCCCATGAACCACAGCACACCAGGCCTCCTTGTCCATCACCAAATCTCGGAGTCTACTCAAACCCATGTCCATTGAGTCGGTGATGCCATCCAGCCATCTCATCCTCTGTCATTCCCTTCTCTTCCTGCCCTCAATCTTTCCCAGCATCAAGGTCTTTTCAAATGAGTCAGTTCTTCACATCAGGTGGCCAAATTATTGAAGTTTCAGCTTCAACATCAGTCCTTCCAATGAACACCCAGGATGATGGACTGGTTGGATCTCCCTGCAATCCAAGGGACTCTCAAGGGTCTTCTCCAACACCACAATTCAAAAGCATCAATTCTTCGGTGCTCAGCCCTCTTTATAGTCCAACTCTCACATCCATACATGGAGAAGGAGATGGCAACCCACTCCAGTATTCTTGCCTGGAGAATCCCAGGGACGGGGGAGCCTGGTGGGCTGCCGTCTATGGGGTCGCACAGAGTCGGACACAACTGAAGCGACTTAGCAGCAGCAGCAGCAGCACATTCATACATGACTACTGGAAAAACCATAGCCTTGACTAGACGGACCTTCGTTGACAAAGTAATGTCTCTGCTTTTGAATATGCTGTCTAGGTTGTTCATAACTTTCCTTCTAAGGAGTAAGCGTGTTTTAATTTCATGGCTGCAATCACCATCTGCAGTGACCTTGGAGCCCCCAGAAAACAGTCAGCCACTGTTTCCACTGTCTCTCCATCTATTTGCCATGAAGTGATGGGACCAGATGTGATGATCTTAGGTTTCTAAATGTTGAGCTTTAAGCCAATTTTTTCACTCTCCTCTTTCACTTTCATCAAGAGGCTCTTCAGTTCTTCTTCACTTTTGCTCCAGGTAATTAAGGTCATCTAATCCAGATGGTGTTAATAGATAAAATATTACAGAAAGTACAGAAGGCATTTGTTGTTATTGTTGGTGTTCAGTCACTAAGTCCTGTCTGACTCTTTGTGACAGAAGGCGTATTGTTGCTATTTCAGGGCTACCAGTGTCCTGAGGTGGTTTTTTTTGGTGTTCTAAGCTCAGGATGTCTGGAATAATTTAATGAATGTGTGAATACATGCTGAGGTTAAAAAAAAAAAAAGTATGTGCAAAGGGAGTACCTGAATAAATCCATGACTTCCTGAAAGGAACAGCTGTCAGTTTTGTCTGACCAGCATCTTTTTTCCCGTCCATTAATGACTGAAGGCAGTAACAGTCAATCTTCATCTGTGTTATCACCTTGTGCACATCCCACTTAGTACTGTGCAGTTATCAATCAAATATCTTGCTCCCTCTCCCCAAGGTAAATTCCAGAAAAAATTTGAATTTTGATAGGCAGGACAAAGACTAAAATGACTGGAGTTGCTCAATCCAATGTCATGTCCTAGAAAAGACTCTACTTGGAGTCCCTGAATGCTATCCTGATGGACTTTCCTTTCCTGAGGTATGAGCAGCAAAATCTTCCTGCGTACTAAAAACTATTCCACACTTTTAAAATTTGCTGAACTTTAATGTTTTTTTTTTTTTTTTAAGCTAGAGCTGATTTTTGTGGCTTACAACCAAAGGGAATTAGTGCATTCAGTTTACCTCTGTTACAACTTCCAAGCATATCAAGTAAAAATTATTTTTGCTTTTAAGCCAGGGATGAACTAGACATGTTTGGAGGCAGGAGAAAAAGGTGTTGAAGAAGAAAAGGACAGCAGGGCTGACTTCTGGGCATGTGACCTGTGTGTTAATGTTCTGCTGCTGTTGTCTTGAAATTCTTACTATTTTTTTGAGCCAGGACCTTGCATTTTCATTTTGCACTAGGCCCAGCCAATTATGAAAGTGCTTCATATGATATAAAGCACTATATGAAGGCTGATTAATGCCCCCCCTCAAAGATGCTCACACCCTAGTTCCCAGGTCCTGTTAAGTATGTTACCCTATGTGGCAAAAAGGACTTTGCAAATGTGATTATGTTAAGGATTTTGAGTTGGGAAGATTATTTGGACTATCTGGTGGGCCCAAAGTAATTGCAAGGGTCCTTTACAAGACAGAGGCACAGAATTAGAGTTAGAAAGAGAAAGCATGTGACAACAGAAGCAGAGGGAGTGAAATCTGACTGCGTGATGCGTGGTTATGAGCGAAGGAATGTAGGTGGCCTCTTTGTTGTTGCTCAGTCACTCAGTCGTGTCCGACTCCTTGAGACCTGTGGGCTTCAGCACGCCAGGCTTCCCTGTCCTTCACTGTTTCTCAGAGTTTGCTCACTCATGTCCATTGAGTCAATACCATCCAACCATCTCATCCTGTCTCCCCCTTCTCCTCCTGCCCTTAATCTTTTCCAGTATCAGAGTCTTTTCCAATGAGCTGGCTCTTCGAAAAAGGTGGCCAAAGATTGGAACTTCAGCTTCAGCATCAGTCCTTCCAATGAAAAGGCAAGGAAAAATATTTTTCCCCTAGAGAAAGCCTCTAGAAAGAATGTAGCCCTGCTTATCTTAATTGAACTCATCTCCAGAACTGTAAGATGATAAATTTGTTGTAAGTCACTAAATCTGTGGTAATTTGTTATAAAAGTGACAGGAAACCTACACATTACAAGGTTACTATAAGGTCACCTTAAGGTGATGCCTTACGGCTGTTGCTGCAACGCTTCAGTCGTGTCTGGTGTCCGACTCTGTGCAACCCCAGAGACGGCAGCCCACCAGGCTCCCCCGTCCCTGGGATGCCTTACTAGTTTACCAGAAATCAAGACTATTAATAAAACTAATAGCAGCTATTTATTGAACATTTCTTTTGTTCTAGGACCATACTAAGCCTTTTATGTATGAAATCTTATGCAATCCTAGAACAATGTTTGAAGTGGGTATGCTTGTATTTACTTTAGAGACAGACAAACGGAGGTTCAGAGAGGTTAAGCAACTTGTCTAAAGTCATATAACCAAATAGAATGTTTTAGAGGTGGGAGCTGAACCCAGTTATCACTCCCAGTTCAACCCCATTGCCAGACTTTATATAAACCTGGGTTTGTTCCCATCCTTTAACGTTCATTATGTTTGTATGGGTCAACACAGGAGTCAAAGCTTGACCAGGGAGTCAGAGCCTGACCAGCCAGAGGACGACATCCACATCTGGGGCGTGTAAGATGGAGGAGCCCAAGCCAACTCCACAAGTCTCAGATGGCTCATCTAGGCACAGGCGATAGATGGGAGGCTACAGAAAAGTGGATGAGCCAAAGAAAGCGCCAGACATTGAAAGTCGAAGAGCCCTTGTTTTTCGTTTGCCTAGATCGTGGGCGAATCCTGAAGCCTCGTGGCGGTGCGGGTGTCAGGGGACAACGACAGAGGGAGGGGCCCCCACCGGGTTTCCATGAGCAACTGCCAGGCGAGGGGGCGCGGCCGGCGGTCCGCGGGAAGGGCGGGCGTTCCTCTCCACCCGCCAGCACCGCCTCTTGTTTTGAAGGCCCGCGTGGTCTCGCGTCATTGGCCGCCGTGGAGCTCCGGGGAGGCGGGGCGGTCTCCGCGGCTGTAGCTCTCCAGTTACCCCCTCCGCCGGCCCCGCCTTCCGGCCGCCGGCGCCCACCGGGCCAACTGGACCACAACTCCCACAAGGCCTCGCGCTCGGAGGGGGGGGCGTGGCCGGGCGCAGGGGAAGCCGGGGGCGGGGCCGCCTAGGGGATGAAGTGGGGGCGCTCGACTCGTCAACCTCACTCACAGCTGCCGGGCGGCTGGGAGAGCGTCCTCCGCCACTGGACTGGCGTGCAGACCTCTGACCCTGGAGTCTCTCGGCCGCCGGGAACCGTCCTCTTGGGTCGTCGCCCGGGCTGCCCGCCGTTTCCCGGCCCCGAGGGGCCCGGCCGGCCGCGGCGGGGGGAGAGGTCAGCATGAGCCCGGGGGTCCGGCGGGCCGGCGCAGGGCAGGGGGCGGCGGCCGCGGTGCAGCTTCTCGTCACCCTGAGCTTCCTCCCGAGCGTCGTCGAGGCCCAGGTAAGCCGGAGTGATGGCGGTGCGGGGACCCCCGGCCGAACGCCGGCGGTGGAGGCGGCGACCGGGCCGCGACTGAGGCGCGGGCGGGCAGGGGAGGGAACCCCGGGAGGTTTCTGACGAGCGGAAAAGCCGGGGGGCTGAAGCCCCGATCATCAAGTCCAGGAAACGCCTGCGAGCCGCTTGCGGTGTGAGGGGTGGTGATACGGGGTGATGGCAGGAAAAAGAGGAAGATGGTGACGGTCCCCTGAGGTGTTTTCGTTTTTATCTTTCCGATGTTTAAGCGGTTCCGAGTGTGGCGGGAGATGGGACGGGGATGAAAACCTCGGCGGCTGTTCTGGGATGAGAGCACGCAGAGAAAAGGGGAAGCCCTCCTCGCGGGGAACTCAGGGGATGGGTGGGGGGCAGGTGGGGAGTAGGTGACAGACCCAGCGGCCCTGCAGAAGCCAAGTCGATCGCGAGGGGGACAAGTCTGAACTTCCTTGACTTTTGGACTAGAGAGTCCCTCGCCTCTCTCAGGACCGTTGTATTTTTACCCAGCTTGTACTCCGTCTGCTGAGTGGCGTCGCCAGGTGAGCTCAAGTACCAGAGGGGGGCCCGTGTCTGACCTTGTGGCTCCCTCAGCAGTGAGTGATGGCCGATAAATTAGAGTTTGGGGGTTCTTTGTGAGGCGTAGCTTACAGAAGGGTTCTCAATACGCGGTTCTCAATAGCTTCCCAGGGTCTTTTGCCTTAATAAAGGCTTCTTTTTTTTATACAGTAGAATTTGAATAGGCTTCTGCCAGGTGCTGTCTAGTCTGCACCTGCTGCAGAGTGGCAAAACTACTAAGAGCTAAAAAAAACCCAAAAAAACAAGAAAAGGTGTCTCATGTGGCCAGATGATGAGGGGAGACATGGTTTGAAGCAATTAGTGCTGATGGTTAAGTCAAATTGAAGGTAACTCTTGCCTGGAAAATCCCATGGGCAGAGCAGCCTGCTAGTTTGCAGTCCATGGGGTCGCTGAGTCGGACACGACTGAGCGACTTCCCTTTTCACTTTTCACTTTCATGCATTGGAGAAGGAAACGACAACCCACTCCAGTGTTCTTACCTGGAGAATCCCAGGGACGGGGAAGCCTGGTAGGCTGCCGTCTACGGGGTCGCACAGAGTCGGACAGGACTGAAGCGACTTAGCAGCAGCAGCAGCAGCAGCAGCACATGCTAGTAAAGTAATGCTCAAAATTCTCCAAGCCAGGCTTCAGCAATACATGAACCGTGAACTTCCAGATGTTCGAGCTGGTTTTAGAAAAGGCAGAGGAACCAGAGATCAAATTGCCAACATCCGTTGGATCATCAAAAAAGCAAGAGAGTTCCAGAAAAACACTATTTCTGCTTCATTGACTATGCCAAAGCCTTTGACTGCGTGGATCACAATAAACTGTGGAAAATTCTGAGAGAGATGGGGATACCAGACCACCTGACCTGCCTCTTGAGAAACCTGTATGCAGGTCGGGAAGCAACAGTTAGAACCAGACACACAACAATGGACTGGTTCCAGATAGGAAAAGGAGTTCGTCAAGGCTGTATATTGTCACCCTGCTTATTTAACTTATATACAGAGTACATCATGAGGAAACGCTGGGCTGGAAGAAGCACAAGCTGGAATCAAGACTGCCGGGAGAAATAGCAATAACCTCAGATATGCAGATGACACTACCCTTATGGCAGAAAGTGAAGAGGAACTAAAAAGCCTCTTCGTGAAAGTGAAAGAGGAGAGTGAAAAAAATTGGCTTAAAGCTCAACATTCAGAAAACTAAGATCATGGCATCTGGTCCCATAACTTCATGGGAACTAGATGGGAAACAGTGGAAACAGTGTCAGACTTTATTTTTTGGGGCTCCAAAATCACTGCAGATGGTGACTGCAACCATGAAATTAAAAGATGCTTACTCCTTGGAATGAAAGTTATGACCAACCTAGATAGCATATTCAAAAGCAGAGCTATTATTTTGCCAACAAAGGTCCGTCTAGTCAAGGCTATGGTTTTTCCAGTGGTCATGTATGGATGTGAGAGTTGGACTGTGAGGAAAGCTGAGCGCCGAAGAATTGATGCTTTTGAACTGTGGTGTTGGAGGGAGATCCAACCAGTCCATTCTAAAGGAGATCAGTCCTGGGTGTTCATTGGAAGGACTGATGCTAAAGCTGAAACTCCAATACTTTGGCCACCTGATGCGAAGAGTTGATTCATTGGAAAAGACCCTGATGCTGGGAGGCATTGGAGGCAGGAGGAGAAGGGGATGACAGAGGATGAGATGGCTAGATGGCATCACTGACGCGATGGATGTGAGTTTGAGTGAACTCCGGGAGTTGGTGATGGACAGGGAGGCCTAGCATGCTGCGATTCATGGGGTCGCAAAGAGTTGGACACGACTGAGTGACTGAACTGAACTGAACTGATGACGGTAACAGTGCAAACATGTTTTTCTGACTTTATTCAGACACTTTTTTTCATGACCCTAAGGTGTTCTGAACTCCAGAATGCCTGAACACTCAGTTTCTCTCCCTGTGTGAATATTTTCTAAATGAATAATAAAAATAAAAGGGGAGGACTTTTAGTTTGGGAGGGTGGGATGTTAAAAATGCACATTCTCTGGACCCACTACCAACTGTTCTGATTTAATGGATCTGGATGTGATCCAGGAATCAGTATTTTAAACCAGGTTTGCAAGTAACTAATGTAGTTATCGTTTTAGCTATCTTACACCACCACTTGGAAACACTTGAAATAGATAGTGGCAATCTACCAGACTTATAAAAAGTATATTTTCTAAATTGTCTTTGATAAAGTTATTTTCTAGTTATTAGTGGGCTATTTCTTTTTGAGTAGAGTTTACATTTAGATATTTTTCTAAAGTTTTTTTTTTCTCATTTTCTCTTTCTTTTTAGATAGTATATTTTAATTGTATACTTTCTCACCAATTTAGAAGCTTCATTTTAGGTTTCTGTCACAAATTAATGTGTATTAATGTTTTATAATTGCATGTGTACTCTAAATGTTATTATATCCAAATGAATATATATGATTTAAATTTCATTATGTCCAAATGAATATATGTAGTTCAACAGTTAAGGATTTGTGCATATTCAAGGTAGCGTGTGCCAAAGAGTCCTCAAAATTGAATACATATGGTTTTTGTTTCCAGTGATACTTTCTCATATAGTGTTCAATCATACTTTAATCTGTAACATGTTTAAAAATACATTGTCTCATTTCATTTGACACATCTTTCACACAGTGAGGTAACTGACATTTAAAGAGCTTACATGATTAATATCACAGTTAAGTAAGTGAAGGAGAGTATCTTTCTGGTCTATACAGTTGCATCTCAGTATGCTTGCTTCTTTATGGTATAGAAATAAAGTAGAGGGAGACCCAGGAAAATAAAAAGGTGGAACTAAGCCAGTTCTTTCTCTTCTCTTTCATTCACTAACTTGGAAGAAAATCAGTAAAGAATAAAGGGAAGAATTAATTTTTTGAAGGATATTTCTGTTCACAAGTACGCATTTGTGCAACACATACCCCATGTTCTTGTAAATGAAATGCAAGTGTGCTTTGTATTGGGTTGGCCAAAAAGTTTATTTGAATGAACTTTTTGGCCAACCTTGAGTATGATAAAACACTAGAAACTTAAATTGTAGTGGATACAAATGAGGTAACAAGTTAATCTTCCCATAAAGAAGTAACTTCAGATTTTAAATTTTTTCTAAGTGCATTTCTGAGCTGGCAAGAAATCAAGGAATATATAAAGCCTCCTCCACCCCCCAAAATGGAAAGCCAGAACTTTGAGACTCAGTGCTGCTTCAGTGCCATTACCCTGACCACTTCCTCTGAACTCTGAAGACCTTGAGCTTCTGCTCTGACAACTGCATGGAGTGGCATAAACAAGAAATAAAACCCACATCTGCCCAAATAGAGGGAAGTAAAAGGGGCCCTCACCATAAGCTTGGGCTCCAAAGAGCTACATCTTAAATATAAGGAGAAATGAAATCCACCACAAGTAAGGGGAGAATGAACAAACATGCTAGGGGAAGGCAGGGGGAAAACTGCCTTGAGAATTTCTATGAGCTGTCCTTATACAGGGCAAATTCATGCTACCTGTGAAGGGAAAATCTTCAAGTGGAAAATTTAATTTGTAGCAATCTCAGGTTGGTGTGCTCTGAGTCTACAGGTAAAAACAAATATCCATCCCCTCTGGAGGGCTTCTCTGGTGGCTCAGTGGTAAAGAATCTGCCTGCCGATACAGGAGATGTAGGAGACATGGGTTCATCCCTGGGACAGGAAGATCCCCTGGAGAAGGAAATGGCCACACTCCAGTAGTCTGACTTGGGAAATTCCATGACCCAGGAACCTGGCGGTCTACAGTCCATGGGGTTGCAAAAGAGTCAGACATGACTTAGTGATTAAACTACCACCATTACCATCCCCTCTGGAGGAATTCATTGTCTACACAGGCCCTAAAGAATTTTTGAAGATGAAGTGTCAAGAAAAATAAGCTAATAGTCAAAAACCACAGAACACACAAAGGCAACGTGAATGCGATATTTAGAAATATAGATTATAGAATTAGGTCTGTAATAAGTGTAGATTTTTTTCAAATAATCAGGTATTATTTAAAATCACCATGTTTAAATGGGGCTTCCCTGGTGTGTCAGACAGTAAAGAATCTGCCTGCAATGAGGGAGACCTGGGTTCAATCCCTAGGTCAGGAAGATCCCCTGGAGAAGGGAACAGCTATCCACTCAAGTATTTTTTCCTAGAGAATTCCATGGACAGAGGAGTCTGGTGGGCTTAAGTCTAGTTCAGTTCAGTCACTCAGTTGTGTCTGACTCTTTGCGACCCCATGGACTGCAGCACACCAGGCTTCCCTGTCTATCACCAACTTCCAGAGTGTGCTCACACTCACGTCCTTCGAATTGGTGATGCCATCCAACCTTCTCATCTTCTGTCGTCCCCTTCTCCTATTGCCTTCAATGTTTCCCAGCATCAGGGTCTTTTCCAGTGAGTCAGTTCTTCGCATCAGGTGGCCAAAGTATTGGAGTTTCACCTTCAGCATCAGTCCTTCCAATGAACATTCAGGACTCATTTCCTTTAAGATTGACTGGTTGGATCTCCTTGCAGCCCAAGGAACTCTCAAGGATCTTCTCCAACACCACAGTTGAATAGCATCAATTCTTCAGCACTCAGCTTTCTTTTATGGTCCAACTGTCACATCCGTACATGACTACTGGAAAAAACCATAGCTTTGACTAGATTTACTTTTGTCAGCAAAGTAATGTGTCTCTTTTTAATATGCTATCTACTTTGGTCATAGCTTTTCTTTGAAGGAGTAAGTGTCTTTTAATTTCATGGCTGCAGTCACCATCTGCAGTGATTTTGGAGCTCAGAAAAATAAAGTCTGTCCCTGTTTGCATTGGTTCTCCATCTATTTGCCATGAAGTGATGGGACCGGATGCCATGATCTTAGTTTTCTGAATGTTGAGTTTTAAGCCAACTTTTTCACTCTTCTCTTTCACTTTCAACAAGAGGTTCTTTAGTTCTTCTTCACTTTCTGTCATAAAGGTGGTGTCATCTGCATATCTGAAGTTATTGATATTTCTCCTGGCAGTCATAATTCCAGCTTGTGCTTCATCCAGCCCAGCATTCCATGGGGTCACAAAGAGTCAGACTAACTAACTATCTAACTCAGGAGTGAGCAACTAACACTTTCACATGTTTAAATATAAAGACTTAAATATAAATATAAAGTATGAAAAAGAACAAGAAATTTTAAAGAATGGCCCCAAAGTTCAAAACATAATGAAATAGAAGTTTTAGAAATCAAATTAACAACTTGATGGATGAAGTGGTTGATTATATCCAGCAGAAAAAAATGATTATTGAATTGAAAAACCATTTTATGTCCTTTTTTTCCTTTAATCTCCCAATACCTTCTTTTGATCCTAACTCTTAGCTTTATATTTTACTAAATTGGAATAATCAGAATAATCCACATCTGTCCACCTACTAGTCTCTGACCCACATATTTTGACTTCTGTAGATTATCATAAACTGTTAGTACTCTTATCAGAGACCAGTCCCTCCACTTGCATTTTGGTCCCATTCCTTCTTTCCAGTTCAAGGACATGGCTCCAGCAAATTTTCCCTTTCTCTTCTGGTTCATTGATTTTTTTTTCCCCCTTCTCTAATGGACTGTTGTTGTTGCTAAGTCATGTCTTGACTCTTTTTGTGATCCCATGGGCTATATAGCCCACCAGGCTCCTCTGTTCATGGGATTTCTCAGGCAAGAATACTGGAGTGGATTGACATTTCCTTTTCCAGGGGATCTTTCCAATTCACTTATCAAACCTGAGTCTTCTGTATTGGCAGGCGGATTCTTTACCACTGAGCCTGTTACTGTCATCATAAAACATGCTGTTAATTCTACGATTTTAAAGTTCTCTCTTGACCCACTCATCTCTTATGACTCTGCTTAGTTTTTATCTTTTCTATAGAGAAACCCCTCAAAAGAGTTATCTTTATCTTTCCTATTCTGATCATTCAGCCCATTTCAGTCTGACTTTTGCCTCTACTACTTCTCCAAAATGGCTCTTGTCAAAATCACTAATGTCTTTCTTGCTGCTAAAGTGATTTTTTTGCTAAACCTAAGATTTAAAAACTATTTTGCAGACTTTTTTCATAGCTCATCACTCACTGTCTTTGACATACTTTTGTTTTTTCTTTTTTTTTTTTTTTTACTTCCAAGATAGTATATTTTTCTGATTTCTTTCCTTTCTGCAGGCCAGTCTTTATTAGAATCCCTTGCTTGTTCCTAATTGTTTGAACCTCAAGGTTCAAATCTTACACTCTCTCTTCTCTCCACCTTGGCCATCTTTTAGTCTCTTGGCTTTAAATACCTGGAATTCAGGAGACCCGGGTTCAATCCCTGGGTTGGGAAGACCCCTGGAGAAGGAAATGGCAACCCACTCCAGTACTCTTGCCTGGAGAATCCCATGGAGGTTGGTGGGCTACAGTCCATGGGGTTGCAAAGAGTCGGACAGGACTTCACTTTCACTTTCACTTTCTTATGGTATTTAGTATCTATATCTCAGAATCTCTAGTCTAGGATTCTCAGCTCTAGATCCATATATCTAACTACTTTTTCAGTGTTTCCATTTAGATAGTTAATAGGTATCACAAATTTGATGTATTAAGAACTAAATTCCTGACTTTATCCCCCTCAAATCTGTTCTTCTCACTGTCTCCTCCCCCTTAAACATATGCTATAGCTACACTGACCTCCTTGCTATCCCTCAAAGATGGCAAATATCCTCTTGCTTTGAGTCCCTTGGACCTGCAGTTTCCTCTACATAGCTAACACACTTCTCATGTATTCATATGGTTCGCTCGCTCACTTTCTTAGGTTTCTGCTTAAGTGTCATGTTACCTGCCGTGTTCACTTACCTAAATTGTCACCTTCCATGATCATACAATATAAAAGAGAAACCCTTCATCCTCACCTTGTACTACTCCATATTCCTTTCAGTTCAGTTCAGTTCAGTCACTCAGTCGTGTCCGACTCTTTGTGACCCCATGAATCGCAGCACGCCAGGCTTCCCTGTCCATTACCAATTCCCGGAGTTCACTCAGACTCACGTCCATCGAGTCAGTGATGCCATTCAGCCATCTCATCCTCTGTCGTCCCCTTCTCCTCCCACCCCTAATCCCTCCCAGCATCAGAGTCTTTTCCATTGGGTCAACTCTTCGCATGAGGTGGCCAAAGTACTGGAGTTTCAGCTTTAGTATTCCTTCCAAAGAAATCCCAGGGCTGATCTCCTTCAGAATGGACTAGTTGGATCTCCTTGCGGTCCAAGGAACTCTCAAGAGTCTTCTCCAACACCACAGTTCAAAAGCATCAATTCTTCGGCGCTCAGCTTTCTTCACAGTCCAACTCTCGCATCCATACATGACCACAGGAAAAACCATAGCCTTGACTAGATGGACCTTTGTTGGCAAAGTAATGTCTCTGCTTTTCAATATGCTATCTAGGTTGTTCATAACTTTCCTTCCAAGGAGTAAGCGTCTTTTAATTTCATGGCTGCAGTCACCATCTGCAGTGATTTTGGAGCCCCCCAAAAATAAAGTCTGACACTGTTTCCATTGTTTCCCCATCTGTTTCCCATGAAGTCATGGAACCAGATGCCATGATCTTAGTATGTTGAGCTTTAAGCCAACTTTTTCACTCTCCACTTTCACTTTCATCAAGAGGCTTTTTAGTTCCTCTCCACTTTCTGCCATAAGGGTGGTGTCATCTGCATATCTGAGGTTATTGATATTTCTCCCAGCAATCTTGATTCCAGCTTGTGCTTCTTCCAGCCCAGCATTTCTCATTATGTACTCTGCGTAGAAGTTAAATAAGCAGAGTGACAGTATACAGCCTTGACATACTCCTTTTCCTATTTGGAACCAGTCTGTTGTTCCATGTCCAGTTCTAACTGTTGCTTCCTGACCTGCATATAGGTTTCTCAAGCCTCTGCTTTAAAATTTTTCGGTGGTTTCCTGTGTAACTCAATGTGGTATAATACAAAAACATGCTTGCTGTTTGTCCCCTGTTGTTGGCACAGAGTTCCTAAAACCTTGGAATTTACTGAGAAATAGGAATGCTCCTTTCAGTCATACCTGAGTTTATGCTGTTGAGGTGACTTAGGTGGGAACCTCTAGAGAGCTTAAGGATGATGATCCTGGTCCAAAAAGGCCAGGTGCTTAGAGGATTAGAACTTTTGTCCCTTCCCACTGACCTCTAGGTTTGGGAGAGGGGTAAAGTAGCTTGAGCTCTGTAAAAACTCTTAAGAGAGTTTTTGATGGGTTTTGATGAGCTCCCAAATTGGTGAACACATAGACTTTCTGGGAGGGTAGCTCAGAGGCATGGAAGTTCTGCACGTGCACCCCCAATACCTGTCCTGTGCATTTCCTCTTTTTGTCTGTTTTTGAGTTGGACCCTTTGCAGTAAACATAAGTAAAGTGTTTTCCTGAGTTCTGTAAGTCATTCTAGAAAATTATCAAACCTGAGAAGGAAGTTGTGGGAACCCCTGTTTATAGCCAGTCAGTACAGGTGATCCAGGGCTTGGACCAGTGTCTGAAGTGGGAGCAGTCCTATGTGACTGAACCCTTAATCTGTGGGTTCTGCTCCAATTCCAGATAATATTAGAATTGAATTGGGCACCCAGTTGATGCTGGAGAGTTGGAGAGTTGGCTGGTGTGAGAAAACATTTGACTCAGAAAAGCCAATATTTTAATAATAGGCCCCTAATTCTCCTTTTGTTATTGTTTAGTTGCTAAGTTGTGTCCGACTCTTTGCAACTCCATGGACTTCCCAACACAGATATTGAACCTGTGTCTCCTGCTGGGAAGGTGAATTCTTTACCAACGAGCCACCTGGGAAGACCCAGTTCTCCTTTTCCCTGCTAGATAATCTTCCTTGTTGTTTCCTGTTGTTCTGGGGCGGCATTGGGCCTTACTGCATCAGGGCCTTTGCATTTAGTATTCTCAGTGCCTGGAATTCTTTTCACCCTCCCCCTTCAAAAAAAAAAGCTTGATTTGCTCCTTCCCCACTTTAACTTTGGCTGAAACTTCAGTGAGACCTTTCGTACCTATCTCTCTTTAAAAATGAGCAGTCCCAGTTTTGTAACACCTGTCTCAATTTTCTAGTTTTCCTCCATATTGCTTTATTATCATCTAACAGACTCTACACTTTGCTCATGCATTTTTTTTCTCTCCTATGAAAATGTTAACACCTGAAAGGAAGAGATTTTTGTCTTTTTTTTCTTTTCTTTCTTCTAAGGACAGTGCAGGGCTTATGTTAGGCCCTCAATAAATATGTTGGATAAATGAATAAATGAATGGAAAAAAGTGCAAATAAATTATTCAGAATGAAGCTCAGAAAGGTAACAGAATAGTAAATGTTATAGAGAGCTTAAGATACATGAAGAATAAAATAAGACGGTCTAGTATGGTGCGTTCCAGAGGTTAAAATAGAATAGGGAAAAAGCAATATTGATTACTACATTGAAAAAGACAACCCAGTAGAAAAATGAACAAAAGATATGAACAGAAATTTTACACAAGCAGAAAGACAAGTGTTTTATAAAACATTAGAACTTTGTACCTAATGGCACCCCACTCCAGTACTCTTGCCTGGAAAATCCCATGGACGAAGGAGCCTGGTAGGCTCCAGTCCATGGGGTCGCTAAGAGTCGGGCATGACTGAGTGACTTCACTTTCACTTTTCACTTTCATGCATTGGAAAAGGAAATGGCAACCCACTCCGGTGTTCTTGCCTGGAGAATCCCAGGGACAGAGGAGCCTATCGGGCTGCCGTCTATGGGGTCGCACAGAGTTGGACACGACTGAAGCGACTTAGCAGCAGCAGCAGCAGCAGTGCAAAAAAAAAAAAAAAAAAAATCAAATATCCTTTACAGTTTGTTCTCTGTATTCATGAACTTGGATTTGTTGTCGTTTTCTGTTCAGACTATACATGAAAGTGAGATCATACGGTTTTTATCTTTCTCTGAGTTATTTCACTTAGCACAGTGTCCTCAAGTTCCATCCGTGTGGCAAATGGCCAGTTTTTTGTTTTTTTTTCCATTACTAGGTGTATTGTGTATATATCCCACATCTTCTTTGTTCATCCTTCAGTTGATTCTTAGGTCACTTCCATAGTTGGTTATTGTAAATAATACTGCAGTGAACATGGGGCTACATGTATCTTTAAGTTAGTGTATTTGTTTTCTTCAGGAGAATACCAAAAAGTGAAATTGCTGGATTTTGTGGTAGTTCTATTTTAAAGTTTTTCTGTAACCTCCATACTCTTCTCCATAGTGGATGCACCAGTTTATAGTCCAGCAACAGTGCACAAGGGTTTTCTTTTCTCTACATCCTCACCAACACCTGTTACTCTGGTCTTTTTGATAATAACCATTCTAACAGGTGTGACATGATATCTCATTATAGTTTTGATTTTCATTTCCTTGATGTTGGTGATATTGAGCACCTTTTTGTGTACTTGGTGGCCATTCATATGTCTTCTTTGGAAAAATATTTAGATCTTTAAATAAAAATATTTTCCCGTTTAAAAATACTTTTATTTATTCATTTATTTTTGGCTTTGCTGGGTCTTCATTGCTGCTCAGGCTTTTCTCTAGTTGCAGTGCCTGGGCTTCTCATCACAGTGACTTTTCTTGTTGAAGGGCATGGGTCCTAGGGTTTTCGGTTTCGTTCCGTAGTCGTGGTGCACGGGCCTCGTTGCTCCTTGGCATGTGGGATCTTCCCGGAGTGGGGTTGAACCAGTGCCTCCTGCATTGGCAGGTGGATTCTTTACCACTGAGTCACCAGGGAAGCCTCCTCTGCTCATTTTTTAATCAGATTGTTTTTTTGCTATTGAGTTGTGTGAGTTCTTTATATATTTTGGATATTAACCCCTTATTAGATATGATTTGCAAATATTTTCTTCAATTCCATAGGTTGTCTTCATTTTGTTAGTGGTTTTGCTTTGCTTTACAGAAGCTTTTTAGTTTGACATAGTCCTACTTGTTTATTTTTACTTTTGTTACCTTTTAATTATGATATGAAATCCAAAAAGTCATCACCAAGACTGATGTCAAGGAGCTTAAAATCTGTATTTTCTTCCAGTAGTTTTATGGTATCAGGTCTTATTATGTTCAAGTCTTTGATCCATTTGAGTTCATTTCAAATGTGTATGCTGTAAGGTAGTGGTACAATTTCATTCTTTTGCATGTGGCTGTCTGTTTGGTTTCCTCAACATTGTTTGTTGAAAAGACTGTCCTCTCCCCATTATATATTCTTGGCTCTGTTGTCATATATTAATTGACCATATAGTCATGGGCTTCTTTCTGGGCTTTTTATTCTGTTTTGTTCTTCTGTGTATGTTTTTCTGCCAGTATCATACTGTTTTGATGACTATAGGTTTGTAATCTAGTTTGAAATTGGGGCACATGATGCCTCCATCTTTGTTCTTTTTCATGATTGCTTTGATTATTCTAGGTCTTTTATGGTTCCATACAAATCTTTAGGACTGTTCTATTCTGTAAAAATGATGTTGGAATTTTGACAGGGATGTATTGAGTCTTTATCCTGCTTAGAGTACTAAGGACATTTTAACAATATTTTTCTAATCCATGAGAATGGAATAGCCTTCCATTTATTCAATATTTTCCATCAATATATTATGGTTTATATGCATTTCACCACTTGGTTTATTTTTTCCCTAGGTATTATCTTATTCTTTTTGATGTAATTGATTGTAAATGAATTATTTCTTAATTTCTTTGATAGTTTGTTATTAGTGTATGGAAACACTGTACACTATTTTCAAATATTGATTTTGTGTCCTAGAACTTGCTGAATTTATTAGTTCTGTTTCAGTGAATGAAGTCTTTAGGATTTTCTGTATATATCATCTGCAAATAGAATTTTCTTCTTCCTTTCTACTCTGGATGCCTTTTTTTCCTTTTTCCTATCTAATTTCTATTTTTAAAAACTTGGTTATACACAAAGTTTTTGTTTAGTAGTTTAGTAGTCCTTGCTGCTGCTGCTAAGTCACTCCAGTCGTGTCCGACTGTGTGTGACCCCATAGACGGCAGCCCACCAGGCTCCCGCGTCCCTGGGATTCTCCAGGCAAGAACAATGGAGTGGGTTGCCATTTCCTTCTCCAATGCATGAAAGTGAAAAGTGAAAGTGAGGTTGCTCAGTCGTGTCCGACTCTTCAAGACCCCATGGACTGCAGCCTACCAGGCTCTTCCATCCATGGGATTTTCCAGGCAAGAGTACTGGAGTGGGGTGCCATTGCCTTCTCCGTAGTAGTCCTTAAGAGTTAGAAATAAGTACATGGTAATTTTGTATACCTTACTCCAACCCCTACCGCAAATAATATGTTTGTAAATGCTGCAGTTTACTAACTAAAAGTCAACAATTTAAGAAAAATTTGTAAGAACGAGCACTCACTCATTCTTACTGGGTAAAGTATTTTTAAAGCCTAAAAAGCTTTTTGGTGTGTATTTTGTTTCCTTTTTTCCCCTATTATTATTTAGGGGCCTAGAGTGTGAATGGGACACATTTACAAACTCCCAGGGAAAAAGCATGAGACAGAAACAACTAGAAAATTTCCATTTTTAAAATCATTGTTTGCATATATTATGCCTGTGGATCACATGAATAACTTTTAACAGGCTGAATTCCATTTTTGTTTTTAAATTTTAGTTTTAATTGCGATAATTGTTTGTTCCATGAAATTGTGAGAGTTCAGTTCAGTCACTCAGTTGTGTCCGACTCTTTGCAACCCCATGAATCACAGCACGCTAGGCCTCCCTGTCCATCACCAACTCCCGGAGTTCACTCAGACTCACGTCCATCGAGTCAGTGATGCCATTCAGCCATCTCATCCTCTGTCGTCCCCTTCTCCTCTTGCCCTCAATCCCTCCCAGCATCAGAGTCTTTTCCAATGAGTCAACTCTTTGCACGAGGTGGCCAAAGTACTGGAGTTTCAGCTTTAGCATCATTCCTTCCAAAGAACACCCAAGGCTGATCTCCTTCAGAATGGACTGGTTGGATCTCCTTGCAGTCCAAGGGACTCTCAAGAGTCTTCTCCAACACCACAGTTCAAAAGCATCAATTCTTTGGCGCTCAGCTTTCTTCACAGTCCAACTCTCACATCCATACATGACCACTGGAAAAACCATAGCCTTGACTAGATGAACCTTTCTTGACAAAGTAATATCTCTGCTTTTGCATATGCTATCTAGCTTGGTCATAACTTTCCTTCCAAGGAGTAAGTGTCTTTTAATTTCATGGCTGCAATCACCATCTGCAGTGATTTTGGAGCCCCCAAAAATAAAGTCTGACACTGTTTCCACTGTTTCCCCATCTATTTGCCATGAAGTGATGGGACCGGATGCCATGATCTTAGTTTTCTGAATGAAATAATACATAAAAATGTCATTTACCTTTTATCCAGTTTTTCCCTGGTGGTAACATTTTGTAAGGGCTTCCCAGGTGGCACAGTGGTAAAGAATCTGCCTGCTGATGGAAGAGATGCAAGATATGTGGGTTTGATCCCTGCGTCAGGAAGATCCCCTGGAGTAGAAAATGGCACCCTACTCTAGTATTCTTGCCTAGGAAATCCCAAGATGAAATCACCAGAGGAGCCTGGTGGGCTATAATCCATGGGGTCACAAAAAGTCAGACATGACTGAGCACATACACACATTTTGTAAGCATATAGTGTAATATTATAAATAGAGCACTGACAATTGATGTAATCATGTATGTTCATTTCACTTGTTTCATTTGTGTATCTGTGGATTAGTTCTATACATTTATATCACATGGTATGAGTTTGTATGTCCACCACTGCAGTCAGGATACTGAAAAATGTCATCACTGAAAGAATCCTTTCTGTCCCTTTATAGCCACACCTACCTCCTTGCTTCCCCACTCCAACTCCCATTCCCTACTCCAGTCCCTAAGCACTGGCAACCAGTAGTCTGTTTTCCATTTCTAAACTTTGTTATGTCAAAAATGTTATATAAATGAAATCTTGTAGTATCTCATCTTTTGGGTTTGACTTTTTTTTTTACTTAGCATAATTCCATAAAGATTCATCCTAGTTGTGCATGTTAATGAGTACCATTTTTAAATTTAGCCGCAGAATGTTTTGTGGAATTTTTCGACTGTGAATTCACTTTGTAAATATCAATTTCTCCTTTTTGATTACCTTGAGTAGTTGATAAGATAATTTAATTTAAAATACAGTAGAGTTGGGACTAAGTTTTATGTCTACTTTGGAAAAAATTATTTTAACCTTGCTAAGCCTTAATTTCCTTTTATTTAAAGTGAGAAGAATAGTGCCATTTCATGAGGTATTTAAAGGGTAAATGTGTTAACATATGTAGTGCTCTTAGCATCATGTCTGTCGTGAAAGGGTTCCATAAATGAGAGTCTAAAAGAAAGGTAGAGTTGCTGCAGCAGTATTATTACAGCCTGTGATTTCTAGGTTAATCTTGGAAGTAGTTGCCTTCATATTCCAGTGACTGTTTGGATTCTGTGTATGTTTAGACAAGGGTGAGAGTATTCAATACCTTTCTTTTTGACCACTGAACAAGAATGTTTATTTCTTTAGAATGGGTATATATAATCCTTCTGTTGCTTTTTATTTAACTGACCATTGTAAAAATTGACAGCTTTAAATGTTATGTATCTTAATCAGCAAATACTGGCTAAGTTGAAGGCATAATTTATCTTATTACATAATAGTACAGATTTGCTAAGGTTGGAACATTAATTTACATCTTTTCTATTATATATGTATTTTTTTTCCCTAGGTCACCGGAGTCTTGGATGACTGCTTGTGTGACATAGATAGCATCGATAACTTCAACACCTTCAAAATCTTCCCCAAAATAAAAAAGCTGCAAGAACGAGACTATTTTCGTTATTACAAGGTATGGTATAACTTTTGATTCCATCAGTACTGAAGATTTTTCTATAGCTGTCTATAGATGTGACTTTTATAACTCTTTGGAAAATCCTTTTCTGTTCTTTTCAGCACTCTGTGTATATCCTTTATCACTGGACTGTATTAACTCTTGTAGTGAAAGCCTGCTAGTCTTTTTGAACATTACGAATCTGAACTCCCTTCCTATGTTTGGGGAATTTCTCATTGGTCAGTTTGGGTTTCAGACGCAAGACTCATTCCTCTATAGACGTTGAAAATACCTGGGACCTATTTTGTCAGCCTCCCTTGTGAGTTAGGTTTTGTCATCTAGACACACTTACCCAGGCTTTAAGTTGTGCGGTTGGCAGTGCTGTGTGCTATCAGTGTGAGGTACAAAGTCCCAACAAATGTATTTGTTGGGTAGCTCACTGGAGGAGTGATAGAGCAGCCTGAGGACATAAGCAGAACAGCACTGCAGTAAGACTGCAGCACTGGTTCTTAAGTCTGATAGCCCACTCTAGACCTTCACAGAATAGCCAGTGGTAGTTTAAAGGCAGTGGCAATAACACAGATTCAAAGAACAATGGTTTAAAAGCCGCTGTTATACATTTTTGCCTCTACTCTTGCTCTCAGTATTCAATTGGTTTATAATTTCTTTGATTTTCATTTTTAGTTTATTTTTAAAATTGAGCATGATTTTTTTAATCCTTTTTCTGTATAGGTTATCTTAGTCTTTTAAATAGCTTTGAGGGTTAAATAATATACTATCTGTGAAGTTTTAAGTTGTATAGAAGGATACCAAAGTAGAGACCTAAAGATTTGGGAACCCATCCCCTTTTCCCATCAGCACCAAGAATATACAAAAAAGTGGATATATTTCCTCAATACAAAACCCTTTAGAGATGCAGATCCCATAAACTTATTTCAAAAAGAAATGTATGCCTAAGCAAACTATTCTAATATTTTAGACATTTTTCATACAAATCACGCAGGTTAAAATACCTTCTTCTAATTCCTAGTCCTAAATTTATGTCTGTTTGCATTTGTAACTGCTTTCTCTTGCTTCCTTTCTGTTACTAGGCTTACCCATATGAAATTGTTGCTTTTAGAAGTTGGAAAGTTTGACTATTGCCTATTTTGTATGGTTCAGTCTAATACAGTGAAGGAAGTGTTCCTTCTATCAAAGATCATCCCTTCACAGAATGGCCAGATCACACCTCCATTCACAGTGTTGTGGCCTCATTCTTCCACTCCTCCCTTTTTGAAATTGTTTTTTCTGTTTCTGTATCCTCACCCATCTGGTCAATAATAAGCACTCAAATATTCGAATACATGGATGAATATCTCATTTAATCGTTTGTTACACTGAAATCCTATTAGGTCAACATCATCCACATTTTCCAAAAAAGAAACAATGGTTTACGTATCCTAAGGTAGGGTACTTTTGTTGGCTTACAAACAAAACAGAAGTTTTATTGAGAAATGTGAGGCAGCTCACAAAATTGAAAGATAAGCTAAAGAAGCATATTTCAGGTGAGACAGAGATTATAGCAGGGATTAATGGCCATTCTCTTTGTGATACCAAAATTTTGAATTAAATTAACCATTTCCCCATATTTTTATATTATACAAGAGTCAGATTTCTGGGAGGAAAGGTCTAAATTGGTCTTGGTAGGGTTATGTAGCCCTACCCCTTGACCAAAAGACAATTTGGTTAGTAGTTCTATTTGTATTTGCATATTTGCAAATTGTTTCTCAAAGGAAAATTAGGGGATGTTACAGAAGGAAGAAAAATGAAAGTCAAATAGGCAGAAATAACAGTGTGCTTGCTAGCCAACATACAGTTCATCCTTATGCATGTGATTTAAAAAATGTTCCAACCAACATATTGAAATTACTCTAAATGTAACCACAATGTATTCATACCCTCTCCCAGAGGAGAGTAATGTAATGATCTAGTTAATCAGTTAGTTTCAAGTCTAAGATGTTTGGGTGCTATCTACTCTTCGAAGATCATGCCATCTGGTCCCATCACTTCATGGGAAATAGGTGGGGAAACAGTGGAAACAGTGTCAGACTTTATTTTGGGGGGCTTCAAAATCACTGCAGATGGTGACTGCAGCCATGAAATTAAAAGACGCTTACTCCTTGGAAGGAAAGTTATGACCAACCTAGATAGCATATTCAAAAGCAGAGACATTACTTTGCCAACAAAGGTCCATCTAGTCAAGGCTATGGTTTTTCCAGTGGTCATGTATGGATGTGAGAGTTGGACTGTGAAGAAGGCTGAGTGCTGAAGAATTGATGCTTTTGAACTGTGGTGTTGGAGAAGACTCTTGAGAGTCCCTTGGACTGCAAGGAGATCCAACTAGTCCATTCTGAAGGAGATCAGCCCTGGGATTTCTTTGGAGGGAATGATGCTGAAGCTGAAACTCCAGTACTTTGGCCACCTCATGCGAAGAGTTGACTCATTGGAAAAGACTCTGATGTTGGGAGGGATTGGGGGCAGGAGGAGAAGGGGACGACAGAGGATGAGATGGCTGAATAGCATCACTGACTCGATGGACGTGAGTCTGAGTGAACTCCGGGAGTTGGTGATGGACAGGGAGGCCTGGCGTGCTGTGATTCATGGAGTTGCAAAGAGTCGGACATGACTGAGTGACTGAACTGAACTGAACTGACTCTTCGAATTCTGTCAACATATGAATTAAAAAAAAAAAACAAAAACAGGAAAGCTAAGAGAAGAGGTTAATTTTAAATACACATATATAGTTTTGATTCATCTAGCAAGGAAATACAAGTAGAAAAAAGAGCCTAACCTCTGAGAGCTGATCAGTTGGCTGCTGTAGCTGGTATTTATATTTTCTGTCTTCTACTATCCATTCCATTCTTTTATTTACCAAATATTTATCAAATTAATTTGTAGCAGAGTGTATTCTAGGTGCTGTGGATACAATAGTGAATAAAACAAAACCTCCAAACTTATGTAACTTTTTATTATGATTAGAAAGACAAACCTTGAACAAGTAAAAAAATATAATTTCCTGTGAAAATGTAAATGTTATGGAGAAAAATAAAGCAAAGTAAGAGAAGTAATAGAGGTGGGGAAGGTAGATAGCCCTGTTTTACAGAAGGTGGTCAGGAAAGGAAGACATTTTTGGCTGCACCATTTGAGCAAAGACCTACCTAAGGTGAAACAGTAAACCATGACAAGATCTGGAGAAAGAACATTTTGGGGAAGGGGAGTAGAACTACAGGTATAGAGGCATAGGGTGTTTGAAAACCAGTATAGCTGGACAAAAATGAATGAGAGGGAAAATAGGAGAGGTAGTTAGGGGCCTGATTTATTTATTTATTTTAATTAATTAATTTTACTTTACAATATTGTACTGGTTTTGCCATACATTGACTTGAATCTGCCACGAGTGTACATGTGTTCCCCATCCCGAACCCCCTCCCACCTCCCTCCCCATCCCATTCCTCTGGGTCATCCCAGTGCACCAGCCCCAAGCACCTGTATCATGCATCAAACCTGGACTGGCAATTCGTTTCACATATGTTATTTACATGCATATGTTATTTACATGCATATGTTATTTTACATGTTTCTCCCATATCATCCCGCCCTTGCCCTCTCTCACAGAGTCCAAAAGACTATTCAATATATCTGTGTCTCTTTTGCTGTCTCACATACAGGGTTATTGTTACCTTCTTTCTAAATTCCATATATATGCGTTAGTATACTCTATTGGTGTTTTTCTTTCTGGATTACTTCACTCTGTATAATAGGCTGCAGTTTCATCCACCTCATTAGAACGGATTCAAATGTTTTCTTTTTAATGGCTGAGTAATATTCCATTGTGTATATGTACTACAGCTTTCTTATCTATCCATCTGCTGATGGACATCTAGGTTGCTTCCATGTCCTGGCTATTATAAACAGTGCTGCGATGAACATTGGGGCACATGTGTCTCTTTCAATTCTGGTTTCCTCAGTGTGTATGCCCAGCAGTGGGGTTGCTGGGTCATATGGCAGTTGTGTTTCCAGTTCTTTAAGGAATCTCCACACTGTTCTCCATAGTGGCTGTACTAGTTTGCATTCCCACCAACAGTGTAAGAGGGTTCCCTTTTCTCCACACCCTCTCCAGCATTTATTGCTTGTAGACCTTTGGATCGCAGCCATTCTGACTGGAGTGAAGTGATACCTCATTGTGGTTTTGATTTGCATTTCTCTGATAATGAGTGATGTTGAGCATCTTTTCATGTGTTTGTTAGCCATCTGTATGTCTTCTTTGGAGAAATGTCTGTTTAATTCTTTGGCCCACTTTTTGATTGGGTCTTTTATTTTTCTGGAATTGAGCTACAGGAGTTGCTTGTATATTTTTGAGATTAATTCTTTGTCCATTGCTTCATTTGCTATTATTTTCTCCCATTCTGAAGGCTGTCTTTTCACCTTTCTTATAGTTTCCTTTGTTGTGCAGAAGCTTTTAATTTTAATTAGGTCCCATTTGTTTATTTTTGCTTTTATTTCCAATATTCTGGGAGGTGGGTCATAGAGGATCCTGCTGTGGTTTATGTCGGAGAGTGTTTTGCCTATGTTTTCCTCTAGGAGTTTTATAGTTTCTAGTCTTATGTTTAGATCTTTAATCCATTGTGAGTTTATTTTTGTGTATGGTGTTAGAAAGTGTTCTAGTTTCATTCTTTTACAAGTGGTTGACCAGTTTTCCCAGCACCACTTGTTAAAGAGATTGTCTTTTCTCCATTGTATATTCTTGCCTCCTTTGTCAAAGAAAAGGTGTCCATAGGTGTGTGATTTATCTCTGGGCTTTCTACTTTGTTCCATTAATCTATATTTTTGTCTTTGTGCCAGTACCATACTGTCTTGATAACTGTGGCTTTGTAGTAGGGCCTGAAGTCAGGCAGGTTGATTCCTCCAGTTCCATTCTTATTTCTCAAGATTGCTTTGGCTATTCGAGGTTTTTTGTATTTCCATACAAATTGTGAAATTATTTGTTCTAGCTCTGTGAAAAATACCGTTGGTAGCTTGATAGGGATTGCATTGAATCTATAGATTGCTTTGGGTAGTATACTCATTTTCACTATATTGATTCTTCTGATTCATGAACATGGTATATTTCTCCATCTATTTGTGTCCTCTTTGATTTCTTTCACCAGTGTTTTATAGTTTTCTATATATAGGTCTTTTGTTTCTTTAGGTAGATATATTCCTAAGTATTTTATTCTTTTTGTTGCAATGGTGAATGGAATTGTTTCCTTAATTTCTCTTTTTGTTTTCTCATTGTTAGTGTATAGGAATGCAAGGGATTTCTGTGTGTTAATTTTATATCCTGCAACTTTATTCATTGATTAGCTCTAGTGGGACACTGTAAAAGCAGTACTAAGGGGAAGGTTCATAGCCATACAGGCTTACCTCAAGAAACAAGAAAAAAGTCAAATAAATAACCTAACTCTACACCTAAAGCAACTTGAAAAGGAAGAAATTATGAACCCTAGGGTTAGTAGAAGGAAAGAAATCTTAAAAATTAGTGCAGAAATAAATGCAAAAGAAACAAGAGACCATAGCAAAAATCAACAAAACCAAAAGTTGGTTCTTTGAGAAGATAAATAAAATTGACAAACCATTAGCCAGACTCATCAAGAAACAAAGGGAGAAAAATCAAATCAACAAAATTAGAAATGAAAATGGAGAGATCACAACAGACAACACAGAAATACAAAGGATCATAAGAGACTATTATCAGCAACTATATGCAAATAAAATGGACAACTTGGAAGAAATGGACAAATTCTTAAAAAAGTACAACTTTCCAAAATTGAATCAGGAAGAAACAGAAAATTTTAACAGACCCCTCACAAGCACGAAATTGAAACTGTAATCAGAAATCTTCCAGCAAACAAAAGCCCAGGATCAGATGGCTTCACAGCTGAATTCTACCAAAAATTTAGGGAAGAACTAACACCTATCCTACTCAAAACCTTCCAGAAAATTGCAGAGGAAGGTAAACTTCCAAACTCATTCTATGAGGCCACCATCACCCTAATACCAAAACCTGACAAAGATGCCACAAAAAAGAGAAAACTACAGGCCAATATCACTGATGAACATAGATGCAAAAATCTTTAACAAAATTCTAGCAAACAGAATCCAACAACATATTAAAAAGATCATACATCATGACCAAGTGGGCTTTATCCCAGGGATGCTAGGATTCTTCAATATTTGCAAATCAATCAATGTAATACACCACATTAACAAATTGAAAAATAAAAACCATATGATTATCTCAATAGATGCAGAGAAAGCCTTTGACAAAATTCAACATCAATTTATGATAAAAACCCTCCAGAAAGCAGGAATAGAAGGAACAAACCTAAACAAAATAAAAGCTACATATGACAAACCCACAGCAAACATTATCCTCAATGGTGAAAAATTGAAAGCATTTCCCCTAAAGTCAGGGGCCTGATTTAAAAAGAAAAAAAGTTAGGAAATTCCCTTGGTGGTGCAGTAGTTGGGATTCCCTGCTCTCACTGCCAAGGGCATGGGTTTAATCCCTCGTCAGGAACTAAGATCCTGCATGCTGCACAGTGTGGCCAAAAAATAAAAATAAAATAAAACTGTGCTTTCATCTAAGCATTTAAATCAAAATTTGAGAATTAAACAATTACTTTAAAAAAAACTGGAGGGCCATATTGTCACATAAAGTGTGATAAGAAGCTATTAGAGGAATTTGTGCAAAAGAGACAATAAGGGTGGGAGACAGGAAATGGAGAAACGATTTCTGAGGCTGTTGCAGTAGTTCAAATGAAAGGTGATGTGGATGTAGAATAAGATGATAGAGTTGGAAGAGGTGAAAAATGATCCACTTGGTGTCATATGTAAAAGGTAACACAGCAGACTTTTTTGATGGATTGAATGTAAGGTGTGACAGTAACAGTGAAATCAAATATTGATTTCATGCCTAAGTTTTGAGTGTGTTACCAAAAAAATATATCATGACCAAGTAGATTTTATTCCAGGAATGTAAAGATGAGACTTTTAGGTCTTCAACAAGATTCAGTACACATACTGATTTTTAAAAATGGTGATAAGGAAGTATCCATAATTCTTCCTGGAGAAGGAAATGGCAACCCACTCCAGTACTCTTGCCTGGAGGATTCCATGGACAGAGGAGCCTGGAGGGCTACAGTCCATGGAATTGCAAAGAGTTGGACACGACTGTGTGACTGACTTTCACTTTCACTTTTCATAATTCTTTACCATGATAATTTCAATCAGCATTGCCAGCATCTTACTTGTGGGGAAACACTAGAAGAATTCTCCCTTAAATCAGGAACCATGCTGAGAGGAAACCTCTTGTTTCCTTTAATACTGGACCCTTAGATGAAATAGTGTGTGTGTGTGTGTGTGTGTGTGTGTTGTGCTTAGTCACTCAGTCATGTCCAACTGTTTGTGACCCCATGGACTGTAGCCTGCCAGGCTCCTCTATCCATGGGATTCTCCAGGCAAGAATACTGGAGCAGGTTGCCATGCCCTAATCCAGTAGATGTTGAAATAGCACCTACTGTGTCATTTAATATTGGATCATATTGGCCAATAGAGTTGAACAAGAAAAAGCAACTACAGGCATAAAATTCTTAAAAGAATAAATAAAGCTATCTCCATGTATAAATGACAAAAGTAGACCTAGAAAACTCTAAATAATAAATTGCACACAAATAATAAAAAATGCATTAAGATAGCAGGTTATAAATTTAATATTGAAAAATCAATATGTTCATAAATACAAACAATGTTATAAGATATAATGGAGAAGAGATCCCCATTTACATTAGCAAAAAAGATAAAATATACAGGAATAAATCTATCAAAAAAATAGTTATTATTTCTAAAAGAAGAAAGCTTCAAAACACTTCTTCAAGACACAAAAGTAGGCTCAAACAAATGGGCAGATGTCTTTTGTAGCATAATGATGTTACCTCTCTCCCAAGTTGTGGTTCAGTCCTTAAATTGTGTCTGACTTTTTGCAACCCCATGAACTGTAACCCACCAGGCTTCTCTGTCTCTGAAATTCTCCAGATAACAATACTGGGGTGGATTGCCATTTCCTTCTCCAGGGGATCTTCCTGACCCAGGGATCAACCCTGTGTCTCTTGCATTGGTAGGCAGATTTCCTACCACTGAGCCACCTGGGAAGCCCCAGAGTTAATATATAAATTTAATGTGATCCCCTAAAATAGCAGTAATTTATTTTTCTGGAGCTGGACAAGTTGTCACAGGTTAAGTTCCTGGGAAGCTGACTCTGAGACTGTGTTTAGTGTCCAAGAGGTTAATTAGGGGCAGCTCTAGAGAAGGAAAAGGAAGGGAGACATCAGGACTGGGCAAAGAGGGAAATAAAGCTGTGACCTCAGGTGACACTTTTGGGGAAGTTCTTAATTTTTTGAATTTATTTATTTCATTTTAGCTGTGTTGGGTCTTCATTGCTGTGAGGGCTTTTCTCTAGTTGCAGTGAATGGGGGCTGCTCTCCAGTTGCAGTGCTCAGGTTTCTCCTTGTGGTGGCTTCTCTTGGTGCTCTTCTCTGGAGCTTGGGCTTCAGTAGTTGTGGCTGTGGACTCAGCAGTTTCAGCTCCCGAGCTCTAGCACTCAAGCTTAATAGTTGTGGCGCACCAGCTTAGCTGCTCTGAGGCATGTGGGATCTTCCTAGACCAGAGATGGAACCTGTGTCTCCTGTATTATCAGGTGCGTCCTTTACCACTGAGTCACCAGGGAAGCCCCTAGTGGGGAGTTCTTAAGATAGTACAACCAGAGCTGTCCCCACTTCAGGGGGATGTCTAGCCCTTTATTTCCTTACACCAGTCATTGGATGTAGTAACACTGAGCAAAGTGGCTCTCATTAGCCAAGGTTGGCTGCCTGCAGCGTTTCCAGGGCTGGGGTAGAGGCCCTTTCTTCCTGAAGAGTAACTTGAGCAGCCTGTTGCAGTGTGTGCACAGCCTACTCCTTGCATTTTGTATTAATTATCTATCACTGTGTAACAGATTAGCCTAAAACGTAGCAACTTAAAACAGCAAACTGAGAAGGTGCCATTGGAGGAACCCTCAAGGGAATGAGAAAGCAAGCCTTGTGGCTAGCTAAAGAACAAGGGTCAAGGCTCAGGGACCATGGTGTGCTTCATGTATTTGAGGAACAGCAGGAGGAGGCCGGTGAACAAGGGTTAGGAAACTAGGGAATCAGCCCGTGGGAGGGGCTCTCAGCCATTGAATTGGACTTGTATTTTGAACTGACCTGATTTTCAGAGATATCTTTGTGGGGTGAGAGAAAGTTAGGGTGATCCAGGATTTTGGCCTGAAGAACTAGAATAATGGAGTTGGTATTTACTGAGATGGCAAGAATTACTACAGGGAAGAGCACAGTTTAGGGTGTCTTAGTACATTTGAGATGTCTGTGCCTGTCCTGTGAAGGTGTCAGGGAGGAGCTAGATTTGCAAGCCAGGAGCTCAGGGGCACTTGCAGTTTCCAAGGGTGCCAGGTGATTTTAAGCTTCTTTACCTTCAGACATCCTGATGCCTCTGCCTAGAAATCTCTTTCTCTAGGAAACTTCTAGTCATAGCCATTTTACCTGTTACCTTGGAGGCCCTCCTGACATCCCATAGGCAGAGTTGACCACTTTCTCTTTGTGTTGCCAGTTTCTACCCATTTTTGCCTCTTCCTCTGTAAATTTGGGTATGGCTTACCTCACCTCACGTTTATTTTATTGAGGTGTCTATTATGTATTGTAGATACTGGGGTAAAATAATGAACCAGGCAAAATCCCCATCCTTACAGTGAGGGGTCAGACAATAAGTAGATAATATTCAGGTAGTGGTAAATGCTATAATGATACAGCGTGTAGGGTGCTTACTGGGCATTACTTTAGAGAGTCTGGTCAGAAAGGTCTCTGCTGAGGTGATCTTTGAGAGAACCAGAGTCAGACATGACTGAGTGACTGAACTAAACGGAAAGACCTGAGGGGATTGAGCCATAAAAGATCTGGAGGAGCCACTGAAAAGGCCCTGAGACAGGAAGGAACTTGGTGTGTTCCCAGCCAGAAGGCCATTGTGCCTGGAGGTCTGTGGGAGGAGACAGGTCAGAGAGGTGGTAGGAAGCCAGGCGATGAAGGGCCTGTGGATTTAAGGTGATGGGAAGCTGTGGGATGGTTTTGAGCAGGGCTTGGTATGCTCTGAATTGTGTTTTAAAGAGCTGATTGTAGCTACTGTGTTAGAGACTAGATAGCAGTAGATGCCGGAAGACTTGCAGTAGTTGGGGCAGGAGTAGGTGGTGACAGAAGAGATGGTGAGAAGTGAACGATGAATTGTTTGCAGGGGATAAAGGAAAGGGAGGAAGTAAAAATAAAGCTTTGATTTTTGGCTTGGGCAATCCATGTGGAGGTACTATTGAATTAATGCCTTCCTGTTAGGTTTAGAATATGAAAACCAGAGTTTGTCCCTGCTGAAATGTCCTGCATGGTCTTGCCTATCTCTCCCTCATTCCCTGCCACTCCCTGCTGCTGCTGCTGCTAAGTCGCTTCAGTCGTGTCCGACTCTGTGCGACCCCAGAGACGGCAGCCCACCAGGCTCCCCCGTCCCTGGCATTCTCCAGGCAAGAACACTGGAGTGGGTTGCCATTTCCTTCTCCAGCGACTCCCTGCCTTCCCCTCTAAAAGTCAGTGAAACTAAGTCAGCTTCTCAATTCCCAGAACCATCCCAGTCCTGTTACCTTTCCATACACACATTTCTACCAACTAAAACACCACCTCCTCCTCAGATGCTTCCAGCCACAGCTCTGATATTTTCCATCACAGAACTCTGGATTTTCCTTTGTAGCACCTACCAGAATTTGTAATTAAGTAAGCACTCAAATAGATGATTCCTGGTTCCCCCAGGAGACTATAAGCTGCAGGGAGGGTGTGCTTTTTCTGCCTCTGGAGCCTACACAGTGCCTGGTGCAGAATGGGTGCTCAGTGCACTTCTGTTAAGGGAATGGGTGCCTGGGAGAACCTGGTCAGTGGGTGATGGTAAGGAGATGGGAGACATTATACAGTGGTCCTGTAATGCTTTCCAGGTTTTTCAGATGAGCAGTGTGCTTGGACTTTATTCCTTTTTGAAGTGTCAGAGGACTAATAGCATTTATTTTTAAGAATTTATATTAGACCTTGGATGTCTGAAAAACTTGAGTGGTTTTAACTTCTGAGCTGTACAAATGCCACAGGGTAGGATGCTTTTCTTTCACCACCAGGTCGCTGGTGCCCAGCACAGTGATACTTAGCCCTGTAAGACTGTAACACATGTTGACTAATGCTCATTCATTCTTTCTCTCAAGGTTAACCTGAAGCGACCGTGTCCTTTCTGGGCAGAAGATGGCCATTGTTCAATAAAAGACTGTCATGTGGAGCCTTGTCCAGAGGTAAAATGAATTTTTTAAAAATCAAGAAAAGAAATGCTTTCTCTTGGGCTTTTAGATAAGCATGAACTCTACATTTTAGGCTTATGTCAGAGCATTTGGACTTGGCATCAGATTCATATGCCCTCAACTTTCTTCTTTTTAACCAGGTTATAGAAGATTTAGTCTGTACTTGCCACCAAAATGTGTTTGAAGACACTCATGTATCCAGTGATGTTGGTGACTGGATGTAGAACTAGAGTCTGATTCTAAAATGGAGCCCTATTCTAGGACAGGATCTACAGTTAGCTGTTATTTCATGCTTTATTGAATCTGCATCTTGTTTCGTGGGCAAAGAAAATGCTACTAGACCTTAAATCTCAAATTTAGAGTGGGAATTAGAGTGAAAAAAGTTGGGAAATTCAAAGCTTGGAATTAGATCTTCACTTGGTCTCGTTACATTGGGAAGGGAAAGGGCTGTACTTATTAGTAGGGGAATGCTACATTTCAGACTTTATTTCTTGACATCTAGCATTATTAATTATATTCCTCTTTGACAGTTTCTTGCCGGGAAAATCCCATGAATGGAGGAGCCTGGCAGGCTACAGTCCATATGGGTCGCAAAGAGTCGGACACGACTGAGCGACTTCTCTTTCACTTTTGACAGTAATTAGTTATAAGCTGTATTTTCATTTTACTTTTTTTGTTCTATTACGTAAAATCAGTCTAGTTTTTGCCTTACAAACAGAAAAAACATCTGAACCAATGTCCTTTCTAAAGGGAAAATTAAAAAAAAATTATTTACATTTTCCTTTAAGAATAAAATGTTTTAACTTTTCAGTTTGAAATAATTTCAGACCTACAGAAAAGTTGCAAGAATAGTACAAACAATTCCCATATACTTTTTATCCATATTTTCCCAAATGTTAAATGTTGATCAAGTTTGCTTTCTTCTTCCATTTATATGTATATATTAATATTACTATTTTTTGAACCATTTAGATATGTTACTGACATGATCTTTTATCCTTAAATACTTCAGTGTATATTTCTTTAAAAACAAGATTATTAACCATAGTGTAATTAACAAAATCAGGAAATTAATATTTATATAATATTAATGTCTATAGACTTTAATCACAGATCACCAGCTGACTTAATAATGTGCTTTTACAGAAATAGCAACAACAACAACAAAGTTTCTGACCCAGAATCATACCTTGCATTTGGATGTTGTATCTCTTTAGTCTTCTTTAATCTGGAATAGTCCTTCAGTGTTCTTTTCTCTTTTGTTGTCTCTTTAACAAACCCCTTCCCTTCCTCCTTTCCTTTTTCTCTTCCTCCTTTCCTTAAAATACACCAGTTATTTTGAGACTACCTCTTATTTTGGGTTTTTCTGGCCGTTTCTAATGATTGCATTCAGGTCATGCACTTTGGACAGTACACCATAGAAGGTATGTTGTGTCCTTCTCAGTGTCCTGTTGGGAGGCAAATTACGTCATCATGATTACATGATTAGGCTTGTATGGGCCATATTTCTTCTTGGAATAAGAAGAAATAAACTGGGAAACATTTTTTGAAACTATGAAAACATCCAGTTTTTTATCGTATTTTTACCATTGTGGTTTTAGCATCCACTCATGATTCTTGCCTGAATTATTTATATGATGATTGTCCAATTGTGATTTTTCTGATTCCATTTCTTCTACATTAGTTGACATTCTACTGCATAAAGAGCTTTTCCTTTATTTATTGTATGTTTATGTCAATATGGACTTGAATTATTATTTTAATTTAATATCATTACTATCATGATTTTTAATAACAGCTTTATTCAGACATAATTGCCCTACCATAAAATTAACTCATTCTAAAGTCACAATTCAGTGAATTATAGTATATTACAGAATTGCACAACAGTCATCACTATCTAGGTGTGATACATTTCACTGCCCCAGAAAGAAACCCCTACCTATGAGTTTCCCTGTTTCCTACTCTCTCCTGCTGGAAACCACTAATCCATTCTGTCTCTATGAATTTGCCTATTATGGACACTTCATGTAAATAAAATCATACAGTATGTGATCATCTGTGACTGGTTTCTTTCGCTTAGCATAATGTTTTGAAGGTCCATCCATGCTATAGTGTGTATCAGTACTTCATCCCATTGCCGAGTAATATTCCATTGTATGGGTATGCCTCATCTTGTTTATCAGTTGATGGACATTTGGAGTGTTTCCACTTTTTGGCTACTATGAATAATGAATAAATATCCAGGCACAGATATTTGTGTGTACAAATGTTTTTCAATTCTCTTAAGTATGCTTTGGAGTGAAATTGCTAGATCATATAGTAACTTTAACTCTTGAGGAATTGCCAAACTGTTAACCATTGTGGCTGCATCATTTTACATGGACTCTAGCAATGCATGATGGTTCCAGTTTCTCTACATACTTGTGAAAACTTGTTGCTGTCTTATCCTTGTTTTGTTTTGGTGTGGGCTTTCTCTAGTTGCGGCAGGTGGGGGCTATTCTTCATTGTGGTGCACGGGCTTAGAAGCCATGACTTCTCTTGTTGTGGAGCACAGGCTCTAGGTGTGCGGGCTTCAGTGGTTGCAGCACACAGGCTCAGTAGTTGTGGCCTATGGGCTTAGTTGCTCTGCAGCATGTGGAAGCATGTGGAATCTTCCTGGACCAGGAATTGAACCCATGTCTGCCTCATTGGCAGGCAGATTGCTATCCACTGTGCCACCAGGGAAGTCCTCTGTATTATGTTTTATTTTAGCCGTCCTTACAAATGGCATCTCATTTTGCTTTTGATTTGCATTTCCCTGATATCAGGTATCTTTTCAGGTGCTTATTAGCCATTTGTATGTATTCATCAAAAGCATGTCTGTTCAAATACTTGGCCCATTTTTAAATTGAGTTGCCGTTTTACTGCTGAGCTGTAAGAGTTACTTTGCACAGTATATGTTTTTATGTTAAAATATCAGTTTCTTATTGTCTACAGTGGATTATCCTCTGTAGTCTTAAATTTTTTTTTTAACCTTTTATTTTTTACTGGGGTAAACCCAATTAACAATGGTGTGATAGTTGCAGGTGAACAGTGAAGAGACTCAGCCATACATATACATGTATCTATTCTCTTCCAAACACCCCTCCCATCCAGGCTGCCACATAACATTGAACAGAGTTCCATGTGCTGTACAGTAGGTCCTCGTTGGTTATCCATTTTAAATATAGCAGTGTGTACATGTCCAGCCCAAACTCCCTGACTATCTCTTCCCTCCGCCCTATCCCCCATAAGTTCGTTCTCTTAAGTCTGTGAGTCTTTCTGTTTTGGAAGTTCATTTGTATCATTTCTTTTTAGATTCCACATATAAGGGATGTCATACAGTATTTCTCCTTCTCTGTCTTGTAGTCTTAAATTTCTAACAAAATAAGTGAAAGTGTTCATTTGCATGTAAATCCCCAACGTAAGAAATCTAATACAGGTATTTAAAAATTTGTCTCTTCCCTTCCCAATGCCATCTTCTTTCATTTCTTTCTGGAGATAAAAACTATCCCATTATATTGGTTCTTTTAATTAATGTGAGGATATTTGTATTTCTCTCTCTTTGGGGGAGAATTTAGTAGGCATTTCATATTGAACCCAAACTTGTCATGGTACGGAGTTACAATTTGCATTCTATAATTTGAAGTCTAATTTAATCGTGAGGCTCACTTAATTTTGTAATTTGCAGACTGCTTCATATTGTTAGTGGCAATGGCCAGGTTTATTTCATGTTTGATTTTAGTTATTAGCTTTACATTTGTCATTGCTTTTAATAATTCTCTTTTGTGATTTTTATGTTATACATGAGTATCATCTGTGGTGCCTATCCCAATATATCTCAGTAGCCTGTATTAAGATTCGCTTAAGTCACAAGTTACTGCATCTAGCATCAAACCTTTTAAAAAGCTGCAAGTACACTTTTATTTTACCGTATTATGTGAGTTAGAAGACAACAGTGAGAGGGCACTTTTGATAAGTATTCCGTACTTTAAATTCAGGGTCTTATAACTGTAACTGTTACATTTGGCTTAAGTTTTATAGTTTTCTCTCTTCTGCCCTCTGTTTGTGGTGCTAGAAAACATTGAAATTATAAAATATTGGCAGCAAGTAATGTTTTAACTACATGATCTCTTTGTTCATTGGGGAAAAATTTCTTATCATTATTGTTACTTACATTCTTCAGCCTGACAGAAAAATATTTATTCTGAAAATTTCATTAAGTTTTATCTATGAAACATGAAAAAGTTTTAATAGGTAATTTGCTATTAATTTGATAATCCATAGATTCAGATGTTGGAAATCAGTCCCCTGGTATGATCCGAGGATCAACCCGAGACTGTCTGCTTTCAGATATGATTTTTATTTAAGATTGTGTTTGATAAACCAGTTGTAATAATTCATAGATTTATCTATGCTTGAGATAAATTATTGGTTTTACAGAAAAGATAGACCTATATACAGTTCTTACTGTATATAGTAAGAACTGATGCAGTTCTTACATTGGTAAACCTTAGGTTAATCATGAACCAAAGAGCTTACTCTTTAAAAAAAATTATTGAAGTGTGGTTGATTTTGTTGTTTAGACATTACGTCATGTCCACAATGTTGATAATTTCTGCTGTATAGCAAAGTTACTCAGTTATAATACTTTTTTATATTTTTTCCCATTTTTTTTTTTTCACAGGATGCTGAATTTAGTTCCCTGTGCTGTACAGTAGGGCTTTGTTGTTTACACATCCTACATACAGTAGTTTGTATCTCCTAACCCCAAACTCCCAGTCCTTCCCTCTCCCACACCCTCCCCCTTCCCAACCACAGTTCTGTCAAAGAACTTGCTTTTTAGTATTAATTCAAAATTATCTAAACTTTAAATGTCAACTTTGAGCAAAACTTTTAATTGAACATAATAAATTTCAAATAATTTTGAATTTTTAAAAAGTTGTTTCTGTGGAAAGAAAGTTTATGGAAAAAGTGATTTTGCTAGGGTCTTTTTGAACCTAAAAATTATATAAACTATTATTTACTGCATTGAGAGTTATTAGAGCTGATTATGACAACCTTTGTCTTTCAGTTTTCTGTACTGTGATTTACAAGCCTGTACATTGGGGTAGTTCTTTACCTTTCATCTCAAGAGGTAGTGTGAAAATAAAATTTGAATGAATGTATATTTTCTCCTCGTGGACTAAAACAGTCTTTGAATTAGGATAATGTCATTAATAATTTGTGAAAAAAACTCAAGAAATATAAAGATCATTTTCTAAATTTTTATTGTTGTTCTTTTAAGAGTAAAATTCCAGTTGGAATTAAAGCTGGGAATTCTAATAAGGTAAGTCACTTTTCTTCATTAAATATTTCTGCTTTACATAGTGAAACTTGCCCCTTACTGCTTGATGTGGTTGCAAAAGAGAACCATAATATGGTTAGCTGAGAATGGACACGTTTTTGCCTGAAAATCCCAAATCCCTAATTTTGTAGCAAGTCATGAGGTATAATATATTCTTACAATTAAATTATATAGCTTCTTTTGAAATACTTTAGTTCTGTTTTTAGAACTTCTAGAAGAACTATGAAACATAACTACAGTGTCAGTTTCCCTAATCAGCAGGTGTTTTATCAGGCATGTGATTTTACTCTTCTTTTTCAACAAGATAATCATACCCTGTCTCTCTGCTTCCTAATGCATTTGCTCTCCATTTTGTTCTTATACTCTCTACTGTTTGCAGTCTTTTGTACTCACCCTTTTTTATGTATTTTTGTTTCAGATCTAAAATAAATAGTATAAAGATAATTGAAATTCCTTCTGAACTATGTCCCAGTCCCATTATATAATATTTCCTGCCTCCTTAGAGCTAGCCACTTTGCTGAAGTTGTCGTGTATCCTTCTGTGATACTTTTTATGTTGTATTATACATGTATCTACAAGTAATATATAGAACTTTTACTTGAAATTTTTAAAACTTTAAATTTATATTTTGTGTTTCTTCAAGTTAAAAACATTTTTTGCTTAATAGTTTTACTCAGTATTGGCTTTTAACATTTTGTCTCTGCTGATATATGTAGATTTTGTTAATTTTAATAGCTGTAAAATACTCAGTTGTATAGATATTTGTATAATTGTGTGACTAGCCATTCCTCTGTTGATAGACATTTCAATTGTTTTCAGGTTTTTGCTATTACAAACAATGACGCACTGGCATCTTTGTCTTTCGTCGAATTGTGCACATATGTAAGAGTTTCTTTAGGTCTATATTTAGAAGTAAGATTGCTGGGCCAAAGGGTATGCCTATCTCAACATTATGAGAGAGTACCAAATAACTTTCTAGAGTGATTCTTGTTTTTAAACGTTGCTCTGGATATAGATTCAGCGGTAGGACTGCTGGCTCAAGGATTTATTCATATTTGCAGCTCTATGTAAATATTCAGTTACTTTTGCAAGAGAGTCTTCTCAGTTCACATCATCACCAACATACCAATGCAAATTGCTACATTTTTAATGTCTTTGCTTACTTATTAGGTGGAAATTTGTGACATATTTTCATTTGTATTTTCTTCTCTGTGTTAGGGATTTTGATGATAGGATGTATCTATATTTAGTATATATTATCATTGACAAATTGACTCTTCTGCCAATGGAAAATGAAATAAAGGTAATAATTATCACTAAACTTACTTATAAACTTCCTTTCAGTACTCGAAAGTGGCAAATAATACCAAAGAATTAGAAGACTGTGAGCAAGCTAGTAAACTGGGAGCAATTAACAGCACATTAAGGTAAATTTTATGTTAGTAGTGTTAAGAAAATATTCTCTTGTTTAATTTATTTGCATTAGAAATCTTCGATTTTTCTTGTGATTTTGATTAAACAGTAGTTTCAACTAATTTTTGAAAGGAAGAAGTTCTTTATCCTAAATTCCATGATAGCTTTCCTTCTTGTCTAATTTGTTCTTAAATTTCTGTCATCAGTAATGACTATTAAAAAGGAAAAATTCAGGCAGTTTCTCAGCTAACAGGGTTTATGGGTCATTCTTTCTGATTATTATAGAAAAAGAAACTTGAATCTCTAAGTTTTTTTTTTAAATAGTAATTCATTGCGGGAAGGAGAGGGTGAGATGATTTAAGAGAGTAGCACTGAAACATATATATTACCATATGTAAAATAGATAGACAGTGGGAATTTGCTATATTCCTAAAGCCAGTGCTCTGTGACAACCTGGAGTGGTGGGATGGGGAGGGAGGTCTAAGAGGGAGGGGATATACGTATACCTGTGACTGTGACTGATTCATGTTGATGTATGGCAGAAATCATCACAATATTATAATTATCCTCCAATTAAAAATAAAAATGGTAATTCAATCTATATGTTGCATTTTGACTATTAAAGGTTTCTATTAACCTAACTGTTACAATGCATACATTTTTTTTTTCTGTTGACTTTTCTTTATTTGCTCTAAGTACAAACCTGCTTTTGAAGGCCAACATAAATAATTTGTAAATGGTCTCAGATAATGCAGTATAAAATGAGTGAGCAGAAGGCAGTATAATAGAAGTTCTTTTTATTTTTCTTGTTTAGATATGTAGTTGTGTACTATAAATGTTAAAGACTTAATAAAGTTAGCAGTTTTATGTATCTGATTTACTCATGAAAATTCTAATGTAGAAAATTAGAAATAATGGTATAATAAACACCCATATATCTACTACTCCAAATGAATAAGTGTTAACATTATCTACCATGTTTTTGAGAAAAATGTCAAAGACAAATTTGAAATTCCACATGTTTCTTTCTCAGTCCCTGTTTTCTTCCCTTTTTTCTTAGAAGTAAATTTGGTGTATATCTAGTCCATATTTTTATTTTTAGTTTATAATATAAACTATATGTAGATACATAGATGTAGTTTGTGTAGAAGATTTTATTTTTCCTTTATGTAAATTATATATGTTAAATAACATTCTGAAACACTGCACATTTTGCTTTCTAGATATATCCATGTTAAAACTCAGAGATTTGCCTCGTTCTTTTAGCTGATGAATGGTTTTCATCATATAAAGTGAAAGTGAAAGTCGCTTAGTCATGTCCAACTCTTTGGGACCACAGGGACTATCTACAGTCCATAGAATTCTCTAGGCCAGGGTACTGGAGTGGATAGCCTATCCCTTCTCCAGGGGATCTTCCTGACCCAGGAATCGAACTGGGGTCCCCTGCATTGCAGGTGGATTCTTTACCAACTGAACTGTCAGGGAAGCCCAGTGTTCATCAATGGGAAATAGACAAGTAAAATATGATATTCCCCTACTGATGAACAGTTTTTACTTTTACAAATTGTTGCTCTTACAAATTTTTTACTTTTACAAATTATGCCAGTTTGAGCATCCTTGATAATTTTTTTCATATACACTAGAAGTGAAATTGTTGAATCTGAGGACTGCTGTCTTACAGCTGCTCTTTTTTTTTTTTTTAATGTTTATTTGCATATAGTTGCTTAGCTGTTCTTCATATTGCCTAATGGCTTTCTAAAATACTTGTGTGGCTGTGTGTTGCCTCCAACACCAAGAACTTGTTTTGTTGTCCACATCTTTGACAAAAATTGATAATGTTTAACTGTGAAATAGTATCTCATTTTTGTTTATATTTTATTGATTACCAGTGAGTTTGGGCATTTTTTCCTTCTATTTATTGGGCATTCGGGTTTCTTATTCATTCAACAAATGACTGCCAGGCACTATCCTAAGGATATAGCAGTGTTCATGAGAAACAGATTCCTCCCCATGTGCAGCTTAAAACAAGTAAAGTCAATGAGAAGTAAGTCAAATGATGATGAGTGCCAGGGAAAAAAATAATGCAGGGAAGACTGTGAGAGAGGCCTTGGAGTAAAGGTGCTTGCACTGCTTTAAATTGGTGGTCCAGTGGTTAAGACTCTGCCTTCCAATACAGGGAGCCCACTTTTGATCCCTGGTCAGAGCCTGGTGGGCTGCCGTCTATGGGGTCGCACAGAGTCGGATACTACTGAAGCAACTTAGCAGCAGCAGCAGCAGCAGCAGGGAACTAAGATCCCACATGCCTGGAGGTGCAGCAATAGATAAATAAATAAATAGTCCAAGAAGACTAGAGTGATAACAGGCAAAGTGCTCTTGAAGGCAGGAGTCATGATACTATGGCTGCAGGGGAGGGAGTGGTGGTGTTGGGGTTGGTGGGTGGTGGGGATGAGTACTCCAGGCATGCATAATGGTTAGTAAAAGGCCCTGAGGTTGGAGTGTGCCTTGACTTCTTGAGGAATCACATGGCCAGTGTGGCTAGAGTACAGTGAACAAGAACAAAATAGTAGGAGATAAGATCAAAAGGTGCTGGGGGAGGAGTGGCCAAGGGAAGTGTAGGGTGGAGATCTCATAGAGTCTTGAAGACCCTTAACTATGAATATTGATTTCAAACTGAGTGGAATGAAAAATTACTGGAGGATTTTGAGAGAGTGGGTTTGGCGGAGCCAGGTCTGTGGAAGCCTGGTTGTATGGTTATAGTAGTATCCTTCTAAGACATGATGGTGGTTCAGTTTAGACTGGAGTGATAGCAGTAGAACCCCCAGGAAATTTGACTTTGGAGAGCAGTGGGATTTGATTCAGTTCAGTCAGTTCAGTCGCTCAGTCGTGTCTGACTCTTTGCGACCCCATAGACTGCAGCACGCCGAGCCTCCCTATTCATCACCAACTCCCAGAGTTTACTCAAACTCATGTCCATTGAGCTGGTCATGCTATTCAACCATCTCATCTTCTGTCATCCCCTTCTCCCACCTTCAGTCTTTCCCAGAATCAGGATCTTTTCAAATGAGTCAGTTCTTCACATCAGGTGGCCAAAGTACTGGAGTTTCAGCTTCAGATTCAGTCCTTCCAATGAATATTCAGGACTGATTTCCTTTAGGATGGACTGGTTGGATCTCCCTGCTGTCCAAGGAACTCTCAAGAGTCTTCTCCAACACCACAGTTCAAAAACATTAATTCTTCAGCACTCAGCTTTCTTTATAGTCCAACTCTCATGTCCATACATGACCACTGGAAAAACCATAGCCTTAACTAGACGGACCTTTGTTGGCAAAGTAATGTCTCTGCTTTTCAATATGCTGTCTAGGTTTGTCATAACTTTTCTTCCAAGGACTAAGTGTCTTTTAATTTCATGGCTACAGTCACCATCTGCAGTGATTTTGGAGCCCAGAAAAATAAAGTCTGCCACTTTTTCCATTGTTTCCCCATCTATTTGCCATGAAGTGATGGGACCAGATGCCATGATCTTAGTCTTCTGAATGTTGAGCTTTAAGCCAACTTTTTCACTCTCCTCTTTCACTTTCATCAAGAGGCTCTTTATTTCTTCTTCACTTTCTGCCATAAGGGTGGTGTCATCTGCATATTTGAGGTTATTGATATTTCTCCCGGCAATCTTGATTCCAGCTTGTGCTTCTTCCAGCCCCGTGTTTCTCATGGTGTACTCTGCTTATAAGTTAAATAAGCAGGGTGACAGTATACAGCCTTGGTGTACTCCTTTTCCTATTTGAAACCAGTCTGTTGTTCCATGTCCAATTCTAACTGTTGCTTCCTGACCTGCATACAGATTTCTCAGGAGGAAGGTAAGGTGGTCTGGTATTCCCATCTCTTTCAGAATTTTCCACAGTTTGTTGTGATCCACACAGTCAAAGGCTTTGGCATCGTCAATAAAGCAGAATTAGATGTTTTCCTGGAACTCTGTTGCTTTTTTGATCATCCAGCGGATGTTGGCAAGTTGATCTCTGGTTCCTCTGCTTGAACATCTGGAAGTTCACGGTTCACGAATTGTTGAAGCCTGGCTTGGAGAATTTTGAGTATTACTTTACTAGCATGTGAGATGCGTACAATTGAGCAGTAGTTTGAGCATTCTTTGGCATTGCCTTTCTTAGGGATTGGAATGAAAACTGACCTTTTCCAGTCCTGTGGCTCCTGCTGAGTTTTCCAAATTTGCTGGCATATTGAGTGTAGCAAAGGGATTTGATTACAGAACTTTATACAGGACTGGGGAAACAGACTCTTGGACGTCACAGACAAAACCTTATGTGCACCTGACCCAGGAGAACGGAGCAGTGGCCCCACAAGAGACTGACCCAGACTTGCCTATGAGTGTCCAGGAGTCTCTGGTGGAGGTGTGGGTTGGCAGTAGCCTGCTACAGGGTCAGGGGCACTGAGTGTGGCACTGCATGCCTGGGACCACATGCACGGGACCTTTTGAAGGAGGTCGCCATTATCTTCATTACCTCCACCATAGTTTGCTCTCAGGTCAAACAACAGGGAGGGAACACAGCCCCACCCATCAACAGAAAATTGGATTAAAGATTTACTGAGCATGACCCATCAGCAGGAAAAGACCCAGTTTACCCCACAGTCAGTCTCTCCCATCAGGAAGCTTCCATAAGCCTCTTCTCTTTATCCATCAGAGGGCAAACAGAAGGAAAACCACAATCACAGAAAACTAATCAAACTGATCACATGGACCACAACCTGTCTAACTCAGTGAAACTATGAGCCATGCTGTGTGGGCCACCCAACAGATGGGTCATCATGGAGAGTTCTGACAAAACGTGGTCCACTGGAGAAGGCAGTGGCAAACCACTTCAGTATTCTTGCCTTGAGAACCCCATGAACAGTATGAAAAGGCAAAAAGATATGACGCTGAAAGATGAACTACCCAGGTTGGTAGGTGCCCAATATACTACTGGAGAAGAGTAGAAAAATAACTCCAGAAAGAATGAAGAGATGGAGCCAAAGCAAAAACAACGCCCAGTTGTGGATGTGACAGGTGATGGAAGTAAAGTCCGATGCTGTAAAGAACAGTACTGCACAGGAACCTGGAATGTTAAGTACACGAATCAAGGTAAATTGGAAGTGGTCAAACAGGAGATGGCAAGAGTGAACATCAACATTTTAGGAATCAGTGAAGTAAAATGGACTGGAATGGGCGAATTTAACTCAGATGACCATTATACCTACTACTGTGGGCAAGAGTCCCTTAGAAGAAATGGAGTAGCCATCATAGTCAACAGAAGAGTCCAAAGTGCAGTACTTGTGTCCAGTCTCAAAAATTACAGAATGATCTCTGTTTGTTTCCAAGGCAAGCCATTCAATATCACAGTAATCCAAGTCTCTGCCCCAACCACTAATGCCAAAGAAGCTGAAGTTGAATGGTTCTGTAAAGACTTACAAGACCTTCTAGAACTAACACCCAAAAAAGGTGTCCGTTTAGTTATAGGGGACTGGAGTGCAAAAGCAGGAAAACAAGAAATACCTGGAGTAACAGGCAAGTTTGACCTTGAAGTACAAAATGAAGCAGGGCAAAGGCTAACAGAGTTTTGCCAAGAGAACGCACTGGTCATAGCAAACACCCTCTTCCAACAGCACAAGAGAAGACTACACATGGACATCACCAGATGGTCAACACCGAAATCAGATTGATTATATTCTTCGCAGCCAAAGATGGAGAAGCTCTATATAGTCAGCAAAAACGAGACCAGGAGTTGACTGTGGCTCAGATCATGAACTCCTTATTGCCAAATTCAGACTTAAGTTGAAGAAAGTGGAGAAAACTACTAGACTATTCAGGTATGACCTAAATCAGATCCCTTCCAATTATACAGTGGAAGTGACAAATAGATTCAAGGGATTAGATCTGATAGAAAGAGTGCCTGAAGAACTATGGACGGAGGTTCATGACACTATATCAGAAGCAGGGATCAAGACCATCCCCAAGAAAAAGAAATGCAAAAAGGCAAAATGGTTGTCTGAGGAGGCCTTACAAATAGCTGAGAAAAGAGAAGCGAAATGCAAAGGAGGAAAGAAAAGATATACCCATGTGAAAGCAGAATTCCAAAGAATAGCATGGAGAGATAAGAAAGCCTTCCTCAATGATCAGTGCAAAGAGATAGAGGAAAACAATAGAATGGGAAAGACTAGAGATCTCTTCAAGAAAATTAGTGATACCAAGGGAACATTTCATGCAAAGATGGGCACAATAAAGGACAGAAGTGATATGGACCTAACAGAAGCAGAAGATATTAAGAAGAGGTGGCAAGAATACACAGAAGAACTATTCAAAAAAGATCTTCACGACCCAGATAACCACAGTGGTGTGATCACTCACCTGGAGCCAGACATCCTGAAATGTGAAGTCAAGTGGGCCTCAGGAAGCATCATTACGAACAAAGCTAGTGGAAGTGATGGAATTCCAGTTGAGCTGTTTCAAATCCTAAAAGATGATGCTGTGAAAGTGCTGCACTCAATATGCCAGCAAATTTGGAAAACTCGACAGTGGCCACAGGACTGGAAAAGGTCAGTTTTCATTCTAATTCCAAAGGAAAGGCAATGCCAAAGAATGCTCAAACTGCAACAAATTGCATTCATCTCACACACTAGCAAAGTAATACTCAAGATTCTCCAAGCGAAGCTTCAGCAATACATGAACTGAGAACTTCCTTATGTTCAAGCTGGGTTTAGAAAAGGCAGAGGAACCAGAGATCAACCTGCCAACATCCGTTGGATCATCGAAAAAGCAAGAGAGTTCCAGAACATATTTATGCTTTATTGACTACACCAAAGCCTTTGACTGTGTGGATCACAACAAACTCTGGAGAATTCTGAAAGAGATGGGAATACCAGACCACCTTACCTTCCTCCTGAGAAATCTGTATGCAGGTCAGGAAGCAACAGTTAGAACTGGACATGGAACAGTAGAGTGATTTCAAGTAGGGAAAGGAGTACGTCAAGGTTGTATATTGTCACCCTGCTTATTTAACTTATATGCAGAGTATATCGTGCCAGGCTTGATGAAGCACACCTGGAATCTGATTGCCATGAGAAATATCAATAACTTCAGATAAGCAGATGATACCACCCTTAACGGCAGAAAGCAAAGAAGAGCCTCTTGAGGAAAGTGAAAGAGGAAAGTGAAAAAGTTGGCTTAAAGCTCAACATTCAGAAAAGATCATGGCATCTGGTCCCATCACTTCATGGCGAATAGATGGGGAAACAGTGGAAACAGTGACAGACTTTATTTTTCCTGGCTCCAAAATCACTGTAGATGGTGACAGCAGCCATGAAATTAAAAGACGCTTGCTCCTTGGGAAGAAAGTTATGACCAACCTAGGCAGCATATTAAAAAGCAGAGACATTATTTTGCCAACAAAGGTCCATCTAGTCAAAGCTATGGTTTTTCCAGTAGTTGTGTATAGATGTGAGAGTTGGCCTATGGATAGTCCATGAAATTAAAAGACACTTGCTCCTTGGAGGAAATGCTATGACAAACCTAGACAGCATATTTAAAAGTAGGGGCATTACGAAAGTCATTAAGAAAGGCCAATGAAAGTCTGTATAGTCAAAGTGATGGCTTTTCCAATAGTCAATGTATGGATGTGAGAGTTGGACTATAAAGAAAGCTGAGCACCGAAGAATTGATGCTTTGAAACTGTGATGTTGGAGAAGACTCTTGAGTCCCTTGGACTGCAAAGAGTTCCAACCAGTCCATCCTAAAGGAAATCAGTCATTAATATTCATTGGAAGGACTGATGCTGAAGCTGAAGCTCCAATACTCTAGCCACGTAATGCGAAGAACTGACTCCTTGGAAAAGACCCTGATGCTGGGAAAGATTGAAGGTGGGAGGAGAAGGGGACGACAGAGGATGAGATGATTGGATGGCATGACTGACTCTGTGGTCATGAGTTTGAGAAGCTCTGGGATTTGGTGACAGACAGGAAGCCTGGCATGCTGCAATCCATGGGGTGCAAATAGTCTGACACAACTGAGCAACTGAACTGAATTGATAGCAGTGGAAACATTGAGAAGTGGTCATATTCAGAATAGATTTTGAAGGTAGCTGCTGCTGCTAAGTTGCTTCAGTCGTGTCCGACTCTGTGCGACCCCAGAGATGGCAGCCCACCGGGCTCCCCCATCCCTGGGAATTTCTAGGCAAGAACACTGGAGTGGCTTGCCATTTCCTTCTCCAATCCATGAAGGTAGAGCTGATAGTTTTTGCTGAAGGATTGAATATGAAGGATCGTGTATGAAAACAGGTAGGAGCTGTGAATAAGTACAAGATTTGGAACTAAGAAAATGAAGCTGCCACTTGCTACACTGGGGACATCCACAAGAGGATCAGATTTGATGGGAAATTTTAGTTCAACCTTGTACTTGTTAAGTTTGAACTGCCTATGGAGATGTCAAACAGGCAGATATACAAGTCTCAGTTTCAGGGGAGAGGTCCAGACTGGAAAGAAAATGTGGGAGTCATTCAATGAATATGTGATATTTAAAAACCATAAACCTGAGTGAGATTACCAAGGAGAAAATATAAATAGAGACGTGATCCAGGGACTGGGCCTTAAGTAATCATAACATTTTTGAGGTAAATGGCCTGTTCATATTCTTTGCTATTCTCTCCTTTGGGGAAAGGGGACATTTCTAAATTAATTTGTAGGCACTCTTCATATAATCTGATAATATTTCTTTGTTGGTTATATGGGATGTTAGGGCTTGTCTTTTTATTTCACTTATAAATTTCTGTTGTTGAGCCATAGTTATTAATTTTTTTAACTTTTAAGTTTAACACACATATAATAAAGTATACAAGTCTAAGTATAAAAGTCAATTTAATTTTACAGAGTGAACCAACTCCATTAGCCACCATCCAGAATAAGGTACTTGCACCCAGGAGATCACCTTAGGTGCTTCCCTAACCATTATCACTTTGCAGAGTTAACCATGATTTTGAGTTATATTAGAAAGATTAGTTTTGCCAGCTTATATAAGTGGAATAATACAGTGTGTCTTCTTTTGTATCTGGCTTATTTTATGCAGCATTATGTTGAATAATATGGTGGATTGGCCATATGGGCCAATGGGTTTTGGCCATTTCACAGAACATTTAGGTGGCTATTTGGTGGTACGTTTGTATGCGTTTCTGTGGAGAAGTATACCTACAGGGGGAATTGTTTAGTCACCAAGTTGTGTCCAATCCTTTTGTGACCCCACGGACTACAGCCTGTCAGGGTCCTCTGTCCATGGCATTTCCCGGGCAAGAATACTGGAGTAGGTTGCCATTTCCTTCCACAGAGGCATCTTTGAACCCACACTGCCTGCATTGGCAGGCAGATTTTTTTCTTTTTTTTTTAACCACTGAGCCACCAGGGAATTAAGAACTGCCAAATGGTTTTCCAAAATGACTGTACCAAAATACATTGCTGCTAGTAGTACTGTACAGGAATTCCTCATCCCACAACTTCTCTGACAACCAGTAGTGCTTTATAGAAGTGTACTTGACATTCAATACACTATACCTATTCAAAATGTACAGTGTGATGTTTTGACAAGTGTACACTCACAAAACTCAGCACAATCAAGATAATTATATATACACTCCCCAAAGTTTTCTCATGCCCCTGTGTAATCCCTCCATCCCATCCCTTCCTGCCCATTTCCCACTTTAAAGATGACTACTTTAACTCACAGCAGCATCTTGATAGGAAGCCCTAGGTTAAGCCCAAGAAATTCTTCTCTAAGTACTGCGGCATCAATCTTCAAACTGACTTTTTAGAAAAGCTGGGCTAGATGATCTCTAAGTTTCCTTCCAACTCATTTTTAAACCAAACTGGGCCAGCTCTATTAGCATTAGATTAGCATTCTATCAAAGAAGGCAATGGCAACCCACTCCAGTACTCTTGCCTGGAAAATCCCATGGACGGAGGAGCCTGGTAGGCTGCAGTCCATGGGGTCGCTGAGTGTCGGACATTACTGAGCGACTTCACTTTCACTTTTCACTTTCATGCATTGGAGAAGGAAATGGCAACCCACTCCAGTATTCTTGCCTGGAGAATCCCAGGGACGGGGGAGCCTGGTGGGCTGCCGTCTATGGGGTCGCACAGAGTCGGACACGACTGACACAACTTAGCAGCAACAGCAGCAGCAGATGAAACAATTAGAAAACCTTATCAAATAAATGTACTAAACGTTCCTCTAAGTTAGTCATATTGCTAATAAGAAAATAGGTGTTTATATCAAAATTGCTTTGTTCCTTACTATTTTCAGGAGAAGATTTATCTGATTAAACATGACTATAGTTATCATTTTAGTTGTAACTAGAACTTAGGCATTCTTGTTTTATTGCATCATATATGTCAACTGAGTCACTTATGGTATAAATTTTTTATTAACTTTAATTATATATTCTCATAGAAAATTCTGTGGTAAATTGGAGATTTTTATTGGTAAGGTGGTTGTAGTGCAGACAGCCTTATATGCTTCATGCAGTGGTTATGCTATGCAGCAGCTTCTCAAATGCAAAATAAATTATTGGCTATGACAGTACCACGTTTAGGAATACCTGATTTATACTTAGTACATAATTTTTTGCCTTGTTTTTTTCTTTTTGTGTAGTGAGTAAAGAAGGGTGATAATACTTCTCTCATATACACTGCCGCTGTGTGTTTAAGATAGAGAAGGTCTGAGTATAGGTTAAAGGAAATATAGGTCAGGGTTTAGTTTGAGTGTAGTTGTTCCTTTATCAGTTCTCCTGGCCAGAAATCTTGTCATAGATTTTGTTAAATGTGAGGTTATGTGCAAAATGAATAATACAGTGTGATAAAAGTGACATTGATGTTACTAAGGGATGTTGGATGGAAGATCCTAGAAATGCATTTTTTTTTTTTTTTAGTATTTTCGAGTGTAATATAAATACAGAAGCAATTTAAATTAAAAGAATCTTGAAAGTAAATTTAATTCCTACTTAGGAAAAAATAATACATATTTACTTTGTTTCTGCTGCTACTGCTAAGTCACTTCAGTCATGTCCAACTCTGTGCGACCCCATAGACGGCAGCCCACCAGGCCTAAGTCAACTGAAAAGACCAGCTTGAGTTTTGTGTTTAATTGCATCCTATACGTATTTGTGAATTAGTTTTCTGGTCTAAGTAATTATCATTGAACTAGGCCTAAAGTAGTTTTAATGTAGTTAAATGAAAATCACTCGTGGAAATTAATATCTCTGTCTTTCATATCACTTGTTTTAATCATTGTTTCATGTGACCACTAACTGAATTTGTAATGCCATCTAATTAATGAAGATGTGATCTCAGATTATCTATTTTTAATACACTAGAATACAGTGTCAAACTTTTCAACTCCAAATTTAATCCTTTTTCTCTTTTATTCCTCCTTCCCCTAGTAATCAAAGCAAAGAAGCTTTCATTGACTGGGCAAGATATGATGATTCACAGGATCACTTTTGTGAACTTGATGGTAATAAACTATTGTAATTACATTATTTTAACTTTAACCCTTTTAAGATACTTAAATCAGCGAAAATACAGTCAAAGTTACAGCTTCAATACACAGGGTGTTGTATGTGGATCTTATTATTCATAATAGTATTTAAGAACTGGTGTTCCAGGCCTTGTACTAAGTGCCTGAAGCTCATCATTTCTTAGCTTTACAACTACACTGATGCTGCTGCTAAGTCGCTTCAGTCGTGTCCAACTCTGTGCGACCCCACAGACGGCAGCCCACCAGGCTCCCCCGTCCCTGGGATTCTCCAGGCAAGAACACTGGAGTGGGTTGCCATTTCCTTCTCCAGTGCATGAAAGTGAAAAGTGAAAGTGAAGTCACTCAGTCGTGTCGGACTCTTAGCGACCCCATGGACTCCAGCCTACCAGGCTCCTCTGCCGTGGGATTTTCCAGGCAAAAGTACTAGAGTGGGTTGAGGTGTGTATTATTTTATATCTGAGGAAACTGAGTCTCAAAAAGACTAAAAGCTTGCCCAAGATCACAGAGTAGCAAGACGCTGAGACAGGATTCAATCCTAGATCTTATTCCCACACGTCTTCTTTCCATTGTGACACCCCCATCTCCTATGGACCTCTAATTCAAGCCACCTAGTTATAGGTCTGTGACCATATTATAGAAATGTTCACAACGAAATTAGTTGGAGGTCTCAACAAACTAACATAAAGACACCTTCCAATATTCCAAGGACTCTAACTTGATCCCCACAGCCCTGTTTGGAATAGAATAAAGCCAGGCCACGGTTCAATAGTAACTACCGTTTCTTTCAGCAGAAGATAATTGACGTGTCTCCAGATCTTTTGTCTCAGAATACTCCCAATAATTGTGCTGCGTAGGCTTAGGACAATTCATTCAGCCTCTCTTTACCTTTTACCTTGGTATTATTATATTTTTTGAGGTGGAAAAGGATTTGAGGTTCAAGCACACATAATTAACAGGCAGCAGAAGTTCTTCTGAATTTTTAAAGCATCTAAAGTGGTCTGCTTTCTAAAAATTTTTTAAAGATTCGTATGTAGAATTGTGCTATTAATACAGTCTGTAATGGGATACTTACAGGGCACTTCTCCAATATTATGGTAAATTGAGGAGACACTGGGAGAGGGAGTGTTATTACCATGGTTTATATGGTTTCAGCAAGGAAATTGTTAAGAAATCTGAACAAAGTTTTTTTTGAATATAGTGATAGGCAAATTCGTAAAATATCCCTGTTATGATATTTAGAATTGGCAAAGGTTTCATCAAAGCAAGTTACTATTCCTGGGTAAGCACTCACATGGCTACCTACATAAAATCATTTTAGGATTACATAATTTAAATAACTGGTAGTTTTTATAGTTTGTGTAGGTCTTAAACATGTGAAACCATGCTACTAGTTGGATTACCACTTCTTCTGGGTAGTAATGTTCATGTGTGTCCCAAAGATTTTTTCACCTACAGTTAAAAAAAATACCATCAGAGTAGCTTTGGTGTCATTGTTATTTCAATAATCTAAATCATTAGATTAAAGCAAAAAATCTAAAGAATGTTCACCCCAGTGTATGGAATATAGCCAAACACCCTGTTATCTGCTAATTTGTTTTTGGCTTTGTTCTTATTTGAAAGGAAGACAATCCTTATAGATCAAATAATAGGTTTTTAAATAATTTAGTGGTTTGAGGTAGGCTGCTCTCCTTACCCCTCTCTATTTATTTATTTTTTTGTTATTGTTTTTTATGCATGGCTTGCTGCTTCCTTTGCCTCAGGTTTCTGCTCAAATGTCACCTCATTAGAGAACCTGCTGTCATAAAATAGCAACCACTTTCCCTCTGTCTCTGTGCACCTCTGCCTGCTCTCAGAGCACTAAGAACTATGTGTGAGACATTATTTAACTTTATTGTCTGTCTTCAGCTAGACTATGAGCTACTTGAGGCCAAGGACTTTGTCTTTTTGTTCATAACTATGTCCCTAGTGCCTAGAACACTGCCTGGCCATGGTTCATTCCCAATAAATATCTGTTGATTGAAGTAGTTGGTTCATGTGGTAGTATTAGTTGCTCAGTCACGTCCGACTCTTTGTGAACCCACACGCTGTAGCTCACCAGGCTCCTCTGTCCATGGGATTCTCCAGGCAAGAATACTGGAGTGGATTGCCATTCCCTTCTCTAGAGGATCTTCCCAACCCAGGGATCAAACCCAGATCTCCTGCATTGCAGGCAGATTCCTTACCTTTTGAGCCACAGGGAAGTGCCAGTTGTTTCATAAATAATGTGATAGATTTTTACTTTTTTATTTTTCCCCTTTCAACAGGTTCATTGATACGTTAAAAATACTGCTTGAAATAGGAGTTTCTAAATCTGGCTGTGTATCAAAATTACTTGGGTGCTTTATAAACTATAGTTTCTCCTTGACTGAGGAAATTATGTTTTAATAGTAAATTGCAGTTTGGGGTAGCTTCAGAGATAGAAGATTGTGGGCTTAGTCCTGAGTCTATAACCTAATATTTCTGATCTGTGTCCATAAGCAAAAAGCCTGCATATTAAGTTGGCCTGTGCAACCATTACATTTTAAGAGATACATGGGTCAGGAGGGCTAGAGAATGCAATGTGGCCTCAAAACACTAATACTAAATTAGAGCAGTGAAAGGAAAATTCAATCAGATAAAAGGGATACTTGAGGAGGAAGAAGAAATATTAATTCAAGTTGACAAATTTACAGAATTAGGTATTTAGACTCAATAGAAATTCTTTGAATCCTTAGGTAATTGTTAGAATAGTCAAAAAGAAGGAATATCTTTGGAGTAGGTTTGTAGAGGGAGGAAGAAGAGAAAACTTTTTGAGGGGAGGATTTATTAGGGATCCAAGAGAACTATCTGAATGAACGATACAGGTGTACAAATGAAAAGAAATTATAGTTTAGGAACAAATTAGTTAACATCATGTCACAGGTGACCCCAGGAGTAAGAATGGGTGTGTTTTGTAGGGGACCTCAACCTGTGTATGCTTTTTCCCTCATATGTTCTTCATTCTGGATGTCATGAAATTCTTGTCAGCATAAGTCAGGAGTTGACAAACTTTTTCTTTTGTAAATGGGCAGATAGTAAATATTTTAGATAGACCACAACTATTATATATATTAGATAGACCGTAGTTGACATGGTCTCAGTTGTAACTGCTCAAGTCTGCCATAACAGAGTGAAAGCAGCACACAGGCAAATGAACAAGCCTTGAGTTCCCATGACACTTTCTTTACAAAACACATAGCAGACCAGGCTTGTCTCGTGGGCCATAGTTTGCTAACACTTTCTGTAGGTTAACAAAACCCACCTTTTTCATGATTTGAAAAAATATTACATTTTGTAAAACAATTTTTGGTTGAATTAAAGGAATACATATTAAGAACGTGAAGAATGTAAGTTTTACTTAATTTTAAAACCTGTATAATTGATTTTGCTCATGTGACTTTCTACTCCCTTGAAGTATACTTTAAATCCATATACTTTAATATCTGAATCCAAGGATTTTTTTCTTTACTGTTTAGTTGGTTTAATTGGGTGAAGAGGGTGATACTAATTCAATCTGCACATTCATAGATGACTCTATTTAAGTGTAGGCTTATGTGTGTACACACATGTACTTTATACATATGGATGTACTTTATACATATGGACATTATGTATATGAGTATATATTTATGATATTAATTTAGTATTTAAGTTCATATAGATAACTCAGTTTTGTAAAGTGAACTAAGAATGGCTCAAAGAAATTTAAAATAATAAACAGAAATTAGTCATTATAAAGCTTTTAAAATTTTACTGTAAAAATAAAATTTATTAACTTATTTAAATTTTAATTTGTTAATTAAAAATTTTTAAATTAACTAGTCTTAAGTCTTAAGAAATGTCTTTAGACAGTTTCTGTTCTTCCATTTACAAATAAACTGTTTCTATGCCTTAATTTACATAGTGGAGTATCTGTATAATGTTAGTGCTAAAAATAGAGCCAGTATTCTTTAAAATCATGTTTCCATTATCTTGAGATACCACTTGTTTACTAATGGGAAGTTGAAATTAGCTTTGTACTCTTCCTGCATCACTAAAGTACCAGGTAGTTCTCAGAAGACATGTGTCAGGATGCTCTTTTTTCCTTTTAGGATTGTGGATAATCTTAATCTATGGTCATTGAATGGCCAGTGAATATTTTTGACTGACAGGTAATGAAACTAAGAGGGACTATATTTTAATGACCATATTTGGTCTTGTTTCAAGTCAGGTGACTATATATTAATATCATTGATTAATACCATGACACCAAAAAGTAGGAAGCATATAAATAAAAGAATACCTCTGTGCCAACATACATAGCACTTCAGCCTATGAGTATTATTAGATTTGTGAAGCATAGTCATTATAATTTTTGTGTAGGTAAGAAAACCTGTACTTCCCTTTTCTACCCAAAATATGAACCTCAGTAATTAAGATGATTTTTCCTTTTATCTTTTGTATCCCCCAGAGATCTCTCTCAAAATATTGTCCAAATAGTAGAGATCTAGGAAATACTTATTTGCGTTTCAACATGGAAAGTCATTATTTAATTTCAAATGTGCTAATAAGTTCTTGAAGTTGTGCCTACTAACCAATATGTTAACCAGTTAATATGTTAAATAATATATTAACATTGGTAAAAATAAATTTATAACTTTTTTTTTTACTAGAACATGGTGTAACTCTGAATGATCAATTTTGAATCTCAAAGTTATTGTACCATTTACTTCCTAAGTCCAAGCAGAGAGTAACAGAGAGAGCTTTTTTCATATAATATGTACTAACATGTCTCAAGTATGTGTTTAGGTAGCTATATACATGGAGAGGGCAAACACATGAAATATTAAAACAGGTTATGATTTGGTTAGGTCTTTTCAGTCTTGGTGGTTTAAACTTGAGAAGTAATTAATGCCTCTAATTAAGGTAAGGGATGTTATGTTACTTAAAAGAGCACTGAGCATCCAAAAGAAAGGGAGAAGTTATTTTTCCTTTCTTAAGTTCAAGTTGTTATAAATCCTGGGTCAAGGACAATCACAAGTATGCTAACCGCTCTACCTTTTAACTTGGAGATGGCTTGAAAGTGCAGTATTTCTCTAACTTTTGTGTAGCCCTGTTTGCTTTGTGATGGTAAATTTTGCATAGATGGTGACATGTAGATGGTTTTATGAATTGTTTCTTCTTCAGATGAGAGATCTCCAGCTGCTCAGTATGTAGACCTGCTGTTGAATCCCGAGCGTTACACTGGCTATAAAGGGTCCTCTGCGTGGAGAGTGTGGAACAGCATCTATGAAGAGAACTGTTTCAAGTAACTGGAGGGGGTAGGGGAAGGAGGAGGATTGACTAGCGGGAAGGTGGAAGGAAGGGAATATTTGTTTCCTTTGGAAAAAATTACGTCAAAATGTCAAACCATTTACGTCTGAATTTTGTACTTTTCTTTCTCAGGCCTCGATCTGTTTATCGTCCTTTAAATCCTCTGGCACCCAGCCGAGGTGGGTGTCTCATACATTTTCATGCTTTTGGATATTATTTACAAGATACTTTTGTAACTATGTATTGAGAAATTTTTCAGCTATTTTGTATATTTGCTAATTTGAATGATTAAAAGAATAAGCTTAGTTCTTAGTTGTATCAAGATTTCCACATGTTTTTATAATTACTGTCCTTTATTGACTGCTTGATATGTGCCAGGTCCTAAACTAGGAGCTTTATATAAAATAAATTAGAAATATGAGTAATCCATATATATTAGAGGTTCTGGGGAACTCCCGAAAATCTGGATGTCCAGGCCTTATCCCATACCAGTTGTCAGAATCTTTGGAATTAGGATCTAGGTATTGGTGATTTTAAAGCTTTCTAGATGATTCTAGTATGCAGCCAAGTTTGAGAACCAGTGGCTCCTCCTGTGCTTTTCAGACTTCAGTGTGCATACAGATCACCTGGGAGCCTTGTTAAATACCAGGTTCTGATTCTGTAGGTCTTGGGTGAGGCTCCCAGGTGATGCCCAAGTGCTGATCTGTGCACAACACTCTGAGTCAGAAGGATGCAGAGAAATACCAGAAAGTTAGGTTGCTACTTGCCACATCAAGCTGTTGAGCCCAGAAAATGTGGCTTGTGTGAAAGAAACACATAAAGTTCCCATTTTATGTAATTTTAGTTCATTTAAATTAAAAAACTAAAGCAGTATAAAATATTTTTGCCCTTAAACAGAATCTTATTGTTTTGGTAGAACCACTTTAACTCTTGCATCACAAAGCAAATTGTTGATGTACTGTAATGCATGTATACCATACTTTTCAAAGTGTGGATATGAGAAAACATTACATGTTTATTAGAAAAAAATTTGAATCACATACATGGCTGGTATTATAGTTCTATGTGACAGCATTATTGTACACAGTTGGAGGTTATTCAGTATAAAATTATTAGGCATATCTTCAATCTGTTCTCAACGAGGACCCAAACCCTGGGAGAAGCCCTGTGATTGACATCCTAATGCTTTCTTTAGACCAGGATTGATTTAGGAACTTGAATTTCCTGGTCTAGATTCATCTTTTTAGGCATTTCTCAAAACCAGAGAGATTTGGGAAGGTGGAATGAATGGACTGCTCTCAGATGTGCGCTCTGTAACAGTGTGGCATATAGTCTTCCCAGATTCATTCTGAAACTGCCTGACAAGGTAATTGGAGTATGAAGACGATGTGGATGGCTTCCTACCCTTTTTCTCTCTTTTTACTACTTTTACATCATAGCTTTTCTATTTTCAACTTAAATGTTTTATTGTATAAGATTTTATGAAAATTTAAACAATACAAAAATAAAGAGGACACTCCCCCCCTCCCCCCCATTCCTACCTGCCTCCATACTTTTTCTCTTCCATAGTACAGTTTGGAAGGTATCCTTCCAGACCTTTTCTATGATAACTTACTCTTTAAAAAAAAAAATTAATTATTTTATTTTTGTCTGTGCAGGGTTTTCATTGCTGTGCAGGCTTTTCTGTAGTTGCAGCAAGGAGGGGCTACTCTCTAGCTGTGGTGCTTGGGTTTCTCTTGTTGCAGAGCACAGGCTCTAGAGTGCTCAGGCTTCATTAGTTGTATTTTGAGGGCTTAGTAGCTTTGGCTCCTGGCCTTTAGAGCACAGGCTCAGCAGTTGTGGCGCACAGGCTTAGTTGCTCCATGGTATGTGGAATCTTCCCAGATCAGGGGTCAAACCCATGTCTCCTGCACTGGCAGGCAGATTTTTTACCACTGAGCCACCAAGGAAGACCATATGATCACTTGTAAAGCAGAAAGTACAGTTGTTCATTTAATAAAAGCATCAAATTCTAAGAAACACTTCGCTTCCATATTATGATAAACTAAGACTTGAAACTGTAGGAGAGATGAGGAGAGGAAGGAAAGTGCTCAGAGAAAAAGATAGAGGGAGGAAAGAGGAGTAGAAAAGAGAAAACAAGTGTAGAAGAGGGAGACAAAAGACTGGGTAAGGGAGAGAATGGGTCCCAGGTGATGGTGGTACCCTAGGAAGTAATGGAATAGCTCTTGCTAATGCTGTTGATGAGCTTTCTTCACTCAAACTGTGAATTGTTGATGAACAGCTGTTTAATATTCTTAACTATGTGTCTTCCACGCTATTCCTGAGCTGTAACAGCTGGGCTTCTACAACTAGTTTTTGAACAGTTTTTGTGCAACAGAACTTTTTTTTCAAAAATGAAAGCTTATGTAGAATTCCACATGTAAAGCCAATAAGGCAGGGCTGCTGTGGAGCCTGAGAGTCCAGCCTTGCGGCCTCTTCCCCGTGTCTGGGCAGGCCCGCAGCACCTGCAAGGATGCTTTCATTGACGACAGTTTGGGAAGGGTTTTTATTCAGGTGAGTGTGTGCTGAGGAGCAGTAATTTAAGAAAGAAAAGTGCTCCAGTCTGAAAACACATGTTCAGAAAGAGTTGTGTGCATAACAATTTAAGGAGTAACTTTGTGTATTTGTTAATTATTGAAACTAGTGGTTTTTATGATTACTTGCTCTCTGATACTATTTATTGCATAAAACATATATGAAAATCTTGTGCTGTTTGGCTTTTATTCTTATTAAGAAGTCTTATTTGTAGGATAACTACAAGCCAACCAATGTTAATGGTATGATTAATAGTTTAACACACAGTAAGTTTTAATCGCATATTAAAATAAATAGGATTGGAATCTGAACTGTAAAAGACATTGTCTGATATCCTATCTATTTATTTTATCTTTCAGGAGAAGATGATGGTGAGTTAAAACTCTCATTTTATGTTGCTTCAAGTGTAGAAGAAATGTCTTTAATGATCAAAATTTGATTTTTTCCTGTTTTTAATTCAAAAGTATTTATCCTATTTTTTTCAGAAAATAACTAGCAATCAATAGCAACCCAAAAAATGAGAGGTTTTTTTAATGTATATAATTCAAAGTTACCCTATGTTAAAAACAGTGTAACAACCATTCTACTTACATGTTTAGTATAGAAACAGGATCACATTCCAAGTTCCCCTATTTTTTGGTTATTGTGATCTACTTGAGTATGTTCTAAAGAAATGGAAGGAAATTAAAATAGTTTTATCAGATATTTGTCTTGTGATTTCTTTATTTTCTTATTGATTTTGTAATTTATAACCTCAGTCATCATTATTACACTTAATCTGATGAATGATAATTTGTCAACAGTAGGTTATTCCAGATTTCTAAATGAATGTCAGTTATAACATGCCCCCAAACAGCCAAAATAATTATTTCAAATGAATATTTACTTAGCTGTGTAGAGGGGCACCATGATGAGCATTGTACACATTGTACAGGATGGAAAGATGTATAAAACATATCTTTTTATAAAGATAGAGGAACTATCTTTCCTCTAGGAGCTAAAAATATGTACAGTAGGAATGATAAGCACTGTTCATAAGAGACGATAAAGAATTATTACATACACAGCACAGACAGTGAGTGGTGTAGGAGTTTGTTCAGAGGTGGAATAGATCCTGTCTCACTTGGAATATTACTGGGAAAGGTGGCATTTGAGATGCACAAATAATGGACCGACTTAAGCCAGTAGAATTGGATAGTATGTGCTACTTGAATGACAGCATGGACCAAGGAAAAAAGGAAAAAGGAAAAAAGGACCTTGAAAAAGGAAAAAACAAGGCATGTTTTGGGAGACCCTGTTAGCAGTTAGAAAGACTTCACATGGGGTAGTTTAAATTAGAAAGATGAGTAGAGGACAGATTGTTGAGGACCTTGGAAGCTAGACTTTTGCTATTAACTGTTGGGGCTTTCTGAATAAATGAGTGAGATAATGAATGATCCTTTGTAAAAGTATCATCTAAGTAAGAGCATGTTGAATGAATGAATCTCTAGGAAGGTATTTGTGTTGTTGCAAAGGGTGAAGACTCAGGAGACAAATTCCCCACCATCTTAATTTATCCCCTGTACTCCTTGCTCAGCCATTTGTGTGTTGAGTTTTCATCCTCATGCTTTGCTTTTCACAATTAAAATAAGGATGGGTAACTTAGGAAGTATATTAACTACTTTCACCCTTACTGACTGCCATTTTCCTTTTCACTCAGAACAATAGTGGGCTAGGATTTGTTCTTTTAGCATGGTACACATAGTAAGGCCCCTTCATATTCTGGTCATTAACTTTTCTGAAGAATTATCTTGAAAACTAGAGAACTTTTTTTAATTATCCCTTGAAACTTAGTATTTTTAGATAATTAAGGAAGTATATGTAGCTTTACTGGTTCAGGAAAAATAGGATAATTAGTAATTTGATTTTTGTATTAATTATAATTCAGTTTTTTTCTGGAAGTTTTGAACAGTGCTCTGGTTGTTATCATCAAAGGCAAACTTAAGATTGTTTCTCTTCAACCTTATGGATATTTAAGGCTTTAAGTAAATATGTTTATATAATTTTTATTGTTTTTGCTTTGTTTTTTAGGAGAATCATTCTACACATGGCTAGAAGGTAACCTAATGTCTGCATTTTAAATGTATTGGCATCTTACAAAAAGATTTGTTTAATATATATTTGTAAGTTTTAGGATTTATTACCTAGACAACTAATCTTGACAGTGTATGAAAGAAAATAACAGGTTTTATGTTATTGTAGTTTAGGATAAAATTATTTGAAAATGTTGAGGATATTGGTCAGCTAAAAACCAGTGTTACGGAAATACACAGGGCAGATATGGTCATCACATTTTCATAACTGGTTCCCAGTCTTATTTCCATTTTGTATGTAATACTCATCCAAACTACTTTTCTAGGAAGCATTATGCAAGTCTGGTTTGTTAAGTAGAGACATTCTTTTTGAAAGAAAGTGGGTTTTTTTGTATATGAAATTAAGGGAAGATGAATTTGAATTCAGAAGATTTTAAACATGTTTAAACATACAGTCTACACTAACTAAAGAATAAAGTAATATAGATCCCAATATACTAGATTCTTAGGTTTGTTAGTAATGTTATATTATGAATGGGATTTCTCTGTTTTTTTAATTAATTATTTTCGATGTGCAAATACTGCTGGGAATTACACTGACAAATGGCCAACGTGGGAAAAGATGCTTAGCTTTGTTTAATTAGCTTTATTCTAAAAATGCAAGTTACAAAAATAGTATTTAGTTTAAAAGAGGTGGGGAAAGACTCTGCATATTGATAATGGAGGATAAGAATGAAATTTATGGGCAGTGTCAAATTCTAGGATATATACTATATACCCCAGAATCTCCTAGTATCCTGTTGATGGGAGTCCACTGATACGTGGTTCAGTGAGCACTCCCTTTTATAGGCAACTGACTCAGAGATTCTCTGAGATTCAGGTTGCTGATCTGGGGCACGAGAGTGGCAGTAGCCATCCAACTTACCTACGCTGTGAGTGTAGATGATGCCTGTGAAAATTGCTTTGAGAATAACTAAACAATGTACAAATGCCAAATAATAGTATTGCAGTAAATCTAGCCCTTTTGTGAGAAAAAAATTATATATTGTTGTCCTGTAGTTTGGTTGGTGAAAATGAATTTGAATGAAATTAAATCCAGAAGAGAAAGAGGAGAACCATTTTCTAAAGTCAGCAGTTGGATTTGCTAGGCATTGGCCTGGCAGCAGACTGCAGGCAGGGGTCAGCTCTCCAGCACTTTCCTGCTAAGAGTATTGTATGTCTTCTTGGTGCATTCACTTGGCACATCTTTTATTGTTAAGATTTTTCTTGAAGTTGCCTAATTTTCAGTTTATGGAAGTATAGATTTTTCTTCCTTCCTTCCCACTTACCACCCATCCCCGTTTTAGGTAAGGAGCTTTGTGGACTTTGCAAATTTGAATTGCCTCTCTCATTTTTAGGCATATGAATTTTCATGAGCTTTGCTTAGTTTATTTTCCATTCTCTTACCTTTAGATATCTTACTGCTTAGGTTTAAAGGAAGAAAAAGTGAACCTCAAATCTGATCATTTTGCTACTTGATAACAGATTTGATTAGAAGTTTTACTACAGGAGAATTTAGTACCTAATGTTTTATCAAAGTTATTCCTATTGTTTATATCCCTTGTTACCATAAACTTGGCCACATGCTTTTTTTTTAAGAGGTAAATGCTGCATTTAATTTTTATTTATTATGAGGAAACCACAAAATAGAATTTAATTTCTACCTTTATCCATGGGGCTTCCCAGGTGGTGCTAGTGGTAAAGAATTGCATGCTATCGCAGGAGACGTAAGAGACGTGGGTTCGATCCCTAGGTCAGGAAGATCCCCTGGAGGAGGGCGTGGCAACCCACTCCAGTATTCTTAGCTGGAGAATCCCATGGACAGAGGAGCCTCATGGGTTACAGTCCATAGGGTTGCAAAGAGTTGGACACAACTGAAGCGACTTAGCATGCACACACACTCTATCCATGAGATGAGATGAGAATATTCTAGGAAGAATTCTGAATTAGGGAATGAGATCTCAAAATAATTATTTTTTCCTATTAGAAGCTACTTGCTTCAGAGCCATCTGTTGTAGAACACAAAGGGAAAGTAAGTTGAAGATCTAAAAGGTCCTAAGAAGATGCAAAGTAAGCCACATACATACTCTTAATGTCTTAAAAAGCCTTCAGCATATAAATGAGATTATTTCTTAGTTTCCACTGTTGGAGCCCATTTTTCCCCATGGGGAAAGTGAAAAAAAAAAAAAAGGCAAAAAAAGACATAACTCTGTTGAGTGGTAGAAAAGGGAAAAAGCTCATTGTTCTGGATCTGGTGTATTCTTAAAGACTAAAGTTTTGCAGTTTTATTTTTAAAATTTTCTATAAAGAATATTTTCTAAAAATACTGTTCCTTTTTTATTATGGAAAATACAGTATAAAATTTAGTTTCTTGGGCATTTCAAATTTTACTTAATAGCATTAAGTACATTCACAATATGTATTACTCTTGTAATAAGAGAAAATATTTTTAAATGGAGGCAGGGGTAGGATAGGATGATGAAATTATCTTGACTCTGTTTTGAGCAAAAGCCTATGGGACTTAAGAAGGCTACATAAGATAAACTTCCATCACAGTCCTAAACTCCATCTTGATGTGGTTTTACTCACATGTAAATAGCACACATTTTTCTGTTGGCTGGATGTCTGTCTTCTAGGTCTGGGCTCCTGAGAAGCAGAACATGTAGTTAAGTAGAGAAATTCAGGACAAAGGATTAATAAGACACAGTAAAGAATCTAGAAGAAGGAGAATTCCCTGGTGGTCCATTGGTTAGGATTCCCCGCTTTCACTGCTGAGGGCCTGGCTTCAAAAATAAATAATAATAATCTAGAAGAAGAAGAGAATTCAGTTTCAGTCTCTTCTTCCTCCACCATCAAGTAGGTTCAAATAGGACATCTGTAGAGAAGGGAAAAGGAGAAACAGCTATTGTTAAGCAAAAGCAGTGACTCGAAGTCTGCTTTAGTTTAGCCTAAACCACAAAGTATCTGTGCTATTGCCTTCTGGGTAACATGTGGACTTAACTAAGTGCATCTGCTCGAGTGTTTGGACCTTCAGAAGTCCAGACATTTGTATCTTATTCTGCATTAAGTTATCATATTCAGTTACCTCCATGCTGAAGTCAAAATCTTATTTTATCTGCTAGTGAGAGGATCTCAAACTAATTATTTTATATTGTTCCTTGATTTATTTTTAATGTCCTTGAATCTTAACTTTAAAAATAAGCCTGCATACCTGATCCTCTTGATTCAGTATTTCTGTTATCTAAATGAATGTAATTTCTTTTTCAATATTTTTCTGACTAGGTTTGTGTCTGGAGAAACGAGTCTTCTATAAGCTTATATCAGGACTTCATGCTAGTATTAATTTACATCTGTGTGCAAATTATCTCTTGGAAGGTAATCACATTTTTTTCTATTAGTATAAAAATTGTTGGGGAAAAGAATATATTCTCTAGAGAAAAAAAAATCCTATTTATTAAAAGTACATAATATATTTCTTTTATAGAAACCTGGGGTAAACCTAGCTGGGGACCTAACATGAAAGAATTTAAACGCCGATTCGACCCTGTGGAGACCAAGGGAGAAGGCCCAAGAAGGCTAAAGAATCTGTACTTCCTATATTTAATTGAGCTTCGAGCTTTATCAAAAGTGGCCCCATACTTTGAGCGCTCAATTGTCGACCTTTACACTGGAAATGTGCAAGAAGATGCTGACACAAAAACCCTTCTACTGAATATCTTTCAAGATACAAAGTAAGACTTGAATTATCAGTGATCTGAAATTTTCCACTCTGTAATTGGATGACGTAGTTCTTGAAATACAACAAAAACTGACTCCTGAAAGCTGGTTAGGAAAAGGGAGAATTAGAACTGAGAAGGACAGTTCATTGGATGGCAGTGTTTTAAAATTTTTTTCTAAAAATGTTGACCGAAAAGTTTTATTGCATAAACTTTCACACTCGAGAATAGGCTGTATTTTTAAATATAACTTTAAATTTTATGTAGTGCCAAAATTTAATGTTATTTTAGTATTCTTTCTACCAATTTTGTTTTCTTCCAGTTGCTATTTAAATTCATGGTAATATGTGTTAGCATAAGGATAGATTACCTAAGAGAACATTAGCTTTACATTCTACAGTTTAACCTTAAAAAAAATATCCTGGGTCTATGCTAAAATGAGCATGGAGGAAAGTTGGGTTAAGAAATGCTTAAGGTAAATTGTGCATTACATTTTTTGAAATGCTAACAGAATGTTTTACATTTTTCACATAAATTGTTATTAATTTTTTAGGTTATTTCTGTCATATAATTTCTTCAAAACCTTACAGTCTTACAAATTATAAAGCTCTCTTTTACCAAATAGTTAAATGCAAACTGTTGCCACCTTCTCATGTTACCAAACCTTACACACGAGTAAATTGTGAATTTTAAATATTTGTAGGGATAGAAAATTCTACCAGAACTTGAATTTGTCATCTGTAACTTATAATATTTTCATTTCATCAGGTCCTTTCCCATGCACTTTGATGAGAAATCCATGTTTGCAGGTGACAAAAAGGGGGCCAAGTCATTAAAGGTAAAGAGTTCTTGATTGGTGGGAAGAGTGGAGAGCAGCTGACTGGTTGTGTTTTAATTTTTTTCCTCTAAACTTCCTTTCCCAGTTCTCAGTCTGGGTGGTCTGATTGGATTTTACTGTAAATGATACAAAAAACTCCTCTCAATTCCTTTTTTCTCTCTAGTTTGCCCCCCTGCTTAGTGAATCTTCAGTTGTAGCTCTAATGACACCTTTGTAATTGTTCTTTTAAAAGACGTTATTTTGAGAGGAAGTTTTCTTTCTTTTCTTTTTGTTGTTTTGATGCATCTTAAAAGCAATCATGCACTGTTAGCCACTTAGAAGATAGTAATAGCATATTTTCAAAAGTGTATTTTATGAACTATTACAGTTTTTCAAACGATTATGTTTTTGTACTTACGGACTAACATATAAGGCAAAAATTATCTGTTGACTTGGGATATCAGAAAGAGACTATATTTTAGGAACATTATGAAACTTCACATTAGGAGCACTTCATTTTCATTTGCTTCCAGCAGAGGGCCCCAGTCTCCCGGATCTAATGCTTGGTGATCTGAGGTGGAACTGATGAAATAAAGTGCACAATGTTTGAATCATCCTGAAGTCATCCCCCCTCCCTGTTCATGGAAAAATTATCTTCCATGAAACTGGTCCCTAGTGCCTAAAAGGTTGGGGACCGCTGGCTTATAGTAATTAAGGAATACATTATACCTTTACAGTTTGATAAAAGTATTTGAAATTGACTGGCAAATAGTCTTCTACTACAGCTCTATAATTTTTTATATGCAATTCTGAAATCCAAAAGCTCCAACCACTGAAACATTTTTCTTATGTTTGGTGCAAATTAATTTATTAGCAAAACCTAACGTGAACTGATGTAAAGATAGTTATAGAAAGTGAAAGTGAAGTCGCTCAGTCGTGTCCAACTCTTTGCCACCCTATGGACTGTAGCCTACCAAGTTCCTCCATCCATGGGGTTTTCCAGGCAAGAATACTGGAGTGGGTTGCCATTTCCTTCTGCAGGAGACCTTCCCGACCTAGGGATTGAACCTAGGTCTCCCTCATTGTAGGCAGACGCTTTACCGTCTGAGCCACCAAGGAAGTCTAACCTGAACTGATGTAAAGATAGTTACAGTGTTTTTTTAAAAAATTCTGCTTTGTATGACTATTATTACATTTTGCTACAAAAACAATCATATATTTGATTATAAGGTGTTGCCATATACTCCAGTGGGGTGTTTCATAATAAACAGTGTTATGTAATTTATTTCTAAAATCTGACAAATAAAAAAAAAATAAAATAAAATCTGACAAATTATGAATTCTGAAACCTATTTGGCCCCAGCATATTTTAGATATAGACATGCTACAAGAATGAATAAATTAGTCAGAGTTGCTTAGTATTTCTGAAATGAAGTAGTTTAGCCACACTGTATTTTAGTTTTGGAAGGTTGTTTTGATTTATGGTTGTTTTAGAGGTATATTAGTATTATGGTATTTAACATAATGTTAATTCATTTTTTTAATGCTTCCTACTTTATAAATGTTTATATAAATTTTATACTTTTGATCAAGACAACTATAATCATGTATCTTTTTTTATAGATGAGGAAGGTAAGATTGAGACCAGACTAAAGTTTCACAACTAGCTTTAAAGTGTAAAATGCTGGAAATTTGGTTTGCTACTTTTCAAAGGTATATAAAGGAGAATTTAAATCCATTTTTCCATCTGCTCCAAAGCATGTGAATTCTGAGAATGGAGCACAAAGGAGTTTTTGGAATGTTTCTGTTGTCTTTCTTTTGGCCAAGCTACAGATTCCTCCAAACACTTTGGGCAGCAGGGCTGGGCTTTTGATGGGCCAGAGTTTTCAGGTGACTCACTCCAGCTCTTTGCAATGAAACATTTACCTCAGTACAATAAAATGATGTTTATTTTCTGCATTTGCCCAATGAAAAGGATGAGGAAACTTTCTCTTAGTTAGTGTTGTTCTCAGAGAAGCTGAGGCTGACCTTAGTGTTACAGAAACCTGTGCACAGATCACAGGCAGAAGAGTTAACTAATTGTGTGGGGAGCTAATACAGCACCATTCAAGGATCCAGTGAGTGAGTGTCCCTGAAGAAGCAGCCTTAGCGAACGTGGGGGACTGCGAGGCCACACGCTGTGGTCATCCATGCTGACAGAGCACGTGTACAGATATGGGGTAGTCCTAAGGAGAGACATGGGAATTGATCATTGCTCCAGGACTAGCTGTCTGATTTACACTTACACAAAGCAGTGCATCCAAAATAAATAAAACATAATGTAGATGTATTTGCCACTGGTTGTATGCAGATATCAAATAGAAGCAGCAGTTAAGCTCCTTCAAAGTAAAAACCGTGCATGATTTACTCTTGTGTCCCCCACAGTGAACATGTTGGTGCTTTGCATGGAGTAGCCTCTCATTAAAAAATTGGTTGAATTAATATGTGGAGTGAATTTTATAAAATGCTATTAATGTTAGCTATTTCATATGCATGCTATGCTGTACAAATCCAGATGATTTTCATCATTGTTGAAAAACACAATTCATTCATTAATAAGCTTAAAAATGTTTTTAGAATTCAGATAAATGCAGTTTAATTTTTAATGTCTAGTTAGAATGAAAATATTTTCTGCACATTAGGAGGAATTCCGGTTACATTTCAAGAATATCTCCCGTATAATGGACTGCGTGGGATGTGACAAATGCAGATTATGGGGGAAGTTACAGGTTTGTGTGTTGTTTTCTGTTCTGAAACTATTACTAACCTTAAATTTCTGCACTGAGAAGTTGAAAGTTTTTGTTAAAATGTCCTCATTGTTCATTGAATTAGAGATCCATGGGGAGCACATGTATACCTGTGATGGATTCATTTTGATATTTGGCAAAACTAATACAATTATGTAAAGTTTAAAAATAAAATAAAATAAATAAATAAATAGAGATCCAAAGTGTGGTTTTGCTATTTCATTTATGAAAAAAATTAGTGTGTATTAATGTATGTGTGTAAGGTTGTTTTTTCTGTTATTCTAGGTTAATGATTTTGGTTTTATTATATCTGTTTCTATTGGTACAATATCAGATTTCTGAAGTTGGATGATTATAAATAGATTGTATTGGTATTTTACATACCTATTTAGAAGATAAAATGTAATCATATAAAAAACTTAATTATCAAATTATAATCACTGACTTGGCATCAGTGATCAGAAGGAGGAGGTCCCCTAGTCACAAAATAGGAAAGTCTGCACAGCAGGCCCATTTCCCTATATATTTCAATGTAAAAAGGCTTGTGTGATATTTTCTGTCATCTTTTTACAAAGATGATAGTAAGTCAAAGAAAGTCAGGAGATGGAATATTGTTTAATGGTGACTACACTGAAATCAGATTTTTCTTTTTCTCTAGTGCTAATAATTGAGAAATTATTAAGTGTAGGTATCACTAAGAACTTATAATGATTTCTAAGTTTTGAATTGCTAGGGACTAGAAAGAATGCTTTCAAGGTTACATATTGAACACTTTTAATCCTAATGTGATATTTTCTTGGTTAAAAAAATGGCATTTTAGTAATTTTGAATAGTATGATGTGTATCCAAAAGGGTTAAACTTTTCAGGTTTCCTTAACAGCTTCAATAAATTTATCATACGCATAATCTGTGAGAAGTAGAAACTATATTTTGCATAGTTGAATATTTTGGTGAAAAGTTCAGTTCATTTGAATTTCCTGCCTTCTCATCACAATGACTGAATGTTTCTTTAAACTTTTATAGCAATTATTATGTGAATTTAACTGCAAGTTTATCACTGTTTTCTTTAGACTCAGGGTTTAGGAACTGCCCTGAAGATATTATTCTCTGAAAAAGAAATCCAAAAGCTTCCAGAGAACAGCCCATCTAAAGGCTTCCAACTCACTCGACAGGAAATAGTTGCTCTTTTAAATGCTTTTGGAAGGTGAGAACTCTTCTCATGGGCTTCCCTGGTGGCTCAAATGGTAAAGAATCCTCCTGCAATGCAGGAAACCTGCATTGGATGCCTGGGTCAGGGAATTCCCTGGAGAAGGAAATGGCAATCCACTCCAGTATTCTTGCTTGGAAAAGCGGGCTACAGTCCGTGGGTTGCAAGAGACAGACATGACTTAGTGACTAAACAACAACACACAACAACAACTCCGTTTATAGTTATTATAAAATGTTGGCTGTATTCCTGTGTTGTACAGTGTATCCTTGTAGTTTATTTTATATATAATAGTTTGTACCTTTAACTTGTTACCCCTATATTGTCCCTTTCCCTTTCCTCTCTATCACTGGTCACCACTAGTTCTCTGTAGCTGTGAATCTGCTTCTTTAAATATATTTAAATCTAAATAAAATTAAATTGAGAAAGAACCAGATATCAACTTCCTCAGAATTTCTCTCAGTCTCATAAGGAATATTCACAAATGCAGCCCTTCCAGCTTCAGTTCTCTAGCTCAGTTCAGTTCAGTTGCTCAGTCATGTCTGACTCTTTGGACCCCATGGACTGCAGCAGCCAGGCTTATCTGTCCATCACCAACTCCCAGAGCTTACTCAGACTCATGTTCATTGAGTCGGTGATGCCAGCCAACCATCTCATCCTCTGTCATCCCCTTCTCCTCTAGCCTTCAATCTTTCCCAGCATCAGGGTCTTTTCCAGTGAGTCAGTTCTTCACATCAGGTGGCCAATGTATTGGAGCTTCAGCTTCGGTATCAGTCCTTCCAATGAATATTCAGGATTGATCTCCTTTAGAATTGACTGGTTTGATCTCCTTGCTGTCCAAGGGACTCTCAAGAGTCTTCTCCAACACCACAATTCAAAAGCATCAATTCTTTGGCACTCAGCTTTCTTTATAGTTCAACTCTCACATCCATACATGACTACTGGAAAAGCCATAGCTTTGACTAGAAGGACCTTTGTCGGGAAAGTAATGTCTTTGCTTCTTGATATGCTGTCTAGGTTGGTCATAGCTTTTCTTCCAAGGAGCAAGCATCTTTTATTTCATGGCTGCAGTCACCATCTGCAGTGATTTTGGAGCCCCGCAAAATAAAGTCTGTCACTGTTTCCATTGTTTCCACATCTATTTACCATGAAGTGATGGGACTGGATGCCATGATCTTCGTTTTCTGAATGTTGAGTTTTAAGCCAGCTTTTTCACTCTCCTCTTTCTCTTTCATCAAGAGGCTCTTTAGTTCTTTTTCACTTTCTGCCATAAGGGTGGTGTCATCTGAGTGTCTGAGGTTATTGATATTTCTCCCTGCAATCTTGATTCCAGCCTGTGCTTCATCCAGCCTGGCATTTCTCATGATGTATTCTGCATATAAGTTAAATAAGCAGGGTGACAATATACAGCCTTGATGTACTCCTTTCTCGATTTGGAACCAGCCTGTTGTTCCATGTCCAGTTCTAACTGCTGCTTCTTGACCTGCATACAGGTTTCTCAGGAGGCAGGTCAGGTGGTCTGGTATTCCCATCTCTTTCAGAATTTTCCACAGAGGCTGTTTTACCTTTTATTGCTCTCTAGAGAGTACTGGACTCAGTCAGATATTAGCATTCTGGAATCCTGGCGCTGCCATTTACTGGCAGCATGAGCTCAGGTACATCATTCCTTTCTTCCAGTTTGTTTCCTTTCTCTGTACCATGAAGATAAGTAAAAATCTTTCCCAAGAAGTTAACATGAAGATAAAATAAGGTTCCATGTGACACTTTTAAAATTACAAGATGCTCTCTCAAGTCCATGGCAATAGGGGTGGTAGTGATGGTAATTTACAGACACCACTGGGAGTTTAGTGCTCTAATATGTTCAGCACTTACAAATCTGTCTTATTTTTTTATGACTAGTCTAGATGTGAGAAACCTTTCTTTTCTTAAGGGTTATGATACTCAGGGTGGGATGGTTACACAAATAAGGAACAGCCTAATTTAATCACCCTTATCCTCCCAGGGAAAACAAATAACAGCCATCTGCTTTTAAAGCTCTTTTAAAATATTCATCTTTCTCTCCCCTTAATTATTAAAGTAATTCATGGTCATTATAGAAAATTTAGAAAACCATGTGAAAGTATAATTTAGTAAATAAATGTAAAAATCATCCATATGCCTACCACTTAGAACTATTTCAACATTTGTTGTATTTTTAGTGTGTATTTTCTCACTACTTACACATTTTGTATCCTTTCTTATCCTTCTTTACTTGGCATTATGTTGTAATCATTTCCCAATATTATTTTTTCATAAGCATTCTTTTTTTCCTTAGTGTGTACTTGATATATACAGCATTATATTAGTTTCAGGTGTGTAACATAATGATTCGGTATTGGTATATGTTGCAAAATGATCACCACAATAAGCCTACTTAACATCCATCACCATACATAATTACAGAATATTTTCTTATGATAAGAACTTCTGAGATTTACTCTTTTAGCAATTTTCAAATATATAAACACTGTTTTTAATATAGGCCAATATTCTGTTACATGGACATACCAAAATTTAGCCATTCTTTTTTCTCATCAAGTTTTATTGTTTCCTTCATATGTATTCTATACATTTCTTATTTTTTTCCTTTAAAAATATTACAGTTACTCTTAATAATTGTTAATCAGATCTGTTCATTGTATCTTCCACCTGATTATCAGTTCATTTATATAGTAAATGATTTTGGTTGCACTAACCACACAATTATTGTGTTATACTTTGGGGAGTTTGTGCACTCATTCTTATGTGAACTGGGAGTTTTCTTGGTCTTACAACCTATATAATACAGTCCTACCTCAGCTAGGGCACCCAGCGCAGCATTGCTGTGTCCATAATGTTAGTGGGCAGAGACATACATGAGCGCTGTTTTTGGTTCTGGCCACAGAATGCTGGGAAATGTGCTTTATTTTGAATACTCTGCAAATGTCTTTCCTACACTAGCAGCCAATTTTTGACAGTTTCAGCATTTCTATCAAGTGGTTTATTTTCCTGGGTACAAATAGATAGGGGATTAGTGACCTGTTGAGTCTTACAGCGTATTTTAGTGTCCCTCTGAAAGTACCAGTGAAGCAGTAGATGGATGCAGCCATGCTGTGTCTGTCTGAGAATAGTAACAGGGAGTGTGGGCACTCCCTCCTGTGTCATAACGTGTGAGCTCTTGGATGCATCTTTACAGAGACAGGTCCCACACCGTGCTGCTGAGTCTGTACTCTCCTGGTAAAATGTTAGCTTGTATAAAACCTTGAGTTTTCTGATACTCCCCAGTTTTGTATCTTAATCAGACTTTGAGCATACTTTTTTCAACTGCTGCTCTTTACTGAGCTGTCTTTTCTTTAGTTAAGGGCCTTGGTCTCTACCGTATCTTCATATGATAGTTTTTGTTTTTGTTTTTTTAATGGGTACTTTGAGGTACAGAAAATGATTTTACACATTTATTTTGCTTAATAATCATATTTTCTCCTAATAAACATTTTCACTTCTCTAATATTCTGAGGATTTGAGTAAGAATTCATTTTCTGTTCATCTACAGCTTGTAAGAGTATAAAGAAAATATTTTTGAGACCATAGAGAACATAGATTTTTTTTTTGAGAGGCCGTATGGTCCTGGGATCTGATGAGCTGGTTAGAATCCTACCCACTACCTGAGTGACCCTGAGAAAATTACTTGATTTATTTAAGCCTCAGTATTCCTAAATGGGCGTCCTAGGTAGCAGTAGTGGTAAAGAACCTGCCTGCCAATGCAGGAGACCTAAGAGATACGGGTTTGAGCCCTGGGTCGGGAAGATCCCCTGAAGGAGGGCATGGCAACTCACTCCAGTGTTCTTGCCTGGAGAATGCCTTGGACAGAAGAGCTTGGTGGTCCATAGGGTCGCAAAGAATCCGACACAATGGAAGCAACTTAGCATGCACCGTGTTCTTAAAATATAAAATCAGGATTAATTTTATCTACTTTGTAGAGTTTTTTGTTTTGTTTACAATTAATGAGATTACATGTGTGATGGGCTCAGAACATTGCCTACCATACCTTAAGCTCTCAATATAAGAAAAGTTATTACTTATTATGTACTTAAAGGCGCTCAAAAAAAAAATAAATAAAAATAAAGGCTCAGTACTGTATTCTATATCATCTTAAGTTACAGAAAGAAAAATGTTAGATTTTTATTGTATAAACCTGAATTGTACATAAGGATAATTGAGCTTATAGGATTTCTTTTTTAATGATTCCCATTTCAGAGTTTTACTTCTGAGTTTGGGCTCAGAAGTATTTTATTCATTCATTCAGTCAGCCAGTAATTATTTATTGAACACTATAAACATGGGTCCCGGGAGAAGGAAATGGCAACCCACTCCAGTGTTCTTTGCCTGGGAAATTCCATGGATAGAGGAGCCTGGTGGGCTACAGTCTACAGGATCAAAAAGTTGGACACGAATAAGTGACTAACAGCAACAAATAAATACAGGTGGCTGGAGGGCACAGGGATTCAACAGTAGACAGATAAATAGAATCTGCACCTTTGTGTTAAAACAGATCAGTGTTTGTGTTGAAACAAATCCATGTTTGGGGAGCAATAAGAAAGAATTGGACATTTACAGAGGAGAGTGCAAAATGAATTTTTAAGGCCAAATGTAAATGATTTGAGATTCTTTATTGTAATGAATTATCATATCACTGTTCCCATCATTGATCTAGAATTTGTTGCTAATAGGAAGTAACTTTGCCCCTTCTAAATCAAAAGTAACAAACTACAGCTCTGTTTTGCCAGTCTTTAATAATTATAGCATATGCTTTAAAAAATGGAAGCTTCATTGTTCAGTGAAACATTATTTTATTTTCAATTTGCTTTCAAATTATAGTCCATATGACAGCATCAATAATATGAAATGTGTACACATCCTATTAGCTGTACTAATATGCTTTTTTTTTCTCTTGTAGGCTTTCTACAAGTATAAGAGAGTTACAGAATTTCAAAGTTTTATTACAACACAGTAGGTAATAGAGGCTTTTATATGTCTAATTAGAGACATAAAGTGACTGTGTGAAGCCTTTTTAGTCTTGGACATTTCAGCAAAAGGAGACTAATCAGACTTCAAGAATTCTGAGCTCTTAAAGAGAAAATTCAAATGTTCACTTGAATATTTATGCTTCTTAATAGATTATCAACTAGAGATATTTATAAATGAAGTATATACTTTTAAAACATGTAAGTTATACTAATTCTGTGTTTAATTCCATGTGTTACCATCTGTTGAATATATTCTGAACAGCAATTCACAAAGAATTGGCTTTGTGTTTATTCTGTTCTTTATTTCCAGTAGTCAAACTTAAAAATGTCTATGTCTCCATCCGAGTAACACTGTTAACAGTCTGTTATGGAAAAGGAGAGCTAGAGAGCAAATGATGCTTAGGGCCTGTATCAGTAACAAAAATTTGTCAATGATTTTTAAATGTATTTAGCCTTGCCTAGCTCTGTGTGTCACCATCTATCATAGGGAAGTGTCTGCGTGACGAATGACCCTTTCAATGTATAATGACAGTAGTTACCTAAGAATCCCCAAGGCTTCAATTTGTTTTAAGATTTTTACTTGCTGTTGTTGTTGCTGTTCTGTTTTGGTCTAAAGGCGAATAAATACCTTCAGCAAAGGTGAATCAGTACTGTCCCCTGTGCTACCCATCCAGATCTCCTGTGCCTGCAGTGGGCTGGCTCAAGGGGATTCTTTACTGAGAACCTAGAAAACAGTTTCTGTTGGTTTTGTGTCTCTTTGCCCCTACTCCAACTTTAGGAATTTTTGTTAAGAAAACAAAAATGGCATAAATACTTAACAGTTTCCATATTGATAAAATTTGAATGGGATTATATGGATTTATAACACCAGTTGGAGACATTATATACACAAAACTTACTATTTTAAAGTAAGCATTTTTAAAGGATTTTATTTTTGACTATAGTCTATGCAATCCTCTCTCAACTTGATTTTCTTTGGTATTTAAATAGTTAGTTCATACTTCTGTAAGCTTCCTTTTTCCCTACCTTTTCTTTTTTAGTTCTTTGTATATAAATGAACTTGCAACTTGTACCAACAGATGACTTTATAAGTCCTAAATTGTCATTTTCTAAGCCTTGGATTTAAATATCTTTAATATTTAAAATATTGATTATTGTTAAAGGTGTTAGTGTATATATAATGTGATTAATTTGGAAGGTTGCAACTGTGTAGAAGTAATGCGGGTATCAGTCTTTTATGAAGTAAATAAGTGCTCTTAAATCCACATCTTATCCTGCCAAAGTCTGAAATGTCTTCATTGATGGTTTAGTGGCATACTTGTGCTTAGTTGGTTCATCCCCCCTTTAAACATATGTAGCTATCCCTTGGAGGGATATGGTTGGGGGGGAGTAAGAGCTCACTAGTTACTTTCTTACCCAATTTCTAACCCTTGTAGACCTGGAGTTTTCATGTTGTTGATGGTGGTGGTGGTATATTTTTGTTGAATAAAACAGACTGATTTGGTTGGAGCCTTCTCCACTTTTTCTTTTCATTTTTAGGGATACAAGTACTGTCTGGTGGGAAAGGGGGACCTTAAGGTAAATTTGTCTAAAAAGTTGAATATCTAGGTAATCTTGCTAGTAAATTAATAAGAATTATTCTTAGTGTTTTTCAAAGTCTAAGAAAATGTGAATGTTTTGCACTTTGTCTATTATTACTGTAAGTTTAAAAATCTTTTTGGTAGTGTTACTTCACCATTCTCCCAGTTAAAGATAAAAGCTGTTGTTTAAGTTCTATTTCCTGGAAAAAATCTTTGGTCATTTCCATTTGTTTTCTTTACTGTGATTTGTTTCAAGCTTAGTTAAAATTGTGTCTTAGAGTGAGTTCTAGGACTTAAAAAGTCTAGTTAGGGTAAAAAATTCTTTTAAAGGTTTTAACAGATCTTTCACTATCAAGAAAATAAACAAATGAAGTAGTCTTAAGCTGAAATCTATTTGATTAACTTTACCATAAACGAGATTGTGGGGGGGAACCTACATTTTTGTGTATGTGTGTATTTCTTAAATGAATGTGATAGAAATCTGTTTTGTGAGCCTGGTGATGTTTTATGATCCCTGTGATATAAACTTTTTTCCAACTCCTACTTTTTATTGTGAAGTGATATTACAGTACCGACTGCATTGTGACAATGCTTGGATGGCAATACCTCTTGGCATTTTGTCTTTATCTCATCACCTAATTTAAAAATCCAGCACTTGATAATATAACTTGACAGAAATGATTGTACCAGCTGACAAAGTAATGAAAATGAAGAGAAGGAACATATTCCTTCCTTTAGTAGCGTGAGTTTTTTTCCCCCCCCTTAAGTGACATCTGTGTAAATTAGAAATTCTCTGTATTAAAACTGATAAACTTAAATGTTTCTCTTGTGTTGATTCTTAGATTACAAGGAGGATGAGACAGACTATTAGAATGGTTTTTTACAGTTTTGAAATTTGATAAGTCAAGTGTTTTATTTTGACACTTTAACGTTGTGAGTTGTTCAACACTTGTAATCTCTGTATGTCTGTGAAACACTGTGCCATATTCTCCAACTTTACCTAGGTGCCACTGTATATAAACAAGGACAGCTATTTTGATCTCCATCAGCATTGCCTTCACCTGGAAATTTGGGAACAGTTCACAGTAAGCCTCCCAGCAGTTTTGCAAACTGAAGTACCTGCAGAAACCATAGCTATTCACCAAAATACACAGACTGGGTGCATGGTATCATGGAAATTATTTGGGAAAACAAAAACAACACAGACACATACCAGGTTTATGTGTATTCTATTTGAAGTAACATCTACAGGTGCAGCTTTGATTTTGAACAGAATTCCAAATGATTTGCTGTTGTACCCACAAGATTACAGAAAATGTGAATTAAAGTAAATGTTTCTGCAATCTTCCTATCCTGTTTTTTTTTAAACCCCTTTTAAATGTTTCCTTTTATGAGATGAAAATGTGGTTATAATTGGTAGAGAAGAGAGAAAATAAGTAGTCTGTGGTTGTTTCCTTTTTAAAATCATAATTGCAAGCATTGGCAGCCACTGTTGAAGGGCTTTGCATGGGTTATTTATCTTCTCAGGAGCCCTAGCAGGTAGGTACAATTAACTTTTCTATTTTTAAATCAGAAAACTGAGGAGAAGAGAGGCTAAGTAATTTGTCCACATTCATATTCTAGGTTGTGGGACTAGAACTTGAAACTGCTCAGAATGTGGTATATTTGTGTTATTTTAGAAACTGGCTTATTACCAATCAACTAAAACTTGGGGAGCTTTTAGTATCTTTTGACTTGTACTGAATCTCATAAAGGTTTTTAAATATATTTTATTTAATTTTTTAAATAACTAATACATTCACATAGTTCAAAAACCAAAAAATATAAAAAGCTATACAGTGGAATGTCTTCTTTCTGACTTTGGCCTGACTTTCCATACTGCACATCCTTCCCCCGTCCTTACCACAAATAACCTCTGTTCTTGGTTTCTTATATTTCCATCTATACATTTTTAAGGCATATACAAACAAATACAAATGGAAAGTCTCATTTTATCCCTCACTTTTACCCAAAGAGTGGTGGTATATACATACTGTTTGCTTTTTTTCACTTAGTTTTTCTTGGCAGTCTTCCCATGTCAATGGATAACTTAATCACTCTTCTTTTTTTAAGGTAACTGCTTATTATTCCATTATATGAATGTACAGGGCTTCCCTCATAGCTCAGTTGGTAAAGAATCCGCCTGCAATGCAGGAGACCCTGGTTTGATTCCTGGGTCAGGAAGATCTGCTGGAGAAGGGATGGGCTACCCACTCCAATATTCTTGGGCTTCCCTTGTGGCTCAGCTGGTAAAGAATCCGTCTGCAATGCGGGAGACCTGGGTTTGATCCCTGGGTTGGGAAGATCCCCTGGAGAAGGAAAAGGCTAACCACTCCAGCATTCTGGCCTGGAGAACTCCATGGACTATATGGTCCATAGGGTCGCAAGGAGTTGGACACGACTGAGCGACATTCACACTTCACACTTAACATTTGAATGTACAATTGTTTAGTTAGCCAGTCTTCTATTAATGGGCATTTGGATTGTTTCCAGACATTCTATATGTCATTTTACACATATGTAAATATGTACTTATAGTCTAAATTCTTGCAGATGGAATTTTTAGGTCAAAGACCATGTGCATTTGTAATTGTGAAAAATATTAGTATATGCCCTCCACAGGAGATGGTTACCAGATGACACTTGTGTGCAATTTAAAACAATGCCTGCTTGCCCACAACCTGACCAACATGAGTATTATTAAAATGTTGGATTTTTGCTATCCTGATAAGCTGCAAAATTATATATCAGTGTGTTTTAGTTTTTTCCTTATCACAGGTAAGGCTTACTACCTTTCATTTGTTTAAGGTTTATTGTTTATCTGTATAATTTCCTTTTGTGTTTGTATCTTTTTCCCATTTTTCTACTGCACTATTGATCTTATCAATTTCTAAAAGTGTTTTTATTTGTCAGGGATATAAATCCTCTGGGGGCTTCCCAAGTGGCTCAGTGGTAAAGAATCCACTTGCCAATGCAAGGAGATGTGAGTTTAATCCCTGGGTTAGGAAGATCCCCCGGAGGGAAATGGCAACCCATTTCTTTCCTGGGAAATCTCATAGACAGAGGAGTCTGGTGGACTACAGTCCATGGGGTCGCAAAGAGTTGAACACTACTGAGCATGCACACCCCTGTTAATCCTCTGTCTATAAGAAGCTGTACACTTTTCCCCCCCAATTTGTTGTCTGTCTTCTGACTTTGCTTATGGTGGTTTTGTCATGGATTTTTAAAAAAATTTTTATGCAGTCTAATTTATTGATTTTTTTAGTGACTTCTGGACTTTGATAGTTAAGAATGCCTTGTTCACAGCAATAGTTCATCTGTATGTTCTTCTAGAACATTCATGGTTTTATTTTTTTAGATCTAAATTTTGATTCCTTGTAGTGTATCCTGGTATAAAGTGCAAATTAAGTATCCAACCTATTTTCCCCCCAGGTGATTACCCAGTTATTCCAGCACCATGCATCTTTTCCTCACTAGTTTGAGATGCTATGTGTAATCATATCTAAAATTCTAGGTTCTCTATTCCATTGGTCTGTTACTCCTGTACCTGTTTCACATTGTTTTAATTACTCAGGGCCTCGGTTTTAATAGCTATTACAGTGGTCCCCTCAGTCTTTCCCCACACCCCTTTAAAATAACTTTTTAAAGCTGTTCTTATTTGTTCCATTAACGCTTCAAAGAAAAAAAAATCCTTTAACATATGAATGATGCTAAAACTCTGACCACCTCAAGTGTTTGGAGGGTTGCACTTTTAACCACAATATGTCACTGTCCTTTTTATACTTCACTTGATAAAAAATCTACTTTTTACTACCTGCTGTGTTAATCACATCAGTATTCTATTTGCCAGTGCCCAAACAGGTAAGGACAAAGAGACAGAACATGCAGTTGAGACTCAGCTTCTAAGAATGATTTCAGAATGATCTTGCTATACAATCCTTACTTTCTTTTTTATTCCATTATGGATTCTTTGTACAAAAGTTAGATATCTGTCAAAGATTCATGAAAAAACAGGGAGGGGCCCTTAAATGAGTATTAAACTTATAAAATCTATATGCAGTGGATAAAAATGCAAGTGTAAAAAGTCACCTTAAAAAACCCCAATAACTTGTCAGAATAACAGGATCTGAGTATTTGCTCGCTCTTGTAGGAGCTGGACATATAGCAGTGAACAAAACAAATATCCCTGCCTTCAGGTAACTTAAGAATTCCGTAACCTCACTGGGTTATATCTAGTTTATCATAAGAATACACCCAGAGAAAGAATACAGTTGACCCCTGAACAACATGGGTTGGAACTGCATGAGTCCACTTGGAAACACGTGGGTTTTCTTCAATATATACACAGGGGCTACAGCACTACCTAATGTGCGGTTGGCTGAATCTACAGATTTGGAACTACAGCTAGAGAGAGCTGATTATAAAGTTATACATGGATTTGACTCCCTGGGCCTCAGCCCCCACTAACCTTCATAATGTTCAGTAATCAACTGTATTTTAATAGAAGAGGAATAGGTAACATAGAAACTTGTCTAGTGGAGAAGGTACCCTCCATGCCAAAATCACTGCAGACAGTGACTGCAGCCATGAAATTAAAAGACACTGGCTCCTTGGAAGAAAAGCTATGACAAACTTAGCATATTAAAAAGCAGAGACATCACTTTGCTGACAAAGGTTTGTATAGACAAAGCTGTGGTTCTTCCAGTAGTCATATATGGATGTGAGAGTTGGACCATAAATATGGCTGAGTACTGAAGAATCGATGCTTTCTAATTGTGCTAGAGAAGACTCTGGAGAATCCCTTGGACAGCAAGGAGATCAAACCACTGGAAGGACTGATGCTGAAGCTGAAGTTCCAATACTTTGGCCACCTGATGCGAAGAGCCGACTCATGAGAAAAGACCCTGATGCTGGGAAAGATTGAGGGCAGGTGGAGAAGGGGGCACCAGAGGATGAGATGGTTGGATGGCATTACCAACTCAATGGACATGAATCTGAGCAAACTCCGGGAGATAGTGAAGGACAGGGAAGCCTGGTGTGCTGCAGTCCATGGGGTCACAAAGAGTCAGACATGACTGAGCGACTGAACAACTGTGAATGAATCTTAGCGTCTGCTTGAAAGTGCCATCAATTTGTCACAGATCGATTAAAATCAATTAAAACAATCTACCTACCACCCCTTGGTCAGGGCAGAGTCAGCATTCACCACACATCATTCTATTATTTAAGTTACCCATGCTGATTTCCTTCACAGACCGTATCTCCAAATGGGTAAGTGTTCTTTCTGTTCTTTTTGACAGGTTTTCAGTCTGCAGGCCTGAAGCCCAGACTCTGGGCTAGTGAATGCACCAAGGGATATACAGTGGCATCAACTGAAAGGTGCTGGTAAAGCAGCATCTGTTTATACTAAATGTACCCCGTTTATACTTCAGTTAATCCTTTAAGGGTACTTATGACTGCAAAGAGACAGGACGGACTGTTGTAGCTTAGCAAGGTTCATGGGAAATAGAGGGTCAGAGTCAAGAAGGATCAGAGTGACAGGAATCAGTGGAGAAAGAGACAGATTTTGGAGGTCATACAGGCTAAAAAGAAACAGGTCACAGATCTAGCTGAAGAGATCAGCCCACTCATCTCAAGTTTGGAGTGGGCTTTTAAAGTTCAGAGGGAGACTCTGTTCTACAGATGGAAGAGTCTAATATTCTACATGGCAGGGCAGCCTCTGACCTGTCAAAAGAACAGATCAGAATTGGAGGCTAAAGAAGGAATAATGGCAAGGAAAACAGAGGAGAGATCCAGCCCCAGGTCAAGGGACAGAGGGAAGGAACCCAGCTTTGGAGAAACTAGGCAGATACCATTAGGAGCTCTTGAGTCAATGGGCTTGCACCTAAGGACTCTGGCTGCCAGGTCATCAAGTAGGGGTTTTAGTCTCAGAACCCCACTCGGAATGAGCACACATCAGTGCCCAGGCCCAGAGGACCTGGGTGACAGGAATGGGGAATGTACACAGTTACCTAGGTTGGGAGCACATGGATGACATTAGCTGATGTTCAGGTATTTTGACCCTTTCACGCAAGGGCTCTTCATACATGCCTGCTTAGGCCCAAGAGCAGGGTTAATGTAAGGACTGTGCTGACTGGACCCACAAATACCAAGCCCAGGGTTTAGCACATAGTAAGTGATGGACAGGGAGGCCAGGCGTGCTGCAATTCATGGGGTCACAAAGAGTCAGACACGACTGAGTGACTGAACTGAACTGAAGTGTTGAATAAACACTTAATTCCACTTCCTTACCCTCACTGTCCCTTAAAAAAATGTTAAATGTGTCCTCACTTTAATCAGTTTGTAGTCTGAGAATTCCACTATTCAGCTTGATCATTTCCAAAAGCTCCTCCATCTGCACTATGAAAAGTCTTAATATTACGCACAGTTAACAATGCTTTTAATTAACAAAATTCTCACCTATATGGGATAAAAATTAGAAATACATATTAGATGTGTCTTTGATCAGCCTTATGCTAATCTATATTTTATCATGCAGTAATCTAAAGCAAAGCAAGTTTTTTGTTTTTTTTAAAGTTTCTTGGAAATCTTGACAGCTTCAAATATTTAGACCCATTTAGTTCTAATACAAGTTCATCTTTATTGTCAAAGTAAAAGCAATATTCTTGTAATAACTATGTAAATGCAAATGAGAACCTTCTTCTCAGAGTACTTCTCACGCTCTAGGATTTACTAATTCTTCCTCCTTTCCTCTTAAATAGGGTTAATTGTTCAAGGCCAACAAAGAGCAGTTCTTTTGGATTTTGATAAAGAGAAAATTTGGGGATACATTAGCAAGTGTGCCTGATGTAAGCAGCTAAACACAATAGCCAGCATAGTCATTAAGACTGCCTGACATATTCAAGAAAGAACTGGCATAGCTAAATGTGATTGATGTGTGTTTATTGTCAGAATCAAAACTTCTTAGAGTCCACGGTTGTGTGTGAACACACTGGATGTTTTCATCATCAGCTCAATTAAATGGGTTCACTGTAGAAAGGGAAAAAAGCCAATGAAAGATATCTACAGGCAGACCTCATTTTACTGTGCTTCACGTTAACTGCACTGCAGATACCGCATTTTCTATAAACTAAAGGTCTGAGGCAAGCCTATGTGGCTCAAGTCTTCCGATGCCATTTTCCCAACCGCATTGGTGTCTCTGTGTCACATTTTGGTAATTCTCACAATATTTCAAATGTTTTTCATTATTATTGTCATGGTAACATGTGATCAGTGATCTTTGTTACTACTATGACTTGCTGAAGATTCAGATCATGGTTAACATTTTTTAGCAGTAAAATATTTTTTAATTAAGGTATGTGCATTGTTTTTTATATAATGCTACTGTACACTTAAAAGTATAAACGTAATTTTTTTAAAAGTGTAGACCATTGTTATTTATTGAATTTGTTACAATATCACTTCAGTTTTTTATGTTTTGGTTTTTTGGCTACTCGGCATGTGGAGTCTTAGCTCCCCGACTAGGGAATGAACCCTCACCCACTGCAGTGGCAAAGCCCTAGCCACTGGACCTACAAGGAAAATCCGTTTTATGCACTGGGAAACCAAATTTGTGATTCACATTTGTGCAGTATTTTGCTTTACTGCAGTGGTTTGGAACCATACCTGCAATCTCCAAGGTCTGCCTGTACACAAACCAGTTGGCATTCTTTAGACAGTTAACACCATAATTAATCCTATTGTGTATATTTCCAGTGGATGCACAAGAAATATGCAGCCTTTTAGTGTTCAATCAGACTTAGCTAAATGATGGTACAAAATTTTTGGTGATATGGCCTCTACCCCATTCTTAAACTTTCACATTATGGGTGGGGAGGGGGTAATTTCATCATGTTGCCTTAAAACAAGAGGATGTTTGGGTATTTTGGAACCAATAATCTCCATTTCTTGTCTTCTCGTGACCTTTAGTATTTCACCTAGGAGTAGGGCTGTTAGTGTACTTGGCAGCACAAGTAAATAGAAATTTAAGGGAAACTTAATTTTCCTTTCCATACCATACGTGCAACATTTCAGAGTAAAAGTGATCATTTACTATGAGAGAGAGTTTGTTACAATCACAGTTTTTTATATTCTAGATGTGTTTACAATTGTACTTTAGCATTACTTTTAAAAGGGAAGAGAAAAACAGGCACTTAGGACATTTTTATCTTTTCCAATAAAAATAATAGTTCAAATAATACTAGCAGCTTAATCATAAAAACAGACTATCAGTTAATGCTGAGTATTTCAATCTTCCTGGCAATAACAACAGAATAATAAAATATTTGTATGTCATAGGATGAGTATAGGACTTGTATGATTTTAGTAATGTTTTAAAATATATATCTACCCTTCAATGACCTCATAGTGAAGAACTGCAGTACTTCCTGAAAGCATGACTTAGAGGATTTTTAAGCATTTTCTGAGTCTGCCTTTAAATTCTAAGTATCATTAACGAAAATAGTATGAGAAGTAGGGTGTTCTTAAAGCTATTTAGAATAACAGCTTATAATATTTTAAGGCAACCTGAATTATCAGTGCAAATTTTGCTTCACTGTAGAGTTTTCTCTGGCAGTAACTATTTTAAATATGTAACCCAAATTCTTCCACATATTGGAAAGCAAAGAAGTTGTTGTGTGATTATGCAGGGTGAAGGTATCCCATACACAAGAAAAAACCCTATTGTGACCCCCTGAAAACTTGAAATTCTGATTTTAAATACCATCAGGGTAAGAAAAGCAGACTTGATCCCTATGAAGTCAATGCCCAGAGATGAGTTATTTCTGAAGGCCAAACTGGGAAGTAAGATATCAGAAATGGGTTTCTCCATGAGGACAGAACTTACTAAGTTCCTTTTCACCTGCCCCTCCCTCTGTCCCAAAATATGGTACTTTCTCTTTGGTAATAATACTTCCTCAGTACTTAACCTCCCTGACACAACCATGTACAGCGTCTAATTACAGGCAGTTTTATACCTGCAGGCCACATATATAGAGAGAGTCTTGGAGATCTTTAGAATGGCACTTATGGTTGGGGAACTATTTTTATGACCTGTGCTTCACTTAGATGAAAGACAACTTACAAGGAGCTGTCTGGAACATGCCCTTTCCCATGACTTAAAAGGCAGGCATCATGCTATAGGATATTGCAATGCTACTATTAATACCTTTTTAAACAAGCAGCTTCCAGTAGGCTGCTTTCAGAGCTATTTAAAAACAAAGGGTATAATTTTAATATGGTTGGAAACTAAAATAAAACTGTTAGAATTCCGCATAGATGTTCTGGCTCAAAGATGCAGGGATACCTGTTATTCATCCCCTCTTAAGAACTTCTTTGTTCAGTCACAAATGTTCAGTAAGCTGGAAAAGGTGCAGTCTTACTGAAGTTTCGAGGTAATGGCTATTAGATTCACTGGGCTGACAAACTATGCAAAAATCTCTGAATACAGAAGGGAAGGTTTAATAGTGTAAGTCAATTCTATCCATGTTTTTAATGTTATCAACGTATTGAAGTGTGTACATCAGCACCCTGTTGAAAGGAGGATTACATTTTGGCAAAATTTAAGATTAGATTCTTTGAGGAACCAACCATCTGTGCTTCTCAACACTGTAAGGAACCAACTACCTACTGTGTAGTCTGCTGACATTCTGCTGCATTATAAATTTCAACACGTGAGTTGCAATTAGCTTCCTAGACGTCAACTATACTTAGAATCTAACAGAATCTTAGTGACCTGACGAGGTAAGGGTCTGAGGAATACTTTAGTCCAAAAGCCTTTTTAAAAAAAAAAAAACCATCAGACTATATACTGTATACTTTTAAAGTGAATTATGCATAAAAGTCTGTGCAAACTATGACGTATATTGCAATAATATTCTCAAAAAATCCTAGTATATTTTAGCATTAAGTTATATAAAATACATCTTTATAAAAGTACAGAATTTTTTAAAGTTTAAATTATACTCATGGAATAGGCAGCCAGGCTCACTTTTTAGTACTAAAATAAGATTTTATCGATCTAAATTATTGCTTAGTCCTATGGAGCCATCAGAAACCTGTAACAAATTCAAGTCCTATTTCTTAAGGAAACATGCCCTAAAAATTCAGCTGTCATTAAGTTAGTCTTTCTGAAACGTTTCAACTGAGGCATATCTTCCGTAAAACTGTTAACTGACGCTACCCGTGGCTTGGTTTGTCAGGATCCAGAATTGAGTCTGGTTGTAAAGTTCCTACTTGTGCCAGGAAGCTGTTCGCTGTTTGTTGTCCCCAGTCGTAGTAGTCTGGAGCAAAACTTGAAAAGGAAAAGAGAGATTTCAGTGACTTGAAACATTATGCTGACTGCTGATGACATGCCTATTTTAGGTTGACAGAAGTGGGCTTCTATATAGATAATCCTAAAGCTTTTCAAAGCTTTTCTTGAAGCTAGTTTTCCCACACAACCGTGCTAGCTATGCACAGTGGCTAGAAGACCTCCCACAAAAGTCACCTCAACTCTTCAGAGCCTGGAAGAGTAGTATTACTGATACACAGTAATACCAATCACTATGTATATCACAATGCTTTAGCCACAAATTGTATCTGAATCCTAATGGAGAGTCTGATACACTCAGTTCAGTCAGCTCAGTCGCTCAGTTGTGTCCGACTCTTTGCGATTCACTACCAGTGTGTTTTTGGACAAATAACTTCGGTGCCTCAGTGTTAATATCTGTTAGGATGGGAGTAATATTAGGAACTAACTTGTTGGGCTTTTGTGAGTTAATACCTGTAAAACTTTTAGAACATACAGTATCTTAATATACAGTCACCACTCAATCATGCACATTGAATTATTGGTGTTCCTATTACTATTTTCCTCTATATAATGGAAAGACTGGCAGGTGAGGGGTTAGGGCTGCTCCAGCAGATACAGGGGGACATAAATAGGGAGCCGGCACTGCAGGGGGGTGACTGGATAAGAGGACAGTTTTAGGGAAGAGAATTAGGACACCTTTGACCTCAGGAAAAAAGTCCTGACCTTAGGACTTTGACACCTTCTAGTTCTCCCTTCCTTATCTGTTCTTTAGACCTTCTGACTGGATGGATGGCTCTACTCTCTTTTTCCCTATCACCGTCTTTTCCTCTATCTGACCCGGATGTTTCCACTCCCTGATCTACTGAGAGAGCAAGGTATTCTCCCAGCTTTTCCTGAATTCTCCTGTGCCTATAATAAGGGCTCCTTTCAGACTTATGAGGTTTTCTAAGGATTTTACTATTGGTAATAAAGAGCAGAAAACCAAGCATATCCTCTCTTTATCATTTTACCCCAGGAAGAAAAGAATTTACCTTAAAATGTTAGTGGTAGGTCTTTAAATTTACAAAGGATTACATAAGACTGGCTTTCACTGCAAAAAACCCCACTTGGCTTGAAGCTGTCCTTTCATAGGAACAGCGGAGTGGTTCTGGAAGGACCAGCAGAGAGAAGAGAGGAGCTTGGCAAGCATGAGGTCAGCGCTTTAGCCCCAGAGTGAAAGAGGGGACAGGAGCACTGGGCAGTGGAGTGTGGCTGAAACGTCCCTGGGCTGTCATGGTAAAGCGCATGGTCCCTGGAGGGAGACTCGGGCTGCAATTAATCTCACTACACAGGTGTTTCCCCCTCCTTTTTCTGTCTGCCTCATCTCCCAGCTCCAGGGTTTTAAGTAGACATTCTGCACCACCCTCCCCCCGCCCCCATTTAGTTTGAATCTATCTCATTGGCTTGGCCTTCAGCCCCCTAGCCATGCCCCTCTAACAGGAACTAGGTAGGGTCTTACCTTCCCTGAAGTCCCTGAGGGGCAATGTTCCAGGCAAGGTCATCATCACTGTCATATCTTCGAGGGTTGTCAAAGAAGTAAGATCTGGGACCGAATCCATGGCTGGGGACCATTCCAGGGTTTGTCTGGAGGGACAGTTTAATTGTTCAGTGTACTTTCAGTCACTGTGCCTCGCACAGGCGAAGAAAAATAACATCCCTTTCTTGCAGGAGACTAAAGATGCTGTATTCAGCTGAGTGCAGGCACCTGTTCAGCTGGAGTGTTCATTTCAGTTGCTTTTATATTTAAGAGTATTAACTTTTTCTCTTATCAGTATGGACAAAATCTTGCAGAGTTCTGCTTGAAGCAGTTAATTTGTGTTGTGTTAAGTCACTCGGTCCTGTCTGACTCTTTGTGACCCCATGGACTGTAGCCCACCAGGCAACTCTGTCCATGGGATTTCCCAGGCAAGAATATTAGAGTGGGTTGCCATTTCCTTCTCTGTGGGATCTTCCCAACCCAGAACCAGGGTTGAACCTGGGTCTCCTGTATCACAGGCAGATTCTTTACAGCCTAAGCCACCAGGGAAACCCCACAGCAATGAATTATCACTATTTTAATCTCTCACAGAAAAACCAGACAATACCCCAGTCAGCCAAACTAGACAGTCCCAAATAAGATCTAAACCTGTATAATCATGTGGGCATTCACAGCAATGAATTAAAATAATGAAATGATGAAATTTTAAGAGTTTCTTAGCCAGTTTATACAATCTGCCTCTCCTGTTTCTGTCCCCAAGCTGAGTTTACCGTTTAAGAAAATCACAGTTACCCACAAGGCACTGCTTGTAGGACCCCACACAGATACCCAAATCCAAGGATGCTCAGATCCCTTATATAAAATGACATAGTACAGTCAGCCCTCAGTCTACGCGGGTTCCACATCTGTGGATTCAACTTGGCTTTTGTTTGGCATCTTCGTCCATATCAATGGTGGTCCATTTAAAAGTTAACCAAGAGAGTTTGAAAAAAGGTTATTATAGGATGGGTATTTATATGTGAATTTCTGCTTTTCTAAGACTAATCTAGCCAAACATAGGAAGCAAAGCAGAACTTATACGAGGTGGAACACCTTCAACTTTACTATTTGTAGCAATTCAAGAATATCTATACATAGAATGAAACGCTTACCGCACACACACATACAAAAAGTAACTCAAAATGGATCAAAGACCTAAACATAGGAGTTAAAAACTATACAACTCTAAGAAGAAAATATAGAGGCAAATCTTCATGACCTGGCAAAGAATTTTTAGATATGTCACCAAAAATAAGCAACAAACCAAAAAACATAACCTGGATTTCATCAAAATTAAGTATTTTTGCTTCATAAGATACCATCAAAAATGTGAAAAGACAGCCACACAGAGAGAAAATAGTTGCAAAGCATGTCTCTTACAAGAGACTTATCTAAAATATACAAGAACTCTTACAACTCAATAGTAAAAAGTCAACTCAATGCAAGAAGCTCAAATCAGGTGCTCTGTGACAATCTAGAAGGGTGGGAGATGGGAGGGAGGTTCAAGAGGGAGGGGACATATGTATACCTATGGCTAATTCATGCTGATGAATAGTAGGAACCAACCCAATATTGTAAAGCAATTATCCTCCAATTGAAAAAAATGTTTAAGTGGGCAAAGGATCTGAATAGCCATTTTTCCAAGGAAGATATACACATGGCCAAATAAATACATTTAAAAAATGCTTGACATCTGTAGTCATCAGTGAAATGCAAATTAAAAGCCAAAATGAGATATCTATCATGGTGTCCAGAATCAAAAAGCCAGATAACCAAGCACTGGGGAGGATGTGGAGGAAACTTCACTATTGGGAATAAAAACTCTCTGGCAGTTTTTCAAAAAAGTTTAACCTAGAATCACCAAATGACCCAAGCAATTATACTGCTAGATACATACTGAAGACACACAAAGACCTATGTTCAAACAGAAACCTGTAATGAATATAGCAGCATTATTCATAACAGTCTAGAGACGGAAACAACCCAAATGTCCATCAGTGGATGGATAAACAAGCTGTGGCATATCTACACAGTGAAATACTGGCCATAAAAAGGAATGAGGTACTAATACATACTACAATGTGGATGAACCTTGAAAACATTCTGCCAGATGGAAGAGCCAGTGACAAAAAGTGGCATGCTATATGATCTCATTCTTATCAAAGTCCAGAATAGGGCAATCTGTAGACACAGAAAGTAGATCAGTAGTTGCTTAGGGACAGGGGTATGGGGCATGGTAGATAAAGGGTATGACGTTTCTTTCTGAGGTGATAAAAAATGTTCTATGGTGGTGATAATTGCACATACCTGAATATATCAAAAGCCATTTAATTACATGAAATGGGTAAACAGTTTGTTAAATGGAAATTATATCTCAATAAAGCTGTTTAAAATATATGTGTATTTTAATATATGTGTGTATATATATATATATATATATACACACACACACACACATATACAATGGAGATTCTCAAACTTTACAGTGCATTCAAATCACTTGGGGTGCTTATTAAATTATTTAAAATGTAGATTCCCAGAACCTACCCTGAGAGATTCTCAGCTGAGTCCAGGACATGGCCTAAGCATCAATACTTAGACCAAGCAAGCACCCCTTGGGTTTCTGATGTGGATCCAAAGAGCCACACCTCTAGTACACTGTTACACTGGCTCCAGTGATGTCAAGTATAGAGGCTTGTTTATACCACTGTGTTGTGGATACAAATGGTAGAGAACATTTTTTAAAAACACCCCACCTGCAGGATGTGCTCTTTTAAAAGTCAGTGAGTATTAATTAAATTACAAGTTTCTCCCCAGAAGAATATCTGACTTTTTTGTCAAATTACAGAAGTTACAGATTGTTATTCAGTTGCTAAGTCACATCCAACTCTTTGTGACCCCATGGACTACAGCACTCCAGGCTTCCCTGTCCTTCACTATCTCCTAGAGTTTGCTCAAACTCATGTCCATTGAGTGAGTGATGCCATCCAACCATCTTATCCTCTATCGCCTCCTTCTCCTCGTGCCCTCGATCTTTCCCAGCATCAGGGTCAAAGTTACAGATAGTAATAGGACTATTACTGAGTCATTAGGAATTTAGTTTCTTCTCCAAACCTTATTATGCTGAGCAAAGCCACAGTGTAGGACAGAATTAAAATCATGGACCTGACTTCCATTTCAAGATGGTGGCGTAGAAGGACGTGTGCTCATCTCCTCCTGTGAAAGCACCAAAGTTGCAACTAGCTGTTGAAGAACCACCAATAGGAGGATGCCAGAATTCACCAATAAAAGATACCCCACGTCCAAAGACAATGAAGCCACAGCAAGATGGTAGGAGGGGTGCAATCACAATGAAATCAAATCCCATACCCTCCAGGTGGGTGACCCACAGACTGGAGAAGAATAATACCAAAGAAGTTCTCCCACTGTTGCGAAGATTCTAAACCCCACATCAGGCTTCCCAGTCTGGGGATCCAACATAGGGACTGGGAATCCCCAGGGAACCTGGCCTTGAGGGTCAGCAGGATTTGATTATAGGACTTCTAGAGGACTGGGGAAAATAGACTCCAGTTTTGGAGGGCACAAACAAAACTGTACATGCACCAAGACCCAGAGGAGAGGAGCAGTGACCCCACAGGAGACCGAACCAAAACTACCTGCTAGTCTTAGAGGGCCTCCTGTGAAGGCGTGGGCTGGCAGGGGCATACCATAGGGACGGGGGTCACTGGAAGGTCCCCCTTGGCATAAACCCTCTTGGAGTTTGCCATTAACCTTACCATAGAGCCCTTAGACCCCAGGGCTGGGTCGCCTCAGGCCAAACAACTACCAGGGAGGGAGTGCAACCCCACCCATCATCAGACAATTGGATTAAAGCTTGGACCTAACAGAAGCAGAAGATATTAAGAAGAGATGGCAAGAATACACAGAAGAACTGTACAAAAAAGATCTTCACGACCCAGATAATCACGATGGTGTGATCACTGACCTAGAGCCAGACATCTTGGAATGTGAAGTCAAGTGGGCCTTAGGAAGCATCACTATAAACAAAGCTAGTGGAGGTGATGGAATTCCAGTTGAGCTATTCCAAATCCTGAAAGATGATGCTGTGAAAGTGCTGCACTCAATATGCCAGCAAATTTGGAAAACTCAGCAGCGGCCACAGGACTAGAAAAGGTCAGTTTTCATTCCAATCCCAAAGGCACTGCCAAAGAATGCTCAAACTACCGCACAATTGCACTCATCTCACACGCTAGTAAAGTAATGCTCAAAATTCTCCAAGCCAGGCTTCAGCAATATGTGAACCGTGAACTTCCTGATGTTCAAGCTGGTTTTAGAAAAGGCAGAGGAACCAGAGATCAAATTGCCAACATCCGCTGGATCATGGAAAAAGCAAGAGTTCCAGAAAAACATCTATTTCTGCTTTATTGACTATGCCAAAGCCTTTGTGTGGATCACAACAAACTGTGGAAAATTCTGAAAGAGATGGGAATACCAGACCACCTGATCTGCCTCTTAAGAAATCTGTATGCAGGTCAGGAAGCAACAGTTAGAACTGGACATGGAACAACAGACTGGTTCCAAATAGGAAAAGGAGTTCGTCAAGGCTGTATATTGTCACCCTGTTTATTTAACTTCTATGCAGAGTACATCATGAGAAACACTGGACTGGAAGAAACACAAGCTGGAATTAAGATTGCCGGGAGAAATATCAATAACCTCAGATATGCAGATGATACCACTCTTATGGCAGAAAGTGAAGAGGAACTCAAAAGCCTCTTCATGAAAAGTGGAGAGTGAAAAAGTTGGCTTAAAGCTCAACATTCAGAAAACGAAGATTATGGCATCCGGTCCCACCACTTCATGGGAAATAGATGGGGAAACAGTGGAAACAGTGTCAGACTTTATTTTGGGGGGCTCCAAAATCACTACAGATGGTGACTGCAGCCATGAAATTAAAAGACGCTTACTCCTTGGAAGGAAAGTTATGACCAACCTAGATAGCATATTCAAAAGCAGAAACATTACTTTGCCAACAAAGGTCTGGCTAGTCAAGGCTATGGTTTTTCCTGTGGTCATGTATGGATATGAGAGTTGGACTGTGAAGAAGGCTGAGCACCGAAGAATTGATGCTTTTGAACTGTGGTGTTAGAGAAGACTCTTGAGAGTCCCTTGGACTGCAAGGAGATCCAACCAGTCCATTCTAAAGGAGATCAGCCCTGGGATTTCTTTGGAAGGAATGATGCTAAAGCTGAAACTCTAGTACTTTGGCCACCTCATGTGAAGAGTTGACTCATTGGAAAAGACTCTGATGCTGGGAGGGATTGGGGGCAGGAGGAGAAGGGGACAACAGAGGATGAGATGGCTGGATGGCATCACTGACTCGATGGACGTGAGTCTGGGTGAACTCCGGGAGTTGGTGATGGATAGGGAGGCCTGGCGTGCTGCGATTCATGGGGTCGCAAAGAGTCGGACACAACTGAGCGACTGATCTGATCTGAGGAAGGCCCTGACCACCAGAGCAAGACCTAGTTTTCCCCAGTTCCTCCCATCAAGAAGCTTACACAAGCCTCTTAGCCTCATCCATCAGAGGGCACACAGAAGCAAGAAGAAACAGTCCCACAGAAGCTAAAACAAAAACCATAGTACAGAAAGTTAATCATGATGAAAAAGCAGAAAGTTATGTCCCAGATGAAAGGACAAGATAAAACCCCAGAAAAACAACTAAATAAAGTGCAGATAGGCAACCTTCCAGAAAAAAAAAAAAAAATTCAGAATAATGATAGTGAAGATGATCCAGGATCTCTGGAAAGAATAGAAGCAAAGATTGAGAAGATGTAAGAAATGTTTACCTAAGACCTACAAGAACTAAAGAACTAACAAACAGAGATGAATAATACACTGCTGCTGCTGCTGCTAAGTCGCTTCAGTCGTGTCCGACTCTGTGCGACCCCATAGATGGCAGCCCACCAGGCTCCCCCAGTCCCTGGGATTCTCCAGGCAAGAACACTAGAGTGGGTTGCCATTTCCTTCTCCAATGCATGAAAGTGAAAAGTGAAAGTGAAGTCGCTCAGTCATCTCCGACTCTTAGCGACCCCATGGTCTGCAGCCTACGAGGCTCCTCCGTCCATGAGATTTTCCAGGCAAGAGTACTGGAGTGAGGTGCCATTGCCTTCTCTGGAATAATACACTAGAAGGAATCAATCACCCCACTCCAGTACTTTTGCCTAGAAAATCCCATGTGGGGTCACTAGAGTCGGGCACGACTGAGCGACTTCACTTTCACTTTTCACTTTCATGCACTGGAGAAGGAAATGGCAACCCACTCCAGTGTTCTTGCCTGGAGAATCCCAGGGATGGGAAGCCTGGTGGGCTGCTGTCTACGGGGTCGCACAGAGTTGGACACGACTAAAGCGATACAGCAGCAGGAATCAATAGCAGAATAATTGAGGCAGAAGAACTGATAAATGACCTGGAGGTCATTTATGGGTGTTTCCATCCATAACAGAAGGGTGGAAATCACTGCCACAGAACAGAATATAGAAAAAAGAATGAAAAGACAGTCTAAGAGACCTCTGGGACAACATTAAACACACCAACATTGACATTATAGGGGTCCCAGAAGGAGAAGAGAGAAAGGACATGAGAAAATATTGGAAGAAATGATAGCTGAAAAATTCCTAACATGGGAAAAGAAATAGTCAACCAAGTCCAGGCAGGATAAACCCAAGGAGGAACACACCAAGACACATAGTAATCAAACTGACAAAAATTAAAGTCAGAGATAAAATATTAAAAGCAACAAGGGAAAAACAACAAATAACATACAAGGGATCTCCCATCAGGCTATCAGCTGATTTCTCAACAGAAACTCTACAAGCCAGAAGGAAATGACATGACATATTTAAAGTGATGAAGGGGAAGAACCTACAACCAAGAATACTCTACCCAGCAAGACTCTCCTTCAGATTTGATGGAGAAATCAAAAGCTTTCCAGACAAGCAAAAGTTAAGAGACTTCAGCACCACCAAACCAGTTTTGCGACAAATGCTAAAGGAACTTCTCTAGGCAGGAAACACAAGAGAAGGAAAAGACCTACAGAAAATAAACCCAAAACAATTAAGAAAATGGTAACAGGATCATACATATAGATAATTACCTTAAATATAAATGGATTAAACGCACCAACGAAAAGACATAGACTGGCTGGGTGGATGAAAACGTGTATGTATGCACTTACCACATCACTCTGCTTGATGCTCCCAAATTGTACATAATTATTTTACATTTTTACGTTAGTCATGTTCCCATTATGGCTTACAATTATAATTATCTTTTATTTTTTGTCTGGCTATTGATTGTGAAAACTGATAAAGATCTTTTACTATTGTGATTATTTAACTATTACTCACTTAATACCACTGTATCATGATTGGTCAACAGAAAAATAACAGAACTCTCTGTCACCAAAACTAGGATCTAAGAGAAAAACCTATAATTACTTTTTAAAATCCAGATGCATATAAGAATTATCTTGAATGTTTTTGAAAAATACAAATGCTCAGTTATTGCTTTTTTTCTCCAGAGCTCCAGATATGTTTCTAATGAGCAGTCATGCTTAAAAACATCTGGACTACATGATGATCTTTTACTTTTATCTAGTTTGTTTCACTTTTTCTATTTCATATTCAGTGCTCCCTTTTCATTTAGTTTATGTTCTCCAGTTTCTCCATCTCTTCTTTTTTTGATGTTCTTTCTCAAGCCTTTATCAGGTATAGTAGAAAAGCTTTTGTATACATAGATATAAATATGCATAATATATCTATTTTAGAAAACTTATGAATTTTTGCCTAACTAAAAAAATTATGACATTTTGATTCCACTTGTTGGACCTAGTATAAATAGAATGCTAGATTTCTAACTAAAAAATAGATAAGCAGCAAAGGTTTAATGTATAGCATAGGGAACTACAGTTAATATCTTATAATAATCTATGATGGAAAATAATTTCAAAAACAATACATGTGTACTTGTATAACCACATCACCTTGCTGGGCACCTGAAACACTGTAAATCAACTATACTTCAATAAAATACATTTTTTTTTTTTTTTTAAATCATGGATCTGGGAGCCAGGATGCCTCAGTTTGAATAGGAGCTCTGTCCCCTACCAGCCATGATTCTGAGCCTCAGTTTCCTCATCTCAAAATGAGTATTATATTCATCTACTTTACAGAGTTATTGTGAGAATTAAAGTATATTTAAAATGCTTAGAACAAGGCCTAGCACATATAAGTGCTATACAGTTGTTAGCTATTTTTACCAAATACTGTATGTAATAATGCTTTTAACCCTGGCAGTCTTGCCCAGGGGTATTTTATGAACACTGGTGCTTCACCAAGCCAAACCTGACACTCAGATTTACCTGCTAATGAGAATTACTTCATGACTACAATATAAAAAATAGGAAGGGCTTCCTATTTATGATTTTACATTGTTCATGCTGAATTCACTCTCTCAGGATGAATCAGGAGATAATGTCCTTTAGGGAGTAAAGAATCATTTTCACTCATTAACACACTACTGTAGATGAGCAGTTATCAGTGTGGCCCAATAACTGCTGGAGATTCCCGGGATGCTTTCAAGGATCAGCAAGGTCATACCTATTTGCATAATTATCATATAAAGAAGCTATTTACCTTTTCTATTGTGTTGACACTGGCACCAGTGATGCAAAAGCTGTAGTTAGCAAAACTGGTGCTGCCTGAGCACATTTCAAAGCAGTGACACCAACTGTACTAGCAGTTACTGTGCTCTTCACCACTACACAGTCACAGTTCAAAAAAGATTCACTTAACAAAGCAGGAAAAACTGACTACTGAAATTTTATTACAAGAAAAAGAACCTGTACAACTCCGAGTTATAGTTACTTTTTTCATGCAACATGACAGCTTTGTTAGGGGAAGCACTCTGATTGAAACCGCCCACCCTGGCCAGGCACCATAGTAACCCTTTGCATGAGTTGTTTTATGACAGGAGATCCTGATAAGGAATACGGAACTAATAAGCCACCACCAACAGGAAGAGTTCGGGAAAGGTTAAAAGGAGACACCGTGTGTCCGTCCACTTCCCAGAATCCCTCTCGCTAGCATCCATCTTGGCTGAGCAATGTGTGCGCCACCAGCAAAGACTCTGAATTAGAATGATTGGCCAAAGACCACCCGGAAACTATCACCATAAAACCCGACATTGCGAGCCACGTGGCAGAGCAGTTCTCCTGGATTCCCTTACCTTACTGCTCTCCACCCGGGTGCCCTTCCCAATAAAATCTCTTGCTTTGTCAGCACATGTGTCTCCTCAGACAATTCATTTCCGAGTGTTAGACCAGAGCCCAGTGTTAGATAAGAGCCCAGTTTCGGGCCCTGGAAGGGGTCCTCCTTCCTGCAACAGCTTCATGACAACCATGGCTTTTCAGCTGTGGACATTTGGCAGACACTCTCTCAAAAATGAATGAACTGAGCTGTAAATCCAAGGAAAACATGTGACTGTTTTCACTGATCAAATTTCACCTTTTAAGCAAACATGAAAGCTTTGGAAACCTTGTATTCTCCACCATGAGGTTGACAGGTTCCGAATATTTGATTTTTTCTGACGATCAGTGGTGAGATTAATGAATGAGATATTTTTCTTGTATTGTATAATGGAAATACAACTTTTGAAAGATATGCATAACTCAATAAACCAAAATTTTCCAAATGACCAATACATGACACGACAAAACCATGCATGGATATAAAGATCCATTCAAAGTGCAAGGTAGATGGGGAGGAGAGAAGACTGCAGAGGAATAGGACAGGGAGAGCACTTTCTCCCTGACAAATTCATCGAAAGATCATTTGAACGCTGAGCAAATATCAAAGTGCAAGGTAAACCAACAGATGTTAACATAGAAAACAACATGAAAAGTTCACTGATACAGTTTTAGATTCCAAATTGCAGCTAAGAAATCTTAAGAAATCATATCTCATTGAGTTTGGGTGTATATTAAAAAATACATTTATATTAAAATGTGAGGCTTGATTTTCTTCATGTACTTCAAAACAACATATCACAACAGAAGCAGATAGGAGAATGTAGCTGTCTTCCATTAAGCCAGACATTAAAAAGTCACAAAATTTAAACAATGAAGAACTAAAGAACCTCTTGATGAAAGTGAAAGAGGAGAGTGAAAAAGTTGGCTTAAAGCTCAACATTCAGAAAACTAAGATCATGGCATCCGGTCCCATCACTTCATGGCAAATAGATGGGGAAATAGTAGAAACAGTGGCTGACTTTATTTTTGGGGGCTCCAAAATCACTGTAGATGGTGACTGCAACCATGAAATTAAAAGATGCGTACTCCTTGGAAGGAAAGTTATGACCAACCTAGACAGCATATTAAAAAGCAGAGACATTACTTTGCTAACAAAGGTCTGTCTAGTCAAGGCTGTGGTTTTTCCAGTAGTCATGTATGGATGTGAGAATTAGACTATAAAGAAAGCTGAGCGCTGAAGAATTGATACTTGAACTGTGTTGTTGGAGAAGACTCTTGAGAGTCCCTTGGACTACAAGGAGATCCAACAAGTCCATCCTAAAGTAGATCAGTCCTGAGTGTTCATTGGAAGGACTGATGTTGAAGCTGAAACTCCAATACTTTGGCCACCTGATGCAAAGAGCTGACTCATGTGAAAAGACCCTGATGCTGGGAAAGATTGAGGGCAGGAGGAGAAGGGGACGACAGAGGATGAAATGGTTGGATGGCATCACTGACTCAATGGACATGAGTTTGAGTAAACTGGGAGTTGGTGATGGACAGGGAGGCCTGGCGTGCTGTGGTCCATGGGGTCACAGAGTCAGATACAACTGAGTGACTGAACTGAACTCTTCTAATTTGTTTTGGAGAATATAGGTTTTTTTCATAAAAAAAATTATGGTAACACATTATGGGTTTATTTATAATTAATTAACAAATATTTTTTAAAATTACACATAAACATACTTCCAAACTAGCTTGTTAGTGTGCTCAATAACTTATCAATGTAACCCCAAATAGCCAAAGCAATCTTGAACAAAAAGAACAAAGCTGGAGTAGGCATCATGCCCCCTGATTTCAAACTATTTTACACAGCTATAGTAATCAAAACAGTATGGTATTGGCATAGAAGCAGACACATAGATCAACAGAACAGTATAGAGAGCCCAGAAAGAAACCTATGAATATATGGTCAACTAAGTTATCACAAAGCAGTCAAGAACACGCACGAAGGAAAGGACAGCCTCTTCAATGAATGGTGCTGGGAAAACTGGACTAGAATCTTACATCATACACAAAAATTACCTCCAAATGGATGGAAGACTTGCAGGTAAGACCTGAAGCCATAAAACTAGAAAAAAGGATTGGCGGTAAGTTCCTTGATATTCATCTTGATGATGATTTTGGGGTCTAACTCTAAAAGCAAAGGAAACAAAATAAAAACTAAGCAAGTGGGACTACATCAACTAAACAGGTTCTGCACAGCAAAGGAAAACCATCGACAACATGAAAAGGCAGCCTACCAAATGGGAGAAAATATCTGCAAGTCAAGGATAGGAGTTGATATACAAAATATGTAAAGAACTCATACAACTCAATAGCAAAAACAAATGGAACCACTGCACACCTGTCAGAATAGCTACTATCAAAAAGAAAAGTGTTAGCGAGGATGCAGAGAAAAGGGAATCATTGTGTGTTGTTGGTGAGAATATAAATTAATGCAATCACTATAGAGGTTCCTCAAAAAATTAAACACAGAACTAGCTCATAATCCAGCAGTTCCTCTTTTGCATACTTATCTGAAGAAAATGAAAATATTAATTCAAAAGGATATACACATCCCCATGTTCACTGAAGCATTATTTACAATAGCCAAGATATGGAGACAACCCAAATGTCCACCGATGCATGAATGGATAAAGAAAATGATATGCACACACACAAACTATTCGGTCATAAAAAGAATGAAACCTCCTGATAAACCACAATGGGAAAGAATATGACAAAGAATACATATATGCATAACTGAGTCACTTTGCTGTACAGCAGAAATTAATACAACATTGTAAATCAACTATACTACAATACTTTTTTTTAAAAAAGAATGAAATCTCGCTATTTGCAAAAATATGGTTGAACCTTGAGAGCACTATGTTAAGTGAAATAAGTCAACTAGAAAAAGGTAAAAAGAGATAAATAGCATATCATCCCACTTATATAGGGAATCTAAAAACAGACAAACACCAAGCTGACAGATATATAGAGAACAGATTGGTGGCTGCCTGAGATAGGAAGGAGGTGGGTGAAATGGGTGGAAGGGGTCAAAAGATACAAACTTCCAGTTATAAAAATGAATGAGTCATGAGGATTCACATACAGCATGGTGACTATAGTTAATACTGTACTGCATATTTGAAAGTAGCTGAAAGAGTAGATCTTCGAAGTTCCTATCACATACACAAAAATTTTGTAGACTGTGCGGTGACACATTAGTTGGACCTACTGTGGTGATCATCTTGCGATATATATAAATACCAAATCATTACACTGTATACCTAAAACTAATTTATATCAATTATACCTCAATAAACAAATAATAACTAATAATGTATCAGTGTAAAGTATCCTGAGGCCAAAAAGTTTGGGAACCACTGCTCTAGATAATACCCTAAACAGAAGATATATTCAAACACAAGAGCCAAGTAACTCCATATACACAGAGGGTGTGTTAAGGCTGCATGTTTCCCTGGATAATGCGACCTGAGAGGACAGATGAACTATCCATTTTATTCTGTCTTTATTTAACTCATTATTCACCAGGGAATTTTGTAGAAACTAATGCCTGTGGCTGGTGACTTTTATTTTGGCCAGCCAGAAATTAATTCTGCTATTTCACTAGCACTTTGTGGGTTGTTATATTCAGTAATTACACCTGTCACACCTGTAAAGTCTCCTCCAGCACCGTGAGCTTCATTTTCTCTTTCCTTATCAGAACCAATCACTTAGGCTTTCTGTCTTCTTTTGGGCTAATATTCACAATGTCTGAATCAGAACTGTATTTTGCAGAACTATCATCTTTTGAGACACTAGTATACAGGCCACTCAGATAATCAGAGAAAGGATCTGCATAAAATTCACCAAAAAATTCATTCAAAATTTTGAGATGCATCATTTTGAAAATTTTACAGTAATAAATTTGCATTTATAATATACATAAAGTGAAGTTGCTCAGTCATGTCCGACTCTTTGCACCCCCATGGACTGCAGCCTACCAGGCTCTGAGGAGCCTCTCAGTCCATGGAATTTTCCAGGCAAGAGTACTGGAGTGGGTTGCCATTTCCTTCTCTGGGGGATCTTCCCAACCCAGGGATTGAACCCGGGTCTCCGGCACTGCAGGCAGACACTTTACTGTCTGAGCCACCAGGGAAGCCTTATAATATACACAGGGTTGGCACAAAAATCTAATGAAGCAAAACGTGAATGATAATGACAATCATAAGCTATAGAAGGAACCTTTGATTAATTTTAAGCTCTAACAACTTGGCACAGTGATGTCAAGTGTATCACTCTCTAAAAACATGTTGTCTCTGGTCCATAATGTTTGGGTAACAAAAGACATATTAATGCATCTCTGGTCAATAATTTGTTAATAAAATAGTACTTTGAATGACAGACTTTCACTCCTTAGGACCCAGATGTCCAGTCTCTCCTTCAGACTGCCTTGGATTTTGGGAGTATAGCTAAGCCTCTGACATACTAAGAAGTGGTAAGAAGGCTGTGGAAAGCCAAGGAAAAGCATAGAGAGCAGAGGGATTTTTGTTAAGAGGCTCCTTCCAGAAAACTTCAACTTCTTCAGAAAAAGAAGAAAAATAAGGCACTGGACTCTAGCCTAGAGTCCAGTGCCCACTCTCCTCATGTTTCTCTGCTACCAACGCCGAAGAATTTGAGTCTGACTTTATAGAAGCCTCCAGGAGTTTCCAATGCCAGGAATAGTCAGCGGGGGCATCGAATTGCTGTTCTGAAGGTAAAAATGGCAAAAGGAGAGGAAACTGACCCTCAGATCCGGAAAATGGTGCCCACTGCCACTCTATCTTCAGGGGCTTATGGGTCAGGCTGCAGTTCTCCACCAACCACCCCCTTCCAGTTTTACTTTTTTTTTTTTTATTTTTTCCTATTCCTGGCTCACCAGTGACTATCCAGAGATGAATAAGAAAGAGACAAGATAAAACACAAGTTGGTCATGAAAACCAGTGCTTTCCTTGCCACCCACGCTGTGCTTATGTTGACCAAAAACCATTATTCTGCTTTTCTGTGGGCTTCTCTGGTGGCTCAGACAGTAAAAAATCTTCCTGCAATGCATGAGACCTGGGTTCGATCCCTGGGTCGGGAAGATCCCCGGAGAAGGGAATGACAACCCAGTCAAGTATTCTTGCCTAGAGAATTGGATGGACAGAGGGCTACAGTCCTTGGGGTCACAAAGAGTCAGACATGACCGAGAAAGTCACACACACACACGTACTTTTCTGTGGGCTTCACAGATCAGTGATTCTACCACTAGTTCCTCTAGGTGGAATAATTCGTGGAACAAAGCTTCCATGAGCTCCCTCACAGTACCAGGTTTTGCATTTTCTGCCCCCTCCCATAAGGACATTTATATGAAGCTGGTTGACCAGAAATGCGACTGAGTTGGGGGAGTTATAAGCATTCTTCACAATAAAGTTGTCTTCCCTACCACCCCCTCCCCTAATCACCATCCAGCACAACACAGGGGTGAAGAGCTGAGTTACCATTCTCCATTTTCCTTGGCTAAAATAAAAGCTTCTATATTTGGTTCATAGCAAGTCAAGGCTCAAAGACTAGTGAGGCAGCTGTTTCATTAGGAAAAAAGTTAATCACTATCTCCAGGATTCGAAATGCAATGTTTTTGGGTGTTTTTTTCTTTTTTTGGTAAAATTAAACTGAAAAACAAATTTCCCTCAAAAGATAATGAATGGAAAAGAAAGTCTCAATGAAACAAAGGAACTTTTCATATTAGAATAAGATGGAAGAATCTATCAAAAATCTAAGAAAAAATTCCAACTGTAGGCTTTGTGATTAGAATTAGGAGATGTTTTCTGCAAAAGAATCCACCTGCAATGCAGGAGATCCCAGTTCGATTCCTGGATCGGGAAGATCTGCTGGTGCAGGGATAGGCTACCCACTCCAATATTCTTGAGCTTCCCTTGTGGCTCAGCGAGTGAAGAAATCCTCCTGCAATGCAGGAGACCTGCGTTTGATCCCTGGGTTGGGAAGATCCCTGGGAGAAGGGAAAGGCTACCCACTCCAGTATTCTGGCCTGGAAAATTCCATGGACTGTGCAGTCCATAGGGTCGCAAAGAGTCGGACACGACTGAGCGACTTTCACACTCACTTTCTGCAAATACAAAGTGGATTACTTACAAGGTCTTTTGTAGAATTTCTGACTCGGAAGAAGTAGACCACTAAGGTGGTAGGTAAGAGTTCCCACACAAAGAGGACCACTCCAAACACTATGTATCCGGCATCTCCCAGCTGATTCTTCAAATCCGCCTGGGGAGGAGAGAGGGAAAAAATGGAGAGTCACCAGACTGAGGACAGAACAAGTTTGATTCAGTTCTAATGTGACAGAGACTAAATCTAATACAGTGTAATTTCTTCCCCCTAAAATATGCACGTTGAAATCAGATACTATTAATGCTACTGTGCCAGACCTTGGTGGTTGGGGGGGTAGTTATTTAAACCATATAGGATAGATAATTTTAAAAACATTTTATTTAGTTAGTTTTTGACTGTGCTGGGTCTTCATTAATGCATGGGCTTTTCTCTAGTCACGGTGAGTGGGGGCTACTCTCTAGCTGTGGTGCTCGGGTTTCTCATTGCAGTGGCTTCTCTTGTAGAGCGTAGGCTCGGGGGCTTGTGGGCTCAATAGTTGTGGCACACCCACTTAGCTGCCCCTTGGCATGGTGGGTCTTCTGGGACCAGGGATTGAATCCATGTCCCCTGCGTTAGCAGGCAGATTCTTAACCACTGGACCACCAGGGAAGTCCCAGGAGAGACAATTATCTTCTTCGAAATATTCAAAGACAGTAACTGCCAGTCTCTGATGCTTCATTCCTTCACCCTCCAGGAATCTTCCTTACATCCAAATGAAGTCTCTAAGCTAACTTTTCTTCGACAACCGAATAATGATATTGTTTTGCTGCCTTCTCCCAATTCTTTTTTAAAATCATTTTTTGGCTACACTGTGTGTCATGCAGGATCCTAGTTCCCCAGCCAGGAATCAAACCCGTGCCCCCTGCATTAGAAACATGGAATTCTAACTACTAGACCACCAGGGACGTCCCTCTCCCAATTCTTTTTTTTTTAATATTTATTTGGCTGCACCAGTTCTTAGTTGCAGCATGTGAGATCTATCTAGTTCCCTCACCAGGGATCGAACCCAGGCACCCTGCATTGGGAATGCAGTCTTAGCCACCGGACCATGAGGGAAGTCCCCCACCTCCCAGTTCTCAAGAGCAGCATATCACAATAGTAGCCTTAGTCTCATCCTTGGAATAAATGTGTCAGTGTTTTTTATTTCTCTTCACATTAACCACATCCTATATTTACATTTTAAAGCCTACAGCAGGCTAGACTGTCTAGAAAAAAAAAGCCTCCCAGTCCAGGATGCTGGCCTCCTGGACCAGTGAGACAGCTGAGCAGATGGGGTGTAGCAGCGCGCTCCTTTCTGAAGGCCAGAGGCAGGGTGTGTGAGGCTATTTCTGGGCAAGTCTGTCAGAAAGGCCGGCATTTCAAAGGAAGACAGAAACGCCATCAAACCATAAAGGGCCGGTCCCTACACGGAACCCTCTCACCTTCTCCACCACATTGTGCTCAAAGTATACGCGTGCACGCTAAGCCGTTTCAGTCGTGTCCGACTCTTTGTGGCCTCATGGACTTGTACCCTGCCAGGCTCCTCTGTCCATGGGATTCTCCAGGCAAGAATACTAGAGTGGGTTCGCCGTGCCCTTTTCCGGGGGATCTTCCTGACCCAGAGATGGAACCCAGGTCTCCGGCATTGGCAGGAGGGTTCTTTACCGCTAGCGCTGCCGGGGAAGCCTTAAACTACAGTACCCAAAACCAATCTCGCGCCTCTTCAGAAAGATGACTCAAACGCTGCACTGAAACTCCACCCACATGTCTCAGAAGTGTGCTGTGTGCTCCACCATTCTACACACATGACCTGCATCTTGGGGCCATCCACTGGCTCCTAGATTATTTTGGCTGCGACACACAGATCCTGACATCTATAAACAAACAGCCACTCAAAACAACGGAATTGTGTTGTGATAAAAATTTGTGATATTTTGAATTCATTGTATTTATAAGCTCTTACTTGAAAGAAGCATTGAAATAAGTATTTTGTTAAAACCAAATCCTTGTGGCTTAATGGGGAGAGAGTCTCAGTTTGGGAAGATGAAGATGGTCTGGAGATGGATGGTGGTGATGGTTGCATGACACTGTGAATGTACTGTGCACTTAGAAATGATTAGTCAGTTGTACCTACATGTTACCATGATAAAAGTCCTCTGGGTATCATGATTAAGTCTCTAATTTATCACTGTTGCACGTTTAGATTTGTATTTGATTTCTCACAACAGGAAATTCTTCACCAGTGCCCTGCCCACCTTCCTCCCACCCTCCATTTGTGCTGTTGGTTTGGTGATTATGATTGTTGTGGTTTGAATCCAGTCTAACGCCTGGCACGAGCCTCTTATGGATTTCATCTTGCCCTCAGTTGTTGTGGTTGTTTTTGGTAGAATCTATCTATTTGAGCTGCACCATGTGGGATTTTAGTTCCCCGATCAGGGATGGAACCCGAGTCCCCTGCACTGGGAGGGTGAAGGCTTAACCACTGAACCACCAGGGAAGTCCCTGCCATCGGTTTTAACTTAGCACGGTTGTTTTCTTCTTTCCTCCAGAGTGTTAATTCAAGATTTGAACAGTTGGGATTTTAGAGGTGGATTTGTCTATAGTTGGATATTCAGTGTTTACCCAGGAAAATCTCAGGAGCATTCAACCCAGTAAACTCCTACTTTAGAAGCTTCTATTTCTTTGCTTAATGGCTTCTCTGTATGGCTCTTTTCTTCAGTGGACATAAACTTCTACATGGAAGGATGGGTCTGTTCATTTTTGTGTTTCTGGCACTTTGTCCAGGGCTGGAGACAAAGAAATGATACTTTTCAAATTAGAGAATGCTGATTAATTCTCATTCTTTTTTTTCTTTCTCTTTGTTTGGCCATACCATGCAGCACATGGAATCTTAATTCCCCAACCAGGGACTGAACCCATGTCCCCTGCAGTGGAAGCACAGAGTCTTCACCACTGGACAGCCCGGGAATTCCCCTCTCAGTCGTTTATATTTTGAGCTTTTGCGAATATGGATGCCATATTATATTTCATTGCTGCTAAGTCGCTTCAGTTGTGTCTGACTCTGTGCAACCCCATAGCCGGCAGCCCACCAGGCTCCCCGTCCCTGGGATTCTCCAGGCAAGAACACTGGGAGTTGCCATTTCCTTCTCCAATGCATGAAAGTGAAAAGTGAAAGTGAAGTCGCTCAGTCGTGCCCAACTCTTAGCGACCCCATGGACTGGAGTCTACCAGGCTCCTCCGTCCATGGGATTTTCCAGGCAAGAGTACTGGAGTGGGGTGCCACTGCCTTCTCCGATTATATTTCATTACCTTTGTTTATTTGTCTACGAATTTCTAGAATACATTATAAAAAAGAGTTTCATACTGAGATGTAAAATGGGCTCTTTCTAACCCCTTAACATCCTTGGTCACTTTTGTCTACATTTCTTTCGCTTACTGCTCCATTAAAAAAAAAAAACAAAAAACACCACTTCATCATTTTATGTGTCTTCTAACCTGAATACAATTCATTTTTATCTTTGCAAATTTCACCCTTTAATAAAATCATATTACATTTATATAAAACCACTTAAAAATTTTAAGTACTGCTTGACAAAAGCCCCAGAAAGTAGCAAGGAGAAGTGTGTCTGTTTTCTAATTTTCTCACAAGACGTGTGAGCTGGAACAAGGCAGGTACTGTGATTGCATTTGACATGAGGATGTAGACACCACCCAGTTAAGTGACTCCCAAGGTCACCCAGCTCTTCAGCAGCAAAAGCAAGGAGCTGACACCTCTCTGCCACACGGCATGCTGCCAAAGCAAGGCTCCAGCGCCCACTGACCTGGTCTGACACATTGTACCAGTCGTAATCAAAGGAATGGACATTCTTGCTCTGAGAGAACGACAGGATGAACAGGTTGTAGCAGGCCCGAGAGGTGTACAGCAGGATGACGGTCACGCCGATGGCGGTCACCTGACACACGGAGGAGCCCTGGAAAAGCAGGAACCATGAGCGGGGTCCCCAATCCGGGCCCAAGACCAAGGTCCCCTCCCAAGCATGGCCTCTGTTCAGAACTGCTAAACCCTCCCAGCTTCTCTTCCACTCTCAGACCTTCAACCCAACTGCAAGCCTCCCCTCACTCCACACCCACCCTAAAACTTCCAATTCTCTTCAGAGAGATGCTTCAAAACCTGAAAACATGAACTATTTGCCTAAGACCTAGGCTTGGAAGAGCAAGACAGTCAGATGACTTATTTGGTTAAATCTCTAAGTGCCGCTGCTCAGCTCCAAGGATGTTCTGAGCTTATGAGCCCAGGGCCTGCCCCCTGGCTTGGAGACAACAAAACCACCTCAGAGGCATGGCAGCCTGGGGACAGTGGAACTGTGGACAGTGGCTCTGGGTAGGGAGCATGTCTTCAAGACCCAACTGTCCTAGGCTGGGAAGGCTGCAGTCCCACTGTGATTCAGAGCTTGGGATTGTGTGAAAATTGGTCATCTGTGCCCCCACTAATGAAGCTATCAGTGTCCAAAGTTAGCTAAAGGACCGCTAACTGAAAACAGCTGTCGTTGTCATTTAGTCGCTAAGTCGTGTCCCACTCTTTTGCAACCCCGTGGATTGTAGTCCACCAGGCTCCTTTGTCCATGGGATTTCTCAGGCACAAATACTGGAGTGGGTTGCTGTTTCCTTCTCCAGAGGATCTTCCTGACCCAGGGATCAAACCTGTGTCTCCCACACTGGCAGGTGGATTCTTTACCACTGAGCCACCAGGGAAGCCCTGGTGTTAAAAACAGTTAGCCAAAAAACTGAAATTCATTTTTGAGTTTGGAAGTCACTAACTAAATCTAAGCTATTATTTTATTTTGCCAATGGTAGTCCATCAGATTGTTGGCACAGAGGTGATCTAAATCTGACAATCTGACAAAGTGTGACCCCTCCTATTAAAACCACAATTCTGTTTTGTTTTGGCCGCACTACAAGGTCTGTGGCATCTTAGCTCCCTGACCAGGAATTGAACTCGAGCCCTCTGCACTGGAAGCGTGGAGTCTTAACCACTGGACCACCAGGGAAGTCCCCATAATTCTGTTTTCAAAAAGCCTTGAATAGACCTTATACGGGAGACAGTGTAAATAATAAAGCTAAGGCAAAGTCAAGTATAAAATTTGTCAACATTTATCAATGAAAAAAGGACCCTGCTACACTAACGTTTCAGATTTTGCAAGAGCTCAGGCAAAGGTATCACAGGATACCTTGATGAAGAAGGCTTTGTAATTTTGAAGTTGGAGGTACAGATATTAATCTACTGATGGCTGCTGAAGACCAAGTATCTTAAGAAGCAGAGTGCTCAGGTCTTCAGACCAGTGACATTACAACCACATGGGTTCCCTGGCAAGGGTTAGGGTGCCACAGAAATTCAAAAGCAGAGGAGCTGTGAATCACCCTACCTTACATGTGAGAAAACCAAGTCTCAGTGGGCAACATGCTGGTGGGGCCAGGGTCCCATGGCCAGTGGGAGCCCAGAGCATCCACTCTGACCTCCGCACATCACCAGGCTCCTTAATGAGGGGGAACTGGGGACCAGGCTGGCGAGGGGCACTGCAGAATCACCACACCAGGCAGCACATCTGCCCCTCTCTGTAACTCTGGGGGAAGGAAAGGAGAAAATAGGGACTCCAGGGCTGGGGGCATTGGTCTCTGCACGTGCCCTGCCCGACCAGTGCCTGCTTCTCCTACACCCATTCACACAACTGACCTTCCTATGAACTTGCCCCCAGGCCCAGCTGGTGACTCTTCTTATCAAAGCGGTGGTACGTGTCATGCCCCTCTGCTGGTTTCCCTGGTAACTAACGAGCCCATGCGTGCTCAGTCGCGTCAGTCATGTCTGACTCTTCGTGACCCCGTGAACTGTAGCCCACCAGGCTCCTCTGTCCATAGGATACTCCAGACAAGAATACTGGAGTGGGTTGCCGTGCCCACCTCCAGGGGATCTTCCCAATCCAGGGATCAAACCAGCGTCCCAAGCATCTCCTGCATTGCAGACAGATTCTTTACCGTTGAGCCACTGATCACACCTGATATCAATTCCCTCTGCAACTGGTCGTCTTCCTTCCTGACCCCCGACACTGGAGCGAAGCCCGCTACCGTCCTGCTGCCGTCCGCTGCACATGTGGAATGCTGCTCCATGACCGTGATTCAGACGTGTAAGATCCCCGATCCCTTAAGCCATCGCTGACTCCAGGCTTTCTTCAGTACTGAACCTGGGCATGCCCTGGCCTTGTAGGCCTACGGGGTGCGGCCCAACACACGGTCTGACTCCATCTCCGAACTGTCACGATGAGAGGCCTGCTGTCCCGAACCCCAGGAGCAGCTCCCCTGTTAAGGGGTCCCTCACAGGGGCACAGTCAAGGCAGGGGTGCGCCGGGATCTGAGTGTCTCTGCGCCATGACCCGGTGGTAAAGAGGACAGACCCCCGAGCCCGGAGCCAGGCTGCTGCGGCCACACCGCGGCTCTGCGTCTCCTGGCTTGTGTGACCCGGGCTGAGCCTCTGACATCCCGTGCCTCCATTTCCCTAGGTAGGTGACACCTATTCCCCCTGAATTTTGACGGTTACAGTCCTACCTACATGCAGAGTGCTTATAAAAGGGCTAGGAACAAAGGGAATACCAGCTGTGTGTTTCTAACAATATTAGTGGCACAGTTAATCCCATGGGTCCTCTAAACTCTCACTTAAACCTCTGTATCCAGAAACCAGAGATTTACCTCTCTGTCAGGAACTCTGCACAGCCCAGTAAACCTCGAGCCACCCGGAGTCAATTCTTCTCACAAAGTTCAATGAACTACACGGCTCTGTGTCTTGGCAACACCACCACAGCTAATCATTTGCAAGAGGTCAGGTGGGAGAGGCATTGGTTGATTTCTGTTTTCTGTTGCAAACCAGGGAACTTTTTTTGGTGGAGGTGAGCCTCACTGCACAGTATGTGGGATTTTAGTTCCCCAACACGGGATAAAAACCTGTGGCCCCTGCATCAGGAGTGCCAAATCATAACCAATGGACTCCCAGGGAAATCCCAGAAAACTCTTTCGAGAATAAGTCTAATGGCAGGATCTCAACCACGTGTCCGCCTTACCTTAGACTCCAAGTAAATGTTGGCCAAGGACATCTTGGAGATTTTGTAGAGGCAGATGGACAGGGAGACGGCACAGAGCACGAAGAGCGTGTCGTTGATGGCCACGCGCACGGACACAATCGCTTTCCTCTCCCAGGTGCCCGTCTTCACCAGCACCGCACAGGTTAAATTCACCAACAGGAAAACAAGGCTGATGAAGAGCGAGGCCAGGTAGAGGGGCAACCTGGGAAGGAAGAGAGAGAGGCTGAAGGCAGCCTTCCCCACAAGCTTCCTGTACATTCTGATCAATCCACAAGGAAACTGTGGATTTTTGAGGGTTTTTTGTTTGTTGGTTAAATGCTAGAAGCAGAACATGCCAAAGTTAACACTTAAGAGCTCGGAGTCTGGGGTTGGTAGATGCAAACTATTATATTGAGAATGGATAAACAAGGTCCTACTGCATAGCACAGGGACTCTACCGAATATCATATGATAAATCATAATGGAAAAGAATAGAAAAAAAGAAAGTATACATGTGTATAACTGAGCCACTCGGCTGGAGACTAGAGACTGGCACACACTGTAAATCAACATGTATACTACAATGGAAAAGGTTCGGACTTTGGAGGGTCCCCAGATTTAAATGACAAATCAACCACAAAGAGTGCCCTCGGGGGGTCCTTTACCTGAGCCCCGCGTCCCCGTCCTGGAGGCTACGAGGGTCAGAGGGGCTGTGTGGACGTGGGCTGACGCACGCGCTGCTCACGAGGATGGTAGAGCAGAGCTGGGCTCCGAGGCTGGGCTGGGATTCGGGGAGAGCACCAGCCACTCTGCACACTGAGAGCCTGGGCAAGGTGGCCCTGGGTGAGCCCTAGTGTCACCAGAAAACAGCCTCAATAACACCGACCTTGCAGCCTCTTCCTGAGGATTAGTGAGATAATGTTTTAAAAGGGTTTTCCCCCTCAGAAGTCATCAAGTCTGGGCAGCACCCCCTTCGCATGGAACACTCACTAGCAGCACAGCTATCCCCAAGCTTTTGGGCACAAGAGACCAATTTTGTGGAAGACAATTTTTCCATGGACCAGGGTGGGAGATGGTTTCGGGATGAGTCAAGAGCATTTTATTTATGATGCACTTTATTTCTATTATTATTACATCAGTTCCACCTCATATCATCAGGCACTATTAGATCCTGGAGGCTGGGAACCCCTGCACTAGCCTCGGGGCAGTGGTGGTGGCCATTTTTAACTTGCAGTTTCTCAGAGCTGCATGCTGCCTACGTGACCTGTGCAAGGTCTAGAGAGACACTTCTCACATTTACCAATATGGAAATCAGTTCAAGTTTCTCTCTAGGACTGTCCATATTGTGTTTACTTCAGGTAAGTATCACTGGAGTCTATTCTTGGCTCAAGGATAGACCACTCAGGTACTGATGAAGCTATTTGCAGGGCAGGAATAGAGATGCAGACATAAAGCACAGATTTGTGGACACAGCAAGGGATGGGAGAGGGTGGGAGGAATTGAGAGAATAGCATTAAATGTATATATTAACATATGTAAAACAGATAGCTAGTGGGAAGCTGCTACATAGCACAGGGAGCTCAACCCAGTGCTCTGTGATAACCTAGGGGTGTGGGATGGGATGGGGAGATGGGAAGGAGGTTCAAGAGGGAAGGGACATATGTATACTTGTGGCTGATTCACATGTTGTATGGCAGAAACCAACACAACACTGTAAAGCAATCATCATTTAAAAATTAAAAAAAAAAATTTTTTTAAGTCATATCCTACACTGTATTTTTAAACTTAACAAAACAGACCATTTAAGTTGAACATGTCTGCATCTGCCCAAAGGGCTGCTGAGACAAGGGGAGAGAATGGACATAGGGCATTAGCACAACATGCAACTCATGGTAAATTAGTCAAAAACCTTAAATTATGAAGGTTTTCATTAGCTCTCTACACGTTCCCATAGTGATGGAGGGAATCAGGGGCTTAGAGAGAGACAGAGGCAGGGCCAACTGGGAGTCACTAAAAATCTTCAATCTGCCTCCTCAAAAGCCCTGTTTCTTATTGTTCTATTATTATCTGCTGTGCTTTTGTGAAGAACACAATTTGGAAACATCTAGAACCTCTGGAATCAGCCCTACTGTTTTTGACCCCTTGCTGGTGTTATGCATACATTCTATCCATGTGATGGCAATGAAGCTCCGGAAAAAAGCATAATATGGACATTCAGCTTTTCCAAAGGACTCCTCTTGGGCATTGTTTTAAATACTATGCTCAGTCCTGTCCAACTCTTTGTGACCCCATGGACTGTAGCTTGCCAGGCTCCTCTGACCATGGGATTCGCCAGGCAAGAATACTGGAGTGGGTTGCCATGCCCTCCTGCAGGGGATCTTCTGGACCCAGGAACTGAACCCGTGTCTCTTATGAGACGTCTCCCGCACTGGCAGGTGGGTTCTTTACCACTAGCGCCACCGGGAAGCCCAAAAGCCTTTATTGAATTTGTTACAATATTGCTTCCGCATTATGTTTGGTTTTTTGATCACAAGGCTTGTGGATCTCAGCTCCCTGACCCGGGATCAAACCTGCACCGCCTGAATCGGAAGGTAAAGTCTTAACCACTACAGTGGATATAAATTCTTACTCCTCTTTCTTCACTGTGAAAATTCTATGGGACAGTGAGAGGGCACTGGGAACGGAGAAAGCAGAAGACAAGCAGGCCCCACTCACACCCAGACGGTGCAGCTCCCACACTGCTGGAGTGTGGCCCTGGCCACCCACTCAGCTTCTGCTCCCACTCCTCGCCTCAGCTGCTCTGCTTGCATCTGCTGGGTGTGACCCAGAGAGCAAGGTCACAGATGCGACACCAGGCAAGTCCTCGGCCACTCAGGGCTGCTGTGCCCTCACATTTGTAACACAGAGCTCACTCCTCCTCTCCAGCCTCCAAGAGTTGCCGTGAGAACTCAAGGGACCCTGTGCTTCTCCTCCGATGTCACCCAGGGAAGAGTGAGGCCTCATCCTCACCCTCAAGAGCAACTTCTAGAAAAAGGTGTCCCCTCCTGCCTCATCACCTCCTCTGCAGGTACCCTCTGCTGGCCCCGCCTCCTCCTACCATCTTCTCCCTGACCTCAAAGGTGTGACCCCAGCTCCATCCTTCCCCCATCTGAGCCTGTCTCTGGAGGCCCCTGGTCTGTCTTCCTCCTGTTCATCCCCTAGAGTGACAGTGTCCATGTCTCTCTGCCCTGCATCCTCTTCCTCGGGAAATAACATTCCCTCCTCCAGCCTCTGTTACAGCTCTTGTTCAACCAAGTTCCGAAGCTCTTGTCTCGAACCACTGCCTCTGCCCAAATCAACTCACACTCCAAACAGCCTCCTTTGAGGCCCACATCCAAGCTCAATTCTTAATGTTCCCCCTCCTACCCCTCCCAGGTTTTCCTAACACAATCATAGCTCAGTATCTGCAAGGGACACCTTTCAGGCCCCCACAGCCAACACCGAAACCCAAAGATACTCAAGTCCCGGACTGAGAGTGCTGCAGTACATGTCATCTGAGGCATATCGTGCCTCCCGATATGATCCTCTGGAGCCACAGGTGTGGAATCCTTGGATCCCACAACGGAGGGCTGACTGTAAAGCACTGTTACTTTAAACTGACCTTCTTAGAATCAAGTCTGGCAGAAACATGAACTGAACTTCTCAGAAAGCAGTGAAGGGACAGACAAAGAGGACAGATCTGTGGTTGCTAAGAGGAAGGGAAGCATTGGGAGTCTGGGATTAGCAGACCCAACCTAGTATATACAGGATGGAGAAACACCAAGGTCCTCCTGTACAGCACAGGGAATTCTATTCAATATCTTGTGATAAAGCACAGAAAAGGACATGAAAAAGAAGTCATTCTGCTGTACAGCAGAAATTAACACAACATTAAAAATCCACTACACTTCGACAATTTTTTTTTTAAGTAGTAAAGGGAGACAGCAGGATCAGATGAAAAACAAAAACAGCACACACGTCTCATCACTTGTATCTCGGCCTGAGTACGCTGTCACCTAACTTCCTGAACTCCAGCTTCCTGGGATACAAAGGGGGATCAGAGTATACACTTTCAGAACTTTATATAAACAGTCTTTGTGAATTTAAGATGATACCTGTTTAAATGGTGGCTCAGGCAGTAAAGAATCTGCCTGTAATGCAGGAGACCTGGGTTCGATTCCTGGCTTGGGAAGATCCCCTAGAGAAGGGAATGGCAACCCACTCCAGTATTCTTGCCTGGAGAATTCCATGGACCGAGGAGCCTGGTGGGCTACAGTCTATGGGGTTGCAAAGAGTCGGACACGACTGAGCGACTAACACTTTCCCTTTCAATGTGTTTAAATATAATAGGAATATAGTTTTACATATTTGTAAAGTAATAAAATAATTAAAATTTCACTTTGACTCAAGAAGGTAAGAGGCCAAAGTCTCCTTCCCAGAAATGTGTGCCTGGATAGTCGAGCTCTTCTGGGCAGGGACTTGAGACACCTTGACTCGTGTGGCGACTATCTCATGGCTTCTTGACACCTTGTCTCCCTTCCCATTCTGGCCGAGGCTGATCATTCAAGCCACAGGGGAGTTAGCAGGCCTCTTTAAAAACCTGGGGCAAGTAACAGACCCTGCCCACAGGAAAAATATGCAAGTCCACCTCCTGCAATAAATTCAGCCTATGATTTCAGGCCTCCTCTGGTCCAGATTATGAGCCTCTTTTACTCAGCCCCACCCAGATCTCAGCTGCACCTGCACCCGGGCGGGGGGAGGGAGGGGGCCACCTGGCCACACAGGCATCTTCAGGGAGCCCCTCTTCCTTCTGCTGAGGCCCGTCCCATCCCAAGTGCCTCCAAAAGGTTTAAATGCCATGTGCACGGCTAACTTCCCTTTCTGCTCTCTGGAAGGAAACACACCAGACTCTCATTTCTTTTTTCATTTTTGGCAGTTCCACATGGCATGTTGGATCTTAGTCCCCCAACAGGGATTGAACCCGAGTCCCTTGCATTGGCAGCACCGAGCCTTAATCACCGGACCACCGGGGAAGTCCCTACTAGACTTTGTTTCTAATCAAGGCCAGTATGCTGCAAGGCCTGGTAGGTGGTGATCCAGTGAGCAGTGAACTTGACCCCTGACAAGCAGGCAGGTCACAGAGAAGTGATGTGTGAAAATCCTGGCTGGAAACGCGGTTACCTCCAGCCACAGAGAGAATTGCCTCAGCGGGTACTTACCGGTATTTGAGTAATTCTGGAGAATATTTTGACTTGGCTTTAAAAATCACCTGAAATGACAAAAAAGAAAAACAAAAAAATAAGGCAAGTTGGGGCTACAATATACTTGTACTGACAAACTAATATCATTGCTTGGAACTTCTCTTTCCCTTCATGCCCAGGTCACTGTCTCTAAAACTGAAATGTCTACTTTGTAATAAAGTTCGTGAAGCTAAACATTTTCTAGGTTGTGCCTAAATTGTTTTTAAAATTGTAATTTATTTTTATTGAAGGACAATTGCTCTACAATACTGTGTTGGTCTCTGCCAAACATCACCAACAATCGCCCATAGGTATACTTATGTCCCCCCAGCTTGAACCTCCCTCCCCCTGCCCTCCCCATCCCACCCCTCTAGGTTGTTACAGAGCCCAGATTTGAGTTCCCTGAGTCATACAGCATCTTGTCGCTCACATTGTGATGCATGTGGGATCCTAGTTCCCCTACCAGGGGAATCTGTACCCTCTGCAGTGGAAGCATGGAGTCTTAACCACTGGACCACCAGAGAAGTCCTCAGTCAGTCAGTTCAGTCACTCAGTCATGTCCAACTCTTTGTGACCCCATGGACTGCAGCACATTAGGCTTCCCTGTCCATCACCAATTCCTGGAGCTTGCTCAAACTCATGTCCATCAAGTCGGTGATGCCATCCAACCATCTCATCCTCTGTTGTCCCCTTCTCCTCCTGCCTTCAATCTTTCCCAGCATCAGGGTCTTTTCCAATGAGTCAGTTCTTCGCATCAGGTGGCCCAAGTATTGGAGTTTCAGCTTCAGCATCTGTCCCTCCAATGAATATTCAGGGCTGACTTCCTTTAGGATTGACTGGTTTGACCTCCTTGCTGTCCAAGGGACTCTCAAGAGTCTTCTCCAGCACCACAGTTCAAAAGCATCAATTCTTTGGTGCTCAGCTTTCTTTATAATCCAACTCTCACATCCATACATTACTACTGGAAAAACCACAGCTTTGACTAGACAGACCTTTGTCAGCAAAGTAATGTCTCTGCTTTTTAATATGCTGTCTAGGTTGGTCATAGCTTTTCTTCCAAGGAGCAAGCATTTTTTTAATTTCATGACTGCCATCACCATCTGCAGTGATTTTGGAGCCCCGCAAAATAAAGTCTGTCACTGTTTCCATTGTTTCCCCATCTATTTGCCATGAAGTGATGGGACTGAATGCCAAGGTCTTAGTTTTTTTAATCTTGTACTGTTAAGAAAGTTCTAGGCCCCACAACAGATTTCCCAACCTGAGGATGTGGCAAAGGGACTAAGATTCCCCAGGGAAGTCCTTAAGCTGTGCCTAAATTTTAATTTAAATTTTAAAAGCAAAAATATTTAAAAATGGTTAAATGGCTTTTTAAAAAAAGTATTACTGGTCTACCACTGCCTAGAACCATCTCTTATTTTAAGATTTGCATTTGAGCTCATACTTCCCCCAGAGATAAACAACTCACTCTCACATTTTATCAGGATTTTCACTGGTACCAAAAGAATGTGGTTTGAATATATGTGTCCATCAACTCAGGCCTTAAACTTGGCAGCCCACTGGACTATAGGAGTGTCAAACTCAATCGTTGTCTATGGATGAAACATTGTGGGAATTTCTCCAGATTTTCACTGCACAATTGTTAATGTGCTCCACCCAGGGGGCAGAAGCTGGCCTGGTAAAGCCCGTGCCAGGCGAGAGAGTAAAGGGAAGACAGAATGCAGGTGTCAGCCCAGGCTCCAGCCCCACCAGACACAAGGCTCTTCCCACGGTGTGTGCGAGGGAGCCTGAGGGGGTCACCAGTCGGGGTCCGGCTGGGGGTGAGGAGGGGCAGCAGTACACCTGCTCATATATTTGCTTTCCTGACCCCTGGTGTTTGCGGGGATGGGAGCAGAACAGAGAGAAGGAAAGGAAGGGCATGGGAAAGTGAGGGTATTCATTCAGAGATGCTCGTGCTGTGGACGGAGGGGACCAGATGGCCTGCTTCCAGGCACTCCCTCTCCACGGAGCTCCTAACACAGGCCCTGGTCCCCACCTTGCCTCGTGCTGGCCCTGAGGGCTGCCGTGACCCATTGGGAACTCACTGGCCCCGCCCTCTGGCCCCGCCTCCTGGCCCCGCCCCGCCTCACTAATCTGCTGGAACTATGTGCCTTCTGGATCCTCAGTCCCGATCCTCAGTCCGTGGGGCCCCGGTACTTCCCTAGAGAGTTGCTAAGTGCCTCCACTTCTAAACACCTGTCTAAAGGGGAGAAATTATGCCTGAGTGGTAAGGAGCGAAGGACAAGGATGGGGAGTGAGGGCATGGTCCTGGCAACAGGGGAGGAGGGGACAGGCAGCTCTAGGGTGCAGTGGTGGGGTGGTGGGGGCGGGGGGGGGGGGGCGGTCACAGGGCTTTGATACGGTCATCCTGTCTGAGGAGCAAGCAGTGAGAATCAGTTTGCTAGAGGGGTATGTGAACGTAATCTAGGGGAAGCCTTCAGTGGATCCAAATGCCTGGTAGTGTGTCTGGGGGTGCAGACAGATGTCACAAGGGGCAGCGAGCCTCCAGGTGACTCTAGGGGCCAACTCCCACAACCCATGTGCCAAAGAAGCAGCCAATCCCCTTGGAATCTTTTTAGAGATACTCTTCTGAGGACCATCAGTAGTAATTCTCCAACTTATAGGAACTGCCCAGGAAACTTGCTAAAGATGCACATCCTGGCGCCCCACCTTCAGAGATGCCAAGCCAGTGGGCCTGGACTGGGGCCCAGTGCCCACCTCGAGGAATTCAGATTTGCCTAGCCCAAGGACTCTGTGTGTGCGTTCATTCGCTCAGTCGTGTCCTACTCTTTGCGACCCCATGGACTATAGCCTACCAGGGTCCTCTGACCACGGAATTTTCCAGGTAAGAATACTGGAGTGGGTTGCCATTTCCTTCTCCAGGAGATCTTCCCAACCCAGGGATGGAAACCGAGTCTCCTGCCTGCATTGGCAGGTAGATTCTTTACCACAGTGCCCAAGGACTACCTCTTAGGAACTATTAAAGAGATTAAATTGCCTGACCTAATATTCTTTTCTTACTTTTAAAGGTAGCCAAACATCAAAAAGGTTTTTTGTGTTTTTTAATTGGTGAACCACCTATGGTTTATTGCTTAGAATGCCCTCTCCCCATCTGGCCAGCAGAAATCCTATGCATCTTTATTTTTTTGCTGCACGATATGTGGGATCTTAGCTCCCCAACCAGAGATTGAACCCGAGCCCCCTGCAGTGGAAGCACAGAGTCTTAACCACTGGCCCACCAGGTAAGTCCTTGACCCAATATTCTTAAACAGCTTTGCAATCATTCATTTCAAACACACTGAAATAGGTGATCACAGTAATTAGGTGACAGCAAGAGTCCAGGTAGGGGTGCCAAGCACAGAGATCGGGAGACGCTCCGAGTCCATGGGCAGGACCCCCTCCCCAAGTCTTAAACTTACACTAATGCGCCACCAATCAAGAACTCTAATCCGCAGAATCCACATCTGGGGGAGAAGGGACTGCGGATATTCCTATAGACCTTCCAATAAGCAAATCCACACCTCACTTTTTGAAACACATTTCAGATTGTCACAGGAGAGCATTCCAGACTTACAGAAGAATCATTTTGTTTCTGACATGAGTTCTGTCTCTGTCCTAGATCCTTTTTGGAAGGAGGTAGGAAGTAGGAGTTCACATCGTAAATAAAGTGCCTGGTGATAACACAAAAAGATGACGTGAGTACACCGCCCTTACGTCAAACAGGCCCCTAGCTCAGCTTTCTCTGCTCCCATGGGATTTTAGGCAAGTCACATCACCTCTGGTATTTCTCTTCAGTCCATAAAGAGAAATGTTATAAAAACAACCTCTCTTAGGAATAAGGCATAGATTAGTCAGTGACTCCAAAGTTCTGTTACAAAATAAAATCCTGACCTGTGCAACCCATAACAGTGTTCTCAGAAAAATGCTACTAGTACTTGTTCATAGTACATAGTACTTGAGGATCTTGCTTTTAAATACAAGATAATTCTTCACAGATATCAGAGTGAGGATGTGAAACTACAACATTTTTAAACCACTTTAAAAATTGAAGTATATCTAATTTACAAATTTCCTGTTAGTTTCAGGTGTACGGCAAAGTGATTCAGTTATACACACACACATGTCACTGTTGAGGTTTGTCATAGCTTTTCTTCCAAGGAGCAAGCATCTTTTAATTTCATGGCTGCAGTCACCATACACACACACACACACATATATATATATTCTTTTTCAGATTCTTTTCCATTACAGGTATTCCAAGATTGTGAACACAGTTCCCTGTGCTATACAGTAGGTCCTTATTGTTTACCTATTTTATACATAGCAGTTGTATCTGTTAATCCCTGTTAATGCCTAATTTATCCCCATCTCCTCAGTAACCATACATTTGCTTTCTATGCCTGTGAGTCTATTCTGTTTTGTAAATAAGTGAAATTGTGTCATTTTTTTTTTTTAGATTCCACACATAATTGATGTCATATGATATTGAAAGTACAGTATTTTTTTAGTGTTTGAACTTACCAAGGAAACACACAAATAATATTTTAACACTTTGGGGGGCTTACTCGGTGGCAGGTAACTCAGTTGACTCTCATACCAGGGCCATCGCTGGGCTCCTGAAAACCACCCACAGGTCTATGCTATGGACTCAGCTCTGTGCAAAGTGCTGTCATAGATCAAAGAAAAATTTGACCCCTTCTGCCTTCAACAGGGTTATGGTCCTACTGGCAAGGCAAGACCTGGACAGGGCGAAGGACAAGAGGAGATGTCCACAGAAAGGCTGTGGGCTCGGGTGGTCAGAGCACAGGAGGCTGATCTGCAGGTCAGAGGCTCAGCCTTGGGGTGGGCGTATCGGCTCATTCTGCTCATCTCACAGAGACGGCTCCTGGTGCCACCAGGATGGCACAAGAGCACATGTGTGGATCAGTCAATTCACGGCTCATCGGGTGCCCAGCTCACTGCCACCACTTGGCCAGAACTGGGTCTTGGGGGCAAAAGCAGCTAAGTCCTCCCAACTGAAAGCATAGCCCACCTGCACACCATCCTCCTCTATAAACAAAACAAAAGCCATTTGTCTACTTCCCACAGCTGGATGGGGCATGAACTAAAAGAGAGTCAGGCATGGGAGGACAGCCTGGACCCCCCAAAGGCTCCTTCCTGGAACACGGTAAAGGTCAGGGTTCCCAGCCATGACCATCAGATATCTGGGCCAGGACTCGAACTTTATAAACCACCACATGCTTTGCCCCCACAGTTTTCCTTTTAAGAAATGACTCTGAGGCTGGGCTTCTCAAGGTGCACCCACAGAACTGGGAAATCACAAGGGTGACTAAGCAAACAGGTCATATTAGGAAACAAATTTAGAACCTGCTAGGCCACCCAGCTTTTCCCTGCAGGAATCCCCAGAGCCTTTAAAAGGCTTTGCTCTACATTGTAAATCTTCAAGGGAAATGCACAGTATGCAGCAGTTTTCCAAAGGTATCTGGCCACTGAAGGTGTTCCTAATGGGTGTTCCAGGAAACAGAGTTTGGGAAACACTGCCTTTAAGGCACTAAACATGGGTGGAATGTTCACCGCAGCCTTCATCATCATCATCACTATCGCCACAACAAACAGGAAACAATGGTAACTAAATCACACTCAGCCTTCAACCGCATGAACACAGGCACCAATCAATCAAGGCACCTAGCCCAAGGGGCCCCCCAGGCCAAGCATTCTACCCCACAAGGGACCCAGAGCCCCACCTTGTAAAAAGATGGGGGAACCCCACAAAACGCATACCCTCTTAAAATCCACATCCCTGGCTAAAGGAGGAAAGTCATTACCAGGTAAGGACACAATCTGATACACAATATTAATAAACTGTTTGACCCTCTTGAAGCTAAAAGCAAGGGTGACAGATAATGACCTCAAAAGAAAAGCCTCCACCATGATTTGTAAAAGCTCTGTCCACTCTTTGTAATTTGTGGCAATTACTGTCGACCCCGGAACAACAAAGGAATTAGGAACACCCACCGTCCACACTGGTGGCTCAGAGGTTAAAGCGTCTGCCTGGAATGAGGGAGACTCGGGTTCAATCCCTGGATCAGGAAGATCCCCTGGAGAAGGAAATGGCAACCCACTCCAGTACTCTTGCCTGGAGAATCCCATGGAGGGAGGATCCCGGTAAGCTACAATCCATGGGGTCGCAAAGAGTCAGACACGACTGAGCGACTTCACTTCACTTCACCATCCACACAGGTGAAAATCTGAGTAGAATTCATCATGGGCCCTCAGTGTAAAGACAGCTTCTATATATCTATGGATTCAATGGTGTAGTTCTGTAGTACCTACTGCAGACAAAAATCCACATTGAAGTGGACCCGTGCTGTTTAAGAAGCAAATGTTTATGTCTTGGGACTTGCCTGGTGGTCCTGTGATTAAGACTGTGCATTTCCATTGCAAGGGGCATGGGTTTGATCCCTGATCAGGGAACTAAGATCTCTCAGGCTGTGCAGCACAGCTAAAAAATTAATTATTAAAAACTTTAATTAAAAAATGTTTATGTCTTGAATTCAACTGGGCCTTTTCAAGCTGTACTTAAAAATTTAAAAACTCTGTCCTGTCCTTCAAGTTAACCCTTAACCTAAGTTCCCTTAAAGCTGTATTTAAATTCCTGGCATTTCAAACTCACATAGTATATATTTAACTTTTGCCCTCACTAAATAAAGTACATAAATGTCTGGACCAAGTTTTTTTTTTTTTTTTAATCCAAACTCTCCTACTTATCCCTCCCCCTTTCCTGTCTATGCTCCAGAGAACTTCATTAAAGATTGATTAGTGCCCAGAAGTAGAGCTAACCCTCCTGGGCTGACTCCAGCTCTCTTATCAGGCTGTCCATCTCTTAGAGTCTGTGCTGGCTCCTGCTGACCTCAGCAAGAGCTGGCTAGGAAGGGGACAGGGTTCCTGAGGGAGGGGGCAGACAAGGATGAACTATTCCTCCATATTTTATAGCTACTGCTACTGACAAGGTGAGCTCAGGCTCCTCCCTGTAAAACCAGACCCACCAAATGGGAGGGTAGGATGACAGGGACCATCAGAAGGGCTGGGGACAAGGGAGACCAGATAAAAATTCCAATTCTCCCCACACTCAGATTGGTGGTATTTGTGGTAGATCAACTGACACTGAGCACCAAATCTGAGATTAACAATTAAGAAAAGATGGAAAGACTGGTCCCTGACCTCAACAAACTCACAACCAGAGACAGACATGGTGTGAGGAGGTATGAGGAGATGTGAGAAGATGTGAGGAAGTGTGAGGTGATGTGAGGAAACCTGAGGAAACGTGAGGAGGTGAGAGGAGACATGAGAAGCTGTAAGGAGATTTAAGGAGTGAGAGGAGACATGAAGAGGTGTAAGGAGACCTGAAGAGGTATAAGGAGGTGTGAGGACATGGGAAGCGGTAGGAGGAGATGTGTGGAGGTGAAAGGTGTGAGGTGGTGCAAGGTGCTGTGAGGAGACATGAAGAGGTGTGAGGAGATGTGTGGAGGAGTGGGGTATGAGGTGGTGTGAGGAGACATGAGGAGGTGTGAGGAGATGTGAAGAGATGTGAGGAGACGTGAAGAGGTATATGGAGATATATGGAGGCGTGGGGTGTGAGGTGATGTGAGGTGCTGTGAGGAGACATGAGGAGGTGTGAGGAGATATGAAGAGATACGTGGAGGTGTGGGGTGTGAGATGATGTGAGGTGGTGTGAGAGACATGAAGAGGTGTGTGGAGGTGTGGGGTATGAGGTGGTGTGAGGAGACATGAGGAGGTGTGAGGAGATGTGAAGAGATGTGAGGAGACGTGAAGAGGTATATGGAGATATATGGAGGCGTGGGGTGTGAGGTGATGTGAGGTGCTGTGAGGAGACATGAGGAGGTGTGAGGAGATATGAAGAGATACGTGGAGGTGTGGGGTGTGAGATGATGTGAGGTGGTGTGAGAGACATGAAGAGGTGTGTGGAGGTGTGGGGTATGACGTGGTATGAGGTAGTGTGAGGAAACATGAGGAGGTGTGAGGAGATGTGAAGAGGTAGATGGAGATATATGGAGTTGTGGGGTGTGAGATGATGTGAGGTGGTGTGAGAGACATTAAGAGGTGTGAGGAGATGTGTGGAGGTGTGGGGTGTGACGTGGTGTGAAGAGACATGAGGCGGTGTGAGGAGACGTGAAGAGGTATATGGAGATATATGGAGGTGTGGGGTGTGAGATGATGTGAGGTGGTATGAGGAGACATGAGGAGGTGTAAGGAGACAGGAGGAGGTATGAGGAGATGTGTGGAAATGTGGGATGTGAGATTATGTGAGGTGGTATGAGGAGATGTGAGGTGGTGTGAGGAGACATGAGGAGGTGTGAGGAGATGTGTGGAAATGTGGGGTGTGAGATGATGTGAGGTAGTGTGAGGAGACATGAAGAGGTATGAGGAGATGTGAGGTGGTGTGAGGAGACATGAAGAGGTATAATGAGGAGATGTGTGGAAGTGTGAGGTGGTGTGAGGAGACATGAGGAGATGTGTGGAGGTGTGAGGTGATATGAGGTGGTGTGAGGAGACATGAGGAGATGTGAGGAGGTGTGAAATATGAGGAAGTGAGATTATGGGGAGATGAGGCTGTCTGAGGGGAACCTGGACTCCCTGGGAAAGGTCAGGGGGGCAGCAGGCTAGGCTGGGATGCAAGTCCAGGTGAGGAAGGAGGCAGCAACCTGAAGTCAGTTAAGGCAGGTGCATATCCCTGGTAAGAGATCACAGAAGCTTTTCAGTAGAATTGACACAATCACAAATCGGAGCTGTGCTTCAAGGTCAGGGGTGGGGGTGCGAGGGGACCAGAGTCAAAAGGCCGGCTAGCGGTTCAGAGAGAAGTTTGTGAAAACAGAGGTGGGTGTTTATGTGGAAATCGAAGACAAAATGTAGTCTAGGGGATGCCTGGGTCTGGGGGCTTGGGGAGATATGGGGTGACTGCTAAGGGTTCCAGGATTTCTTCTGAGGGTGACAAAAAATGTTCCGAACTTTTATGAAACAAAACAGACTCAAAGACATAGAGAACAGACTTGTGGTTGCCAAGGGGGAGGGGGTGGGAGGGATGGACTGGGAGTTTGGGGTTAGCAGGTACAGACTATTACATTTAGAATGGATAAACGAGGTTCTACTGCACAGACAGGGAGCTACATTCAACATCCTGGAATAAACCATAATGGAAATGAATGCAAAAGAGTGTGTGTGTGTATGTAAATGAGTGTGTGTGTATGTATAACTGAGTCACTTTGTTGTACAGCAGAAATCAACACAACTTTGTAAATCAACAATACTTCAACTTTTTAAAAATGTTCTGAAACCGATGGTGGTGATGGCTGTACAAATCTGTGAACATTGAACTTTAAATGGGGAACTGTATAGTGAATTTGTCTCAATCAACATAAAGTAGCAGAAAGGCAGGAAAGGAGCAGGCGGGGGAGGGGTGGGGGAACAGCACGTGGGTGGGCAAATGGGGAGAAGGAAACCCAGGTGCAGGACCATCAGGGTGCTGGGTGCAGCCCAGAAGAGGGACCGGATAACTACAGAGAGCTGGGCCTGGCTCTGGCAGATGGGAACGCGCCTGGAGGAGGAAGTGGGGAACGCTGGACGGAAGGAGGCAGGAAGAAGTGGGAGTGGGGAGTCTATTCTAGAGCGCCAGCCACTCTTTAAAAATGTCTTTGTGAAATGAAAGAGAGATTATTCAAGGGCACTAGGAACAGGTTTAAGATCAGCAGCATGGGCCCCGGGATTACAGAGCAGAGGGAGGGAGAGGCGGGAGGCTGGGATGCAGAAGACAGAGAGGAGCTGAGCAGCAGTTTCCATGGAAACTCCCATCCTGTCGTGGGAATAATGCATCTTCCTCTCACAGATGCCTGTTGGTCTCAGTATCATCTCCATGGCCTTTAAAAGTCCTACCTAGAACAGATGCCCATGACAGGAAAGTCAAGTGACATTCTGAAGATTTAATTCAGGTTTGGGGAAGCAGAAATATCACCCCCAAGTTGGCTTGAAGGAGGCTGGGGAGGTGGGGGAGAGCTCACCTCTGTTCCCAGCCCACCCCCAACTCTCCTCACTCCCCCACCAGCCCCTCACCCAGATGCAGGCTCTGTGCCCTCTTGGCAACCTCAGGCCCTTCCCATCACCTCTCAGATGACGCAGGACAGCCCAGAGAGCTGCAGCCTATGACGTACTCTCTTGACAGAAGCACAAAGGTTCCAGAAGCAGCCGCTGCCCTGGGCCTCCCTCCCCTCATAAATTACAGCCCCTGTCCGCCTCACTGATTCTATTCCCAGCCTTTGAAGTCCTGCCTGCCTGCCTTTTCCTCCTACCAACCCCAGCTGGCCTTTGCTGCTCCACAGTGATTTCTCCTCCGGTCATACTGGCTGTTTTCTGGCAGGAAGGTCTGCAGCTCTTTCCTGTGGGGATGCCAGCGTCCCTTGTGCATTATGCGAAACTAAACAAAAGTAACCTCTTCTGTCCCCAGAGGCAGCGGCCGTGACGGCTCAATGAAACACTATGCCTCCAGACCTGTACTTGATTCACAATTTCTCTAGGTGGCCATTTTGCTTTACAAATTCCAGCCCCCGCTCCCCTCCCCAAGGCATGACCCATGTCAACAGAGTTTCCATTGCGGTACCACCACTTCCTGAAGCAAACAGGTAGGTGGACACTTTGCAACCTTCCCACCCCTGAACAGGCTCCAGACCGCAGGCCCAGGCTGGACACTTGGTCCTGCATCTGCGATCCTGCCGGCGGGGGGGGGGGGGGGGGGCGGTGGTGGGGCGAAGGCCCCTGGAGACTCTCAGAGCAACTGAGAGGGTCTGCAACTCTGTGTGCACCAAACAGACCCATGTCTAAACCAATCTCTGCCACCCCCATACTATTTTTAAGTGTATGTATGAAAATTCATTTGAAAATGGTACACATTTATGGTAGGTTTAAACCTTACCATAAACCATGTCACCTACACAAAGAAATAATCTAACCAAAACTCTTGAACCCACCATGAAGTTCAGTTCTTTTGACACTGCTCTGCTTGCTCCAGGGCCTTTTCTCTTTTTTTTTTTTAAGATTTTATTTTGAAGTAGACCATTTTTTAAGTCTTTATTGACTTTGTTACAATATGGCTTCTGTTTTATGTTTTTTGGGATTTTTGGCCACAGGCATGTGGGATCTTGGGTCCCCAACCAGGGATTGAACCCACACCCCCTACATTGGAAGGTGAAGTCTTAACCACTGGTTTTCCAGAGAAGTCCTGAATTTTATCTCTAATTGAAAAAACACCATTGAAGCCCCCAGCATCTTTCTCCTTGGTTCTGATCCCTCAGAACAGAGAGAATGTCCACCTCACTCTGGTATTCTGAGAGCCAGAAGGCTTCTACTTTTAAGAGGATAAATAATACGTAGTCCGGTCTTGTATGGCATCTCAGTTTGAATCAATGCTTTCCATCCCCTTCTGCAACTTGTCTGTTCACCTGTCATGAGGAGTTTGCAATGTATCGATGCTGAAACACGTGGCTCTCGTTCACGTGTTCTCACTAAGGGCAGTATCCCACTGTCTGTAGGTCACAGATGTGTGTCCATTCCAGCAGAGAGACATTTAAGGATTGTTAAGAGTGTGGGAATTTCCTGGTAACTCCAGTGGTTAGGACTCAGCTCAGAGACAGGGCCCAGGTTTGATCCCTGGTCAGGGAACTAAGATCCTGTAACCCATGCAGGATATATTTAGATATACATAAAACTTAAAAGGGGCTTCCCTCGTGGCTCAGATGGTAAAGAATCCACCTTCGAAGAGGGAGACCCAGGTTCGAGCCTGGGGTCAGGAAGATACCCTGGAGAAGGAAATGGCAGCCCACTCCAATATCCTTGCCTGGAAAATTCCATGGACAGAACGGCTTGACAGACTATAGTCCACAGGGTCACCATGACAAAGAGTCAGATATGACTGAGTGACTAAGCACACACACACACACACCAAAAAAAAAAAAAACTTTAAAGAAGTGTGGACTCTGGAGCTGGTTTCCCTGGGCTTGAATCCTGACTCTACCAGTGATCAGCTGTGTGACTTTAGAAAAGTTACCTAACCTCTCTGTGCTTCAAGAACCTCATCTGTAAAATGAAACTAATAATCGTGCCCATCTCATAGGTTTCTCTGAGGACGAGGTGAATTCACACAGAGCGCTCACCTATCAGACACCTTCTCAGTGTTTACGTGTGTGGCCTCTGCTGATCTGATTATTATTAGTCCCGGCATTTGCTCTCAAACCACGACTCTAAGCGCACAACTACCAAACTGTGATCATAAATGCTCTCTTGACCATAAAAGGCACTTTCATACTCAAAAAGGCTAGGAACCACTGACACATTCACCATGTGTGCTCGTGATCCCTCTGCGCTGCCCACTTCCTGATATATTGGGGAAATTATGCAAAGCCTGAGGCCCCAGGCTCCCTGGCTGACAGTCATTAGTCTGTGTTTCCACATGCTGAGCATCCTCATTCACCAGAGCAGGGTGGCTCGACCTGCATTTTGTTCATTTCTGGAGTCTGCTAAATCCAAATGCAGATGTCTCCCTTTCTGTAGCAATCCCTTAAGAAGAGCAAGACGGGTCCAGCATTTCAGGTCTCCTCTCTGAGACCGCAAGGGCAGGGGTGACGTCTCTACGTCAGCGGACACTGGCCATGTGTTTAAAGCCACAGGATATATGAAACAGACAACCACCAAAGACCTATGACATAGCACGGGGAACTCTACTCAGTACTCTGTAATAACCTAAATGGGAAAAGAATTTGAAAAAGAATAGATCTATGTAAAATGGAATCAGTTTGCTCTACACTTGAAACACATTTTTTTAATTAATTAATTTTAATTGGAGAATAATTACTTTGCAATAATGTGACGGTTTTTGCCATACATCAACATGAACCAGCCACAGGTACACATGTGCCCCCTCCCCATTTCTGAATCCACTCCCACCTTCCTCCCTACCCTATCCCTCTGGGTTTTTCCAGAGCACAGGTTTTGAGCGCTTCATGCATTGAACTTGCACTGGTCATCTATTTTACATATAGTAATGTACATGTTTCAATGCTATTCTCTCAAATCATCCCACCCTCGCCTTCTCCCACTGAGTCCAAAAGTCTGTTCTTTATGTCTGTGTCTCCTTTGCTGCTCTTCATGTTGGATCATCGGTACCATCTTTCTAAATTCTATATATGTATGTTAATATACAGTATTTGTCTTTCTTTTTCTGACTTACTTCACTCTGTATAATGGCATCAGGTTCATCCACCTCATTAGAACTGACTCAAATGCATTCCTTTTTATAGCTAAGTAATATTCCATTGCATATATGTACCACAACTTCCTTATCCATTCATCTGCCAATGGATATCTAGGTTGCTTCCATGTCTTAGCTATTGTAAATAGTGTTACAATGAACATTGGGGTACATGTGTCTCTTTCAATTCTAATTTCCTCGGGGTGTATGCCCAGCGTTGGGATTGCTGGGTCACATGGCCGTTCTAGTCCCAGTTTTTTAAGGAATCTCCACTCTGTTCTTCATAGTGGCTGTCCCAGTTTGCATTCCTACCAATAGCTAAAACAACATTGTAAATCAATAAAATTTTTTTTTTAATTTTAAAACCATGGAACCCCATGATAGAAAAAGGAGTATGGCTGTCCACATCATGTCATTCTGGGCACAGGAGCCAAGGCATGCTCTGTGTCCCCACCTGGCTGGGTGTGACAGGCCCCTAGGGAGGTGACTGGCTCCCAAGGTCAGGTCTTCACCCTGTCACCTCCTGCCTTTGAACTTGGCAAGTGCAGGGTTCAAGGAGCGAGTCCTGCTCACTGCCCAGTCTCACACTGACCCTTGGGACACAGAGCCCCCCTTAGGTGATCTGCTTTCATAAGCGAGGGGCTTCTCAGGTGACTCAGTGGTAAAAACTCACCTGCCAATGCAGGAGACAGGGGTTTGATCTCTGGGTTAGGAAGATCTCCTGGAGGAGGAAATGGCAACCCACTCCAGTATTCTTCCTGAAGAATCCTGTGGACAGAGGAGCCTGGAGGGCTACAGTCCATGGGGTCACAGACAGTCGGACATGACTGAGAATGTATGTTTCACATGTGATCTTGGGATCAACAATGGCGCTGCCTCTTCTCTGAGCTTCAGTAAAGCCCAGAACTCCCTGGAAGCATCCTCAGCCTTCACCCACCCTCCTGAGAGCTTTCCCGCCAGTCCTGTCCTGCGCAGCTGAGCCAGCAGCTGACAGCCCTCCATAGGTTCATGCATATTTGCATCCCACCCCCACAGTCAGCCTGGGAGCCCCAAGCAGGCAGGAGCCCAGCCTCATACCTACCCCCGACTCCTCTCAGGGCCCCCTCATAAATGAAGGGACGAGGTCTCAGTGGAGAAGGGTGTCTCCACCTGCCCCCTCCCTTCCTGAAAGCGCCTCTCCTCCTCTAGTTCCCAGTGGTTCAGCCAAGCTCCTCTCTCCTCCAGCCCTGCCCCAGCGGCTCACCAGAGCCTCCCTGTCCCCATCAACTGAACTGCGGCTCCATCTACCCGTGCAACACCCTCCAGGCTGCCCTGCAAGCTCTTGGCTCCACAGTGGCCAAGTCAGGCCCTCAGGCACCACCCATGAGGGCTGGTGACCATCTTAAGGCCTTGGAGGGTACACTCGTCCAAACACGCTCAGAGTCACCTAACACAGCACCAAACCTGCCTTCAGTTGCCCTGCTTTTTCCAGTGGCCTCTCTCGCCACACAAACATCTGCGTCCAGGTGTGGGGCTGGCCAGACTGCCGTGAACTTGCCATTTTTGTTGTTGGCTGCACTCGGCTTACTGCATCTTAGTTCCCCAAGGACTGAACCTGGACTCTTGGCAGTGAAAGCGCTGAGTCCTAACCGCTGGACTTTCAGGAATTCCCTGAACCTGCTTTTCTTCTCGTCCCTGATAAACTCTCTTTACCCTTCCGGGCCTCAGTCATTCTCGTAAGATAAGAGGGTCAGAACTAGAGTTCCTCACAGTGACTTCTGCTTTTCAAACTGTGACGCAAAATTCTCAAGAGGGCAGCCCCACAGGGACTGGCAGTCTTGCTTCAATTGGGGATGGGCCCACACTGTTGCAAAGGAGGGAAGGGATGTGGGGCCAGCCACCCCTAGGGCTTCCCCGGGTCCCCTCACTGGTGCGGGTGGAGACGGAACAAGGCCCATGAGCCTTCCTGGCATACATCTCCCTCCTGGGGCTCATGAATGGGAAGGGCTGTGGCCACGCAAGGTACCATCATGGTTATGTGTTTCTGAATTGCTCCTGCCATCATCCCAGTTCACAGTTTACCAGCCAGGGCCCTGCCTGTAATTGTTCTACATGTGCTTAAATAAGATGACATTGCATGGCGGGATACATTTCTCCACCCGGGAAGCCTAGATGGGTTACCAGCCAGCCAGACCCCAAGGCTCTAGGAAGATGGTTTTGGTGTGGCTACAGCAGCATCATGCTGTCTCAGCACTGGACCCTGATCCTCGAAGCAAATGATGTATAACTACAAAATAGGTTAACAGCGAAGAAGCCTCAGGTTTATTTTTTTCCTGCAGAAAATAACTTTCTGCCTCGGAAGGAAGGAGAATTCTGAGAATTCTCTTGTCCTTGCTGGGAGCAGGGTGGTATTTATTTTGAACTTTGCATCCCCTGGAAATTCACAAGTTGAAATCCTAACCCCCAGGGTGATGGTGTTAGAAGGTCAGGGCTCTGAGCTGTGCTCTTATCAAAAGGAACTCAAGGAGCCCTCTCTTGGCTCTCTACCACGTGAGGACACGATGAGAGGTCAGCCGTCCGCAGGCAGGGAGAGGCCCTTGCTAGAACCTGACCCTGCTACACCCCGTCCTTAGATGACTATCAAAAAGTCTACAAACAATAAATGCTGGAGAGAGGGTGGAGAAAAGGGAATGCCCCTACACTGCTGGTGGGAATGTAAATTGGTGCAGTCTCTACGGTAAACAGTATGGAGGTTCCTTAAAAAACTAAGAACAGAGCTATCATATGACCCGGCAATCCCACTCCTGGGCATATATCTGGAAAAAAAAAAAAAAAAGAATTCAAAAAGATACACGCACCCCATCATCAAGACATGGAAGTAACCTAAATGTCCACAGACAAATGAATGGATAAAGAAGATGTGGTATGTATACACAATGGAGTACTACTCAATCATAAAAAAGAATGGAAAATGCCATTTACAGCAACATAGATGGAGCTAGAGAATTATCATACTGAGTCAGACAGGGAGACAAATATCTGACATCACTTGTATGTGGAATCTAAATAAAAAAGAGATACAAAAGAACTTATTTACAAAATGGAAACAGACTCACTGATTTAGAAAACAAACGTATGGTTACCAAAGGGGAAAGGCTGGGAGGAGAGAGATAAATTAGAGGAGTTTGGGCTTAACATATACATACCACTATATATAAAACAGATAACTAACAAGGGCCTACTGTATAGCACAGGGAATGCTATTCAATATTCTGTAATAACTTAAATGGGAAAAGAACTTGAAAAATGAATAGATACACATATATGTATAACTGAAACACTTTGCTGTAGACCTGAAACTGACATGACATTGTAAATCAGCTATCCTCAAATATGAAATAAAAATTTAAAAAGAAAGCAATGGATTGATTATAAAAAAAAAGAAAGAAAGAAAAAGAAAAGAAATATCTGGTGTTGAAGCTGCCCCAGTCTGCAGTGTTCCGTTGTAGGAGCCAACAGACTTAGACAGGGTCAGAGGATGCTCCAGTATCCTGCCCAGAGAACTGCCAGTGGGACCCCCTCCAAGAGAAGGAATGTGGTGACAGAAATTGCTCATGGGAGCAGACACAGGTCTGCAGCTAGGCTGCCCCCAACTCACTGCGGGATACCAGACAGAGACACATTCGACAGCGACCAGGGCAGAGGGGGACAAACTCACATCCCATCAGAGGCAATGTAGGGGAACTTCTCTGGTGGTCCAGTGGTTAAGACTCTGTGCTTCCAATGCAGGGCGGTGTGGGTTCAAATCCTGGTTGGGGAACTAAGATCCCACATGCCGTGTGGCATGGCCAAAAAATTTGAAAATAAAAATTAAAAAAAGAAGCAAGGATGGGAACTGAGAACATCCCAACCCAAGTAGGGACGACTCAAGAGGAAGCAACGAGTGCCACCAACCCTGCGAAGAGCAGTGTGTTGTGGGAGGGGGACACCACTCACAGGGGCCCCAAGGGTCGGGGCCAGCCCTCCCGCCTCTGCATCCCTGGTGGTGGCCTGGATCCCAGGAAGCCGCCGTGAACAAAGGAGGGTAAAAGGATGTGACTTACACTAACAGTAGCAAGGGGCTTCCCCAGTGCCAGTGCCGGAAATCCCACAGGTTTGATCCCCAGGTTGGGAAGATCCCATGGAGAAGGACATGGCAACCCACTCCAGTATTCCTGTCTGGGAAACCCCATGGAGAGAGGAGCCTGGCAGGCTACAGTCCATGGGGTTGCAGAAGAGTCAGACACGACTTAGCAACTAAACAATGACAACAAGTAGCAAAGCCACCTGTTCTTTGTCAAGTGTGTGTCCTGCAGGCAGAATTACAGAGATGATGGAGTGAATTAAGGCCCCAACCTTCCATCGGAAACATCTTACTTATGGTGTCACCACCATAAGGACTGTCACTAAGTCACAGGGGCCGCTGGCACCACAGAGACAGAACTTACGTGGTCTGTTCTCCCCACTCAAGGTCAAGTTCCCTGAAGGCAGGAACTACATGTGACCATTACCCAGTCTGCACAGCCTGCAGGGAATAACAGGCCTCAGAAGAATGTGTCAAGTGTCCCTCCAAGGATCAGCACATAAATGAACTGTGGAAGATGCTTACGGTGGCATACCATCCAGCCTTAAAAAAGAAGGAGCTATGACACGGATGAACCCTGGAGACATCATGCTAAGTGAGAGAAGCCAGACACAAAAGGCCACTTAGTGTATGACCCTCTGATATGAAGTATCCAGAACAGGGGGCCTCCCAGGTAGCACTAGTGGTAAAGAACCTGCCTGCCAATGCAGGAGACATAAGAGATTCGGGTTTGACCCCTGATTCAGGAAGATCCCCTGGTGGAGGGCATGGCAACCCACTCCAGTATTCTTCCCCGGAGACTTCCATGGACGGAGGAGCCTGGTAGACTACAGTCCACAGGGTCACAAAGAGTCGAACACAACTGAAGCGACTTAGCATGCACGCAGGCATGTACATCCAGAGCAGACGGGTGTTTGCCAGGGGCTGGGGTGAGCGGGGAAAGTGGACTGACTGCTGAATGAGCATGGAGGATGTTTCTGGAGTGACGAAAATGTTCTGGAACTGATCAGCAGTGACCATTGCATAAAAATGTCAATGCACTAAAGGCCACACTAAGTCGTACATATTAAAATGGTTAATTTTACAGCATGTGAATGTCACCCCAATTTTAAGAACATACTTGTCGAGTGAATGAAATGAATCTCCAAATTCATGTCCGCAGACTGTGTGACTCAGGATTGGGGTTCAGGGGCCAGCCAGGCTCCCGTTCAGCCCACGTGCCTCCACTCCTGGTCACACACCACCCACGGACCGTCACATCACCTGACGGGCAGTGCGACCTCTGGCATCTCTTAGGTCTGGGTAGCCGGGGGAGGGTATATGAGGCAGGGCGCAGGCCAGGGAGCTGATTTCAGCCCATGTAGACATTTACCCTGTGTTTTACACACTATGTAGCCTCGCTGGTGGGTGTGTCATTAAAAGGCGGGGAGCGGAGGACATCATAAGACGTCCAGCCCAAGGCCCCTCACCTGTGTTTCCCCAGGCTCTGCAGGCGGGGAGAGGACCCCGTGGGTGGCATGCAGCTCTGTTTGTTTCTGTCTTCCCCTACAGTCTGTGGCCCCTGGGGGCACAAATCCAGCTGTCTCTGACCCCGGACACCTGCGCACAGGTGACTGATGTGTTCGCTGAGTAAATTACACTCTGTAACCTGGAGACAAGAAGCCACGGCATGGTATGGCTTGTTTCCAAAGTGCCCGAAGGACCTGCCCCCGAAACAGCAAGGTGACACACACTGGACTTGTCCAAAGTTTGTCCCATGAACTGAGCCCAGCCTGCAATCTGTTATCCTATGGCCTACGAGCTTAGAACAGCTTTTTTTAAAAAATCTTTTTAAAGAGATGTCTTAAAAAAAAAAAAAATTACGCAACAGAGATCATGTGTAGCTACAAGGCCTAAAATATTGACATGGATACCATCACGACTTCCTTTCCTGTGCTTTCCACACCCAAGTTTAAGGAAACGAGACACTAAAACCACGGGGTCATCTGTCCTCAGAGGTTAACAGACTCTAAGCTTCAGCCATGGGATAAATCAAAAGTAAAATATTTACAAGCCTCCGTAGACCTCCAGGGGCGCATACGTGCCAGGGATGGTCAGCACTGTGTGCTGACCCCATCCGTCTGGAGAAAATCGACCCGTCAGACCCACAACCAAGAGGCTTCTCTCCTCTCCCTGGAGCTGCAAGGCAATCAGAAATCGGGGGACGACAGCAGATTTTGGATCACATACGATGTTGTTCTCAAAAACCTAAGACAGGGATGTCATTCGGACGAGGGGCTGTCAATGTCATCGATGCTGCTCTCCGATCGTCCCGCCCCTCGGTGCTTCACCCCGCGCCCCCGAGCTGATGGCTCTGGGGACCGGAAAATGGGGCCCAGCACAGCCCTCTGGTGGGGAGGGCACTGCCGCTGGACATGCCAGCACAACCCACCTGAGCAACCAAGAGCCTTAGCACAGTGCTCTCTTTCTGCCTCCCTGCTAGTTCCTGCTTGTCTGACTGCGGGAGAGTCAGGAAAGCAGAAGGATGCAGCAAAACCCTACAGGCTTTAGAGTGTGGGGACCCAAACTCAGGCTCTCAGTCCCGTCCGCCTGTGTGTGTGTTTAGTCTCTCAGGCATGTCCGACTCTCTGCGACCCTTTGGATCAGAGCCCGCCAGGCTCCTCAGTCCCTGAGATTTTTCAGGCAAGAATACTGGAGAGGGTTACTATTTCCTTCTCCAAGGGATCTTCCTGACCCAGGGATCGAACCTGCCTCTCCTGTGTCTCCTGCACTGCAGGCAGATTCTTTACCCACTGAGCCACTGGGAAAGCCCCTCAGATACGCTGAGAGGAGGCTATCTTTTCCCACAAGGGCCGAGGGCGTGAAATTTTGTTCCCCTGATGCTGCTGCCCTACTACACAGAAGCAGCCAAGAGTCAGGGAAGAGACAACGAAGAGCAAGGGCTTCGAGGAAAGATCTGAGGAGACTGGGCTGTAAAATTAGAAAGCTGCTTTTAGGGCGTGGGGGATTTTTAGCAGTAAAATTAGGAGTTGACTTCCTGGGGGCTGCTGGTGGTAAATGGTAGACTGAACGCTAGTAAGGAACCTGTGAACCTGTGCGTGTGTGCATGGACACACTACAGGTGTGTACACACACATACCACACACACAGCTCTGGCAGCTGCGAGCCCACTCGGCGACCACAAGGAGCCGGTGCACAGGTCAGGAGGCCACACGTGGTGCAGACGTGAGGATTCCCCGCCCCTGTGTGACTGTGTGGCCCCAGTTCTGAAATAAAATCCCTGGGGACCAACAAACTCTTGCCCTGTGTGTTCCTAAGCTTCTTACTCCTTCATAATCACCAAGAGGCCTAGAAGCTTCCCTCTTCACAACTCCTAGATGAGGGCCTGGCACACAACAGATTCAGTAAACGTTCGTGATGAAATGGACTGCCAAGAACCACAGCGAGATCCACTCATGCCTGAGGTCACCACCTCCTCCTCCCTTTTCCCGATGCAGGTGAAGACAGGGTCCCCGGATTAGATTTTCAGATGCCTCCTTGTTTCCTGTCAGCAGAGATAAGGACCAGGATGCATTTCAAGGGGCCAGGGGAGGCGGGGGGTTGTTGTGTGCAGCTAGCACTCTTCCTGGCTCTGCGTGCCTAGCTAGGGACCCTGGACAAGTCACCAGGATCCTCGAGGCCTCGGTTGGCTGTGTGCAGAATGAAGGTGGAGCTTCTGGACCACCCAGGCCCATCAGCTCTTGGGGTCAGGAGCCGCAGCCGTGAGGAACCAGCGACTTCCAACCTCTTCCCAAGGCGAGGCCCAGTGCCACTGCCATTCGACAAACATGAAGGTTGCAGGTTGGAGGGAAAAGTCATTTCAGTGACACAGTGGGTAATGAAGGGCCGAGCCAGTGCTGGGGCCTGACCTTCAGGACTGCGGTTTGGCCAGAGTCTGGGCTCTGGCTATTAAAAGATGCAGACAGAGCATCTCAACTGAGGGAGAGGAGGGGATGAGGGATGCAGTGTCAACGGCACCTCCTTTAACCTGCTCCAACCCGGAGGGAGAGTAATAGGAGCACCCTTGTCCTACAGCAGGTCAGTAACCCAGCTCTGCCCAGAGAGCCCAAGGAGGGCTGGCTCCTTAGGCTCCGTCCCCTGAGTCACAGGTCTTTGCAAGCTCACCACGACTCCCTGGCCACCATGAGTCCCAAGCTCTCACTGTGAACTCTAACCCCCACCATGACCCCTAGGATCCCACCATGAGATGCAACACCCATCATGACAACTAGGCCTACACCATGAGTTCCAACCCCCACCTTGACCCCCAGACTCCCACCATGAGATCTAACACCATCATGACCCCCAGACCCCCACCATTAGCTCCAAAATCCACCATGACCCCCAGACCCTAACCATTAGCTCCAACACCCAACCTGACCCCCAGATCCCCCACCGTGAGCTCCAACATCCAACATGACCCCCAGACCCCCACTATGAATTCCAACCCCCACCGTTACCCCCAGACCCCCACCATGAGATCCAACCCCCACCATGACTCCCTGGCCCCCAGCAAGAGCCTCAGGCGCCCACAGGAAAGCCCCTGCATCCTCCCACCCACACTCTTAAGGCATAGTAGGTGCTGGCTCCTACGTCACTGTCTGTTAATCAAACCACCTCCTTCCCATGGGAGGGTTCACTTCTTTTCCTTCCTCAAACCAGCCTGTAATGGTAGGAGTCTGCCTCAGGGCTTAAGATGAGGCTGCACCAGGGGGAAGCTGAGCCCGCCACACTCATTCACACCCAGGAACCCCAGGAGTCTGAGGTCCAGGCCCAAAATTCTAGGGGGGGACAGCTGGGGGACATACCCACCCAGGTGTGACTGAGCTGCCAGGACCCTCTGACCCAGTTCTGCAGACAGACCTGCCTCACAGGGGACTTCACTGGCCCAGAAGCTGGCAGCCCTGGCCCTGGTGCCTCTACCATACAGCCTGGTGGGCGGAGGGCTTACCACACCTCATGCACAGAGACCCCTGTGCACCTCAGGTCTCAGGGTCCTGCCTCCTCTAAGACACCTTTAAAAAGCAAATGAGCACTGAGCTAGAAGAACAGATTCTGGAGTATATGTCTCCACTCCAACCTCGGCCCTGCAAACTCCTAGAGCAGCAGGAGCTGAGCAGGAGTCTGCTGGACCCAGCAGGGCCTGGAGCTGGAAACAACTCAGTGCCTGGGGCTTCAAGGAGAGCCCAGACACTCGGAGCCAGACATATACACACAGAGCCTGCTAACGACTGAACCAGTCGCACCAGGAGCTGGAGAGAGGAATCTCCTGCAGTCTTCAAAACTGAAATATACTCTCCCTTAAATCCCTTGACTTATTACTCACCTGTGTTGGATGTATACTTGGCATCTCCTCAATTGGATGCCAAGCTCCCAGAGGACACGATATGACATTCAGAGGAGGGTATGCTTTCCCACTGTAAGAGGTTTCAAATACTGTACCATGAAGGACAAGCCTGGCACTCTGATGTCACAGACATGGGTGTGATTCCTGGCTCTAGGGCTCACTGGCTGTGTGACCCTGAGGGAGTCATATATAACCTCCCTGGCCTTCCTCTGAAAAACGGGGACACCATCCATCCTTCCTTCAGAGGGTAGTTGGGAAGAATAAATAAGACCTCTCAGAACCGTGCCTAGCATACAGCACAGGGTTCTTCATTGTTAGCCACTACCCACCAGCCTCCAAAATCTGATTTACATGCTCTAAGAGGGGGCTTAAGCCGCAGTAATCCTTAATGCTCCCCCAGCCATTCCAGTGGTTGAAGAACCTGGCCTAACAGAAGGCACATGAGAGGGGTGGGGGGAGAGGGATGTTGGAGCTGGGAGTCAAAGGGCGACCCCTTTAAAACACCCTGGAAGTATCAGACTATTTGCAGGAAGCCAGGGAACAGCTCATCTGCCAGGGTGTCTGTGATGCCAGCAGTTAGTACCACCTCCTCCTGCCAGCCACCCTGGAGATATAAAGAAAACAAGACCTGGGAGTCATCAAGAAGCCAGGGTGGTGGCTTGTGGCCTCTCGGCTTGCGAGGCTGTCGGCCTGGTCACTCTTTCCCTCACTCAGCATTTACTCGCCAACCAGCAGATGGTGCAGAAAATGTGTGGCTCTGCGCCTAATCCAGCTGAGGGCAAATTTTGCATGTGACTACCAGACAGCCATGGCCGTGCTCTAAGTTGTCCTTTTTCCTTCTCAAAAAGGGACCTGACCACAACATGCCATCAGACCATTGTCACAGTTCTTGAAGGAACATCAACATACCTGACTTCTGAATCTTACTGGAATCACCCACTTTGGATCCAATAAAAAAAAAAAAAAAGCAGTCAGAGTGTCTGCACTGTAGCTGACTGCCTGAACTGGTTTTTGGATTTAAAAGCTGTATTTGGACAGATGACATACACGACTCGTGGACTGGAAAATATGCTAATACACTGGACGGAGGAGACTGCTTTATCTATAGATACCTTTTGATAAAATTACAATTGCTACTTATGCTAGCTTTTAGCCAAAAGTGTTTCCTCCAAATTGTTGATCAGAGGCTCCCTTTACACCAAAGTAATTCTTATTCTACCTTTTCTTCCTTTTTTTTTTTTTTTCCAACAACAGCATTTTTTTTTCTTTTTAAGATTTTTTTGGATGTGGGCCACTTTTAAAGTTTTTACTGAATTTGTTACAATACTGCTTCTGTTTTATGTTTTGGATTTTTGGCTGCAAGGCATGTGGAATCTTAGCTCCCCAACTAGGGATTGAACTTGCACCCCCTGCATTGGAAGGTGAAGTCCCAACAGCATTTTCTTTTAATAAATAAGGACACTATTAAAAGGAATGTAATGCTTGCTGGCACAAAGCGTCTAGCCAAGCGACAGTTCTTAAACTCCCCTTACAGATCATCGTTGGCCTTCCCCCTGGACAGGGTCCTAGTGAAAATGGACATTTTAGTGCTTGGAAAGCTAATGGGAAGCAGAGATGCTGCTGCTGATGACAGTATTGTGCTATTACACGTTTATACAATACTTTACACGCTCTTTGCAAGACACTTTCCAATTACTGTACTTAAGTCAAGCGTCACAGCAGCCAAGTCAATTCGCACGTTCTCCCATTAGCTTATTAACAATCTGCTCATAAATCGACTCCGCAGTGCCTGTAAAAGGGCGCCAGGAAACGTATGGCTTTTTCTCGGGGCCTCTCAGATGAGCTCAGGGAAACCCTGAGCTCTCGAGGCATCAGCTCGGGAGCTAGGTGCAACCGCGACGGCTGTGTAGCAATCCTGTGGAATGAGTGAGCAGGCTGCCCTTCAGCAGGGCTCCCATACTGGAGGCTCCAAACATTTCATCCAAACCAGGGCCGTCCCACTCTGTCCTCAAAAAAGCCAGCGTCTGGCCCCAATCTGGAGGCCAAGGTGGCAGCGATTTTTCCAGGCTGGTGGTCAGATGCTTTGGGACGAGGGGACAGAGGGGAAACTGGAGTGCCAGTCTCCTTGGTGGGCACATCTCCCATCAGTACCGAGTCTGATGTGTGCACGGAGATGCTGCCGCGCCCTGCGCGCTGAGTGATGCCGACTTGCGGGCAGAGGATGACGGGCGGCCGCCAGCCCTCACTCTCCTTTCCCTTCCCCTTCTCCTCCTTCGGGAATGAGACGGCGTTACCTGGGACAAAGGCCTGCAGTAGGACAGGGCTCGGACCACCCCAGAATCAATGCTTTCCACACACCCCGCACACACACACTTAGCCCCAAGGCTCTGTGACCCGCTCCCGCGGCTGCCATCGCCCCCGCCAGGTGAGCACCCTCCAGGTGTCTCCCGCCGGCGGGGGCGGCCTCCCGCGACTCACCTGCGTGAAATACAAGTTCATCAGCGTAAGGGTGAAGAACTGGAGGCACACGGGGAAGCAGTAGAGCAGCCAGAAGACGAAGGGGCTGAGCGCGTTGGCCGCCACGAAGTCTTTGAAGTAGAAGGAGAAGAGGACGGTCCGCAGGGAGGCCCAGAAGAGGCAGAGGAAGAGGAAGACGCTCTGGTAGCTGAGCCGCTTGTGGCGATAGCGCAGCACCAGCCAGAGCTGCACGTAGATGAACACGAAGAGCAGCGAGTAGAACACGGTGTAGACGATAGTGAGGCCGAGCTTCACGTAGGGGGGCACGGCCGGGGTCAGTGTGGGCGGCAGCGAGTCGTTGCGGAGGGGGTCCCACGGCTGGGCCTCCATCGGGCCAGGGGCGCTGCGGCGCGGCCCGGACGCTCCGGCTTCATCTGGGCTCGCGGCCGCCGCCACCCCCGCGGGGGTCTCCGCGCATCGCGCTCCACCCGGAGCCGGGCGACTGGAGGAAAGAAAACAAGCCGCACTTCCTCCCCCGGCACCACATGATTCACTGGGGCGGCCTTTGTCTGCGATTGGCAGCGCCGCGCCCGCCGCCCCCGCGCGCCCGCCAGCCCCGCGCGCCCCGGCTCTGCCCTGCGCGCCCCCCCACCCCGAACACCGCCCCCAGCGCCGCGCCCCCCGGCCCGCCCCCTGCCCGGCCGCCAGGCCCCGGAGCCCCGCCCCCTGCCCCGCGCGCTCCGCACCCCTCCTGCTCGGCCCCGCCCCCCGCCCCGCGCGCCCCCGCGCCGCCCGCCTGTAGCCCCCGCAGAACCACCCGCTGCAGCGTCGCCCACCGGACAGATGCCCGCGCTTCGCGCTCTCCGCTGATGGTTACTTGTTGTTTTGCAACAAGAAGTTATTTTATTTCAACAGCGACAAACGTTACAAAAAACATTTTTTTTTTACTTTCAAAATAAAACTTTACGACTCTGTGGCAATGAAGTCACTGCCGTTTTTCCTTTTTCATACTGGAGTGATGTTTATTTCTAAATCCAGAAATGCCAAAGACAGGGTTTGTGTTTTTGAGGTCAGGTTTGTATACGCCGAGTGAGGAAAAGAATGGTCCCTATGACTGCCGCCTGGTCTCGGTGGTAAGCACGGCTCTTTCCTCCCGGAGAGCCACAGGGAGCGCCCCACACGGTGCTCCCGCGGCGGGGTGGGGATGCTCACCCCTCACCTCCCGGGAAAGCAGCTAGGGCAGCCTCGGAGGGAGCCCCCCGACTTCAGAGTGGGGGTGACCGCCTCTGATTCCGATGCAACCCCTGCCACCCGTGCAGCAGGGCGGTCTGCGCATCAGACAGACAAGCCCTCTCGTTTGGCCGTGGCAGAGGAGTCGCTCCTCGGAGGTCATGACTCAGTCTACATCCCCAGGGGGCCTCTCTACCATCACCTTAGGGGTGCTGGAGTTGTAGAGTGCCGTGGAGGAGCGGGCTCGCCAAGCTGCCCTCTGGAAGCCGTTCTAGGCAAGCGGTTTTGGTAAACAGAAGAAAGAGACCGGTATCTCCAAGACTCCAGTAATATCTTGTGATTTATTTTCTCATCTCAAGTTAATAGTCGACTTTGTTCCTAACCGTGTGTTCTCTTTCAAACAGCGTCCTCCCCCTCCCGGCCCCGCACCGGTGGAACATAGACCAGCCGTGCGTTTCCAACCAATTATTTAGTTCTTGCACCCTGCTCTTAAGTTTCCGGTGCTTCATCAGGTGCCTTTGGTGTCAAGCTCCTTTTCTAGTTACTCTCTCCTTTCCCTTTCTCTCTTGCCGTCATTGTTCTGAGGACAAAGTTCAAACTCCTACCCTAGCTCACCTCATTGACTTGTCCCTTAAGAGGTGTTAAATGAATGTTAACACCTCTTAACTACTGTTGCCAAGGAAAGCTTTCCACCCCTGACTCCAACAGTTGGCCAAATCCTATTCTTCTGTAAGGGGGTTGGTTACTTCCTCCAGAGAGCCTTTTCTAACCACATCACCATGGACTCAGTATAGGGTGGGTTGAAGAAACAAGGTTTTCCTGGTGGCTCTGTTGGTAAAGAATCTGCCGACAATGCAGGAGACCACCTGCAAGGCAGGTGACCTGGGTTCTATCTCTGGGTGGGGAAGGTCCCCTGGAGAAGGAAATGGCAACCCACTTAAGTATTCTTGCCTGGAGAATCCCCATGAACAGAGGAGCCTGGCATGTTATAGTCCATTGGGTCACAACAGTCGGACACAACTTAGTGGGTAAACCACCACTATTAAGAAACAAGTGAAGTGAGTGACAGTTATGCAAAGATACCTTCATCTTCATATGTGTTCTGTATCCAAATTTCCTCTTTATATACTAACTCCAGGGCTTCCCTGATAGCTCAGTTGGTAAACAATTCACTTGCAATGCAGTAGACCCTGGTTCGATTCCTGGGTTGGGAAGATCCGCTGGTGAAGGGATAGGCTACCCACTCCAGTATTCTTGGGCTTCCCTTGTGGCTCAACTGGTAAAGAATCCACCTGCGATGTGGGAGACCTGGGTTCGATCCCTAGGTTGGGAAGATCCCCGGGAGAAGGGAAAGGCTACCCACTCTAGTATTCTGGCTTGAAAAATTCCATGGACTGTATAGTCCATGGGGTTGCAAACAGTTGGACACAGATGAGCGACTGTCACTTTGACCAGTCATGTTAGATTAGGACCCACTCTAATGATCTCATCAAGCAACAGTTACAACTGGACATGGAACAACAGCCTGGTTCCAAATAGGAAAAGGAGTACGTCCAGGCTGTATATTGTCACCCTGCTTATTTAACTTCTATGCATCATGAGAAACACTGGGCTGGAAGAAGCACAAGCTGGAATCAAGATTGCTGGGAGAAATATCAATAACCTCAGATATGCAGATGACACCACCCTTATGGCAGAAAGTGAAGAGGAACTCAAAAGCCTCTTGATGAAAGTGAAAGAGCAGAGTGAAAAAGTTGGCTTAAAGCTCAACATTCAGAAAATGAAGATCATGACATCTGGTCCCATCACTTCATGGGAAATAGACGGGGAAACAGTGGAAACAGTGTCAGACTTTATTTTGGGGGGCTCCAAAATCACTACAGATGGTGACTGCAGCCATGAAATTAAAAGACGCTTACTCCTTGGAAGGAAAGTTATGACCAACCTAGATAGCATATTCAAAAGCAGAGACATTACTTTGCCAACAAAGGTTCATCTAGTCAAGGCTATGGTTTTTCCTGTGGTCATGTATGGATGTGAGAGTTGGACTGTGAAGAAAGCTGAGCGCCGAAGAATTGATGCTTTTGAACTGTGGTGTTGGAGAAGATTCTTGAGAGTCCCTTGGACTGCAAGGAGATCCAACCAGTCCATCCTGAAGGAGATCAGCCCTGGGTGTTCTTTGGAAGGAATGATGCTAAAGCTGAAACTTCAGTACTTTGGCCACCTCATGCGAAGAGTTGACTCATTGGAAAAGACTCTGATGCTAGGAGGGATTAGGGGCAGGAGGAGAAGGGGACGACAGAGGATGAGATAGCTGGATGGCATCACCCACTCAATGGACATGAGTTTCAGTGAACTCCGGGAGTTGGTGATGGACAGGGAGGCCTGGCATGCTGCGATTCATGGGGTCTCAAAGAGTCAGACACGACTGAGTGACTGAACTGAATGATCTCATCTTTTATTATTATTGTTGTTATTATTAACTTGGGTAAATTTATTTAATATATTATTAACACAAATATAATATAGCATGCATATGACACAGCAAGGAATTGAGTCCTCAGGCCCTCATAATCTCCCAATTCTTATTCTTTCCAATTGGTCCCCTAACCATCCATGAGAGACAAGAGAAGTTTGTGATTAAAGTTGGATATTTTAAGTCAGGAACCCACATAACCTCTCTTTTGGTTTAGTTGTGGTTGCAAAAGATAAGATACGATTTTAGCATAGTCAGTGAAAGTCTCTGGTTTCCAGATTGCCTGTAACTAGAATTTAAGATCCTGCCAAGGGCTTCCCTGGTGGGTCAGATGGTAAAGAATCTGACCGCAAAGCAGGAGACCGGGGTCTGATCCCTGGATGGGGAAGATCCCCTAGTGAAGAGAATGGCTACCTACTCCAGTATTCTTACCTGGAGAATTCCTTGGACAGAAGAGCAAAGAGTCAGACGTGACTGAGTAACTAACACAACCACAATCACTTCTTAAGCCTTCTGGACTTAGCATCAGCCACTCCACCCCACAGCTTTCAAATCCTTCGTGCCCTTCATGCTGTTCTCTGGCAGCCACCACTTGGTTTCTCAATGCCTTAACTTCAATGGGACCTCCACTGTGTTGGGTGACCTTCACACAAGCAACCACAAGTAACATTGTACCTGTCTTAATACAACTTGAATTTTAACTGCCCTGAGATCCAACCAGACAATCAATCTCAAATTCAATCCCATCCCCTGAAGGTATGTGGCTGTCACTTACCCCACTGTCAATTTCAGCACTTCTCAGGATTCTTGATTACAAGCAAGAGAAATAAATTTTGTTTAATTTCTTTTACCCCAGTCTCTGCCTTCTTCTTTACATGTGTCCAAATTTCCTCTTTTTCTACTGACTCCAGTCATATTGGATTAGGACCCACTCTATTGACCTCATCTTTGATTATTAAACTTTGGTAAATTTAAGCAGAAAAAGAATGTATTAAAAGGTACTTTATGTAGCTCACAAAATCCTCAGGAGCTCTGGAGGAGTTTGGAAGCTAAGAAAGAAGAATGACACCCAAGATAATGCTGCAGAACTGGTTCTGTAGGAATACTTTTGCTGCCACGCCAGGCTCTTATGTGGTAGCTTGCACCACAGACCTCCCCCGGTGCTGGCCATTGGAAATGGCCTCTATCAACTAGGAATGAAGATAATGCAAAGGACAGAAAACCTGGCTAGTAATGGGTTAAACATAAATGCTTATTTTTCTCATCTATCTAGAAGTTAGCAGCTGCAAACGTGGAATCAACTCCAAAAAAACGGCCAGGAAGACTGGTTCTTTCAGTCTGCTTTACTACCCTTAGCTTATTAGCTTTAATCTTCAGAGTTGTTCCCTCCTGGTTGCAAGATGGCTGCTGCAGGCCCAGATATTGCATATACATTCAAGGTAGAAATTGAGAGAAGACAGAAAGGGTGATTCCTGTATCAAGAAGGTAAGTTTTCCAGAAATCTCAAGACAAAGCTCCATCTATATCTCCCCAGCCAGAAGTGTGCCATACAGCCATCCAGAGAGAGAAGAAAAGAAGTTAGGAGTGCATGCCCAGCCTGGATGAGGCTCAGAAAAAGGTTGGTAAAGGATGTTGGGGGAGTGAATCCCTCTCTAGAATAGAGTATGTAGTTCATGCTGCTTTGAATCAAGAGCTTCCAATTCGAAGTCTGGGGCAGATCCATTTGATTGACTGAGCCTAGACCACGTGCCCACATCCCAGCAGCAATAGTGGCTAGGAACATGAGAATGTAGCATCTTCTGCTTCCACGGTGGGTGCTTCTACTTCCGAGAGTAGGAAACTCCCCAGTGTAGCAAGGGAGTTCAGATGCTGGGGGTACAAACTGGTGGCAAATAATTTCCTATACAGCTATAGATTTCCCCAGTTGATTATATATGTGTGCATGCTCGTCACTCAGTTGTGTCCAACTCTTTGTGACCCTGTGGACTGTACCCTGCCAGGCTCCTCTGTCCATGGGATTTTCTAGGCCAGAATACTGCAGTGGGTTGCCATTTCCTACTCCAGGGGATCTTCCTGACCCAGAGATTGAACCCACATTTCTTGTGTCTCCTGCACTGGCAGGCAGGTTCTTTCTACTGCACCACCTACAAAGCACTGGATGAGTATATGCACATAGTTAAAAGTTTAGATGTAACTTTTGGGAAAAGGGATATAACATTTGCATGAAATTATCTGCCAGCTATCCTCAGAAATTCCTTTTTTTTTTTTTTTTAATTGTGGGGTGTTTTTTTTTGTTTGTTTGTTTAATTTCTTAGCCATGCCCCATGGCATGCAAGATCTTGGTTCCCTGATCAGGAATTTTACCTGTACCCCCTGCAGTGGAAGCTCAAAGTCTTAAGCACTGGACTGCCAGAGAAGTCCCTCAGAAATTCCTTTAAATATTTAAAGGGTGAGAAGAAGGCAGACGAAAGAAGGAATTTCTGTTTTGCCTCTTGGCTGGTCAATGAGATCCAACTATTACCAGGCATCTCTCCCAGCTCTGAACTTCCTGTCCTGACCGAGTGCCCAGGTAGCCAGGACCCCCAGCTGTGCAGCTGCCTCGGGCCTAGTGACCCGGGCAAGCCCGGCCTCAGACCTTTGTCACACCTCCAGCCAGGCTTCACACCAGGTTGAACGTGTCTGTCTGTGTTCCACTTCAGAGAACTAGAATTTCCAAGGTGGTAAGTATTAACAGCTCAGTGTGCATGCTCAGTCACTGAATCGTGTCTGACTCTTTGTGACCCCACGGACTGTAGCCCATCAGGCTCCACTGTCCATGGGATTTCCCAGGCAAGAATCCTGGAGTGGGTTGCCATTTCCTCTAGAGTAGCTTATTTCAATAAATAAATCCTTGTTGGCATTTTCCTGGGAAAGAGCACTCCTCGGTACTGCTGATTCCAGCTAGAGAAATGTCTGATAGTTAGAAACAACAGAACTAACCACAGCCTGCTTGATCTAGGACACAAAGACATTATACCTGGAAGGGACGTACTAACCAGGAACCGGGTCACCTAAAGAGGGCACCCCCCTGCACAGTGGACGCTAGGCTTATTTGTATTCATAGATGTAAATTGTTAGATGAAACTGCTCAGCCGTTACAGTAGCCACAGAATTATTGCTTTTCTACATTTTTAAAATTCAACCCCTGAAAACTCTGTGTCATGTGGCTTTCAGCCTTCAGATTCCACTCCTAACAAGACTGGCTTTATTGGTTTGGTCTGGTATTTGCTCTAAGTGACATGTCCTGCTTTGCCAAATGTAAAGTGATAAAAAAAAAAAAAAAGACAATCCCTTCATTTCTATGATTAACACAACACATAGTTAGGTATGTTTGATTAATTACTGAATGAGCAATGAATTTGCTGGCAGTAGTTTGCTCAGCAATTCAGGACAAAGTAAACATCACTTGTGAGGTTTTTTTTTTTTTTGGTCTAAATTGCAATCAAACTTTGAAAGCTAAGGGTGTCAAAGGTCTCAGGAATGCTAAGAGAGTCAAGGGGTGGATAGCAAAAGTGATAAGGGTTTTGCAAGCTGATTCTCGTGGGAAAGTTTTGTTTCAACAAATACATCTCACGTTTTGTGAAATATGATTCACTTATCTACTTTTCTCAATCTCATGTTTGTAATTCCTAAATGTAAAGACCATGAAACATATCAGAGTTTTAAAACAACTTTATCAGATCATAAAATTCACCCGTTTCAAGTGGCACAACTCAAAGATTTTTAGTAACTTCACCTCGTGAGGCAAATATCATCATAAATCTATGTTGAACTGCTTCATCCCCTTCCCCCCAATAATAAGCATAACAGATTTTAATTCCGCCAGCTTTGGGATTATTTTGGAGAAGGCAATGGCACCCCACTCCAGTACTCTTGCCTGGAAAATCCCATGGACGGAGGAGCCTGGTAGGCTGCAGTCCATGGGGTCGCTAGGAGTCGGACACAATTGAGCGACTTCCCTTTCACTTTTCACTTCCACGCATTGGAGAAGGAAATGGCAACCCACTCCAGTGTTCTTGCCTGGAGAATCTCAGGGATGGGGGAGCCTCGTGGGCTGCCATCCGTGGGGTCACACAGAGTCGGACATGGCTGGAGCAACTTAGCTGCATGGGATTATTTATAGCAAACTCTAAATCCAGGGCAATCCTTAACCACTGTCTAAGCAAACAGGCAGATGATACAGCCCTCCTAGTGTTGCTCAGAAGTACTCTTTTAATGATTCAATAACCTCATTAAAACTTTGGCATTAAGTAGGCCTGAGGTAGAAAGGGAACTTAGTATAAATTGACGTCAATGGTTATCAGGAGCATGCAATATTGCTTATTTGCTTGAAAACAGAATGGAATGTTTCCTTCCAGCAAATCCCAGAAGCAATTTCACCTCATACTCTGCTCTAGGGAAGGTACTGTCAGAGTTTCCTCAAATTTCTATGGGGAAAACTAGATCCAGTTCTTTCCAAAAGTTTTTTTTTTTTTTTTTTCATTTTGTCCATGCAACATATGGGATCTTATTAATAGTTTCCCAACCAGGACTTGAACCTGAGCTCCTGCATTGGAAACAAGAAGTCTTAACCACTGGACCACCAGGGAAGTCCTTTCTAGGAATTCCTGAAAAGGCATGGTGCTGGCTAATGTTCTGTGATCTTATAGGTTCCACCCTTTCATCTGCAGAAATAGCACTTCAGGTAGCTTGACTCCAAGAGGACACGGATTCTACCCATGGAACTTCATTCTGTCTCAAGGCCTGAGAATGGCCACATCTTATTTTCAGGGGTGTCTGTACTGCAGGAAAATGATCTATTATGATGGCACCATTGGTCTTCCTGGCATACATATGGTCAGCCCCCAAGAGGGGTTGGAGTTTCTAGGTCCAGTCAACTATGGAGATAGACGGGCTGATACCCCCAGGGCAGAACCAAAATGATGAAGGATAGATCTCTTGAAAATCCTTCTGGATTTCCCTGATGGTCCAGTGGTTAGGAATCCACCGGCCAATGCAGGGAACATGGGTTCCATCCCTAGTCTGGGAAGATTCCGTATCCCGTGGGGCAACTAAGCCCATGCGTCACAGCTACTGAGCCTGTGCTCTAGAGCCTGTGAGCTGCAATTACTGAGCCCATGTACCCTGAAGCCTGTGCTCCACAAGAGAAGCCATCACAATGAGAAGCCCGAGCACTGCAACTAGAGAGCAGCTCGAGTGCAGCAAGGAAGAACTGCTGCTGCTGAATCGCATCAGTCGTGTCCGACTCTGTGAGACCCCATGGATGGCAGCCCACTAGGCTCCTCTGTCCCTGGAACGCTCCAGGCAAGAACACTGGAGTGTGTTGCCAGTGCCTTCTCCAATGCATGAAAGTGAAAAGTGAAAGTGAAGTCACTCAGTTGTGTCTGACTCTTCAAGATCCCATGGGCTGTAGCCCACCAGGCTCCTCCGTCCATGGGATTTTCCAGGCAAGAGTACTGGAGTGGGGTGCCATTGCCTTCTCTGAAGACTGCTGCTGCTGCTGCTGCTAAGTCGCTTCAGTCGTGTCCGACTCTGTGCGACCCCATGGACTTCAGCCTACCAGGCTTCTCCGTCCATGGGATTCTCCAGGCAAGAACACTGGAGTGGGTTGCCATTTCCTTCTCCAATGCATGAAAGTGGAAAGTGAAAGTGAAGTCGCTCAGTCGTGTCTGACTCTTAGCGACCCCATGGACTGCAGCCTACCAGGCTCCTCCATCCATGGATTCTCCGGGCAACAGTACTGGAGTGGGGTGCCATTGCCTTCTCTGAAGACTAGTGCAGCCAAAAAATAGGTAAATTTTCATCTTAAAAAAAAAAAAAACTATTAAGATTTTTCTTTAAAAAAAAAAAAAAAAACCCTTCTGAGAAGGCAGTTCAAGGGGTTGAACTACATCCAATTTCTGTGAGTCCTGAAGCTTCTTCTTCACTGTTAGAGATATTCTTTAGGAAAAGAACAACAAAACTACAAATACAAAACTGGGTATTAAAGTGAATCATTTATTTAGAATAACACACCACATTTAAGAAACCTATCAGTCCCACGAACACCATAAAATCCAGAAGAATCGTATTTTCACTTATCTGAAGCATCTCTAAATACACTTTCCTTACATTTTTTTTTTTTTTGGTCTCATACTCCTCTTCATATAAGAGTGATTCTACAATATAACTTTCTGTATAGAAATAGAATTCTTTTTCTATAATAGACAGAGAATTCTTTTCTCTAGCCCAGTTGATAAAACACTGCTTTTATTATTGAAGTTCAGGAGAGTTTCAGCCACACAACTCGTTATTGTTAGTCATGGGGATTTTTAGGATTGTTGTCCGTTTGGGAAAACCTCAATGAGCTTTTTTCTTTGTTTTTGAGCTTTCTTTTTTAAATTAATTAATTTACTGGCTGTGCTGGGTCTTCGTTGCTGTGAGGGCGGGGCTATTTCTAGTTGCGGTGAGCAGGAGCTGCCCTCTAATTGCAGTGCATGGGATCTTCATCGCAGGGGCTTCTCTTGTGGAGCACATGCTCTAGAAGCACAGGGCTTCAGTAGTCATGGCATGTGGCTCAGTAGTCGTGGCATGTGGCTCTACGCCCAGGCTCTAGAGCATAGGCTTAATAGTCGTGGTCCACGGGCTTAGCTCGGGAGATGGTGGGGGACAGAGAAGCCTGGTGTGCTGCAGTCCATGGGGTCGCAAAGAGTCAGACAAGACTGGGTGACTCAACAGCAACAACAAAAAAGGGCTTAGTTGCCCCAGGGTATGTGGGAATTTCCTGGTCCAGGGATCAAACCCGTCTCCAGCATTGCCAGGCAGATTCTCAAGGAGATTTTTTCACTTGTGATCTGTAGCTTTCAGGGCATCTCAAGTTTTCTGGTGTGGTGATACATCTTAGGGAGTCTTGGAGTTGGTGGCAGTCCTTACCCAGTGTGCTGTGAAGTTCAGGTCATGGTGTATCGAGTTTTGAGGTCCCTCCGTATTTCAGGCCAGTCAGCTGAAAGTGAAAACAAAGGTCTCCCTAAGGAAAAATGCCTGCCAGCTCCTGGAGCCCAGACTCGCCACATCCAGAGCCTCATTTGCAGTTTTTCTCTGTGAGACAGTGCATAGAGATTGCTTTGTGTTTAGAAAGGGAAGAATGAGTTCCCTGCCTGCAGTGCCAGGACGCTGCCTCCCGCATCCTCTGGTCCTCCATCTGGAGACCAGGGAAGAGGGAGGAAGAGGATGCAAAGAAAGTATCCAGGTATGAAGGCCGGGCTCTGGGGGTCCGGGCAGGGGCTGGCAGGATCTCAGAGATGCCCTGGGAGTGGACCAACACTTATATAGTAGAAAGAGAATTTAAACTTGACCCAAGAGCACCCAGAAGCAGATCCTTTACGAGGCGCTTGCCCGTTGTGCTCTCGAACTGTGAAAACAGCCCCTGGGACAGTAAGTTCAACCTTTGTATCTTGTCTTGAACTGAGAATAAGGAAACTAACTGTATTAGTTTGTAAGGGCTGACATAACAAGATACCACAGCCTGGAGGCTTAAATGACAGAAGTTTATTGCTCAGTTCTGGAGCTGGAAAGTCCAAGCTCAAGGTGCCAGCATGGTGGGGTTCTGCTGAGGTTCTCCTCCTGGTTTGCATGTGACTGTCGTCTCCCTGTCCTCATGTGGCAGAGAGACAGTGAGTTCTCTGGTCTTTTCTTGTAAGGGTGCTAACCTCATCATGAGGGCCCCATCCTCATGACCTCACCTAACCCTAATTATCTCCCAAAGGTCCCGCATCCAAATATCATCACCTTAGGGGTCAGGGCTTCCATGTGTGAATTTTAGGAAAGGGGGAGACACAATTAGGTTCTTAGTAACAAAAACTAAAGGGAGGGAATGGAAAAACCTGGGGAAAAGTTCAGGTGAGATGGGGAGAAGCAGAGCCACAGGTATTGAGAGGCAGCTTGGGGAGCCAATGTGTGGGTGAACAGCTGCTCCCCTCTACTCACAGTGACAGCACAAAGCCACACCATAGCCACAACAGACTCAGCCTGACCAACAAGTGCTGCCTCAGCACGTCCAGGCCCCGGGAACACTGCCAGCCTTCTGCTTTGACAAGCCCAACAACCAAGCTGCAGAGCAATGGCCATGGTACTGCAGGGAGCAAAAAGTGAAGGTGAAAGTGTTAGTCGATGAGGGGCGTCTGGCTCTTTGCGGCCCCATGGACTGTAGCCCACTGGGTTCCTCTGTCCATGGAATTCTCCAGGCAAGAATACTGGAGTGGGTAGCCATTCCCTTCTCCAGGGGATCTTCCCAACCCAGGGAACAAACTTGGGTCTCCTGCATTGCAGGCTGACTCTTTACCATCTCAGGCACAAGGAAGGCCGGGTGCAAGGAGAGCCCCCCACCAGCTCAGGGCACGCAGCCTGAGCCCCTCCCAGCGGTGAACTGAGCAGGTGGCTGTGGAGATGTGAGGCCCCTGAATAGGAGGCAGGCCACTGGCACCCCTGGTGCCAAGCTGTTGGGGCAAGAAACGGGTTGCTCTGGCCTCTGCCTGTGATGGATACCTGTGCCTCATGGATTGACTGAATTTTTTTTGGCCGTGCATGTGGGATCTTAATTTCCCTCACCCCCTGCATTGGAAGCACAGAGTCTTAAACATTGGACTGCCAGGAAAGTCCCACCTCATTGATTTAAACACAGCCTTGCTGATAACCATGGTTCTTCTTGTCCAGACTAAGTGATCAGGCATAGGGCTGTTGTGAACATGAAATGAGATAATGCATAGGAGCACTTAGCCCTGGATCTGGAAGAGCCCACCCACTGGGAATGGTGAGAGGTCTCAAAGCTGAATGTCAATTCAGCCGTGTGGTGGACAGGGACCGCCTTTACCTTAGGATGACGGAGTGCACTGGCTCGTCCATCTCCTCTTATCTGGTTCCCTCTCGTAACAACAGGGACTCGAGCGGAACTTCCCTGGTGGTCCAGTGGTTAAGACTCTGTGCACCTGTGGGTTTGATCTCTGATTGGGGAACTAGGATCCTGCATGCTGCACAACGTGGCCAAAGGGGGAAAAAAAAGTGACTCAGCTGCAGGTGGCCCTGAGATGAGCAGGCACTTGGGAGCTGTGTCATTCCCCAGCTCCAGGACCAAGAGTCACGAGGTCAGGATGGAAGGAGAAGGAAGTGTCTCGAGTTAGGGAGGGCTCAGGAAACAAGGAGTGTGAACAGAAAAAGAAATGTTTGGTGAACATCTGAGTAGAAGGGTCAGGTATCACAGGTCATGACAACTGTAATGGTGGACACAGACAGGCTTGGGATTATCCCAAGGAGGCCTGGACAGAGGAGCCTGGAAAACTACAGTCTATAGGGTTGCTAAGAGTCGGACATGACTGAAGTGATTTAGCACGCATGAATGCATGAGGAGGTCAGAACATGAAGAGATGGGGATGGGGAGAGCCGGGGATAGTATTAAATAGGCTCGAGGAAAACCAAACCAACCAAGCAACCACAAACACTTTTAAGGTGTTCAAATAAAACATTTTCATGCCTAGTATTTCAGTCATTCCTAAGCATGTCCCCATTAATTTATAACATGGTTCTCTCTGGCTAATGAGTGATGAAAGGCTCAAGAGGTTAGGGGGCTTCCCTAAAGGCATATGGCAAACTGAGGGCAAAGCCAGCCCAGAAGGCCCCATGTCTAACTCTGAGTTACCACACAAGGCAGCCCAGAGAGCACAGGAACGGCCCACACCTTCCAGTCTGGGGTGAGACCACAGTCGCTTCCGTGCGTTGCATGACCACAGCACCAGCCTTTGGAGCTGGTGACTTTACGAACCGTAACATCCTCTGTCTTTTAATGAGCAGCCAGGAGCTGAACTCCGGTCAGCTCACAGAGGGTGGAAAGCCCAGGCCAGCAGGCAGGCAGCTCAGTTCCACTCCAGTACAAGCTGCCCAGTGACTGCTCTGCAAAAAGGCATCGTAGCCATGAACTTCTTTACAGGCTTCTTTTGGCCCCCACGTGACTCTTTAATAGCAGTCACGTGAGAGACAGTCATCTAAGAGACCCGATGCTGGCCCAGGGCTGCTGTCTGTGAGCTCAACCAGACTCAGGGGAGTGAGCAATAAACACCAGGGACACAGGAGAGTGTGCACAAATGTCTCCACAGTTGTTGGTGTAAACAACACAAGCTGGGCCTCAAGGAGCCCAAGACAGATGAGCTTATGGGGCCCTGTGACACATGGAGCCCAACAGAGGGAGACTCAGCTGCTGGTGGAGAATCCGAGCCGTGTCCCTGGAGGGGGTGGCTGGGTGGGTGTCATCAAGCACTGCACAGTGAGGGTGGCTCTTCTGGTAGAAGGCCTGTCTGGGGGTCCCAGGGGTGAGAGAAGCCCCCAGATCCTGGAGCATCCTTGCACCACCAGGGCCACAGGGAGAGGGAGGCTGGAGCCCAGCCAGCAGCTGCTGAGCGAGGACCTTATTCTGCTGAGATGTATTTGTCAGGACACTCTGCAAACGATCCCGGTGGCTTAGTTGGTAAAGGACCTGCCTGCAAATGCAGGCGAGGGAAGAGACAAGGGTTCAATCCCTGGGCCGGGAAGATCCTCTGGAGAAGGAAATGGCAACCCACTCTAATATTCTTGCCTGTAGAATCCCATGGACAGAGGAGCCTGGCGGACTACAGTCCACGGGGTCACAATGAGTCAGACATGACTGAGTGTGCACACCATGTTTGCAAACTTAGACACCATCTTGATTCACTTAAGCACAAAGAGATGAGCCAAGGGGTCAAAGCTCAGGGCAGGCAGAGGTGGGGAGAAGCAGGCAGGCAGAGGTGGGGTGAACCCCTCAGAGGGGTTGGGTGAAGGCAGGACTCCAGACAGGCGTCTGCTGTGTCTCCTCTTTTGGGGTCAGCTTCTCAGGCAGGGCAGTGGCTGTCACCTCTCTGCACACACACCTTCAAGGAGCTGGCCAGGAGGGTGTGTCCTTCCCTAGGCACAGCTGAGAAATCTTAGGGCAGCGCTGAGCAGTGCGCCCTGGAGTACACATTCCTTCTGCCCCCCTTTGGGGTGGGAACACCTTCACGCCTGGTATACCTTTGTGTCCTTGTGATGGCAGGCACCTGGCTGTAAAAGCTAAACACAAGCCTTCTCTATTTTAATATGTTTGGGAAATGAAGGGCTAAAATGGGTGTCTCCGTTTGCACAGGCTTCTGTCACAAAGTCCCACAGAGTTGGTAGCTTAAACAATAGAAGTTCCTCGTCTGGGCTGGAAGTCCCAGATCAAGGTGTCAGTAGGGTTGGTTTTTTTCCTAAGGCCTTTCTCCTTGTTTTTTCAACAGTCATTTTCTCCCCATATCTCCATATCTTCTCCCATATCTCCACATGGTCTTCCCTCTGAGTGTCTGTGTCCTAATCTCCTCTTCTTATAAGGACACCAGTCAGATTGGATGACCTCTTTTTACCATAATGACCTGTCTAAGGACCAAATATCCAAACACAGTTGCTTTCTGGGGCATGGGGGTGGTGAGGGCCGCAACATCTGAACTTCAGAGGGACAGAATTTAACCCATGATGCAGAATTAATAGGTCATCTGAGGTGAGTGGTTGGTAGGACATAGGAGTACTAATAATTTCTAGTGATCCCAGGGTTTCGTCTTTGTGCCAGACTCTGTTCTAAGACCTTGACGTGATGTCACACATTTTACCCTTGTAACAACCAAGGAGTTGAGATGTTCCCCCAAAACTACTTACCTCCATTAAAAAGATAATAAAGTAAAAAGCTGAAGGAAACAAAGGTCCAGATGTTGGGGTTAGTCTTGGATGGGAGCAGGAAAGATGTAGGCAGCTGGGACAGTCTGAATTCAGCATGAGCATCCACTCATCTTCAATGCATATCACGAAGTCATGTTCCTTCTTGTTCAATTTTTTGTTACAGCTGTGTGTAGTTGTTCAGTTGTGTCCAACTCTTTGAGACCCCATGGACTAGCCCACCAGGGTCCTCTGCCCATGGGACTTCCCAGGCAAGAGCACTGGAGTAGATTGCTACTTTCTTCTCCAGGGAATCTTTCCGATCCAGGAATCGAACCCTCATCTCCTGCATCAGTGGAGATTCTTCACCCGCTAAGCCATCGGGGAAGCCCACTAGTGTCACCTAGGAAACTACTTTTGTTATAATACCCATTAGTTAATCAAATTCATCAACAGATACTGATTGCAGACTCACTCAGTACTGGACCCAGAGTAAGGTAGTTGGAAAACTGCAAGTGTAAGACATGCTCCTTCGAGGGAAAATCATTTCATGTTTTTGTTTGCAGGTAGATAAAGATGCTCTGGAATGTGACAAGAGGGATGCATGGTAGTGCTAGCTGTGGGGGAACTGGGTGGGGACAGAGGATTGAAGGCGGATTGTCACTTTACACCTTTTTGTATAACTATGTATCTGTATGGGCTATTCAAAAAAATGAACGTTTTTAAAAAAGAGTGAAATATGAGCTCAGGGAATTCCCTGGCAGTCCAGTGCTTTCACTGCTGTGGCCCAGGTTCAATCTTTGGTTGAGGAACTAAGATCCTACAGCTGAGCATGGCACAGCCAAAAAAAAAAGAAAAAAAAATTATTCCACTATCCTCACCAAAGAATATGTAGGCCCAGACCTGTTATCCTTGCTTTGCAAGTAAAACAGTGAGGCCAGGAGAGGGTGCAGACAAGACGACTCAGCCAGGGGCTCACTGACCCTAAACCGGGGAATAGTCCTCTGATTCCTCTTCACTACACACATGGTTGGTTCTTAGAAAATGAGGACAGTGGGCATTACTATTATCAATTAACTAACAGGAAACCCTCCTACACTGCTGGTGGGAATGTAACTTGTACAGCCACAGTGGAGAACAGTATGCGGGTTCCTTAAAAAACTAGAAACAGAGCTACCATATGATCCAGTAATCCCATTCCTGGGGATGTATCCTGAGAAAACATAATTTGAAAGGATACATACACTCCAATGTCCCATGAATCACTGTTTGCAGTAGCTAGGACATGGAAGAAACCTGAATGTTCATCAACAGAGAAATGGATTAAGAAGATGTGGTACATATATACAACAGGATATTACTCAGCCATAAAAAAGAATGAAATAATGCCACTTGCAGCAACACGGACGGACCTAGAAATTGTCATATTGAGTGAAGTATGTCAGACAGAGAACGACAAATATCATGATATCACTTACATGTGGAATCTAAAGAAATGGTATAAACGAACTATTAACAAAATAGAAATATAGTCACAGATGTAGAAAACAAACTTTTGGTTCCTAAAGGGGAAGGCAGGGGAGGGACAAATTGGGAGATTAAAATTGACATATACACACTACAATTCATAAATAAATACGTAATTAGGACCTACTGTATAGCACAGAGAATTATATTCAATATTCTGTAAGGACCTACATGGGAATAGACTCTAAAAAGAGTGGATACATGTATATGTGTAACTGATTCACTTTGCTGTACAGCAGAAACAGATACAACATTGTAAATCAACTATATTCCAACAAAAATTCATTTAAAAAGTCATTCAAGAAATACATTTTGAATCTCTGGTTAACTAAATGCACATAGTCCCCAACCTTTGGGGTTTACCTTCTGGTGGAAAAGAAGTAGATACTCTAGTGAGCATATAATTACATGTCATGGCAAGTTCTATAAAAGAGAATAAAGAAATGCCATGAGAAAACAACAGAGTATATTTATATCTGGTGCTATTGTGTTAAATATTCATAAATTGCTAGTAAGTACAAAATGGAAAATCCTCCCAGTAAACATTTGAGCCTAGTCAGCATTGCTGTCTACACACATGTTAAAAGTCCCTTCCTTAAGGTTTTAAAACCAAATCATCATTGATCAGGATGCCACACCCATCGTCCCTTGGACCAGGGCACTTCCCTGTTGAGGTGGATAAGAGGACCTCTTGAGCCACCTGACAATCAGGAGTTTGTCAGATGACACCCAGAGGGCAAAAAAAAAAAAAAAAGGAAAAGGAAAAAACAATCAGGGCATACCATAGGAGAGAAAAAAACCTTCTTCTACCTATCACAGGTTCTCAGATGAAACTGTATAATGCAATGACAGATTAGAAATAAAAAGCAAAACAAGTTTATTAACATGTTTATCTTACACACACATGGGAAAGGATAACTGGAAAAGAGGTGGCTTAGAGTTCTTGCTTATATAACACCTTCAACAACAAGAACAAAACAATAAATTGATGGGGAAATGAAAAGAAGGAAGAGCAAGAGAGAGACTAACACTTGATGTTGGGTGGCCTGGGAACAGAACAGCATTGGTAGGTGCTCTGCTGGCCCATCACCTGTCCCACATGTGGTACTGTGCTCAGCTTGGCACCAGGTTTGGGGAGGAAAAACACAGCAGGAAACATGCTCCTCGACCTCAAAAACCTGCCTGGAGAGCTGAAAGTGACCTGTGAATCAGAGAGGTGTAGAAAGAGGGGGGATTGGGGAAGAAAGAATGAGGGACGGAGCTGGGTGTGATTTGTTTAGTAGACGGCGACACAGCAAAGGCCTGATGGGCAGGAATTGAGGCTGGTGGATCTGGTTATGCAGAGAGGCAGAGCAAGGCCTTGGTCAGTAGTGACTCCTCCATGCACCAGTGGAGTGACATTGGAAAGTTATGTTTTCTCTCTGATTCTCAGTTTCCTAATCTAAAAACGAAATCTTATGTTTATTACGCCTTATATGGTTGTGAATAAACATGAAGTAAGATATATGCGGGGATTTGGAGGGTGAGATGCCCTTGACCCACAGTCATCTAGAACCTGGGGTGCAGCCCCTCCTGGGGCAGCCCTTCGTGAATTTCCAGTGTCTGCTGCAGCCGCCAACTCAGCCTTCGAGCTGGTGAAGAACCAGTCTGGGGACTGGCAAGTGGTCCAGATCTGTGCCACCTGAGTAACTCTCTTGATTAAATGAGAGGTGGGGTTTGTGCGAAGCATGATCTAGGTCCATAAAGGAAAATCAGTCCTCTCTTTCTCTCTCCCCTGTCCCTTACCCACCATTTCCCCCCTTCCCCCTCCTTCCTCTTCCTCCTTCTCTTCCTTTTCTTCCTCCTCTCCCCTCCTCCCTTCTCTCTCCCTTCCCCCCACCCTCCTTTCCTTCTGGGCAGCAGCTCGGGTCTCCTTCAGTACAGCCATCTTTCAGGGAACTCTGAGCAGGAGCCTTCTCATGTGGATTAATCAAATATATCATTTACTTCAACTCATAACACATGAAGATGGTGAAAAACGAGGGTGCAACTAGAGTTCTTTCTTCCAAGGAGGCTCTTTGAATGACTTGGGCACTCACATACGCAGCCATCATCTGAGAGCAGGTCAAGGTTGCGGTGAGCGCAGGGGAGGCTGTGAGTACTACCCCAGAGAGAGGACTCAGCCTTTGCTTTGATGTCTTGGAAAATGAGGATTCATTTATCCTTAAAAGCGTGGAACAAGCCTTTGAATGCAAATGTTTCCTGTTTCTGAATTTTAGAGCTGAAAGAGGTCTAAATATCCTTTGTTTTACACATGAATAAGGCTCCTGGGCCTTATGAAGTCACATGGCCAGTTAGTGGCAGATCTAGAAACACACAGAAGTTGAGTATCCCGATGTAGACAAGATTTCGTTCAGCTACATTGCTCTGCCCATGTTGTGTAAGTTCTTGTGGGCTAAGATTAATTAAGAGGTAGACAGAGGCCCCCTGGCCTGGGGAAGACAGAGTGACCGCTCACCCATGCCCACCCACCAACTGCTCCTCCTCTGGGGGACTGAGTCAGGAGAGGAGCCCCTCCAGCCCTGGATTTCTTCACTATTGTGGCATGGCCTTCAAACGCCAACTGTACTTAAACTATCCAGCGTGGGGGTATTTGTAAAGTGCTTTCTGATAAGACTTTCTAAGTATAGGATCACTGACTCTGTTTTCTTTCGCCTCACCACATGGCATGAGGGATCTTAGTTCCTCCCCCAGGGATTTTCAGATCGCCATCCAGACACCAATCTGTTTTCTAGAGCTGCTTATATTTATTTACTTATTGTACAAATGAAAGCTATTATATACTCAAGACTGAGCTATAAAGAGGTTAAGCGAGATCTTTGTCATCCAAGAGCTTGCCCTGCAGTGGGAGAGAAACAGGCAATCATGACATGATTTCTAGGATGGAGTGACCACCTGTATGGAGATACTGAGCCACAAGGCAGTCTGGTTTGCCAACGCCAGAAATCCAAACGGTTCTATATTATAGTTCATAAAGGGGTGAGGGTAAGGATAGTATTAGGGTCACCAGGGGCCATATTACAAGGAGCATTCTGCACTTAACTAAGGAGGTTAGTTTTTATCCTGTCAATTCAAGCCACATTTGCAGGCCTGAGGGCAGGATTTGGTTTCCCTGTTAGAAAGATCCCACTTGTCTAAAGGGCAAGCCAAGAGGCAGCAAAATCAGCCAGGCAGTTCTTGCAACTATCTATTGAGTAGGGATGAGTCTCTGAGCCAGGAGGAGACATCAGAAGACTCAAAAGGCAGGAGAAAATCCAAGGGAAAATGTGTTACAGAAATAGCAGAGGAGGAGATTTGCAGAAAGGACTGAAAAACAGGATCCCAGATGATACAGACCAGAAGCCAGACACAACCAGGACACAGCCCCATGAGACTTGACCATCAGGAAGGGCTGACAGCCCCAGGGGGACCAGTTCCAGGGCAGTCGTGGGCAGAAGCCAGGTGGCAAGTTTGAAGGAGAAAATGGGAACGGAGATGAGGGGAGAGGAAGAAAGCCTCGGGTTCCTCACCTGACCAGTAGTAACATGCGTTATGGGACTGTGGATTCGCCAGCTTCCAGAGATACAAGAACATTCTGGAGATGGATGGTAGTGATGGCTGTACAACACTGTGAGTGAACTGAATGCCACTAAAGCCAAAATGGTTAAAACAGTAAATTTTATGTTATGTATGTTTTTACTACAATTTTTTAAAAAGTAAAAAAGAGTTTATAGAAAACTATAGCATTCTGTGCACATTTTTATTTATTTGTGTAAAATATCTCAACAATAATTTGGCCTACAGATTACATGTGGAAATGATAATATTTAGGGTCTATGGCACAATAAAGGACAGAAATGGTAAGGACCTAACAGAAGCAGAAGATATTAAGAAGAGGTGGCAAGAATACACAGAACTATACAAAAAAGATCTTCACGGCCCAGATAACCACGATGATGTGATCACTTACCTACAGCCAGACATCCTGGAATGGGAAGTCAAGTGGGCCTTAGGAAGCATCACCCCCAAACAAAGCTAGTGGAGGTGATGGAATTCCAGTTGAGCTATTTCAAATCCTAAAAGATGATGTTGTGAAAGTGCTGCATTCAATATGCCAGCAAATCTGGAAAACTCAGCAGTGGCCACAGGACTGGAAAAGGTCAGTTTTCATTCCAATCCCAAAGAGAGGCAATTCAAAGAATGTTCAAACTACTGCACAATTGCATTCATCTCACACACTAGCAAAGTAATGCTCAAAATTTTCCAAGCCAGCCTTCAACAGTACCTGAACCATGAACTTCCAGATGTTCAAGCTGGATTTAGAAAAGTGAAAGTGAAAGTCACTCAGTCCTGTCCAGCTCTTTGCGACCCCATGGACTATGCAGTCCATGGAATTTTCCAGGCCAGAATACTGGAGTGGGTAGCCTTTCTCTTCTCCAGGGGAATCTTCCCAACCCAAGGATTGAACCCAGTTCTCCCACATTGCAGGTGGATTCTTTACCAGTTGAGCCACAAGGGAAGCCCAAGAATACTGGAGTGGGTAGCCTATCCCTTCTCCAGCAGATTTTCCCAACCCAGGAATCAAACCGGGGCCTCCTGCATTGCAGGCAGCTTCTTTCCAACTGAGCTAACAGGGAATTAGAAAAGGCAGAATCAAATTGCCAACATTCATTGGATCATTGAAAAAGCAAGAGAGTTCCAGAAAAACATCTACTTCTGCTTTATTGACTATGCCATACCCTTTGACTGTGTGGATCACAACAGACTGTGGAAAATTCTAAAAGAGATGAGAATACCAGACCACCTGACTTGCCTCCTGAGAAATCTGTATGCAGGTCAGGAAGCAACAGTTAGAACTGGACATGGAACAACAGACTGGTTGCAGATCAGGAAAGGAGTATGTCAAGGCTGTATATTGTTACCCTGCTTATTTAACTTATATGCAGAGTACATCATGAGAAATGCTAGGCTGGATGAAGCACAAGCTGGAATCAAGATTGCTGGGAGAAATATCAGTAACCTCAGGTATGCAGATGACACCACCCTTATAGCAGAAAGTGAAGAAGAACTAAAGAGCCTCTTGAGGAAAGTGAAAGAGGAGAGTGAAACAGTTGGCTTAAAACTCAGCAAACTTCAGAAAACGAAGATCATGGCATCTGGTCCCATCACTTCATGGAAAATAGATGGGGAAACAATGCAAACAGTGACAGACTTTATTTTTGGGGGCTCCAAAATCCCTGCAGATGGTGACTGCAGCCATGAAATTAAAAGACGCTTGCTTCTTGGAAGAAAAGTTATGACCAACCTAGACAGCATATTAAAAAGCAGAGACATTACTTTGCCGACAAAGGTCCATCTAGTCAAAGCTATGGTTTTTCCAGTAGTCACGTATGGATGTGAGAGTTGGACTATAAAGAAAGCTGAGTGCTGAAGAATTGATGTTTTTGATATCTGGTGTTGGAAAAGACTCTTGAGAGTCCCTTGGACAGCAAGGAGATCAAACCAGTCAATCCTAAACTAAATCAGTCTTAAATATTCATTGGAGGGATTGATGCTGAAGCTGAAGCTCCAATACTTTGGCCACCTGATGTGAAGAACTGACACATTTGAAAAGACTCTGGGATGCTGGGAAAGATTGAAGGCAGGAGGAGAAGGGGACAACAGAGAATGAAACGGTCGGATGGCATCACCAACTGGATGAACATAAGTTTGAGCAAGCTCCAGGAGTTGGTGATGGATAGAGAAGCCTGGTGTGCTGCAGTCCATGGAGTCGCAAAGAGTTGGACACAACTGAGTGACTGGACTGAACTGAACTCACTGGGCTACATAAACTATATTATTAAAATTATTGCCTCATTTCTGGTGGCTCAGATGATAAAGAATCTGCCTGCAATGGAGGAGACCTGGGTTCAATCCCTGGGTCAAGACGATTCCCTGGAGAAGGGAAGGGCAACCCACTCTGGTATTCTTGCCTAAAGAATTCCATGGACAGAGGCTACAGTCCATGGGGTCACAAAGAGTCGGACACGACTGAGAGATTAACACACACACATACACACATACAAAACCCTTAAAATAATATACAGGCTTAAACTTTGTAACTTGAATTACATTTGTACTGGATTGTCTACCCTGGACTCTCAGACAACATGGAAGATTCTATGAATTCACTGTGTGTGTGTGTGTGTGCATTTTAGGCCTCATGATAGGCACTGCTCTAAAACACCACAGAAAAGGGGGCCAATTGTAGCCACAGGTGTCCTGAGTGGGATAACTGGTTATAGGACATCAGTCATAGAAAGGACTTTCAGTTCAGTTCAGTCGCTCAGTCGTGTCCGACTCTTTGAGACCCCATGAATCACAGCACACCAAGCCTCCCTGCCCATCACCAACTCCCGGAGTTCACTCAGACTCACATCCATCGAGTCAGTGATGCCATCCAGCCATCTCATCCTCTGTTGTCCCCTTCTCCTCCTGCCCCCAATCCCTCCCAGCATCAGAGTCTTTTCCAGTGAGTCTTCGCATGAGGTGGCCAAAGTACTGGAGTTTCAGCTTTAGCATCGTTCCTTCCAAAGAACACCCAGGGCTGATCTCCTTCAGGATGGACTGGTTGGATCTCCTTGCAGTCCAAGGGACTCTCAAGAGTCTTCTCCAACACCACAGTTCAAAAGCATCAATTCTTCAGTGCTCAGCTTTCTTCACAGTCCAACTCTCACATCCATACATGACCACTGTAAAAACCTTAGCCTTGACTAGACGGACCTTTGTTGGCAAAGTAATGTTTCTGCTTTTGAATATGCTATCTAGGTTGGTCATAACTTTCCTTCCAAGGAGTAAGCGTCTTTTAATTTCATGGCTGCAGTCACCATCTGTAGTGATTTTGGAGCCCAGAAAAATAAAGTCTGACATTGTTTTCACTGTTTCCCCATCTATTTCCCATGAAGTGATGGGACCAGATGCCATGATCTTTGTTTTCTGAATGCTGAGTTTTAAGCCAACTTTTTCACTCTCCTCTTTCACTTTCATCAAGAGGCTTTTGAGTTCCTCTTCACTTTCTGCCATAAGGGTGGTGTCATCTGCATATCTGAGGTTATTGATAATCACAATGCTGTGATCACTGACCTAGAGCCAGACATCCTGGAATGTGAAGTCAAGTGGGCCTTAGGAAGCATCACTACGAACAAAGCTAGTGGACGTGATGGAATTCCCATTGAGCTATTTCAAATCCTGAAAGATAATGCTGTGAAAGTGCTGCACTCAATATGCCAGCAAATTTGGAAAACTCAGCAGTGGCCACAGGACTGGAGAAGTCAGTTTTCATTCCAATCCCAAAGAAAGGCAATGCCAAAGAACGCTCAAACTACCACACGATTGCACTCATCTCACACGCTAGTAAAGTAATGCTCAAAATTCTCCAAGCCAGGCTTCAGCAATATGTGAACTGTGAACTTCCAGTTGTTCAAGCTGGTTTTAGAAAAGGCAGAGGAACCAGAGATCAAATTGCCAACATCCGCTGGATCATTGAAAAAGGAAGAGAGTTCCAGAAAAACATCTATTTCTGCTTTATTGACTATACCAAAGCCTTTGACTGTGTGGATCACAACAGACTGTGGAAAATTCTGAAAGAGATGGGAATACCAGACCACCTGACCTGCCTCTTGAGAAATTTGTATGCAGGTCAGGAAGCAACAGTTAGAACTGGACATGGAACAACAGACTGGTTCCAAATCAGGAAAGGAGTATGTCAAGGCTGTACATTGTCACCCTGCTTATTTAACTTATATGCAGAGTACATCATGAGAAATGCTGGGCTGGAAGAAGCATAAGCTGGAATCAAGATTTCCGGGAGAAAGGACTTTATAAAAAGTCAAATTAATACGTCTCAGAAAAAAATAATGAAATTTTGCCATTTGCAGTGACATGGATGAACTTGGAGGATATTATGGTAAATGAAATAAACTAGAGAAAGACAAATAACTTACATATAGAATCTAAAAAATATGACAAACTAGTGAATATAACAAAAAAAGCAGCACACTCATAAATTCAGAGAGCAAACCAGGTGACCAGTGGGGAGAGGGAAGGAGGGAAGGACAAAAAAGGGCTAGAGGATTAAAAGGTCCAAACTATTAGATATAAAATAAGCCTCGAGGACACATTTTACAACACAGGGAACAGAGCCAATATTTTATAATAACTATAAATGGAGTATAATCTTTAAAAACTGAATTACTATAATATACATCTGTAATTTATACAATATTATACAACAACTATACTTCAATTTAAAAACAGAGTCAGGGACTTCCCTGGAGGTCAATCCAGGCTTTCACTGCTGTGGGTGGGGATTCAATCCTGATCCAGGAATAAGATCCCACAGCCCTTGTATAGTCCAGGACTCCATGCCTTGGGGGTGCAGTTCTGATATTCTGGCTTCCGTGACAATCTCTAGCCGCAGATCCATTTACTCACAGGCAGTCTAAGGAGTTAAATGTCTGTTGAGGCTGGAAGGGCTTCAGAGTTTTCAAGATGTTTCCCATAAGTTAGAGTCATCCAGTGAGGTGGGAAAACATCCATTTGGCAGATGGGAACACCGAGGCCCCAGAGGCAAAAACCCTTGTGTTAAATAACACTGTTCACTGTGTCTACATCAAATTTTAAAAATGAATGTTCTGACTCCAGGAATGACGTCTTTGAGGAATTATGATTCACCATTGGAAATGTCTGAGAAAAAGAGTTGGTAGAGACCAGAAGGCAAATACGAGATGAATATAATTAAAGAGACCACTGATTGGGATAAAATGCTTATTTACCCCAGGCAAATTTCAAAGAGAAAAGTCAAAGAAACCAAGCTGTCAGTTGAACATTAAAAAAAGAAAGAAAAAGAAGAAACAAGTTAAAGAAAAACTACCATGCTAGAGTAAGTAGATACATCAAAAAGCCAGAAAGATAATTAAAGATGAGAATCCAATTACAGTGTATATAAGTTTAGACTAATAATCAAAAGCTCTGCAAACACATTTGGAAAGAGAAGGAAGAAAAAAATGTTGAATTTAGAGAAGGAAGTCCCACTAGTGCAGTTACTTCATTTCCCTGAACCTCAATTTCCTCATCTATAATGCTCTCCAAGATCCCTTTAAAATACACATTTAGGATTCAAGATACATCACAGCTAACTGAAAAATTTTATTATTGACTCAAAAATCACATGGCTAATTGTTTGTAGATAAAGTAAAAATTATATCTGAGGAGGAAAGAAAAGTAAAAATCGTCAATCTTACCACCCAGAGAAAGATACTGTGAATATTTTAATGTATAATCTCCCAGATTCATATATATATACACACATATACATATGTGTATAGATATATAATATGTATGAATTTTATTATCTCTTTTTCCAGTCACCAAAATACTTCAAGGATATTTTCTTGTCATAGTTTTGTTTCCATTCTATTGTTGGTGATGGCTGCCGTATATTACAGTTTAAACAAAGGCATCAGAGTATAATATTAGTTGTAGGTACATTGTAGTGCAAATGTGGGTGTGTGTAGATAGGAAGAGATGAAGTTGAGGAAAGAAATGAATGACATCTTCTAATTTACCAAAGATTTTTATATAAAAGTTTTATAATTTACAAAAGGTTTTTACATATTCTTTACAACTGCCTAGCAACCACAGTGTCTAATATATAGGAACCATCAATAAACACTGAAAAAGTGAAAAAATAAATGTGCATTACCTTATGTATTCCTCATATAGCTGTGATGAGATAGGCACAATTGGGATCATTTTACAAGTTGCCTCTGTTATGTTGGTAAACTCCATTATGATTTACGTAGCATTGTCAGCAGTGAAGAATCCATCTGCCATGCAGGAGACACAAGAGACTCAGGTTGGATCCCTGAGTCAGGAGGATGCCCTGGAGTAGGAAATAGCAGCCCACTCCAGCATTCTTGCTTGGAAAATTCCATGGACAGAGGAGCCTGGTCAGCTACAGTCCATGGGGTCGTGAAGAGTTGCACACGACTAAGCACACACACATAGATTGTACAAACCCAACTCATTTGAGCTTCACAACTGCTCTGTAACTAAGCAGGATTCTGGTCCCATTAAAGAAAGATTTGATTTCCTAAAAGAAATCAACCCTGAATATTCATTGGAAGGACTAAAGCTGAAGCTGAAACTCTAGTACTCTGACCATCTGTTGCAAAGAGCCAACTCACTGGAAAAGGCCCTGATGCTGGGAAAGATGAGGGCAGGAGGAGAAGGGAACGACAGAGGAAGAGATGGTTGGATGGCATCACTGATTCAATGGACATGAGTTTGAGCAAACTCCAGGAGACGATGGACAGGGAAGCCTGGCGTGCTGCAGTCCACGGGGTCACAAAGAATCAGACACGACTGAACAACTGAACAACAATAAAGAAAGATGGATCATAACACTGTTAGATGGCTATACTTCAATATAAAATAAAAAGTTTAAAAATTAAAAATAATTATTAAAAATTAAAACTGTGGCTGAAGTAATCAGGGCCAGGTAGTCAATAAGTGAAAGAGTTGGACCTTGACTCCAAAGTGAAAGTTGCTCAGTCGTGTCCCACACTTTGTGACCCCATGGACTGTATAATTCTCCAGGCCAGAATACTGGAGTGGGTAGCCATTCCCTTCTTAAAGGGATCTTCCCAACCCAGGGATCAAACCCAGATCTCCCAAATTGTAGGGGGATTTTTTACCAGTTGAGCCACCCAGGAAGCCCAAGAACATTGGAGTGGGTAGCCTATCCCTTCTCCACCGGATCTTCCCAACCCAGGAGTCGAACTGGGGTCTCCTCCACGGCTGAGCTACTAGGGAAGCATGACATTTGCCATTGCTTCCCACCTGTGAAATGTTCTACAATTTGCAGTCCTGGAAGCTGCTAGCTACACGAACTAGCAGCAGTCCTGGACTGCTTCCAGGACTGTAGCTAGCAGTCCTGGAAGCTGCTAGCTACAATCCTTGGGGCTATTCTTCCCCTAAACATCTTACTGGGGATTTTCTACTGAGGATCTTCGCTAGAATTGGTCTGTGCTGTTACAGAAACGTCACTTTTTCGGGGGGTAAAACATGCTGACTGTGAAACGGTAGAGAACAAGGAGGAAGGTGGAGAAAAGGTAGAATTTGGCGCCATCTTCTGTGAGCTTTTGTTTTTACAAGCCATGCATGAATTAAATTGACAAGAAATTTTGTATTCTATTCTCTGATACGCGGTCGATTTTGAAAATCTCTTGTAAGAAGAAATATGGAAAACATAAACCTAATAAAACATTAGTTAAATACCAAGCTTCTCCCCTACTAAAACACTGATCAAATCTGCTACCAGATGGAAGTTTTACTCTGCTTACTTTCCCCTCCAACCCTCCCCTCAAACACTAATGTCCTGTAGAATAGCAACGACTAGAGAAGACAGAAAGGGAAAAAGCAAAGACTATGTAAAGCCACTGACCTGGAGAAACTGAGAACTGATTCTAGATGCAAAGCTAGCACAACTCGCACTCTTAGGGGGAGGAGAGACGTGTACTTCCAGCAACTTCTAAAAAACAGGTAACCACAGCAGAACGGAATCAAGGAAAGACAGGCCAGCTGCCTGCAGCAACAAGCCTCAGTCGCAGCATCTTGGCTGGAGAGCCTCTCGCGCTGCTGTCCGGGGCCAGAGCTGGGATCTCCAGGTCCTTCCTTCGCCTCTGCTCCGAGCAAGTTACCTCCGCGGAGCCGGACCTCGCAGCTTCATTTCACACCGAGGAGCAGCTTCAGACAAGCTCAGGATACTTTTCTCCTTTTCCTCTCTTGAGTTTAACTGCATTCACGTTCATTTTCAACGACTTGTTTGTAGGACACTGATCATCAAAGCCCCCCACCTTCCACCCCAGAAGACTAAACCTATTTTCCCAGTGATATTACCCGGTATTTGCACATTTGTTTGATGCTTTTCAAAGGCCGTCAAGGTGTCAGCTCACAGCACCCCGCGAGCTGGGCAGGAAGGTGCTGCTCTGCTCCTAATGCCGCGCAGGAGAAACCGAGGCTCCGAGAGGACGGAGTGCGTGGTCCAGATGCCGCAGAGCCATCGCCCAGGGTGCCTCGTGGGGACCCGGCGGCTTGTGCGGTGTGGAGTGGAGACGGGGCCACCCGTACCAAGCCTGGGTGACCTGCTCTTACCGCCACCCTCCACCCTAGGCTGCCGGAGCCGGTGCTCCGTGGAGCGGGAGGCAGGCAGGGAGGGAGGAGACCCGGGAGAACCTGCTGAGAACACCGGAGTTGAGCGCGGGATGGATTCACCGTCACGGACTGATTCTTGAGCACCTTCCAGGAGCTGCTGCTCCCGGGAACCCGAAGCCGGGCTGGGCCCCGTGCTGTCCTAGGGGCTTTCGGTTACTTGGGGCACAAAATGGTTACAAATAACCATGATACAAAGCAGAAAACCGTCATTATCGTAAGAGAAGAGGCTCCTTTTCGCTGGGAGCTGGGCCGGGTCTGGGGCGGGGGTTGGGCGGGGGGGGGGGGGGGGGGGGGCGGCAGGGGAAGGTGGGGGCAGGGGCAGAACCAGGGGTGGGGTTAACGGGGGCCTGGAAATGTGTGAAGGATGGTGTGAGATCAGACGCACACACTCAACCACACTCACATATACTCAGGCGCACTGACAGAGGCACCCTCTTCGCCCGGCCCAACCAGGGGCACAGCTCTATGTAAAACCCTATGGAGCAAGTCACAGAGGTATTGATGAGGCCGAAATTCATGAAGATTTTCTTCAAAACTGACGATGGCAAAGGCCTTTCTCGCTTCACTTTTTCACACTGTGGATCTGTTTTGGCTTTGCTGGGACCATGTGTGATGGACTGTAGTCCGTCAGGCTTCTCTGTCCATGCGATTCTCCAGGCCAGAATACTGGAGTGGGTTGCCATTCCCTTCTCCAGGAGATCCTCCCGACCCAGGGATCGAACCCGAGTCTCTTGTGAATCCTGCATTGGCAGGCGGGTTCTTTACCATAAGGCCACCTGGGAAGCTTGCTGAGACCAGGCTGTGCAAACTGTCATTGGCTTGAGCCAATGAGGCAGCTTGGCCTCGGTTCTGGAACCAAGGGGCCTGGTGGTGAATTACAGGCCTGTGAGCTATTTCTGTTTGCTGGGGTCTCCAGAGGTTTCTGGAGATGGGATAGTGATCACTGAAATTGGTCCATGGTGGAGTGTGTGAATCTGGGCAGCAGGAACTCTCCATCAAGGGGACACCCTGCCTGTGACGTGTGTCAGCCTCACCCCTCATGCCCCTTTCCCCCTTCCCCCATGGCATGACTGCTTAAGGAGCTTGGCAGATGGGGCAGGTTCCTGAAAACGCCTGTGGCAATTCCTCCTGGGTGTTTAGAACACAGGAAGCAAGGAAGTGATTTCAGGTGTTTAAAAGTGAATGGCAGTTTCCATTTTGACGTTAAAGGCATCACCAAGATCACAGATAGGTTCTGTCAGTGGGAGAAAGTAAAACCCTACCTTCCTTGGCCTGTAAAATTTCTACCTAATAGTATCAAGATGGCAGTGAGGTAATTCCCTGGAGGTCTGGCGATGAGGACTCTATGCATTCACTGCCAAGGGCACATGTTCAATCTCTAGTCAGAGAACTAAGTGTGCACAGGAAAAAAATTTTTTCCTAATTGAAAAAAAAAACATTTTTATCTGGGCTTCAAGCCAGCGGCCCCTAAATAGATCATGTGGGGACCCACTGCTGCCAGTGAGTGCTGGTCCCCAAAGGGTACTTTGGGTTTTCTTGGACTCCTCTGTGGATGTTAGTTGGAGCAGGAGGCTGGTCTCTCAATGGAGATTTTATTCTTGTCCCTCACTTCTATTTTCAATCCATAAATTGGATCAGAAGTAGCACTCAGATTTGTTCATTCATTTGACATTTATTTAACACTTACCTGGACCATGCCTTATCTTAGGCATTAGAAATGCAATATGCATTTAGAACCTGGTCCCAGGTCTATGGGATAAGTTACATCCTAAAAGTGTATTTAACATGAATCAAGGACTCGTCAATGCCTTCTCCCTGTCTCATTTTCCACTCCTTGTGCTTAGTACAGTGTCTGAGGTTTAAGTGAGGGAGCTCAGGTAGGGTTTATTTAATGACTAATTGGCCAATGACTGAGAATCTACTTGTAACCATGGCAAAAAATCTGTTTGAGAAGAGAAATGACAATTCTAGGGTAACTAACACCCAGATAAAGGAGTGATCACTACTGCTTATTAAGAAATAAAGTAGTATGAGCACAGGGGAAAAACATTTCATTCTGCCTGGGAGAATTGGGATGTCACAAGAGAAAAACTCACTGTTTCTCTTCTACTGACCACTCTCCTGTTGATACATCTGGCTACCAAATATGAGAGGGGACGGCGCAGGAATGGCCAAAAGGAGCTACCCTGCGTCCGAGGTCAGGGGGGGCTGCTGAGAGGAGATACCCAACGTCCGAGGTCAGGGGCGGCAGCCAGGAGGAGCTACCCCACGCCCCTAAGCCCGAGGCCAAGGGCGGCGACGAGAGGAGTTACCCGGAGCCGTGGCTGCGCGGGTGCAGGAGGGCCTAGAGGAGCTATCCCACATTGAAGGTCAGGAAGGGCGGCGGTGAGGAGATACCCCTCATCCAAGGTAAGGAGCAATGGCTGCGCTTTGCTGGAGCAGCCATGAAGAGATACCCTACGCCCAAGGTAAGAGAAACCCAAGTAAGACGGTAGGTGTTGCAAGAGGGCATCAGAGGGCAAACACACTGAAACCATACTCACAGAAAACTAGTCAATCTAATCATACTAGGACCACAGCCTTGTCTAATTCAATGAAACTAAACCATGCCCGTGGGGCCACCCAAGACAGGCAGGTCATGGTGGAGAGATTTGACAGAATGTGGTCCACTGGAGAAGGGAATGGCAAACCACTTCAGTATTCTTGTCTTGAGAACCCCATGAACAGTATGAAAAGGCAAAATGATAGGATACTGAAAGAGAAACTCCCCAGGTCAGTAGGTGCCCAATATGCTACTGGAGATCAGTGGAGAAATAACTCCAGAAAGAATGAAGGGATGGAGCCAAAGCAAAAAGAATACCCAGCTGTGAATGTGACTGGTGATAGAAGCAAGGTCCAATGCTGTAAAGAACAATATTGCATAGGAACCTGGAATGTCAGGTCCATGAATCAAGGCAAATTGGAAGTGGTCAAACAAGAGATGGCAAGAGTGAATGTCAACATTCTAGGAATCAGCGAACTGAAATGGGTGAATTTAACTCAGATGACCATTATATCTACTACTGCGGGCAGGAATCCCTCAGAAGAAATGGAGTAGCCATCATGGTCAACAAGAGAGTTCAAAATGCAGTACTTGGATGCAATCTCAAAAACGACAGAATGATCTCTGTTCGTTTCCAAGGCAAACCATTCAATATCACAGTAATTCAAGTCTATGCCCCAACCAGTAACACTGAAGAAGCTGAAGTTGAATGGTTCTATGAAGATGTACAAGACCTTTTAGAACTAACATCCAAAAAGAATGTCCTTTTCATTATAGGGGACTGGAATGCAAAAGTAGGAAGTCAAGAAACACCTGGAGTAACAGGCAAATTTGGCCTTGGAATATGGAATGAAGCAGGGCAAAGACTAATAGAGTTTTGCCAAGAAAATGCACTGGTCATAACAAACACCCTCTTCCAACAACACAAGACAAGACTCTATACATGGACATCACCAGATGGTCAACACCGAAATCAGATTGATTATATTCTTTGCAGCCAAAGATGGAGAAGCTCTATACAGTCAGCAAAAACAAGACCAGGAGCTGACTGTGGCTCAGACCATGAACTCCTTATTGCCAAATTCAGACTTAAATTGAAGAAAGTGGAGAAAACCACTAGACCATTCAGTTATGACCTAAATCAAATCCCTTATGACTATGTAGTATAAGTGAGAAATAGATTTAAAGGACTAGATCTGATAGACAAAGTGTCTGATGAACTATGGATGGAGGTTCATGACATTGTACAGGAGACAGGGATCAAGACCATCCCCAAGAAAAATAAATGCAAAAAAGCAAAATGGCTGTCTGAGGAGGCCTTTTAAATAGCTGTGAAAGGAAGGGAAGTGAAAAGCAAAGGAGAAAAGGAAAGATATACCCATTTGAATGCAGAGTTCCAAAGAATAGCAAGGAGAGATAAGAAAGCCTTCTTTAGCGATCATGCAAAGAAATAGAGGAAAACAACAGAATGGGAAAGACTAGGGATCTCTTCAAGAAAATCAGAGATACCAAAGGAACATTTCATGCAAAGATGAGCTCGATAAAGGACAGAAATGGTATGGACCTAACAGAAGCAGAAGATATTAAGACGAGGTGGCAAGAATACACAGAAGAACTGTACAAAAAAGATCTTCACGACCCAGATAATCACAATGGTGTGATCACTGACCTAGAGCCAGACATCCTGGAATGTGAAGTCAAGTGGGCCTTAGAAAGCATCACTACGAACAAAGCTAGTGGAGGTGATGTTATTACAGTTGAGCTATTCCAAATCCTGAAAGATGATGCTGTGAAAGTGCTGCACTCAATATGCCAGCAAATCTGGAAAACTCAGCCGTGGCCACAGGACTGGGAAAGGTCAGTTTTCATTCCGATCCCAAAGAAAGGCAATGCCAAAGAATGCTCAAACTACCACACAATTGCACTCATCTCACACGCTAGTAAAGTAATGCTCAAAATTCTCCAAGCCAGGCTTCAGCAATATGTGAACCGTGAACTTCCAGTTGTTCAAGCTGGTTTTAGAAAAAGCAGAGGAACCAGAGATCAAATTGCCAACATCTGCTGGATCATAGAAAAAGCAAGAGAGTTCCAGAAAAACATCTATTTCTGCTTTATTGACTATGCCAAAGCCTTTGACTGTGTGGATCACAATAAACTGTGGAAAATTCTGAAAGAGATGGGAATACCAGACCACCTGATCTGCCTCTTGAGAAATTTGTATGCAGGTCAGGAAGCAACAGTTAGAACTGGACATGGAACAACAGACTGGTTCCAAATAGGAAAAGGAGTTCATCAAGGCTGTATATTGTCACCCTGTTTATTTAACTTCTATGCAGAGTACATCATGAGAAACGCTGGACTGGAAGAAACACAAGCTGGAATCAAGATTGCCGGGAGAAATATTAATAACCTCAGATATGCAGATGACACCACTCTTATGGCAGAAAGTGAAGAGGAACTCAAAAGCCTCTTGATGAAAGTGAAAGTGGAGAGTGAAAAAGTGGGCTTAAAGCTCAACATTCAGAAAACGAAGATCATGGCATTTGGTCCCACCACTTCATGGGAAATAGATGAGGAAACAGTGGAAACAGTGTCAGACTTTATTTTTGGGGGCTCCAAAATCACTGCAGATGGTGACTGCAGCCATGAAATTAAAAGATGCTTACTCCTTGGAAGGAAAGTTATGACCAACCTAGATAGCATATTCAAAAGCAGAGACATTACTTTGCCAACAAAGGTTCGTCTAGTCAAGGCTATGGTTCTTCCTGTGGTCATGTATGGATGTGAGAGTTGGACTGTGAAGAAGGCTGAGCGCTGAAGAATTGATGCTTTTGAACTGTGGTGTTGGAGAAGACTCTTGAGAGTCCCTTGGACTGCAAGGAGATCCAACCAGTCCATTCTGAAGGAGATCAGCCCTGGGATTTCTTTGGAGGGAATGATGCTGAAGCTGAAACTCCAGTACTTTGGCCACCTCATGTGAAGAGTTGACTCATTGGAAAAGACTCTGATGCTGGGAGGGATTGGGGGCAGGAGGAGAAGGGGACGACAGAGGATGAGATGGCTGGATGGCATCACTGACTTGATGGACGTGAGTCTGAGTGGACTCCGGGAGTTGGTGATGGACAGGGAGGCCTGGCGTGCTGCGATTCATGGGGTCACAAAGAGTTGGACACGACTGAGCAACTAATCTTCTATACCAAATGATTCTCCAATACCTCCTGGGTGTCCTACAGTTCAACTCAGTTCTGACACTATCTCCCAGAGATGGCATCAGCTCCCATGGGTTAAGGGAGTGCTCTGTCCCACGAAACTGACCTCCTGCCCTCACTTCAGACACAAACCTCAAGTCCAGGTTCTTACCCATGCTTCTGACCAACTATAAATTGCGGGTTCCCATGAACCCCTCTTTGGGTTCAATAATTTGCTAGAATGGCTGCAGAACCCAGGGAAACAGTTTGCTTACTGTTAGACTGTAGTTGTTGTTTAGTCACTAAATTGTCTCCAACTCTTTGAGACCCCCATGGACTGTAGCCTGCCCCCCAGGTTCCTCTGTCCATGGAATTTTCCAGGCAAGAATACTGGAGTGGGTTGCCATTTCCTCTGTGAGGGGATATTCCCCACTCAAGGATTGAACCTGCATCTTCTGCATTGGCAGGCAGATTCTTTGCCACTGAACCAGCAGGGAAGCCCCAGTGTTAGATTGCTGTTGTTCCATGGCTAAGTTGAGTCCAACTCTTTGCAAACCCATGGGCTGCAGCAAGTCAGGCTTCCCAGTCTTTCACCATCTCCTGGAGTTAGCTCAAACTCATGTCCATTGAGTCCATGATGCCATCCAGCCATCTTATCCTCTGTTGCCCTCTTCTCCTCCTGCCCTCATTACTGGTTTATAATTTAAAAATGCAGCTCAGGAACAGCTAGAAGGAGGAGATGCACAGGGCATCTGTATAGGAGAGGAACACAGAGCTTCCATGCCCTCCCTGGGACTCCTCCCAGCATCTCACTGAATAGCAGAAAGTATCTGAATAGCATCCCTTAGGGATTTTCATAGAAGCTTCATTACATAGGCATGCCTGATAAATCACTGGGCATTTGGTGACTGATTCAACCTCCAGCCCCTCTCCTCTCCCTGGAGGTTTGGGGATTGAAATTCCAGCTCTCTCGCCCATCATTGGTCCCCTGGGAACAAGCACTTATCCTGAGGGACTTTCCAAAAGTCACCTTATTAACATCAACTCGTGTGTAGTTGAAAGTGTCGTCTGATAAATACAAAAGACACTTCTTTTAATTCTCTTATCACTTCAGAAATCCCAAGATTTCAGGAGCTCCATGCCAGGAACTAGACTGGATAAAAACCAAATAGATATTTCTTATTATACACTACAGAATCACAGATGTCTTCACAGGGAAATTCCCATCTAAGCTGAGTCTTAAGGGACAAGTAGAATTCATAGAAGGTAGAAAGGCAGGTCCCAGAGAGTAAATAACTTGGGCAAAGTCCATAAAAAGTGAAAGACCATAACCCCCATGGAGCAGATGGAAATACAGGACATGTGTGGGCAAGCAGAGAGATGATGCTGCGAATCTGGGCAAAGGAATTTGTCAATCTTTCTCTTATCAGTTCAGTCTCTTAGTTCTGTCCGACTATTTGCAAACCCATGGACTATAGCACACTAGGCTTCCCTGTCCATCACCAACTCCTGGAGCTTACTCAAACTCATGTGCATTGAGTCAGTGATGCCATCCAACCATCTCATCCTCTGTCATCCCCTTCGCCTCCTACCCTCAATCTTTCCCAGCATTAGAGTCTTTTCAAATGAGTCAGTTCTTCACATCAGGTGGCCAAAATATTGGAATTTCAGCTTCAGCATCAGTACTTCCAATGAGGATTCAGGACTGATTTCCTTTAGGATTGACTGGTTTGATCTTTCTGTCCAAAGGACTCTCAAGAGTCCTCTTCAACACCACAGTTCAAAAGCATCAATTCTTTAGAGTTCAGCTTTCTTTATAGTTAAGCTCTCACATCCACACACGACTACTGGAAAAACCATAGCTTTGACTAGATGGACCTTTGTTGGCAAAGTAATGTCTCTGCTTTTTAATATGCTGTCTAGGTTGGTTATAACTTTTCTTCCAAGGAGCAAGCGTCTTTTAATTTCATGGCTGCAGTCACCATCTGCAGGGATTTTGGAGCCCCCCCCACCCCCCGCCCAAAATAAAGTCTGCCACTGTTTCCACTGTTTCCCCATCTATTTCCCATGAAGTGATGGGACCAGATGCCATGATCTTCGTTTTCTGAATGTTGAGCTTTAAGCCAACTGTTTCACTCTCCTCTTTCACTTTCCTCAAGAGGCTCTTTAGTTCTTCTTCACTTTCTGCCATAAGGGTGGTGTCATCTGCATACCTGAGGTTATTGATATTTCTCCTGGCAATCTTGATTCCAGCTTGTACTTCATCCAGCCTGGCATTTCTCATGATGTACTCTGCATATAAGTTAAATAAGCAGGGTGACAATATACAGCCTTGACATACTCCTTTCCTGATTTGGAACCAGTCTGTTGTTCCATGTCCAGTTCTAACTGTTGCTTCCTGACCTGCATACAGATTTCTCAGGAGGCAGGTCAGGTGGTCTGGTATTCCCACCTCTTTCAGAATTTTCCACAGTCTGTTGTGATCCACACAGTCCAAGGCTTTGGCATAGTCAATAAAGCAGAAGTAGATGTTTTGCTGGAACTCTCTTGCTTTTTTGATGATCCAGTGGATGTTGGCAATTTGATCTCTGGTTCCTCTGCCTTTTCTAAAACCAGCTTGAACATCTGGAAGCTCACAGTTCACATACTGTTGAAGCCTGGCTTGGAGAATTTTGAGCATTACTTTACTAGCGTGTGAGATGAGTGCAATTGTGTGGTAGTTTGAGCATTCTTTGGCATTGCCTTTCTTTGGGATTGGAATGAAAACTGCCCTTTTCCAGTGCTGTGGCCACTGCTGAGTTTTCCAAATTTGCTGGCATATTGAGTGCAGCACTTTCACAGCATCATCTTTCAGGATTTGAAATAGCTCAACTGGAATTCCATCACCTCCACTAGCTTTGTTCGTAGTGATGATTTGTAAGGCCCACTTGACTTCACATTCCAGGATGTCTGGCTCTAGGTGAGTGATCACACCATAGTGGTTATCTGGGTCATGATGATCTTTTTTGTATAGTTCTTCTGTGTATTCTGCCACCTCTTCTTAATATCTTCTGCTTCTGTTAGGTCCCCACCATTTCTGTCCTTTATCGAGCCCATCTTTGCATGAAATGTTCCCTTGGTATCTCTAATTGTCTAGTCTTTCCCATTCTATTGTTTTCCTCTATTTCTTTGCATTGATCACTGAGGAAGGCTTTCTTATCTCTCCTTGCTTTTCTTTGGAACTCTGCATTCAAATGGGTATATCTTTCCTTTTCTCCTTTGCCTTTCACATCTTTTCTCAGCTGTTTGTAAGGCTTCCTCGGACAACCATCTTGCCTTTTTGCTTTTCTTTTTCTTGGGGATGGTCTTGATCATTGCCTCCTGTACAATGTTACATACCTCCATCCATAGTTTATCAGGCACTCTGTCTATCAGATCTAATTCCTTGAATCTTTTCATCACTTCCACTGTATAATCGTAAGGGATTTGATTTAGGTCATATCTGAATGGTCTAGTGGTTTTTCCCTACTTTCTTCAATTTAAGTCTGAATTTTGCAATAAGGGGTTCATGACCTGAGCCACAATCAGCTCCCAGTCTTGTTTTTGCTGATGGTATAGAGCTTCTCCATCTTTGGCTGCAAAGAATATAATCAAGTAGAGTCTTCTCTTGTGTTGTTGGAAGAGGGTGTTTGCTATGACCAGTGTGTTCTCTTGGCAAAACTGTTAGCTTTTGATCTGCTTTTTTTTTTACTCCAAGGTCAAATTTGCCTGTTACTCCAGGTATCTCTTGACTTCCTACTTTTGCATTCCAGTCCCTTATAATGGAAAGGACACCTTTTTTGGTCGTTAGTTCTAGAAGATCTTGTAAGTCTTCATAAAACAGTTCAACTTCAGCTTCTTCAGCATTACTGGTCAGGGCATAGACTTGGATTACTGTGATATTGAATGGGTTGCCTTGGAAACGAACAGAGATCATTCTGTCTCATTTGAGATTGAAATGCAAGTACTGCATTTCAGACTCTTTTGTTGACTATGATGGCTACTCCATTTCTTCTAAGGGATTCTTGCCCACAGTAGTAGATATAATGGTCATCTGAGTTAAATTCACCCATTCCAGTTCACTGATGCCTAAAATGTTGATATTCACCCTTGCCATCTCCTGTTTGACCACTTCCAATTTGCCTTGATTCATGGACCTAACATTCCAGGTTCCTATGCAGTATTCCTCTTTATAGCACTGGACTTTACTTCCATCACACATCACATCCACAACTGGGTGTTGTTTTTGCTTTGGCTCCATCTCTTCATTCTTTCTAGAGTTATTTTTCCACTTTCTCTTATAGGTGGTGCCAAACCATTGAAAGGTTTTAGATCTCATTAGCAATATGGTGGTGGAGGCTCGAAGCTAGAGAATTAATAGAAGGTAGCATTGGTCCATGTGAGAAATGATGCAAGCAAAAACAAAACAAAACAAAACAAAAAAAAAAAATGGCCATTCCAGGAGTTGGAAAAAAAGGATGCAGAGGAGAGACTGTTTAGGACAAGTGATCAAGGCTGGTGCAGGGTGGTGACAAAGAGCTTGAACTTTGGAATTAAATAGATCCAAGTTTCAGCCCAGCTGTCTATTAGCTCTGTGACCTTAATCAAACAATCTCTGTGTTAGTCTCCTCATGTATAAAGCACTGCTAATCAGAGTACCTACCTTGTACAATAGGTGTTTTAGATGAAAATGTGTGGGATTAGTATAATGTCTGCCACATTATACTAATGTGCCCATTCAGTGTTGGCTGTAATTATTTCTACTGATAGGGCTTCCCTGGTAGCTCAGCAGTAAAGAACCTGCCTGCAATGCAGGAGACTGGGACTTGATCCTTGAGTCCAGAAGATCCCCTTGAGAAGGAAATGGCAACCCACTCCAGTTTTCTTGCCTGTGAAATCTCATGGACAGAGAAGCATGGTGGGCTACGTGGTTCATGGGGTTACAGAGTCAACTACAACTCAGCAACTAAACCACCAATCACCACCATTAAGGAGATGAGAAGGGAGAGCTTGTGCTCGCTTCGGCAGCACATATACTAAAAAAAGGAGATGAGAAGGGAGAGCTTAATGACTCAGGTTTTGAGACAGAAAGTAGGGGAAAGACAGTGTCCAGACCCAGGTGAGGAATCCAGGTAGAAGAGCACACTTGGGGGAGGGAGTTTTGAGTTCCAGTTTTGGAAATGCTGAAGATGTCTGTGGAACATTAGCAGAAATGTCCAGCGGGCATTTGGTACAGAGATTTGGGCAGGAGTTGGAGAACTGGAGGACACACAGCACAAACGAGGCAGTTTAAGCCAGTAGAGCAGGGGTCCCCAACCTCTGGAATCTAATGTCTGATGATCCGAGGTGGAGCTGACGTGATAATAACAGAAATGAAGTGCACAATAAATGCAATCACTTGAATCATCCTGAAACCATCTCCCCCTCTCTGGGTCGTGGAAAAACAGTCTCCCACAAAACTGGCCCTGGTGTCAAAAAGGTTGGGGACTGCTGCTGGACTTCTAAATGGAGTCATTTTGGAAAAGGCCTTCAAGAAGGCAGAGGAGAAAACTTGGAGGACACCAGCATGAAGAGGGGGCAGAAGAAGGGCCCTCAACAAGGATGCTGGGATAGTTGCTGATGGAAGAGGGAGGCCCCCCTAGAAGAGGTGCTGCCATCCAGTGGGTGGGTGCCTGCTTTCTGCAGGGCAGCTCACAAAGACAGACAGGACAAACACTTAGAAGAAGCTTACAAGAAGGCTCTAAGAGCCCCTCAAACGTCCCTTTAATGGTCTGTGATTCTGTTTCAGTTTCCTCTTTGCTTTCTTCTCTCTTCCTTATGAATAAAAAAAAAAAAAAAACTTCACTTGCAGTTTTTCTGCCTGTCTCTGCTTATAAGGTGGAGGCTGTGAGCCCCCATGTAGAAGGCAGATCCTCTGAATGCATTACGTGGGTGGACCAGGGAGACCAGATGTCCCACGTCACCTTCCAGCCCCACACAGTCAGTACTTTGAGAAGTGGGTTAAATACTCTAGCCAGGAAGGAAGGAAGTGTTGGAGGTCCGTGGGAATGCAATGCAGTTGCTTTACCATCTTTGGCATTGCAGAGGACACATGCATTTCAAATTAACTTTAAAGCTTGTCTCGTTTTGTGACAATACCATGCATGTCTGGGGCAGGCAAGAGGCTATATTTATGTAATTTGATTAAGTATAACCACGTGTTCAGAGTTTGACTGAGTGGAACTAATAGATGGGAACCCTTAATATTTGTTGCCACTGTCAGCAGATTAGTGTGGAGCTCTACCTGTCCTGGGCTTCCCAGGAGACGCTAGTGGTTAAGAACTGACCTGCCCATGTAGGAGGCCTAACAGACATGGGTTTGATCCCTGAGTTGGAAAGATCCCTTGGAGGAGGTCATGGCAACCTATTCCACTATTCTTGCCTGGAGAATCTTATGCACAGAGGAGCCTGGTGGGCTACAGTGCGTGGGGTCATGAAAGAGTTGGGCACAACTGAAGTGACGGCACGCACTACCTCTGCTGCTCCATTGACTGCCAAATTCTGCCTCCTGCCATGAAAGAGTGTCTTAGTGAAAAACTGCAAAAGATGCCCCTTAAAGCTCCCTCCATGGACTAGACAACTGTGTCTCATAATCAAAGGCTGGGGTACTTGCCCTAAGATAGCTCAAGTCCCCCACTATGCTGAGTGTGCACAGACCCTCAGTATCATCTGGATGGTTATTTTGTGCAAGGAAATCTTGGGATGCCAATGAAATCCAGTTTAGTTGACTTCTAGGTCCATAGTGATGAGGATGATGGGGAAAGAATAGCAAACCCATCCCTGATGCTTAGTGGACCCAGACATTATTTATAGTATTTTACATGTAATAACGTCATCCTTGTGAAACAGGAGGGAAGGAGCAGGGCAATCCATTTCTTACCTATCTCTTTGTCTCTTACTGAATTCTTTCTGTGACCAGACACAAAGAACTCAAGCTTCATTAAGTCCTGAGACCAGGTGTGTGATTTCAACTAAAAGACAGTGGGTTCAAGTCCCACTGACAGGGCCAACTATAAATTAAGATGATCATGTATGGCTGGGGAGGACCATTGTTGCTCCATATCCTCTCTCCACAGTTTTCAGATGGAGACAGTTGTCACTCCAAAGGGCAGATTTCACCTCTGTAGATACAATGACAGGAAGACTCTCCTATATTGTTCATGCTCATGCTCACTCAGTCATGTCCGACTCTTTGCAACCCCAAGAACTATAACCGTCCAGGATCCTCTGTCCATGGGATTTCCCAGGCAAGACTACTGGAACAGGTTGCCATTTCCTCCTCCAGGGCATCTTCCCAACCCAAGGATTGAACCCACGTCTCTTGCACCTCCTGCATTGGCAGGTGGATTTTTTTTTTTTTAAACCACTGAGCCACCTGGGAAGCCCTGTATTGTCATGAGAGCACAAACTGGTACAATATTTTCAGAAGAGAATTTCACAGTATGCAAAAATTCGAAATGCATATGCTCTTTTCCTTAGCAACCCACTTCTGTAACCCTATGACATGGAAGTGCTAGCAAAAAAATATCTATGTAGAAGGATGCACATTGCCCCTTTGTAAGAACAAGGGTTGAAAACAACTTCAATGCCCATCACTAAGGCTTGGTTCAATGAATGACATTCATTGAATGACATTCATTATATTCCATTCCCTGGAATATAGTGAGCTAAGAGGCAACATAAAGTAGCTTTGTCTATATTAATACAGGGAAACCTACTCAATATATTGCTAAATGGAAAATCTATGTCTGGAATGATACCATTAATATTACTAATAGTATCATTAAATGATACCATTAAAGAAAGTACAGGGGGCAGAGATAGCTAGTTGTTTGCAGAATCCCTTCTTTATTTCCTTTAGTAATAGAATTCATGTCTCCTCCCACTTTTGTCCATTTTATTAGTAAGTGGGTAGCTAAAGATGATATTGGGTTTCCCTGTGGCTCAGATGGTAAAGAATCTGCCTGCAAAACCAGGAGACCTGGGTTCGATCCCTGGGTTGGGAAGATCCCCTGGAGAAGGGAATGGCTACTCACTCCAGTATTCTTGCCTGGAGAATCCCATGGACAGAGGAGCCTGGTGGGCTACAGCCCAAGGGGTCTCCAGGCGTCGGACGTGACTAAGCAACTAATGCACAAAGACCACATTAGCTTAGGTGGGGGTGATGTAGCCCAATCCTACATTTAAGTGGGTGACCAAAAAGCTCCCTTTTAGCCAACTTTGGCAGAGAGCCTAAATTCTGGCCAATGGGATGCGAGCAGAAGTAATTTGTGCAACCAAGTGGTCACATCCTTCTAAAGGAAGTTAGTGGTTCACTTCCTCTATCCCCTTCCTGCAGCTGCGCCCAGAGATAAGGCTTTGATGCAGACAAGGACCCCTAGTAGGGGATGAAACCTCATGGAACAGAGGCAACTACCTGCCTTCCACCACTCCTCCAAACACTTCTAGAAAGAGACAGAAACATCTATCTTGTTTGATTTACTGTAACAGTTAACCTTATATTCTAAGTAACATGGTATGTATTTATAGTACTACCACTGCTAATAACCGTAACGAACATACATCTAGTGCTTATTACGTGCCATGCTCTACTCCAGCCACTTGAAATGCAATAGCTTGTTTAATCCTCACAACAGCCCTATGAGGTGAATCCTGTAATTGTCCCCATTTTACAGATGCGAAAACTGAAACATGAGGAGATCAAGGGACTTGCCTAGGGTCTTCCAAGAAGCGTGGCAGAGTTGCACCTAGGCACTGACTTCAGAGGCCATGTTCCTAAGAGAAATCCCTAATAACCTCTAGAGTATGGGCTGCAGGCAGCGGAAAAGAGAAACTTTCTTTTGAACGTTATACAGGCTAGAATGTTTGAAGTTTTTATAATAGGCATGCACCTGTTTTCATAATTTAGAAAAGGGAAGTTTAAGTCTAGATATTTTAGTGGGAAATACACACCATGGAGAGAGGTAAAACATTAGCTTAAAATGCGGCTCAGAAAAGAAGACAGGGATTTCCCTGGTGGTCCAGTGGCTAAGACTCCATGTTCCCAATGCAGGGGGTCTGGGGTTCAATCCCTGGTCAGGGAACTAGATCCCTCATGCCACCACAAAGACCTGGCAGAGCCAAAAATATAAATTTTTTTTTAATAGAAGACAACCCACTTCTGGGTTCTAATGGCTCCCTCAGCCTCAGAGAGAGCAGGGAAGTGGGTAGAAAGCCCTGGTACTGTAACAGGACAGTAGTAAAGGGTGGGTCGAAAGCTAAGATGAGCAGAATGAGACTGAACTGCCCCACAGGTGGGCCAGACTAGCCAGCTGGTGAGATATTGTCCAAACAACCAGTTCAACACGCTTCTCATTTTTCATCATTTGTTTTGCCATAATCTATCATTAGTATAAACCTAGAAAGCAAAAAAAAAACTGTCTCAGCTAAACACTCCTCCCCTGAGAGGATCTCAGGCGTGCTGTCTCTCTTTACATTTGTAAATATTTAGCATTCAAGTTCCTGGAAGAAGAAAAGTACTTGACTTTGCTAAACCTCCCTGGGCTGCAGGACAACCCCATGGGGCATATGTTCTGAACCAAAACGTCACACCTTATTTGGGCTGAAATGAGTGGACGGCTGATGGCTTTTGTTTCAGATCTTCTAACTCAAATGAAAACTATTAGGTCTACAGTTACCAGACATAAATAAACTGTATAAACTGTATGGGTAGTAGGTCTGTACACTCACAAAAATAAATGACCTCAGGGGTTTCTGGCCATTTATTTATCTGCAGGGTTTCAAGGCCAAGAGAAAATTCATGTGCATTACACACAACACCATGGGAGCCCCAAGCTGGCAGACATATGTAGTTACATACACATTTCTATATTCTTTATGTGGGTCTTCCCTGGTGGCTTAGCAGGTAAAGAATTGGCCTGCAATGCTGGAGATCTGGGTTCGATCCCTGGGTTGGGAAGATTCCCTGGAGAAGGGAAAGGCTACCCACTCCAGTATTCTGGCCTAGAGAATTCCATGAACTATACAGTCCATGGGGTCGCAAAGAGTTGGACACGACTAAGTGACTTTCACTTTCACTCCCTGGTGGCTCAGATGATAAAGAATTTGCCTGCAATATAGGAGACCCAGGTTTGATCCCTGGGTTGGAAGATCCCCTGGAGAAGCAAATGGCAACCCACTCCAGTATTCTTGCCTGGAGAATCCCATGGACAGAGGAGCCTGGCAGGCTACAATCCATAGGGTCACAAAGAGTCAGACATAACTGGGCAACTAACGCTTCCACTTTTCATTCTTTATGTAAAGTGTATTTTTCATAATTAACCATATGCAATTAAAAGAACTCTTCTTGATTCTGACCCTGTGTCATTCCTATATTTGAGTGTGAAATTGTCCTGTCATTTATCAAATAATGGTGTTGACAATAGAAAGTTGCTGATTCTCTCTTGAGCCCCTCAAATTTCACTTTAAATTTCATAGGTCTCAGGATTCCACAATTCTGGGAGCTAGTAAAAGAGATATTAAGAATAGGGTCCCAGCTGGCCTGGCTGCACTATGTGATGCCCTAAAACAGACAGCACCATCTGTGTTCCCCTCCTTTTGGTACACATAGGCTGGGGGTAGGGGTGGGGTGGGTCTTTCCTTTCCCAGGAAGTGGTTCGTTTTTCCCTCCTCCAGTAAAGATCCTGAAAAACAACCACCCAAAATATCCATCCCCCTCCCATTTGTCCTTTCACCTCTAATAGGAAATCCTTTATATTTTCCCTTCATTTCCAATCTGAGAGGTTAACTGATGTTCTAGTGAGTTGTTGACTCCCCCTTAAAACAGAGGCCCTGCTCATTAGCTTGTACTGCTAACTCTGGCTCTTCCCCACAGGCCAGGAGAAGCGGCAGGCCTGGGTCAAGCCATTGCACAGACTGGAGAGAATCAGGGGAGATGACCCTGGGCAAGGACTCATAGCAGACCCTTTGTGGTTTAATTGGGAGGAGCAGAACAGAATCAGGCTCAGAAAATCAGGCAGAATTCAGACACCAGGTGGTGGCCCTTTCAGCAGCTGTTCTTCACACCCCAAACACCACAGAAGCACACATATACACAGCACACACACTCACACACATGCACACATACATGCGTCTAACACTGACCTCACCTACCACTCCCCTCTCTCACCCTGCTCAGCCACTCTGACTGCCTCACACACCAGGCTGGTTCCTGCCTCAGGACCTTTGCACGGACGGCTCCCTCTGCCTGGAACACTCACAGCTCATTCCTTGGCTTCCTCTTAGTTTTTCCTCAGTTGACACCTTTACAGTGAGACTTTCCTTGACCACCTTATTTAAAACTCACACTCCCCTATGGCAGAAAGTAACCCAGTATTGTACAGAAACTATACTTTGATAAATAAACAAAATCCATACTTTCCTTCTATCACTACATTCCCAATACCCAGCTCATCTCTGTTTTCTTGATAGCACTTATCCTTTTTTACATATTAGATAATTTACTTATTATATTTATTTTCTGACTCTCTCAATTAGAATGTCAGTTCCATGATAGAAGGAAAGTTAACCCTTTCATTCAATGCTCCATCCCCAGGGCCTAAAACCAGGGGTCAGCAAATAATAGCCACTGGCCAAATCCCACCCACCCTAGTTTTAGTAATAGTCAGTAAGCTCAGAAATATTTTTACATTTTATTATTTTACTATATTTTATTTATTTTGATGGAAAAACAGTGTAATGAAATGATTAAAAAATAAGCTTATATGAAATAATTATTGACTTAGCCAGGGATATAGAACGCCAAGACCAGTGAATTTCTAAATTGAAAGTTGAAATAAGAACTTTAAAATTTCTTTTAAGTTGTAAAAATAGCTTCCTTTTTTTTTTTGAAGACTGACACCATTCAATATTTAGTCTCAGAATCCACAATTTAGACCATTGTTTAATTTATTAGAGAGGTCACCCACACATCTATATCATTATCTATATTTCATTTGAATATAGATTTAATATAAGTTTAATGCAGAAATTTTTTACATTTTAAAATGCTTTTTTAAAAAAAAACAAACCAAAACAACAACAAAAACTCACTATTTAGCCTTTTGGAGAGAAAATTGTTTTAAGAGCTGAGGTTATTACCTCTTGACCCACAAAGACTAAAGTCTTTATTTACTATTTGGCCCTTTACAGAAAGCATTCACCTATCCCAGCCTAAAGCAATACCCAGCACATAGCAGATGCTGAAAGAATGAACAAATGAATAAATGAACACCATTTTCCTTTTAATCAAAGAACTCAATAGAAATCAGACCTGTGGTTGCCAAGGGGAGGTATGGACTGAAACCCACCAGGCTCCTCTGTCTATGGAATTCTCCAGGCAAGAATACTGGAGTGGGTTGCCATTTCCTACTCCAGAGGATCTTCCCGACCCAGGGATGGAACCTGGGTCTCCTGCATTGCAGGCAGATTCTTTACCATTTGAGCTACCAGGGAAGCCCAAGTTTGTTGAGATTAGCAGCTTCAAACTGTATGCATAAGATGGAGAAAAAACAAGGTCCTACTGTATAGAACAGAGAACTATATTCAACATCCTATGATAAACTATAATGGAAAAATATGAAAAGTAATATGATAAATCAACTATCCTTCAATAAAATAAACTTCAAAAAAAAAAAAAAAGAAGAACGAAGAAAGGTTGAAATGCCCCTCCTTGATCTCTTTCCATTGTCTGGGCTTAAATTTTCTTTGTTCTTACAACTTCTTTGTTTGTGCATAAGGAATGGGTTATTTGTAATCAGAACTAAATGGAATGATGGGAATTATCTGGAATGGAGCCTGAGGACAAAGTTCAGTTCCAACAGTCAGCAGATGGTCAGGTTTGATCAATGATTCTCCATCTATCCAGCCCCTTCCTTCCCACCTTGCTGTCCCACCTACTTCCCAGACCTGGGCACACACCCAAGCTTACTGGAATCCAGGGAAGGGAATTCTGACCCCACACCCCTTCTCCTTGCCTCTCACCTCTCAGCCCACCCTGCTGGGAACCACTCTTCTGGAAGACAGTGTTTTTCTGGAACCTAGTGGAGTTTCTGAAAGTTGAAGAGGCTGCCTAGCCAAGTGTAGAAGTCAGCACTATTTCAAAAAGCCAATGTAGCCAACTCTTGGGCAGCAGCCTCTTTGGACAAAGACCAAATGGTCACTATTGATCTGAGTTGTCCTCTTATAGCTCTTTAAAGGGAAGAGCTCTGCCTTTGAAGACCGAGCACTGCCTTTTGCTAATTGAGTGTCCCTGAGCCAAGTATTTAGTCTGAACCTCAGTTTCCTCATCTGTAAGATGAGGTTTAAAGTATTCCTGCAGAATAGATGAGATTGTAGATATACTTTGTAAACTAAAGAGTTCTCAACCAAGATGAGATGTTGCTATAATCATTGATCTGGTAGAGTGCGAGGGCTCCCCTGGTGGCTCAGCAGTAAATACACCTGCCAATGCAGAGACTCAGGTTCGATTCCTGAGTCAGGAAGATCCCCTGGAGGAGGAAATGGCAAACCGCTCCATTATTCAGGCCTGGTAAATCCCACAGACAGAGGAGACTGGCAGGCTACAGTCCATGGGGTTGCAAAGGGTCAGACACGACTGAGCGCCCACGCACACACACAAAGAGAAAAAGTAAAAGGCACACGTCTCATTTCTCCAGTGTCAGTGGTGATTTTGTCCACATTCTCCCTCTCACCTCTCCCTACCCTCACTCCCAGCAGTGGCAATACATTATCGAGGACCATAAAAACATTCACATTCTTTAACCCAGTAATTCTATTTGGGGAAGAAGATGGGAAGAAATAATGCCCAGAGAGAAAGAGCAATATTCACTGCAGATGTTTTTTAATAATAGTGCCTCAAAAGGAAACACCCTAAATGTTAACAGATGGGAAATGCTCAGATTAATTAAGTGCTAATAGGTGCAATGTTTGCAAAGTAATAATTATGAAAGCTTTGTCACAACATGGACATTATCATGCTATCTAGAAAAAAATGAATATAAAGTGGTGGTGGCTCAGTGGTAAAGAAATCGCCTGCCAATGCAGGAGATGCAGGTGTGAACCCTGGGTCAGACGGATTCTCTGGAGAGGAAATGCAACCCACTTCAGTATTCTTGCCTGGGAAATCCCATGGACAGAGAAGCCTGGCAGGCTACAGACCACAGGGTTGCAAAAAGCCAGAGGCAACTTAGTGACTAAACAACAATAATGTAACCTCTAATTGCAGCTCTGTATAGAATATTTGCATATATGAGCAGATTAGAATACAAAAAAAATACCTGTATTTCAGGAATGGTCTTCTGTTCAGTCTCTCAGTCATGTCCGACTCTTTGCAACTCACGTCCATCGAGTTAGAAATGCCATCCAGCCATCTCATCTTCTGTTGTCCCCTTCTCCTCCTGCCTTCAATCCTTCCCAGCATCAGGGTCTTTTCCAATGAGTCAGTTCTTCGCATCAGGTGGCCAAAGTATTGGAGTTTCAGCTTCAGCATCAGTCCTTCCAATGAATATTCAGGCCTGATTTCCTTTAGGATGGACTGGTTGGATCTTCTTGCAGTCCAAGGGACTCTCAAGAGTCTTCTCCAACACCACAGTTTAAAAGCATCAATTCTTCGGCGCTCAGCTTTCTTTATAGTCCAACTCTCACATCCACACACGACTACTGGAAAAACCATAGCTTTGACTAGGTGGACCTTTGTCAGCAAAGGAGTAGTCTCAGACTGGCTTAAAAAATGTTTACACAAACACTTGAATATCATTACAGGAGTAGAAAGAGTATCCTGCTTGCCGTTAGAAGAAGACCACATTCTTTAACCTCAGCTATAACATTTATTAGCTATTGAGACCTTGGGCAACCATTTAAACTGGAAATGGCAATCCACTCCAGTGTTCTTGCCTGGAGAATCCCAGGGACGGGAGAGCCTGGTGGGCTGCTGTCTATGGGGTCGCACAGAGTCGGACATGACTGAAGTGACTTAGCAGTAGCAGTTTCCTCACCAGTAAAATGAAGACTATCATAGCCTCTTACAAGGCTGCTGTAATAGTTAGTGCATGCTCAGTCACTCAGTCGTGTCCAGCTCTATGGGACCCTCATGGACTGTAGTCCGCCAGGCTCCTCTGTCCATGGAATTTTCCAGGCAAGAATACTGGAGAAGGTTGCCATTTCCTACACCAGGGAATCTTCCCAACCCAGGGCTTGAACCTGAGTCTCCTGTGCCTCCTGCATTGTCAGGCCAATTCTTTACCACTGGGCCACCTGGGAAGCCCTGTGATACATATGAGGTTGGTGAGAAAGTTCATTCAGATTTTCCATAAGATCGTACAGAAAAAGCTGATTGAACTTTTTGGCCAACCTGAGTACTTTGTGAATGGCACAGATGTAACCATCCTCTTTGACCACCAGGCGGTGAGTCAGCTGGTCCCCAACCTGGACCCATTTTCTTGGGCTTGAGGAGGATCAAGGGAGCAGGAGAAGGCAGGGAGGACCATCAGACTCAGTACAGGTCTCACACCTGTGACAGGAGATGGGGGAAGTGAGAGGATGGGTGGGAAGACACTCAGGCTGTGGCATGACTCTTGTCCATGTCACCCGAAGGGAGTAACTGCATCCTGCAGGAGGGGGGCTGCACATCGAACTCAAGAAAGTGGGGCCACGGCCTGATATGGCAGTGGGTGCAGGAGGCCTGCAACCAGTGCTGTCAGTCAACTGTCCTCGCTGATTCAGATCAGAGCAGCACAGCTCCATGGCTACCACAACCCCCTGTTCCTTTCTCCCCTGCTTGAGTTCATCTCCATAATGCATTGATATCTTTCCATTGTCCCAGACACTCTCATTTTCATGACATCTCTTCACTAGTTCCATTTAAAGCTTACTGATAGAGTAATCTTCTCAGAGGACAACTCCGCTTATATCACCACTCAGATACTATCAGTGGCTCCTCATTGCCTGAAAATATACCCCCATCCCTGACCTGTGTGATAAGCTGGGCCAGGCCTGCTCTTCCAGCCTCTTGACGCCCTAGACTGACCTTTCTTATCTATTGACTGATCATCATGATGTAACTGCAATGTAATTGTTCCTAGGGTTGTTATTTAACCCACAGAAAACACAAAAAGTTGGTTCTGGTTATGCAGTGAGAAATTGCACTTGGATTTTATCTTCAGGGAACGTGGGCTTGCTTTTGCAACCCAGTAGAGTTTCAGGAGGAGTGAATGGGTGTGTAAGAGGTTTGATAAGACCCCACTTGAGGTATTCTACAACCTGGCAGCATTTCACCTGGAGAGCTGGAAAACCACCAGCAAAAATTACCTTCTGACAGCAAAGAACTCACTAGAAAAGAAGGGTACTGAAGTCAGCCAGTGGAAGTAAGTTCGAAGAGGTACATTCGGGTCAAACTCAGCAGAACCCTGAATGTCCAGAGGGACAGCTGGGAGACCTGCCTAAAGTGAGGGTTTTGACGTAGAAGTCTTATACAAGTCAGAGCTGACTAGCACAAACACATACCTTTTCTTAGGGAATGGCTGGCTGAGGAATTTTCTGGAATATCATTTCCCAAATCACCCCAACTGCCTCATGGAAAACCACATGGGCTGGTGGTTACTGAATTATTGTCAGGTGATGGCCAACTGTCCAAAGCCCTTACTGGGGCTCACTCAGCTCTGCCTCCTTGGCTCAATCGCTATTCTTTGAACAGAGGGAGTCCATTGTTGTTCAGGAACTTGAAATCTGCAGTCCCTGGTGCCCCAGTGCAGCCGTGCCCAGACATTCAATTGGAAATCTCCTTCACCCTGCACCACTACAGCTCACTCCCTCACTTCCTCAGACCTCTACTCCAAAACAGATCCTTGAATATGGCTTCCCTGATCACCCCAAATCAAACTATCTCTCACACCCACCCGTGTAAATTCTTTTTTAAAAATTGGAGCATAATTGCTTTACAATGTTGTGTTAGTTCCTGCTGTACAATGAAGTGAATCCTCTATGTGTATACATATATCCCCTCCCTCATGGACCTCCCTCCCAAACCTCCATCCCACCCATCTAGGACATCACAAAGCACTGAGCTAGGCTTCCTGTGACTGTGGCTCAGACCATGAACTCCTTATTGCAAAATTCAGACTTAACTTGAAGAAAGTAGGGAAAACCACTAGACCATTCAGGTATGACCTAAATCAAATCCCATACAAGTATACGTGGAAGTGACAAATAGATTCAAGTGATTAGATCTGATAGACAAAGTGCCTGAAGAACTATGGACAGAGGTTCACGACATTGTACAGGAGGCAGTGGTCAAGACCATCCCCAAGAAAAAGAAATGCAAAAAGGCAAAATGGTTGTCTGAGAAAGACTTACAAATAGCTAAGAAAAGACAAGATGTGAAAGGCAAAGGAGAAAAGGAAAGATATATCCATTTGAATGTAGAGTTCCAAAGAATAGCAAGGAGAGATAAGAAAGCCTTCCTCAGTGATCAATGCAAAGAAACAGAGGAAAACAACAGAATGAGAAAGACTAGAGATCTCTTCAAGAAAATTGGAGATACCAAGGGAACGTTTCATGCAAAGATGGGCACAAGAAAGGACAGACATGGTATGGACCTAACAGAAGCAGGAGATATTAAGAAGAGGTGGCAAGAATACATAGAAGAACTATACAAAAAAGATCATCATGACCCAGATAACCACGATGGTGTGATCACTCACCTAGAGCCAGACATCCTGGAATGGGAAGTCAAGTGGGCCTTCGGAAGCATCACTGTGACCAAAGCTAGTGGTGGTGATAGAATTCCAGTGGAGCTATTTCAAATCCTGAAAGATGATGCTGTGAAAGTGCTGCACTCAATATGCCAGCAAATCTGGAAAACTCAGCAGTGGCCACAGCACTGGAAAAGGTCAGTTTTCATTCCAATCTCAAAGGCAATGCCAAAGAATGTTCAAACTACCACACAATTGTATTCATCTTATATGCAAGCAAAGTAATGCTCAAAATTCTCCAAGCCAGGCTTCAACAGAATGTGAACTGTGAACTTCCAGATGTTCAAGCTGGATTTAGAAAAGGCAGAGGAACCAGAGATCAAATTGCCAACATAGAGAAAGCAAGAGAGTTCCAGAAAAACATCTACTTCTGCATTATTGACTATGTCAAAGCTTTGACTGTATGGATCACAACAAACTATGGAAAATTCTTATAATAGAGATGGGAATACCAGACCACCTGACCTGCCTCCTGAGAAATCTGCAGGTCAAGAAGCAACAGATAGAACTGGACATGGAACAACAGACTGGTTCCAACTTGGGAAAGGAGTATATCAATGCTGCACATTGTCACCTTGCTTATTTAACTTATATGCAGAGTACATCATGTTAAATGCCAGGCTGGATGAAACACAAGCTGGAATCAAGATTGCCGGGAGAAATATCAATAACCTCAGATATGCCACTACTGAGCCCATGTACCACAGCTACTGAAGCCCGCACGCCCTGGAGCCCATGCTCCCCAACAAGAGAGGCCACTGCGATGAGAAGCCCACACACTGCAACTAGAGAAAAGTTCACATAGCAACAAAGACACAGCACAGCCCAAAAGTCAATTTTTGTTGTTGTTCAGCTGCTAAGTCATGCCTGACTTTTTGCTACCCCATGGACTGCCGCACGCCAGGCTTCCCTGTCTTTCATTATCTCCTGGAATTTACTCAAATTCATGTCCATTGAGTTGGTGATGCTATCTATCTCATCCTCTGCTGCCCTTTTAAAAGAATATAATATATGCAAGGGTTTACATTTCCAGCTGTAGGAAAAAACTGGTGTAATCATGTAACTGTGAGTGCATATATGAGATGGTTGGATGGCATCACCGACTTGATGGACATGAGTTTGAGCAAGCTCCAGGAGTTGGTGATGGACAAGGAAGTCTGGCGTGCTGCAGAACACAGAGTCAGACACAACTGAGCAACTGAACTGAACTGAATGCTACTGCAGATATCAAATGACTCTTAAAAGTACTAGGGAATTCTGAAACTGTTGACTTTTATTAAAGGTTACATACAGTGTTGGGTTAGGTTCCGTGAACTTTGGAAAAGAAAAGAACACATGATCCTCACTCCAAGAAGCTTATATTGGGAAAGAAAAAACACAAAAAACAACTAGAAACATGTAGGTGTTAAAACCACTTAGATAATGACTAGAGCAAAGTATGAAATTAAATATTCTATGATGTAGATTGTGATTACACCCTAGATGTATTTGAAACTATACATTCTAAAGTGGCTGGCACTCAGCCCATATTCTTCTAATGGGAGGCACAGCATAGATGTCACGTTCCCCCAGCCCACGAAACGTGCAGTGAGTGCAAGGCTATAAAGAGGAAATGACAGACAGTTTACAGTATACCCCAGATTTATGAAGCAAGATGATACTAATGACATTAGGGAACAGACACATATGTAAATAGGCTTCCCAGGTGGCGCTACTGGTAAAGAACCTGCCTGCCAATGCAGAAGAAGTAAGGCGTAAGAGGGTTCAGTCCCTGGGTCAGGAAGACCCTCTGGAGGAGGGCATGGCAACCCACTCCAGTATTCTTGCCTAGAGAATCCCATGGACAAAGGAACCTGGCAGGCTACACTACATAAGGTTATATAGAATTGGACACAACTGACACGACTTAGCGCACACTTAGCAAGCATACATAAATAGAGCGTGAACACTGTGTATAATAAACAAGGGAGCAAATATATTTTGCAGATGGAAATTGAGGATGAAAGCTCTCCATCTACAGATAAGCAGGAAGGTGTGGTAGAAATATCAGCTTTGGTTTCAGATACACTGGGATTCAAACCCGGCTCTTCCACTAACTGTGTGAAACTGGGCATGAAGGAGTCTTTGGGGCCTAGAAAAGAAAACAACAGTTTCAAAGGCCCTCGTTGAATCATCTAACTTTGGAGAAAACAAAACAGAACTTTAGGCCCCGCCTTGATGCTCTAGGCCAGTTGCATCTATCTGAGACTTATCACCACCTGTCCGGAAACCTTCCACCCCCTACACCTGTCCAGAAGATTTATCACCCCCTGCCCAACTACAAATGCCATCTCAACTAAAGTATACCCAAAACATCCCGCCTGATTAACGTTTCTCTTATCGATTACGCAAACCTTCCTATAAATATGGAGCCTCCCTGATCCCTCTGCGCACTCAGCCTGGTCCTTTGTGCTCAGCCTGGTCCTCTGGCCGACTGTTGCCCCTCCTTGTCTGAATAAAGGTAACCTACTTCTGTTGAGGTCATCTTTCCTCTTTCTGCCTCGGCCTGAGCTATACCTTACAGAGCACATTAACTTTTGCAGATCTCATTTCCCCTGCATCTACTATAAAACTACTAGCTTGCACCGTTGTTTTTAGTATTAAATCTGATGCTCCATAAAGCATCTAGCAAAAGCAGGCATTCAACGAGGGGTGTCTGCTGTTGCTTTCTATCTGTTAAACATCCCATGGTGTTAAAGGTGTGTCTGTCTTTCCCAACAGACTATGAGCTGCTTGCAAAAGGGATTATGAGTTAACAGTCTTTGTATTTAGAATTCCTAGTACAGTGTCTGACTCCAAATGGATTCTTAGTAATTGCGGAAATAATAAAAATCATGAAAAATATACATTTAGATAATGATGGCTTAATATTAACTGAGTACTTCCTTTATGCTCCAATTTGGTGCTAGGAGCATTTTGTGGATCATCTTGGGTAATTCCCATAACACTTCTTTGATTGTAGGTATGAACATTCCATGCAAATGAGAAGGATATAGAAACCTGCCCAAGTTAACAGGGATAGTAAATGGCAGAGCCTCAGACAGACTGGACTCCAAGCTACCCTGAACTGGCAGAGAGGAGAATGGCTCTTGCTTCTGTGTTAGCGAAGGAGATTTCCATGGACCAATGGGAGTTTCAGAAGCTGTCTGAGTACTAAAAAGGCAGAGAATTCAGGAGAAGGGGTGAGATCATTCCAGGGGCAGGCTGAGGCTTCAGAGCCGGCAGTGATGTGAGATAAAAGGTGTGGGGAGGAGGTTTGGAAGGGGAAAATCTGAAGGGCAGGCGGGATGAAGCTGGCCAGGCACACACCGGGAAATTTGAGGCCATTCAGGTGAGCACAGAGGAGGAAGATGAGTCTCCCAGAGACCAAAAGCACCGAAATGGGTGGTGCAGCAGCTGAGGCCACTATGGATAGCATGGGATAGAGTCAGAGGGCTTCCGGGGCAGGACAGAGGCTCCAGGGTACTGCATTTCTGGGAAGGAATTGAAGGAAAAGCCACTAAATTTGGGAACAGATTGCAGGCTGTGTTAATCACTCTTTAGCATCAAGGGAAACAATTGTGGCAATAATGGTTCCACTTAACGTTGTGGTTAAGAGGTCCCTGGAATCGGACCACCCTGGGTCCCCATACAGGCTTCCAGATGTGTAACTCTGGCAAAGTGATTTAAACCTCTCTGGCTCTCTCTGTCCATCTTCTGTATGTGGAGGTGCTTTCTGTCTCCTTGGGTTATTGTGATTGCAAAACAAGGGTGTATTTCATTGACTTTCCTTGTAGTTTCTACTGGTTCAGGACTCATGTTCCCTAAATATCTAAATGTGATACAGAATTCGCTGTTTTTTGGGAGAATTCTCCCAGACTGGGTCCCAGGTCCTTAATTTTAGCTGGCAACAGGGCTGGGGGTGGGGGGTGGGGGTGGGCGAGGGAAGGATTGATACCCTGTTGACCTCTCCAGGTTAACAAGTCTGACATCAAACAAATGGAACTCCCAAAGTCCCAGCTCCCATCCCCTGACTTCAAAAGGCAGCAGAGGTTTGCAATGCTCTAGGCAAAGAGTCAAACACAACTGAGCGACTAAACTGAACTGAACTGAATTGAGACTCAAAACTTTCCACTCAAGTTAAACGTTTCTCCCCTCTCCCTTCCCATATCAAATTTATAATCAGGTTTTATTCCTTCTTTCATTGTAATGCCTTTTAAATTCATTTTTTCCTCAACTTCCACTTTTTTTTCTCATCCTTTTTTTATTTTTCCTGTCAATGATCCTTGGATGACCCCTGCGTCTCTTCTTTCAACCCAGGGCCAAATTAATGATCAAGGGATTATTTAGGATACAATTTACACCGTTTTATCTCCCTTTGTCAAAAACTCTAAATAGTTCTTCTGTAGATGTTAGAGAGAGTTCAAATTCCTAGCTTTGGTATTAAAGGTTTTACTAGGCATAGGATTCCTTTCCTGGGGGAACGGCACCAACTCCAGCTTCTAGAACGTACCTTCTCCAGTCCCCTGGGTGAAATTTTATCTTTTCCGGAAGACCTGATTTGATTTCCATAACCCCAGAGACGCTATCCTTGACCAATTATTCCAGTCCTGATGTCCTTTATCACTTGGGGGCCTTAGCCTGCCTGAATGATGTTCTACACTCATGACTTTGACTCTGGAGGTTGGACCGGATTTTTGGCCCAACTTTCCATTACGAAGCACAGGATCCCACACTCACTGTTAGGTTGAAAGAATGGATGTTTGAGTCAATAGCCGTGGTCCTGGCCGGATCCCTTCTTGTTAATCCTCAGCATCTAGTACCCCCTCTTCCTACCAGTCTGACCATGTGAGTCCGACCTCCGGACGCCACCAAACAGCTTTGGGGTGGACCGTGTCCGAACGCGGGGTAGTTCCACGTCCCCGGATCTCTACGACTTAGCCCTGGGCCAAGGACAATGGTGCAAAGCCTGGCACTCTATTCCTACCTCCCGCAGGGGCCGTTCGGTCGGAACTGGGTTGGTTTTGGGAATCGCGGCCTCTAGCGCCCATTACCCGGCGGGGAACGAGGGCGACCGGACCCGAACGGCTGGGGGATTCGGTGTCGCCCCTCGCCCTCCCCCTCGCGGCCATTGGGCAGCCTCCGCGGACGGGGCGGGGCGGGGCAGGGCCCTCCCCATCTCCCCTCGGTTCCCCTCCCCTATTTCCCGGTGTGGGAACCTCGCGAGGCGGGAGGCGCGGAGGGGCTGCAGAGGGGCGTCCGGTTACATCTCCGCCTTCCTCACCCTCCGGCCGCAGAGCTCCTCGGTTTGTGGGACGGCGCTCCGGGAACATGTTGGCCACGGTCCGCCGGAGCGGAGCTGCGTGGACGCGGGCGCTGCTGCTGCAGCTGCTGTTAGCGGGGCCTGGGGGCTGCTTGAGCCGCCAGGAGCTCTTTCCTTTCGGCCCCGAACATGGGGACTTGGAGCTGGAGGCCGGGGACGACCTCGTCTCTCCAGCCCTGGAGCTGAGCACTGCGCTCCACTTCTTCGACAGATCCGATATCGACTCGGTCTACGTGAGTGCGACCCCGGGCGGGAGGTGGGGGCACTTGGGCGAGAGGCCGCGAGGGGCTGAGGCGGCGTCTGAAGGAAGGCCCGGGCGGGCCGGGGGCGCCCGCGGAGCCGGACGGACCGGAGCGTCGTGGGCGGGCACCCGCACCCGGTGGCCGCCGGGGCGCGGGGTGCGGCGCTCCGTCTCCAAACCCAAGTGGGCTCCCGCCTCCGCCCGGCCAGCCGACCTCCCCGCCGCCTGGTCACGGTCGCTCGAGGAGGGTCACTGGGTTCTGGGGAGTTCGCCCCGTCTGCGCCGCCCCGCGCGCGCAGTGCCAGGCTCCGGGACTCTGTGACCTGGGACCCCGGGACCCGGGCGGAGTTTCCTCTCCCGCGGCAGTGGGCCGGGAAGTCTGTCCGCATCTAGCCATTGTCCCCTGCTTTTGGGGGACAGGACCCGGTCCGCTTGGGACCAGGCGCCGGACGAAGGCCAGAGCTGGGTAGCGGCCGTCTCGCGGGCCCCGGGATTACTGTAGGTGCCGGGGCAGAAAAAGACCGCCAAGCCCAGCTCTCGGCCCCGGGAATGCAGTCGACAGCCCCTGCATTTGTGTGTGCGGATTCCGGATACATCTTGGCAATGATTCTGCTCTGTGTCCAGAGTTCAGGGCTGGGAAAGCAGAGTGCCTCGGTGATCCAATTTCCTGTAGCCGACCATTGTCACCATGGGGGGTGGGGAGCCAGATGGGGAGAGGGACAGGGAGGGACCTTTGGCTCTCTGGAGCGTTCTCCGGACTGGCTGGGCGCGGGGACGCTGTCAACTTGGTAAAGTCCTTTCGTGCCGCCTCCTGTCGCTGCCGCGCACCATGTGGATTTCATATAAAGCTGTGTGCATTCCAGAAGAGGGGCGGGGGAACAGCTCCAACAGCGGCTGGAGCCTGTCCTGCCCCTGAAATGGCTCTGCTGGTCTGATCCCGGCAGACTGCGCCCGGGACAACACCCACGTGGAGCTTGTCGGCTTTGCAGAAAAAGAGTGAGTCCTTGAAGTCTCCACCCACAGAGGGTGTCCCCTTGCTATCCCCACCGCCCTGAACTCCTTGGGCAGTCTCCTGTAGCCTAGAAAACTCCCTCTTAGGTTTTTAAATGTGCAAGATAAAATCCATAGGATTGTCAAGGAAATCAATTCTGTTGAAATACGTGTTAAAATATTTTTTAAAAAAATTGTTTGAATATATGTCATTTAAAAAAAATTATATTAAATAACAAGGTGAAGCAGTGGCTCCATTGTATGGTCAGCTAATGACTGAACTTTCAAGGTCATGGGACTGTAAACAGTATTCAGAGACACCTACTATACACCTACACCTACTATAATGACTATATAGTGATAGGAGCATATCTGTGACTTCTATTAGTGGCATAGTCATTAAGTGCTAATACAATTGTTACCTACACTTACAATGGAAGGAAATGCTAAATTTGGGTTATGGGCTACTGAAAATTAAGATGAAGTTTATTTTTCTAAGTTAACAGACCCATGAGTTCTATGGGGGGTAGGTGGTCATTGGATCCTAAGCTCAGAACCTCTATGTTAAATTAGGGCTCTTCTCCTCTCCTTTACTTGTGGCATCAGACTAAACACATTACATTCTGCAGACCTAGAAAATCTATTGTTGAAAAGTGATTCCTGTCAATCCACACCTTTTGAGCCTATTTGTTTGTTTATAAAAATGTTTATATATTTGGCTGCACCGGGTCTTGATTGTGGCATGCAGAGTCTTTAGTTGCAGCCTGAAGTATCTTTTGTTTTTCTTTTTAAGTTGGGGCTTTGGAACCCTTAGTTGTGGCATATGGAATCTAGTTCTCTGACCAGGGATCGAACCCTAGCTCTCTGCGTTGGGAGCATGGAGTATTAGCCCCTGGACCACCAGGGAAGTCCCCTGAGCCTATTTGGGGTTTTAATCTACATATCAAGGAGAAAGACTCCCAGAGCTCTCTGCACATCTTAACTTCTGTGCTACAGGTTCAGTTCCCAGGAAGGACCCTGAGATAGAGATTGTAAGTGAAAGCGTTAGTCACTTAGTCATGTTGGACTCTTTGCAACCCCATGGACTATAGCTGGCCAGGCTCCTCTGTCCATGGGACTCTCCAGGAAGAATATTGGAGTGGGTTGCCAGTCCCTTCTCCAGGGGATCTTCCCGACCCCGTCCGTGATCAAACCCAGGTCTCCCAAATTGCATGCAGATTCTTTACTGTCTGAGCCACCCGGGAAGCCCTGAGATAGAGATTAGCAGGCAGGTTATTTCATTAGGGGGAGCTCCTCAGATCCACCCCTGTGGAAGGGAGGGCAGTGAAGTAGCTGAGCTGCAATGCAGATCAGCAAGATGCCTGCCACCCCTCTGGGAGCTCTCAAGGTGGGATAAGACTTTCAGAGCTCTCAAGTATCCTGAGAAGGTGATCAGTGATTAGATTAGGGCTGCCCTGGAAGGAAATGGGAACCCACTCCAGTGTTCTTGCCTGGAGAATCCCAGGGATGGCGGAGCCTGGTGGGCTGCCGTCTGTGGGATCGCACAGAGTTGGACACGACTGAAGTGACTTAGCAGCAGCAGCAGCAGCAGCCCTGGAAGGAGTTATGACCCTTGGGTGAGGCAGTTTTTTCCATGGAAACAAGAGGCACTATCAAAGAGGAGGGCTGTGGGCTGCATTCCTGGGAGCTGAAGAGGGATCTGGTGCCATGTCACAGCGTCCACCACTATCTGTTGTGTAGATGCTCTTTTAGCTGGTGGAAACCCTTACAGGGCTCTGAATGAAAAAGTGAATTGACAGGGAGTGTGAGTATGAACTAGATGGTCTGTACTGTTCTGGGCACTAGATTAGGAAAAAGAAAGGAAAGCCATCGAAATGGAAAACAGTTACTGGGTGAGTACATGTGTCAGGGTCTAGCTAGTCTTACATTATTTAATCCTCACAGCAACTTGCCCCTCTTTTTTCAGATGAAGAAATAATAATTAGTAATTACTCAAGGCCATCAGATCAGATCAGATCAGTCGCTCAGTTGTGTACGACTCTTTGCAACCCCATGAATCGCAGCATGCCAGGCCTCCCTGTCCAACACCAACTCCCGGAGTTCACTGAGACTCACGTCCATTGAGTCAGTGATGCCATCCAGCCATCTCATCCTCTGACATCCCCTTCTCCTCTTGCCCCCAATCCCTCCCAGCATCAGAGTCTTTCCAATGAGTCAACTCTTCACATGAGGTGGCCAAAGTACTGGAGTTTCAGCTTTAGCATCATTCCTTCCAAAGAAATCCCAGGGCTGATCTCCTTCAGAATGGACTGGTTGGATCTCCTTGCAGTCCAAGGGACTCTCCAAGAGTCTTCTCCAACACCACAGTTCAAAAGCATCAATTATTTGGCGCTCAGCTTTCTTCACAGTCCAACTGTCACATCCATACATGACCACAGGAAAAACCATAGCCTTGACTAGACGGACCTTTGTTGGCAAAGTAATGTCTCTGCTTTTGAATATGCTATCTAGGTTGGTCATAACTTTTCTTCCAAGGAGTAAGCGTCTTTTAATTTCATGGCTGCAGTCACCATCTGCAGTGATTTTGGAGCCCAGAAAAATAAAGTCTGACACTGTTTCCACTGTTTCCCCATCTATTTCCCATGAAGTGGTGGGACCGGATGCCATGATCTTCGTTTTCTGAATGTTGAGCTTTAAGCCAACTTTTTCACTCTCCACTTTCATTTTCATCAAGAGGCTTTTGAGTTCCTCTTCACTTTCTGCCATAAGGGTGGTGTCATCTGCATAGCATCAATTAAAAATGCCCAAGCTAGGATATCAGCCCAAGTCTGTGTCTGACTCATAATGCTTTCAACATCAACCCTAAAACATGTGATGGACCAAAGGGATTGCTATGAATTAGAGTCATGGGGGAAGATTTTACAGAGGAGATTACATTTAAGATTTGAAAGAAGAGTCCAGTTTCAGTAGACAGAGGCAGAAATGGAGAGGCCAGAAATAGAAGATACTGCTGGGGCAAGTGCATGACGGTGGAACAAGCTTGGCAGGTGCTGGGAAAGTGAGGAATATGACCCCACTGGAGCAGAGTGTTTTTGTTGGAATAGGAGGATTCTTCCTGGGATAGGCAGATGGGAGTCAGAAAATAAACGTATCAGCTAGCTCTTGCTGTGTAATGAACAACCACAAAACCTCAGTGGCATGTAACAATAAGCATCTGTTGCTCATGTGTCTGGAATTAGTAGATGGTGGGTTCATATAGGGTGGCTTCAGCAGGAGCAACTGGGATGATCTGGTTCTACTCTAGGCAGGGATGTGGGAAGTGTCTATCACTTAGCATAGCTGTTTTGCCTAATATGATAGCCGTTTAGCTATGTATAGCTATTTTAAATTAAATTGATTAAAATGAAATAATATTAAAATTTCAGCTTTTGAATCACAATAGCTGACATTGCTGCTGTTGAATGTATGCATTACCACTAAAAATGCTATTAGATGGTGATGTTTCAGAGGGCCAGCATGTTCTTTTTTCATGGGGATGTCAAAAATGTAAGAGAGTAAGTGGAACTGCATAGTGCTTTTTCAAGTCTTCTCTTTTGGGTCACATTTCCTAACACCTCACAGACTAAAGCAAGTCTCATGACTGAGCCATGGTGGGGCGAGGGGCCCTCTTGGTTGCCCACCTTGCTCTTGTGGGCTGTTGCATGATAAGATCTTTTTCTCCCTGTGGAATAACCTCTTATTTTTGAAGTGGCAGTCCCAGTGATGAAGCCAGTCATTCTTTGGACCCTATCCTGGATAATGAGTGGGGAGTGGGCCAGTCTGTAAATCTGCTTAGCCAGCTCTGCTGCCTTGGCCAATGCTGTGAACTCCCCCAGGCAAGAGTTCTTCAAAAACACAATGCAGTTGTGCAGAACAATCAAGACATTTGCTTCTTTTGTTTGGAATCTTATTACCTCGATTTACTAAGGCTGGTTATCTCATGCTGATTGAAAGCTCTAATTGCCTGTAGGCCAATAGAAGAAATTCTAGAACGTGATTCAGTTGCATACGATATTCTTTATGTCTTGATTCATACACATGGTGAAATGAATTAGTTATTATTTAATACGTTCAGTTGGTGTGGGAAATAAAATTCTTCCTGTGATGGAAAAACAATAAAAGGATATCCTTGGAAGAAAAAAGATTGTATCCTGACTCTCCTGACTCATCTCCTCATCTTCCTTGTGTACGACTGTCTGTGTCTCTCTTACACACACACCACATCTTCCACAAATTGATTTTCATTATATCACTTACACATAGGAATCTTTCCTTAGGTAGGGTAAATTTAACTCTCCTTTTAAGACCTTCTAATATTCTTCCAACTTTTACCCTAGCTTCTATGCCAATATAGGCTGCTCATTTTCTTCAAAACTTGCTTCATTCCCACCAAGGGATTACCAAGAGATTCTTGTGTGTTGTATGGGACTGTGCAAGGCGCTGGGACTTTAAACCATGTGAAATGCAGCTTCTGAATATGACCAGATCCGTGCCCTCAAGGAAGTCCCGGTGTCAGGAGGGAGCCACAGAGGAACAGGTGGTCCCAGTGCCCTGCACTGTGAATCGTGATAAAGGAACAACACTCAACACTTGAGGAGCTCAGAGTCTCCAGACGAGCTCCACTCAACCGGGTTCAGTCCCTGACCCTAGTAGGTTTGAGCTAAGTCCTTGAAACATTGTACTGTGATCATTGCTGATCTCATCCTCTATTCTGTCTGTCCACAAACAAATGACAAAGCCCCTAAAGTTGTAGAGTGTATTTCCTTTGTTCAGTTTTTCCTTTCTTTGGGGATTGTAACCAAACTCTGTGGCTACATCTGCTTGCTCCATGGCAGCGTCTCTGGGTTGTGTTTAAAGCACTATCCTAAGGCAGTGTGCTCTAAAACTGGGCTTGCTTCTCCACTGAGAGCAGAGATCGCATCTTTTTTTTTTTTTTTTTTAAATCCAAACCTTTCTTCTATACTTCACTCTTGGTATTAGATTTTTTAATATTTATTTTTATTTATTCATTGGACTGAGCCAGCTCTTAGTTTCTGCATGCAGGATCTTTAGTTGTGGCATGCAAATGCTTAGTTTCCGCATGTGGGATCTAGTTCCCTGACCAAGGGTCAAACTTGGGCCCCCTGCATTGGGAGTGAGGAGTCTTAGCCTGGACCACCAGGGAAGTCTGTGGTGTTCAGTTTTTTGATGTAACTTTTGAGAAACATGTTTCACGCACAACAAACCAATGCTACTCTTTCAAAGACATCAACGAAAAGATGTCCCTTGTACACATAATATACAGAACCACAAAAAAAGTCAAAGTGGAAACGCCCTGCAATTTCTTAATGTGTTAGGAAGTATAGCAAAGCAAAATAAAGCATTACAGACAAATAGTGTTTAGACATTCTGGCATATATAGTGTTCTTAGTGTAATTGGAACGAAACTTTTCTGTATATACACACTAAATATTTTAGAAGCGAGTAAAGTAAACGGAAGCACCAGTTCTGTAAATTACTCTTGATCATGCAGGCAAGTAAGTCTCTTGCATAGTTCATGGTGTTTCATCGAGGCAACACTTGTGCCCACAGAACCTACTGACTCCGTGGCCGTTGGATTTGAGATCATGACCAGCTTCATCTGGCATTTCCTTTTTTTCTATTACTTATTAAAAAAATTTTTTATTCGGGTCTAGTTGTTTTACAACGTGGTTTTAGTTTCCACTGTACAGCAAAGTGAATTAGCTGTATGTATACATATATCTCTTTTTTGGATTCCCTCGCATTTAGGTCACCACAGAGCACTGAGTAGATTTCCCTGTGCCATACAGTAGGTTCTCACTGCTGCTGCTACTGCTAAGTCACTTCAGTCGTGTCAGACTCTGTGTGACCCCATAGACGGCAGCCCACCAGGCTCCCCGTCCCTGGGATTCTCCAGGCAAGAACACTGGAGTGGGTTGCCATTGCCTTCTCCAATGCATGAAAGTGAAAAGGGAAAGTGAAGTCGCTCAGTCGTGTCCGACTCTTAGGGACCCCATGGACTGCAGCCCACCAGGCTCCTCCATCCATGGGATTTTCCAGGCAAGAGTACTGGAGTGGGGTGCCATCGCCTTCTCCGAGGTACTCATTAGTTATCTGTTTATCAATAGTGTCATCTGCCATTCCCTGAAGCAACATACCCCCTTGGTTTTGTGGTGGTGTTAGGGTGTGGGACTACTCGTTGCGTCTTCCTTTTGTTGTGTTTGAACCTTCAGCATTTCCAGTTGGTGTTCTCATGTACCTATCATGGCAAAATCTTTTCAAGGTTCATATTCCTTAATGTAGCATCTACAGACCCAACCAGCAGCTGTGAACTTTGTCACTTTGCTGGTAGTTTGAACTTCCCGCTGCCGCAGCAGGAAGCCCAGTGTTCCTGCTCAAGAAATTAATTGCTTGCTTGTATACCTACGGCTGATTCATGTTGATGTATGGCAGAAACCAACACAGTACTGTAAAGCAATTATCCTTCGATTAAAAATAAATAACAAAAAAGAAGTTAATTGTTTGGCTCTTCTGGTGGATTGCATTTTCAACGTGTGTTCTTGTAACTTCTGGATTGCTCTTCTGAATTGGTTTTTTAATCTTGGCCTTTCCAACCTTTTATAATTTCTCATATGTCTTGGCACTCTGATTAAGTTCTTTTTTGGCAGACTGCAAGCTGAATAGATGTTTCTCCATATTCAACATGTTCCCATGACTTTTTTGGGGGAGGCTAGAGTCTGGGTTGGATGGGAGGTTGCATGCAACTCTGTCCTAGTTGTGAGTGGCTTGCAGGCCAGCCTGGCTCCGTGAGGTTGTTGTATGCCTCTTGCCATCACTCATGGACCTGCCGCACTTACTGGCACAAAGGAAGTTTACGGTTAAGTCCAAGACCACCACCCATGGTTATGCAAGTGGTTTGCAGCACAGGGCTCTGGCTGAGAGGACAGATTGGCTAAAGTCCAGCCCACAGGCCACTCACCAAGCCCTGAACCTCAGCATGGGCCTTTCCATTCAGAGAAAAGGGTGCCTGCTTCTGTTTTGCCTAAAGGCCTCCTACGGTCTAACAGTGGCCCTGGCTGGGTCACAGAATACTTAATAGAGTATTAATTTCCATCAGAAGTGAAAAGGAAATTGATGAATCATGTTGATTAACTGATTTATAATTGAGGTCCAGTCACTTCATATATCACCCGTTTACTATTCCAGACCTCTTTTTATTATTAAATGAAGAGATTTGACAAGATTATCTCTAAGGTTCATTTTATCGTGGATCTTTGATGTTCTCTGATCAAGTGACCAGATGTTGAATAGGTACCTTTACTCACTCAATAGCATCTGACTCTGAGACCCCCGTGGACTGTAGCCCACCAGGCTCCTCTGTCCATGAAATTTTCCAGGCAAGAATACTGGAGTGGGTTACCATTTCCTACTCCAGGGGATCTTCTTGACCCAAAGATCAAACCCGTGTCTCTTGAGTCTCCTGCGATGGCAGGTGGGTTCTTTACCACTGCACCACCTAGGAAGCCCTATTTCAGGACACTGGCTGTTTCTTATAAAATGCAGTGCAGTGTTGAAATACATCGTCTAGTCATTCAACAAATATTTACTCTGTTTCCTAACATGCCAGGACCAGTGCTAAGCTTTGGAGCTAGAGATTGAACCCAGACCAGTGTTGTTTTTGCTCTTCATAGTCTAGTGAGGAAGACAGGCATTAAATCAGTAATGATACAGATCATTGACCAATTGCCGCTATGATAAGTGCTATGAAGAAGAAGTTAATGTATTGTGGTGAAACTGAGGTAGGTGGAGGGTCAGGAGGATCCTCTCAACCTGAAACTGAAGCCTGGAAAAAGGGGGTTAGCCATGTGAAAAAGGGAAAGGTCAGGATGGTGGCTCACTACTGAGTGTAAGACCAGGAGCATGTAGAGAGGAAGAGCTTGGCATGTCTTTGGGATGGGATGAGAGCCGATGTGAGTGAGAGTGGCGGGGCAAGAACTGGAGGAGCTACGTCAGACTTGGACACACCAGCTCAAAGCCCTCCGAGCATTTCCTTTTGCACTTGATAGCCAGCTTCTCACCACGTGTCTGCAACTTACATGGTACAGCCGTGCTGGCTCTCTGCCCTCATCCTATTACCCCGCTCTTCTCTCATGCCAGACTGATGCCTCACCAGCCACTTTTTCTTCCTTGAGTACAGCCAGCTTGTCCCACGCTGGTGTAGGCTCTTCTCTCTCCTCTGATCTCCATGTGTCTGCACCTTCCCGTCACGCAGGTCTCTGCTCACACGCAGACCCCCGTGTGTGATGTTTTGTTGCATTGTCTTAATTTCATCCCAGCATGTATAGCCACCTAAAACTAGTTTGTTTATTTGTTCACTTGTTTGTTACTCGTCTTTTTTCATTAGACTCTGAGCCCTTTGAAGGAGGCGTAGTCTGACCTGCCTTATTCACCGCTCTCTGCCTGATACCAGGAGTAGTGTCTGGGGGACAGCAGGGCCTTTGTTATGGTTTGTTGAATGAATGAAGGAAGGAATGACTTCTAGGTATTTCTTTATTCTATAAAGCAGTGGGATGCCACTAGAGATTCTGAGTTGATGAGTGACTTGATTTAAAAAAATTTTTATTTTATATTGGAGTATGTGTGTGTGTTAATTGCTCAGTCGTGTTAACTCTTTGCGACCCCATGGACTGTAGCCTGCCAGGTTCCTCAGTCCATGGAATTCTCTGGCAAGAGTACTGGAGTGTGTTGCCATTTCCTTCTCCAATATTGGAGTATGCTGCTGCTGCTGTTGCTAAGTCGCTTCAGTCGTGTCCGACTCTGTTCGACCCCATAGATGGCAGCCCACCAGGCTCCCCTGTCCCTGGGATTCTCCAGGCAAGAACACTGGAGTGGGTTGCCATTTCCTTCTCCAGTGCAGGAAAGTGAAAAGTGAAAGTGAAGTCGCTCAGTTGTGTCCGACTCTAGCGACCCCATGGACTGCAGCCTACCAGGCTCCTCCGTCCATGGGATTTTAATTGATTTACAATGTTGCATTAATTTCAGGTATTCAAAGTGATTCAGTTATACATAATTACTGCATATATTTATTTTTCAAATTATTTTCCGATTTAGGTTATTATAGAATATTGAATAGACTTCCCTGTGTTATACAGTATCCTTGTTGGTTATCAACAACAATATCCTTGTTGGTTATCTGTTTTAAATATAGCAGTGTGTAATGTCAATCCCACGATCCTAATTTATCCCCATCCCTTCCTGACATGATTTATTTTTAAAAGATTTCCATTTCCTCAACAAAAAAATGGTGTTAGAGAAAAAGGAGGGACAACTGCTTAGATTAAAAGGGTTTTAGAAACAAGTTAGTCAAATGCAAAGTGAAGACTTTGTTGAATCCTGATGGAGACAAAGTGGCCGGAAAAGACCTTTTTGAGACAAACTGCTTTTCTAGAAGAGCTACATATGGAGTTATTGATGGGTGAAATAATCTGATGCCTTGGATTTCATTTAAAATACTTCAAAAGAGGAAAAAAAAACAAATAATGCACATATGTGGAAAAAACAGATAAAATGAGAACTAGAGCGTGTGGATACTTTTGGTGATTCTTCATTGTGTGTTTGAAATTTTTCCCTTATAAGTAATCTTATCATAAGAAGCTTTTAAAAAATTAGGCTGCCTCTGGATAGAGGATTTTGGGGGGAAGTGTGGAGGAGGAAGAGTAAAGTCCACAGCTAGAGACCTGTTGCCAGCGTCCAGGGGAGGGTGTGACAGTGTCTGGACAGGGGTTGTGTGTGTAAGGAGGCTTGCTCGCGTGTTATCACATCTGAGACATACAGCCGCCTTGTGAGGTCATTCGGGCAGCTGCTAGGACCAGCCCCATGTTATAGAGAGGAAAACTGACCCCTGCAGCTTGTCAAATACCTTGTCAAAATACACTCAGCTAGTGCTGAGGTGGACCTTGAACTCAGATCTTACCATTCCGAGTTCCATGGTCTTTGTACTGTGCCACTTTGGACGCTGATTTCTTCCCTTCCTTCACTGGTTTATTCGTTTCACAGTCTCTGATCAGCACTGTGGTGTACAGATTTGGGGGCCAGGTGTGTGTGGCTACATCAGATGTTGAGTGACACCTCATATGGTTCCTGCTGCCATGGAACTCACTACTGACACACCACGCATACTGCATCCCAACATACACATCACAACACTCACCATTGCATTGCTTGTGAAAAAAGTTGGTTCTTAGTCCTTAAGGAGCAGGCTTATTGACTGCTTTTTCCTCAGGTAAATTTTTTCTTTTTTTTTTTTTTTCTGGCTGTGGCACGAGGCATATGGGATCTTAGTTTCCCAACCAGTGGTTGAACCAATGCCCCATGCAGTGGAAGTGCTACTTGACTGCTAGGGAAGTCCCTTTAATTTTTACTCAGAAGTGTTTTCACACGCATACAAAAAAGGGGAGAAATTAGTATCACGAACACCCATAGACACATTACATAAATGTAACCATTGTTAGCATTTTCCCTATTTAATTGATTCTTCTTTACTCATGTATCCAAAATAAATTAAAGTCAGTATGACATTTATATGCATTCCTAAAACAATAATAGCATTTCCCTAACTAACCAGCATACTTTTATCACACTAAACAAAATCAACTTGTGTGTGTTAGTCACACAGTCGTGTCTGACTCCTTGTGATCCCATAGAGTGTAGCCTGCCAGACTTATCTGTCCATGGAATTCTCCAGGCAAGAATATTGGAATGGGTTGCCATTTTCTCCTCCAGGGTATCTTCCCGACCCAGGGATCAAACCCAGGTCTCCTGCATTGCAGGCAGATTCTTTACTGCCTGAGCCACCAAGGAAGCCCTAACAAAATCAATAATGACAAAAACAAAATCAATAATAATTTCCTATTTTCAATTTATGCCTTGTCCATATCAAATCTCTGATATCCCCAAAGCTGTCTTTACAAGCTAGAATTATTCGGACTGGGGACCAAAGAATGGCAAGCGCTGCATTTGACTCTTAAGTCTCTTTTAATTTTACTGATCCTCTCCCCACTTTTGATTTATCAAGTTATTTAAGGGTCACTGCTTATTGTCCTATATAATGTCCTATTTTCTGCATTTGACTTTTTTTGTAATGTAGTCTAGCCTGTAATTGCATCTCTATAGAAAACTGGTAATTTGGAAATATTCAGGTTAAACATTGTTTTTGTTAGAAAACGTAGAATTTTATTTTAAAATTAACTTGGGAAATAGTAAGACAGTGCAAATGGGTTAAAAAAAAAACTCGCCAAAACAGTGCTAAGTTTTCTTACTAGCCTGGCCTTCAGCCCCATTGTTCTCTCCCCAGAGAATATTACTATTCATGAATTTTTTATCTCCTTGCAGAGAGATTCTCAAATGTACAAACATGTGTATGTGCACATTCCCTCTTGTTTTGTACACTTCCTTGATTTTCTAAATCACAGCTTTATGAGATATAATTTACGTACTATAAAATTTACCCCTTTACACTGTACAATTCAATGATTTTGTATATCCCAGGGAATTGTGCAACCATCATCATGGTCTGGTGGGCTGCCGTCTGTGGTAGAGGTCGCACAGAGTCGGACACGACTGAAGTGACTTAGCAGCAGCAGCAGCATGGTCTAACTCTGGAATATTTTGCTCACACCTCACCCCACCCCAGCCCACCCCTGCCCAAACAAACCCAGTAACCTTTAGCAATCATTCCCATCTCTCCCCACCTCCCCCAGCCCCTGGAAACCACTTATCTACTGCCCGTCTCTATGGATGTGTCTGTGCTGGACTTTTCACATAAATAGAATCATACAACATGTGATCCCTTGTGACGGGCTCCTTTCACCCAGCATAACATTTTCAAGGCTCGTCCACTCTGCTGTACATATCAGTTCCCGGTTCTATGACTGAATAATATTCTGTTGTTGACTTTGTCCATCCATAAGCTCATGGATATTCAGCTTGTTTCTCCTTTCTGGCTGTTAGGAATAATGCTGTCGTGTCCAGGTTTTGTGTGGACATCTGCTTTCAGGTCTGTTAGATATACCTAGGAGTGGAATTGCTAGATCTTAGGGTAACTCTATGTTTAACATTTTGACGAACTGTCAAACCAGCTTTCAAAGAAGCTGTACCATTTAACATTCCCATCAGCAACGTATGAGGGGTCCAGTTTCTGCACATCATCCTCAACACTTGTTGTTATCTAACTTTATGATTTTAGCCATCCTAGTGGGTGTAATGTGGTATCTCATTGTGCTTTTGATTTGCATGTCCCTGATGCTAATGATGTTGAGCATATTTTCATGTCCTTATTGGCTGTTGGATATCCCTTGCTCATTTTTAATTGGTTTCATATTTTCATTGATGAGTACGTTAAACATTTAACAAGAATATTTCATGAATGAAGCTGTGCATGTCACACTGTATAACATCAGGAGGCAAGTGATCTCTGTTAGCTGCTTGTGTTAAGGTGATGACAGCTTAGATCATGTCTGTTGGGTTACATTTTTCCCCTTGTGAGCAGAGGGCAAGCAATGGGGTGATACTTTGACTTTACACAGCTGTCCTCTTGCCCACCAACCTTTCACTTAATGTCTCTGGCAACTATTGATACTCTTTGCCTAAATCAATTACTAAATTAAGGGTTGCAAAATGGTGTTCTATTTTGTCTTGCTGTTGGCTTGTTGCCTTTGCTGGTTGGTTTCTAGCATTCTTTCAGTTAATACATTATTAGCTGGCTTCACATGTGAAGTGAGTGAAGTGAAAGTCCTTCATCAAATGGGGCTTTGGGGCTATACTGACATGGTTCATTCTGGAAAGGCAGATGAGTGCTTAATTCTTTCCTTGTGATATTTGATGTTCAAATTAAGGGGTTGATATAATCCAAATTCAGGGAGTCCTGGTGCCCTAGTCAGCACAGGTAAACTTCTGATTTCTCCATCAGAGGTGTTAGAGAGTCAGGCTTCTCCCTAGAGACTGCCGGTTTGGACTAGGTCCTTCTCTTCCCTTCCCTGATCACCTACTGTTCTGGAATGCAAAAGGACACTTCTACCTCTTCTGTGATAGACACATCAGAAGTTAACATTTAAAGACTCTCAACCACTTCTCAGTGTCTCAATAGTAATTCCCTGCATAAGAAATGGCTAACTGATCCAGAGCCTCTCATTAGGCATTAGCTGGATTAAGTTTAGAACATTGGCTCATCTTTTAACTATTACCCCTAGGTTGCCCCTTGTTCTTAATCTGCTAATCCTTTTGTTTCTGTTTCTAATTCAAGCCAGAGTCATTTCCCTGGATCAGTGGGGTTAAGAGAAAACATTTGCAATTTAGACTCAAGAGTTTTGTTCTGGTACTTTTGTTGTAGCCACGCGTTCTGGGAAACAAACTCACTCAGAAGGACAGTGCAGATAGTGGGGTGCAGTTTATTCCACCGGCGGGCCCAAGGCAGAGTCTCCTCTTAGCCAAGGACCCTAACCAGTTTTTCTGAAAACCTTATATACCCTAAGTGTACGGGCCCAAACCCACCTCCCCAAATTCCCTGAAACTAGTCTGAACAAAGGAAAAGAAAGATACAAAATCAAAGTTAACCTGTGATTCATATACCTTAAGCCTAGGTAGTTAACAGTGGACAATTATCAATAGGCCTGTGGTCATACCCCAATAAGCATAATAGAATTTATGATTCTATTCGGTTACACAGATAATTTGGGTACTCTTTTAGGCAATGGAGAGTCTAGGTACAAGCCCTGGGGCTCTTCCATTCAGGGGGCCTGGTTTTCCAGTTGGTATGTCGTTTCCAAAGATACTGGGCATAGGGCTCCAAGTCCATAGTCTCGCCCAAGATAGGGTCCTGCTTTCAAGATGGAGCCTGTTCTGTCTGTTTCCTCCTTCACTCCCCTCTCTTGATGCTCATAACTCATAGTATGCACATCACTCATAGGGATATATTGCGCCCTGACTCTCTGACCTCCAGTTTGGGAGAACAACAACCTTTGGGTTACAAGTTCATAACACATTGTAAAATAAAGGGTCCACAAAGCAGAACTATCAAGGCAACTATGACAATGCTAAATATAGTTTTCCACTAACCATCCTTCACCCAGATAGGACCAAAGTCCAAAAAGAAAGATTATCATCAGACATAACTTTTACCTGACCTTTCATGTCATCTGCTGCTGCTGCTACTGCTGTCACTCCAGTCGTGTCCGACTCATGTCATCTAGGATGGTTGATATATAGCTGGATAAATCAGGAATATATACACAACATTCAACTTTAATTAAAGCACAGGTCCCTCTTTCTACTGAAACTATGGTTAGTCTCAAGATGATACCAGCAAGTCCTTGTAGCAGCAGTTGATTGTAGAGCTTCACCTCTTGTTCTTCTTTAAGATGACCTTGGTTTCACAGGGGTCAGTGGGGTCCTGTTGTGTAGTCCGCTCAGCGTCGTCCGGGTCTGCGTGGTATGCTCTCTTCACCCTCATGTGGTGGATCCAGGGAGTGACACCTGCAACTTTAACTGCCGTAGGGCTGGTTAGAGCAACAGTGTATGGACCCTTCCAATGTGGGGCCAAGGAGTCGTGTTTCCAGTCCTTGATCACACCTGATCCCCAGGCACAAATTCGTGAATCCGTTCCCCAAGGGGGAATGGCACCCTTTCTTGTACAAACTTAGTTACCTGATTTATTACCTTACCCAGTTGTTCCATCTGCTGTGAAATCTCATCTCCCCTTACCTGAGGCAAATTTGTTGACACCTGTTTTATTATGGGAGAGGGCCTCCCATACACAATTTTGTACGGAGAAGAGCCATGGGACTGTGGGGTCATCATGAGTCTGAACAGAACCATCAGAAACAAGTCCACCCAGGAACTGTCAGTCTCTAAGATCCACTTAGAGACTGTCTCTTTAAGTGTCCAGTTGGTTCCTTCCACCATCCCAGAACTCTGGGACCTATATGCTGTATGTAATTTCCACTTGATATTCAAAGTTTTGCTTACTCGTTATACTAAATCAGCTACGAAAGCCGGGCCATTGTCTGATCCAATGCTGGTAGGAAATCCAAATCTGGGAACTATCTCCCTGAGCAGGCACCAGGCTACTTGTGATGCTCTTTCAGTCCGGGTAGGAAAAGCTTCTACTCATCCCAAGAACGTACATACTATGACCAGCAGGTAATGGTGGTGTCGGTGAGGTTTCATTTCAGTGAAGTCCACTTCCAGGTATTCAAAGGGCAGCGAGTCTCTTACTTGAATCCCTGGAGGTTTCTGTCTGTGCCGAGAGGCAGCATTGACCTGTGAGCAGGCAGGGCAGTTTTGAGATTCTGTCCTGCCTAGGGAAGAGAGGCGCGAAACCAAGAAATATTTTCAGATTAGCTCTTCCAGTTTATCATGGCCTAGATGGGTTGCTTGGTGCGTTTGGCTTACAGAGTGGGTGCCAGCTCCTCCGGTACTAATAATTTGCCACTTGGCAATTTTCACCATCCCTTTTCAGTCTTGATGGCCCCCTCTGCCTTGGCTAGTTGGTTTTGGGCTCCAGTGTATTTTGGAGAGTCTAACGTTAGCTCAGGTAGCTCCGCCAATATGAGAGCTTTAACAGGGGCTTCACTTGTCACCCCCAAGCCCTCAGCCGCTTGTTTAGCGGTCTTATCTGCCAGTCTGTTCCCTGAGCCCAGGGGGTATCCTCCTTGTGACATCCTCAGCAGTGTATGACTGCAACCCTTTGTGGTTCCCAAGCAGCATCTGCTGCTGCTGCTGCTGAGTCACTTCAGTTGTGTCCGACTCTGTGACCCCATAGACGGCAGCCCACCAGTCTCCCCCATCCCTGGGATTCTCCAGGCAAGAACACTAATAGAGTCTTAATTTCTTCCTTATTTTTAATATCTTTTTCACTAGCTATCAGAGGCCTCTCTCCTTATACAGAGCCCTGTAATGTGGCAAAAGCATACCTGGAGTCTGCATAAATGTTTGTCTTCTTACCTTTTGACAGCTGGAGGGCCTGGGTTAGAGCATATAGTTCGGCCTGTTGAGCGGACCAGTGTGATGGCAGAGAGCTAGCCCCAACGATGGTTTCTTCCATGACTACTGCATATCCCAACAGTCTACTGTCTAGACTGCTTCCACTATTTGTAAGTTCGTGGTGTTCTCTGGTGGCCATCCTACTCCCGTAGGGGGCCATTCGACCTCACAGAGTATGTGGAGGCAGTTAGGCTTCATCTTCACCCCATAGTCTCCTCCTAATCCCTTCTTTAAATGTTTAATCATGTGCTCCAATACAGTTGCCTTAGATTCACTTCCCCCATCTTGCTTACCTTCTCGGACCTTCTTCTACTTTTCCTTTTTGTTCTGTCTACGAAGTTCTCAGTACCCTATGTACTTCTGATATTTCCACTCAATGACACTTAAATTGCCATTCTGCCTCCTTCCTAATTGGGGTGAGAAGAGCCTTACCTGCCAGATCCCAGAGGGAGAAGGGGGATCTGTGTGTCTTCACCTGCCGGTCAGCATAGCCGAACCAGAACACCACGTGGTCCAAGACTGTGTCTCCCTTAACTTTTAAAGTCCATTCTGCCTTGGTGGGCTTGATCAGATGCGGATGAAAATACAGATGGGTTAAATATCCCATGTCCCAGGCCGTCTGTGGAAAAGCCAATTTGTACTCACTTATGTATCCCCCTTCTTCTAGCCTGACAATTCTGAGGGGGTCAAGAATTTCATAGCAGATGGGACACCTCCTTGGGGAGAGCAGAATACGAACACACAAAAACCAAATTTCTTCTCCTAAAAATCCCCTGGCAATGGCTTGGTAATAATTTTCCCCTAGACGGCGTGGACACCACCTCCTAAATGACCTTCACAAATTTCCTTCCTAAGCCTTAACACACTCGTCAGCGTGTTGCCACCTGCCAATTCCAGGCTCCTGTGGGTCCCCGCTCCTTCTAGTCCCTCCCAGAGGGGTGATCAGGCCCTCTCTTCCATCCTACCGGGTGGGTTCCTTCTCACCTGAGCGCTCAGTTCCCCTGCTGCCGTCCACTATCTGCTAACATGAAGGGTCTGGGCATTGAGAAGCAGAATCCTTCCAGAAGGGCGAGGCGCCATCCCTCCTCTAGAAGATTCGAGCCGCAAGGCCTCAGAGTAGTCCCAGATGGGACTTGTCTTCTCAAAGTGAGGTGTTTCCCGGCCCATGCACCAAATGTTGTAGCCACGTGTTCTGGGAAACAAACTCACTCAGAAGGACAATGCAGATAGTGGAGTGCAGTTTATTCCACCGGTGGGTCCAAGGCAGAGTCTCCTCTTAGCCAAGGACCCTAACTAGTTTTTCTGAAAACCTTATATACCCTAAGTGCATGTGCCCAAACCCACCTCCCCAAATTCCCTGAAACTGGTCTGAACAAAGGAAAAGAAAGATGCAATCAAAGTTAGCCTGGATCCATATGCCTTAAGCCTAGGTAGTTAACAGTGAACAATTATCAACAGGCCTGTGGTCATACCCCGGTAAGCATAATAGAATTTATGATTCTATTCGGTTACACAGATAATTAGGATATTCTTTTAGGCAACAAAGAGTCTGGGTTCGAGCCCTGGGGCTCTTCCATTCAGGGGGCCTGGTTTTCCAGTTGGTATGTTGTTTCCATAAATACTGGGCATATAGTTCAAAGTCCATAGTCCAGCCCAAGATAGGGTCCTGTTTTCAAGATGGAGCCTGTTCTGTCTGTTTCCTCTTTCGCTTTTAGTGTATGATGTTAGGCAAGTCTTATAAACGGAAATTCATTTTTTTCTCAAAGGAAGGATGAATATGATACTGAATCTGCCTGCCAATGCAGTGAGACATGAGAGACGCAGATTTAATCCCTGGGTTGGGAAGATCCTCTGGAGTAGGAAATGACAACGCACTCCAGTATTCTTGCTGGGAAAATTCCATGGACAGAGGAGCCTGGCAGGCTACAGTCCATGCAGCCACAAAGAGTTGGACACGACTGAGCAACTGAGCACTTTGTGATAGCTGGAGTAAAAATGCTTTGTAAACTGTCAAATACAACAAAAGTGGGTCAGGGGTTTCCTGGTGGTCCAGTGGCTAAGACTCCAAGTTCCCAGCACAGGGGGCCTGGGTTCAATCCCTAGTAAGGGAACTAGATCCCACATGCTGCAGCCAAATTACAAAAAAAAGTGGGGCAGGCCCCAGGTCCCGCTTTGGGCTCTAAGCTGGAATCAGTCGATCTCCACCACCTTGACTGTTACTAGTTCAGGCTATTTCAGGGGCTTCTTCCTCAAGTTTTTGTTTTCTTAGGCCCTTTTTGTTTTCCAGCTTTTCCTAGCTACCCGACCTCTAAGCATGAAGCCACCCCATGAAGCTTTGCAACTTCCAGGACTTTTGCTCCCAATTTCTCTAAACTACATGGCTGAATATAACAGAAAGAGCGCAGGTCATGGACCCGACCAGGTGTGGGTTCAAATCTTGGTCCCATCTCTTGCGGACTGTGTGACTGGAAGCTAAATTAAATCTTGTCATTTCTTTATCTGTTTCATACACCTGAAAAGCAGGTGGTGGTATTAAACTTTTAAAAGTGTGAACAGCTTTAGTAAAAGGCCTCAAACTTAGCAGGAAGCATTTGCTGCCTTTTCCTTCTTGGCCCCAAATTACTTTACCTTAGATTCCTGCTTCCTCCCACCCTTGGAGTTTGCTTTTGCAACTCCTACCAATTTCATTGTCTTCCCAGTACAGCTATTTGCATTTCTAAAAGGGGCCCATTTGTTTCTTATTTGTGCCTACCTCAAGTATTCTTAACCACATCTGTTCTAAAGTAGGCTTTCCCCTCAGTGTTGCAGGCTGCTTTCTGCCCTGAGGTTCTGCTACTAGGCTCATTGGAGCCAAAAAATGGATGTTAATTTCATTGCCTCAGTGTGCACTTAAATGTGAGAAATCTAACACATAATTTTAATGTTTGGAGTATCTGCCTTTGACTTTCTCCTTCACGTGTCTTCACATGTCTCTAAGTTCACTTTAAAGATGCATGGAGATTGGAAGTGCTTTTTAAAATAGGGACCACTCCTCCATTGTGAGTTTGTGCTCCGTCCCACGTCTTCTTACTGTCAACAGAGTTGAAAGGATTGTAAGTGGATCCAGCTGTTAGCTGTGTGGGGCTTGCATTTTCACCAGAGGCATTTTGTGATGTAATTGATGGTGCAGCTGGATGAAGAGCCTGGTGTTTGGTGTGTTCCTTGGGGTGAATGAATAGGTGTGTTTTGTACAGGGGTGTTAAGTTGTGCTAGTAAAATGTTAGGCTGAACAGTACCTTTGCTGAAGGAACTTCTTTTTTCGCAGTGTAAACTGTCAGCAAGATTCAATGTGCTGTATGTGGCTGTTTTTCAATAAAGAAGCAAGGTATTATTTACTCTACCAAAAACCTCAGCTAGGCAGTATTTGGTGAGAGTTACCCTAAGACAATAATATTATTACTACTTTAGCCCTCAATGATCCAGACAGACTTTCTCAGCAATGCATTCAGTTCAGAAGAGTTTTGGAAATTCCCTGGCAGTGCACTGGTTAGGACTCTGAGCTTCCACTGCAAGGGACACAGGTTCAATCTCTGGTCAGGGAACTAAGGTTCCACAAGCCACATGGCACAGCACCCCCCTCCCCTCCACCAAATTCACAAGAGTTTTGCCATGTAACAGTTACCAAGTCCAAGCTCATACTGCTTGCCTCATGACAAGCCAATAAATGAGAGTGGTTGGGGCAAGGAATAGTGGCTTTTTCAGAAAGTCCGCAGACCAAGGAGATGGTGGATTTGTGTCCCAAAAAACCATCTTTCCTGAGTTACGAGTCAGGTTGTTTTTTATACCAAACAGGAAGGGGTGTTGGTTGCTGCAAACTTTTTGGTGTGAGAATCCTTTGCTCTTACAACAGTCCTCCATGTAGGTTTGGTGACAATGTCCCTATAAACTTCAACAAGACAAATGTTATTCTCTGTTCTGCAACTTTTTATCTCTAGTGAATGGAAAGTGTTATACCTTTAAAGGTCAGAGCCTTGAAAATGCCTGTATATTTCAGGCCCTAGGCAACATTCTTGTAGCAAAAGCAATAGGATACAAAGGATAAAGGAAAAGAAAGATCCAATATGGAGTCAGATTTGCTCTTCCCTATTACATAATCTTGATGAAATATTAATGATGATTATTAATATATATTATATTAAAATTAATTAATTTAATATATAAATAATATATGTGTTAATATAATATAATACATAATCTTGATGAAATATCACATAATCTTGATGAAAGTGAAAGTGGAGAGTGAAAAAGTTGGCTTAAAGCTCAACATTCAGAAAACGAAGATCATGGCATCCGGTCCCATCACTTCATGGGAAATAGATGGGGAAACAGTGGAAACAGTGTCAGACTATTTTTCTGGGCTCCAAAATCACTACAGATGGTGACTGCAGCCATGAAATTAAAAGACGCTCACTCCTTGGAAGGAAAGTTATGACCAACCTAGATAGCATATTCAAAAGCAGAGACATTACTTTGCCAACAAAGGTTTGTCTAGTCAAGGCTATGGTTTTTCCTGTGGTCATGTATGGATGTGAGAGTTGGACTGTGAAGAAAGCTGAGCGCCGAAGAATTGATGCTTTTGAACTGTGGTGTTGGAGAAGACTCTTGAGAGTCTCTTGGACTGCAAGGAGATCCAACCAGTCCATTCTGAAGGAGATCAGCCCTGGGATTTCTTTGGAAGGAATGATGCTAAAGCTGAAACTCCAGTACTTTGGCCACCTCATGCGAAGAGTTGACTCATTGGAAAAGACTCTGATGCTGGGAGGGATTGGGGGCAAGAGGAGAAAGGGACGCCAGAGGATGAGGTGGCTGGATGGCATCACTGACTCGATGGATGTGAGTCTGAGTGAACTCCGGGAGTTGGTGATGGACAGGGAGGCCTGGCGTGCTGCAATTCATGGGGTCGCAGGGAGCCAGACACGACTGAGCGACTGATCTGATCTGATTACATAATCTACAGCAAGGAATGTGCTGGTGCCATCGCAACTCAGGGAACCTGAATCAGGATTCCAAGGTGCTAATTTGCAAACTGTTAAAAGATAAACTGAGGCATATATTTTAAAAAATTAAGAGTTTATATGAGCAAAAATTGATTTGAATTGGGCAGCATCCTATCTAGCAAATAAAAAGGAGCTCTGAGGAGCTGTATGAAATGAAAGACTTTATTAGGCAGAAGGGAGTGGGAAGAGGAAAGTTATCTGGCAAAAGAAAAAAGTAGGTTGTGTTATTGCAAAGTTATTTTTCTTTAAGGTAGCAGGGGTCTACCCAGCAGATTACTTCACTACTGCTAATCAGATGGTTCCTGCATATAGTGGAAACTATAATTAAGCCTCGATTTGGTGATGTGGGGCTTAGCATAAGTGACTCCATTTTGGGCATGTTGTCTTTTTATTTGTTTGTTTTTTCCTTTTTTGTTATTGTTGTTTGCTCCTTTTTTTTTTTTTTTCTGTTGTTTTTTAACGAAAGAGAGAGAGGTGCAGATGTACGGGAGCTGGTGGTAAACCCTACTTGGAGAGGGCAGGAGGGCTTCACAGGGAGAAATGGGACTTTGCCAAGGATGAAAGCTAAGCAAGGATCTCTGAGGCCAAGGGAAACATAGATGCAAAACCTTTTATGCAGTTAAGTAGGTGAAACACCATGGTGAGTTTGGAGAAGTGTAAGCAATTAAACAAATTTTCCTAGCACATCTATTTCTACTTTAGCCTTCTCCTTACCACCCATTTCTCCTCACCCCTTTCCACCCCCGCTCTGCCATCCTGCCCCTCTAGGTTGTCACAGAGCACCAGGCTGGGCTCCCTATGTTATGTAGCAGCTTCCCGCTAGTTATCTGTTTTACAGATGGTGGTGCATATATGTCAATAGTACTTTCTCAATTTGTCACATCCTCTACATCCCCTGCTGTGTCCACAAGTCCATTCTCCACATCTGTGTCTCCATTCCTTCCCTGCAAATAGGTTCATCCATATCATTTTTCTAGATTCCATATATATGCATTAATATACAATATTTGCTTTTCTCTTTCTGTCTTACTTCACTCTGTATTAATAGGCTCTAGGTTCATACACTTCACTACAACTTACTCAAATTTGTTCTTTTTTATGGCCGAGTAATGTTCCTTTGTATATATGTAAAGTAACTTCTTATCCATTCATCTGTTGAAGGACATTTAGGTTGCTTTCATGTCCTGGCTATTGTAAATAGTGTTGCAATGAATATTGGGGTGCTGCTGCTGCTGCTAAGCTGCTTCAGTCATGTCTGACTCTTTGAAACCCCATGGACTGTGGCCCACCAGACTCCTCTGTCCATGGGATTCTCCAGGCAAGAATACTGTAGTGGGTTACCATTTCCTTCTCCAGAGGATCTTCCCAACCCAGGGACCAAACCCGATTCTCTACATCTCCTGTATTGGCAGGCAGGTTCTTTACCACTAGTGGGAAGCCTGAAGGTACCCAAGGGGTACATGTGTCTTTTAGAATTGTGGTTTTCTCAGGGTATATGGCCGGTAGTGGGATTGCTGAGTCATATGGTAGCTTTAGTCCTAGTTTTTTCAAGAATCTCCATAGCAGCTGTATCAGTTTACATTCCCACCAGCAGTGCAAGAAGGTTTCCTTTTCTCCACATCCTCTCCAGCATTTATAGTTTGTGGATTTTTTGATGATAGCCATTCTGACTGGTGTGATGTGGTACCTCATTGTAGTTTTGACTTGCATTTCTCTAATAATGAGCAGTATTGAGCATCTTTTCATATGTTTATTGGCCATCTGTGTGTCTTCTTTGGAGAACTGTCTACTTAGGTCTTCTGCCCATTTTTTTTAATTGGATTGCTTGTTTTTCTAATATTGAATTGCATGAGCTGCTTATACATTTTGGAAATTAATCCTTTGTTGATTGTTTCATTTGTAATTATTTTTTCCTGTTCTAAGAGTTGTCTTTTCTTCTTGTTTATAGTTTCCTTTGCTGTGCAAAAGCTTGTAAATTTAATTATATCCCATTTGTTTATTTTTGTTTTTATTTCCATTGAGCTTGGAGGTGGGTCAAAGAGGATCTTTCTTTGATTTACGTCAGAGTGTTCTACCTGTGTTTTCCTCTAAGAGTTTTATAGTTTCTGGCCTTACATTTAAGTTTTTAATCCATTTTGAATTCATATTTGTGTATTGTGTTAGGAAGTGTCTAATTCATTCTTTTATATGTCACCGTCCAGTTGTCCTAACACCACTTATTGAAGAGGCTGTCTTTTCTCCATTGTATATTCTTTCATCCTTTGTCAAAGATAAGGTACCCATTGGTGCATGGTTTATCTCTAGGCTTTCTATTTTGTTCCGTTGGTCTAGATGTCTGTTTTTTTGTGCCAGTACCATACTCTCCTGATGACTGTGACTTTGTAGTATAGTCTGAAGTCGAGGAGATTGATTCCACCAGTTCCATTTTTCTTTCCCAAGATTGCTTTGGCTACTCAGGGTCTTTTGTGTTTCCATACAAATTGTGAAATTTTTTGGCCTAGTTCTTTTGAAAGATACCTAGGAATAAACCTACCTAAAGGGATTAAAGACCTGTATGCAGAAAATTATGAAGATCATGGCATCTGGTCCCATCACTTCATGGGAAATAGATGGGGAAACAGTGGAAACAGTGTCAGACTTTATTTTGGGGGGCTCCAAAATCACTGCAGATGGTGACTGCAGCCATGAAATTAAAAGACGCTTACTTCTTTGAAGGAGAGTTATGACCAACCTAGACAGCATATTGAAAAGCAGAGACATTACTTTGCCAACAAAGGTCCGTCTAGTCAAGGCTCTGGTTTTTCCAGTGGTCATGTATGGATGTGAGAGTTGGACTGTGAAGAAAGCTGAGCGCCGAAGAATTGATGCTTTTGAACTGTGGTGCTGGAGAAGACTCTTGAGAGTCCCTTGGACTGCAAGGAGATCCAACTAGTCCATTCTGAAGGAGATCAGCCCTGGGATTTCTTTGGAAGGAATGATGCTAAAGCTGAAACTCCAGTACTTTGGCCACCTCATGTGAAGAGTTGACTCACTGGAAAAGACTCTGATGCTGGGAGGGATTGGGAGCAGGAGGAGAAGGGGACGACAGAGGATGAGATGGCTGGATGGCATCACCAACTCGATTGACGTGAGTTTGAGTGAACTCTGGAAGATGGTGATGGACAGGGAGGCCTGGCATGCTGCGATTCATGGGGTCACAAAGAGTTGGACACGACTAAGTGAGTGAACTGAACTGAACTGATGAAAGAAATCAAAGATGACACAAACAGATGGAGAGATATACCATGTTCTTGGAAGAATCAGTATTGTGAAAATGACTATACTACCCAAAGAAATCTCAGAAGGTGTTATTTCAGTGGCGCCCTGGAAGATGTGAGAAATAGCCCATTATGTGGATGCAAGAGGTGGGGAAGAGGGTGCTGGTGGTCTCAGGGATGGAGAAAGTGCTGTATACTTCAGAGATAGGACACACAGAACATGGGATGAGAAAGAGGAAGGAATCAAGGCCGAATGCCAGGTCTCCTGGCTTAAGCAGCTGGGTCAATCAGTGGCTGTTATGGGCACAGCCCTGGGCAGCTGGACAGGGGGACTGCATGACTCTCTGTGGCCTGCAGTCTTGTCCCCTTGGAGAAGCTGTTACGCACCTGATTCTTGGACTCTTTAATCAATAGAAATTGATAAGAAGCCAGACAAGAAACTCAGGCAAGGCTCTATGGGGACTCATGCTGTAGCACGAGGGAGCAAGAACAAGAAACAGGTGCCCTTGCTCGCTCTCCTAGAGAGAAGTGAACTGGTCCCCTAAACAGGGTGAGGATGGGGGCAGATTGGCGAGCTGGGCCGAAGAGGAGGCCTATGTGGTCTGCCTGCCCCCTTGGTGGTGCTGTGTGCAGGGATCATGTGCAGTTACCTGCTTTTGCTCCAGGCTCCTCAGAAGTGGCCCTTGGTTTGTGGCCCTTTTGTATCTTATTGTTCTCAATGTGTCTCAACTGCCCATGCGTGTGGTTATTTTTAGTACTTTATAGTTTCTTTATATTCTGTTGCTGGGGGAGGCATTTGTCCAGGTCCAAGTGCAGGCGCTCGAAGCCTGTCTCAGTTGTACTCAGTCTCTCCTGGTCCACTAGGGGCCTTTTAGGCCCTTCTTTCTGTGCGCCTGCCCTTCTATTGAATTGCTCAACTTGAAAAAGGTTGAGAAAAGGAACCAGTCCAGTAGGAGCATTACAAGCTGGATGGATTTGTGAGATGAGACTGGCACCCAAATGTAAGAGAACGTTGTTCATCAGCTCTGCCATTAACTGTTACATCTGGAGGAAACAAAAACAAAATCAAAAGTGTTTACAGAGACGTTTAAGAATCAAAACTTCGGGATGTTCTGTATATGACATCTTTTTTTCATTATCACAGAGAAGTGAGTTGAATGTGCCATAAAACTGGCTGAAAAGTAATTTTCCTAATAGTGCTAATATTAATGAGGGTTATCTGGTCTTTGTCCAAAGTATTTGCAGGCAGGGATTCATGATACTTGTCTAAAACCTCAATTCCTAAAGCATTTCTTGTGAAAATAGGAACATTCCTGTGCCCAGATTCTCAATAATAAAAGACACCGGGAGCGTTTTCAAAACTGTTGGCCTGATTTAAATTTCACTGGAAAACAGCTTTTTAAAACCAAGTTGTCTGTATGGGGCCTCCGTGTGATCACTTCCCACTGGCAGCTGGTAACTGCCAACTTCTGGTGGCTTGAGAAAGTGAGCTGTTTCCCACGCTCCCACACGGCAACCCAATCAGGATGTTTGTGCTGGGAGATGTTTGGATGGGGTTGGGGCAAAAAGGGCAAGAGACCAGCTGGACAAGCTCCTTCCCCAACTCCCTTCTCTACAGCCTGTCCATGCATTCCAGACAATCATTGCTGGTGCCAGGTGGTGATGGAAATTATGTCACCTGAACACTTAACAGCCCATGAACTTGGTAAAATGGGAGGGTTTTGCTAAGTCTACAGTAACTCCCAAACCTGTTGCTCTTCTCCCTTCCCAGGGCCCAAATTGGCTCCATCAACGCTGAACCTTTTTATCTGGTTCTTGGCATGTTGTAGGGTTTCTTGTCTGCCCCTGCCCCCTCCTCTAGGAATGAGGTCTGAAGTGACTGAATGATGAGGCCATGGGAAGTGGAGGGAGGGAAGGAAGTCACCTGGAAAACTCACAGGACTTCTAATCAACTGAACAGCTGCAACTCCCTTCCATGCATTCCTGTTCTTCCAGTCTGTAGCTTCTTGAAGTGCAAACTAGGCGACCATATGCAAAGTCACTCCCATTGCAGTCAGGATTTTTTTAAAAATTCATGGACTCCAGAAGTAAAAAGACCACTTGTGTGGTGTTCTTTGCCCCCAGCGGACTATGCATTAAGAAGGATGCTGCCAAGTCGCTTCAGTCGTGTCCGACTCTGTGCGACCCCATAGACGGCGGCCCACCAGGTTCCCCCATCCCTGGGATTCTCCAGGCAAGAACACTGGAGTGGGTTGCTATTTCCTTCTCCAATGCATGAAAGGGAAAAGTGAAAGTGAAGTCGCTCAGTCGTGTCCGACTCTTCGAAACCCCATGGACTGCAGCCTACCAGGCTCCTCCGTCCATGGGATTTTCCAGGCAAGAGTACTGGAGTGGGGTGCCATTGCTTTCTCCAATTAAGAAGGATATGTGTGTGTTCATCACTCAGTCGTGTCCGACTCTTTGTGATCCCTTGAACTGTAGCCTACCAGGTTCCTCTGTCCTTGGAATTCTCCAGGCCAGAATACTGGAGTGGGTTGCCATTTTCTTCTCCAGGGGATATTCCTGACCCTGGATCTCCTACATTGCGGGCAGATTCTTTACCACTGAGTCACCAGGGAAGCCCTGGAAGGATATAGGAGAGACTCAAAGCCTCATCCTAAGCCTGGTTTTGCAAGGAGGCCCAAGCATGCCCACCACCAGGGGTCTATGGACACTTCCCCATTTTCCCAGGGAATGTGGATTTTACTTGGGTAAGAACACAGCAATATTTTCATAGGCTTTAGACTGCTTTCAAGAAGTGTTAACTGGACTTCCCTGGTGGTCCAGTGGTTAAGAATCTGCCTGCCAATGCAGGAGACGTGCGTTTGATCCCTGGTCCTGGAGGATCCCACATGCCATGGGGCAACTGATCCCATATGCCACAACTACTGAGCCTGAACTCTAGAGCCCCATGCTCTGCAACAAGAAAAGCCACCACAGTGAGAAACCCAAGCATTGCAACCAGAAAGTAGCCTTGCTTGCCGCAACTAGAGGAAGCCCTTGTACAGCAACAAAGATCCAGTGCAGACAAAAAAGAAAAAACATGATGACTGATTTCAAGAAGTGGTAACTGATAACTGGTTTCAAGAAGGCTGAATTAAGTGATTAAGTGAACACAGTGAACTAAGTGAATTAAGTGAACATAGTGATTAAGAAGGGTCGATGTGGAGTTGGTCTCCCTGGGTTCAAATCCTGGTGCTGCCACTTATTGGTAACTTTGGACAAATTGATTCACTTATTAATACCTTATTTTCCACTTCAGAAAAATGTGGATAATACCAATGGCTTTTCTTGGGTCCTTCCTACATGACAAACAGCAAAAGTTCTATTTGACAACTTCATTGGCAAAAGACAGGTTTAATCTAGGTTTGATTCATTGTCATACTCATTTTTCCTATTTTAGAAGAAATTCAAATGCACACATCTTTGGGATCCCAGATAGCAGGGCTGTTAAAAACACTGTCAGCTGAGAGTAGCACCTGGTTGCTTTTCTTGGCACCTTTTGCTAACTGGTGAGGTTGAAATGGAACATATTCCTCTTATTGGTCTTTCTTCTTGAAAACTGTTTGAAATACCCTTTGGCCTGCTTCCCATTGGAATCTTAATGTTCTTTTATTTACATATGAACTTTGTTTTCTGATCATTCACATAATACATGTATCTTGAAAATTTGGGGGAAAAAGCAAATTTACTGGAATAAAAATGACCCTCAGAATTTTAAAAAATAGTACTAGCTATTCTTATGGGTTCTTCTGAGGATTCGATAGTAATAAGAGGTCTGGAACATGGTAAGCATCCAATACAGTTAGCTATTGATGTAGGTCATTAATCTGTTCACAGTAGTGACAGTCTTGTGGCGCCGTCACATCTGCTTCTTGACTCTCATTTACTTATTGTCCCGTCGTCTTTTGCGTTAGTCCTCCACATCCTCTGGATGGTGGGCGCCTTGAAAGCAGAGTCTGGGTGGTGCCCATTTGTGGACCCACAGCTCTAGCGCAGCCCTGGTTTGTCACGATTAGTTCATCTGTTGAGTAAATTAAGCCAGGCTTTGGTGATGACTTATGTTTGAAGGGTGCTTTTTGTGCCACAAAGCACACACATAGGAAGTCTGAGACTTGAAGTTTAGGACCCTTGCCCAAGTCATATGCCAGAGTCAGGTCTTGTGATTCTTTTATTTATGTATTTATTTAGCTGGGTCAGGTCTTAGTTGCAGCTCCTGGGCTCTCTAGTTGCTGTGTTAGGGCTTGGTTGCTCTAAGGCATGTGGGATCTTAGTTCCCCAACTGAATCAAACCTGTGTCACCTGCATTGCAAGGCAGATTCTTAACCACTGGATTACCAGGGAAGGCCCAAGGTCTATGATTCTTGCCCTTGCTCCTTCCAGTAGGCTGTCCTCTCTAGGAAGAGAATGCTGAGTTTTATAATTCCAGATCATGTCTTTTGCCAATTCTGTTGTATCTGAACCTCATATAAGTGAAATTATGTAGCATATACTATGGTTGTGTCTGGATCCTTTTGCTCGGCTTAATATGTATAAGATTCACTCATGTTGTTTTGTGTATTTTTAAAAATCACTGTATAGTATTCCACTGTATGCTAAGACCAGAATTTATTTACCTGTTCTCTTGTTGATGGGTATCTGGGTGGTTCCCAATATTTGGTTGGGCTTCCCAGGTGGCTCAATGATAAAGAATCCCCCTGCCAGTGCAGGAGATGCAGGAGATGTGGGTTCAATCCCTGGGTCAGGAAATGGCAACCCGCTCCAGTATTCTTGCCTGGAGAATCCCATGGACAGAGGAGCCTGGTGGGCTACAGTCCCATAGGGTCATAAAGAGCTGGACATGACTGAGCATGCACAAAATTTGGTTCTAAGTCTCTGCACTCCTTTTAATGATGCTTGGTTTTTTACAGGTCACCACCAATGGCATCATTGCCATGAGTGAACCCCCAGCCAAAGAAACCCACCCTGGGCCCTTCCCACCAACCTTTGGAGCAGTCGCCCCTTTCCTGGCGGACTTGGACACAACAGATGGCCTGGGGAAGGTCTACTATCGGGAAGACTTGTCTCCCTCTGTCACTCAGCTGGCAGCAGAGTGTGTCCAGAGAGGGTTCCCAGAAGTCTCTTTCAAGCCCAGCAGTGCAGTGGTTGTCACTTGGGAATCCGTGGCTCCCTACCAAGGGCCTAGCAAGGACCCCACCCTGGAAGGCAAGGTAAGCACCCGTCCAGGCACAGGGGCAAAGAGTCTAATACGTTGGCTTTGCGCACTTTGGTCTTCTGGTTTGTGCTACTCTGATGTACACCACGTCCATGCGATTGATAAAGATAGGACATCCAAAGCAAAATCTAATAAGCTATTTATTGCAGATCTGAAATGTCCAAAATCTTATCTGCAGGCTACCTAAATCTGTGTTGTAATGATGATCAGATGTAAAGAAAGCCAAGATCCCTGAGATAACGAGCCACATGGCAAGAACAGAGTTGATAAATTACAGCCCTAGCTGCTCTTACTTTGGGAGGTGGTTTCTAGATAGAGAATTTATTACAAGTTTATGAATATGCAGTGATAAATTAAAATAATAAAGCAGTCCCAAGGGATGTGAAGAACTAAAGATAAGACCCATGTTCTAGTTGGGGGAACAACCCACCCATCATCTATTTGTACCATGTGAATGGTTCAGGACACAGGTTTCTTCATAAGCAGGGCTGCGGTTTTTTTAGATTCAGCGGTTGGGAAAGATGTTAGGGTGTGTAGAGCTTGGACCTGTGCTTAGAAGGGGAATTTTTTTTTTTTCCCGATTCTTTTTTTTTTTTTTTTAAACTTTACAAATTGTATTAGTTTTGCCAAATATCAAAATGAATCTGCCACAGGTATACATGTGTTCCCCATCCTGAACCCTCCTCCCTCCTCCCTCCCCATACCATCCCTCTGGGTTGTCCCAGTGCACTAGCCCCAAGCATCCAGTATCGTGCATCAAACCTGGACTGGCAACTTGTTTCATACATGATATTATACATGTTTCAATGCCATTCTCACAAATCTTCCCACCCTCTCCCTCTGCAACAGAGTCCATAAGACTGTTCTATACATCAGTGTCTCTTTTACTGTCTCGTACACAGGGTTATTGTTAGCATCTTTCTAAATTCCATATATATGCGTTAGTATACTGTATTGGCGTTTTTCTTTCTGGCTTACTTCACTCTGTATAATAGGCTCCAGTTTCATCCACCTCATTAGAACTGTGGCTGAGTAATACTCCATTGTGTATATGTACCACAGCTTTCTTATCCATTCATCTGCTGATGGACATCTAGGTTGCTTCCATGTCCTGGCTATTATAAACAGTGCTGCGATGAACATTGGGGTACACGTGTCTCTTTCCTAAGAAGGGGAATTTTTGAGCAGGTCAAGAAGCCCATCTGTAGATCTGAAGTGAGACTTTAGGACATGCTTCAGTTTCTCCATGGAAAAATAATTTCACTCCACCATTATTTAAGTTTTATAGCATGACAGGGTAGAGTACAACTTGAAAGGTCCAAAAGCATCTTTAAATGGAGGCAATGGTCCAGGCTGCTGGTTCCCAAAGTGTGTACCACAGAATACTGGTCTTACAGAGAGTCCTTGAGGAAAAAGACTCCTTGGGCCAAATGAGTTTGGGAAATGCTAGAACTATAGGTTCCTCTTGGTGTCTCACTCTGGAAAGCCCTACAGTACAGAAACCTGCTTAACTTAGTTTAATTTAGTCATCCCTAAACCTCTTGGCTGTACCGTTTTCCCTCCCAAATAAGACACATTGCATCCCATAGAGCACACTTGGAGAAATCTGACACGTTTTGCTTTGCCACCTGTACCCGCCTGAGTGGCACGCTTGAAAACTGTTTAAAACCTTCAATTTTATGGGACTTCCGTGGTGGTCCAGTGGTTAAGACACCAGATTCCTTCCCTGGTGGGGGAACTAAGATCCCACATGCCAGATGGCATGGCAAAAAAATAAGTCAATAAAATAAAACCTTAAATTTCTCAAGTGTGCATCCTCTTTACTTGAGTAATAACTGCCCGACCCATTGTACAGAGCTCCTGCCTGCCTCGTGGGCCCAGTCTCCTCTCATCCTGACTTCTCCACTCCCCACTGTAGCAGCTGGACCAGATTATTTGCAATTCCCTGATGAGGCTTTGTGCTTGTTTGTTTTAGCCACTATCTCATGCACTAGTTGTGCTCTGCTTGCGATGGCCTCTCCCTGACCCTCACTGCTCGTGTTAAGCGCCTGCTTGTTCACTCAGCCTCCTCTGCCCCCACCCCTTCCAGCCCTGGGCACTTTGCCTGCACGCAGCTTGGTTACAGAATCCATTCTTTAGTTTGGGAATGTTTTGTTCAGATGTCAGTCTTCCCACCTAAACTGAAAATTCTCAAGTGCCAGGATCATGTATTATCCTTCGTCTTCACAGTGTTTGGGGCGATGTCTGGTGCACAGGAAAGGAATACATTCTAACGTGAAGGAATACATTCTCTGCCCGATTCTCATATGCTGGCTCACATAGTCCTCCTAACATTTCTGTGCAGTAGATGATTTTCTTTCCATTTTACAGATTCAAAAATCAAGGTTCAGAGAGGTAACATGCCCAAGGTCACTCAGCCAGTGATGAGGGCAAGGAGTTGGATCCAGATCTGTTTTCTTCCAAAGCTCATGTTCTTTCTTACTGAACAGTGCTAGGGCTTAATAAACTAAATAATAAATGTGGTTGAATATGTTTAATGGCTGTGGAAACAAATTCTAGGGATAAGAATTTGCAAATTTGCTTGAGAGATAGAGGTAACATCTCTATAATTTTTGGTTAACCTTAAGGTCACAGTTACGCAGAAGGTATTCATTGACTAATTACAAAATTTCATGTTGACATAGCCTTAGAGATATTTAAGTGGAATTATCCCGGAATACTGTCCTTGCTACAAAAATATTTCTTTAGAATAAGGTACAAATAGTGCCATCTCTGTATTTTTTATATGTAGTCTGGTGAATAGCACAGTTTAAGATCCCGAGTAACTGAATCTTAACTCATCTTCACAGAGAAACACATTCCAGTCCATTCTGGCCTCCTCTGATTCCAGCACCTACGCCATTTTCCTTTATCCTGAGGATGGTCTGCAGTTCTACACGACGTTCTCAAAGAAGGAGGAGAACCAGGTTCCTGCGGTGGTTGCTTTCAGCCAAGGTTTAGTAGGATTAATATGGAAGAGTGACGGAGCTTATAATATATTTGCTAATGACAAAGAATCAATTGGAAATCTGGCCAAGTATGCTTTTTTATTTTTCAGTAGATTCTCCCTTTAATAAGATTCTCATCTGACTGTTTTATAAGAATAATGTAATGGGCTTTATAGAATATTACCTAAAAATGTGGATTTAAATCCTGTAGGGGACTTTCCTGGCAGTTCAATAGTTAGGACTCTGCACTCCCACTGCCGACAGCCCAGGTTCAATCCCTGGTTGGGGAATTAAAATCCTTTAAGCTATGCAGTGTGACCAAAAACAAATAAAAATTTTTAATTTTGTATATAGTTTTTATATTATATAGTACTTTTTTCCTGATGAACTCAGGGAATATACTCGTAGAATGAAAGGCATCCAAGTTTTTAGATATCATTTTCATTTGAAACAGTTTTATCATCTCTTCTATAAAGTTAGAAATACAAATTATTCAAAACTATCTCTTGCTATGAACCCATGGCTGAGAGGGTTTTTCCCTACACTGACTGGGGGTGGGGAATGTTGTTATAATAGAAACAGTGCTTTCTTGGTCTATTTTGTAGAATTTGGCAAAAGGGGGAAAAGCTCAGACTTTTTTTTCTAATAATTAAACTTAATTATCCTTTAAAAAATGAAGCACCTCCTCCTCCCAATTTCACTTTGTCAATGGAGTCTAAAACTCCTCGACAGTATACTGGTAAATATTTAACAACTGACTTTGTGCAGGTTGGGGAAGCCCTCACTCATTTATAGGATTTGCCTATTTCCATGGTATAAACACTTCTACCATGTCCAGTTTTCAGCTGTTACATCATGTCACTCACCTGGAGGTTGAGAAAAGGTGAACCATTATATAGTATTCTCACCCTAGAGGTGCAGTAGATTCAGATAACTTCAAGAACATAGCCAATAGGAACATAATTCATATGGGATGAGTTTGGAGCATTTATTGACTCTGCTTTTAATATAGTTAAATTGTAAGTTTATATAATTTGATTTTTTATAAGCTGGTTCAAGCAAGCTCCTGTACATCACTGCCTTTACTCAAGTCCCAGGTAGACAGACCAATTAGACGTCCGATTTCTGCAGGACTTTTCTTGATTTCTCATTCCCTGTCCCAGCCCAGTCTTTTGCTCAGTGTTCTCCACTGAATAGTGTATGTCCCTTCTTTCTATCGTATAATCTGGTCAATTTAGACAATTTCTGATAGTAAAACAGTATCAGAACAGTAAAAATGGTAGGGCAAGAAGTAGAGATTAGGGTTATCCTGTTGTGTTTTATAACTATAAGATGCCTTTAGATTCTGAATATCCTTTGCATTTTACTATACCCTCTGAGCATAAAAAGGTAAACTGAGACCTATCCACGGTTCCACAGCTAACAGTGTTAGGATTTCTAGGAAACCAAGTCTGTCCTGTTTTCACTGATAACGTTTGACACTAAATACATGGGGTTTTTTTCCCTCTTACCAACTAATTCTTCAACTCTCCAGATACCAACTGGGTATCCTATAATTCAATTCTGACACTAACTGCTTGGAATCAGCACAGACCTCATAGCGTAAGGGCTCAGTCCTCCAAGGCTGCCCGCCTTCAGACATCCCTCCACAGTCCCAGGCTGCTGCCTACACTTCCTATCAACCAGCTATAAATTGGGGCTCCATGACTCCCTGCTCAGGTTTGATAATTTGCTAGAATGGCTCACAGAATCCAGGAAAGTACTTTACTGACTATTACTAGTTTATTATAAAGGATGCAACTCAGGAATAGCCAAATAGAAGAGATACATAGGGCAGGGGGCCCTGTTTGAGGGGAGGAGGAGGTGAGGGGCTTCCATGCCCTCTCTGGGCACACCACCCTCCTAGCACACCTCAACTGTGTCCACCAGTCCAAAAGCTCTGTCAGCCGGATAACTTAGGAATTTTTATTACATAGCCATGATTGATTAAATCATTGGCCATTGGTGATTAACTAATCTCCAACCCCACTTCCCCACCCCCTTCCTGGAAGTCAGGGTGTGGGGCTGAAAATTCCAACCCTATAATCATGCCTTGGTCTTCCTAGTTACCAACCGCCTTTCTGAAGCTACCCAGGGTCCCCAGCCACTAGCCATCTCATTAGCATACAAAAAGGCATTCTTATCACTGCAGAGATTACAAGGATTTGGGGGTTATATGCCAGAACCAGAGACAAAGACCAAATACTATCATATCACAGCATGTCTCCAGAAAGAGCATAACGGAAAAAAATGCACACAAATCCAGTCAACATGTTGCTCATACTGACCAGTGATTCGTATAAACACATTTTAAGGTCTGAAAATATCCCTGAGCATGCCTCTGGAATGGCTGAGAAGAAGCCTTTGCTAGGGTTGTGCCCACTGGATGCAGCTCCACCATATCCTGCTGGATGGTCTCAGCTCTGTGAGGACCAGACAGGACCACATCTGCTCTCCTATCCTGCACCGAGGCTGTGGGTAGTAGCAGGCCATGGGGTTTTTAAGTGACATGGATCTCCAGGGCTCCTTCTGCTTGGTTGGTAGGGGCTGTTTGTAAGTTGCTGGCCTGTTTCCAAGAAGCCTGTCTTTCCCTGTAGGAGCAGCAACTCTGGGCTACAGGGCATCTGGGTGTTTGAGATCGGGAGTCCGGCCACGGCCAGCGGCGTGGTCCCCGCAGACGTGAACCTGGGACTGGACGACGGAACAGAGTATGACGACGAGGATTATGACTCAGTGACGCGTGTGGGCCTGGAAGACGCGGTTACTACATCCTTCCCCTATGAGGCCCCAGGAAGGGGAGACAGTGGCACATACAACACGCCCAGTGACCTCTCCCCCCGCCGCATGGCTACTGAGAGACCCCTCACACCTCCCACGGAGAAGACCAGATCTTTCCAGCTGCCCGGGGAGAGGTTTCCCCAGCAGCAGCCCCAAGTCATAGATGTGGATGAAGTTGAGGAAACAGAAATTGGTAAGGCCATTTGTGTGGCATGTGGTATGTTGTTGGATACTTGGATTTCCACACAGGGGAGCATTACTGGGGGGTGTCAGCTGTGTGCATTATTTGGAGGTTTGTAAGGATGAGAGTGGAGAAGGAGGGGTGGAACTTACAGCGACAGAGCATAGGTGAAGTGAAAAGTGAAAGTGTTAGCTGCTCAGTCGTGCCCGACTCTTTGCGGCCCCATGGACTGTAGCCTGCCAGGTTCCTCTGTCCATGGAATTCTCCAGGCAAGAATGCTGAAGTGGGTAGCCATATCCTTCTCTAGGGGATCCTCCTGACCCAGGGACTGAACCCAGGTCTCACACGTTGAAGGCATATTCTTTACCATCGGAGCCACCAGAGCATGGGGTGGAGGGACCTAAAGGCTGCAAAGACACCAAGGGGTCCAAGATTAGGGCTGGGGTTAGGGAGACTGTAGAATGTGTCCTCTTTCAAGTTTCCTGTTCTTCTTTTTGTGTGTGTTTTAAAGAGAAAAGTGCTTTAGAATTATTTTGAAAGTCAGATTTCCTTATTTGTGATTTCTGAGATCAGCAATATATTCACCCACCTGAAAAAACATTTTAGAAGTTCCTCTGTTGACACGGTTTATCTTTGACATTTATTTCCTCTTGGTTTATGGAAGGAGGATGGTTGATTATTTTTCCTCCAGGCTCCAGTCAGTTTCAGAGTTAGTTTGTGAACATTAAAAATACAAAATAACCAGATCCACTTTTCAAGGATGGTTTTAAAGTATAACATCTGTTTTTTCCATAATATGTTATGGAAAAACCCAAATGAACTTAACTTTTTGGCCAAATCAATATATCAGACCATTACTTCATGGCAAATAGATGGGAAAACAATGGAAACAGTGACACACTTTATTTTCTTTGGCTCCAAAATCACTTCAGATGGTGACTGCAGCCATGAAATTAAAAGAAGCTTGCTCCTTGGAAGAAAAGCTATGACCAACCTAGACAGCATACTAAAAAGCAGAGACATTACTTTACCAACAAAGGTCCGTCTAGTCAAAGCTATGGTTTTTCCAGTAGTCATGTGTGGATGTGAGAGTTGGAATATAAAGAAAGCTGAGCGCTAAAGAATTGATGCTTTTGAACTGTGGTGTTGGAGAAGACTCTTGAGAGTCCTTTGGACAACAAGCAGATCCAACCGGTCCATCCTAAAGGAAATCAGTCCTGAATATTCACTGGAAGGACTGATGCTAAAGCTGAAGCTCCAATACTTTGGCCACCTGATGCAAAGAACTGACTCATTTGAAAAGACCCTGATGCTGGGAAAGATTGAAGGCAGGAGGAGAAGGGGACGACAGAGGATGAGATGGTTGGATGGCATCAGTGACTCAATGGACATGAGTTTGAGCAAGCTCCGGGAGTTGGTGATAGACAGGGAAGCCTGGCATGTTGCAGTCCACGGGGTTGCAAAGAGTGGGACAGGACTGAGATACTGAACTGAACTGAACGGAATGTATCAGATTTTTGCTAGTTTCAGAGGAAAATGTAGCATTTTCAAGTATACCATTTGAATCCCAGCATGCTTTGATGTCTTATAAAAGACATTGGAACTAGACTGTGTTCTTTTTTTTTTTTTTTTTGCCCTTCAGGTTGACCAGTAATATTCCTGTCAAGGGGATGGCCCAAGCCTTTAAATGATAATTACTATGATTGTTTCTACTATGAAGTTATCATAAGGCCCTCAAAAAATCTCCCCCCCCCAAAAAAAGAGTTTAAGATAAACAAAGTCACATTTCCCACACTTGAAAACCTTGAAGAAATATAGTAGAAGCTAATAATAAACAAATAATCACACTCAAAAAAAGAAAAATCTATCCCATTCCACGTTATTTACCCATTTTTATTTCTCCTTACTTGCTGTGGTTTGTCTCATAGCAATAATCATAAATGTTTGTTCTTATCGAGTATCCCAAAGCATGGACAGGATCTGGTGGCCAGGGAAGTGTTCTTACTTACTTCTGAGGCACAGAGATGGAGAAGTGACATTTAGTGACATCATGCAGACATGGGTTCATGTCTCAGGGCTCCCCTTACACACATGGCACCCTGGATTTCCTGGGGTGATGCTGACATCTAGCATGTGGCACTCTGCTCTTACAGCTGGGTCTCAGAGTGATCTCCCCAAGGTAGGTCATGGGCATGTTTGTTTGCATATGTTGAGTTCTGAGGGCTTCCCACGTGGTGCTAGTGGTAAAGAAAGTGTTAGTCGCTCAGTCGTGTCCTACTCTTTGTGACCCCATGGGCTACAGGCCACCAGGCTCCTCTGTCCATGAAGTTCTCCAGGCAAGAAGACTGGAGTCGGTTGCCATGCCCTCCTCCAGGATATCTTCCCAACCCAGGTTGAACCCAGGTTTCCTGCATTGCAGACAGACTCTTTACTGTCAGATCCACCAGGGAAACCTCTTAGTGGTAAAGAACTCACCTGCCATTGCAGAAGATGTAAAAGAGACGGGCTTGATCCCTGGGTTGAGAAGATCCCCTGGAAGAGGGCATGGCAACCCACTCCAGTATTCTTGTCTAGAGAATTCCATGGACAGAGCCTGGCGAGCTATGGTCAAAGTCAGCAAAAAATAAGACACAACTGAAGTGACTTAGCATGCCTCCATGCATGTTGAGTTTTGAGTCTCATCCTGTTTTCACCTCACATAGGTGTCTCTGAAATTCTCATTTGTGAAGCCATCACTTTGAAATGAGAGCATAGCTAGTCCCAACAACTCATGGTAATATATTACTTGGTACTGATAACAACAACAACAAAAAGCCTAGATCTGAACCCCAACTGTGTTTAAAAGAGATCTTTCTCTGCCCTTGATCCGAGTTATTTCACTGTTTTTATTAGAAAGGTCAGTCTTCTGTAGCCAGCAGTGCATTCCTGGTGTTATTTGAATAGTCATCCACAGATACATCAGCTATAACAGACCCACTGGGAGCTGAGCTTAAGCAATCAGTAGCATCACATGCGTTCAGCTCAGGGCCCAAGGGTTCTTGGCTTCAAATGCCATTTATACATCCCGGAAATTCCCTTCTGGGTGTGTAGAACTCCTGGAATCTACCTGGGGTCAAACTTTACTTTTATTTTCACTCATACCAATTATAAACTGGGTCATTATCCCCTCCAAAAGTTCATCCCTCCTTGTGCTTTTGAATTCATTCCAAATTAGTGTGCTCTGCATTTTTAAGTTTAATGAGCTGGCTCATCATTCTAATAAAATCAACCTGGGAGGGAGAACCATTTGCACTAGGGAGAAATTCATGTTTCTTGGGCCAAAGGCTGTTAGAGCAGGTATGACTGAGGAATTATTTCTAACCAGCTTTTAACTCTAAGAGCTTCTGATTTATCCCCTGGTGAGAAGAATGGGGCCAAAAAGTTTAAAATACTTTAAGCTCATTAAAATGGCACATTTTATGTTGTATGTATTTTTACCACGATAAAATATAATTTTAAAATATTTTAACGTCTGCACCCAAATTTGATGCTGTTTTTATTAGAAAGGTTGGTCTGATGCATATCTGATGATGTTTGATGGATGCCATATTAAGACTGACATTGGACAGCTATCACCCAATGTTGATTCATTGATACTAAGGACATTGGATTATAGCATTTTTAAAAAATTCACCCTTGCGACTTCCCCGGCAGTCCAGTGGTTAAGACCCCATATTTCCATCGCAAGGGGAGCAGGTTCAATCCCTGGTCAGGGAACTAAGATCCCACATCCCTCATGGCACAGCCCAAAAGTAAAAATTAAAATAGTAATAATTCACCCATGTGATTTCTCAAACTCCTTTTAGACCTACATGCCTCAGTGATTTGAGTGATGGAACCACTGTACTAGTTAAGTGGCCACAGATAGAGAGGCCTGTGTCTGAACGGCCTGAGCAGACGTCCAGTCTTGCACAGCTGAGGGTGCAGTGTTCTAAAGGCTCCTCGTCCGGAGCCGGTGAAGTGCTTACTGGTGTGCTGTGTTCTCTCCGAGCAGTTTTCAGATACAACACAGATTCCCGGCAGACATGCGCAAACAACAGGCACCAGTGCTCTGTGCACGCAGAGTGCAGGGACTTTGCCACCGGCTTCTGTTGCCGCTGTGTTGCTGGCTACACGGGAAACGGCCGGCAGTGTGTTGCAGAAGGTACTGTGTCTTTGTCTGATCCTTTTTAAGGGGGAGAAAAGGGAGGAGTGGTTTTGTTTTGGTGCTTGTTTTGAAATCTTGCCTTTACCCAGATCTCTAAAGGTAGGTGGTGTTTTCAGCTGGGCAGTGAAAACATCTCTCATTCCTCGTTCTTGCCTGTATTTCTCTATGGGGGTGAGGGGGAAGAGGTCCTAGGGAATGCCCTTTTTACTAATAAGGGGAGGCCTCTTTCTTTCCTGTGGTGTTTCTCCATCTCTGAAATGATGGCCATTGTGAACCCATCTTCAGGCTGAAATGTTGAAATTATGCAACCTGGACCATGAATTGTCAGGCCCCCTCGTTCCTGTTTCTTTCAAACCTCTTCTTTTGGCATCGCTCAGACTATGCTGATGGTGGTTCAACTCCAGCAGGGCCATGGTGGGCTGGTGAAGACCAAAATGTTGGGTTGGCCCAAAAGTTTGTTCAATAAGTACTTTGTTCAGTAAAGGTCTTGGTGAAAATGAAAAATGTGTCTTTTATTTGTACTTAAAACCAAACCAACTTTCTGGCCAAAGCAATATGTAGGGGGTAAGGACTATTCCAGTCCCCCTACTCTCTGGTATTCCTGTCCTTGTGTTCCCGGAACCCCAGCATGGTGATGGAGGAGCAGAAGGGGCGCATCACAGCTAACTTTGGAGACCAGACCCATTGTGCTGTCAACTCCAAAACATATTTGGCTGTGGGCTGGCATCAGTCCTGAGCTCTGCACCCCCAAAAAAGGATCAACCAGTCTTGATGTTCTCAGATGTTCTGAAAAATCTTTGCAAAAGTCTAGAGGGTCCGGATAACAGTTTACTTAGAGAGGGAGACTTATGGGAACCCAAGACCATAAATTAGAATGAAAGCAAAAATAAAGCAAACCATACTGAACACGTCTCTGCAGATGCCAGATCACTTCACTTATCACCCGTCATTTTCCTCATATGTTTACGGAGGAACCTCAGTTGCTTGGCAAAATATGACTAAATAAAACTCAGTTGGAGGAATGCTTTTCTGTTTTTCAGATTTCCTGCCATAGCTAAAGTTAAATCAGTTATTTTAATTTGCTTAAAAAAAAGAAAGGTTCAAAAAAAAAAGTTCCTTCTAGGTTTTGTTAAATATTGTCTTTAGCAAGGTCAGAAAATTCTGTATGCTTTGCATATTGATTTGGGGGGATGTTTTTAACATCTATAAATGTGTTATCTCTTTTCTTGCCCGTTGCCCCAGGAATGACATGCTTTTGCTGCTTTGTTTTAGGCTTGGCTTTTATATTTTGCTTGCCCTGGGAAGAACTTCCACAATTTACAATGAACCCTTCTTCTCAAAGATCGATCTCATGAGCTCTTTCCATGCCAAATGTCAGAGCTGGAAATGCTGACAGGTTGCATTTGGCAGCAAGCTTGGATATGAAAGATTGCTCAGCTACGTTTTTTGACGTTCTAAACACGCCCTGTCATAGTTTTGTGGTTTAAATATTTGTTGGAATCTTACTACTTTTGAAATGTTTTTCTAGCTCCAAGTTTGACGGAAAAAATGTGGTTTTCTTCCCTTGGCTTTCCTGCTTGTTTCTGTAATTGTTTGGGGGAGGCATTTTTTCGATATTAGTCTTCTAACTCCATAGCATTCCCCCAGTGTAATGACACCGTTTATGTGCAGAAATACTCTGTGTGTCGAATCTGCCTTGGCTTGTCAGTGACCTTGTTTTGGGGGGTTTTGTTGCTTTGGGGGCCATACTGTGTGGCATGAGGGCCCAACCAGGGATTGAACCCGTGCCCCCTCCAGTGCAAGTGTGGAATCTTAACTGCTGGACTGCCAGGGAAGGCCCTCAGTGACCCTGTTTAGCAGCTGTGCTGTGCTTAGTTGCTCAATCGTGTCTGACTCTTTGTGACCCCATGGACTGTAACTCACCAGGCTCCTCTGTCCTGGGGGTTCAGCAGGCAAGAATACTGGAGTGGGTTGCCATGTCCTCCTCCAGGGGATCTCCCCAATGCAGGGATCGAACTCAGGTCTCCCACATTGCAGGCGGATTCTTTACTGTCTGAGCCACCAGGGAAGCCCTAGGATATATTAAACACAGCAGAAAGTCGTTAGAACACAGACGACAGTGCTCAGGTGAGAGCTCATTTGTCTGAGGTTAGTCTACAGGCTTTACTGTAGAACTTACCATGTACAGAAAACTGCTACGACGGAACCAGGGAGTTGGGTGTGAAGGTCCTGTCTCTAGTCATTTACAGTCTAGGAAGAGAAACATGATATGTACAATCAATAAGTGGTGGAATTTAATTCTACATCAAACCTGATGTACTTACCTCTTCCTTCAGCTTTTGTTTTTTAAGATGTCAGTAACACAATCAAAGTATACCATTTGGTGGTTTTTAGTATATTCACTAAGTTATTCAACTGTTACCTCTAATTTTAGAGCATTTTCATCATGCCAGAAGCAAACCTGGATCTTTTAGCTGCCACCCTCAATTCATCCTCATTCCCAGGCTCTGTCAACACCTAATCTGCTGTCTGTCCATGTGGGTTTTCCTGTTCTGGACATTCCATATAAATGGAATCATATATCATGGGACCTTCGTGTTTGGCTTCTTTTACTTAGCATAATGTTTTCAGGGTGTATCCATGTTTAAGATGTACCAGTAGCTTATTCTTTTTTCCTAGCTAAATAATATTCTATTGTATGGATTTTCCACATTTTATTTATCTGTGCGTCAGTTGATGGACATTTGAGTGCTTTCCCATTTTGGCTGTTAATGAATAATGCTGCTAAGAACATTCATGTACAAGTTTTCAAGTGAACATATGTTTTCTGTTTTCTTGGGTATATACTCAGGAGTTGGAATTGCTGGGTCATATGGGAACCTTCCATTTTCTTATTCAAATACAAGAACAACTTGATTTCTTGAGATTTTTTCTTTTCCTGATTAAGCAATAATAAATACACGTAAGTTATTAATATCCCAACATTATAGAGATATATAGTGTAGAAAATGAAAGTTCACCACATCACCCTGAATTAACCTCTATTAGCAATTTTGTGTAGCTCTCTTCAGACATTTTTCCTCTATGAGTATGCTAGCATCTATCATTAATGCAATTTTTTAAAATGGGGTCCTACATATACTATTTGGTAATATGTGAAAAAAGCTTGTAAATATGCCATAGTAAGTTTCACATCTTTCCCAGTTATCTAAAGGAAATGACCAGACTGGCCAACTTATATTTGAGCCAGAGATGCTCTTTAAGGGAAGTTCCTAAGAGTCTTAGGGACTTCCCTGGTGGCCCAGTAGGTGAGAATCCACCTGCCAGTGCGGGGGACATGGATTTGATCCCTGATCCAAGAAGGTTCCACATGCTGTGGAGCAACTAAACCCATGCACCACAACCACTGAAGCCTGGGCACCTAGAGCCTGTGCCCGGGCACCTAGAGGCCGTGCTCTGAAACAAGAGAAGCCACTGCAATGAGAATCCCGCACATCGCAGTGAAGAGTAGCTCCCCCGGCCCCTGCATACTGCATCTAAACCAAGCCCATGCAGAGCAACAAAGACCTAGCTCAGCCAAAAATATTTTTTTTTAAAGATAAGTTATAAATCAGACAACCTAATGTCCCATCCAGTTTAGCCCCATTGTCCCAGTGAAATGACTAATTCTGTCCCTGATATTCTCAAAAGTAATCAGTTATATATCACCTAGTTCTGGATCACCCATGATGCTATTCTCCTGAAATTGTGTTATTTGCCTCTGATGTTCCTTCATCATACAGTGGGTCCCACTTTTCTGCTATCCATTATCCATCAATATGGAAGAGAGGAAGAAAGTTGGAATTTCTGCAGCTCATAGCCACAGCTGCAGGGACTGCCTTCGTCTTGGGAAGGACTTCCTTCACTTACCCGAAAACCCCTTTACCCCAGCACTGCTGGGCTCTTTGCTTTATGGGTACAGAGCCCACCAGACACACTATTCTATTCTGAAGGGCTGGCTTCTTTCTTCATTTCTCGTTCAGGTTCCCCGCAGCGAGTTAACGGCAAGGTGAAAGGGAGGATCTTTGTGGGGGACAGCCAGGTCCCCATTGTCTTTGAGAACACCGACCTCCATTCGTACGTGGTAATGAACCATGGGCGGTCCTACACAGCCATCAGCACCATTCCTGAGACTGTCGGGTACTCTCTGCTTCCTCTGGCCCCTATTGGAGGCATCATTGGATGGATGTTTGCAGTGGAGCAAGACGGATTCAAGAATGGCTTCAGCATCACAGGTAATTGACCTTAAAATTAATGGGCTGGGTTGAATGGAAAGGGAACTCTGTGTCTGCAGATAAGTTACAAATAAGTATTTTGTGGCTCTGGAAGTAAGGTGTTAGGGTAAAATCATCAAGTTTTTCATTAGTATACAAGGAGATGAGACCAGTCAATCCTAAAGGAAATCAACCCTGAATTCATTGGGAGGACTGATGCTGAAGCTCCATTACTTTGGCCACTTAAAGCGAAGAACCGACTCATTGGAAAAGAATGTGATGCTGGAAAAGATTGAGGGCAGGAGGAGAAGGGGCGAGAGATGATGAGATGCTAGATGGCATCAGCAGACATAAGTTTGAGCAAACTCTGGGAGACTGTGAAGGACAGAGAAGCCAGGCGTGCTGCAGTTCATGGGGTCACAAAGAGTTGCACACGACTGAGCGACTGAACAGCAACAACACATTAACTAAGACTGTCTAGAATTACATTTTGATCAGGGAGCGGTTTCATATTGGTGATGCTTTGTATATGGGTCGATTTAAATTGAAGTTACATTGTGACTTACACCAACTTCAGGGAGGCAGAGGTAATCTTTACAAATTCCCTACAACAGCAAATATTTGTTTCTACAGTGGTCCTTCTTAACTGCCCCAGAATATGTGTTATCAGCGGGATATCTGCCTGGACCTGGGGACTGTAAAGCAGGAGTTGTCAGACTTTTTCTGCAAAGAGCCAGAGAATAAATAGTTTAAGCTTTGCCTAAATATTTTGGGCTATTCGTTCTCTGTTGCAGCTATTCAGCTCTGTTTTTATCAGTTGAAACCAGGCATAGATAATACACAAATCAATGAGCATGACTGTGTTCCAATGAAATTATTCATGGGCACTGAAATGTAAATTTCATATAATTTTCACATATCATGAAATAGCTGCCAGCCATGCTATCAGGGGAGACTGCATACGTGGAAAAGGGAGGAAGCTGGAAGAAGGTGGAATGTGTTTTTCCTGCTTGTTTGGGGCTGCTGCCCTGCATAGACCAAGGGGAGTTCCTGAGCCAGCACCCATGGTATGTGCTTCTAGGATGGTATCTGGACTTGGTGATGGTTTGCCCTGAACAACTCACCCATCCTGGCTGGGGCGTAGCTGTGAACAATAGTCATCCCCTTAACTGATGTCTTAGAGCACTTGACATTTGGCAGAGCACTTTTTAACATACTTATCTAATTTCCGCAAGATAGATATTGTACACCAGTTTCATCATCAGGAAATGGAGGCTCAGTGGGTGTAAGTAACTCATTCAAGTTTACCCGACCAGTACTGAGCACAAACCCCAATACCCTGCTTTTTCCAGCACAAATCCTGAGCCCGCCTGTCTCAGATGCTAGTTTTCAGATGGGAAATGGCTTTGTTCCTTGTGCGTGACTGAGTTGGGCTGAGAGGATGGCCCTTTCCTCGACATCACCGGCCCTATTTCTACTCACCAGACTAAAGCGTCTGTAGAGGAGGTGTGAACCTGTCCCCACCATGAGTCCGGGCAGGCATGAATGTGACTTCTTTGACAGCAAAGTGACAGACTGACCTTGCTTTGCAGGGGGGGAGTTCACCCGCCAGGCTGAGGTGACCTTTGTGGGGCACCGGGACAAGCTGATCATTAAGCAGCAGTTCAGCGGCTTTGATGAGCACGGACACCTGACCATTGACACGGAGCTGGAGGGCCGCGTGCCGCAGATCGCCTTTGGCTCCTCGGTGCACATCGAACCCTACACGGAGCTCTACCACTACTCACGGCAGGGTGAGCCGCGTCCCGCATCCTTCAACCCAGGGCAGCGCTGCACGTGGGCTCCAGCCTGAGCTCATGCTGTCTCCTGGCCTCCAGAAAGGGAAACGCAGGGGTTACCTTACTCAGATCACCTTCCCTTAATTACAGACATTGAGCATGCTCATTGGAGAGACTTTAGCGCAGAAAAGAAAATAAGCATGACTTACAGACCTAAAACCAGGACACAATTATTAAATTAAGTGTATTTCTTTCAGCCTTTTCCTTATATACAAAATATATCCCAACATATATATACCTCACATATATATATTTATATATCAACATGTATTCTATCCTTATATATGAAAAATCATGTACTTCTCTTTACATATAAAAATATCCCAACATATGTATATTACACATATATTCACATATATATCAACATGTATACTAGCCCAACATAAATAGCTCATCATATGATATAATTTCAGAATAAAATAATTTTATTATATATCTATATGTAGTTTTTAAACTTTTCATTTCAAATTTACAGAAAGTTGAAAATAGCACCATATCCACATACCATTTCCCCAGCTTCACCGATTGTTAACATTTTGCTACATTCTCTTAATTGTTCTCTCCCTTCCTTATATATAAGAGAGAGTAAGTTGTAGATGCTGTGATCCTGCATCTCCTAAATATTTTACAATATTTCACATGTTTTTTCTAATGACAAGAATATTCTCTCATGGTCCCAGTACAATCATCAAAATCAGGAACTTTAACATTGATGCAATACTGTTGTATACTCTACAGTCAAGTATATAGTTTTGATTTAAATTGCAATCATACCGCATTATTGTATGTTCACTTTTCCGGTTAGGTCAAATCATGACTGCTTGATAGTTCCATTAAATAGGCTTTGCAAACACTTTCAATGAATCTATACCATTTTATTGTATGGCTGTCAATTTAAACCATTCTCTTTTCTAAAGCTTACATTATTTCCAATTTTCCTTGTCTCCATGAGTTGCAATGATCATCTTCATCATAAACCTTGACCAAATTTCTGGTTCTTTTCTGACCGAATTCCTAGAAATAGAAGTGATGAGTCAAAGGAAACTCTTTAAAGTCTCTTACTAAATTGCCATCTAGAAAAGTTGTACCAGTTACCATGACTTCGTGGCCTGCTCGGGCTCTCCTGGGGAAAATGAGAGGATGGGTAGGAGGTGGGAGGAGTATCAGGAGGACCCCACCTGCAAGTCAGGCTGTGACCAGATGGTGTTTCTGGCAGTCCAGCACATGGGAACTGGACAAGAGGCAGCTTACACCAATCTTTTATTTATCCTCTGGCTTTTATTACCAACTACAGCAGAGCACACAAATATAAAGAGCCTTTTGTACTTCTTTTTTTTAAAATAGGAAGTCAAGATTTTTCACTGCATGGGCCAAAAGTAAACTAGCTCTCTTCTGAGTAGGGAAGACTGTCTCTCTTCTCTATTGAGATTTGCTCACAGCTCTTCAGTAATTTATAGAAATTGGCTACTGAAACCTATTAGTGTCTCATTTTTATACATCAGAGAACCGTTTAATCTAGAGTTATTTATAGCAGCCACTGTTTATTGAATCCTAAGTGAGATGACCCATAGAAAGCAGTCAGCACTCTGCTTGTCACATGGTCAGTGCTCCATAAATGGTAGTTTGTCTTGTAGAGGATTAGCCTGCTTGATTCCAGACATTCTATATATATTATCTCATCCTTACCCCAGTCCATGTTGTAAAGGAAACAGGGTAAAGAAGTTAGTAACTGGTCTGTGATCATGCTCCTTGTGAATGAAGGTCCAAGTTGTGAATTCTCGAGTATCTCTTTCCAAGCTGGTGCTCTTTCCATCAGGCCTTAGTCCCGGGGTTGACTAAGGAACTTACAGAGAAACACTTGATGAGAAAAAGCAATAAATATTCCTAATGCAAATAACAGCAATAATAGGAAATCTAGGTAGCAGAATGAATCTCAACACTGAAATAAATGGTCTTATTTATCCTGTTCCATCTGACCTCTCATCTGGTCACATTATGAGCAGAGAATACTGCTGATTATTTCATTTATTTATTTTGGGTTTTGCTGGGTCTGCACTTCTGGTCAGGCTTTTCCTCTAGTTTCTTCCAGTGGGGGCTGCTCTCTAGTTGCGGGGGGCAGGCTTCTCATCGCAGTAGCCTGGTCAGGCTTTTCCTCTAGTTTCTTCCAGTGGGGGCTGCTCTCTAGTTGCGGGGGGCAGGCTTCTCATCGCAGTGGCCTGGTCAGGCTTTTCCTCTAGTTTCTGCCAGTGGGGGCTGCTCTCTAGTTGCGGGGGGCAGGCTTCTCATCGCAGTGGCTTCGCTTGTTACGGAACAACGGCTCTACGGTCCCAGGGCTTCGGCAGTTGCAGCTCCTGGGCTCTAGAGCACCGGCTCAATAGTTTTGGTGCAGGGGTTTAGTTGCTCCACAGCATGTGGTATCTTCCCGGACCAGGGATCGAACCCATGTCCCCTGCATTGGCAGGCAGATTCTTTACCACTGAGCTACCAGGGAAGCCCTGCTGATGATTTTCATGTCCTAAGCCTCTTGCATCCTCAAGCTCTCTCCTCTGTCTCCTGCTTCCACCCATGTCCAGTGATCACATCATTCTCCACCCGGGAGTACACGGTGACGGAGCCCGAGCGACATGGCACTGCCCCTTCGCACGCCCACACTTACCGGTGGCGCCAGACCATCACCTTCCGGGAGTGCCTCCACGACGACTCCCGGCCGGCCCTGCCCAGCACCCAGCAGCTCTCTGTGGACAGCGTGTTTGTCCTGTACAACCAGGAGGAGAGGATCCTGCGCTACGCTCTCAGCAACTCCATTGGTCCTGTGAGGGGTAAGAGGTGGCGGCTCGGACTGGGAGTTGTGTGTGTGTGTGTGTGTGTGTCCACCTGTGTGGCCCTCTCTGTGTTTTTGACGTGTTGTTCTTCATCTCTTGTTCTCGGTAAGAAGAAAGTCATGCTAAAATAGCTCCTGACAAAAATAAACATCTTCTCATCTATGATTCTTAGAAAACCTAAGGTAAAGAGTAGACCATTCAAGGGCTGCACCTGCGTGCAGCCGGGCATTTATTTTTATTTCTGTATTTATTTTCTACTCTTTTCCATTATGATTTATTACAGAATATTGAATATAGTTCCCTGTGCTATACAGTAGGGCCTTGTTCTTTATCCATTCTATACCATTCTATATGTAATAGTCTGTATCTGCTAATCCCAAACTCCCCAGTCCTACCCTCCCCTTCTCGCCCACCCCTGCCCCCCACACTTGACAACACAGGTCTGTTGTCTGTGTCTGTGAGCCTGTTTCTGTTTTGTAAATAAGTTCTTTGTGTCATATTTTAGGTCGCACATATAAATGATAACATAGGTATTTGTCTTTCTGACTTCTTCACTTAGTAAGGTAGTCTCTAGGTCCATCCATGTAGCTGCAAAATGACATTATTCCCTTTTCCCTTTTATGGCTGAGTAATATTCTGTTGTATATATGTACCACACCTTTATCCATTCATCTGTCAATGGGCGCTTAGGTTCTTCCCTGTCTTGGCTGCTGTGAACATAGGGACATGTATCTTTTTGTAGTTTTGTCTGGATATATGCCCAGGAGTGGGATTGCTGGATCATATTGCAACTCTGGTTTTTAGCTTTTTGAGGAACCTCCAAACCATTTTCCATAGTAGCTACACAAATTTACATTCCCTCACAGTGCACGAGGGTTCCATTTTCTGCACACCCTTTCCACCATTGTTATGTGTAGACTTTTTAATGATGGCCATTCTGACTGGCGAAAGGTAGTACCCCTTGTAGTTTTTATTTGCATTTACCTGATAGTTAGTGATATTGAGCATCTTTTCATGTGCCTATTTTAAAAAACTCTGACACTCACTGTGAAAGGAATGTGTGCTCAGGGCTTGGGGAAATCCAAATCAAATCTGCTAAAAGTCAGGCCCAGAGCCTACAGCGAGCTCTCTGCCCTGGGACAGCACAATGTGGAGCTGGGGTCTGGTCTGGGCTGCTTCTGGTTGTGGAAGAAGCTGGAGCCAGTGTGATAGCCCAGCCTCAAGGTCGCACGTAGTCCAAGTCTTTAAGCCCTAGAGGTTCCGTATATTTGGTGTCTGGGTGTGGTATTTCTCTATCTCAGTTATTTTTGGTTCTCCCTCCATACTCAGGTCACTTCTCCAGCTGGTCAGATTGGCCCTTGGCTCTCCATACACCAGAAGAGGGCAGGTGTTTCTCTCCCTCCTTTGACTGCTGTAGCTCCAGGCATCAGGGGTTGGCATATTTTTTCTTAGAAGGCCAAACAGCAAATCCTGGAGGCTTTGCTCATCATGCAGTTTCTGTCATGAGTGCAGTTCTACAACTGTAGCACAAAAACAGCCATAGACCACTTTCAAGTAAATGCATGTGGCCGGTTTCCAATAAAACTTTATAAAAATAGACATGAGTCCAAAGGGATGTAGTTTGCTGATCCCACTTCAAGTGAGCAGGAGTCAGCAGGTTTCCTGGTCATCAATCCTGTCCTACTTTCTGGGGGAGGAGGTAACCTGTAAGTGTTTCTGAATCCTCACGTGGTTTCAATGTCTCTGCCTTTGCAGATGGCTCCCCTGATGCCCTTCAGAATCCTTGCTACATTGGCAGTCATGGGTGTGACTCCAATGCGGCCTGTCGCCCTGGCCCAGGGACCCAGTTCACCTGCGAGTGCTCCATCGGCTTCCGAGGAGACGGACGGACCTGCTATGGTACAGCCATTCGCTCTGACATGTGTGGGGAGGCTTGCGGGGGGCAAACAGATACTGTAAAGCAGAGAGCTGGGAGAGGCAAGGAAACACAGGGGAGATAAATACTGATGGGTGTGCCGAGTTGTTTAAGCCCCACACTTGGTGTTTCCCCACGATGGTAAGGGTCCTGGCCCCTTCATCATCTGATCAGATGCCCCGACTCTAAGCAGCAGAGCAGAATTTATAAGGCCATACACCACTTCATCTTGAGAATACACAGGTTTAAAGGAAAGAGAAAGTCAGGGCTGCTTATAACTACACATAATATGACCATATGGAGTAGGAAATGGCAACCCACTCCGTTATGCTTGTCTGGAAAATCCCAGGGACAGAGGAGCCTGGTGGGGCTACGGTCCATGGGGTCACAAAGAGTCTGACGTGACTCAAGTGACTTAACATGTGTCCATAACTGTTAGTAACATTGTTGTGTTAGGTGCTTCACAAACACCGTCTCATCTAATTCAGCAGCTCTGATAGATGTTTTCATTTCTGTCTTTTAAAAATCATTTTTAATTGTGGTAAAGTGCACATAATATAAAATTGATCATTCTAACCATTTTTAAGTGTACGGTTCAGTGGCATTAAGTACTTTCACGTTGTGTGACCATCACCACCGTCCATGTCCAGATCTCTTTTCATTTGCAGAATTGAAACCCTATTGCCATTAAATAATGACTTTCCATAGCCCCTGGCCCCAGCCCCTGGCAACCACCATTCTACTTTCTACAAATTCCAGGACTCTAGGTAACTCATGTAAGTGGAATCATGTACTATTTGTCCTTTTGTGACTGGCTTATTTCACATAGCATCATATCCTCAAGGTTCATACATATTGTAGCCTGTGTCACAATTTCCTTACTTAAAAAAAAAAATTTATTGGACTATGGTTGATTTACAATGTGGTATTAGTTTCAGCTGTACAGCAAAGTGAATATGTTTTACATATATCTACTCCTTTTTAGATTCTTTGCCCTTATAGACCATTACAGAGTATTGAGTAGAGTTCCCTGTGCGAAACAGTAGGCCCTTATTAGTTATCTATTTTATATATAGTAGTGTGTTTGTGTTATCCCAATCTTCCAGTTTGTCCCTTCCCCCTTAACCCCCTTCCCTCCTTTGTAAAACTGAGAAATAGTCCATGATATGCATATATTCATTTTTTTACAAAAACCATTCATTTGTCTGTGGACAGTTGGGTTGCTTTACTTCTTGGGCTCTTGTGAATATTTCTCCTGTGAACATAGGGGTACAAATATCTGTTTAAGACTCTGCTTTCAACTCTTCTGGGGATATACCCAGAAGTAGAATTGCTGGATCACATCAACTCTGTGTTTGACTTTTTTGAAGAACCGTCACGTTGTTTTCCACAGCAGCTGCATCATTTTATATCCCACCACCAGTACACAAGGGCTGCAATTTCTGCACATCCTTGCCAACACTTGTTTTGTTTTTTTGATAGCAGCCACCCTCATGGGTGGGAAGTTTACTCCTGTTTTTACAGATGGGAAACTGGAACCAAGGATATTAGAATGTTGGACCTTGAGTACCTGACTTAAGTGCCTCTATTCCACTGTCTTCATTGTATAATACTTATTACTTAAAATTTCACTTTGAATACTTTCACATAAACAGCTTGATATTTATGTTTGTTACTAAATTTTAATTTGCCACCAAAAGACAGTTAGTTGACTCCTATCTTGATGAAAAATCCACACAGATGCAACTAGTGTAAGAATAGCAAATGCTAGGAATGCCCTGGTGGTCCAGTGGTTAGGACTCTGAGTTCCTACTGCAAGGGGCACAGGTTTGATCCCTGACTGGGGGACTAAGATCCCACAAGCTGAGCCTTATGGCCAAAAACCCACAATGTCGAATGCTTCCTTAACCTGCCACGGTATGCTCACCAACAAATGTAAGGAATGCTAGAGGTAAGCTTCCCTAGTGAAATGGGTAGTGTGCACATGTCTGTTTGGTTAGAATGATGAGCAGCCCCCTTGAATGACTGTAGCCAAAATAATCTGTGTAGCCCAGCAGAATTTGGAGTATGGGAATGATGCCTGTGGTCTGGAATCCACTGAATTGAATCCACTGAATGCCTCCAATTAATGGCAGCTTTAGTGTGCTGATTTAGTGTGAAGGTTAGCTGATCATGCTGCATTTGCTTCAGAGTGAAATTTACGAATGGTGTTCACTGGAACGCCTGAAAGGATGAAGAACAGAAACTAGGCTTACGGGAACAGCTTGTACGATTGTTCAGCCAGCTTGCTGATATCTTTGTCTGTGTGACAGAATTCAGTCTGAGACTTGTTTCCCTTGTAACATACCACTGTGTAGGGGACATAGTTCCTACTCACCTCTGATCTTCAGAGTTTCCCAGTATTTCCCCAGAGAGCCCACCAGTCTTGAATGGCTGAATTGGCTCAGGCCGGTTTAGAGCAGCATGATCCCGTGTGTGTGTGAGCAGAGCCCTGCCAGACAACACATAGAGATGGGGCGACCCCATTTCTCTAGCAGAAGCCTCCAACTCTGTAGTCTTTATGCAGCCCAGCTTCAGCTTCCTAAGCAAATTGAACAGTAATAAAACATGGAGCCATCTTCTCCAACTGCTAAAGCCATACGTGCATGAATGCTTAGTCGCTCTAGACGTGTCCAACTCTTTGAAGCCTTATGGACTGTAGCCCACCAGGCTCCTCTGTCCAAGGGAGTCTCCAGGCAGGAATACTGGAGTGGGTTGCCATGCCCGCCTCGCTGAAGCCATAACCTTGGGCTAATCCTGCTTTGGCTGGCTGCTTCATCTCCCAAGGCACAACCAGCCATGCTTTATGGATTGATGTGTTGCTGTCCTGGAAACCCTTCTTATGTCCTCGCCCACGAAGACATGTTCATGTGTACCTGGTTTTGCCCTATGGTTAGCCCTCAGCGTGGCAGATTTGCCCCATGGAATCTGCACGTGGGTCTGTTCCCAGTCCTGCTACTTTTTGTTCTGAGTCACGAGAATAAGCCTCGTAGTATTAATGCATTGAGACACCAGGCTGTTGGTAGGAAATTGCATTAAGCAGATCACTTCACATATTATTTTGACCTGGAAAGTGCCTCAGAAGAGAAGAATGAGGATGAGCCTTTGTCATTCAGCGTGTGTCGCATTGATATAATGATAGATGACATCCAGAACAAGGATGGGGTTGGTTGGATACTGCAAGGTGACCGTTCAGGGTAATTTGGAGAAGATTTCCAGTTGAATCAGAGCTCTGGTGCCTGGTAGGACGGCTTCCCTGTATTTCTCAGTTGGGAGGCTGTAAGAGAGAGTTTTGGACAATCTCTCATTGAGTAATTTTGAGTGCACTCAAGGCATTTAACAAATCTGTCCTGAGACGAGTCTCCTCCCAGAGCCTGGCATTTATGAGGAGGACACACTGGAGAAACTATTATTTGTTGGAGTTTTTGAAAATATGTGAAAAGTAGCCACTCAGAAAAAAAGTCAAAACGGAAGCAGTGATTACAAGAATAATTCAGGATCTTCCTGTTGGGTTAGGGAATGATTTATTTGAGAGGAAATCTCTTCCTAGAGAAAATGTTGTCCAGATATTGACCAGTAAGAACAGTAATGGACTTCCAGGTGCTTCAGTGGTAAGGAACCCGCCTGCCAATGCAGGAGACAGAAGAGACGCAGCTTCCATTCCTGAGTCAGGAAGATCCCTGGAGTAGGAAATGGCAACCCACTCCAGTTTTCTTGCCTGGAAAATTCCATGGACAGAGGAGCCTGGAGGGCTACAGTCCACAGGGTCACAAAGAGTTGGACACAACTGAGAGCATATGCACACACACATATACACACACAAACAAGAACAATAATCTTCAAGGAAATATTGTGATATTCTATAAGGAACAGTTATCACTAGTTCATTGTTTCTACTGAAGAATGGATTAGAGTCCTAGCTTCCATTTACAGAAGAGGGTTTCAATCAGACATTCAAAGAATTTCCAAACTATAAGGACCGTGAGATATCAGCAGGGAGATTGCTAGGGTTTTGCTGTAAAAAAAAAAAAAAAAAAAGGCATCACCCAGCTTGGCTCTTACGTGTAGACCTTTGTGGAGGTGGGAATGGTGCTGGGGAACCATTCCCTCCCTCATCCCAGGAGCCCCCAGATCCTATTTGCCAGTGGTTCTCCCAGTAGGGCCTGCCAGAGGACATCCTTCCAATCACCTAAGAAGCTTTCTTGAAACATGCAATCTCCCTTTCCATAAACCTCCCAGTGGCAGACTTCCCTGGTGATCCAGTGGATAAGACTCTGCACTCCCAGTGCAGGGAGCCTGAGTTTCATCCCTGGTCAAGGAACTAAGGTGCTCACATACTGCAACTAAAGATCCCACATGCCGCAACTAAGACCCAGCACAGCCAGATAAATAAATACTTTTTAAAAAACCTTCCGGGGGAAATGAAGCTTGGAAAATATCCCCTGGTGATTGTGTTCTGTCCCTGTGATTGAAAACTGCTGCTCTGTGCTCTGGCAGCTCAGTCTCGGCTGTGGAGCCCTGCAGTCTGCACGGGGTGTCCTCTGAGAGCTGCAGTGCAGAGGCAGTGAAGCCAGAATGACTTTTCCTCCCATGTTGCTGAGGCAGCAGCTGGTGGATAGAGCCAGGAAGCCACACTTGCTGAATATCCCTCTACCCCAGCCCAGCTCCAGCTTCTTAAAAGGGGGCTTCGGTGGGGCTTTGTTCTGCAACCTTCCAGCAGTACTTGGACTTGTCCCCTGGGCTGACATCTTGCAGCGCTTTTTTTTTGACTGAAGTATAGTTGACTTACAGTGTTGTGCCAGTCTTTGCTCTACAGTAAAGAACTCAGTTATACACATGTATACTTGGCTTTTTATTTTATTTTATTTTTTTTTTATCAATAATCACTTTATTTTTTTTTTAAATCTTCCAATTTTATTTTATTTTTAAACTTTACATAATTGTATTAGTTTTGCCAAATATCAAAATGAATCTTCTTTTCCATTATGGTTTATCTCACGATATTGAATATAGTTTCCTGTGCTATACAGTAGGGCCTTGGTTTTTATCCGTTCTAAATGTAATAGTTTGCATGTACCAAACCCAGACTCCCGATCCATTCCGCCCACCCTGCCTCTTGGCAACCACAAGTCTGTTCTTTATGTCTATGCGTCAGTTTGTGTTCAGTTGTTGTTGTTCAGTTGTTAAGTCACGTCCAACTCTTTGTAACCCAATGGACTGCAGCACACCGGGTTTCCCTGTCCTTCACCATCTCCCGGAGTTTGCTCAAACCCATGTCCATTGAGTCAGTGGTGCCATCCAACCATCTCATCCTCTGTCGCCCCCTTTTCCTCCTGCCTTCAATCTGTCCCAGCATCAGGGTCTTTTTCAGTGAGTCGGCTCTTCACATCAGGTGGCCAGAGTATTGGAGCGTCAGCTTCAGCATCAGTCCTTCAGTGAATATTCAAGATTGATTTCCTTTAGGATGGACTGGTTTGATCTGTTTTGTGTGTAGGTTCCTTTGTGCCATAGTTTAGATTCCACATGTAAGTGATATGAGATTTTATATCTTAAGCATGTCACAGAAATGTACGTTGCAGTATGGCTTCAAAAAGCTGAATGCCATTTGGTTTGTGTTTTGTCTGAGCGTAGGTCCAACTGTAGGGCTGAAGTGGCAAAAATGCTTGTGTTGTGTGACATTGTCTAATAAGCCAGCAGGACTTTTGCCTCATCAGGAAAGAGACTGGCTAGACAGGCCACTGGAGGTAAACGCACGAGCAAGATTCATGTTATGGAGTTGAGGAGGGGAGGTTGAGAGGGGAGGGGAGTTGTGTGGTCTCAGACCTTATGAAATCTTCCTCACATGCATCTCCAAGAGTTCGAAAAATGCCAGAAGTAACTACACCCTGAGAATGAGGTTGGCACAGAGGGACCTTGTGTGACTGTGTTTATTTCAAATCATCAGTGGGCAGGTAACCAAGGAGATGACACATCAGCTTGATTTTTTTGTCTGGGTCAACCAGCCTTACAGCAGTGGTAACTACAGACTGGCCTCCCAATGCCGTGGCCATCCAAGGTCTGTGTTCCTAGAAATGGAACAGCCTCATGCTGGTGGTATAGGTATTATACTTAATATAGGCACATTTCTTTTATTTTTAATTTTTTTTCTTTTTTTGGCCATACCACATGACATGAGAAATCTTAGTTTTCCAACCAGGGATCAAACCCATGCCCCTGCACTGGAAGCATGAAGTCTTAACCACTGGACCACTAGGCAAGTCCCAATAGGTACATTGCTTGAGCAGGTCAGGCTTGCATCTATTTTCTGTAATCTTCAGAAGGACTTCTCAAGATAAATAGTAGTGTACGTACTTACTAACAGGGAAACTGAGGCAGAGTAGTTTGGCAGCTTCTCCAGGACCACACAAGCTAGTCACCAAAGGAGGCAGGATTTGAACCTAGCTGTGTTCAGCTCCAGTATTCTTGCCTGGAGAATTCCATGGACAGAGGAGCCTGGCGGGCTACAGTCCATGGGGTCACAGAGTCAGACACGAGTGAGCAACTAACACGTGTATATGTATGTGTGTGTTCAGCTTTGAAATGTGTATTTCTTTGTTCCCGTCATACCACTCGATGACCGCAGAATTATCCTATGAGAGAACATCACTTTTAATCTTATGAGTTAATGATTTGCCTTTTAGTGCCTTAAACTCAAGATGGTGGCACATGCGTGATCAGTCATGTCTGACTCTGGTGGAGCCCACCAGACTCCTCTGTCCATGGGATTCTCCAGGCAAAAATACATGCCTTCTTCCAGGGGATCTTCCCCACCCAAGAATCGAACCTGCATCTCTTATGTCTCCTGCATTGAAGGCTGGTTCTTTACCACTGGCACCACCAGAGCATATTTAATTACAGTCTGTAGCTTAGGAACCTTATTCAGAGTTGGGAGACTTGTCTGTACATCTTTCTAATACAGATGTGCCCATCTGATGTTAGTGGTCCCTGGGTCAACAACTAACTCCAGGAGATGGAAGGTGGAAAGGGTTGGGGGGAGGTGGGAGAAGCAAGTTTTATTTATGAGGAGGGCCTTGGGATCACTATCTCCAGTTATGCACAGAAGAAAATATTTAGCGATACTTTTGGAATACTAAAAATGTGTTTTAAAATGGATCCATTTGCAGGCCAAAATACTTTATATTTTATTATGTATAGTGATGTTGGGAGAGGTGTTTTTTTTAAGTCTGCACTTAAAACAAAATTTTGCTTTAGATATCGACGAATGTTCAGAGCAGCCCTCGGTGTGTGGCAATCACGCGATCTGCAATAACCACCCAGGAACCTTCCGCTGTGAGTGTGTGGAGGGCTACCAGTTTTCAGAGGCGGGAACATGTGTGGGTAAGTGCTGTGGGTGACTTTTGTTTATGTTCTTTTACCATATTCTTTTCTATTATAGTTTATCCCAGGATATTGAGTACAGCTCCTTGCATTACCCAGTAGGACCTTGCTGTTTATTCTCTACATAAGAGTTTGGATCTGCTAACCCCAAAGTCCCAATCCTTCCCTTTCCCACCTCCCTTCCCCAGGCAACCACCAGTCTGTTCTTTATGTCTGTGAGTAGATGACTTTTCAAAACGAGTGTTCATAGGATGTATGTCAGTGCCTGTGTGAATGGTATTGCCTCAGTAATTAGCCTGGCTGAGATGGAAGATTCCTGGTTTTGTTGTTGGGGAGGGCCGTTTACAAAGGTGAATCAGTCTCTGCTCCTTTCTTCTGACTACCTGGAGAGTCACAGGTACAAGGCATAAGCAGTATTATTTGTCTGCACTAGTAATACCATTCTCTTCTTATAAAACTCCTTTTAATTCTTTCCATTATTCTTTAAATAGCTACTCAAACAATTAGACATGTTTCTCCTTATAATCAGTGGCCTTGGGATTCATGTGGAGGGAACACCTTTTAGGTATTTGTGTCATTATCTGCCTTTGATTAAATTCTTCTTGGTTTGCATCTAAAACTCATTTGGGGCCTTTCTGTTTGTGGATTTCTGTTTTACAAACCACAAGTACTAGCATAACTTCATAGCCTATCAAAGTTAGAAGTTAAGGGGACTTCCTTGGCGGAAGATTAAGTGGTTAAGATTGCATCTGCCACGGCAGAGGCCCTGGGTTCAATCCCTGACTGGGGAACTAAGATCCCACGTGGTGGTGATGATGGGCCGACTACAAAGAGCCAGATTATTTAAATTTCCCCCCCTTTACCCACTGTTGCACTTTGACCTGTAGTTTCCAAGACTTTCAGGTTCAAAGATTCTTGGATATTTCTAGGTCTGGAGGGCAACATGCTGAAGGGGCATCTGAGCTCAACATTTATTCCGAATTTAAAACATATTTCTCTTTCACTGCATCAAGGAACCATCTCTTTTCCCCTTCCTTGCTGTTTACTAAACCCTAGCAGGCTTTGTGTTTGCTGTGTCTTGAAACTCATATGAGGCCGCCAAGGTCCCAGGGTGAGGTGGTGTCTTGAGGGTGGAGGGAACAGGCCGTTCTCATATTTTGAGTATGACCCAAACATCTGTGTACTGAGATACAGCCAGGTCCCTTTGCACAGAGCTGAGATTTCAGCTCTGCTAAAGTTACCTCTATCTTTTTTTTTCCCATTGAGAACAACAATTTCTTTGAATTTGGCCTTTCTTTCTCTGCTTTTTTCAATGAAGGAGATTCAAAGGTCTATTTTTGTGGCAGTACCATTTACATTACATTTCGGCTCAAACTTGGGTGGCAGATCCTTTAACCCTTGGGTGGTGACATGAACAATGCTGGGACAGACATGTGTGAGGCATGATGTCCTGGGTTTCTGTTTCCAGCTTTTCCTGGCATCCACCCTCATGGAAGGGCTAGAGCAGGGTATAACACAGGTGGTAAGCAAATGTCTACTCCTAGGCTTTTGATTTTGAGGAGGACACTTAACTTCTCTGTCACCTGTAAAATGAGGTGATTAGACTGGACCATGGGCTTCCTGTGTCCCAAGGAGCCCTTAGAGATGCCCAGGATCTGCCAATAGGGACACAAGTAAGCCAAGGACAGAGTATTTCATTTTCCTGTATATGAAATTTCGAGTAACATTTTGTTTGAGTAATGGATCCCATTGCTTAGAAACAAGTATGAAAACCACTTGAAGATCATCGAGTTCAAGTGCTTCTCCCCCTGTCAGTAGCCTCTACGCAATTCCATTTTACTTGGCCTTTTGTCTCTTTTAATTGGCTCCTTTGAGACTTAACCACACAGAGTGATGGCTCACTGGATAAAACCAAGTCTGCCTGAAAGCAAAAAATATACTCTGGCTCATCATTGGATAATTTAGTGGTCAGTTTCACTCTCCCGGCATTCCTTGTTCAAACTGGATCCTGGGAACTGGTGGTCCAGTGGTTAAAAGACTCCCTGCTTCCACTGCAGGGGCACCGTTTCAACCCCTGGTTGGAGGAGTAAGGTACCTCAAGCCTCGCAGCTTGGCTGCCCCCCACATAATAATAAAATAAACAGAAGCATAGATGAAGGTGATGGCTGAGCAGGACCCATCCATCTAGGCTGTGGCAAGGTCCTTCCCTGTTATGACGGGTGGGGCAAAGTGAGGCAGGAGCAAACACAACCTGTGGAGTGATCACTCGCATTCTTTAAATGACAAATATTTAATGGAGGAGGACTGAGACTCCTTTGCTGGTTATTCTGTCTGAATACATTTTTTCTACCTTTGTTTGACCCCAATTCTCCAAGTGTGTCCTTTTCACATTTTGTGAGCTGAAGGAACTGGTCAAGAGAGGACCCTGGAGGAAAGAAGAACGTTAAAAACGATGGGAAGTGAGACGACGAGAGGGGTTCAAGGAAACAGAGTGTGGCTTTGGGTTGGTTCCGTGTAATCTGGTTTTCTGTTTTCCAGACAGAAATTTGGACCACTTTAGCAATTTAAAATCTAGTAACCCTCTAGCCCATAGGAGTTCCTTCAGTGATCCCTGTTCCAATCCATGGGAGTTAGTTAACATTTCAACTTCAGGAGTTTAAGCTGCTAAGTCCACAGGCTGGGCCTTCATCCACCAATACGGTACTTTGCCAACCTCTCATGGACCCAGCGGAGAAGGCAATGGCACCCCACTCCAGTACTCTTGCCTGGAAAATCCCATGGACGGAGGAGCCTGGTAGGCTGCAGTCCATGGGGTCGCTGAGGGTCAGACACGACTGAGTGACTTGACTTTCACTTTTCCCTTTCATGCATTGGAGAAGGAAATGGCAACCCACTCCAGTGTTCTTGCCTGGAGAATCCCAGGGATGGGGGAGCCTGGTGGGCTGCCGTCTATGGGGTCGCACAGAGTCGGACACGACTGAAGTGACTTAGCAGCAGCAGCAGCATGGACCCAGACCTTTGAAGAGCATCCTCTTCTTTACCTGTCCTCTGGCAGTGTTAAGAACTCTCTCTCCTGAAGCCCTTGAGGCAGGATAAACTGGAATTAATCTTGGAAAGACTCATTGAGGAAAAAGATGAGGAGTTCTCTTGTATCCAGTATAATCTAAACACTGAGGGCCTCCTTGGAGGGAAGGAAAGGTTCTATTATGACATTGTGAGGGCCACGACTCTGACCTGGGCCTTAGAACTATAAAACCAGAAGTTAAAGTACCTTATGAACCCCAGAGTATCTGAACCAGCCATCGGAAATCACCTCCTAGACCTCAGCCCTTGACTTTTTTTAGGCTTAAATTATTGTTATTATGGATAATTTCAAACATATACAGAAGTAGAGAGAAAAACATAGTGAACCCTGCTGTACCTATTATTCAATTTCCATTTTATAAAGCATTTTGTTCAGTTCAGTCACTCAGTCGTGTCTGACTCTGCGACCCCATGAATTGCAGCACGCCAGGCCTCCCTGTCCATCACCACCTTCCGGAGTTCACTCAAACTCACGTCCATCAAGTCAGTGATGCCATCCAGCCATCTCATCCTCTGTCGTTCCCTTCTCGTCCTGCCCCCAATCCCTCCCAGCATCAGAGTCTTTTCCAGTAAGTCAATACTTTGCATGAGGTGGCCAAAGTACTGGAGTTTCAGCTTTAGCATCAGTCCTTCCAAAGAAATCCCAGAACTGATCTCCTTTAGAATGGACTGGTAGGATCTCCTTGCAGTCCAAGGGACTCTCAAGAGTCTTCTCCAACACCACAGTTCAAAAGCATCAATTCTTCGGTGCTCAGCTTTCTTCACAGGCCAACTCTCACATCCATACATGACCACAGGAAAAACCATAGCCTTGACTAGACGGACCTTTGTTGGCAAAGTAATGTCTCTGCTTTTGAATATGCTATCTAGGTTGGTCATAACTTTTTTTCCAAGGAGTAAGCATCTTTTAATTTCATGGCTGTAATCACCATCTGCAGTGATTTTGGAGCCCCCCAAAATAAAGTCTGACACTGTTTCCACTGTTTCCCCATCTATTTCCCATGAAGTGATGGGACCAGATGCCATGATCTTAGTTTTCTGAATGTTGAGTTTTAAGCCAACTTTTTCACTCTCCTCTTTCACTTTCATCAAGAGGCTTTTTAGTTCCTCTTCACTTTCTGCCATAAGGGTGGTGTCATCTGCATTTCTGAGGTTATTGATATTTCTCCCGGCAATCTTGATTCCAGCTTGTGCTTCTTCCAGCCCATCGTTTCTCATGATGTATTCTGCATAGAAGTTAAATAAGCAGGGTGACAATATACAGCCTTGACGTACTCCTTTTCCTATTTGGAACCAGTCTGTTGTTCCATGTCCAGTTCTAACTGTTGCTTCCTGACCTGCATACAGGTTTCTCAAGAGGCAGGTCAGGTGGTCTGGTATTCCCATCTCTTTCAGAATTTTCCAGTTTATTGTGATCCACACAGTCAAAGGCTTTGGCATAGTCAATAAAGCAGAAATAGATGTTTTTCTGGAACTCTGTTGCTTTTTTGATGATCCAGCGGATGTTGGCAATTTGATCTCTGGTTCCTCTGCCTTTTCTAAAACCAGCTTGAACATCTGGAAGTTCACGGTTCACATATTGCTGAAGCCTGGCTTGGAGAATTTTGAGCATTACTTTACTAGCGTGTGTGATGAGTGCAATTGTGCGGTAGTTTGAGCATTCTTTGGCATTGCCTTTCTTTGGGACTGGAATGAAAACTGACCTTTTCCAGTCCTGTGGCCACTGCTGAGTTTTCCAAATTTGCTGGCATATTGAGTGCAGCACTTTCACAGCATCATCTTTCAGGATTTGGAATAGCTCAACTGGAATTCCATCACCTCCACTAGCTTTGTTCGTAGTGATGCTTTCTAAGGCCCACTTGACTTCACATTCCAGGATGTCTGGCTCTAGGTGAGTGATCATACCATCGCGATTATCTTGGTCGTGAAGATCTTTTCCATCCTTATTACTACTACTGCTACTGCTGGGGAGGCTGGTAGTATTTTGCTGGTATATTTCAGTCTTTAAAGAAAACCCCCAATATCCTGTCATCTAACTAGAGTTACTAGTTTTTTATGCACATTATATGCATAATATATATCTGACATATAAGGGCAATTTTTTTAATACAAATACAAAGCTGTTACCATACCTAACAAAATGAACAATTTCTTAACATGATTGAATACCCAGTCCATATTCAAGTTTCCTTGATTATTTCAAGCATTTTTTATTGAGTTAGTTCATCTCAACCCTTGACTGTCATCTTGAGGCAAGAGTACAAGCTGGAGTCTGATTGTCTAGCCTCTGTGTCACATGCCTGCTTCCTGAGTCCTCATCCTAGGAGTCTTGTTATCAGGACCCTTTAGAAAATAATAAACCCATCTCCTGGACCTGTCTGTGCTTGAAAAGCTGGAAGTCATTCCTGTTCTACAGAGGAAGAAAGTGCAACTCTGGAAAGTTAGTAGGATTTATCCAAAGTCACATAGTGGACTCATATGCACCTGGTTGAAACCCAGGGCTCCCCTCCCCAGAGCCCTGCAGTCATTCCACTCTCCCTGTCTCACTTCCTGGGAGTTGATTTCTCCTTCCTTGGTGGGAAGTTGGGTGACTTTGACTTTGGCATTCATAATAAATATTCCTCCCACCTAGTGAGCCAAGGGCTTCCCAGGTGGCTCAGTGGTGAAGAACCCGCCTGCCAATGCAGGAGACGTAAGAGACACAGGTTCGATCCCTGGGTCAGGAAGACCCCCTGGAGGAGGTCATGGCTACCCACTCCAATATTCTTGCCTGGAGAATCCCATGGACAGAGGAGCCTGGTGGGCTACAGTCCACAGGGTCACAAAGAGTTGGGCGTGACTGAAGTGACTTCAGGCACGCACAGTGAACCAAAGTCAAAAATACTGTGTGGCAGTCTCAGACCCTCAGGCCCAAACGCTCCACCAACAGTTACACAGGAAGCGTGTCTGCCTGCAGCGGTCCACCTCCACATCCGGATGAAGTGGGAATCGGGTTCCGGTCACTGGGTGTGGAGAGTGCCTGAGACAGAGCCCTGGGTTGAAGTTGAGGTCGGAAGCCAGGCTGTATGACCCACTGTGGGGTCAGCCTGTGCACGCTTAGCAGAGGTGGGATCAGGGGAGGAAACAAAGGAGAGCAGGGACAGCACCCCGCTGTGAGCGGGGATGAGCCTGAAGGGATGTCCGGGAGGCTGGGCCCCAGGCACAGTCTCCAGCTCATTGGACTACACTGCTTGGAAGGCCTGGGGACTGCTTAGGGGACTCACCTAAACACTGTGTGTTAACTTTCTGTCTGAAGCTGCCGTGGGCCTGCGCCCCGTCAACCACTGCGAGACTGGCCTTCACGACTGTGACATCCCCCAGCGGGCCCGGTGCATCTACATGGGTGGCTCCTCCTACACCTGCTCCTGCCTCCCAGGCTTCTCTGGGGATGGCCGAGCCTGCCAAGGTGCGTGGTTGCTCTGACTTTCCTTTCTGTGAGACCTGAAACAATTCCCCAGGTGATGCTTATCATATGCTAGTTACTCACCCACCTCTGAATCCAAGAGAATTATTCTCTCTAGGAAACAGCAACCCACTCCAGTATTCTTGCCTGGGAAATCCCATGGCCAGAGGACCCTGGCAGGCTACAGTCCATGGGGTCACAAACACAACTTAGCAACTAAACAACAACAAAATCTGTCAACTCTATTGAGTAAACAGGCTGAATTTTGTGTCTCTGGTAGTTTGAATTATGCGTTTTATTTGGGGAGCTGTGTCTTGTTGGAGAAGACACCCGTTCTCCCTGTACTATTTGTTCCATGTCACTTGCTTGTTCAGGCATAATTAAACGCCTGCTGTCTGCTAGGGACTAAGGAGATTGTTTGTCTTTCATGAAAAAACTAACAATGCTTACACACATGTAACTTAAAGTCCAGCCTTTTATTCACTAAGATATATACAGTTGTTCCGGAGAAGGCAATGGCACCCCACTCGAGTACTCTTGCCTGGAAAATCCCATGGATGGAGGAGCCTGGAAGGGTCAGACACGACTGAGCGACTTCACTTTCACTTTTCACTTTCATGCATTGGAGAAGAAAATGGCAACCCACTCCAGTGTTCTTGCCTGGAGAATCCCAGGGACGGGGGAGCCTGGTGGGCTGCTGTCTAAGGGTGACTTAGCAGCAGCAGCAGCAGCAGCAGCATACAGTTGTTCATCTGGCCTCCTCTAATTTTGTGCTTCCCCAAAAATTAAGTCCCCTTTTTGACTGCAGAGGCAGAGAATAAATGACTCATAAAATTCTCTCAGATCTCAGATCAGCCGATCGCTGGTGGCCAGCATGCTGTTCAAGATAGTTTGAAATAAGATAACTCTGAACAAAGTTTCCTGGTCCCTTGGTTTGCAAAATTACTTAACATTATGCCCTAGAGTATTTCTGGAAAGTCCAAGCCTTTCTAAGAGATCATGATTTCTGAAATACTTTTTCTTTGTTACTGAGAATATGAATTTTCTCTGGTCTCTGAGATTTTTCTGTCAATCAGTTAATCATCTGTCTCTCAACTCTTAGACATTTTTGAAGCTCTCATTTATAAGAAGGAAATAATGAATAAAAATCCTTTCTTTTTTTTTCCTTTTGTATGCTTGATTTTTCATGAAAACATCAAAGTGAAATGCATTTGTAAATGCACTAGATAGAAATCGATGAATCAGTGTTTTTATAATTAATGTTTAGTGAGTTCTTAAATCGTGGTTCCCAGATCAGAAATTGGGTCCCTAAAAATGGAGAGCGAGTGGCTTATATTATTGTGTAAACTAGGAATTCTGGAAGAAATCTCACTCTCCTTGGGCTTGGTGGCTGTCTTGCAGATGTGGATGAATGCCAGCCAAGCCGATGCCACCCCGATGCTTTCTGCTACAACACGCCAGGGTCCTTCACGTGCCGCTGCAAATCTGGTTACCAAGGAGACGGCTTCCATTGTGTGCCTGGAGGTGAGGTGTTGGGGTGTTTGGAGTAGATAGGTCTTTGCTGTCTGTATCCATGAGTATATAGCTCTGGGAGAGAAGACAAGGTGGGTATGTGGGAGGCTCGTGGAGAGCTGAGGTGGGTGATCAGAGCACAGCTGTGGTATTGAGCAGTACAGTTGTGTACTGCACAGTTCCAGGGGTACCACACCTAGATCAGAGGAGTAAGAACGGATCTGTATTATTCAGGGTTCTCCAGAGAAGTAGATCTAATGAACGTGTGTGTGAGTGTGTGTAGAGAAAGAGAGAGAGAGAAATGTATTTATTTACATATAAAGAGACTTATTAGAAGGAATTGACCTACACACAGTTATAGAGGTCCGTTAGTTGCAAGGACTGTAGTCAGCAGGCTGGAGACCCAGGAATAGCCAGTGTTTCTGTTCAAGTCCAAGGCAACAAAAAACTCATGCTCCATTCATAGGTCATCAAGAAGGGAGAATTCTTTTTTACTTGAGGAAGGGTCCACATTTGTGTTCAATTCTGGCCTTCAACTGATTGGATGAGGCCCACCCACGTAAGGGAGGGCTATCTGCTTTACCTACTTTATGGAGTGAAAGGTTAGTCTCAGGCAAAAACACCCTCACAGAAACCACCCAGAATAATGTTTGACCAAATATCTGGGCATTCTGTGGCCCAATCGAGTTGACACCTAGAATTAACCATTGCAGGTTCTGAAGAATCACGGGGAGCAGAGCTGGGGTGGGGGTGAGGAAGGTGAAGGCCCACCAGTTATGGGAACAGGCAGACTGAGGACTCTTCAGAATTGTCTGTATTACCTGTTATACCTGGACTGTGGAGCTTCTAAAGTTGCCTACTGACCTGAGACTTCTGTGATAATCTCGTTAGACCATAGGACAATGATGGCCGTAGTTCTGTACCTGGAATGATCCTGGATCTCAGCAAACACTTTTGAATGAATACGTATCATTGGCTGCCTTTTGTATGGCGCCTACTGTGTGCTGGGTACTTTATCTCCCGTTTCATGTAATGTTCCTCATCATCTCTTTAAAGCAAGTAGTGTTACTATTTCTATTTATATAAAGGACGCTAAAACATAAAGAAATAAAAGCACAGTCAAGATCCCAGAGGTCGTAAGTGCCAGAACTAAGACTCTAAGACTAAACTCTGCCCAATGGACTCTAACCTGAATTCACTTCCCCAAATCACGTGGTAACCTGTCATGAGATTAAGGATGCATTTGACACCTCTAACTGGAGTTAACCAGTTGTGCTGGTATTTACTTTAATTGTTGCTACTGTTGTTGGTCAAGTATATTTATCAATGTTTCAATAAGAAATACATGGAACTTCCCACATAACCACTTTTTTGAGTGATTAAGAACTGTTTCAATGTCTGTCTCCTCCACTAGCCTTGAGTGCTTTGAGCATAGGTACCTGTGCATTTTATTTTCCTGTTTCCAGTGTCCAGCAGAATTACGTGGTCCATGGTAGGGCTCGTGGTTCTTTATAGTTATCAAGGAAATAAGTGACTACATTAGTTTCCATTCCTACTGTGGTATATACAAGTATTTATTTATTCATACTCTCAGCAGGACTGGTGTGACTGGTTTTTAGAATAGTTGAGGATCTAAAATGAGAAAAATATTAAATTAAGTTTAAATTTTGATGCATAATACTACATATTGCTGGTCTAAATTGTTTTCTTCTGGTTAGGACAGAGGTCCGTAAACTATGACTCGCAGGTCAAATCTGGCCCACTGCCTGTGTTTTGAAAATAAAGTTTTATTGGAACACGCAGGCTCTTTAGTTTAGGAATAGTGTACAACTGCTTTCATTCCATAAAGGCAGAGGTCAGTAGTTGCGGCAGAGCCTTCAAGGCCTGCAAAACCTGAAATATTTCCTACGTGGCCCTTGACAGAAAAAATTTACCAACCCCCAGCCTAGATGAACCCAGGCAGCATCAACCTTTTGTGCCTGAAATTAATTAAGACATTCCAGCAACTATTAAAAATGACTAAGTCACTATTTCCTTAGGCTTCCTTCACATCTTTCCAGTTCAAAAGGAAGCAGATGTTTCATTTTTTTTATTTTTGCTTTTTTGACCCAACTCCTTGCCCCCTTGGCTCTGTTGACTACACAGAAACAAACCCAGACCTGTAGCCTGGGATACAAGAGCGGATAAAACCAATCAGGGTTCTTTGCTAGGATTGTTTCAGTATTTAATCCTGTTTTCTCAAGAAATTCATCATCTATTTATATGCTCGAGAGAGAATGTACTTTAGAAATATACATGTCTCCATCAAGTATTGTTTCTAAGAGAAAAGAAATCTAAGAGACTACCAACAGGAGAGGTGGACAAATGAGTTTGGGTACAATTCATACCATGAAGTAACATATAGCAGTAGTTGAAATGAGTGTACTAAAGGGAATTCCTAGTGGTCCGGGGGTTAGGACTGTGCACTTTGACTGCTGTGGACCTGGGTTCAGTCCCTGCTCAGGGAACTAGGATCCCGCAAGCCATACAGTGTGGCCCCCAAAATTAATTAATTAAATGAATGAAGTAGAGTTAATGAATAAATCTCAACAGTCTATTGGGCAAAAAATGTAGTCATAGAAAGCTCTCACTTTTCGAGATGGCCCACACTCTGTGTCTCTCTCTCTTGATAAATTTACTTCTTATCTATTAAAAAAATAGTCGCAAAAGAATATAGGCAGTGTGCTTACATTTATATAAAATATGTCTATATGAAAAGAAACCTGCATATGTATATACATATGCCATAAAATGATAAACTGCACACATGAGAATGAGAAGCCAAAACCTCAGGATAAAGGTTACCTTCTATGATAGGAGAGGAAACTGGGGTTAGGGAGCCTTGCTGCATTTGTATTTCTAATGGATTTCCAGTTGGAATAGGAACACTGAGGTTTTCATCATGTTTTTTAAAATTTTATAAGACTACCTAATGAAATATTGACAAATGAATACCTAATGAAATATTGACAAAAAAATTAAGTATAGTATCATTCAAACTCCTATTGCCAAATGTAATGAAGTGTAGGGATTAGACATTTAGCATTTTTTGATACCTACTCTATACAGAGGGGATTGATTTTTAAATAAAAAACTAGCTTTAGAGGTTAGTCAGTTAAGGTCATGGCTATTGCAGTATCAACCAACGATAAGCAAAACAGAAAAAAATGATGACTTGTTCTCTGCTGCCCTTCTGCACGCTTTGCCCAAAATGCGTGTGTGGATTGTGAAATCAGCTTAGTGGGTTGTTATTACCATTTTCATTTGAACGGAATGGAATGAAATAGAAACCAATAATCAAGAAGATAGAGTATGCAGAGTATGTGCAGTAGGAATAAGTCTTGTCTCATGAAATGATAGTTGTATATCCTTGTCCAGTGCATGACTGAGTTGTATGCACATGTGTTTATGTGTAAATGTGTGTGTGTGTATGTGTGTATGTCCTGAATTGCAGAGTGGAATGCATTTCTATGGATCATGGTCAGGAAGTTTGAAAACTGCCATATTAGTTATCTATGTCTCTGAAACAAATTATTCCCCAGAGTTAGCAGCTTAAAATAGTGAATGTATATTACCTCACAGTTTCTGTGGGTCAAGGATTTAGGAGCATAGCTTGTTTTTCTATCTGTAGTTCCCTCTGCCATCCCTTTCTTATCCTTCATCTATTGAAGGACCTCCTGCCATTCTCTTTGTCCTCAGTTTGAGAAAAGTCACCCCAGACTCCCTGCTGTTCTCCAGATTAGTATATCCTCAAGCAAATAAAGAGACGAGTAAAGAGAGGAAAGAATAAGAAGGAGAATCTTGCCTCAGCTGTCATTTTATCAACCAGCAGCGAGGACGGGATATGTGTCTTTACCATCCCACCCCTACCCCACCCATAGTGGGACCCTCCCCATGCGGGCCTGGAGGGGCCGCTGTGGGCCAGGCTGAGAAGCCATTCCCAGGAACACAGTGATATCATAAGCACAGCCTCCGTAAACACACTTGAAGTTCTGTTTCCTGAGGCACCATTGAGGTCTCCCCCCACTGTTACGTAAGTTCAAGATATAGCACTTCACAGTTCCACTGGAAATTCTAGATCACTGGAGATTTCATGTATTGGCTCACACAGTCCTGTCAGCCACAGAAAAGAGAGGTACCCCCATTCCCTTAAAAGTTTGGTTTTGTTGACAGTATACAGAACACCAGGCGTGTTTTCTGATTGGAAAGGCAACACCAAATATAGATGCTGACAGAAGGAAAACAAGTTTGTGGGCCATAGATAATTTCGGTGAGTGTGTTAAGCCAGTGTGTGTGTGTGTGTGTGTGTGTGTGTGTGTGTGAGAGAGAGAGAGAGAGAGAGAGACCACGTACAGGCCATCCTGGGCACGGGGCATGTGTGTGCAGAGGCCCCGGGGCTGGGCTGGGGATCCAGAGACCTGGATTCTAGCTTGAGCTAAAGCATTTGCTAGTGTTGTGGCCTGGGGGAAACTATCCAAACTTCAATTCTCTCATTTGACGTAAAAGCCATAGTTGCCTGTTGCACAGGATTATAGTGAGAATTAAGTGAACCCTGTGTGAACAGACACAGCTGGTACAGAAACTAAAACCCTGTACAAATGTAAGATACTGAGGATGTAAGCAAGCCCTACCCCTAAGAGTGAGCGAGACCAACATTTTTATTATCAACCGGATGGCTTATTTTGTATCTTTGTTTGGTTATTCCTACATCAAATACTTTTTGTTTGTTTTTCTTTTTTTTAACTGAGGTATACTGAAGGATAGGGAAGCCTGGTGTGCTGCAGTCCATGGGGTCACAAAGAGCTGGACACGACTGGGTGACTGAACAAAAACAGTTGATTTACAGTGTGTGCTAATCTCTGCTGTACAGTGAGGTGGCTCAGTTTCACTCATATGGACATTCTTTTTTTTTATATTCTTTACCATTCTGATTTATCACAGAGTATTGAATGTAGCTCGCCATGCTGTACAGTAGGACCTTGTTTTTGGTTTTTCTATTAGCCTTTGGGACAAACGAACAGACCCAGTTGCCCCTTGCCAGGCTCAACACACACTTTTCTGGCGGGCTTACTGCTTGTAATCAAGGGGGCGGCCACATCCAGCAGGCTGACGTGAGAACTGGCAGTGCAGACAAAGGCACTTCAAACACTCACTGGCAGCACACCCCGAATGGCGCTGCGAAGGCCTGGTGAGGATACAGTCACAGATGAACATAGAGTGCAGGGCTTAAAATTCCAGCCGTGCACATTGTCTCAGCACATTCCACTCTTGTCTCATATAATACCAGGGGATTAGTTACTCCTGACATCACTGGTTGACCGGCATTGCTGACGAGAAGAAGTGGTGGCACTGAGGAACAAAAACACTTTTTAGATGTAAAATTCTATGAAATATGTAATATATTATTATCTGTTCTATTATTACTATATATATGGTATTAACACGGTAATATATTAATACATGAGTATTTATATGAGGTTTCTCCCTAATGTAACTAGCAATGTCCTAGAGCCAGGGTTGAAAGCTACATCCCCCACAGGCCAAATGTGGCCCACCATTTGTGTCTGTTAATAAAGTTTTATTGAAACACACATTCATTTATATATTAAACTTGGATGCTTTCGTGCCACATCCATAGAATTGAATTGTGACAGAGATCATATGGCCCACAAAACCCAAATATTTACTCTCTGCTCCTTAGCAGAAAAAGTCAGTAGAGCCCTGCCCTGGATTGTATAACCACAGTCTTCCAATAAAGATTAAAATAAAAAAGGACTCCACCACACCTTTGCTCTCCAAGCCCTACGGAGAGGATATTTTGGGAATTCCCTGATGGTCCAATGGCTAGGACTGCATAATCTCACTGCCAAGGACTCGGGTTTGATCCCTGGTTGGGGAACTAAGATTCTGCAAGCCATGTGGTGCAGCCAAGAAAAAAAAGGAAAGGATGTCTTGTGTATCTTTTGTGTCATAGGCTCTCCTGTCAAGCAGTGACTCACTGGATTGTCACTCTGTGTTTGCTTGTTCCCTTCCCTCCATGAGCTCCTTGAGGGCAGGACCTGGGAGTTATTCCCATGTGCATCCCGACTCCAGCCCAGGAAGTGCTTCCTAAGTTAAGGCTAAGGGGATGCAGTCACTCACTGTCTTCTCAGAGCCTAAAATCTGCTCAGGGAGACAGACAGGGAGCAGCCTCTGAGGCTCAGCATCAGAGTGACGAGAACCCAGAGCACCCTGGGAACTCTTGGAGGGCCTGAGAAGCCTTCCTGGAGGGAGCACATGCCTGAGCTGATTCTTAAAGGATTCACCGAGGAGGAGGAGGGGGAGTCACACAATAAATGAATGAATGGATGAATGGGGGGAATGGAAAGGCCTGCAAAAGAAGGGCAGCTGCCATGGTTCGGTTTGGCTGAAGTGTGGCTCTCGGCTGTGCCTGGGCATCTCTACATGGAGGATGCTGCACGGGCCATGGCGACGCTGACCTGTCTGCATCTGTCTGATGCTATCGTGGCTAAGCTCTAGTCAGTGTGGAAGCGGCTTTTGTTGTTGTTTGGTTGTTTAGTCATGTCTGACTCTTTGTGACCCCGTGTACTGCAGCACACCAGGCTCCTCTGTCCTTCACTATCTCCTGGAGTTTGCTAAAGTTCATGTCCATTGAGTCAGTGATGCCATCCAACCATCTCATTCTCTGGTGCCCCCTTCTCCTTTTGCCTTCAGTCTTTCCCAGCATCAGGGTCTTTTCCAATGAGCTGGCTCTTCATATCAGGTAGCCAAAGTATTGGAGCTTCAGCTCAGCATCAGTTCTTTCAATGAATGTTCGGGGTTGATTTCCTTTAGGATTGACTGGTTTGATCTCCTTGCTGTCCAGGGGATTATCAAGAGTCTTCTCCAACACCACAGTTCAAAAGCATCAATTCTTTGGCATTCAGCCTTCTTTATGGTCCAACTCTCATATTCATACATGACTACTGGAAAAACTATAGCTTTGACTATATGGATCTTTATTGGCAAAGTGATGTCTCTGCTTTTTAATATGCTCTCTGGGTTTGTCATAGCTTTCCTTCCAAGGAGCAAGCATCTTTTAATTTCATGGCTGCAGTCACCACCCACAGTGATTTTGGAGCTCCCTAAAATAAAATCTATCACTGCTTCCACTTTTTCCCCTTCTATGCCGTGAAGTGATGGGGGTGGTGCATACTTGAGAATTGTTTATTATAGAATATAGCATCTCATCAGCAATTCCACACAGATGGAATGGTATTTCCCAGCTTCGGGATATCAGTTGCATAGTTGAAAGGCCATATTTCATGCCAAACACTAGCCCATAATTAAAAGGAAACACACGTATGCTGGTAAATGTGCCCTATGGTCACCCATATCTTTGACCTGGACTCAGTTTGGGTAATCAAGAAGCTGGTGATGACAAAAAGAACACATTTAAGAAAAATTTAAAGTTTCTTAAAACAAATGTCAGTGCTGTCCATAAAGTGATGAATAGTAAACAAAATGTGGTGTGGACATGCAATAGAATATTATTCAGCTATGAATAGAGAACTAAGCCCTGTCACATGGCCACAGTATGGATGAACCTTGAAGACAGCCTGCTGAGTGAAAGCAGCTGGACACAGAAGGTCACACATTGTAAGATTCCATTTATGAGAACAAACCAAAATAGGTAAATCCATAGAGACAGAAGCAGACTTGTGGTTGCCAGGGGCTGGGAGGAAGGAAGAAGTGGAGACAGCTAGTTAATAGATCTGGGATTTCCTTTTGAGGTAAGGAAAATGTGTTGCTACTACTAGAGGGAGGTGGTGGTCACTCAGCATTGTGACTGCACTAAATACCCCTGAATTGTTCATTGTAAAACGGCTGTTTATATATTATGTCAATTTTGCCTCTGTTTTTCAAAACTGAAAAAATAAATGGCCTAGAAAGGAAAAGAAAATGTAGACATACTCTTCTTGACTGTTAAGTCCACTAATTAATAATGATGTTTAAAATTTTTAATTAATAAAACATCTGGGATTAACATATAGACACTTCTATATATAAGATAATCAACAAGGGCCTACCGTAGAGCACAAGGAACTCCACTCAATACACTGTAATAACCTGTATGGGAAAAGAATCTGAAGAAGAGTACATATATGTATATGTATAACGGAATCACTTAGCTGTAGACTTGAAACTAACACAACAGTGTAAATCAACTGTACTCCAATATAAAGTAAAAATTAAATTAAAAAAATTTTAAATAAGCTCTAAGGATATATTGCATGACATAGGGAATATAGGGCTTTTGAGGTGGCTCAGTGGTAAGGAATCTGCCTGCCAAGAAGGATACTCAAGTTCGATCCCTGGGTCAGGAAGATCCCCTGGAGGAGGAAATGGCAACCCACTCCAGTATTCTTGCCTGGGAAACGCCAGGGACAGAGGACCCTGTCCGGCTACAGTCCATGGTGTCACAAAGAGTCAGACACGACTGAGCGACTGAGCGACTGAACAACAATAGCAACAACATAGAGAATAAAATCAGTGTTTTATAATAAGTTGAAAAGGAGTATAATCTATAAAAATTTTGAATCATTGTCATGTACCTGAAACTAATAGAATATTGTAAGCCAACATCCTTCAATAAAGGTGAACAAAAAAATTTTTTTTAATTAATAAAACAAAACAGGGCAATGACCAGGCAGCTCCCCAGGTTCCGAGTTGGGTGCAGGGGCTTGAACTGACGACCCTCTTTTTGCCCCTCTCTCTAACAGTAGTGGAGAAAACCCGATGCCAGCATGAGCGGGAGCACATCCTGGGGACGGCGGACTCCTCGCGGCCCCGGCCCCCTGGGCTCTTTGTCCCTGAATGTGATGAGCACGGGCAGTACGTGCCCACCCAGTGCCACAGCAGCACTGGCTACTGCTGGTGTGTGGACCGCGACGGCCGAGAGGTGCAGGGGACCAGGACTAGGTCTGGGATGAGGCCACCGTGTAAGTCGGAGAGCCGCGCCAGAGATGGGATGTCCGGGCATCCGCGAGCATTGTTGGGGACCTTTGCCTGGGGCACAGCTGGCGCTTTCTGCCTGCCCTGAATCCTGACCTGCTCCACTGACTCAAAGCCCGTCCCCTCCCTTCCTCTCTCCCCTCTGCAGCCCCCTTTTCCATCTCCCTGTAACTCACAGCCCTCTTCACCATCTCTCCCCATTCACCCTCTCCCTCCTCTCACCCTTTTCTTTGCCTTTTCGGGGCAAACCTGTCTTGTGCAAATGATGGGCAGGGCCTGCTGGATGAGATTGCAGTTGATAGCAGAAAGTGTGTGTGTGCGCTTGGGGCTCCTCTGGGTAAACCCTGTGCTGGGCAGCCTGGCCTTTCAGTGGCTCTGTGCTGGGGCATGGCAGGCATAGGAGAGACCAACCAGAGCCCCTCCTCAGCACCCTGTTACTCAGGCATGGAACTCTTAGTCACACCAGCCTCCTGCAAGGTTGTGCCTGGACCTTTAGGTGCTTGATCCATTTGTAATGATGCCAGGAACCAACAGCCACAAAGGTTTCTGCCAGCTGGCTCTGCGACAATCCGTGCTGGTAGGAAGGCGTCAAGTTGGGACTAGGGCCAGGCTGTGTGACACTGGACAGACACTTGCCTGAGTTTTGGCGCCCTTGACTTCAACATCTCACTTGAGCAAAATAATCTCTAAGATGTTTCTTGGCTCTAAAATTCAGTCCCAGATGTAGAAAAGGCTAATTGTCACAAGTTACCAAATCGAATATAATCATTCTTGACATCTCCGTTCACCAGATAGCCAATAATCATAAATTGATCCCCTACCAGATAGTTTCCCAGAGCTGCTAAGAGGCTGCTAAGAAGGGATCACTCACAAACTTCATTATCCCACCCAGCCAGCATTAACCTGGTGTGTCAGATGCCATGGTCTTGCGGGCATCTGCAGAGGGAAAGGCCCCAGTGTGGGCCCTAGAACCTCAGGGGGCAGGAAAACAGAGGCAGGCTAGGGAAAGGAACCCTCAGAGAGAGGCAGACCAAGGACCACAGTGTCCCTGACCTTGGGGGTCGTGGGCTGGCCAGGGAAGGCTTTGCAGGCAATACCGCCTGACCCAAGGCCTTGACAGGACCAGAGTCACCTGCACTGGGGAAGTGGGGTTGAGGAGATCTGTGCTCCAGTGTCAGGAGTGCGTTGAGGGGCAGGAAGGAAGCCATCAGGAGTTTGTGTCCCATGCCGGGGGAGCAGAGTGGAAGTGAGGACATCAGAGGCTCTGCGCAGGGATCTGGCTTGATCCTGAGAGCAGGGGAGGGGAGCCCAGGAAGGGTTTTGAGCAGGTGCTGATGTGACCAGGTTTCAGTTTTAGAAGAGCTGAGAGGAAGGAATGAGACCATGGCCATGGGGAGCCGAGGGCTGCTGCAGTATTTACAGTTAATCCAGGTGAGAAATGGCGAGGGTTGACTTGCACCTCAGGGATAGATTCTAGAGATTTAAAGAGATCCACCAGATTGGTTTATGTCACTGAGTGGGTATAACAGGCAAGATGGACCAGAGGAAAGAACTGAAAATGAGCTTGGCCATGACCTGGTTCCGCCCTCTCACTACAGAGGTCCATAATGTGTCCACATGGTGAGTGGCAGGACCAGGTCGGGGACCCAGGTTCCCCGACACCCTCTGTGTGTTCCTTACCCTCAGCCAGGGTGCATGTCCCCTCCTGGGAGGTTCTGCCAGGTGAACCAGAGCTCTGCTGGGCATGCAGCTCAGCGGGGAGGCAAGGCTGCGTCTAAGGGAGGATGAGCCTCCCGCCTCGTTTTGTCCTGGAAAGTCCAGAAGGACTCTGTTCCTGCTTGTGGGGCCTGAGACCCTCCTGCCCCCATGGGATGGGGTGAGCGGGCAAGTCCACTCTGATGGACTTGCCTAGACTTTCAAGTCCACTGGGCATGAAAATACTCAGCAGCTTCCCGTGGGGGTGCAAGTTCCCTGTGGCCAGGATTTCGGGGTTTCTGCTGTCTCTTTGTTTTGGATCGCTGCCACAGCCTGGATGCCCAGCATCCAGAGCAGGGCACCCATAGCCAGGTTAGTTCCATTGAGGGAGAGGCTGAGCTGTTTTTTCCACTTGACGTTTAATGTTATACTCAAGCCCTGTGTCATCTTCATCACAAACGCTTTCTGATTGGCTGTGGTCCTTCTGTTCCTTGTGCTCTCAGATATTAATAGGCACATGTGACTGTGCAGTTTGTGGTGCCGAGAAGGTGGCGTGACCAGGCGTGTGGGTGCACGTGTATGAGTCCGTGTGTGTGTGCCCACACACGTGTATTTGTGCATTCCTGCTGCATTCGGGCCTTGCTCAGTGCCGTCTCCCGCCACCCAGGTCTGAGTACAGTGGCTCCTCCAGTTCACTATGGACCCCCGGTCCCTACCACTGTGATCCCCCTGCCTCCTGGGACCCATCTACTCTTCGCCCAGACAGGGAAGATAGAGCGCCTTCCCCTGGAGGGAAGCACCATGACCAAGTCGGAAGCCAAGACACTGCTTCACGCCCCGGTGAGTGTTGGCTGATGGCACTTCAGTGACAATTTCTGCTTCCATGACCTGGAGCAACAAGCAGGGTGTGGTCAGACCAGGGACTGGGACTAGATCCCTGGACCTAGGGCCTCTTCATTCTGTGTGACCCTGGGTGTCTATCTCTAAATAAGACCACTTTACTTCTAAGTCCCCTCCCCTCCCTCCAGAAGATTCAAGGGTGGGAACAGAAACGGAATGCCTGCTAGAGACCACTTTGGAATCTGACCCCTAGTGGGGGGCATCACCTGTGCTTACTGTATCTTATCTGCGAGCATCTGTCAGGTTTGATCTCACCATCCCTGCTAAATTCACAAAATGACTCATCTTTTGGCAGCAACTCAACTCAAGATCTTCATGTCTGCCTGGAGGCAGTAACCAGAGCTTTTCAAAGCTTCAAAGATGTGTTTTGTGAGCTAGGGAATTTTTGTCTGTTAGATAGAGGTCGGACACTCTGAGAAGCTGTTGTTTTACCTGGGATCCTGACCTTCTGCCAGGAAATCAAACTTAAGACCTGGTGGAGGCTTCCAAATGTGGACTACAGGGGGGGTGCCAGGACACTGGTGGGCCATCAGGGTCCTCTAAGGAGGGGAGAAGTAGCAGTGAGTGGTCCATCAGGCCTTGGAGATTGGCCTTGGAGATGAAAGTCCAGCAGAAATCCTCATCACCCCTCAGTGCTGGTTGCAGAGCCTTCTTGAAAATTCTGGATAGAAATGTTGCTTTCTTCTCGTCTTCCTTCCCCACTCCCCTGTCTCTGCTGCCTGCCCTATTTTCTCTTCCTGCATCAATCTCCACATCATAGGTACCACACACGGCCATACCGCTCTTCTTTTTGACCAAGGTCAAAAAAAGTCTGCAAAGTAAAAATGCTTCTTTTTTTAAATTTTATTTTCTTGAAGTATAGTTGATTTACAATGTCGTGTTAATTTCTGTTGTACAGCAAAGTGACTCCGTTATACACACACACACACATATATACATGGTTTTTCACACCCTTTTCCATTATGGTTTCTCACAGGATATTGAATGTAGTTCCCTATGCTCTACAGTAGGGCCTTGTTGTTTATCCATTCTCTACACAATAGTTTTTATCTGCTAATCCCAAACTCCCGTTCCTGCCCCTTCACACCCCACTGCCCTGGCAACCACAAGTCTGCTCTCTGTCTGGGTGTGTTTCTGTTTCATAGATAAGCTCACTTGTGTCATATTTTAGATTCCACATGTGAGTGATGTCGTATGGTATTCATCTTTCTGTTTCTGGCTTACTAACTTACTAGAGATGGTCATCTTTAGGTCCATCCATGGTAAAAAATGCTTTTCAAAAGCCTCTTGCAAAGCAGCCTTGATTGTTCTTCCCCAGCACAAAGCCCTCTGATGGATTCCCCTTTCACCCAGAGGGAAAAAAAATCAGTTATTTTCGTGGCCTTTGGCTACCTGTCCCAACCCCATTTCCTGCAGCTGCCCCCTCACTCACTGGCCGCAGCCCTCTGGCCTTCCAGCTGATCCTCAACTCGCCGCACACACGTGCACCTCAGGGCATTTGCATCTGCTGGCCCCTGCCTGCAGTTTTCTCGCTCTAGACCCTGGCACGGCTCACATGTACGTTGCACGGTTGACATGTACATAGACACAGCCACATGTACCTTACACAAACTTCTGCTGCACATCACCTCTGGGAGAAGCCTGTCCTGGCTGCCCTGTTCAGACTGCAGCCTCCAGTCACCCTTCTCTGTCTTTTAGCAAACACTCAGCACTACTCCTCAGGGTACATGTTCTGTATCTCATGTATCTCTTCCCACCAAGAATAGAGACCTGGATGGACCTAACGTCTGTCATAAAGAGTGAAATAAATCAGAGAAAAACAAGCATCATACACTAAAGCATGTGTGTGGAATCTAGAAAAACGGTACAGATGAACCTATTTGCAACACAGGAATAGACACAGGCATAGGGAACAGATGAGTGGATGGGGTGGGGGTGGGGGATGGCAGGCAAGATGAATTGGGAGATTGGGATTGACATGGGCACTCCCATGTGTAAAACAGATAGCTGATGGGAACCTGCTGTCTTGCACAGGGAGCTCAGCTCAGTGCTGTGATGACCTAGAGGGGATGGGCAGGAGCTCAGCTCAGTGCTGTGATGACCTAGAGGGGATGGGCAGGGGGAGGTCCAAGAGAGAGGAGATAGCCGTATACATATGGCTGATTCACTTTGTTGTGCAGCAGAAACTAACTCAGCATTGTAAAGCAACTATACCCCAATTAAAAAAAAGACTGTAAGCACACCAAGACCAGAAGTTGTCCGTCTGTTTCATGGAGGTGTTTGTTTCAAATGCTGTTTCCAGACCCCAGTGTTTGGCACTTGAGAAGTATTTACTGAAGGAATGCATAAGTGATCTTTATGATTTCCTATTGCCTCACTGAAGCACAAATCCCTCAAGGGTCAATCATTGTTCTTCTCTTGTATCCACCAGCACACACTCCCAGGTAGTAGGAGTCGGGAAAGCCATTCCCCCGACACCCAGGGGAGAGGCTTAAATGTCAAATGAGGCTGTGAGAAGCAGGAAACTGAGATGTGATCCATGGAGGGGAAGGTGCTGAAACAATGTTCACTGTGTCTTTCCTATCTATTATCTATCAATCATTTATCCATTTATGGATACATCCATCTAGCTATCTGTTTTTACCATCTAGGTATTATAGTTTAACTGTACCTAAGGCCACCGTTCAATGGCATTAAATCCCACTGTCATCACCATCCATTGTCCCAAACTGAAACTCTGGATCCATTCACTAATGCTCCCTCCTCCTCCACCAGTCTTCTGCAACCTCATTCTACTTTCTATGAATTAGCCTGTTCTAGGGAAACTCCTCTAAGTGGAGTCATGCAGTGCTTGGTCTCTTGTAACTGGCTTACTTCACTTAACATAATATCTTCAGATTTCATCCATATTGTGACATGTGTCAGAATTTTCTTCCTTTTTATGACTGAGTAATATTCCATCATATGGATATTTCATATTTTGTTTATCTGTTCATCAGTGGAGAACTTGGGCTGCTTCTGCTTTTTGACTATTGTGATTAATGTTTCTATAAACATGGGTTTACAAACATCTGTTCAAGTCCTTACTTTCACTTCTTTTGGAAATAAACCAGACATGAAATTACATGGTAATTCTATTTTTAATTTTTTGAGGAACTGCCACACTGTTTTCCTTAGCAACTGCACCATTTTGCATTCCCACCACCAGAGCACAAAAATTCCAAATTTCTCTGCTACTTTGCTAACACATTATTATTATTTTTTTAATTGTAGCCATACTAATATGTGTGAAGTGGTATTTTGTGATTTTGATTTGCATTTCTCTAGTTGGTAAAGAATGCATCTGCAATGCAGGAGACCCCAGTTCAGTTCCTGGGTCAGGAAGATCCCCTGGAGAAAGGATAGGCTACCCCCTCCAGTATTATTGGGCTTCCCTTGTAGCTCAGCTGGTAAAGAATCCTCCTGCAATGTGGGAGACCTGGGTTCGATCCCTGGGTTGGGAAGATCCCCTGGAGAAGGGAAAGGCTACCCACTCCAGGATTCTGGCCTGGAGAATTCCATGGACTATATAATCCATGGGGTCACAAAGAGTTGGACACGACTGAGTGACTTTCACTTCACATTCACAAGGATTGTGAATGAGATGTTCAGGTCAGTTCAGTTCAGTTGCTCAGTCCTGTCCGACTCTTTGCAACCCCATGGACTGCAGACGCCAGGCCTCCCTGTCCATCACCAACTCTCAGAGCTTACTCAAACTCATGTCCATTCAGTCGGTGATGCCATCCAACCATCTCATCCTCTGTCATCCCCTTCTCCTCCCACCTTCAATCTTTCCCAGCGTCAGAGTCTTTTCCAATGAGTCACTTCTTTGTACCAGGTGGTCAGAGTATTGGAGTTTCAGCTTCAGCATCAGTCCTTCCAATGAGTATTCAGGACCTATTTCCTTTAGGATGGACTGGTTGGATCTCCTTGCAGTCCAAGGGACTCTCAAGAGTCTCCTCCAACACCACAGTTCAAAAGCATCAATTCTTTGGTGCTCAGCTTTCTTTATAGTCCAACTCTCACATCCATACATGACCACTGGAAAAACCATAGCTTTGACTAGATGGACATTTGTTAGCATCTTTTCATGTGCTTAAGGGCCACTTATATATCTTCTTTGGAAAAATATCTATTCATATCCTTCGCCCATTTTGTGGTTGGGTTATTTTGTTGTTGTTACTGAGCTGTAGGAGTTCTTCATATATTTTATCAACCCCTCATCAGATACATGACTTGCAAATATTTCCTCACCTTCCATGAGTTGGTTACCTTTTCACTTTGTTGACTGTATCTTTTACTGAACAAAAGTTTTCCATTTTGATAAGATCCAATTTATCTATTTTTTGCTTTTGATGTCATAGCCAAGAAATTATTGCCAAATCAAACACTATGAGGCTTTCAACCATGTTTTCTTCTAAGAAATTTATAGTTTTAATGGTTACATTTGGGTTTCTGATTCATCTTGAGCTTATTTTTGTATACGGTGTAAGGTGAGGGTCTCTGTGTCCTTTATGACCTGACCTCTAAAGGGGAAGTGTGTGCTGATAACTGGTTCTCTCCTAAAACATCTTCCTGGTCTTTTACTTCTGTGGTGTCCAGGGGCTTTACTTATGTTTCCATATATATTTTCGAGTGAACTTGTAAGTTTCTACTTTATAAAAAGGAAAGAAAGAAAAGCCTTCTGGGATTTTGATATGGATAGCATTGGATCTTTGATCCATTAAACTAACATCTCTTCATTTATTTGCATCTTCTTTAATTTTGGTATGCAATGTCTTATAGTATTCAGCCTAAAATATTTTGGTTTTGTTGCTATTATAAACATTATTATCTTAAAATCCTACTTCTTGCTGGTATGTTGAAATACAGTTTTATGTTGATCTTGGATTCTGAAACCTTGCTAGATTCAATTATTAATTAAAATATTAGTATAGATTCCCCAGGAGTTTCTACATAAATAATCATATTGTCTTAAAATAGAATCATTTTACTTCTTCCTTTCCAATATTTATGTGTTTTATTTCTTTTTTATGATCTTCAGTTTGTCAAAGGTTTCTTAGATAATATACGAAAAGCATTATCCATAAAAGAATAATAAATTGGACTTTACAAAAATTGAAAACTTTTGCTCCCAAAAAACATCATTTAAGAAAATGAAAAAGTGCTATTTGCTGAGAGAAACTGAAGCAGGTTGCCATGCCCTCCTCCAGGGCATCTTCCTGACCCAGGGATCAAACCCATGTGTCTTACGTCTCCTGCGTTGGCAGATGGGTTCTTTACCACCAGCGCCACCTGGGAAGCCCCATACGTATACATACTTATATGACAACGGGTTTTTATCTGAAGTTTATAAAAAAACTCCTGCCACTCGATAATTTAATTTTAAAAAGGGACAAAAGACTCGAAGACACTTCATTTTGAAAGGTGTCCAAATGCCTGTAAGCACATGAAAGATCCCTACTATCATGAGGCGCGAGTAGAGGGACCCTCTCACCACTGGTCTACACTTCCAGGGTAAAGTCATCATCGGACTGGCCTTCGACTGTGTGGACAAGATGGTTTACTGGACCGACATCAGTCAACCTTCCATCGGGAGAGCCAGTCTGCATGGCGGAGAGCCAGCCACCATCGTTCGACAAGGTGGGCAAGCAAGCATTCTGGGTTTTGCTTTTAGTAGCCCACGTGGCTCTTGGGGGAGAGAGCAGAGTCGTGCGGTGTATGGTTGCTTGCAGGATATGGTGATTGGAGATGGGTTGGGTTCTCGGGCCCAAACATCACCCTTTCTAGCCTTCTCTGAATAGTCCAAGGACTCATCACTAAATCATGAACATCTTAGCTGGGATGTGTTGCTGAAATAAAATTAAAACAGGGTAAGTGTCCATGCCTGTCTCTGAAAGCGTATGTAGCCAGTTTTAAGGAATAATAAAGGCTAAACTCAACCATCCGGTTTGGATATATGCATCTCCCTCTGGCTGCTGAGCCTCGAGTTGATTCTCAGACTGTGTGCCCCTTGGGGTGGTCCATGAGGCAATAAACAGAAAAATCATAAAGATGGGAGGGTCACAAGCATATTGGCAAATACTGTCCCTGAGAGGTGAGTCTATTCCCAAGACAGTTTTCAATTTGAAGGGTTATCACTTCAACCTGTAACCTCATGGTGGGGTGGGTCTCCTCTATTCCATCTCACCCTCACTGGACCTTGCTCAGATTGCCAGAGGAGTACAGCAAATTAGGCTGAACTTTTATAGATACTTCTGTTTCTGTTGCATCACTAATGGTAAACCACATGACACTTTGGCACAGCCTACCCCTCAACATTTAACCTCAATTCCTTAACTTACGGGTGCCAATTTAAGCCAAGGACTCTACTATTTTAATGCCTACAGTCAACAAGTCAAGACTATTTTAAATGAGTATGTTTTATCAAAATTCAAGTCCATTATGACAAAAAGTCCAAGGACCTGTAAAAATTCTCCTCTACTGAAAAGGTCAAATAATGCACATTGCTCAGTCTGTGACTTAACCAGCTGCCTTGCAGATATTTTCAGTCAAAAAACATTGCCTTGCCAATGAGATGTGCTATGTAAAATCATCTTGTTTTCTCTGCAAAACACTCAAAGGTACATCTTTAAGGACTTCCTGGCTTGGGGGAAAAAGCAAAGATACATCTTTAAAATATTTGAGCCTCTTTGGTATTTCTTTTTACTGATGCTTGGGGCTGAGTGTTATTGTTCAGTTGCCAAGTTGTGTCTGACTCTTTGCAACCCCATGGACTGCAGCATGCCAGGCCTCCCTGTCCCTTACCATCTCCTGGAGTTTGCTCAAACTCATGTCCATTGAGTCAGTGATGCCATCCAACCATCTCATTCTCTGTCATCCCCTTCTCTTCCTGCCTTCAGTCTTTCCCAGCATCAGGGTCTTTTCCAATGAGTCTGCTTTTAGCATCAAGTGGCTTAAGTTTTGGAGCTTCAGCTTCAGCATCAGTCCTTCCAATGAATATTCAGGTTGATGTCCTTTAGGATTGGCTGGTTTGATCTCCTTGCAGTCCAAAGAACTCTCAAGAGTCCTCTCCAGCACCACAATTCAAAAGTATCAGTTCTTTGGCACTCAGCCCTCTTTATGGTCCAACGCTCACATCTGAATATGACTCCTGGAAAAACCAAAGCCTTGACTAGACGAACCTTTGTCAGCAAAGTCATGTCTCTGTTTTTTAATACTCTGTCTAGGTTTGTCATAGCTTTTCTTCCAAGGGCTAGGTGTAGCTTTTCTAATTTAACGTCTCTCTAACAACTTTTGATAATGTCAGAAGGGCCCTTGTGCCTGTGGAACAGCCCCTGGGATATATTTTTCCTTCCTTGGCTCCTTCATAACAGATAATATAGCAGGAATTAAGCTGAGGTTGAGTTACACAGGTCAACTATGGACACAGACCTCAAATACTTTTCTGGAAGCCACCGTGCTATTTAAATAATGTCTGCTAGTTTTCATGGCTTGCTTTAATGAATAGAATGCTTTTTGCATCTTAATGCTGTTGAAAATGTTGTTTCTATTATCTGTAATTTGACTTCAAAACCCACAGGAAGTGGGGAGTAGGTCATCGTTTGCTATTTCCTGTTGTTTTTGGAACTGATAATGATCCAAGAAAGCTTTAAGACCAGTAAGAAACATTCCAGACAAAAGCCCACTGTGAAAATACAGAATTAAATCAGAATGTGATCTTTGTAGAAGAAAGATCACTAGGAATACATTGTCCTTTTAATTTCAAAAAAGAGAAAGAAGCTTCCACTTACATTCTCATCATGGTATTTTCCTAGCGAGTGAAAATGGTAGTGGGTATCTTTTCTTTTTCTTCCTAATTTCATAATGTCTGAATCCCGGGCTTCTCTGTTTTTCCTTGAGTTAAAGTCCTAGCCAGATATCTTTAATAAGTATCATCATCTGTTTCCTTTTGATATAATCAGTGTGGAATATATAGCCCTGCAATTTTCCCATCTTGTCCTGACTCACAGTAAAGGATGAGGTTTTCCAGGCCTTTCCTTTTGGCTCCTTAGCCTTTAAAGAAGTTTTTTTCTGGTTGGGGGAGGAGTTCTGGTTGCTCTTGGGTTTGACGTCAAGACCAGGCTGTTTCTAAAAAGACAATTGGCATGGAGTTCCTTCCGGGAACTTGTAAAGATACTCTTGTTAAACAGTCTTCCCTGGTCCCACCATGTCTGAATAGCCCGTGCCTCTCAGACAGGATGTACTCGGTCCAAATATACCCTAGAATGATTTCTTCTGATTTTGTCTGAAGGTCTGAAGGGGTCTTTGGAAGTCAGTCTCATTGTCCCTTTGCCTCCAAGGATGTGGGAAATATTTTCAGTTGGTTCAGTCGCTCAGTTGTGTCCGACTCTTTGTGACCCCATGGACTGCAGCACACCAGGCTTCCCTGTCCATCACCAACTCCCGGAGCTTACCCAAACTCATGTCCATTGAGTCAGTGATGCCATCCAACCATCTCATCCTCTGTCATGCCCTTCTCCTCCCACCTTCAATCTTTCCCAGCTTCAGGGTCTTTCAAATGAGTCAGTTCTTCGCATCAGGTGGCCAAAATATTAGAGCTTCATCTTCAGCATCAGTCCTTCCAATGAATATTCAGGACCTATTTCCTTTAGGATGGACCGGTTGGATCTGCTTGCTGTCCAAAGAACTCTCAAGAGTCTTCTCCAACACCACAGTTCAAAAGCATCAGTTCTTTGGCACTCAGCTTTCTTTATAGTCCAACTCTCTCATCCATACATGACTACTGGAAAAACCATAGCTTTGACTAGATGGAGCTTTGTTAGCAAAGTAATGTCTCTGCTTTTTATTATGCTGTCTAGGTTGGTCATAGCTTTTCTTCCAAGGAGCAAGTGTCTTTTAATTTCATGGCTGCAGTCACCATCTGCAGGGATTTTGGAGCCCCACAAAATAAAGTCTGTCACTGTTTCCATTGTTTCCCCATCTACTTGCCATGAAGTGATGGGACCAGATGCCATGATCTTCGTTTTCTGAATGTTGAGTTTTAAACCAGCATTTTCACTCTCTTCTTTCATTAAGAGGCTCTTTAGTTCTTCTTCGCTTTCTGCCGTAAGGGTGGTGTCATCTGCATATCTGAGGTTATTGCTATTTCTCCTGGCAATCTTGATTCCAGCTTGTGCTTCATCCAGCCCGGCATTTCTCATGATGTTCTCTGCATATATAAGTTTAAATAAACAGGGTGACAATATACATCCTTGATGTTGTCCTTTCCCCATTTGGAACCAGTTTGTTATACTTTATAAATCTTTGCTTTGGGTTGGAATAATAAAGACCTTGTTTAGAATTAGAAACAATTGTTTCTAACTCTTAATAAGCTTTCTCTGGTGGGAGTCCTTCAGGGGGGCTTGGATGTTTCCATCATTCATAGTCATGATCATCGTAGGAGTTTAGTGAAAGCTGATACGGAGGGGGCTGAGGGTTGGGACTGCTTCGCTATTGATGAAAGAACACAGTGTTGCAGGGCTGGTTTCATACCAAGTCCCTGGGGCAGGGTAGCTCCATCCTTGGCTCTTCCCCTTCCTGTTACCACTTCCAGCCATACTAAATGACCTTCACCTCCATAATCAGCAGAGGGGAAGAGTCCAAGGTGACCCCAGTAAAACCCTTTGGTTGTATTTATAGTCAGGAAACCATTGCAATCTTGAACTCCTGATTAGGTTTGGTGGGTGCTAAAGGCTCCCATTGCAGTCAGCTTATACTGTGGTAACCCCTGGCTTGAAAATCAGTTACTTAGAGCCTAGTAAAGACTTCTGGGGTGTTATTTGCAATCACTGATACCCCTTCTTTGTACTCTTAACACTTGTATGAAAGTAATAACAGCTGTCATTTCTTGCATATATTATTTCTCGGCAATGACCTATTTTCCCTCGTTAATGAATAAGATAAGTCTGTCCCATTCCCCATCTTTAGATCTTCCTGTGCCTCCCCTTTACATAAGAGATAAGCTCTAAGCTTGTTAACACATGCATCCTAACTTCATCTCTGGCCACTCTCCACCCTCGGGGTCTCCAGCCACACAGAATGACATTGTATACTTCAAGCCATATCCATTCTTCCTTTATATCAGTGTGCTGGTCTCACTACTCGGAAAACCTTGACCAGGGTCTTTGCCTGAGAAAGTCCTGTTGTTCCTGCAGTAGCCAGCCTTATGAGGCATTGCCTCCCCCAGGAAGTGTTCCTTGGTCTCCCCAGGCTAAGTCCAGTGTTTCTGCTCCATGCTCCCACAGAGCCTGGAACTCAGTCTGAATTGTGCTTGGCCGTGGGCTCCTTGAAGGCAGGGCCACAGCTGCAGCATCCGTATGGGTCAGGTTCCCAGTATGGTACACATCCGTCCATTCGCCATATGGACGTCCATCAAGGGAACGAGTAGCACCGTAACGTTTGTCACTAAGTGTTTATCTTAACAAGCATTTAACACGCCCATTGGTTTTCTCAAAGTGCAAGGGTTGGATGCCAGATGAAAAAGCGCTGAGTAATCAGAAAAACCTCATCTTACTCGTTTAAAAAACAAACCAGTAATGTTTGGTGTTTACTTCTAGATCTTGGCAGCCCCGAAGGCATTGCTCTTGACCACCTTGGACGCAACATCTTCTGGACGGATTCTCAACTGGATCGGATCGAAGTTGCGAAGCTAGATGGGACCCAGCGCCGGGTGCTGTTTGAGACTGACTTGGTGAATCCCAGAGGCATCGTAACAGATTCCGTGAGAGGGTGCGTGCATGCTAAGTCGCTTCAGTCGTGTCCGGCTCTGTGTGACCCTGTGGACTATAGCCCGCCAGGCTCCTCTGTCCTTGGAATTCTCCAGGCAAGGACACTGGGATGGGATCTTGCCACCAGGGAAGCCCCCGTGAAAGGGTATCTCTGTGTAAATCTGTGTGTGTGTCTCTTCTATTTGCATCTGCCCTTGTGCATATTCTCAAAGTTCGACTGTAACTCCAGCATTGCTGTCCTGAAATGAATGAGTTTAGGATGAATGAGGCCACAGTTGGTGGCTTCTAGATATCTGAGGTGAAGCCAGAACATTTATTATAATCCACCGGAATCATGAACTCAGTACCATGCTCCACTTTCAAATCTTCTACCGAGAGCTTTGTAAGTTGACGGCTCAGAAATTGGATATTTCCACTTGGATTGAATGTTAATCAAATATTTGAGTTGTATCAACCCCAGAAGAATATCAAGGGAGCATCAATGTCCCCCTGGGGCTCCTTCCGGGGGCCCAACCCAGCATGAACACCTTGGAGGCCCTCCCTAGGGGTTTTGTGAGCACATTCTTTCCCTCACTGCAGGCTCTGAGTCTTACACCCTAGGCCCATGTCTCCTTGATGCTTTGACGTGAGACCACATCTCTTGTTCTGTGGCTGTTTGGCCGCCTCTCTGATTTCAGGTGCCTTGACCACTTATCCTGCCAGCATTGCTTCTGGGCTTCATCCTCTGGGTCTGCTGTGCCTTCCTGAGTGCTGACAGCATATGAGAATCCACATGTGTTTATGTCAGTTATGGTGCTCTATTTTTTAAAAACAGTTTCATTGAGATATGTCAGTTATATTTAAGGGAAGTGAAGTTGTTATTAACAGAACAATTCAAGTGAAAAACCAAATAGAAGGATCTTTACAAAGGCAATGTGTCTTGGCACCTCCAGATCCTTTATAGCCATTAATTTTTATTTTATTTTTAAATTTCTTGGTTGCACTGTATGACCTGCAGGATCTTAATTCCCTGGCCAGGTTGAACTCATGCCCCCTGCAGTGGAAATGCAAAGTTCTAACCCCTGGACTGCCAGGGAATTCCCTATCATAGGTTCTTTTTAAGTGTCTTTAAGTGAACTTTTTCTCATACATCTTCATTGTTTCTCTTCCACTTTCACTTCCTTTTGCTCCAGGAATCTTTATTGGACGGATTGGAACAGAGATAACCCCAAAATTGAAACTTCCTACATGGATGGCACAAACCGGAGGATCCTGGTGCAGGACGACCTGGGCTTGCCCAACGGGCTGACCTTCGATGCCTACTCGTCTCAGCTCTGCTGGGTGGATGCAGGTGACGGAAAGCCCCAGGCCTGGCTCCTGGGTTTTTTACCGTTTTTTACCAAATAATCATTGTTACCCACTGTACTATCAAGAGTAGCTATTGTGGGGAATAAGGCATAAGATAACTGCTTTTTTTCTGCACAAACATCAGCTGCATATCTTTGCTCTAAAACTGTTTCCCTCAGCTTGATGTAGCCCAGGGAGTATTCTTAATCTTCCAGGTCAGGGGTCAGCAAACTACAGCCTTGGGCCAAATGGTTTGGCCACCTGTTTTAGTATAACCTGGGAGCTTTAAAAGGTTTTCACATTTTTAAATGTTACATTTTAAAAGCTTATGCAAATTCTTATATAATGTCCTCGATTTCATCTCTTGGCTCACACAACCTAAAATAGTTACTATCTGGCCCTTTAAGAAAAAGTTTGCTGACCCCCAAGAGCCTGTCCTCATCCTGGTACCTATTAAGCAATTCATGACTTACATTTTTGTAGCTCCTGCTTGTCCCCAAGGAGGGCTAAGGCAGGACTTGAAGCCAAGGAAGATAAAGTAAGGCAGTCCCGATGTGTGCTCCTGCCTGGGCAGATTTGGGGTGCCCCTGATGTGGGCAGGATGCTCAGTTGGGAAAGAATGTCAATCATCCATCAAGTCTCTGTTGAGTTCCTCCTTTGTTCTAGACTCTGTGAGGTACCACGGGAGATGCAGGAAGTAAAGCAGCACAGTTAAGTGAAAACCCAAGCCTTAAGTTGGTCATAATGCAGCCACTGATGCGCGGCTGTGCGTACCTGCTCACCCAGTGGGAGCAGCTTAGCAATTCTAAGGGCTCTGAAAACAGGGAGGGGAGGTCTAGAGGAGCTTCAGGCAGGAGGGATTTGAACAGAAGCTGGAAGATGGCATCCTTCTTACTAAGCCCCTGGCTGCTCCAGAAATGGGTGAAATGGGGTGCTCTTCCTCTGCTCTGGCTCCCTTCTCCCCATCAGAACCAGGTGTGGGTACCGGATGGAGGTGGGACTGAGCAGTGAGAGGGGCGTGGGAGGATAACAGACAGCTTCCCAGTTTAGAAGAGCACATCTTGTGTTCTCTTGGATCTGAGCGTGTAACATTTGCCCTCCTTGCTTTTCGTTTTGGACACAAAGGGGCCATTTCTTGTGTGAACAATGGGCGACTTGTTCTCACCCCACACAGGCGCCCACCGGGCCGAGTGCCTGAAGCCTGGTCAGTCCAGCAGACGCAAGGTTCTTGAAGGGCTGCAGTATCCTTTCGCCGTTACAAGCTTCGGGAAGAATCTGTACTACACAGACTGGAAGACGTACGTCAGCTGCTGCAGTGCGGGGGCTGGGGGACCTGCCCTGCTGCCCTCTCTGGAGGCCACACCCTTTCCAAGCAGCTTCTTGGCTTGACCTTCCCGCCTCCAGAGATGCCCCCTCTGCCTCGCCCTCTGGTTGTCAGAGAGGAGGGCAAGGAAGGAGAGGGCAGTAACCCTAGGGAAGCAGGGGGTGCCATGTATCATCTAGACGCTCTTGGATGGGCAGCTTCAAGTCCATAAATGGGGACTTGCTGCGTGTGTCCCTTCTCTCCCTAGGAGAGACCATGCCTACTCCATGCCACTAATTCTTAAACTGCAGTATTCCCAAAGCTCCTTCTTGACCTTTCCTGCAGAAAAGTAGGCTTAAACCAAGCAAGCGGCTGTGGCAGGAGCTTCAATATAGAAAGTGGATTTCCCAGCTTGGGATTTAGAGCCAGAGGGCAGAGCTAGCTGACCTTCGTCCTTTCTTTAAGAAGCCAGAGAATTGCAGGCTTCAGGAAGAGGGAGGGATGGCTAGGAAGTAAGGCCAGTGTATCTGTTTGGTTTTTTTTGTGTCTGTCTGTGCTGTCTTGTCTGATTCTTTGCCACCCCACAGACTGTAGCCCACCAGGCTTCTCTGTCCATGGGATTTCCCTGGCAAGAATACTTGAGTGGGTTGCCATTTCCTCCTCCAGGGGATATTCCCAACCCAGAGATCAAACCCACGTCTCCTGTGTCTCCTGCATGGGCAGGCAGATTCTTGGCTGTCTGAGCCACCTGGGAAGCCGTTTATGGCCTCCAATTTATCCCCCAAGGGCTTCCCTGGTGGCTCAGATGGTAAAGAATCCACCTGCAATGCAGGAGACCCAGGTTCAATCCCAGGGTCGGGAAGATCCCCCGGAGAAGAGAATACCCACTCCAGTGTTCTTGCCTGGAGAATCCCATGGACAGAGGAGCCTGGCAGGTTACAGTCCATGGGGTCACAAAGAGTCAGACAGGACCGAGAGACTAACGCGTTCACTTTATCCTCCAAGCGACAAAAGAGGTTGCCCTGTAGAGAAAAGTTCAAGCCGTTATATGTGTTTTTTGTTAGTATATTTTTGGGTTTTGTTTGTATGGCTATGCCGCATAGCAGGAGGGATCAAACCACGCCCCCTGCATTGAAAGTGAAGAGTCTTATCCACTGGACCATCAGGGAAATCCTGCTGTTAGATGCGTTTTAACTTTCCATCCTTTGTAGGAATTCTGTGGTCGCTGTAGATCTCGCTGTTTCCAAAGAGACGGATTCCTTCCACCCCCACAAGCAGACCCGGCTCTATGGCATCACTTCCGCCCTGTCTCAGTGTCCTGAAGGTAACTCACCTGTGCTCTATGTAGTCAGGGGCTGGGTTGGCCCCTGGGGCTCAGAGCCCACACTCTGGCTGCCCCCTATGTGGCCTGTGGTAGCCCGGATCACAGGGCAGGTGAGACCTAGTCCATTCCATCAAGGGTCTTCATTAATTAGTGGGTAAACCAGATGAATCAACAGAAAATGTTAGGGAATGAAGTGGATAGTGGATAAGGGTGAGGAGAAGTATTGACTCTTCGAGTGGGTCTAAAAGTATGCTGTCTTCAGGCTCCAAGGAGGAAAAGCAGTGTTAGGGTCTCTCCTGCTTTAAAAGTTCATCCATTTGGCCAGACAGCAACAACAATAATTGATAGCAATAATAACTGCAAACATGGATGTGATACTTCCTGTGAGCTGGGTACATCCCGTGTATTAAAAGTCACTACGTGCTTTGTATCCACTGGTTCACTTAATCCTCATAGCAGCCCTATGAGGTAGGTGTTATTATTTTGCCCACTTTATAAATGAGGATACTGAAACCACTTGCCCAGAGTCACACGGTCACTTCCAGTGCTCGTGGCAGCAGACATGGGGGTAAGTTAGGCAGCCTGGCTGCAGAGTCTATGCTATGGCTCCCTCCTTCCTGGCTTCCCTCTTGCCCCCTAGCGAAGCAGCCAAACTGCATAGAAAGCATATTCTGCTTTAAAATTCCAGCTCCATGTTATGACCAGACCCAAAAAACCCCCCTGAGCTCTGCTAATAGCTTCGATGGTAAATCTGCATATCCCCCAGATCAGGAATCAAGGTTTTTGCACATTTGGCAAATCCTTAATGATGAGGAAACAGCTAGGAGATAAGCTGAGTTAAATTTTCTATACAGCTTCCTTGTTCTCCAGGACCCCCCCTAAGCTTGGCCTCCCAGAGACCAAACAGGGGGCTAGTATGGAGGTCACTCTCTCAACTGATCGAACCACTGAGCTTACTTCTGCCTTTTCCAGGTCACAACTACTGCTCAGTGAACAACGGTGGCTGCACCCACCTCTGCTTGGCCACCCCAGGAAGCAGGACCTGCCGTTGCCCTGACAACACCCTGGGAGTTGACTGTATCGAGCGGAAATGAAGAGTTCCTTGTGTGCTCTCCAAAGTATTTCACAGCAGCGCCCTTCTTGAAAGGGTCCAGACTGAAAACTGTCTGACCTGGTGGCTGAATGGCCACCAGGCCCAGGTCCAACCCAGCCTGAGCCCCAACAGCATTGCCTTCTTTGTTCCCCAAAACACATGCCCTCAGCTTCTGGAATGGGAAAGCCTGTACTCCTACACAAAGTCTCCCTGACCCTAACCCTCAGACTAGCTTATACAGCCCTGAGTGAGGATTATATGCCCCATCCTTGTGCTGGAAACTGGCCCCAACCTTCATACCCCCATGGTGAGCAGAGCTTCTCATGGCCTGAGCTGCCCCCCTTCCTTGTGGCCTCACGAGCTCAGCCTCACTTTGAGACACCCATTGTTCCATCAGCTGCTGGACACATCAAGGCTGTGAGCGAAGGAGGGAGCTTGCTTTCCCACAGTTTTTCTTGGTGCTCTGATTTCCCTCTTTATACTCATAGCATTTAACCCTTGAGTTCTATATCACCTGCATCCTGCATCCTGCCCAAGGCAGGATGCGAGCAAGCCCTGCCTTTTGGTCAAAACTCACCGTGCCCAAAAGATATATGGGTATTTGGTGGATGACACTGAGCAGCCTCTCCCAGATAAGTTATTGGCATTTCTGAAGTAGTTGTTGGTAGGCAAAGGCTTAAATCAAGTGTGTCCAGAGAAATTCAAGGTGCAAAGTCAGATGTTTGAGGATGGGGATTTTATCGATGTGCCTTAAATTATACCAAAGATTACCAAAGTATTCCTCTTTATCCAAAGTACTTGGATCCTAGCATCTGGTTCTTTGGGCAGCACAGCCCCACTGCTGGCACCCGTGTCCAGCCTCCACGTGGAGACCCATCTGAGATACAGGCTGGGACTGGGGACCCCCTGAAGTCCCTCATCTCTGCCCTCCACCCATGAGAGCCAATCTGCAATCAATCGTGAGCTCTGTGCTCTTTTGTTCATCCTCCATCCATGGCCCTTGCTCACTGTAGTCTCATCCACAGACACAATCCAGGAAGGCCAAACTGTTTGTTCCTCATTGGTGTAATTAAAAGGACCATTACCACATTTCACATTTATGTTTCTAGAGCTTGTTTAGAAAACATCTCCTGACCATATATAGATAGTGGTATTTGGAGGCGGGGTGCGATGACTGCTTCCCAAAGTCCTAAAAAAATGGAAATTTTGAATTGAAAGCTAAGGGTAAGGAATTTGAGTCAGTTAAGATCGGGTTAAGGAAGTGAGAAGACTCAATGAAAAGTGAGAAGACTCTGGGAAAAGTATCACGAAGAGATTGATCAACAGCAGAAATGGAAAACCCAAGAGGAAGGATAAAGGAGGAGATTTAACAATAGCAATAAGAAAAGCTCTTAAATAATGCCAAAGAAAAAATGGTATGTTCTTTGCCAGAGGACATTTCTACACTTATGGACATGAAAGAATTTCCCTATTTTTCTCCTTAAGGAAGATATCCCTCTTCTAATCTGCAAACCTCAGTACCCTGAACTCCCCTGTACACACACTGCTTTTCTACAGCACATAGGAGCCTGAATGGAAAGAGCCTTTCCTTGAATAATTGGAGTTTGTTTTGAGAAGCAACTATATCCCCAAGAATCACAAGGTTTGGGGAACACATGAGTCTTTTATATAGCCCAACCACATAAATTAGTTTAACTTTCCTTTTCTATTTATCATTCCATATCCAACCCTCTATATCAAATGTTTTGTCATGATTTTTGTATAATGTTTATAGCTATTTTATTCATTTTGCTAGATTCATTCTAAAAATTTTTTAAACGGTAAATTCTTAAACTGTGGAAACTATTGAAGGTGCTTATTAACTGTTCCCCAGATTTGTACAAGTATTGGATAACTCCTTAAGTTTACAGCTGTATAAATTTTAGTGCAGAAAATAAACTTTTTTTGTTAAAAAAGTCTCCTTTTATCTTGTTTGAATGAAGATACTTAATCTCAGGAGGCAGATTCACAATGGAAAGACAGTCGTTTAATAATCTGCAAAACCTATTTAGCCCCTAGTGTTATAAGGGATGGTTTTTTTCTCCAAGTGAGTCCACAAACTTCAGTTCAGTTCAGTCACTCAGTCGTGTCCAACTCTTTGCGACCCCATGAACCACAGCACACCAGGCCTCCCTGTCCATCACCAACTCCCAGAGTTCACCCAAACTCATGTGCATTGAGTTGATGATGCCATCCAGCCATCTCATCCTCTGTCATCCCCTTCTCCTCCTGCCCCCAATCCATCCCAGCATCAGGGTCTTTTCCAATGAGTCAGTTCTTCGCATGAGATGGCCAAAGTATTGGAGTTTCAGCCTCAGCATCAGTCCTTCCAATGAACACCCAGGACCAGTCTCCTTTAGGATGGACTGGTTGGATCTCCTTGCAGTCCAAGGGACTCTCAAGAGTCTTTTCCAACACCACAGTTCAAAAGCATCAATTCTTTGGCGCTCAGCTCTCTTCATAGTCCAACTCTCACATCCATACATGACCACTGGAAAAACCATAGCCTTGACTAGATGGACCTTTGTTGACAAAGTAATGTCTCTGCTTTTGAATATGCTATCTAGGTTGGTCATAACTTCCCTTCCAAGGAGTAAGCGTCTTTTAATTTCATGGCTGCAGTCACCATCTGCAGGGATTTTGGAGCCCCACAAAATAAAGTCTGTCACTGTTCCCATTGTTTCCCCATCTATTTGCCATGAAGTGATGGGACCAGATGCCATGGTCTTTGTTTTCTGAATGTTGAGCTTTAAGTCAACTTTTTCACTTTCCTCTTTCACTTTCATCAAGAGGCTTTTTAGTTCCTCTTCACTTTCTGCCATAAGGGTGGTGTCATCTGCATTTCTGAGGTTATTGATATTTCTCCTGGCAATCTTGATTCCAACTTGTGCTTCTTCCAGCCCAGGGTTTCTCATGATGTACTCTGCATATAAGTTAAATAAGCAGGGTGACAATATACAGCCTTGACATACTCCTTTTCCTATTTGGAACCAGTCTGTTGTTCCATGTCCAGTTCTGTTTTTTTCTGACCTGCATATAGGTTTCTCAAGAGGCAGGTCAGGTGGTCTGGTATTCCCACCTCTTTCAGAATTTTCCACAGTTTATTGTGATCCACACAGTCAAAGGCTTTGGCATAGTCAATAAAGCAGAAATAGATGTTTTTCTGGAACTCGCTTGCTTTTCCACAAACTTAGGGGCTGATAATTGACTTTAAAATAATTCTATCATGGACTTCACACTTTTAAACATTGCTTTAATTTTTTATAAAAATTTTAGCTACAGGCGGTAGCATTTCCTGGTTCAGTTCTGAAGATGAGCTGTGTTTTTTCCCCCTTTTCATATCCAGAAGTAACAAATTTATCTTCCTGGCATTGGCCATGGAGTGAGGCCCTTGGTCTGTTCTCAGCTGCCACCAATGCCTAATGCTACCTTTGTTGGTTCCTGACGGGGATGAGAATGGGCCTTTGACTTGGACAGAGTGAAGGGCGCTCAGAAATGGCAGGAATGAGGTTGCAATCATTGTAGAGAAGGGACCTGGTGCATCAGGGCCTGCCTATAAAACGGCACCACCAATGGAATCAGTTATTAATACATCCTGCCGCTGTGGAATTACTGACGGACAACTGATATTAGGGCTAAATGCTAAGACCAGTGTTTTATTCTGGTCATAAAATCTAGATACATTAAAGTGATGTCAGGGAAGATGGTGCAGTAGGAAGCTTTAGGAATCCACCCTTCTATAAAACAATAGTTGAACTGGCAGGAGCCATCTGAATAAACTACTTTAGAACTTTGTGTCTAGTAGAATGCTTGCAGCACCCAGGAGAGAGTTTGATGAAGAGACTGGTAAGTTTCAGCTTCCCCTTAATAGTGGCAGCCATCCCCTTTCCCCAGCCCCAAGACACTCAGCTATGGCGACAGCAGCCCATGTTCCTAGTACAGTTTACTAAGACCAGGTTGAGCGATAAGAACCAGTATTGCTCTCCAAAAATCAGATTTGTGGGTTCTGACTACTGCTTCTAATTGTTTGGGGGCCAGAATAGAGGAAAAATCTTCCTGACATAGGATTTGGCAATAATTTCTTATCTATGACACCGAAAGCACAGGCAACAAAAGAAAAAGACAAAAACAAATCATAATTGCTGGAGAGGGTGTGGAGAAAAGGGAGCCCTCCTAATTGGTGGGAATGTAAATTGGTACAACCATTACGGAGAATTGCCGGGGACCAGCCCCGGCTGATCCAGGGTATTCGAAGCGGGGACGGCGTCGGCGACCTATTTATTTAAATATTTTATCAAAGATATAAAGAGTAATAGGATGAGGATAGCTCAGTAGGAAAATTCAGTGGAGAAAAGAGGCTGAGTAGCTTGGTTTACGTGGGAGACCAATAAAACTTCAAGACAAGAAGTTTGCACCACTTACGTAGGCCGCAGGCGTCCTTCCATTCTCCCGAAGGAGAGGAGACACTGAGGCCTCCCCGGTCGGATCTTAGAAGCCCAGGCATAATTAGTAAGCATGGCGGGTTCCGCGCTCCAGATGGAGACTCAGCCAGAATTTGGGAGGGAGAGCGACATGGGGAGACCAAGTTTCAGTGAACAAGGCCTGCACTTTATTTTCCAAAGTAGTTTTTATACCTTAAGTTGTGCATAGAGGATAATGGGGGAAGGGGTGGAGTCATGCAAGGACAGCAGTTCCTGGTCCTAATCGAAGCCAGGCTTTCAAACTTATCATATGCAAAAGTTCAGGTGAATTACATCATCTTTTGGCCAGGAGGCCTGTTAACATTTTAAGAAACTTATCTTTCTCTAAAGGTGATTTATTCCAAAGTCAGGCACCAGCCTCCAAAAAAGCACTAGACAAAGCTGCATTCCTATAGGGCAAAGGTGAGGTGGGCTCAATCAAGAAAAGAATTAACTCAAGGGTCCAAGGTTACAAACATTGAGGCTACTACTTACATTTCTATACACCCATTATATCAATCAATACACTGCCAAGGACACAGTAGGTAAGGGGTATGGAGACTTAGCAGCAAACATTGGCCCAATGAGTGAAAAACCCTTCACCAATACAATTTCTAATCAATCTTTTAACTACTCAAAGGAATCTGTGTTTGGACAGTTTAGAACATCTCCTGCCTCTCACAGATGGGAGGCTCTGAACAATCACATGTGGCCAGAAAAACCTATTCAGGCAGGCTAGAGGATTTCCAAAGGAGTTGGTAGGTTAAACACTGTCACATCCAGGAATTATTAACTGGAGCTGTAAGCTAACTCTTTTTTCAGAGAGAGGTAGTGGGGGACAGCCCCCGTAAAGTCAGAGGTGTAGGTGAAAGCACAAAGCAGAAAGTAGGCAGACTCTGGTTTTGGGGGTAGATGCTCGAGAATTTCCAGGGAGACTCCTGAGGCTCGATCCCGCCTTTGCGTATGCCGAGCCTCCTTCCTCATGACCTTTGTCATGGGCGGAGTTCCTCACGCTGGCTCCCGGCAGTGATAGAATTCTAGTTGAGCTATTCCAGATCCTGAAAGATGATGCTATGGAAAGTGCTGCACTCAATATGCAATATGCACTCAATATGCAATATGCCGGCTCCCGGCAGAGAATGATGTAAAGGTTCCTTTAAAAAAAAAAAAAGAGTTGCCATATGATCCAGCAAACCCACTCCTGGGCATAGGTCCAGAGAACACCGTAATTCAAAAAGATACATGCACCTCAGTGTTCACTGCAGCATTATTAACAATAGCCAAGACATGGAAACAACCAAAATGTCCATTCACTGAGGAATGGATAAAGAAGATGTGGTATATTGGAATATTACTTAGCCATAAAAATAATGAAATAATGCCATTTGCAGCATTATTTATTATCTAGGTCCATGGATGGACCTAGAAATTGTCATACTGAGTGAAGTAAACCAGACAGAGACAAATATCATGTGATATCACTTAGCTGTGCACTCAAAAAACGGTACAAATGAACTTATTTCCAGAACAGAAGTAGTTACAGATTAAAAAAAAAAAAAACAAATTTATGGTTATCGGGGGGGAGGTGGAGGGATAAATTGGAAGATTAGGATAAACATATACACACTACTATATGCAAACTGGACAACTAGTTAGTACCTACTGTATAGCACAGGGAACTCCACTCAACACCCTGTGATGACCTACATGGGAAAAGAATCTAAAGGAAGTTTGGATATATGCATACATATAACTGATTCACTTTGCTGTACAGCAGAAAGTGACACAACATTGTGTTGGGGGCCAGAGTGAGGCACTCGGCCCGTGGCAAAGGTCATTAGGAAGGAGGCTCGACATACGCAAAGGCGGGATTGAGCCTCAGGAGTCCCCCTGGAAATCCTCGAGCATCTACCCCCATAACCAGAGCCTGCCTACTTTGCTACTTTGTGCTCTCACCTACACCTCTGACTTTATGAGGGGCTGTCCCCCACCACCTCTTTCGGAGAAGGAGTTAACTTGGAGCTTCAGTTAATAAAAACTCCTGGGCGTGACAAGAGTGTTTAAACCTACAAACTCCTCTGAAGGTTCTCTACCTGCCTGACAGGCTTGTCTGGCCACATGTGATTGCTCACAGCCTCCCAACTGAGAGGCACAAGATGCTTTAAACCTTCTGAAAACAGGTTCTTTAGAGAAGTTAGAAAAAACATTAGTATAAGTATAGTGGGCTGATTAGAAATTGTATTGGTGAAGGGTTTTTCATTTGTTGAGCCAATGTTTGTTGCTAAGTCTCCACATCCCCTGCCCTTACACACATTAATGAATATATAGAAGAAATAAGTATTAACCTTTGATATAAATCACGTTAGACCTTAGGCTAAGTAAATTCTTTCCTTAACTAAAACCCACTATACCCTCACCCTATAGGAATGTAACTTTATTTGGATGGCGTCTGTTTTAAGAATAATCACCCCTGGAGAAATAAGTGTCCTGGTTGACTGACCGCTGTCACAAGGAGAGGGTCATAAATTGTCAGCAGGCCCCCTGGCCAGAAGATGATGTAACACCCCTAAAACCTCTGTATACATTTGTATGAAGCACCTGACTTTGGTAACAGTCAGGACTGCTGACCCCACGTGACTTTTGCATAACATCTCAGTGTATAAAAGTAGACCATGGAAAATAAAGAATTGGGATCAGTTTCTCGAAAGACTGGTCTCCCCATGTCGCTCTCTCTCACTCTGGCTGAGTCTCCATCTGGAGCGCGGAACCCGCCATGCTTACTAATTATGCCTGGGCTTCTAAGATCCGACCGGGGAGGCCTCAGTGTCTCCTCTCCTTCGGGAGAATGGAAGGAGCCTGTGGCCTACGTAAGTGGTGCAAACTTCTTGTCTTGAAGTTTTATTGGTCTCCCGCGTAAACCAAGCTACTCAGCCTCTTTTCTCCACTGAATTTTCCTACTGAGCTATCCTCATTCTATTACTCTTTATATCTCTAATTAATATCTAATTGAAGCTATTGTATCCTGATCCTCGCCGACGCCGTCCCCGCTTCGAATACCCTGGATCAGCCGGGGCTGGACCCCGGCAACATTGGAAATCAACTACACTCCAATAAAAAAATTTTTTTAAAGAAAAACTGGTCTTCATCAAAATTCAAAACTTTTGTGCATCAAAGGATACTATCAAGAGAGTGAAATGACAACCAACCCATGAAAGGGTAGAAAGTATATGTGAATCCTATATCTGATAATGGTTAATATCCAGAATGTATAAAGAACTACAACTCATCAATAATAGCAAAAACAACCCAATTAAAAAACAAACAAAGGATTTGAATAAACATTTTTTCAAAGAAGATATACAAATGGCCAATAAGCACGGGAAAAGATGGTCAGCATTATTATTCTTTACGGAAATGCCAATCAAAATCACAATTAGATACCACTGCATACCCATTAAGACGGAGGATGGCTATCAAAAACAGAAACAGAAGGGAACAAGTGTTGAGGACGTGGAGAATTGGAACCCTTGTGTGATTCCACTGGGAATGTAAAATGGCGCAGTCACCATGGAAGTCAGTTTTGTAGTTCCTAAAAATGTTGGATATAGAATTACCACATGACTCACTTGGAGGAATATACCCAAAAAATTGAAAGCAGGGACTCAGATGCTTTAAGTACACCACTGTTTACAGCAGCATTATTCACAAAAATCCGGAAAATGAAAATAACCTGAGTCCATCCACAGACAAAAGGAGAAACAAAATCTAATGTACACATACAATGGAGTAATACCAAGCCATAAAAAGATATGCAGTTCTTACATACGCTGTAACATGGATAAACCTTGAAGTCATTATGCTAAATGAAATAAGCCAGTCACAAAGGAATGAATATTATTATTCCACTTATGTGAATAGACATATTCATCAAGACACAAAGTAGATTAGAGGCTACCCGATGCTAGGGGCAGGAGGAATGGGGAGTTATTGCTTTATGGTTTCAGGGTTTTTGCTTAGGGTAATTCAGTTTTGAATATAAATAGGGGTGATGGTTACAGAACACTATGAATGTACTTAGTGCCACTGAATTGTACACTTAAAAATGGCAAATTTTATGCAATATATAGTCTACCACAATTTTAAAAAATTACTAATATACCAAAAAACACTGAATGTACACTACATGGGTGAATTGCATGGCATGTAAATTATATCTCAATAAATCTGCTTTTTAAAAGATAGCTGTAATTTTTTTTAAAAAGCGAGTAACATAAGCTTCGGAGAAGGCAATGGCACCCCACTCCAGTACTCTTGCCTGGAAAATCCCATGGGCAGAGGAGCCTGGTAGGCTGCAGTCCATGGGGTCACTAAGAGTCAGACACGACTGAGCAACTTCACTTTCACTTTTCACTTTCATGCATTGGAGAAGGAAATGGCAACCCACTCCAGTGTTCCTGCCTGGAGAATCCCAGGGACGGGGGAGCCTGGTGGGCTGCTGTCTATGGGGTCGCACAGAGTTGGACACGACTGAAGTGACTTAGCAGCAACATAAGCTTGGCAAAATGCTGATTATTGTTGTAGTTGGCTGAGTTCTAACATTTCCAAGATTCTAATCTAGGTGCTTTGCAGATGGAATTAAGATTATTGGTTAGCTGGACCCCAAGAGGCCAATCCATTCGAGGGTGACAACTGTGTCTCCTTTGCCACCTGGCTTCCTAGCAGAGGAGGGAGAGAGGAGCATGAATCCAAATGTTTGTTCCCCTCTCCCTCCCTGCTGAGTTGCTGAAGGCTGTCTGTACCCCTTGACCACTGAAGGTCACTGCCCCTCTCCAGGTGTCCCCTCTGTCTACCAGGGCCCCAGAAACCACTCCCTTCCCTGGTTTCTGGGTCTCAGGGAGTTAGCAGGCCCCTGGCACTCTCTACTGCTGCTGCTGCTAAGTCGCTTCAGTTGCATCCGACTTGTAGCGACCCCACGGACTACAGCCTACCAGGCTCCTCCATCCATAGGATTTTCTAGGCAAGAGGACTGGAGTGGGGTGCCAGTGCCTTCTCTGGTACTATCTACTAGGACTGCTCTATTCTGAGGTTCCCCACAGCCAAGCCATAACTTTTGCTTCCCTCAAATTATCCAAATATGAGTACATTTGGCTTTTTTTGAGACTTGTTGCTCTTGTCCAGTCGCTAAGTCATGTCTGACCCTTTGCGATCCCATGGACTGCACCATGCCAGGCTTCCCTGTCCTTCACCATCTCCCAGAGTTTGCTCAAACTCATGTCTATTGAGTCAGTGATGCTATCCAACCATCCTGTACTCTGTCGTTCCCTTCTTCTCCTGCCTTCAATCTGTTGAGACTGCCAACTGAAAAATATTGTACAACCTGAAAGTGGAGAATTATGTTCTATTCTGCAGACTTACGAGGACTTTACAGTTTCAGATTACTCTGAGGGACTGCTCCGAAGAGATAAGAGAGGAGCCAGGATACAAAAGAGTTTTGCAAAAGCAAAAAAAACAGAGAGTCAGAACATCAAAAAGTTACTGTTAATTGAAGAAAACCAGACATCTCAATGGATTTTGCACTTTTCTATGTATCCATTTATGCTGGGAAATGGCAACCCACTCCAGTGTTCTTGCCTGGAGAATTCCATGGAGAGAGGAGCCGGGAAGGCTACAGTCAGACACGTGAGAGACGTGTGCTCATGGGAGGTCACAGAGTCGGACACGACGGAGTGACTAACACACACGCGTGCTAAGTCGCTTTAGTCGTGTCTGACTGTGTGACCCTATGGACTATAGCCCGCCAGGCTCCTCTGTCTACGGGATTCTCCAGGCAAGAATACTGGCGTGAGTAGCCATGTCCTTCTCCACGGGATCTTCGCAACCCAGGAATCGAACCCAGGTCTCTTTACTGTCTGAGCCATGACGGCAAGGAAAGATGTATGGGAAGATGTCTATATATGGGAAGATGCAAAAGTCTGGGTTTATTAAAACTGTTCCTTTGATGTGCACCTGATCTTGGTATCTAGGGCCAGTATTCTGTTTTCCTCCATCCTGAATCCCCTCAGGGTGTGCAGCCCAAGGCGGCTGCAGTGACTAATGGCAGCAACGCCCTTTGTTTACTGATAGTCCACAAGCCCTAGCTGATATGTAAGTTCATAGCTCTACGATCTGCTTTTGAGCTTGTTTTTCTTTTTTTTTTTTTGAGTTTGTTTTCAAATGTTTGTAGTGAAGTCTAAAAAAATTAAAAATCTTTTTTTATAACCCCTCTTCAGGATATATGTCAGTTACAGTGTAACTAAAAGGTATGAATTATACAGATATACCAAAAAAATTTACCAAAACGTCCTATTTATTTTGTAGCTCATTTTGATTTTCAGATACAGAGCCTGCAACTGCAGAAAGAATCTGCTCACGCTGGGGGATTCCAGTTTAGTACAGTGATTGCTCAGTCACTCTGGGGTCATAACTGAGTTATATTAAGGAGCATCATTGCTCCAATCTTCCTCAAGTTCTCCCCCAGACCCAAATCTAAACTTCATGTGAAACTGAGCAGGTACCTGTGAGAGTCTCCTGGGCACAAAAACCTTTGTGACCCCAGTTTCTTGTTTGCAGGGTAAAGGCTTCAACCTCCTAGACCTTCCTGAGTACCAAAGAGCAGATTCAAACAATTACTAATCAGGGAAGGCAGAGAATGCAGAAACAAAACAGGATCAATCAAGAAACTGGTGCAGCCATTAAAGCAGGATCCTGGTTCCTCCTCAAGGGAAATACGTGTCGACTTAAAAAGTATTCACGACCTAAAAGTTGAGAGTTATATTTTATTCGGTGGGAATTTTTAGGACTTCAAGCATGGGAAAGAAGCAGCATCTCAAGTATCCCAAGAAAACTGGTCTGAGGAGGCGAGGGGAGGATACAGGTTATAAGTTTTGCAGGTAGTCTGAACATTGAAAGATTATTGCTAATTAAAGAAAGTGGGCTTCCCTGGTGGCTCAGATGATAAACTATTTGCCGTAATGTGGGAGACCAGGGTTCAATCCCTGGGTTGGGAAGATCTCCTGGAGAAGGGAATGGCTACCCACTCCAGTATTCTTGCCTGGAGAATTCCATGGACCGGCAGACTACAGTCCATGGGGTGGCAACGGGTAGGGACACGAGTGAGCGACTCCTTTCACTTTCAAGGTAAACCAGGTATCTCAAGTTAAGGAATGTAGCGCTTTTCTGTGTATGGGAAGATGCAAGAGTCTGGGCTCACTGGGACCCTTCAGAGCACCCCAGCTATCCGGGACCAGTGTCCTGTGTTTTCACGCCTGAGCTTCCTTTCCTCAGGGCTCACCTTAGGGAGTGGCTGTCATCTGAGGGCTGGAGGATGGCAGGTCTGCTACCCCTCCCTGAGTTCCCCGAGGGCTCACCATCTCACACTGGAGGGCTGCAATCCCCGAGGACTGTGACATACTTGATTACTGATACGGTAGGACACATTCGATTTCTCATACATGACAATACCTTTGAGTTCTTCTTCAGGAACTAAAGCCCTCATCCAGGTGGAGGATGGTAACTTCAGGCTGAGCAGAAGGTACCTCACCACAAAGTAATCAGGAGAAAGACACACACTCTACCGCCCTCACCCCACATTTTGCCTGTAACAACTTCTCTCCCCAAACCAGTTTGGGGTTGTTGAGCATGAGCCATTCATTCTCCTTGCTTGGCCCTGCAATAAACCTTTCTCTGCTCCAAACTCCTGAAACCACACAACTCAGATGGGATCTGAACCCAGCCAAAACTCAGATTTGGGACTTGAGCCCACGGGCTGGGACTCAACCCCACTATCTTTTAAAATTTTATTTATCTATTTTAATTGGAGGCTAATTATTTTACAATATTGTGGTGGGTTTTGCCATACATTGATGTGAATCAGCCATGGGTGTACATGTGTGCCCCATCCCAAACCTCCCTCCTGCCTCCCTCCCCATCCATGAAGCTCAAATTCTTTATCCCTCAGGGCAGAAGGGATTCAGCAAGAGGCTAAGTGATAGGTAAAAAGTGGATTTATTTAGAGAGCTACACATTCCATTGACAGAATATGGGCCATCTCAAAGGGGAGCACGCACTGTTTTCTATGGGCGGGGCAATTTCCCAGCTAATAAGTGGGAGGATTATTCTTACTACTTTCAAGAAGAGGCGGGAATTTCCAGGACTCGGGCTACCCGCTCACTTTTTGGCTTTTTATGATTGGCCTCAGCAGTGTCATGGCAACTGCCGGTGTGTTATTAGCATATGCTGCTGCTGCTGCTAAGTCACTTCAGTCGTGTGGGACTCTGTATGACCCCATAGACCGCAGCCCACCAGGCTCCCCGTCCCTGGGATTCTCCAGGCAAGAACACTGGAGTGGGTTGCCATTTCCTTCTCCAATGCATGAAAGTGAAAAGTGAAAGTGAAAGTCGTGCCGGACTCTTAGCGACCCCATGGACTGCAGCCCACCAGGCTCCTCCGTCCATGGGATTTTCCAGGCAAGAGTACTGGAGTCAGGCGCCATTGCCTTCTCCATAGCATGCGCTAATATATTACAAAGAGTGCCCAGCGAGTCTCAAGGTCTGCTGGAAGTCGACTTTCCACCATCTTGGGTCTAACAGTTCTAAGCAGATTTTGTCATATCCTCAAAGACCCTGTCATCCTTTTAAAGACTGTGCCCTGCCCCCTCCCCTCCTGTTTCACTGCCTCCGCCTCTCGCTGGGTGTCCGGCACATGAACCTGGTTGGCAGCACCTGGACCTCGCAGACCTGCTCCTTAGCTTGTGTCCAGCCTTTCCCTCCAAGTGGCTCTCTGCGGGTGCTGCCTGTGCGCAGAAGCTCTCTTGCCCCAGCGTCTCCCTCAGTGGGTCTCAGAATCTTTGGTCGCCTGATCCTCACGGGTCACTCTGTAGCCTCCTCCTCCTGACCACTTGCCCTGCCCGAACAGCGGCTCCCCAGTCGTCCTACAGATAGATGGGGTGAGGTAAGCTGTCCTTCCCTCTCCCAGGGAGACAGGGCGGTGGGTGGGCTGCCTTCCTCCCTCGATGCCCTTTCTTGGGGCCTTCCCTGCGGAGGTCTCTGTGGGATCTGAGAGGGGCCTCCACACCCCCCACTCCCCGCAGGCTCTGCTCCTCCCCCCGCCACCACCAGCACCCCCCTCCCTGCCAGCACCCCCACAAGAGCACTTGCCTCTGTCTCCTCCCCTCCCCCCTCCTCTGTTCTGAGCTCTTCTAGGGGCGATGAGGGTGGGGACTTCTCTGCCCACAGGCGTGGCCCTGCCAGTCTTTTCTGTCTCAAACCTTGTTCACCATAATTCCAACTACAGCCTTCCTGGGGCCAATGTAGTCCCAGTGGTGTAGATCCAGTGGGTCAGAGGGTAGAGAGAAAGGGTATTCCATAGGTTGATGCCTCAAATGATCAATTTACCTACACATGCACACACAGAGTTTAAGAGGCCAGTAAAGATGGGGCGTTTCCTGGCTGTCCAGTGGTTAAGATTCCATGCTTCCACTGCAGGGGGGCATGGGTTCAATCCCTGACTGGGAAACAGATCCTTTATGTTGCATGATGTAGCCAAGAAAAAAAAAAGAAGAAGAAGAAGAAAGAAAGAAGGATATGTTGACCTAAAAAAAATTGAGACCTGCAAGTTAAGTTTTATTTAGGGCAAAATGAGGACTGCCGCCCCAGAGATAGCACCTCAGATAGCTCTGAGAAACTGCTCCAAAGAGGCAGGGACCTAGGTCAGTACATATGTGGTTTTGGTGAAAGGCGAGTTCATAGAATCAAGCACATATTTTTGCAGAAGGATTAGTTAGTAGATGTCACTGTAAAGGAATTTAGTGCTTTCCTAGATATGAGGAGCAGAGAAGGCAGTGGCGCCCAACTCCAGTACTCTTGCCTGGAAAATCCCATGGACTGAAGAGCCTGGTGGGCTGTAGTCCATGGGGTCGCTAAGAGTTGGATACGACTGAGTGACTTCACTTTCACTTTTCACTTTCATGCATTGGAGAAGGAAATGGCAACCCACTCCAGTGTTTTTGCCTGGAGAATCCCAGGGACGGGGAAGCCTGGTGGGCTGCCGTCTCTGGGGTCGCACAGAGTCAGACACGACTGAAGTGACTTAGCAGCAGCAGCAGATATGAGGAGATACAAGAATTGGGCTCATAAAATCAGCTCCTGAACATATCTAACTATCTGAAGACCTGTTCTGCCTGTTTTTCAGAGGACAGAGTGCTTCATTTCTGCTGTCCACCCTGAACTCCCTTCAGGCGGTATTGAAGGTCAGCAGTTGTAGCAGGGTATGACTTAATCCTTGTAGAGGTAGATGGCTAGTGCCCATGGCAAGTGCCAATTTGTAGCTGACAGGTATAAGTAATTCAAAAAGGCTTCTCAGAAGAAATAAACTGTTAGGTCTTAAAAGACAGACATGCTGTGCAAGTATAGTTGCTTTGATCAGCCTTCCTCAAAGCCAAATGAATGCCCTCTATTACTTAAGCCATTTCATTTTAATACTTATAGCAACTAACTTTTCTTACCTGAGGAATAAAGGTTCAGGGATCTGGTTACTAAGCCCAAGAGGGCTTCCATTGTTTTGTTTATCCATTCACAGATTTAGTTTAGAAACGACCACCATGTACTGAGTATCTGTTAGGTGCGCATATGGTGCTGGGCTTAGATAACATAAATATTAACACTTAGAATTTCTGACAGTACAGGAGGCATGCAAGAACGGGGATCCCTTCCAGGGCCCAACAGCAGGCTCTTGTCTAACACTCAGAAATGAAATGTCCAAAGAGACACATGTGCTGACAGAGCAAGAGACCTTATTGGGAAGGGGTACCCGGTGGGAGAGCTGCTCCGCCACTTGGCGCCAGTCTCAGGCTTTATGGCAGTGGGGTGAGTTTCCAGGTTGTCTCTGGCCAATCACTCTGACTCTGGGTCTTTCCTGGTGGCACACGTGTCACTCATTCAAGATGGATTCCAATTTGAAGGATGCTGGGAGGTTGGTGGGATATATGAACTGGCATCACCTCTCTCCTTTTGACCTTTCCTGAGTTCTGGTTGGTGGTAGCTTGTTAGTTCAGAGTTCCTTACCATGACCTTGCCTGGTAAGTGGTTACTATTGGGCCTGGCCCAGGCAGGCAGTTTTGGATTGTGGTTCCCCTAACAAAACGAAAAGTCTCATAACAGAAGTAGGTGAGGGGGGACTTCCCTGGGGGCCCAGTGGTTAAGACACCATATTGCCAATGGAGAAGACTCGGGTTCGATCTCTGGTTGGGCTAAATTCTCACATGCCAGGAGGCAGGGCCAAACGATTAAAAAAAAAAAAAAGAGGTGAGGGGAGTTCAGGCACATTCCCTCAGGAACCGAGCTCTCTGGGAGCAGGCATGGTGTTGGGAGCAGGCAGCTGCCAGGACCTCTGGCATTTCTAGCTGGCATCCATCTGTGCCGAGTTGCCCTCCGGCTGCTGATCCTGTGGGTCTGTGTTCCTCTCTGCTCCACAGGGGCCTCTGGGATCTTTGGTGTTGATACCTACATGCCCCCTGCAGCACCCCCCTCCCAAGTCCAGACTGCCATCTTCCTCCTCAAAGGTCTCCAAGGAGAAGCAGAGCAGGGGACAGACCCTGCCTCCCCCCCGCCCAACCTCCTTCCGCAGCAGTGCTCCAGGTACCACAGTGAGGTGACAGAGCCTCCAGAAGCAAGCACGGGGATGGAGAATAATAGTGAGTAGTCCATGAGGCAGCCCTCCGTGTCCCTCAGCCTCGCTCCTCAGACCTGGAACCCCATCTGCTCCCTTCTCTGTGTGTCTGCACAAAATTATAAGAAACTTGCTCCCTGAAGAAAAGCTATGACAAACCTAGACAGCATATTAAAAAGCAGAGACATTACTTTGCCGACAAAGCTCCATCTAGTCAAAGCTATGGTTTTTCCAGTAGTCTTGGATGGATGTGAGAGTTGGGCCACAAAGAAAGCTGAGTGCCGAAGAACTGACGCCTTCAAACTATGGTGCTGGACAAGACTCTTGAGAGTCCCTTGGACAGCAAGAAGATGTAACCAGTCCATCCTAAAGGAAATCAATTCTGAATATTTATTGGAAGGACTGATGCTGAAGCTGAAGCTCCAATACTTTGGCCACTAGATGTGAAGAACCGACTCATTAGAAAAGATGCTGATGCTGGGAAAGATTGAGGGCAGGAGGAGAAGGACACGGCAGAGGAGGAGATGATTGGATGGCATCAATGGATATGAGTTTGAGCAAACTCAGGGAGATAGTGAAGAACAGGAAAGCCTGGTGTGCTGCAGTCCATGGCATCGCGAAGAGTCAGACAGGACCGAACGACTGATCAACAGCGACCACCACCTGACAGGCTTCTCTGCCCTTCCCCATGGGGTGCCTCACTCCAGCATTCTTTCCTTTCCCTTTGATCTGGATTATTCAGTTCATCGTAGTGAGTAAACGACTTTCCAGGGCAAAAACATATCCCCTTACAATAACATTTTAGGAAACGGGGATACAAGTACAAAGAGAGAAAGGACCTAAGGGATTTATTCATAGTTCTTTTCAACCACTGACAGAAGATCTAAAATGCTCTTGTATTCGGGGTTCGCTGAGTAAATTAGTAGAGTGAAGTAACAGTTTAATTTTTAAGTATCAATGTGGACAGCACACCTGAAGTTACATCTTTCTGTAACTGAGCAAACCTCTGTTGAAAAATGTTTTGAATACAAATGCAAGAGGAAATCTGGTTTTGCAAAATTCTCTTAGCAGATCCTGGAGCAAGCAGGTTGAGGAGGACCGGAAAGACCCAGCCACTCTGCGGGATGGTCACTGCCCACCTGCAGGTCAGAGGTCCAGCCCTGGCTGCTCGTCAAACTCTTGACCCAGGATGCCTAAAGCAGAGTCCCTTATTTTGGAGAAGAACGCTTACAAGGGGCCCTTGTCAAAACAACACACCATTATGAGGTGGAAGGGCCAAAAAGCCATGAACAACAGGCTCTGAGATTGGCTGCTGGTGGTTTGAAGTGAAGTGCAGGTGAAGGACACGTGCATGCTCAGTTGCTTCCGTCATGTCCGATTCTGTGATCCTATGCACTGTAGTCTGCCAGGTTCCTCTGTCCATGGGATTCTCCAGGCAGAATACTGGAGTGGGTTGTCATGCCCTCCTCCGGGGGATCTTCCCGACCCAGGGATCAAACCCACATCTCTTGTGTCTCCTGCATTGACAGGTGGATTCTTTACCCACTGAGCCACCTGGGGAAAGATGGACCCGAATGAGAGCATGAGAGCTCTCCAGCCCGAGAGTCAAGGTTTCTCCTAGGAGGCAATTCCAGAAGCGACCACTAGAGGGCAGGAAACACCTGTCTATGTCTGCTTGGGCCGGTGATCAGACAACCTCCCCAAAAGAAGCTGTGTTTCAGGCTTTCCCCGCCATTCTGCTAAAGAACGTTTTTGGCCCTACTGCCTATGAAATCTTAGTTCCCAGACTAGGGGCCAACCATGCCTGCTGAAATGGAAGCACAGAGTCTTAACTACTGGACCCTCGTTGTTTGGTTGAGAGCTGTGGCCAATTCTTGGAGACTCCATGGACTGCAGCACTCCAGACGTCCCTGACTTGCACCATCTCCCAGAGCTTGCTCAAATGCCTGGCCATTGAGTTGGTGATGCCACCCAATCATCTCATCCTCTGTAGTCCCCTTCTCCTTCTGCTTTCAATTTTTCCCAGCAGCAGGGTCTTTTCCAATGAGTCAGCTCTTCACATCAGGTGTCCAAAGTATTGGAGCTTCAGCTTCAGCATCAGTCTTCCTAATGAGTATTCAGGATTGATTTCCTTTAGGACTGACTGGTTGGATCTCCTTGCAGTCCAAGGGACTCTCAAGAGTCTTCTCCAGCACCACAGTTCAAAAGCATCAGTTCTTTGGTGCTCAGCCTTCTTTATGGGCCAGCTCTCACATCTGTACATGACTGCTGGAAAAACCATAGTTTTGACTAGACCGAGCTTTGTTGGCAAAGTAATATCTCTGTTTTTTAATATGCTGTCTATGTTTGTCATAGCTTTTCTTCCAAGGAACAAGTGTCTTTTAATTTCATGGCTGTAGTCACCATCTGCAGTGATTTTGGAGCCCAAGAAAATAATCCATCACTATTTCCATTGTTTCCCCATCTATTTGCCATGAAGTGATAGGACCGGATGCCATGATATTCTTAGTTTTTTCAATGTTGAGTTTTAAACCAACTTTTCACTCTCCTCTTTCACCTCCATCAAGAGGCTCTTTAGTTCCTCTTTGCTTTCTACCATAAGGGTGGTGTCATACTGGACACTTAGGGAATTCTTTTTACCTGTCTATCTAGCTATCATCTATCATCTAATCTATCTATTTATTTTTATTTCTGGCTGTGCTGGGTCTTTGTTGCTGCACGGGCTTTCTCTAGTTGCAGCAAACAGGGGCTACCCTCTAGTTGAGGGACAGGAGTTTCTTGTTGTGGTGGCTTCTCTTGCTGCAGATCACAGGCTCTAGGGTGCCCCGGCTTCAGTAATTGAAGCACATGGACTCAGTAGTTGCAGCTCCCAGGCTCTAGAGCACAGGTTCAATAGTTACGGCCCTCAGTTAGTTGCTCCATGGGATGTGGGAACGTCCCAGATCAGGGATCAACCTGGTGTCTCCTGCATTGTCAGGCGAATTCTTTACCACTGAGCCACCAGGGAAGCATGCCTTAGGGAATTATTAAAGAACTTTCTTAAGGCCAGTTGCCTAAGCGGCTACCAGAGGAACTCTAAATTTTACTGTCCCAAATGTGTTCAAGCCTTTACATTTTAATACAGGTTTCCCCTAAACAGCCCAGTGTTTCCTCTCAGAGTCATTTTTTAAAACTGAAATTTGGGGCTTCCCTGGTGGCTCAACAGTAAAGAATACACCTGCCACTGCAGGAGACATGGGTTCGATCCCTGGGTTGGGAAGATCCCCTGGAGAAGGAAATGACAACCTGCCTGTTGAATTCTTGCCTGGAAAATTCCATGGACAGAGGAGACTGGCAGGATATGGTCCGCGAGGTTGAAATGACTGAGAAACTGAGTGCATATGGTTGGTTTCTAGCGGATGTTAGTTTCAGGCGCACAGCAAAGTGATTCAGATAGGAGAGCTGGTGAGTTTATTATCCATTCATATAACAGATGAACAGTCATTAAAAATGATAGTCTTCAGACTTATAGTTACCAAAGAGGAAGAGAGGAGAAGGGAGACACCTTGCTCTGATATGACAAGTCCTTATTTATTTCTCTAAATACTGCAGTGGGTTGCCATTTCCTTCTCCAGGGGATTTTCCCAAGAACGCAGGTCTCTAGCATTGCAGGCATATTCTTTACCACTTGAGTCACCAGGGAAGCCCAGAGTAAATTCCAACTCATGACTAAAATTTTTAAGGTTTTAATAAATATTGCCCAACTGCTCCCAGAAAGTTGTACCAACTTATCCTCCCGCCAGCAGGAGTGCTTGAGAGTGCCCATTCGTCATATTTTTGCCTTTGGAAAGTTCTTTTTTCACCTTTGACAGTCAGATTAAATACACACGGGAGGGGTGTTGTTTATATTTTTAAATGTATACTTCTCATTTTACTTTCAATTGTCTCTTCAAGTGTTTATTTTTTTAAATATTGGGACAATCATTGATTTATAAGGGCTTTACATATTTTTAAAACATTTATTGATTTGGCTGCACCAGGTCTTAGTTGAAACACGCAGAACTTGTAGTTGCAACAGTGTGAACTCTTGGTTGTGGCATAGGTGAATCTAGTTTCCTGACCAGGGATCGAACCTGGCCGTATGCATTGGGAGCACAGAGTCTTAGCCACTGGACAACCAGGGAAGTGCCAGAGCCCTATATGTTTTAAAGTTAATTCACCTAGAGCCAGACACTCTGGAGTGTGAAATCAAGTGGGCCTTAAGAAGCATTACTATGAACAAAGCTAGAGGAGGTGATGAAATTCCAGCTGAGCTATTTCAGATCCTAAAAGTTGATGCTGTTAAAGTGCTGCATTCAATATGCCAGCAAATCTGAAAAATTCAGCAGAGGCCACAGAACTGGAAAAGGTCAGTTTTCATTTCAATCCCAAAGAAACACTATGTCAAAGAATGTTCAAACTACTTTACAACTACGGTCATTTCACATGCTAGCAAGAGCATGCTCAAAATCCTTCAAGCTAGGTTTCAGCAGTATTTCAGCCGAGAACTTCCAGATGTACAAGCTTGATTTAGAAAAGGCAGAAGAACCAGAGATCAAAGTGAAATCATCTGCTGGATCATAGAAAAAGCAAGGGAATTCAAAAAAAAAAAAAAAACCTTCTACTTCCACCTCATTGAATACATTAAAGCCTTTGACGGTGTGAATCACAACAAACTGTGGAAAATTCTTAAAGAGATGGGAATACCAGACTGCCTCACTTGCCTCCTGAGAAATCTGTATGCAGGTCAAGAACCAACAGTTAGAATCAGACGGGGAACAATGGATTGGTTCCAAATTGGAAAAGGAGTATGTCAAGGCTGTGTATTGTCACCCTGTTAATTTAACTTATACGCAGAGTACATCATGGGAAATACCGGCTGGATGAAGCACAAGCCGGAATTGAGATTGCTGGGAGAAATGTCAACAACCTCAGATATGCAGATGACACCACCCTAGAAGAAAGTGGAAGAAAATGAAGAGGAACTAAAGAGCCTCTTGACGAAAGCAAAAGAGGAGAGTGAAAAGCTGGCTTAATACTCAACATTCAAAAAATGAAGATCACGGCATATGGTTCCATCACTTCATGGCAAATAGATGGGAAAACAATGGAAACAGTGACAGATTTTATTTTCTTGGGCTCCAAAATCACTGCAGATAGTGACTGCAGCCATGAAATTAAAAGACGCTCACTCCTTGGAAGAAAAGCTATGACAAACCTAGACAGCATATTAAAAAAACAAAGATATCACTTTGCTGACAAAGGTCCATATAGTCATCTCTATGGTTTTTTTAATAGTCATGTATGGATATGAGAGCTGGACCATAAAGAAGGCTTAGCACTGTAAAATTGATACTATCAAGCTAGTAGTGCTGGAGAAGACTCTTAAGAGTCCCTCAGACAGCAAGGAGATCAAACCAGTCAATCCTAAAGGAAATCAATCCTGAATACTCATTGGAAAGACTGAGGCTGAAGCTGAAGCTCCAGTACTTTGGACACCTGATGTGAAGAGCTGACTCATTGGAAAAGACCCTGATGCTGGGAAAGATTGAAGGCAGGAGAAGGGGACGACAGAGGATGAGATGGTTGAATGGCGTCACCAACTCAATGGACAGGAGTTTGAGCAAGCTCTGGGAGATGGTGAAGGTCAGGGAAGCCTGGTGTGCTACAGTTCATGGGGTTTCAAAGAGTTGGACATGACTTAGTGACTGAACAACAGCAACAGGCTTTTTGTCACAGATATTGCAACTAATATACCCCAGGGATTTTTTTGTTTTGTTTTGTTTTGAGGGTTTCTGTATCATATGCTAAGTCACTTCAGTCGTGTCCGACTCTGTGCGACCCCATAGATGGCAGCCCACCAGGCTCCTCCGTCCCTGGGATTCTCCAGGCAGGAACATTGGAGTGGGTTGCCATTATAGAAGGGTTTAATCTATAGGTGCTCAACTTTACTACCCCATATACCTCCCGAAGCAGTGAACTGAAGTAGAAGCACTGAGCTAGAGGTCACGAAGTCAAGCTTGTCCAGCTCCACACTGCAGATAATATTTTCCAAGATGGCTTCAGCACCATCTCCCATCACATATGTTCTTAAAGAGTTGTGTTGACGTGATGCTGAGTTGACATGTTGTTGCGTTGATGTAATGTTGACGTTCCTCCCATTGAGAAGCAGCTCGTGTCCCCTCTCTGAATTGGGAGGGGGGAAGACTGACTACCGAGGAGCTGCAGTGTGATTTCCAAGGCCAGGCTATGCAGGGTGGAACAGCCTCCCTCTGGTCCTCCTGGATTCTCTCTCTAGGAACCCAGACTCCATAATGTGAGGAAGTTCAGGCCACACAAGGAGGCCACGGGCAGGTGTCTGGGAGGGCAGCCCTCCCTGAGGTCCTAGTCAATGACAGGCATCAACTATCAGGTGTACAGGTAAGGAGACCACCCCCGACCCAAGCCACTGCCTGACGGCAACCCCAAGGGCACAGCTCAAGTGACCCCAGTTCACACCCATGAGCGTAGGAGACAATAATAAAATGATTATTGTTTTCAGCTCAGGGTTAGGGAGAACTCATCAGACAACAATGAATAGCTGGCATTCACTGGGGCTGACTGATACTAAAAGCCCTGAAACTAGCACTGCCCTGGCCCTTACTCAGTTTTCTTATTTGGAAATGTAGACAGACACAAAGCAAGCTGGATCCTGCTCTCTGGGCCGTATATCACAGAACCTGAATCCTTGGCCCTGCCACACGTGGCCGACACACAGAGAATCTTCTACACACTCTGTAAGCAAGCGGGTGGGCTGTCCTCTCTTGAGAAGCACCTGGTTCCTTCTACTCAACAGGAAAAACAAGAAGAAGAGGAAGAATGATCCCCTGGTCTCTGGCTGTCCTGAAATACATCTTGGCAAGTGGTCAGGTTTCAAGTTGCTTTGTGTCCCTGTTCACTTGGTCCTACCAAATCAGGAAATAACCTGATTTGATGCAGAAACATCCTTCTAGCATTGAGGCAAGAGTAGAATCCTTCGGGAGAGGGGAAGCAATAAACTGTGAATCTGAGATAAACAGTGACTTCTGGTGTGTTTAGAGGTTCACTGGGGTTTTGGTTTGAATAATTCATAAGTAAGCGGCTGTTTGCCAGCCTTTCAGCCATCGCCAATCAGAGTCGAGCTCTTTGGGGTCCTTGTTCTGGGATATGCGCCCTTTCCTGCCACTCAGCAAGCAGACGTGCCTTCTGGGAGTGGCATCATTAGTCACTCAGTTGTGCTGGATTCTTTGTGAACCCATGCTCTTGGAATTCTCCAGATGAAAATACTGGAGTGGGTTGCCATTCCCTTCTCCAGGAGATCTTCCCGACCCAGGGATTGAACCCAGGTCTCCATCATTGCAGGCAGATTCTTTACCATCTGAGCCACCAGGGAGTGGGAGGGATTTGTGTAAAGCCTGGGTCTGCCATGTGTTGAGGCAAGTCCCTGCACCTGCCTGAATCATCATGTTCTTCTTTGTAAACTTAGGGTTTTAGTATCCCTCTCCCAGTCACTGTGGGGCTCCCTGGGATAGCAGGTGAGAGAGCCTGCGTGCAGCAAGAACACAGAAGTGCTGGTTGTGAGTGTTGTTATTTCTGGCATTGGCAGAGGCACTCGAAAATTCACATAATGCTTTCACCTTAGCCAAGCTGTGGATAATGCAGTGTAAAATACTTCTGTCCTGTTTCCTGTGTGATTACACCGAGGAACAAGTAGGTTAAATCTCTTGTTCAAGGTCTCCCCATTGGTACATTTCAGGTCTCAGATGCAAATGGACCTCTCTCCAGCGTCAGGAGCCCATGCTGTCTCCATAATCCACTCACCTTGCCTGAAAGTTCATTCATCCTATGCATTCAACATATGCATCCAACATATCGTCCATTGAGCATCTGTGTTGTGCCAGATGCTGGGGGTGAGGCAGGGGGCAGAGATAAACAGGAGCATGGGGAGGGCCATGCCTGAGCCGAATCTTGAAGGGAAAGAGGAGTTTACAAAGCAGATAAAGGAAGCGTGGGCAACCAGGAAGTCCCTATTTTCGGTTTTCACAAAGGCTTTCTTGAGTTCCTATTTTCCTTTCCTGGTCCTAGGCACAGGTGTGTAGCTTGGCTCCTGCCTCAAAGGTCCAGGAAAAAACCCAACAATGGTGAAACAGAAGTAACAGACAGGTTCTGAAATACGTCGTCTCCCCCATGACCATCAGTGATGCCAGAGCCTTTGTGAAAACTGAAAAAACAGGAAGAGACTGAACAGAGGTCTGGGACTCGGAAATGTCATGCAGAGACACAATGGGCCGCTCTTCTTTTTGAAATAATTTTATTTATTTATTTATGACTGTCCTGGGTCTCCACCGCCGCGCTTGGGCTTTCTCTAGTTGTGGTGAGCAGGGGCTGCTCTCCAGTTGCAGGGCTCAAGTTTCTCACTGGGGTGGCTTCTCCGGTTGCAGAGCACAGGCCCTGGGGTGCGTGGACTCAGTGGTTGGAGCACGCGGGCTTAGTTGCCCTGCAACATGTGGACTCCTCCTGGACCAGAGATCAAACCCGTGTCCCCTGCAGGTGGGATTCGTATCCACTGGACCACCAGGCAAGTCCAATGGGTCTCTTTAAGGGGAACACAAAAGAGCAGGACTCCTAGAAATCGATCCCTGAGGCCTCTAATGAGCATTACTTATGAACTGTACCTCTGCCTACCCTGCAGAAAGGAGGAAGGGCAGGACTGGTCCATGGTGCCCCCCAGAATGACTGGTACCCACTCATGGCTCTCATCTTGGCCTCTCCAGCCCTCAGAGGGCATGGCTCTGAGACATCAGGAGCACGGAGCTAGCAGCCTGTCCTGGCTTTCTTGAGTTCCCGTCTTCCTTTCCTGGTCCCAGGTACAGGTGTATAGTCTGGCTCCTGCCTCAAAGGTCCAGGAAAACAAAATTAACAACTGTAAAACTGAAGTAACAGACAGGTTCTGAAATGTAACATCTCCCCCATTACCATCAATGAGCCTTTGTGAAAAGGGGAAATAGGGACTTCCCTGGTGGGCCAGCGGAGAAGGCGATGGCACCCCACCCCAGCACTCTTCCTGGAAAATCCCATGGGTGGAGGAGCCTGGAGGGCTGCGGTCCATGGGGTCGCTAGGAGTCGGACACGACTGAGCCACTTCACTTTCACTTTTCACTTTCATGCATTGGAGAAGGAAATGGCAGTTCACTTCAGTATTCTTGCCTGGAGAATCCCAGGGATGGGGAAGCCTGGTGGGCTGCCATCTATGGGGTTGCACAGAGTCGGACATGACTGAAGCGACTTAGCAGCAGCAGCCCCAGCAGCTGGTGGTCCAGTGGTTAGGACTCCATGCTGCTAATGCAGGGAGCATGGGGTTCATCCCTGGTCAGGGAACTAAGATCCCACATGCTGTGTAGTAAGGCCAAATGATTTAAAAACAAAACAAAACAAATTTTTAAAAAATTGAAAATAGAGACAAAGAATTCTCAGTCCTGATTCCATAGGTATCAACTGAAATCTACATACTAGAGAAGCAAGAGCTCGTGGAAGCTAAATAAAGCACATTCATTTTCTTAATTCATTGTAAATTCTGGACTGTGAAATCGTATCAGCCAATTGGAGTAGAAGGATTTGTATAGGTGTATCTCAGAGATACTGGGGATTCCATTCCAGACCACTCCAATAAAGCAAATGTTGTACTAAAGCAGTCACATGACTTTTTGGTTTCCCAGTGCATATAAAAGTCATGTTTACACTATGCTGTGGTCTCTTAAGTGTGCAATCATATTATGTCTAAAAAACAATGTGCATAGGTTAATTAAAAATTATTTTATTGCTAAAGTATGCTAACCATTATCTGAGCCTTCAGTGAGTTAAAGCAACATCAAAAATCACTAATCACAGATCATAACAAGTAAGATTTGAAATACTGCAAGAATTACCAAAATGTAACAGAGACTCAGTAAACAAATGCTTTTGGAAAAATGGCACCCCATAGTCTTGCTCACTACAGGATTGCCACCAACCTTCAGTTTGTTTTTTATTTTTTAAAAAGACAGTATCACTGAAGTGTAATCAAGTGAAGGAAGGGCAATAGAAAGAGGTGTGTCTGTGTATTATTAGATAATCTCCTAAAGTAAAACCTTGCCCTTGATTTTCAAATCCATGCCATGTCTGTGACAAACTGTGGACAGAGGCAGAAATGGGTATTTCCATGCAGTATAAATCATTCTAATACTTAACAAAAGTTATTTCATGATGTTACAGAAATTTGAAGAATAGACACACACACACAAATAGTATCACTAACCCCAGTGTTTTTAAAATATATTGTTTGTTTTTATTGGACTGCGCTGGGTCTTGGCCATGGCAAGAGAGATATTTGACCTTTGCTGCAGCACACAGGATCTTTAGTTGAGGCGCGTGGAATCTAGTTCCCTGAACAGGTATGGAACCCGGGCTCCCTGAATTGGGAATATGGAACCTTAGCCACTGGACCACCAGGGAAGCCCCAGGGTATCCATTTGTTAAATGTAGAGCATCATTTTAATTCTTTTACCGCCCATTATGGGTTGAATTGTGTCCCCTCAAAAAGAAATGTTGAAGTCCTAATCCCAAGGACCTCAGAATGTGACCTTGTTTGGAGTTAAGGTCTTTACAGAGATAATTAGATTCAAAAGAGGTCATTCGGGTGAGCCTTCATCTAGTGTGCGCTGGTGTCTTGATGAAAAAGAGAACTTTGGTTACAGAGACAGATAGGCACACAGGGAGAACACTGTGAAATGGAAGCCGGCATTGAGGTGTATATCTGCAACAAAATGTCAAATATGACCATCAGGGCACCAGAAGCTAGGAGCACATTCCTCCCCAGACGTTAAAAGGAACCAGCCCTGGCCCTGGACTTCTGGCCTCCAGAACTGTAAAACTATAAATGCTGTTCTCTTTGTTACAGCAGCCCCAGGAACGAATACATGTGTGAGAGGCCCCACTTCAGTTATTACCAAAGTGAGAATTCCTGAAAGTTAAGGAGCACGTGGGGTGCAGAAGGCAAACCAACAGTAGCTGTGAAGTGAACAACCCCAAGCCGGGAGCCTCCGCAAGGCCCAGCTCACTCAAAACTCAATGAGTCCCGTGTGCAGCAGGTGAGAACCATTGCAAGTATTCAGGGGTTTAAAAAAAAAAAAAAAGCCCCAATGGGATGTTGATGGGGATGGAGTTGCATCTACAGACCAATTTGCGGAGAATTACTTAATTCTTAGTGGCACTGGTGGTAAAGAACCTGCCCACCAATACAGGAGACGTAAGGGACTCGGGTTTGATCCCTGAGTCAGGAAGATCCCCTGGAGGAGGGCGTGGCAACCCACACCAGTGTTCTTGCCTGGAGAATCCCCATGGACAGAGGAGCCTGCCGGGCTACAGTCCATAGGGCTGCAAAGAGTCAGACACATCTGAACTGACTTAGCAAGCACACCCTCAATTCTTAGTAACATCGAGGCTTCTAATCCATCAACATAGGATGTCTCTCCGTGTATTTAAGAAGAGCTACAATTCTTTTTTTTTTTTTACTATATAAACTTTGGAAGTTTTTATTTTTAAAATGTATTTATTTGTAGTTAGAGGATACTTGCTTTAGGACATTGTGCTGGTTTCTGCCATGTATCAACATGAATCAACCATAGGGATACATGTGTACCCTCCCTCTTGCACCTCCCTCCCACCTCCCATCCATCCTATCCCTCTAGGATGTCGCAGAGCGTCAGGTTTCCTGCGTCATACAGCGAATTCCCACTGGCTATCTATTTTACATATGGTAATTCTATTTTACGTATGGTAATTCACATGTTTCAATGCTAGTCTCTCAGTTCCGCCCACCCTCTCCTTCCACTGTGTCCACAAGTCTGTTCTGTATGTCCGCATCTCCATTGCTGCCCTGCAAATAGGTTCATCAGTACAGTTCTTGAGCAACTGTTACACTCCAACCCTTAACCTAAATCAATAAATGCATTTTAATAAATGCAGTAATCTGCATTTTATGCATGTGGCATCTGAGCCCATAGAAGTGTAGAAATCTACAAAGGCAACACAACAAGCACACTGGAATTCTGGGCTGGATCTGTCGGATGCTTTTTCTATTTCATTCCGTGGCCTCTTCTGCTACTACCGTGGGCAATAGCCCCCAGCCAGTTCTAGTTTATGGTCTTTCATGAGCATAAGCCATTGCCTCGAAAAACAGACAAGGGATTGATGAAAAGAAAAGGTTAAGTTGGGTTGTCTATAGTAACATGGAAAAATATCCAAAATGTAGAGATAAGTGAAGAAGGAGCTCACAGAACACTCTATCCCACTGCCTATTTCCCTCCAGCCAGAGATATGTATGTTTTTCACTTTGGGAAGGAGACACAAGAAGTGGTGACCGTTGTCCTCTCTGGGGAGAGTAATGTGGTGGTGGATTAACGAGAAGGGTTTTAACTTTTCAGCCTAGACTACCCTCTACTGTCATTCTGTCGAACGTTTAACCAGAAGCATGCATTGCCTTGACAACTAAAAAAACTTCCAGTAGAGAGAGATGGGGAAAGATTCCCCCGATGTTGCCTGTTACAGAAACTTGAAAATGGGAAGTTGCTTGGTTCCCCTTCACAAGTGTGTGATAACCACCTTCCTAAGGGTCTCCTTGTGGGGAGGGGGTGGGTAGGATGATGGGTACACCGAAAGGAATACATCTGGCACTGCCCGCCCTAGGGTCCTCGGCTAGGCTGACCGTGAGTGTAGCCATTGCTGCTGCACTGAAGCTTGAGCTGTTGGTTGTCCCCCTGGGGTGTGAAGGCCCCCCCCCTTACCCATCTCCAGAGCTGCTTCACCCACAGGTGCTCAGGGCTTTGCAGCAGTTCCTGTTTGGGGGCCACGTGAAAGTGACAAAGAGGAAGCTGTGGCCGTGACAGTGAGAGTGCAGTAGGGAGAGGTCTGACCCTTGCCCTCTGGGGATGAAATGCCCCTGGCACGTCTGCAAAAGGCTCAGCCAGTAGGGGGATGCTCCCTTGTGCTCCCCTGGGGATCCCTGAAGACCACGGAGTAGGTGAGACCTTCACCCTGATTCTCCTCCCCTCCAGTGGTCTTCCCCACCCCCACTGTACCTACCAGGCACTTTCTCATCCTGCACTGAAATGACCTGTTTCTTTTTCCACTTCCCAGACCGGCCTGTGTGGTTTTAGAAGGCAAGCTGAGGACTCTGTTTTTACTCATCTTTGTTTTCCTAATGCCTGGAATCAGGCAGGGTACGTAATGGGCACACCTTATGTATTGGGTGGATGGACAAATGGATGGATGGAGCTAGTACAATGAAAGCTGACATACTTCCATCCATTCCTCCAATCCATCCATCTCCCACCGCCTAGATGTGGCCCCGCACGTCAGCCTGCTGCCCTGTGAGTGTGGGCACACATAATATACGCTGGAGACACTGGGTATCTGTCCTCATTGGCCCTTCTAAGCATCTGGAAGGAGAACAGACTCACAAGAATGAGAAGACAAGTCATAGACTGGGAGAAGATATTTGCAAAACATATATCTGATAAAGGATCAGTATCCAAAATACACAGAGAACTCTCAAAACTCAGTAGTAAGAAAGCAAATGGCCCAACTTAAAAATGGGCAAAAGATCTATGTATCTCACCAAAGAAGATATACAGGTGACAAATATCATACGAAAAGATGCTCAGCATCATATGTAGTTAGGGGATTTTCAATTTAACCAACAATGAGGTACCACTATATAGCTATTAGAATGGCCAAAATCCAGAACATTGAAAATGCCAGACGGTGACAAAGATGTCAAGCAACAGGGACTCTTGTTAATTTCTGTGGGAATTCACAATGGAACAGACACTTTGGAAGACAGCTTGATCATTTCATACCAAATAAATATACTCCTACCATATGATCCAGCCATCACGCTCCTTGGTATTTATCAAAAGAAGTTGAAAACTTATGTCCATAGTACAAAAGCCTGTACACAAATGCTTATTCATAATTGACAAAACTTGGAAACAATGAAAATGTCTTTCAGAAGGTGAATGGATCAATGAACTTTGGTATATCCAAACAGTAGAATATTAGTGCTAAAAATATATGAGCTATCAAGCCAGGAAAAGACATGGATGAGCCTTAATTGCATGTTACTAACTGAAAGAAGCCAATCTGAAAGTCTACATACTATATAACTATATATATCGTTATATAGTATGTGTATATATATACATATATAGTCCAACTACATAACATTCTGGAAGGGAAAAACTATACTGACAGTATAAAAATCAATGGTTTCCAGGGAGGTGGGGGGATGAATACATAGGTAAGAGTGCAGAGGGGTTTCAGAGCTATGAAACTATTGTGTTGATATTGTGTTAGTGAATACATGTCATTATACTGGGCCAAACTCACATAATGTACAGCACCACGAGAGAACTTTAACGTAAATTGGACTTTATTCAATAACAGTGTGTCAATATTGGTTCATCTACTATAACAAGTGTACCATGTTCAATAATGCATGTTAATAATTGGGTAAATGTGTGTGTATGTGTGTGTGCATGTGAGAAGGGTATATGGGAACTATGTACTTTTTAAAAATAGGATCTGTTATGTTTTATTTATTTTGGCTGCACCGAGTCTCAGTTGCAGCATGCAGGATCTTTGAACTTCCTTGCAGTATGTGAACCCTTAGTCCAGCATGTGGGATCTAGTTCCCTGACCAGATAGCAAACCCAGGCCCCCTATATTGGGAGCAGAGAATCTTAGCCACTGGACCACCAGGGAAGTCTTCATTATGCACTTTCTTCTGCTCATTTTTTTCTGTAAATATAAAACAGCTCACAAAACAAAGTCCATAAAAAAAAAAACCCAACAACAACAAAAAAAACGAAAAGCAGCCTCTGCCAACTAATTATTTGACACATAGAAACATGGAAGTGTCAGGGTAGCTATAATAATCTCTCCCTGCAACCATGATTAGCATCAGATATTTACAAATCAAGGGTCTCCTCTGTGCCAGGGACTGCACTGGGAAGGAAGCACAGAGGTATGGCAGGACAGTCTAGTGGAATGATCACTTCTGCCCCACGGCCTCCAGGCTAGCCATCTCATCTGCTCTGGGTCCTGTCCTTGCTCTGTGACAGGAGCCACGGAACACTGGGAGCTGAGCATCCCATTCGCAAGCACCCGCGTCCCTTTAGCAAGCCAGCTGGCTGGCTATTTATAACACCCCTGCTTCCCCACAAAACTCCCCTGTGGCTCAGATTCTCGGGTAAAGAATCTGCCTGCAATGCAGGAGACCCAGGTTCCATCCCTAGGTTGGGAAGATCTCCTGGAGATGGGAATGACAACCCACTCCAGTATTCTTGCCTGGAGAATCCTATGTATGGACAGAGGAGCCTGGTGGACTTTAGTACATGGGGTCACAAAGAGTCAGACCCAACTGAGTGACTAACACTTTCAATTTCACTTTCACTGCTTCCTCAGGAAGACATCTTCTTTCACCTTCTCTGGCGTTTTCCAGGAATGCTCTTAGTGAGGGTGCTCCTGGAACAGGGCACAAGTCAGCGCTCTGCTGAGGAGAGCTGTCCCTGACAGCTAAATATAGGAATGATTAGAGCCCTTCACCTCTAGGCAGTGGAACTAGGTTGGGAAGACAAGAGGCTTGGAGCTGCTGCCTTTTAATAGGAACCTGTTTATACAACCTGAGTTTTAAAACTGCATATATAGTCATCCTGAAATATTTAAAACAAAATAAAATAAAAGACAAAATCAGAAGGTTCATTTTGGGACCAGAGATTAAAGGGCTGGAACTGAAGTGGTTGAAGATGTGGGACTGTGTTGGTCAGAGAGTTCCTGGGCTGGGCAGAGGACCCCACTGGCTGTGTCAGTGTCCTGGGGCTGCCACAACAGAGCTCACAGAACGTTGATTTAGACAACAGACATTTGTTGTCTCAGAGTTCCGGTGTCTGGAAGTCTGAGGTGGAAGTGTGGGCAGGGGTGGTTCCTTCTGAAGGCCATCGGGGAATGATCTGTTCCAGCTTCTCTCCCTGGCTTGTAGATGGCCATCTTTGTGTTCACATGGCATTCTTTCAGTGTGTGTGTGTCCAAATTGCCCCTTTCTATGGTCTAGTCAAGGCTATGGTTTTTCCAGTGGTCATGTATGGATGTGAGAGTTGGACTGTGAAGAAAGCTGAGTGCCGAAGAATTGATGCTTTTGAACTGTGGTGTTGGAGAAGACTCTTGAGAGTCCCTTGGACTGCAAGGAGATCCAACCAGTCCATTCTGAAGGAGATCAGCCCTGGGATTTCTTTGGAAAGAATGATGCTAAAGCTGAAACCCCAGTACTTTGGTCACCTCATGTGAAGAGTTGACTCATTGGAAAAGACTCTGATGCTGGGAGGGACTGGGGGCAGGAGGAGAAGGGGACGACAGAGGATGAGATGGCTGGATGGCATCACTGACTCGATGGACGTGAGTCTGAGTGAACTCCAGGAGTTGGTGATGGACAGGGAGGCCTGGTGTGCTGCGATTCATGGGGTAGCAAAGAGTCGGACACGACTGAGCGACTGAACTGAACTGAACTGATAGGGACACCTGTCAAACTGGGTTAGCATCCACCCTAATGACCTCATTGTAACTTGATGGCCTCTGTAAAGATCATACCTCCAAATATGGTCCCATTCTGAAGTAGTGAGGGTTGGGACTTCAGCAGGTGGACTTAGGGGGACACAACTCAGCCTGTAACAACATCAGAGCATCTAACAGCCAGACAGGAGGTTTTACAGTAATGAAAGAGGTTCTTACAGTAATCAAATCCCAGGTCCCCAGTGTCCCGGGGGATGCGAAGGACACAGAGATGCTTCAGTCACCTCAGGAGAAAGGCTACTAGCGCAGGAGCTCAAGGAACGACAGGTCAGCAGGGTCCAGGGCAGAGGGGCTCAAAAAGCCCTTGGCTGTCCACCCAGCTGGCTCTGTCTTGGGCCACGTGGCTCTCCCTTCTCCTCTCTTGCATTTGCTGCTATGGCTACTACCTGATTGCAGCCCTCATCCCCCCGTCTTATTCCCTTGGGCCAGCTGTCGCCCACCCCTGCTCTTATCAGAATGCTGGGGCCAGGAATGAAGCAGGAGGGTCAAGAGCTTTATGATCATCCCAGCTCTGAGCTTAGTCCTTTAATGGTTTGATTTCCTAAGCTCTCCCTGCCTGTGATAAACTCTGGCATTACAATTGAGAAATAATTCCTCTTTTGAAAAGCTAGAGGTTGTTGGTCACTCGTTTAACTTTTATAGAATTTACTTTCTCAGCTAGAGTTTCAGCAAAGATGAAACTGGACTCTTGCCCTGGGCCAATGTATCATCAGCTCAACGTTAACAGGTCCTTCAAAAATGTAAGGGAATTAGCAGTTTTAGCATGGGTTTTGTTAATGATTAGATTCCCTTTGCCATATTATTTTCTTCATTACTACTCAAATATCCACCCAGTGTTTATAGATTAGTGACAAAACTTCACAGCTATTAAAAAAAATTTTTAGATATAATTGACACATAACATTCTATTGGTTTCAGGTGTACAACATGATTCAACATTTGTATATATTATGAAATGATCACCACTGTAAGTCTAGCTAATACCTGTCACCACAGTCGGTACAAACTCTGTTTTCTCTTGTGATAAGATCTTTAAGATCTATTCAGCAGCTCTCAAATACACAATACAGGGACTTCTCTGTTGGTCCAGTGGTTAAGACTCTGCACTTCCAAACCTGGAGCTTGGGTTTGATCCCTGGTCGAGGAGCTAAGATCCCGCATACCATGCGACTTGGCCAAAAATGGGGAGAAAAATACCCAAATACACAATACAGTATTATTAACTAGAGTCACTGTGCTGTATGTTACCTTTCCAGGACTTACTTATCTTGTAACTGCAGTCTGTACCTCTTGACGCCTTTCACTGTAAATGCATTGTCACAGTAAGATGTATTGTTTGTTTTACATCTGCCTGGCTGTGCTGAGCAGGAGAAGCTCAACACCTGTGATGTTACTCACTACCTGTTTGCGTGGAGCCTCCGTGAGAACCTCAGCTGGCATCAATCACCCCTAAGCCCCAAGCACAACACGGAAGAGGAGACTGCTCACGAGGCTGGGTCACGAAGGCCACAGAGCTCCCTCCAGAACCGAGTAAACCCATCGCTGGCACCACGTCTCTTCTCTGGGACTGAATCCCAGTGAGGCAGCTTGTCCAGGAACCATGCCCATCGGTTATTACCGGAGTTTTACAGAAGGGTAAGAGGAACACAGATCTGGAGGCAGAAGTGGCAGCCTGGAGCTCTGATTTCCCACTTGGCTGGCTGTACCCCTCCACCTTTCTGAGCCTCGGCTGCCTCCTGACCGGCCCTGGTGAGCCCGTGTGCCCCTGGTGGTGCGCTGGCCTGTGTCCACCCGTTGCACGAGGTTATCACTGCAAGGAGCTTCCTGACTTTGTCTGGAGTGCTCATCTGTTTGGGAGGTGCTCTCTGTTTCCAGATCCTAGAGGACAGCAGGGGCCCACCTATCCCAAATTCTGGACCATCCCAGAGGAATACAGGGAAACAGACGAGCCAAGTCCATGCAGCTGATGGCTGGGCCTCAGCTCATGGTATTATCCAGGATTCCCAGAGAATCCATTGAGTCAGAGGGGCCAAGCCCAGGGGAAGAGAAGGAATTGGGGGTATCAGGTCTTAACATGGACAGAGAAGGCATGTGTGTGTGTTGGGCGGAGGGGGGGGGGGGGCGGCGGGCCCAGTCTGGTCACGTGACAAGGACGTCCTGAGAAAGAAACCCGGATGTAACATTATGCAAAACCTTTCCCTGAATGAAAAAGCAGCGAAGGAAGGACTCCTCCACAAATAGTAAGTGAAACCAAACCTTGCGTCACTTACGGTGAAAGTTCAGCCCACAAAACCCCCCTTGGTGAGCCTCCAGATCCCGCCCAATTAGCCCTGCCCACAAGGAAACTGGCCGGTTGGGTCTGAGTCCACTCTCAGCCAAGTTGACGGGTGCGGAACCGGCTGTGGTCGCGTCAGTGTCCTTTCTGTACTCAGCACAAATGATCATTTTTATAAGCAGACCTCATGCATGATCAGGTCTCAGGCCTGATTTCCAATTTGTGTTTCTTTTCCTTGAGCCTCAGCTTGGATTTGTCTCCATAGGCCTGCACTGTGTGATGATCCATTCTCACACTCTGTCCTGCTGTGGTTTTCTCCTGCCCCATTCCCAGCCTCCTTCTGCCCAGCTGTCATGTCCTGCCATAAAAAAGAAAAAAAAAAAAACTATTTGGCTGCACCAGGTTTTAATTGTGATGGTGGGGCTGTGCTCAGTCGTGTCTGACTCTTTTGACCCCATGGGCTGTAAAGGCTCCTCTGTCCATGGAGTTTTCCAGGCAAGAATACTGGAGTGGGTTGCCATTTCCTTCTCCAGGGATCTTCCCAACCCAGAGATTGAAACTGCATCTCTTGTGTTTCCTGCGTTGGTAGGCAGAGTCTTTACCACTGCACCACCTGGGAACTCCCCCTTCGTTGTGGTGCCCAGGATCTTTAGTTGCAGCCTGCGGGATCTAGTTCCCTGACCCGGGAACCCCTGCACTGGGAGTGTGGAGTCTTAGCCACTGGACCACCAGGGAAGGCCCTGTCCTGTCTCTTTCTTCTCTCCTCCCTTTGGCTCCTCCACCAGCCCCAGATCATGAGCACGTGTGTGTGTATGTACGTGTATACAAAGCTGCCCCTGATGAAAAATCTAGTAGCTGGAACAAGAGTTCATTCATTCAGTCAATAAATTTGGAACTTCCTGTATGGAAAAACTAAGGATAGAGCAGACAGACAGAACTCCTGTTGTCCTGGTGGGGCCCGGCGGTGCACTGCTAAGGAGACCAGGGGGCGGGTGCTAGGGAACCAGGAGGGACAGCCTCAGGAGGACCTGGCTTCTCTGCTTACACCAGTCCTGTGGTGGGCCCTCCTTCTGCTCGGTGCCCACAGGCCCCAAGAACAAGGGGGAAGCCTTGTTCTCCCACGGGATTTTGCATCACATGAGGATCAAGTCTAGACATTACCTGCAGGAGGCTTTTCTGTTAGAGGAAGTTGTGAGGGGAGAGGCTGTGCTTTTTCAGACCATCACAGGCTTGAACTTAGGCCTGGTCTCTTTCCCCTAGGAGCCAAGTTGGCTCCAACTGTGGTGTCGACCTGTGGACCGGTTGTGATGACTCTGTTCATTGCCATGGAAGTCGGAGGAGGGCAGGACTTGGCGTTGGACTGAGGGTGGGAGGAGGGGCCGAGCTGGAAGGTACTGTAATAGGGAGGGCAGGGAGGGAGGCTGGCAAGTTGTTAAGGTGGGAAGAGCAGGTCGCAGGACCACCAGAAAGTGAGCAACCTCCACAGAATGCTGACAGGGGGCCAGGCCCTCATCAGTGTGGTAGCCCAGGTGGAGTGGTGGGGAAGCACGCAATGAGGCGGCCAGGGGGCAAAGCTTTCTCCTGCTTATCTCCAGCTGTGTGTCCTTTCGTGAGTTACTTAACCTCTCTGGGCCTCATTTCATTCCCATGGAAAATACATTTAATGACACCTACTTTAGAGGGTTGTTATAGAGACAATGTTTGCAAAGAGCTGGGCACATTGAAGTTATTTCATAAATAATACCCACCATAATGACCACACGTCTGGTAGGTTTATCCTCCCTGGCAGGAATTTTAGAGATCTTCCAGTTCAGTGGTTCTCAACCCTTAGCCTGCACCAGTCTTGCCCGAAGACCGTGTTAAAAACTGACTTCTGGGCTCCTCTCCCCTGCCTCCCTTAGGTTCTGATGAGTAGGTCTGGGTGGGGCCTGAGCATCTGTTCCTGTAACAAGTTCCAGGTGGTCCTGACACCGCTGTCTGGGGGCTATACTTTGAGAATTGCTGTGCTAGCATAAACCCTGATTTTGGAGGTGAGGATCTTGAGGTTCTGAGTGTTTGCTCCTTGCCATGGTCAGCAGAGTCTAGGCCTCCCAGCTCCTGGTCCAGGCCAAGGTCAGGACAGAGCATGTTGCTAGGATCAGGATGCAGGAAGTCAAGAGTGCTCGCAAAAGGCCCAGGATGCATCGGTTCTAGTGAGAGGAGTGAGCTTGACAGAGAGAAAAGCCCACCACTCAAGGAAGGGAACTGCCCTCGGCGTGGGCCTGAGCCACAGTCAAAACCACAGCCCGAGTCTCTGGCCTCAGGAAGTACGTGAGAGCATGTGAGAAAGTGTGTGAATGGAGCAAGTATTGTGTAGATGGCATGGGGATGGGAGATAAGTGTTTGTGTGTGGAAGGGGGTAAGTGTGTGTGTGGCAGAGGTAGAGTCTGTGTGAGCCTCATGTGGGTGAGTGATTTTTGTATGAAAGAGTGTGTCTGGGTGTGTGCGCGTGTGAGTTTGTGGGAAGACTATTTGTCTGCTCAGGCTGCCATAACCAAGTGCCATAGTTTGAGCACCTTAAACAGATGGTATTTATTGCCTCACAGATTTGGAGGCTGGAAGTTTGAGATCAAGGTGTCTGCAGGCTTGGCTTCTCCTGAGGCATCTCGCCTTGGCTTGTAGACGGCCGTCTTCTCCCCTGTCCACGTGGTTTTCCTCTGTGTCTGTCTGTGCCCTGATGACCTCTTCTCATAATGACACCAGTCATATTGGATTAGGGCCCAGCCCAATGATCTTATTTTATGTTTATCATCTCTTTAAAGGCCCCGTCTCCAAATATAGTCACGTTCTGAGGTGAAGACTTCAACATGTAGGTATTAGGGAGACTCAACTCAGCCTATGACCATGTGTGTGTGTGTGTGTGTGTGTGCATGCGTGCATGCATGCGAGTGCATATGGAAAGTCGACAGTTCTGAAGGATACACTGCTCAGCCGCCTGCCCCATCAGAGTGCAGTATGTGAGAAATTCGACTTTCTTTCCTGCTTCATCCTGAGCTTATGGGGAGGCTAAGGCACCAACCCTTCCCCACCCCAGTCCCGGGGGCCTATGGTTCTGTAGGTCTCAGGATTGGAGGTGAATTCCTTCCAAGCTGGTGTAGAATTTTGCCTCCATCCAAGCAATCCCTTCCTCCGAGCCCCATCCTTCAGCAATGTGACATTTCTGAGCCTACCCTCCTGGACATTTCCTGAAGAAGCAGCTTGGGAAAGGCAGCTTCCTGCCCAGGGGGGACCCACTGCCTCAACCCCACTGCCTGGAGCTCCCCTCAAGCAGCTCACCCCTCATCTCCCTGAGGTCAGAGTCCCCATTCTCTTTAAAGTTAGAAACGACATTTTGGGCTCTCCATAGTTAGTTAAGCCTCGTTGTTTCAGAGTGGAAGGGACTGTTTGTGGCCTCAGGGTGATGTGGCAAGAGTTTATTTCAGGCTTTACAAAAGGCTTGTTTTCCATTTGGAATGGATTATTACCTAACAGCCCAGCCTTCATAGCAACGGAACAAGGGCTCGCTGATGCAATCTCAACCGTGGGCTTTCTTAATGCAGCTGGACAGTCATTCTGCTTCCAAGTGCAGCTCACACAAAAGAAGGGTCCTAGGGACAGAGGAGCCTAATGGGCTGCCGTCTATGGGGTCGCACAGAGTTGGACATGACTGAAGCGACTTAGCAGCAGCAGCAGCAGGGACACAAGGACTCCTGGTTGGAACTGGAAGAGTCTTGAACAATACAGGGTCCTGGGGGCAGTGGGGCTGCAGGAGTGCTGGTGGGGGCAACGTACAGGCTGCAGGCAGCCCACGCCCCAGGGAAGTGAGCACAAGGCTCAGTCTGCGGCCCACTCAGTGGTTAGCACTTGCGTTTGTTGGCTAGTACTTGCTTCCCTGGTGGCTCAGATGGTAAAGCGTCCATCTGCAATGCGGGAGACCCAGGTTCGATCCCTGGGTTGGGAAGATCCCCTGGAGAAGGAAATGGCAACCCACTGTAGTACTCTTGCCTGGAAAATTCCATGGGCAGAGGAGCCTGGTAGGCTACAGTCCAAGAGGTCGCAAAGGGTCAGACACGACTGAGCTACTTCACTTTCTTTCTTTGTTGACTAAAATGTTGACCGAATGAATATAAAGGAATAAAAACAAGATTCAAAGGGAAGGAATTCCCTAGCTGTCTACTGGTTAGAACCTCTGTGTTTTCACTGCAAAGGCCTGGGTTGGATCCTTGGTTGGGGAACTGAGATCCCACAAGTTGGGGAGGGGAAAGATTTAAAGGGAAAAGGTGGGTTTGGGGTAGAAAAACAAGGACCAGAAGTGATGGAGAGATATGATCACAGGCTTCTTCTGCGGGAATCACGGCCAGGGTGACAGTGCCTTTGAGGAAAGCGTCTGGTCAAGTTACATGCCAGTCTGCCTCAAATGACTTCTTAAGCACCCATTGTGTGTAGAACACTGGGAAGCTAATAAAAGATGTCTTATCAAGAATTTTGATTTCCCACTTACATATTATATTTAAAAAGCCAGAATTGCAACAGTAGATATATATTAGTAGAGGTCTCCTGAGAAACAGAACCAATAGGATATGTACAGATATATGGAAAGAGATTTCCACCCCCTAGCTTTATTGAGAAATAGCTGATATATGACGTGTCAGAAGTGTAAGGTGCACAATGTGTTGATTTGAGGAAGAGATTTTTTATGAGGGATGGGCTCCTTGATAGATGTTGAGAAGTCCCACAGTCTGCCATCTGCAAGCTGGAGGCTGGTGGTGTGGTTCAGTCCAAATCTGAAGGCCTGGGAACCAGGTGTACATCTGAGTCCAAGTCTGAAAGCCTGATGTCCAAGGGGAGAAGGTGGTGTCCCAGCTCAAGGAGAAAGAAAGAATTCCCTCTTCCTCTGCCTTCTTGTTCTATCAAGGCCCTCAGTGGATCAGACGATACCCTCCCACGAGGCTGAGAAAGAATTTTGTTTTTTAATAATTATTCATTTGGCTGTGTCAGGCCTCAGTTGCGACATGCAGGCTCAGCAGTGCATGGGCTTAGGTGTCTCACAGCATGTGGGATCATAGTTAACTAACCAGCGATGGAAACTGAGCTCCCTGCCTTGGAAGGCACATTCTTAACCACAGGACCACCAGGGAAGACCAGGTCTTTACTCCAATCTACTGCCTTAAATGCTAATCTCCTTTGCTGCTGCTGCTGCTGCTGCTAAGTCGCTTCAGTCGTGCCCGACTCTGTGCGACCCCATAGACGGCAGCCCATTAGGCTCCTCTGTCCCTGGGATTCTCCAGGCAAGAATACTGGAGTGGGCTGCCATTTCCTTCTCCAATGCATGAAAGTGAAAAGTGAAAGTGAAGTCACTCAGTCATGCCCGACTCTTAGCGACCCCATGGACTGCAGCCTACCAGGCTCCTCCGTCCATGGGATTTTCCAGGCAAGAGTACTGGAGTGGGGTGCATCACCCTCAAAGATACATATAGCATAATATTTTGCCAGTTTATCCCTTGGCCCTGTCATGATGCTACATAAAACTATCACAAGACATAAGGGACTGGAAGGAAAATTAAAACGTAATAGTAATTGATTGTATTGAGGGATTATGGCTAAATCCATTTTTTCTTTCTGATTTACTGTGTTATGTTTGGACTTCTAACATCAAAATAATCCTTGAAGTAAGCTTTGGTCTAGGGGTGCCCCTCCTGGAAGACTAATCCCAGCATGAAAGCATAGGGGTGTCAGTGACACAGGAGGTGACCCCAGCAAGGCAACCTGAGCAATCCATGGGGCCACCTCTGTCCAAATTGTCTTCTATTCATTTACTCCAAATAGCCTGAAAACCTGGCTTCAGTTTTTATTCCTTTCTCATACTCTGTCACTTGTTCATTCATCCTTTATTAAGCCACTGCCTATGAATCATGATCCACATCAGGCCCTGCGCAGAACAGAATGAGAGTCAGCTGTGGGTTCCCAGCTCTGGCTCCTAGAGGGAGATGTTTGAATCAATGGGGACAGAGACTTCCTTGGTTGTCCAGTGGTTAAGAGTCCAGACTTCTACTGCAGAGGGCACAGGTTTGTTCCCTGGTCGGGGAACCAAGATCCTGCATGCTGCATGGCATGCCACCCAAAAGAAAACAACAGCAAAACAAATGGAGACCGAGTAGGCAGAATGATGTGCTATTGAAGCTCAGGGTCAGGAAGCTGAGCATCAAGGAAGGAAGGCTTCCTGGAGGAGGTGATGCATTTGAGGTGACTTCAAACAGAAGTTAAAAGACAGTGATAGACTGGCTGCAAAAAATGTACTCTGCCAGAAAGGCATGGAGGATTCAGAGAGCTGTAGAGGGAATGCTCGTGGTTTATGGGAAGAGGGAAGGGGCCATAAAGCAGGTGTGGGCAGATTTTGGAGGGTCTGGTCTGCCCTGCATAGGAGTGTGGACTTACCTACAGACAACAGGGTCCCTGGATCTTAAAGCAGAGTGAGGACATGGTGGTATTGGCTTTTGAGCAAGAGAATTCTGGTGGCCATCAGAAGGGTGGGGAAGGCAGATCAGGGGCCAGAGGAGCAGAGAGAGGACCAGGAGGAGGTGGGGTGATAAAGTCTGATCTAAGGACCAGCAGTGGGTGTCTATGGGATGCGGCCTCACCGTGACTCTCAGATCAGTGGGTGCGAGGGGGGGGATGCAGAAGCTGATGGGTACAGGCAACTCTGAGCAGCATCTCCTTTCATCTTCCCTCTGTCTGTCCACACTGAGTTTGGGGTGCTCATCAACCCCCTGGCTCCCGCCTGTTTGCCTTCTCTCAGTATTTCCCGGTGTGAACAAACCCCACGCCAGGAGACTCCTTTATGTCCTCAGGACCCCTCTGTTTCTGCAGCTGACACTGTCCTCTCAGGGCCCCCTGGGCTGTGTCAGGCTCACCTCCTCCAGGAAGCCTCCCCACTGAGCTCCCTCCTAGAGCCCTCTCCCTCTTCATACTCCCACCGCGTTGATTTCCGTGCTCTACCATCCTGGATTTGCACTGTTATTTACACGTTTTGAACATTTGTCAGGTCTCTGCAAGTATAGTGTAAGCTCTTTGTGCGAAAGATGATATGACTTAAACCCTTTTCTGTACCTCTCAGAAGCTGGCACAATGCTGCCTGCACTTGTGTGTGTGCTCAATCGCTTCAGTCCCGTGTCTGACTCTCTGTGACCCTGTGGACTGTAGCCTGCCAGGCTCCTCTGTCCATGGGATTCTCCAGGAAGGAATACTGGAGTGGGTTGCCCTGCTGTCCTCCAGGATCTTCCCAACCCAGGGATCGAACCCGTGTCTCTTTAAGTCTTCTGCACCTGCAGGCCGGTTCTTTACCGCTAGCGCCACCTGCTGCCTGCATAGTAGGGATCTACAGGTAATTGATCAGTTGATCCCCTGTCAATCTGCCCCTGCAGATTTTCCTCAGCCCCTGTCCTCAGTGTTACTGGCTGGTGAAGGGGCCCTGGACGTGAAGTCACAGCCTAGGCCACTTCCTGTAACTCACAACTTGGGGCCAGGCGCTTAACCTCTCTGGACTTTCATTTCCTCATCAGTGAAATGGCAAAAACTGCTCCATGGTTGTTAACTACCTCTTAAAGGAACCCCTTTAAAATCTGGACCTGCTTACATGCCACGGGGGGAGGTGACCCTACTGTGAGCCAAAGTCTCATCTTTCTCCTCCTCCCCTTCCTCCTCTCCTCTCCTCCCTCCATCCACAGTAGACTTACAAAAAATTTTGATTTTCTTTTTTTTTGTTTCTTTTTTTAATTGAAGTTTAGTTGATTTATAATGTTGTGTTAATTTCTGCTGTACAGATTCAGTTGTACATTTATTTTTTCATATTCTTCTCCATTATGATTTATCTCAGGATATTAAATAGAGTTCCATGTGCTGTACACTAGTAACTTGTTGTCTATCCATTCTTTATATATAACAATTTGTATCTGCTAATCCCTGACTCCTGAAACCCTGACTTAGAACAAAAATTTGAAAGCCCCCCAGACTGGGTGGTTCCTTCCAAGACTCAGACCACCTATGGCTCAGGCTGGCAAAGAAGACCACTGTGATGGCCCTGGCCTGGGCACCGTTGGTGTCTACACGTGCTAGGTGGGGTCTAGGTGACAACTTTGGCCAGGCTCGTGCTCACTAATTATAGAGAAGCAGTTACTGCAAAATTTCCCAAGGAAACCAAAGTGAGGGTTTGGTTTCCACTTAGATTAAGCAACTTCCTTCCAGGGCTCTCAACCCCCTCAACAAAATATTCTCTTTCATCACAGGCAGGCCGATAACACACAAGGGTTGTGATTGTTCGTTTGACATAAATATATAAACGCACCTTTGGGAGGAAGCTGGGCCCATGGTTACTCACTTCAGTGGGGATATTTACATGGATTTTGACTGTCCATCTTAATGACCTTAAGAACTTGTGCTGGGTTGAGGTTCATGGGCAATGTGGAGACAGGGGGCAGCTAAGGATATAATGTGATATTGAAACTGAAGAGTGTGACATCAAGTCCCAGAGGACATTTCACATTTTACTGGCAGCCACCTAAAAATAATTTTTTTTTAAGACTATTTTTTGTTTTTTGACATGGACTATTTTTAAAATCTTTACTGAATTTGTTACGATATTACTTCTGTTTTATGTTTTGGGTTTTGGGCTGTGAAGCATATGGGATCTTAGCTCGCTGATCAGGGATCAAATCTGTAACCCCTGCTTCAGAAGGTGAAGTCTTAACCACTGGACCACCAAGGAAGTCCTTAAAAATAATTTAAACCTGCATTTAAACCATGGATTGGGAGTTTGGGGTTAATATATACAAATAATTACATATAGAGTAGATAAATAATAAGGTCCTACTATATGGCTACTGCTGCTGCTACTAAGTTGCTTCAGTCGTGTCTGATTCTGTGCAACCCCATAGACGGCACCTCACCAGGCTCCCCTGTCCCTGGGATTCTCCAGACAAGAACACTGGAGTGGGTTGCCATTTCCTTCTCCAATGCATGAAAGTGAAAAGTGAAAGGGAAGTCGCTCAGTCATGTCCAACTCTTAGCAACCCCATGGACTGCAGCCCACCAGGCTCCTCTGTCCCTGGGATTCTCCAGGCAAGAACACTGGAGTGGGTTGCCATTTCCTTCTCCAATGCATGAAAGTGAAAAGTGAAAGGGAAGTCGCTCAGTCGTGTCCGACTCTTAGCGACCCCCTGGACTGCAGCCCACCAGGCTCCTCTGTCCATGGGATTCTCCAGGCAAGAGCACTGGAGCGGGGTGCCATTGCCTTCTCCATACTATATAGCACAGGGAACTATATTCAGTTTCTTGGGATAAACCATAATGGAAAAGAATATAAAAAGAATGTATATATGTGTGTAACTGAGTCACTTGGCTATATATCAATCAACACAACATTGTAAATCGACTGTGTGTGTGTTCGTCACTCTGTCATGTCTGACTCTTTGTGACCTCATGGATGCCAGGCTCCTCTGTCCTTGGAATTCTCCAGGCAAGAATACTGGAGAGGGTTGCCATGCAATTCTCCGGGGGATCTGCCTGACCCAGGGATCGAACCCAGGTCTCCCGAATTGCAGGCAGATTCTTTATCATGTGAGCCACCAGGAACTATACTTCAGTTAAAGAGAAAGAGAGAGAAATTTAAACCTACACTCACATGATTAAAAGATTTTATTACCTGAAGCCTACCTTCCAAAGTTTTGCTGTATCTGCAGGATATCTGAGTCCCTTGGCTCCCTCCGGCTTGCCCATCACACCCTCCAGCAGGCTTGGTGGGAAATTCACTGCCTTCAGCCTAGCCAGGCTCCAAGGGGGAAATAGGAGCCAGTTCCAGTTAGCTAAGTCAGTTGCCTCCAAAATGCCCAGATTCCTGAGTTTATTTTCTCTTGACCTGTTCCTTGACATTTTCAGATTAGTTTTTGCTGATGGGCTATAAGATACTGTCTTCAGATTTTCCAACTTTTTCCTCTTTCTATGGACATCTCCATCTAGTTTTCCCAACCACAACCTATCCATCATCATTTTCACCAAACTTTGACCTCCAGATTGCTAATTCACTTTTAGGTTGCTAATATTCCTTCTCTATAAATAACCTTCAACTTCAGCTTGTTCAATCCCACAAGGAACAACTGTGGTCAAAGATAGCCCTTTGAGCCTATCTGCCTTGAAACAGCAGAGTTCCTGTTCTTGCCTTGGGGAGATTGTCACAGGGACTCGAGGGAACTATGTCATCCCCAACAGAAAAGCTTCTCAGAGCAGTGGGTGGTCAGCATGCCAGACAGAGCGTTGTGCCGTTATATATACACCGGTGGGGATTCAGACCAAGAGAACCCTGGATGGTGTGATGCTGTGACTGTGTGTGTGTGTGTGTATAGAGACAGAAAAGGACAGAGTCAAGCCCTCCTACCTCTCACCCAGAGGATTTTGTCAGTATGAACAGGACCCAAATGTGAATGAGTCATCTATCTTGCTTTTGGGATTCCATGCCGGTGATGGTTCTGGATGTGATATTTACCATGAAATACAGGAAAGGGCCTAGAAAGAGAAGGAGGTTAGAACTCCAGAACGTTCTGCTGTGGTTTCTGGTCTTCCTGTGGAATGTGCATTTCCTGCTCTGTGCGGGTTTTGCACCTAATGACTTCTCTGTCCCAAACGAGCTCTCACTTCTGTAGTCACTCATTTCTGTTTCATTGCTGTCAGCCACTGATTTGGTAAGCGGAGTTAAGAGCAACCACATTTTGGGCCCCAGGTTCCAGAATGTTCTATGTGATGATATTCTTCTTTTTCTATTATAAACTTTTTATTCTTTATTCTTATTATTTTTTAGCACTGATAGAAAGAACAAAAGACAAGAACATAAGCCAATTTGCCCTTAATATTTTGGTATATTTTTCCTTTTTTTTTTTCCAGTGATTACAAAATAATGGCTGTATTTCCCTGTGCTGTGCAATATACCCTTGTTGCTTATCTATTTTATACATAGTAGTTTATTTATCTTAATCTCCTACCTCTGTCTTGCCCCTCACCTTCCCTCTCCCCACTGATAACCACTAGTTTGTTTTCTATAAGTCTGTTTTTGTTATATCCATTCATTTTATTTTTTATGTTCCTCATATAAGTGATAACATAGAATATTTGTCTTTCTCTGTCTGACTTAATCATAATACCCTCTAGGTTCATCCATCTTTGTTCCAAAGAGCACAGATCCACTGATTTTTAATATTTTGCCACAATTGTTTTATCATTTTGTTTCTCTGTATACATACATGCTATTGTTATTGTTATTTCTCCTAAACTATCCGAGAGTTAAATTGCATTATTTTGCTTTTGCTTCTGAGAACAAGGACATTGTCTTATATAACCACAACACAATCGTCATGGTTAGGAAATTTATCATTAACACAATACAGGATATAATATACATGCCATATTCAAATTTCACCAACTGATCCAGTAATGAATGTCCTTTAGAGGCATTGCTCTTCCCGTTCCAGAATTGAACACTGCGTACTGTGACCGAGTCACCTTAATCTCCTTTTATAGGGGACAACTCCTTGGCCTGGCTCGGTCTCTCCTGTCATTTTCTAAAGAATTTGTAGATAACCCCTTATTCAGGTCTGTCTCATTTATTCTCCACAATTAGGTTGAGATGAGGCCCTTTTGGCAGAGATGCTACATAACAATATCTTCTTACTGTGTCACACCAAGAGGCACGTGATGTTAGCTTTAATCTGTGAGGAGGTGCTAAGAAACAGTAAATATCCTCCTCTCAAACTTGCACACTGTGGTTTCTATAACAGACCGGAAGGCCACACGTCCTCGCCTGCACCTGGGTGCCCCCCCAAGTTGTATGTTCCTCCCTGTGTGCCCGCTCCCCTTTGAGGACTAGGTGTACTCCTGAAACCGCCTCCCCGCTTCCTTGCCTATCACTGAGGTTGGCATAGACCAGGGACTCCATGAATACTTGTCAAATAGAAACACATTAAAAATAGATGATCAGAGGTTCTGGATATCTGCTCAGGAATAAAAGCCTCAGCAGAGATGCCTTTCAGAAAGATTTCATTCATGGTTAATTGAGGTGGGGCCTCCAAGAACATAAATATCCTTCTTTTCCTCTGCCTGTGGGGTATATTACATATACCTTGAATGGTATATATGTAAAATGTATGGAAGAAGAGACAGAGAGAGAGGGAGGGAGAGAGAGAAGGGAGGGAAGGAGGAAGGGGGAAAGGATGAGAGGGCATGGGGGGCGGGGGTGTTTAATATGAATACACCTTCCAGCCCAGCAACTCTACTCCGGATGGTGTTAATGGTAGCAGGGAATAAAAGACCAGCTCAGGGTTCCTCATCAGAGGAAGAAATAAGTAAACCATGATGTATTTGTACTCATGTATTCATTCAACAAACATTTATTTAAGAATGTTTTGTTCAGATGGCACCAGTGGTAAAGAACCTACCTGCCAAAGCTAGGAGACTTAAGAGACATGGGTTTGATCCCTGGGTTGGGAAGATCCCCTGGAGAAAGAAATGGCAACCCATTTCGAGTATTATTGCCTGGAGAATCCCATGAATAGAGGACCCTGGTGTGTTACAGTCCATAGCGTTCAAGGGTTGGACACGACTGAAGTGAGTTCACAAAATGTTGGCACTATTAGCCTGGCACTGTTCTATTTGCTGGGGATACTGTTGTGGTTCAAACACATTTCCTGCTCTCATGGAACATACACTTCAGAGTGTGCTAACATACAATAAACAAGCATTACCCACATGCCCGCAATGCACACACATGAGCTCACACCAGAGGTACTGTGAGAGGGGCAGGGATGGAATACTTGGCACTGTCAGAAATAATAAGCTAGATTTACAAACAGTAGTGTGAACAGAACTTAAAAACATAGCCCACTGAAAGCAGGCATAGAGTAAAATTGATGGCACAATACCACTTACAGAATTTAAAAACACCTTTATAGAACAATGTCATACGTATGTGTGTTCATGTGTATACGTGTACATATGAGTGTACATTTAGGCATGTATGTGTGTGCTCAGTCACTCAGTCGTCTCTGACTCTTTACAGACCTCATGGACTGTAGCCTGCCATGGCTCCTCTGTCTATGGAATTTTCCAGGCAAGAATACTGGAGGGGGTTACCATTTCTTCCTCCTAGGGATCTTCCCAATCCAGGGACTGAATCCACGTCTCTGGAATCTCCCGCGTTGGCAGGCAGATTCTTTACCATTGTGCCACCTGGGAAGCCCCACACTCAGGTGTACTCCTGTACCCCAGGACATGTGCATAAACATGTTAGTGTGCAAACCTAATGGGATAAGAATTGATGTTTGGGAAGGGAACGGAGGGGGAAAATATAAAATAAAACAAGAGATCATCTTTGCCTGGATGGATGACAGGGTGTCAGGAATTGAGGTGTAGGGTTATCTCAACCAAATGTACCTGAGGTCCAGAAACAACTGGGAAGGGAGACTTGGTTGTCAAGTACAAAGAAATGAATGTACTTTGCCCTCATCCTTGCATTCCAGATCCAAGACCCTCTGGGTGGGGCTAGGGCCCTCTGGGCAGGGGCAGGGCCCCCCGGGTGGGACCAGAGCCCTCTGGGCAGGGGCAGGGCCCCCTGGGCTGGACCAGGGTCCTCTCAGGGGCTATCCTGCTTGCAGGAGGAGATGGGTGAGCATGAGGCAGGGATACATGACATTTAGGCAAAGGGATAATCTCACTAGGGCTCAGTTTCCCCATCTGTGAAATGGACCTGGTCACAGATGATCACTTCAGAAGGTGGTGCTGAGAATTCTATGAGCCAATGCAATGAGGAAAGTCCTCATCATGACGCTGGGGCCACCAGGCATTCTGGGAAATTCTTGGCTATTAGCATCCTTTTCTTATTTGTTACCCAAAAAAGATTGCTGAACTAGCTCAGTTTCAGAACATCTCTGCATGCTTGGAACACGGCTGATATATGATGGGCTGGGTACCAGTAACTTCTGCCAAGTGAGGCCTGCACCTTTGACTTTCTAAACACCAAATCTGACCCTTCCTGATCAACTCCCAGGGACCGGCAATCACTCTGGTTCAAACTCCCCTTGGGTGTGTTCCTGTATAAGAACCAGAGGGAAGCCAGCACTGCCCCACTGATCTCTCTGCAAAGCTGTTGAATTGCTCATGTTTATTTTTCAAAACACTGTGCTTGAGACCACTTCCTCTTTCTCTTCTAGAAAGGGGGATGGAGTCACATAAATGCTTGAGTCAAAAGAACGGGGAGAGGGCGTGTGGGTGCGAGGGAGTGACTGCGCACTCAACACTGAGCCCAGGTCAAGTAGGTCAGTCAACGTTCATGCCTGATGCTGACTGACATCAATCATGAGCATCATTTTGAAATCTGTCCTTATCAGATGGCACCAGGTTGCAGTGTGGCCATCATTACAAGACAACCCGGAGTTTCACTAGGACAAAGGGTGGGGCTGCTCTTTGTGGCTGAGATTACAGATCCATCCAAGCCACTCCACCCACTGTGGGTGGGTGGTGGGGAACAGAGGAGCAGGTGGGGGGCCCTGGAATCGTGGGGTGGCAGCTGTGAGTCCCAGCCTGCTGTGTTCTCCCATCAAAAGCACAAGTCAGCAAGTATGACACCCTGGGTATGACACTCAGGGTCTAGCCCTCAGAGGTCTGTAGGAGATGCTAGATATGAACTCCTTCTGGTCAGGGACTGTGCTCAATTCATCCTCTTCTCATAGAAGCTGGCACAGGACTTGGTTCAGATTAGCTGTTCAGTAAGTGTTGGCAAAATCAAAACAAGGAGGGAGGGAATATGATGGAAGTTTAAAGCAAAACGTAGCTCTCACATCCTTTTGTATTAATAGCACATGCTAAGTCACTTTGGACTCTCTTGTTGACTATGCTATGATGGCTACTCCATTTCTTCTTAGGAATTCCTGCCCACAGTAGTAGATATAATGGTCATCTGAGTTAAATTCACCCATTCCAGTCCATCTTACAATCTCAAAAACGACAGAATGATCTCTGTTCGTTTCCAAGGCAAACCATTCAATATCATGGTAATCCAAGTCTATGCCCTGACCAGTAATGCTGAAGAAGCTGAAGTTGAACAGTTCTATGAAGACTTACAAGACCTTCTAGAACTAATACCCAAAAAAGATGTCCTTTTCATTATAGGGGACTGGAATGCAAAAGTAGGAAGTCAAGAAACACCTGGAGTAACAGGCAAATTTGGCCTTGGAATACAGAATGAAGCAGGGCAAAGGCTAGTAGAGTTCTGCAAAGAGAACGCACTGGTCATAGCAAACACCCTCTTCCAACAACACAAGAGAAGACTCTACAGATGGACGTCACCAGATGGTCGATACCGAAATCAGATTGATTATATTCTTTGCAGCCAAAGATGGAGAAGCTCTATACCGTCAGCAAAACAAGACCAGGAGCTGACTGTGGCTCAGATCATGAACTCCTTATTGCCAAATTCAGACTTAAATTGAAGAAAGTGGAGAAAACCACTAGACCATTCAGGTATGACCTAAATCAAATCCCTTATGACTATATAGTATAAGTGAGAAATAGATTTAAAGGACTAGATCTGATAGACAAAGTGTCTGATGAACTATGGATGGAGGTTCATGACATTGTACAGGAGACAGGGATCAAGACCATCCCCAAGAAAAATAAATGCAAAAAAGCAAAATGGCTGTCTGAGGAGGCCTTTTAAATAGCTGTGAAAGGAAGGGAAGTGAAAAGCAAAGGAGAAAAGGAAAGATATACCCATTTGAATGCAGAGTTCCAAAGAATAGCAAGGAGAGATAAGAAAGCCTCCCTCAAAGATCAATACAAAGAAATAGAGGAAAACAACAGAATGGGAAAGACTAGAGATCTCTTCAAGAAAATTAGAGATACCAAGGGAAGATTTCATGCAAAGATGGGCTCAATAAAGGGCAGAAATGGTATGGACCTAACAGAAGCAGAAGATATTAAGAAGAGGTGGCAAGAATACACAGAAGAACTGTACAAAAAAGATCTTCACAACCCAGATAATCATGATAGTGTGATCACTCACCTAGAGCCAGGTATCCTGGAATGTGAAGTCAAGTGGGCCTTAGAAAGCATCACTATGAACAAAGCTAGTGGAGGTGATGAAATTCCCGTTGAGCTATTTCAAATCCTAAAAGATGATGCTGTGAAAGTGCTGCACTCAATATGCCAGCAAATTTGGAAAACTCAGCAGTGGCCACAGGACAGGAAAAGTTCAGTTTTTATTCCGATCCCAAAGAAAGGCAATGCCAAAGAATGCTCAACTACTGCACAATTGCACTCATCTCACACACTAGCAAAGTAATGCTTAAAATTCTCCAAGCCAGGCTTCAGCAACACATGAACCGTGAACTTCCAGATGTTCAACGTGGTTTTAGAAAAGGCAGAGGAACCAGAGATCAAATTGCCAACATCCGCTGGATCATCGAAAAAGCAAGAGAGTTACAGAAAAACATCTATTTCTGCTTTATTGACTATGCCAACGCCTTTGACTGCGTGGATCACAATAAACTGTGGAAAATTCTGAAAGAGATGGGAATACCAGACCACCTGACCTGCCTCTTGAGAAACCTGTATGCAGGTCAGGAAGCAACAGTTAGAACTGGACATGGAACAACAGACTGTTTCCAAATAGGAAAAGGAGTACGTCAAGGCTGTATATCGTCACCCTGCTTATTTAACTTATATGCAGAGTACATCATGAGAAACGCTGGGCTGGAGGAAGCACAAGCTGGAATCAAGATTGCCAGGAGAAATATCAATAACCTCAGATATGCAGATGACACCACCCTTATGGCAGAAAGTAAAGAGGAACTAAAAAGCCTCTTAGTGAAAGAGGAGAGTGAAAAAGTTGGCTTAAAGCTCAACATTCAGAAAACGAAGATCATGGCATCTGGTCCCATCACTTCATGGGAAATAGATGGGGAAACAGTGGAAACAGTGTCGGACTTTATTTTCTTGGGCTCCAAAATCACTGCAGATGGTGACTGCAGCCATGAAATTAAAAGACACTTACTCCTTGGAAGGAAAGTTATGACCAACCTAGATAGCATATTCAAAAGCAGAGACATTACTTTGCCAACAAAGGTCTGTCTAGTCAAGGCTATGGTTTTTCCAGTGGTCATGTATGGATGTGAGAGTTGGACTATAAAGAAAGCTGAGCGCCGAAGAATTGATGCTATTGAACTGTGGTGTTGAAGAAGACTCATGCGAGTCCCTTGGACTGCAAGGAGACCCAACCAGTCCGTCCTAAAGGAGAACAGTCCTGGGTGTTCATTGGAAGGACTGATGTTGAAGCTGAAACTCCAATACTTTGTCCATCTGATGCAAAGAGCTGACTCGTTTGAAAAGACCCTGATGCTGGGAAAGATTGAAGGTGGGAGGAGAAGGGGATGACAGAGGATGAGATGGTTGGGTGGCAGCACTGACTCAATGGACATGGCTTTGGGTGAACTCCGGGAGTTGGTGATGGACAGGGAGGCCTGGCATGCTGCGGTTCATGGGGTTGCAAAGAGTCAGATACAACTGAGCAACTGAACTGAGCTGAAGTGACTTTCAGTTGTGTCCGACTCTTTGTGACCCCACAGGCTCCTCTGTCCATGGGATTCTCCAGGCAAGAGTACCGGAGTGGGTTGCCATTTCCGATTCCAGGGATCTTCCCAACCCAGGGATGGAACTCAGGTCTCCTATGTCTTCTGCATTTGTAGGTAGGTTATTTTTTTCTTTTTTACCACTAGTGCCACCTGGGAAGCCCTTATAGCTGGCTAAAACGAATACCAGTTCTTATACACATAATAGGGTCTCACTGCCACCTTATTGGCTTCTGATCTTTTTTTTCCTCTCCACTTTAGAAATTCAAACTGCATGGTCCCCCTCGATGTTATTCACTCAAACATTCTTGCCAGCTTGGTCCTATATTCCTGTTTACATCCGGGTAGCATTTACACACCTGCAAAACACCTCTGATGATTCATCCTCTGCCTCACTGTCCCATGCAAGGCCCTGGGGCGTGTGCAGTCTCTGCTGCAGACTCCAGGCAGGAGCAGGGTGGGAGGGGAGAAGGAGTAGTTGGTGAAGGAGGAAACACTTGACGGTCCAGTCTGTCCTTTACCTGCTGAATCAGACACTCAGATGCTTCTAGAAACAAGAAAGAGGGGCTCCTGCTCACAGGCATTTTGCATCTGGCCTTCCATATCATTCCAACTTCTGGTTTTTCCAAGGAGCTCTTGACAAGTTGCAATCAATTTTAGGCAGATATGAGTTTCAGGAACCCAGAGTGCAGAACTGGTGTCCCCAGCAAACTTTTCAAGTGGAGTCTGTTGCTGACTCCTTTACACTGCTTTCTGTGAATGCCTCTTTTTTTTTTTATTTTTTTTTTTAGAAAAAGCACTTGTCTTTGCTACCTGAGTTACATATGGACACATGGACAGTCACACATGGACAGCTCTCTCTTCAATCATTCCCTCAGCCTTCTTAGCCTGTTTGGAGCTAAAGAAGTTCTCATCTCTGGATAAACTTCATGTATCAGAGAAAGCTGCTCCTCTTAGTCACTGTCCTATGTACAGCAATAACAGAGTTGATATTCTTTCTCTCCTTCAACAAATCAGTATCATTTCTGAAAATATCTGGTTGAAAAACCATTATTCACTCAGATCAGGAGGGTCAGTCTGATCAGAAAAAGGACAGGTTTTCACTTTGTTACCAGTCAAGTTCTGCTTAAAGAAGGAGATAATGACAGCTCGCCCCATTGTTGGCCTCAGAAGAGAAGATTTAGAAATGTGATAGGTAGTGGTCCCTTGACTAATAGAGGCTATTATCCTGAGATAAGATTGGTTAAGGAGTGGTGGAAAGAAGGTGGGCTTTGAAATAAGATATGTTGGTTTGAAACGCCAACCACTGTCGTTACCATCTGGGTTTCCTTAGCAAAATCAAGAACCTCTTGGCACTTCTGCAGTGGGAGCTGGCCTACTAGCTGAGCGATTCGAGTCCTGGCTCCATGCCAAGGCACCTGGGTCCAAATTCTGATCCTGTGTTTCCTTTCTGAGTGACTTTGGACAAATTACTTAATATACCTTGACCTTAGTGACCTCAACTGCAAAATGAGTATAACTCTACTTATTTGTAGACTTGTTCTGAGGATGAAATGATTTATGTACAGCTCATAGAATAATGCTAGGGTCCATGGCAATCACTCAGGAAAAAAGGGAGGGAGAAGTAGCTAATATTATTTACAAAATGGAACGAATAAAGCCTACTTTCTGGGAGAGTTGCAGAGATGATTCAAAGAGCTAATATTTAAATACTGGGCACCGACTAGGTCCTCAGCTGTGCTTCCATCCCTCCCCTTCCTAAGGCTGGTATACTTGGGACATGGACTGTCATGCATGTATGAAGGCTTTGAAAGGGGAGAAAGCAGGAAGCAGATAATGTAGGTGAGGGTGTAGGAATTCCCCGGCAGTCCAGCGGTTAGGACTGGGTGCTTTCACTGCTGAGACCCAAGGTTCAATCAGGGACCTAAGATCCCACAAGCCTCATAATGTGGCCCCCCCAAAAAAGAAATGAGTATAGCAAAATGGATGCAACTGGAGATTATGGTACTAAGTGAAGTAAGTCAGAGAAAGACATATGAAGGATACCACTTATATTTACAGTCTAAGATATGGCACAAATGAACTTACCTATGAAACAGAAACAGGCTCACAGACACGGAGGAGAGACTTGTGACTGCCAGGGGAGGGGGAGGGGAGGACTGGGAGTTTAGGGTTAGCAAATGCAAACTATTATACACAGAATAAACAGCAAAGTCCTACTAACACACACAGGGAACTGTAGTTGATTTCCTGTGATAAATCACAGTGGAAAATAATATGAAAAAGAATGCATGTATGTGTATAACTAAGTCACTTTGTTGTACAGCAGAGATTGCTACAACACTGTAAATCAACTATTTCAAAAAAAATCTAAAAACACAATGTGGGTGAGGGTATGTTGGAGCAAGGGCAGGTGGGGGCCCACTCTCTCCTACCAGCAGTGGCCACTCTCCAGAGCAAGGGCCAGCAAACTGCTTAAATAAGGAGTCACATAGGAAATCCTTTTGGCTTTACAGGACATATGGTCTCCATTGCTGTTACTGAAATCTGCCATTATGGCTCTAAAGCGCCATAGACAATACCTAAAGGAATGGGGAGGAGGTGTGTTCCAGTCAAGGTTTACTTAGGGGCACTGAAAAGTCAATTCCTGTCATGATCATGGGTCACAAAACAGTATTCTCCTGTTGATTTTTTTCTCAACAATTGGAAAATAATGAAAACCATTATTAGCTCCCACAAGACACAAAAACACGCAATGGGGCTGGATTCAACATGGGGACCACAATTTGCCAACCCCTTACAGACACTTTTGCCAGTCTAGGGGATTTCCTTTTGATAATGTCTAGTTGCTGTTTTTTTTATTCCAATGTGATAGCAGACATAATGTCAGTCTGACAGGCTCACCACGATATATGTGGGGTTCCTTCTCCTTGAGTAGATGTGACTTGACTCATGACATTTTTCTGTCCGAACTATGGTATGGTATGGTATCTGAACTATGGTATGGACTCATCTGACAATGGACCAGGGAAGATTTGAGCTTTTTATTCATTTTCAATTCTGAATTTTAAATACACACATAAATTACCACCATAACCATTTGAAAGCATACGGTTCAGTGGCATTAAGGACTTTCATGATGTGCAATTATTAGCGCTCTATTGCTCCAACACTTGTTCACCACCCCATCATTAATTTATTCTTCTGTCCCTTTGGAGGTCTTCTGTTACACACTGTTAGAGAACAGGGTCCCATTTTGCAAGCAACAGTCAGCACTTCACAGACATGGCAACCACCCTGCCTTCATAGGGTTTAGAGTTGAAGAGAGAAATGAAAACATTAGACTACTTTTCAGGAAAAATAATAGTTCAGTTTAATATATTTTTCATAATTTTTTCTATCTTGATTTTTCTCTTAGTCTACCATCATTTTAAGCATGTAGGTACACATACCATGACTTTGTAAGCTTTGCTTTTCAAGACTTACCCAAAACACAATTTCCTCCTAAAATAACTGTGACCTCAGCCCCTCTTCCTGGGTGAAGAGAGCACCTGGAGACCTGTATTTGGTCTACAACAGACCTGTGTTTAGTAGCACCTGTATTTGGTCGCAAGGGCCAAATACAAATGATGTCCAATTGGTGTGAAGAAGTAAAATAAACGTGTGTGCAATTTTCCCACTCTTTCCTCTATACACATTGGCATCTTTGACAAATCGTTGAAGTAAAATAGTAAATGGCCTGGACTAGTGATGGTCTATCAACGTGAGCCATTAGTGCCACTGCCTGTGGAGTAACCTATTTAATCTGAGGAAACACCTGAATGATCCCTTTCACATTCTCCACCTGTTTGGTTCAGTGTCTGATTTCTCTAAACCTCAGGCATCATCAGACCTATGCAGAAAGTAGACTGTGAAAACACCCAACCTTTATTCTGGAGTCAAAATACCACTGGAGTATATACAGAACTAAGTTGCAGCTCTGTCAGCGCAGGGCTTCAAGACAGCTAGGCCTCGAAAATCTTTTGGGCTGTTTTTTCCTTTCTTTTTATTTATTTTTAACCAGTTGGTGGTCTTCTATCTAACCTCTGAGTTCCTGGTTCTTTGCATGAGGAAGAAATGTGCTTTGCAAACCACATGGCTTGGCAAGTCTAGGTGGGAAGGAAAGAGCTTGACACTTGCACTACATAATTTCAACCCCAGCCACTGGCAGACATGGGAGAAATCCATTTTCCCCATATCAGTTCAGTTTAGTCACTCAGTCGTGTCCGACTCTTTGTGACCCAATGAACCGCAGCACACCAGGCCTCCCTGTGCATCACCAGCTCCCAGAGTTCACCCAGACTCATATGCATCCAGTCGGTGATGCCATCCAGCCATCTCATACTCTGTCGTCCCCTTCTCCTCCTACCCCCAATCCCTCCCAGCATCAGGGTCTTTTCCAATGAGTCAGCTCTTCGAATGAGGTGGCCAAAGTATTGGAGTTTCAGCTTCAACATCAATCCTTCCAATGAACACCCAGGACTGGTATCCTTTAGGATGGACTGGTTGGATCTCCTTGCAGTCCAAGGGACTCTCAAGAGCCTTCTCCAACACCACAGTTCAAAAGCAGCAATTCTTCGGTGCTCAGCTTTCTTCACAGGGAGACTAGGTTTGATCCCCGGGTTGGGAAAATCCCCTGGAGAAGGGAATGGCAACCCACTCTGGTATTCTTGCCTGGAGAATGTGTGTGTATACCTATATGGGTAAAAGATTGACTTCTAAGTGTGACCTCTAAGTTCTGCAGGCTGCTAACCTCAACATTGCAGATCATCTTTTTTCTTCCAGGAGGAGAAGGGACAGTGGTTTGCTTAGATTCTTGACTTTGATTGGAGATTGAATGTACTTTCCCCCATGATCTATTCTCAGGCAAGAGTGTTACAACATCGTAGCGTGATTCCAATGACCACACTGTCACCCTTCTACTTCCTACCTTTCAGCATCACTCTACATGACATAAAGGAGATAGACCCTTCAAAAGAGATGAAGGGCCTGTGATCTCTGGTACCAAGAATGTATTGGTAACCTTAGGAAAGTCATGAATGTGGTCAGCTGAACCCTACCTGCCCAAGACTATTTGTACCACTGCTACTGTTCTGCTCTCCTGTTTCAGTTACAGCCAAGTTGTAGTCTGGCTGCGATAGGCTACAGAATATGATACAGGGGAAAGCCTGTGATTGGATTGTTAGACACGAGTCTTGAGGGACCTTGGCTTTGTCTTTTTTTTACTGATTATTCTGGACCATGTGACACGGTCTACCAACTCCCAGGGTGCTTTTAGCTGCTAGAATGAAAGACTTGTAGCATCAGGATGGCTTTAGTCAGCATTCTCTGGGCTGTTTCATCCAGCACAGGCATGACCACTGTGGGCTTACCAGATTCCGCTGTAACACACACAGCCAGGAGCTCACTGCCTTCCTTCCCCACCAAACCCGTCCCCAGGATCAGCTTCACAGGCGAGCGACCTGTAGAGTTGCACGGGACCCACCGTCGGAAGGACCCTGCAGGGGTCCAGTGGTTAAGACTTGGCCTTCCAAGGCAGTGGGTGCGGGTTTGATCCCTGCTGGGGAGCCAAGATCCCACATGCCTCAAGGCCAAAAAACAAAGACATAAAACAGAAGCAATATTGTGACAAATTCAATAAAGGTTTTAAAAATAGTGCACATTGAAAAAAAAAAAAAAAAACGGTCCCTGCTCTTGCTGTCTTGAAATTCTCAGTTTTTCACCAAGGAGACCTTGAATTCTTATTTCACACTGGTCACCAAGTATGTAGCCATTCTGCCAGGACATGTAAGCTTCTCTCAGCCACCAGCCACGGGTGGCACATTCGCACACAGTAAGTACCTGGGACCTTCTGCCTTGGATCCTGCTCTGCTCCAGGCTTGAATTGGCTTCCAGCTCTGGGCTTTCCTTCTTGGTTTCAGGGCTGCTTTGACTTGACCTGCCTTGACCCCCTGGGACTTGAAATTTGAACCTGACTTCCTCTGTCTGACACTTCAGGTCAAACACTCCAGAGGTTACAGCCTCTGTTCACCTCTTAGTTTTTTTTTTTTTTTCTCACTTGAATGAAAAGTGAAAGGGAAAGTTGCTCAGTTGTTTCTGACTCTGCGACCTCAATGGACACAGTCCATGGAATTCTCCAGGCCAGAATACTCGAGTGGGTAGACTTTACCTTCTCTAGGGGATCTTCCCAACCCTGGGATCGAACCCAGGTCTCCCACATTGCAGGCAGATTCTTTACCCAGCTTAGCCACAAGGAAAGTCCAAGAATATTGGAGTGGGTAGCCTATCCCTTCTCCAGCGGATCTTCCTGATCCAGGAATCAAACTGAGGTCTCCTGCATTGCAGGCGGGTTCTTTACCAACTGAGCTATGAGGGAAGCCCAATATCTTAAGTCACTTGAATGACTTAGGATAAATTCACTACCCAACTCAGCTCTGCTCCCCTAGATATCAGTCAGCTATTTCTATTGATAGAGAAATGTCTTGGACTTTAGTTTAATATCCTTTCTATTGAGCCCCAAGTCTACTTGCCTGTAACTCCTACAAGTCAGTAGAGTGTTCATTTCTTTATGAGGAACTAGCCTTGGGACATCACCATGCCCTTGACCTTTGTGTTCTGATGTCGCATGTTACTACACATGATAGATCACTAGTGATTGAGTCAGCTGCCAGAGTTCAGCTCCGGCAGCCAGGGATTCAACCTGAAGGGATGGGTGGTGCCGGTGAGAAACTGAGGCAGCCTCTCATTTTTCTTGGACTGCCTGTTTATTTCAAGCTTATGATTCTCTTTTATACTTTTACAAAAGCGTTAGGTCAGAGGTTTGATATTTTTAGTTCCCATTGACCCAGATTTATTTTTCTCCAAAAATCATGTTGCCCCTCAAAAGGAGTTCCTTCCTCAGCGATTTTCTTATCTACTTTTTCTCATGTGTCCTTGTGAATACACTGTAACTCATGCTAATGTCTGGGCTGCATACAACATTCCTCAGTTTATTTCTTATCTTTCTAAGTCCTGTTTGCCCCTAGTATTCCAAGCTCACTATTTCTTAGAAAGGGCTTCTACCTAATAATATCTCTAAAGTCCCTAATTTCTATAAGCTATAGTAGAATATGCTAACATTACAGCAATCCTTAAATCTTTAGCTTCTAACTATTTTAATTATTCCTAAGCCCTCAATTCGGCAAACTCCTTTACCATAAACACTTTTCTCACAAATGGGCTTCAGATAGCAATCCCTCCCATGGCCTCAAGCTGCAGCCTGTGTGCTCACCCTGGAACACTTTTTTGTAAAAGTCCTTGAACAAATGTCAGTGATTAACTTTATGAATTATTCTTTGAGCACAGCTGCAGAAGGCTTTATGCCTTCTCGTGCTCCTCTCAAAAACAATAAGCACCTTAATATTCTCTCCAGTCAACTCATCTGAGGAAAGGGAAAAACAAGTCAGAATCACAAAGCCTAACTCCTTCATTCCGGGTCCGTGCCTGCGGAACAAAGGGAGGAGGTTTAGGGCCGTGCCTCCATTTTGTCAGTAATGCCTAACGTGGCTCCCGACAGTCAGCAAGTCAATTAATGCCAAAACAAGCTAATTAAAATAAGCATGTCTGTTGTATCTGACAATATTAAACACTCCTTCCCCTTGATTAAAATTTCAGAGTGTGTCTTCCAGCCACTGTTTACAGTACATCCCTACACAGTGAGCCCAAGCTTCCCAGGCGGTGCTGGTGGTAAAGAACCTGCCTGACAACGCAGGAGGTGTAAAGACATGTGGGTTTGATCCCTGAGTTGGGAAGATCCCCTCGAAGAGGGCATGGCAACCCACTCTACTATTCTTGCCTGGAGAATCCCATTGGACAGAGGAGCCTGGCAGGCTATAGTTTATCAGGTCACATAGAGTCAAACACAACTGAAGCGATTTAGCAGGCACTTCAGACTCCTGGGTCAACATTCCCCTTGACACTACCCACAAATATCCAGTCTCCCCATTCACCTGCCTCGGGCCTCTCAGACCCCCACTCAGAGGGGCCTGCTCACAGTTCCTTATCAGACCCTCTTCTCTGACCCCATAACTCCTCCCAAGTAGCCACCAGGCCTGGCATGTCATTTCATGGTGACAAAAGTCTTCCTAAACACCTTTCACTGGGTTCTGCTTTTATACCCCTCACACTGCCAGCATCCCCATGCCCTGAATTTTCCTCAACTCAGGCACAGCAATGTTTATTTTTACTCATGTGCTGGGTGCGGATCCTGCAGTTGTGGCCCCCACTTACCCCAGCAGAACTCTCATGGTCTACCCAGACCTGTCCATGACTCCTCTGTAGCACGGCCCTTCAACTGAGCAAGGTGTGTGTGCATGTGTATGTACACATATACATGTGTGCACTTAGCACACTGAAGCAACTTAGCACACACGTACATGCCTTGGTAAGTAAGGAAGTGTTAGTGGCTCAGTTGTGTCCAACTCTTTGCGACCCTATGGACTGTAGCCTGCCAGGCTCCTCTGTCCATGGGATTCTCCAGGCAAGAATACTGAAGTGGATTGCCATGCCGTTCTCCAATATGGCAGTTCTGAATCAAAGGCTATAGGAGAGGGACCCTGGAATCTAGATAGTTCAAAAGTTTCCCAGGCTGAGCCAAGGTTGGGAGCCACTGGCCTCACAGGAGGCCACCCTCTCCCAGACATAACCCTCATATATGGACCTTAAATGGGACTCTAGTCCTTTAGGTTAGGAAGATATGATGTTCTTGACTTTATAGCTGGAATAACCAAGGCCTTGGAGACTATATGACTTGTCCAAGAGATGGAAGGGAGCAAGGACTCTGTGTTTGCCTCCTAGGGGGCGTCTCTCTCCACTGTCCACGGTACTGTTCACATCTGTGTGTGTTTGTGGGGGGCGGGGGGAGCAAGCTCTATGAGCCCTCTGCATGTACTTGCTGCACAGCATTCTAGATTACAACCCTGGAACTGACTTGAGCACACAGTCATATCCAGACTCCACCTGCTGGAAATTGCCTCTAAAACCCCTCCCTCCCATCCCCCACACTCCTACTCTGTGCTCCTCTGGTCTTGGCACAGAGCTGTCAGAGAACTGCCGAGTGTTTTTGCTCACATCTGTCCCCCACTATACTCCAGGCTCCCTGAGGCGGTCATGCACACTCTAATTAGATATTGACAGACCTGTGTTTGATTCTCAGTTTGGCTGGTATATTAGTTGGCTGCAGCTGCCATACAAAGGACCACAGTCTGGCTGACTTAAGAGAGTAGAAACATATTGTCTCACTGTTCTGAGGGTTGGAAGTCCAAGATCAAGGAGTTTGCAGGGTGGGCTCCTTCTAGGTTGTACGGGAGAATCTGTCTCAGTCCTCTCCCTCAGCTTTTGGTGGGTGGCAATCCAGTGTTCTTTCTCACCCTGATCTCTGCCTTCATCTTCTTAAGAGGTTCTCACCTTGTGGGTGTCTGTGTCTAAACTTCCCACTTTATAAGATCCTAATGACCTCATTTTAACTTGATTGCTTCTATAAAGATCTTATCTCCAAATAAGGTCACCTTCTAAGCTACGGGGGGTTAGGACACCAACATACCCTTTCATGGGGACAGAATTTAACCCATCACTGGTTTCATGACTTTAAGCAAGTAGCTGAGACCCATAGAATCTTGGTTTCTTCATCTGTGAAATCAGGATTTAAAAAATATCTATTTCACAGGCTTTTTATTAATGACTATTATCAGATTAGATAAGGGATTTAGTTTTGTTTTCAAAGCAAGGTATAGAACAGTGAGTTTAGTTGCTATAATCTGGGTTAAAAGAGCTGGGGCAACCTCCATCCATTCTGGGTGTGTGTGTGTGGTGTGCAGGGGGGTTGGTGGGTGGGTGTGACACATGCATGCCATAGATTGACTATCTGAACCATCAGACCACCAGAGCCTAAGGCAAGCTCCAACAGAAACCACATATCAAGTAAACATGATGACTTCCAATTTTTCACTCAAATGTAAGGCCATATCAACATTAAAAGTCAAGACTAGGCACTTTTCGTGCTGTTAAATCAGCTTTATCATTGTTTACAGTTGGCGGCAGGTTCCCCAAACTTCCTGATCAGATCTTCTGAGAGCACAGATCTTCCGAGAGAGTCGGTTCTGGTTGGTCTGGGCAGGACTGAAGGATCTGTGTTTCCCCAACCTCTCAGCTTGCCTCATGGGACCAACCCAGGAATCCCAGCAAAGTAGATGAGGGCTCCTCTCACCACAGCGGGTCTGACTTCTCATGTCCTGACACTGACTGGCCAGATGTGAGTCCATGAAGCTGGGGGTTCAGTTCCCTCAACTCCAACCTTGTGCCTGATTTTGAGTTGAGATCCCACAATCCTCTCCAGCTCTAAAATGCCACCCTTGTATTATCTGTTCAGACTTGTCTGGATTATCGTATGCTCCTTGAATACCCCTGGCACCTTTTTCTGTGCATCTTCCCACCAGCTGGCCCGGTCAGTGTTCTGTGCTCAGCGGGTATCCAGCCAAGCCGACCTGCTGATGGGCCAGTATTGAATGAGAAGAGCAGCTGGAGAGCCAGCACAGGGGAGAGAACTTTCAGTGAAGCCTCTCCCTACTCAAAGATCTTATTTTGCCCTTCAGGGAAAGCTGGGGACCAGCTGGGCGGGTTTGTTTCAAGCTCACCTTTCCACACTTGGTGAATCACTGTTGCAAAAGATGGTTGGTTATCTAAACGTCCTCAGCAGGCTCACTATTTTAGGATGAGCCAATTGTTTTGATGTTGTTTTGTTTCATCAGATGAAAGAAAGTGTTACCCTCCTCTGCTGGTGGGAATGCAAACTGGTGCAGCTGCTTTGGAAAAACATTTGATAGTTTCTTAAAATTCTAGGTGTACACTCCAGAGAAATGAAAACATCTACAGAGACACTTGTGCGTGAATGCTTACAGCAGTGTTATTCATAATAGGCAAGAGGTGGAAACCACCCAAATGCCCATCTGTAGATGACTAGATAAACAAATTGTGACATATCCATACAATGGAATACTATTCAGTCATAGAAGGGAATGAAGTGCTGTTACATGCGATGGCTTGGATGAACCTTGAAATCAGAATGTTAAGTGCAAGATACCAGACCAGAGGGTCCCGTATTCAATATGGGTCCCCAAATTGTTGGTGCCAGGGACCAGTCTCATAGAAGGTACTTTTTTCCTGGATGGTTTCAGGATAATTCAAGCATATTACATTTATTGTGTGTAAGCCTTATTTCTATTATTATTACATCAGCTCGAGCGCAGATCAAGCATTAGATCTCAGAGTTCGGGGGCCCCTGCAATATTGCATGCTTCCTTTTATATGAAATGTCCAGAATAAGTGAATCTATAAAGATAGAAAGCATGTTCGTTGCTGCTGCCAGGGCCTTGGAGAAATGGAAACAAGAATGACTCCTTCCTCCCTGTGGGGTCCTCGGGGTGATGAAAAGGTTTGAAAACAGAGAGAGATGATGGTTGCACAGTTCTGAATGCATGAAATGCCACTGGGCCCTACCCTTTGAAATGGTTCATTGTGTGTTATGTGAGTTTCACATTCCTGTAAACACAGAGGAAAGGGTAAAAGAAAGTGTGGTGGAGGGAAGAGAGGAAGAATGGGAACGAGAAGGAGGGAGGTGGTATGATTACGCCTGACATGAATTTTCTCAGTTCAAAGGAAAATGTGACCCTTCGTCACTGAAACAGAACAGGGTACTAGTCTGATTACAGCGACCACAGATCTCCTCTAAGGGCTGGAAGTGTCATCATTTCCTCCAGCTAGGAGCAGCGTTTGGTACTGTGAGTCACAAGATGCTGTGGTCAGTGTGAAGTCTTTTCCAGCACAGAGGATTCTGCTGACTCTGAGCCACACAAGTTTCTTCCAGCTCTGGGGTCTGGTCCCCCACCTTGGGACACAGTGGGAACTTGGGGGACCCAGGACAGTGTGAGCCCTTCTGGGCTGCAGAGTCACCAGGCCACAGGTAGAGACCCCTTTGTGTCAGCCCTTAACTGGGTAAGACCTGCTTTTCCTAGTGCTTGGCAAGGCAAAGATTTGGATTAAAAAACAATGGGGATTCAAACTGAACAACAGGGAAGACATGCTGGTGGTCAGTCTGGAGGTTGCTTTGGGAGGGTCTCGGTGTAAGCCTTTGCTGCCAGTCTTTGTAGTCCTCATGTCATATCCCTTTCCGATGAGTTTGGATGAAAGTCTCAGGTGAACTTGACCATATGACAAGGCCAGTTCAGGATGAAGATGGAGTTCTGCAGAATTTATTAACTCAGCAGTCACACCCACGTGGGATATCTGAATGACAGACCTTGGCTGCTAGCCTTGATTTCTGCCAACAGGTCTACCCTACTGGGGACTGGTATCTACTGGTGGGCATGCGCAAACAGCAAGGCTGTACTGCATAGCACAGGAAACTATATTCAATACTTTGTGATGAACTATAATGGAAAAGAATACAAAAATGAATGTATATATATACACATATGTGTATAACTGAGTCACTTTGCTGTGCAGCAGAAATTAACAGAACATTGTAAATCAACTATATGTCAATAAAATTGAAAAAAGAAAAGAGGCCATCATGACTCTCAGTCTAGGCTATGCCACAGTCAGGGTGAGGGTCTCGCAGTGTGTTCCAGGATTCCCTAAGGACACACGCTGTCTTAGGAGGCTGAGCCTGGGAGGATCCAGGACTCCCCTAGGACAGCCAGTCAGTTCCTTCCAGCAGTTCAGGTAGTGATTCGTAGTTCAAGATCTGCGCTTAGAATGTAACAGAGAAGAACTTTTGTATTCTATTACAAGGTAATCTGTAAAGGGATGTTGCCTATAAGCTTAAATTATATACAATTGCCCATCTCTGGCCGGAGAAGGCAATGGCAACCCACTCCAGTGTTCTTGCCTGGAAAATCCCATGGATGGAGGAGCCTGGTAGGCTGCAGTCCATGGGGTCGCACAGAGTTGGACACGACTGAAGCGACTTAGCAGCAGCAGCCCATCTATGGGAACCCTGCTTCCCAGGTAATGAGCATTAAGATAAAATACCTTTGTTTATCTCACAAGAAACAACTTGACCAAGCCCACCTGTGAATGACTACAGGGAGGAAGAAATTAACACATTCCCTCCAGAGACAGACAAGAACCAGGAAATGTTTGACTTTACTCCCTCTCCTTTTAGTATAAATGGAGCCTGAATTCTAACCCAGGCAAGATGGTTCTTTGGGATGAGTCTACCATCTTCTCCGTCTGCATTTATTTCTGAATAAAGTTCCTTGCCCCAACAACTCATCTCTCAATTTATCAGCCTGTCATGAGGCGAGCAGTATGAGCTTGGACTCAGTAACAGAAGGATGACTTTCTCAGCTTCACAGCCCCCTCGTGAGCCCCTGCTGGAGTCTCCTACTCAGTGGGAAGGATGAAGTGGTCCCTGAAGGGATGATCACCCTTTAGAAGTCCTCACTGCCCTGAGGCTGTTCTGATGTAAAATGCACAGTCCCCTCAGATTCCTGTTGTGATGGCTATTTTCTTATTTGAGTTTTTGGACAAATGACTTCATTGTTCTCCAACCTGTGACTTTCAGTAAAGCACCCAGTCTTTTAATCGGATCATTAAAATCAAAATGAAAAATTTAGTTTTCATTTAAAAATTTAAATGAAATTTCATTGAATATGGAAAAGTATTCATATTTACTTTTGTAAAAGTTCAGCACAGTTGTGAGACTGTAGTCCTGACTTGCTTCCCCAACTATACTCCCCCCATACATAACCCTGCCTGAATACCACCCTGGTGCTCCAGTAATAGAATCTGTGCCAGGTCATGTCTCCAGGGCTGGAGCTTATGGCCACCCCATCACATGGTGTGGCAACTCATGCTTCTTAATCAGAGCATCAGATGACTTAGTGCAGTCGTGCTCTTATTTTTACAAAGCTTCTCTGCAGCCACGCCTGCTCTTAGATCGCGGGCCTTTCCTTGGCACCACTTCAACAACTCAACTAATTTCCTGTGCCAAGGGCCCTTTCTCCAAGATTTCTTCTCACATGAGTCACCCCATTAGAGCCCAGATTGACTTCAGGGCATTCACTGGAGGGGAGGGGCCATTCCATTGGTTTGGCTGCTGTGAACAAAGAGCTGTGGAATTGGAGACAGAGTGAAGACTAGGTTTGACTTCTGCTTTTGCCCCTTGGTAGCTGTGTGACTTTGAAAAAATTACTTAACTTCTCTGGGCTCCCCATTTCTACATTTGTGAAACAGGACTTACAAACAGGAGGCAAAGAGAGAAAAGAGCTCAGTCCCCAGAGGGGGACAGAGATGCATTTAAACCCTACCTCTGGAGCTTGCCCACATTGTGACCCTGGCAATCCCCTGACCTACCAAAGCCCCAGATGTCAGATATTATGAATGGAAGAGACTCCACCTGCCGCTGGGAGTCCTTTGAAAAATTAAAAGAGAAAATGTATGTGTTGTGCCTGGCATGTGTTTGGGCACCAAAGAAATGTTTTGGGTTTTTTTTGTTTTTACTATAAAACAAAGGTCAAACATGCTAAATATCTACCTTCATAGACTTTGAAAGGATTAAATTCACAATATATATGAAAATATGCTGTAAACTGTAAAGAATCTAAAATGCCATTATCATTATTGTAATCTGTTTTTTCTCTCAGGCCTATCAAACCGTAAAAAAGTTTGGTAAAAACAGTACAATAAATACCTGAATATTCTTTCCCTAGATTCACCAGTTGTTTGTTAGTATTTGCACCCTTCTTCTGTATATCTGTATCTATTTCAATCTCTATTTATCGACTTAGCACCACTGTTGAACCATTTAAAAGTAAGTTGCAGGCATTATACTTGACATTCAATTACTTTAGCATATATCTCCTAAGAATAGCATCATTCTTTCAGCGGTAAAGAATCCGCCTGCAATGCTGGAGACACAGGAGACACAAGTTGGATCCCTGGATTGGAAAGATCCCCTGGAGGAGGGCATGGCAATACACTCTGGTATTCTTGCTTGGGAAATCCCGTGGACAGAGGAACCTGGTGGGCTACAATCTGTAGGGTAGCAAAAAGCCAGACACAACTGAGCAACTGAACATACACACACACTTTATATAACTAACTACTATTTTTACCAAGAACTTTACCATACATATAATAATAGTATCTTATATACAGTCTACACTTTCTCCCATTAGACACGCAGTTCCAATACAGGATCCCACATTTCATTTGGCGACTGTCTCTTTACTCATCTTTCTTTTATTTTGATGTGGACCATTTTTAAAGTCTTTATTGAGTTTGTTACAATATTGCTTCTGTTTTATGTTTTGTTTTTTTGGCCACGAGGCATGTGGTATGTGGGATCTTAGTTACCTGACCAGAGATCGAACCTGCAGTCTCTGCACTGGAAGGCAAAGTCTTAACCACTGGACCCCCAGCCTTCTTTACTCTAGAGCTATGCCATTCAATACAGAAGTCCCCGGTTGTCTGTGACTGTTTTTTTAAAAAAAACCTTTTTTGGAGTATAGTTGATTTATAATGTTGTGTTAGCTTCAGGTGCACAGCACAATGATTCAGTTACACATATACAACATCCACTCTTAATTTTTGTTAGATTCTTTTCCTAAATAGGCTATTACAAAGTATTGAGTGGAGTTCTCTGTGCTATACAGCAGGTTCTTATTAGTTACCTGTTTTATATACAGTGGTGTATATATGTCAGAAAAATGTGGAATACTCCACAAATTTGCATGTCATCCTTCTACAGGGGCCATGCTAATCTTCTCTGTATCATTCCAGTTTTAGTCTATGCACTGCCAAAGCAAGCACTGTATATGGCTCTTAAGCCCTTGAAATATGGCTGGCCCAAATTGAGTGTATTCAAGACTTAGCGCACACAAAAAAATGTACATTATTTCATCAGTAATTCTGCATATTGATTGCATATTGAAATAATAATACATTGAATGTATTGGGCAAAAAATACATTATTAAAATTAGTTTTACCTGTGGCTATTTAAAATTTTTTAATTGCATATATAGCTCACATTACATTTCTGTTGGACAGCACAGTTCTAGAATATTTCTTTTTTTTCTCTTGTGATGCTGACATTTTTGTTGTTGTTGGCACACTGTGTGACTTGCAGGATCTTATTTCCCCAACCAGGGATCAAACCTGGGCCCCAGCAGTGGAAACTTGGAGTCCGGACCACTGGACCACCAGGGAATTCCCAGACATGAACATTTTTGAAGAGTCCAAGCCAGTGGTCTTGTTGAAGGCCCCACAATCTGAATTTGTTTCCTTTGAGTATATCTGGCTTAATCTTTCTGACAAGGATATGACCTGGGTGGTAGTTTACAAGGCATCGTGTCAGGAGGCTCACAGTGTCTCATTGTTGGGATTGCAAAGTCTGATCGCTTGGTTACGGTGGCATCTGCAGTCTGATATAAAGTCCTCCTATCCTTGTAATCAATAAAGAACCTTAGGTGATCCTCTGAGAACATGTGCACATCCTTCTCCACCATCCTTTATCCAATGGTGTCAGCATCTAGTGATGATATTTGTCTCTATCAAAAATCACTCCAAACAAACTGTCTTAACTTTTTAACTCCGTGCTCAAATAATTTCCTGTTTGTGTCATTTATCCTAAGACAGTGTGGACAATTCACTGACTTATAAATCTCGTCCATTACTGGTTGCATAGCTTTCCCTTTGCGTAGAATCCAGCTTGTATTGGTGCTCGTGTCTAGTCGCTCAGTCATGTCTGACTCTTTGTGACCCCATGGATTGTAGCCTGCCAGGCTCCTCTGTCCATGGGATTCGTGGGTTGCCATTTCCTCCTCCAGGGGGTCTTCCTGACCCAGGAATTGAATCTGAGTCTTCTGTGTCTCCTGCATTGGCAGGTGGATTCTTTACCACTGAACCACCTGGGAAGCCCTAGAATTGGGAATGCAACATATTTTATATCATCTTTATTGACAGTTATTTAGTCCTATTTCTTTCTATTAAAAATATTGATTCCATGAACATCCTTTTAAATGGCACATACAAACATTTCCTTCTTTGAGACATATTCCTGGAAGTGGTATTGCTGAGTATGTTTACTGAAATTTTTGACACATGGAGTCAGATGGCCCTCCAAAAATATCGCACTGTTCACACCGTCAGTGAATCATCCAGGATGCTTTCAGCTGCAAAGGAGCAACAATCCCAACACAAACTGGCTTTAAGAATAAAGACATTTATCTTCTCACACAAACCAGAACTCCAGTGGAAAGGTACAATATACACTGTTTTTATTCAACTTCATTTTTTCAAAAGACACTGGTTGGGAATCAGCAAAGTGCATGTTGACGGTTTGGAAAATAATGGCTTGAAATACTTGGATTCCATTCTGGAGCTGGACACAGGAGGCTACCTGAGCAAATTCTGACTTAGGAACGGAGGAGGAGAGATCCATCATCTCATCTACAAGGGCTAGCAAAGCACACTGTTCTCAGGCTCTCCCCTGCCTGGACATCACTCAGCTTCCTAGTCCTTGCCAATCTACCAAGTGAATAATCTCTTTTAAAATTTCATCTGTGAAACAGATGGCATGGGCAAGCAGTATTGTATAGTATAGTATTATGAGAGACCCACCTGGATTCATAGTCTGAAAGCACCACTTATCAGCTGTGTGACCTGGAGCGAGTTATTTAATGACTGTATCTACCTTATAGTCTTGCTATGAGAATGAAAAGATGTAATTTGTGTAAAATGCTTAGCACAATAAGTGCATTTCAAAAAGCAACTGCTTTATCACGTGCAGATTTCTGTTGCTCTGTATGTGCGTGCTAAGTCGCTTCAGTCATGTATGACTCTTTGTGACCCTATGGGCCGTAGCCCGCCAGGCTCCTCTGTCCATGAGATTCTCCAGGCAAGAATACTGGAGTGGGCTGCCGTTTCCTTCTCTGGGGTATCTTTCCGACCCAGGGATCGAACCTGTGTCTCATGTCTCCTGCATTGGCAGGTGGGTTCTTTACCACTAGTGCCACCTGGGAAGCCCCTTCTGTCGCTGTACCAGGTTGCAATAGAATCAGGACGTGAACCCACCACACAAGGGAGAAGAAGTCAGCTGGCACTTAATCTGTGCTGGCCTGACTGTATCCTGGTTTTCTGACCCCACGGCTCGTGATGCAGATGGAAGGGAAGGATTGCTTGTGGGGCACTGTGGACAAAGCCCTGGATGCTCTGAGAAAAAATATGATGATGACTCTCTCTTCTAGGACTTCACTAAGGAGAAGACGGCAGACAAACGTTAAAATACAAATGCTTTCAGCACAGACATATTTTACATGCAGTATACCCCATGCAAATTTGTGAAGTATTCCACATTTTTTCTGATGTATATACACCACTGTATATAAAACAGGTAACTAATAAGAACCTGCTGTATAGCACAGAAATCAGTATGGCCCCCATTCATAGGTTCACAGCCACCACTTCACCAAGTCTGATATCTTCCTTCAGTTTTTTTTTTAATTGAAGTATAGTTGATTTATAGTGTATTAATTTCTGCTATACAGCACAGTGACTCAGTTATACATATATATTCTTTTTCATATTCTTTTCCATTATGGTTTATCAAAGGATATTGATAGTTCCTTGTGCTGTACAGCAGGACTCTGTTGTTTATCCATCCTATATATAAGAAAGCTTACAGCTGCTAACCCCAACCTCTCAATCCACCCCTCACACCCCCTCCCTGGGCAACCACCAGTCTGTCCTCTGCGTCTGCGATTCTCTTTCTGTTTCACAGATACGTTCATTCGTGTCACATTTCAGATTCCACATATAAGTGATGTCATATAGTGTTTGTCTTTCTCCTGCTGACGTCACTTTAGTATGCTAATCTCTAGTTGCAGCCATGTTGCTGCAAATGACATTATTTCATTCATTTTATGGCTGAGTAGTATATATGTACCACATTGTATGTATCTTCCACACCTTCTTTATCCATTCCTTTCTCAGTGGACATTTAGGTTGATTCCATGTCTTGGCTTTGTGAACAGTGCTGCTGTGAACATAGAGATGTGTGTATCTTTTTGAATTACAGTTTTGTCTGGATATATACCCAGGAATAAGATTGTTGGATCATATGTTTTCTCTATTTTTAGTTTTTTGAGGAGCCTCTGTACAGTTTTCCATAGTGTCTGCACCAACTTACATTCCCACCAAGTGTCGGAAGTTTCCCTTTTCCCCGTGTACTCTCCAGCATTTGTTATTGTAGACTTTTTAATAGTGGCCATTCTGACCGGTGAGAGGTGCTACTTCTTTACAGATTTGATTTGCATTTCTCTAATAATTAGTGGCATCCGGTCCCATCACTTCATGGGAAATAGATGGGGAAACAGTGGAAACAGTGTCAGACTTTCTTTTTTGGGCTCCAAAATCACTGCAGATGGTGACTGCAGCCATGAAATTAAAAGACGCTTACTCCTTGGAAGGAAAGTTATGACCAACCTAGATAGCATATTGAAAAGCAGAGACATTACTTTGCCAACAAAGGTCCGTCTAGTCAAGGCTATGGTTTTTCCTGTGGTCACGTATGGATGTGAGAGTTGGACTGTGAAGAAGGCTGAGCGCCGAAGAATTGATGGTTTTGAACTGTGGTGTTGGAGAAGACTCTTGAGAGTCCCTTGGACTGCAAGGAGATCCAACCAGTCCATTCGGAAGGAGATCAGCCCTGGGATTTCTTTGGAAGGAATGATGCTAAAGCTGAAACTCCAGTACTTTGGCCACCTCAGGCGAAGAGTTGACTCATTGGAAAAGACTGTGATGCTGGGAGGGATTGGGGGCAGGAGGAGAAGGGGACGACAGAGGATGAGATGGCTGGATGGCATCACTGACTCGATGGACGTGAGTCTGAGTGAACTCCGGGAGATGGTGATGGACAGGGAGGCCTGGCGTGCTGTGATTCATGGGGGCTCAAAGAGTCAGACATGACTGAGCGACTGAACTGAACTGAACTGAACTGAATAATTAGTGAGGGACAGGGAAGCCTGGCGTGCTGCAGTCCATGGAGTTGCAAAGAGGCAGACACAACTGAGCGACTGAACTGAACTGAATAATTGGTGATGTTGAGCATCTTTTCATGTGCCTCCTGGTCATCTGTATTTCTTCTTTGGAGAAATGTCTACTTAGGCCTTCTGCTCATTTTTCAATTGGATTTTTTTTGTCAGCAACTTATATGAGCTCTTCTATATTTTGGAAAGTGACCCTTGTTGCTCACATAATTTGCAAATATTTTCTCCCATTCTGTAGGTTGTCTTTTCATTTTTTTATGGTTTCCTTAGATGGGCAAAAGCTTATAAGATTGATTAGGTCCCATTTGTTTATTTTTGTTTTTATTTCTATTACCTTGGAAGATCCTTCGGGGTCTTGTCTTTGGTCTGAGATCCTTGAGCTTTGGTCCATAGCCTTCCATCTTGGACAGGTGCCAGCCCCTTGCCTGACACATGTGAGTGCCCAGTAGATGGTAAATGATTGGCTAAGTACTTATAATTTGCAACCATGTTGCAGAAGACACCAGAGTAAGCAGAGTGCAGTTTTCCCTTTGGTTTCAGTTTTCCCTCTGGGATCCATAGTGGTTTATGTACAAAATCTCCTGGTCAGTGTCTCTTTAGTGGGGGAGGGGAGACTAAGTATTTAGGGAAAACAGGAAGTGGCAAAAGGACTAAGAGAAAGAAAAAAAAGTGTTAAGTGTTCTTGTGGAAGAAATGATGCAATAGAAGGAAAGTCTGTGAGAGGATGATGAGCAAACTGTAAAGGGGCTTGTGAAACCTTCCATGTTTCGGTACAGATCTAAGCCAGGGCTGCTTCGTTTTCTCAAGGTCCGAGCCTTGACACAGCTGTGAGGTGAATGTGTGCAGGTAGATTTCAATTGAGATTAAGGAGGAAAAGGTGACTTGCCCCTAACTGAAAAATAAACAGATGCCAAGAGCAGGTAAATTATAGTGGAAAAGGGTTAGTCACTCAGTCCTGTCCAACTCTTTGTGACTCCACGAACTATAGCCCACCAGGCTTCTCTGTCCTTGGGATTCTCCAGGCAAGGATACTGGAGTGGGTTGCCATTCTCTTCTCTAAGGGATCTTCCCAATCCAGGGATCGAACCCAGGTCTCCCACATTGCAGGCAGATTCTTTATGGTCTGAGCCACCAGGAATCAGAAGAAACACAAATTCCCCCAGAAGAAGTAAAATATTATTAATAGGTTGACATTAATCAGCTAGTGTCATAACTGACACCATCAGTAAGGTAACAAGTAAACAAGACTATTTGGGGTGTGAATGGGACGGTGATAATGATAACATTTACAGTGCTGTTTATCCCTGTTACCTCTTTCCCTGGTGTGAGTTTATTCCAACAGAATAACAGAAATCTATACACAAAAAAACAGTTTCTGAAATGATTTTTCTGTGCTGAGTACTTTACATGAATTCTCTCCCTCTCTTTCTTTTACTTTTTTTTTGTTTTGGCTACGATGAATGTGGGATCTTAGTTGCCCAACCAGGGATTCAACTCATGCTCCCAGCAGTGGAAGCATGGAATCTTAACCCCTGCGCCACCAGAGAAATCCCTGAATTTTCTTTTTTAATCCTCAGAACAATCTATAATGTAGATATCTTTAATCCCCATTTAGATAATTTTTATCCTCTTTTTGGCCAGAGGCTCCCCAACAGAGAGGTTAAGTAACTTATTCAAAGTCACACAGTAGATAAATGGTGGTTCCAAATGATGAACAGAAGCAGGTCTCTCACTGAGTCCGCGCTGTACAATATTGCTTGCATATGAAATCTCACTGTTACACAGATGGAACAAAAATGCCATGGCTTTCTGAAATGTAAGCACATTCTATAGCATTAACTTAAAGTCCAGAGAGGTCCCCTAGATTGGTGACACCAGTTATTGTAGGCTAAGGGTGATGCAGAAATTTTCAATGATTTTCAAAAATACATGAGGTTTGGGGAACCACTTCTTCAATCTTTATCATGGGAAATAATCAAATCTAAGTCGTCTCCACTCTGTGACTAATTCCCTTTTCCTGAGCTGTGGAGGTATGCTACAGTAGCTCTGTGATGACTAAGCCTTTAAGACAGATTTTTTCCCTAAAGATATATGCTTCCTAGGACCAAGGTCTATTAAGGAAGTCTTTGAGTCTGGACCTGGAGGGAAGATTATATCTCTGTCTTTTAAAATTAGGCTAAAAAGGCCAATGTCCATTAACATAAGGGTGCCAAGTCCCCTCCTATGAAGCCTGACCTCGCCACCCCATTCTCTTCTCTTTCCTGGTGAACCTGCTTCGGGCTTTTCCTGCAGCACCTGCCATAGCCTCATCTCCCTGAGAAGTGGCATTTTGGGATTGGCCAGGCCTAGGGCCCCCCCTCGGTGCCCATCCAGGTATGGTGTCTCCACTTTGGGTTATTCTGCAGTTACTCAGCGCTGCAGAAGACAGACGCTGCTAAATCAAGGCAGCAAATCAGAAAAAAAAAAAAAATCAGAACCCATCATGTTGTGCACTAGCATCTTTATTTTTAAGCTAATCCCATCTGGATTCTTTTCTGACTCTGACATCCTAAATTGCGATCCTAATAAATATTTATCTTGACAGCAGCACATAAATCAGTTGATGACTTCCCTTGTTACTTATAAACTTCAGGGGTCAGAGGTAAAGAACTAAGTACAACTGAGGTCTTAAAATTGAATTTGTGCCAGATATCCAAACAGAAGTACAGGCAGATCTTATTTTATTGCCTTCTGCTTTATTGTGCTTTGCAGATACTGTGTTTTTTACAAATTGAAGGTTTGGAGCGATCTTGCATCAGGCAAGTCTATTGGTGCCATTATGCTCACTTCATGTTTCTGTGTCACATATTGATAATTCTGGCAATATTTCAAAGCTTTTTCATGATTATTCTCATTGTTATGGTGATCTGTGATCAGTGATCTTTGGTACTGCTACGACTCACTGAAGGTTCAGGTGATGGCCAGCATTTTTTAGCAATAAAGTATTTTTATATTAAAACATGCACCTTTTTTCAGATATGATGCTATCACACAATAGACTATAGTATAGTGTAAGTATAACTTGTGTATGCGCTGGGAAACCAAAAAATTCATGTGCGTGTGAATTGCTTTATTGCAATGGTCTGGAACTAAACCCACAGTATCTCCAGGGTACACCTCTTATTGAAACTGTTTGAATTCCAATGATTGGGATATTTATCCACAGCTAACATTTTGGCCTTTCTCTCAGTTTCTGATAATAAAATCTGATGAGCACATTCCCATACTTAAAACTTGTCAGTGGTTCCTGTTTATCCCCAGGAAAAAATCTAACCCTTTTATCATGGCAAAGAAAGTTCTTCTGGACTTCCCTGGTGGTCTAGTGATTAAGACTCCATGCTCCCAGTGAAAGAGGGGTGTGGGTTCAATTCCTGGTTGAGGAATTAAGATCCCATATTCTTTAGGCATGGCCCCCGAAATAAGTTCTTCCTAATCCAGCCCCTGCTCACCTCCTTAGTCTCTTCTTTCAACACCCCTGACTTCTGGCCCCAGCTAAGCCTCATCCCTCTGGCACAAAGCCACCAAGGGTCTCTGTCATTAGGTGGGCCCATGAGACCCCATCTTGAAACATTCCCTCCTGCCCTTACCTCTCCACCCTCACCTGGCTGAATGAGTCTAGCACATCCATCTCCACTAAGATGTCCTTTCCTCCTAGAAGTTTTCTCATTCCCCACCTGCCTCCACCTGGATGGGAGCCACTCCTGTATAGTCCCATGGAAGCCCTCAGCATTTTCCATGCTGTGTTATGACTGCCTGTGGATTTCCCCAGCTCCCTCTCCACCTGTAAATTTCTGAGAGCAGAGCTCTTCACTGCTACATTCCCAACACCCATCCATCCTGTCTGGTATGTAGTAGATGCTTGATAAATATCTGTGATTGAATGTTATTCATACCCATATGATTTTTTATATTTGTTGCTATACAGACTACAGTTATGTATTCTGTTTATACATAGACTCTCTGCCACTTAAAAAAATTATTTGACTGCTCTGGGTCTTAGTTGTAGCACGCAAGGTCTTTAGTGGTGGCATGTGGGATCTTGTTCCCTGGCCAGGGATTGAACCTGGGACCCCTGCATTGGGAGTGCAGAATCTTAACCTCTGGACCACAGGGAAGTCCTCCAACTCTGCCAGTTAGAACAACCAAGTGACTCCTCTTTTCCCCCACCCCAAGCTGATGCCTATTCCAGCATCACAAGGTTAGTCCTGTCTCCGCTCACACACACACCCTGCACCAAGTCTCAACCCTGCTTTGTACAAACTTGAGTGTTACCCTGAGGAACTGGCTTTCATTCAACAAGAAGGATGAGTCATTGGAAGTGTGTTTAAGACCAGGAGAGCATGAAATTACAACTCTGGGCCAAGATGAACACGCATGGATTGGCAGCACAAAAATCTGAGACTAAGGGAGATTTGTTAGGGAGCAATGACTACTGGGGACAGGAATGGAGAAGAAGGGACAGTTTTGAACTGAGAGGAAGGATCTGGCCATTCATCAGATGTCATTGTTTACTCGCTAAGGCATTTCCAACTCTTTTGTAATCCCGTGGACTATTGCCCACCAGGCTCCTCTGTCCATAGGATTTTCCAGGCAAGAAGGCTGGAGTGGATTGCCATTTCCTTCTCCAGGGGATCTTCCTGGCTCAGGGATCGAACCTGTATCTCCTGTAATGACAGTTGAATTCTTTACCACTGATCCACCAGGGAAGTCCTGTTCATCATATATAGGGATCAAAAAGAGAAAGACTCAAAGTTGAGTTCAAACTCATGGGATTAGAAAATTGGAAGTCAGGTGACACCATTCACAGAAATAGGAATTATTGGAGGGGTTGCATGAACTGTTTCATTTTTCAGGGAGGAGAGTTGTCCCATGGATCTGCTAACAAAGTATGCAAATTAAAAACCTCAATTACTGGGCTTCCCTAGTGGCTCAGCAATAAAGAATCTGCCTGCCAATGCAGGAGATACAGGTTGATCCCAGATCTGAGAAGATCCCACATGTACTAAAGTGAAGAAGAGAATATAAGGCAACTAAGCCCATGAGCCACAACTATTGAGCCTGTGCTCTAGAGGCCAGGAACCGCAACTACTGAGCCCACGCTCTGCAACAAAAGAAGCCACTGCAATGAAAAGTCCGAGAACTGCAACGAGGAAGAATCCCTGCTTTCCGCGACTAGAGAAAAACCCACACAGCAACAAAGAGCCAGCACACACCAAAATACATAGATTAAAAAAATATATAAAAAAAAATATTAAAAAAAAAAGATTGAGTAAAGCTCAATCATTCAAACTTAGAGCACTGACACAGGATCCACTTTGACCAAAATGTATCAACATCATTGTGACCACTATGGCCTTACTTGCTCAGTTTTGTTTGGCTTAAATACCTATTGCCTTATATTCTCTTCTTCACTTTAGTACGTGTGGGTACTGAACACATTTCAAATTTTATTTCCTATTGGATGAAAGTATCTACCTGAAAGATATTAAATATTTATTTTTTCTTTCCTGGGAAAAAGCTCAATTATTCAAATAAGGATTACAGATAGCATGGGTTGCGATTGCTAGGTGCCAATCACTTTATAGCATTTACTTCTTTTGTGCTTACTACAACATCCTGAGATCTATTGTGTGATTCTCCCATTGTACAAATTAGGAGATTGAGGCTCAAGTCACTTGTTCACATTCTCACAGCTTTTCTGGGTATCAGAAATGAGATCCAGCCTGGGCTCTGTGACCCCAACACCTCAGTATAGTGGAAACTGGGGCTCAAGAGAGGTTCCGAGCTCTCTGTCAACTCCAGAACCGTCAGCTTTAGGATGTTAATCAAGCACTGTGATTGGATGAGGTTATCAAGGGAGGTAACATGCAGAGGAAAGAATTGAAAATCAAGGATAGGAATGGAAGACTAAGATGAGCAGCCAAGGGAAGAAGACAGACATGGAGATGAAGCAGGAGCAGCAGAGAAGGGGAGTGGAAAGAGTAAAGCATCTTAGAAGAAGATGGAAACGTGTTCTAGAAGAGAGTGATGATTACATCAAGCTCTGTATAGAAAGGTCAAGAAGGAAAAGTATTTTAAGGCCATTGTATTGTTTATTATTTGTTGATTGGTTGGATTAATAGTCAGTATGTTGCCTAAGTCTTCCCAGGCATTCGCAGGCAGAAAGCAGAGGATTGTGGAGGAAGCAACTTGGACAGCATCAACAGGTTTCATAGAATTGTACCAAGACCAGCACAGAAGGGTCACGAGAAATTTGTGCTGCAGGTTCCATGCATCCAAGATCCAAAGCTGTGACATGCCAAATGTTAAGGTTGCTTGAAACCCACAGGGTATCACTCCAGCAGAGTTAAAGCCTCAGAATCGCTCTGGGTTAACAAATTAGCATTTAGTTTGAAAACATAATCTGAGACAGACCTGACTCTTTTGTACCGAGGCCCCTAAGATCATTTGCCAAAGATCCAGATCTTATTTCAGGCTCTCCTTTCAGTCTCCGGGGCACCAGCTAACATAGAGTATAACCATTCCTAGAATGAGCTAGAACTGCTGTACCTCTAGAACCATTCACGTAATACTTGATGTGCAATGACAGAATTTACAAACCAAGATCATTGTCTTCCACTTTGCCAGTTGCTAACTAACCTTTCAGCTTGATATTCAGAGTTTCTGAAACTCAGGGTGTTTCAGATGATCTCTGCTAACACTGGCCTCTTTGAGAGAAGAGAGGAGTCTTTCCATTTCCTTGATTAAATAATAAATGAACTGGTATCCAAGCTGCTAAAATTGAGCTCCCATTGGGGGCTTACTGGTTTCAAAGTGTGTGCCGAGGAGGAGGGATAGGACATCCTGGAAGTCTTTAGAAACTGTAGGAGGTTAAAACTAGAGCAACATGAAAAACCATCTCGCTCAAGGTCTTATTTTGCAGATGAGCAAAATGAAGCCCAGAAATATGAAGCATGCATGTGTGCTAAGTTGCTTTAGTCGTGTCTGACTCTGCAACTCCATGGACTGTAGCCCGTCAGGCTCCTCTGTCCATGGGATTTTCCAAGCAAGACTACTGGAGTGGGTTTCCATGCCCTCCTCCAGGGGATCTTCTCAACCCAGGGATCAAACCCACCTCTCTTTTGTCACCTGCATTGGCAGGTGGATTCTTTACAACTAGCACCTCACCTAGGAAACCCAGAAATGTGAAGGGGTTTGCTCAAGTGCCAGAGCTGGTTACAGCATTAGAAAGTGAAAGTGAAAGTGAAGTCACTCAGTCGAGTCCCACTCTTTGTGACCCCATAGACTGTAGCCTACCAGGCTCCTCTGTCCATGGGATTTTCCAGGCAATAGTACTGGAGTGGCTTGCCATTTCCTTCTCCAGGGGATCTTTCCAACCCAGGGCTCGAACCCAGGTTTCCCACATTGTAGACAGACGCTTTACCGTCTGAGCCACCAGCATTAGAACTAGAGTCTAAATCTCTTATCATTAATCCAGTTCTCTTTCTACTATGCTATTCAGAAAACAATGTACTGATCCACAGATGTCCTCTGTTTGGCATTCCAGCATGTTAGCACCAAATACCATGTACTATCTTCATAAGTACATACTTGTGCCTTAGGCAAGAGAGAAGGGAAGGAGGCTGGCAGACAAGCTCTTCAAAATATACTGAAAAGACTCTGATGCCCTAGTGGAGGGTGGGAGGCAGGTTTAAGAGCGAGGGGATATATGTATACATATAGTTGAAGACAGAAAAGTGTGGGAAATTCTTAAAGAGATGGCAATACCAGACCACCTTACCTGTCTCCTGAGAAACCTGCATGCAGGCCAAGAAGAAACAGTTAGAACCAATATGGAACAATAGACTGGTTCAAAATTGGGAAAGGAGTACATCAATGAGTATGTCAAGGCTGTATTTTGTCACCATCCTTATTTAATTTATATGCAGAGTATATCATGTGAAATGCTGGGCTGTATGAATCACCAGCTGGAATCAAGATTGCTAGGAGAAATATCCATAACCTCAGATATGCAGATGATACCACTCTAATGGCAGAAATCAAAGAGAAACTAAAGGTAAAAGAGGAGAGTGAAAAAGCTGGCTTGAAACTCAACATTCAGAAAACTCAGATCATGGGCATGAAGTCCCATTGTTTCATGACAAATAGATGGGGAAAAAGTGAAAACAGTGACAGATTTTATTTTCTTGGGCTCCAAAATCACTGCAGACAGTGACTGCAGCTATGAAGTTAAAAGATGTTTGCTCCTTGGAAGAAAAGCTATGACAAATCTAGATAACACATTAAAAAGCAGAGATACCACTTTACTGACACAAGTCCATATAGTTAAAACTATGGTTTTTCAAGTAGTCATGTACGGATGTGAGAGTTGGACCATAAAGAATGCTGAGCACCAAAGAATTGATGCTTTTGAACTGTGGTGCTGGAGAAGATTATTGAAAGTTCTTTGAACAGCAAGATCAAACCAGTCAATCCTAAAGGAAATCAACACTGAATGTTCATTGAAAGGACTGATAATAAAGCTGAAGCTCCAATACTTTGACCACCTGATGCAAACAGCTAACTCACTGGAAAAGACCCTGATGCTGGGAAAGATTGTGGGCAAGAGAAGGGGCAGCAGAGGATGAGATGATTAGACAGCACCACCGACTCAATGGACAGGAGTCTGAGCAAACTCAAGAAGATGGTGAAAAACAGGGAAGCCTGGAGTGCTACAGTTCGTGGGGTTGCAGAGTCAGACACGACTGAGCGACTGAACAACAACAATAGCTGATTCGCTTCATTATACAGGAGAATCCAATACAACATTGTAAAGCAATTATACTCCAATAAAAAAAAAAGAAACATATTGAGCAGATACCCAAGGAGTTTCTTAAGAAGTAATATAAATTTGGGGGAAAGACCATCCAGGCTTTGGAATATTCACTCTTGGTTTTAATCCTTGCTTCATCCTAATTTGTGACGCTGGAAAAGTTATTACTTAAAATCTATATTAGTTTTCTATTGCTGCTGTGACAAGTTACTACATACCCAGTGGCTTAAGGCTGCACCAACATATGTGATCACAGCTCTAGAACAAGTCCAAAAGGAGTCTTACTGATTAAAGCCAAGTGTTAGCAGCACAGTTTCCTTTAGAAGGCTCTCAAGGAGGTTCTGTTTCCCTACTTGTTTCAGCATCTGGAGGCCTCCTGTATTCCCTGTGGCCTCTGCCTCTCATCATTTCAACCTCTTGGTTCTATCAGTACATCTCCCACAACTGACTTTGACCTTCTCCCTCCCTCTTATAAGGGATGTTCTTACATCAGGCCTACCCAGACAATTCCAAATAATCTCCTTGTCTCAATATTTTTAATATAATCACATCAGCAAAGTTTTTTTGTTGTTGCCATGTAAGACAACATATTCTTAGGTTCTGAGGATTAAGATGTGGACATCTTTGGGGGCCAGTGTTCTTTTGTTTATATTTATTGGAGTATAGGTCCGTCTAGTCAAGGCTATGGTTTTTCCCGTGGTCATGTATGGATGTGAGAGTTGGACTGTGTAGAAAGCTGAGTGCTAAAGAATTGATGCTTTTGAACTGTGGTGTTGGAGAAGACTCTTGAGAGTCCCTTGGACTGCAAGGACATCCAACCAGTCCATTCTGAAGGAGATCAGCCCTGGGTGTTCTTTGGAAGGAATGATGCTAAAGCTGAAACTCCAGTACTTTGGCCACCTCATGCGAAGAGTTGACTCATTGGAAAAGACTGTGATGCTGGGAGGGGTTGGGAGCAGGAGGAGAAGGGGACAAGGGAGGATGAGATGGCTGGATGGCATCACAGAATCCATGGACGTGAGTTTGAGTGAACTCTGGAGTTGGTGATGGACAGGGAGGGCTGGCGTGCTGCGATTCATGGGGTCACAAAGAGTCGGACATGACTGAACGACTGAACTAAACTGATAGTTGCTTCACAATGTTATGTTAATAGTTTCTGCTTTACAGCAAAATGAATCAGCCATCAGTTCAGTTCAGTCTGAGCGACTTCACTTTCACTTTTCACTTTCATGCACTGGAGAAGGAAATGGCAACCCACTCCAGTGTTCTTGCCTGGAAAATCCCATGGACAGAGGAACCTGGTAGGCTGCAGTCCATGGGGTCGCTAAGAGTCGGGCACGACTGAGCGACTTCGCTTTCACTTTTCACTTTTCTGCATTCGAGAAGGAAATGGCAACCCACTCCAGTGTTCTTGCCTGGAGAATCCCAGGGACAGAGGAGCCTGGTGGGCTGCCATCTATGGGGTTGTACAGAGTTGGACATGACTGAAGCGACTTAGCAGCAGCAGCAGTGTTTCATTGTGTATATGTACCACGTCTTCTTTATCCATTCATCTGTCCATGGATATATATGTTGTTTCCATATCTTGGCTATTGTAACTAGTGCTTCAGTGAGCACTGGGGTGCGTGTATCCTTTTGAATCATGTTTTTCTCTGTATATATGCCCAGGAATGGAATTGCTAGAATACATAGTACTATTTTTAGATTTAAGGAACCTCAATACTGTTCCCCATAGTGGCTGTACCAATTTACTTTCCAACTAACAGTGTAAGAGTGTTCTCTTCTCTCTACACCCTCTCCAGCATTTATCATTTGTAGGTTTTTTTGGTGATGACCATTCTCACTAGTGTGAGTTGATATTCCATTGTATTTACTGTACTTTAATTTCTTGATCATGAATATATCTTCCACACTAGACAAGAAAAGCTATGACAAACCTAGACAGCATAAAAGACAGCTAAAAAGCAGAGACATCACTTTGTTGACAAAGGTCCATATAGTCAAAGCTATGGTTTTTCCGGTAATCATGTACAGATGTGAGAGTTGGACCATAAAGAAGGCTGAGTGGCTGAAGAATTGATGTTTTCGAATTGTGGTGTTGGAGAAGACTCTTGATAGCCCCTTGAACTCAAGGAGATCAAACTAGTCAATCTTAAAGGAAATCAACCCTGAATATTCTTTGGAGGGACTGATGCTGAAGCTCCAATGCTTTGGTCACCTGATGTGAAAAGCCGACTCATGGGAAAAGACTCTGATTATGGGAAAGACTGCGAACAAGAAGAGAAGGGGACGACAGAGGATGAGATGTTTGGAGGCCATCACTGACTCAATGGACATGAGTTTGAGCAAACTCAGGGAGATAAGGAGAGGGAAACCTGGCATGCTGCAGTTCATGTGTCGCTAAAAGTCGGACATGACTTAGCAAATGAACAACGTAAGACAGTAAAACTCTGGAGAGTAAGAACTGTGCCTGATTCATTTTGTATCTCTGGTCCCCAACAATGTCAGTGCTTCACAGTTGCCCAGTCAATAATAATTGTGCTGAGGATTAAATGGAGACCATACAAACTAACCAGTGGTATCTAGCTTAAATAGGTATTCAGAAGGTGAAGGATGCTTTTGTGAACATCCATTATGCCCAAGAAACCGGGAGAATTTCTGTGAGTGACAAGTAAATTGTCTCCATCTCTAATGAGAAAATGCAGGATCACGTGTCTTCTAGCTTTGGGGTTTTGGAGCAATTAGTCAGTGTCATGGTTCACCTTTTCTGTTTTTATTTTAATGTTGTTTTGCCCAGAACCCAGCACATGTTTGCTGAAGGAAGAGTGTTGGCTGATTTTCAGAGGTCAAGTGGGGCAGGAGCAGGTGGGAAGAAGCCATCGCCTATATTTCCACACCTCAATGGAGCAGAGCAGAAGTGCACCCTGGGTTTGTCTCTACCGTTTTAAGAGCTGTGTACTTTGGCATCTGTTTCTTCTCACCTCGGTGGCCAGAATGGCTTTTCTCCTCTAAGGCTCTCACCTGGTCCAGCGGAGGGATGAGAAGATGGGCAGCAAATCCAGTAGTTCTGGGCGGCCTCATGGTAATGGAGTCACTACATTCTGTCTGGCCTCATACAGGTCATTCCTCTTTCAATTCTGTGTCTATAAAATGCATGACTCACCTCTCAGATGCCAAGAAACTCAAAGACTTTGTGTTCCTGTCATTAAAGGGTACAATTTAAATTTTAAAAAGCTGCTGTAGGCATACCTACCAGACTATCATTAGACGAAAGCTCATGTCAAGGCCAAAGCCAGCTTTGATTTTATTTCAAAGCCTGAAGCAAGAGACCTAGTGCCAAAACTTTCAAGGTACCTGGTGTTTAAAGTGGGCCTGCCCACCCTTCAGTTGGATTCAGATTCCAACATGTCCTGCTATCGGGGTGCTGATTCCCCTACAAGTACACAGAGCAGGAATTGAACCAGCAAGCTTGCCTTTCTAGCCAAGCAATACCATGCGCTGATTGCACCCACAGTCAGAGCTCTGTGCTTACATGATCTGCAGAAGAAATTTTTAATGATTTGTAAGTTTATTTCCACAAAAAGAATAACAAAAGAACAGATATTAAACCAAATTGAGAGGATGTTTTAGCTGTACAGCTTATGGAATCTTAATTTCCCAGACCAGGGATTGAACCCAGATCCTCGAAAAATGAACATTCAGAGTCCTAAGTACTGGACCACTGGGAAAGTCCCAAGCCAAACCTACATTTGAATTCAACAAGACAGTCTTTTTGAGAAGAACACTTTTTAAATCTCTATTTTTAAAGTGACTTATGCTGAAATAAATGTTAATTGGTTAATTCAAAGTTAAGTACTCAATTACACACTAGTTCTATTGTCTGTTGCAATGATCAAAGGGGACTGGAAGACAGTTTTCACCACCCATGGGCAAACAGATCAAAAAGACAGCAAAGGGACATTGTGTAAGTGAAAACAAATTCTCATTTGCATGTAATTCATGCAGTTTGGAATATTGATCATTCATTCATTAACTGTGTCAGTTTTTATCATTCCACGTATATATTCTAAGTATCTTCCATGAGACCACAAGGGAATTATGCTCAGTGTTCTTGGTTCTTTCTGACCTTGTTTGTTTGTTTTAGTCACTAAGTCACATCCAGCTCTTGTGATTGCATGAACTGTAGCCCACCAGGCTCTTCTGTCCATGGGATTTCCCAGGAAAGTGGGTAGCCATTCCCTTCCTGGCCTTATTAGGCAAAGCTGCTGCTGCTGCTGCTGCTAAGTCGCTTCAGTAGTGTCCGACTCTGTGCGACCCCATAGACAGCAGCCCACCAGGCTCCTCTGTCCCTGGGATTCTCCAGGCAAGAACACTGGAGTGGGTTGCCATTTCCTCCTCCAATGCATGAAAGTGAAAAGTCAAAGTGAAGTTGCTCAGTCATGTCCGACTCCTAGTGACCCCATGGACTGCAGCCTACCAGGCTCCTCCATCCATGGGATTTTCCAGGCAAGAGTACTGGAGTGGGCAATAGATGGGCAATAATATGGACAATGCAGTCTGGTAAGTGCTGCTTTAGGGAAGCAAAGGGTACACAGAGCCAAAGAGGATGCCAGTCTGGTCTGGGAGTGACAGGGAGTTGGACTCAACCACCAAAGACCACCTGCCTTCAGTCACATTATTTTCAAATGTGAGGAGCAGAGATGGGAAGGTACAGCAGACTATTCTAGAAAAGAACTTGTCCATAGATCAGGAACCTTAACAATCAATAGGCTAGGAGTTTGATGAATGCCTCAGATTCAGGGATTTAGGACTATGATTTAACAAAGCCAGTAGAGACTTCCCTGTTGGCTCAGTGGCTAAAGACTCCATGTTCCCAATGCAAGAGGCCTGGGTTTGATCCCTGGTCAGGGGACTAGATCCCCAATGCTGCAACTAAAGATCTCACATGCCACAACTAAGAGCCAGTGCAGCCCAACGGATAAATAATAATAATAAACCAAAGCCAATAATCCTCACATAAAAGACTTTTCACTTTGGATAAAGGCAACCCCATTATCATCAGCAACAACCCCAGCCTCTGTCCAGAGGGATCAAATTCCTCTTCAGGGCCCTCTTTACTTTTGTGGGCTTTTGAAACTGTGGCCAACCAACACCCCACTTACTCAAGCCCTCTAAGACCTTCCCCTCTAAAGCAAATGGTTCTCAAGAAGCAGGAAGTTTTCTTAGGAGAACGGGTGTGAGGGAAGTAATATAGGACATAAGAAAACCCAAGCAAGGTTGGGTCTTAGCTGGAGGTATGGTGAACGATGTCAGATTCAGGATCTCTGAAGATTTAGCTTCGGGACCAGGAACCAGGCTTGATCACTCAAGAGCTTTAGTGTAGCAGTTTTATTAAAGTATAAAAGGAGACAGAGAAATCTTCTGACATAGACATCAGAAGGGGGATGGAGAGTGCCCCCCACAACTAGTCTTATCAAGGCCTTATATATTTTTACCAGACCCACCCCTACAACATACATCCTAAATTAACAAGATTAGAGCTAACAATAGAAAGATCTTACCAGACCCACTCCCACAATATATGTCTTAAGATAACATGATTAGTCAGAAGGTTCTTGTTAAGGAGAAACATGTCCTCAAGCAAGGTACACTCTTATAGTGACTAAGACAAGGGTAAGTGAAGTCGCTCAGTCGTGTCCGGCTCTTTGCGACCCCATGGACAGTAGCCTGCACCAGGCTCCTCCGTCCATAGGATTTTCTAGGCAAGAGTACTGGAGTGGGTTGCCATTTCCTTCTCCAGGGAATCTTCCTGACCCAGGGATCGAACCCAGGTCTCCCGCATTGTAGACAGACGCTTTACCATCTGAGCCACCAGGGAAGTCCGACTAAGACAAAGCAGTGTAGAAAAAAAAACTCTTGTCCTTTTCTCCTCCTTGAGAGCCTCAGACCCCTTTCTCCTTCTCCAGGGCCCTGGACCCCTTTCTCCTTGAGGGCCCTGGGCTCCTTATCAACCTACCTAAGGATGAGCTCTCTCAGAGGCTGACTTCAAGCTCATCCCTCCAGGCAGCTCTGGAAACCCCAAGTACACTATGCAGCCAGTCCCCCTTAACACAAGGGACATGCATTTTTGTGCCTGGGTGTAGACAGTCTGCTGAGAATGGGAAGTGGCCTTGTGGAAGCCATGATTCTGGTTTGCTAGGGGACCATTCCTAGGAGATGGGGCTGGGAGTTGTCCTCAGCCAGCCCTCATAGAGGCTGGGACAAAGAGGCACCTGTGAGTAAAAGGGACCTGGGCAGGGCTTCCTTACATCTATGATGATGAGCTCTGCTAACTGCTGAGTTGAGTCCTCACTGCTGTTTCAGGAAAGGCCACTTCCCAGAAGGCCAGGGAGCTCTACCGTGGAAGATGTGGATGCCACAAAACGTGTTTGTCACCATTATGCGTCCGCACAACACCCAAAGCCTCTGCCTCCCCCCTCGCCCTTCACACCTGGCTTGTGTCACTCCATTCTTTGTATTCTCCGCTGCAACCAGACTATACATCTCTCTGTTCCTTGAGCACACACTGAGCTTCTTCTCTCTTCATTAGCTTTTTCCTATCTGGAATATTCCCCCACTGTGATATGGTGGTGCCATTTTCTAAGGTGAGGATGGAGTGGAATGATCTGAATGGGGAGGGCAGGGCAAGGGAGGATGTAAAAATAGGACTTCTGTCTGAGGAACCTATTAGGTTTCCAAGTAGAACTTTAAAGATAGACTTGGATAGGTGAGTCTGGAGTCATGGTTCTTAAAACCAGCCTGTAGCAGATTCCCCTGGAGTGCTTGTTAAGACAGACTGCAGAGCCCTGCTCCCAGATTTTCTGATTCAGTAGGTCTGAGGTGAGACCTGAAAATCTGCATTTTTAAACAATTTCCCAGGTCACCTTGGTGGCCCTGTTTGGGGAACACACTTTGAGAACTCGTCTACAGTTCTAGGATAGGTCAGGCTAGATCTGGAATTGGAAACTTTGGGAATACAGACAACATTTAAGCCACAGGATGATGCAGGATCATCTGAGATGGAACAAAGCCCCAAGACTGATGTTATGGATTGAATTGTATCCCCCCTGCAAAAAAATTTCACATGCTGAAGTCCTAACCCCTAGTACTTCAGAATGTGACCTTATTTGGAAATAGGACTGCTACAGATATAGTTAGTCAAGATGAGGTCAGTTAAGTTGGGCTCTTCATCTAATATGATGGATGTCCTTATCAAAAGGAGAAATTTGGACATGGAAATCCACACACAGGCAGGATGCCATATAAAGGTGAAGGCAGAGATCTACAAGATATGCGTGGATATGTACTAAGTCACTTCAGTTGTATCCAACTCTTTATGACCCATGGACTGTAGCCTGCCAGGCTCCTCTGTCAATAGGATTCTCCAGGCAAGAATACTGGAGAAATCTAAAATTCTTTGGTATTTCATACCTTTATGAAATACCAGTAAACCTCCAGAAGCCAAGGAACCAACCCTGTTTTTTTTTTTTTTTTTTGGTAAGTATAGTTTTTTTTGTAACATTGATTCACAATGTTCTGTTAATTTCTGCTGTACATATGTATAGCATATGTACATATGCTATATGTATGTGTACATATAGCATATGTATACATATGTATACATATGTATATGTATGTATGTGTACATATATATGTGTATACATATGTACATATATATATTCTTTTCCATTATGGTTCATCATAAGATATCAAACATAGTTCCCTGTGCTGTAGAGTAGGACCTTGCTGTTTATCCATCCTATATATACTAGTTTGCATCTGCTAACTTCCCTCCCCAGCTGCCCTCCTCCTTGCCTGCTGAACATCTTGATCTTGGACTTGTGGCCTTCAGCACTATAAGACAGTACCTTGCTGTCGTTTAAGCCCCCCAGTCCATGGTAATTTGCTCCAGCAGCTCTAGAAAACTAATACAACTGGAATTCACCAAAATGGACCCAGTGGGTGAGGAGAAACCAGCAAAGAAATGATCAGTGGAAAACCCAGGAGAACCCAGGAAAACCCAGGAGAAATCCCAGAAGCCAGGGAAAGACCATGTTTAAGCAGGAGAGTGGTCATTTTGCCAAATGCTGCCGAGAAGTAAAGTCAAATGAAGACAGAGAAATAACTGTTTGATAAGGCTGCAATTTTAAAAGGCAACATGTTGTCTCTGACAACCTTGAGAGAACAATCTTAGTGGAAGGGGAGGGGCCAGAGCCAGCCGGAGGAGCTAGAAGAGAGGAAGAGAGAAAAGGAAGTGGACAGGTTTCCTGGGCAGGGCAGCCAAGCAGCTGGACCCTAGCTGGAGGAAAACGTAGGTTCTTTGGTAAAGATAGGACCTTGGAAATAATTTCTATGCCCATAAGACATTTAGACTTTTAGTTTAGTTTCTACATTTAAACATCGAGTTTCTCTTTAAAAGGAGAAACTGAAGATGCTGGATAAAAGGGATGAAAGTCCTTGAGAAAACTAGAAGCCTTTCAGAAGGAGTAGGGTCTTCATTCAGGGGAACAAGGAGAAAGGCGGAGAAGGATGAGGAGAGAAGCTAAATTCAGTTTCCTTTCTTGAGCTGTTAGTAACTGAACAAAATTTAAGCAAAGGAGATGTTAAAAAAAAAACAAAACAAAAAACTTTTGACTAAATGATAAATTGTAGAATCCAGATGGAAAAAATGTGCGTGTTGGGAGAGGGGGTGTGGAAGCGTAGTAGGGGAAACAGGCAAATTGTATAGTTGGCAGTTGTAAAATGGCCATTCAAAGAAGAGATTTAAATAGCACCATTTGCCAATCAAGACTGGATGGTAGAACTGGAATTTTTTTCTTTTTTTAAATTAATTTTGATTGAAGTATAGTTGCTTTCCAATGTTGTGGTAGTTTTTGCTTACAGAAAAGTGAATCAGCCGAATATATACATATGCTATGCTAAGTCACTTCAGTTGTGTCCGACTCTGTGTGACCCCATAGACGGCAGCCCACCAGGCTCCCCCGTCCCTGGGATTCTCTAGGCAAGAACACTGGAGTGGGTTGCTATTTCCTTCTCCAATGCATGAAAGTGAAAAGAGAAAGTGAAGTTGCTGTGTCGTGTCCGACTCTTAGCGACCCCATGGACTGCAGCCTACCAGGCTCCTCCATCCATGGGATTTTCCAGGCAGGAGTACTGGAGTGGGGTGCCATTGCCTTCTCTGGAATATATACATATATCCCCTCTTTTTTGGATTTCCTTCCCATGTAGGTCACAACAGAACTGAAATATTGAGAGCAGCTGCAGAGACCGAGACTCTAGATGGCTTGAGGTGTTGTTCCACTGCTGGTTCTCTGACTGGTTTACCTGATGGGAAAGGTCGAGATAAAGAGACATTTTGAAAATGGTGTCTGTGGTTGTTTAAAATCTGTCATTAGTTTGAAGGAGGTAAATAGATACCCTTTAACGTCTGGCTTGCCACCTACCCAGAGGTGAGGCCTTGCCTCTAATGGAAGGGATTCTGGGAGTTCAGTAGCAGCATGACTTCACCTTCTAGTGACTATTGACTTTTGGCCAATTACATCACCACCAGCAGCAGAATAATCGTCACTTGAATGCTTACTGTGTGCCTGGCACTGAGCTGAGTTCCTCAAATAGATTATCATGTTTAATCCTTAGTAGATCTATGAAGTTTGGACAAATAGCATTCACATATTGCTCTCAAAAGAAATGTGAGTCTCAAGGGGATTAAGTCATAGAAACTGTGATACAGGTAAACCCAGAAACTACCCTGTGGCCAAAGGCTGCATTACTCCTTAACCTCTCCGAGCCTCAGTTTCCTCATCATAAAATGAGACATTATAATAACAAGTTCCACACTGGAGTATACCGATTACATGGCATCAGGCATAAAGTAGACAGTCTGCAAAATTAGCTATTATTAGTAGATTTGAGCTATTATTACAACACTGTGTTTACATTTTAATAAAGGACTATAGAGAAAGAATGTGTGTGTTTGTGGAATGTTTTGTATGTGTACATGTGGGAGAGAGAAAGAACAGTAATAATCAGAAAGTCATAAATTCAAGATGGTGAGTTTTGAGTGTTGGCAGAAGAGATTTTGTGTGGGCAGCTTTCCCTTCATGCCTTAAACTCTATGACATACAAGTTCCTCAAGATGGTTTTAATTTTCAGGGCTGGGGATAGTGAGGTGTATGGGGCACTAGATTCTGGTGTAATATTTAAAGGTAGGGGTCCCCAACCTCTGGGATCTAATGCCTGATGATCTGAGGTGGAGCTGGTGTAATAGTAATAGGAGTAAAGATAAATGTAATGAGCTTGACTCATCCTGAAACCATCCCCATTACACTGGTCCATGGAAAAACTGTTTTCCACGAAACCCATCCCTGGTGCCAAAAAAGTTGGGCAATGCTGAAGGGACACAAATAGGGTTGAGGGTGGGAGCAAGGCTCAAGAGGAAGGATATATATATATATATAGTTATGACTGATTCACATTGTGGTACGGCAGAAACCAACACGACATTGTAAAGCAATTGTCCTCAATTAAAAAAAATAAATTTAAAGAGACACAATTTGGTTATAAAGATACATTATATATGTGGATGTATTAATATACATATATATTTTTTAACACCTCTGAATGAACTAGTTCTATAAAACCATGAGTTTGTCTATAACATTTAAGATGGATTTTCGGTGCTTTGGCTTTTTACTAATAGATGAAATAGATGATTTCTCCTTTTTTGCCTTACTTTGCAAATTATTTGGAAATAATATCTAACTTTTATGGTTATTTCTGCCCAATGAGGAATTAGAAATTCTGTGGGGTTTTGGTTTTGAGATATACTTAACATATAGCATTATATTAGTGTCAGATGTAGCAAAGAATCTGCCACCAATACAGCATGCACAAGAGATGTGGGTTTGATTCCTGGTTTGAGAAGAACCCCTGGAGTAGGAAATGGCAATCCAGTCTGGTGTTCTTGCCTCAAAAATTCCATGGACAGAGAAGCCTCAGTTCAGTTCAGTCGCTCAGTTGTGTCCAACTCTTTGTGACCCCATGGACTGCAGCATGCCAGGCTTCTGTGTCCATCGCCAACTCCCGGAGCCTGCTATGTCCATTGAGTCGGTGATGCCATCCAACCCCCCATGAACAGTATGAAAAGAACCCCATGAACAGTATGAAAAGGCAGAGAAGCCTGGCGGGCTACTATCCATGGAGTCACAGTTAAAGACCCTGAGCACATGGCACACACAGTTTCAGGTGAACCATATAATGATTTAATATTGGCATTCATTGCAAAATGATCACCTTATTAAGTCTACTTAACATCCATCACTACACATGGTTGTAATTTTTTTCTTGTGATGAGGACTTTTAAGATCTATTAGAAGCTTTCATTAGAAAAGACCCTGATGCTGAGAAAGATTGAGGGCAGGAGGAGAAGGGGATGACAGAGGACGAGATGGTTGGATGACATCGCTGACTCAACGGACATGAGTTTGAGCAAGCTCTGGGAGATGGTGAAGTACAGGGAAGCCTGGCGTGCTGCAGTCCATGGGGTTGCAAAGAGTCGAACATGACTGAGCAACTGAACGACAACAAGCTCCTTTGAAGTTTACAGTACAGTACTCTTAATGACCCCATGAACTGTAGCCCACCAGGTACCTCTGTCCATGGAATTCTCCAGGCAAGAACACTGGAGTGGGTAGACAATCCCTTCTCTAGGGGATCTTCCTGACCCAGAGATGGAACCCAGATCTCCTGCACTGCAAGCAGATTCTTTACCATCTGAGCCCCCAGGGAAGCTATAACCCCATTATTATCTATAGTCACCATGCTGTACATAACATCCTCAGGACTTATTTATTTTATAACTGGAGGTTTGAACTCTTTAACTCCCTCTACCCATTTTGCCTACCCCTATATCACACCTCTGTATCTATGAGTTTGGGGGTTTTGGTTTTTTGGTTTTATTTTTTTCATTTAAGATGCCTCATACAAGTGAGATCTTATGGTATTTGTCTTTCTCTGTCTGACTTTTTTCACTTAATACCCTTAAGGTCCATCCATGTTGTTTCAAATGGCAGAAGTTCTTTCCTTTATTATGGCTAACACTCCATTGTGTATGTGTACTTCGTTTTCTTTATCCTTGCATCCATTAATGAACACTCAGCGTGCTTCCATGTCTTGACTATTGAAAATAATGCTGTAATGAACATAGGGATGTGTGTATCTTTTAATTTAGTACTTTTATTTCATTCAGACATGTGCCCAGAAGTGGAATTGCTGAATCATATGGTGGTTCTATTTTTAATTTTTTCAGGAACCTCCAAACTGTTATCCATAGTGGCTGTACCAATTTACATTCCCACCAACAGTACACAAGGGTTCCCTTCTCTACATCCTGGCCAAAACATGTTATTTCTTGCCTTTTTGATAATAGCTATTCTAACAGGTTGGAGAAGGCAATGGCACCCCACTCCAGTACTCTTGCCTGGAAAATCCCATAGACGGAGAAGCCTGGTGGGCTGCAGTCCATGGGGTCGCTAAGAGTCAGACACGACTGAGCGACTTCGCTTTCACTTTTCACTTTCATGCATTGGAGAAGGAAATGGCAACCCACTCCAGTGTTCTTGCCTGGAGAATCCCAGGGACGAGGGAGCCTGGTGGCTGCCGTGTATGGGGTCACACAGAGTCGGACACGACTGAAGTGACTTAGCATAGCATAGCATTCTAACAGGTATGTGATATCTCATTGTGCTTTTTTTTTGTTGAAGTATAGTTGATTTGAGGCTTCCCCAGTGGTTCAGCAGTAAAGAATCCACCTACAATGGAGGAGATGCAGGAGACAAGAGTTCCATCCCTGGGTCTGGAAGAACCCCTGGAGGAGGGCATGACAACCTGCTCCAGTATTCTTGCCTGGAGAATGGGGTCTACAAAGAGTCAGACATGACTGAAGTGACTTAGCATGCACACTTATAGTTGATTTACAATGTTGTGTTAGTTTCCTGTGTATAGCAAAGTGATTCCATTTACATATACACACATACCCTTTCTCACATCCTTTTCCGTTATGGTATATTACAGGGTACTGGCTGTAGTTCCCTGTGCTATACAATAGGACCTTGTTTATCTGTTTTCTATATAGTAGTTTGTATCACTAATCCAAACTCCTTATTCTTCCCTCCCCTGCCCCTTCCCCTTTGGTAATCTATGTTTTCTACATCTGTGAGTCTGTTCCTATTTCTTCTTTGGAAAAATGTCTAATTTACCCATTTTTAATTGGCCTGTTTGATTTTTTTCCTAAGTTATATGAGTCTTTTATATATTTTGGATATTATTCCTTTATCAAATATCTGACTTGCAAGTATTTTCTGCCATTCAGTGAGTTGCCTTTCCATTTTGTTAATGGTTTCCTTTGCTGTGTAGAAGTTTAATGTAGTTTTTAATGTAGTCCCCCTTGTTTGTTTTTGCTTTTGCTGCCTTTTCTTCTTGTGTGAAAACCAAAGAATCTTCACCAAAACCAACGTCAAGGAGCTTACCACCTATGTTTTCTTCCTGGACTTCTACAGGGCTTATGTTTGGGTTTTTAATTCATTTTGATTGATTTTTTGGTATGCTTAAGTTTTAATATTCTGTGTCTGGCTGTCCAGTTTTCCCATCAACATTTATTGAAGAGATTGTCTTTTCCTCATTATATATTCTCCAGCTCCCTTGTAGTAGATTCATTGGCCATTTTTCATGGTTTTCTTTCTGGTCTCTCTATTCTCTTTCACTGACCTAAGTGTCCAATTTTATGCCCACATCACACTGTTTTGCTTACTATAGCTTTGTAATATTGTTTGAAGTCAGGAAATGTGATGTCTCCAGCTTTGTTCTTCTTTCTCAAGATTGTGTTAGCTATTCAGGATCTTTTGTGGTTCCATACAAATTTTAGGATTGTTTGTTCTATTTCTGGGAAAAATGTCATTGGACTTTTGATAAGGATTGCATTGAAACTGTAGATTACTTGAGTAGTATGGAATTAATAAGATTAATTCTTCCAATCCATGAGCATGGAATATCCTTCCATTTATTTGTGTCTTCATCAATTCATCAGTGTCTTATAGTTTTCAGTATACAAGTCTTTCACCTCTTTGATTTAGTTTAGTCCTTTATTCTTTTTTGATGCAGTTGTAAATAAGATTGTTTTCTTGAACTTCCCTGTGGGTCCAGTGGCTCCCAATTCAGGGGAGTCCTCCACACTCCCAATTCAGGGGACCTGGGTTTGATCCCTAATCAGGAAACTGGATCCCACACAGCTAAGAGGTTGCACGTGCAACTAAAGATCTTGTGTACTGCAATAAGGATCAAAGATCCTATGTGCCACAAATAAGACCCAGCACAAATAAAGAAATAAATATTTTAAAAATAAATAAAGTCTTACTTCTAAGTTAAAACAAGTTCTTAATGATAATAACTCTTATTTACATTCTCATGCCAGCAATCATATTAAAGAGTTCTAGAATATTTCCAGACCTTCACTGACACACCAATAAAAGATTCATGTTCCTAGCTTTATATATTTTTTGTCTGAATGCTTTATAACAGGTCATCATTATCCAGCTTTGGATTATAACGTCAGAAAATATAACATTACCAAAAAATTACAGAAAACATTCTCTATAAAATGACTAGCTGATAAAGTGAGCCTTGGACTATTCCCCCCAAACTATATAATGACACAACATGATAAAGCTGTGTAATTATGTTTTTTATACACAGAGTGTTTTATAATATACTGTTCAACATTGAAATCATGAAGGGAGTATGGGGAAGGCCCATTCAACCATGGAGTAGCTGTGACACATGTGAGACCTCCGTTGTTATTCAAAGGAATTGTGTCTTGCCTCGATAATATGTGCATTCGAAAACAAAGGATATTTACAGGAATTGTGTGCTCATCAGGATAATGGTGCCCTGCCATACTCAGCAGCATTGTATTGAACCCTGGTACTTGGGAGAAAAACCAAAATTAATTCACAATAAGGCTAATTGGAATCTACTGCTACTGCTGCTAAGTCGCTTCAGTCGTGTCTGACTCTGTGCGACCCCATAGACGGCAGCCCACTAGGCTCCTCTGTCCCTGGGATTCTCCAGGCAAGAATACTGGAGTGGGTTGCCATTTCCTTCTCCAATGCATGAAAGTGAAAAGTGAAAGTGAAGTTGCTCAGTCATGCCTGACTCTTAGCAACCCCATGGACTGGAGCCCACCGGGGTCTTCCATCCATGGGATTTTCCAGGCAAGAGTACTGGAGTGGGGTGCCATTGCCTTCTCCAATTGGAATCTAGACCTCATTAAAAAGTTCCTTCTCCCTTTGGTCATTCTTTAGGGCTCAGAAATGTTCATAAGCAACACTGCAGCTGTCTAAGAGAAAGACAGAGAAAATGAAAGAAAGAGCTTTGCTTCTGGTTTGTGATGGAGAACAACTCTGTTCCTAGAAAGGGAATTGTCCCCACATACAGTTGTTCCCCCTACTTATCAATAGTCTGGCCTGGGGCAGGTTGCTCACTTGTGCACTCAGTTCTCCCAACATGGAAAGCACCTCATAGGGTGGGCTTTTGTACAGAGTAAAGAAATCAAGGCAGGCGAAGCACTTAGAATATATGTAGCACTTAGTAAGTGCTCAATAAATGACAGCTATTCTAGCTATTAAGGGATTGGCTACCCGAGCCTACTCAAGGGGAAATCTGAAGGCAATGGGAACAAGATTAACAAGTGTGGCAGAACAGATGGCTAGAGGGGATGTAGATTACATCTACTTTTCTCTCACTCCACCTGAGGACAAATTTTGGGGTTTCCCTGGGTACCATACTTGGGTCTCTACTCGTTGTATTTCACATGCTCTCAGGGGATTAATGACACCCAAACTTTGATTTCCAACCCTCAGCTCTGGGCATGTTTCTCCCAGGTTCCTACAAGCACCTCAGCTTCAACACATCCCAAACCCGAGGGGTCACCTCACTCCAGCTCACCAAACCTGCTTCCCCAGTGTGCCCTTGGCTGATGCAATCCCATCATCTCTGCTTCACCCAAGCTCTGGACTCTCATCTCTCTCGGCAACCTTCAGCCAACCTGCCCTACACTTCATCAGTAACCAAGTCCTATGAGTTTTACTTCTTAAAGATGCTTCAAACTGTCCCTAACTCTCTCTCTCTGTGACCTCTGCCCCAGGCCACAACTTCATCCAATTCACCTGGTCTCCCTGGCGCCAAAAGCATCCTCTCAAACCACCGCCTTGCCCCATCACCTACCCCTCATTAAAATGTTTAGGGACCTTTTCCTACTTAAATGTCCAGGCTTCTAACCATGACTCCAGAGCCTCCTGATCAGGCCCTGGCCCATCACTATGACTTATTTCTCTGACTGCACTTTGTTTTCTAGCAACACTGGTGCTATATATGCACAGAATGGTGCTTTTCAGGTCCATGTCTGGGCTCCTGTGATTCCTGGTACTTGTGATGCCTTCCTCCCCTTTATCTAACTCAGATCCAATGACATATCCTCCAGGAAGACTGGCCGGATCTTCCTCTCGCTCAAAGTGGGTTAGATCTCCTTCCCCTAAGAGACTTTGTCTTTTATGCAGCAAATCATCACACCTGCTACAGAATATTGTAATTAGGTGCTTCCCTCCCTAGACTAGGAGCTCCTTGAAGTTAGGAAATGCTGTATCGTATGCATCTTTGTACCCTGAGTGCTTAGTAGAGTGCCTGGCACTCTGTAGGCACTTAGTAAGTAAATACTGAATGAATTAACATTTATCAATCCCCTCAGTACCCCAGGACTTCCTTGGTGGCTCAGATAGTAAAGAACCTACCTGCAATACAGGAGACCTGGGTTTGATCCCTGGGTCAGGAAGATCCCCTGCAGAAGGGAAGGGCAATCCACTCCAGTATTCTTGCCTAGAGAATTCCATGGACAGAGGAGCCTAGCAGGCTACAGTACATGTGGTCACAGAGTCAGACACAACTGAGTGGCTAACATTTCAGTACATCAAGAAATGGAGTGTCATTTGAAGAAACTAGATTGGTATAATATATGGTTCCCTATTGTTCCCTATTGTACAGGAGACAGTTATCAAGACCATCCCCAAGAAAAAGAAATGCAAAAAAGCAAGATGGCTATCTGAGGAGGCCTTAAAAATAGATGTGAAAAGAAGAGAAGTGAAAAGCAAAGGAGAAAAGGAAAGATATACCCATTTGAATGCAGAGTTCCAAAGAATAGCAAGGAGAGATAAGAAAGCCTTCCTCAATGATCATTGCAAAGAAGTAGAGGAAAACAATAGAATGGGAAAGACTAGAGATCTCTTCAAGAAAATTAGAAAAAACAGGAAACATTTCATGTAAAGATGGGCTTGATAGAGGACAGAAATGGTATGGACCTAACAGAAACAGAAGATATTAAGTGGAGGTGACAACAATACACAGAAGAGCTATAAAAAAAAGATCTCATGACCCAGATAATCACGATGGTGTGATCACTGACCTAGAGCAGACATCCTGGAATGTGAAGTCAAGTGGGCTTTAGAAAGCATCACTATGAACAAAACTAGTGGAGGTGATGGAATTCCAGTTGAGCTATTTCAAATCCTAAAAGATGATGCTGTGAAAGTGCTGCACTCAATATGCCACCAAATTTGGAAAATTCAGCAGTGGCCACAGGACTGGAAAAGCTCAGTTTTCATTCCAGTCCCTAAGAAAGGTAACCCAAAGAATGCTCAAACTACTGCACAATTGCATTCACTTCACACGCTAGTAAAGTAATGCTCAAAATTCTCCAAGCCAGACTTCAGCAATATGTGAACCATGAACTTCCAGATGTTTCAGCTGGTTTTAGAAAAGGCAGAGGAACCAGAGATCAAATTGCCAACATCTGCTGGATCATTGAAAAAGCAAGAGAGTTCCAGAAAAACATCTATTTCTGCTTTATTGACTATGCCAAAGCCTTTGACTGTGTGGATCACAATAAACTGTGGAAAATTCTGAAAGAGAAGGGAATACCAGATCACCTGATCTGCCTCTTGAGAAATCTGTATGCAGGTCAGGAAGCAACAGTTAGAACTGGACATGGAACAACAGACTGGTTCCAAATAGGAAAAGGAGTACGTCAGGCTGTATATTGTCACCCTGCTTATTTAACTTATATGCAGGGTACATCATGAGAAATTCTGGGCTGGAGGAAGCACAAGCTGGAATCAAGATTTCCTGAAGAAATATCAATAACCTCAGATATGCAGATGATACCACCCTTATGGCAGAAAGTGAAGAGGAACTAAAGAGCCTCTTGATGAAAGTGAAAGAGGAGAGTGAAAAAGTTGGCTTAAACTCAACATTCAGAGCTCAACATTCAGAAAACTAAGATCATGGCATCTGGTCCCATCACTTCATGGGAAATAGATGGGGAAACAGTGGAAACAGTGTCAGACTTTATTTTCTTGGGCTCCAAAATCACTGCAGATGATGACTGCAGCCATGAAATTAAAAGACACTTACTCCTTGGAAGGAAAGTTATGATCAACTTAGCTTATTCAAAAGCAGAGACATTACTTTGCCAACAAAGGTCCATCTAGAGTCAGACACGACTGAGCAACTGAACTGAACTGATGATTCCCTATGTTGACGGGAGGCACTTCAAACACTGAACAAGCAATACAAAATAGCAGATATTTCTTTTCAGACCTGCAGAAGGTGAAATAGAAAACAGGAACCCAGGGATGGAGGCCAGGGAAGGGTCAGAAATGACCTGGGTGAGGGTCAGATCCAAAAGAGAACTGCCCGGATAGACAGGTCACAGATTAGCTACCTTGCATATCACTTATTCCCTGGTGGCTCAGATTGTAAAGAATCCACCCACAATGCATGAGACCCAGGTCTGATCCCTGGGTCAGGAAGATCCCCTGGAGAAGGGAATGGTTACCCACTCTAGTATTCTTGCCTGGAGAATTCCATGGACAGAGGAGCCTGGCGGGCTACACAGTCCATTGGGTTGCAAAGAGTCGGAGAGGACCGAGTGACTAACTTCGCATATCACAGTGCTATTGGTTTATAAGCCACCAAACCAAAGGGAAAGTGAAACAACTCTTCACTCAGTGAGCTAGTGTTTATTGAGCATCTATTAAGGAGGCAGGCACAGAGGTTACAGCAGTGAACCAAGGAGGCCTTGTCTCTGTCATCATTGAACTTACCAGGCAGTGAGAAGACAGGAAATACCAAAATAAGCAAAGAAATATATAGTTACATATGGTAATTAAAACTGTAAAGGGACTAGACAGGATACTGTGAGAGAAAACAGCAGATAGGGCAGGGAGGGTCTATCTAAGGATGTGGTTTGTTTTGTTTTTTTAAGGAAGTTCCTTTTACTTTTATTTATTTATTTATTTTTTAATTTTTGGGCCACACCACATGCCAGGCAGGGTCTTAGTTCCCTGAGCAGGGACAGAACCCATGGCCCCTGCAGCATGGATTCTTATCCACTGGACTGCCAGGGGAGTCCCAACAATGTGGTTTTTAAACTGAAGTAGACAAGTGTTTCCCTGGTGGCTCAATGGTAAAGAATCCACCTGTCAATGCAGGAGACACAGGCTTGATCCCGAGGTTGGAAAGAGCCCCTGGAGAAGGAAATGGCACCCCACTCCAGTATTCTTGCCTGGGAAGTCCCATGGATGGAGGACCCTGGTGGGCTACAGTCCATGTGGTCACAAAAGAGTTGGACATGACTTAGCGACTAGACAACAAAAGCTGACAAGGACAGGAAGGAGCAGGAGAAGGAGCAGTCCAGGAAACTGGCCTGGGGCCCGAGCAAGGAATGAAAGAGGCCAGTGCAGCCTCGAAAAGCTGAGCAAGGAAAAGCAAGTCCTGCCAACATCCAACATCTGCCAGGGAGGCAGGCAAAAGCAGAGCAGGTGGGGTCAGACGGAGCCAGGAGTTTAGATTTTGTTCTACGTACAATGATCAAGGAAGAGTTTTAAGGAAAGGAGTGATGGAGTGTGATTTACATTCATAGAGAACCATCTACGATGCTAGGGACAGACAGGAATGGGAGGGAGTTTTGGAGTCAGGGGTGGTCATGACTTGTGTTAAGCTATTGAACTCTTCTCTTTAGGAAACATTATCTTTTATCTCATTTTATAGCTGAGGAAGCTGAGATTCGGAGCGGGGAGGCAGACCCAAGCCTGTTCTCGCTCAGAGATGGAACTTAACACCCCTGTTGCCTCTTCTGTGACCCTTGTGCTCAGTCATGCAAAACTTCCAGGTTGGCAAAGATTAAAAGGGTGATAATATCAATTTTTGGCAAGGCAACAGGGGAAAAGGGAATTTTCAACCACTGTAGATGGGAAAGTAAATTGGTGCAGTCTTTATAGAAGAGAACCCCATGCCTTAGAGATGTGTGCCTTAGAGCCCCCAATTCCATTTTTATAATCTTAAAAAGATAAACCCAATACTGAGCCAAGATGTTTGAGCAAGTCTTACTTATCAGTATTTGTAATAACAAAATAGGGCATTGATAAAATAGACTTCAGTACTGTGCAGTTAATAACATGCAATGTTACTGCATGGACTCTATAATATATTAATCTTAACTGGTGATGAAATTGGGTTGCCAAAAGAGGTAGAGTGTGATTTCATTTTCACAAAATATATGTTTATATAGAGAGAAAACTTTCTGGAAGGATCAATATCCAAATATTAAGAGTGCCTACAGTCAGGACAGAAAAAATTTTCCTTCTCTCCGTTTAGGCTCTGTGGCTGGTCTAACAACAACAAAAAATGAGGTAAGGCGGATTAACAGGAGAAAAACAAATTTAGCTATGTACATACTGGAGTCCTACAAAGACAATAAGACTCAAGGGCAGGTGGGGCGGCTGATGCTCATAGGCCACCCTGAGCTAAGGAACAGCTGGACAGGGGCCTGAGGCTTCAAAGGGGAAGTGGGTCATTCACAGGAAAGTATTAAGAGCAGATGTCTGGTAATTACATATTTGCCTAAATACACAGCAGGTTCTTCAGATGTAAGTTACGTCTAGTACTAGCTCTCTTAATGGGCCTTCCAGTACAGGGGGTACGGGTTCAGACCCTGATTAGGGGACTAAGATCCCACCCACATGCCTCACAGTCAAAAAACCAAAACAAAAAAACAGAAGAAATATTCTAACAAGTTCAATAAAGACTTTAAAAGTGGTCCACATTAAAAAAAAAAAAAAGTGGGGGGCGGGTAAAAGTTTCCTTGAGTCTGCTGCGTCTTGATTGCCTTCAGCTCAGAATAATCCATGTGCCAAAGTGATACGTTTTGGGGATGCTTGTTTGGAACCTCTTCACTGTCTCCAAAACATGGAGAAATCTGGAGATTTTTAATGTTGTTGCTGTTGTTTTTTATGCGCAATATCTAATTTTTGTAGATCAAAATTTTTAAGTTTTTTATTGAAATAGGGCATGTGTGTATGCTGGGCTTAGTTGCTCGGTCATGTCCAACTCATTGTGGCCCCATGGACTGTAGCCCACCAGGTTCCTCTGTCCATGGGGATTCTCCAGGCAAGAATTCTGGAGTGGGTTGCCATGCCCTCCTCTAGGGGATCTACCCTACCCAAGGATAGAACCAAGGTCTCCCTCATTGCAGGCGGATTCTTTACCATCTGAGCCACCAGGGAAGCCCGAAATAGGGCATATGTACAGAAAAGTGCAGACATCCTAATCTCAAAATGAGTGAGTGATCACAAATTGATCACACCTGTGTTACTAACAGATAAAGGGAACGTTCCCAGACCCCAGAAGCCCCCTCTGTTGAACCACTTAGAAACTACTGTGTTGAGTCCATCTTCCTCCACTTCACATTATGTCTCATGCAATTCTTCTGTGAGGTTGTACTGAATTGCAATACATTAATTAATTGCTTAAAATCAGCATGTTAATACCTTATCTTTTTCTAAATATGACACCTTAGAAGGATAATCATCAGCATTTTTGTCACCTTATAAAGTGTTTTCTATGGATACTGGCTCTAAGCATTATTGTTTTCCTCACTTAATAGATAAGGGACCTGGGCACAGAGGATAATTTATCTTCCTCTGGATCATACACAAAGCCAGGAGGTGGAAAAGCCAGCACAGGCTTGTATCTAAATCTGTGCCCTTTCTGCTCCACTTCCTGGGATTAAGAGCAAAGGCAGCAGTGGAATAAGAGAAAGGAAGAGCTTTGCTCACTATTAGGCTCTTTAGACATTGAGACAATTACCTGGGAGAGCTGTTTAAACTCCTTTTCTGAAAACCATTCAGAAGAGAATACACAGGCCCTACTAATTCAGAAGGTGAAGGTTCCATCAATATTCAACCAATTTCAATGTACATTATTTCCGGAGAGAATTTCTTTTGCTCATAATCTGTGAGAGCAACTTTTCTCGCTTAACATTATAGTATAATCATAGTATAATCTATGTATACTTATCATGTGGATTTTATGTTTGCCAATGTCCATTCTGCTTTTTGAACAACATTGATTATAGCCTCTTAGCAATCACATACAGGCAGTTCACTTCTCATAGACAGTCAAAAATCTGGTGACCGCAGGACTGGGGTAGAACTCAGGTCTTCTGGCTCAAGGGTCTTTGGACTACACACATCAGTCCATAAAGTGAGAAAATCCATTTCTACTTGGAAGCATAAATGACGTTGTGCCTGATTTTTAATAAACCTGTAAACATGGATTATTTTCAAGAAAGTAGAACTGCCAAGACCTAACTTTATGTAACATACAATCATATTTCACTATAAAATCCATAAAGATCCTTCTTTAAAATTCTGTGATTCTATGGGATTTCCTGAATCAGTCCTGAATATTCATTGGAAGGACTAATGTTGAAGCTGAAACTCCAATACTTTGGCCACCTGATGTGAAGAGCTGACTCATTGGAAAAGACCCCGATGCTGGGAAAGATTGAAGGAAGGAGGAGAAGGGGACAACAGAGGATGAGATGGTTGGATGGCATCACTGACTCAATGGACACGAGTATGGGTATACTCTGGGAGTTGGTGATGGACAGGGAGGCCTGGTGTGCTGCAGTTCATGGGGTCGCAAAGAGTTGGACGCGACTGAGCAACTGAACTGAACTGAACTGAACTGATAAGACTTCCCTGGTGGTCCAGTGGTTGAGACGCTAAGCTCCCAATGGAAGCATGCATGGATTCAATCCCTGGTTGGGGAACTAAGATCCCACATGCTGCATGTCCAATGAATATATAAAAATATTTTTTAAGTTAGAAAAAAACCTATGATTCTAGGTGTCTATAAAATGAATTTTACAATCTAGGACACTTTGTAAAACCTTGAAAAGAAATTAGATTAATTAATAGAGAAAACAAAGACTTATCACTTCAAATATTCACTTCAGCACTATCATAAGTAACCTTGTCTTACAGGTTAATGTCAGCCCTTAAAAGCTGAAGTGAGATAACTGAATGACTCTGAAATCCCCTATTCCTTCTTCCCCATTCCCTCCTCCCCTTCTGTGCATAATCTCCTTTTTTGTGTTAATTATAGAAAAAGCACAAATAAGAAATTCATGTCCGCTGTCTCTCTACCTCTGAATCTAGCACCAGATGCTTGCATGTGGGAGAATTTAGGAAACACACCTACCTCTTTCTGGGTTAACTTTCTGGAATCTGAAAATGGGATGGTCTGTTTTCCTGACAAAAGGACAGTATTTGCAGGTCAAAGGATAACTGATAAGCCTATTTATTTTCCCAGAGACCTTGGCCAGGCACGTCCCCTTTCTTAACTCTCCTGGTCAGCCTGGACCCGTCCTACTTGGCAGGCTGTCTATGCCTTCTCTGTGAGAGCCTCTATGAATCTCTATCTTCATAGTTACTTTTTTATAAACAGACATGAAGGGGGAATCTTTATTTTTATTTTTCATAATTAAAAACTTTACTGGAGTAGTTGATTTACACTGTTGCGTTAGTTTCAGATGTACAACAAAGAGAATCAATTATACACACATATATATCCACTTTTCTGGTTTTTTTTTTTTTAAAGATTCTTTTCTCATGTAGGCCATTACAGAGTATTGAGTAGAGTCCCTTGTGCTATACAGCAAGTTATCATTAGTTATCTATTTTATATATAGTAGTGTGTTTACAAGGGCTTGAAATAGCTCAGCTGGAATTCCATCACCTCCACTAGCTTTGTTCATAGTGATGCTTCCTAAGACCCACTTGACTTCACACTCCAGGATATCTGGCTCTAAGTGAGTGATCACACCATCGTGGTTATCTGGGTCATGGAGATCCTTTCTGTATAGTTCTTCTATGTATTCTTGCCACTCTTTTTTAATATCTTCTGCTTCTGTTAGGTCCATACCACTTCTGTCCTTTATTGAACCCATCTTTGCATGAGATGTTCCCTTAGTATTTCTAACTTTCTTGAAGAGATCTCTAGTCTTTCCCGTTCTATTTTTCCCCTCTATTTCTATGCATTGTTCACTTAGGAAGGTTTTCTTATTTCTCCTTGCTATTCTTTGGAATTATGCATTCAGTTCAGTTCAGTTCAGTCGCTCAGTTGTGTCTGACTCTTTGCAACCCCATGAATTGCAGCACGCCAGGCCTCCCTGTCCATCACCAACTCCCGGAATTTACTCAAACTCATGTCCATCGAGTCGGTGATGCCATCCAGCCATCTCATCCTCTGTCATCCCTTTCTCCTCCTGCCCCCAATCCCTCCCAGCATCAGGGTCTTTTCCAGTCAATCAACTCTTTGCATGAGGTGGCCAAAGTATTGGAGTTTCAGCTTCAGCATCAGTCCTTCCAATGAACACCCAGGACTGTTCTCCTTTAGAATGGACTGGTTGGATCTCCTTGCAGTCCAAGGGACTCTCAAGAGTCTTCTCCAACACCACAGTTCAAAACCATCAATTCTTCGGTGCTCAGCTTTCTTCACAGTCCAACTCTCGTTGGCAAAGTAATGTCTCTGCTTTTGAATATGCTATCTAGCTTGGTCATAACTTTCCTTCTAAGGGTTAAACGTCTTTTAATTTCATGGCTGCAGTCACCATCTGCAGTGATTTTGGAGCCCAAGAAAATAAAGTCTGACACTGTTTCCACTGTTTCCCCATCTATGTGCCATGAAGTGATGGCACCAGATGCCATGATATTAGTTTTCTGAATGTTGAGCTTTAAGCCAACTTTTTCACTCTCCTCTTTCACTTCAAGCCTCTTTCACATCAAGAGGCTTTTTAGTTCCTGTTCGCTTTCTGCCATAAGGATGGTGTCATCTGCATATCTGAGGTTATTGATATTAATCCCGGCAGTCTTGATTCCAGCTTGTGCTTCTTCCAGCCCAGTGTTTCTCATGATGTACTCTGCATATAAGTTAAATAAGCAGGGTGACAATATATAGCCTTGACGTACTCCTTCCCTTATTTGGAACCAGTCTGTTGTTCCATGTCCAGTTCTAACTGTTACTTCCTGACCTGCATACAGATTTCTCAAGAGGCAGGTCAGGTGGTCTGGTATTCCTATTTCTTTCAGAATTTCCCACAGTTTATTGTGATCCACACAGTCAAAGGCTTTGGCATAGTCAATAAAGCAGAAATCGATGTTTTTCTGGAACTCTCTTGCTTTTTCCATGATCCAGCGGATGTTGGCAATTTGATCTCTGGTTCCTCTGCCTTTTCTAAAACCAGCTTGAACATCTGGAAGTTCATGGTTCACGTATTGCTGAAGCCTGGCTTGGAGAATTTTGAGCATTACTTTACTAGCGTGTGAGATGAGTGCAATTGTGTGGTAGTTTGAGCATTCTTTGGCATTTCCTATCTTAGGGACTGGAATGAAAACTGACCTTTTCCAGTGCTGTGGCCACTGCTGAGTTTTCCAAACTTGCTGGCATATTGAGCAGCACTTTCACAGCATCATCTTTCAGGATTTGAAATAGCTCAACTGTAATTCCATCACCTCCACTAGCTTTGATCGTAGTGATGCTGGGGGTATATTTTTCCTTTTCTCTCATGCCTTTAGCGTCTCTTCTCTGCTATTTGTAAGGCCTCCTCAGACAACCATTTTGCCTTTTACATTTCTTTTTCTTAAGGATGGTTTTGATCACTGCCTCCACATTTCTTCAGGCACTCTGTCTATTAGATCTTATCCCTTGTTTCTGTTTGTCACTTCCACTATATAATCCTAAGGGATTTGATTTAGGTCATACCTGAATGGTCTAGTGGTTTTCCTTGCTTTCTTCAATTAAGTCTGAATTTTCCAATAAGGAGTTCGTGATCTGAGCCACATTCAGCTCCTGGTCTTATTTTTACTGACTATATGAAGGTCTTACTTGTCTCCTGGGAAATCTATATGTGGGTCAAGAAGCAACAGTTAGAACCAGATGTGGAATGACTGGTTCAAAACTGGGAAAGGAGTATGACAAGGCTATGTATTGTCACCCTGCTTATTTAACTTTTATGCAGACTACATCATGTGAAATGCTGGGCTAGATGAACCACAAACTAGAATCAAGATTTCTGGGAGAAATATCAACAATCCCAGATATACAGATGTATCTCTCTAGTGCTGGAATCAAGATTGTGGGGAGAAATAGCAGTAACCTCAGATACACAGATGACACCACCATGGCAGAAATTGAAGAAGAACTAAAGAGCCTCTTGATGAAAGTGAAAGAGAAGAGTGAAAAAGTTGGCTTAAAACTCAACATTAAAAAAACTAATATCATGGCATCTGGTCCCATCACTTCATGGCAAATAGTTGGGAAAAAATGGAAATAGGGAGAGACTTCTTTATTTTCTTGGGCTTCAAAATCACTGCAGATGGTGACTGCAGCCATGAAATTAAAAGACACTTGCTCCTTGGAAGAAAAGCTATGACCAACCTAGACAGCATATTGAAAAGCAGAGACATTACTTTGCTGACAAAGGTCCATATAGTCAAAACTATGGTTTTTCTAGTAGTCGTGTATGGATGTGAGAGTTGGACCATAAAAAAGGCTGAGCACTGAAGAGCTCATGCTTTTGAATCATGGTGCTGGAGAAGACTCTAGAGAGTCTCTAGGACTGCAAGGAGATCAAACCAGCCAGTCCTAAAGGAAATGAACCCTGAATTTTCATTTGAAGGACTGATGCTGAAGCTGAAGTGCCAATACTTTGGCCACCTGGTGTGAAGAGCCAACTCATTGGAAAAGACTCTGATGCTGGGAAAGATTGAAGGCAAAAGGAGAAGGGGGTGGCAGAGTATGAGAGAGTTGGATAGCATTGCCAGTTCAATGGATGTGAGTTTCAGCAAACTCAGGGAAATAGAGAAGAGAGCCTGGTGTGCTGTAGTTTGTGGGGTTACAAAGAGCCAGACACGACTTAGTGACTGAACAAGAGCAACAACAATGGCTAGACCACTTCTTGTTTATCCATTTATCTGTCAATGGACACTTGGCTTACTTCCACCTTTTGGCTATTGGTAATAATGCTGCTGTGAACATGGGAGTGTAAATATCTGTTTGAGTCTCTGTTTTCAGTTCTTCAGGGTATATACCTGGAAGTAAAATTGCTGGATCCTATGTAATTCCATGTTTAACTTTTTGAGGAGGTGCCAAATGAGTCCCCCTTTTCATATATTCAAGAAAGGATTCTAGGGGCTGGAAAGGTGGGGAGGAGGAGGGCTGGTAGTTCCAATTATCAAGAAGCAGAGTTCCTTAGAAAGGAAGCTAACTGAGTTTTTCAGTCCTCTCTGTAAGATAGTGCTCTACAAGCCACCCAGCAGGGTGGTAATCCTTGTTTCCTACCCAACTGCTCTCTCAACACTTCCAAACCACATGGACAGGTACTGAAGGCTTGTAAATGACAGTAACTTGAGCTTTTCTCCTCACTCCACTACTCCCCTCTAACTCTGACTTTTTTTTGATTGCACTGCACAAATGAAGGATCTTAGTTCCCTGACCAGGGATTGAACCCACATCCACCACAGTGGAAGAGTGGTCTTAACCAATGGACCTCCAGGGAAGTCCTGACATTTTTAATATGCCATTCTCTCATCTCTAATAATGATAGTAGACAATGTATAAATAGGAGAAATATTTAATGACCATTTTCTTTTTCTACTGATATGTTTTCAAGAATATAATAACTCTTTAGGCATAAATGGTTTAGGTCCCGCCCTTGAATTTAATGTTAATTCATTTAATGCTTCAGGGCTATGGTTTTTCCAGTGGTCATGTATGGATGTGAGAGTTGGACTATGAAGAAGGCTGAGCACCAAAGAATTGATGCTTTTGAACCGTGGTGTTAGAGAAGACTCTTGAGAGTCCCTTGGACTGCAAGGAGATCCAACCAGTCCATTCTGAAGGAGATCAGCCCTGGGATTTCTTTGGAAGGAATGATGCTAAAGCTGAAACTCCAGTACTTTGGCCACCTCATGTGAAGAGCTGACTCATTGGAAAAGACTCTGATGCTGGGAGGGATTGGAGGCAGGAGGAGAAGGGGACGACAGAGGATGAGATGGCTGGATGGCATCACTGACTCGATGGACATGAGTCTGGGTGAACTCCGGGAGTTGGTGATGGACAGGGAGGCCTGGTGTGCTGCGATTCATGGGGTCGCAAAGAGTTGGACACGACTGAGCGACTGAACTGAACTGAATTTAATGCTGATTTAGTGCCATTTATCTTTAATCAGATATAAGATTAAAACTTTTTCCTTTAATTTTTTGGTCTGGCCTATAGTGACCATAGGAGAAGGCAGTGGCACCCCACTCCAGTACTCTTGCCTGGAAAATCCCATGGATGGAGGAGCCTGGTAGGCTCCAGTCCATGGGGTCGCTAAGAGTCGGACACGACTGAGCAACTTCACTTTCACTTTTCACTTTCATGCATTGGAGAAGGAAATGGCAACCCACTCCGGTGTTCTTGCCTGGAGAATCCCAGGGACAGAGGAGCCTAGTGGGCTGCCGTCTATGGGGTTGCACAGAGTCAGACACGACTGAAGCGACTTAGCATGGTGACTTATGGTATCCATCTTATTTTCTTTTATGCACTGGTTATTAGGAATCTGGAGAAGGAAATAGCAACCCACTCCAGTATTCTTGCCTGGAGAATCCTAGGGATGGAGGAGCCTGGTGGGCTGCCATCTGTGGGGTCACACAGAGTCAGACATGACTGAAGCGACTTAACATGCATGCATGCATTGGAGAAGGAAATGACAACTCACTCCAGTATTCTTGCCTGGAGAATCCCCGGGATGGAGGAGCCTGGCAGGCTGCCATCTGTGGGGTCACACAGAGTCGGACGAGACTGAAGCAACTTAGCAGCAGCAGCAGCAACATTAGGAATCTAGACCAAATTCAGAGCCCAACTATAATAAGCAGCTCACCTCAGGTAACTGGTTGTATTCACCCATTGACAGAGTCCCTGTTGTATTTTCAACCTTAAATTACTCCATTTTTATTATGGGGTTTTTTTTTGGGGGGGGGATTATCTTGTGCCCTTTCAAAACCAGACAAGATATAAATTCTGAATAAATGAAAATATTAACACACCTTTATGAAGTTAACTCTTTCAAATTACCTGGGTCTCATTTAGGGCACTATAGTAATTGAACTATACAGATTCTTCAAGTTGGAAACAGGGGGGGTACTCTTTCTGCCCCCTTCTGATGCCTATGTCAGAAGCTTTCTCTATCTCCTTTATACTTTAATAAAACTTAATTACACACACACACAAAAAAAAGTTGGAAACAGGGAAAATCTAGTTTACTGTTTGTGTTGCCCTAAATGACCTGTTTGGAGAAGGCAATGGCACCCCACTCCAGTACTCTTGCCTGGAAAATCCCATGGACAGAGGAGCCTGGTAGGCAGCAGTCCATGGGGTCTCACAGAGTCAGACACGACTGAGCGATTTCACCTTCACTTTTCACTTTCATGCATTGGAGAAGTAAATGGCAACCCACTCCAGTGTTCTTGCCTGGAGAATCCCATGGACGGAGGAGCCTGGTAGGCAGCAGTCCATGGGGTCTCACAGAGTCGGATACGACTGAGCAACTTCACTTTCACTTTTCACTTTTATGCACTGGAGAAGGAAATGGCAACCTACTCCAGTGTTCTTGCCTGGAGAATCCCAGAGACAGGGGAGCCTGGTGGGCTGCTGTCTATGGGGTCGCACAGAGTCAGACACGACTGAAGTGACTTAGCAAATGACCTGTTTATGTCATAAAATCAGGATCTCTAAGACCTCCAGGAAAGGATTACTGCTACTGAAAATGTGAGTAGGCATTTTGGAATCTGCATCAACTTTCAAGCCATTCAGTATCACCCTGTGCCTCAGAAGAGTATTTAACTAAATTATTGAAACCTGTAAAGGCAGGAGCTCTGTCTTCCAAATGAACCATTTGCATCCTGTTTATTAACAAGGATCTAATTCCTAATTGGGCCAAGATAGTTTTTCCTCCAGAAAGCTTTTGGGAAGAAAACATTAATTCAGTATATCAAACTGTGGTAGGTAGTTATACAGCAGTAGTATTTTTTTCTAATATTTTTTTATTTGGCTGCATTGGATCTTGTGGGATCTTTGTTGCTTCATGTGGTATCTTTCATTGAGGCACATGGACTTCCAAGGTGTGGGCTCAGTAGCTGCAACTCCCAAGCTTGGTTTTAATGAGGCATGTGGGGTCTTAGCTCCCTGACCAGGGATTGATCCAGAGTCGTCTGCATTGCAAGAGGGATTCTTAACCACTGGGCCACCAGGAAGGGAAGTCCCAGCAGAAGTATTAAAGTCAAGTATTAAAGTATATAAGTATCATGAGTCAGGAAGCCTAATGATAAATGCAAGGAACTCTTGGAGAGGTAAATCTTCACAGGTATTCAAAGTACTTCAGGGGTTTTTTTGGTGTGTATTACAACAGGAAACACAGCTAGCAAACCTTTCAAAGTAAAGAAGGAATTTTTTTTCCTTGGTGGTATACATTGATGGTGACTGTATTATCAATAGCATTCAAACAATATTCACGTTTTAAGGATAAGGAACTTTCTCTCAATCTCTTTGACCCTTACATCTCTGTTGGGTGTATGCCACTGAGTTGAACTAGAGCTAACACAAGGGTGGTAAATACGGTCCACCTGCTCATTTCGCTCGGAGAAGGTGATGGCACCCCACTCCAGTACTCTTGCCTGGAAAATCCCATGGATGGAGGAGCCTGGTGGGCTGCAGTCCATGGGGTCATGAAGAGTTGGACATGACTGAGCGACTTCACTCTCACTTTTCACTTTCATGCATTGGAGAAGGAAATGGCAACCCATTCCAGTGTTCTTACCTGGAGAATCCCAGGGATGGGGGTGCCTGGTGGGCTTCCGTCTATGGGGTCGCACAGAGTCGGACACGACTGAAGCGACTTAGCAGCAGCAGCAGCTCATTTCACTGAGTGTGGCTCAGGGAGTCCCAGACATGGCCCAAGCAATGACAGTCATCACAAGCAGGGACTGCGATCACTATTTATTGCAGATATTCATCAAGGGTCTAATATGTACACGGCGCAGAATATATTTGAATACATTTACAACTCTTTGTTTAGGAACTATGCCAGGTGCTTTAGTGTTCAGCTGGGTGTGGAAGTTGAGAACCATAAGTAATGTGATAATATATTATAAGCATCCACTTTAATAGCCATTGTTCTAGGCACCACCATGATGTTACAATATGAATTTGTTTAGTTGTAACCTGTGTCCAGAATACAACATAATTAGCATCAGTTTCTGGGTACAGTAGTAATACTGAAAGTTCAGATCAAGCATATATAATACATAATAGAAATTTAACAAGTATTTCTTGCACATCGTCTATACAGTCTATATATACATACACGTGTCATACACACAGTAGCCTAGTAAATAGTTAAGAACACAGAACTGGAAGTTAAGTTGGCTCGCACTGCCATTTAAAAGCAGCATGACAAACGAACTTACCATAACTCAAAGAGGAAAGGGGAAAGGGTGAGGGGAGGGATAAATTAGTAGTTTGGGATTAGCAGGTACAAACTGCTGTCTGCTGCTGCTGCTGCTAAGTCACTTCAGTCGTGTACGACTCTGTGTGACCCCATGGACGGCAGCCCACCAGGCTCCCCTGTCCCTGGGATTCTCCAGGCAAGAACACTGGAGTGGGTTGCCATCTATGAAACAGCTAAAAACAAAGTTCTACTGTATAGCACAGGAAACTATATGCAATATCTTATAATAAACCATAATGGAAAAGGATTTGAAAAAGAATATTCATATAAATGGAATCACTTAGCCATACACTTCCAATGAACACATTATTGTAAATCAACTATACATCAATAAAAAATTTTTAAATAAATATTAAAACACATAATTGACAAGAATAAAGCAACTATGTGAGAGTAAAAAGAATAAAAGCAGTGTGACATTGGACAAGTAGCAAATTTCTTATCTATAAAATGGAAACAAGAATACTTACCTGGCAGAATTGTTATGAGGATTAAGTACAATAATGTTTGCGAAATACTAACCTAGGACCTGGCTTAAAAGTTCAAAAAAAGGTAACAATTTATCATTTTTATATATACATATATATGCACATGAATTTTTTAATGAAAATATTAGTTCAGAAATTCACAGTAGGTGTGGTATTTAAAACATGGCGCAGTAGTAAAAGAATCTGCCTGCCAATGCAGGAGACACTAGAGATGTGGATTCAATCTCTGGGTCAGGAAGTTTCCCTGGGGGAGGAAATGGCAACCCACTCCAGTATTCTTGCCTGGAAAACCCCATGGACAGAGGAGCCTGGCGGGCTACAGTCCAAGGGGTCACAAAGAGTTGCACACGACTGAGCGATGGAACACGCGCATTTTTAAATCAAAATTTTTAAGAAGAATAAACACTGGGGAAAGAAAAGAGAGAGGCAGCTGTCAGCACAAAAGAAGGGCAAAAAAAAAAAAAAAAAATTACACTGCCAGCTTGGTGAAAGTTTGTAACCAGGTGATGAGTGGCAGTGACAAGGCTTAGGACTCCCATTCTAGCATTTAATGTGGTTCTAGGCCCGCCCTCTAAGGACTGCAGAGTTCTCAGAAAAAAGAGTAATGATGATCTTCACAGGGATAAACTCTGGCTCTGCCCCTCTGCAGGAGAATCAGGGCGCTCTGACTCATAGGAGCCACCAGAAAATCAGTAACTGGAAATCTTTGCTGCAGCTGCACCGCAAAGGAATCGGACTCGATTTGCCAAATTCCCCATGTGATCCAAGCATGGCCATCTGCCAAAGAACCAGGGGAAGAGAGGGCCACTTGCCTTCCCAGCAACACAGACGTTGTCCGGCCTCATCCCCGAATGAAAACGCAGCAGAGAGCTCACCAGAAGTCATTTCCAATGATGATTTGGTTTTGAAAAGAGCAGCTGTAATGCCAGAGTGTTGGGTACATTGCCTCTTTTGACCAAGCAGTCATTCTCCCATGGGGAAGTGGTATTGGAAGCTTCTTGTGCTGCATGAAGCTATTTCTTTACCATCTGCTCCCATATCTTCCTCCGATGACATCAGAGTGCAGCAGGATTTGCCTTTGCCATTTAATGGGGTTTCTGGCTGCTTGACTCAACTGTGCCTGTTCTTATAATGCTAGGAGAATGATCCTATCCTAAGGCAGCTGAACAGAAGCCAGAAGTTAACTGCAAGTAAGAGACCCGGCTTGCATAACAGCATGGAAGAGACCAGTTTCACTGCAGCGACGCAGAGTAGGTGGTTGCTGAATAGCCTATAGTGAAGATGCCTCAGAGTGACGACTAAGGCAAGAACTCCTTGCTCACCTGAGAAAGGTAATCACTGTACAGGTAGGTTAAAGTGTTTCTGAGACCTCCCAGTGCCAGTCAAGCATGTGTGAAGCTTTGGTGGGCAGGCTGGGTACAGGCTAAGAGCTTTAGAGCCACTGAGGAAGATGATTAGCAGCTGAATTCCTGGCAGCCCCAGGGCTCTCGGGGGCTGATTGCTACATCCTGCTTGCTTGGAGATACTGCGCAGAAAGAAAGGAGAATGAAGACACTCCTGTAGAGGGGGTGAGCCAATGACCCTCATTGGGGAGATTCCAGCTCTGATTCTTGGATGCCAGAAAACTGAGGTTGTCTGTCTTGGGCATGGCATAGGTCCAAGGACTCACGTAGCAAGTGGATGTAGAAGGGCTCCTGGGGGATGCTTCTAGACAAGGTGCATCAAACCCAGCATATCCAACATGCACTCTCTCTCACACACATCCACTACCAGATCTCTAACCTTTGAGCTTCTATTGTATTCTTGATCTATGCCAAGGATAGCTCCAGTCCCTCTATCTTGCAGGTAAAGACTGGTCTAGGAGGAGGAGGGAGACAGCACAGAACTAAGGATTGGAGTGGGGAATTACAAAGAGATAAATAAGAAAGTCTAAGGCTGGAGTTAGAGGGGAAGGGAAAGCCTGTGAATGAGATTAGAGGAAAAGCTAGGAAGAGCCAGAATGTCTGCTGGATGGAGAAGGGGCTGAGGACACTATAGAGGGCAGGGTTTTAGGTATCGGGAAGGAAGAATAAGCCCAAGTAAGGTCAAGTTTGGGAGGGGTATTGGGTGATTGTTCTGAGCCAGGAGACCAGGAGAGCTTGTGTGTCGGTCAGCCTGGCTGGAGATGTGGATGAAGATAAAGAGGTGGATACGGATGAAAAGACAACTCTGTCTACTCAGAAGCCAAGTGGCCTGGGCTGTGGTCCACCCCAAGGGCCTTCCCACTCCACACCTCTTGCTGGTTCCCATGTCTTGCTAAACAGCCCCCTCCATTCCCACATCCCCTCAGTGTGGCCTTCATTCTCTTCCTCTTGAGCTTTGGCCAGTCTCCCCACCAATCCCCCTGCCTCTAGTCTTCCCCCTCCAACCCATTCCTCACACAACTGCTAAGCATCATCCTTCTAAACTGCAAGTTTGGTTGGCTTCCCTGGTGGCTCAGAGGGTAAAGAATTTGTCTGCAATGCAGGAAATCCCTGGTCAAGAAGATCCCCTGGAGAAGGGAAGGGCAACCCATTCCAGTATTCTTGCCTGGAGAACTCCATGGACAGAGGAGCCTGGTGGGCTACAGTTCATGGGGTCACAAAGAGTCGGACACAACTGACTGACTCACACACACACAAACCAAGCTTAAAGGACTCCAGTCTTCCCATTGTTGGCAGAATAAAGCCCAAACTCATTTCATGGTATGCAGGAGGCTTCAAGATCCCTGCGCCCACCTTGCCATTGCAACTTCCTTTCCTGTAACTTACCCTCAAGTCTGCAGTCACCTGAATAATTTGTTAGTCCTTGAATATAACCTTGTAATTGCCTTCCTATTTCCTGAAGTTATTCTCTCAGTCTAGAAGAGCTTTTCCTTCTCTCCTGCCTAAGAAACCTCTTCTCATCTTTGAACACGAAGGCACCTCCTCTGAGAAGCCTTCCTATACTCCTTCCTCCAGATCAGAAGTAATTGTTCTGTTTCCTGTGTGTGTGTCTGTTGAAATATATAAAACATAAAATTCGTCATTTTAACCATTTTAAGTGTACAGTTCCGTGGCATTAAGTACATTCACATTGTTGTACAAACTTTATCACCATCTATTGCTGGAACTTTTTCATCATCCCCAAGTGATACTCTTTCCCCATTAAATACACCCTTCTCCTAGTCCCTGGGAACTGTCATTCTACTTTACATCTCTATGAATTTAATTATTCAAAGTGCCTCATATATGTGGAATCATGTAATACATTTCCCTTTATGGCTGATATGTTTCATTTAACATAATATCCTCAAGGTTCATCCATGTTGTAGCAAGTATCAGAACTTCCTTCCCTTTTAAAGCTGAATTAAATTTCATTGGATGCAGAGGCCACATTTTGTTTATCCATTCATCCACCTATAGATACTCGAGTTGCTTCTACCCTTTGTTTATTGTGAATGATGCTGCTATGAACATCAGAGTTACAAGTACAGTGTCTGTTCAAGTCCTCCTTCAAGTCAAGTTCTTTGGGGAAAATACCTAGACGTGGAACTGCTGGATCATATGGTCATTCTAGCTCCCACTCTTTTCCCTCAAAGGTAACTGTGCATGATAAGTGTGCATCTTCAATGTAATAATGTAGCTATATATGAATTCCCTTGGAGCCATGTTTAATAATTAAAGCACAACAAAAACCCTGGAAAGAATATGTGACTTTTCCCTGTAGTAAAAGTAGGTTTTCCACATAGAGAAGCTGCAAACCAGTTGAAACGTGACAATGCGGTTAACACTTGAACTCTAAAATTAGACTCTGGCAAAATGCTTCTAAGACAATCCTTTCAAGAAATCCAGTTAGTAAATTTTGTAGTTATTACTCTGTCATGACCTGCTTAGTCAGTTGGAATCAAGGAACCTGAATTCCAGCCCCACCCTGCCTGTTACTAACAGCAAGTAACTTAATTTTCTAGGCTTTAATTTTACCATCAGTAAAACAACAAATACCCCAATACATTCATGAGAAAAGAGCAATCTAAGTGAAAGCATTCTGGTAACTTCAAAGTAAGGATCATCTGAATTATCATAGTGACTGGCACCCTTTGCAACACTGGAGCCTATTTAGTTGACCTGAAGAGTAGTGTATCAGATTCATGTCCTTCCTCAAAGGAAGCTAAATGGAATTCTTTAAAGGATAAAGTGCAACCATATTTTTTTGAGGTTTGAATGGAACTTATGTTTTTAACTTAATTTTCATTTTGTATTGGGATATAATTGATTTGTGATGTTAGTTTCTGCTGTACAGCAAAGTGAATCAATTATATATACACATATATCCATTATTTTTCAGATTCTTTTCCCATATAAGTTATTACAAAATACAGATTAGAGTTCCCTATGCTATACAGTAGGTCCTTCTTAACTGTCTATTTTATATATAGTAGTGTGTATATGTTCGGAGAAGGCAATGGCACCCCACTCCAGTACTCTTGCCTGGAAAATCCCATGGATGGAGGAGCATGGTAGGCTGTAGTCTATGGGGTCGCACAGAGTCAGACACGACTGAAGCGATTTAGCAGCAGCAGCAGTGTGTATATGTTAGTCCCAAACTTCTGATTTGTCCCTGCCCCCCACCTTGCCCCTTTGGTAGCCATAAATTTGTTTTCTAAGTCTGTGAGTCTGTTTTTATTTTGTAAATAAACTCATTTGTATTATCTTTTCAGATTCCACACACAAGTGATATCGTATGATACATCTTTCTCTGTTGGACTTACTTCATTTAGTATGACAGTCTCTACGTCCGTCCAAGTTGCTACAAATGGCATTATTTCATTCTTTTTTATGACTGTCTATATGTCCGTTGTCTGTATGTACCACATCTTCTTGATCCATTCCTCTCTCAGTGGGCGTTTAAGTTGCTTCCATGTCCTGGCTATTGTGAATAGTACTGCAGTGAACACTGGGCCGCATTATCTTTTCTAATTATGGTTTTCTCCTGATATTTGCCCAGGAGTGGGATTGAAAGTACAGCCGTACTTGATTATTCCCACTTGGATAAGAAAAATCTTTGAATAAGCAGTGGAATTCCAGGAGCATTTGAAAAGTGATAGGAAAGCTGCTTGAGGAATTGTAACACTGGGCAGTCAAGGAGACAGTTTTCCATAAATAAGAAGTAGGCACAAAGAAAGAAGGCCCTGATTATTATCAGAGCCAAGATTATTAAAAATTCTCCTGATAAAAACAGATGATAAGTCCTGTACAATATGTGTGCGTTCCATCCAGGCAGTATCAATGTGAGTTTTTATAAAACGTGTAGGTAGAAAAAAATACCCAAACCTACTTCACATGCTTATGTCTATGGTACATTTAGGAGTAGCAAAGATATGTTGGGAGTCACTGTTAAGATGCTGGTGTCAAATCATAAAAGTTTTACTGAGTAATAAATTAGCATAGCTTTCTTGCCTTAGGAGAACTGACCAATAAAGTTACTTTTAGATCTTACATTCTTGTCTTCTGTGTTTTCAGAATGTCTGTGCTGTTGATTCTCCAGAAGGGAAGGCAGGATAAGGCAAGACTGCTGATCTATTTTTTTCATGTAGAATAGTAAATTGATTGAATGGGATATATTCTTCCTCTTCCATTTCTCCTTCTTCTCTCCCTGAAACTAAAGAAGTGACCAGTAAACAGAATGCATGTTTGGAACAATTATAGAATTCAAGTGACATAATCAATCACTTATATATACAAGACAAAAGGCACAGTGTTATATATGTAATAGCAATGAAATAGAAGGAAAACAATGAGACAGCAGTTCTTCTAAAGACTGAGATCTTTTTCAGGGCTACTGGTTTATATAGATCTATATTTCTCTATTCTAGAGCATTCAGAGACAGCCTGGAAAAGACAAAGAACTTTAGTATGGAATAAAGTGACATTTCTAATGAGAGGGGGAAAGATGAGTATAATGTATGGTATTGAAACAAGAGACTGTCCCTTTGGAGGAAAATGTCTTTCCCTGTTTTCTTTCCCTTTAAATGGTGTCTTTCAGCCTAGTCCTCAGGCATCTGGCTAGGAAGCCCAGAAACACAGGTGGCACTTGGAGTACATAGTGTTGGCACTCACCCATTCACCATCTTGTACTCCTCCTTGTGAACCAGTCTCCTGTGGCCAGGGATTTATCTTATTTTCAAGGACATCTATAATAGGTCAGACTTGAATTTATGCAAACTCAGGAAACTCCCACAGACCTGCTTGTGCATTCACCTCAGGGTTGAACATTCTAAAACCATGTCTCTTCATTAAGAATCAGCCACTGTGGGTAGGATGTTTACCTGAGCACTGCCTTCGGTATATGAGCAGCTGGCTTCCTAAGCTGCCTGAGTTGGGTGTGGTAGAGAGCAAGCAAAGGGTCAGAAGCCAGGTTTCCAACAACTAGCAGGGGCATAGCTGCCAGGAAATGCAGTGTTGTCTACATCCTGTCAGGAAACCCTCCTGTTCTAAATTATACCTAATTATCAGTCAGCAGCTGAGTCCCAGAAGAGTGCTACAGGGCAGGAAACGAGGCAGGATGGGTTATCCTGAGGGGCAAGTGGTCCTGTGACTGTGCTTTATAGTACATTTCCTGGCCAGCTATTCCTTTGACTCAGTTCAGTTCAGTCGCTCAGTCGTGTCCGACTCTTTGCGACCCCATGGATTGCAGCATGCCAGGCCTCCTTGTCCATCATCAACTCCTAGAGTTTACTCAGACTCACGCCCACTGAGTCAGTGATGCCATATGCCATCCAACCATCTCATCCTCTGTCATCCCCTTCTCCCGCCTTCAATCTTTCCCAGCATCAGGGTCTTTTCCAATGAGTCAGTTCTTCACATCAGGTGGCTGAAGTATTGGAGTTTCAGCTTCAGCATCACTCCTTCCAATGAATATTCAGGACTGATTTCCTTTAGGATGGACTGGTTGGATCTCCTTGCTGTCCAAGGATCTCCTTGCTGTTCTAGTCCTTTGATTAGGTGACCTCAAATTCTTGGTTGATGCTTCTTTGTGATTACTCAGTTGAATCTAGTATTGGATTATATATACTTGAATAATATCAAAACAGCATATTTAAGCTTTAGAATTATTGGCTCACATTATGTTCAGAAAGATCTTCAGACATCCAAAGTAAGTGTTCTAGTGATATAGCTTATCTGGTAAACAGAGGCAATGTGACAGCAATTGTGATTTCAAAGGACAGCAAATGTGACAGCAAAAGTGATTTATCTTGTAAAATACATGATTTGAAAGTTACAACTGCAAACAGATAAAATATGAGGAACAGCAAAATGATGGTCATGAATACACTGGTTAAGAAATGTATTTGACATTTATCACATAGAGTCATTCCAAATATTAGAATGAAGAAAACTGTCAATAATATTATCTATAATAATAATGTTATTTACACCAACAACAATAATTTCAACAGTGTGCTGTGCTGTGCTATGCTTAGTTGCTCAGTCGTGTCCAACTCTTTGTGACCCCATGGACTGTAGTCCGCCAGGCTCCTCTGTCCATGGGAATCCTCCAGTCAAGAATACTGGAGTGGGTTGCCATGCCTGCCTCCAGGGGATCTTCCCAACCCAGGGATGGAACCCAGGTCTCCTGTATTGAAGGCAGATTCTTTACCGTCTGAGCCACCAGGGAAGCCTGGTGACAGATAATATAATAATATTATCTACAACAACAATAATAATAATTTCAGCAACAATAATCATAGTAACCTTTGCTGCTGCTGCTGCTGCTAAGTCGCTTCAGTTGTGTCCAACTCTGTGCAACCCCATAGATGGCAGCCCACCAGGCTCCCCTGTCCCTGGGATTCTCCAGGCAAGGATTCTGGAGTGGGTTGCCATTTCCTCCTCCAATGCATGAAAGTGAAAAGTGAAAGTGAAGTCGCTCAGTCGTGTCTGACTCTTAGCGACCTCATGGACTGCAGCCCACCAGGCTCCTCCGTCCATGGGATTTTCCAGGCAAGAGTACTGGAGTAGGGCACCATTGCCTTCTCCGCATAGTAACCTTTATTGAGCATCTGTATATCTTTATGAGTGCCTCTCTTTTAGGCACCAAGGATACAGTAGACGGAAACAAAATCCCTACCTTCAGGGAGGGTACATTTTAGACAAAATCTCGGTTGATGCTTTTAACAACTGGAGAAGAAACTCTAGCATTGTTCTTTTTCTTTCAGGTGGCTATTATCTGATTCTTAGGCATGTTGGGAGGGGAAGGGAGAGAGGTATAAAATAGTGGGGTATCTTTCAGAAATCAGATAGAATTCAGAAGAATCTGAGTCAAATAGTAGCTTGTACCGTGGCCACAAAGACCACCAAGAGGGCCACAGTCACTTGCCACAAAGCAGCTTCCCCCTTGCCCAGGGAGGCACTGCATTTTGGAAAGACTATCTCCTGGCCCGGAGTCTTCATCCAGCTGAAGGTTGAGTTCACCTGCTCCTGGCATGTTGCCTTGGGGATTTGCTAACTAAACTGCTCTACCACAGTGACCCATATGAGGCAACATGATGATTTTTAAAAAACATGGATTGAAAATCCAGAAGATAATGTTATTAAATAGACCCAGATGTTTTTAACTATCTTGTTTCTTTAAGGTTCTTCACAGTTCCCAAAAGTGCTTTAAAATGTCTTACCTGTATTCCTCAGATTTCTAGAATCTAGAAACACCCTGTCTTCTCCCTTTTTTTTTTTTTTTCAAATTGGCTACCTGGCTTGACTTGTGGGATGTTAGTTCCCCAACCAGGGATTGAACGTGGGCCACCAGCAGTGATGTGCTAAATCCTAGCCACTGGACTGCCAGGGAACTCCCCACCCTTCTTAATTTTATATTTCAGTGATTTATTTCGAACAAAATGTCTGAATTTTCCCCAATATTATTGTGTGTTTTGGATTACTTTTTATGCTTGGATATTGTTATATTTCCAAACAGTGTCTATTGTTGTTGTGTCAGTTGCTCGGTCGTGTCTGACTTTTTGGGACCCCATGGACCATAGCCGGCCAGCCTCCTCTGTCCATGGGATTCTCTAGGCAACAATACTGGAGTGGGTTGCCATTCCTTTCTCCAGGGGATCTTCCTGACCCAGGCATCAAACCTGGGTGTCCTGCATTGCAGGCAGATTCTTTGCCATCTGAGCCACCCAGGGAAGCCCCAAACAGAGTCTATATTTTATTTTCAATAGGATAGCATGCCTGGGCTGCATCCATACTATTAAATAATACAACTGTCTCAGCACTTTACTCATGGAGTAGTTGCATGAAAAAGGCAAAAGTTGGCCATAAGCCATCTGTTTACAAAGCGAATCCCGTGGAGTCCTTCATGTCCTATGTTGCTCTAATGTCAGCACAAGCTGGGCAGAGAGGAGGGTTTTTGCTTTGAAGTCAAGGCTCCAGGCAAATCTAAAGAAGTGAGTGCCCTCCTTCCACTCTGGCTGGTGCACTGCAGGCCCTTCCACATGGCACAGTAGAGCTGTTCTCTTTTCTCTGCTGTGACCACTTGTTTAAAGGCAGTGCTGCCTGGCACCAGAGATTCTCCAGACATTTTAGTGAAAGCAGACCTTTCAGTTTGTTTGTTTGTTTTTAATCTCTGATGCCTTTGAAATATCTTTGAAATCCCAGGACTTAGAAATGTCTCAGATGCTGGTGAAGAGCAAATTTGGATATCAGATCCCATGCTGTATGTACATTCATCTCTTCCCTTCTGCAGCCCAAGTTGTTCCTTTGGATTTTTTTTTAATACTTATTTTTATTTATTTAATTATTTGGCTGCACCAGGAGTTAGTTGTGGCACACAGGATCTTCAATCTTCATTGCAGCATACAGGATCTAGTTCCCAGAACAGGGATGGAAACTGGGCCCCCGGCCTTGGGAGTGTGGAGTCTTAGCCACTGGACCACCAGGGAAGTCCTGTGCAGCCCAAGTTTTATTTTTGATGAGCTTGTGTTCCAGAGAAACTTAGAATGAGAGCTTCCCCAGAATACTCTTCCATATCTCATGTAAGTCTGTTCATGGAGGGCCCCACTAGGGCCCACCTAAATTCGACAGGTAAATATGGCTTAGGCTGAAGGTGGGGTCACACTACATTAATATTCAGTTCTGATCCCAAATATACAACAAGTCTCTGCCTCTCAGACTAGTTTGCATTGTGAACTGGGAAAATGATTATGCATTTTTTTTACAAGTTTGATTTCTCATTGCAAAAACATAGCATTTAAAAAAATGTATTCTATTGAAGTATGGTTGATTTATAATGTGTTGATTTCTGCTGTGCAGCAAAGTGAGTCAATTATACATATATATTCTTCTTGATATTCCTTCCCATTATGGTTTATTACAGGATATTGAATGTAATTCCCTGTGGTATACAGTAGGACCCTGTTATTTGTTCATTTTATGTATAATATTTTGCATCTGCTCACCCCAAACTCCCAATTCATCACTCCCTGCCTTTCCCCTTGGCAACCACAAGTCTGTTCTCTATGTCTGTGAGTCTCTCCCATATCATAGATAAGCTCATTTGTGTCCTATTTAAGATTCCACATATAAGTGATATTATATGGTATTTGTCTTTGTCTGACTTACTTTACTTGTGTGCTACTTAGTATAATAATCTCTAGGTTCATCCACATTGTTAAATGGCATTATTTCATTCTCAGTTGAGTAGTATCCTATCTTATTTATCCATTCATAAAAATAACACTTTACTAACAGGATGCCACATCAGAATGTACACAGGTATGAAACAGTCTGGTATTCCAGACACAAAAATTAGGATTTGAATAAAATTTCCCAAAGTGTAAAAGACACAACTCTAACAACTATTGACCTATTTTTAAAAGGATTTTCAAGCCACCATAATCACCAGTCTTTTTTTGTTTTGTTTTTAATTGAAGTATAGTCAATTTACAATGTGACCACAGGCCATAGAGAATTCTTTCAGGTGCTATATTCTTCTGTATCATCCTCTGCCTCATTTACTTAAAATAAAAACATACTGAGCAGCTACTGTTTCAGGCATTTGGGAATACAGAAAGTTAAAATGCAGCCCTCACAACTTATTAAACTCAAAGTGTATTTGAGAAGACAAAAAATTACAAAAAAAACAATACATACTGGGAGTTACAGGCTTCCTTGGGGGCTCAGATGGTACAGAATCTGCCTGCAATGCAGGAGACCTGGGTTCAATCCCTGGATCTGGAAGATCCCCTGGAGGAGGGCATGGCAACCCACTGCAGTATTCTTGCCTGGAGAATCCCATGGACAGAGGAGCCTGGTAGCCTACAGTTCATGGGGTTGCAAAGAATCAGACACGACTGAGTGATTATAACACACACTGGGAGTTACAGTGATTCCCAGGTGGTACAGTGGCAAGGAATCCACCTGCCACTGCAGGAGACGTGGGTTTGATCGCTGGGTCAGGAAGATCTCCTAGAGAAGGAGACGGCAACGCACTCCAGTATTTTTGCCTGGAAAATTCCATGAACAGAGAAGCCTGGCGAGTTACAGTCCATGGGGTCGAAAAGAGTCAGACATAACTGAGCGCACATACATGCATGACTCACCAGGAGTTAACAGACAAAAGGAAGGACCACTGTATTCAATTGTGTTCTGGCTTATCCGTCACATGTACTTGGGACATTCTTTCCCTCTTAGCAGATAAAAGAGAAAATGCATACTTTATATCTTAACTTATAAATACAAAACAGGCAAGAGTGTGCCTTTTGTGCATTCACTACAGTCTTCTGCTGATACAGGACAAAGACTAATTGAGACATTGAAGCAGTTGGGTGGGGTAGGCTCCTTCCATCTGTGTGATGTAGCCACACCCTGGCTTAGGGTAAACCGTTATCCTTTGGTGCTGGTTCTTATTTTTTTATATTTACTTATTATTTAATTTGGCTCTCTTGGGTCTTAATTGCAGTGCAAGGGATCTTTGTGGCATGTGAACTCTCAGTTGTGGCATGTGGAATCTAGTTCCCTGACCAGGGATTGAACCCAGGTCCCCTGCATTGGGAGCATGCAGTCTTAGCTACTGAACCACCAGAGAAGTCCCATGTCTGGTCCTTATTAAAACAGACTCTCCACCAGCTCCTCTGGAGAATCAGCACAACCTATTATTATAATTATGATGTGCTTTATCAGCACTTTGCTAATTGCTACACAATAGGCCCAAGATTTGTTTGTCCTACAGAGTTTAACGTCTGCCCTGGTGGCTCAGATGGTAAAGCGTCTGTCTACAATGCAGTAGACCCGGGTTCGATCCCTGGGTTGGGAAGATCCCCTGGAGAAGGACATAGCAATCCACTCCAAGATTATTGCCTGGGAAATCCAATGGACAGAGGAGCCTGGTAGGCTACAGTCCATGGGGTCACAAAGAGTCGGACACGACTGAGCTACTTCACTTTACTCTACAGAGTTTAACCTATGCTTTGAGGTTCTTCAACAAGTGACTAGACATTTTAAGCAACATGGAACATGGCTTAGCTAGAAACAACCAGGTTGAAATAGGGAGCAATTATCTACCTGGCTACAGTTGAAGCAGTCAGTCAGTTCAGTCGCTCAGTTGTGTCCGACTCTTTGCAACCCCGTGGACTACAGCACGCCAGGCTTCCCTGTCCATCACCAACTCCCGGAGTTTGCTCAAACTCATGTCCATTGAGTCGGTGACACCATCCAACCATCTCATCCTATGTCGTCCCCTTCTCCTCCTGCCTTCAATCTTTCCTGGCAGCAGGGTCTTTTTCTAAAGAGTCAGCTCTTCACATCAGTTGGCCAAAGTATTGGAGCTTCAGCATCAGTCCGTCCAATGAATATTCAGGACTAATTTCCTCTAGGATGGACTGGTTGGATCTCCTTGCAGTCCAAGAGACTCTCAAGAGTCTTCTCCAACACCACAGTTCAAAAGCATCAATTATTTGGTGCTCAGCTATCTTTATGGTCCAACTCTCACATCCATACATGACTACTGGTAAAACCATAGCTTTGACTAGATGGATCTTTGTCAGCAAAGTAATGTCTCTGCTTTTTAATATGGTGTCTAAATTGGTCATAGCTTTTCTTTCAGGGAGTATGTGTCTTTTAATTTCATGGCTGCAGTCACCATCTGCAGTGATTTTGAAGCCCAAGAAAATAAAGTCTCTCACTGTTTCCATTCTTTCCCCATCTATTTGCCATGAAGTGATGGGGCCAGATGCCATGATCTTAGTTTTTTGAATGTTGAGTTTTAAACCAGTTTTTTCACTCTCCTCTTTTACTTTCATCAAGAAGCTCTTTAGTTCCTCTTCACTTTCTGCCATAAGGGTAGTGTCATCTGCATATCTGAGGTTATTGATATTTCTCCCAGCAATCTTGATTCCAGCTTGTGCTTCATCCAGCCCAGCATTTCACATGATGTACTCTGCATATAAGTTAAATAAACAGAGTGACAATATACAGGCTTGACATACTCCTTTCCCAATTTTGAACCAGTCCATTGTTCCATGTCTGGTTCCAACTGTTGCTTCTTGACCTGCATACAGTTGGAGCAGAGGGATATATTAGTCATCTTCACCCACCCGCCTTCCTAGCATCACCGTCAACATTCCTGAAATGTGGCCTTTACTCTTTCTATTTTAAAAAGGATCTTCAAGCGCTGTTATCTCTCTCACCAGTTTTTTTTTAGTTGAAGTATAGTTGATTTACAGTGTTGTGTTAATTTCTACTGTATAGCAAAGTGATTCAGTTATACATAGATATGCATTCTTTTTCATATTCTTTTCCATTATGATTTATCACAGAATATTGTATATAGTTCCCTGTGCTATATGGTAGGACCTTGTTGTTCATCCATTCTATTTATAATAGTTTGCATCTACTAATGCCAAACTCCCAATTCATCTCTACCTCACCCCATCTTGGCAACCACAAGTCTGTTCTCTGTGTCTGCCCTCTCACCAGATTTTACATATGTTCTTTCTCCTCCAGGACGAGTACTTCTTAAACTTTAGTGTGCATAGAAGTCATCTGAGGATCTTGTTGAAATGCCAGGTATGACTCAGTGAGTTGGGGGCATGGCCCTAGGCTCTGGACTTCTCACATGCTGATGCTGCTTGTCCATGGGGGAGCATGAGCTTAGAACATCCTGCAGGCCTGTTTCGGTTTCTGGACATGTGGATTTTAGAGACTGCTACGAAAAAGCAAAAGTAATAACCATACTAATGACAAAACAATAAACTCTTTCAGGGACCCATCAGCTTCCCAACTTTTTATTGCCGATTAAGGTCAAGAAAGGCCATTAAACATATGTTAGGCTCTAATTGCCGTATCATAAAGAAAGGTTATTTGAATTCCAAAAAGTAGGAAGGGCATAGTTTCAGAATAGAGGACAATCTTTTGAATTGAATAAACTTGACTTTGTGGAAAAACTCACTATATTGGTCTCATTTTAAAAATTTTATCCTGGACTAGGGCTTCTCAGGTGGCGCTAGTGGTAAAGAACTCACTTACCAATGCAGGAGATTTAAGAGACTCAGATTCGATCCCTGGGTTGGGAAGATCCCCTGGAGAAGGAAATGGCAACCCTTTCCAATATTCTTGCCTGCAGAATCCCATGGGCAGTTGGAGGCTACAGTCCATATAGGGTTGCTCAGAGTCAGACATGACTGAAGCGACTTAGCATGCACATGGGAGCAGTAAAATCAGTTAGAGAAAATTGGCCTGCCTGAAGTCCACTGAGGTTTTTAAGTCTCAAGTCTAGAGTCAGCTTTTCTGATCCCAGGGATGGGGTTGGATGTCCCTCCACAGTGCCCCCGGGATCCCTGGGGATCCTTATGATAAAAATTTAATAGCACTTCATTCTTTTTATGGCTGAGTAATATTCCATTGTGTGTGTGTGTGTGTGTGTGTACACACACACATCTATATATACACGTATCTTCCTTATCCATTCATCTATCAATAGACATTTATATTGCTTCCATATCATGCTATGAATATTGGCATGCATGTATCTTTTCAAATTATAGTTTTCACCAGATGTATGTCCAGGAGTGGGATTGTTGGATAATATCGTAACTCTATTTTTGTTTTTTAAGGAACTTCCATATTGTTCTCCATAGTAGAATGTCTTTCATCTATCTCTGCATCTCAAAGCCTCAGACATCACAAGTACATCCAAAAGACTCAGTAATTGAATGATGGCCTGAAATAATGCCTCAGTGTTAATTACAGTTCCACTAGTGAATTCCGTTTGTGGTGATAGGTAGACTTAGGGATATTTTTTGATGGTTGAAACTAATGGCATGTATGAGATTATTATATAATTAATATATATAATATATATTATATATATTAATATATATAATTTACATTAAGAATTAAGAATCTTCTTAGGTAGCACAGGGTTCTTTTGAGTAGGCAGCGAAACACATACAAATCTTTACCTGTTCCTCACGTTGAACCTGACTGGTCCAACTTTTGAATTGGTCAAGTAATATTCTGTTCTGTGAACTTGCTGATACCTTGAACTCTTCCTTTGTTTTTCTGGTCTTCTGAATGAGCTACCATGAGGGTTCTTGTGAATTTTTAATCTGCGCTGATTCCCTGGGCTCTTGACTTTTGAATAGAAATGGATAGCAAACATGGATTTCTTATGATAACATTTCATAAGTTCTAGGGTTGCCATAACAAAATACTGCAACCTAGGTGTCTTAAACAACAGAAATTTATTTTCTCATCATTCTTGTGGATAGAAATTCCAGATCAAGGTTCGAGCAGAGTTCGTTTTCATGAGACCTCTCTTCCTGGTTTGCAGATGGCCATAGTTCCACTATGTTCTCACATAGCCTTTCCTGTATGCTTGTGTGGAAAATTCTGGTGACTCTTCCCCTTCTCATAAGGATACTAGTTCCACTGGATGAGGGCTCCACCCTTATGACCTAATTTAACCTTAATTACCTCCTTTAAGGTTCTGTCTCCACACTGAGTCACATATGCGTTAAGGCTCCAACCTATGAATTTGGTACAGGGAATGGGAATCAATGGTATTTGTGATATGAGGGAGACTTAAGTATGGGCAGAGTCCCCTCTTGTTGAGGCTTAATGGCAGTGTTGAGGTAAATTTCATTGAGATGATGAAATGTGAGCAAAGAAAGGAAGGAGGTAAGGGAGTTATCTATGTGGCTCTCTGGAGAAAAAGCATTTCAAGCAGAGGGAACAGCCACTGCCAAGGCCTTAGGACAGGAATGTATCTAGAGTGGTTGGTAAACAGTAAAGAGGCCAGTGTGCCTTCAAGATGGCAGAGTAGGAAGAGATGAAGTTATGGGGATCCAGTTGGTGCAGAATTCTGCAAGCCATTGTAAGGACTTTGGTTTTACCTGCGTGAAATGGGGAGCCACTACAGGGTTTTGTGCAGAAATGTGACATGGTCCGATTTACATATGCATGTAGCCACAAAACGATTATTTTAACATATTTTGGTGACTTGGCTGTGAAATTATGCACATATACGTTAACTGCATCTTTTAAAACCTTGATTTTAGAATCTCCCTTTAGAAACTAATTTTAGAGTCAAATTACCTGGAGAACTGCCCACTTATGAAGTTTTCCAGCATATGATAAATGCATAAGTAGGGCTTCCTTCTAGATATCTGTCACTTGTCTTTATTCTTCCTTCTATTGCGTGTGCTTGATTACACATTATTTTGTGTGTTCATCTGAAATATTTTAAATAAGTTTTATCTAATATGTATATTTAACATCTATGTTCTAAGATACTCTTATACAGAGTTAATACCATGGTTAAAATACTTTAAAACTCAGAAAGAGAAAAGAATAGTCACAAAAGACATTACTTTGTGCCTTTTATAAGAAAATAATACTTTGAGGGCCAATTGTGTACCATTGTCATATAAAGTCTGTTTTGTTCTCTTTGCCTTTAACAAAATCATGACTGTCTATTATTTCCCATTTGAGAAACAGAAACTAGCTTGTTACTTAACACTTCTGATCTCTTTTGGCCATTAAAGAAAAAAAAGGGTGTTTTTGAGATTAGTGTGTGAAAGTTGGTGTATAAATAAGAGTAGGTTTGGTTATAGGTAAAACTGTGAAGTAGGTCATTTGGCTTCCTCTTCCTCTGAATTCAGGGAAATTCCCCAAAGTATCTTAGGCACTTAGCACACAGTACCAATACAAGTAGGTGTCACTATATATTTGTTAAGTAAATAGCATCTCTTTCATTAACTTGCTGGAGATTTCATGCATTGCCCATCCCTGGAGTAGTCCAGTTTTAAAAGACTGTGGGAGGAGGTGGGTGAACTGTCAATGGATGAACTGTAGAAGTCAGTGGGAAGATTGTACAGTCTGGGATTTCCCCAAGAGCCCCTTCAAACCACATCACTGGGCACCTATTTACTTGGTTAGTCACTGGATCAGATGGAAGTCACTGGATCAGATGGTACACAGCCTTGGGATATAATATCCTGAATTATTTCTAGATTCCCATGTAAAGTTGTTGATTCTAAACCAGCTCATTTCAATTAGTAAACCATTGCTTATACAGTTGACCTCTGAACAACAGGTTTGAAAGGGCACCAGTCCACTTACATGCAAAAGTTGTTCACTAAATCTGTAATACAGTACTACACCATCTGAAGTTGGTTGAATCCATAGATGGAGTAATGATTATAAAGCTACAGGCAGGATTTTTAACTAGTAGCGGGCCAGTGCCCCTAATAGCTTCCCTCTTGTTCAAGGGTCAGCTGTACCTTGTATTAGGGAGGACTTGAACCCTAGACTTTGAAGCCTCAAAGCTCAGGTTCTTTTCCAGTATCTTAGACATTCCACCGCAAGGCCAGCCGCAGTGACTAGGTGGTGATGCCAAACTACGGCATCAGTAGCCTGTCAGCCATATGCTGGACCTGACAGTCAGTGATGAAGCTAAAATAGCCTTATATTTAACCTATGGTTCCCACCCTCTGGAGGCACTGCTATTGTAAGACACACAACTTTGACAGTGCACACTGCCTGTGTGTGAAGAGGGTTAAACATACACCTTTGCACTTAATTCTAAAGTAGCTTCGTAAACCTCTTTACGTTTTTGTAATAAGCCTACAGTAACCTTTGCAAAATGTTTCTTTTTTCCAGGCCCCGGAGGAAGGGCAGAGTTCCTCGTGGGTAACCCTTTCTCCCTCTCCCAACCCCTTCCCATATTTCTTCTCCCATCCTCCGGACCCAGAGAAGGGGCACAGTATGATTATCTATGTTGAACGGAGGGAGAGGACGCTACGCATGGACTTGGTGCTTTTCAAACGGAGCTGGCTCTACCTAGGGTGTGACGCAACCCGCCTCGCAAAGCCCTGAAAGAGCAAGGACGCGGGACCAGCCACCCGGCCGCGAGGAGAAAGCCCGGGCCCCGGCCCCGGCCCCACCCCGAGAACTCGGCCCGCCTTCCTCTCTCCCTCATTGGCTCCGGCCTCCACGCGTTACGACTGCGACGCTGGCGCTGCCTTACCGGCGAGGGGCGGGGCTCGGGACGCGTGAGGCGGGCAAGTGCGCAAGCGCAGGAGCGAGTCTGGGGCCGGACGGGGGGGAGGGAGGGGGTGGTGTACCCGGTTTCCTGGGTTACCTGAGGGGGCGGTGGGTAGGGAATTTGTGGTGGCGGTGGCGGCGGCGTCAGCGGCGTCGACTCGGGATTCTCCCGGTGAGGAGGAACGCGCGTCATTGGCGGCCAGAGAGCAGGTAAAGGCGGCCGCCGGGCCCGGGCATGCCGACCGCTGTTGGGGGTCCCGGATCCTATCGGTGGCCTGGAGGGAAGGCGGTTGGGGGTGGCAGTCAGCCCCGGCTCGGGGTCGCGGTGGCAGGGCTGAGGGCGCGGGGGACTCGGCCTCGACGCGCCAGCCCGAGGCTTCTTTCCGGCTCTGGGGCTCCGGGACGTCTCCCCGCCGCGCCCGGGGAGCCTTTGACAGCACCTGAGCGGCGGGCGCGAGCTCTGCCCGGCTTCTCTGGACCTTTGCGGCGGCCAGCGGCCACTAACTTTATTTCCCGGCGCTTAGAGGGCGGAGGTCAGGCAGGCTGGCGGCGACTTGCTGCGGTCTTGATTGCATTTGTTATGCTTTGCCCCGGCACAACTTGCACCCGGGCCGGGCCCACACCGGCAGGTTGACGGCTGGAGTTGACAGTTTCGGCGCCACCACCCTGCGGGTCGCGCTGTAAGATCTTGCCCCGCGGGTGTTCGCCCACCTGTCATCTCCTCTGCGCCTCAGCCCTCTGCCTTTTTTCCCCTGCCTGTAAAGCCCTATGCCCGGGCGAGAGACTCTTTAGAGGATCCTCTGAGACATCTGCCGTCTGTCCCGGGCATCATTGGCGTCTTGTCTGAGGTGCGGGTTGGCCTCTGGTGGGATTATAACTGTATAATTTTCTGTATGGGAAATAACCCAGGGAGACCCCAGCACCACAGTGTGGAGGCCAGTTGGTTGCTTGGTGGCAGAGGGGGTAAGGTTTAGAGGCTTTAAAAAACGCTTCCTAGCTCTGGGTCTTACTGGGTTAAACAAAACAAAACAACCATACACACCCAGCGATAGCACTTGGTAGTTGATGAGGTTGTTTTAAGCAGATACAACATTTTAAGAGAGTTGAATCTCGTGTTTAATACTTTGGTGTTGAATTCAGACCAGAATGTTTACTTGAATATTGAATTCAGCTTGCACTTTCCTTGGGGTTTGTTTAGCAGATTGCACAAACTGAATTGGTCTTTTCTTCCTGATGATCCTTGGCTATTCTGCTCTGTTACTTTAAACTTCCATACCTAGGAACCTTATGCTAATAAAGATGTTGACTTTGTGCTTTCATCTTATAAATGTAGTTAATTAATATGGGGGATCTGTTTTAAAGAGCTTTGCAAGTAGCCAGCAACATTTTTTTTTTTCTGACAGCTCTTTGTTGTCATCCACGTTGTTACTACAAAGGTTGGAAAATTTGGAGAAGTGAGGGAGCATCGGGAGGAAATGAGTTACTATATAGTTTAATTTACATTAAAGTGAATTTGTAAGCTATAAGATTATATGTGAATATAGTAAATATTTTTGAGTACCTACTGTGTACCAGTTTTATAAACAGATAAATATCCTCTCCAGCAGGAAGTTTGCATTAGTAGGGGATCGCAGATAATAAAATACGTTCTTTGTCTGATGGTGTTAAGTACTATAGAGAAAAAGCATGGATGAGGGAGAGACTTGCAGTTTTATTTTGTTTTATCAAAGTATAGTTGATTTACAGTGTTGTGCTAATTTCTGCTGTACAGCAAAGTGATTCAGTTTTATACACACACACGCACATACATTCTTTTTTTAAAATACCTTTTCCATAGGATACTGAATATGGTTCTCTGTGCTGTACATTAGTACCTCGTTGATTATCTGTTCCATATACTAGCTTACATCTGCTAACCCCAACCTCCCACTCTGTCCCCTCCCCTTTGACAACCACAGATCTGTTGTCTAAGAGACTTGCAGCTTTAACTAGAGATAGCCAAGGAAGACTTCCTAGAGAAGATGACATTTGAGCCCAAGACCACAGGGAAGTGAAAGGGCAATCCCTGCACCTCTCTGAGGGAAGAGTGTTCAAGCAGAAAGAAAGGCACTTGCAGAATGCTTAGAGGCAGGAGTGTCCTGGGTGCATTTGAGGGCAGCAGAGGCTGATTTGGCTGTGGTGGAGTGAGCAAAGGAAAAGCAGTGGAAATGCAGGAGAGAGGTAAGTGGGAATGGGGAATCAGATTGTGCAAGGGCTTGTAGGCCTTTGAAGGACTTGAGCTTCCACTCTGAGGAGGAAGGGGGCTCATCCTTTTGAATAGAGAAGACATATAATCAGACTTGCCTTTTAAAAGGATCACTGTGGTGGCTGGATGGAGAATAGATTTTATCTGGGGTGGGGTGAGGTGTTGGGCAGAAGCTGTGATGTCAATTCCAGGACCTTTCCCATAATCCAGGCCAGAGAGGTTGTACTTTGGACCATAGTGGAATTGGTAAAGTGGTTGATTTCTCAATAAATTGAGGGTAAGGTCAACAGGTGACTTAAAGGACACCAGAATTTCTGTCCTGAGCAAGTAGATAGATGGAGTAGACATATATTGAGGTGAGATTCATGAGAGGAGCAACTTGGTTGAGAGAAGGTTAGAAGTTGGTTAGAAAATAATGAAATTAGACTCCAAGTGGAGATTAGTAGTAGTAGACCCAGTGACTTTGTATTGAAGACACTTCTATGTTATCTTGACTATAATAGGGACTTAATAGTTTCAACCATGAACTGCCACCTTTTTTTCATACTCATTTTCTTTCTAGACTTTTGGACCAACCTAATCATCTTTTTCATCAAATGTAGCTTTGTTTTTACTTGCATGCACTTAGAGCATCTGTTTCAGTTGTAGAGAAAGCCATATAATCCAGAATTTCAGAATACATTTTTAATTTGTTGTTGTATCTAACTTGAACACCTTCATCTGATTAACCTTTTTCTGAATTGTGTTTGGATACCTGGCTTAAGTTCAAGAATTTTTTCAAGCTTCAGGAATCTTGTTATCAAATGTGGCTTCACTTGGCCATTTGTGAATTACAATGGAAATGACCTGTATTTTTAATACTTTACTAGTAGTCAGTAATATACAGAGATTATCCTAATTCTTCTGTTTCATTAAAGATGGCTTGACATAAATGGGCCATCACATATTCAGTGGAGATTTTCTTCATCAAATTATGCAGTATTTGGAGCAATAGAATTTGATCTGTACAACTTGTATGAAAAATATATTATGGTCTTAATATTTAAGGTCTACCCCTTAACAGTTTCAGAACCCCAGTAGTACACTAATATTTTAAAAAGGATTTTAAACCAAAACACATGAAAGTATATAAAAACATGTTAGATAAGTATGTTACATAAGTATCTAAAAATCAGTTTAGTTCAGTCGCTCAGTTGTGTCTGACTCATTTGAGCCCATGGACTGTAGCACGCCAGGCCTCCCTGTCCATCACTAACTCCTGGAGTTTACCCAAACTCGTCTCCATTGAGTTGGTGAAGCCATCCAACCATCTCAATCTCTGCCGTCCCCTTCTCCCCCTGCCTTCAAGCTTTCCCAGCATTAGGGTCTTTTCCAGTGAGTCAGCTCTTTCTATCAGGTGGCCAAAGGATTAGAGTTTAAGCTTCAACATCAGTTCCTTCCAATGAACACACAGGACTGATCTCCTTTAGGATGGACTGGTTGGATCTCCTTGCGGTCCAAGGGACTCTCAAGAGCCTTCAACACCACAGTTCAAAAGCATCAATTCTTCAGCACTCAGCTTTCTTTATAGTCCAACTCTCACATCCATACATAAATAGCTATAAACTGATCTTAGAGTCGATAAGGAGTCTGTATTCTCTTTGCTGTTGCTTCTCACCAGTGTTTATCCTGTGCCTCTTAATTCTCCTGGCTTTGTTTTACAGTAATTGAGACATTGGGAAGTTTTGAATGCTATCCAAGTCTAACTTCTGGGAAGACAAAAAAAAAAAAACAAAGAAAAATCTTATCTAATAATATGAAAGGGTAATGTTTAAAAGGTGTAATCATCTTAATTAGCCAAGAAAGAAATCAAATAGTTTTCCAAAAGGCTGGTCATTATTCCATTCAAATGTGATTCTTTGAAGTTGAAACTCAAGACAGATCAGGAAATTAGAGAACTTTTAGCCACTTTAGATAAGTGGAAGAAATAGATGAATAATAAGGTAGAGTAAGTACCACACATATTCTCTACAACTACTGCCACTCGTCTATAAAAAGTAAAGAGAATAGATTTTTGCCAGAAACCCGAAGAGTTGCACATTTTAAATCAAAAAATGTGTGAGGAGGTGAAGCCTGGAAACTATACGTTAAACATCTTGGCACTGACTGATTTCTATAAAAATTGTAGACCAGATTGCCAAACAGATGCTTTGTGATTTGTGATTAGAAATAAAGTACTGATTACTAAGATGCAGAATAGGTTTTTAGAGAATACATCATATTATGCTAACCTCATGCTCATTTTGCCAAGGATATAATAATATTAAATAATCTTTATGAGTACCTCACTACAGAATGCATTCCCATTTAGCATCTCATTTAACCTTCACACCATCCCTGTTAAGTACTATCAGGGGAGGAGGGGCTCAACAGTAGGGATCCTGGGGAGACACAAAAGGGACACATATGGGAGATTTGGGGCTTCCCTGGTGGCTCAGATGGTAAAGAAACTGCCTGCAGTGCAGGAAACACAGCTTTGATTCCTGGGTTGGTAAAATTCCCTGGAGAAGGGAATGGCAACCCTCTCCAGTATCCTTGCCTGAAGAATTCCATGGACAGAGGAGCCTGGTGGGTATACACTCTGTGGAGTTACAAAGAGTCGGACATGACTGAGTAACACTTTCACTTTAATGGGAGATTTTAGCAAGGACTTGTTTAGATACGAGGTAGGGGAAAAAGAGGGAGGAATCAAAGAGGGCGTTAAGGATTCTGGATTAGGTGAATGGTGGTGCTGCTGCTGGTGATGCTGCTGCTGCTGCTGCTAAGTCGCTCCAGTCGTGTCCGACTCTGTGCAACCCCATAAACGGCAGGCTCCGTGTCCGACTCTGTGCAACCCCGTAAACCCACCAGGCTCCTCTGTCCCTGGGATTCTCCAGGCAAGAACACTGGTGTGGGTTGCCATTTCCTTCTCCAATGCATGAAAGTGAAAAGTGAAAGTGAAGTCCCTCAGTCGTGTCCGACTCTTAGCGACCCCATGGACTGCAGCCCACCAGGCTCCTCCATCCATGGGATTTTCCAGGCAAGAGCACTGGAGTGGGGTGCCAATGGTGATGCTAGTAATCGATATTCTAAAAAGACAGAGAGGAGTAGATAGGGAGATCAGTTAACATCAGTTTGGTGAAGTAGCTGTTTTGTTTCTTGAAACTGAATCTGGAATGAGTCACATATAATTTAAAATTTTAACATATGTAGGTCTGGAGCTCAGGAGAGAAGTCTGAACCAAGTAAAAAAAGTTTTCATTCATTCAGTAAATATATTCTTTCAAATACTTTTGGTAAAGCAGGGAGGACAGTGGGTAGAGATTTGAGCAGGGAGATGTGATTAGGGAAGGTTTGTTTTTCTTTAAATATAGAAGAAAAAGGATACTTTAGTGGACTGAAGGAAAGGGGCTATTAAAAAGGAGGGAAAATTGAAGTCACAAGAGAAAGAAGATAATAGACATAATCTCAGAGGCAGTGGAAGGATTGGGAACAAGAGTACAGGTGCACAGGTGAAAGGGTTATCCTGAAGAAAAGTAGTGATGCATATTCCTTTTGAAAAAGGAAAAGCATATAAGGAGTAGACACAGAGACAAATGAGTAGCCAGGATAGTTTCGTTTGTTTCTGTGGAGCAAGGTTATCTGCTGAGATTGAGAAGGAAGAGCATGGATTGGGGTATTTTTGTGGGGAAAGGACAAGTTACCACTGTGATTAGAAAGTGGCCTTGACCAAGGACAAGTGACCTAATCGCTGATAGTGTTTAACGCCCCTGCAATCACAAACATAGAAAGAGGCTGTCCATGCTGAAGCAGTTTTCTCCAGCAGTTCCTGTAACAGAGCAGAAGGCAAATAGGCTGAACCTGGATGGGGATTGGAAGGGAAGGTATGATGGAGAACTTGGGTAGAGGGTGGTGTGAAGTCAAGAGATTACCGGTGGTGATGAGGTTGTTAACTGAAGGGCTGAACTTTTAAGTATCCTGCTTGATTAAGGAAGAAAGTGAAGCCATGACAGGGCTGACAAATGTGGAGAATGAAGAGGATGAAGAATCCCATGAGTAAGCTGTAGGATTAGTGGAAGTAAAGGAGTATGAGAGATGGAAAAATGTGATGTGAGAGTCCTAAATTTAAGATTCTGGTAAATAAGAGCCAAAGTATGACCGATGATGGTGGGTAAAGATTAATAGCACTAATTACAATACTAATACTAATACAAGCAACTGTTTATTGTGTGCTTTGTGCTAGTCACTATACTGAATGCTTCTTATGGATTAATTATGAGCTTCTCATAATAAACCTATGAGCATTATTATTATTTAATACTAAATCGAACTTATTTTTCACAACCATCCTGTGAAGCACATATTAGGAGCCCCATTTTACAAATGAAGAAACTGGGGCTCAGTGAGATTAAGTAATTTTCCCCAAGGCACACAGCTTGGAGGTACCTGAGTCTTTCTAGCCCCAGAACCCTTATTTATGCCCAACTCCTAAATCATGCTGGCCTTCTGCCAAGTAGGGGTCATTGAAGAAAAGGAAGTCAAAGTACTCTAAATCCTAGTGTGTTGGCATTAAATTTTCTCATGGGTAGTGAAGCCCTGGAATAACAGATCTTGTGTGGAGAGGAAGACAGAAATTGTATGACAAAGTTCTCAATAAATGAATGACTCAAAGGTCAGTCAGTGACAACTATAACTATAGTTATAGCCTTAAAAGGGGATGGAGTGGGATAATAATGTCCAAATCACCTTTGGAAACCAGAATAGTACTGACTTGTCTTCCTGGCCTGGGATCTGGGTGTCCATAGTGATTTATTAAGAGAAGGAGATGAAGTGATCCTCTTGTGTGGAAGTAGAGGATATAGGAAAGTTTCTTAGCAACAGAACTAGGGATCCTAATGGTAGGGAGTAAAGAATTCAGAGTTGAGCCAGGAGGACTCATCTAGTTGTGCATTAAAAATCAGAAAGGATGGTGGCAGGTAGGCTGATTATATATTGACTAAACTGATGTTATTTTGAAAATGAAAAGACATTAATAATTACTGTGGGACAACAAGCATAAAGTAGGACTGTCCTGGACAAATCAGGCTATTTAGTCATATCAGTCATTGGTAACCGGATGACATACCACCCTGGAAAGGGGTTGTAGATGTTGGGAAATGAATTGAGCCTTGAATTAGAGGCACGTGAATGGAGCTTACTAACCTAAGATTATTCTAACCCCACAACACTGCCCTGAAATGTTCTGGGTATGTCTTGTTCTATAAGGGTCTGGAAATTTGAAGGAAGTTATGAATTAATCTCTAGAGGAAATTTTGGAAGCCATTATTATATAGATGACACCTGAAACCTTGGATGGATAAGATTGTCAAAGAACATAAAGGGAAGTGAGGCAGAGGGGAGAATGCAGAGGCTCACCAATGTGAAGGAGCTGGTGAAGAAGCATCCAGACAAGGAGACAGAAGGAGAGGTCAGAGGGGCAGGAGGAAAACCAAAAGAGATTTGGCATCTTCCATGTCATGAGATGGAGCAGGACATGACAACCCATTCCAGTATTCTTACCTGGAGAATCCCACAGACAGACTGTAGGCTGTACAGGCTACAGACTGAAGCCTGGCCAGCTCTAGTCCATGGGGTCACAAAGAATCAGACATGACTAAAGCAACTTAGCATGAACACACACATGTCAAGAGACAAGAGAAATTTAAGAATGAGTGATTAATAATCTCATATGCCTTATTGAAAAGACCCTGATGTTGGGAAAGACTGAAGGCAGGAGGAAAGGGGGATGACAGAGGATGAAATGGTTGGATGGCATTACCAACTCAATGGACATGAGTTTGAGCAAGCTCTGGGAGTTGGTGATGGACAGGGAGGCCTGGCGTGCTGCAGTCCATGAGATTGCAAAGAGTCAGACACGACTGAGTGACTGAACTGACTCACTGACTGATGCCTCATGTTCCTCAGAGAGGTCAAACGAGACAAGGATATCCGTTGGACTGAGTCTGGCAGTTAGAAGTTTATTGTTGGTCTTGACTTGAATAGTTTCAGTAGAGTGGTATGTGCAAAATCCAAGCTGCTGTGCACAGAGTATGTGTGTGTGGCAGGGGGCTGGGGGGGGGGGGGGCGGGCGGGGAGGTGAAAAGACTACTTCCAGTGCAGATTACCCTTGAGTAATCTTGAAAGAGGAAGGTGTCAACAGGCTTTTTTTCTTTCTTTCTTTATAAACATAGAGAAAAAGCCAATGGAGATGAAGGGTTAAAAACTGAGAAGAAAATGGAAGTGCTAGCAGTGCCTCCTAATAATGTCTAGTCAGTAATTTTGTAGTAATCAGAAGAGTGAAAGTGAGAGAAAGAAATATTTTAGATCAAGGAAGACAAACTTCATAATAACCATAATTTGTCAGAAACTGAAATGGGTGGAGAGTGTTTATAGAAAGGAGGGAATTCCTAATTTGGATGAAATATTGGAAAGTGACATCTAGGTTGTGGATTAACTCTAGGTTTCTGTTTTTTTCCCCCTCTACTTTTAATCCTGTGTTTTTGTGGAATAATAGAACCATGTTCCATCTCCAAGGTTGTTATTAGAATGGATTTGCTATTTTCTATGGATTTGTTCTTATAATTCTCACTTACTAGCTTTTTTAAAAGTTAACTGTGTTTGTACATTGGAAATATTTTCTGGTTAAGTATATTTGTTTTCTATTGTGATTACATTTGATTCTTGGCTGAATTCACTGGTTTTGGTAATTTCTATTTAACAAAAGTGAATTCATATCTATATACATGTTTTCTGTTATGAACATGTAAAGAGCAATAATAGTATGTTAATTTTTTTCTTCCCTCTTTAAATTTGTTCTGATCAAAATGTAATTTGCTGCAGTGGAATTCTTACTAGTTTTGTAGTTCACTTGTCTTGGTTCCTTAGGTTGAAGAGTAATAATCATGAAGTGAAGTGAAGTGAAGTCACTCAGTTGTGTCTGACTCTTTGGGACCCCATTGGACTGTAGCCTACCAGGCTCCTCCATCCATGGGATTTTCCAGGCAAGAGTACTGGAGTGGGTTGCCATTTCCTTCTCCAGGGGAACTTCCCGACCCAGGGATCGAACCCGGGTCTCCCGCATTGTAGGCAGACGTTTTACTGTCTGAGCTACCAGGGAAGCCCTAATTGCATAAATATTTTTTCAACAACATAATTATTATACAAAGTTTAGATGAGTGTAAAATTAAAACAATGGTGAGAATGGGTTCCTCAATTATTATAACTATGTACTTTATTTGAAAGGCAAGGAGAACATTAGTCAGTTCATAAAATGCATTCATTGTTACGTCTTCTGAATATTCGTTCATTGAAGTGCAAAAATCAGTGTATCCTGGCCAGTGGTAAGAGGAAATTTTGCTGGTGTGACTTGTAGGGCAGCTGTTTATATTTGTCAGCTCACTCTTACACTACTTTTTGATATTTACTTATCTGAACCTTTAATACACTATGACTTTTCTTTTAGTCTATTAAAGATTAAAATCCTTTGCCATTTTCTGGATTTCCTATTAACGATGATTCCAAAGACAGTAATGCTGATAACTGTTCCTGCTTTTCTCTGTTAGCTTTATTTAAAAATTTTGGAGTCTATTTCTAAAGTCATACATTCCATATTACTGAAATGTATTTATTTTCTCTACATCTTATTTTTTTTTTAATAGAATCTCTGGTTTTGACAAAACCTAATGATGCGCAGTTTAAAGAAACATTTAGAATGTGTAATTTTAATCTTAATCTTGATGCTTACAGTTACTATATGACTATTCAGTTCAGTTCAGTTGCTCAGTCGTGTCCAGTTCTTTGCGACCCCATGAATTGCAGCACGCCAGGCCTCCCTGTCCGTCACCAACTCCCGGAGTTCACCCAAACTCGTGTCCATTGAGTCAGTGATGCCATCTAGCCATCCCATCCTCTGTCATCCCCTTCTCCTCCTGCCCCCAATCCCTCCAAGCATCAGAGTCTTTTCCAATAAATTAGCTCTTCGCATGAGGTAGCCAAAGTATTGGAGTTTCAGCTTTAGCATCAGTCCTTCCAAAGAACACCCAGGACCGATCTCCTTCAGAATGGACTGGTTGGATCTCCTTGCAGTCCAAGGGACTCTCAAGAGTCTTCTCCAACACCACAGTTCACAAGCATTACAGTATTACTTTTTCTGACTATTGTACTGTTAACGAAAGTCCATAGCCTAAAAAATACTTAGAGATCATCTACTTGTGTCTTTGTTTGAATATGTATAAGAAGAATGGGGATCAGAAAAGCACTTTGCCTGAGATCCCAAAGAATTTGACGCAAAACAGAAAACTGAAAGTGTTTTGACTTTTAGTCTAGTATTCTTTCTCTTATACCACCAAATTCTTGAATATTTTAATACACTTAAAAAATGTAATCCCATAGCTAAAAGATGCCTTATACAACATGGAAAACAATGGTGTTTGGTTTCTAGTATGTAGTTCATGTGTAACTTTAACCCTTTTTCTTTGCACATGTCTACATGCAGATCACAGTGATAGAAACTAGATTGTAATGATACCAGTGTGGTTGAAAAACAATATAAAGTGTAGGTTGAATCTGAAATGCATTATCTCAGAAACTGTTTAATATGTATTTCTGTTTTACTTCTGTTCTTGATCACTCCCAGTCCCTGTGCCCTTCTCTCCTACTATCTTGTCCATCCTCATGAATGGTTAGAGAACAGCAGATGAAGCAACCAGATCTCAGTTTGGTCTTACTGTTGTTTTTCTTGCTGTGAACTCTTCTGTAATAGTAAACACATTTGTCTATAATTGCCTCAGCTGAATTTTTTTCTTTAGAAGGGAAGCTAATTTTCATTGTGTCTGTAAGAATTAGAGGAATGAGGAAACTAGAACAATCTACATTTGCAAGAAGTCTTTCAAGCTTGTCAATACCTGTGTTCAGTATTTTTGAAACTTATTTTGCAGGCCCTTTACCTTATACAATATATATGTTAAAAACTGTTCATCATTATGATGTTACTCTATAAATTATTTTTTACTGTTTTTGTTTCACATTTAGCATAAGGCTCCAGGATTTTTTTTGTGTGTGTTTCTTTAGGAGGTATGGAAAACCACCATGTCTACTGTTGATTTTAAAGAACTTTGAAACTGTAAACTCCGAATCATACTCTTTAACATAGGAAGAATAAACATCTACGCTTTTATTGCTGAAGTTTTTTGTTTCTAATCTAAATATTAGTAAAGGTTTTTAGGTGTTTCTGTAGCACTTTCCTTAATACATTAAGTTCTTGCGTGGTATGGAGAAAGGCTCCTGTAAATGTGCCTGTTTATTTCTCAGTGCTTTAGGTGTGGGAATATTTCATAAAGGAATTTGAGTAACAAAATGTTTACTGTCAAAGTTAGTATTAAATGAATTGGTTTCTATTTATTGACCTCTTACTATTTGACTTATTTTTAAACAAATAAGACCTGATTTCCCTTGATAAAATATAATCTAGCTTTGAAAGAAACAGTGTAATCCCATAATACAATGTAGTGAGTCCTAAGATACAGGCATTTAGAAAAGTAATTGGTAGTTAGTGGGAATTTCGTAGCAGCAGCAACATGATTTAAAAAAAAAAAAAAAAGTGAAATAATGTTGAGAACCTTTAGGAGGAATTATGGCATGGTACATTGTGTTTTGAGATGTGTTGAGAGATTAAAAACAAAAGTTAGCGGAGGGAATTCCATAGCATGATAATAAGGAATTAGGATCTTATTCCCTAGGAATTGAAGTACCATTTATTATTTTAAGGAATGTGGCTGACATTTTTAGCAGTTGTAGAATTTGAACTGAATGGAAATGCACCAGGAAAAGTGACCAATTAAGAGGTTGTTGGTATTGCAAGTGAGAGAGATGAGGACCGGAGAATGCTTCGTCATAAGATGAGAGGGCAAGGACCAGATTCAAGGTGATGATCATAACAGCTAACAATTATTGATCTTTTGACAGTCTGCCAGGCAGAGTGCTATCTCATTTAGTTTTAACATTCACAACAACTCGAGGTGCTCTTAGGAACTCAGTTTTATAGATAAGAAACTGAGACTTAGAGGAAATCAAGTCTAAGGTCACAGAATTAGCGAGTAGGAGATGCAGAGGTGAACCAGCCAGCTGTCAAGAGGAAGAATTGACTACCCAGATGAAGTGCTATTCTTTCTTTTTCTCTTGAGTGGCTGGGTAGAGGCCATTAACTGAAACAGGAATGAGGAAGGAAGAGCTGATTTGTTGGAGGGAGGAGTCAGTCAGTGTTTGTTTTGAAGAAGAGAAATTTGATAGAATACAGAGAGACTGCCTGGTTCTGAATCCTGCGTCTGATACTTGTAGCTCTGTGACCTTGAACAGTTACCTAACCTCACTGTGCTTCAATTTCCAACATGTGACAAATAAGGGTATATTTGTAGTTAAAGACTGTTATGAGGATTAAACCAACCACTCCAATAGAGTGCTTATGGAAGTGCCCAGTGTGTAGTAATTAAACATGGTAGGTATTAGGTGTATCACCATCATTATCATTCTGTAAAAATCTAGAGATCTGTTACGGAGATGGATGAGCTATTCAGTGTAAAACTTCTAGCAAAATTATTCCCAGTAGGAATGTACAGCCCAGAGAGATGATTTAGTTGACGGGCCTTCATCGTTCCTTTTGGTGCAGCCACAATGTCTCAAAATTTCCATTCTTTTATGGTGCCCAGGATCAAATACAGATAATCTTTTGAGTTATCTGCTTGTCCAGTTTGTTTTAGAGAAAACGAACTGCTTTTTGAAGGGCTTTAGTGTGATACACTTGGGTGTGACTTTCTTGGAATTTCCTTTAAAATTCTGCCTTGCTACACTGTGCTTGGGTTCCTTATTTCCTGGCCACGTTTTTGTACAAGGAGCCAGGATGACCTCTCCTTTCTGAGCCAATCAAATTTTCCTCCACATTTACTAGTTAAGGGTTATTATATAGTTCTATATATGGCAGAAAGTGAAGAGGAACTCAAAAGCCTCTTGATGAAAGTGCAAGTGGAGAGTGAAAAAGTGGGCTTAAAGCTCAACATTCAGAAAACGAAGATCATGGCATCTGGTCCACCACTTCATGGGAAATAGATGGGGAAACAGTGGAAACAGTGTCAGACTTTATTTTTCTGGGCTCCAAAATTACTGCAGGTGGCGACTGCAGCCATGAAATTAAAAGACGCTTACTCCTTGGAAGGAAAGCTATGACCAACCTAGATAGCATATTCAAAAGAAGAGACATTACTTTGCCAACAAAGGTTCGTCTAGTCAAGGCTATGGTTTTTCCTGTGGTCATGTATGGATGTGAGAGTTGGACTATGAAGAAGGCTGAGCGCCGAAGAATTGATGCCTTTGAATTGTGGTGTTGGAGAAGACTCTTGAGAGTCCCTTGGACTGCAAGGAGATCCAACCAGTCCATTCTGAAGGAGATCAGCCCTGGGATTTCTTTGGAAGGAATGATGCTAAACCTGAAACTCCAGTACTTTGGCCACCTCATGCAAAGAGTTGACTCATTGGAAAAGACTCTGATGCTGGGAGGGATTGGGGGCAGGAGGAGAAGGAAACGACAGAGGATGAGATGGCTGGATGGCATCACTGACTCGATGGACGTGAGTCTGAGTGAACTCCGGGAGTTGGTGATGGACAGGGAGGCCTGGCGTGCTGCGATTCATGAGGTCGCAAAGAGTCGGACACGACTGAGCGACTGAGCTGATCTGATAATTTAATATGGAACACTAGGTCAGAGCCAGTCAACTTTTATCCCTCTTATGTTGCAATCCCCATTAGAGCGGAAGGTGTTACTTGTTGTTAAAATATAAATACTTCTTTCCAGGAGGAGCAGAATTTTCTTTTTTTCAGTTCACTTCTTGATGTGAATGAGACGTGAGGAAACATGGAAAATGATAACATGAACCTGTAGAAGACCTTGAGAAGTTTAGGATGGCAGGATATATTGCCTGGAGGGCAGATAGGCATGATTACTGCCTAATTATAGTTACACTTAGTGCCAGACCCAATCACTAGAATGTGCTGACAGGTAATATTCTAAAAGATATAGTTTGGCTGTGAAAGTGTTAATCACTAAGTCATGTCCGATTCTTTGTGACCCTATGGGCTATAGCCTGCCAGGCTCTTCAGTCCATGAAATTCTCCAGGCAAGAATACTGGAGTGGGTAGCCTTTCCCTTCTCCAGGGGATCTTCCTGATCCAGGGATTAAACCTAGGTCTCCTGCATTGCAGGCAGATTCTTTTTTGGTTTGGCTATGCCACATTTCTCAAAAATTTAATGCCGTATTAGGAAGAACATTGGATAGGAATCTGAAGATGTAAAGCCCTGTGACTTTTGGGAAATCTCTTAACCTCCATCTGTCTTAGGGTTCTTATCTATTAATGTAAAATTTTGAGGGAGATACTGCTGCTGCTGCTGCTAAGTCGCTTCAGTTGTGTCCGACTCTGTGCGACCCCATAGATGGCAGCCCACCAGGCTCTACCATCCCTGTGATTCTCCAGGCAAGAACACTGGAGTGGGTTGCCATTTCCTTCTCCAGTGCATGAAAGTGAAGAGTGAAAGTGAAGTCGCTCAGTCGTGTCCGACTCTCAGCGACCCCATGGACTGCAGCCCACCAGGCTCCTCTATCCATGGGATTTTTTCCAGGCAAGAGTATTAGAGTGGGCTCTGTTAAGATAGTTATCCAGACTGTAAACGATTTGCCTTTGCAGACAATGTTATATGAGGTATTTATATCTATAAGGCTCTTCTCTAGGTTGTTTAAACTACAGTGTCCGTGAAAGTGGCATTGTGAGAGAACCCTGGGAAGAAGGTTTGGGGAAGTTCTGGTGTTAACATCATCAAGCTTAACTGGCCTTAGGGTTTGCCTCACATGTGCTACCCTACTTTTGGAGCCCTTTCCTTGATCATCAGGGCCACCCCAAATGACTTGGATGTGTGGGAACACCTTCTCCCCTTGCTTGACAGGGAACTGGGTTGGGGGCATGACAAATGTGTTGTTAGCCATCTGAATTGGAACTGTCAGTTCAGTTCCCCAGGGGGACTGGGGTAGTTACTCAGAATCCTTAGGGTCCAGAGTTCAAAGCTTTAATGACATTTTTTTTCTTCCCATGAATACCACATTAGTATTCAAGGAGCTGGAGACCAGTCTAAACTTCATAAGAATGTGTGACATCCTGACTGTGAACCAGATATTCTTTCATGCAGAATTCGGAAAATCAAGTTCAATATTTGTCAAGAAGCACCTGAGCTCTAAACAACAGCTATAATCTGAAACAACTGTCATAATTTCTCTTGAAGTTAATCATTAAATGGAAGTTGAACATCATCCTCAAGTATGGTGAATTATCAGTAATTATGGGATTGTGATTTATCTTGCAAAAAAGGTTTATATTATCACTAAGGTAGTTTTTCAGAGAAGGCAATGGCACCCCACTCCAGTACTCTTGCCTGGAAAATCCATGGACGGAGGAGCCTGGTAGGCTGCAGTCCATGGGGTCGCTAAGAGTCGGGCACGACTGAGGGACTTCACTTTCACTTTTCACTTTCCTGCATTGGAGAAGGACATGGCAACCCACTCCAGTGTTCTTGCCTAGAGAATCCAAGGGACAGGGGAGCCTGGTGGGCTGCCATCTATGGGGTCGCACAGAGTTGGACACGACTGAAGCAACTTAGCAGCAGCAGCAGTAAGGTAGTTTTTATGGATCTCCGATTCAGCTATTTAATTTAGAACTTTGTTGAAGTGTCACACCCTTTAATTCTCATTTTAAATTCCAAGGATTTTGTAAAAATAAGCCTATGAAATATGTTTTACTTTTTCATATTCAATGACTATCAAATTTTACTTCAATTTTCTCAAGAGAATATTTATTTTCCACTATAACATAGGTTGTAAAGATGCTTATATTAATAAATATAGATAATAAATGGATAAGCAACAAGACTATATTGTACAACACGGGACAATATAGCCATTAGTTTGTAGTAACTTTAAATGGAAGATAATTTATAAAAATATTAAATCACTATGTTGTACACCTGAAACTAATGTAATATTATTATAAATCAACTATACTTCAATTAGAATAAAAGCAAGTAAGCTATTTGTAAGAAGAAAAAAATTTGGTATGTAAATAATATCATCGTAAACTTTCTGTCTTAAGTCTGTAGTTGGGAATCACTCTGATAGCTATTATTTAATATATCTAGTATGACCAAACATTTACAAGGTAAAGCCTAGGTTAGCAGATATTTGCTTCTTAGATGTTGTATAATTTAACTCAACCGATATGTCTTATCTAGCTGATTCTTTAAAGAGAATTGTATTATCTGAACAAGATCATTTCCTAGTATCTTCTCCCTTCCCCCATCCAAATCTCTTGTATGTTTGGCTCTGTGCTATGGTTACAAAATTGTGTAGGGGGAGATTTTTGAATCTTGTTTGCAGGTGTACAGATTGCAGACTAGTGAACTTTGAGTAAAGATTCTGGGCAACATTCTGGGCAACGTTTAGAGACAGTGTTAAGGAAACTTCCTTACCCATTGATTTTTAATTGACCTGACAGAAAAAAAGCTGTGTCTTCTAAATGTCGTTATTTTAGTTCCAGTTAATTAGCTCTAAAAATATAATATAACTCCCAAGACAATTGTCATAGGACCTTGAAATGCTGGCTTTCATTATTGTCACCTATAGAATGTGGGGTTGGAGAGTATGAAGTGGAAAGTTTCTGCCATTTGTAACTGCACGAAATGATAAAAATAGTGTTATCATTTTTTCCTCAAGTTTTTTTGATCTTTAGTGATATTTTGCAAAGAATCTGTGAGATCTTTGGCAAAGTCATAAATCAGTTTATAATCAATATATACTAAACTCTGTGAAGAAATGGGATTTAGCATAGTTAAGAGTTCATGTGAACAACCCTTATTTTCATGAAAGCTGCTTCAAATTGCAACAGATTCTGATTGAGTAAGAATTCACTGAGTACTAATTATTTTGTGTAATTTTTGTGTAAGTCTCACAATAATCCTATGATTTTTAGTAGTCTTCTATTTTTTGGTACCTAATACATTTCTGAAAAATATTCTTTGTGATTATAATTTCTCTAATACTACTGTAAGTAGCAGATTTAGTAAGTATGTACCTAATACTGGGTTGGTCAAAAAGTTCATTTGCATTTTCCCATAACATCATGCAAAAAAAGGCAAATGAACTTTTTGGCCAATCCAATATTATTTTAAAAGACAATTTACCAGAAATTTTGGTGTTCAATGAAAAATTAAGAATTGAGTCCTTTAGATGATGCTGTTAGATGAGGAAAAGTATGCTTTTTAATCAGGCCATAAGAATAAAGTTCATTATCATAACATTTTTTCTTGTTAGTTTTCTTTTTCTTCTTGTTTACTGTAGAAGTCACAAGACAAGGAAAAGGCAAAAAATGCAGATACTTTCTGCTTTTATTTTCAGTGTTTCCTTGGAAACTCCATCATCAGATCAGATCAGATCAGATCAGTCGCTCAATTGTGTCCGACTCTTTGCGACTGCATGAATTGCAGCACACCAGGCCTCCCTGTCCGTCACCAGCTCCCGGAGTTCACTGAGACTCACGTCCATCGAGTCAGTGATGCCATCCAGCCATCTCATCCTCTGTCGTCCCCTTCTCCTCCTGCCCCCAATCCCTCCCAGCATCAGAGTCTTTTCCAATGAGTCAACACTTCACATGAGGTGGCCAAAGTACTGGAGTCTCAGCTTTAGAATCATTCCTTCCAAAGAAATCCCAGGGCTGATCTCCTTCAGAATGGACTGGTTGGATCTCCTTACAGTCCAAGGGACTCTCAAGAGTCTTCTCCAACACCACAGTTCAAAGGCATCAATTCTTTGGTGCTCAGCTTTCTTCACAGTCCAACTCTCACATCCATACATGACCACAGGAAAAACCATAGCCTTGACTAGACGAACTTTTGTTGGCAAAGTAATGTCTCTGCTTTTGAATATGCTATCTAGGTTGGTCATAACTTTCCTTCCAAGGAGTAAGTGTCTTTTAATTTCATGGCTGCAGTCACCATCTGCAGTGATTTTGGAGCCCAGAAAAATAAAGTCTGACACTGTTTCCACTGTTTCCCCATCTATTTCCCATGAAGTGGTGGACCAGATGCCATGATCTTCGTTTTCTGAATGTTGAGCTTTAAGCCCACTTTTTCACTCTCCACTTTCACTTTCATCAAGAGGCTTTTTAGTTCCTCTTCACTTTCTGCCATAAGGGTAGTGTCATCTGCATATCTGAGGTTATTGATATTTCTCCTGGCAATCTTGGTTCCAGCTTGTGCTTCCTCCAGCCCAGCGTTTCTCATGATGTACTCTGCATATAAGTTAAATAAGCAGGGTGGCAATATACAGCCTTTACGTACTCCTTTTCCTATTTGGAACTAGTCTGTTGTTCCATGTCTATTTCTAACCGTTGCTTCCTCACGTGAATACGAATTTCTCAAGAGGCAGATCAGGTGGTCTGGTATTCCCATCTCTTTCAGAATTTTCCACAGTTTATTGTGATCCACACAGTCAAAGGCTTTGGCATAGTCAATAAAGCAGAAATTGATGTTTTTCTGGAACTCTCTTGCTTTTTCCGTGATCCAGCAGATGTTGGCAATTTGATCTCTGGTTCCTCTGCCTTTTCTAAAACCAGCTTGAACATCAGGAAGTTCATGGTTCACATATTGCGGAAGCCATATGCATACCCTTAATTTTTCTGCAAACTGGTCTGAGGAAAGAGTGTAGTGATCTTTTCTTCCTCTAGATGGCACTCTCTGTTGGAACATGTTAAGCTGGTGTCAAGCATTTAAAATCAGTTCAGTCACTCAGTCCAGTCCACTCTTTCCGACCCCATAAACTGCAGCACGCCAGGCCTGCCTGCCTATCACCAACTCCCCGAGTTTACCCAAACTCATGTCCATTGAGTCGGTGCTGCCATCTCATCCACTGTCGCCCCTTCTCCTCCCGCCCTCAATCTTTCCCAGCATCAGGGTCTTTTCCAATGAGTCAGCTCTTTGCATCATGTGGCCAAAATATTAGAGTTTCAGCTTCAACATTAGTCCTTCCAATGAATATTCAGAACTGATTTCCTTTAGGATGGACTGATTGGATCTCCTTGCAGTCCAAGGGACTCTCAAGAGTCTTCTCCAACACCACAGTTCAAAAGCATCAATTTTTTGGTGCTCAGATTTCTTTAGAGTTCAACTCTTACATCTATACATGACTACTGTAAAAACCATAGCCTTGACTAGATGGAACTTTGTTGGCAAAGTAATGTCTCTGCTTTTCAATATGCTATCTAGGCTGGTCATAACTTTCCTTCCAAGGAGTAAGTGTCTTTTAATTTCATGGCTGCAATCACCATCTGCAGTGATTTTGGAGCCCAAAAAAATAAAGTCTGTCACTGTTTCCCCATCTGTTTGCCCTGAAGTTATGGGACCAGATGCCATGGTCTTTGTTTTCTGAATATTGAGCTTTAAGCCCACTTTTTCACTCTCCACTTTCACTTTCATCAAGAGGCTGTTTAGTTCCTCTTCATTTTCTGCCATAAGGGTGGTGTCATCTGCATATCTGAGGTTATTGATATTTCTCCCGGCAATCTTGATTCCAGCTTGTGCTTCCTCCAGCCCAGAGTTTCTCATGATGTACTCTGCATATAAGTTAAATAAGCAGGGTGACAGTATACAGCCTTGACGTTCTCCTTTTCCTATTTGGAACCAGTGTGTTGTTCCATGTCCAGTTCTAACTGTTGCTTCCTGACCTGTGTACAGGTTTCTCAAGAGGCAGGTCGGGTGGTCTGGTATTCTCATCTCTTTCAGAATTTTCCACAGTTTATTTTGATCCACACAATCAAAGGCTTTGGCATAGTCAATAAAGCAGAAATAGATGTTTTTCTGGAACTCTCTTGCTTTTTCAATGATCCAGCAGATATTGGCAGTTTGATCTCTGGCTCCTCTGCCTTTTCTAAAAACAGCTTGAACATCTGGAAGTTCATGATTCACGTATTGCTGAAGCCTGTCTTGGAGAATTTTGAGCATTACTTTACTAGCGTGTGAGATGAGTGCCATTGTGTGGTAGTTTGAGCATTCTTTGGCATTGCCTTTCTTTGGGATTGGAATGAAAACTGACCTTTTCCAGTCTTGTGGCCACTGCTGAGTTTTCCAAATTTGCTGGCATATTGAGTGCAGCACTTTCACAGCATCATCTTTTAGGATTTGAAATAGCTCAACTGGAATTCCATCACCTCTACTAGCTTTGTTTGTTCCAGGATGTCTGGCTCTGGGTGAGTGATCAGACCATCATGGTTATCTGGGTTCATGAAGATCTTTTTTGTATAGTTCTGTGTATTCGTGCCACCTCTTCTTAATATCTTCTGTTTCTGTTTGGTCCATACCATTTCTGTCCTTTTGCCAAGAGAATGCACTGGTCATAGCAAACACCGTCTTCCAGCAACATAAGACTCTACAGATGGAGATCACCAGATGGTCAACACCAAAATCAGATTGATTATATTCTTTGCAATCAAAGATGGAGAAGCTCTATACAGTCAGCAAAAACAAGACTGGAGCTGACTGTGGCTCAGATCATGAACTCCTTATTGCCAAATTCAGACTTAAATTGAAGGAAGTGGGGGAAACCACTAGACCATTCAGGTATGACCTAAATCAAATCCCCTATGATTATATAGTGGAAGTGCCAAATAGATTTAAGGGACTAGATCTGATAGACAGAGTGCCTGATAAACTCTGGACGGAGGTTCATGACATTGTACAGGAGACAAGGATCAAGACCACCCCCAAGAAAAAGAAATGCAAGAAAGCAAAATGGCTGTCTAAGGAGGCCTTACAAATAGCTGTGAAAAGAAGGGAAGCAAAAAGCAAAGGAGAAAAGGAAAGATATAAGCATCTGAATGCAGAGTTCCAAAGAATAGCAAGAAGAGATAAGAAAGCCTTCCTCAGCGATCAATGCAAAGAAATAGAGGAAAACAACAGAATGGGAAAGACCAGAGATCTCTTGAAGAAAATTAGAGATATCAAGGCAACATTTCATGCAAAGATGGGCTCGATAAAGGACAGAAATGGTATGGACCTAACAGAAGCATTTAAAATTGAATTGCATAAAACATTTACCAAAAATGCTTGCTGCTGCTGCTGCTGCTGCTGCTAAGTCGCTTCAGTCGTGTCTGACTCTGTGCAACCCCATAGACGGCAGCCCACCACCAGGCTTCTCTGTCCCTGGGATTCTCCAGGCAAGAACACTGGAGTGGGTTGCCATTTCCTTCTCCAATGCATGAAAGTGAAAAGTGAAAGTGAAGTCGCTCAGTCGTGCCCGACTCTTAGCGACCCCATGAATTGCAGCCTACCAGGCTCCTCCGTCCATGGGATTTTCCAGGCAAGAGTACTGGAGTGGAGTGCCATTGCTTTCTCCGAAAATGCTTACCGATGTCATATAATCTCTGAAGATCCACATAGCAACTCCGTGGACATTTTATGGGGAGGAGGCCAAACTTCACACATAGAGCTCTGTGTGACTGGACAGTAATTGTTTGATTCCAAATCTCCCGCCTTTGTTTTCACCATTGTTATAATACTAATAATTTGACTGTTCAGAACAGATTCAGAAACTAGCAAAAACAGACTAGTACACATTTATTGAAATATTTATTAAGTAATAAATATTGGTTGAATTAATGAATTAGTGAAAAAGTGAATTGTAGCACAGTAGACTCTGTCCTCCTTATCACCAAGACCACTCATTATTTAATAGTTCTTGAGGAGGAAACTTAGTGACCACTGGAGAACTTTTTGCCATATTGTTGAGATTTTGTCTTCTGTGGTAAATGTAGTATCATCAGTAGCACTGCTTAAAGCATAGAATCAATAATATATTTTAAAAATGCCTAAAAGTTAAGAATATGTAGTCATGACTTGGTGTAGGGGCAGGTGTAGTAGCCCTACCATATTTCACGAAGGTGAATGTTTGAAAAATACATTGTACTGAGGATGATAGCATAATTCTGTGATCTTTTGGATAATAGGTTGTGGCAGAGCCAGAACCAGAACCAGATCAGAGCTAAAATATCAAAGTCAGCCTTCCTAAAATGTCTATGGGAGGTCTCACTCAGTAAAAGCAAAGCTCATTTTATTGACCATTGCATTTCCAGAAGGTAAAGGAAATACTCGGGGAGCTGATACTCTGAGCCTAATTTTGACCCTCTGTGAGGGCTTTGTTAGTGAACATAATGGGAAGAGCTAATGTCCAGAAAACTAACTTCATGATTACTCAACTATAGTGACCTTTCACTTCCCCTCCAACACTGACATGCAGAGTCACACTCTGGATGTTGTCATCATCTGGAACTGTTTGATTCAGAAATCTATAAATTCCCATATCTTCCTTGCTACATTCTCTGTTCTGTCTCATAGAGATTGAGTACCTGAATTTCCTCTTTGTGTGGCAACATGTGTCTGGCCTTTTTCTTTTCTCTACCCAGCTTGTAACCCGTTTTTGACCATACGAATTATTCTTTCACCTGTACCCCTGATTCCTTCCTCTTATGCTTCTGCTGCCTCCACTCACCAGAACCCTCATTTCAAGATCAGTGATACAGTCTGTATTCTCTATTATGAGATCCAAGCAGCTGAATCCTGGAGAATCTGAAACGTTTGAGAAAATTGATCACATCAGAAATTCACAGGTTTCAGCCAGCACCCCAGGAAATCCTTTTATTTATCTTTGATCACTATTCTCTCCATCCTTGTTTTCCTGCTTCCCATTTTGCTTTTTGATACCAAACTTACTGTAATTGTTCTGGGGACTTGACTTGAGCCTCTCTTCCTGTCTGGAATGCCTTTCTTCTCTCCTTTTCTCCCTTTACCTGTTCAACTTTTTTCAAAATTATCTCGTTCATGAGGCTTCCCTGACCACTCAGATTGGGTTCAGTACTTCTTACCAGTACACAGTGCCCTGTGTATTGGTTTGCCTTTACCACATAATGTGATCTTCCTGGGGGTGGGCAGAGACTGGGACTGCTTTCCCACTTGTGCTCTTGGTGCCTGGCACAAAGCAGGTGTTTAGTAAGTGATAGGTAAGTGAATAAATAATAAACAGAAAGAAGACTTGAAGCAAAGCTGGAATATAGAGAATTGGAGATACAGAGTTCCTAAATAGCAAAGAAAAGATAGGTAAGGTGCCATATGTAGTTTCTAGAAGGGAAAGTGGTTGTAAGATGTCCATAGACAGAGGCTTTATTGAACAGTTGGAAATAATTTGTGAAGGAAAAGTAGAGGCAATGTGGCCAAATGAACTCACATTTTGAAATAACATGTGCAGGACAAGGAAAGAGAAACAAATAACAAAAACAAAATTATTTATATATAAAAGAGGAACACAACCCTCTGAGAATAATGAGCTAAGATTTTTAAAATGTCAAAACTGACCTTTACATTTTATATATAGAACATGAAAATAACAAGCAAATAATGGATTCTTCTTTTAAACAAACCAACTCTATGATCAGAGACAGAGAATAAATGCAACTTCTCAATTTCTGTTTTCTTTGCATCTTCTCTAACATGAAGAATGATCTATACACAGATTAATAAGGGTAGAAGTAAGAAGAATAATAGGAGAAAATGTAAGCCCAAGATTGAGAAGGAGATTGTACCAGAACCTCTGGTTGTTCTAAATGAATTCACACCTCAGGTTCAGATTCTGAGAAAATTTGTTAATGTCATTGCTCAACTGGTAATCTTTGAGTTATTACAGTGAATTTGAAAACTTTTAGAAGATTGTGAGGAATAAACTTCCAAAATTATAAAAAAGAATGTAGATTCCATAGACTTTAGTGAGTTTGAAGTTATCTCCACAAAAGCTTCTTAAAGATCATTTTAAAAGATTTGCAAATGTTTACAGAAAAATAGATGGACAGGAAAGGTTAAGGAGAGTCTCTAAAACTAATTCATGCAGATGACCCAGTTTCTGCTTTTGATAGGGATGTACATGTGCAGATCAAGAGAATGCTGCAGCTGTAATATACATAGAATCCCATGAGGCATTTGACGTCATCTGTTCTATCATTCTGTTTTGGGGGATACATGGAGAGCTGGGCTCTAGTATAGGTACAGTTATTGAACAGCGGAACTTGATTTTAGTTACTGCAGCCGTGTGGGAAATCTCTTAGAGGCTGCTGCTTTTGACACTGTTCCACTCATCACTTTAACACCTCCCACTTCTCACTCTCAGCTGGATTACCCTGTGGTTTATTTCACTGAGAAAATAGAAGCCTCCAAATCTTGGTCTTCCTACTGCCAGATACACGAGTCTTCCTGCATCTGTACTTGTGAACTCTGTCATGCTTCTTACTCCATTGACTCAAGTGCACTGTTCCTTCTGCTTGCACATTGGAGCCTCTTTATTTTGCCTCCTCATTGTTGCTGGTATTATCTCCTCATTGTAGCTTTTCATCTGTTTTCCTTTTTCTGTTGGAGAAACATGCTACATGAATATGCTATGATAGCTTACAAACATGCCATAATATCTTTTTTTCTTAAAAAACTAAACGATTCCCCTATCCTGAGTCCCCTTCAAGCTGCCACCTGTTTCCTTGCCACCCTTTTTGACAGAACTCCTCTAAAGGGTTTTCTAACACCTTGCCTCCATTTCTGCGCCATTCTTTGCCACTCCACTAAGACACTGTTTGACAGGGTTGTCAGTAACTTTCGTGTTGCTAAATCCAATGGTCAGTTCCCCATTTCCATCTTACTCAACCTCTCAGCAGTATTTGACACAGTTGATCACTCTTTCCTGTTTCAGGTTTTCCTCACTTGGTTTCTGGGAAGGACCATGCTCCTGAATTTTTTCTGCCTCACATGCTGTTCCTTCCTGGCCTCCTATGCTGGAATCTCTTCATCTCCCTAACTCAGTGATGTAAACGCCAGGGCTCAGTCCTAGAACCTGTTCTCTGCTCCACTTGCACTCATTCTCTGGGTCCCCGCCCCCGCCCTGCGTTGAGTACTCTAGCCACTAGCCACAGTCCCATCATTGCAGAAAGTTCTTTCAGATGGCATTCCTCTGGGTTATTTCATCCATATTATCTCATTAAAATGCATCTGCATGCTGATAACTCCCAAACTGATTCACCTGTTCCAGCCTCCCACCTGAACCCGCTTGGTATATCCAGCTGCCTACCTGATACCCTTTACTTGCGTCTTAAGAGACCTGTCAGACTTGACAGAGCTAAGGGTAAACTTTATTATACTTTCTCTCCCAAACAGTCTTATGTATAAATGATCTGGGCTGTTCCTCACATAGCCTTAAAAAAAACTTGGTAGTCTCTCTTTTTTTAAAAAAAAATTTTTGGAGGTTAGGCAAGGAAAGGAGGGTGGGCAGGAAGGAGACTTCCACTGTTCGGGAGAGACCGTTCCAGAGGAACACCCCTGTTTCTTTCTACATCTTACTTCAGTCCCTGAAAAGTAAGAGTGAGTGACTTTTCATACTTCTGTAGTAATATCTAACTTCTTTTTTTCTCTTGTATTCAGTATCTGGTGCATCAAATATACACTAGTCTCAATGCCCTGTAATATTTTTTCCCCAGATACTTACATGGACTATTTTGTTACTTCATTCAGGGTTTTGCTCAGAATGTCCTCTTTAGACATTCCCTGCCAACCCTATCTAAAGTAGCCTTCCTGTCATTCTGTATCCTTATTCTGTTTTACACTGGCATTACATTTATTTTTTGTGTCTCTGCCCCACTAGAATCCATGAGCAAAGGGATTTTTCTTTTTGTGTCAAAAATAATAGCTGGTGTATAGTAACTGTTCAATAAATGTTTGTTTAATTAAATGGCATACTGATGATGACACTTATGTCATTTCTAATGACATAAAACCAGAGGTTATAACTGATACACTGTCAGTTTTTTGTTTGCTTTTTTTTTGGTTATTTTATATTTTACACTTTGCTAGTCGCTGAATTAGAGAAAATGAAACCTCTTGTTTTTCTGAAAAGGTCATTTATATGATTATAGGCATTTTGCTAGGATTCATTTCATTTATGGTAAAATTTTAAGAGTATAAAAATTCTAGTAATATTGTTGGGAGCAAGTTTTATTTATTATGACATTATAACAATAGTTATAAGTTGAAAATTGTAATGATGATGAATTTGAAATTTGGCATTTTTGCTATAAAGTACAAAAAGTAACAAGACAGGGTCCCTGGCCGTAAGGAACTTGTTACCTAAGAGGTAAGATAGTCATCAGATAAGTAGCTACACAGGGGCAAAAACATGTAATGTTCTAAAAGGCACATTTTCAATTTATTAAAAAACTGTATTTCCATACTTTATGGACACCTAGCATAATATTGAGTGATTTTTTTTAAAGTCAAAGTACAGCTGTGAATAATGAGTGCAGGAGGACACAGCTCATTGTTGTGGTGGGTGGGCTTATGATTTTGGATGGATATCCAAGCTGGACCGTGTACAATATGGAGATAAAGAAACCATGTCAGGGGCTTTGTAAGAGCATTAAAAAGTCCCTCCGCTTGGCCTGGAAATGTCTCTCAGTAAGAGAAACAGATGGATCCAGTTTTCTGGCAACTTTCACTTCTAGTAGCCAGCCTGAGTTAGCTGGAATCGTTTTAGCATCTGAGATAAATGGCTCCATCTTGTAGTAATCCAGGCTAGAGGGTGCCAATAGTCAGAGCAATTTATACACTACCTCCTTATGCTCATCGTTCGATAGGTGATTTCCTCGTCTGTAATTTTAGAGTTAAAAATATAAGGATGATACAGTAGGAGCAGGTATGGAAGGCGTTTTGAGACTGCACTCCAGGACTCTTTTGTTTGATGGAGCAGTTGATGCCCTGGTGGTTGGCCAGTGGAGTGGGCAAGTAAGACTGAGATCCAGTCTGTGCTTTGGTAGCTGTGTGCCATGGGCTGCACCATCCTAGGAAAAGTGTTTTTTCCCTAATTCACACAAAGTCTTGTGTAGTCTAAGGGCAGTTCTGTCCTATTTCCTGCCTACTTTATTCTCAAGGGCCTAAAATAGTGTGTAGTACAAGAACCGTCTGTCAAGCTGAACGGAATTCAAGACAATGCTCTAGATTTGAGCATTTTAAGCAATTAAAGGTCATTTTGACTTTAAAAGCTTGTGGTTCAAAATAAACCTTACTGTTTGCCTTATAACTATAATAAGAAAATATTTTTCATGTCTCTGCCTGTAAAAGGTAAAAGTTATAGCAAAGGAGAAAACTACAGAGAAGCATCTTCTTGCTATCCCAGAAGTAGGAATTTATCCTTTGATATTCTAGAAATAGCCTTCACTGTGTTATACGTAGGCAATTAATTCATTTTTAAAAATTCAGAAAGGGTAGGAAACTTGGTGGTGGTTTATTCATTTGTTGGCTGTAGTATTTTCTGAGTTCTCATGTATCCTCAAATATCTTTTACAGGAAAGTAATAACTTGACTGTCATAGTATATAGATGATATTCTACTGCCTTCTAGATTTCATTATTAAGAAGACAGATGATGCCAAATTCTTCCTCCTTTATAGTGGTTTACTGGAGGTTATAAGTTAGGAGTTGGGAGAGGAGGTGTAGGGAGCTGTGATCAGGTTGTCTTGTACCTATCAAATATGTTCCAAGACTTCATCTCTCAAGATCCCATTCTTAAAGCTACAGGCATTTTTTAGTGTGCTCTTGAGATTAAAAAAAATTGTTGGCTGTTTCATACATCAAATATGAAGACTAGCCTCTGGTTTTTGTTCAGATTTTTAATTTTTAAAATTATTTGTGTTTAGCTATTGCCATTAATGGTTATCCTGTTTTGTTTTGTTTTATCCTGCTTTTTTTTTTTTTTTTTTGGTAGGTGTAGCTTTGTTCTAAGAATATTTGTTTCGTCCAGTTCATGAACTCAAATTATAAAGACCCTAAATGTTACAGAAGTGTTGAAAGATTGGTGAGTATTTAATGTAACATATATTAACAGCCAAAATACTTGATTCAGTCTAAGACTTTGAAACTAATAGTTATATGACGTTAATTTAAACCCAAAGTGAAAATACCTAAACTTTCTAGACATGTAAATTATGGTTTATTCATACTGTGGCTCATTGGGCAATGGTTTAAAGGAATGAACTTAATGTTGAGAGGGAAAAGCAAAGTTATAAAAAGGTGCATACGTTTTAAAAATAAATGATACTAAATATGTTATGACTATGATGTATCAAAATTGTAAAAATATATATGGAAATGATAAAACAACAGCTAAGGAGGTGGAAGAGGTATGGGTGGAGTGTAGCTTTCCTGTACTATAAGGTTTGATTTCTCTACACACATACACATGCACACACCCATCCCCCCAGCACGAGAACTGAACTGAATATAGTTTAATGTTAATACTTGCTAGATCTGAGGTCTGAGTATTTGCTATAATCTCGCGTTATAGAATCTTTGTTTTTTTCCAGGCATTTGAAATGTTCCAAAAAAAAATCTTTAAAAAATGCCATGCAATCATCTTTTCAGTTGGCATTCAGAATGGCTGAAAAACATTCAGTTAAATTCAGCATTCTTATTAGGTGTGTGGGAAGAAATAAGTATTTCTTACTGTGCCAGGCAGAAGTGCCCCCCTGCCAGTGTTGTTCTGCTAGTGCTGTTAATAACTAATGCAGCTAGAAGAGTGAAAAGTGTGTGCATATTGGATGGAAAAGTTTACATTTTTTGTAATTTGTAGTTGACACGATTTTAGATCTGGAAATTCCAAGAAGATCAATAAGAGAGTTCAGTAGGAAGTTTGGATATAGGAGTAAGGTTTGGATATCTCAAAATAAATCTACTTCCTATAGGCCCCTTATATACCAGTTTTGTATCCTAGTTAGAATATATAATGGAGAAGGCAGTGGCACCCCACTCCAGTACTCTTGCTGGAAAATCCCATGGATGGAGGAGCCGGTGGGCTGCAGTCCATGGGGTCTCTAACAGTCGGACATGATTGAGCGACTTGACTTTCACTTTTCACTTTCATGCATTGGAGAAGGAAATGGCAAACCACTCCAGTGTTCTTGCCTGGAGAATCCCAAGGACGGGGGAGCGTGGTGGGCTGCCGTCTATGGGGTCGCACAGAGTCGGACACAACTGAAGCGACTTAGCAGTAGAATATATAATGGAAAATAAAATCCCATTCAGAATAATGATGAAAACTATACGACACCTGGAATAAACCTAACAGAAATATATAACAGTAATTTCTACTTCAAGGAAATAATAAGATAAATGTGCAGGTATTATAAGGTGTTTATTGCAGTTTGTTTATGATAGTAAGAAGCTGGAAACAACCTAAATATTCAACAATGACAAATTGACTACATTGTTATAGTACATCTACTAATGAAACACATGTACTATATGTAAAATACACATGCAGTGGAATGTATTAAAAACAGTAAGCATACAGCTTTTAAACAGAGAAAGTGTTCATGTAGAGATTTCTGAACTATCTAAATGAAACAATCAGGTAATAGATCATTTATATATGATACCCTATATATGTAACTGTGTATGTATTTTATATACATTTTTAAATACGGAAAAATGTTTCTGCATATAATTGTTTTTACTGACATGGCATCTTATGTGTTTAGGAAGTGAGATTGAACTTATTTCCTCATCAATTGTCTAAAAATTCATGTTAATTTCTATTATCTTAATTTCTAGAAGATAGGCCCTAATTATTACCACAGTTTTTTTGTTTTTCACATTTTTTAAAATTTCTAAAGTTTCAGTGTGCCTTGCAACTGATGATGTCTTATATAGTCAGTGGGCTGCATTTGTGGAAGAGTTATATTCTTGCGTACCCTTGAATGAACTTGGTCATAGCTGTTCACAGTGTCAGCCCTTCAGTTGAGTTATGTGCATTGTCAGTACTACATCTGATGAATTTTCCGTGTTTCCTGGTTATTTACTTTCTACCAGTCTCCTCTGGTAAGATTAAAAAACGTGCACAGCCTCAAAACCTACAGAATGATGTCAGCGTCTTTGGGTTCTGTCAGGTGAAAAACAGTTTATATTTTTAAAGATCCATTTATCTTTCAAAATATGTACAACAAGAGTATTTTATAAGTAATGGGTTTATTTTTATTCTAGAGTGAGGCCATTTTAGAGAGGAAGTCAGCATTTACTTTAGCCGCCACCACCCACTAGTGTTTTCTTTCCCAGCACTGTGACTTACCCGTGCTTTCTCAGTCATTGCACACCCAGGACTGATTTCTGCCATGCAGGAATATTTAAGGAGTACCAGACTAGATCAGAGGAGAAGGCAATGGCACCCCACTCCAGTACTCTTTTTGCCTGGAAAATCCCATGGATGGAGGAGCCTGGTAGGCTGCAGTCCATGGGGTCGCTAAGAGTCGGACACGACTGAGCGACTTCCCTTTCACTTTTCACTTTCATGCATTGGAGAAGGAAATGGCAACCCACTCCAGTGTTCTTGCCTGGAGAATCCCAGGGACGGTGGAGCCTGGTGGGCTGCCGTCTATGGGGTTGCACAGAGTCGGACACGACTGAAGCAACTTAGCAGCAGACTAGATCAGAACTGTGTCTGAAAAGATTATAAGGTTAGGTACCAATGCCCAATAATTTAAAGTCAGTCTTCAATTAAAAACAAATAGCAACAAAAACACATATTAGTAGTTTTATACAACATTTTTATTTTTCTAATCTTTTATGTAATATTTATTTTATAGCTCGGTCATGAGCACTGACAGTAACTCATTGGCACGGGAGTTTCTGACTGATGTCAACCGGCTTTGCAATGCAGTGGTCCAGAGAGTGGAGGCCAGGGAGGAAGAAGAGGAGGAAACCCACATGGCAACCCTCGGACAATACCTTGTCCATGGCCGAGGATTTCTGTTACTTACGAAGCTAAATTCTATCATTGATCAGGTAACATTTTCATATCAAATCATTTTTTTTAATCAGTAAATTTTAATTATAGATAAGTAATTTCTAGGTTGCATAATTTCTGATAGTCTTTTTGAGATAAAGTCCTGTCTCTCACATCACTCAGACAAGGAAAAGTAACTCCATTTATGAACATACTGTTTATTTGAATACTTTCCAAAATGTCTAAAATATCTTACAGTTATAAACAACCTTTTTTCTAAAATGCTTTCATATACACTATGCTTTTTAATTTTAATATCAGTGTGAGATAACTATGTTAGTAGAGATAAGATCATGATTCAGAAAAATCTGCATTTGTACTTTCAATAAGTATCAGGTATATTTTTTTAAAGTTTAGTGTAAATTATATTTAGAGAATGTGCCAATTCTGGGGTGAAAATACAGAATCCTTTGTGTAAACTAATAATTACTAAATCATCTGGTTTTCGTACATTACTGTGTTTGCTTAAACAATGGTAAGACCATATGGTATTTTGCTGTTTCCTTTTTATAGAATTAACAGAATTTTAAAGCTAGTTGGGACTATGGAGATGTTTTCATCTAACCTCCTTTTGTAGATGAAAGACTGAGATCTGGAAACATTAAATAACTCAGACAAGGTTAACTTGAAGCCTAAATGCAATTTTTATCTATTTCATTTGATTAGAAAACAAATATTTATTTTATGAAAGAAAAGCCCACCATCTGCTTTCACCATCTACTAACTAACATAGTTAGGTAATAATATTTCAATTAATTTAAATTTAAAGGATAATAAACACTCTATAGCACCAGTATGATAGACAGCTTTAAACACTTTAAGTGTAAATTTAACTGTTGTAAAATAAAATTTCCTTGTCATGAAAGCATTTTGCTAAGAAATATATATATTGGGTAAATATAGATACTAAAATTAAAGCGGCTATTTTCACTATAAGCTAAGAAACCTAACAATATAAATCAGGAAGTATTTGTTCACTGTGGTATCTACCTGTCATGGAATTTTTCAGAACATTTTCAAGTTTATATATTTTTAAATTTAATTTATTTTTATTGCTGCTGCTGCTAATTTGCTTCAGTCGTGTCCGACTCTGTGCGACCCCATAGACGGCCTCCCACCAGGCTCCCCCGTCCCTGGGGTTCTCCAGGCAAGAACACTGGAGTGGGTTGCCATTTTCTTCTCCAATATTTTTATTGAGGTAGCATTGATTTATAACATTATATAGGTTTATGTAATTTTATTCTTTTTTTAATGTGATTGATCAAATATGACTAAATGGAATTTAATTTTTAAATATTTGTATGGCTTCTATAAATAAATTTTAAAATAAAAAATGATTTGTTAGACCACATGTAGTGATTTTATATTTCAAAATTTTGATGATTTAGTATACATATCATGCTCTGTTTATTTTCTTACCCCACATTAGAACAATTCTGTGTTTTTTCTCTCTTTTTTTAAAGATACTACTTATATAGCATCAGAAATACCAGTTATCCAGGAATAAATCTGATAAATTATATATAGATTTCTCTATAAAATACTATAAAATGTTGTTGAGAGAAACTAAAGAATACCCAAATAAGGGTGGAACTACATAATTTTCATGTACTGGGAAAAAGTCAATATAATAAATATATTTTATTCTCCAAATTGCTCTGTAAATTCCAATATAATCCCAAACTTTCAGTAGCTTTTTTAAATGCCAGCTTTATTGGAATATAGCTTACATATCAAAGAATTAATCTATTTCATATGTGCGACTTGGTGGTTTTTGAGTGAAGTCGCTCAGTCGTGTCCAACTCTTTGCGACCCCATGGACTGTAGCCTAACCAGGTTCCTCCGTCCATGGGATTTTCCAGGCAAGAATACTGTAGTGGGTTGCCATTCCCTTCTCCAGGGGATTTTCTCAGCCCAGGGATTGAACCCAGGTCTCCTGCATTGTAGGCAGACGCTTTACCATCTGAGCCACCAGAGAAGATCAATGTAGTCATACAGAAATGCAGCTGTCACCACAGTCAGTTTTAGAATATTTTCACCCCCTCAAATAGAAACCCGGTGCCCTTAGCCATTACTTCCCTGTCCCTCCCATCCGCCTTGGCCCTCAGCAAACACTGATCTATTTTCTGTCTTTCTCTTTTGAGTTGTGAAGTATCTTTCACTGTACTGTTTAATGATTGAATGTGAATGTGAAAGTCATTCAGTCCTGTTCGACTCTTTGTGACCCCATGGACTGTAGCCTGCCATGCTCCTCTGTCCATGAGATTTCCCAGACAAGAATACTGGAGTGGGTTGCCATTCCCTTCTCCAGGGCAACTTCCTGACCCAGGGATCAAACCCGGGTCTCCTGCGTTGCAGGTGGATTCTTTACCATCTGAAGCCCATTAAATGATTGAACTCATTCAACTCATAATTGCAACATTTTTTCCTATGGCAATATTTTTTTAATGTCTTCTTTCTCCCTAGTTACTCACTTTTTGGAATATCTGTAGCAATGGTGGTAGGGACAGTAGAAGAAGAGTGAAAATAAAATATTAATGAATAGCCATTTAAAAAATAAGACTTCCCAAGGTTTAATTGTTTAAACCAGAAAATGGAGAATGATCTTTAGGCTCTTTAAGGGGAATTTAACTATGTAAGATTTAATCGTTTAAGATGAAATCAAAGCACTGGATTCAGAGCTGTACAGGAGAAACTAGCTTTTATCTGTTTCTCATATGTTGAAACACTTCTTGGATACTCTGGAGAAGAAGCAGTTTAAATCCTTGCAATACTTCTGCTTTATTAACAGATATTTAATGTAAGGAATTAAGCAGACTTTTTATTAATACGTAATTTACGTATAGGAAATGCACAGTATTTTGTTGGGTAAGTTTTGACAAATATGTAACTTCTATAACCACCACCCAAACCAATGGTTAGAAATTTCCACCACCCTAGAAAAGTTTGTCATACTCCTTTTCACTCAGCCACTCCCCTTCCCCCACTGCAAGATAACCGCTGTTCTGACTTTTAACATCTAAGTATAGTGTTGCTTGTTCTAGTACTTCCCATAAATGTAATCATGCAGTGTGTACGCTTGTGTCTCGGAGATGATTCATCCATGTTGCTTAAATCAGTAGTTCATTACTTTTTGTTTCTGGTTAGTGCTTTGTTGTATGGATATACCATAATTTTTTAACCATACTCCTGTTGTTTAACCATTTGGGTTGTTTTGTTGTTGTTCTTTAGTTGCTAAATTGTGTCTGACTCTTTTGTGATCCCCATGGACTGTACAGCCCACCAGTCTCCTCTGTCCATGGGATTTCCCAGGCAAGAATACTGGAATGGGTTGCCATTTTCTTCTCCATTTGGGTTGTTTACACTTGGCTATTGTGAATAAAGCTGCTGTGAATATTCTTATAAATGTCTTTGTGTGAATATATTTTCATTTCTTCTGGATAAATATCCAGGCATATGATTGCTCAGCTACAGGGTAGGTGTTTAGCAGTATAAGAAATTGCTAAACTGTTTTTCAAAGTGGTTACCACTTTGTTCATTCATTCAGTGGTGTATGAGAATTTTCATTCCTACCAGTGGTGTATGAGAATTCCAATTGTTCTATATCCTCTCTAATATTTGACATTGCCAATTTTTTTAGTATTAGGCGTTCTGAGTGAATGTAAAGCAGTGTCTCATTGCAATTTTAATTTGCATTTCTGTGACAACTGATGATGTTGAGCACTTTTTAGTGTGTTTAATGTCCGTTTGTATATCTTCTTTTGTGAATGTCTGTTCAAGTTTTGTGCTCATTTTAAAACTCAGGTTATTTGTTTATAATCCAGTTGTTATAATTCTTTATGTATTCTGGATAAAAATCTTTGTTGAATTGCAAATACTTTCTCTGTGGCTTGTCTTTTCATATCTTTCTTTTTTCCCTGCTGAGCTATGAGGCATGCAGGATCTTAGTTCCCCACCAGGGGTGGAACCTGTGCTTCCTGTAGTGGAAGCATAGAATCTTATCCACTGGACCACCAGGACGGTCCCGCCTTTACATTTCTCAACAGTGTCTTTAGGAAAGCAAATTTTTTCCCTTTGTGAATAGTGCTTTTTATATCTTGTCTAAGAAATCTTGGTCTTACAAACCCAAAGTTGCACAGATATTCTCCAATGTTTTTCCCCCAGGGGCTTTTTTGTTATTATTTTTAGGTCTTTTAGGTCTGTGATCCATTTTGAATTAATATTTGAATATGATTTGAGGTAGGAATTATGGTTCATTTCTGCCCATCCACTCATTTGTTCTACAACATTTCTTCTTAAAAGTCTGTTCTTTCCCTCACTGAAAAACGTTGCCACCTTGGTTAAAAACCAATTGACCATATATTTATAGTTTATTTTTAAACTCTTCTTCTACTCTGTAATTTCTTTCACTAATACTATACTGTCCTGATTACTGTAACTTTTATAGTAATTCCAGAAATTAAATGGTGTAAGTTCTCTAATTTGTTCTTTTTCAAAATGTTTGAAGAACATTCTAGATCCTTTGCCTTTCCATATACATTTTAGAATCAGCTTATTATTTCTGCAAAGTGCCTGTTATGATTTCAGTTGTGATGTTGTTGAATCCAGAAATCAATTTGAAGAAAATGGCCGTCTTACATGCTAACAGTCCTGAGTTTCTCAATCCATGAACATGATATAAATCTCTTTGTTTGAGTCCTCTCAAATTTCTCTACAGTATTTTGTGGTTTTTAGCATTGAGGTCTTATGTAATTGGGGGTAAATTTGTTCTAAATAGTTTATCCCTTTTATGACATTATAAATGGCATTTAAAATTTTTATTTTTCTGCTGCTTGCTGCTCATAGAAATACAGTTGATTTTTGTATGTTGACCTTGTGCCCTGTGATTTTACTGAATTTATTTACTTATCTATCTTGAAATTTTACTGTGCATTCCTTAGGATTTTCTGTGTAAACAGTCATGTCATCTATAAATGATTTCACTTCTTTTCCAATTTTTATGCCTTTTATTTCATTTTCTTGTGTTTTCCTTGGCTTCTAGTACAGTGGTGGGTGGAAGTGATGAGAGTGGACAGCCTGCCTGTGTTTGGCCTGAGGGAAAGGCAGTCAGTATTTCCCCATTAAATCTTATGTTAGCTCTAGATTTTTCCCAGATGCCTTTCATCACAATAAGGAAATTCTCTTTTATTCCCAGTTTGTTGAGAGTTTGTATCCTGAATGAATGTTAGGTTTTGTCAAATACCTTTTCTGTGCCTATTGACACTATCATATTATTTTTTTCTATTAATGTAGGTGGATTACATTGATGGTTTCTAAATGTTGAACTAACTTTGCATTCCTGGAATAAACCCAATTTGGTCATAGTTTATCATATACAGAAATGTTAATCTGTTTATTCTTAGGGGAAAAACACTTAAATAGAAAAAATATAATCTTATTAATGGTTAAAGATAACAGACTGGAAACTTGCAAACTGCCCAGCCTAAAAAAACAACAATTACCCTTGATTTTAATGTTGGTATCAGTATCATCTAGATGGTGGCTTTGGTGACCCAATTGCTCCAGATCTCAGTATCCTCATTAGTAATGTAATATACATCAGTAACATAAATACATCTAGTTGGATGACTTCAAAGATCTCTTCGAACATAAAAGTGATTTATTTCTATGTTGTATTTGATAGTAATGGTTTCTAATTTCTTCTGTACCCTAATCATGGACATATATCACTTAATTCTAATGTAATGAGTAAAAAATAACATGATTTATTACCAAAAAAATATATCAAAATTGAACTAGAATACACAACCATGTGTTATATAACATTCTGCTTTTAAAATTTCCAGTTTATATAGTTTCCATACCTATTCACATTTTGTGGATGTTCTATAAAGTTGTTAATTATTTTGCTGAGTAAAATATCAAGAACAGGCTATACATTTATGAACAGAGTATAGTTTTAAAAATATAATGGGTTTCTTTAACCTTTGCTATTTTATATGTAAGAGAGTACTTTAGTCTTCTTACATTTTTGTAGTATTGTTTCTTTAATATGTGGTACTATATAATTGGCCTACCATCATAATACATAAAGTAAGTTTAATTGGAAAATATCAGACTTTTAAAACTGTGGCTACACAATTCATTCACTGGTTTATTCAACAGTATCTACTATGTTCTAGCACCTGTGCTACATACAGAGATAGAAGAATAGAGATGTCTTTACCAGGAACTCAGCGCTTTTGAAGGGATGGACAAATTTTGTTTTTCAAGGATGACAAACTGTAAAATTATTGGGGCATATAAAGGAGCGAGTCCTCAGGAAATGTTTCGTAGACAGATTGACATGTGTAAACAGGAATTGGCAGTGTAAAGGGGGAGGAGGCATTAGACCAAAGGAACTGCAAATGCAAACACACTGAGCTCTGGAGAAGAATCTCCTAGGAGGGTTAAAGCAAAGGCTGCACGTGGAGGTTGGGCTAGTGGGGAAGCTGATGGCAAGCCTTGTCTACTGTAGTTTTGTTGTTCAGTTGCTCAGTCATGTGTGACTCTTTGTGACCCATGGACTGCAGCACGCCAGGCTTCCCTGTCCTTCCCTGTCTCCCTGAGTTTGCTCAAACTCACGTCCATTGAGTGGGTGATGCTGTCTAACCATCTCATCCTCTGCCGCCCCCTTCTCATTTTGCCTTCAGACTTTTCCAGCATCAGGGTCTTTTTTAAAGAGTTGGCTCTACCATAGTAAGTCAGTCTACCATAGTAAGGAATCTTAATTTCATTCTGAAAATATTAGGGAGGTTTTTAAGTAAGAGAATAAACAATGAAAAGTACTCTTCAGATTTGACAAGTCAGTCACTGACAATATTATTGGCAAGAATTGTTTCAGTTGGAGAATAATGCAAACTTTTCAATTTAGTAAAGGTAATAACAATGAATGGATTTTAAATTACTACATCTAGATCTACAGATTCTGTTTACACATATGCCAGAATTTATCTGTGTATGATTGGTCTAACAGGGATGAGGGAGCATAGCAGATACTGACATTCCTACTTCTTGGAAGAGTGGGAGTGTGATCACAGTGGAAATGGTAGCCACTGGACAGCAGTAGATAAACCATTGCATTACCTCCTTTACACCTAGGCTAGTAGACAGGAGCAGTGAGTGTATCAGTTGATTGCTATGTAACAAACCACAATTCAAAAAATTGGCTGCATTAAAAAATGATTTATTTGCTAATGATTCTGTGAGGTTGGCAGTTCAGACAGGCTCAGCTGGGATCACCACCTCTGCTCCTTATGGTGTCAGCAGGGATTACATCTAAATGTGCAGTTGGTTGGCAGAAGACTGAGGGCTGCTGGATGGGACTGTTGGCTGGCTGCCTCAGTTCTCATCCATGTGGCCTCTCGTCTTTCAGAAGGCTAGTCTCAGCTTCTTTCTATGGATGGAAGCACTCCAAGAGGCTCAGGGGGAGGCTGAAGAAAGTCATATAATCTCACTTCTGCCACATTCTGTTGGTCAAAGCAAGTCACTTGGCCAGCACAGATTTAAAAGATGAGAACACAGACTCCAGCACTTGATGGGAGGAAATCACTTGTGGCCATGTTTTATCTACCATAGTGTTTTCCCTCTGGCCATGATTATTAGCATCTCTCCCATACTCCCTCCCAGGACTCTCAGAGTAATGTTCCCTCGTGGCGTCCGATCGGAAGTCCATGAGCTCACGATATGCATCAGTTCTGTATGCACTCTAGGCTTCCCGGTGTAGCACTTTAGTAGCAGCTTTTCTTGACTGAGAGACTCGTGAACTAAAAAGACAAATTATCCACCCCCATACACCCTGTACACAGTGATGAGACAGGAACAAGTTAACCACAAGACATACTTGTATTCAACAAGGGAGAGTGAGAGGAGGCACTCGCAGTCACTCATCCAGTGAAATCCAGCTAGGCAGGTGTTCTAACATACCTTTTTCTGTTTTTCGGACGGATTTCTACTTTGGGCATGTAACGCTTGTGTGGAAAAACACCCTTAAAATTTTTAGTAATACTCTACTTTTGTCTGGCTAACAGGGTCTACTCAGTTCAGTTCAGTCACTTAGTCGTGTCCGACTCCTTGCGACCTCATGAACCGCAGCACGCCAGGCCTCCCTGTCCATCACCAACTCCCAGAGTCCACCCAAACCCATGTCTTTGGAGTCGATGATGCCATCCAACCATCTCATCCTCTGTCGTCCCCTTCTCTTCATGCCCTCAATCTTTCCCAGCATCAAGGTCTTTTCAAATCAGTCAGGTCTTCGCATCAGGTGGCCAAAGTATTGGAGTTTCAGCCTCAACATCAGTCTTTCCAATGAACACCCACTCCTTTAGGATGGACTGGTTGGGTCTCCTTGCAGTCCAAGGGACTCTCAAGAGTCTTCTCCAACACCACAGTTCAAAAACATCAATTCTTTGGCACTCAGCTTTCTTTATAGTCCAACTCTCACATCCATACGTGACTACTGGAAAAACCATAGCCTTGATTAGACGGACCTTTGTTGGCAAAGTAATGTCTCTGCTTTTTAATATGCTGCCTAGGTTGCTCATAACTTTCCTTCCCAAGGAGTAAGCGTCTTTTAATTTCATGGCTGCAGTCACCATCTGTAGTGATTTTGGAGCCCAGAAAAATAAAGTCAGCCACTGTTTCCGCTATTTCCCCATCTATTTGCCATGACGTGACGGGACCGGATGCCATGATCTTCGTTTTCTGAATGTTGAGCTTTAAGCCAACTTTTTCACTCTCCTCTTTCACTTTCATCAAGAGGCTCCTTAGTTCTTCTTCACTTTCTGCCATAAGGGTGGTATCATCTGCATATCTGAGGTTACTGATATTTCTCCCAGCAGTCTTGATTCCAGCTTGTGCTTCATCCAGCTCAGTGTTACTCATGATGTACTCTGCATAAAAGTTAAGTAAGCAGGGTGACAATATACAGCCTTGATGTACTCCTTTTCCTATTTGGAACCAGCCTGTTGTTCCGTGTCCAGTTCTAACTGTTGCTTCCTGACCTGTATACAGGTTTCTCAAGAGGCAGGTCAGGTGGTCTGGTGTTCCCATCTCTTTCAGAATTTTCCAGTTTATTGTGATCCACACAGTCAAAGACTTTGGCATAGTCAATAAAGCAGAAATAGATGTTTTTCTGGAACTCTCTTTTTCGATGATCCGGCAGATGTTGGCAATTTGATCTCTGGTTCCTCTGCCTTTTCTAAGACCAGCTTGAACATCTGGAAGTTCAGTGTTCACGTATTGCTGAAGTCTGGCTTGGAGAATTTTGAGCATTACTTTACTAGCATGTGAGATGAGTGCAATCTCTGGGCCTACTAGGTACCACCTTAAGTCTTTCTGGGGTTGTGACATAATACTCTTAGTATTATAGCCACTTAATAACCCATTTTTGATGGGAGGAGAGGAGGAAAGGGAATTGGGAGCTGGTTGGGCAGGCTATAGCCTATAGGCGAAGTCCTGTTGCCACTGATCTGTTTGTGGGCAACACACAAGCTAATAAGAGTTTTGGCATTTTTGAAACACTGTTAAAAGAAACAAAAATATGGGACAAAGGCCATATATGACTCACAAAGCCTAAAATGTTTACATTCTGGCCTGTTAAAAAAGAAGTTTGCAACTTCTGGTCTAAATAAAGAAAAACTATTTTTTTTTTCAAAGCATAGTATCTGACATCAGTAGGGAAAACAGTACATGTAATTATCCTGAGACATCAAAAACATTTAGCAGAATTCATCTATTCTTGACAAAAACTCTAAAAATAGATTAAGAATAGAGTTTCATCTAAAAAGAGCAGAAATAAAAGAAAAAAATTTATATTTATTTTTATTAAGGTATGAGTAGGACTTCCCTGGTGGCTCAGATGGTCAAGAGCCTGCCTGCAATGCAGGAGACCTGGGTTCAATCCCTGGGTCAGGAAGATCCCCTGGAGAAGGGAATGGCAACCCACTCCAGTATTCTTGCCTGGAGAATCCCATGGACAGAGGAGCCTGGTGGGCTACTAGTACAGTATTACTAGTAGCAAAAAGTCTTTGTTACTTTCAACATGGAGTAGCAAAGAGTCGGACAGGACTGAGCAAATTTCACATAGTTGATTTACAATGTTGTGTTAATTTCTGCTGTACAGCAAAGTGATTCATTGAATATTCTTTTTCATATTCTTTCCCATTTTGGTTTATCACAGGATATTGAATATAGTTCACTGTGCTATACACTAGAACCTTGTTGTTTATCAATTCTATGTATAATAAGTTTTAATCTGCTAACCCCAAACTCCCAATCTGTCCCTTCCTCATCCCCCGGACCTCCTTGGCAACCACAAGTCTGTTCTCTATGTCTGTGAGTCTGTTTCTGTTTTGGAGATAGGTTCATCTGTGTCCTGTTTTAGAATTCTCCATAGAAGTGACTGTTATATGGTGTTTGTCTTTATCTGTCTTACTTCACTTAGTATGATAATCTCTTGGTCCATCCATGTTGCTACAAATGGCATTATTTCTTTTTTTTTGGCAGAGTAGTATTCCGTTGTATGTATGTACCACGTGTTCTTTATCCATTCATCTGTCAGTAGACATTTAGGTTGTTTCCACGTCGTGGCCATTGTGAATAGTGCTCATATGAACGTAGGAGCACACATATCTTTTTGAATTATAGTTTTGTCTGGATATATGCCCAGGGGTGGGATTGCTGGATCACATGGCAACTCTATTTTTAGTTTTTGGAGGAACCTCTGTAGTGTTTTCCATAGTGGCTGCACCAATTTACACTCCCCACCAACAGTGTAGGAGCATTTTCTCTACATTCTTGCTAGCATTTATTTGTAGACTTTTTAAATCATGGCCATTCTGACCAGTGTGAGGTGGTACCTCATTGTAGTTTTGATTTGCAGTTCTCTGATAATTAATGATGATGAACATCTTTTCATGTGCCTGCTGGCCATCTGTATATCTTCTTTGGAAAAATGTCTGTTTAGGTCTTCCATTTTTCAGTTGGATGTTTTTCATTGTTATTGAGTTGTATGAGCTGTTTGTATGAAGAAATCAAAATAATTTTTTATAAGCTCTGCAATAGAACCAGCATAAGAATAACTTTATTACTGTTCTGTTTGATATCATGTTTTAAAAACATGCAATAATAAAGTGGAATATGAAAATAGTGACAGCTAAATGTGAGAAAGATGGAGAAATAAAAGTTAATTTTTAAACTGATGTGTACAGAAAAATCCCAAAGATCATCCAGAAAACTGTTCAACAGAATTATAGAATATAAGACAAACATATTGTTTCCTTTAGCGAAATCTATACAACTAGAAAATTTTAAAAAGATTCTGTTTACAGTAGTACTGAAGAAATGTTCACGTGTGTATATAGATACACATTTAAGAAATAATTATAAAATTGTGATAGAAGAAATGAAGGACTTAAATAGCACATATATTTCTGCTATGTCTGGAACATTAAATTCAGCATGTCAAAATTAAAAGTAATGCCATTAATATAAATTAAAATAACTTCAGTCCAAATTCCTTAACATGTCATCCTAAGATCCTTGAACCCCACTGATCTGGTGCCCATATGCCTGCAGCTTCCTAAACATCGCCTCTGATTTGGGATTTCAGCCTTTCCTCCCAATAGAATTGCCCTTTCTCTTCCATCCTGCCATCACTACTTTTGGATGGTTAGGATAGGCAATTAATATAAAATACAATCAAAACAATAGAATTGTGGAAGAGACAGTGCCTGGCACCTGGTAGATATGTGGCATGAACATGATTCTTACCACCTGGATGAGAGTGATCTCACTGTTTGTTATTGCAGTGGGGAATTTAAAAATGTGTGACACAGTCATTTTCCAAGCAGAGGGGAGAACATAAAATTGTAAGTATTAGATGAGGAGTACTGTGATTTCACTAGATCAGATAGTTTAGGAATAGCCAGGGAATGGCTCTGTTTGGGTCATATATTGCCTAATTTGGCATATTGAGCCTTGAGCTAAGTGGGAAGGAAACAGAGCAGTTCCAGGCCACGTGTCTCAGAAGCCAGGGGCAGGAATGCCAGTTCACACAGCAGTGGTGATTTGCCAGTGTACTGTGGAGGAACACATGCTGAATTACAAGGACAGCCTGTCTGTAGCACTTCTTCACACACCCTTGAGGTTTTGGCAAGCTCTGTTAGAATGTTATTAGTTCCTCTACTAAAGATAAAGATTCAACTTAGAGGGACTAGGCAGGAATGTACCTGTCCAAAATTGGTTTACTGTTTTTTGCAAGATAATGTATCTTTTGCTGGCATCTTAAAAAATGTTGATAGAGGTACCGAGTACAAGCTCTACATACAATTGTTATCTAGACATCTGCTGACTCTGAAGTGAAGCACATAGAAATGGCATAGAATTGCCCTTTGATACAATTTTTACTTTGCATCCAGAATTCAAAATCATTCAGGCAGGTAATGTTTATGAACATCCAGCTGTGTAGTAGGCATTGAGTGGGAAAAAGGGAGGTGATTGCTAAGGACTAGGGCCTGAGCCCTGGAATTCATGCTCTGAGAGAAAGTATGTTTGGGAAAATCTCCCATCATCTTTAGAGATAAATCCAAACCCCTTCATGTGACCCCCCTCCCCAAGGCCGCCTTGTATCTGGCACTGTCCACCTGGCTGGCCTTGCAGCCTTTTCTTAGTGCCCTCCCCCTTGCTGTGCTCCAGCCACACTGTCCTGCCTGCCATTCATGAAAAAGTCAAATCCATTCCCACCCTTTGTATCTTTCCTATGAGCTCTTTTCCTCCATGCCTTTGCATGGATTCTTCCTTCTCATCAGTTAAGCATCTGCTCAAGTGGTCCATCCTGACTAGCCTATTGAAATGTTCCTCTTTCCATCTTATTTAATTTTCTCCATATCACAGCATTCTGTCTGAAAGTTTCTTATCTGTCACCACTGTTTTCTGTCTCACCTGCTAGTGTCAGCTTTGTAAGGATGTGAGTGTTGTCTTCCTTGTTCACCACTACATCCAGAATGTCTGGCACATAGTAGAGGCTCAGGAAATATTTGTTGAATGAATGAAAGAGGAAAATGGGCATTCAGACATTAACCATTCAGCAAATTGGTTGCTATACTAAATCAGGGGCATGAAACCTTACTTGACCTAGGAGCAATCGATTAGAGAAGTCTTCCCACAGAGGAACTAAGACCTGGAGGATGAGTTGGTACTTGGCAGATGGAAGGATGGTGAGAGAATTGTAAGAGCAGTGCATGTGAGGAAGATGTTTGAAGGACCATTGATGTTCAGGAAACCTTAATAATACATGTAGGTAGGGGTTGGCTGTGGTGGTAGGAGTTAAAACTGGACAAGTCAGTAGGAATCATGTCACGAAGGGTCTTCCAGGCCTGAGAAGGGATTTAGATTTTGCTTTTGCAGAATTTTAAGCCTTTTCATAACCAAGATGCTAGAAAGTAATAATCGGAATCCTGTCTCTACTTTCTCATTCCCCTTGACTCTTCAGCCTATTTGTAATCTGATTTGCACCCTCATCACTCCATCAAAACTGTGTTTGTTAAGGTCACCAGTGACCCTGTATTTGCTAAGTGCTTTCCTCCTATCATCTTACACAATTAAAGATCAACAACTCTTGACCTGGTTAACTTTTCTTTCTTTTCTGAACTGCTCTCTTCCCTTGATATTTCTTGTTCTGCTTCTCTTTGGAGAGAGTTAACGTATCAGTCTCCTTTGTAGGCTGCTCTTCAGCACCACCATCTGCGGTTCTTTCAGTGTTGTTCTCCAGAACTCTGTTCTGGGAAGTCTGCCCCTCTCCTCCTGCATACTGTCCTAGGAAATTTCACCCATGTCCTTGACCTCTGCTCGGATGACACCCCAATTATTTACTTTACATCTTTTTCTTAAGTTCCAGTCATGTATATTCAGCTGTTTACTAAAAAGCTGAGTCCATTTGGAGATCCAACAGACATCTCAAACTCAGTAATATCTAAAAAGTGAATCCATCATCTTTACCCCAACCTAATACCACTGCTAAATGTCCTGTCTTGGTGACTGTGTTATCACTTGTTACCTAGTGGCCTAAATCAGAAACTTTCAAGTTCTTTTGGATCTTTTTTTTCCCCCTCCCATATGCCCCATAGTTAATCAGCTGCAAGACATTTCATTTCTCCCTTACGGTTTCTCAAATATGTCTCCTCCTTTTCAGTGTTACTGTCTGAGGCTTCAGATAATTATTATCTCGTCTGTATTACTGTTTCCCTGCCTCTAACACTGATTAGTCCCTTCCCCTCCCCACCAGTTCTGTTGTCTGTATAGTGGCAAATCTGATTATGTCACCCTGACCCACTCTGACCCCCTCCCCACAGATTGACATGAGCAATTTACACTTGATTTGTCATTAATTCCTCAACCACCCATGTCCCAAGTTTCCCAGGTGTAGCACTTCCACACTTCTGATAATGATTGCTCCTTTTTCTGAACTCCTAAACTGAATGCCTGTGCCACACCCGGGTATGTACACATGCTGCGTGCCTTCTGTTCTTTAACTGTTTTGTGTGTATGTGTTCTATGGACCAAATGAGGGGACCTTCTCCAGGGCTTGGACCATATCCTCCAGAAAGGGTAAGACAGTAAATGCTATGGACCTAGTGTGCAGTCAATAAATATTTATTGGATGATCTTCACTAATAAGTCTGTCTCTCTTTACATATACTATTGTATTAATAACGTCCATTTCTCTTTTTGAAAATTGTGTTTTCTGAGTTTTAAATTTAACTGCATGAAGCCTTTTTGTTTTTCTAGTAATTTTTGTTACTGGTTTGCTAATTAATAGGGCTTAACTTTTCATTTGCACCTAGCAAATTTATCTTTTTGTAGGTGAGGAATTCTTACAATGTGCATGGTGGTAGTAACAGCTACTTTCGGAAAAAGCAGCAAGAATGTGCTAAATACTGTCAAATACTCTTACTTTCTTCTAGCCTTGGAAAGGTTTATAAATTGCAAAGTATCACAGCTTTAATTGGATTTAAGATAGGTTAATTTGATTCTTCCTCCTCAAGAAATGGGATTTTTTTTCAACTTAAAGATAAGGTATTAGGAATTACTGTGATTCATGACCTCAGAGCATGAAGGATTCTTTTATTTCTAATACAGGCATTGACATGCAGAGAAGAACTCCTTACCCTTCTTCTGTCACTCCTTCCATTGGTATGGAAGATACCTGTTCAAGAAGAAAAGGCAACAGGTATGTTTCTTTTCTTTGTCATATCACTTGTGTTATCAAAATTCTACTGGGGAAAAACTTGCATTGAAAGGTTACTTCACTGTGATGGTTGATAGCAGCTCAAAATCAAAGCAGTGTATATTAGTGTGATATTTAATATGAAAAATTCTTTAGGCAAATACATTTTTATTTCTTCTAATATAAAAATGATAGAGAATTCCTTGAACGTAATAATGATTAGAAAACAGATGAAGAAGCAGAACAGCCTAACATTTAAAAATGGAATGTGAAAAGTTTGAAGAAATCAAAGATTCTCTGCTTATTTTAAAGACTGCTTTCCATTACCAGTACTCTATCAAAGACGTTTGTGGTTTAGTTTTTCTAATGTTGCTTTTAAAGGATAAATTTGAAGTAATGTTTTGTGTTAGGACTAGACAGGGTTATTACACTTAAGGTCAACATATTTTTAATTTCTGATTCAGAAAAAATATATATATATATCATATTAAGTACATGAAACTTAGTTTAAATGTTTCAATAGAGGGATTAACAGTTTTCCCCCTTCACCACTTCTGGAATATGCAGATTGTGAGATGTTTAAGGATCTCTCAGGTTGAAAAAAAAAATCTCTTGAATTGTATTTTAATGCCATATATGCATTTTTAATATATTTCTGATATGGAGCTCTCTTTTAAGGGATTTATCTAAGGTCTTGTAATAATATTATCCTGCTTATTTTGTTGATTCACTGACTCTGCTCTTATTTTCTTCTGAATTTATAGAACTCACAAATTGTTAATCACTTAAGAACTCTAATTTGTGTTCTTTTGGTGAAGTTGTCTTCATTGCCTGCATCTTTTGCATATGTGGAATTTGTCAGACTCCTTTTAATCCTCTCTTAAAGCACAAGTCTTTTATTTAGATTTTTATTTATTCATTCTAAATTATAAGTGTACCTTTTGTATTATTGCAAAGGAAAAAGCCCAGTGTCATTATCTTTTTAATTAGTATGGAAAATTTATTCTTTTCTCTAAGATATAGATCTTGAGTGCTGACCACACAGCAGCCCTAGGTTCTGGGCACTGAGGGTGAAACAGCAATATCTGCCCCTGTACCAAGTTCCTTGCGTAGCACATGCAGTAAATATTGTGAATCAGTATCTCTCTTAACCCCAGTCTTGGAGAACATTTGTATCTATTGTATGATTTTGAAATAATTTGGGGAGATCTTAAGGTTCCTAAGTTATATCAGAGCTATAAACTAAATACTGTTTTGAGGATATAGTATACCTCTGTGTCTTAATTAATGGTGTTATTAGAGGAGATTTGTAAAGTGGTAAGAATAGTAATGCTAAATACCAGCATTGCTTTCCTAACTCTGTTCTCCTTGTTTTCAAAATCAATTTGTATTCTTTGATTCAGGGCCACTTTGTATTTTGAGCAGGATAAGGAAATGAAGTGATGATGTGGGGAGGAAGGGGAGTAGAGACATACTAAAAAGCTAGAAGAAGCCCCATAATAAAAATATACTGAGGACAAACTCCTAAAGTAGAGAAGTAAGAGGATAATCACCTATGCATATTGAGTTTTAAAACGTATTAAGGTATTCTAAATTTTTTTTCTTCATTTTGTCAGATTTTAATCTACCATGCTCAGCTGGTATAATCCTGACCAAAGAAAAGAACTCAAGTTCTCAAAGATCTACTCAGGAAAAATTATATTTAGAAGGAAGTGCCCCGGCTGGTCAGGTTTCTGCAAAAGTAAATGTTTTTCGAAAAAGCAGGCGGCAACGTAAAACTACCCATCGTTATTCTGTAAGAGATGCAAGAAAGACACAGCTCTCCACCTCAGATTCAGAAGTTAATTCAGATGACAAAAGTATAGTAATGACTAAATACAGAAGGTCCCATGTGCTGCAGCATTTTGTAAAACAGTGTCCTAAAGAAGACCACCTTACAGCTAAGCTTAACCACTTATCAACCAAAGAGCAGACTCCTCCTGACACCATGGCTTTGGAAAATTCCAGAGAAATTATTCCAAGAGAGGAGTCAAACACTGACATTTTAAGTGAGCCAGCTGCCTTGTCTACCATCAGTCACATGAACAATTCTCCATTTGATTTATGTCATGTTTTGTTATCTTTATTAGAGAAAGTTTGTAAGTTTGACATTACCTTGAATCATAATTCTGCTCTCGCAGCCAGTGTAGTGCCCACACTGACTGAATTCCTAGCGGGTTTTGGGGACTGCTGTAATCTCAGTGACAATTTGGAGGGTCAGATGGTTTCTGCAGGTTGGACTGAAGAACCAGTGGCTTTGATTCAACGGATGCTTTTCCGAACAGTACTGCATCTGATGTCAGTAGATATTAGTATGGCAGAGGTGATGCCAGAAAATCTCAGAAAAAATTTAACAGAATTGCTTAGAGCAGCTTTAAAAATTAGAACTTTCCTAGAAAAGCAACCTGACCCTTTTGCCCCAAGACAGAAGAAAACACTACAAGAGGTTCAGGATGATTTTGTGTTTTCCAAGTATTGTCATAGAGTGCTTCTTTTACCTGAGCTGCTGGAGGGAGTTCTGCAGATCCTGATCTGTTGTCTTCAAAGTGCAGCTTCAAATCCATTCTTCTTCAGTCAAGCCATGGACCTGGTCCAAGAATTCATTCAGCATCACGGATTTCATTTATTTGAAACAGCAGTTCTTCAAATGGAATGGCTGGTTGTAAGAGATGGGGTTCCTCCCGAGGCCTCAGGACATTTGAAAGCTCTCATCAATAATGTCATGAAAATAATGAGCACTGTCAAAAAAGTGAAGTCAGAGCAGCTGCATCATTCAATGTGTACAAGAAAAAGGCACAGACGTTGTGAATATTCCCACTTCATGCATCACCATAGAGACCTCTCAGGTCTGTTGGTCTCGGCTTTTAAAAACCAGGTTTCCAAAAACCCATTTGAAGAGACGGCAGATGGAAACGTGTATTACCCTGAGCGGTGCTGTTGCATCGCTGTGTGTGCTCACCAGTGTTTACGCTTACTGCAGCAGGCTTCCTTGAGCAGCACGTGTGTCCAGATCCTCTCAGGGGTTCAGAACATCGGCATATGCTGTTGTATGGATCCCAAATCTGTGATTGTTCCTCTCCTCCATGCTTTCAAATTGCCAGCACTGAAAAGCTGTCAGCAGCATATACTGAATATTCTTAACAAACTCATTTTGGATCAGTTAGGAGGAGCTGAGATACCACAGAAAACTAAAAAAGCAGCTTGCAACATCTGTACTGTTGACTCAGATCAACTAGCCAAATTAGAGGAGACCCTGCAGGGAAGCTCTTACAATGCTGAACCTTCCTCAGGTTTATCTAGTCCATCCTACAGATTTCAAGGGATCCTGCCCAGCAGTGGATCAGAAGACTTGTTGTGGAAATGGGATGCCTTAGAGGCTTATCAGAATTTTGTTTTCGAAGAGGACAGATTACAGAGTGTACAGATTGCAAATCACATTTGCAGTTTGATCCAGAAAGGCAATGTTGTTGTTCAGTGGAAACTGTATAACTGCATATTTAATCCTGTGCTGCAAAGAGGAGTTGAATTAGCACATCATTGTCAGCAGCTTAGCATTTCTTCAGCTCAGACTCATGTATGTAGCCATCATAACCAGTGTTTGCCCCAGGAAGTACTTCAGATTTATTTAAAAACTCTGCCTACCCTGCTTAAATCAAGGTTTGTTATATATGTGTGTAGATACTTTTTCTCATTGTTGAAAAATCATGTTCAAAGATGTTTGAATATCTTTATTATTTATTTTTTCCTAGGATTTAATTTTAGTTTAACAACAAAAAAATTTCCCATCCCATGTCAGATTTTTTTTAACATTTATTTATTTGTTTGTTTTACTGGGGTGTTTATAGAGAAGAGGACAGAGCCATTGATTTTAATTTCTCTGAAAAAAAAGTAAAGTTTTAAATCTATATCTGAGAAAAAAATGGATAAAACGCAGATACCCAACAGCAGGGGCAAAGTTAAATTAATTATATTTACTGGATGTAATATTATTAGCCAAAAATAATGTTAGCTAGGATCTATTGGGACATGAGAAAATGCTTATAATATTTTATAAGTAGCATACAAAAAATAAAAAATGTCACCCATTTATTTAGAGCTATGTAAAATATATATATAGTACATAAAGTGTGTATGTGCATGATAATTATCAAAACAGTGAAATTAATGAAATTATTATTTTTTGAATACCATATTTACATTTATTACCTGTATGTAGAAAAACTAGAAAATATAGGTAAGCAAAATGAAGAAAATTAAGATACTTTGAATCCCACCAGTGAGTTTTGCAGATTTTGTGATTGTCAACTTTCATACTTAAAAAATAATTTTGTAAATGAAGCTTGCTTCTGATAGGTAGTTGGCCTTTGAAATTAATGCGTATACCATTTTAAAAACTTACAGTAAAGTATAACATATCTGTGATCATTATTTTCACAGCCATTAAAAAAAAAAAAATCCTGACATTCTGACATTGTTTAAATAGAACTGTCTTTGATCTGAAAGTTTTATAACTCTGTGGCGTGTTTGTGGACAGCCTGGATCTTTGCTGAGCTGGTTTATACTAAAATTATTTCTCAGATTCCAGTGATCCAGACTCATGAGTTTTACCTGAGACAGAGCTGAAAAACTTCAGATCTGTAGTTTAGTTTCTTTCCCTTGATGCCATACAGATTTAAAATAAACAAAAGTCCTGAGTGAACCACCAAGTAGCCAAATGAATGGGCATGCAAAGGCCTCCCTGCTTTCAGAGTGTCCATCACAAATATGGAGGTGATTGGGGCATGGAGAATTTATATAGAGAAATTTGCCATTTGGGGAAAAATATTCTTCCCTGAATTGCTTTGTTTCACTTGAGGGACATGTAATCTGTTCTTTTCAAATGCTACTGGAATTATATATGCAGTGTTTGAAGAAGGATGTAAAAGTTGTTAGAAAGCAACTTGAAATCCTGGTTATATCTAATTAAGGACTTCAGCCCGATAATTGATAAAGTTGTAATAGATAGTGTTTAGTATATGCAGCAATGACATGTTTAAATAGTGTATGAACGATGTGCCTATATGTAAATCTTTTGTACTTTTTTTCTCTCACAGGGTAATAAGAGATTTGTTTTTAAGTTGTAATGGAGTAAACCAAATAATTGAATTAAATTACTTAGATGGTATCCGAAATCACTCACTAAAAGCATTTGAAACTCTGATAATCAGCCTAGGGGAACAACAGAAAGATTCTTCAATTCCAGGTATTGACGGGATAGACCTTGAACAGAAGGAGTTGTCATCCTTAAATGTTGGTACTTTGTATAACCAGCAAGCTTATTCAGATTCTCAGAGTCTTAGTAAATTTTATGCCCGGCTCAAAGATGCTTATCCAAAGAAACGGAAGTCTGTGGTGCAGGATATTCATATCAGCACAATTAACCTCTTCCTCTGTGTGGCGTTCTTGTGTGTAAGTAAAGAGGCAGAATCTGACAGAGAATCAGCCAATGATTCAGAAGATACTTCCGGCTATGACAGTACAGCAAGCGAGCCTTTGCAACACATGCTGCCATGTTTCTCTCTCGAGAGCCTCGTCCTGCCCTCTCCCAGACACATGCACCAAGCAGCTGACGTTTGGTCCATGTGTCGTTGGATCTACATGTTAAGTCCCATTTTCCGGAAACAGTTTTATAGGCTCGGTGGTTTCCAAGTATGCCATAAATTAATATTTATGGTAATACAGGATCTATTCAGAAATCCTGAAGAGGAGCAAGGGAGAAAGAAAGGAGATAGAAACATGAATGAAAATCAAGATTTAAACAGAATTTCTCAACCTGAGATCACTGTGAAGGAGGATTTATTATCTTTGACTGTAAAAATTGACCCCACACCAACAGAACTGAGTAGTCTGAAAAAGAGTGCTGACAGTTTAGGTAAATTAGAGTCAGAGCATCTTTCTTCCATAAATGTGGAACAAATTCCAGCTGTGGAAGCTGTTCCTGAGGAAACAAAAGTCTTTATGAGTCGAGAAAGTGAAACCTTACTTCAGGGCATACGACTTTTGGAAGCCCTTCTGGCCATTTGTCTTCATGGCACCAGAGCTAGTCAGCAAAAGTTGGAGTTGGAGTTACCCAATCAGGTAAGAACTTATCTTTCATCTAACCATTGTGTAATGTAAATTTTTTTAAAGTTCTAATGTAATGCTATTGTCATTTTGTTTTTCCAAAGATTCTGAGTTTTGAGGTGCTCCTGTATGCTTAGCACAGTACCAGGTACTGTGGTGGACACAGAGGAGTACATGACCCTGTTCTTGCCCTCAAGAAACTTAGGGTTTAGTTTGGAATACAGAACCCATGTGACAAAATTCACCAACCCTGAAAGGCATTAAATACACATTAAATGTCAGATGTCAGATCAATAATAATGGGCAAGTAATTAGCAGCAGCAGCAAGTAAGTGTTAGTCGCTCAGTCATGCCCGACTCTTTGCGACCCCATGGACTGCAGCCCACCAGGCTCCTCTGTCCATGAGATTTTCCAGGCAAGGATACTGGAGTGGGTTGCCATTTCCTTCTCCAGCTATTGTATTTTAAAGTCCACATTCAACAGTCTTGGTGTGGTTCTGTTTGGTGCCCAGCCCATATCCCTTGCCAAGCTGATCCACCTGTGCACCATCTGCTGCAGATGTTGGCTGCTAAGGACTCACATCTGCACCCATCTCCCAAGGTGTGGGGTGCTGAGAGCCAGTGACTGATGGGTATGGCTCTGGGAGTGGGGACAGTCTCTGTGGTGCAGTTCAGGCTCCAGAGCTTCCCATGGAATTGGGCTGGGGTGACACATGTATTCTGAAACCACATCTTTGGCTGGATTCTTCCCCCAGCATATTCTGCCTTCCTCATGCCTTTACAAATTTCCCCTGAGAGCATATCTCAGCCAAAAAGGAATGCTTAGTTTCAGGCCCTGCTTCTAAGGAAATTTCAAATACGGCAGATCCCTTGTTTTCTTCCTGCGTGCTAAGTCACTTCAGTCACTTCCAACTCTTTGTGACCCCATGGACTGGAGCCCACCAGGTTCCTCTGTCCATGGGATTTTCCAGGCAAGAATACTGGAGTGGGTTGCCATTTCCTGCTCCATCATATCTTGTCTGTGTGTATCTGTGTCTCCCACTGGACGGAGTTAAGGGAGAAGTCAATTTCCTATTCATCCTTACGGCTTCATCCCCTAATAGAAGAACAAGCAGTGAGAGTTCCCTTCCAGGACAGATAGGAAGGAGTAAAGAAGGGAGGAAGAGAAAAGAATTAGAACACAAGTGCTTCTTAGAGTCTTAAGGAACCACTAAGAAAAGGAGTTAGTAAATCTAGAAATGGTTAATGGAAACCTTGAGTTTCAACTAATCATTTTTTCCCTGATACAATTAATTTATGATACATTCAAATTCAAAAGCAAATAAGATGAGTAAAGCACTGGATAAATTAAAATATTATTCTTAATTGTAACAGGAGGATATTTGTATAAGCACTGGATATATATACAGTCATTTTAATTTCGTATCAACTGCAAGTAAATGGACTAGCTTTTACTTAATATAAATATTAATTTATCCTTTGTTTTCTCACTGTTTATTTTTTTTCTTAAAGCATGTTGATATTCTTAGTTCCTTTGCTTTTACCTTAGAACTTGTCTGTGGAAACTATATTGCTTGAAATGAGGGATCATCTTTCCAAATCAAAGGTGACGGAAACAGAATTAGCAAAGCCTTTATTTGATGCCCTCCTTCGAGTTGCACTGGGGAATCATTCAGCAGGTTTTGAGCACGATGATGCTATGACTGAGAAGGTATGAATAACATACAGTTGTCTTGTTACTGTTTGGGTGTGACTGGCAGAGGCAGAAGTGTGTGGGTTCAGAGTGCGACACTGTGATGTGGTTAGAACATGTGGACCAGGATTTGGTCAGGTGAGTTCAATGGGTTCTGTCTCCATCCTCTGGGATGGATTGTATTTACATCTCATAAAACATAGGAGAGCAGTGAGACATGCTTTTCTTCATCTAATCTGGAAATTTACTGACAGTTGCTTCCAGTAAGATGGAAAGTATTATTTAATGTCTCATATATAACTGATAGTTTATTAAGTAATAATGCAGGGATAGTGATGACTCAACTGTCCTCTTTGCCTTATTTGATTCTATAGTGATATGGCTAATATTTATAGAACTCTCTTCTCACTTTAATTTTAAATCATTCAACATAAAAATGACTGGTCCTTGCATAGAAAGAACTCATAGTTTTTTAGTTGTCCGTGTTAACTTCATTTTCTAAAAGAACTATTTTAATTTTTTCCGTGAAACGGATATATACATACATAGTTAATTTACCTCTCCTTTCATGTTTCTTTTACCTTTGTTTATCTTTGTGTAACTTCTTTTTCAATTCCTTGGTCTAGACATATTGGCATTTTATAATCTTCTGCCATAATAGTTTACATTACTGTTTGTCATATAAGGTAAAAACTTACTAAAATAACTACTAATGTCATAATCATATTACTGAATCAATTGGTTAACTGGAAAATGTTAAAATACCTACCTAAAGTGTCAGAATACCTATGTAGGGTAAAATATCTACCTACCTATTAAAAAAAAAAGATTATTCTTCTTTTTAAAATGTTGCAATGATAAAAGTACTCTGAGCTTCTTTAAGTGTGTTTTTTTAAAGTGAAGGTATTATTAGCATTTTTATAAGAAAAGGAAAATTTCATGCCACATGATACTGCACAGGGAGTTAATGCTGGAGCTCTGATTTCAGACATGCTTGTATGTAGACAATTGCATTCTGAAATCTTAAAATCAGTTTCTTTGAAAATTTTTCATGTCTTTAGTTACCTAATTTATGAAATACTTTATAAAAACCTTTGGAAAAATCTTTTCTTGAGCAAATATGTAAATATAATATGTATTTATTTGCATTAAGTTGTAAGGAGAGGGAGAGGGTGGGAAGATTTGGGAGAATGACATCGAAACATGTAAAATATCATGTAAGAAACGAGTTGGCAGTCCAGGTTCGATGCACGATACTGGATGCTTGGGGCTAGTGCACTGGGACGACCCAGAGGGATGGTATGGGGAGGGAGGAGGGAGGAGGGTTCAGGATGGGGAACACACGTATACCTGTGGCGGATTCATTTTGATATTTGGCAAAACTAATACAATTATGTAAAGTTTAAAAATAAAATTAAAAAAAATAATAATAATATTTTTAAGACTGTAAAAAAAAAAAAAGTTGTAAGAAGTATAATTCCACCTCATTGTGGTTTTTAGTCATCTCCTCTTATATAACTAGAGTGGAATTTCTTAGACCTACTTTTCAGTAAAACTGAAATGACCTATAGTTTGTTAGGACACCTATTTTTTGAGGTGTTAATCAAGTTGGCTAAGAAATTCTGGAGAATTATGCTGTGTGAATTTCATAGTGTATAATGGTTAATATCAGTTCCTTAGATTTTTTTCTTAATATACTGAAGCTGTCTTCAAAATGACTTTTGAGTAATAAATATCTTATTTAAGAAAAATGAACAAACATTGCAACTTTTGCCTTAATTTAATTATACTGATCTTATAGAGTCATCAGTCTGAAGAAGAACTGTCATCCCAGCCTGGTGATTTTTCAGAAGAAGCTGAGGATTCTCAGTGTTGCAGTTTTAAACTTCTGGTTGAAGAAGAAGGTTATGAAGCAGATAGTGAAAGCAATCCTGAGGATAGTGAAACCTGGGATGATGGTAAAATATCACTGAAGTACTTGTGACTTCATTTGAAAGTCAGATTATTAACTAGCAAATGGTTCTTAATAATATCACTTTAGAACTTTTATTGCCTTATATTTGTAAAGTGTATTGCATCATTATTTGATCTTGACAACAAATTCTGGCGTTCTTGTAAGCAGTTTGAAAGTGAAAGTGAAGGTCGCTCAGTTGTGACCGACTCTTCGTGACCCCATGGACTGTAGTCCATGGAGTTCTCTAGGCCAGAATACTGGAGTGGGTAGCCTTTGCTTTCTCCAGAGGAATCTTCTCAACCCAGGGATCGAACCCAGGTCTCCTGCATTGTAGGTGGATTCTTTACCAGCTGAGCTACAAGGGAAGCCCAAGAATACTGGAGTGAGTAGCCTATCCCTTCTCCAGTGGATATTCCCAATCCAGGAATCAAACTGGGGTCTCCTGCATTGCAGGTGGATTCTTTACCAACTGAGCTAAGGAAAGCCCCTGTAAGCAGTTTAAATCAATGAAATATATTTTTGTTATCACAAACATTGATGGAGTGTCTAAGAATACATGGTGGAAGAAGACTCTGCTTTTATATGTATTCTAGTGGAAAAGACAAGAAATATCAGAAATAAGCAGTATGAAGAAATAAAACAGGGTGATGTGATAGTGACTGGGTAGTCAAAGAAAGCCTCACTGAAGATGTGTTTACATTGAGGCCTTGATAGAAAAGATCTATCCAGCGGACACTGACAGGAAGAGTTTTGAAAGCAGTTTGTTACAAAGATTTAAGTAATACAAGGAATACAGACATCTCTTTGTGGCATCCAAGAATGCTGCAGCATAGGTTTCTTAGTTCACCACAGCCCAGCTTGTCCTTAAGATGGAAATAACATTGCATGTGATCCTTTGTTTCCAGGCCGAAAACTTGAATGGAGTAGAATGGAAGATATGGATTGAATAGAGCCAGGAGATTTCTGGGAGGGCTTTATCTTTTTATTTGCTTGTCTTATGACTGTGCCAATACTGTTAGTCTTCACTAAGTTTGCAGTAGTTATTTTCTTCAATGGCTGTTGTCTCTTTCAAATTGAGTGAATGGGAATAATCACTGATGTCCTACTTAAAGGGCTTTGATGGACCCATAGCAGGTGGTTTTTTTTTTTTGTTTTTTTATTTTACCATTAAGAGAGTAAAAAGAACAAAGGAACAGCCACAGATTGAAAGCCTCATACATATATATTCTTGTGACTTACTTGATTTGTTAAACAAACTTTTTTCCAGCTTTATTGAGAAATAATTGACATACATCACCGTATAAATTTAAGGTGGTTTGATTTACATATATTGTGAGAGGATTACCACAGTAGTTTTAGTTAACATTTACTATCTCATATAGATACAATACAAAGAAAAGAAACAAACATTTTTTCCTTGTGATAAGAACTCTTAGTATTTATTCTCTTAACACCTTTCCCGTATATCATACAGCAGTAGTAACTATAGTCACCATGTGGTATGTTACATCCCTAGTCCACCTTCTTCCACTTCCCACTCCCCCTTCCCCCTAAGCAGGTGCTTTTGAAAAATATTGCTATAATAGTGTCAGTTTTATCATAATACAGGCATGATTTAATAATGATAGATACCCTCCTTTGTGTAAGTTTGCTCACTAGATCTTAAAGAATTTTGGTCCAGGTAGAAATTTATAAATTTCTTACCTATATGAACTTTTAAAAAGAGTACAGCAGTTTCTTTAAAGAGCATAACAGTTAAATTTTCCAGAATGTAATATTCGGTGAGGCAGTATCTATATCCCACTGAGAAAAAGGTCAAAGTATAAAATTCATCCAACCAATAGCCAAACCTACTGTTTTCACAGAGATATAAGCAAATGAACTACCCTATGATTTATGTATTTTGGCACCAGAAAGTTTGGGATAGTACTTTTTTCCAGTTGTCTCATAGGAGTGTATTAAATATGCATCACATGTCTATAAAAATTACTGTTGATAGTACTTGTGCTTCTAGTGAAGATCAAAATTACTTTTAAGGCTACTTGTTTATCATCAAAATATCCATATGACTTGATGATTCAGGATAATTATTGTAGTCAAAAATCAAGTAGTGGGAAAAGACCTTGTGAGCATCTTCTTATAAATAGCACTCTTGCCACTAGATCTCCTAAGTGATGAATGAGATTTGAAACTTTTTTCAGTGCTTAGGAAGGGAATAAAAAATAACCTTTTCTTTTTCTCCTTTTAGGGGTAGACTTAAAGCCTGAAGCAGAAAGTTTCATTGCATCAAGCAGTCCAAATGACTTACTTGAAAACCTTTCTCAAGGGGAGATAATTTATCCTGAGATTTGTACGTTGGAATTAAATTTGCTTTCTACTGGTAAAGCTAAACTTGATGTGCTTGCCCATGTATTTGAGAGTTTTTTGAAAATCATCAGACAGAAAGAAAAGAATATTTTTCTACTCATGCAACAGGTAAAAGATATATTTAATTAAATGTGATCAGTATTTATCACACACATGCCCTAATTACTCATCTCTTTATTTATATATAATCCAACTTGTCTAAAATTCAGATGATTACTTACCTTTTATAATACTTTATGGTATATTTTTAGTACAAGTGATAGGCTAAAAATCTTCTGCTTCCATAGTTTTCCAAAGTAGGATAAAAATCAGTGTTGTCATTGGCTAACTATAAGAATCCTAGTGTATTTCTGAGAACAAGTAATATTTTTTAAATTGCATTTAATTTTGATATATGGTCATTATTTTGAAAAATCAGAAAAAACAGTATGAAAAACAAAATGAAAATTATGTGTAACCCTACACATAGCATTCTCTCCACTTATTTTAAAATATCTACATATGTATACAGTATCAGTTCAATTCAGTTGTTCAGTCATGTCCGACTCTTTGCGACCCCATAAATTGCAGCACGCCAGCCCTCCCTGTCCATCACCAACTCCCAGAGTTCACTCAAACTCACGTCCATCGAGTCCATCTTTGACCCTGATGCTGGGAGGGACTGGGGGCAGGAGGAGAAGGGGACGACAGAGGATGAGATGGCTGGATGGCATCACCGACTCGATGGACGTGAGTTTGAGTGAACTCCGGGAGTATACACGGTATATACTATATACCGTATATACAGTATACTATCAAGTAATTTATTATGATATTACTTCTTCATGCTTTCATGAGGTAAGAAATTTAATTTTTAATTTTTTGTTTTTTAATCTTCAGGGAACTGTGAAAAATCTTTTAGGAGGATTCTTGAGTATTTTAACACAGACTGATTCTGATTTTCAAGGTGCGTTGAAACTTTGGTTTTAAACAATAGCTTTGAAATAATTTTGTTATGTGAAATGAAGAGTTGACAGTAATAGCTTCCATTGGCATAGTGCCGTGTGGTTTCAGAAGTAGCTTTATATGCATCATCTCTCCTGTTTCTCAAACCAATACAGTAGACATAATATAAGTATCTTGAATTTCTAGAGAGGAAAATCTAGATTCCAAGTGATCAAATGAGTTGTTCAGGGTCATGTATTTAGAAGTGGCATTGCGAGACTGTTCAGTTCAGTTCAGTCGCTCAGTCATATCCAACTCTTTGTGACCCCATGGATTGCAGCACGCCAGGTTCCCTGTCCATCATCGACTCCCGGAGCTTGCTCAAACTCATGTCCATCGAGTCGGTGATGCTATCCAACCGTCTTGTCCTCTGTTGTCCCCTTCTCCTCCTGCCTTCAGTCTTTCCCAGCATCAGGGTCTTTTTCCAATGAGTCAGCTCTGCACATCAGATGGCCAAAGTATTGGAGCTTCAGCTTCAGTCCTTCCAATGACTATTAAGGATTGATTTCCTTTAGGATTGACTGGTTTGATCTCCTTGCAGTCCAAGGGACTCTCAAGAGTCTTCTCCAACACCACAGTTCAAAAGCATCAATTCTTCGGCACTTAGCTTTCTTTATGGTCAAACTCTCACATCCATACATGACTACTGGAATAACCATAGCTTTGACTAGACAGACCTTTGTTGGCAAAGTACTGTCTCTGCTTTTTAATATGCTCTCTAGGTTTGTCATAGCTTTTCTTCCAAGGAGCAAGTATCCTTTAATTTCATGGCCACAGTCACCATCTGCAGTGATTTTGAAGCCCAAGAAAATAAAGTCTCTCACTGTTTCTATTCTTCCCCATCTATTTCCCATGAAGTGATAGGACTGGATGCCATGATGTTCGTTTTTTGAATGTTGAGTTTTAAGCCAACTTTTTCACTCTCCTCTTTCACTTTCATCAAGAAGTTCTTTACTTCCTCTTTGCTTTCTGCCATAAGGGTGATGTCATCTGCATGTCTGAGGTTATTGCTGTTTCTTTGGGCAAACTTGATTCCAGCTTGTGGTTCATCCAGCCCGGCATTTCACATGATATACTCTGCATTTAAGTTAAATAAGCAGGGTGACAAAATACAGCTTTGACATATTCCTTTTCCAATTTTGAACCAGTCCATTGTTTGATGTCTGGTTCTAGCTATTGTTTCTTACGAGACTGTAACCCAGTCTAAAGGATTGCTGCTCTGTCAGGTATTACTTGAGTGCCTACTCTCTTCTTTGTACTTTCACAGACATTTTAGAAATTCATAATGAATATATAATATGGTCATATTATATATACTAGATAGAACCCTAGATTTTAGCCCTAGAAACCTAAAGTTTAATTGGAGGATTAAGGCTGACATGCATAAAATGTCAATTTGGGCTTGTCACATATTTTCTCATGGTTAAATTCAAGTTATGCATTTTGGGCAGGCATACCTCAGTGCATCATATCCAGGGGTTCATGATATCTGTATCTTAGCAGTGATGATGTTGCCTTTGATCACTTGGTTAAGACAATATCTTGCAAGGTGCTTCCATTGTTAAGTTACTATTTTCTCTTTATAATTAGTGTCTTGTGGGGAGATAGCTTGAGACTATGTAAATATCCTTTTTCTGTCTTACTTTAACCTACTCATTTTAGTATCCATTGATGATTTTTGACTGAAATAATTAATATGGTGGTATTTGTCAAATAGGAATTTTCTATTTCCATGATTCCTTCATTTCTTAATTGGAATTACACTGTGAGGAAAGCCTTCCCTTCTTCTCCATTTACTTAATTATGGCTATATCTTTATATATTGTGCTGGCACTTAATGGACCTTTTTAATCTGAAGACTTATTTGTATCTTAGCTCTGAGAAATTCTATTCCATTATCTTTTAATAACAGCTTTATTGAGGTATAATTCATGTACTTGAGATATAATCAACATACTATATATTTCACCCATTTGAAGTATACAGTTTACTGTCTTTTAGTATATTCAGAATTGTCCATTTTAAAATTTTTCTGTCACCCCAAAAGAAAGTTTTACAGAGAGTTTGAGCCTAGTATAGAAAGTACCTAGGTTAACATTAGTATATTTGCTATAGTTAATGTACCTATATTGTTAGATTATTAACTAGAGTTCATAGTTTATTCAAATTGCCTTCATATGTACTTAATGTTCTTCTTCTGTTTAAAGATCTTATCCAGGATTCACATTGCATTTTGTTGTCATACCTCTTTAGGTTCCCTCTTGGCTGTGACAGTTTCTTAGACTTTCCCTGTTTAATGACCTTGAGAGTTTTAAGGAGGACTGATCATGATGTCTTCCTACTGGAATTTGTCTAATTTTTTTTCATTGTGTATCTCACTGTAGTTTTTATTTGCATTTCCATAATGATAAGTGATGTTGATCATCTTTTCATGTGCTTGTTAGCCATTTGTATATCTTCTTCAGAGAAATGTCTATTCAAATCATTTATGCTTTTTAAAAATCAGGGTGTTTCTTTTGTTGTTGTTGAGTGTTAGTTATTCTCTGCATGCTCTAGTTACTCTCTGTATACTCTGCATAGCAACTCTTCTGCTGCTGCTTTTCCCCTTGGTTAGGCAACTCGGCCAGTCTGCAGACTTTACAGTTATAGTTGGTAGCCCTAATGCATACATCCTGCCTTTTGTTGGCAGAATCCATTCAGTTTCTTTAGAGAACAGTTAACAAGTTTGGGGCCTAATGGTAAATGATGAATTATCTGTGCTGAATACTCAGAATAAGGGAGAGAGGTACATGTTCACAAACAAACCTTTTATTAATCCCTGTGCTTGCAGCCCTGTTGTTACTTTCTCCCCAGATTTTGCACAGATTGGCTCTCCATTCCTCTGAGTCCCTTTGTAATTCAGAGAGTCCTAGGCTGCAGCTTTCTCTTTTACCTCTCTATCCTTCCATCTGCAGGAAATATTTTTAAATCTCTCACTTGATGTGCTCCTAGTGCCCACTGCCTCCCCTGCTTTTTTCCTATTATGGGTTTCTTCCTTTTTGTTATTCTGTACTTTTAGTCCAGTGACTTTGTGGTGATAGAGGGGTGTGTGTGTCTGTGTCTCTAGTCCCCCATTTTGAACTGGAACCAATTAGTTTTGAACTGAAAAAAAAAAAAAAAATCCACACACATACACTTTACTTTGGTCATATTATTTTCTTACTCTAAAACCTGTAACTGATTCATGTTCAGTTCAGTTCAGTCGCTCAGTCATGTCTGACTCTTTGCAACCCCATGAACCTCAGTACACCAGGCCTCCCTGTCCATCACCAACTCCTGGAATTTACCCAAACTCATCCCCATTGAGTCGGTGATGCAACCCCTTCTCCTCTCTCCTTCAGTCTTTCCCAGCATCAGGGTCTTTTCCAGTGAGTCAGCTCTTCGCATTAGGTGGCCAAAGATTTGGAGTTTCAGCTTCAACATCAGTCCTTCCAATGAACACCCAGGACTGATCTTTAGGATGGACTGGTTGGATCTCCTTGCAGTCCAAGGGACTCTCAAGAGTCTTCTCCAACACCACAGTTCAAAAGCATCAATTCTTCGGCTCTCAGCTTTCTTTATAGTCCAACTGTCACATCCATACATGACCACTGGAAAAACCATAGCCTTGACTAGATGGATCTTTGTTGGAAAATAATGTCTCTGCTTTTTAATATGTGATTCATGTTACTTACAGGATAAAGTCCATGCTATTTCTTAGTCTCCTTGCAATTTTCTTTCTGTGTCAGTTCATGGCTTCTATAAAACATGTTGCTGAAACAGGACTTCTGTTCTTAGGTTTTGTATCAGAATTATTTTGTCATATCCAAAAGGGAGATAATATTTATTTTGTAGGACTTTTTGTTTAGGATCAGCTGAGATAATGCATGTAAATATACTTTGATCACTTTAATATATATGCAATATATATGCTACAAATATTATTTATTATTTTACTCTCAAATGTTCTATGAATTTGTGTATTATACATGTAATATATATATAGCATATGTAATATATACAAATATTATTCATTATTTTACTCTCAAAAGTACTATGAATTTGTACATTACCAATTATATTTCATACTAAGCCTCATGATAGAATAAAGTGTTCAAACTAATCTTTTTTTTTTAAATTTTATTTTATTTTTAAACTTTACATAATTGTATTAGTTTTGCCAAATATCAAAATGAATCCATCACAGGTATAAATGTGCTCCCCATCCTGAACCCTCCTCCCTCCTCCCTCCCCATACCATCCCTCTGGGCTGTCCCAGTGCACTAGCCCCAAGCATCCAGTATTGTGCATTGAACCTGGACTGGCATCTCGTTTCATACATGATATTTTACATGTTTCAATGCCATTCTCCCAAATCTTCCCACCCTCACCCTCTCCCACAGAGTCCATAAGACTGTTCCATACATCAGTGTCTCTTTTGCTGTCTCGTACACAGGGTTACTGTTATCATCTTTCTAAATTCCATATATATGTGTTAGTATACTGTAATGGTGTTTTTCCTTCTGGCTTACTTCACTCTGTATAATAGGCTCCAGTTTCATCCACCTCATTAGAACTGATTCAAATGAATTCTTTTTAATGGCTGAGTAATACTCCATTGTGTATATGTACCACAGCTTTCTTATCCATTCATCTGCTGATGGACATCTAGGTTGCTTCCATGTCCTGGCTATTATAAACAGTGCTGCGATGAACATTGGGGTACACGTGTCTCTTTCCCTTCTGGTTTCCTCTGTGTGTATGCCCAGCAAACTAATCTTTAGTGATATTTAAATGTTTTCATAATTTTTAATATTTCTACTTTTGTTTATAGCATCTAATTTTCTCTTTAGAAAGTTATAGTTATAAATTAAACATTTTCAACATGAGAAGGTAGCAGACTCTTTTACAGTACCTAACAGCGTCAGCTTATTTAAGAAATACTGTATTAATTTATGCTTCTTTAAATAACCTTATTTTACTTTGAGCTAACCACTCTTTCAGAAAAGTGGTTTTACTGTTTTTTTGTCAGCTGGTTAGTTGGTTTTCATTTAGTGATATTGCTATTTCTTCAGCAAATATTTGGATTATTAGATTAATTATAATCCATTTAAGATGTGACAATAGTATTGATATTTAATCTCTTTCAGTGAAATTGTTTTTTCAGTTCCTTTAAGTATTGTATATTGGCTTTAATTTTTCCCCTCTCTCTTTCTTTAATTTAGCATGCCAGAGAGTACTGGTGGATCTTTTGGTATCTTTGATGAGTTCAAGAACATGTTCAGAAGAGCTAACCCTTCTTTTGAGAATATTTCTGGAGAAATCTCCTTGTACAGTAAATATGCTATAATTTGACATTTTTTCACTGATGCCTAATAGAATTTTTTTTTTTTTTAGAAATCACTAAGCTCCCTCTTTTGATGTGGTAACTGTTATACAGTCAACTCCATGTTATTGTGTGAAATTCTCAATTTTTTTTTAATTTAATTTAATTTTTTTTGCTGTTAATATCGGGTCTTTCCCTGCAGAGTTTTTTTAAAAAATTTATTTATTTTAATCAGAGGCTAATTACTTTACAATATTGTAGTGGTTTTGCCATACAAAATTCTCAATTTTATTATTATACAATTTTAACTATTTCACTTCTGTTTTGGCAAGCTAGATACATCATTGGGGTCATAATTCCACCCCAAGTCTATGTGCTTAAGAAATGCTGAATAATTTTAATTACTAAAGATAATTATGAGTAATGATAACCATTTTGAAGGTTATCATGTTTTTTAGAAAATTATTATTCACTCTTCATTTATCTTCTATCACTTGTCTGTTGGTGCAACTTAGTGATTTCTAGACTCTTCTTTGCCGAGAAGCCCATTTTTATAATGAAATCTTGACTCAAAGCTTAAGCATTAAAACAGAAAGCCTTGGAGCTACTTTCTTTGAAGTAGGATTGGAGAATGTTCCTTGAGCCCTGCCTGTTTCACCACCCTACCTGAGCCTTGTAGACTCTGAAGGAGCTCTGTGGAACATGAGGTCAAAAACCACTAGTGCAGACAATTGAGGACTGACTATATATTTATGGGATGTTTCTGTTCTATTTTTTCTGAGTTCATTTATCATAGTAATCGACATTAGATGTTATTTTATGAATGGGTAGGACATTGTACTGGCTTAATCTTTTCTGTTTTTTTTTTACTGGTCTCCTTAGTCGTTGCTTTTCCCTTTAATTAAATACTTGTTTCCTCTCATCTCTTTTGTACATTCTGTGTTTCAGTTTAACCAGAAACTTGTAATTATAAATAAATCTAAAAAAGATGAAAATTTTTTATTTGATTAGGGAAAAGGCATGTAAAATAAGGTGGAAAGTAACTGAGCACTCAATTTTACGAAGTCAGTCATGCCATAAATACCATTCAGAAACCTAAAGAATTTTCAAGGTCTCTGGTTCTATCCCTCATTTAAAAATAATTGAGAGAAGTAACTGTAGTGCACTTGGAAATAAATACCTTTCTTTGGTAGACAGTAGACATGATTCCCGATACAATCATTGTACTTATTTCTAATGCTTAAAACCAGCTCAGAACTTTTTAGGTTTGAACCTTTTTAAAATCTTCTAAATCTAAAACAAATTAACCACAAGAGATTATATGTTTTAAGACTGAAATCTCTTTCATATTTTGAAAAGTGAAAGTGAAGTTGCTCAGTTGTGTCTGACTTTTGCGACCCAATGGACTATAGCCTACCATGCTACACCGTCCATGGGATTTTCCAGGCAAGAGTGCTGGAGTGGGTTGCCATTTCCTTCCCCAGAGGATCTTCCCAACCCAGGTATCGAACCTGGGTCTTCTGCATTGTAGGTAGACACTTTACCGTCTGAGCCAGTATCGTAACACACAAAAATGAAAATTTTAATGATATAGTAGGTAGGAAGTTATTTAAATATAAATGCTAATATACGTATGTGTATGTTTGTATTTTTGTTTATAACCTGATTTTCAAGATTATTATGTACCTTGTAACATGGCTGTAAAGTTTTGTTTGGTTTTCTCTTCCTTTAGGAAATTCTTCTTCTGGGTATTCTGAAAATTGTTGAAAGTGACATTACTATGAGTCCTTCACAGTATCTAACCTTCCCTTTACTGCATACTCCAAATTTAAGCAATGATGTTTCATCACAAAAGTGCCCCGGGATCCTCAACAGTAAGGCCATGGGGCTGTTGAGAAGAGCGAGAGTGTCACAGAGTAAGAAAGAGGGCGACAGTGAAAGTTTTCCCCAGCAGCTGCTTTCCTCTTGGCACATAGCCCCGGTCCACTTGCCTTTGCTCGGACAGCCACACCTGTCAGAAGGTTTCAGCATTTCCCTGTGGTTTAATGTGGAGTGTATCCATGAACCTGAGAGTACCACAGAAAAAGGAAAGAAGACAAGGAAAAGAAACAAGTCACTGGTTTTATTGGACAGTAGTTTTGATGGAACAGGTATGACAACAGCATTATCTGTGTACTAAGACTTTTCAGAAGGCAGTTTTAGTTGAGCACTAGGAACACAGTGATACTCTGACTTACTGTCCACACGTTCTTCATGGAATGCCTGAGTGATGGTAGGTTCTGACGTACCAAAGCCTGAGTGGTCGGACAGCCTTAAACACTATTTTCTTCTGTACTTTTGCTTAGTGTGGGGTGGGAGGGGGAGTATGAGGAGGGAGGCAGGTGGACCACCACATACACAACTGCTCTGGGATCACCAACCCCATTTTATGCCTCTGTCGTGGTCCCATTACTGGGTTAGGGTGGCTCCTGATACTTGAAAAGGAAGGCGTAGAACCCTGTAGCCGCTTTACCATCCTTCTCTTACCTGTTCCCTGTCTCCTGTCATTCCACCTCCATTTCATCTCCTTTCTCTCTTGTAGTTCAAGCTCTCCTTCTTACGCTGTATCTTACCTCAGTGCCTCTCTCCTAGTTCCTGTCACAAAATGTGTAACCCCATCAGCCAACCTCCAGAGTGAGAATAAATTTCATTCCAGTTCTTTCTACAGCCTATTGAATCACTCTTTTGTGACTATGAAACTGCTAGGTAGAAAGGACTTGTTCATTAAAAAGCAGTTTATGGTGGTAGGAAAATGGGCTAATTCTTATGGTCTGTGGAATGAATGAAATGACTGAGCCAGAGGTTTGGCTTCCACTGACCTATAGATAGAGAAGAAAACCTTAATGACACTGTCAAGACTGAAGGGTGGGAAGTGTCACCTGGTATCTACAGTTGGAGCTCTGAGTCTACTTTTCCACAAACATATTTCCAAGTTATTAGCATAGCATACTTAGGTATTTTTATGGGTTAGCCTAGGAAGTTGAACTTTTAAGAAATCTTAGCAGATAATTTAATGTGTTGGGTAGTTAATACAGTTTTCTTTTATAAATTGTACATCAAAAGAGCAGAGCAAAATGACCTAATACAGAAAACTCTCCATGTACATTAGATAGCACCTCATTGGTAATATCACATGTACATTGTTTAGACCTGTCAATTCTTAGGTGGCAAAATTCAATTTACATTACTTTTCCACTCAGTTTTTGTCAGATGCTTGACTAATCATCCTAACATCTTTTTTTCATAGAGAACAACAGACTGGAAGGTGCAGCATATGTGAATCCTGGTGAAAGGCTCATAGAAGAAGGTTGTGTTCATATGATCTCATTGGGATCCAAAGCACTGATCATCCAAGTGTGGGCTGATCCCCACACCGGCACTTTTATCTTTCGGTAATAATTATCCTCAACTCTGCCCCCCATGAATAGCTTAGGTATTTAAATAATTTATGTAAAAGACATTAATGTGAAATCTGCTATAAAGATAATTGTGACAAAATAGAAAACTCTTATTTAAAAAAAAGAAGGTAGATTCAAACAATATAATCTTTGTAATAATATATAAAATCTGTAATTAAACTCTAAGTTCACTATGTTAATTCTCAGTGTATCTTAGACCAAATACTTACTTAAGTCTTATATATGGATGTATTCTATCTGATTGCAGTGATCTTATGATGTTGTTAACAGGCAGCTGTTTTTCATGGAGATTATATATTTAATAGCCATTATCTCATAGACTTAGGTTCTCATTGCTGTCTTGTCCTTTTTTCGTGGCTCCTTTGTTAACTAGGATAGATACAAGTCTTTTATTTGTATTGAGTGAATATGAATGGTATGATACTATTTTTATAAATATGTAAAAGTTGGATCATAAAGAAGGTGGCTGAGTGCTGAAGAATTGATGCTTTTGAACTGTGGTGTTGGAGAAGACTCTTGAGAGTCCCTTTAACTGCAGGGAGATCAAACGAGTTAGTCCTAAAGGAAATCAGTCCTGAATATTCATCGGAAGGACTGATGCTGAAACTGATGCTCCAGTACTTCAGCCACGTGCTGCAAAGAGCCAACTCGTTGGAAAATACCCTGATGCTGGGGAAGATTGAAGGCAGAAGGAGAAGGGGATAACAGAGGACAAGATGGTTGGATGGCATCACCGACTCAATGGACATGAGTTTGAGCAAACTCTGGGAGATGGTAAAGGACAGGGAAGCCTGGCAAGCTGCAGTCCATGGGGTCGCAAAGAGTCAGGCACCGCTGAGCAACTGAACTACAATAATGTTTATTAAAATTTAAGTAAAATATTTTACTTAGGGATCTGCATTCTGTAAATGTTATAAAGGTTACTAGGTAGTTTATGTAAATTATATCTTAATTCTCTTAGTAATCCCTCAGAGTAGGTTAGACCAATGATACATACTAGCATTTAGATATTTATGTATATGTATTAATTTCTGTATGAAGCAAACATTGCACTAAAAGGGCAATGGGTATATAGATAGTAATAATAAATTTTTTTTTTTGCAAATTGAATCCTGAAGATTATTGCCCAAATTGTTAATACTAGCAAATGAGCCAAATCTGTTTTTAAGTTCATGAATTGAGGTTATAGTATAATAAAATAATCAAGCAGATTATGATATAAAACAAAGACCTCCTGACTTTTCAAGTTAGTTTAATACTAGAACTGGTTTTTAAATTTTACTTAAATATCTAGAGTTATACTTAACTATACATGTTAAAAACTGATACCAGAAATTTCATGTTTCAGCCTATACCTTTACTCTTTTTGTTCAGTGTCTGCATGGATTCAAACGATGATACAAAAGTTGTGTTACTAGCACAGGTTGAATCACAGGAGAATATTTTCCTCCCAAGCAAATGGCAACATTTAGTACTCACCTACTTACAGCAGCCCCAAGGGAAAAAGAATATCCATGGGAAAATCTCCATATGGATCTCTGGACAGAGGTATGAAACACTTTTAGTAAATACTTAATAATCTCAGTTATAATTTTAATTATTATGTTACAGCTTCTGATACAAATTACAAAAAGACTGTAGATGAAATTTACTGTATTTTAATAGGAATCTGTCAAGTGAGATATTTTTCTTTTTTATCACTTACATACAAAATTAATTTGCCTTAGAAGAAATTGTTGAAGATTAATATTTGGATCTGGGGGACCATGCACAAATCTGAACATTTAGACATTTATGAATTTAGTCCAGCAAGGCCATATAAGATAAATCCATAAGGCATTATTTAAGTGGCTAATAAAGCTAATACCAAAATTAAATCTAGAGTTTCAAAAGAAATTAGAATGACTAGAAAAAAATATAAACCAGTATATTAAGATAGAAACCTAGAAATATACCACATGAAATATACCAGGTTTGGTTATAGTACTATTTGACTTTTACAAACCAGGAGAACTGTGAGTCAAATTAATAAGAAATATCTTGTGAAATATCTTAATGTAAAGTTTAACTCAGAGAGAGTTGTAAGGTATCTTGGATTTGTAAGAGTTGCAAAGTATTTTATTGAATGAAATAGCATGAAAGGGAATACAGAATTGGAAACTAGTGTAACACAGGAAAGGACCGAGCTGGTTGGAAGGAATATCTAAGTTGAATGATGAAAAAGAAAAATGAACGAGCATGGTGATGCTGCGTGACAGCAGCTTTGAATCCAGGATGAGGCTGCTAGACCTTTTGCAAGGTGCTTTATATACATTATCGTCCAATTCTCTCTAAAGTCTCTCAGAGTAGATTAGATCATAGAGATAACATATACCCTCAGCACAAATTAATTGATTTTTTCGTTCATTTGTTCATCAAATATTTATTGAGGAATTGCTATGTGCTGAGCACATGCAATATTAGGCCTGGGAGCTTGGTAAACAAGACAGACATGTCCCCTGCCTTTTGGGGGTTCATAGTTCAGTGAAGAAGCAGACAGCAAGGTACACAATTAAACGCGTGTGTATAAATCATGATAGGTACTGTGAAGACAACAAATGGGTCCCGAGACAGAAAATACCTGGTTTCTTGCTTAAGAGAAGGGCATCAGGGAAGACCTATCTAGAAAGAGATTATTTAAGCTGAGACCTGAAGGAAGGAGATGGAGTTTTGCATGAACAAGAGGGAGGAAGAGCAAGCCAGGCAGAGGAAAGGGCCTGTGAGAAAGAAGGGAAGCCTGTGTGCCTGTCAGCTCTGCTCTGGAGGCTGCGGGAGTCGACTGCTTACAGCCTTGCAGCCTCAGGAAGGCTGGGAGAAGAGGCTTGTGAACAGCTTTGGGGTAGCCAGTCCGCAGTGTCTGCCAAAGGAAACAGTTTATTCATTTTAAAAAGTACATGAAAATATGTCATTGAATCTCAATTTCTGTAATCCAAAGAAAATATTTTCTGAGAAGTTCTGTCTTCACAACTGCCTAAGCCTGAAGGCAGCTGTGGCACATCAGTATATGTTTCCAGAACCTTGAATTGGTTGGGATTGGGGATGGGACTGTGAGAGTCTGATGGACACTCTTCTCATTTCTGGAACTCTCAGCACCTACCAGGCAGTGTAGTAAGCACTTTGCACAGATGACCTCATTTAGTCCTTCTAGCCGCACAACAAAGTAAGAGATGCCTCTGTCCTTCCATGTGAGGCAGCGGAAACCCAAAATGCTGCTTGCAGTGAGGAGGGTGGCTGAAACTCAACCTGGACTCTGAGCCTGGATAGAGCCCTGCTTTAAAACCCTCTGCTCGCTTTAACGGGCTTCCCAGGTGACTTGGTGGTAAAGAATCTGCTTGCCAATGCAGGGGATGCAGGAGGAAGATCCCCTGGAGGAGGAAATGGCAACCCACACCAGTATTCTTGCTTGGAGAATCCCATGGACAGAGGAGCCTGGCAGGCTACAGTCCATGGGGGTCACAAAAAGTTGGACACGACTGACCATCCACATACATGCTTTACTAACCCTACAGCCTTTTGGTGAGTCAGGCAGGCTGACAGATATAGGAATCATAAACTAATCATTACACATATTCAGAATGAGTGTCTAGATGTTCTCTGTGGCCAGTTCTGAAGTTATGAACATAGCACTCAATTTTTACTCACCCACTTATTTGAACATTACTTTGAATTTACCATTTGGTATAAGTTAATGATTTTATCTAGTAAAAGAGCATTGAGCAAGTGATCAAGGAATATAAGGAATATATTATTCCTTTGATTTAAATTTGGCACTCTATCACTCTCGGAACTAATAAAGTTATTTCTACAAGTAATACATTTCAAGATGTAACGACATTGAAAAAAAATTGTTAATATTTTCTGCTAATTTTTATTTGATGAACAGAACACAAATCTGGTAGGAATATATGGCACATAGTAGATAGTGTGAATTATTTTAGTGTTTGTTGAACTCGTATTGATTTTACAGGTTTTCTTTACCCTTAAGAACTGAATTAAGTCATAGTGCCACTAGGTGGCAGTACTGTTTCAGTTACAGCCATTTAGTTGGTTCAAGAGAGAGATGCCTGCACAGGAATAGGTGTCTCACTATAATGTTGTATGTCAATTGAACTTCAATAAAAAGGTTAGATCACATCTTTCCTTTGTTAATAATATTCCTATTTAAATAGCTAAATGTATATATTAAGTATGGAATAGAAAGCCTTAAGGGAAAATTTTTAAATAAATATATACCAAGATAGAATTTCTCATTATTAGCTTATTCTAAGTGCTTTGTCTTCGGAGAAGGCAATGGCACCCCACTCCAGTACTCTTGCCTGGAAAATCCCATGGGCAGAGGAGCCTGGTGGGCTGCAGTCCATGGGGTCGCTGAGGGTCGGACATGACAACGATTTCACTTTCTCTTTTCACTTTCATGCATTGGAGAAGGAAATGGCAACCCACTCCAGTGTTCTTGCCTGGAGAATCCCAGGGACGGGGGAGCCTGGTGGGCTGCCGTCTATGGGGTCGCACAGAGTCGGACACGACTGAAGCGACTTAGCAGCAGCAGCAGCAGCAGCAGCAAGTGCTTTGTCTTATTCACAAACTTTGTCTTTACAAGCTACCTTCATTATCTTAAGAGAGTTTAAAACACTCTAGAATGAGGCAAGAGCTCGGCACTCTGCAATTTAAACAAGAAGATGAAGTTCTCCCATCGTGTGTGTCTCTAGGAGAAAGCATTAGTTTACCTTTTCCTACTTTGCCTTTTGTGAGGGTTCCTATAACTTTTATCCATGAAGAAAAGCAAGAGATTAATCAAAAGCTCTGCAATATTTAGTGCTGAAAACAAAGAAAATGCAAAAAAAGCATTGGCATTTCAGTGCCTTGTCAGAACAAAACCTGAAGAAGTGATACTCTTCCTGATTAGTTTTTGAAGAGGGCATGAGGTTTTAGGAATTGTGTACTGAGATGGGAGACTTTCTGGTAAAATCAGGGAGAGGTGGTAGATTTGTATTTTAAACCAGGAAGGTGAATTTGTAGAAGTCAAGTGGCAAAGGAAACTTGCAACAAATGTCCAGTCATACTTCCCTTGGCCTGGTGCGGATCACCAGGCGTCTCTGCCCCTTCCTCTTCTTTGGGGGGTTGTGGACCACCAGCACCTTGGACCAAGAGACAAGAGGATCAGTCCTTCTCTCTCGCCCATTACCAATTATCCAATACTGAACCAAGAAACTTGTTCAAGAATTTCGCGTTATTAAACATTCACACTTCAAAAATCCCTGAAGTACCTCATTGTGGTTTTGATTTGCATTTCTCTGATAATGAGTGATGTTGAGCATCTTTTCATGTGTTTCTTAGCCATCTGTATGTCTTCTTTGGAGAAATGTCTATTTAGTTCTTTGGCCCATTTTTTGATTGGGTCGTTTGTTTTTCTGGAATTGAGCTGTAGGAGTTGCTTGTATATTTTTGAGATTAGTTGTTTGTCAGTTGCTTCATTTGCTTCATTTCACGCCAGTCAGAATGGCTGCGATCGAAAAGTTTACAAGCAATAAACACTGGAGAGGGTGTGGAGAAAAGGGAACCCTATTACGCTGTTGGTGGGAATGCAAACTAGTACAGCCACTATGGAGAACAGTGTGGAGATTCCTTAAAAAACTGGAAATAGAACTGCCTTATGATCCAGCAATCCCACTGCTGGGCATACACACTGAGGAAACCAGAATTAAAAGAGACATGTGTACCCCAATGTTCATCGCAGCACTGTTTATAATAGCCAGGACATGGAAGCAACCTAGATGTCCATCAGCAGATGAATGGATAAGAAAGCTGTGGTACACATACACAATGGAGTATTACTCAGCCATTAAAAAGAATACATTTGAATCAGTTCTAATGAGGTGGATGAAACTGGAGCCTATTATACAGAGTGAAGTAAGCCAGAAAGAAAAACACCAATACAGTATACTAATGCATATATATGGAATTTAGAAAGATGGTAACGACAACCCTGCATGTGAGACACCAACAGAGACACAGATGTATAGAACAGTCTTTTGGACTCTGTGGGAGAGGGAGGGGGGAATGATTTGGGAGAATGGCATTAAAACATGTATAATATCATATAAGAAATGAATCGCCAGTCCAGGTTCAATGCAGGATACAAGAAACTTGGGGCTGGTGCACTGGGATGACCCAGAGGCATGGTATGGGGAGGGAGGTGGGAGGGGGTTCAGGATTGGGAACACGTGTACACCCATGGCAGATGCATGTTGATGTATGGCAACACCAATACAATATTGTAAAGTAAAAATAATAATAATAAAATAAAAATAAATAAAAATAAAAATCCCTGAAGTAATTGATTTAACTTTGTTTTTAATGTAGGAAGCCTGATGTTACTCTGGATTTTATGCTTCCAAGAAAAACAAGTTTGTCATCTGACAGCAATAAAACATTTTGCATGATCGGCCATTGTTTATCATCCCAAGAAGAATCTTTGCAATTGGCTGGAAAATGGGACCTGGGAAATTTACTCCTCTTCAATGGTATGTTTTTCCCCTTTAAAGCATTTTCAAGTTTTTCCTTCAGTTAACAAGTATTAAACTAAGTTAATTGTCCTGGATAAAGTATTTATCCCCGTTCCTTTACTTGTACTTAATAAGTACTGTATTTCCTAGATTCCAAGATGTACTGTTTTAACATATTTATAATCTAAGTGGTTCTTATAATTGATACATATATTTAATGCAAAGGCCCATATCCTCCCCCACCCCACTGCCAAAGAGAAGCTTATATTAAATCACTTTATAATCCTAGAAAATGCATTATAGCAGGTAAAGTTAGACTGGCTGTCTCTCTTACTTATAATTTTAGTATATTATATAAAAATAGCAAATTTTAGGTGAAGAAGAAATACATGATTTTTAAAAATGTATTACTCAACCTGCCACATAATAGCATTTAGACAGTGTTTATTGAATAAATAGATGGATGGATGAAGGAGTAATGATACCAATCCATATGTTGTTTTTAAAAGGAATTCACTGAGATAAAATTTCCATTTGCAAAAAAAAAAAAAGGACAAAACCAAAAAATCCCCTATTTTTAGCTTAAAGAGCAAATATAAATATTATTACTTTATTTTACCAAGAGTTTTACAGATAACTTTATATATATACATATATATATTAATTCATCTTACATCCAGAGTTGCTATAGATTACTTGCTCATTACACCAATTTGAAAATTGAGGCTTTATTAATTTTGAAAGATATAGTGAACAACTAAAGAATCTAGCAAAAACCCTCTGATTTCTTATTTTTATGAAAAATTCTGGAGTATTTTAAATAAGGAACTTTTTTTTTTTTTTTTTTTTGTGCTATTCAGGGGCTAAGATTGGCTCACAAGAGGCATTTTATCTGTATGCTTGTGGACCCAACCATACGTCCATAATGCCATGTAAATATGGCAAGCCTGTGAATGACTACTCCAAGTACATTAATAAAGAAATTTTGCAATGTGAACAAATCAGAGAACTTTTTATGACCAGCAAAGATGTGGACATTGGTCTTTTAATTGTAAGTTTTCATTTTATAGGTTTTAACTTTTTAGAAACTGTTATGTATGTTTATTGAATGTGAATTAGCTGTGATTTGATTTTTAGAGTTTTTCTGTTTCTCAACATTTTATTTACCTACAAATGTTTTTCTTTTTAATTAAAATACTTTGACTTCCTCAAAATTTGTTTTCAGGTTTCAAATTTTCATCTGCTTTTCCTTGGAACTATATTTCTATACTAAGTATTAGTTTAGGTTATACCTGTTGTTAATCATTCGAGAAAAACATTTATGATATAACATATAATACATGTTAGCCTTAAAAATTGCTTATTATATTTCCTTTCCATACTTATAAATAAGTGCTAATTTTTATTTATATTAATTTTAATTATACATATTCAGATTTTAGAATATTTATTCTTTAATACAACAGCAGCTAGGAATTTTGCTTTCAAATTATTGCTGATTCTGCTTATATGAGACTTTTGATTGCATTTTATATATTATTCTAATATATTGTTATACACAGTTTAGGAGTATTGTGATAGATACTTTTCATTATAGCAACTAGGAAACTGATTCTTCATAGTCTAAAACATGTAAGTCTTGAGTGGTATTAAGTATCTGTGGTAAAATAGATATAGAATTTAACTAAAGATCTGGTATTAGACCCACAATCTTTTTCTCCGTAAGGAATATTCAGAAATGGAGGTTAAGGGCATTTTGGCTGTCCACTGTTATTGAATGGGGGCCAGAGATTGTAAATATTCTATAACGCATGGGTAGTATCCAACCAGAATCACCCAGAGGACTTGCCAAAACATAGATTGCTTCAGTAGATCTGAAGTGTGGCCCAAGAATTTGCATTTTTGACAACTTCCCAGGTGATGCTGCTGCTGCTGGTTGGGGCCCACATACTGAGTATCTCTGCTTTAGGAAGACCAAGGAGCTCGTACAATGGATGTTTGTTCAGATAATTTTAGCTCTCTAGTTTTTGGTTAATCCCTTTTTCACAAAAAAATATGTATTCTTAACCTTTTATTTTGCCTGAAAAGAATGGAGGTTATAATTCATAAAATTCAACAGAAATTATCACAAGTAAAAATTATACAGGTTTTATGTGAAAAATCTTTTTTGAAAGCATATTTTTTTAAGCCTGACTTTTTTAGCTTGCTATTTTGGGGTTATGAGACATCAGTAAGAGGTCAGACAGACATGGTGCCCTCCTAGCAAGGTGTTGGTATCAGATGGGACTTGTTTCAGATAATCGGCATTTTACCAGATTTTTAATGAAAACTACTGTAGATTTATGATTTTGTTTTACCCAGCATAATCATGTACAGTAGACTGTGTCATCAGTTTGGTTGGTCTGCAAAGGTACTAGATGATGTCTGATGAAACTATACTTGCATCACGGTGGGCTGAAAATGATGGAAGCCCAGAGCCCCCAGCTGCTACACCATTTTCCACAAGCGTGATCTTCTGTAGCGGCCTCCATTGAGAGCACCTCAGAGTTCATTTTGTTTTTAAAGTTTACCATAATTTTTAAAGTAATTGATAGAATATTTGACAGAGAGCTAGAACCTAATCAAAACTACCCTTTGGTTGGGATAAATACTCACTTTGTTAGGTATGCTGATAGTTTGGAGTTTTATTCTAGTGGAAAGAATGCTCTAGTTTATAGAGTCATATTTAAAATGAGTAGGCAGCCCATGAGCAAATTCAATACCAAAATACATTTGAATACATTGACCCAGAGTCCCATCTCATAGGGTTGTAACGATTGGTTACTATTTATAAATGCATAGAACAGTTCATAGAACATGAGTACGGTAGGGATTTGTTACTGGTGATAGGTGTAATTTCATGTTTATTCTCAAAAGATCAAAGCTGGAATTTTTCTCAGCCTTCATATGGTTTACATGTATTGACCACTCCTAAATGAAATGGGTCTTTTTCTTTGTGGAGAGCTGTCTTGCTTCTCATGTCTATCTTTGTTTTGTGCAGTGACTGTCTTTTTTAAAACAAAGAAAAAGATTTTTTGCTTGTCTTTTCACTTTGAAATAATCCATTTGCTAGTTGATAATGTACTTTTTAAACTGTTTAGTTATTGAAGGAAAATATTTGTGTTTCAGGAAAGTCTTTCAGTTGTATATACAACTTACTGTCCTGCTCAGTACACCATCTATGAGCCAGTTATTAGACTTAAAGGTCAAATGAAAACCCAACTCTCTCAAAGACCCTTCAGCTCAAAAGAAGTTCACAATATCTTATTAGAACCTCATCATCTAAAGAATCTCCAGCCCACTGAATGTAAAACCCTTCAAGGCATTCTGCATGAGATTGGTGGAACTGGTATATTTGTCTTTCTCTTTGCTAGGGTAAGAATCACTGATTGTAAATTTATTTAAAGAGAAACTACTTCTTTATTATTGATAACTTTTAGGATTCTTTTTTGATTAACAGTAAAGCTATGTATCAACTATATTAAACTTTCAAGATTAAAAAAGCACACATTGTTTAGAATGTCATCAAAGTTTCTACCACAATAATTTTTTTGTTAAAATTTCTTTTTAATTTATGAAGATTTGGGACTTCCTTGGTGTTCTTGTGGTTGATTTTCCACTCCCAATGCCAAGGGCACAGGTTCGATCCCTGGTCAGGGAACTAAGAATCCTGCATGCCACGTGGTCCAGCCAAATAAATAAATTAATTAAATAATTTATGAAGATGTCAGAGTCTTCTGTTATCTAGAAATGTAATTAGAACCATTAACTATTAAGTGTATAAGATTTAATATTGCCAATGAGAAAAAAAATGCTATAATAAAAATAGAGAAGAAATGTATTTCTTAAGATTTGTGAAACTTGTTTTTCCCTTGAAACTTCCATATGCTTGGAGAAAAATAAAGGTCAACAAATAAGTACAAAAATAACTCATTTGGGATTGAAATTTTTTGAAAGAGAAGGAGAAAGTCAAAAAGTTTGACTCACACCATGGATACTGTTTTAGAGAATTAAGTTTATTTATCTGTTGTGTTTAGCCATCTGTGGACTGGAACAATCTCTTTCCTGAGGTGGAGTAGACAGTGGTGTACATGAATGTTTCAAGGACTGCTGAAATCCAAATAGAGGGTACAAATGGTCTCGCTTCAGTACGAATCATTTCTACTTCCTTGTGGTCCAAATCCTTGTTTAATTAAAGCAACCCTGATCTTTTTCACTTCCAAATTTTATGCTTAAGTGTAACTTCTGCACCATTGTCATATGTCTCCCTTTCTTTTTTTTCTTTAGTGGGGGCACCTTTGATTACTTTTGTAATAAGAGACATATCAATGTTAGTTGTTATTGTTACTGTGCTTATAAAATAAATACTTGATTAGCATTTGACCTGCCATACTCTAAGCTTTCTTTCTTTTTCTTTTTCCATTTTTAATAGCTTTTTTGCATGTAGTATCTAGTTGAATAGATATTAAACTAGTGTTTTAAAATAAAAACTTTTCATTTAACTTCTCGTCAACATTTTGTGATCTACTTTTATAGCTTTGTATAATTTCAAAATGTGTATACTTGGTTTTTCCTTTTTCATCAAGTTTAGTCGGTTCGGTTCAGTTGCTCAGTTGTGTCTGACTCTGCAACCTCATGGACTGCAGCACACCAAACTTCCCTGTCCATCACCAACTCCCAGAGTTTGCTCAAATTCATGTCCATCAAGTCAGTGATGCCATCCAGCCATCTCATCCTCTATTGTCCCCTTCTCCTCCTGCCTTCAATCTATCCCAGCATCAGAGTCTTTTCCAATGAGTCAGTTCTTTGCATCAGGTGGCCAAAGTATTGGAGCTTCAGCATCAGTCCTTCCAGTGAATATTCAGGACTGATTTCCTTTAGGATTGACTGGTTGGATCTCCTTGCAGTCCAAGGGACTCTCAAGAGTCTTCTCCAGTACCACAGTACAAAAGCATCAATTCTTTGGTGCTCAGCTTTCTTTATGGTCGAACTCACATCCATACATGACGACCGGAAAAACCATAGCTTTGAATAGATGGACCTTTATTGGCAAAGTAATGTCTGCTTTTTAATATGCTATCTAGATTGATCATAACTTTTCTTCCAAGGAGCAAGCGCCTTAATTTCATGGCTGCAGTCACCATCTGCAGTGATTTTGGAGCCCAAGAAAATTAAGTCTGTCACTGTTTCCATTGTTTCCCCATCTATTTGCCATGAAGTGATGGAACCAGATACCATGATCTTCATCTTTTGAATGTTGAGTTTTAAGCCAACTTTTTCATTCTCCGCTATCACTTTCATCAAGAGGCTTCTTTAGTTCCTCTTTGCTCTCTGCCATAAAAGTGGTGTCATCTGCATATCTGAGGTTATTTCTATTTCTCCTGACAATCTTGATTCCAGCGTGTGCTTCATCCAGCCTGGCATTTCACATGATGTACTCTGCATATAAAATAAATATTAAAGTTAAATAAGCAGAGTGACAATTTACAGCCTTGACATATGCCTTTGCCAGTTTTGAACCACTTTACCTGCTTCCTGAGAAATGGAACATTGTTCCATGTCAGTTTCTAACTGTTGCTCCTTGATCTGCACACAGATTTCTCAGGAAGCAGGTAAAGTGGTCATCTCTTGAAGAATTTTTCAGTTTTTTGTGATCCTCAGAAAGGCTTTAGTGTAGTCAATAAAACAGAAGTGGATATTTTTATGGAATTTTCTTGCCTTTTCTGTGATCCAGCGGATGTTGGCTATTTGATCTCTAGTTTCTCTGCCTTCTCTAAATCCAGCTTGAACATCTGGAAATTCTTGGTTCACGTACTGTTGAAGCTTAGCTTGGAGAATTTTGAACATTACTTTGCTAGTGTTTGAGATGAGTGCAATTGTGTGGTAGTTTGAATGTTCTTTGGCATTGCCTTTCTTTGGGATTGAAATGAAAACTGACTTTTTCCAGTCCTGTGGCCACTGCTAAGTTTTCCAAATTTGCTGGCATATTGAGTGCAACACTTTCACAGCATCATCTTTTAGAATTTGAAATAACACAGCTGGAATTCCATCACCTCCACTAGCTTTGTTCATAGTGATGCTTCCTAAGACCCACTTGACTTCACACTCCAGGATGTCTGGCTCTAGATGAGTGATCACACCATCGTGGTTATCTGAGTCATTAAGATCTTTTTTGTATAGTTCTTCTGTGTTTTTTTGACACCTTTTCTTAATATCTTCTGCTTCTGCTAGGTCCATACCATTTCTGTCTTTTATTGAGCCCATCTTTGCATGAAATGTTCCCTTGGTATATCTAATTTTCTTGAATAGATCTCTAGTCTTTCTCGTTCTGTTGCTTTTCTATATTTCTTTGCATTGATCACTTAGGAAGGCTTTCTTATCTCTCCTTGCTTTTCTTTGGAACTCTACATTCAGATGGATATGTCTTTCCTTTTCTCTTTTGCCTTTCACTTCTCTTCTTTTCTCAGCTATTTGTAAGGCCTTCTCAGACAACCATTTTGCCTTTTTGCATTTCTTTTTCTTGGGGATGGTTTTGTTCACCACCCCCTGTACAATGTTACGAACCTCCATCCATAGTTCATCAGACACTCTGTCTATCATCAGATCTACTCCCTTAAATCTATTTGGCACTTCCACTGTATAATCAGAAGGGATTTGATTTAGGTCATACCTGAATAATCTACTGGTTTTCCCTACTTTTTTCATTTAGGTCTGAGTTTTGCAATAGGGAGTTCATGATCTGAGCCACAGTCAGCTCCTGGTCTTGATTTTGCTCACTGTATAGAGCTTCTCCATCTTTGACTGCAAAGAATATAATCAATCCAATTTTGGTATTGACCATGTGGTGATGTTCATGTCAGGGAGGCCTGGCGTGCTGCAATTCATGGGATCGCAAAGAGTCAGACACGACTGAGCGACTGAACTGAACTGAACTGAGAGTCGTCTCTTGTGTTGTTCGAAGAGGGTGTTTTGCTAAGACTGGTGCATTCTCTTGTTGAAACTCTGTTAGCCTTTCTGCTGCCTTTGTGCTGTACTCCAAAACCGAACTTGCCCATTACTCTGGGTATCTCTTGACTTCCTACTTTTGCATTCCAGTCCCCTATGATGAAAATGATGTCTTGTTTTAGTGTTTGTTCTAGAAGGTCTTGTAGGTCTTCATAGAACCTTTGAACTTCAGCTTCTTCAGCATTAGAGGTTGGGGCATCATTTTATTTTGATTACTCTTACACAGTGATGATCCCAAGAAAAATGATTAATTTTTTATCTCACATACATATAGGATCTTGCCAAAAAGAATTTTAAACTATGTTTTTACATACAGAAACTCTGTTCAGTATCATTCCTCCCCTACAAAAGTAAAATTCAGTTTCCTTAAAACCCTTACAGGTATAGCCTACCTCTTGAGCTTAATCTCCTCCATCCAGGTTGCAGCCAGATAGGCAGCCTGCAGCCTCCTAGACGTACTGTGAATCCAATCTTCATCTCTCTCCTGACTGCGTCCCACCCTTAGACACCTGTTTATCCCTGCTTCCTGTGGTTTTGCTCTCTCTCCCAGTGATCTTCTTCACATAGGCTTCACATCCTGAGCAGGGTGGAGTCAGAAGTAGTTTTTGTGCTCTCATGCATTCATATTGTCTCACTCTTCTTTGCCTTTTCAAATCATAATAGGATGTTTGTTTCTTACATATAGTAGTTGCCAGAAAGCATTGGGGGAATTGAAGTACAAGTCACAATCCTTAGTTTTTATTCTTACGTCTTATGTTTTGACCTATCAGCAGGCCCCACTGGAGGTAGGTAGTCTGCCTGTTTACAGTCTGAGCAGTCTATTTCATCTTCCACAGCATAGAACATAGAGCCTGTTTGTTGACTAAGCATCAAAAATATGAGGCATTTTGCTGACACTTCAGATCACCAATAAAATGCTACTGACTTCTAAATATCAATGTTATTATAGTTAATTTATAGCATATTTGAGACATAAGAGCATGGAACTTATTGGTTTTATTTGTTTACAATTCTTAAGTAATTACAAACAGTGTCAGCAATAAAAAATAAACTTTCAAATAAAACTGATAGGTTGGTATTACATAATGGAAGATAACCCCACATGTTAAATTTTTAATCTCAAAAAATTAGAAAAAATTTATCTACTTTTTTTTTTTAGGTTGTGGAACTCAGTAGCTGTGAAGAAACTCAAGCGTTAGCATTGAGAGTTATACTCTCATTAATTAAATACAACCAACAGAGAATACATGAGTTAGAAAACTGTAATGGACTTTCCATGATTCATCAGGTGTTGATCAAACAAAAATGCATTGTTGGCTTTCACATTTTGAAGGTACGTTCTCATAAAACTTATTCTAAGGGTTTCGTATGCAGTGATACTTACCTCTTCATTAAGTCTCCTGGTAATAGAGTTTCGTGTTTCAGTTATTTCTGAAGAAAATTAAGGAAACTTGATAGTATGTGTTTAATCAAACGAAGGCTCTTCTGGGTTTTTCGTCATTTAAATAATTACATTTTCATTTCCTTTAAAACATTTTAGAAGAATATAAGAAAAAATTAAGATTTTTAGATCTTGATAAGCCAGTGATACCTCCTGGGCTGGCCCCTCCTTCTGTAGACTGGTGATAGTGACTCATATAGACTGCTGCTTGCTTCAGACCCCACAGGTATGGGGGCGAACCCAGTTCTCCAGACACCTAGTGCTGTGCCGTTCTCAGGAGGCAGTGCTGCTGTAGAGTTATTATCTTAAAGCCGTATTAGCTTTTTACTGTGATTCAGCTGTAATCACATTTTTAAATACCTTTCCAATTAAAAGCACTTGGTAACGTTGTGAAAGTATTTCTTCCCGAGGGTTCTAGTATTAAGGCAAAAGACCAATGCCTGTTCCCATGCCCCCAGACTCCAACTCTTAAAGTGAGCAAGATCCATACACTTGTGGCATGAATACTTCTTAGAAAAAGTTTAAAATTCAACAGATTCATTGAATTTTAAATATAGGGTATAGTTTATTTTACTCCATATTTGAAACTTAATAGTCATTTATAAATATTTGAAATTTGGGGGTTTTCTTATTACTTCAATTGTTTTACAAAACAAGGTAAAGATACCTTGTGAATTGCTGAGTTATTCAGTAGTTTTCTTTTGAATTTAATGTTATGACTGCTAAGATTGAAAGCTTAATATTTCTGTTGAATTTTTGGATTGATTATTGATGCATCTTGTATTAATGCTGTTTTTCTGTAGATCCTTCTTGAAGGTTGCTGTGGTGAAGATATCATTCATATCAATGAGAATGGAGAACTTAAGTTGGATGTAGAGTCTAATGCTATAATCCAGGATGTTAAACTGTTAGAGGAACTATTGCTAGACTGGAAGATATGGAATAAAGCAGAGGCATGTACTTTATGTGGCTAAAAAGCGTTTGTTATGAATTTACCCTCTTAGCAATTTTTACATGTACAGTACTAACCATATACACTTTGTCATATGGCAGATCTCTAGAACTTTTTCATTTGGTTTGACTACCCAGTGGACAACAGCTCCCCATTTCCCTTCCCCCGAGTCCCTGGCAGCCACCATTCTACATTCTGTTTCTTTGGTTTGATTGTATTAGATATTTAATACAAGTGGAATCATTCAGAGTTTGCCTTTTTGTGATTGGCTTATTTGACTTAGCATTGTGTCCTCAAGGATAATCTGTGTTATAACATATGACAAGACTGTTTTCTTTCTTACACTATTCCATTGTATGTGTTTTCCACATTTTCTTTATCTGTTCATCTGTCATGGACACTTAGGTTGCTTCCACATTTTGGCTATTGTGAATTATGCTGCCGTGAACATAAATGTGCAGAGATCTCTCTGAGATCCTATTTTCAGTTATTTTAGACACATATGCAAAAGTAGGATTGCTGAGTCATATAGTAATTCTAATTTTTAAAAAACAGAATTACTATACCATACTATTTTCTGTAAGAGAGGCACCATTTTACAGTCCTACCAGCAATGTGCAAAGGATCCAATTTCTTTACCTGCTGCTGCTGCTGCTGTTAAGTTGCTTCAGTCGTGTCTGACTCTGTGCGACGCTATAGACGGCAGCCCACCAGGCCCCGCCGTCCCTGGGATTCTCCAGGCAAGAACACTAGAGTGGGTTGCCTTTTCCTCCTCCTAATTTCTTTACCTGCTTACCAACAATTGTTATTTTTTGATAGTGTCTATTCTGTAGAATATGAGGTAGTAATAATAACTTGTAGTTTTGATTTGCATTTCCCTGATGATTGGTTGATGAAGAGCATCTTTTCATATACTTATTGACCCTTTGTATATGTTCTTTGGAAAGATGTCCATTCAGGTCATTTGATTATTTTTTTATTGAGTTATTTGATTTTCTGTTAATGAGTTGTTGGAGTCATTTATATATTCTACATACTAATCCCTTATCTCATATATGGTTTATAAGCGTTTTCTCCCATTTTGTATATTGCCTTTTCACTTTGTTGACTGTTTTCTTTGCTGCACAGAGAAACAAGTGCTTTTAAATATTCATCTAATCAGTCTTCTCAAAAACAAAACAAATTTACTGCTTCAGTGTAGCGTTAATTGTAAATGGAAATCTAGAGATTAATTTCTGTGCAAGGTTTTAGACAGCCATAGATAATGTTGATCTGGAGAGTCAGGATCAGAACTTTGGCTACAGGTAGTAAAGTAGTTGGAGAAGGCAATGGCACCCCATTCCAGTACTCTTGCCTGGAAAATCCATGGACGGAGGAGCCTGGTAGGCTGCAGTCCATGGGGTCGCTAAGAGTCGGACATGACTGAAGCGACTTAGCAGCAGCAGTAGCAGCAGTAAAGTAGTTAGAGCAGTACTCATGCTGGAAAAAATTGAATCAATTAGAGACTTGCATTTACCATAAACTCTGAAAGGGAATCCTGCTAAGAGTGTGTAGAGTTGAGTCAAGGAGAGGGAAACGGCCACACTTCTGAGTAGGGGAGCCATGTTGTCCAGAAGTCAGAGCTGTATCCGTTTGCGGAGCAAGGCTATGAAGTCTTGGCTTCATGGTAGGCATAAACTAAGGAGCATGCTTTGATCTTAGATCTAGGCAATCTTAACAACAGGATGATGGATTGTGTGGTCTTCACAAGGACCCAGCAAGGAAAGTGAATGTGGGGCTTTTTCCTTCTGCCCTAGCTAAAGTATAGTTTTTATGGTTTGGTTCGTAGAGCCTCCTCAGTTCTAGTGTAGACTGTAGATTGTCTAGAGTTATTTCGAGTGTAACACCATTATCATCAAATGCAACTGAAGACCAATTCAACGTGTATACCTTTACAATTTTAAAATATTTGGTTGCTTCCAAATTTGGCAACAGTCACCCCAGACTTACTATCAATAACAAGTTATGAAGCTAAAGAAAACTTTTCTAATCTATCATTAACAAAAATAAATTTTGACCAAACATGCTAGAGGAGAGACAGATTATTTTTCTATTCTCCCTGTATAAAATTATATTACCAAATTATTGTTATATGAAGAAGCAGTCCAAGAATATGCTCCTACAAAATACAGGCGTAAGTATTATGGAGCTGTGTCAAGCAGCTAGCTTTTTCTAGATTTTATGGTATTTTTCAGTTTTTAAAACTTTCTATTTCATTGTGACTTCTCATTCTGAATAAATTCTCTTTCAGAATTTCAGAATGCACATCTCCATGTACATTCACATATAATATATATGCATTTGTGAGCTTCTCTGTTGGCTCAGCAGTAAAAAATCTGCCTGCCAATGCAGGAGACACAGGTCCAACCCCTGCATCAGGAAGATGCCCTGGAGAAGGAAATGACAACCCACTCCAGTATTCTTGCCTGTGAAATCCTCTGGACAGAGGAGCCTGATGGGCTACAGTCTATGGGTCACAAAGAGTTGGACACCACTTAGCAACTAAACAATAACAACATACATACGTATGTATAAAAATACCCATGATGTTGCAAGGAGAGAAAGCTAACAAACATAGGGATAGTAAATGCAAACAGATTGGATCGAAGGCGGTATGAATATAAACATGTAATAAAGAAATAGCTTAATTGTAGATTATAAGACTGAATCTTAACTAAAAATTGACAGCTGTGTTAGTATTTCAAAAGAGGATGCTAATTTGAGCATTAAAAAATTTTGACTAATAAGCAAAGTATTTTTTGGTCAAATTCAAAACTGGTATACATGGATACTTCTATGGATTTGAGATAAAATTTTCTTTCTTTTTTTTTTTTAATTTTCTTTTTTAATTGCTTTTTTAGCTGAGTTGTTCTGGTTTTTGTTCATTGGTTGTCTGGTTGTTGGTTTACTTAGGCACTATTCTGTTTTAATATTCTTTTTCAGTCCTGAATCAGGTTTTCATATTTGAGCTGCTTTGTCTTCAAATTTTCATATGCCTTTTTCTTTCAGGGCTTCTTGATCCTGTCCTGTTAAGAGAGAGGCCTTGGTTAGAATAGTATGATTAAGTCTATCAATTCCTTGGCCTTTTCATTATTCATTTCCATCATATAATGGCAGGAAAAACAGCAAACCTACAACCAAAACCCGTTAATTTTGCTTTTTATTGATAGCTTTGTTGAAAGATCATTTGAAGTAATAAAATGAGGTGAAGATTATCTTTCAGTAGTGGTTGTCTATGTAAGATTTCTTTTTCACTATTATTGTGAATACTATGGGAGAAGCATTTTAAAGTACCTTAAGAGGATGCTAATTATTTAAACTGCATGTTTAGTAACTGTGTGGAGGATTCTATAATTTGGACTTAAAAGTAAATTAATCCAAAAATTCAGAATTTCTGCACTGTCAGTAAATATTTTCAATTTAGTACATTTTTTTTCCTAAAAGTATTTGATTAAATGCTGAGTACACAAATTAGCATTGAAGTCTATATGTTTTTAATAATGCTCTTTGAAAATAAATTATTTGCAAACAATTTATATGGATAATGTGTTTCTCTGTAGTAAATAGTAAATAAGTTCCCTAAGATAATTCATCTTTTGAAAATACTGTACATCATTTAATGCCACAGAAAGGTTAGTGTCCTAAAGCCCCTAATGCAGCATTGCATTGAACATAAATTTTTAGAAATGACCTATTGTCAAAAAAAAATAATAATCTGGGAATAAATTTTTAGATTTGCTTTTTCAGACAGATTTAATCTTTGACAAATTGTGAGTGTTTACACAATGTTAAATTGATGTATTGCATGTCTTCTAAAAAGCACGAGCCATGTTTTTCAGTAACCCTGTGCATATGTTTGTTTTCTCAGCACGGTGTTTGGGAAACTCTGCTGGCAGCCCTAGAAGTCCTCATCAGAGCAGACCACCAGCAGCAGATGTTTAATATTAAGCAGTTATTGAAAGCTCGAGTGGTTCATCACTTTCTACTGACTTGCCAGGTTTTGCAGGTACTCCTTATGTAACTTTACTTCTGGAGGTATTTTCTGCAGTGGTTTTTGTTTAATAACTGAATACCATGGACTGAAATTCTGTGGGACTTCCAATGAAATTTTTTCTATGAAAGAGGTAAAGAAAATAGGCAGAGAGAGGAGAACCTGCCCAGACAGGGGTGGTCTCTAGAGCCAAATAAGGTAGGAAGTTCCCGGAAAATGTGGACAGAGCGAATGCCATCAGCTTGGAAATTCTTAATAGCTTACAAGATTTCATCAGAATGAAGAAGGTAAGACCCAGATTTCTGGGAACTTTAAGCATGTGTGGTAGGTGGATCATCGGAGGTAGTGAGAATACATGATTATTAAGTCCAACAGCAAAAGAAAAGAGAAACAGACTGTTAACAAAAGCTTCACAGTAGGTCAATTTAAGGGTTTTTTGTTTCTTTTTTTAATGAGGTAGGATACCAGTGACTATTTGTAAGGAGTCAGTGGAGAGGGCAAAGTTGAAGAAGCTTAGACTGGGCTGAACTCAGGAATGAGTAATTGAAGTGGTGACCAGGAGCACTGGGAAGTCACAGGGGTACGATTTAGGAAAAAAAAAAAAAAAAAAGATGGTTGAGGCAGAAATAACACTGAATTGCAAGTTCGGAGATCTATGTTCTTGTCTTGACTTGGCCATTGTGAGATCTTGACTGACTTTTGTAGACTCCTCTTCTCTCCGTATATCTGAGGTAGTCAAACTAACCTGTGTTAAAGTTAATATCTAGATTTTAAGTTTTCTGATTCAGCAATACAAAAGAATATATGAAGAAGAGTGGATGCAGAGATATACTGTGTATTTGGACAGAGAGGAAAGATCTAGCCTTGATCTAAAAGCCAGCTGCTATGCACTGGGGAGGTGGAGTTGGAATATATAAGTAATTTATTTATATCTGTCTTTATTTTTGGCAATAATGTAGCATTCTGCCAGGTCTGATTATTCCAGGCAGTAGATGATGCAGTAGAAGGAGATCAAAGGTCTGAGTTTGAGTTGTGCTGCACTACTGAGATGTTTTCTGTGTGGTTTAAGTTAGTCATACAATCACTTCAGGCCTTCATACTGTAGAAATGAAGATAAAACCTCTCTGAGCTGTTGCGAGTAATAACTTTGTAGACTGGAACATACTCTGTTCATGTAACCAGTTTTGTCTATCAGAAATTTTCTCTTTTAAACCCAAACTAGTAGTAGCAGAAGCAGTAGTGATAATAGTACTAGTAGTAGCTAACATTTATATGGGGCCATTGGCTTTAATAAATTTTAATAGCAAGATTGCTTGAATAGAGAAATAGCAACTCAGTTTTATGGTAAATATCTAGTCTAGAGCAGGAAACCAACACAGTTCTATCTTAAACAGAATTATCTTGCTTAAATGAGAAATGTTAGTTAAGTTGACAGTTCTTTTTAAATTAAGGAGAGTTGTTTTTTTTTTTTTTTTCCAGGAACACAAAGAGGGGCAGCTTATATCCATGCCCCAAGAGGTTTGTAGATCCTTTGTGAAAATTACAGCAGAAGTCCTTGGATCTCCTCCGGATTTGGAATTATTGACGATTATCTTCAATTTCCTTTTAGCAGTTCATCCTCCTACTAATACTTATGTTTGTCACAACCCCACAAACTTCTATTTTTCTTTGCACATAGGTAGGTATAATCATTTTTGTTTGATCTTGGCTGTTTCCACTTTCGTTTTTTTCTTCCCATTTGATCCATGTTTGCTTCATATTCATTGAATGGCCTCTGTGCTAGAAACTGCTCAGTTACACACTGGAAATGGGACAGGACAGAGGTCCATACAGTGAACCAGACATAGTCTGTACCTTCAGAGAGCTTAAAAACCAAGAGGTGAGGGTAAATGTATGTGCTGAAATAATTATAATAAATAACATCTGGCACGTACCTTATAGATACAAAAGAACTGATCTGATTTCAGGAGAGTTAGGGTTTCATCAGACAGATATGGAGAGAGATTTAATAGATTAATAATCTCCCATGGGCATTAGAGAATTACTATCAGGTGAAGAGAGTGACTTAAAGCAAGGAAAAATAGAGAAAATAAAGAATAATGAATTTTACCTAATATAGGAGATTTGTAAAGGAGAAGGCAATGGCAACCCACTCCAGTACTCTTGCCTGGAAAATCCTATGGATGGAGGAGCCTAGTAGGCTACAGTCCATGTGGTCGCAAAGAGTAGGACACAACTGAGTGACTTCACTTTCACTTTTCACTTTCATGCATTGGAGAAGGAAATGGCAACCCACTCCAGTGTTCTTGCCTGGAGAATCCCAGGGACGAGGGAGCCTGGTGAGCTGCCGTCTCTGGGGTCGCACAGAGTCAGACACGACTGAAGCATCGCAGCAGCAGCAGAGAAATAGTATCATAAATATAGCTTGGGATCATCATTTATTCAACCACACACAAAATCATATTAAATGAGTCCTTGAATATAAGATCAGAGAACTTAAACCTGTGTTCTACTCAGGAGTAATTGAAGAATTTTGTTTTGTTGTGTTTGTTTTGAGCCAAAGAATATGATACCAGTTCATTTCAGTTCAGTCGATCAGTCGTGTCTGACTCTTTGCGACCCCATGAATCGCAGCACTCCAGGCCTCCCTGTCCATCACCAACTCCCAGAGTTCACTCAGACTCACATCCATCGAGTCAGTGATGCCATCCAGCCATCTCATCCTCTGTCGTCCCCTTCTCCTCCTGCCCCCAATCCCTCCCAGCATCAGACTCTTTTCCAGTGAGTCAACTCTTCACATGAGATGGCCAAAGTACTGGAGTTTCAGCTTCAGCATCATTCCCTCCAAAGAAATACCAGGGCTGATTTCTTTCAGAATGGACTGGTTGGATCTCCTTGCAGTCCAAGGGACTCTCAAGAGTCTTCTCCAACACTATAGTTCAAAAGCATCAATTCTTCGGTGCTCAGCCTTCTTCACAGTCCAACTCTCACATACAAACATGACCACAGGAAAAACCATAGCTTTGACTAGACGAACCTTTGTTGGCAAAGTAATGTCTCTGCTTTTCAATATGCTGTCTAGGTTGGTCATAACTCTCCTTCCAAGGAGTAAGCGTCTTTTAATTTCATGGCTGCAGTCACCATCTGCAGTGATTTTGGAGCCCAAAAAAAGAAAGTCTGACACTGTTTCCCCATCTATTTCCCATCAAGTGATGGGACCAGATGCCATGATCTTCATTTTCTGAATGTTGAGCTTTAAGCCAACATTTTCACTCTCCACTTTCACTTTCATCAAGAGGCTTTTTAGTTCCTCTTCACTTTCCTGCCATAAGGGTGGTGTCATCTGCATATCTGAGGTTATCAATATTTCTCCCGGCAATCTTGATTCCAGCTTGTGTTTCTTCCAGTCCAACGTTTCTCATGATGTACTCTGCATATAAGTTAGATAAGCAGGGTGACAATATACAGCCTGATGTACTCCTTTTCCTATTTGGAACCAGTCCATTGTTCCATGTCCAGTTCTAACTGTTGCTTCCTGACCTGCATACAGATTTCTCAAGAGGCAGGTCAGGTGGTCTGGTATTCCCATCTCTTTCAGAATTTTCCACAGTTGATTGTGATCCACACAGTCAAAGGCTTTGGCATAGTCAATAAAGCAGAAATAGATGATTTTCTGGAACTCTCTTGCTTTTTTGATGATCCACTGGATGTTGGCAATTTGATCTCTGGTTCCTCTGCCTTGTCTAAAACCAGCTTGAACATCAGGAAGTTCACGGTTCACGTATTGCTGAAGCCTGTCTTGGAGAATTTTGAGCATTACTTTACTAGTGTGTGAGATGAATGCAATTGTGTGGTAATTTGAGCATTCTTTGGCATTGCCTTTCTTTGGGATTGGAATGAAAACTGCCCTTTTCCAGTCCTGTGGCCACTGCTGAGTTTTCCAAATTTGCTGGCATATTGAGTGCAGCACTTTCACAGCATCATCTTTCAGGATTTGGAATAGCTTAACTGGAATTCCATCACCTCCACTAGCTTTGTTCGTAGTGATGCTTTCTAAGGCCCACTTGACTTCACATTCCAGTATATCTGGCTCTAGATGAGTGATCACACCATCGTGATTATCTGGGTCATGAAGATCTTTTTTGTACAGTTCTTCTGTGTATTCTTGCCACCTCTTCTTAATATCTTCTGCTTCTGTTAGGTCCATACCATTTCTGTCCTTTATCGAGCCCATCTTTGCATGAAGTGTTCCCTTGGTATCTCTAATTTTCTTGAAGAGATCTCTAGTCTTTCCCATTCTGTTGTTTTCCTCTATTTCTTTGCATTGATTGCTGAGGAAGGCTTTCTTATCTCTTCTTGCTATTCTTTGGAACTCTGCATTCAGATGCTTATATCTTTCCTTTTCTCCTTTGCTTTTTGCTTCTCTTCTTTTCACAGCTATTTGTAAGGCCTCCCCAGACAGCCATTTTGCTTTTTTGCAGTTCTTTTCCATGGGGATGATCTTGATCCCTGTCTCTTGTACAGTGTCACTAACCTCATTCCATAGTTCATCAGGCACTCTATCAGATCTAGGCCCTTAAATCTATTTCTCACTTCCACTGTATAATCATAAGGGATTTGATTTAGGTCATACCTGAATGGTCTAGTGGTTTTCCCTACTTTCTTCAATTTAAGTCTGGATTTGGTAATAAGGAGTTCATGATCTGAGCCACAGTCAGGTCCTGGTCTTGTTTTTGTTGACTGTATAGAGGTTCTCCATCTTTGGCTGCAAAGAATATAACCAATCTGATTTTGGTGTTGACCATCTGGGGATGTCCATGTATAGAGTCTTGTCTTGTGTTGTTGGAAGAGGGTGTTTGCTATGACCAGTGCATTTTCTTGGCAAAACTCTAATAGTCTTTGCCCTGCTTCATTCCGTATTCCAAGGCCAAATTTGCCTGTTACTCCAGGTGTTTCTTGACTTCCTACTTTTGCATTCCAGTCCCCTATAGTGAAAAGGACATCTTTTTTGGGTGTTAGTTCTAAAAGGTCTTGTAGGTCTTCATAGAACCGTTCAACTTCAGCTTCTTCAGCATTACTGGTTGGGGCATTGACTTGGATTACTGTGATATTGAATGGTTTGCCTTGGAAATGAAAAGAGATCATTCTGTCATTTTTGAGATTGCATCTAAGTACTGCATTTTAGACTCTTTTGTTGACCATGATGGCTACTCCATTTCTTCTGAGGGATTCCTGCCCACAGTAGTAGATATAATGGTCATCTGAGTTAAATTCACCCATTCCAGTCCATTTTAGTTTGCTGATTCCTAGAATGTCAACGTTCACTCTTGCCATCTCCTGTTTGATCACTTCCAATTTGCCTTGATTCAAGGACGTGACATTCCAGGTTCCTATGCAATATTGCTCTTTACAGCATCGGACCTTGCTTCTATCACCAGTCACATCCACAGCTGGGTATTGTTTTTGCTTTGGCTCCATCCCTTCATTCTTTCTGGAGTTATTTCTCCACTGATCTCCCGTAGTATATTGGGCACCTACTGACCTAGGGAGTTCCTCTTTCAGTATCCTATCATTTTGCCTTTTCATACTGTTCATGGGGTTCTCAAGGCAAGAATAGTGAAGTGGTTTGCCATTCCCTTCTCCAGTGGACCACATTCTGTCATATCTCTCCACCGTGACCCGCCCATCTTGGGTTGCCCCACGGGCATGGCTTGGTTTCATTGAATTAGACAAGGCTGTGGTCCTAGTATGATTAGATTGAGTAGTTTTCTGTGAGTATGGTTTCAGTGTGTCTGCCCTCTGATGCCCTCTTGCAGCACCTACCATCTTACTTGGGTTTCTCTTACCTTGGGTGTGGGGTATCTCTTCACGGCTGCTCCAGCAAAGCGCAGCCACTGCTCCTTACTTTGGACGAGGGGTATCTCCTCACCGCCGCCTCAGTTATTACAATATAATTCAGCATAGAGGAACAACGTGCATAGAAGTGAGTTGAAGCTTAGGGAACAGATGAGACCACTGAAGAAAAGTGTTGGGAGAAACAAGGAAGCTAAGGATAGAATTATTGGTAATACTATTTAAAGGATGGAACAAGAAAGAGTAATCTCAGTATTTTTTTTAAAAATGGAATAATCAGATTTTTTTAAAAACTAAGAAAATGCGATGTGGTAAGAAAGCAAGCCAGAGAATACATTGAGAAAGCTAAATAGTAAATTTAGAGAGGGGAACTGATTGTAAACAGCCATTTTAAGCCATGTAATAGTGAATAAAATGATACAGCTGCAGTAAAAAGCCAAGTGAAATTATACAGCATGACTTTGTATTAGGTTCAGCAAACATCTAATGAATAAAGTAATGTCAAGATTCTGGTAGCACAGAGTAGTTGCAAAGATGAGTAAAATGTGGTCTTACAGTCTAGTAAAGGGAAGAGAGGCATAAACAGGTAAGTATAACATGTAGAAAGCACAGCAGTGCATTGCAAGGGGCTATTTCCTGAAGGAGGAGATACCTGCTCTGAGTTGACTAGGAATTGAAGGGAAGGGCCTTCCAGGCAAAGCAAATGGCTTGGTGTTGCTGACATTAATGTAAGGAAGAAGGCTGGTAAAGGGGCATGGAGACAGCTCATGGAGATTGCTCTAGATGAGAAACTTGGACTTTATCCAAGTGGTAAGGAGGCAACAGAGAGCCCCTGGAAGGTTTTAAGCAGAGCTTACCATTTGATGGAGAGAATGCTGGTAGCTATGAGGATTTGAGGGTGGCCAGATGTCCATCCTGGATATCATTGAGAAGTCTGTGATGATAATCCAGGTGAGGGGTGATAAAAGCCTGCATTATAGCACTGTGCTAGGGATGAGAAGAGTTCAAGAAATAAAGTCAGTATAACCTGGAGACTGACTTGACATGGGTAAAGGAAAGGTTGTGGTCAAGGGTGGCTCCCAGATCCTGCATGGGAAACAGGTACTTCTACTATGGGAACCAGAGAACAAGGCAGGAGTGAATTTAGGGCAGAAGGATGACTCACATTTAGATTTGTTGCATTTGTGTTGCATTTAAGAAATCAAGCTGTTGAATTTAGAAGTATGAAGCTCAGAAAGGAAGATTAAGCTGAATGTATTAATTTTTGGAGTCATACTGGGGCTGTGTAAAAACAGAAGACATAGACCTTCCCTCAAGTAATGAAGAAATGAACAGTCTCCTTCGAAAGATCATGTTAGCATATAAAAAGTGAACAGTTAGCTGTTACACTATAGAAATAACTATAAGTACAGTTGGAATTCAAAGAAAATAGAAGTTAATGTAGCTAATGTTAGTTAACAAAAGAGTCTAAAGTAAGAAATTGTAGAGTATCCTCACATATCAAAATGTGCATTAGTATAAAGTACACCATTTTTTTGACTTTGAATATTTTTGTACATGTTTGTATTTAATGACTTGCTTTTAACATTGTATTTTTGTCTTACCCGTTTTAAAAATTTTCTCAAAATTTATTTTGATTCTAGATGGCAAGATCTTTCAGGAAAAAGTACAATCAATCATGTACTTGAGGCATTCTGGCAGTGGAGGAAAGTCTGTTACTAGTCCTGGATTTATGATAATAAGCCCATCAGATTTTACTGCTTCACCACCTGAAGGTAAACAAACAAACAAAAGTGATAATGAAAGTGTAGCCCTTTCCTATTTAGTTCTGAATATAGATGCATGTTTGCACAACCTGATAGACTAAATAAATGGAAAGCCAAACTTTAAAATTATAGAATATATTTAAGGATTCCATTTACTACTTTCTAATATTAGTAACTCACACTCAGTATAGCAAGTAATTGTCAGGAGAGCTTAGGAGATAGATGAGGCTCATGCTATTTTATTCTGAAATTCTTTGTTCCCCTTTATCAGTCTTTCATTAGGCTTCTGATTTATTTTCTCATTTTCTTCAAAAACTTTGTCTTCAAAAACTGCTGTCTCCTTTCCATCTGAACTCATTCTGGACCATTTCACTTACCATGTGAGTGGCCATCCATACTGCAGCCTCATTGAGATCCTTGACCCTGGGGACCTTCCCTCTACTTTACCTTCCAGTCTGCTTGTGTCCATCTTGAACATCATCAAAGAACACTTCCCACCTCTGAAATTCCAGTCTCCCACTCTCTATGAAAACTTCCTATCTTTCTGGTTTCTTTTTCATCATCCCCAAGTTTTCTCTGCCTGTTTTTCTCTTTCAGCATAGATTTCACTAGCCAATGAAAGACTAGGTCCCACCTCCAGCTCTGATACAAATTATTAAATAGGCCAGTAAGATAGAGACATGGATACTAGGTGAAAGTATCTGGGTATTAAGCTCCAATTTTCTTTCTCTCGCAAAGAGTTTCAGTTATTCCCTAGCACATCTCATGGCCTTGTATTATAATTTTTAAGGCTGTGTTTTAATTAGTTTTATTTGGAATTTTTTAGGATATGTCATTTTTAAAATCGTTGAGCATCGTTCTGAAACTTTTTCTAGTACAATCATGCCCCCATTTTCTCCAGGTCATTTGAACAGACCCCTTTGGCAGCCTTATTCCTCCAGCCAAAATCCAGAAATAACTAGGAAGAACTTCTGAATTATGGAGCTATTCTGTTGCCACAGAGCCTGAGCTCTAAGCAGTTCATTCAGTCCTTATTTACTGTATATCAGTACTTTTCAAGTTTTAGATGCTGAAAAATCACCTGGAAAGCTTGTTAAAACACAGATCCCTGGGCCCCTGCCTTCTACATTCTGATTCAGTAGGTCTGGGATGGAGCGTGAGAATGTACATTTCCAGCAGCCACACAGCGGTGCTGATACCCGTGCTCCTGGCCCACAGAGCACACCTTCAGGAGCATTCATTTATATCCCATACACTAAGGATGAGAGTGATTTTTCTCATCTCCTTCTGTGTAGAATATGAGGAGCAGAAAACTGGAGAGCTGTGGCAAGAAGAGGAAAAACTGTTTCTTAATAATAGCAGCAAAAAGTGACTGCAGAAATGAGGAGTGAGAGAAGAGTCTAGGGACATTTAGCCTGGTAATAATAACTCCAAGTACGGCTATCACTGCTGTTTATTCAGCACATATTTATTATGTGCTTATTTTACCTTTGAAGAAAAGAACACTCATATAATTAAATTATTTACCTAGGGCCACCTAACTAACAGAACTGTCTCATCAAAAAGCCAACACTCTTTCCACTGTGTTAAACTGCATCCTCGGGACTTCCCTGGTGGTCCAGTGGTTAGGACTTCACCTTTCAATGCAGGGGATACAGGTTCAATCCCTGGTCAAGGAGCTAAGATCCTGCATGCCTTGTGGCCAAAAAAAAAAATGAAAAACATAAGATAGAAACATTTTGTTAACAAATTCAAAAAAGATTTTTTAAAAAAGGTCCACATCAAAAAAAAAAAAAAAATCTAAAACAAACTGCATCCTAGGGACTGTTAGCCTGAGGTAAATGAATTTTCACTTAATTCACTTCATTAGGACCATTCATCCCAGTAACTTTGAATCATTCAGTCAATATTATATTTTATTAAGGAAACAAGAGATAGGTATTTTGGAAAATTTTTAATTAAAAGTAGTTGAAACAAAAATAGTTTTAACACAAATTTTAAGCATTAGTCACTACAGTCATTATCCTGTATGTGTTCACGAACATCACTGGATAAATGGGTTATTTCTGTGGTTGGGACTGACAGTACAAAGGAGAAGTGATCCCACTGAGCTGACATTTCAGTGCTGTTTTCCTGTCCACTCTTACCAGGAAACAATTCTTCCAGTGCTGTTCCAAAGCAGGTAACTGCCAGTATGCTGCGTTCTAGAAGCCTCCCAGCATTTCCTACTTCTTCACCTCACATAAAGCCACGAAAACTGACTGGAAGTTTGGGTTGTAGTATTGACAAGTTACAGAGTTTTGTAGATGATGGCGTTGCTTCCCAGCCAGAGAAATGGAGCCCTTTGAGGAGTTCTGAGACACTGGAAAAAAGCAAACAAGATGCCTTCATCAGTAGCTGTGAGTCTGCAAAAATGGTTTGTGAAACGGAACCTGCCCTTTTGGCCCAAGCCTCTGTCAGTGATATCCCAAAAGGAGCCTTGGAACTTCCGGCAGTCAACATAGATCAGAAAGACTTTGGAGCAGAGCCCAGATCAGACGACGACAGTCCTGGGGACGAGTCCTGCCCACGCCGACCTCTTTACCTAAAGGGACTGGCCTCGTTCCAGCGCAGCCACAGCACCATTGCCAGCCTGGGGCTAGCTTTCCCCTCACAGAACGGCTCTGCGGCTGTCGGCCGGTGGCCAAGTCTTGTTGACAGGAACGCCGATGACTGGGAAAACTTTGCTCTTTCCCTTGGTTATGAGCCCCACCACAGCCGAACTGCCGGTGCTCACAGGTACATGTGTTTTTGTATGACAGCCACTTCCTCCCTTTTTTTAAACTGTTCTTTGAAGAATTTCTGTACTTGTAGAATCTCTTTATTCTGTGACTCTGTATTCTGTAACATAGTACAACGTGTATGTTAACAACAAGCAAAGATGCCTTTCTCCTTACTTTAATACTAGGTGATAATTCCATATTTAACTAAAGGCTAAACCATAAATAATTCTTGAAGAAAAGATTATCTAATGGTTAATTTAATTCCATGTAATTATTAGAGAAAAACTCTTCAGTTTAGGAAAATTATATGGTTTATTATTGTTCCCCAAATCAGCACCATCAGTGAAACTTCCCACAGTGATGGCAATGTTCACCTGTGCTGTCCACTGCAAAAGACACATGCTCACTTGAAGTGTGGCCAGTGCAGCTGAGCAACTGAATTTTTAAATAGTTTAAACAGCACAAGTGGCGGTTGGAAATCACAGAGGTAGAGCAGACTAGTGTTTAGTAGACTATATATCTAAAAACTACTGGTGATTAAAAAGTGATGGCAGATTTGTTAATCACAGTTAAATCAGGAAACATTTTTAAACCTTATGAACTTATGTTTCACATGTGAAAATTATTACTACTCATCTTAAGGTAATCATGATGCAATACTTTTTTTCCCCTGATATTGTGTTTATGACCCTTTGTGGGTCTCTGTTTTAGTGTAACCGAAGACTGCTTGGTACCTATATGCTGTGGATTGTATGAACTCTTAAGTGGAGTTCTTCTCATCCTGCCTGATGTTATGCTGGAAGATGTGATGGACAGGCTCATTCAAGCAGATACACTTTTAGTCCTCGTCAACCACCCATCACCTGCTGTACAACAAGAAGTTATTAAAGTAAGGGCAAATACTAAATATGTTGCTTTAATTTGGAAGAATAAATATATGTGTACTTTAAAGTTTGAATATATGTATTCAAATAGACCTGAAATCTTATTTTATTCTTAAGCATCATGAGCTGATATAATTTGTTACTGCTTATCCCAATTTTTATATGTATTATCATCCAATTTTAAGCCTTCCTCCATATATTACTTTGTATCAGTGTGTTTTTTAAATCTACTACTTACAAGGAACACATAGATCATTGGAGGTCTCCCCTGAGTATATTATTGTCAAATATTAGACAGTTAACTTCAGGTTTAAACTCAGATGTCACCTTCTCAGAGAGACTTTCCCTAATCATCTTCTGTCTAGCCCTGCTCCTCATTTGTTTTATAATAGCATCGTAGTTATGTTTTATAATTACCTTTTTAATTTATGTACTTTTTATTACTCTCCCACACTGAAATATAAGCTCCATGAGGGTAGGCATCTTGTGTTTGATGTATAAAAGGTCCTAAGTACATTATTGAGTGAATAAAGGTTTGATATGAATGGTTCCCATTAGGAAACAACCCTTTGAAATGGTCTTCAAAGAATCCCACTGTTTTAATTTGATGGTGGGACATTGTGTAAGCAGTCTCAGTTCAACCCAGTAATTACTTAGCTTCCATGTCATGTGTAAAACACTGGGCTGGTTGCTCTGTGGGATATAAAAGGGAATAAGCCCCTGCATTCAAGAGTTTATAGACCAGTGTGGGAGAGAGACATATACACAACTAAGTAAAATGTAAGAGCTTCTGTGATGGGTGCTTCAGTGGTAGTTTTAATAAAGAGGAATGGGAGCATAGGAAAAGCAAATAATTCTGATGGGGGAACAAGGGCAGGATTCATGCAAAAGCATTCATAATTTTGTATTATGCTGTAAACTTAGAAAGATTTTAAGTAAGACAGTAAAGAGATGTGTGTTTCAGGAAAGAATAGTCTTATCACCACTGTAAGGGAGTGATCACAGGGGAAAGAGGTGGGAGCACTGTGTTTGCAGGCTCGCACTGTGATCCAGGGGAGAGATGATGAGTCCCTGATCTGGGGAAGTGGGAAGTCAAAGGACTGACAGATTTGAGAGACCTTCCCTGGAATAGAGGAGAGAGATTTTGCTAATTACATGTGGGCAATCAGGATGAGAAAAGCCCAAAGTGAGATCAGCCTTAAAGTCTAGGAGGATGGTGCTTCTATGCTCTAAGACCAGAACCATGAAAGAAGTGAGTTTGGAAGGAAAAATAATTACTTTGATTATATAAATGTTACATTTAAGACGCTGGGAAAGTAAAAATTTAGGCCTATGCTTAGAATAAATAAAATGTCAGTAAGTTTAGAAAAATAGAGATTTAGGATATATATTTTTGTTCTTTGAGAGAAAGCATTGTACAGTGTTGACTAATCTTTCTTTTTTCAGAATTAGGCACAAATGTTCTACTTACATTCAACTAAGGCTACCTAAGACCTCCAAGACAGAGCATCATTAGCATTCTATAGTAGTCAGAAAGTTTTAGGTTTGTTTGTTTTGCTGAAGAGGTGGCCCTTTTTTTTCGAGCTTTGTATGTTCTATACACGTGAAGTTAAACAACTTACAACTACAGGTATAGTACACTGTCTGATTTGTATATGTTATATAAAACTTTAATATATTATCTAAATTGTCTTAATTTTTTTCCTTAGCTATTAGATGCATATTTTAATAGAGCATCCAAGGAACAAAAAGATAAATTTCTGAAGAATCGTGGGTTTTCTTTACTAGCCAACCAGTTGTATCTTCATCGGGGAACTCAGGAATTATTAGAATGCTTCATTGAAATGTTCTTTGGCCGACGTATTGGCCTTGATGAAGAGTAAGTGGGTTCTTCCCTTCACCAGAATTGGGGATCTTTTTTCTTAAATGTAAAATTTATTGAACTGACTCTTAAAATTATTCTATCACTTTTAGAAAAAATCTGCTAGAAGTCATTTTCCAGGTGAACCAATTTATTATTTTCCATGTGATATTCTTTTTATAACTTCTTGCTTTGCATTTCATTCACTAGCTAGGCACTGAAAAGAAAGAAATCCTGCATCAAATGAAAGAAAGTGATATTTAAGATTTGGCATACAGTGTTAACCTGAGAAGAAGGTGGCCCCCATAGTCTCAGCAGCAGATTACATGAGGGATCCATAGACAAGCTCCGAACTCCCCTCAGGGATGCTGGTTATCTGAGAAAAGAGTAAACCAGCATACCGACTCCTGAGCTTTGACCTGGTGTTATGCTCATGGATTAATGAATAAGTGCAAAACTTAAAGAACATTTTTCTCCCAAGCCAAAAGTTTGGCAGAAATGTTAAGCTGTTATTTCTATATCTGATAAAGTAGAGAGAAGTGTGTCTTTTTATTAAATGTCTGCTACTTGTTTGCAAGTAGGCCAGTTCAGACATCAAGGAATTGACCTATTAATTGTAGCATTGACAATATTGCTTTTCATTTGCATAAGCTTTTGGCTTTTTCAGAGCAATTCTGCATCATCTCATTTGATTCTCACAACAGCCTTGAGAAGAAAGTAGACCAGGTATCATCACACACATTTGACAGATAAGGAAAATGAGGTGTAAAACACATCAATAACTTCCCTCCATCAGTTCAGTTCAGTTCAGTCACTCAGTCGTGTCCGACTCTTTGCGACCCCATGAACTGCAGCATGCCAGGCCTCCCTGTCCCTCACCAACTCCTGGAGTTCACCCAAACCCATGTCCATTGTGTCGGTGATGCCATCCAATCATCTCATCCTCTGTCATCCCCTTCTCTTCATGCCCTCAATCTTTCCCAGCATCAGGGTCTTTTCAAATCAGTCAGCTCTTCGCATCAGGTGGCCAAAGTATTGGAGTTTCAGCTTCAACATCAGTCCTACCAATGAACACCCAGGACTGATCTTCTTTAGGATGGACTGGTTGGATCTTGTTGCAGTCCAAGGGACTCTCAAGAGTCTTCTCCAGCCCCACAGTTCAAAAGCATCAATTCTTTGGTCCTCAGTTTTCTTTATCGTCCAACTCTCACATCCATACATGACTGCTGGAAAAACCATAACCTCCATCACAGAGGCAAATAATATACAGGAACTCAAAATCAGATCAACAAAATGGCCAATTTTGCAATCATTTTTTCCTTATTTCATGGTTAGTTGCTTCTAACATGCTCTTGTGTATTATTTATTATAGATTTGATCTGGAAGATGTGAAAAACATGGGACTTTTTCAGAAGTGGTCTGTCATTCCTATACTGGGACTAATAGAGACCTCCTTATACGACAATGTGCTCTTGCATAATGCTCTCTTACTTCTTCTCCAAATATTAAATTCTTGTTCTAAGGTAGCAGATATGTTGTTGGATAATGGTCTACTCTACGTGTTATGTAATACAGTAGCAACCCTGAATGGATTAGAAAAGATGTAAGTTTAAATCATTGTTTAAAACTACCTCTGATTAACAACTTTGGAAAAGAAAAAACTTTAGTAGCAGGTTACTTTAAAGCATTTGATATTCCATAATATTTTCAAAGAATTTCTTTCCTTCAAATCTGATTAGATTTGAGAGGGTATATTTTCCATCATTTTCAATAAAGTTTTTTTTTTTTTTTTAAGATATTTATATGACCTACATTTAGGTATTTAGAACCTGAAAACAAGGAACTAATTTGTGTGTGTGCTCAGTCGCTTCAGTCATGTCCGACTCTGTGACCCCTCTGTCCATGGGATTTCCCAGGCAAGAATACTGGAGTGGGTTGCCATTTCCTTCTCTGAGGAATCTTCCTGACCCAGGGATCAAACCTGCAGCTCCTGCATTGGCAGTCAGATTCCTACCACGTGAGCCACCTAGGAAGCCCCTGAACAAATTTACCTGTCCGCAGATATATTAACTAAGCTTCCACTATGGTCTTATAGAAAGTATTATCCCCCTCTGGAATAGGAAATTTGAGAATTTGAGAGATATAATAACTTGTTGCAGATCATATAGCTAGTAAATAGAGAACTTGAGGCTGAATCTTCTCACTTCAAAAGTCTCTGCTTTACAGTCAACATACTCTCCCACTTTTCCTACCCACTGTTTTCTCCCACTGTTAACTACCATACTGAATTTCTTTTTTTTTTTATTTATTTATTTTTAATTGGAAAATAATTGCTTTACAATGTTGTGTTGGTTTCTGTCATATATCAACTGAATCAGCCAGAAGTATACATATGTCCCCTCAGTCAGAAGTACATTGGCAAATGGTTGCCCACCAGATTGATTAACAATTTTGAAAAATATATCAGGAGGTTATATTTTTATTTGGGTTTTGTGCCTTTGGTGTCCTCATTTAGGATATACAGTGTAACATTTTTATTAGCATAATATTTATGTTACAAATCTTCAGAAGCACCATCTTACTGCATGTTAAAGCATTAAATATTAATATACTTTTGCAGAGAAGGCAGAGCATATCCTCAGTGATTCTCTAGGCCCGGGAGACTCACTAGGCCAGGGAGACTCTCTCGGTACAAGAGAGAATTCGTAGTCAGCTTAGTTCAGTTTTCACTGGGCACCTGTCTTATTTAGGGTCTGTGTCTTGCGCAGATGAGAAATACAAAGTATTGTATTTCCTCAAAACGTCTAGTCTTGATTACAGTATAGTACATGAAATTGGTAGAACTTGGAAAGAGTACCAGCAGGCTCCTTCTAAGAGCTGTTTTTTACTGCTGTTGTTTTAAATAAATTGTGCTTACAGAATGTCTGTACACGCTACTCTATTGATTGGCCTCAAAAGTTACCATTTCTAACTCTTGCTTGATTTTGAAAACGTGGAGTGGAGAAGCTTAATATCACACACTGAGGTGGATGATCAAGGTTAAAAATTGAGGGACAGAAGTAACTAATTCATATTTATTAGGTACTTATAAGTGATTAATGTGGGCTTCCCAGTGGCTCATTGGTAAAGAATTTGCCTGCAGTGCAGGAGACGTAGGAGACACAGGTTCAATCCTGAGTCAGGAAGATCCCCTGGAGGAGGGCATGGCAACCGCTTCCAGTATCCTTGCTTGGAGAATTCCATGGACAGAGGAGCCTGGAGGGCTATAGTTCATAGGGTAGCAGAGAGTCAGACATGACCGAAGTAACTGGGCACACATGCAAGTGATTAATATATGTTCAAACCTTTGTCTCTTTTAACTCTTAAAATAACCATACTTTGTGTAAGTGGGATTCAGAAAGGTCAATTAATTTATTCAGAGTCACCATGTTTGAGAAGCCTCGGAATATACCTCTTCATACCCATAGAACCTCTGGTGGCTGGGAACCTAGTGGTGCATGCCCACAGTATCTTGTGTTAGTCTCTGTTGTTACACTTACCACCGTTTACTGGTTATAGTTATCTGTTCACTTGTCTGATCCTCTGCAAGCTGAATTTTGACAGGAGTCAAAGTCTGTCTTTTTATCTGTCCCTAGCCTGTAGTTCATATGACCTGCTATAGAGTAAGCATGGATAAATATCAAATGAATGCATGAATGAATGAATGCATGCTAACAGAACAGGAATTTAAACCAGTTCTTTTTGCCTTAAATTATTTATTCTTTTTCTTTAGCATTCCTTTGAATGAATACAGATTACTTGCTTGTGATATACAGCAACTTTTCATAGCAGTTACAATTCGTGCTTGCAGTTCCTCAGGCTCACAGTATTTTAGAGTTATTGAAGATCTTATTGTACTGCTTGGATATCTTCAAAATAGCAAAAACAAGAGGACCCAAAGTAAGATTTAATTTTTATGGATTGGGGGGAACAGTTGTATAATAGCCAAAACTGTTATTAGAACCTCATCTCTTTCTCTGGCTTCTATAGAGAGAGTGGGTTAGAGGAGAGAAAACTGTTTTACTAATTGTTCACCCTTAACTTTGTTTACTGGCTTTAAAAAGAAGCCTTTTTAAATGGCAAAAATTACAAGTGATGCCCTGATGTAATTAGTAGCTGGCAACATATTAAAAGAAGCTGCTGATTTTTCTTGCCAAGTCGAACTAAAAGGCTTATGTTGACTAATAATACCCTTTAATTTTCTTTGGTGGCAAATATGAAAGTGAATATGGAGCAGAAAAATGTGAGAATTTCTGGTTAAACTTTTGCCTTCTGTATTAAAAAGCCTATTCTTTTAAGACAATTACATGAAATGAAATACATTTGTGAGCTAGTATTTTTCCATTGAATTTTTTATAGTGATCCTTTGGAAATTTGCTTTAAAGTTGCTTTTAAAGACAGTTCAAAAATGTTTACTACCATCAAGAACCCATGATCAAAATTTTAAAATTTATGTCTAATAAAACATTATTGACGGTTTTGATATTGTATTAGTATTAATATAAAAGTCAACTCGATTACAATCACATAGCTTGAAAACATTCTAGTATCTTCTGTTTTTAGATATGGCTGTTGCTCTACAGTTTAGAGTTCTCCAGGCTGCTATGGAATTTATAAGGACCACTGCAAATCATGACTCTGAAAACCTTACAGATTCACTTCAGTCGCCTTCTGCTCCCCATCATACAATGTTTCAAAAGCGAAAGAGCATTGCTGGTGAGTATTTAAATAATATTTTACTTAATTATAAATAGAAGGTAGTTTGACTCTCCTATATTCTTACATCACTCACATTTTAAAACATTGCTTTGTTTCAGAAGTTAAACTATAGTGTTTGAGAAGATTTTCCTCCAAGAGGAGATTATTCTCTAGCTTTCTCTTCAGTGCTGTTCTCATTCAGTTATCCCTTGAGCTCCTACCATGTGCCCAGCACTGAGTTAAATGTTAAAGATGCAAGGATTAAGAAAGACACAGATTCTACCTTTCTACCATAAAATGGTAGAGAAATACAGAGGATAGAAATAGAGACCATATAGAGCAGGGCAACCTGACTTACATGTAGGGTTAGGGAAGTCTCTGAGGAAGTAAGGTTTCAATACAAGGGATGAGAAAGGAATTAGAGAAGTCAGTGAGTGTTACAGGCAGAATGAACAGTTGATGTACAGGTGCCAAGGTAGCAAAAAGCTAAGCTTGTTCAGAGAACTGAAAGAAAACCATGTAGCTGGAGTATAGTCCTTGATGAGATGGTGCCACCAGGTGAGGTGCTACAGGATGGCATGGACCAGGTCATATGGGCCATGTTAAGGAGTTTTGATTTTATCCTAATGTTCAGTTCAGTTCAGTCAGTCAGTCGTGTCTGACTCTTTGCGACCCCATGAACTACAGCACGCCAGGCCTCCCTGTCCCTCACCAACTCCCGGAGTCCACACAAATCCATGTCCATTGTGTCGGTGATGCCATCCAACCATCTCATCCTCTGTCGTCCCCTTCTCCTCCTGCCCTCAATCTTTCCCAGCATCAGGGTCTTTTCAAATGAGTCAGCTTTTCGCATCAGGTGGCCAAAGTATTGGAGTTTCAGCTTCAACATCAGTCCCTCCAGTAAACACCCAGGACTGATCTCCTTTAGGATGGACTGGTTGGATCTCGTTGCAGTCCAAGGGACTCTCAAGAGTCTTCTCCAGCCCCACAGTTCAAAAGCATCAATTCTTCGATGCTCAGCTTTCTTTATAGTCCAACTCTCACATCCATACATGACCACTGGGAAAAACCATAGCCTTGACTAGATGGACCTTTGTTGGCAAAGTAATGTCTCTGCTTTTTAATGTGCTGTCTAGGTTGGTCATAACTTTCCTTCAAGGAGCAAGCGTCTTTTAATTTCATGGCTGCATGATTGCATCCGCAGTGATTTTGGAGCCCCCAAAAATACAGTCTGACACTGTTTCCACTGTTTCCCCATCTGTTTGCCATGAATTGATGGGACCAGATGCCATGATCTTAGTTTTCTGAATGTTGAGGTTTAAGCCAACCTTTTTACTCTCCTCTTTCATTTTCATCAAGAGGCTCTTTAGTTCTTCTTCACTTTCTGCCATAAGGGTGGTGTCATCTGCATATCTGAGGTTATTGATATTTCTCCCAGCAATCTTGATTCCAGCATGTGCTTCCTCCAGCCCAGCGTTTCTCATGATGTACTCTGCATAGAAGTTAAATAAGCAGGATGACAATATACAGCCTTGACATACTCCTTTTCCTATTTGGAACCAGTCTGTTGTTCCATGTCCAGTTCTAACTGTTGCTTCCTGACCTGCATAATGGTTTCTCAAGAAGCAGGTCAGGTGGTCTGGTATTCCTATCTCTTTCAGAATTTTCCACAGTTTATTGTGATCCACACAGTCAAAGGTTTTGGCATAGTCAATCAAGCAGAAATCGATGTTTTTCTGGAACTCTCTTGCTTTTTCGATGATCCAGCAGATGTTGGCAGTTTGATCTCTGGTTCCTCTGCCTTTTCTAATATCAGCTTGAACATCTGGAAGGGCACAGTTCACATATTGCTGAAGCCTGGCTTGGAGAATTTTAAGCATTACTTTACTAGCATGTGAGATAAGTGCAATTGTGTAGTAGTTGAGCATTCTTTGGCATTATCTTTCTTAGGGACTGGAATGAAAACTGACCTTTTTCAGTCCTGTGGCCACTGCTGAGTTCTCCAAGTTTGCTGGCATATTGAGTGCAACAGTTTCACAGCATCATCTTTCAGGATTTGAAATAGCTCAACTGGAATTCCATCACCTCCACTAGCTTTGTTCATAGTGATGCTTCCTAAGGCCCACTTGACTTCACATTCCAGCCACATATATGAGGCTTATAGTATCCTAAAAATTTTTAACTTGATAAAAGACCTTGATAGTCATCCAGTCCAGCTTCCTTGTGTCACAGATCCACCACGGCCTAGAATTAGCCACTGCTGGATGGGGCCCCACACCCATCTTTTTGTGTCCTTTCACACCCACTCCTTCCAGGTCTGTGGTATCAGAGATTAGGATGACTTGCTTAATCTGATAATATTATCCTTGAATATATCCCAGATATGAATTTTTCTTTGTATTTGCTCCATTTTTGTCTCAAAGGTGACTCTACACACCAAGCTGTATTAACTGATAAAAATACTGATTACCTAAAATACTGGACAATCTAAAATGCTATTAAAATGTTTCAGTATCTTGCAGGATGAGTCATTAAGTCCTATTGTAAGTAATGTTTATAGAGGCTATTTGTGGACTTTGATATATGCTTTCATAATTTAAAAAAAGGTTCAGTTCCAATGAAGGATTCCATTACTCCTCACCTACCAAGACGTCATTTTGGTTCCTATGGTCATCTTCCGATGCCCTTCTCCTTCAATCCAGTAAATCAAGACTCAGTTACCTCCTTTTCTCCTGGATCCACTCCCTGTGGGGTGCCTCTTGGAGCAGGTGCAGTAATGGTGCAGGAAGCCACTCCTGCCTCTTCAGCCTGAGGAAACCTTTCTCAGGAAATGCTTTTCGTAGGATTGAATCACATGTGATGCATGTTTCAAATTATTTTAATAATAAATTACTGAAATTACACTCTCCTTTCTGAGTTCTTCACTGTATTTGACTGATTCCTACTATGTCACTATATACACATCTCAAAAATAATTTATAAAATTTAGCAGTGTTGCTGCTGCTGCTGCTAAGTTACTTCAGTCGTGTCTGACTCTGTGCGACCCCATAAAGGGCAGCCCACCAGGCTCTGCCGTCCATGGGATTCTCCAGGCAAGAACACTGGAGTGGGTTGCCATTTCCTTCTCCAGTGCAAGAAAGTGAAAAGTGAAAGTGAAGTGGCTCAGTCATGTCCGACTCTTTGAGACCGCATGGACTGCAGCCTACCAGGCTCCTCCATCCATGGGATTTTCCAGGCAAGAGTACTGGAGTGGGGTGCCATTTCAGCAATGTTAATTACCCAAAAATAGTAATGTTCTTGCTAAAACATGATATGCTTTTGAAAAATCTATTGATTATTTTGGAATACAAAGAAGTGAAACAGTATTTGAAAATGTTTGAATATATACACCCTTCTAATTGAGTTTTTCAGAGGACTAAAATTTTTCCAAAGGATATCCATCCTACTAAGCTATGTCACAAGCTGTAGCATTGTTATTTAGGACTTTGAAATCAGAGGTACTGTTGCACTTCTTCAAAGAGGGAAAAACATCACTTTCTCTTAATCACTGTCTTTCCTTGTATAAATTACCTTTGAATTAAATAAAGTTCTTTTCATTGTCTGATAATCAAAAAGTTATAGCAGAAATGGTTTCTTTGATCCTTGTTAACTCCAGCACTTGATTTTAATTTATATACTTAAAGGTCCTCGAAAATTTCTCCTTGCTCAAACTGACTCTCTTCTGATGAAAATGCGTTCAGTAGCAAGTGATGAACTTCATGTGATGATGCAACGGAGAATGAGCCAAGAGAACCCTGTCCAGGCAACTGAAACAGAGCTTGCACAGAGGTTGCAGAGGCTCACTGTTTTTGCAGTTAACAGGATTGTTTATCAAGGTAGGACTAGAGAATAAATGTGTTCTTGCTCAGATATTGAAATGAGAATAATTTAAGAGAGGGGTTTCCCTGGTGGCTCAGACAGTAAAGAGAACTGGCTAAATTTCAGCTTTTTTAACAGCATTAAAAAATTTTTAGTATCCATACTAGTAAAATAATTTATTGGGACTCAGTATCCTTGAATAAAATTCTACTTTTTAATATGTTAAATGCTGGCCTATACTGACCATTGAAATTTAAAATAGTATAGCACCTCCAATATATTTTTTAAACTTTCCTTTGAAACAGTCATAGATTCACACGCAATTGTTAGGAAATACTTCAGAGAGATCCTGTGTGCCCTTGACCCAGTTTCCCCCCATAGATCTCGTAGAACTATAGTTCAGTATCACACCCAGATATTGACATCAGGACACTCAAGAAAAAGAACACTTCCATCACTATAAGATCTATATGTTGCCTTTTAGAGCCACATCCACTTTTCTCCCACACCCACCCCTTCCTTAATCACTGGCAACTATCAATCTGTTCTCCATTTCTGTATTTTCATCATTTGAAGAATGTTAAATAAATGGAATCATACAGCATATAACCATACAGTATGTGTAAGATTGACTTTTTTCACTCAGCGTAATTCTCTGGAGAGTCATCCTGGATGTTACATGTATCAATAATCTGTTCCCTTTTTGTTTTTGGTAAGTAATATTCCATAGCATGGATATACAGTTTAATCATTTACCTGTTGAAAGACGATCTGGGTACTTTCCAGTTTGGGGCTATTACAAATCGAGCTAGCTGCTATAAACATGTATGTGAAAGTTTTTGTGTGAACTCAGGTCTTTGCTTTTCTGGGATGAATATCCAAGAGTGCAGTTTCTAGGTGGTATGATAGTTGTGTGTTTTGTTCTTGCTAAGGAACTGCCAGCCTTTTCTAGAGTGGCAGTATAATTTTATATTCCTACCAGCAATGTATGAGTGATCCAGTTTTCTGCATGTCTTCACCAGCATTAGAAGTTGCACTGTTTTCAGTTTTAGCCATTCTGATATATAATGTTGGGCTATAACTTTGTGGTTTCAGGGTGCACTTCTACAGGAGCTAATGATTTAGATGTTTATGTATGAACGTTAATGCCTATAACAAACACTAAAAAAGCTATGCAAAGAAATATACTCAAAAACAATACAAATAAGCCAAAATCCTAAAAAATTTCAAGTGACACCCATTTTTTTTTAACTTTTCTAATTTATATTTGGGACAACCAGCCTCTAGAGTAAACTGTGAAATTGAACTGTTATCACATACACAGCATTTAATGGGAGAGCATGTCCGGTTAAACAGGTCTGCACGTCTATCTAATGTAAATATCACATGGTCTTCAATTTGTACAAGAACCTTCATGACTTTAATAATTTTGTAGTTTAATTCATCTTCATTAGTAAAATAAAGCTTTAATTTAGGATTGCATGACTCGTATGCTTAAATTTCTGCATTGTTTTAGGTGAATTCACTTTCTTTAGTATATTGTATTTTTTACATCAAATGCAGCTATTACGCGTTTATATTGTGATAACTGAATTAGTAACTACATAGATTATTTTTGTCACTATCATTTGTAATGGCTCAGTATTAGTGATTTGACTAATTTTTTATTCTTCTTTTAATTCAAAGAATTTAATCCAGATATTATTGACATTTTGAGTACTCCAGAAAGTACAACTCAAAGCAGGACCTCAGCTTCCCAGACTGAAATTTCTGAAGAAAATATTCATCATGAACAGCCTTCTGTTTTCAATCCATTTCAGAAAGAAATGTTCATGTATCTGGTAGAAGGATTCAAAGTATCTAGTGTGAGTAAATTAGTTACATGGGAAATGTTCATTCACAAAGAAGGAGTAGAGGTTTTATGTGTCTGTATTCAGTTCAGTTCAGTTGCTCAGTCCTGTACAATTCTGCGACCCCATAGACTGCATCACGCCAGGCTTCCCTATCCATCACCAACTCCCAGAGCTTGCTCAGACTCATGTCCATTGAGTTGGTGATGCCATCCATCTCATCCTCTGTCATCCCTTTCTCTCTCAGGAGTAGAAGTTTCTGTATCTTTTCTGTATCAGAAAAGAATAGGAATTTGATGATTACTATGAGAGCTTAAACTAATAACCTGTTTTTAAAGGACTTTATTTATAGCTGCTTACTCGAGAGTTATTATTATGGATAATTATGAAGTGCAGATGTTGGCTTAAACAGGTCTAATATCTTCAAAATTATGTAGAGAATACTGAGAAGCATCAGGCTCCATTTATCGTCAACTCACTTAGGTTTTTGTGGGTCATATATATAGTTGAACATAGGGAAAAAATTGGTCAGTACACTCATAGATAGCAAAGGCTAATTTAATTCTAGCAGAACTCATAAATCATGATTCTGCCAGTATAACTAGATTTTCTTGTCTGCAGGTTCCACTTAGAACTGAGTCATTCACAAAGAGCCCTTAGGACTAGGAGTAACTGGAGAGCCATTTCCAAAACTCAAAATAAACTCTAAAATGTACTAATTCCAATTTTTAAACCAGATAAAGGATATTTGATCAGGATTAGGTTAACCCTTGTGGGACCACCTTCGAAAGCACAGCTTATTTGGTTATTTGTTAAGGGATATTGATGGTCAATTTATATACAATTCTTAATTTGTGACAGTTTTACTCAATATTTTAGTCTTCGCTGGTGTCTCAGTGGTAAAGAATTTGCTTTCCAGTACAGGAGGCGAGGGTTCGATCCCTGGGTCACGAAGATTCTTTGGAGAAGAAAATGGCAACCCACTCTAATATTCTTGCCTGGAAAATCCCATGGACAGAGAAACCTGATGGGCTACAGTCTATATATGCATGCTAAGTTGCTTCAGTTATGTCTGACTGCAATCTTATGGACTATAGCTCACCAGGCTTCTCTGTCCATGGGATTCTCCAGGCAGGACTACTGGAATGGGTTTCCATGCCCTTCTCCAAGGGATTTTGCCAAGTCAGGGATCAAACCTGGGTCCCTTACATCTCCTGCATTGGCAGGCAGGTTCTTTACCACTAGCGCCACCTGGTCCATGGGGTCGTAAAAGAGTCGAACACAACTTAGCAACTAAACAACAACAGCAATATTCAATATTTTAGTACTAATTCAAGCCTCTATTACGAATGCTTCTCTTTTATATTGTAAAATCCAGGTAGGCTTATTTACTGTTGTTCTTTGATGGTTCTGTTTTTTCTTTTTTTGCCATTTAAAATCTCCAAACCCTGGGTAGTTTTTTTTAAGTGTCTTAGGGCTTTAGCTTCTTTATCTCTCCCTTTTTAAATTGTGGTAAAATAAGACTTCCCTCATGGCTCAGACAGTAAGCGTCTGCCTACAATGAGAGAGACCCGGGTTTGATCCCTGGATTGGAAAGAGCCTCTGGAGAAGGAAATGACAACCCACTCCACTACTCTTGCCTGGAAAATCCCATGGACCGAGGAGCATGGTAGGCTCCTACAGTCCATGGGGTCACAAAGAATCGGACACGACCAAGCAACATCACTCACTCACCATACATAACATAAATTTTGCTATTTTCACAATTTTAAAATGTACAAATCAGTGATATTAAGTCCATTCACATTGTTGCGCAACCATTACCACTGTCCATCCCTAGGGATTTTTCCGTTATCAGAAACTGAAACTCTGTGTTCATTAAACAGTAACTCCGCATTAACCTCTCCCCCCGTCCCTGTTAACCACTGTTCTGATAGTATATATCGCACTTATTCACCCATTCATCCATCAGTGGGTATTTGGATTGTTCCTACCTTTGGGCTATTTTGAACGGCGCCACTATAAACACTTATGCACATCCATCTCTTTTAAAACCCTGTTTGTGTGGATGTGTATATCTTCCTAATTTCAACTGTTTGAAAATTCTAGAATAAAACATGTTCCATGATTTTTTAGGGCTGTGTTGGGGTTATTATATTATTGTTTAAGAAATTTGATCCTAATTCATTCCTTTTTGATTTAAGGCTTCAGGTAAAACCAGTAGTTCCAAACAGCAGTGGGCTAAAATCTTATGGTCTTGTAAGGAAACCTTCCGAATGCAGCTTGGGAGACTGCTCGTGCATATGTTGTCTCCAGCCCACCCTTCACAAGAGAGAAAGCAAATTTTTGAAATAGTTCGTGAACCAAATCATCAGGAAATACTGCGAGAATGTCTTAGCCCATCCCTGCAAGTAAGTACCCCAATACTTCATAAGTAATAACTATTATAAAACTGTACAAATCAAGAGCTGAATTTAAACTGTATTTTCATGCCAAATACCATGAATATAGTTTTCTAACCAAACAAATATTTTCTGAGATCTTTCTTCAGATGCCATTTACCAGAGTCAATTTGTTTAATCTGTTTAATCCCCCTTCCTTTTTCCAGTGTTTAAGAAGTTCTATACCTGAGTTCTTATAAGATCCTTCATAGTTAGTTACTAAATCTTGAAGTGTTTTCTTTAAGAACTGTTTGAAGACTTTTTAAAGCATTATATTATCCATGAAACATCTATACTGAATGGCTCAAATAGCAGTACATATAACATATTTCAAAAATGTTTACAGTAAGTTAAAATACTTGTTGATCATCTGGAATGGTAAAATCAAAATATTCAAGCTGTTTTGGAATCTATAAATTCTATCACTTAGCAAGCAGTAGATGGAGAATTTAAGTGGTGTAACTGTTCTGTTTAGCGGTTTCTTATGAAATTAAATATACTCTTAGCCTGTGATGCTAAAATTCCATTTTTAGATATTTACCTAAGAGAAATTAAAGCATATGTCCATAAGAAGACTAGTAGGAGAATATCCGTGACAGCCTTTTTTCTAATAGCCAAAAACTGGAAATAACCCAAGTATCTGTCAGTGGGAGAATGTATAACTAAACTGTGGTATACTTATACAATAGACTGTTACATAGCAATAAAAGTGAACTGACTACTGATGCACCCATTAATATGGATGAAGCTCAGAATTGTGGTGTCATTGAAAGGGACAGCCAAACACCAAAGAGTAGGCATTTTATGATTCCATTCATATGAAGCCCAAGAACAGGCAAAATTAAGATATAGTCATGGAATTTAGGACAGTAATTGTCTCTGTGAGGAAGGGGACAGTGAGAAGGGGAATTGAATGGAAAAGGGCATAGGGAAATTTCTTGGACATGCTCAGTCATGTCCAACTCATTGCAACCCCATGGACCGTAGCCTGCCAGGCTCTTCTGTCCATGGGGTTTTCCAGGCAAGAATACTAGAGTAGGTTGCCGTTCCCTTCTCCAGGGCATCATCCCAACCTGGGGATCAAACCCATATCTCTCACATTGCAGGCAGATTCTTTACCATCTGAGCCATCTGTAAAATGTCAGCCTGGTTTCAAAATCAAAATTGTGAAATACAGCACAGTTGAAGAGTTTCTAGTTTTTATCTCTATAGCTTTCCCTCATTCTTTCCCTTTCCCTGTAGCTTACCATCCTTATTTGGTTTTTATTTGTATTGGGGGTATAAGCAAATTTGTGACATACACACACACACACACACGTGGGCGTGTGTATGTATTCTCTCTCTCACTTCTTTATATGAAAAAAGGTAATGAACCATACAGAGCCTTCTCACTCTACTTTCTTCAGCTAACAATATATCCTGCAATGGTTCCACAGCAGTATAGAGAGCTCTTCTTGTGCCTTTTTTTATAACTGCCTACAAGCTCTATTCCATCTGTAGTCTGCCTGATTTTTAAAGCTCCAAGCTTCTCTTCTATTGAATCTGGTTAATTCTCCAGCCAGTCTGTGGCTCCTCATCTATTCTCTCATAACATCTTCACATCCCTTGTGGTTCTTCTGATAAGCTGCTTTTTTCATGTTGTCCCCACAGCATGCAGCGCTCTCTTTCCTCCACTTTGTCTGTCTATCTGCCTGTGTGTCCATTTAGCCATGCACCCACATCATATGGTACCACCTTCAAAACCTTCCTTCCTTCTTTTAGTAGGAATTCAGAACTCTTTCTTCTTGAAACTTCATTGAAAATTTTATTTTTACACATTTTGTTATTTTCTAAGAGTTTGTGTTTAAATTCAATTCCTTAAATCAGTTTCCTGAGAGCAGGAAATAAGATTTCTATGTGTGCATGTCTCCAAAAACAACTTTTCTAGTCCCAGAAACTACAGTCAATAAATGATTGATCAGAAGATGTTAAAATGAGCTATTAGAAACAGCTTCAGTGTCTAGGAAAATCATGTTTCTTTGGACATTCAGAATGAAAAAATAAAACATTTCTGGTAGTTTTTCAAGATGATTTTAAAATGTCACCGAATACTAAACTGAAATATTTTTAGAGTTCTATCAAGATTATTACCTTTAAGATGCACATATGAAAATATTCTAGTCGTTTACCATTCCTCTTTATTTGCCAACTCTTCAGGCCTTTTACTTGCAGAGCATCTGTTCATTTTTCTCTTTTGGTCAGGTAACAGCTGTCTCCTGACTAATTTAAAATGTTACATTAAAATGTGCTTTGCTATTTTCATCATTGCATATGTTCATCTTATGCTTTTGGGAAACGACATGATGTGATTCAGCATGTGAATTTAAATATCACCTAAAATGTAATAGTTTCCAAATCCATTTGTTGACTATTCACAGTTTAAAATATCATAAAGCCAAATACAGTGATATTTGTATGAGTGCAAATTGTTAAAAAATAAAATTACACATGTTTAACTTGTTGGCAAAGTTAATGTCTAAATAATATATAGTGTACACTTAACAATCAGGTGTAATATCTCTGGCATGAAAGAGCCACTTAACGGAAGAAAGCTTTGATCTGCACAGTAAATAAAAAGCACTAAAACTGGCATGTGTGTGCATATCAGTCACTCAGTCATGTCCAAATCTTTGTGACCCCATGGACTGTAGATCGCCAGGCTGCTCTGTCCATTGAATTCCCCGGCCAAGAATACTAGAGTGGGTTGCCATTCTGTTTTCCAGGGGATCTTCCCAACCCAGGGATTGAACCCCAGTCTCCCACACTGCAGGCAGATCTTTACCGTCTGAGCTGCCAGGGAGGCCCATAAAAGTGGTATAAACAAAGCTTATCTAAAAATGAAATTTCACGTTTCCAAAGTCAAATGATTGTCTAAAGCAAAAATGGTAGCCATGTCTTTTGGAATCCCAGCATAGATAATAAAAGTATGCATGTGTGCTCAAAAAAAAAAAAAAAGAGCCACTTAAGAAATCGTGAATCAAAGTTTGGTTTAGTTTTACACTAGGAAGGACCGTTTTCATTTCTTAAGTAACATTTTCATTTTGTCTATAGGGCCTGTTCATAAAAGACTAACCTAAACCAAACCCTTCTCCCAAATATTCACATACTGAATACTGACATCCTAACTGGTTTTAGAGTTTTTCACCTTTTGTTCTCCCCAGGGAATAGTGAATGCTTAAAAATGGATCCAAAGATACTTTTTTGTTCTGGTATTTTCTCCAGTGTTTATTCTCCTAAGCAGAAATTAAAGAGACTCTTACCTTAAAGTTTAAAGGAAAGTTTCCCTTCCAGTTCAGCAATGGCACCCCACTCCAGTGCTCTTGCCTGGAAAATCCCATGGACGGAGGAGCCTGGTAGGCTGCAGTCCATGGAGTCACTAAGAGTCGGACACGACTGAGCGACTTCACTTTCACTTTTCGCTTTCATGCATTGGAGAAGGAAATGGCAACCCACTCCAGTGTTCTTGCCTGGAGAATCCCAGGGACGGGGGAGCCTGGTGGGCTGCCGTCTATGGGGTCGCACAGAGTTGGACACGACTGAAGTGACTTAGCATATGAGAAGGACTAAGAATTATTTTCCTTCATCCCAAGCTTATTTTCTGTATTCCTTTAGCAAACCCTCTCTAAAATTCTTTCCCCAAAAGCTTGTGTGCTTGCTTTTTTCCTTCTTTCCTTTATTACTTCTATTCCTTTCTTCTTTTTTTTCCTCTTTTTTCCATTTTTTTACCTTTAACAATAAAAATTTTCAAACATACTAAGAAAAATAGAGACTAGTGAATACTTAATGAATACCATATGACCATCTCATAGGTCTAACTATTGTTAGTATTTTTATCATATTTATCATAATTTTTTTCCTGAGGTATTTTAAAGTAAATTATATAAATCATGACATTTTTTCAAAAGACTTTTTTATGTCACCATAACAACATTATTATACCTAACAAAATTAGCATATACTCTAATGTCATCATATACTCGGTGCATAATCATGTGAGAATTTCTTCAGTTGTCCCCAAAATGTCTTTTTAGCTGATTTATTTAAACCAGATTCAGCCAAATAAATGCAGCAATAAAATTTAATTTACTGTTAAAGAATTTAAATGTAAGAAATAAACATTCTTTATGACTTAAAATTTTTTTAATTAAAAAAATTGTTACTTTTTTTTTAAAGCATGGAGCCAAATTAGTTTTGTATTTGTCAGAGTTGATACATAATCACAAAGATGAACTGACTGAAGAAGAACTAGACACAGCAGAACTGCTTATGAATGCTTTAAAATTATGTGGTCATAAGTGCATCCCTCCCAGTGCATCAACAAAATCAGACCTTATTAGAGTGATCAAAGAGGTGAGTCAGTGAAACCATAAGAAACAGTTTTCTTAGGAGATCCCATTGACTGTAACTAAAGAATGATTGAGAGATTTTTTTATTATAGAGTACCACTGATGGTGAATTTCAAATGATAATTTTCTTATACTTTATATTGCTTTTTTAATATGAGAAAACAAATAATCTTATTTTAAGGAGCATTTTATTCTCTTTGGTCATCCATATTCATTACCACTAGCTTTCAGGGAAGAAAAAGGTTTTAATAATGACAAGCAAGTTGAATCATCAGCCTCAAGTTCTCAGTTCTTTAGTGAAAAAGCAAACTAAGGAAGCAAGCAGCTATGCAAACCCATTGGGTTTGGCAGCCCTAGTTAACTATTCCACCCTGATTTCTGTGACCCAAAGTGTGTGGAACCAAAGGGGAATTAGAACATTATTTAAGTAGGTGATTATTTTAATATTCTGGTCTCCAGGAGACAATTTTTTTTTTCCTTTGTTAACTTGGTTTTAAATTTAGTTTGCTGGGTTCTGTGCCAGTGTTAAATGATAAATAATAAGTTTTATATAGTATATTATTATCTAAATCTTTTAGGAACAAAGGAAATATGAAACTGAAGAAGGTGTGAATAAAGCCAACTGGCAGAAAACAGTTAATAATAATCAGCAAAGGTAGGATTTCACGTGTGCTAAAAGTTATGTCTTTTAGGAGCCCCATTATATTTTGCATATGCTTTTAGCTTTAATGTACCATGTTTTGATATACATTTAATGTTCCTATACATATGCTTAACTTACAGGCTTTTTGTCTGTTTAGTCTCTTTCAGCGTTTGGATTCAAAATCAAAGGATATATCTAAAATAGCTGCAGATATCACCCAGGCAGTGTCTCTTTCCCAAGGGATTGAGAGAAAAAAGGTGATCCAGCATATCAGAGGAATGTACAAAGTGGATCTGAGTGCCAGCAGACACTGGCAGGAGCTTATTCAACAACTGACGCATGACAGGTGGGCAATGTGGGAGGGCTTTCAGTGGTCTTGCACGAATGTTTTATATTGATGTTATTTTCACTCTAGAATGAAATTCATAATACTTTCTCATTAGCTTAAATATTTCTGTTTAATAATTTGTAATTTATTTCCTCTTAAAGAATATACCCAAGAGAATTTTTTAATTCTTAGGAGGGAGAAAAAAATAATGAGAGAGACATTAGCTCTTCCAGAGAGTAATATCTGTTTACTGGCTTTCTTTTTAAAATATCTTTGCAAAAGAATAGGGAAATCACTGAAACAAGACAGTTGGGAAATACATCTTTTTCTAGTTAAGACTTCAGTAACACAGTTAAAAAGATGCATCACAAATAGTGAAAAGAGGGAAATTAAAATAGTATTCTCTGAATTTGGTTAACATAACTGATTAGTATTATGACTTTGAGGAGCTATATACTAAAGCAAATTCCAGGTGAATGAATGAATTAAACTTAAAAAGTTTACAAAGCAGGAGAAAATAGAGTATTTATCAACTCTGATAGATAACTTCCTAAAATCAAACACAATTGAAGAAACTATAAAGAAGAAATTAATGGCTTTGAACTTTCATTTTTTTCCAGTGTATTTAACAAGCATAGCCACAACAAAACATCAAAATTTATTTTCAGCATGTATTTCAAAGTTAGTATTTTTATTATTTTAAAATCATAGAAGTTTGAAAATAAAAATTTAAATCCCAAAAGTTTGAGCAAAAGACATGAATATATTCTTCACATAAGACAAGTAGAATTAATAAGCAGATGGGAAAAATTGAATATTGCTAGAGGCTAATTTAGTTTTTAAAAATTTTTAGATACTATATTTTACCTTTTATGTTAAAATAAAAAGTTTTTTTAGGAACTCATCTCCACAGTAGGAAGAATGTATCTTAGCTCTTGATCAGAGGTTTGGTGGCATTGTATACTTTGACATAATATATCAGGAACCGTATAAACAATTTATTTCTAGTTCCAGTTATTCTATTTTAGTGATTCTATCCTAAGGAAAATATTCAAAATATGCAAAATCAATAAAAACAAAAATTTTCATCTCTGCATTTTTTATGTTAGTGAATGAATTAGAAACAACTAAGTATATAACAGTAGTAATAAATACAGTATGATCTTTTCACTCAATATAATATTAGCCATTTAAAATAATAATAAAGAAGGCAGGATATAGGAATGTGTATATAAGAAAATATGTGTGTATATGAGTTATAACTGTAATTTTAAAAAATGAAAATCACTAACAGTATTTTGGTATGTTTGGGGTAGTAGAATTAAGGGTAATTTACTTCTTTTATCTATTTCTAAAAACTATTTCCTTTCATTTCAAATGTTAATTATTTTAAAACATTTTTAGAAATGTAATTGCTACAAAAATGAATAATTTTGATTGTTACATTAGATAATAGACAAAATGGGAAATGAAAAAAATTTATTTGGAAATTGATTTTTTTTCTTTAGTTGACCATACTAAGTCTAATATATCACAAAGCATATATAGTAGTCATGCTGTATCTTTTTAAAAATGTAATAGGTATAAGAAACTAGTAGCAGAGCTTGCCTTGAGGCAAGGAGACTGGACTCCAGAGCAGAGGGATACTTTTTTTTTTTGTTATTCTTCTGTACTGTGTGTATGCAGTGTGTTTGTTCTCGGTTGCTCAGTTGTGTCCAACTCTTTGCAACCCCATGGACTGCAGCCTTCCAGGCTCCTCTGTCCATGGGATTCTCCAGGCAAGAATACTGGAGTGGGTTGCCATTTCCTCCTCCAGGGGATCTTCCTGACCCAGGGATCGAACTTGCGTTGTCTGAGTCTCCTGCATTGGCAGGCAGATTCTTTACCACTGAGCCACCTGGAAAGCCATGTGTATGCATATCCCTGTCTAGTTATATAAATAGTTGGATTTTTCAATTGAGTGGATCAGTTTTGACTTATGTATTAAATATTTACATAGTTTTTTTAAGTTATAAGTACTTCAAATTGCCACTTGAACCTTTCTTTCTACTTGTAGAGCAGTCTGGTATGACCCCATCTACTATCCAACTTCATGGCAGTTGGATCCAACAGAAGGGCCAAATCGAGAGAGGAGACGTTTACAGAGATGTTACTTAACTATTCCAAATAAGTATCTGCTTAGGGATCGACAGAAATCAGAAGGTAATAGTGCCTTCTTGACTCAACATATAAATAGCAGATAACTGTGGTCATTACACAAAGATGATGTAATCTCTTTTCCTCAACAGATGTGGTCAAGCCACCACTCTCTTACCTATTTGAAGACAAAACTCATTCTTCTTTCTCTTCTACTGTAAAAGACAAAGCTGCAAGTGAGTCTATAAGGTAAATTTGAATCCATAAGACATCTTCTCTTGTTGAATGTGTTAAATACTTTAATAGTCTATTGCAGTGCTTATATGATGCTTATTTTAGATAATGCAATGGTTTAAGAAAAGACCTGAACATGGCTCAAGAGAGGACAAAGTTGAATGCCCGAAATCCAAAGAGAACAGAGTTTTGATAGAGAGTTTTCATTGGACTTCAGTCTTAGTCTGTTATGTGAGGAAGATAAGTCACACCTAACATGTCATAGCATTGTTGAGGATTGTGGGTCAGTATGGTAACTATTGATAGGACTGTCACTGTGGTTGTAGTGGAGGTTGTTATCAGGCCCATTTTATGATAAAAAACTTGAGAGTCAAGATTAAGTGACTGGACTAAAGAATAGAAGAACTTTTCTGACTCTGAATCCCCCTTTGCTCCTAGAACGCTCCATTTCTTTCCTGTGTTTGTTCAGAGGCATGAACCAATGTTTGCTTATGTACTGCAAAATATAAAATATTGAAGTTTCTTTTAAATAACTGAGTCTTGTATTCTGTGTAGGGTGTAGGGATCATTCACCTTTTCTAAAAGTTGCCGTTATTTTCTCTGCCATTATAATGTCAGAAATGAGAAAATATTTTCATGTGGACTCTAACAAGACATTATATGCTTTTGAAATTCTTGTCTGCTCTGCTGAAATCTTCTACTAGATAAAATAAAGCTTTTATTCTCTGAAATTGTTCAAAACATTTAATCATAGTAATTTTAAATATGTTTTGACAGAGTCAATCGAAGGTGTATCAGCGTTGCACCATCTAGAGAGACAGCTGGTGAATTGTTATTAGGTAAGTTACATTTTGAAGATTTTTATACATATTCACTGCGCCTATTTTATTCTTAGATAATTTAAAACATTGTTTTGACAGACTGCCATTAAATGAGATAAACTGTCTCTAATATTGTATAGGTTATTTTGCCTTAACATTGTCTATAATGCATATGACTCATGAATGTGAAGAAATGAACAGTCTTATTTTTTGAAAAGCATATAAACAGCATTTTAATTTTTATAAAGTTAACTTTCTTCATGAGTATACATTTTTAAATTTGTTTTTTTTATTATGTATCAGTTTTTAATTCTAAAGTAAAGAATCATTAGTATGTTTATATGCCTACTGTTTTAATGGATATCCCTATACACATGAAATATATCCACCTCGAGATTATTCTTAATTTATATTCCTCATTGTACTTCTGAGAGAAAGGCCAAGACTATCCGTGGATAGTTACATTTAGTGAGAAATTTTTTCCTCAAGACTTGAAGGAATAGCATTAAACCACGTAGTCTCTATTTCCTTAAAGAACTGATTTGTATTCTGTGGGCCAGTTGTTCTCAAATCAGGGGCATCCAGATCACATGGGAACATCTAAGAAAAACGAATTCTCAGGCCCCTGCCCAGAGCCACTGAATCTGAAACTCTGTGGATGGGGTCCAGACATTACATTTTTATATACCCTGCAGTGATTCTGACACACCCTCAAATTAGAGAGTCACTGCAGTAGGCTACAGCTCTATAGCCTCAAAGCCCTAACTTGCAGAGTTTCAAGCTTGCCAGGGCTGAGCCCCACAGTCACTAGGATGGAGATGGTGCCCTTCTCTGAGCTGTCCATGCCAGGGCTCAGGGTGACCAGCATCCAGTGCAGAGCTCCAGGAAGTTCCCACCGTTTGGATACATGATGTAGGGATGTGCATTACTAACAGCCTCTCAAGCAGGAAAATTGGGGGGACTGTCTGAGCCCTGATGGAGCCATCAGAGGTCAGACAGTAAAAAATCTGCCTGTAGCACAGAAGATGCGGGTTCGGTCCCTGAATTAGGAAGATCCTCTGGAGGAGGGAATGGCTACCCACTCCAGTATTCTTGCCTGGAGAATTCCATGGACAGAGAAACTTGGCATGCTACAGCCCATGGGGTTGCAAAGAGTCGAACATGACTAAGCGACTAACACGTTACTTTTCTGCCCTATTGAGTGTTTAAGTCAGCAAAATAATTAAGGATTCCTCTTTTGCTAGAAAATTTAGTTTATAACTTGAATTCAGTTAATGTGTACAAAATAAAGTAATATGCCAGTAACCTAAGAAAAATACTGGTAATAATAAACAGCCAGCACTTTTTTAGCACTAAGCACCACTGTTAATAAACATTTTACATATATTCTATATAATTCCCACAGTAACCCTATGAAATAGAGTCTTCTCCCTACCCCATTCTTTTTATAAGGAAACTAAAGCACAGTGGGGTTTTGCCCAGGATCTCATGGATGCTATTCAAAAATGAAAGTGAAAGTGAAGTTGCTCAGTCATGTCCAATTCTGTGACCCCGTGGACTGTAGCCCACCAGGCTCCTCCGTCCATGGGATTCTCCAGGCAAGAATACTGGAGTGGGTTGCCATTTCCTTCTCCAGGGATCTTCCTGACCCAGGGATCAAACCCAGGTCTCTCACATTGCAGGCAGACACTTTAACCTCTGAGCCATACTTACTGAGTATTAAGAACTCCTTCTGGGTTCTGTGATTCAAATTCGGTCCAGTTGACTCCAGAGGTGCTTTTAACTATATAAGATAATAGTGCACAGACATTTATAAACTCACAACCAATTATTTTCTGCAGGTAAATGTGGAATGTATTTTGTGGAAGATAACGCTTCTGATACAGTTGAGTGTTCTGTGAGTAGTGGTTTAAATTTGCGTTTATATGAATCTAGACAAATTCCCACATGTATAAGTTTAATACAGCCAGAAAGCAGGTAGAACTGTTAAGAGTTCATTTCTTGTCACACTCAGTATAAATTTGTCTGAATTCCAGTTTTTAAGATAATTTTAAAAAGAAGACCATAAGAAGACCATGCCATCCGCTCTGACTCATGTTCTGAGTTTCACAGCAGCAAGTATTATGGGTCAGATTCTGAAGCATTCGTATTATTTCAGTTTATGTCCGTTCTTTCTCACCACTATCCTCTGTAGCATCAAACTTCTTGCTACTCCCTGTTTATTGTCACATACATTTGCCTTCAAAAAGAAAGAAAAATATTGTCTGATTTAGTAACTTAAGTAATCCTAATGTTCACTTAGCTTAGTAGTCATAATTTTTATTCTTCTGGAAATACTTACATTAATCTGAAAATAACAAAAAGGACTCAATTCACATTTTGGTACAGTAAACATTTGATTTGTTTGAATTCATTTACATGCCATTAAAATACTGCTTTGAGAGTCCTGTAACAGGAGAAATAAGGCTCTTTGTTTCAGAAGTTCTAAAGCCAGGAATTCATAAGGATGCATTTAAATAAGACTATGTATGATTTACTGGTTAATACATATTTGATTCAAAGAAATTAGGGAGTGAAAACATAAAATATTATTGTAAAGTAAATCATGTTAAAAAAAATCATTAAAGTATTTCATGTAATCCCCCAAAATTGAATAGGCATTATTTTGTGATTTACATAGCAATTACTACAGTATTTATCCCAGCTAACAAAAGTATAGTTATGTAATTTTTAAAGATGTATCTTTTTAGAACAAAAGAGTTTAATAGTTGATACATGAATCAGCTTTTTTTCTGGATGGGTCCAAAAGATGACCTTTTCCACCTAAATGGAAGCTCTAAAAAGACCCTTGCTTTTTAATAATTGAAGGATCCTTCCTTTCTGTGTACTTTTGTAGCATTTGTGCTTATTTCCTGTGTGACATTTGCTGTCTTGCCTTTCCAAAACATGTGCAAATATCCTGTGCCCCCTTTTTATCATGTATAGATTTATTTCATGCAGAGCACTTAGCAAGCACCTTGCCTGTAGATGCTTAATTAATGTTTGTTAAATTGAAAGTATGTTACATGTTGAAGCTAAACAGGGAGGAATTTGGTTTTAAGAATGAGAATATTACCTTTGCATTAAAACATTTTGCTTTCCTTGTAATATATTTCCTGCCTCTATTTCTAAAAATTAGTTGGGACACAGTAAGACACACATAGAGCAGACCAAAGTGTCACTTCCTCCTTACTGCTGTTTTTCAAATTTCTCTTTATTTTTGACTCCTAGAGATTTCATTTTCCCTTACTTTCTTGCAAGCTGAGCTATACATTTAAAAGAATATTTGCTTACTAAAAGAAATCAGTCTGAAAAGTACATACTTTATGATTCCAACCGTATGACTTTCTGGAAAAAGGAAAACAGTAGAGGCAACAAAAAGATCAGCGGCAGCTGGGTGGAGCAGAAGGGAATCTCACAGCAGTGAGACTGTTCTGTATGGTACTGTAATGTGGACACATGTCATTAAACATTTGTCAAAACCCATTTGACCTACACAACACCGAGATTAAACTATGGGCTTTAGTTAAGAATAATCTATTCCATAGTGGCTCATCAGTTGTAACACATGTACTACATGAGCACGAGATGTTCACCGTAGCGAAACTGAGTGCAGAAAAGCTATATGTGGGAACTCCATACTATCTGCTCAGTTTATAAACATAAAACTTATCTGGAAAATACAGCCTATTAACAAAGTTTAAATGAAGTTTATTAACTCAGTTGTTTTTAGATTTTATCCAGCATTTTGAAGTGTTTAGTAGCAGGAAGATTTTTAGAGAATCTTATCTGCTACTTTGCCACAGAAGGAAGGCTTTATATTGCATTTTGATAGTGTTTTAAAATGTAAAATTAAAGAGATTCTATTTCATGTAGAGCAAATGCTTTCATGTCATTTCCTTTGACTTTAGAACCTTCAAGGAGAATTGGAACCAGCATCGTTTTCCTGGACATATGAAGAAATTAAAGAAGTTCACAAGCGTTGGTGGCAGTTGAGGGATAATGCTGTAGAAATATTTTTAACAAATGGCAGAACACTCCTGTTAGCATTTGATAACACCAAGGTAAATTTGCCTATATTAATAGATATACTTTTTCAAAAAGATCATGGAATCAGTTTAATTACACTCATACTGACTAAATGAAGTTTTAACTTATTTAAACTTTAACTATTTCTGAAGTCAAATGAAAATTACCCTATTTCTTAGTACTGATTAAAGTAAATCTTTGGTTATGTTAGGACTATTTTTGTCCTCCAAAACTGTATTAAATTTTTATTCCCCAGAGTGACTGTATCTGTAATAAGTAAATAAATGAATGTATAGCCAACCTGAAGTAGTTTAACCTTGATAGTAGATTTCGTTTTTGACAAACCCTTTCTTGACTGCCACATTGCTTCAGCTACTGTGTGTCTGCTTGTCTTGATAGAAAACCTCTTGGAAGAAATAGTGTATGCTTGCTGCTTCCAGTTCCTCTCCTCAGATTCTCTTTTGAGATGCTCCAGTCAGATTTTTTCCTCACCACCCTACCTGTAACCTCTGGTCAGCATCACCAGTGACCTGGATGTTGCTAAACCCTACAGTTGTGTTTCTTAGTCTTCATCTTACTTGACTTACCAGCAGCATTTGACACAGCTGATTATTCTTTCTGTAAAGAAAGTGTGGGGAAAACCTTCCTCACTGGACTTCTGCATTAAAGTCTAATTGGCATCTCAAATTTAACATGGACAAAACTGACTTCTAATTTTCCCCCTAAAATCTCCAGTTTTCCCCAGCTCCATAAATGGCAACTCCAACCTTTCTGCTTGGCCAGTTCAAAAACCTTGGGGTTATCCTTGACTCCTCTTATTCTGTCATCCCACTTATTCTGACTCCTCTTAATTATGTGCTCTTATTCAGTTGGTTCGCCCCTCAAACTATACCCAGAATCTGAGTGTTTCCACTGCTGCCATCCTGGTCTAAGCCACTGTCAGCTCTTGCATAAATCATTGCACTAGCCTCCTCACTGGCCTCACTGCTTCCACACTCCCTCTTCTTTCAGACTGCTCTCAACACAGCAGTTAAAATGGGTCAGATCGTGCGATTCCTCTCCTCAGAGCCCTCTGACCACTTTCTTTGTCATTGCATTAAAGCCAGGACCTTACAGTGTTGAATAACCTTCAGATCAGATCAGATCAGTCGCTCAGTCATGTCCGACTCTTTGCTAGCCCATGAATCGCAGCACACGAGGTCTCCCTGTCCATCACCAACTCCTGGAGTTCACTCAGACTCACGTACATCGAGTCAGTGATGCCATCCAGCCATCTCATCCTCTGTCGTCCCCTTCTTCTCCTGCCCCCAATCCCTCCCAGCATCAGAGTCTTTTCCAATGAGTCAACTCTTCGCATGAGGTGGCCAAAGTACTGGAGTTTCAGCTTCAGCATCATTCCTTTCAAAGAAATCCCAGGGCTGATCTCCTTCAGAATGGACTGGTTGGATCTCCTTGCAGTCCAAGGGACTCTCAAGAGTCTTCTCCAGCCCCACAGTTCAAAAGCATCAGTTCTTCAGCACTCAGCCTTCTTCACAGTCCAACTCTCACATCCATACCTGACCACAGGAAAAACCATAGCTTTGACTAGAAGAACCTTTGTTGGCAAAGTAATGTCTCTGCTTTTCAATATGCTATCTAGGTTGGTCATAACTCTCCTTCCAAGGAGTAAGCGGCTTTTAATTTCATGGCTGCAGTCACCATCTGCAGTGATTTTGGAGCCCAGAAAAATAAAGTCTGACACTGTTTCCACTGTTTCCCCATCTATTTCCCATGAAGTGATGGGACCCGATGCCATGATCTTCGTTTTCTGAATGTTGAGCTTTAAGCCAACTTTTTCACTCTCCACTTTCACTTTCATCAAGAGGCTTTTTAGTTCTTCTTCACTTTCTGTCATAAGGGTGGTGTCATCTGCATATCTGAGGTTATTGATATTTCTCCCGGCAATCTTGATTCCAGCTTGTGTTTCTTCCAGTCCAGCGTTTCTCATGATGTACTCTGCATAGAAGTTAAATAAGCAGGGTGACAATATACAGCTGATGTACTCCTTTCCCTATTTGGAACCAGTCTGTTGTTCCATGTCCACTTCTAACTGTTGCTTCCTGACCTGCATACAAATTTCTCAAGAGGCAGATCAGGTGGTCTGGTATTCCCATCTCTTTCAGAATGTTTCACAGTTGATTGTGATCCACACAGTCAAAGGCTTTGGCATAATCAATCAAGCAGAAATCGATGTTTTTCTGAAACTTGCTTTTTCCATGATCCAGTGGATGTTGGCAATTTGGTCTCTGGTTCCTTTGCCTTTTCTAAACCCAGCTTGAACATCAGGAAGTTCACGGTTCACATATTGCTGAAGCCTGGCTTGGAGAATTTTGAGCATTACTTTACTAGCGTGTGAGATGAGTGCAATTGTGCGATAGTTTGAGCATTCTTTGGCATTGCCTTTCTTTGGGATTGGAATGAAAACTGCCCTTTTCCAGTCCTGTGGCCACTGCTGAGTTTTCCAAATTTGCTGGCATATTGAGTGCAGCACTTTCACAGCATCATCTTTCAGGATTTGGAATAGTTCAACTGGAATTCTATCACCTCCACTAGCTTTGTCCGTAGTGATGCTTTCTAAGGCCCACTTGACTTCACATTCCAGGATGTCTGGCTCTAGATGAGTGATCACACCATCGTGATTATCTGGGTCGTGAAGATCTTTTTTGTACAGTTCTGTGTATTCTTGCCATCTCTTCTTAATATCTTCTGCTTCTGTTAGGTCCATACCATTTCTGTCCTTTATCAAGCCCATCTTTGCATGAAATATTCCTTTGGTATCTCTAATTTTCTTGAAGAGATCTCTAGTCTTTCCCATTCTGTCGTTTTCCTCTATTTCTTTGCATTATCGCTGAAGAAGGCTTTCTTATCTCTTCTTGCTATTCTTTGGAACTCTGCATTCAGATGCTTATATCTTTCCTTTTCTCCTTTGCTTTTTGCTTCTCTTCTTTTCACAGCTATTTGTAAGGCCTCCCCAGACAGCCATTTTGCTTTTTTGCATTTCTTTTCCATGGGGATGGTCTTGATCCCTGTCTCCTGTACAATGTCATGAACCTCATTCCATAGTTCATCAGGCACTCTATCAGATCTAGTCCCTTAAATCTATTTCTCACTTCCACTGTATAATCATAAGGGACTTGATTTAGGTCATACCTAATGGTCATACTGAATGGTCTAGTGGTTTTCCCTACTTTCTTCAATTTAAGTCTGAATTTGGCAATAAGGAGTTCAAGGTCTGAGCCACAGTCAGCTCCCCATCTTGTTTTTGCTGACTGTATAGAGCTTCTCCATCTTTGGCTGCAAAGAATATAATCAATCTGATTTCAGTGTTGACCATCTGGTGATGTCCATGTGTAGAGTCTTGTCTTGTGTTGTTGGAAGAGGGTGTTTGTTATGACCAGTGCATTTTCTTGGCAAAACTCTATTAGTCTTTGCCCTGCTTCATTCCGTATTCCAAGGCCAAATTTGCCTGTTACTCCAGGTGTTTCTTGACTTCCTACTTTTGCATTCCAGTCCCCTATAATGAAAAGGACATCTTTTTTGGGTGTTAGTTCTAAAAGGTCTTGTAGGTCTTCATAGAACCGTTGAACTTCAGCTTCTTCAGGGTTACTGGTTGGGGCATTGACTTGGATTACTGTGATATTGAATGGTTTGCCTTGGAAACGAACAGAGATCATTCTGTTGTTTTTGAGATTGCATCCAGGTACTGCATTTTGGACTCTTTTGTTGACCATGATGGCTACTCCATTTCTTCTGAGGGATTCCTGCCCGCTGTAATAGATATAATGGTCATCTGAGTTAAATTCACCCATTCCAGTCCATTTGAGTTCGCTGATTCCTAGAATGTTGACATTCACTCTTGCCATCTCTTGTTTGACCACTTCCAATTTGCCTTCATTCATGGACCTGACATTCCAGGTTCCTATGCAATATTGTTCTTTACAGCATCGGACCTTGCTTCTATCACCAGTCACATCCACAGCTGGGTATTGTTTTTGCTTTGGCTCCATCCCTTCATTCTTTCTGGAGTTATTTCTCCACTGATCTCCAGTAGTATATTGGGCACCTACTGACCTGGGGAGTTCCTCCTTCAGTATCCTATCATTTTGCCTTTTCATACTGTTCATGGGGTTCTCAAGGCAAGAATAGTGAAGTGGTTTGCCATTCCCTTCTCCAGTGGACCACATTCTGTCATATCTCTCCACCATGACCCGCCCATCTTGGGTTGCCCCACGGGCATGGCTTAGTTTCATTGAGTTAGACAAGGCTGTGGTCCTATTATGATTAGATTGACTAGTTTTCTGTGAGTATGGTTTCAGTGTGTTTGCCCTCTGATGCCCTCTTGCAACACCTACCATCTTACTTGGGTTTCTCTTATCTTGGGTGTGGGGTATCTCTTCACGGCTGCTCCAGCACAGCGCAGCCACTGCTCCTTACCTTGGACGAGGGGTATCTCCTTACCGCCGCCCTTCCTGACCTTCAACGTGGGATAGCTCCTCTAGGAATAACCTTAGCACTTCCTTATTCTTTCTGACCTTATCTTCTACTGTTCTATCCTTCACTCTCTCTAGTCCATCTGTGGAGACTTCCTTTTCCTTGACTATAGCAGTCACACTGATGCCTGAAAACCTCTGCACTTAGAGCTCCCTAAAATGCCGCCTAGAATGCTTTTCCTCTTAGAAATCTACATGACCCACACCCTTACTTTTTTCAGGTCCCTGATCAAATGCCCTCTTATCAGAGAGACTTCCCTGATTGTGCATTTAAAACAGCAACCCCTTTCTCACTCCTAGTACCAGGAATCCCTTTGTTTCCTTGACTTTCCTCTCTTTTCTCTAGAGCACTTCGTAGACTCCAACAGTGTCTGCCCAACAGAATGTAAAGACTGTTTTGTTAAGTGCTACAGCTCTAGCATCTTGAGCATACTGGTATATAGGTGCTCAGTCGATGTTTGTTGAATGAATACATGTTTCCTTTTCCTTGCAGAGTTTAGTATGCAAACTGTCATAAATTCTCTCCCACCAACCTTAGCTTCAGCATCTGGCAACCTTCAGATTTAGGCTATAGGTAGATTTTTATTTTTGCCTTGAACTGATTCATTTTTATTTTTGATTCTGATTTTAAAAAAATAGCATAGAAGTTGCCATCTTAACCATTTTCATGCATACAGTGTAGTAGTGTTAAGTATATTCACATTGTTGTGAACAGTTCTCCAGGTTTAGGTTCTTAAAAACCCTGTGATCTTATGCCTGTTCCATAACTAAACTCATTCTTCTCATTCACTTTTAGTCTCATCCCTAATTATCCACATCTTTGGCTCATTTTCCTATGCCTGAAGCACATACACATTTAAGAGGGGTAGTTCAGATTTGTTTTTAGAAAGGCCTGGTTCCTCTTTTTTTTTCCATTTATTACCAATTATCATTTAATTGCTTTAGAAGAAATCAGAACACCCTTTTTCTGTGACAGCATTTTTCTGAATATCTTTTAAAAAAAGTTCATATATTAGTTTTCCATCAGTAGTGAAAATGAGGTATCCTGTTTTTATGTAGGATATTTTATTTCATTCTCAGGAAATAAATCTTACTGTTCCCATATTACAGTATGGGAACTACAGCACAAAGGGTTTAAGCAAGAAAAAAGACCTGGTCTGTCTAATTCAGAAAACCCTACTCTTTCTACTACAGCGTGTTTCATGTATGTAGATGAAGACTCTTCATTTTCTTTTATTGATTTTTTTCCCTTAGGGTCTGTATGTAAGTGATTTTTCTGAACAGACTTCTTAGTCTCTTACTGATTTCTCCAGCTGCAAAACATAGTGGTTAAGAGCCAAAAGTAAATGAGTGCAACAGAGCAGAGACAGATTCAAAGAGGAGGGGACTAAACTAGTGGTGTGAGTGGGGGAGAGCAGGCAGAAGGGGTTACAGAGTGCAAACTACTATGTAGGAAATGAGCCATAAGGATATACTGTACAGCACAAGGACTGTAGTCAGTATTGCATAACATTTAAATGGAGTGTAATTTATAAAAATATTGAATCACTATGTTGTACACCTGAAGCTAATATAATATTGTAAATCAACTGTACTTCAATAAATAAATATATATAGCACAACCTTTAGAGAAGACCTAGATTTGAACCTTAATTCCCCACCAGTCAGTGTTATTGGGCAAAAAGTGTTTTCTTGAAGGACTTCAGATTAGTAACATGCCTATGATATCATGGATTCTTTGGAGGAAAGTGTCAAGACTAAAAATCTGGGCTGTTTTTTTCTCCTTCTGTTCTAGGTTCGCAATGATGTATACCACAGTATACTAACAAATAACCTCCCTAATCTTCTGGAATATGGCAATATCACCGCTCTGACACATTTGTGGTATACTGGGCAAATTACTAATTTTGAGTATTTGACTCACCTAAACAAACACGCCGGCCGATCTTTCAATGATCTCATGCAGTATCCAGTGTTCCCGTTCATACTGGCAGACTATGTTAGTGAGACCCTTGACCTCAGCGACCCATCAGTCTACAGGTAACTGAAGACATCATCACCTATTGGCTTTGTCGGTGTGCTGAATTTATGTCATTAAAGTTCTTCTCATGAAAATTTTCAAACGTGCAAAAAACTGAATGTGTAATAAACCCCCATATGGTTATCACCCCAACTCAATAATTATGAAAATTTTTGCCAAACTTGCATCATCTTTTTTTCCTTAAGACAAATCACACACATTTATGTCACTCATATGTTCTATAGTATACATCTCTTAAGAAAAAAGTAAAACATTTTGTTACATAACTTTAGTGCAATTGTCATATCAAAGAAAATAAAAACAATTAATTTCATGGTATCATCTAATAGCCAGCCTATTTTTAAATGTCCCCTGATTATATAAAAGATGTCTTTTTATAGTTGATTTGTTTGAATCAGGCTCAGTATCACCTTTGGTTGCTTTGTCTCTGAAGACATAAATCTTAGAACAGCCCTTATTTTTATGTATGTATTTTTCTTCTTATTCCTAACATTGGCTTATTTAAGGAAAAAAGGTCATTTATCTTGTAGAATGTCCCCCGTTCCACATTAGCATTTAGCTTTTTTCCTCTAGCCACTGTTCCTGGGGACTGGAAATTACTTCTAAAGGCTTGCTTAGCCTCAGGTTCAACTTTTTTTTAAGTAAGAACTCTCTAGAGGTGGTGGTGTGAACTATCAGGAGGCATGTGATATCCCACTGTTAAGGATGCTCAGGCTGATCTGTGGGTTCAGCCTCCCATTGAACTTGTTTGTTTCATTGATGATTATTTCTTGAGTCTGTGATTTCACTGGGGGTTACCGAATGGTGATTTCCTGTTTTCTCATTTCTTGTACGTTTATTAGAAGAAAGCACATAAGATGAGCCTGGGACATTTTGTTGTGTCAGAGAGCAAGAAAATTAATATAGTCTTGTCAAAAGAGTGGGAGCCATATTTGCACACCCATGTTCACTGCAGCTCTATTCACATAGCCAAGAGGTGGAGGCAGCCCAGGTGCCTATCTGTGGATAAATAGTTGTGGAAAATTTGGTACATATGTAATATGGAACATTATTTAACATTATGAAGGAGGGAAGTCCTGTCACATGGAAGAACTTTGGGGATATTGTACTAAATGGAATAAGTCAGCCACAAGAAAACAAACACCATGTGATTCCACTTACGTCGGTTGTTTAGGGTAGTCAGACTCAGAGAGTTAAATGGTGTTTGTTGGGGGGTGGGGAAGGAGGGCGGATGGGGACTTGCGGAGTTGTTGCTCAGTAGGTGTAGAGTTTCAGTTTTACAAAGTGAGAAAGCTTTAAAGATCTATTGCACAACAGTGTGAATTAGTTAACACTACTGAGCTAGGTACTGGAGGGTGGCTAGATGCTAAGTTCAGTGATGTGTGTTGTTTTTACTATAATTATAGAAAAATAAAGGACTTAGGAGCCAACTTGAAGTGGCTCTCACTGCCAAAGATAGGACAATCAGAGCATCAAAAAGTATAAAGACCATAACTGATTGAAACACATTTAAGTAAAAAGAAAATACTTAAGTTAATAATAATACTCTTTAAAGGCCCCCAAAACAAAGCAAAACTAAACTCATTGGTTGCTGTTGGATGGGGCAACAGTTCTCTACTTTTGAGATTTGACCGCTAAGGAAAAGAATTAAGCTTTTATCCTGCCTTTCCTGAAACGGTTGCATTTTAGAGTAACCAAATAGCCATAGTTGATGAGGGACTATTCTGTTTCTTTAGTTTTAAATAACATTATCTGACTATTATCAAAAAGTCAAGAAATAGCAACTCCTGGCAAGGACGTGGAGAAGACCCTTTGCACTCAACTGTTCCTGGGAATGTAAACTGGTGCAACCACTGTGGAAAACATAATGGAGGTTCCTCAAATATTAAAAATAAAACTGTCCTATGCTCCAGCCATTCTACTTCTGGATATTTAATCCAGAGAAAATTAAAACACTGCAGCTCATGTTCACTGCAGCATTATTTATAGTGGCCAAGATACAGAGACAACCTAAGTGTTCATCTGTGAATGAGCAGATAAAGAAAATGCAACACAGACACACACACACAAGAATACTATTTAGTGTTAATAAAAAACAAAAACAAAAACAAGAATGAAATCTTGTGACAACATGAATGGCCCCTGAGGGCATTATGCTAAGTGAAAAAGTCAGACAAAGACAAATACCATCCAGATAAGTAAGGAGAAAAGGAAAGATATACCCATTTGAATGCAGAGTTCCAGAGAATAGCAAGGAGAGATATGAAAGCCTTCCTCAGTGATCAGTGCAAGGAAATAGAGGAAAACAACAGAATGGAGAGATCTCTTCAAGAAAATTAGAGATACCAAGGGAACATTTCATGCAAAGATGGACTCACAAAGGACAGAAATGGTATGGACCTACCAGAAGCAGAAGATATTAAGAAGAGGTGGCAAGAATACACAGAAGAACTATACAAAAAAGATCTTCATGACCCAGATAATCACGATGGTATAATTACTCAGCTAGAGCCAGACATCCTGGAATGTGAAGTCAAGTGGGCCTTAGAAAGCATCACTACGAACAAAGCTAGTGGAGGTGATGGAATTCCAATTGAGCTATTTCAAATCCTAAAAGATGATGCTGTGAAAGTACTGCACTCAATATGCCAGCAAATTTGGAAAACTCAGCAGTGGCCACAGGACTGGAAAAGGGCAGTTTTCATTCCAATCCCAAAGAAAGGCAATGCCAAAGAATGCTCAAACTACTGCACAACTGCACTCATCTCACACGCTAGTAAAGTAATGCTCAAAATTCTCCAAGCCAGGCTTCAGCAATATGTGAACCGTGAACTTCCTGATGTTCAAGCTAGTTTTAGAAAAGGCAAAGGAACCAGAGATCAAATTGCCAACATCCGTTGGATTATCAAAAAAGCATGAGAGTTCTAGAAAAGCATCTATTTCTGCTTGATTGACTATGCCAAAGCCTTTGACTGTGTGGATCACAATAAACTGTGTAAAATTCTGAAAGAGATGGGAATATCAGACCACCTGACCTGCCTCTTGAGAAATTTGTATGCAGGTCAGGAAGCAACAGTTAGAACTGGACATGGAACTTCAGACTGGTTCCAAATAGGGAAAGGAGTACATCAAGGCTGTATATTGTCACTCTGCTTATTTAACTTCTATGCAGAGTACATCATGAGAAACACTGGGCTGGAGGAAGCATATGCTGGAATCAAGATTGCTGGGAGAAATATCAATAACCTCAGATATGCAGATGACACCATCCTTATGGCAGAAAGCAAAGAATTAAAGAGCTTCTTGGTGAAAGTGAAAGAGGAGAGTGAAAAAGTTGGCTTAAAGTTCAACATTCAGAAAACTAAGATCATGGCATCTGGTCCCATCATTTCGTTGGCAAATAGATGGGGAAACAGTGAGAGATTTTATTTTGGGTGGCTCCAAAATCACTGCAGATGGTGACTGTAGCCATGAAATTAAAAGACGCTTACTCCTTGGAAGAAAAGTTATGACAAACCTAGACAGCATATTAAAAAGCAGAGACATTACTTTGCCAACAAAGGTCTGTCTAGTCAAGGCTATGGTTTTTCCAGTAGTCCTGTGTGGATGGGAGAGTTGGACTCTAAAGAAAGCTGAGTGCTGAAGAATTGATGCTTTTGAACTGTGGTATTGGAGAACACTCTTGAGAGTCCCTTGGACTGTAAGGAGATCCAACCAGTCCATCCCTGAAGTGTTCATTGGAAGGACTGATGTTGAAGCTGAAATTCCAATACTTTAGCCACCTGATGCAAAGAACTGACTCATTTGAAAAGACCCTGATGCTGGGAAAGATTGAAGGCAGGAGGAGAAGGGGACAACAGAGGATGAATGGTTGGATGGCATCACCGACTCAATGGACATGAGTTTGGATAAACTCCAGGAGTTGGTGATGGACAGGGAGGCCTGGCATGCTATGGTCCATGGGGTCACAAAGAGTTGGATATGTCTGAGCAACTGAACTGAAGTGTGATCTCACTTATATATGAACTCTAAAAGTGAAAACAAAACACACAAAACAAAAAGCTAATGTCACTGATACAGAGGACAGATTGTAGGTTTCCAGAAGCATTAGGGGGTGGGGGTTGGGAGGAGTTGTGGCAAGATGGGTGAAGGGAGTCAGATGGTACAAACTTCTTGTTATGAAGTAAACAAGTTATGGGGATGTGATGTAGAGCACGGTGACTATAGTTAATAATATGCCAAGAGAGTAAATCTTAAAAGTTCTCTAACAGCACAAAAAATTTTAAGTATATATGGTGGCACATGTTTACTAGACTTATTGTGATGATCATTTTGTAATTTTGAATATAGAGATATTGAATCATTATGTTGGATACCTGAAACCAATATAGTGTTATACGTCAATTACACTTCTCTTAGTTTAAAATTCTCTTAGTTTAAAAAAAAGTTGACTGCAAATATACTACTTAGTATATTAGAATATTTTAATTATAACTTCAAGAAATCATATTCAGTTTAATATATTTGTCAATTTAAAAAGAGCAGATGGCACATTATTTCTCTTTTAGACATTTTTATACACTGCTAATGTACATTTAAATTTATACACTACTGATATAAAGAGATGCAGTCTTTCGGAAAGACAGTTTGACTGTATATAACCAAAGAACTCTTCAGAAATTGCATACTCTGTTTCAGCAGTTTAACTTCTAGGACTTTTTTCTTAGGAAATATCTTCTTAGAGTATTTTCTTAGGAAATACTTTAGGATATGTACTTGACCAGAAGGGTTACGCCTGGAAGCGAGCTTCGTGAGTGCAGGAGCCAGTTCATTGCTGGTAACAGTGCAAGTAACTGAAATTTAGAATCAACCTAAATGTACAACACTGGGTTTGAGTAAATTGTTCTATATTGTAGTCGTTAAAAATGATACTGTAGAAATATATATTATAGGGGGTTCTTTTTATTTTAAAGTGATATACATACACAAATAAGGAGGAAAACATACCTTTCCAGATATGTTGTAGTGATATATTGTGGTTGATTTTTGGTTTATTCTATTTGCCTCATCAATAACTTCTGATTTTCCATCCATAACAACATTACTTGTGTTCACAAAGAACTATTTATACTCTTTAGAAAAACTTGCATGCCAGGATCATGATTTCTTATATATTGAGTTGTGACTTTTTATCTATTCTATTGATATAAAACTGTTTTTACTTTTTAACAAAGTTTTTAGGATTATGAAAGTTTCAAAAATGAAATTAATGTGTTTTCTAATTGCTAATTTTAATATCCCTATGAAATAATTTTCCTCCAAAATAGATATATCCACCCTGGCTAAGCAGACCTGGTTTGGCATACTGAAATGTGAGCAAATCTTCATGTTGATCTAGTTGTGGCACCAGATGTTGAAACTCCAGGTGGCTCCATCCCAGTGCCAGACCAGAGGGCACCTCAGCCAGAGGAGCATGTCCATCTTGTTGGATCTTGTTCTCTTGCTCTTTGATGGGCCACACAGACATGCTGCTTGACTCTGTAGCTTTTAAAAGTGGGGATTCACCCAGTTTTCCTGCCTCCCTGATACAGTGTAAACACCAGCACAGACATACATATGCTTACCAGCATTCTCTCCACCATACACATAGCGTCACTCACTATGCATGAATTAGATAAAATGTTTATTTCATACTTGCACTCCAAATCTCAACATAGTCATTGTGAGCATGTGTTGTTTTTTTCAATTTTCACTAACCTAATAGTTACGTAACATCTTCTTATGATCATACTCCTGGCCAAACTGCCCTTCACTCTTCATTGCCTAACTGGGTGTAGGGTCAGGAAATGGGGACAGAAACTTCCAGGGAATCATCTGCCATAGGCAACATCAGTTACGATTTGAGGAAGTAGAGGAACCAGGGAGAGGAGGGAGAAGCTCTTCTTGGTTACTTTTAAGTCAAAAATTCATAATTCCAATACGCATCTGTTTAGAAACATCCTGTCTTCACAGTTTATGAAATTATAATTGTGAATGGTGACTGTTAGTGGCAAAGCAACATGTGTAAGCACTAAAACAAGGGCCAAGTATCTTGTTGATCACTTATTTACTTGTACACATCTGAGGCAACTTAATTCTGACAGTATTAACCCACTTCCAATGTTTTCCATCATCCCTTCCTTTATAGAAATCTTTCCAAGCCCATAGCTGTGCAGTATAAAGAAAAAGAAGACCGTTATGTGGACACATACAAGGTATTTTCCATTTTTCCTTGTGTATTTTGATAAGTTAAAACTGGATTTTTGGTTATTGGACTTGTATTTTACCTAATTTTCAATGTATAGTATTGATTTTTCTGTTTCCCACTTCTGTATGCAACTGACAGGCAACTGGAAATCATTATGTGATTTTAAATATTGTTTTCTGTCTTAATTCTCTGAAAACACTTTGCCCCCCAAAATAAATACACTTATTGTTGTATAAATTGGAAGCTCATAATCCATTGTTACGTTCAAATGTATGAAATAATTATATTCCTTATAAAAATCACAAAAATGTCCAGGGACCTGCCGTTTATATTCCCTAGTGTTATATATAATAATATCAATATATTTGTAGTTTACCATAACCCCTTGTTATTCATCTCAGCAAATTGTACACAAGTTTGTTAACAAAAAATACTGGATTTTAAGTTTAAAATAGAAGTTAATTATCTATTTCTGTGAAATTAATGTTAATGGAATCCTGTTGGAAATTCAAAAAAACTCATTAGGCATATGTTGTATTCTTCACTCAGTATGAAGATAGGAGCAGCTGAAGCAGTTTTCTCATATTCACCATGTTATCTTATGTCAAAATTTCAGAAAGATCCCTCCGGGAATCTTACAGCTGTCAATGCTTGATTCTTCTGTAGCTAAAAATGGGGCAGTGCTTATGGAAATCAAAAAGAAATGACTCCAGAAAATTCACTGTCACCTGACTTTATTAGAGACAGAAACTATGGGAGATGAAAATAGTGACAGATATTAAAACTTTGGTTGAGCTTCTTACTTTATGATGGGAAGATAAGAGTAGTTGAAGGATCACCAAATTCTTTTTTATTTCTGTGTAAGTCTACTGCAAAACAGCTATAAAATGTTATATTAAAGAATTTCAATAATGCGATACAGTTTTTACATTTCTCTTGCATTTCCTCTGTGAGAGAAGCATTTCTCTAAAGAACACAGCATTACGTTTTGAAGCCCTCTTAAAATGCAGACATCTCTGGTGAAAGTGGCAGTTCTTATTTGTTGATCAGTTTAAACATTATGAGCCATTAGTGGGGACCAGAGGGCTGAGAACCAACCCACTGAGAACAGGTGGGTTTTCTACGAGGGACTAAGAGGGTAAACGTGCAGACAGTCAAATGCTTCTCGAGTGGGCAGCCCTCACTGGGACACCAAGGAGGAGGCCCCCAGACACTCCAGAAGGCTGAGGGCAAGCTATGGAGGATGGCACCTAAGGGGCAGTAGAGAAGGATGGCAAAGAAGATGAGTGGGGCTTCTCCAGCTCTACGTGGAGCTCACTATCACCAATTTGGTCCCCGTGTCCTTCAGTACCTGGAGGAGGAGTACCGCAAAGGAGCCCGGGAAGACGACCCTATGCCCCCGGTGCAGCCCTACCACTACGGCTCCCACTACTCCAACAGCGGCACTGTGCTTCACTTCCTGGTCAGAATGCCTCCTTTCACAAAGATGTTTTTAGCTTATCAAGGTAAGGATGGTTTTCTAACTGCCTCAAAGGTCAGATTGGTCATCAGGGGAAAACCAGTTTGCTGACATCCTGAGAATGTATTAAAACTAATCAAACCATAGGAAAAAGAATTCTGCTTACTTTCTGAACAAAAGTCTCTTTAAGATACCTGCTGGGACTTCCCTGGTGGTCTAGTGGTTAAGACTCTGCACTCCTAATGCAGGAAGCCTGGGTTCAATTCCTGGTCAGGGAACTAACTAGATCCCACATGCCTCAACTAAAAGATTCTGAATACCACAATGAAGATCGAAGATCCCACGTGCAGTCCAATAAATTTAATTTTTTTTTAAGAGAAACCTGCAGTAAGCCAAATCATCTCGATAATGTCTCAGATTTCAGCCTCAAATTGAACTTTTCTACATTTATAAAAATGCAACTCACTTTTTAAAAGTTAAGATATCATTCACATAGGAAAAACTTTACCCTCCCTTTTAAAGTTATGAATTCACTTTTTTAAAATGTTCAACTGAATGATTTCAGATAACCTGTTATCTTTGGCCCCCAAAGGGGAATTTTAAGTTGTCATCAGTAGGTGGCTATTAGGAGACCTGCACTGCCACCTCCACCATAGTAACCACCTAGGGAGTCATCTTCAGTGGCCGCCCACACACCTGAAGATGGCTTTGAAACCGGTGAATTTATTGCTTTGTGTGCAAGTAGGTTTCTAATGAGAACACTGATTTCTAGTGAGAAGTCCTGTCAGTTTCTCGTGAGTCAGTGGTACTAGCCCTGTAGTTGTTCCTCCTGGAACAGAATCCTTTGTGGAATCATTATCCATTCAATTACTCGACTCTTCTTGAACTTCTTTATATATTTACACTCGTATGCATGCAACCTCTTGGGGGAATAAATTTTGTATTCTGTAGACCACTTGGTCTGTGAAAGGGGCTTTCTTGTATTTGTCCCTCTTCTATTTGTCAGTACACAAAACAAATGTTGCATATGACAGCTGTTCAAGTATTTGAATATTACTACCCTGCCTCCTCCTCCTCTCACTCTTGCTTATCCCTAGGCTAATTATCCGTAGTTAAGAGCCTCCTGTATACAAGGCTTGCTGCAAGGAATGCAGAAATAAGTAAGACAGTTTTGTACTTATTTAAGCGATGTTTGCTCTGGTTTCCAAACCTGTCACTGTTCTGCTCGTATTTCTGGATGTGTTCTGATTTGTGAATGCTGTTATTAAAAAGTAGCAGTCAGAATAAAAAAGGATATTTCAGGAATTCCCTGGCAGTCCTAGTGGTTAGGACTCCACACTTTCACTGCTGAGGGCACAGATTCAATCCCTGGTCAGGGGGCTAAGATCTGCAAGTCAGGTGGTACGGCCAAAAGAATAATAATAATAAAAATGAAAAACTATTTCAGATGTGGTTTGGGACAATGGCAGTATATAACAGAACTGTTATTGCCTTTCATTTCTTTTCATGTCGTCCAAGAATCTATTAATATAAAACTCTCAATCAACTATTATGCTAGATTTTCTTCACTGTGTATTTAAGAATGATTTTTTAAAAAGACAACAGGGACTAGCTCAGTCCCCATTCTATTCTTCTGATTAATTTAAAATGATTTGTGATGGCATTTTAATTTATTTCTAGACTTCTCCTTTAATCCAGGGTTTCTCACTTTGGCACTGTAGTCATTCGGAGCTACATAGTTCTCTGTAATGGAGACTGACCTGTGCACTCTGGGACATTTAGCGGCATCCCTGGCCTTGACCTACTAGTGCCCATGGCATCCCTCACCAGCCATGAGAACCAAAAATGTCCCCCGGGGAGCAAAAGTGCTAAGTTAACAACTGCCACTTGAGTTCACACGTGTTCTAGATTATAGGAATTTGTAGGGTTACTTTTTTAAAAAATTAAGAAACTACAGAGAATTTAAAAATTCAAACAGAAGCCTCAGTGTGTTTCTCCTGTTCCACAGTTCTGCGTATTGTGATTCCACCATAGCCTCACAGAATTGCCTTTAATTTTCCTGGATTCCATTTAGATTAATAACTTTTTATCCTGAGTGAGTTAGTACTTTTTTAAGTGGCCCTCCCTACTTTCTGAGGAAAAAAACCAAAACAAAAAAATTTACAAACCTCATTTCATCCCAGATTTTATTTAGTGCCCAGCCAATTCTAACTGATTCAGCTGAATAGAGGAGAAAGTAGTAAAAGTGATAGAAAACATTGCTTGGCAAAGCAGGTCAGGCTTGGGGAAGATTTAGCATATTTAAAAAAAAATTGTGCCTTGCTTGATGCTGAAATTAGTCTCTGTCTCCAGGTGAAAAAATATGTTGAAATTCCGACAGGTTAGGGGAGTTTTAGATGGTACACATGGTGCCTAAGAAGAATCCACACTGCTGATGTTTTCAAGAGCTGGAGTTTAGATACCATTTCATATTCTAGGCTAGAAAGTCTGTTAACTGTTGACAGAAAAGACAGAATTGAAAGTCAGTCCTTGATTGTTAATAGTCTACACAAGGAAAGCTTAAAAGAATATTAGTTTATTTTCATTCATAGGGAATTTTACTTATTTAGCTAAGAGTTAGAACATTTAAAAAGCAGTGCCCTTGTCACCCCAGAAAGAGAAAAGAAAAGAGAGAGGAAAAATAGTTTTACTGATTAGAGGTAAAGGGATAATTCTGCTTCTTGATGGGGTAAAAACTATTTTTACCTACTTGAACTTTAATTTTCCTTCCATATTTATTCATTCAATAAATAAATAATTATCTAGTTCCTAGAATGTGCTTGGTATAGTTGATATCCCAGGTGTCTGCTTTTATGGAACTTTCATTCTTCTTGGGCATATAGATATTTAATATTAATTAAACAAGTTATATAAATGTATCTAGTTATACGTGAAAGCATAATACAGTTTAAAAATAATACAGTCTCAAATTATGTAGAGTAATATTTATTTTCAGGAACACAAATAACCTCTTTTACATTATGAACAAATAAAATCATTTTAATATTTTTGAAGTATTGAAAGTAAATTATAACAAGTTTCAAATGGAATCAAGTATTTGTGTCTTAAGTGTGTTATTTGTATTTCTTTTTAGATCAAAGTTTTGACATTCCAGACAGAACTTTTCATTCTACGAATACAACTTGGCGCCTCTCATCTTTTGAGTCCATGACTGATGTGAAGGAACTTATCCCAGAGTTTTTCTATCTTCCAGAATTCTTAGTTAACCGTGAAGGTACAGCAATAAATCATTTATAATTTAAATTTCTTAGAGTTTGTACTTACTTTATAATTTTCCAAAAATAAAAATAGCTTTTGTAAGTTCTAAAATTTGAGACCCCAAATAAGAGAAATGCCTTTACTTACTAGGTATATAATTTTATTTCCAAATGAGCTTGAGGATTTTAAATATTAACTATTAAAGCATTTGTAAACATGTGTATTTTAATTTTGTTACAGAAATTGCTTTCTTATTTTCTCTGATTATAAAAGTTGTAATATGCTGATTACTTTTAAAAGTCATGAATTTATTAAAGAACAATCTAAATTAACCAGATGTCAATGATTTTATGAGTAATGACCAAGTTAGAAGTAAAACACTCTGACTAGTTATTGAATAATGAAAAGTGACACTAGAAAATAAAATCAGATATTCTGTGATGCCAGTGACCAACAGTCTCAGCTAATCATACCTGCTCTTTAATGTAAGATCAGTTAATCCTTTACAAGGTGTCTTTTCTTTCACTACTTTTCATATTTTTATGTGACTTTTAGGAATATGTGAAATTGAGAATTATATCTTTAGAGAAGTTAACATGTTGGCCAATTACTTTAGAATTTTTTAATTTCTTTATTTCTTTCACTACTTTTTATTTTTTAATTTTTAATTTTTAATTAAAATTAAAAATTAAAATTTAAAATTTAAAATTTAAATTTAAAATTTAAAAATTAAAAAAATTTAATTTAATTTTTAATTTTTAATTTTTTAAAAAATTTTTTAATTTTTTAATTTAATTTTAAATTTTTTAAAAATCTCATTTCTTTCACTACTTTTCATATTTTTATGTGACTTTTAGGAATATGTGAAATTGAGAATTATATCTTTAGAGAAGTTAACATGTTGGCCAATTACTTTAGAATTTTTTACTGTATTAACTAGCTTCTCTGAAGTTATTTAGATAATCACTAATAAATCTGTGCTGCTAATTACTTGGAGCATGTTTCATAGTGTTGCCCAAGTAAGGAATGCCTCAGTGAAATATCAACACCTTCAATTTGGGGTACCTGCCTTGTGGTTCCTGCCTCAGTTAGTCTGCTGCTTGTCTCCCTGTCCATGGTTTCTTATATGTATGTTACCATTATATATGCTGCTGCTGCTGCTGCTGCTGCTGCTAAGTCACTTCAGTCGTGTCCGACTCTTTGCAACCCCATAGACGGCAGCCCACCAGGCTCCCCGTCCCTGGGATTCTCCAGGCAAGAACACTGGAGTGGGTTGCCATTTCCTTCTCCAGTGCATGAAAGTGAGAAGTGAAAGTGAAGTTGCTCAGTCGTGTCCGACTCTGCGTGACCCCATGGACTGCAGCCCACCAGGCTCCTCCATCCATGGGATTTTCCAGGCAAGAGTACTGGAGTAGGGTGCCGTTGCCTTCTCTGTCCCATTATCTATAGCTGTATAACAAATAACGCCTGTACTTAGTGACTCAAAACATTAAATGTATCACCCATGATAGTTTTTGCAGGTCAGAAATTCAGGAACAGCTCAGCCAGGTGGCTTTTGTGGTTTTGGCTCAGGGTCTCTTGTGCGGTTACATTCAGATTGGCTGCAGCAGGAACATCCAGGGAAACAGAGCAGCATGAGGCTGGCGGGCTGCTCCTTCTTTAGTGTCTGTAGTTTTCCTCGTGGTTTCTCCACATGGACTATTGTGGACTTCTTGCAGCATGCAGCCTCCGACATCCTAGTTGGCAACTCAGGGCTCCTAACACGAGTGGCCCAAGAGAGATGAGCAGAGGCTGCATGGCCTTTTCCAGCCTAGCCTTGGAGGCCACAGCGTGGCCTTCGAGTGCATTCTGCTTGGGAGGTAGTCACAAGGGCCTGCCCACATTCAAAAGGAAGGAGCATAGACTTTGCCACTTAATAGGGGAGTAGTGAGATTCTAGAAAAGCATGCACAGCAACGAGTGTTGTTATAGCCATTTTTGGAGAAGATAACTTGCCATAGCATACATCCTGCCATTTCCTATGAGCGTTCCTGTAGGCCTTTCATTGTACCTCCAGGTACCCGCTCTGGGTGAAGTGTCTACCCCTCTGATGTGTCTAGAGCCCCAGAAAGTTAGAAATGATTTGAGTTCATCGAGCCCCCTGCTGCTCACCCTCTCCTGCTCAACCCTTATATGCCTCATCACTACTGTTCAATCAGTTCAATCAGTGAGTCTCTGCTGCCTCCCTTGAAGCTGCCACACAGAGTCTGGAGGTGCTCAGCCAGTCCATTTTGACACTGTCACCCTGCAGCTGTCAGATGACTGCTGGGCTTTTTGAGGTGACCCTCACCCTCACCCCTTGTTAATTTTATATAAGCCCTTAGTTTATATTTCCTATCATATCATATCATTTCCAGGTACTTCCAAAATTAGTGAAGATCCTTCCAGTTGTTTTCACAAGATCAAAAAGCAGTCAGACAGCAACTTACTTTCATATGGAGCATAATCAGCTTTTAAGAGGCTCTTTTAAATTTGTGTTCTGCTATGATGATCAGATTTTCTTTCCATAAAAAATAGCGCAGAAAATTTCTGTTCAAAGGTAACATTTCGTTTAGGATAATTTTTTTTAATTTTTTATTTAGTTTTCTAAACTGGAATATAATTGCTTTACAGTGTTGTGTTACTGTCTGCTATACAACATGAATCAGTTTTATGTATACATACATATATCCCTTCCCTCTCTAGGCTCCCTCCTACTCCTCCAGGATAATTTTTTTAAAGAAACACTTCTGAGATTTTTGTTACACTAGCAGTCTAATGAGACAATTAGATAACACCTTATTTACATCACAGAACACCCCTCTTAATATGTTAAGTATAATTTTGTGTCTATGGGAATGCTTAGTGGAGATGAAATCAAAACAGACCTATAGATTTACCATAAAATAAATAGACTAAGTTCACTCTTGGAATGTATATACTTTGTTGAGTTGTTTAAATTGCAGAATGCTAATATTTACCACACAAGTAGCCTTAAATTTATTATGTATTAACACCAATAATTCTGAAATGCTTATATGAAAGCCTTCACTTTATTTTAATCAAGATTACAATTGAGATGTTTTCACACTTGGTGCATTTGAAGATTTGATAAGTGAAATATTAGAGTTAGCAGGCAGTGATTTTCTGCTTCTTTTCAATATAATATGAAGAGGTGGACGAGTAAATTTGAAAGATTTCAGATTCAGTTAGGATAGATAGTGTTGATCCATGCAGCTCTATGAGTCGTTAAGTCAGCAGGTGAGCAGCAGTGTTACTAACTTCTGGATGCTCCTTTTCCTGGTTATAACACACAATAGCTATTTCTGTGAACTCTTCAAGTCCGCTCAGTGGGCCAAAGGAAGCATGATTTGGAGGAGATAAACATTGATATTAATCTTCTCTTTTAGGTTTCGATTTTGGTGTGCGTCAGAACGGTGAGCGGGTTAATCACGTCAACCTCCCTCCTTGGGCACGTAACGATCCCCGTCTTTTTATCCTCATCCATCGACAGGCTCTAGAGTCTGACTACGTGTCCCAGAACATCTGTCAGTGGATTGACTTGGTATTCGGGTATAAACAAAAAGGGAAGGCCTCTGTCCAAGCCATCAATGTTTTTCATCCTGCTGTAAGTGACTCTTTTAAAATTCTGCATTTATATAAGGTAGAACCTGAGTATTTAAAAGTTAGACAGTTTCTTTATAATACTCAAGTTCAAGAGAATAATTGACAAAGACACGGAACTTGTCCAAGATTTTTTCAGGTTTATGTTTCACCTCTTTAAGAATAACTTAGATACTATCTGTCAGAGATTCCCTAAGACCACTCCCAGGTTGGATGAGGACTTAAGAACTCAGCATACAGTTGTACTTACAGTGAAGGGTACAAAGCAAAAGCAGCAAAGGGAAAAGATACATGGGGCAGAGCTGGAGGGCACCAGGCACCAGCTTCCAAGAGACTTATCCCAGTGAGTCACAGAGAACTCACTCAGTTCCTCCAGCAACAAACTGACAGAATTAGGGCTGCTGTGCGGGGTTTTTATTGAGGACTGGTAATGTGGGCACCCTCTCATGTCCAGAAGTTCTGGGCCTCGGAAGGAAACCAGGTGTTCAAGATATGCCACATTGTCCAGCTTGGGTGCAGTGAACCACTTTTATCAGGTGAAAAAGGTAGAAACTCTTCTGAAATGCGTGTTCCCAGACAAGGCCAAGGACAGGCCTTCCAGACACACCTTCCCAAGGAGAGCAGTTCAGGCCTGCTGTGTAACTCTTTTCTGCACATCATCCTATATACATGTTCTGTTTTTAAATTGCGTCCCCTTTCCTTATTGTACAAACAATATTTGTGCCTTGTTAGAATAATATCTAAGATACAGACTACAAAAGGAAGAAATTTTAAGATCAACTTTGATATCACCATCTAAAGATAAATATCAAACAACTTTCTTTTTCCTACACATATCACTTCATTTATATAATGATTTTATTTCTGTAATATTATCTTTTAAAAAATAATTTCATTTATTTATTTATGGCAGTGCTGGGTCTTCGCTACTGTGCAGTCTTTTCTCTAATCATGGAGAGCGGGGGCTACTCTCCAGTTTCTGTGTGCAGGCTTCTCGCTGCCGTGGCTTCTCTGGTTGCAGAGCTCGGGCTCCAGAGTATGCAGGCTTCGGTAGTTGTGGTGCACAGGCTTAGTTGCTCTGCGGCACGTGGGATCTTCCCTGATCAGGGATCAAACCCTTGTCTCCTGCATTGGCAGGCAGATTCTTTAGCACTGAGGCACCAGGGAGACCCCCATTTATATAATAATATTAATGCTACTTATTATTCCAAAGTATGGGTATCTGGTAATTTATTTAACTAGTCCCGTATTCTTGGATATTTTGTTAGTGTTCTTCTACTAAAAATAATATTCCTCCGATTATTTCTTTATGTACTGCTTTACTTCTTTGAGTTAAATTCCCAGAAGTCGAATTGTTACACTTTAATGTATATTTTTCAATGTTGTTAGTCTACATTAAAAAAAAAAAAAAACTATCCTTTTCAGGAAGTTTTATTTTCCCAGGCTCTGGGGATGCAAAGGTGAATAAGATTCACATAGGGAGGGAAGATATATGAATGTCCAGTAAGCAAATGAAAAAAAGCTGGCATCTTTAGTCATCAGGGCTTTCCTGTGGCTCAGCAATAAAGAATCCACCTGCCAATGCAAGAGATGCAGGTTTGAACCCTGGGTCAGGAAGATCCCCTGGAGAAGGAAATGGCAACCCCTTCCAGTATTCTTGCCTGGGAAATCCCATGGACAGAGGAGCCTGGCGGGCTACAGTCCATGGGGTCGCAAAAGAGGCAGACATGACTTAGCATATATATCTTTATATATGCTAAGCCATGTCTTTAGTCATCAGGGAAATGCACATTAGAGCCACAGTGAGTTACCACTTTATATCATTGAGAATGACTCTAAATAAAAGACTAACAATTCCAGGTATTGAATAAATGGAATACTACTCAACAATAAAGAGGAAATGTTTTATGCTGACTGAAAGAAACCTGATCCACCCTGTATGAATCCACTCCATTTACTTGAAATTCTAGAACAAGGAAGATTAATCTCCTAGTGGTAGAAATCAGAACAATGGTTGCCTCCAGGGAGTAGGGTATTGAGTGCCTAAAGGACATCAGGGAACTTTCTGGGTGATAGAAATGCTCTGTACCTTGATTTTCATGATGGTTCCATTAGATGGTACTTTAAAAATCTGTAGTGTTTTATTGTGTGTAAACTATACCTCTGTAGAAGTATATATGTAAGTTTTAAAGGTTTTAAAGACTGAGGTATAATTTTTAAGCTTCATATTTGATCTAAAATGTAACTTTAAAAGCAGTTAAGAGCTTCCCTGGTCGTCCAGGGGCTAAGACTCTGTGCTCCCAATGCAGTGGGCCTGGGTTTGATCCCTGGACAGGGAACTAGATCCCATATGCTGCAACTAAGACCCAGCACAGCTAAATAAAAATATAAGCAATTAGGTTCATTTTGTTGTACAGCAGAAACTAACACAACCTTGTAAAGCAATTATACTCCAATACAAATTAAAAGCAATTAAGAATTTGGACATTAACCTTAGTATACTCTGTGCCTATAATACTGGCACAAATTTTCAATTATTCTCATTTAAAATTCACATTAAAAGTATATGCATGCTAAAATATACCATTTAATTCTCATCTTACTAGATTTTTTCATTAATTCTTTGGGACTTTAGAGCTTTACAAAGGATAGAGTTGGTACCATTGTTCTAGAAATTTTAAATACATTTTATTTTTTTTGCCACATCCTTGCCCCCTGCATTGGAGGCATGGAGTCCTAACCACTGGCCCACCAGGGATGCCCTGTTTTAGAAATTTAACAAAACTCAATTCGTGGGACAAAACGAAGTGTAGCATTTAAGTTCACAGTCTCTGAATCCAGGATTGGGTTCACATCCTCATTCTGTGACTCTGCTGCTTGCTGTGTGACCTGCAGTGTCACCTTAACCTCTCTATACTTTTGTGCAGATTTGGAAAATGTGAACAGTAATACCAACCTCATAAATAAGAAAATGTATACAGGATAATGTCTGCCATCCAATTAAGTATAAGTGTTAACTTTGTAAAAAGGAATGTAAAAATGCCTTTTGATCTTAATTCATCATTCACTAGTGTATGGGGTTCACTAGAAACTGATACCATAGAAGGTGAAGAAGTACTATTTTAAAGTAAATTTTAAGAGCTCTGGCTATAGGGTTATTCCAATCTCCTTTTGAATTTTTGAGTCTATTAAATTAAACAACCATAAAGAATGAGTCTGCTTAGATAAGCATTTATAACAGGTATTGGAGCCCTTGTGGTGGTGGGAGTGTGGTGGGCAAGGGGAGTAGATGTTGAAGATTATTTAACTTCTAAAGAACCTTGAAACTTTATTTTGGCATTTATAGAAATGTTATTTGTAGATATGAAAATGGAATTTGCTTCCTGATTAAATGCTGAAAGTTAAATCATACAAGCAGGATACACAAACATGACAGGTCTGTACCCAGCTTTAAAAAATGCACCTCACTTTCCGTCTGACTCCAACACTAAGAACAAAGGTGTAATAACACCCTTTACATTTAAGAGGTTGCAGTTCTCACTGCTACTCTTTCAGATTCTCTTTCAGTTCATTAGAACCTAAATAATACTGTCTTAAGCTACCTGGCAGCATTGTATCTCAATTCATTTTTGCCTATATCGCTTTGGACAAGTGACTTTTTCAACAATGTAGTATTACACATGAAGTCTTTTTTAAAAGATACATGTACCAACATTAGGTGGGAAAGATAAAGGACGGTGGCATGGCAAATCCTGAATTTTTACTCCTTTTCTAGGCTGATTACTGCCCTAACCCGCCTTTCTCTTTAGCTTCATGTCCTAAGAAAGGTGACAGCATGGAGGACACCAGTCACATGGAATACTGTGTGCTGGCCTTTCTGCGGTGATTTGGTTAAAGATGGAACATATTGACTGTTTCTCAGCCAGTCTTCTGCCCCTTGCCTGGGAGGTGAAGCTGTCCTTCCTCCTCCACTGACAACCTCACCGAGTTGGCTGGGGGGGCTGAAAGAATATACATCACATTACAGTCTTCTCACTGCCAGGTTCTTGTCAGGTTCAGCAGTATATGTGGAAACCTCAAAAGCAAACACACAGAGAGGGAATCGGAATTAAATGAATCCTCTCCAAGGATGAGTAAACCATGGTTGTGCTACTCTCGAACTTACAAGATGGAAACCACAAAGACTTTGCTTGGGTTTCAGTGTTACTGGTGTTTAGACTCTTGATTCTTCAACCCAGACAAGAGAAAAGACATAGACATACAAAAATCTAGGTTCCTTACTAATGTCTCTGTGTGTAAGAAAACATATCTCAGTAATTGATATTTGTAGACATCTTCAAGATACGGGGGATATTATATGAGTTAGCAACACAAAATCATCCTGTGACACCAGCCATTGTGTCTTGAGAGGAATCCGACTCTTTCTTTGAGCATATTCACACAAAGAACAAAAGGGCATTTGAATATCACACAATTTCAGGCAGACACAGGTGCTTTGAACTTCGAGTTCTCATTCTTATGAATTGAGAAAGTTGGAGTGGGGCAGGATCCTCTGGTTTTCTTCAGACTCCATGTTGTCATATCCCTAAATTCTGTTATCTCTTTTGATTTTGTGGACCACCTGAAGTGATGTTGACTCAGCTTTCTGACCAATATCTGACAGACAGCCACAGAAAAAATAGATCCACTTACTAATCGCCTGCAGAAGCTATTTTGGATCAACTTAATTGAAAAATTTGTTTATTTTTTAAATCAGTTTTTACTAAAAGACAAGACCAAAGAAAAACCTCATTTTGTTTTTCTTTTTTTTTCAATTTGAGGTATAATTGACATACGTTATATTAGTTTCCAGTATACAACATACTGATTCAGTTATTTGTGAAATGATCACCACAATAAGTCTAATTAACATCCACCCCCTACTTAGTTACAAAAATTTTTTTTCTTGTGATGAAGACTTTTAAGATTTACTCTCTTAGTAACTTTTCAAATATGCAATACAGTGTTGTTAATTGTAGTTATCATGTTGCACATTACATCTCCATGACTTATTTGTTGTATAACTGGAAATTTGTACCTTGTGGGCCCCTTTAACTCATCTGCCCAACCCCCACCTTTGGTAACTACCAGTCCTATGAGCTTGGTCTTTTGTTTAGATTCCACATATAAATGAAATCATACTGATTTGTTTGGTATTTTCCTTTGTCTGTCTGACTTATATCACTTAGCATAATGCCTTTAAGTTCCATCCATGTTGTAACAAGATTTCATTCTTTTTTATGACTGAATACTATTTAGTTGTATATATTTACCACATCTTCTTTATCCATTCCATGTATACATGCTTAAGTTGCTTCCATATCTTGGCTATTATAAATAAAGCTGTAATGAACATAGGGGTACATATATCTTTTCAAATTAATGTTGTTTAAATGCCCAGAGGGCTTCTTTTGTGGCTCAGCTGGTAAAGAATCTGCCTGCAGTGCGGGAGACCGGGGTTTGATCCCTGGGTTGGGAAGATCCCCTGGAGAAGGGAAAGGCTACCCACTCCAATATTCTGGCCTGGAGAATTCCATGGACTATATAGTCCGTGGTGTCACAAAGAGTTAGACATGACAGAGCAACTTTCACTTTCACTTTCAAATGCCCAGAAGTGGAAATATTGATCATATGATAGTTCAATTCTTAATTTTTTGAGGCACCTCCATACTGTTTTCCATACTGGCTGCATCAATTTACATTCCCACCAGCAGTGCACAAGGGCTTCCTTTTCTCCACATCCTGCACTTTATATGTTTTGGATATTAACCCTTTATCAGTACGTGATTTGTAAACAATTTCTCTCATTCAGTAGGCTGTCTTCAGTTTATTGATGGTTTCCTTTTGCTGTGCAGATAAATGAAGTCTTACATGATATTCTCTTAAATTAGAAATTAATTTTATAAAATTACTTAATTAACACCAGTCAAGATAAATTATTTTTGTTTCATCCATTCAGAAGCATTGATGATTCCTATTCTGATCTCTTTGAGACTATTAATGATTATCACTCTGTTCAAAAACATTTTAAAATCCTTTCCATTTGAAATTTGAGAAAGGAAATCCTTTCCATTGTCCATTGCCTGGAGAATAAAACAAGTTGTTTTCCCCTTTGGTATTATCACCAAGTCTTGCTTTTTACATTCCTCTCATTCTCTTTTTCTCTTCAGACGTATTTTGGAATGGATGTCTCTGCAGTTGAAGATCCAGTTCAAAGACGAGCACTAGAAACCATGATAAAAACCTACGGCCAGACCCCTCGTCAGCTGTTCCAGTCAGCCCATGCGAGCAGACCTGGCTCCAAGCTCAACATCGAAGGGGAGCTTCCTGCCGCCGTGGGGTTGTTGGTGCAGTTTGCTTTCAGGGAATCCAGAGAACAGGTCAAGGAAATTACCTATCCGGTATGTCATTTGGATTTCAATAGAATTCAGGAAAACACGGCTCAACTCCTGAGAGGTCAGGCCTTCTCCCAAACTTTAGAGGCAGGGAATTGAGTACCATGGTCCCAGCCTGAAGTTGTGCACCAGGCAGTGAATACAGATGCCCGCACTGCTAGTCCTGTGTGTAGAAGATGCTGCATTAGTGATATGAAGAGAGTGCTCTGGGAGCTCAGGTCAGATTGTGGCCTCCCTGAGGGTTATTACTGGGGAAAGCCTCACCAGGCAGTGACATAACAGGCATCGCAAATGGGAGGGTAGGAACCAGTGCAAACATGCCTGCATGGTCCGGGTTGTCAGCTTCCACCAGAAGTAGTGACCAAAAGTGTAAATGTTTGAGTTCACAATTAAGGGGGAAATATTACATGATTTCTTGGCCCCTCCAGATTGTCATGATAAGAAGTATTGCCTCTTAAAGTAGGAATTAAGTATTAATTTATATTCTGAAATAGAAAAATAAAGCAAGCAAGCCTTAAGAGTAAAATGGATTCTAATCCTCAGCTAAATTCTTCATTATTAAAGCAACTTAAGTGGGAGCCTGTGACTTGTAAAGTGTTAAAGAGGTTTGCAGAAGGGAATCATAGAAAATGAAAAGACAAGGGAAAGAGGTTGTAAGATAAAGCAGAGATCTCAGATTGCAGTCATCTGTGATCCACTTTAAGAGGAAATGGTTTTTACAGACCTTGTTTTGACAACTGTTTCTTATAATAAAGTTACTTAAATACACTGAATGTAGAACACTAAATGTAAACTCTTTATGCTCATAGCTCATATATATCAAATTTGCATGTTAAATGCAAGCAGAAAGATCAACATGATAGACAATATTGTTTTGCTGAACCCAGATCACTCATGTTGTTTTCCATAGTTGAAAGCTGTATTTTTTGTTTTATGTTTACTTGTCAGTGTAAGTCATGATTTTGAAGCCTTACAAATCATTTTAGTCATTTTCATTACCAGGGTCATTATTTTTAACTAGAATCTATTATTTTAACATGTCAAAATAATTTAACAGTCCATCCCTGAAAAGTAATAAATACCATTTCATTTGCCACTATACTTATTGCTCATTAGCTAATTAAAGTCGGTGCGTGTGCAGGACCTGAGCAGGATGTCTGTTTGTGATAGGAACAGATACTAAACTGCCTCCTTCCCACCTCAGGACTTTCACACTGGCTGTTCCCTCCACCTGGCATGCCCTGTCCCCGGATAGAGCACACATTTCACTCAGGTGTCTGCTTGCCTCAGAGACTCTTTCCCAACCCCTCATCTAACTAGCAACTCTCTTTCTCAGTCCTCTCCCCTTTCTTAGACTTTGTTCATAGCACTTGCACCACCTATGGAAGTACGTGTTCCTCATCTGTCTTGTTTATCACTGTATCTAGTCACCAGAACACATATTTCTATGAGTGATTCTATATTTACTACCATTTTTTAAATGTACTTTTTACTTTTCTTGGTTTTAGAGTCCTTTGTCATGGATAAAAGGCTTGAAATGGGGGGAGTATGTCGGTTCCCCAAGTGCTCCAGTTCCTGTGGTCTGCTTCAGCCAGCCCCACGGAGAAAGATTTGGTTCTCTCCAGGCTCTGCCCACTAGAGCAATCTGTGGTTTGTCCCGAAATTTCTGTCTTCTGATGACATATAGCAAAGAACAAGGTAAAATAAAACATGAAAATCATCCTAGGTCTATGTTTCAAGAGATTTGAATGTTTCCTCTCATCTGTGCTGCTATTTTATTTCATTTCTGAGTTTTCTGAGTCCTTGGTGAAAATCCAGATTCAAATTTGTGTTCATTTAATGCAAAGTAGGAATTAAAACGTACTACGTGAAAAAAATGAGAACTAAAGGCAGTGTCATTTGAAATGAGAGGAAGAATTGAAGGAGACAAGAATAAATAAATGTCTCACGAGATGAATACATTATCAATTTTATAGAAATATACACTTTGAGGTTCTTGAATCCCAGAATAGACGACTTATTTGACCAACAGTTCTAGTACCTCAGAAGAGACAGTCATGAAAGTAAAACAAAATGAGGAAATCATGATAGCCTTGAAAATAGGTTTTAAAAATACATATGTCTGGAAAGCAATCTTTTTCTCACCTCTCTGCACTGACTCACTAAAAGCAACACATGGGAAAGTGCTGTCAGTAGAGGCCCTCTTGATATTTCTAAATGTCACCTACACACTGGAAAACTAGTGACATTTTCCATTCAAGCAGTTCCTCAGCCCTTCCAAATTAATCATTTTATTTGATGTGAAAGAACTCTCCCTACTTCCTAGGCCTGGGCTTTAAGCACTAAATGAATGACTGAGGGCACCCATCTGTGCCTGTCAGGGGTATGCAGATTTGCCTGGAAACCAGAGTGGGGGCCTGACGCCTCTTGGTGTCGGTTCTGTGCGCTGTGCTCCTCTGGTCCTCACAGCCCCGCCCACCACTGGAGCACCACAGTGCAGGGGCCCCAGGACCCATGCCCCAGCATCAGCCACTTCAAGGAATTTAGCGTGCTGGCTGGACCACAGTTCTTTTAAACTCACTGTCCCTTCTGTCATGAGATGAATGATTGCCTTTATAGTTGCCAGTAATAAAAGAAGCCACATACCATTTTATCAAAGTTTAGTGAACTAAGAGGGTAAGGTAAATCTGTTTAATCATCGTTGCAATATCGGTAGTTTATTCTCACTAGTATGTTGCAGTCAGCTATGAGATGCGTCACAAGTAGTTTACTACTAATAACACTTAGAGGATCGAAATGTGTGAATAATTTGCCTTTAAGAAATGAATTAAAATGGATTGAAGTTTATCTCTGTTGATCAGAGAGAAAGGGGCTGGTATTATTACTTAGCATGGTGGGACTTAAATATGTCCAATCTAATAGCTAACCTACCTTATTTGTGCCACTACAGTCACAAGCCCTTAATAGTTGTGTTCTTTCAAATTACACTTTATTTCCTCATAGACTGTAGGTGGAATTTGGCAGAATCTAGGTGTGTCCAGGGAAGTGGTATCATACAAGTTTTGGCCATGAGCTTGCGTGGCACGGTGCCTGAATTTGCACCCCAGTTCTGCTGCCTAATACCTGTGTATTTTTGTGTAATTTTGAGAAAATTACTTATGCTTCTCGAGTCCTGGCTTTTAATCTATGAAATGGGAGTAATAAAAGGACTTACTTCACAGGGTAATTCACTATAATGATTGATTGAAATAATATAAGGAATGGTTAACACCTGACTCTGGTGTGCTTAATAAATGCTTAAGTGCTTAATAAATAAACGTCCATCAGACTGTAAGCACTCTGGAGCCAGGGACTCTGAGCATTCACTGCTGTACCCAGTGTAGAACCATCCACAGGGGCATTTCCTAGAGGCCTTGAGTGACTAAGAGTGCAGCTAGCAGATGGAAGGTCATGTGTGTCGAGCACTGTTATATTAAATAACAGCCCTCTAGTTACACATGCGGAGAAGGCAATGGCACCCCACTCCAGTACTCTTGCCTGGAAAATCCCATGGATGGAGGAGCCTGGAAGGCTGCAGTCCATGGGGTTGCTGAGGGTCGGACACGACTGAGGGACTTCACTTTCACTTTTCACTTTCATGCATTGGAGAAGGAAATGGCAACCCACTCCAGTGTTCTTGCCTGGAGAATCCCAGGGACGGGGGAGCCTGGTGGGCTGCCGTCTATGGGGTCACACAGAGTTGGACACGACTGAAGTGACTTAGCAAGCAAGCAAGTTACACATGTGTAATACAGTATAGCAACTAAACTGCCATGGTTTAATGGTCTTTAGCTCAGTACAGGCCAATTACTTGAGAACTGACAATGCCTCAAAATTGTCTGAGGTGCTTTTTTTCCAAGTATACTCGGTTGGTCCCATTGGAGACACACCAAATTAGAATCTCTGGGGCTTGAGTCTAAATCTGCACATGCCCCAAAAGTCATTTTCTTGCAAACTCTTATTTAAGATCTACTATTCTAATATGTAAAGAAGAAGTTGATTTTTCTTTTTAAAAAAAGATGGTGCATCTTGTGTTGCTGGAATGAGAAACCAGGGACAGTTACTGAGTTCTTACCACATGCCAGGCCTCGTGGTAAAATCTGGAAAGTCCTGAGGCTTATCTAGAGAGGAACATATATGTAACAAGGCTATCCTAATTTCTGTATTGCAAAACTGATGCCCACATTTGGAATTATACTCAACAAAACAAAAAGAAATCTGTGAACTACATTTTCAATGTGCTCTTGATTCATTCAACAAATATTTATTTGTTTTGTTGCTTTATATTATATTGTGCTACGTTTTATGCTATATATTATGCTGAGTACTCACATTCTATATATTATAGATACAGCTATATATTAAGCGAGGTACTCACACTCTCCTTAAGGAACTCAAAGCTTCTTAGTTGTACAGGCAGCACCAGCTACCTACAGCTTTTATGCTGCATTAGCCCTAGTCAGTGTGCCAACAAGGCATAGATTATGAGAAACACTGGAAAAGGATGTCAGGATGTCCAGATCTTTATCCCAAAAGGACATAATATTATGTTGAGAGTAGAACAAGAAAAGAACAGAACCTCATTATATGAAGTTCCCCCATACAAAATCCTTGCAGTTGCAGGATTAAATTATTCTTCTCAGGATTGCTTCTGCTCCAACAGTGGTCCCTTTCTAGTATTAGTAGTTCTCCATATTGATTTTTTAGTATGGGGTATCTAGAAAGTTATTTAAACATTATCTAGTTCATATTTATTATTAGAAGAAAAAGCATCACAGAACATAAATAGAGGAAGCTTAATTATCATTGTCTTTTATAAAAATTTCTTAACAGAAATTTTAGTTCTAAGTCAAATAAATCCCTATCAAAATAACACAGGAGAAAAAGAATATAGTTCCAACCTTAGAATTCTATTAGCCTTAAAGAAATGAAACTAACATAAATCGGTCCATCTGTGGCTATAAAGATGATTTTGCACTGGAATGACCATGTTCTGCTATGTGAACTTCAGGCCTTACAGGCCAGAATGGTCTTTAACCTGCCATTTCAGTGGGCTGTCCAATGATAACTGATCAGTGGCAACTAATACTTTTATTTCTCTTTCTTGAGGTGTGAGAAGCATGAACAGTACTGACATTCAGTGGTCAGCCATCCTGAGCTGGGGATATGCTGATAACATTTTGAGGTTGAAGAGTAAACAAAGCGAGCCTCCAATAAACTTTATACAAAGTTCACAGCAATATCAGGTAAACATTTTTATGAAGTACTTTATAATAATAATTGAACATAATGCTTTAAAAGGGAGTCAGACTGATGACAGCTAGGCTTTAATATCCTGTAGTTAGTCGAGAAGCTGATGACGCTAGACATATGCCTTGTTTACAGTGCTGACAGCCTTCCTAACTGCTGCTGTACTGACTGTGTCCCCAAAGTTTGTTCTCTACCCCAGCAGTCCCCAGCCTTTTTGGCACCAGGGATTGGCTTTACAGAAGACTCTTGTCCCACAGAGCAGGGAATAGGGGGATGGTTTCAGGATGATTCTCCTAAGGAGCCCACAACCTAGATCCCTTGCATATGTAGTTCACAGTAGCATTCGTGTTCCTATGAGAATCAAGTGCCACTGATCTGACAGGAGGCGGAGCTCAGGCAGTAATATGAGTGATGGGGAGTGGATGTAAATACAGATGAAGCTTCGCTCACTTGCCAGCCACTCACCTGCTTCTGTGTGGCCCGCTTCCTAACAGGCCACGGACTGCTACTGGTCTGTGGCCCAGAAGTGGGGGACCCCTGCTCTTCCCATCTCTTGTTGAGACTGTATCATAATCTCCTACTCAGCATTAGCTCACAGCAGTGTTGGAACAAAATCACAATTGATTTTTTTCTCAGTGTTAATTTGCCTTTTGTTACTATGTCATTTTCAATAACCAGAGCATCATCTACTGTACCTGGCTTTTTTTTAAATGGACCGGGAATTCAGGCATCACCGCATGGTAGAAAGAGCCTTGGGCCTTACTAAAGCCCTGCCATCCCTGTGATCTGTGTTAGTGTCTAGCTCTGTTACTTACTATGTAGACTTTTGCAAGTAACTTAACCTTTCCCAACTTGAGTTTCTTTCCTCCTGCTTAAAACTGGAGTAGTCATACTCCCACTACTCTCTCATAAGACTGTTGTAAAAATGTCTCTAGTGTTTGTGAAAGTATATTGTAAACTATAAAACACCGTACACACCTACACACACACACAACTCTTTCCAGGACTAAATTGTATGCTAAACCTTCTCTCTTTGACTGTCTTTCCATGGGAAGTTCTTTTACTGCTTTCTGACTTCCATTACCTACATACACCTGGTGTCTACTCACACATCCTAACATTTGTCACCATTCCCTGAGCACCTTAGAAATGGAGTCAACGGAAGGCTTCCCAGGAGACATGGGTTCAACCCCTGATCTGGAAAGATCCCCCATGCCTTGGAGCAACTAAGCCCGTGCACCACAACTGCTAAACCTGTGCTCTAGAGCCCAGGAGCTGAAACTGCTGCCCCTCTAGAACCCGTGCTCTGCAACAAGAGAAGCCACCACAATGAGAAGTGTGCACCGCAGCTTGAGAGTAGCCCCCTCTGTCCGCAGCTAGAGAAGATCTCGTGCAGCAACAAAGACTCATCACAGCCGGAAATAAATAAAAGTGTTTAAAAGAAAAAGAACAAAGAAATGGAGTCAGCTACTTGTAGGGAATTTTTGGCAGTGAAAAAAAGGAGAGCAATGACTTGTTTGCTTAATCTTCAGTATGCCTGAAAAAAAGGTCACTGCCTTTTGTCATCTGGCTTACTAGTAAACTAACAAAAGTAAGAATAAAGGGCAGTGGAAAACAACCTTATTAGAAGTTTTAGTAAGAATTTCAATACTGCAAAATTATTTCCGTCATGTAAAGTTGGGCACAGAAATATCATTAAAGGTGAAAAAACACTCTCCTCAAGTCCTTTCAGCAAAACAGGATGATCCAGATTTTGAGCAAACGTGGTGTGATAAAGTACTTGCAATCAAATGACTCCCTAGATAAGAATACCATATTTTATTTTGTTCTTGGAATATGTCATTCACTTATTAGTTCTTTAGTTTGAGAAAACTTGTCCAGGATATTATCATACAAAGACCCACACTCTGCTATTTCACTTATCTGATCAATTTCATTATCATCATTACATATTAGGGTCCTGCTCTCTCTTTGCTTCATCTTCTGATTGATCTCTTAACTGTGAAACATATTCCTGTAAATTTTCTTCTCTTTTCTGTTATCACTGGAAAATGAAAAATTCTGAATTCCCAACTGTGTTCAACGACAACTGAAAGAAACGGTGTCCCTGGTCGTCTTTTATACTTTCTCAAAAGATGACAGCATTCCTTCGACAACGCAATAAGAGAACCAAAACATGACAGTTTATATCACATTTTATAGCTTTTAGACATCTCAAAGTTACATAATACTCTATTACTGTGTCTTGCACCATTCTAATCATTTCAAGTAAAATATTTATCTTAATTTTGTGAGCATATATTTTTAAAATAAATGTCAGAAAAGTAGAAGCATTTCTCATGCTTTCTAAGCATGTTCATCTTTGACTTGTCCTTCTCCTAGGTGACTAGTTGTGCTTGGGTCCCTGACAGCTGCCAGCTGTTCACTGGGAGCAAGTGTGGTGTCATCACAGCTTACTCAAACAGGTTCACAAGCGGCACGGTAGGTCCTGGGCACATTTGTGGGATTTTCACGTCAGTGAGGGGAAGAAACCCTTTATAAAGTATAACTTATTTAGTGTAAGAGCAACTTACATTTTTTGTACTTTAATCTCTTCTTCACAGATCTAATAATGTAAAAGGTCAATATCTAACTCTATTTTAGCTTTATTAGGATCATAGAAGAATTTTTTAAATAACTGTATACGGTCAGAGACAGAAAGTATTTTGAGTTATGCTCTGCTTTTTCGTGACATTTTGATGCTTCCCGCTGTTCTCAGTATCGACCTGAATGCTTAAAGAGTATCCCACAAGATTCTGTAAAATTTAGAACTGCAGAATGCCTAATACACTCTGAGTGAATTAAATGACAGAAAAATCCAAGTAGCCAGTCTCTATTCTACCACTTACTGGAAGAAATTTTTCAGCCGTTCACTGAATCTTTTAAGATTTGTGAGTTAAATTATTGAAACAGTCTACAAAGGAAGACATTATGCCATACTTCTCTTAATTTACTCTCATTTCTTTATTGAATCAGCTGTCTGTGGTGCCATTGAAGAGTAGTGGCAAATTTAGAGTGATAACTCAGTGATAACCATTCTGTTCTAGAACATTCTGTGTGCCTTTTTTAATTACAGTTTTCTCCATTATTTTATAAAACATGTTCTACTGGGTGAAACCTGTTTTCCTAGCATAGGGTGACACTAGGTTCCTTACTTTTCTGAGCAAGTTTATTCAGTTTTAAACCCTTGTTAAGGTTCTTTTCCACCTTCCTTAGGGTATAAATGTGACCATAATATTGTTTCTGTCTCTTAGTCTAAGGAGTCATTAAAATGCTTGAAGCAAAAGTGATATGATCCAATCAGCATTTTAAGACTATCACTGTAGAGCCTGCAAGGAAAAACGCTTACAGGGCCATGAGACTGGAAGGAAGGGTACCAGTTAAAAGGTGCTGTGGTGATGCAGGCAGCTGTCCTGAGGACTCTGTAGCAGGAGGTGGGCTCCTACAGATTATTGCAGAACAGCGGGGTGTGTGCTCTAAGACTGACACACAGGGTGAGAGAGCCAGAAGTGGGCCAACCAGGTGTCAGGGAGCCTGAAAAACTACACTTGAGCTGGATCTTAAAGGATCATTTTACTAAGTGGAGAAAAGAGGAAAGAGTATTTCATCAGAGTACACTAACCGCTTGGAATTAAAGGCGTGGTAGTTTGGGAGTGGCAGATACTTTGTCTGTAGTTCAGAGTAGAACTGTGGGAGGAGTGGCAGGAGAGTAGAGAGAGGTGAGGGTCTTATACACAGGCCTGAGCAGAGGGGTGGGCCTTCACTTTTGGAATGTCTCATTTTCTTTTTACTCCCCAAGGCCTAAATCAGATGTCAGTTTTCTAACGTCTCTGATATTTACTGCTGACGTTGCCTTTCCGCTTCTGAGCACACCTTTTTCCTTTTTCCTACACATATATTCTGATCTCTGCTGCAGAGTAGTCCTCTGCTTGTGTACTCAGATCATTTGTTCCTTGTCATCCAAAAACTATCTTTCATCTTTTATTTCCTCTTTTCCCAAAACTTTGAACAGTCTTGTTCTAAGTTTTCCTTATTTCCATTCTCCCTACAATTTAAATTTTTAATTGTACACTAACACAGTATGCAGTATTGGTTTTTTTTTTTTAAAAAGGATTAAGTTGTCAATATAGGAGTAATTGTACACAGCATAGCTCTGAAGCAGCAGATGAAAGGTGTAGCTGTTATCATTTGAATACAGCAAGACGTGTGCTTCTGTTAGTTTGAAGTTATTGTAGGCTTGTGAAGTCTTATGTTGCATACCTTTCCTCAGTTCTACCCTTTGCTGAAAGTTGATTTTTCAGCTTATATATAAGGGTTTTCTTTTTCTCCTAATAGGTAGTCAAGTCATGAGATAAACAGTTACTATTTAAACCACGTCCAAAAGTGTATCTTAGCTGTGTGATTTTATCATTGGTTGATCTAAGGGAAGGTTACCTGGGATTTTGTGGGTGTTGTCGCTTTTTCTTGGGCACCATCTCATCATGTTGGGGTCCCTGAAGTTGCAGGTGTGACCCTGTGCCTGTGAGGTTGGCAGGAAGCACCTCATGTTCACTAGTTTCCGCTGCCCAAACCCACTGAATGCCATGGTTCTACAAGTATTTGTGTTCTTGTTTGTGTTGCCCTTGACACAGCAAAAGACAGGCTCCCAAGTGCCATGTATGCTATAACTAAAATAATTGTTGCTTGAAAATATTTTCAAGGGAGTCTTATGAAATACTTTCCTAAGCTAGTGAAGCTAGGAAAGTTGATTGGTTATAGGGAACTGTTATCTATAAGCCCTTTTTATATTAGAGAAGGTCTTCAAAGGTGATAACTGATCCTAAAATAACTGATCTTGAGTCGTTTTTCACTAATTAATGTGCCCACGTCATCTTTATATAAGTGAACACCTGTATTTCTATTCTCTAAATTGATGGCAGGGAGAATAAATATACAATTTATCCAAGGTAGTATCAAACCATTCAAGAACATTTTCTGAAGAAGTACGCAAGCAGAAGATTTCTGTTCTACCCATGGAAATTATTTTCTGATCCCTCGGGGAATCATCTAGTAACACTGACTCTTAGAATCATTTTAAAGTGCAAAATCTAAAATTTCAATAACCACTGTAGGGTACCTGTTTTCTGTTTACCCCATAAATATTATTCATAGTCATGAAGTAAAAAAAATACACATACATATGTATATATATTTTAACAAGCAAGGAGGGAGCTCTAGACTTGAGTTAGATATTCTTGGATTATCTGTCAGTCCTAGAATATTGACACTGACCTTGAGACAGCCCCTTATCAGTTCAGTTCAGTCGCTCAGTCGTGTCCGACTCTTTGCGACCCCATGAACCGCAGCACGCCAGGCCTCCTGTCCATCACCAATTCCCGGAGTTCACTGACTCACGTCCATCAAGTCAGTGATGCCATCCAGCCATCTCATCCTCTGTCATCCCCTTCTCCTCCTGCCCGCAATCCCTCCCAGCATCACAGTCTTTTCCAATGAGTCAACATTTCGCATGAGGTGGCCAAAGTACTGGAGTTTCAGCTTTAGCATCATTCCTTCCAAAGAAATCCCAGGGCTCATCTCCTTCAGAATGGACTGGTTGGATCTCCTTGCAGTCCAAGGGACTCTCAAGAGTCTTCTCCAACACCACAGTTCAAAGGCATCAATTCTTCAGCGCTCAGCCTTCTTCACAGTCCAATTCTCACATCCATACATGACCACTGGAAAAACCATAGCCTTGACTAGACGAACCTTTGTTGGCAAAGTAATGTTTCTGCTTTTCAATATGCTATCTAGGTTGGTCATAACTTTCCTTCCAAGGAGTAAGCATCTTTTAATTTCATGGCTGCAGTCACCATCTGCAGTGATTTTGGAGCCCAACAAAATAAGGTCTGACACTGTTTCCACTGTTTCCCCATCTATTTCCCATGAAGTGATGGTAGAAAAAAGTAACAAGGCACACAGCAAAATAGGGGGGCAGCGGGGGAGAGGGTCCCAAGGAGGTTCTTGTCCAAAAGGCTGGTCCCTGAGAGTGAGGATGAGTCAGATGGGACCTACTCTTGCCTGAATATACAGCCTAGATTGGAATTCCCTGGGCTGTCCAGGATCCTTGAGACTAAACTTTGGATAAGGCGTCCCTAGACTGGCATGGTGATCCAGATCATCCAGGAGAAACGAGGAAGGTGCTTGCATTCTATTCCACTAATAGAGGAATCCCTACAAATAATTTTCTAATGTAGTAACAAATATACAAAACCAAGCACACAAATTTACAGATAAAAAATGAATTTGTGAAAAAGTTAAGCTTAAAAAAAAAAAGTTAAGCTTATTAATAGTTATAATAAGAGAAATGCAATTAAAAGCAACCTTGATTGCCATTTAAAACTTGGGAAATTTTCAAAGATTTAGAATGACCGCTGAGACACAAATGCAAGCAGAGAAGGAAAGGGCTCAAGCCTTTCTGAACAGTCAATTCTTCAGTCCCAGGCACCCTGAAGCATGGTCTGCAAGGGTGCTGGCACATCCCTGTGGCCCCACAGACTCCTGGCCCTGTGGGGAGGTCCCAGAGGCGAACCAGAAGGGGCCCAGACCCAGGACTCATGGCCTTGTTCAGAGCCATCTTGTTGCTGTGATTGTGTTCAGTTGAAGTCCACATGCCCTAGCTAGACAGAAGCCACTGCCACACAACTTAGGCCAGTGGTTCCAAGGAAGACTGGTATTGCCTGGTCATTTGAGTCTTTAGGTAAAAAATATGTATTTTTATGTGAATAAGACACTGGACTATGGAGCACTTAAAATAGATGAACTGCAGCTAATAAAGTCAACACAGGTATGTTTTAAAAACAATGGTGATCAAAAAAGGCAAAATAGATCGGATGCCTAAAGAACAATAAATACCATATTTATAAAGTTTATTGACATGAAACCCAGTATGTTGTTTATTGTTATAGTAGCATATAGTAGAACATAAATTCTAAATACACAGGAAACAAATGCAAAATTCAGGATAATAATAACTTCTGAGAAGGGAGAGGAAATAAGATGTAAAACAGTATACACACTAGGTAATATTTAATGTTTTCTGTATTAAGCTGATATTATAAAATGTTAGGATTAGTTTGAGTGGTCAGTATTCAGATTTTCATTGTACTTATACTTTCTACTTCTCTATTTTCTTTGAAATGTTGAAATACTTGATGACAATATAAACCTAGTATAAAACAAAAGTTATACCCTGTGGACATCTGGCATCTGTGAACCATGTGGACCTTGGAACACGAGTTTGCGAGCTTTGATTTTGAAAATGAACCCACAACTATTGATGAGTAATACATCGCCATCGGTAGCATCAGGAGTCAGTGCAAAGCCTTTGCGAGTACACTATCAGTGCTGTAAAATTAGATCCACTATGAGGATTCTGGAGATTTATTCTAAAGGAGTGATACAGAGGAGGGACAAAACTTATGTACATACATTTTAGAATTATGAAATAAATAATAAAATTTATTTATTTATGGCATTTAACATTTTGAAAACATTGGAAACAATTTTAAATATCTGTCAATAAAGGATGTTCAAGTAAATTATGGTATACTAACTGTATAGAATATCATAACACTTAAAAATCATTTTGAATACACTGTCAAAAATGAGAAATGCTTATGGGAGAATGTATAAAATATGAAATAGAGAACTATTTATATGGATATATTCATAACTATTAAAGTACATGTATATTTGGCCAGCTGGAAAAGCTTATCAGTTGATGAGATTACAGTCAATTAAAACTTTTTTTAATGTTTAACTAGTTCTACTCTTTAGAAAAAGTTGAACTAGGTTGAAAAAAAATTGTTTGAGACGAATGTTTGAGTCACTTGGGTTTTTTTGTTTTTGAGATAACAGTACTAGAATACCTTTTGTCATGGCTTTTATCTTATACTTATTTTTTAAATTTTAGCCTTCAGAGATAGAAATGGAGTCTCAGATACATCTGTATGGGCACACAGAAGAGATAAGCAGTTTATTTGTCTGCAAACCGTATAGTATAATGATAAGTGTGAGCAGAGACGGAACCTGCATCATATGGGATTTAAACAGGTACAGAAGATTTCCAGCTCTAAAATAGCTGTTTTTAATGTTTCAGTTCTTACTGTGAGAAACAGATGCACTAAAATAATCTTTACATTATAATAACTTTAAGCATGAAATACAGACTTTACCTTTGTAATCTTATTGAATTAAGTGATCAGTTAGGAATAGAGTCAGGAATCCCTTATAAATAGTAGGTACCTAAACTGACCAAAAGAATTATATAAATAAAAGAATGTAATTATATTTAATGTTCATATGCAAATTCATGTCTTTGGTCTTTCAGATTATGCTATGTACAAAGTCTAGCAGGACACAAAAGCCCAGTCACAGCCGTCTCTGCCAGTGAGACTACCGGTGACATTGCTACGGTGTGTGACTCAGGTGAGTTGGCCCCAAACCCAAAGCAGAGTGGTTGTACTAATGTGTGCTCAGCCAGCTGGTTACATCATAGGTTAAACCATCACATTACGTTCCTCTGGTCCCTGCCAGACCTGAATACTTAGGGAATAGCATGTATGTGTATTCAGTTCAGTTCAGTTGCTCAGTCGTGTCTGACTCTTGCGACCCCATGGACAGCAGCATGCAAGGCTTCCCTGTCCATCACCAACTCCCGGAACTTACTCAAAGTTATGTGCATCAAGTCGGTGGTGCCATCCAACCATCTAATCCTCTGTCATATGTGTATTAAAATACAATAAAGTCGAAGATTGAGTCCATCAATTTAGCCATGTGCTGTGCTTAGTTGCTCAGTCGTGTCCGACTCTTTGCGACCCCATGGACTGTAGGCAGCCAGGCTTCTCTATGGGGATTCTCCAGGTGAGAACACTGGAGTGGGTTGCCATACCCTCCTCCAGGGCATCAGCAGAGGATCAGCTTTGTATTGTGTGTGTCTTCTAGTTCCTGCAAGACAGTATTACAGAATAACAATGGAGGTACAATGTGCCCCAAATTTGCATGAGAAAGATCATCTAATCAAAGGTCTGGCTTTTAGTTTTATTTTCATGTATATGTATTAAAAAACTTGATACATCCAGTAGGTAAGAACAGTTGGCAAGCTCATAAATTTTCTGTTTGCATTTCCATTAATTGAAAGGAGTCTTCAAAAAACTGTTTCTTTTTGTCCACTGAGTACAGGTATCTTTGACACATCTGCAGTGGGTGGTGTTTTATCCTTTGCTTGTGTTTTTTTATATTGTTTTTTCCTGACACCAAATGTGTGGTCTTTCCAGACACTAAACTGTTCTCCGGTTCTGTGACACCAAATGGGTGTCCAACGGTGCAATTCAATTCTGGCACTAACTAGTTGAAGTTGGCAAACTTGGGAGTCTCAAGGCCCCCACCAGTTTCGATGATTCTCTCTGACAACTCACAAAACTCAATAAAACACTGTACTTACTACTGTAGTTCATTACAAAGTGAACAGCCACAAGAAAAGGTCCAGAGGTCTCTTCCTGTGGAATCAGAAGGCACCATCCTCCTGGCCCATGACTGTGCTCATCAGTCTCCCCCGCTGTTGTTTAGGGGTGTTTTTGAAGTTCCATTATGTAGGCCTGGTATATTCAGTCATTGGCCATTAGGAACTGACCTCCGCCTCTAGCGCCTCTCCCCTCGGCAGAGGTGGGAGGTGCTGTAAGGGCAGTTTCTCTGCTGGCCAGCCCCTACCTGAAGCTGTCTAGGACCTCCCCAGGAGTCATCTCCCTAACATACAAAAGACAGTAAATTAACAAGAGTTTAGGAGCTCTATGCCAGGGTCATGGGTCAAAGTTCAGAGTTCTTTTTTTTTTTTTTTACCATACCACACTCATCATTCTTATATTCAAGAAAAGTAATGTCTCCAGTCATGCTTCAAGATTTCAGATGTGAAGTATTAATATTTGCCAGGCTTTAGCCTCCAGTCATAATGAATGTCATGTACACATTCTTATTCCCCAGTCAGCATAACTAAAGAGAAAGATCTTAAATAGTTGACTTTGGTAATAAAAGTGTGCACAGATGATTGATGACTTTGCTAACTGTTCTTCCTTGATTTGTACATTAGAGGCTTTTAGTGAGTCACACACATCAAGAGGGAATCTGGGGGGGTGAAATATAGTGATGACTTATCTAGAGTTCTCTACTTTCTTGTTTTGGCAACATTTGGAAGTTGGAACTGATCCTGAGGGAGCTGAATTTTGTAAAGTTAATTACTTTCCAGCTGCCAGTAGTGATTTATATCTGTGATATTATATCAGCTATTCATATGGGAACAAGAAACCAAATTACTTTTGCTTATTTTACCAACTCACTAGCAGGGTATTCACGTGTCCGCAGGCAGTACGCACAGTGTAGTAGAGTAATGGGTAGAACTTTCTTCCCACTTTGAACAGAAAGGCCTTCTCAACTTGTTTGAGGCCTCGCAGTACATATACAGGAGGAGGCATAAAGAGCATTTGGTCGAGAGCATGATAAAAGTAATGACTTTTTAGAAGAGGACAAATTTATGTTTAGTGACCTGAACTACATTTCATTCTCCTATTCTTATACTCCAGGAAGGGAAGAAAGTTAACCAGATTTAACCCATCAAAAAATCTTGACTCTTTAGTGAGAACCATCCAAGTAACTTTAAAATCAAAATTTAAGATAAATATATATGTATGTGTATGTATATAATATATAATATGTATATGTGTGTGTATACACATATATAATCTCAAAATTTTCTGTATTGACGCTAAAGACACACTGGCAAACTCATTCTTTCCTTATCCTGATTTCCCATGGCTTATTATGGGATGTGGTTTTTATAGTGATAAGATATAAAATTTATTAAACTATGTAAATATTATAGTAGACGGTTTCTGTACTTTTAAAAATCATTCTGCCACTATATCAAAAATACATGCATTTCAACTAGAGTTCATAGCTTCTCCTATTGCCAGTGGTACTATAAAGTTAATATAATATTCTAAAATCAGAGTAGCAGGTGGTTCTCCTACCCCCTCAGTTACTTGACTGAACATAACATTTTCAAGATTTATCCATGTTGTTGTCAGAACTTCATCACTTTTTATGGCTGAATAAAAATGAATTCCATTGTTTAGAGATACCACCTTTTGTTTATCCACTCACCTCTTGATGAACATCTGGGTTGTTCCCACCTTTTGGCTGTTGTGAATAATACTGCAACACACTAGGCATTTTGGTTTGTGGTATTTGATGGTCTTTAGCATTTCTATAGTTGAGAAGTATTTCTAATACTTATTTCTTTGCTATAAAATATGAAATCTTTGCCTTAATAAAGGAGAGAAATAAATTCTCTACTTTTATGTTAGTTCTAATGGAGAGATAAAATAAAGTGTGATAACACATACTATGTCATCCCAACTTTATCACGCCTCTTAACCTTTCTCTTTATCAGTATGAGAACATTTCTCCAGAAAGGCTGGACACATCACCGTAAGGCCCCAGACCACCAGCCCCAGTTTATTGAGGATGGCTAGCAATTACTGCCTCCTCCATCGCCTGGAAAACTACAAAAAGTTGATTACTCCTGGTTTTTGAAGAGAAAAAATTCATTTAATAAGACATTGATTTATAAGATTCACTCTTGGACATTCTGAAGAATTAGCTTTCTTTTTAAGAATTAGTTTTTAATTCAACTTTGACTGTAACTTATTTCTTCTTCAGAAGTCCCATAACTCACGTCTTAAAGATACTGTAGTTTCACAGAATATTTTCTTCTCTTTTTGGAGGTTGTTTAGCTTTATAGGTACTTTCAGAATTAGATTTGGCAGTTTGTATGCTAAGATATTATGACTACAAAGAAATTCATGGTTAATTTACCTTGTTGCTCTACCTTGTAGGTTAATTTTTTATTTTAATTTTTTTCACTAGTCATCATCTCTAGATAAATAGGCCAACTCCGTGTGCCTTATGTAGTAGTTTCACTTATACACTCTTCAGTCACGAGTTGCCTATGAACTTCATCAGACAGACAAGCGAGGCCCTCAGGGATTCCCCTCTGGGGCCCAATGTGGGGGGCTCTGCAACACCCACACCCTGGTGACCTGTGGGGTTTTGTGGTGTTTTAGCTGGTGGAGGCAGTGACCTCAGACTCTGGACAGTGAATGGGGACCTCGTTGGACACGTACACTGCAGAGAGATCATTTGTTCCGTGGCTTTCTCTAACCAGCCTGAGGGAATATCTATCAATGTGATTGCTGGGGGATTAGAAAATGGAATTGTAAGGTAAGAGGAGTTTGATTTCTTTGTGTCCTTTTGCTCATAAGGACATAGAAGTTTCAAAAAATATTTTTTACTATCTAAACATAATAATATTTAATATTTAGAGATTTAAAATCACCTTAGGATATAGGTTCTTCTGGTGTTTCTGTTTTATTTCTAAATAATAATTTGTACATTCTTGAAATTTTATATTGTTTAACTATAAAAGGTGCAGTTCAGTTCAGTTGCTCAGTCGTGTCCGACTCTTTGCAACCCCATGGACTGCAGCACGCCAGGCTTCCCTGTCCATCACCAACTCCTGGAGCTTACTCAGACTCATATCCATCGTGTAGGTGATGCCATCCAACTATCTCATGTGCTGTCATTCCCTTCTCCTCCCACCTTCAGTCTTTGCCAGCATCAGGGTCTTTTCCAAAGTGTCAGTTCTTCACATCAGGTGGCCCAAGTATTGGAGCTTCAGCTTCAGCATCAGTCCTTCCAGTGACTATTCAGGACTGATTTCTTTTACGACTGACTGGTTTGATCTCCATGGAGTCCAAGGGACTCTCAAGAGTCTTCTCTAATATCACAGTTCAAAAGCATCAGTTCTTCAGCACTCAGCTTTCTTTATGGTCCAACTCTGATATCCATACGTGACTACTGGAAAAACCATAGCTTTGACGAGATGGACCTTTGTTGGCAAAGTAACGTCTTTGGTTTTTAATACGCTGTCTAGGTTTGTCATAGCTTTTCTTCCAAGGAGCAAGGATCTTTCAATTTCATGGCTGCAGTCACCATTTGCAGTGATTTTGGAGCCCAAGAAAATAAAGTCTGTCACTGTTCCATTGTTTCCTCATCTATTTGCCATGAAGTGATAGGACTGAATGCCATGATCTTCATTTTTTAATTGTTGAGATTAACAATATGAAAATACACAAAGTATTCTTAATCCCATACCCACCTGAGCAAACTGCCCAGAATTAACCACATTAATCGTTTATTGTGTTTCCTTACCAGATGATTTTTAACAAATAGACACGTCGGTTAAATTTTTAGTAAAGGAAACTTGAGTTTGTGTAATTAGATGATGACTTTTTTCTTCCTCCAGGTTATGGAGTACTTGGGACTTAAAGCCTGTGCGGGAAATTACGTTTCCTAAATCAAATAAGCCTATTGTAAGGTAAACCTCCCCCACCCCTCCCCGCTTCATACTGTACTCTGTGACTGTTTCTGTTGGGGAGATGGTAAAGCACACAGAAGTAAAGAGGAATGTAAGGAGGATCCTTATAAACAACTGGCCATTTATCAAACACCAGGATGTCCGGGACCCCATGGCAGAAGGAGGCAAAGCATTTGTGTTCATGGAGCTTAAAATCTGGATCAGGAGTTCAGAGCCTCACAGAAGGGCATGCTGGGATCATGCCTGGGAAGGCCTCTTGAACTGTAGAAATTATATATTTTTTCCTTTCATTATTGAAAATATCATTATGGTGACTGATAGCTACAGGAGTGTGCTAGACAAGACTGATAAACAACCTCTTACCCTCTGCTCCATTAACAAATATGACTTAAAAAACTCAATTGGAGTAAGTGATTCAAATTTTACTGCATTAAAATAAATTTATTTTTAGTCCACTAAATGTAAAGTGTAATGAAATGAAATTATATGTTAATAACACATTTTTTATCTTTTCCTCTTTCAGGGAAATAAAATACCTCCATAAAATAATCCTCATTTATTTCTATATAGAGAAAATGTAGTACTGTTATATTTTTTGAAGTTTCCTATACCCATGTATTTGTTAAGTAATAACCCTAAATAGGAAAGGAAAAGAAAACATGCAAAGAAGGATCAGAGTGTGACAATCTTTTGATCTTGGTTTTAGTCTGTATCACCTGGTTAGAATGAGCATCACAAACTTGGCTGCAGAACCATTACACCATATTATTACAGTCAAAACCACTTGTAGGTGGTCGTTTTGTCTGTCTCTCTGCTCCAGTAAAGGCTCTTAACTTCTTACACCAATTTCTGCATGATCACCAATATGCCGATACAATTTTCAGAGACACAACGTAGAAACGGGACTCTTTTTTTTTTTAACAGCCTTACATTTTCCTGTGATGGCCACCATTTGTACACAGCGAACAGCGATGGGACTGTGATCGCCTGGTGTCGGAAGGACCAGCAGCGCTTGAAACATCCAATGTTCTACTCCTTCCTCAGCAGCTACGCAGCCGGATGAGTGAGGGGAACTCTGCACTCTCCACAGCACTTTAACTCCAGGCTACATTTACTGACTTCGCCAGTTTCAGGAGGTCAAACCTGAAGACAGGGATGACCAAACAAATCCAAGTATACAGTCTATCCATCTCCACAAAATTCTGCTGCCTCACAAGGTCCTGAAAGGAAAGTTTTGTTCTAATTTAGTGATGATCTGGAGAGTTGTATCAAGGTTGAAGTCTGGCACAGTAAATTAAAATCATATCCTTGAAGTTTTTTTTTCCATAGAGGAGTCTAAAGAAAAACTTATCATCTATTTCTGTTTTCTATTATTTTCTATTATTCCCCCAAAAAATCCCAGTAGAATTTAAATTGGTTAGCTAATTGTTTACATAAAATTTGCTCTAGAAGATTATATTTTAAAAGTTTTCTGCCAAGATAACACACACACCTGCCCCTCCCCCCAAAAAGGAAGGATAAGGAGAGAGAATTCAGGACTCGATTATTGCTTTCTTTGAGCAGTAAGGAGTTCAGTAGGTGCCTCTGCACCAAACATTTTTTGGAATATCTGAATATTTGAATCTCAGTGTTAGGCAGTTTTTGCCTGTTGCCTTCTTAGCTCAAAGTAGAACCAGAATTTGTTTGACGGCCACAAACAACAACACAGGTATCTTTGATTTTCAGACACATTCTGTTTGTTCAGAAAAATTGTACTTAAAATCCGCAACACTAGATAATGAATATCCTTAGTTGAGGCACTAAGATTTAATAAACAAAATGATAATTCTTTTTAATATCTAGCATTACAGAGCACTGAATGCTTAACAGTTTGCAACAGAAAGCCTCCACTACAAAAGAAGTTTGCACAGGTATTAGCAATGCAATCCAGATAAGGCTTTTAATCTAAAATGCTGGAGAGTTTTCTTCCCCAAAACAGAATTACAAAGAACAGGAGATAGCTTCCTTTGTTTTAAATAGGAGGCAGAATTATTCTTTTAGAAAGCAGTTCCCACTGTTTCTGTTAACCTATTCTAGGAACAGTAGAAAAATCTGTGTACTCCACAGCAAACTTACACATGATAAAGACAGAATTCCTGAACCCTGCAATAGTCTGTTTCTATCAGGATAGTACTTGGGATGCTGCTTTATTGGCTTTGAAAACACTGTAAAATAAGCTCAGTAATGTTACCATGAGATAAAAAAATATATTCCTGGATAAGAATAACTTGCGTGTTTGTTATGGAAATTTAATTCATATAGTGTTTACAGAAGTACTTTTGTAACTTCCAGACTTTCTAAAACATTCTGCTTAAAAACTGTATAATATACAATTCCAAAGTCTCTGCTGTCAAGATAAACACGAGAGGAAGCAAGTGGCCACGTGTGCTGGTAACCTTCCGTTGCATTCATAGGTAAGAACACTCCACGGCTACATTCAGATCATGGTTTGCACAGACCAGCTATTAATTCTGAGGTCCAATTAGGTGCAGAGATGAAATTACTCCTATTCACGTTGAAGTGATTTGCTTTGTTTAAAAAAAAATGCAGCTATTGTCTAGCATTCATTTTTCTACTGAGAACTTTAAATTAGTTCCTTATTAGAACAGATTGCTACTCAGTCTTTTTTTTTTTAAGCTGAATTTCATCATTTATCTGAAGAGAAAATATGCAAAATAACTGGTCTTGTTAAGAGTGCAATATATTTTTATGTAAAAATAAAAAAATAAATTGGGGGGGATTATTTATTCAGCATGAATTTAATATGTATATGTTTGAAACACGTCATAATGTGCATGCTGTAGCAAATATTTCTGTAAATTATCACAAGCTCTGTTACCTTTGTATACACTGCCACTTCAAATTGGGAATAAATTTCATAAAAATAGATTTAAGGACCTGTTCTTAATACAATTTAAATATTATGACCACATCTCAAATTGGTGGCTTTTTTTGGTAACTCATATAGTTTCTCTTTAGACCCCCTATAAATTTATGTCACTGGAAAGGATAACTTTCGTTTCTGAATTGTGGTCTTTGTGAGAAATTTTATGTTTTAACCTTTAAATGGAGTTTAGACAGAAATCCTAAGGTAAACCACTCATTTTTTTTTTTTTTTAAAAGAGCATCTGCCCCTCCCCTTGTTCTCCCCCACCAACAGCATATCTGTATTGGCCCCACTCTGTACCAGGGGCCACACTAAGTGCTGAGGTGCAGTGGTTCCCTGCATTCCTGGAGCAAATGCTGTCAGCAACACGACGTGAGTTGTTACAAACGTGGTCAGTGCTGTGAGAGAGGGGCAAACGGTCCTCTGAGAGAATGTAACTGAAGGATTCAATCTAGATCAAGGGGATCCAGAAAAGTCAAATTGTCATTGACAACGAATGGATGACGAGAACCCTGACAGGTGAAAATGAACTCTGATGTGTTCCATGCCGTCCGTCTGCCAAGGACTGAGGACCATCAGCGAGCAGGTGTCCAGTGAAGGAAACGCCTCGGCTTCTCTGGAGGGCCCTACAAAACAGTGGGTGAGTTCCATCTGCCCAACCGCACTCCAGGAACACAGAATTACTCTTTTTTTCTGCTTTGCATCTGCGGTGTCTGAAGGATTCTCAAGCCAAGAGCGCACCTGCTTCTCAGTCTCTGTTCCTAAAAGAACTCAGGAGCAGCGTGTGTCTGTGTGATCCAGCCCAGCCGGACGTCCTCACTTTACCTGCAAGCCTGAGATGGACTCTTCCGCTCCGCAGTGCACAGTGCAAGCCCACATATAGGTGAGGGGGAGGGAGGGGCAGTGGGGAAGCTCTTCCCAGCCCCTCAGACAGGATTGGGCACATTCAGGGTGGTATAGCCACAGACTTCCTAGCCCCTCAGATCTGCTCTTCGCCAGTCTGGATGACCTGTTAATGTCTTGAGTCAAAGACAGAAGAGCTGCAGGGGGTTCCCATTCCAGAGGGTGCCATAGGGCAATCCCGAGCCCACCCCCATGCACAGACACCCTGACTCCCCAGCTCCACACTGAACAGTTCCCTCTGAAAGAACCCCAAGAGCTTGCGAAGCAACTCTTGAGAAGCTGGTGAGCAAAATCACATCAGAACAGGTAGGAGAGGCTGAGACATGCTCTCACCACAAACCCCACTCCCAGCCCAGCAGCCCACGGTCAGGGCTGGGGACCAACAGCTCCCAGATGCTCCCTGAGGAGGGGAGGATTTTAACCCCACATTGGCATCCCAGATTTTAAGACCTGTACCTGAGAGATGCACCACCCCCCCCAAAACATCTAGCTTTGAAAGCCAGTGGGCCTAGTCCATAAGACCCATGAGCCTATAGCATTTGAGAAACAAGTCTCCGGGGGCTCTCCCAGACCCACCAGGCTAGCACCACAGGGCCCAGCACGGATGCCTCAGACTGAAAGGTGCCCAGTCTTCTCTGGATAAGAGGCATGTTGCGTATCTCGAAAGCCTGAGGAGCAGGCATTTAACACACTTCTAGAGGCCACTGAAATACTCCCCAAAGACAGCCGAGACCAGCAGGCACCATCTTCATGCTCAGCCTCTCCTCTCCCAGAATTTCCTAGGAAGGCACAGGTCTGGGGCCCCAGATTTTGTGGCTGCCTCCCAGAGGGATGCCCCTTCAATCCCCTGGCTCTGGTAGCCAACCAGGCTTACTTTCCCAGGTCCCACAGGACTGTAACAAATGGAGAAACAGTTCTGAACCAGCCACCACCCAGGGAACAGTATAGAAGCAGCAGACAAGCTCCCGTCTTTCCAGGAAAGAGGCCTGTGAGCTTATCTTCACAGCGGTGGGGCAGGAGAGGGGCTGCTGCTTAAGCACACATCCTGAGGTCACTGCAGGCGCTGGGGAGGCCGGTGGGTATCACATTCATGCTGGCCCTCTGTCCTGCCCAGGTCTCTAGCGTCTCAGAGAAAGGCACTTTTGACGTTTCTAGCGTTGCCACCCAGAGGCCACATCCCTTATGGCCTGGCTCTAGTGGCCAGCAGGGCTTGTGTTCACAGCTTCAATGGGACAGTAGCAAAGAAGCACTTCTTAACTACATCCTAGGGCTTCCTGCGCCTCTCCCAGTCTTCCCCAGAAAGAGGGCTACTTGTGTGCCTTAAAAGCCTCTGCCTGAGGGTCCAGCCTCCAATCAGCCTTTAGAAAAAGAAAAACCTTTAGTCTCGAAGGCCTTCACTCACTTCCATGGAGCAAACTCAAGCAGTTACTGCTGAGATCAGTAACTTGCAGGACTCCGTTCCTCCTTAAGGGAAATACACAATTTGATGCAGCCTTTTTGAGCTGTTCTAAGAAACTAAGGCCTCCCATCTGGTCAAGGACAGTAACTACATGCTGACTACAAGCACGTAGACTCCAGACCAGCTAGAACCAGAAGGTAAGATTCTGGAAACATCACCCTGTTATTTCACCACCAACCAGTCAGAAGGAGAAGGTCTGCAAGCTGCTCGCACATCCTACAACCCTCTCCGCTAGCACTATTTTTAAAAGCCCTGGCCTGAAAGCCACTGGGGAGTCCGGGTCTTCTGAGCACCAGCTGCCCGATCTTGCTTGATCCCGGAACAAACCCTTTTCTGCTCCAAAATCTGATGTTTCAGTTTGTTTGGTCTCGCTGTGCGTTGGGCACACAACCTAGGGTTTGGCAACGGTTTTTGACAAGCCAGCCAGGAGCCTGTACCTGCGGCAGGTGGACCTCGGCTGGGGCAGCCCCTCCCTCGTGACCCCTGGAGCTGCCAGGGGTCATGTCACTTGTGGGAACTCTGAGGAGTATTCTGACTTACCGTCAGCCCTCGGTCCATTTTGGGGTTAGTTGCTCCAGCTTGCGGGGACTGGGGGTTATCCCCCCAGGTTCCTGCCCTTCCAGGATACAAGCCTGTCTGGGCCATTCTCTCTCGGGAGCATCACCGTCTGGTCGTCAGGTCTCCATCTGGGAGGGGGAATGGAATAGTTAGGCTGTACTGGTCTGATCTTTTGTCTGAGCAACTGTGTTGTATTTGTGTGCATGTGTAAAGAGTACTCGTATTTTTGACAAAATGGGAAATACCGACTTCACCCCTGTCTTCCTGAGTCGTGGAGGCTGATCAGGGCACCTGATCACTAAAGGCTTCAGGGAAATAATCTGTGTGTCTCTTTCTGGTTTTGACTTCTGTTAGAGAGTCCTGGCTCTGACAGCCCAAAGGATCCCTGGTTTTGACTTCTGTTAGAGGGTCCTGGCTCTGACAGCTCAAAGGAGCCCTGGTTTTGACTTCTGTTAGAGGGTCCTGGTAACGAATTATTTGTAGAGGGTTGGTAGACCTGAGTATATACTTTCACCAATCAGAAGAACTTACTGAACTTCTTACAGAAGAACAACTCTCCAGAGAAGGAAATTTTCAGTGGTCTAAAAACAGCAGAATCTGTGTCTCCACCAAATCTTAGTCTAGACCTCTGTGTAGTCAGAGGCAGATCCTCAACTGAGACCCAAGGATATGGGCAACCAGACATCAGTCCCCTTGGCCAGTCCATCAGGGTGCATTCTGAGTCACTGGAAACTGTGGCTCCACCTCAGTGATGAAAAAACACCTTTCTTCTTTTGTAATGCTGTCTGGCCACAACACCAACCAAGTGACCAGGAGAAATGGCCAGGGAATGGCTCATTAAGTCATAGCACCATGCTCCAACTAGGCTTGTTCTGTGAGAGAAGAGAATTGGCATGAGATTCCCTGTGTGCAATGCTTCTGGCCTTTAACCAGAGCAGGGACTCCAGGAAAAGTGCAGACTTAGGCCTGCTCAGCTGCTAACTCAAGGAAGAAGACCTCACTCTCCTTGTAGGAAGACCCCTTATATTTATTTCCCTTTGCCCTGAGTGCTCCAAATAACTCACCACAAACTTCAGAAGATGACAGCAAGGCCTAACACCCCCACCTCCCAAATGGTTGAGGTGACCTTTAGAAGGTTTTCAATAACCAAGATGTAACAGAAGAAGAAAAAGATGAAGAAGCAAGCCGCCTTGTCTGTGGCAGCGCTGCACATCACCTCAGGGAACCCAGGAGGAAAGAATAACAAAGCTTCACAGGTCGGCACCCCCTGCCACCAACGTGGGATGTGAGACATGCAGGCCACCAGCAAAGCTGGCTCCTAGTCAGTGCGCTTACTGCAGGAAAGAGGGAAGACCTGAGCGAAACCTCCTTCCTTTCAGCTCCCATTAAGTAAAGAACCAGACTGGGGGCTCCCCAACTGGTCCATTGAAACACCCCATCTTCCCTGAGGAGCCCTAGTTACCCTAGAAGTTGGGGCAGAGCCAGTTGAGTTTTGTCTTGTTTGGCAGGCCGCATGGCATGTGGGATCTTAGTCCCCCCGCTCCAGGGATTGAACCCACATCCCCAGCATTGCAAGGCAGAGTCTTAACCACTGGACCACCAGGGAAGTCCCCAGTTGTGTTTTTGTTAGACAGCAGAGCCACATTCCCAGTGTTGACAACTCGAAGGGGTTCCCTCTCCAAGACATCAAAAGGGTCTCAAGGAAAGGAAGATACAAGGAAGTGTTGCCCTGAAAATTCCCCAGATGAGGCTCATTTGACAATCTAAAACTGGTTTTGCACACAGGCATACCAGCAACAGCAGGGGGTAGGGGAGAGTTGACCGAGGCCAAGGTTTATACCCTGCTGAAGAGTCATAAAGATGTTTGCTAAGAGCAGGAGGACAATGCACTGATGAAATAAAAACTCACATTTTAAGGAAAGACAAGAAAAAATTAAACATAAAACTATTTCTCCGCAGGTTTGGGCCTCCTCTTCCCTCCCCAGAGTGTGCACAGTGCATCTGCATTTAGTGTGACCCACATCTTCCCCATGGCCACCTCCTGGCAGCAGCTACATAACTTCTCCAGGGGATCTTCCCAACCCAGGGATCAAACCCATGTCTCCTGCCACAGCAGGCGGATGCTTTTACCAGTGAGCCACCTGGGAATCCCAAATGTTTACTTAGGATCTTATTAATGTTACTGGCTATATTATAACATTATTATTTCTTGCATTTCCAAATGTATGACTGAGCCTCAGATAAAAATTAAGATGATTAGGCAACTTGAAACAACTGACCAGATTTATAGTTCTATAAGAGCAGTGACTGTAATGGTTTAATTCTAGAAATGGTAAGAAGCAACCAGAAGGAACCATTTTCAGGACCATAACAGACTAGTTAAGACAGGTGGTCCAGAGGCTTTGGATTACTGTTAAGGTGGCCTAGTCCAGTAATAGCACAATAAATGGCCTAGCAACGAAATCCTTGGCTGACCTGGGGGTGGGCATTCCAAGCATAGGAAGACAAAATGCTTCCCAAATCTTGGTCGAAATTAAGACCAAAAGGGAAGGGTCTGTACAATAGAGAATGTTGCTTACCATCCAATTCTCCTAGAATCAAGCCCCTACAGTCACAGACCTATAACACATTTTGAAAGGAATTCAGGGTAAAGATCAGGATGAGGTACTCTGTGCTCTGGAAAACTGACAGAACTGGCCTATGATAGTTAGATATTTTCAGGAGAAGTTTTTTATACAGATCTTCCCAACTTGGAGAAGCAGTAGACCCATTAACTAGGATGCCTGTTCGTCATGGCTGGCAGCACCCTTCTCCTGAGATGAATGCTTGGTTTCAGGTACTCATCACCAGAATCACGTATCCTGACCTCCCCCACCCCCACCTCTTCAGAACAGTTCTCAGTGCTTTCTGAGAGACTGTCTCCTGGGCTACAGTCCTCAGTCTGGCTCACATAAAATTTTCCATGTTTTCTTAGATTGACTGTTGATCACTTTTTGTTGACACAAGAACAATGCATGAACAGAGCAAGAATCTCAGCAAAGAAAAAGAAAGTGTAAGAAACTACCAAACAGAAATCACAGAGCTGAAGAATATAATGACTGAACTGAAAAATACAATAAAGGAGTTCAACAATAGATTCAACGAAGCACCAGAAAAGATCAGTAAACTCTAAGACAGGGACAGCAGTGGAACTCATCCAATCAGAGCAGCTAACAGAAAAAGGAATTTAAAAACAGTGAAGAGAGTTTAAAGGACTTGTGGTAAAACATCAAGTAGATCAATATTTACATTATAGGGATCCCAGAAGGAGAAGAAAGAAAGGGGTAAAAGACTTATTTGGAGAAATAATGGCTGAAAACTTCCTAACCTGAGGAAGAAAACAGAAGTTCAGATCCAGAAAGCCCAGAGACTTCCAAATGAACCCAAGGGAACCCACACCAAGATACATTATAATTAAATTGTCAAAAGAGAAAGAACGGTTACAAGGCAATATTTAGAAAAGTGAGCAGGGAGAAAAGAAATTCAATAGCTTAACATCTGGACATTGAAACTGTTGGAGGTTTTGAATTATCCACGTTACCCTTACTTTGCTGATTATTCTTCAACTATTTCCAGTGTGTCCCAAATTGGAGGCAAAATATCCCTATTTATTTAGAAACTGTATAATCCTTGAGCAACTCTATTTTTTTTTTTTTTTTTGCAATATACTGGTTAAGTCAACACTCCATATACTATGAAGCCAAAGCATTTCAAAATTAACAGGCTTAAAAAATTGCCTGAGCAGTTGGGCTGGGGAGGGATGATGGGGGAGTAAAACAAAGAATGGCCATTTGAAATAACCATCCAAGACTGAGGTCAAAGGGAAGCAGAGAGATTTTAGGTTCAGCATAAACTTGTATTTCAGAGTATCACACACAGAATACAAACACGCATGGCATTTATCAGCTTCCCCCATCCCAGGTTATATTCAATTTTAAACTTCACAATTTAAAAAGCAGCTACATCTGTCGATACAAAATATATACACTTGACTGTACACTGAGTTGGCAAGGAGGTACCACTAATTTTGTTGTGTTACATGATGCTGCTGCTGCTGCTAAGTCGCTTCAGTCGTGTCCGACTCTGTGCGACCCCATAGACGGCAGCCCACCAGGCTCCCCCATCCCTGGTATTCTCCAGGCAAGAGTGCTGGAGTGGGGTGCCGTGAGCTGAACAGAAAAATACATCCTGCCCATTTGGGGGTGCTGGGTTGTGACTCAGCTATTTCAGAGAAACTAAATAATACAGTGTGTCCTTTGAGGCCAAAAATGACCAGGAGATCATTTGAGTCTGGGCTACAGTATCCTTGCTCAAGTGCTGAGCTTGTTTTTTCTCTCACGAACAAAGTTAATGAGAGATGAGTTTAGAAAAGAGTGTTTTGTGGCAAAATTTGGCTCATTCCCAAAGTAAATTAAACTGTTCTTATCAAAATTTCTGAAGGCTGATCACAATAAGTCATTCTTTCATCCTCAGATCTTAATTTTGTTTAAAAAAAAAAAAAAAACCTTTAGAATACCATTTCAAGCATTAAGAAAAAAGACTACTTTTTCTGAGATTTTTAGGAAAAAAAAAAAGAATTTTCATACTTGTTGATATAACCTAAATACAAATGGTTACTTAGCTAATTTCATCTTTATTTCAAGACTTCTGTTTTCTTCTTAGAGGATTAGCTAATTATCTATGTGCTTTCTATAGATAATATTGTACACTCAGTGTTTTATTACAACCAAGTAAAATCCACTCATGTGTACTCTAGTTAGATAGGGGTTAGACATACTGGACACAAATATTTATAAGAAATTTTGAAGAAAAAAGAAACTTACTAGATTTGGACCAGGGTAGAAGGAAACCAGGGAGAAGGCAATGGCACCCCACTCCAGTACTCTTGCCTGGAAAATCCTATGGACGGAGGAGCCTGGTGGGCTGCAGACCATGGGGTCACTAAGAGTCGGACCTGACTCGATTTCACTTTCACTTTTCACTTTCATGCATTGGAGGAAATGGCAACCCACTCCAGTGTTCTTGCCTGGAGAATCCCAGGGATGGGGGAGCCTGGTGGGCTGCCGTCTATGGGGTCGCACAGAGTCAGACGTGACTGAAGCGACTTAGCAGCAGCAGAAGGAAACCAGTGTGGCCCAGACTCAAAGGTATAAGAAAGTGAAAGTGGTCAGTGAGTTAGGGCCAGAAGGTCAAAGTGAGGGAATGAGGGGAAATTAAAAAGATAAACCAAGGACTTCTGCTCCCATCCACTTTGGGGAAATTGGGATCAGACTCACCCTGCCATCATAGACAACTGGAAACTGGAGATCCTGTGTGAAACAAAGATTTTCAAACTGGGAAACACGCAACACAGATCCATGAGCCCTGAGAAAGAGGCTAAACTAAGTGAAGCCTGTTGTTGCTTCAGCTTTCTGCCTGGGGGCACCTACAAGCCACGGTGCAGAAGGGGCTCCTCCTGAAGAATACAGAAGTCTTGAAATGAGGATCAGAGATTAGAGTTTGGGGAAGCTGAGAAACTGGAATTTGTGGCACAGAGTTCATCAGAAGGTTGCTGCCCAGACAAAGAGAACCAGGTTCCCAGTTGTGGAGGCCCTGGAGACTGTGGCTGAATGCTAAGTCATGTGTGCAGAAGATGAAATCCCCTAGGTCTGAGCAAAGAACTCCCAGGGAGCTGTAAGCCGAACAAGTCCTAGAGCTCCCAGGGGAATTGACTTCTAACCAATCAGAGGAAAAGACTTTGGTGAACATACAAGCATCCAGTCAATACCTCAGAAGAGTCATATCACCGTAGGAAGGCTAAACTAGCCTTAGAATAGAGGCTGAAGTCCTTTAAAATAAGATTCCAAAGTATCAAACTGATCCGTAAGGAACTTAACTGCCTGCCAGGACAAAGTCCCTATTAAGTCAACAAAATCTAGGCACACAACAACATACGTTAGCAATGTCTAGCATCCAATTTAAAAATTACTAGATAAGGCAAGAAATAAGAAAATGTGACCCTAAACTGGAGAAAACTCATTTGAAGGAAACAAACCAAGAAAGGAAATAAAATGGAATTCAGAGAGAAGCATAATAAAATAGCTATTAAAATATGTTCAGTATGCTCAAGGATTTAAAGAAAAACAAATCTAATGAGAAAAAGGAAAGATTCCAGAAAACCATATGGAAATTCTAGAGATAAAGTATCCAAAATGAAAAAAAAAAATTTAGATTTTATGTGATTATTTAAAATTTTTCCAGTTTTATTGAGATATAATTTGACAACAAACAGCCCAATCAAAAAATGGGCAGAAGACCTAAATAGACATTTCTCTAAAGGAGATATACAGGTGGCCAACAAGCACATGAAAAGATGCTCAATGTTGCTAATTATTAGAGAAATGAAAATCAAAACCACAATAAGATATAGCACACACCAGTCAGAATGGCCATCACCAAGAAGTCTACACATAATACATGTTGGAGAGGGTGTGGAGAAAAGGGAACCCACCTGCACTGTTGTGGAAATGTTATTGTTGCAGCCTCAATGGAAAACAGTTTGTAGGTTCCTCAAAAAACTAAACCTGGAACTACCATCAGTCAGTTCAGTTCAGTCGCTCAGTCGTGTCCGACTCTTTGTGACCCCATGAATCACAGCACACCAGGCCTCCCTGTCCATCACCAACTCCTGGAGTTCACTGAGACTCAGGTCCATCAAGTCAGTGATGCCATCCAGCCATCTCATCCTCTGTCGTCCCCTTCTCCTCCTGCCCCCAATCCCTCCCAGCATCAGAGTCTTTTCCAACGAGTCAACTCTTCGCATGAGGTGGCCAAAGTACTGGAGTTTCAGCTTTAGCATCACTCCTTCCAAAGAAATCCCAGGGCTGATCTCCTTCAGAATGGACTGGTTGGATCTACGATCCAGTAATTCCACTCCTGGGCATAAATCTGAAGAAAACGGAAACACTAATTTGAAAAGATACAAGCACCCCAATGTTCACAGCAGCACTATTTACCATAGCCAAGATACGGAAGCAACCTAAGTGTCCACCAACACATGAATTTAGATAAAGAAGATGTGTATAAACATATATATATACACAATGGAATGAAAACTACTCAGCCATAAAAAGTATAAAAATTTTGCCATCTGCAACAACATGGATGGATTTGGAGGGCATTTAGTGAAATAAATAAGATAAAGACATACTGAATGTTATCATTTATTTGTGGAATCTAAAAAATAAAAAGAATGAATATAACAAAACAGAAACAGACAGACATAGAGAACACACTAGTGGTTACCCATGAAGAAGAGGAAATTGGAGAGAGGCAAGACAGGGGTTTGGGATTATGAGATACAAACTACCATCTAGAAAATAAATAAGCTACAAAGATATATAGCACAGGGAATATAGCCAATATTTATAATAAATTTAAATGGAGTATAACCTATAAAAATTTTGAATTACTATGTTGCACACCTGAAACGAATATAATATTGTATTAATAAATCAACTATACCTCAATTTTAAAAAAAATAGGAAAACTTCTGAACAACAATAAGACAAACAGAAAACAAACTAATAGCAAGACTCTAGATTTAAACCCAAACACATGGTAATTACATAAGAAGTAAGTGATCCAAACACTCCAATTAAAAGGCCAGGTTTGTCAGGCTGAATATAAAAGCAAGATCCAACTCTCTGCTGCCTCCAAGAAGAGAGACTCCCTCTTTAAGAATAAAGATACAAGTAAGTTTAAAAGGGTGGGAAAAGATACATCACGCAAACACCATTGTAAGAAATCTGTGTGGCTATATGGATATCAAAGATATCAGAGCTCAGGGCACAGGAAGGGAAATGGATGTCCAGGGTCTGGAGCCAGGTTGCAGGTGACAGCGGCTAAGGAAATAAAATGTACATTTGTAGGCAGGACAGGAAAATGTAAACACAAAATTGTCTCTTTCTGTCCATTTGGACCTCCTGCCTCCCAAATGTGCAGTGCACATTTCTGTTGCATATTATCAAGACGGTTCTCCAAGATGAGAGTGCATGCCTCAAGATCATTTTCCACCCTTTCTTCTGATTCTATCAATGTAACGTCTTAAAAGACCAGCTACTTTTAAGAAGCTTATTTCTCAGCTCTGTAGGGGGTTATGTATGGGCTTACCTGGACTATAATATCCTATATCCCTGGGGGACTTCATGTAAAAAATCAACATGCCATTTTGATATACGATCTTTTGTCTAGAAAAAGTATATGATTGTGCCTTTGACTTCTAACTGTTCTCCAAGCTTTCTGAGTCTATCTTCTGGGTTGTAATCCTGAGTTTGGCTCAAATAAAATTCCCTTTTTTTCTTAGCTTGATGGTTAATTGAGTTTTTGTGAACACAGCAGTCCTGGCTGATGGACAGAGATAAGACAGAATCAGAATCACCTGGAGAGGAAGGCTGACATCACCAACTGCTGGGCCGCATCCCATTCAGCAGGGCTGGGATTGGTCCTGAAAATTTGCATTTCTAAGCCCCCAGATGATGCTGATCTTGCTTGTCAGTGGATTCACTGGAGGAGCCACTGGCTCCGAATGATCCTCTTCTTTCTCTTTAAAACGGACAATTCTATCTTAAGGGATATTGTAAGAAATTCGAAAGATAAAATAAGTGAGGAATCTGAAAGTGTCGATATTGATTTCTCTTAAAATCGACTGATTAGAATTAATTGAGATGAGAGTTGGGATACTAAGGGAACGGAGGATTCAAGCTTAGCCAGCTACCTGGGGAGTGGTGCCTCTGAGTCAAGGAAATACAGAAGAAATCGATTTGGGGTGGAAATAACGAGCCCAATTTTAGATTTGTTGAATTTTAAATGCAGTACTCATATATCTTTCTCACTTTTCCAAAAAGGTCAGTGCAGTGGCTTTTTTGAGTCCTTTTACCATAGTTTAATTATGTGCCTTAAATGGGCATTTCCAAGCAGTGGGGAAAAAAAATAAAATCTGTGTGAGATGTTTGCTGGCCCCAGGTGGGCCTTCCTGACCTCTGCATTTGCGTCAGACACTTGGCGTCTTGGAAGATGCACATTTGTCTAAGGCAAATGTCGAGTCAACCCTGATTCGAGATCTAAGAAACCGCGCGCCCTTTACCGCACGGCAGGGCGGTATTGGCCTCCTTTTCCTACCAATCTTGCTAACACTGCTTGAAGTGTAACGTAGCTTTCCTATTCCAAAGGTTTTGTATTATTTTACCAGGAGTTGGAAAAATGGACGGCGCCTATACTGTTTCTCCCTAAAGGAAAAGGATGATAATAACGGAGAAATTTAAAACATCTCCATCGCAAAACGCTTACAGTTCAGAAGGCATGAAGCATCACCAAGGATTTCCCCGCGGAAACTGCTTCTGCTGTCTACGAACACTGGTCGCAGCCCAGGAGCACAGCTCGTTCCCACTCCCAAAGCGCTAGGCTGGCGCGGTCGTCCCCTCATTTCCGTTACTTAGCAACGTCCCGGTAAATGGAGACAATGCCCTGTGAATCTACAACGCCTCGTGTATTAAGCATTTCTCCTTTCACTGCCCCCCATGGGGGTGGGGTGGGTATATTGTGTATTCTTTAGTAATGGATGGCTGCTGGCCGCGCCCAGCACGGTTGGTCCAGGAACTAACCCGCAAGCAAGGATGAAGATACCGAAGGCTCTGGTCCCCAAAGCCCGCGAGGACCACGGCCCTAAGACCCTGCCTTTACTCCTCATCTCCCTTCCCCCAGCCCCTGGGCGACGCGCGCTCCTAGTGGAGAGCTGGGCCAGACGGGGGGCGCGGGGCCGAGCCGCGGGCGCGCGGAGCTGAGCGCGGGGTCGGGAAGCCGGGCCGAGGGGCGAGCGGAGGGCGCGGAGCTCCGGTGCGGGAGCCCCGGTGACGCATCAGTGACGTCGACGGCGGCGGGCGGGATTTCCCGGCCCTTCCCGGGCGCCCGGCGAGACCCCGCCGTGGAGGGGGCGCGAAAAAACGTGGACGCGAAGAGGCCGGGGGCCGGGGGTCCGCGTTCTGCGGGGGCCGGAACTGGACGCGCTCACGGAACCCGGCCTGGGGTGCTGAGCAGACAGAGTGCTTGGTGTCCGAGTGACTGCACGCTCCAGCGGGGCCGGGGCTCGCCCCCTGCACGCCCGCCCGGCCTCACGTGGTCTTTCCCCCGCCCGGGCCGGGAGGCGCGGGGCGGGGCGGGGCCGATGACGCGGCGCGGAGACCCCGCGGGCGGAGGAGGGGCGGCGCGGGGCGCGCGTTTCCACCGCTAGCCGGTCAGTATCGAGGTGCGGGAGTCCCGGAGCGGAACCGGCGCCGGGCTTGAGGGGCGATGCCACTCGGTCTGGCCGCCCCCCGCGAGCACCGCCCCGGAGACAAAGCCCGCGCGTGAGCCGCGCCCTCGGCCCGGGTAAGTGGGCGCCCGCCGGCGGGTCGGTCGGGGCGTGTCGGTGGGGAACGGATGGCACAGCCCTTGCTCCTGTGAGCTCGGGACGAGCCGGAGACAAAAGGGAAACTCTGGCTGGACCGTCTCTGCAACTGGAGAGACTGGTCTGGTGCCTGCGTCGTCCTACAGCTGTCGGAGGAAGCTCGCGAAACGCACACCTGTGATAATCTTGGCCGCGCACGGCGAGCCTGGCCCTCGCGGCGCCGGCACAGGTGGGTATCAGCGGCCCGGCGGGGGCTCCTCAAATCCGGGACCCTCCGCAAAGCCCTTGGGAAACCCGAGCGCAGGTTTGGACAGACAACTCGGAACGTTGAAGGGGTCTCCTGGGGATCGCGGTCGCCCCATTTGTCCGGCTTGAAGCAGAGGAAGCTCCTGGGGAGCCTGTTTCCGTAAGTAGGTCATGGCAGGGACGTCCCCCATTGAAGAAGTGGAAGGGCTAGTAGTGGCGGAAGAGATGGAGTGGCTAGTTGGTCATTTTACTGGGGGAAATTTCTTTGGGCCCGAAGAAGCCCTCTAGATTCCTCATCACCGGGACACCTGCTTTGGGAGCAGTTCCGGCGGCGTCAGTGGACCATGGGGGCCCCTTATGGCGTCTGTCCTCCAGTCTGGTGCTGAAATGGGCTGCGCTCGCCGCGCGCAAACCAGCAGCGTTGGGGAGGCTTTGATTTACTGTTTTAAATTACCTTAGGAATAATAACAAGAAGATGGGATGGGGCGGCGGGCAGAGGTGTGACTGGAGAAGACTTCGTAATTTAAAAATAAGGAGGACTTGCTTATTTCTGTGTGTCTTGGGCTAGGATGCTCAGAAATGCAAAAATGTTAAAGTTTCATCAAGTGATAAAGTGGATCGTGGACACGCGTTCTCCCACCCTCTCCCCAGCTCCCCGCCGACACTGGTTTTCTTCTCTTTCTGTCGCCTCCCAGGACTGTAAAAGGCTGGCACGGGGCTGGCTGGTTCAGTCCGAGCGAAGGGCCTGCTGGGCTGCGCTGGTGTTTCCCATTAAAACGTGCCAGTCTTATCATCTGCTCATGAGCCCTCACGGGTGGTGCTTCCTTCTCATAGAAAATTCAGTGGCAGACACCTCAGAGAGGCAGGGAAGGGACTCGGGCTCTTTGGCTGGCTTCTTGATTCTTTGGGGAAATCCTTTTCCTGATTTTTGCATGGTGTGGGGGAAGGGAGGCACCCAGCTTCTGATCTGGCCCTGTTCCCTGCAGGAGGCTACTGTGGGAGCAACCGAGGTGATAAATGGAAAGTCTGTTTCAGTCCTGAGAAACAAGACAGGGTACATTGTAAACTGGCAATTATTTTTGAAGTGTGAGGTTGGCTCAGTTATCAGCTGTGATGAGACATGGATACCGCACGTCGTAACTAGTTCATGTAAATACAAGGTTTATTGTGGTGCTTCCCTAGTTAATGAGTAGCCTCATGTTGAGGTTATTGGGCTGAAATGACTATTTAGGACAACCAGCTTCCTGTTTTCTCCATCCACACATGGCTCAAATCCTCAGCCTCTTTAACACCCAGTTGCTCAGGGGAAGCCTCTGGAAGATGTTTGGCCAGCTGAGAGAAAAAGCACTGCAAAAGGGCTATTCCCAGTAATGCCGTGATTGGCCAGATAATTGCCTTTCGCATATTTCATGCAAGGCAATGGTGGAGAAACAAGGAAAAAGCTTTTCCTTATATTCATTTTATAGTTTTTATAGCCAAAATGACAATCCATGGTGCCCCCCAAATCTTACTACATTCTTTGAAATGGTGAGAACTGGACACTGTCCTCTTGTTCCCCAGGTTCCCAGGAAGCAAGTGCCTGACAGCTGTCTCTGGAGGATGAGTTTGGGCTTAGGAGTGACTGTGTGTGATGTCTCTCTCTCTCTCTCTCTCTCTCTCTCACACACACACACACACGCTGACTCACCACATAACTACTGCTTACTGAAGAACGCAGTCAAATGGCTGAGAAAAGACTGAAGTCTACTAGACAGATCATTCTCATTTATTTATAACCACATTTCACTGTCACATTTTTCTTACCTTGTCTCATTTTTGTTCTAGTTGAAGAAGGGAGACTACCTTATAATGCATTATGTGCTAGTAGATTGCCCTTTTTTCTTAATGGAATTTCAAAATGTCTTTAAGATATTACCTGATTTGTTCTCAGAACACCTTTATGAGAATTTACTAGTATCTAACCTTGCACATTTTCTCCATTTTTAATTTTTTTCCACTCTAGACATACTCAGACATCAAGAGGCTTAGTATTCAGGTAGAGAGATTGCTCAGTATTCTCAAACCAGAAACTGAAATTTAACTTCTTTCGTACACCAAAAATACTACCAAAAAATCCTTTCAACAATAACCAGCAAAGGAATTTTGATTGGAGGTCAAGAGAAGCTGAATGAGTGTGAGAAAAGAAAAACAGTGAAATCATTTATAGTATAGAAGTTAGCGTAATGCTACCGAAAGTTCTTGGAGCCTCCCTGATAGCTAAGTGGTAAAGAATCTGCCTGCCAATACAGGATATTCAGGTTCAATCTCTGGGTTGGCAAGATCCCCTGGAGAAGGAAATGGCAACCCACTCCTGTATTCTTGCTTGGGAAATCCCGTGGACAGAGGAGCCTGGCAGGCTACAGTCCATGGGGTCTCAAAGAGTTAGTCATAACTTAGCAACTGAACAATAACAACTGAAAATTCTTAAGTAGCTGGTTAAAGCCATATGAAGAATAAACCAAATATCTTTTTAAATGATCAGAAGTGAAGACGTGCAAATGAAGTTTGCATTTAGGGAAGAAAGTAGAAGCGAGAAGTACTGCTGGAAGAAAAGAAAATATTACACAGGAAAACAATGGGTCCTTAAAAAGAAATTATTCAACAAGCTAGCTGGAGCATTCCAAGTCACTTTAATTGTCCAGGAGCTTTTGTTAGGTCAGATGGCAGCTGGTGTGCAGTCTTCCTGGTGGAACTTGGCAAACCAGATGGCAAGTCCTGTGAGGCTGGGGGAGTGTGGGTGTGTTGAAGATAAGATGCTTGAGGAATGGGTCCTGGGTGTCCAAGGAGAAGTGAGGAGTGTGGTCAAGCTAACGTATGCCCAAAGCCTTGATTTTCCCAGGTGTCTGCAGGTCGCCAGGGCCCCAACCTGGGAGGACCAGATGGCAGAGGGAGCATGGGGCAGCCGGGTGGAGGAAAGACCAGGCTTCCTCTGGGCCCATCATGTGGATGATCTCATTTAATCCTCACAGCGCACCCGCAAAGTTTCTCTTTGTTGTTGTTGTTCAAGCCGTGTCTGACTCTTTGCCACCCCATGGACTGCAGCATACCAGTCTTCCCTGTCCCTCACCATCTCCCGGAGTTTGCCCCAAGTTCTTGTCCATTGAATCAGTGATGCCATCCAACCATCTCATCCTCTGTGTCCTCTTCTCCTTCTACCTTCAGTGTTTCCCAGCATCAGGGTCTTTTCCAGCGAGTCAGCTGTTCACATCAGGTGTCCAAAGTATTGGAGCTTGAGCTTCAGCATCAGTCCTTCCAATGAATTCAGGGTTGATCTCCTTTAGGATGGACTGGCTGGATCTCCTTGCTGTCCAAGGGACTCTCAAGAGTCTTCTCCAGCACCACAGTTTGAAAGCATCACTTCTTCGGCGCTCAGCATCTTTACGGTCCAGCTCTCACATCCGTACATGACTACTGGAGAGGCTTTGACTATGTGGACCTCTGCCAACAAAGTGATGTCTTTGCTTTTTAATACACTATCTAGGTTTGTCTTCTAATTTCAGGTTAAAGGTTTCTCTGTAGCCAAAACAACAACAGCGATGTGCCCTTAGTGTCCTTTTTATCCAGGAATATTCTGGCAGGCTTTTTGTGATGGTGACTTTTTAAACTCACCAAGGAAGTGCATATACCAATCTCTGTGGTGTACATGCACGCGTGTACTCAGTCAGGTCAGATCTTTGCAACTCTGTAACCTACCAGGTTCCTCTGTCCATGGAATTCTCCAGGCAAGAATACTGGAGTGGATTGCCATTTCCTTCTCCAGGAGATCTTTCTTCCAAAGGATTGATACTTTTGAACTGTGGTATTAGAGAAGACTCTTGGGAGTCCCATGGACTGCAAGATCAAACCAGTCAATCCTAAAGGAAATCAGTCCTGAATATTCATTGGAACGACTGAAGTTGAAGCTGCAGTACTTTGGCCACCTGATGCAAAGAACTGACTCATGAGGGAAAGATTGAGGACAAGAAGAGACAGGGATGAGAGAGGATGAGATGGTTGGATGGCATCACCGACTCGATGGACATGAGTTTGAGCAATCTCTGGGAGTTAATAATGGACAGGGAAGCCTGATGTGCTGTGGTCCATGGGGTCACAAAGAGTCAGACATGACTGAGCGACTGAACTGAATGGGGCTTGTGCTGTGAGGCTGAAGAAGTAGATAGAAGAGACAGATGATAGAAGTAATGCTTCAGACATCCCTCTGGGGCCCACGTTATTCTCTCTGCCCCATCAAAGGCAGCACAACGCAGAGCAATAGCCCTCAATCCAGTAACTGGCAGGAACCGTGCTTTCTGCACTTCTTGTTAGTCCCCGTGCTGCCTGCTGGCACTCGTGTCTAACTGTCAGTTGTGGGGCCTTGTCTTCAACCCCTCCCCAGGGTCACCACCAAAGGCAAAGGAACAGGGCCATAGCAGTAGGAAGAAGGAAAACATTTTAAATTGGTTCCAAAATTCTTATTACAACACCTTTACAGCCACAGCGAAAAGGCGTTAATGTGAAAAATAAATGTGCCCTCTGTAGCTCCCGAATTCAACTGTATTTACTTCTTCCAGTGTTTCATCACACACATATGTAAAATCAAGAGATGTTTGCCAAAGCAATATGTGAGTATAAAGATTCAAGTAGGAGAACTGGAATCAGAAAACAGGAAGCAAGGATGAATGGGAGTATTGAGAAGGATAGAAAGCAAGTAAGGAAGTTGCTGAGGGCAGTTTATTACCGGTAGGTTCTTTTCCATGATGGCCCCTCAGCCTCTGTGACTCAAGTCTGGACACTGTTGAGGGGCAAAGACCAGGGTGACAGACAGTGGGTGATGTCAGGACCCTCCCATCCTGGAGGGGCCTCCTTTTTATCTGTGGATCCCACTCAGTGGCCTCCACCCTCCCATCTTATCTGTATGAGGGTCCAGGCATACCCAAGAATTGGTGTCCTCTGGAGTGTTTTCTCAGGACAGCCATCTGTCCTGTTGCTCTGGAGCACCTGCTATGTATACCTTTTATGGGAATGTAGGAGAGGGGAAAAACTTTTTCTCTTCCCTCTTACGTTCTGTACGTGGGGCCTGCAAATTAAACTGACGACAGGTGAAAATAACAGGAAAATAGAGCTAGATTAACAGGGGGAAAGGTTTATTATGCATGTACACAGGCCCTTTGCAGGAAAGGAGAGAAACCCAAAGAATACACTTCAGAGCCTGTATACCCTTTTAACAAAGGGAGGTGAATTGTGGGAAAATGACAAAGCGGGTGAGGGTGGGGTTTGAGCTTCTAGGGGTGGTAAATTTTGGGTGGGTATATGTGTGGCAAAAGTTAATGACAGATAAGGGTTATTTTAGTGAGGTCTACTTGTGTAGGCCCATCTTGGTGATGTCTTTCTTCAGTAATACTGGTTGTTTTCCTTCTCCTGGGTGATGGGAGTGTGGAAACACCTTCACAAAAAGAAATTTATGTCCTGGTTTTAGGTAGAAAGTGGGGGAGGCCAGAGAGTTCCTCCTGCATGCTGCTGCCTTTAGCTCAAAATAATCCTTATACCAAGGTGGCACCATCTGGGGATGGTATATTCTGATCCCAGGCTGCCCAGGTGGCTCAGTGATAAAGAATTCACCTGCCAATGCAGGAGACTTGGGTTCCATCCTTAGGCCAGGAAGATCCCTTGGAGGAGGGCACGGCAACACACTCCAGTATTCTTGCCTGGAGAATGCCATGGACAGAGGAGCCTGGTGGGCTACAGTCCATGGCGTCACAAAAGAGTCAGACACGACTGAGCGACTAAAGAACAATAACATTCTGATCTGCCTCAGAATTTCTAGCAGAACCTTTCCTTAGCAAAGTCTGAAGCCCATAGCCAGTGTAGCATCCTAAACCAGCATGACTAACCTCTCTTTGCTTTTAGTTTCTGTTCATCAGTCTTGGGAAAAACCTGTTTGCTCTGTGCCCCAGTTGATTGTACTTATAACCCGGGGGTTCCGGTGGTCGGTAGATGCTCATTTAGCCCCTGACACCTGTGGGGCCATGCAAACGAAGGAGGGTCGTGTCCTGGTTAAGGAGACGGATTACTGAAGTGTGTCCTTGTATGTTTGATATGGAAGCAAATGTTGCAGAGATGTAAAAACAGTCAGGCTTCCGGAGTTTTAATGGCTCTGTGGCCAGGAAAGGCTGATGGAACTTGAGTGGAGATTGCCAAAGCATTGAACCTCAAGGGAAATAACAGAGGGAAGCTGACAGTGACATCAGCCACCAGATTCTTTCTAGAACTAGGTGAGGTGCAGATACATAAACCGGCCTTCGTTAGCCTCCTGTATTTTCTTCTGCAGCTGAATTTTATCTGACAGGACAGGATCACCGGAGTCTTCTGCTGACTTGGACTTTGGGTTCCCGGGTGACCCTACCACCCCAGCCGTGTCTCTGGGGGGCTTCACCTCATCTCCCTTGCAGTTGGGGTTTGATATTTCAGCTGCATTCTTCTCCACCTGGTTGGTCTTGTCGAGTTGTGCCTGTTTCTGGCTGTTGCCCACGGACCTTTCTGTGCTTCGTCCATCCACGTGCAGTGTGTGTGACCACAGCTGTGTCTCTACACCCTTAGACCTGTTAAGAGGAGATGGGACAAAAGCACTGTGTGTCCTGTCCAGGCCCCAGGTCCACTGTGCTCTCCTCGGGGTCACACACCTCTGAACTCCCCAGCTTCTCTCCTTGTGCTGAAAGCTGTTTTAGTGAACAGTGTCTAAAATAAGTTGATTGTTGGCCTGGACCCAGACACGTTTTCTTGGTCAGGGGATTTGTCCCCACAGAGTCTGCCGATCCTCACTGTGACCAGCCTTCCTAGGGAGGCCGGCCTTTCTCTGCTTTTCCTGAGCTTTACGGCTGAAAACTACATTCATCCAGATTGCTGGACACCAGAAAAGGACTTTCACAATGCATATATTTTGCTGAAAGTGGTAGATGTGTGGCTGATAGACTGTATGTAAACCATACATTTTTTTTTCCCACTGGAGGGAACTCTTTAAAAATGTGGCCTTTTTCTTCCGATTTTATTTTATGTTTTATTGAAGCATAGTTGATTTGCAATATTGTGTCAATTTCTGCTGTGCAGCAAAGTGACTCAATTGTACATATACGTATATATATATTCTTTTTCATATTCTTTTCCATTATAGTTTTTCTTAGGATATTGAATATAGTTCCCTGTGCTACACAGTAAGACCTTGTTCATAAATCATACATTTTCAAGATGTTCATTTACTGAGGACTTCCTAGTGGTCCAGTGGCTACAACTCCACACGCCCAATGCAGTGGGCCTGGGGTTCGATCCCTGGTCAGGAAACTAGATCCCACACGCCACGACTAAAGATAATGCGTGCCGCAACTAAGACTGGTACAGCCAAATAAATAGACAAATACTTTTTTTAAAAAAATGATGTTCATTTACTGAATGTGGGGCAAGCAGTTGAGTTCATGCACTAGGTATTCTGGGCACAAGCAATTTAAAGATGAATAAGACATGTCCTTCAAAGAACTCATAATCTAGAGGGAAATACGTGTGTGTAAACAGCTCACCCACCCCAGGTTAACACTCTGACGGCCGCATTTAAAGTGCTGTGGGAGCAGTGAAGCTGGGAGCATCGCTTCTCCCGGGGAGTGGCAGGCGCAGCAAGAACCTGACAGCAAGCTTAGCTCTTAAACTGGCCCTGGAAAGCTGAGTCAGAGTTTTCAATCCAGACAAAGGAGAAGGGGCCTTCTAAGCAAGAGGGGCCAGGCTGTGTGAAGGCTCAGAGTCAGGAAAGTACAGCAAGGAGCGGGGAGCAGGCAGAGCAGAGCCAGGGGATGAAGACTCATGAGTGGCAGGTGGAAGCGTGTTCTCTGGAGGAGCAGGCCCCGGGGCAGGTGTTCAGCAGATGCAGGATTTAGCAGGGCCCAGCCCTGGTGCTCTGCGCCTGCTGTGAGGAGTGAGTAGGAGATGGAGGGCAGGGAGAGCTGCCCTCCAGGGGAGCAGAAGTCTGGCTGCAGATGGAACCACAGCCACTGGTACCCAGGTGGTAACAGGTGGTGGGTGAGACTGCCCACCTGGTGGGTAGAAGGGAAACCAAGTAGTGAGGCTTCAGAGAACAGATGCAAAGTTTGGGACAAAACAAAAGCGATTCTATAGAATACATGCTGTTTCTACTGCAAGTTCTCTTATCCCTTAGAAGGGACCCACCCCGCTGCCCAGCAGTCCCTGAGCCTGCTCAGCCCGCCCCTCTTCGAAGCCACAGCAAACCACCACCACCCCGCTTCCCTGGATGACTCATTCTCTCTGCCGTTGGAGCAGTTGCAGCTCTGCTCCTTGTTTACGATTCCTTGGTCCCCCTGATGTGGCGGGTTTGATCCGAGGCTGCTCACGCCACCTCTCACCACTCGCTGACGTCGGGGATGACGGTTTATTAGCCTTCAATGAGAACGTGTCTCTCCCCAAGGGTGAGTCTCTGTTTTCTGTGTTTCCAGAACCTCCTGGTCACCCTCTATTCACCCCCAAGCTCTGGTGGCCCCTGGCCAGGCTTCACGGTAACCATGGCAACTCACCTAAGCCGCCCACAGATTGGCCCAGGGCCCGGGTCCAGCCTGGGCTCCCTCTGGTTTTCATTGTGAAACGTGCCCCTAGTGGGGCTTCTCTCTCTCTCTCTTTTTCACAGTCCTCACTATCTGTTCTGCTGATTTTTCCTCACTGCATGTTCCAAGTGTGAGGAATGCAGAGTGGAAGAGGCAGGCAGTGGAGGGGAGGGTCAACAGTTGTGGCTCCTAGACTCTACAGCACAGGCTTAGTTGCTCTGTGGCATGTGGGATCTTCCCAGATCAGGGATCAAACCCATGTCTCCTGCATTGGCAGGTGGATTCTTTACCACTGAGCCACCAGGGAAGCCCCCAGGATTGTCTTTTGAGTTTTACAAACCTCTGATGGTCTCTGTGGGTCCTTCTTCCTTGCGTCTGATCACCCCCAGCTTGCCCAAGCATCCCAGAGGCCCATTTCCCAGGCTGGTCTCTCCCACTTCCCCCACCCCTCCCCCGGAGCCAGGAGATGTAACTCCCAGCAAACACCACCTGCAGGAGCTCAGGTTTTCCGGAAACTCGAGGATGCCTGCATGCATCAGTTTCACGAGATAGCCTCCTCGATGGGGAAATCAGCTACTCGCCCTGAAGACCTGCTCCCGCACAGTGCATACTTGACCTTAGAACACAGACATCCCCTCCCAACTCCCTTCCCGCAGCGAGCAGCACCCCATGGTCCTGAGCACCCTGCAGGTGGCGCCCTTGTTTGCTCTGGAGTCAGGAAGCACCCTTGGTTATTGATGAGACATGCGAAGGTTGCTGCATGCCTGGTCTCCCACTGCGACGAGGAAGGTCTGCTTCTCAGTGCTGACTGCTCTCCTTACACACGCCCCCCAGGCCCCTGGGTTGTCTTGTTCTGCTCACCTTCTCTCTCAACACAGGGGTCCAGAGACAGGTCAGTCCCAGCCTTTCTCTGCTCCCTTTCTAGGTGCCTTTGGGGTCCTCGCATAGATGAGAGGGGCTTCCCAGGCGGCGCAGCGATAATCAATCTGCCTGTCAATGCAGGAGACCAGGGTTTGCTCTCTAGGTCAGGAAGATCCCCTGGAGTAGGAAATGGCAACCCACTTCAGTATTCTTGCTGGAGAGTCCATGGACACAGGAGCCTGATGGACTACAGTCAGCGGGGTTGCAAGAGTCGGACATGATGGAAGGACTGAGCACACAGATGAGAGACTCCCTAGTACAGTTCAAACGGTTGGCACCCAAAACTCCTTTCTGAGGAGGGCTTTCAGAATCTACTTTCAAGTGAAAAGCAAAACACCTCTCTTTCTCTTCTCGCCTTAATAATCCTAGCTCCCGAGCAGGCATTGTGGATGCCTCTGGCCGACTGAGACGGCTTAAGTACAGGGAAGCAGAATCCCTGCAGATGGTGACTGCAGCCATGAAATTAAAAGACGCTTGCTTCTTGGAAGAAAGGCTATGACCAACCTAGACAGCATATTAAAAACCAAAGATGTCACTTTACCGACAAGGTCCGTCTAGTCAAAGCTATGGTTTTTCCAGAAGTCATGTATGGATGTGAGAGTTGCACTGTAAAGAAAGCGGAGCTCCAAAGAACTGATGCTTTTGAACTGTGGTGTTGGAGAAGACTCTTGAGAGTCCCTTGAACAGCAAGGAGATCCAACCAGTCAATTCTAAAGGAAATCAGTCCTGAATATTCGTTGGAAGGACTGATGTTGAAGCTCCAGTACTTTGGCCACCTGATGCAAAGAACTGACACATTGGAAAAGACCCTGATGCTGGGAAAGATTGAAGGCAGGAGGAAAAGTGGACGATAGAGGATGAGATGGTTGGATGGCATCACTGACTCAATGGACGTGAGTTTGAGCAAGCTCAAGAGTTGGTGATGGACAGGGAAGCCTGGCGTGCTGCAGTCCATGGGGTTGCAAAGAGTCAGACGTAGCTGAACAACTGAACTGAACAGGGAAGCATGGAAATAAAGCACAGACGAAGTGTCAGAATATTCTCCTTCTACACCCTAGTCTGGACTCGCCTGTTTAGGGAAAGGAAGGACCCTCAGGGTCCCTGAGATGGAAGTGAAAGGAAAGATCCCTAGCTATTACCCGAGCAGTGTAGTGAGGCCAGATAATCAACCACTGACTGGCTGGTTAAAGGAAGTTAAGGGACTTAAGTTACCACCCCTCTGCCAGCCTGCAGCTTCCTCAGGGTGGTACCTAGAATTACTGCAAGAGTTCTCTAAATTCGCATCTCCACCGGGAACCCTGTAGACTGAACACAGGATGCTGTGCTTTTGAATTGTTGCTGTTGTGTCCGACTCTTTGCAACCTGATGGACTACAGCATGCCAGGCTTCCCTGTCCTTCACTGTCTCCCAGAGTTTGCTCAAACTCATTTTCATTGAATCGATGATGTCATCCAACCATCTCATCCTGTCGCCCTGTTCTCCTCCTGTCCTCAATCTTCTCCAGCATCAGAGTTTTTCCAGTGAGTCAACTCTTTGCTTCAGGTAGCCAAAGTATTGGAGCTTCAGCATCAGTTCTTCCAATGAATGATCAGGGTTGATTCCTTTAGGATTGACTGGTTTGATCTCCTTGCAGTTTAAGAACTCTCAAGAATCTTCTCTAGCACCACAATTTGAAAGGATCAATTCTTTGGCACTCTGCCTTCTTTATGGTCCAACTTTCACATCTGTATATGACTACTGGAAAAACATAGGTTTGTCTATATGGATGTGATGTCTCTGCTTTTTAATGTTCTGTCTAGGTTTGTCATAGCTTTTCTTCCAAGGAGCAAGCGTCTTTTAATTTCATGGCTGCAGTCACCATCCACAGTGATTTTGGAACCCAAGAATGTAGAATCTGTCACTGTTTCCACTTTTTCTCCATCTATTTGCTGTGAGGTGATGGGACCAGATGCCATGACCTTAGTTCTTGAATGTTGAGTTTTAAGCCAGCTTTTCACTCTCCTCCTTCATTCTCATCAAGAGGCCCCTTAGTTCCTCTTTGATTTGTGCCATTAGAATATTATTTGCATATCTGAGATAGTTGATATTTCCCCCAGCAATCTTGTTTCCAGCTTGTGATTGATCCAGCCTGGCATTTCACATGATGTACTCTGCATGTAAGTTAAATAAGCAGGATAATAATATACAGCCTTGATGTACTCCTTTCCCAATTTTGAACCAGTCTCTTGTTCCATGTCTGGTTTTAACTGTTGCTTCTTGACTTGCATATAGGTTTCTCAGGAGACTGGTAAAGTGGTTTGGTATTCCCATCTCTAAGAATTTTCCGGAGTTTGTTGTGATCCACACAGTCAAAGGCTTTAGCATAGTCCGTGAAGCAGAAATAGACATTTTTCTGGAATTCCTTTGCTTTTTCTATCACCCAGTGGATGTTGGCAATTTGATCTCTGGTTCTGCCTTTTCTAAATCCAGCTTGAACATCTGGAAGTTCTCAGGCCACCTACTGTCAAAGCCTAACTTGAAGTATTTTTGGCATTGCTTTTCTTTGAGATTAGAATGAAAACTGACCTTTCCAGTCCTGTGGTCACTGCTGAGTTTTCCAAATTGTCTGGCATATTGAGTGCAACACTTTAACAGCATCATCTTATAGGATTTGAAATAGCTCAGCTGGAATTCCATCACCTCCACTAGCTTTGTTCATAGTGATGCTTCCTGCACAGTGATAAGGTAACAATGAATCTCAGTCTATTACTGAGTTCTTTAGATCATTTTATATCTCCTGAGTCAGTGGTTATCAAAAGTACTGACATAAAGGGGACTTCCCTGGTGGTCCAGGGAGACTCTGCACTCCCAATACAGGAGACCTCGGTCAGGGAACTAGACCTGGCATGCTGCCACTGAAGATCCCGCCTGCCACAACTAAGACCTTATGCAGCCAAGTATATAAATGAATAAGTACTGCCATAAAGGGAGCTGCATTTTTCATTTCTAGTATTGTTTTGGAAGGGACCCGTATGCTTAAACTACTGAAACCAGGGTTTGTGAAATCCCTTCCGTTTCTAACACACTGTTCATTAACAGTGTCTTCTTAAGGTAAACGTTCTAAATATGCAGGAATTCCCTGGTGGCTCAGACAGTTAGGAATCTCCCTGCAGTGCAGGAGACCGGGTTCGATCCCTGGGTTGGGAAGATCCCTGCAGAAGAGAACAGCTGCCGACTCCGGTTTTCTTGCCTGGCGAGTCCCGTGGAGAAATATCTTTGCTGTCGACGTTTTCCTCATTGCTTTCCTGCATCAGCCGCTGGCCTCAGAGCAGGAAGACTCTCTAAGCAGCTTTCCTTTCTTCCACAGGCAGTGAGTGCGGACCCTCAGGGGAGGGGTCTTCCCCAGGTAGGTGTAGAGGGCAGTTCTGAACCTGGCTGTTGGTCCCTCACCCTCCCTGGCCAAGTGGGAACTAGTTAGCGATCAGTGGGGTGAACTGCGCCATCACACTGGCCCCACCTCCCCACCCCTCTCTGCTTTGGAGTCTCCTCCCATCCCCAGGTGAGCCTTTGTTTGAGCAGAGCTTCATTTTATCTGCTTATCAGATTAGGGTACTGTTTTTTTTTTAACTTTTTATTCTGTATTGGGGCTTGCCAGGTGGTGCTAGTGATAAAGAACCCGCCTGCCAGTGCAGGAGACATAAGAGACGTGGGTTCGATCCCTGGGTCAGGAAGATCTCCTGAAAAAGGAAATGGCAACACGCTTCAGTATTCTTGCCTGGAGAATCCCATGGGCACAGGGGCCTGGGCAGGCTATGGCCCATAGGACTGAAAAGAGTCAGACGCAACTGAAGTGACTTAACATGCATGTAATAGCCAATCAACAGTGTGATGGTTTCAGGTGAATAGCAAAGGAGAGATTGGGGGGAGTCCCTTGTATGGCCAAGTCCCTAGCTGTTCACAGGACATTGATCTTTGCATCCTTCTCTATTTACTTACAGAGATTTTGTATGTGAGCTGGACCACTTGTATCATTTCCTTACTTTAAAAAAAAAATGTCTTTATTGAGCTTGTTACAATATTGCTTCTGCTTTATGCTTTTTAATTTTTTGGCTGTAAGGCATGTGGGATGTTAGTTCCCTGACCAGGGATTGAACCCACACCCCCTGCATTGGAAGAGGAAGTCTTAACTGCTGGATCACCAGGGAGGTCCCCATTTTCTTGCTTTTTATAGTCTTTTCTCAGTTGGACTTTTCCCATCTCAAATGCCTCTTCACAACAGCCAGTTGACTTCTGATTAAAAGGAGAAATAGCCAGAGCCAGCCTCCCCGGCCCACTGTCTTACTCAGACATGGCTCAGAGCGTTCCCAGTATGGTCCAGCCATTTGGTACAGGAGGAGCTTTTTCTCCTCCAGTGCTTCATGTAGGGAAGCTGGCACAGGTCAGATCAGCTCAGCATCTCCCGGGGGCTGTGGCTCCTTTGGCTGCTGGGAACAGAGAATTTATCTCTGCTTGCCTCCAGCCCCAGCCCTGCCGATTGCCACCACTTCCTTTCCTTGAGGACTACTCTCCACAAACAACTGCTTTTACTGGGATCTTCAGCAGGGTGTTGATACATTAAAGAAAAACTCAGGTCAGACTCTTTTTCCTTGGAAAATACCCAGATTATTTTCAGGCTTTTTAAATGTGACGTGTTTTTTTTTTTTTTTCCTTCCACTGCTGATAACATTTTCTCCTCCATGCATAGTTCACTTGAGCCCCACAAAACATTCTGTCTGCAAAGTATGAGTAACTGCCTTGGAGAAATCCCGTTAATGCACATGACAAAGGATTGGCCCTGTTAGTCGGTGTCAGTTCTTCCTTTCTTCCTAAAAAAATTATTATTTTTTAAATTTTGGTTGTGCTGGGTCTTTGTTGCAGCGCATGGATTTCCCTAGTTGTTGCACACAAGCTTTGCTGCCTCAGAGATAATGTAGGATCTTAGTTCCCCAACCAGGGATTGAACCTGCGTCCCCTGCTTTGGAAGGTTGAGTCTTAACCACTGGACCACCAAGGGAGCCCCTTTCCATCCTCTTTATAAAGACAGCTGACTTTGAGTTGTCATTTGGTCTTACAAATTCTCTTCTTCTAGAAGGAAAATTGCATTACTGTGTTTTTCTTTTTCTTTCAAGATCAAGACGTGAAGTTGTTGTTGTTTAATCACTAAGTCATGTCCGACTCTTTGTGACCCCATAGATGGTAGCCCACAGATCCCTCTGTCCATAGAATTTTCCAGGCAAGAATACTGGAGTGGGTTGCCAGTTCCTCCTGCAGGGGATCTTCCTGACCCAGGGATCGAACCCACGTGTCTTGCATCTCCTGCATTGGCAGGAGGATTCTTTACCACTGCACCATCTGGGAAGCCCAGTTTGCATCTACTAACTCTAAACTCAGTCCACCCTACCCCTTCTCTCCCTTTCCCTTGGCAGCTACAAGTCTCCTCTCTGTCTGTGAACTTTATCTTTTGTGGATAGGTTCATCTGTGTCATATGTCATATTCCACATATAAGTGATATCATATGGTATTTGTCTTTCTCTTTTGACTTCACTTAGTGTGATAATCTCTAGTTGCATCTGTGTTGTTGCAAATGGCATTATTTTGTTCTTTTTATGGTTTAGTAGTATTCCATTTTCTATATGTAGCACATCTTCTTTATCCATTCATCTGTCAGTGGACATTTAGACTGCTTCCATGTCTTGGCTATTATAAATAGTGCTACTACAAACAATGAACATAGGAGTGCACTTATCTTTTTGAGTTAGTGTTTTGAGGAACCTCCATACTGTTCTCCATAGTAGCTGCACCAACTTACCGGCAGTGTAGAGGGTTCCCTTTTGTCTACACCCTCTCCAGCCTTTGTGGTTTTGTAGACTTTAATGATGGCCATTTTGACCAATGTGTAGTCATGCCTCATTGTAGCTTTGATTTGCATTTCTCTAATGATTAGCAATGTTGAGCAGCTTTTCATGTGCCCATTGACCATCTATAAGACATGGAAGAGTCTTAAATGCATATTACCAAGTAAAACAAGCCAATCTGAAAAGGTCATATACTGTATGATTCCAACTATTTGACATTCTGGAAAAGACAACGTTATGGAGACAATAAAAAGACAAGTGGTTGCCAGGGACTGCCAGAACGCTGAGGATTTCTTTTTTAACTGACTGTTTTTTAAGAGCAGTTTTAGGTTCACAGCAGAACTGAGCACAAGGTACAGAGTTCCCAGGGACCCCCACCCCCACGTGTGTACAGCCTCCCCGCTATCAGCGTCCTCAACAAATCAGGCACAGCTACAGTTATAAACAGACACTGACACACATCATCACCCAACGCCCACAGTTGACATCTGGGTTTATTCTTGGTTTCGTACATTCCATGGGTTTGGACAAATTCTTGGAAGAGTTTTTTGGCGGTGAGACTATTCTGTTAGATTCTGTGATTGTGGATACATGTCATTATACATGTGCCGCTCCCCTGCGAGGAGCTGCTTTCAAGGCCAGTTCTTCCCTAGGTTCAAGAGAGCCACCAGTGTGTTACGGGTTTTCCCAAGAGCCACAGTTTACTCTCTGTCCTCATCTCTGGTGTTCAAGAGCCAGTTTGTAAATAGCACCCTTGACCAAGACTAATAGCAGGTTGCTAAAGGTGAGACGGAACGGTGATGGAGCCGAAGATAACAAAGAAATCTTATTTGATCTGTTTTACTCCTTAACTCTCATAGGAAACTAATAATACTGGAAATAATTGACATATGCACACACACAATATAGAGTAAAATATTGATGCTTTCTAACAAAATCATCTTATTTTTTTTTGAAAAGATGAATTCTCCAGAAATGTGAAAATGAATGGTTTGCCCTAAGAATGCCTACAGAAAATTTGTTCTTCTTAAATAATGCTAGGAGCAGACATATGAGAGCATTTATCCTTTTCTCAATCAAGAATTACATGGAAAACTCGAAAGTATCATCTTCTGTCAGCCACTTTCCATTTTGGAAAGGAGCTTTTCTGTTGAAATAATGTCATGTCAAAGTGGGGTGCGACACAGTCTGACCTACACCAGGCTCTTTCTAAAGGCTTACCTGGGCCACGTGACCCTGTTCTCCTGTCTGACGTCTCCCTGTTAGAATGGGGATGTCTGTCTTATGCCTGTCACTGTGGTATTTTGGAAGCAGATAACTTGTCTGATTTCACAGGTTCACAGCTGGAGAGGCATTTTTTCTTCCAGATGAATCACAACTCAAGTTCTTACCCACACTTGATTTAGATGACATTTAGATGAGAGTTTGGACTTCAAGTCGATGCTGAAATAGATTAAGACTTTTGGCCTGTTGGGATGGGATGAATTTATTTTCTTGTAGGAAGGACGTGAGTTTGGGGGGACCCAGAGGGTAAAGGGTAATGAGCGGAATTGTGTGCCACACGAAATTCAGAATGACTTTGTTTGGAGATAGGCTTTTAAAGAGCTAATTAATGGGGTCATGTGGTGTCTTTATAAAAAGAAGTTAGGACACCGTCACACACCGAGCAAAGACCGTTTGAGGCCACAGCGAGAAGGCAGCCACCTGCGGGCCACAGAGAGGGTCCTCAGAAGAAACCAGCCCTGCCTGGAGACCCTAAGCCAAAGCCCAGTTTCTTGTCTTTTCCAGCCTCTAGAGGCTACATGTCTTCCTTGAGGTCCCCCTCCCATCTTCAGAGCCAGCCAGCGGTTGCAGCATCTTCAGATTTCCGGCTGTGACACCAACCCTCCTGCCTCCTTCAGCATCTCAGCATCATGGTCCAGCTTAAGCAGCTTGGACATGTAACCCAGCAGGCAGAAAAGAGGTGACTTCATGCTCTGTGAGGGCTGATGTAAAACTGTGCTTAGTCATTCAGTCGAGTCCGACTCTTTGAGAGCCTGTGCATGGGATTCTCCAGGCAAGGATACTGGAGTGGGTTGCCATTCCCAACTCCAGGGGATCTTCCCAACCCAGGGATCGAACCTGGGACGCCTGTGTTGCAGGTGGATTCTTTATTGTTTGAGCCACCAGGGAGGCCCACAGTGTAAAAGCAGTAGAGCACCATTAGACTCTTAAATAAATAATTTATTTACTTTTTGGCAGCACTGGGTCTTCGTTGCTGTGCGGGGGCTTTCTCTAGTTGCCATGAGTGGGGGCTACTCCCTAGCTTCTCACTGTGGTGGCTTCTCTAGTTGCCAGGCACGGGGTCTAGAGCACGAGCACCGTTCCTCCAAGGCATGAGCGATCTTGAAGTTCTGGAACCCATGTCCCCTGTATTGGCAGGTGGGTTCTTAACCACTGAACCACCAGGAAAGCCGCTCTATATTCGACCTTTTAATACTTGTTCCTGTCAAGTAAGACTTTGGACTCCATCTGAAAGGGCCAAAGAAAAACTTGGGGAGTGTCTGGGCTGGAGGATCACAGGGAAGATGAATCTTTTGTTTATTTTGCACCAGTTCATCAAGTGCTCTTAAATATGACAGCTGGTCTGCCAACCTTCTCTAGTTTTTTTTGGCTTTAGTTCACTTCAGTTCAGTCGCTCAGTCATGTCTGACTCTTTGCAACCCCATGAACCGCAGCATACCAGGCCTCCCTGTCCATCACCAACTCCCGGAGTCCACCCAAACTCATGTCCATTGAGTCCGTGATGCCATCCAGTCATCTCATCCTCTGTCGACCCCTTCTCCTCCTGCCCTCAGTCTTTCCCAGCATCAGGCTCTTTTCCAATGAGTCAGCTCTTCACATCAGATGGCCAAAGTATTGGAGTTTCAGCTTCAACATCAGTCCTTCCAATGAACACCTAGGACTGATCTCCTTTAGGATGGACTGGTTGGATCTCCTTGCTCTCCAAGGGACTCTCAAGAGTCTTCTCTAATACCACAGTTCAAAAGCATCAATTCTTCAGCGCTCAGCTTTCTTTATAGTCCAACTCTCACATCTATACATGACCACTGGAAAAACTGTAGCCTTGACTAGATGGACCTTTGTTGACAAAGTCATGTCTCTGCTTTTTAATATGCTGTCTAGGTTGGTCATAACTTTCCTTCCAAGGAGTAAGCGTCTTTTAATTGCATGGCTGCAGTCACCATCTGCAGTGATTTTGGAGCCCAGAAAAATAATAACAGGTCAGCCACTGTTTCCACTGTTTCCCCATCTATTTGCCATGAAGTGATGGGACCGGGACCAGATAAAAAGGGCAGTCACCAGGGGACTGGTAACCAGCAGGCTCCAGCACCGTTCAGACTCAGCGTGTTTCTCCTAAGGACCCTTTGTCTCAAATCTACTCCACTACATACCATGCTGAACGATTCTTACCCTGTGTCTGGTTAGCCTCAGTGTGATTATTATTAGATCAGGCAGATGATATCAGGCAATCAAGATGTAAATTGAGTAATTGAGACCCAGATTGTAAAATGCACCAAGCTTGACTACAACTGTATTTAATTTGCAAAGTAGCTCTAGTAGGAGCGGGAGTGGCCCTGCCCCTTCTCAGAGGACCAAGGGGACCTGTTCCCATGAAGACGTGGAGCTCAAGTGATCCAGTACGTGTAACAGCACCTGCTTCTCTGCCACTGCCCTCCAGTGGTCCAGACGTCATCTCCATCCCAAAATGACTGAGAAAGAGCAAAGGTTGTCATGTGAGGCTAAACACACCACTTGGGCTTCCATATATACATATAGAAGTCTGCGCCCTCTGCCACTTTAGCAGTTGTGAATCTTGGGGTGATTTAGTGATCCTTTGTTTTGAAGCAGATGTGACCTGCGTTATTGTGGGGGGCGGATGAGGGATGAGATACTCCACAAGGTGCACTCTGCGTGATATCTTGGTGACAATTGTGAACCAGTTTATCCAAAAGCTGAGGAGAAGGGATCCTAGATGATGACTCTGAATGTCGGGAGAGCCTCTCCCCAGTTTTCATGCCAGAAGCATTGTCACCTGTGGGTCAAGCATCGGACAGGATCTCAGGGTGACAAAGTGACTTCCTTACATTCTACCTGTAGCCCCTTTAACCTGTGGGGACTGGATCAGAGAGCAAATCTACGTGAAGACACCATGTGGGACTGGAAACTGGCTCCAGCCCCAGGCCTGGCTATTAATCCAGGGTTATTCTGGGGCTCTCTCTCCAGTGATCTGATTCTTTCCTGAGCACCCCGGAGACTCAGCAGGCTGACCCCACCGGTCTGTGCCCAGAAATGTCATCCAGACATGAACACAGCTTCTCATGGTGGAATCCTTGCTATAATCGATGCCTCCTTGTATTGGGTTTTCTAAATAGAATTTCTCAAGTTAGTAAAAAAAAAAAAAAAAAAATTTATTGACTTATAGTTGATTCACAAGCTTGTGTTAATTTCTGTTATACAGCAAAGCAAGTCAGTTTTACATATATACTGTTTTTCATATTCTTTTCCATTATGGTTTATCGCAGAATATTAAATATCATTCCCTGTGCTGGACAGTGGGACCTTGTTGCTTATCCATTCTATATATAATGCTATAATTGGCATCTACTAATCCCAAAGCCCCAGTCCTTCCCTCCCCACCCCTTGGCAACCACAAGTCTCACCTGTATCTGTGGGTCTGATTCTGTTTTGTAGATACGTTTGTTTGTATTGTATTTTAGATCCCACATGTAAGTGATACCATACGGTATTTGTCGTTCTCTTTCTAACTTACTTTGCTTCGTATGATGATCTCTAGGCTCATCCATGTCGTTGCCAGTGGCGTCCTTTCATTTTTTAATGGCCAAGTGCTGTTCATTTCACCTGTGTACACACCTTCTGTGTCCACGCATCTGTTAATGGACGTTTAGGTTGGTTCCATGTCTTGGCTACTGTAAGTAGTGCTGCTGTGAACACAGCAGAGCGTGTATCCTTTTGAATTGGAGTTTGTCCAGGCGTGTGCCCAGCAGTGGGACTGCTGGGTCACGTTTCAGCTCTATTTTTAGTTTTCTGAGGAGCCTCCGTGTTGTTTTCCATAGTGGCTGGCCTGGTTTACATCCCCGCCAACTGTGCAAGAGAATTCCCTTATCTCCACACCTGCTCCAACACGTATTATTTGTAGACTTTTTACTGATGGCCAGTCTGACCAGTGTTAAGTGATACTTCGTTGTGGTTTTTACTTGCATTTCTTTAATTGTTAGCGATGATGAGTTCTTTTCATGAGCTTATTGGCCATCTGTATGTCTTTTTAGAGAAATGTCTCTTTAGGTTTTTTGCTCATTTTTCCATTAGGTTGTTTTTTGGTTGTTGAACTGTGTGAGCTATTTGTGTATTTGGGGGATAAAACCCTGTTGGCCGCATCATTTGCAAGTATTTTCTCCCATTCGATAGGTTGTCTTTTCATTTTTTTTTTTTTTGCTGTGCAAAAGCTTGTAAGTTTGATTGGGTCCCATTTCCTTATTTTTGCTTTTATTTCTATTGCCTTGGGAGACAGACCTAAGAAAACATTGGTGTGATTTTTTGTCAAAGAATGTTTCATCTCTGTTTTCTTCTAGGAATTTTGTGGTGTCATGTCTTACATTTAAGTCTTTAAGCCATTTTGAGTTTATTTTTATGATGTGAGGATGTTTTCTAGCTTCACTGATTTACATGCAGATAACTTTTCCAACCCCACTTGCTGAAGGATTGTCTTTTCCCCATCATATATTTTTGCCTCCTTCTTTAAAAATTAATATACTGTAAGTGTGTAAAGTTCATTTCTGGTCTCTGTATGCTGTTCCATTGGTCCATTTGTCTGTTTTTATGCCAATACCATGCTGTTTGGATTACTGTAGCTTTGTAATATTGCCTGAAGTCTGGGAGGATTATGCCTTCAACTTTGTTCTTTTTCCTTAGCATCACGTTGGCAATTCTGGGCCTTTTATGGTTCCATGTAAATCTTAGGATTATTTGCCTTAGTTCTGTGAAAAATATCATGGATAATGTGATAGGGATCACATTAACTCTATAGATTGGGAAGTGTGACCATTTTAGCAATATTGACTCCTCTTTCCATTTCTTTGAGTCGTCTTAATGTTGTGTAGTTCTCAGCATTAAGTTAGTACTTTTGTCTCAAGACTCGAAAGTCTTTTCAAGGCCACAGTGTTTCCCTTGCACAGTCTACAGGCTTGTACTGAAACATTTACCTGGTGCCCCAGTGGTAAAGAATCTGCCAGCAACGCAGGAGACCACCTGCCAATACAGGAGATGTGCGATCGATCCCTGAGTTGGGAAGATTCCCTGGAGAAGAAAATGGCAACCCGCTTCAGTATCTTGCCTGGAGAAGCCCATGGACAGAGGAGCCTGGCAGGCTATATTCCATGGGATCACAAGAGTTGGACATGACTTAGTGACTAAATCACCACCATTGGTTAGGGAGATGCAAAGCTGCTGGAACAGAGAGCCCCAGAAAGACAGGGATGTAAAATGCATAGAACTGTTTCTCTCCATCACCTCCAAGGCCAGAGGTGAGCAGCCCAGCTGGATGGGGCAGCTGAGCTGTAAGTGCATGTCAGAGACACAGGCTTCTTATAATCTGTTTCCCACTCCTGCCTCTGGGCTGTAGTCCTTAGTTTCTCCTGAGCACTGCAACCCCCTGAAGGGCTGGTTAAACCATTTTGCACTCCCACTCAGGAGGTCTGAGTAGGGCTTGAGAATTTGCATTTCTGACAAGCTCCCAGGTGATCCTAAGGCTGTTGGTCCAGGGATCCTGCTTGGGGAACTGCTGCCCAGGGGCCTGTCTTTGCCTGCCCTGGCTGATTGCCGACACATCTGTGGTCCAGATTATGGAGTGGGGAAGGTGTGTGGAGGCACACACGCACACTCACACACACGCACACACGCACGCAGTATTCTAAGGCCCAGGCGGGAAGTGGCAGCCTGTCTTTCCACTCATTTTCCACTGATGAGAAAACTCACAAAGCCACGCCTACCTGCTGGAGATGCTGGAGAAAGTCGAGGTCATGGCCATGTCACTGAAAATAATCAATAAACAATCTATAATAGGAATAGGAAAGAATTCTATTGAAGCCGTACTGAAGATATAGCCCAGAAGACAGCCTCTCAAGGTATTCAGCACACTTTTATATCTTGTCAGAACAAAGAACATTAAACAAGTTGTGGATACATTCCTTCAAAGTTTAAAAAACAAATAGACCAGCACGTACACAGCAAGGCGGCATGACCTTGGCACCTGGGAAGGGAGTCTTTGTTATCAAAGGAGTCCCAGCCTTAGTGTCCCAGGAAGAGGGGCATTTAATCTTTATTTTTCACATCGTCAGTGTGCCCTTTTCTTTAATATTTAAAGCAGATGTTTGGGGTCTTCCCTGAAAGTCCACTGGTTAAGACTCCAAGCTCCCAACACAGGAGGCACAGGTTTCATCCCAGGTCAGGGAACTAAGATCCTGCGTGCCACATGGCACAGCCTAAAAATAAATAAAAATAACAAAAATGCAATGAAAAAAATAAAGGGGCCAGAAAATGCAAGAGGATACTTAAACTTTTGGGGGAAAATTTTTTTTAAAGCCGCTGTACAATGTAGGTTTGATTGGCCACAAACAGTCTACTTTAGCTAGTCTAAAATTCAAGTCATGCATGTATGTAAGCAATAATGACCTCCCCATACCTCAGTATGTGAGCATCTGTTTTATCAGCTACAATTATATTATAATGAGAAAAGGGGAGAGTGGATTCTGTTGGATGCTTGTGTACACCTATGACCCTACAGTCCTGCTGTAGTTATTCTCCTCTGGCCCCTGAGCTCTCTCTGGGGACAGGCAAGCCTCGTGCCCCCTGGCCTCAGAGTCTTTCACAGAAACCCACACATATGCTCCGGTCCACATCAAGTCCTCTGGTTCTACATCCACTTAGAAATATATGCTGCATGTGTAAGAAGACATCCATCAACCTGATGCTTGGAACCACGTGTGACACCCCCGACAGAGACTGTGACTCTTGTTCCTCAAGGCCCAGCATTGCTGTCAGCAAATGCATGTGACTGCAGTTACCCTGCTTCACATCCAGGAGCTAAATTAGCTCCATTTAGGATCTGAAACAACAGCAGCCATGGATAATTAACATCACTGCTCTGAAGCTCGGATTTGCTCTTGCCCAGGCAAGAGTCATGTCCACGTGGACCTGGGTTGTGTTGGCTCTGGGAACCCAGGCGTCCATGTACCTCTGTGCGCCAGGGGCTCCTCCCAGCCCATGGCCACCTGGTAGATCTTCTCAGGCCCCCACAGTGAGACCACAGCATTTTGTTTAGGGATGAGTATATTTTCCTCAGGGGGGGGGGGGGGAAAGCTTTGGAAAACATCATGGTAACATTTAGTGCTATTAAAAAGCAGTGTTTTTTTACCATGTGTAAAATAGATGCTCGTGGGAAGCTTCTGTATAGCATGAGGAGCCCAGCTCGGTGCTCTGTGATGACCTAGAGGCGTGGGATGGTCGGGTGGGAGGGAGGTCCAGGAGGGAGGGGATATATGTATACGTACAGCTGATTCACGTGTTGTACAGTGGAAGTAACACAACATTGTGAACAATTATCCTCCAGTTAAAGAAAGAAAGCATGTTTCAGCAACCAGATCAAGGAAGCCAGTGAAGAGCTGGGTTCCTGGCCATACGAACACCTGTCCTCCTTTGAGAAGCAGCGATGATCCTATAGCCCCTCAAGGGACCAGAGCGGCTGGTGGGCTGACATCTGAAAGACGCTCCAAGCAGCAGAGGGAAGACACTGTCTGCAAATGCCAAGTGGATGAAATCAATGCAGCTTTTTCCTGATGTGTGGTCTCTTAAAGTGCCACCGGAATTAATCGTCTGAAAGAGGAGTCCCCAAAGCTGGAAGGGACTGTGGCTCACATTGAGGGTCAGGAGAGCAGTGACCCCACCACCCGCCACCTTCGTTACCATCTCAGGTGTCTTGGGGAAAGTCTCGTCTTGGGCTCAAGATCTAGTCCAACAGAGGGCTTCTCCACCTACAAGGTACATGTGAATGACTCGGGTTAATGTGGATTCCACGCAGGCCTGGGTGGGGCTGAGATCCTGCGCCTGTCCCCCCAGCTCCCAGGGCTGCTGCTGTGGGTCCCTCCCTGCCCTGCTGATGGAGTGTGTGCCCTAAGGGGACCAGCTGGGACCCCACGTGACTCAGATGCACAGCAAAGCCTGAGAGCCAGTGGACTCGCACCTCGCTTGGAAGGCTTAGGATGTCAGGATCTCTCTGCAGAGCAGAGAGGGAAGTGGAGGTCCGGGTTGCTGAGGTGGGACCAGCTCCACGAGGAAGCATCCCTGGCCATGGAAGTCTTAGGTATGGCCATTGTCTGGCTCCTCATCTGGAGGGTCTCTAGGACATGTCTGTCCGTCTGTCTGGCTCCCTTTGGAAGATTATTGTGGGAGTGGGGATTCCTGGTGGAAACCCTGCTGGATCCTCCTTGGCTTCTCCAGTTGGGACCCCGCTGGGCCCCCACAGTGACTGAAACTAACTAGCAGTGGAGATCCCACTTGGAAAACCCGTGGCTTGAAGACAGAGACGGAAGTGGGTCTCGAGAGGACTGTGAAAAAAAACAAGGAAATAGGCCAAAAAGAATTTTCTTTTTTTAAATTTATTAATGTTTACAGTGTTGTGTTGATTTGTGCTGTACAGCAAAGTGGTTCAAATATATATATGTTCTTTTTAAAATTCTTTTCCACTATGGTTTATCTCGGGATATTGATTATAGTTTCCTATTTTATACAGTAGGACCTTGTTGTTTATCCATCCTATATATAATAATTTACATCCATTAACCCCAAACTCCCAATCCATCCCTCCCCCGTCCCCTCAGCAGCCACAAGACTCTCCTCTATGTCTGTGAGTCAGTTCGTTTTGTATATTTTATGCATATTTGTTTTGTATATTCTACACAAATGTAAGTTCATGTGTGTTATATGTTAGAGTCCACATATAACTGGTATCAGTAAACTCTTTCTGACCTATTTAACTTAGTACAATAATCTCTGGGTTCATTCATGTTGCTGTAAATGGCATTATTTCATTCTTTTTTATGGCTGAGTAATACTCCATTGTATGTATGAACCACGTCTTCTTTATCCATTCCTCTGTTGATGGGCATTTATGTCGTTTCCATGTCTTAGCTGTTGTAAATAGCACTTCTGTGAACACTGGGGTGCATGTATCTTTTCAAATTACAGCCCCGAAAGGGTTTTCTAACAGCAGAGAATGAGAAAACAAAACAGGGAAGGAGATGAGGATAAGACTCCATAAAAGCCTAACAGCTTTTGGGGGATGAGAAACGTCTAGATGTAACAAATTACTGTGACAGGAAGAAACAATCGCCTTGAAACAGAAGGCATTGGTGTCTGTGAAGCCGCACAACTGGCCAAACATCTCAAACCAAAACACGTTTGGAGGCCCCTCTAGCCTGGGGAATAAACAGCATTGTGAGTCTAGTCTGGCTTTGTTTTTGCTTTGTTTCTGGGATTTCCTTTAGGATCTCTGATGAAAGTGAAAGAGGAGAGTGAAAAAGTTGGCTGAAAATTCAACATTCAGACAAACCAAGATCATGGCATCTGGTCCCATCACTTCATGGCAAATAGATGGGGAAACAGTGGAAACAGTGAGAGACTATTTTCTTGGGTTCCAAAATCACTGCAGATGGTGAGTGCAGCCATGAAATTAAAAGACTCTTGCTCCTTGGAAGAAAAGCTACCTAGACAGCATATTAAAAAGCAGAGACATTACTTTGCCAACAAATGTCTGTATAGTCAAAGCTATGGGTTTTCCAGTAGTTAAGTATGGATGTGAGAGTTGGATCATAAAGCTGAGCACTGAAGAATTGATGCTTTTGAGCTGTGGTGTTGGAGAAGACTCTTGAGAGTCCCTTGAACAGAAAGGAGATCAAACCAGTCAATCCTATAGGAAATCAATCCTGAATAGTCATTGGAAGGACTGATGCTGAAGCTGAAGCTCTAATACTTTGGCCACCTGATGAGAACTGACTCATTGGAAAGACATTGATGCTGGGAAAGATTGAATGCAGAAGGAGAAGGGGATGACAGAGGATGAGATGTTTGAATGGCATCACCAACTTGATCAACATGAATTTGAGCAAGCTCCAGAAGTTGGTGATGGACAGGGAAGCCTGGCGTGCTGCAGTCCATGGGGTCCCAAAGAGTCGGACATGACTGAGCGACTGAACTATACTGAAAGGAGATCAACCCTGAATATTCATTGGAAGAACTGATGCCAAAGCTCCAATACTTTGGCCACCTGATGATGTGAAGAGCCAACTCACTAGAAAAGACCCTGATGCTGAGAAAGATTGAGGGTAGGAGAAGAAGGGGGCGACAGAGAATGAGATGGTTGGATGATATCACCAACTCAATGGACATGAGTTTGAGCAAACTCCAGGAGATAGTGAAGGACAGGGAAGCCTGACGTGCTGCAGCCCATGTGGTCACAAAGAGTCAGATAGGACTGAGCAACAACAACACTGGGATCCCAGGAGATGGATGCTGCAGGGCAGGGTGCTAGGAGTTCAGGGGGAGGGAGTTCCATTGTCCCAGAGTCGTCCTTTCTGGAAGAGGGAGTGTGTGTTAGTCACTCAGTCGTGTCCGACTCTTTGTGACCCCATGAACTGTAGCCCGCCAGGTTCCTCTGTCCATGGGGATTCTCTAGGCAAGAATACTGGAGTGGGCAGCCATTCCCTTCTCCAGCGGATCTTCCTGACCCAGGGATCAAACCCAAGTCTCCTGCAGGAAGGCTTTTTGCCATCTGAGCCACCATGGGAAGCCCCAGAGGAGGGAAGTAAAGTGAAGTTGCTCAGTCGTGTACAACTCTTTGCGATCCCATTGACTATAGCTTACCAGGCACCTCCGTCCATGGAATTTTCCAGGCAACAGTATTGGAGTGGGTTGCCATTTCCTCCTCCAGGGGATCTTCCCAACCCAGGGATTGAACCCAGGTCTCCCGCATTGTAGGCAGATGCTTTACCATCTGAGCTACCAGGGAAGCCAATTTTCTTCATCTTCACATTTGTCTACAATGGGCATATTGTTTCAGAATTTAAGAAAATATAAACTGTTTCTGTTTGGCAGAGGTGGTCTGTGGCCTCTGGATGTTTCCTTGTGCTCTTTGTCAGCTTGGGGGCTTCTCTTCCCACCTTTAGCTCACCATCTCCCCTGTGGCCTGCTCCAGGAGAGACAGCTGCTGGCCGCGAGGACAGGACTTCGAGGGATGGGCTGTCTGCCGCATTGGTGACCCATCTCTGGTTGTGCTTCCAGGCGAGCTCACAGCAGGGTCCTGACGCAGCCTCTCGTCTGTCGACTGTCAGCTGCTCCTGCCACCAGCTGGTCCCCGGCACAGGCCTGACACTCTGCCATCTCTCAGCAGGTGAGGACGTGAGGGGCCCTGTCCGAGAACAGGTTCTCCCTGGAGGGCGGGGGTCGCTGCTAGCAGTGCACGTGTGGGCCTGGGGTGAGACTGGCTGTCGGGATCCTTGATGTGTGGCCAGGTCCTCACGCCATCACTGCATTCTCAGCCCAGATGTAAGGCCCTTATGGAGGCTGTTTCACCCCTCATTTCACATTATCCCTCGTGTGAGTGGGTGATGGGGGAGCAGCAGGAGATACAAGCCATCTCCATGGGTTGCTGGCCTTGGCTTGGAAATCAAGCTGTGTCCTTCCCCACCTAGGAACAGAGATATTACTCAGGCTAGCATCCATGTCCAGCTACTTGCTATGACAAAGGGGATGGGGGGGAGGTGTCAACCAACATCACCAATGCCGCCCCCTCCCCCCATAGTATAAGCTGCTCAGTCCCTTCAGGCCAAAGGCAATAGCTGTCTTTCAGAGATTTCCCGGAGAGACAGACTGCAGAGCTCTGCCAGCCAACACTTCACAAGGGTCTGTGGAGATAAGGCATGTTAGGGAGGATGGCTGAAAAGGCACGAAGACATCCACTCATCCAGAAACTGTAAAGACTGTCCTGAGTCAGGTCAGATCAGCAGCAGTGGGGATTGCAGCATCGTGCGCTGCCCTGCCCCCGACTCTGAGTTTACCAAATTACATGCCACAAAGTTGGCCGTCAGAACCTCCCCAGGCAAGCTGTCTGTGTGAGTGTATCCATGTGCCCGAGGAGAAAGATGCCTGACCACACACACCCACACACATCGTCACACTTGTACACCTGTGTGCACACTCACACCCCCCACCCATACATCTTTATACCCACACCCCGCTCACCTGCACACACTCACACACACCCTCACCTGCACACATTCACACGTACCCTCATACCCAGATGCGCACACAGTACAGAGCCCCCTCCTCCTTCTCTGCCTCCCCCCACTTCTCCCTTTCTTCCCTCCTGCGGATCCTGAGCTCAGCTTCCTCTAACCAGCCCCCTGGGTCCCGCCACCCCCAAGTCCCCTAACTTACGAAAGCCCCAAGCTGGTGATGAGGAAAGAGAAGGATTGATTCAGAAATGGGGCAGGAGGATCAGGGCCTGAAGGCAATGATTTCAGGGTCCTTTTTCCCCTGTCAGTTGGGCTGGGGAGGCATGGAAGTGGCCTGCATCTTCTGCCTCCTCTTGTGTGGACACAAGGATGCATAAACACACACATCCACAGGGGGACCGCCGCACACACAGGCCGGCAGAGTGTGCCCGTCAGGCCTTGGGCACAGGCAGGGACACAGCCCCAAACACACATGCAGAGAGGCGCACACATCTCTGTAGAGTAGGGCGTCGGCAGCTGCTCCCCCGAGTTTCAAAACCCCTTCTGCTTCTCCAAAATCAGCTCCTTCTGCTTCTCCTTCTCTTCTTGTTGAATAAAAGTTTGCAACCAAGAGAGGAACACAACCCTGTTAACTCTGACTTCAGTGGCTGCCACATATCACAACAGGCAAGTTTTATTTTTCAAACACTGGGAATAAATGAAGTTGACGTCAGGCCTCATCTGGGCCAGAGAGTCATTGCCTGAATGAGGAAATCCAGAGTGTGGTCTGCACACCCCGGGACCGGCCCAGCCCCCTCACACCTCTCTGTGCGCTACACAAAACCACGCCTGAGACCCACCCCCAGCTCTCAGGCCTGACCGCATAGGTCTCCAGGGAGTTTCTCCTTAAACGGGGTAACAGTAATCTATGGCGTGTGCTTTCCTACAGAACAGTTAGCATCACAGGGGTCTTCCGTGCTTGGAATAGGGGATAGAGGTGTGTTTGTTTGTGTGTTATTTAAAAACAATATAAACTTTTTGGAATAATAGCAAATTAAAATGAATGATAAAGCAAGGTCTTGTAGGGGAAACGTGTGCTTTGCACTGTAAACGCTAGGGGGCGCTCTGTGAGAGGAAAGAGCCCTGAGCTAAGCGGCAGCGCTTTGCGTTTGAGTCCTAGACCAACAGGTCTTGGCTGTGGGAAGAAGCTCTTGGCTTTATTTCTCTGAGTTTTGCTCTTTCTTGATGTGCAAAACAAAACTCAGACTGTTTTGCCAACTTTTAGAGATGCTTGAGGAAAGAGTGAACGAATGTGTATGACAGTGGTGGAGTTCCCTGGTGGTCTGGTGGTTAAGACTCTGCGCCTACGCTGCAGGGGGCACGGGTTCAATCCCTGGTCAGGGAACTAAGATTCCCACGTGCCATGCAGCAAAAAAAAAAAAAAAAAACCAAATGTGTATGAAGATGATTTATTACTAACAAATCACTGAACAAATGTCAAGGTATTCCTTATGGCAGTGGGGTGTAAGGATAGGAGAAAGACATGGGCTTCTGTTGTCAGGCTTTCTCAGGCCCGGCGACAGGGAGTGGGTGGCAGGTGGCCCAAGAAGCCCATGTCTTGCTCCCATCACTCAGGTGATCCTCTGATCCCAGGAGGGTCTGCTCCCATGACTCCCCAACCTGGACAGAGAAGCTACAGAGGATGGGAGGGGGAGAAAGCTGAGGGGGACTCTGCTTTCAGACAACCAATTCTTCCAAACTCCTTAGCTTTGGTTGTTCCAGGGGCAGCAGAATGAAAGAAGGCATGTCTAATAACAGCACCGCCAGCATCTCCCAAGCCCGGAAAGCTGTGGAGCAGCTGAAGATGGAAGCCTGCATGGACAGGGTGAAGGTAAGCGTCACAGGCCCGCCTGCCCTCTGACCAGCACTCCGCTCACAACAGTACCCCCGTGTCTAAAGCAGCTGCGTGAGAGGGAACACGTCATCCCGTAGAGCATCCAGCCAACGCTGACAGCTGTAACATTTACAGACAAGCGTTTGCTCCAGGGTTCCAAGCATGCCCGAGGAGCCAAGGGATGCAAAATATACAGTGTGTGTGAATTCCATAAGGAGTCGCCTAAAATAGACCCGTGTTCATCTCAGCTCTCTTTAACTCAGTTGTCATGCCCGTAAGCGAGAGAGGGAGTTGAACCATGCAGTCCATCGTAGTTTTCCTGCCTGGTCCAGTGACTCGGAGATGAGACAACCTCAGGTATTTTGACAGGGGTTCTGGGGGAAGTGCCGTGTCAAATCATGTATGCGTCTGTCAGCTCCTCCTCGGGGGAAAGGGAAGGAGGGTACCAGCGTCCTCCCCCCCGTTCACTTCACTGAGGAGCCGAGATGTCTTCATGCTGGGGGAACAACGCCAGCTCTTCCCCAGGTGCCACTTCAAAGGAAGCAGGAGGCCAGGCGGAGCGAGTGGCCCTGAGATGCCGCTTAGTTAGGTTCATTGACTCGAATGGAGCTGGAAGTGCATCGGGCATGTGACAGCAGAAAACACCAGTCCAGTGTGTCTGTGCCCTGTGGGGACATAAAACTAGGGCTCTCACCCAAACAGGACAGAATCCGTGGGGCAGCAGGTGACTCCTAGGCCCTCTGTTGATAGAGCAAGCAGTTCCTCCCCGAGGCTCCCACTGCCCAGATCTATGACCAGATAACAGCAGCTCTATCAGTTGGCCTCCATCCATCCCCCTCCCCAGGGAGCTTCGGGTACCAGCTATCCAAGGAGGCAGCAACATGCCCAGTAAGTGACATGATGTATACAAAGCAAGAAGGGAATGCAGGATGATACACATTGATCTAAGTGGACTGGCTATATCTGCACATACTGATACCAGCTACAAATAAAACACTTTAATCCCTAGCCTAGAGGAGGGAGCAAGAAAAGAAACAGTTCTAAAAGAGGAGGAGCCCAGTGGTGTAGAAATGGGTCTAAGGATGAGCATTGCAGACACTAGTAGTTCAAAGGCAGGACAGACTTGCTGAGAGGACAAGGATGCGAGGGGACGCACTCGTTGGACAGAGATCCCTGAGCACCCGCTCTGCCCTTGGCACGGTCCTGGGCTAGAAAAACGAATGGAATGTTCCCATCACGTTGCTCAGAGAAGACTTCCTGGAGCCATGAGCTGGGGGTTGGTTGCGAAGTGACATGGGGTCGGAGGGAAGGCTAGTATGAGCTGACCGTGGCTCATTGCAAGCACTTGGACTTGACAGAGAAGCCGGTTGTTGTGCTGGGAAGGCAGCTGTGTGCACAGGAACAGGCCATGAAAACAGCTGGGGCCGTGGGATGACCTAACCACAGTCGATAACGTTGCCAGAGGCCAGGGGGCAGCAGAAGCTGTTGCCTTGGTGGGGAGTTCTGGATTGTCAAGGAAGATGCTCTCCATGGTAACAGATCCTCTCTCATGACCATCAGCACCCCAGGAGTCATGGTGGAGTACATGTCCCCATGGGGAAGGGCTCTTCAGGAGTCACTGCCGGATATGTCAGTCTCCCAGAGAAGGAGCGGAGGTCACAGGGCAACTCAGAGTCCAGGGTGCTGTTCAGGTGGTGTCACGGGCTGGGCGGCCCGTTCTTGCAGTTCTGGGTTGTGGAACTGCAGCTCCTTGATCTCGTGAGAGGCCTCCCGGGGCCCTACAGCCTCTATGGTGATTACAGGGCCCATGACAGGTCTGGTTCTGAGCTGGCAGAGTTTAATCCCTGAAGAGATGATCTGGGGCTGCCTGAGGACAGAGGTGGCCCCCAGGAACCACATCCCAGCCAGAGCTGCACAGTCACATATGGTTTTTTTGTTTGTGCTCACACAACCTCAAACGTTAAGTTTTTAAAATCGTGATTAGATACACATAACATATAATTTGCCATTTTTACCATTTTTAAGTGTGTAATTTAATAGCATTATGTACATCCCCAACATCATGCGGTCATCCATTTCTAGAACCTTTTCGTTATTCCAAACAGAAACTCCACCCGTTAAACTCTCACTCCGCGTCCCCTGCTGCACAGCCCCTGGAAACCTCTCTTCTACTTTACGTCTCTATGAATTTGGCTGTTCAGGGTACTTCGTTCCTAAAAGTGGAATCATGCAGTATTTGTATTTTGTGTACGGCTTATTTCACTTGGCATCTGCCTTCAAGTTTTGTCCGGTGTAGCCTGTGTCTGAATTTCATTCCTTTGTAAGGCTGAATAGTATTTCGTTACATGTGTCTACTGTATTTTATTTACTTATTCGGGTGTTGATGGACATTTGAGTTGTTTCCACTTTTTGTCAGTAATGCTGCTACGAACATGGAGTGCACTTGGGGCGGTGCTTTCAGTTCTTCCCTGTATGCAGCCAGAAGCGGCACTGCTGGGTCATATAGTAATTCTATGTTCAACTTTTTGAGGAACCACGATGTTGGTTTCCATGATAGCCATACCTTTTTATATCCACCTCAACCTCACTCCTGGGTCAGGAAGACTCCCCTGGAGAAAGGAATGGATACCCGCTCCAGTTTTCTTGCCTGGAGAATTTCATGGACAGACTGGCCTGGTGAGCTGTAGTCCGTAGGGTCACGAAGAGTCGAACACGACTCAGTGACTAACCCTTTTCACTTTCATCCCCAGCAATGCACAGGGGATCCAGTTGCTCCACATCCTCGCCAACACTTATTTTCCTTCTTAAAAATAATAGCCATTGTAACGAGTGTTAAGCTCACACTGGATTTTTAAGCACTAGACACCCCTTGGAGAAGGCAGTGGCACCCCACTCCAGTACTCTTGCCTGGAAAATCCCATGGACGGAGGAGCCTGGTGGGCTGCAGTCCATGGGATCGATAGAGTCCAACATGACTGAGCGACTTCACTTTCACTTTTCACTTTCATGCATTGGAGAAGGAAATGGCAACCCACTCCAGTGTTTTTGCCTGGAGAATCCCAGGGACGGGGGAGCCTGGTGGGCTGCCGTCTCTGGAGTCGAACAGAGTCGGACACAACTGAAGCGACTTAGCAGCAGCAGCAGCAGACACCCCTTGCTTCAGGGCACAGGAGGGCCTTGGGGAAAAATCTACTTGATGCAACTTGGGAGGAAAAAAGATGTATATTGATATCAGTTAGCCAGACAACAAACAGGATGTGGAAAGAGAATCCATCCAATTGAATCCCCCAAATTGACCATGATAAGTGCCTTGTTGTTCAGTTGCTAAGTCATGTCCAACTTTTTGCAACTGCATGGACTGTAGCCCGCCAGGCTCCTCCGTCCATGAGATTTTCCAGGCAAGAATGCTGGAGTGAGTTGCCATTTTGTTCTCTGGGTATCTTCCCCATCCAGGGATTGAACCCACATCTCCTGCATTAGGCAGGCAGATTCTTTACCACTAAGCCAGCAGGGAAGCCAATAGGTGCCTTGGGGAGCGAGGAAATTGGAAGAGTGTCACCAGGAAAAAGAAGTGGCCTCTCTAGGGTGGGTGAAGGTTCATCACAGGAAATGAAGAAGGAAAAAAGGATCCTGGGGGTAAATGACAGAGGGAAGCTGTGTGGGAGGAGGAGAGGAGCAGTTCCTAGAGCTCTCTGACCTCACACAGTGAGGGGAACTCCAGGCGTTCCCCTGTGTGCCATGCCAGCCACGGAGCCCAGAGAGAGGCATGAACAAGTGGAAACAGCTGGAGGCCCTGTGGGAAAAATAATCGCAAAGAGGAGTCCCACAGAGCCAGCTCTGGGTAGAGGCACCCAGAGGACAGCCCGGGAAGGACACACGTTGGGTGGGAAGCCAGGGACGAGCCCCATGGCTCACACAGTGTGTTGCCAACTGCAGAACCCGCCTCCAGGCTTCATAGTTTTCTCTGCTTGGAAGAGTATCTCATGGGGAAAGGAAGGAAAGGATGATATTTGCAGCTCAGGGAAGTAAAGAGAGAAGGGGGAAAATACTGCATTATGCAGCTATTTGGGTTGCAAAGGTAGGAAAAAGTATCAGTGTGAACTCAAGAGAGGTTTGGGCAGTTCGTGGAGGTATAATGTAGAAACATCCACTGTGATCTTCAGGTCCTGTCTGTCTCCGCAGACGTCATCTGCACCAAAGCACTGGTGCAATAGACTGAAGTAGACTTTATTGCAGATTTTGTAGGACATAGAACGAAGACTTCACCATGTAGCCCCCAACCAGCCTACAAACCCCACATGTTACAGAGACCCTCCCCACATTCACCCTCAACATCCTTCTTAAACCTCCCTACCCTTACCAAATCAGATCCAGCTGATCACCACTCAAAATCAATACTGGAGAGAGAGACAAATGTTGGTAGGAAAAAATTGCTTTTATCAGAATGCTGGCAATCTGGGGAGATGGTGGACTTGGTGTCACCTAGAAACCACCTCTGAGGATTTTGCTAGCCTATGGAAGTTTTTAAGGGGAAACACGGGAAGTAATCTTGGTGGAGCCTTGAGATGGGGGATCAGAGCTGCCCCCCACGGCGTGCAGGCTTGTCTGCAGGCCGCTTGATCCCTTGTGACTCTCCCTGAAATACTGTCTTGTTCACACTTTGTTCTGGAGATTCCTGAAGGGGAAGCTAGGGAAGAGATCTGGTCACCTGTGCACTACTTATGTTTCATTTCTATTACACTCCTTTGAGCTATGGAGAGAACCCACAAGTTAGGCAAGATATTGTGTGATGAAAAGATTTGAAAGGTGTGCCAGGGCCGGGGATGAGTGGAGCATGGGGGCGCCTCGTTTAAGATTAGTGATAAGACAAAGGGGCCCCCTGAGGATAGCTCTTTCTTGCCAAAAGCAACTTACACTACCTGCATTCCTTTAATGTTATTGACTGCTTCCCCAGACTCCTCCATCTCCCCCAGCATTCGGGTGACTCTTCTCCATCCCACCTCCAAGCTCACCAGCCCATTTCCCAACAAAGCTGGGTGTTCCACTTTGAGAACCGTATCAGCTGCTTTGATGTATACACACTACTGCATATAAAATAGGTAACTACAATGGCACCCACTCCAGCACTCTTGCCTGGAAAATCCCATGGACGGAGGAGCCTGGTAGGCTACAGTCCATGGGGTGGCTAAGAGTCAGACACGGCTGAGTGACTTCACTTTCACTTTTCACTTTCATGCATTGGAGAAGGAAATGGCAACCCACTCCAGTGTTCTTGCCTGGAGAATCCCAGGGACGGGGGAGCCTGGTGGGCTGCCGTCTATGGGGTCGCACAGAGTCGGACACAACTGAAGCGACTTAGCAGCAGCAGGGACCTCCCCGGCGCGGCCCGGTGGTTAACACTCTGTGCTTCCAATGCAGTGGGCATGGGTTTGGTCCCTGGTTGGGCAGCTAAGATCCCACATGCCCTGAGACACAGCCAAAACAAATAAAACAAAAACAAAGAAAGTACCTAGCAGATAGTAACCACTCGAAAATATTTTAAAAAAAGAAAAAGATAACTAACAAGGACCTACTGTGTAGTACAGGGAACTCTTTTCCGGACTCTGTAATGACCTATATGGGAAAAGAATCTAAAAAAGAGAGGATATATGTGTGTATACAACTGATTCACTTTGCTGTACTCCTGACACTACACATTGTAAATCAACTACGTGCTGTGCTCAGTCGCTCAGTCGTGTCCGACTCTCTGCAACCCTATGGACTGTAGCCCACCAGGCTTCTCTGTCCATGGGGATTCTCCAGGCAAGAATACTGGAGTGGGTTGCCATGCCCTCCTCCAGAGATCTTCCTGACCCAGGGATTGTACCCAGGTCTCCCGCATTGCAGGCAGATTCTTTACTGTCTGAGCCACCTATACGCCAATAAAGTTTTTAAAATAATAAATTTTTTTAAAAAATCCATATGTACTTCATTCATTGTAAGTACAGGGAAGATTCAACATGTATGGCTTCCCCAAGAACAGAAAGCTTAGAAAATAATACTCAGGATCCTAACAAAAATGAAGAGCACATAAAGATAACTTGGAAGATGTTTTGGTCCCTTGGAAAAGAACACCCATAACCTGATTCTTGCTCTCACCCATTGGAGGCTCAAGCAATATAAAATTCTATCGGGAAAGCGTATACACGGCATGGATCATCAAATAGGGAAAATTTGTTGAGAACTGAAGGCAGATATGAGCTAAGCAAAGTAGAAGAGGCTTATGTGAAGAAAATGGTCTCTAGAGCCAACCTGTCCAGCCCGAGAGAAGACTTCAGCTCCAGAGAAGTCATCATCCCCTGGAGGAGGCACAGAGGCCTTGAGCAGGCCAGGCCCCAGGAAGGCTGCTGGGAGCTCCTGCTCCACTGGGCACCGCTCAGGGTGCCCTGACTCTCCTGCCACTGGGCCAACCCCACGGACTATCCTGGCAGACCCTGGGGAAGGATGGACACCCTCAGTGAACTAGTAGCTCTCAGCCAGGGATCAGGAAACTGACATTTGCCAAGCAGCACTAGGCGCAGCTCCCTCATGCACCTTCAGTAGATAAATAGCTATGTTTGTGCTCACATCCCCCCAAAGGGTTGCCTTTAGGCTGAAATTAATTTTGTCAACCTAAACTCGATTTGCTGATTGTTGACAGATCACCCTGTTCCACATCGGCCTCCTTTCTTTTTCTAATTTTATTTATTTATTGCTGACTGTGCTGGGTCTTCATTGTGCAGACTTTCTCTAGTTGCAGTGAGCAGGAGCTACTCTTCATTGCGGTGCGTGGGCTTCTCACTGCAGTGGTTTCTCTGGTTGTGGTGCATGGGCTGAGTTGCCCCACGGCTCGTGGGATCATCCCAGACCAGGGATCGAACCTGTGTCCCCTGCATTGACAGGCAGATTCTTAACTGCCTGACCACCAGGGAAGTCCCCATCAGCCGCCCTTCTATAGACTACTGAAAAAAGTAGGGCAGGTCAAGAAGAGTGGCAGGTGATGAGTGGGCACAAAGGTACCCAGAGGCATGGCAGCAGTGATGAAATTAGTGCTGAAAGTATTGACACAAAAGAAGAGGGATTCTATCGCAAGAAATAACGACAAGTGTTCACAATCCTTCTCCATCAGAGGTATGAAAAATCTGGTGAAAACAGTTTGGAAAAGGGCAATACCTTTAGAGAAAGACTTATTCCCATTTACTTTTGGTCTTAGAGATTTTCTTGTTTGATGCTTAAAGGAAACGCAGGTACATGATCAAAAAACATTTTAGTTAGGAAATACAAAGACCCAAAAACTGAATTTATGGGTGTTCAAGATAGAGGTTACATGTGCTGTGCTTATTCTATTTAGAACTTTTCTGCAAACCATAAATGAGTGCTAGAGAATTAGACACTCCCTGAAGCATATTTAAGGCTCCTCAAGGAGAAAGGGAGAAATTAAAATGAGAATGTCTGTATCTAGGGGCATTAAATCTCATTTTGAAAATAATGCAATTTTTCTGTTCATGCAAATAACACTTATTTTAGAAAATTTTGGAAAATATAGAAAAGTATAAAGAAAATTTAAACTATAGCCACTATATTTTCATGTTTTTCCATCTAGCTGTTTACTTATAAACTATACCTAGTTTTCTTATAAAATTATGGTTATAATGTATATTTTCTTGACAAAAGTTCAATTAACAATCAAGTTAAGAGAAAAGGAAACTTTATTTGAGCCCACTGAGGCTGATAACCTAGGAGACAGACTCTCAGAAGCTCTGAGCACTGTTCTGCCCATTAAAAGTAGAAGGTACAGTCACATGCGTTTTCAAGACAAAGGATCGTACATCAAAATGACATATTGATATTTTACATAGAGTTAACCAAGGTTAGAGAGTCCAGGTAAACAGGTAGCAAGGGAGCAGCAAGCCACCATGATCGCCTACAGCATTGGAAAAGAACACTGTTCTTTTAAGAAGTTGTATTCCTAGCATCAGAAGAAAGGGGGGGAATGCTCTTTACAGCTGAGCAAGCATTCCCATGTTTGAGGTGCTCTGGTTCATGTGTAATGCAAAAGCACCCTGCACGTTAGGAGGAGGGAGGAGGCCCAGAGAGAGAGAACTTTGTGTTTGATTTATCTTGCCTGAAAATGTAAATTTTAGTTCAATTTATTACTTTTTGCAATTTGATTTATCATTGACCAGTATACTGTGATTATATATCCAAGTCAGTAAATACTCTCCTAAAATGTACATCTTTACTATCTTTATCATCTGATGTGCAATTGTTTACCTGGTCCCCTATTCTTGGGCATTTCCATTCTTTCCATTTTTTCAGCATTACTTCTTTTATTTTTCAGTTGAAGTAGGGTTGATTTACAATATTGTGTTATTTTCAGGTGTATAGCAAACTGATTCAATTATGTGTATATATGTCAGACTATTTTCCATTGTGATTATTAAAGGGTATTAAATATAGTTCCTTGTGCTGCTGAGTCACCTGTCGTGTCCAACTCTGTGCGACCCCATAGACGGCAGCCCACCAGGCTCCCCCATCCCTGGTATTCTCCAGGCAAGCATAGTTCCTTGTGCTACACAGTAAATCCTTATTATCTATTTTATGTAAACAGTAGTGTGTATCTGTTAATCCCATACTCCTAATTATCTCCCCCCAACCCTTTTACCCTTTGGTAACTATGAGTTTGTTTTCTCTGTCTGTAAGTCTGTTTCTCTTTTGTATATAGAGTCATTTGTATTATTTTTGTATATAAAGCCATTTGTATTATTTTGTGAAAGGGAGTCACTCAGTCATGTCCAACTCTTTGCAACCCTGTAGACTATACAGTCCATGGAATTCTCCAGTCCAGAATACTGAAGTAGGTAGCCTTTCCCTTCTCCAGGGGATCTTCCCAACCCAGGGATCGAACCCAGGTCTCCCACACTGCAGGCAGATTCTTTACCAGCTGAGCCACGAGGGAAGGCCATATTATTTTGTAGATTCCACATGTAAATGATATTTGTCTTTCTCTACCTGACTTACTTAGTGTATTATTCTCTAAGTCCATTCATGTTGCTGCAGATGGCAATGTTTCATTCTTTTTAGTGGCTGAGTAATATTCCATCAAGCACACACGTGCATACGTATATCACATCTTCTTAAGCCCAGTTGTCTATTGATGGGCACTTGGGTATTTTCATGTCTTGGCTATTCTAAATAGTGCTGCAGCAAACATTGGGGTGCATGTATTTTTGCAAATTGTAGTATTGTTTATTTGTGGTTACCAAAAGAGAAAGGAGCAGAAGAGGGATAAACTAAGAGTTAGGGATTAACAGAGAGATACATCACTATCTATAAAATAGGTAACCAACAGGGACCTACTGTACAGCACAGGGAGCTCTGCTCAGTATTTTGTAATAACCTATAAGGGAAAAGAATCTGAAAAACAGATATAAATGTACGTATAACTGAATCGCTTTGCTGTACACCTGAGACTAACACAGCATTATAAATCAACTATACTTCAATAAAAAATAAAATTAAGGGGCAAAGAATATAACACATGCTACAGAAAATCAAAATTAATGACACAGAGAACAGACTTAAACTCGCACAGTAAGCAGAAGAAAAAGACACAGATCAACGCAGTTAGAGGATGACAGAAATAAGACTGACAACATGTCAATATTGAATGCTGATGTTCCTGGCAGACCAGATGAAACAGAAAATACTCCTGAGGAAAGACTATTAAAAGGAAGATTGGAATGTGCAGATCCAGATAGCTCGTCACATTCCAGAAAAGAATGTAACAGAAAACAATCAACCCTGAAATACACTTACAGCTGAGGTTGAAAGTGAAATTGTTAGTCGCTAAGTCATGTCCGACTCTTGGAGACCCTGTTGACTCTAGCCCACCAGCCTCCTCTGTCCGTGGAATTCTCCAAGCAAGAACACTAGAAGGGGTAGCATTGGTGTTAAAACGTTTTTCATCACCTCACAGCCATCAGGATAGCTACTGTCACCAAAACAGAAAACAACACATTGGAACCTTGGGGCTGCTGCTGCTGCTAAGTCACTTCAGTTGTGTCCGACTCTGTGCGACCCCATAGACGGCAGCCCACGAGGCTCCCCCGTCCCTGGGATTCTTCAGGCAAGAACACTGGAGTGGGTTGCCATTTCCTTCTCCAATGCATGAAAGTGAAAAGTGAAAGTGAAGTCGCTCAGTCGTGTCCGACCCTCAGCGACCCCATGGACTGCAGCCTTCCAGGCTCCTCCATCCATGGGATTTTCCAGGCAACAGTACTGGAGTGGGGTGCCATTGCCTTCTCCGACCTTGGGGCAGTATTGCCAAGAATGTAAATGGTGCGGCCACTAGGAAAAACTGTATGGCAGTTCCTCTAAAAAAATTTTTTTAAAGAATTACTCATAGGATATATCAATTCCACTTCTTAGTATGCATCCCAAAGAACTGAAATCAGGCTCTTTGAGAGTGATTTGTACACCTAGTTCACAGCAGCATTATTCAGAAACACTGTGAGGTAGACGCAACCTAAGTGTCCATCAGCAGATTAATGGATAAACAAACTGTATACAGGCAGACCTTGGAGATATTACGGGTTTGATTAAAAGGCCACCACAGTAAAGCAGCAAAGTGAGTCACAGAAATGTTTTGGTTTCCTAGTGCATATAAAAATTACAGTTACACTATTCTGTTGTCTGTTAAGTGTGTAATAATAGCATTGTGTATAAAAAATGTTACATTTAAATTTAAAAGCACTTTATTGCTAAAATTGCTCATCATCATCTGACAATGCTTGGTTGTCACAAATCTTCAATTAATAAAAACGCGATATCTATGAAGTGCTAAAAAGTGAAGCACAATTAACGAGATATGTCTGTATATCTACACAGCAGAATATTATTCAGCTTGAGAAAGAAATTCTATCACTGTTTTTGAAGAAAGCAAACTTAATTCTAATTTCAATTAGATAAATGTGTGAGAATATCCAGAAATTTTAAAAAAAGTATATATATTTGAGGAGGAAGAGCTGGGAGAAATATCAATAACCTCAGATATGCAGACGATACCACCCTTATGGCAGAAAATGAAGAGGAACTAAAGACCGCCTTGATGAAGGTGAAAGAGGAGAGTGAAAAAGCTGGCTTAACACTGAACATTCAAAAACCTAAGATCATCACATCGGGTTCCATCACTCATGGCAAATGGATGGGGAAAAAATGGAAACAGTGGCAGATTTTATTTTCTTGGGCTCCAAAATCACTATAGACAATGGCTATAGCCATGAAATTAAAAGATGTTTGCTCTTTGGAAGAAAAGCTATGACAAACCTAGACAGTGTTACTAAAAAGCAGAGACATCACTTTGCCAACAAAGGTTCGTATAATCAAAACTATGTTTTTTCTAGTTATCATGTACGGATGTGAAAGTTGGACCATAAAGAAGGCTGAGTGTCAAAAAAATGATGCTTTCGAGTTGTGGTGCTGAACAAGACTCTTGGGAGTCCCTTGGACAGCAAGAAGCTCAAACCAGTCAATCCTAAAGGAAATCAAGCTTGAATATTCATTTGAAGGACTGATGCTGAAGCTCCAATACTTTGGCCACCTGATCCAAAGAGCTGACTCATTGGAAAGGGCCCTGATGCTGGGAAAGATTGAGGGCAGGAGGAGAAGGGGCAGCATAGTATGAGATGGTTGGATGGCATCACCGACTCAAGGGGCATGAGTTTGAACAAACTCTGAGTGAGAGATAGTGAAGGACAGGAAAGTCTGGCATGCTGCAATCCGTGGGGTCACAAAGAGTTGGACATGACTTAGTGACGGAACACAACATATGTTGAATATTCCTACAAGTTTATTATAAAACTGTAGTATTTAAAAATTTATAATACTCCTTTAGGAGTAGATCAACAGAAAAAAATAGGAAGTCCCTAAATAGGCCCAAGTGTATTGGGAATTTGAAGTACAATCCAGATGGCATCTCAGCTCAGTAGAGAACAGATTATTAATGTTGCTAGAAATTGCTAACTCTTTTGAAAATAAAGTTGCATACCATTAGTTTTATCCAGATAAGTATCAGATGGGTTGTATTTGTCTGAAACTGCTGCTGCTTAGTCGCTTCCGTCATGTCCAACTCTTTGAGACCCTATGGACTGAAGCCCGCCAGGCTCCTCTGTCCATGGGGTTCTCCAGACAAGAGTACTGGAGTGGGTTGCCATGCCCTCCTCCAGGGGATCTTCCTGACCCAGGGATCCAACCCAGGTCTTCTGCATTGCAGGCAGATTCCTTACTGCTGATTCACCAGGGAACCCCATATTTGTCTGCTAGGGCTGGCATAACAGAATATCACAGAATATGTGGCTTAAACATCAGAAATTTATTTTCTCACCCTTCTGGAGGCTGGAAGTCCAAGGTTAAGGTGTTGGCAAGTTAGTTGCCAATTTAGACACTTGAGCAGTCTGCTGAAGCCTCTCCTGTGGCAGACAGCTAGCTGCCTTCTCACTGTTCTCACACAGCCTTTCCTCTGTGCTCATGTGAAGAGCCTTCTAGGGTCTCTTCTTATTAACTCACGAAATCCTGTTTGATTCGGGTCCCACCCTTATGACCTCATCTAGCCTGAATTATAGTCATTCTTTCTTATCTGTAGGGGATTGTTTCCAGGACCTTCCTTAGATACCAAAGTTCAAGAATGCTCAAGTTCCATTTATAAAATGGTATAGTATCTGCATATAACCCACACTCTTCCTTTCATATAGGTTTTAAAAACCATTTATTTGGCCCTGCCAGGCCTTCGTTATGACATGCAGGATCTTTAGCTGAGGCATGTGAACTCTTGGTTGCAGCGTGTGGGATCTAATTCCCTGACCAGAGGTTGAACCTGGGCCCCCTACATTAGGAGCACGGAATCTTAGCCACTGGACCACCAGGGAGGTTCCTCATGTACTTTAAATCATCTCTAGATGACGTATAATGCCTAATACAGTGTAAATGCTGTGTAAATATTGTAAATACAACATACATGCTATGAAATACTTGCTGTTGTGCAGCAAATTCAAGTTTTGCTTTTTGGAACATTCTGTTTTTCTTTTATTCCCCCCAAACATTTTCAGTTCGTTGTTGGTTGAATTCACGGATACAAAATCCATGAATACAGAGGGCCAGCTATCTCCGTGGAGGCCCTGTCTCTAAATACAGTTAGACTGGGAGTATTGACCTTAAAAATAAAAGTCAGCTGCTTTACCAGCAAAGATGGATTTCTTTGGAAATAGCAGAGACTTGCAATTCAGGCAGATCATGCTACAGCAGAAACTATGGGCAAGTCCAACAAACAAAGGAGAAGAATGTTATTTTATAGAGAAAAAGGGGAGTTCAGAGTGATGGTAGTTTCTCACTGGCCAAGTTGTGGGGGTAGTGGATTTCTTGTAGGAGACTCCGTGTACCTCTTTTCCTGTTGGGGCTTGTAACTGATGATTCTTTTCTGTTGAGGATTCTTCTGCTGGTGTTTGAAACCGAAATGCTTCCTATAATTGACTTGCACAGTTCTGCCTGAGAGCTCCCCCTTCTGGCTTCCTGGCTCCATTTTAATAAGGCTGGTAAGGCAATGGCACCCCACTCCAGTACTCTTGCCTGGAAAATCCCACGGACGGAGGAGCCTGGTAGGCTGCAGTCCATGGGGTCGCTAAGAGTCGGACCTGACTGAGCGACTTCACTTTCACTTTTCACTTTCATGCACTGGAGAGGGAAATGGCAACCCACTCCAGTGTTCTTGCCTGGAGAATCCCAGGGACGGGGCAGCCTAGCGGGCTGCCGCCGTCTATGGGGTCGCACAGAGTCGGACACGACTGAAGCGACTTAGCAGCAGCAGCAGCAAAGAACCTGCCTGCCAGGGCAGGAGACATAAGAGACTCGAGTTTAATCCCTGGGTCAGGAAGATCCCCTGGAGGAGGGCATGGCAACCCACTCCAGTATTCTTGCCTTTATTAATGTTTGCAGGGGTTATGGCTTCAAGGGTTATGGCTTCAACATGAGTCTGGGGAAACATATTTCAGTCTATAACTTTAATCAAAGATTTAAATATAACAAAACCAAAAAAGTACTTGTAAAATAGGAGCAAATATTTTATATAATGTGAGTTTGGGAAGGCCAAGCATATTCCAAAATCTAAGTGAAAGTGGAGAGTGAAAAAGTTGGCTTAAAGCTCAACATTCAGAAAACGAAGATCATGGCATCCGATCCCATCACTTCATGGGAAATAGATGGGGAAACAGTGGAAACAGTGTCAGACTTTATTTTTCTGGGCTCCAAAATCACTGCAGATGGTGACTGCAGCCATGAAATTAAAAGACGCTTACTCCTTGTAAGGAAAGTTATGATCAACCTAGATAGCATATTCAAAAGCAGAGACATTACTTTGCCAACAAAGGTCTGTCTAATCAAGGCTGTGGTTTTTCCAGTGGTCATGTATGGATGTGAGAGTTGGACTGTGAAGAAGGCTGAGTACTGAAGAATTGATGCTTTTGAACTGTGGTGTTGGAGAAGACTCTTGAGAGTCCCTTGGACTATAAGGAGATCCAACCAGTCCATTCTGAAGGAGATGAGCCCTGGGATTTCTTTGGAAGGAATGATGCTAAAGCTGAAACTCCAGTACTTTGGCCACCTCCTGCGAAGAGTTGACTCATTAGAAAAGACCCTGGTTCTGGGAGGGATTGGGGACAAGAGGAGAAGGGGACGACAGAGGATGAGATGGCTGGATGGCATCACTGACTCGATGGACGTGAGTCTGAGTGAACTCCGGGAGTTGGTGATAGACAGGGAGGCCTGGCGTGCTGCGATTCATGGGGTCTCAAAGAGTCGGACACAACTGAGCGACTGAACTAAACTGAACAGTTTATTAAATAAAAGTTTTAATTGCATTTTTTTAAAAAATTCTATATGGTAAAAATCTTCCAATCAACAAATTAAGAGAAACATTTGCTACCTGAGTAACAAAAGGTTAGTATCTTTAAATTTAATTTCTCTGAAAAAATAAGATATAAAACGGCCTCCCTTTTAAGAAAAAATAAAGCAGATAAAAAGGATCCTCCCTTTTTAAAAGAAAATGCACAACCGACATGAATAGGCAATTTGAAAAGGAGACATGTAAAGGGTCAATATATGAAGAGACATTTAGCTTCAAAAATAATAAATAGGACCTTCCTGGTGGTCCAGTGCTTAGGACCCTGCACTTCCACCGCAGGAGGCCCTGCAGGTTTGATCCCTGGTTGGGGAATTAAGATCCTCCAAGCTGCATGGCATAGCCAAAAAAAATTAAAAAAAAAAAACAAAACAACAGAAAATAATACAAGAGTTGTGCCTCCAAAAAACAGTGAGATGCACTTGGGGGAAAAAAAAAACTGAGATCCAGACTGTTGATGTTTTTAATTGTCGCTGAAATCCCCTATTGTTATCAACTGTTAAAAGAAGTGAGCAGTTTTTTGATAGTTGGAGTGGAACCTTACAGTCTTCCCAAAGAGTGGTTTGGAATATGTATCACAATGTTTATTGTGCATATTCTGACCCAGCACTCTCTCTTCTAGGGATTACCCAAAGGAGACAATCTCACAAATAATCAAGGACTGTGAGAATTTCATCAGAGCACTATTATAATGTCAAAAAATTATGTTTTTGTCCATCAGTAGGGATTGGTTGGGCTTCCCTGGTGGCTCAGACAGTAAAGAATCTGTCAGCAATGCGGGAGACCCAGGTTCAATCCCTGGGTTGGGAAGATCCCCTGGAGAAGGGAATGGCAACCCACCCCAGTATTCTTGCCTGGAGAATCCCATGGACAGAGGACCCTAGAGGGCTACAGTCCATGGGGTCGGAAAGAGTTGCAGACAATTGAGCAACCAAGCATACACATGGATTGGTTAAATAGTGTCAATGAAAAATTAATCAGAAAGAAAGGGAAGATTTTATTGGAACCGAATTGAGGATTCAATTCGGGAAGAGCATCTCAGAAAGCTCTGAGAACTGTTCCACCTGTTAGAGGTCAAAGCAGAGTTATGTAAGTTTTTTGAGTCAGAAGGCTGTACATCAAATAATGTGTTATTGACAGTTTACATAATCCTGGTCTGCAAGTGCAAAGTGGTGGGTCATGTGACCCCTGTAAGGTCAAGAAGGAATGTCATCTTGGAGGAGTTGTCTTACTGAGGCTTGTACACGAGTACATTGATGGTTGGACGGCATCACCGACTCAATGGACACGAGTTTGAATAAACTCCGGGAGTTGGTGATGGATAGGGAGGCCTTGCGTGCTGCAGTCCATGGGGTCGCAAAGAGTCAGACACAACTGAGCGACTGAACTGAACTGAACTTACTGATGCCAGGAGAATATTGCACTTCATGGTTGAGCAGGTATTTCTGCCAGAGGGGAGGTTTGTGCAATGCGTCACACAGAGTGCACAGTGGGGAGAGAGAGGCAGCCAAATGGCAGAGAAAATTTTTTGTGTCTTAAGTTTTTCTTGTCTTGCCATAAAGTACGAATTTTATTTCATCTGAAGTTATATACAGACAGTGTTACACTATCATCTGACTAAATGCTGTACATCTGTGTGCTCTGAGTGATTATAAAAGCATATTGCAGAACAGCATGTGACATTGTGTGTACGAAGATGGATAGTAAGATGTCTATAAAGATGTTCACCAAATGTTCTCCCCAAATGGCAGGGTTTCTGTTGATTTTTATGTCCATCTTTGTCCTTTGGGGTAATTTTACAGACAAATAAGGATTATTATTGTCATAAAGGCAATAAAGCTATTTCCAAAAGTCAAGTTCTTCCTGGAAATCACACCCCTGCAGAAGTGCTGCCTCCCCCAGCACTCACTCCCTCCCTCCTCTGGACTTTTTTTTCTTATAGTTATCTATTTATTCATCTGTGTTGGGTCTTAGTTGCAGCACAAGGGATCTTTGTTGGGTTATGTGGGATATTTTGTTGTGGTGCACAGACTCTCTGATTGTGGCGGGCAGGCTTAGTTGCTCCATGGCATGAGGGATCTTAGTTCCCTGACCAGGAATCAAACCTGCGTCCCCTGCAAGGCGGATTCTCAACCACTGGGCCACCAGGAAGTCCCTCCTCTGAACTTCTTACCTGTGTAGTACGAGGGAGGGCGTCTGAAGGGGGAGGGAGCCGCACAAGGTGACCTCTTAGTGCAGGAGACAGAAAAGGGGGCTCCTCTGTCTGCTCCGTGCAGGATCTCACCGCCACACCGTCAGCCCAAGCCACTGTATTCAAACCCGGGAGGGGTGTCTGACTACTGTCAGTTCAGTTGAACAATTTAATTATTTGTATGTGCATTATTCTTTTTGTATAGAATCTGCCTTTCTATCTCTTCAGGATTAACCGCCCAGTGCAAAATATGAGCATATTCTTATGGAAACACATTGCATAGAAATCATAACTTATATTCCAGATTAAAGTGTAAATTTGGTTGGGATTGTCTTTATACTAATCATTTCCTCCAGCAGCTGGATAATCCAGAGCTGTTTGCTGCAGCCAGTGGTAAGTGTCCAAAAGTTTTCTGACATAGCCCTTTGGGCATCAACATGATTCTTGTTTCACGTGTGTGTTTGAACCAGGGTTTTTTTTTTAATCATGATTCTTCTAATAGATACATCTTGAACACACTGTTGTTCAGTCATTAAGTTGTGTCTGACTCTTTGAGACCCCATGGACTACAGCATGCCAGATTCCCTGTCCTTCACCATCTCTCAGAGCTTGCTCAAACTGATGTTCACTGAGTCGGTGGTGCCATCCAACCATCTCATCCTCTATCGCCCCCTTCTCCTCCTGCCTTCAATCTTTCCCGGCATCAGGGGCTTTTCCAATGAGTCAGCTCTTCATATTAGGTGGCCAAAGTATTGGATATTCAGCCCCAAACCTCCAATGAATATTTAGGACTGATTTCTTTTAGGATAGACTGGTTGGATCTCCTTGCAGTCCAAGGGACTCTCAAGAGTCTTCTCCAACACCACAGTTTGAAAACATCAGTTTTTCCATGCTCAGCCTGTTCTTCATGGTCCAGGTCTCACATCTGTACATGTTATCCTTATTTTTTATAGCATTTCCTAAGAGTTGCAGCTGCACTGCCAGTTTGTGAATTCTTTGGAAGGAACAAAATTTTTTTATGGTTTTATTTTGGCAAGAGATAAAACATGTACTATTAAGTTGGATCATGGAAAAAGCAAGAGAGTTCCAGAAAAACATCTATTTCTGCTTTATTGACTATGCCAAAGCCTTTGACTGTGTGGATCACAATAAACTGGAAAATTCTGAAAGAGATGGGAATACCAGACCATCTGACCTGCCTCTTGAGAAACATATGTACAGGTCAGGAAGCAACACTTAGAACTGGACATGGAACAACAGACTCGTTCCAAATAGTAAAAGGAGTACGTCAAGGCTGTATAGTGTCACCCTGCTTATTTAACTTATATGCAGAGGACATCATGAGAAACGCTGGGCTGGAAGAAGCACAAGCTGGAATCAAGATTGCCAGGAGAAATATCAATAACCTCAGATATGCAGATGACACCACCCTTATGGCAGAAAGTGAAGAGGAACTAAAGAGCCTCTTGATGAAGGTGAAAGAGGAGAGTGAAAAAGTTGGCTTAAAGCTCAACGTTCAGAAAACGAAGATCATGGCATCTGGTCCCATCACTTCATGGGAAATAGATGGGGAAACAGTGGAAACATTGTCAGACTTTATTTTTGGGGGCTCCAAAATCACTGCAGATGATGATTGCAGCCATGAAATTAAAAGACGCTTGCTCCTTGGAAGGAAAGTTATGACCAACCTAGATAGCATATTCAAAAGCAGAGACATTACTTTGCCAACAAAGGTCTGTCTAGTCAAGGCTATGGTTTTTCCTGTGGTCATGTATGGATGTGAGAGTTGGACTCTGAAGAAAGCTGAGTGCCAAAGAATTGATGCCTTTGAACTGTGGTGTTGGAGAAGACTCTTGAGAGTCCCTTGGACTGCAAGGAGATCCAACCAGTCCATTCTGAAGGAGATCAGCCCTGGGATTTCTTTGGAAGGAATGATGGTGAAGCTGAAACTCCAGTACTTTGGCCACCTCATGCGAAGTGTTGACTCATTGGAAAAGACTCTGATGCTGGGAGGGATTGGGGGCAGGAGGAGAAGGGGACGACAGAGGATGAGATGGCTGGATGGCATCACCAACTAGATGGACATGAGTTTGAGTGAGCTTCAGGAGTTGGTGATGGACAGGGAGGCCTGGCGTGCTGCAGTTCATGGCGTCGCAAAGAGCTGGACACAAATAAGCAACTGGACTGAACTGAACTGAAGTTTCTGAAGCCAGTGCAGAAAATTCTGAAGCCAAAGTCAGTAGTTATTAAAACAAAAGAAGTAAGGCTTTAAATATGGTGTTCCCTGTGAACAAGTTTAAAAAAAGCAAAATTGGGCAGATCTTCACATTCTGATAGATCACTGATGGATGATTTAAAGGGTCTGGAGAAGTCCAGGAAAAGGGATATAATTAAGATAATAGGGACTTTCCAGTGTTCAGGTGGCTAAGACTCCACACTCCCAATGCAGGTGACTGGCTTCAATCCCTGGTCAGGGAACTAGATCTCACATGCCACACTGAGAGTTCACATGCCACTCAGCCAAATAAATATCTTTTGAAAGATGTTAGATGATGTTACAGTAGAAAGAATGGCATTTCTAAAAAAAATTAAATATAAGTTATGTCATATGATTTAGCCAAATTTTAGAGGCAATGCTTGTAGAGTTTTGCCTTTTTCATATGTCTCTTCTATACTCTGTAGCAACTCTTTCTTATTCCAGCTTCTGCTAGTTTAGCAATTGAGGTTTAACCCTTGTCTTCATTTCCCCTTCCTCTGCCAGAAACATTCGTAGCCCTTTCCCAGACCTTTAGACTTTAAATGATTCAGATGATAACATTCTACAATCAGATTTAGACATAAAATTAAGAACAGGGGTTATGAATGAGCACTTCAAGAAATAGGTATCAGATAAAAGGAGAGAAATCTTTCGGTTAAATCAGAGAGTAGAATGTGAGTAGGAGACCAGGAAGATGAAACATGCCTCCCAATTCAAGGGACATTGTGGGCGAGGGCGCCTCGGAGATCAAATTGCCCTGATCATTTCTGAGAGATTACTTCTTGCAAAAGGAGTAAGGGGCAGCAGAGGATGAGATGGTTAGATAGCATCGCCGACTCAATGGACATGAATTTGAGGAAACTCCAGGAGACAGTGGAGGGCGGAGGAGCCTAATGTGCTGCAGTTCATGGAGCTGCAAAGAATCGGACACAGCTTAGTGACAACAAAAACCACTTCATGTCTATGGCCCAAACAGCTTTCCCACCGTACCAAAAAGTAGCCAAATGAATAATGAAATAATAATACATTGTACGTATAATACATCTATTGTGTCATTTAGCCACAAACTACCAGGTATTGCTATTTCCACAGGAGTGGAAACTGAGTGCCGCCCATCTGGGATGTTGTCTTCTGACTCATAACCCCCTGCTTCCTTTCTGAGATGCTGCTAGCTTTCTAGAATCACTGGAGCTAGAACCCACTTGTTATGTTCATCTTTCACGCCGACATTAGTCCCAGGAGACTCTAAAGTGACTCACTAGTTTCTGTCACCAAATACATCACTCTTTTGGTGAGCTTGCAAAATGACTGAATTTTGGCTTCCTTTGTGGGAAATTGTGATGTGTCAAAGCTGAGAGGCGGTCAGAGTCATGTAGGACACATATCAACCTGTTAAAAGGGTTTGGTTAAATCAAGATCCTGGGTGGACCTGGGTTAATCACTCTAAACGAACTGAGAGCTTTTCAGTTCCTGATGGTGAAAGCCATGTAATAGTAAGCTCTTACTTAGGTTAACTTGGGGATATTAAAACTCTCTTTCAAGTATCTCAGGATTACCTCTTAATATATAATCAACTTTTATAGTGGGTCCTTGTTGGTTATCAGTTTTAAGTATAGCAGTGTGTACATGTCAATCCCAAACTCCTAATCTATCCCTCCCGCCCACTCTTCCTGCTGGTGACCATAAATTCATTCTCCAGGTCTGTGAGTCTGTTTCTGTTGTAAGTTCATTTGTATCATTTTTTTTTAAGATTCTGCATACAAGTAATACCACATGACGTCTATCTGTCTGTGTCTGACTGCGCTTAGCGTGATAATCTCTAGATCCATCTGTGTTGCTGCAAGTGTGCAATCAACGTTTGATGTGAAAAAAAACCCTATATGCTGGTGATAGTGAACAGCAGCTGATTCGTTAGTCTGGACATTTGACTTTAGAATTCAGAGAAGGACTCTCTGTTATATTATCATGTATTCACACATATCTCCCACCCCCTCTGGTTTCCTCCAGGAATAACCTTACTTCCTGCTGCTGCTGCTGCTAAGTCGAGTCAGTCGTGTCCGACTCTCTTTGACCCCACAGATGGCAGCCCACCAGGCTCCCCCATCCCTGGGATTCTCCAGGCAAGAACACTGGAGTGGGTTGCCATTTCCTTCTCCAATGCATGAAAGTGAAAAGTGAAAGTGAAGTCGCTCAGTCGTGTCCGACTCTTCGCGACCCCATGGACTGCAGCCTACCAGGCTCCTCCATCCATGGGACTGTCCAGGCAAGAGTGCTGGAGTGGGGTGCCATTGCCTTCTCCCTGCTAGATGCTATTTGTGGCCTAGGACCCAATGATTGAGAATTTCCAATATTGATCTAGTCAATACACAACATTTGCTGGAAACCACTAGAAGCCAAATGTCTGCTGTATCAGAATACCGTGGACTTCAGTGACTCAAACAGTAGAAATTCATTGTTCACAGCTCTGTAGGCTGGGAAGTCTGAGATCAAGGTACCAACAGTCAGGTGCTGGTGAGGCCTCTCTTCTAGGTTTACAAATGGCTACCCTCTTGCTGTGACTTCACATGGAAGGGAGGGAGAGAGAGACCTTTTCTCCTATAACAGCACTAATTTTATCACCTACCAGGGTTCTTGGCCTCTTTAATCAATAGAAATTGATCAGAGGCCAGACAAGAAATTCAAGCAAGGCTTTTCTGGGGCTCCTGCTGCAGCTGGTGGTGGGGGTCTGGAGGAAAGAAGTAACAGGTTTCCTTGCTTCCTCACTCTCCTAGGCAGGGCAAGCCGGCTCCTTATATGGGGTGAGGGGTGGAGCCAGAGGGGTGATTTAGGAGGTTTGCCCACCGTGTTGGTGCTGTTGTGTGCAAGGGGCATGCGCAGTACCCAGCTTTTGCTCCCAACACCCTGTTTTTGCTTCCAACTCTTCTGGAGCAGCAGTTGGGTTTTGGTCTTTTCCTATCTTGTGTCCATAATTTGCCCCAGCTGTACATTGTAGCACAGTTATTTTTAGTCCCTTATAGTTTCTTTGTATTTCGTTGCTCAAGGAGACCAGGTGCAAATATTGCAGCAAAGGGTCCCAGGTCCCAGCCCATCTCAGTTCCATTCATGAAGTTTCAACCGTCAGGACCTAATTACCTACCAAAGACCCCATCTCCATGGCACTGGAGATTTTGGTTTCACTTATAAACTTAGGGGGTGGTGGGAGGACACACACATTCAGCCTATAGCATAATTACTTGGAAGTATCTCAAGAATGCCCTTAAAAACTGGTGTTAGGACTTCCCTGGAAGTCCAGTGGTTAAGACTGCGCTTCCAGTGCAGGAGGTCCAGGTTCAATCCCTGGTTGGGAAAAGGCAATGGCACCCCACCCATGCCTCAGGGACAAAAAAAATCCAAAGCCTAAAACAGAAGCAATATTGTAACAAATTCAATAAAGTCTTTAAAAATAATAAGTATTAGTCACTCAGTCCTGTCTGACTCTTTGTGACCTGATGAACTCTAGACTCCTCTGTCCATGGGATTTTCCAGGCAAGAACACTGGAATGGGTTGCCATTTCCTTCTCCAGGGGATCTTCCTGACCCGGATATCAAACCCCAGTCTCCCACCTTGCAGGCAGATTCTTTAAAAAACAAAGCAAAACTGGTGTGTTAATCTCAAATAATATCCCACATTAGAAGAAAGAAAAAAAAAAAATTCACAAGGATTCACCCTGTAGCTCTTGCTCAGAATTCAGAGGTGAGGCATAGATGTAATATCCTCGGGTTTTTATTAGGGATACATGGCATATGATTTCTTCTGTTGGTACTTGTACCACGTTTGACCTGGTAAAAGGTATCGTTGCACAGTGGGGGATGCAACCTGGCTGTACTCTTGACTCTGATCCCGCTTTCTTTTCTTGGCTGGGAAGGGAGGAGCAGACAGAGCCATCAAGAATGCCTGTGATCTATTCCAAGTAGTATTGTTAAATAGACCAGGATTGCTGAAAAATAGCTGTGAGTTGCTGTCCTTTAGATACTTAGATGCAAAGGGTAAATGCAGTGGGTGTCACAGCCAGAATAGTAATTATGTCATCTGTCTTGTCCTGGAATGTGACTTAGTAATTGCAACATTTTCTCCCCATCATTGACGCTTGTAATTATAGTGCAACAAATGGGATTATGTGCTAACTTGAGCTGTTTTAATCACCTCTTTTACTCTGAAATGTAATGGTAAAATTCCACAGTTGTTCCCTAGCTCCCAATTCTTTTCTCTTTTCAACATCTGTTATCCTATAACTCTTAACACTTCAGTACTAAGGAGAGGAGGCAGAGATGCTCTGGGCATTTTGTAACAGCGGATTTAAAGGCAAAGCAGACTTCAGGCTTGATAAAACATAAACAGTAACGGAGTCTTAAATTTCAGAATAAAGATTTCTCTTAGAAAGTAAATTGTCTATTTTATGTTTCAAAGATGGCAGATGTTTCTAGGATATGGTGAAGTCTGCATGCAATATTTTGTATACACTGAAGGAAACTTTGAACCATAAAAATCAATATAGGGCTGATTAAGGAAACCCTCCCTTTCAATCTAAGGAGTGGGTTTTTAGTTTAATTAATGCCGGGCTACTAAACTGCGTGTTAGGGTGTCACCTTTCCTCTGGAAGGCTCATTAAGATGATCGTTACATGTGTGTATCTTCAGATCCCATTACAGCAAGCTTCAGGGGTTATCCAAGATACTTTGGTTATACAGGAGTAAAGGGACCTTGGACACTGCATGAAATAAAGCTGATGGCGAAGGTGGGAAAAGGTGGAAAACTCCTTTTATTGTAAAATGACTTAATTTGCTCATACTGTGCTGTAGGATGTTCTCAATAATTTGAGTGCATCTATAAAGCTAATACTGTGTGGAGCCGACCCAGATCCACACAAAACTGGGTGCTGATCACTTGGTACCAGTACTAACAATTCTGGTTTCATTCTTGTAGTACAGGTGCTCCAGATGGAACTCTGCAATCCAGAGGTGTGTACATATAACTAAGCAAACACATCTGTGACCCTGAAACAACAAAAGGAGGCATTCTAAGAACAGCTTGTTTTCTTGAAAGAAAAATTGTGGCATCAAGCACAGTATCACCTTTGATATGACAGAAAAAGCCCTAGGTTGGACCTGCTTAGAGCTAGTGAGGCCACATGTTAATGGCATGGTTGTAGACCCGGGGCTGTGAGGGGAGCAAATATACAACTGTGAGACCAGAAGGAGACCAGTCTTAACTCACCTCCGCAGTTCAGTTCAGTTCAGTTTAGTCGCTCAGTCGTGTCCGACTCTTTGCGACCCCATGAATCGCAGCACGCCAGGCCTCCCTGTCCATCACCAACTCCCGGAGTTCACCCAGACTCACGCCCATCAAGTCAGTGATGCCATCCAGCCATCTCATCCTCTGTCGTCCCCTTCTCCTTCTGCCCCCAATCCCTCCCAGCATCAGGGTCTTTTCCAATGAGTCAACTCTTGGCATGAGGTGGCCAAAGTATTGGAGTTTCAGCTTTAGCATCATTCCTTCCAAAGAACACCCAGAGCTGATCTCCTTCAGAATGGACTGGTTGGAAGGGACTCTCAGGAGTCTTCTCCAACATCACAATTCAAAAGCATCATTTCTTCGGCATCTTTTCAAGAAAATTAGAGATACCAAGGGAACATTTCATGCAAAGATGGGCTCGATAAAGGACAGAAATGGTATGGACCTAACAGAAGCAGAAGATATTAAGAAGAGGTGGCAAGAATACACAGAAGAACTATACAAAAAAGATCTTCATGACCAAGATAATCATGATGGTGTGATCACTCACCTAGAGCCAGACATCCTGGAATATGAAGTTAAGTGGGCCTTAGAAAGCATCACTATGAACAAAGCTAATGAAGGTGATGGAATTCCAGTTGAGCTATTTCAAATCCTGAAAGATGATGCTAGGAAAGTGCTGCACTCAATATGCCAGCAAATTTGGAAAACTCAGCAGTGGCCACAGGACTGGAAAAGGGCAGTTTTCATTCCAATCCCAAAGAAAGGCAATGCCAAAGAATGCTCAAACTACCGCACCTCCGCAGGGCGACCCCTAAAGCCCCATTTTTTGAACCCCTCCTCCCATGCCTTGGCCGGATGGTTGAGGATGCAGCGCCCCCTTGCGGTGCGGTAGCTCTCAGAAAATTAGTCAAATCTGCCCACAATGAATGGATGTTGACAAGCATCTGAACAAGTAAACTGATCAAGAGGAAGGAAGCTGAAATAATATTTAGCAAACCAAAAAGCCAAAAAAAAAAAAAGTGATGATATTTAGTAAACCAAAAACCAAAAAATACCTGCTAATAATATTTGCAAACTTCAGACCAGCTGGATCCTGTTGTTAGTAGGTAAACTGAAGAACATTAAAATTTTTTTATTTAATTTGGACACAGGTGGAGTCGAAGCTGGCAATGCTAAACCAAAGGTAGTTAGCACCATCCGTTGACAGGCAGAGGGCAAGGTGTTTGTAGAAAGATGCTGAAGCAAAGCACTATTTGACAGGTTTAGCTTAAGCAGTTGCATTAGGTGGGAAAGCCTGGCTGGCTGTTTGTGGTGGTCTTAAGTTTCACCTTTTCAAGTTCTCTGGCTTAGGCGTTAGTTTAAAAAGGCTGTGCTGTGCTCAGTTATGTCCAACTCTTTGGGACACTGTGGACTGTAGCCCGCCTGGCTCCTCTAGTCCATGGGATATTCCAAGCAAGAATACTGGAGTGGGTTGCCATTTTCCTCCTCCAGGGGATCTTTCCAACCCAGGGATTGAACCTGGGTCTCTTGTATCTCCTGCCTTGGCAGGCAGATTCTTGACCACTAACACCACCTGGGAAACCCTTAGTTTAAAAAGGCTGCTACTAAGGAATTAGAGCCAACCCAGTGTAATAGCATCCTTGTTGATACACGAACAGCATGCAGGTCACAGCCTAGAGGAAGGAGTCTCAGAGCAATATTGGAGCATCCATCCAAGCCAGGGCAAAGGAAGAAGAAGCCAGTCCCAGCTGCTGACACTCATGGTTTTCTTGGCAAGATTGTCCATGGGGGGCTGCCCTGGTGGTCCAGCGGTTAAGATCCCATGCTGACAGTGCCGTGGGTGTGGGTTCAGTCCCTGATCAGAGAACTAAGATCCCACATGCCGTGCAGCATGACCAAAAGATTATTTTTAAATTGTCCCTGGATTAAACAAATGACCTAAGAAATTTTAGTTGCAGGACTTCTCCTTCTGGTCACATGAGTTCCCAGGTAGCTGGTCTACAAAAAGAGTGTGCTGGCCCAGCAGACAAGAACTTTCCAGGCCACCTTCCAGGTACAGTTTTCATGAGCAATTAATCAGGCAGCTACTGTAGTGTTTAGCTTCTGTAGCCGGACCGCTTGGCTTCAATCCTGGTCTCTCTCTTACCGGTTGTATGAACTTGGACAGATTTCTTAACTTTCATGCCTTAGTTTCCTCATCTGTAAAGTGACTTTGCTGCTGCTGCTGCTGCTACTAAGTTGCTTCAGTCGTGTCCAATTCTGTGCAACCCCATAGATGGCAGCCCACCAGGCTCCTCCGTCCCTGGGATTCTCCAGGCAATAATACTGGAGTGGGTTGCCATTTCCTTCTCCAATGCATGGAAGTGAAAGTGAAGTTGCTCAGTCATGTCGGACTCCTAGGGACCCCATGGACTGCAGCCCACCAGGCTCCTCCATCCATGGGATTTTCCAGGCAAGAGTACTGGAGTTGGGTTGCCATTGCCTTCTCCCACAATAAACCGTAATTGTGTAAAATAACCTAATTTGTATACTTTTCCTAAGTAAAGTCTACATTACCCTCTCCTTATCTCACTTTGTTCTTCCTAAGCAACCTGACCCCTACCCCAAATGCAGGTGTCAGATTCCTAAAAAGCCTGGAGAAAAAATCAGGAGGCATGCAGGTTTGTGGAAGAAACCAGCCAACCGGTTCAGAGAAATACTTTCACTGCCAGTTTTATGGTCCAAAATGCAGAGTGAGAAGCGATTACATCTCAGGAAAATTCCCAGGGCGGCGAGGAGTTGGCTGAGATGCAATACCCATCAAGTCCTCTCTGGCTGGGAAAAGAAAAGGGTAGGAACCTTCAGCCTGGGCAGAATCTTCATTCCGTCCCCAGCGAGGAAATCAGGTGCTTCCACCTTCCGTGCTGCCCCCTGGTGGCAGCAAGAGCAAGCCTGGATGCTCGCTCTCCCGGCGCACGCTCTCCCGGATGTCAGTTTTTGGAACCAAGTACAAAATCTCCGGGTGGCCCTCCAGCACTGTCTGTCTGCAGTCGGGGAGCCAGGGAGGGGCTGCGCTCCCCGGACGGGGCCAGCCTCTGGATCCGGTTTGCTGCGTTTGGCCAGGTTCTCATTGTGAGCCTTGCGGATGTGGCGGTACAGGTCCCCTGACTGCGTGTAGCTGCGCAGGCAGTAGCGGCATCGTAGGGTCGCTCCCGCGTGTGCACTGTGGCGTGACGCCGCAGTGTGTAAGAGCATGAGAAGGTCTTCCCACATGTCTCGCAAGTAGGAACATCCTCAGTAAAACCCCCAAAGCTTCCGGGGGCTGTTTCATACTCAGAAGGCAAGTAGAGTGGCTCATGCAGGGCGGGTGGAGCAGGCAGGGGCGAGGTCACCAGTCCTCGATGATACTGCCCTGGACCTGGCAGCAACTGGTAGGGTAGGTGCGGATCTGGCGGCAGGGAGTGGTCACTGGGCCCCACCTCCTCCAATCCTGCTGCCCGGGCTCCTCAAAGGCCTCTGGCTGGGGGGGGGCTGGCCACCATACATGGCTCCTCCAGGAGGGAAAAGTCCCTGACAATAGTATTTAGAAGAATTAAATGAGGCCAGACATATAATGGGGCTCCCCCTGGTGGCTCAGTTCAGTTCAGTCACTCAGTCATGTCTGACTCTTTGCGACCCCATGGACTACAGCACACCAGACTTCCCTGTCCATCACCAACTCCCGGAGCTTACTCAAACTCATGTCCATCGAGTCGGTGATGCCATCCAACCATCTCATCCTCTGTCATCTCCTTCTCCTCCTGCCTCCAATCTTTCCCAGCATCAGGGTCTTTTCCAGTGAGTCAGTTTTTTGCATCAGGTGGCCAAAGTATTGGAGCTTCAGCTTCAGCATCAGTCCTTCCAATGAATATTCAGGACTAATATCTTTTAGGATTGATTGGTTTGATCTCCTTGTAGTCCAAGGGACTCTCAAGAGTCTTCTCCGACACCACAGTTCAAAAGTATCAATTCTTCGGTGCTCAGCTTCCTTTGTGATCCAACTCTCACATCCATACATGACTACTGGAAAAGCCATAGCTTTGGCTCAGCGGTAAAGAATCTGCCTGCCAAGGCAGGAGATGCAAGAGACGTGAGTTCGATCACTGGGTCAGGAAGATCCCCTGGAGGAGGAAATGGCAACCCACTCCAAACTGCCGAGGTCCAGCCCCGGCTGATCCAGGGAATTTGAAGGGGAGACGGCTTCGGCGAGTTCACTGGCTTGATTTAAATATTCATCAAGGATATAAAGAGTAATAGAATGAGGATAGCTCAGTAGAAAAATTCAGCGGAGAAAAGAGGCTGAGTAGCTTGGTTTACGCGGAAAATCAATATAACCTGTGACATCAGGTTAGCTCTGACCACGGAGGCCACAGTCGCCCTCTCGAATAGCAGAAGGTGCCCCACCTTAGGCACCTTCTTGAGTGGGTCTTAGAAGCCCAGGCAAATAAATGGTCGCAGAGGACCTCCACGCTCCAGATGGAGACTCAGCCAGAATGTGAAAGAAAGAATGACGTGGGGAGACCAAGCTTCGGTGAGCAAGGCCCGTAGCTTTATTTTCAACAGGGGCTTTTATACCCTAAGTTGCATGTAGAGGATAATAGGGGATGTGAAATCATGCAAAGTCAGCAGTCTTTGATCCTTATCGAAACCAGGATTTCTTTCCTGCAAATTTATTGTATACAAATGGTTTAGGTGATTTACATCATCTTCTGGCCAGAAGGTCTATTAACATTTTATGACTCTGACAAAGGTTTGTCAACTGTAAGACTTATTTTCTCTAAGAGTAATTATTTTAAGGTTTGGCGCCATCCTCCAAAGGTGTTAGATAAAGTTGCATTCCTATAGGGCAGAAGTGCAGTGGATTTACAACAAAGGAAAGAATTTATTACTTTAAGGGTCTAAAGTTGCTAACACCAAGGCCACTACTTATTTTTACTACATACCAACTATATTAATTAATACACATTCAAGGATACAATACGGGGGATGTGGAAACTTGGCAGCAAGCATTGGTTCATCAATGAAATCTTTTACTAGTTTTGTTCTGACAGTTTCTAACTCTCTGAGAGGCTCTAAGCTATTTGAATATCTTAAGCTTCCCATGCCTCTCACGGCTGGGAGACTGTAAACAATCATATGACTAGCTTTAGGAGTCCTGGTAAACTTGTCAGGCAAGTTAGAGAGCTATGTGAGGGGTTTGGATTTAAACACTCCTAATGCCCAGGAACTTTATTAACTCGAGCTGTAAGTTAACTCTTTTTAGAGAGAGCGAGATGGTGGTGGGGGACAGCCCCCGTAAAGTCAGAGGTGAGAGCACAAAGCAGTAAAGTAGGCAGACTCTGGTTTTTGGGGGTAGATGCTCGAGAATATCCAGGGGGACTCCTGAGGCTCGATCCCACCTTTGCGTATGCCGAGCCTCCTTCCTCATGACCTTTGCCATGGGCAGAGCTCCTCACGCCAGCTCCCGGCACCAAACTTCTTGCCTGGAGAGTTCCATAGGAAGAGAAGTCAGGCAGGCTACAGTCCATGGGGTCGCAAAGAGTTGGGCACGACTGAGCATGCACACACACACAAGACAGATGACAATGTGTTTAGCTCCAGGGCTTGGTGCATATTAATAACAAGGACTCTGTTCATGCCAACTATTATTTTGATTAATGATTTTATATGGTTGTCTCTTGGATTTGTTTAATATGGATCTGCCACAAGATATGAGCCATTCTTGGCTTGCCAGAAAATCACGTCTCTGGGATCAGTTGGCTGGAACCAGCCTCTGGATAAAAGGGGCAGGTTCACCAGGGTAACTGCCCCCATGTGGAACTGGATGGGGTGGGGAACTCAGACACCCCTGTCTGCGTAGCCCTGCAGAGGTGTGCAGCTGTGCTTCTGTGATGTTTTAGTGCACCCTGATTATTTTAGTAATGTTACAATTTTTGAGTCTTCTCAGACCCCTGGAAAGCAAAAGTCTTGCCTTATTTTTCCCCTATATCCTCTCAATTAGCTGAAAGATTGACACACAGCTTCCTAGATGAAATTGTAAGATTTATAGAGAATTCAGAATGAATGGAAGCATGTCCTTGTCCCCAAAAGTGAAATAGATGGGAAAAAGGAAAACTAGAGATAAGGGATGATGATAAGACTTTAAAAATATATATTTATTTATTTATATTTGGCTGTCCCGGATCTTGGTTGTGGCATTTGAACTCCTAGTTGCAGCGTGTGGGATCTAGTTCCCTGCCTGGGGATCACACCTGACCCCCTGTATTGGGAGCATGGAGTTTTAGCCAATGAACCAGCAGGGAAGTCCCAAGACTTTCTTAAATGAAGCATCTGGAAGAACTCACTGAAGTTAGAGCTAAGAGGACCTGGCTCTTAGGGAGGAAGACAGATGCTCGAACATCGCCACCTTCTTGCGCGTGCTGGCCTGGGCAGTGGTGAAGACCGGTTCACAGTGGTTGTGGCAGGAACCGTTGGGTGAATTCTGTGGTCATCCTAACACAGCGGCCATGGAGAAGACCCCTTGCCTCTGTGGGCTGAAGGAGATGCCTGGAGTAGAGAGGAGGGGACTGCGACCCAGGCAATCAGGGGAGAGCCCTTGGCTTTGGTTCAGAAGGTGACAAGCCTGATGCCAGGCTCAGGCTCCACACCCAAGCACTCACGGTGTGATTCTGGTTTTTTGTATGTCTATCGAGTTTTTTAAAAAAAATACATTTATTTGTTTGGCTGCACCAGGTCTTTGCTGTGGCACGCAGGATCTTTTAGTGGTGGCACATGACTCTGATAGTAGTTGCAGTGTGTGGAATTAAGTTCCCTGCCCGGGAATCAAACCCAGGCCCCCTGCATTGGGACCGTGGAGCCTTAGCCACTGGGCCACCAGCAGAGTCCCTCCCTCACACCTTTGTGGGCTCCAGAGTCAGCTTCTCTGCTCCTGTTCTCTAGCCCCTCGTGGAGGCCTCATAGGTCCCCTGCAGGCCTATATGTGTGGCCTCCACCTCACCTGGGAGATTCCTGTATGGGTGTCCTGTAAATCACTGCAAACTTCATTCTCATTCAACCCAACATCCATTTTATTTAGGCTCTACAGCACTGTGGTGGTGCTATCAGAGCTAAAACTACAGACCGTTTAGAGTAAACAGGATCTTGGAGATAGCTAACTCTCCCAATGTTATAAATGAGGAAGCTAAAGCTCAGAGAAGTTGAGTGACTTACCTAAAGTTGCACAGTCACCTTGGGGCTAAGATGGACAGGGAAGCCTGATGCTCCATCCCACACTCCCAACAAATGTAGACTTTGTCTGGATTTAGGTGGACTCATAGGCTCAACTTTTAGTTGTTTCATCAGAAGGAAAAATGTATTACATATCTCCACTAAAATTATTTGTTGTATTCTAGCCACTGCTGAAATAGGTAAATCTAGGCTGGAAATTAGAAGATTTTCTATAAAATTTTGGAAGATGGGCCAGTTTCTTTTTTAAGTTTTGAGCCTTGGTGGCATTGTTTTTGTTTTGTTTTTAATATTTATTCGTTTGGCTGTACCAGGTCTTAGTTGTGGCATGTGAGACTTTTGTTAATAGTTGCAGCAGGTGAACTCTTAGTTGCAGCATGTACGATCTAGTTCCTTGATCGGTGATTGAACCCAGGCCCCCTGCATTGGGAATGCAGAGTCTTAGCCACTGGGCCACTAGGGAAGTACCAACAGCCAATTTTTAACACCTGGTTGGAAGGTGTATGGCTTGTGTGTCCTGGGGGCCTTCAAACATTTTTCTTTCACCTGCAGCGTGTTTGTCATTCTGGGGGAGATTTAGACACTAATTGCATGAAAAGGATTCCTTTTGACTGCCATATACTTCCTGCAGCCTGTGGCCTCTAATAGGCGCTTACAGGCAGAACAAGCCAACCGGCAGGATGATTCAATACGCAGACCAGTCATTTGCTGGACTCGTGACCTAGACCACGGGCCAATGAGCTGCCCTTCCTCCTCTTAGCAAACGCTTCCCAGCGCCTTGCTCCTCCCACCTGCTTCTCCCCTGGAGCTCCTGGAGATTACCTGCAAGGTAATTGGATCCACAGCTGCCAAGTGTCAACAGGCTTCAGAGAAGCCTGAAAGGAAAATCAAAGAGGTTTCTGGTCAGGAGCAACTCTCTCCTCAGAGAGAGTTGGCCTTCCGAGTTCACTGTGGGCTTGTTGTGTGTAGCTTATGTGTGTGTGTGTTCTCTGTAATGTGCTTATGATCTGTGTTCTCCTGGGGAGGATCAAGAGCCTGGGTTGGTCATGAGAGTGGATTGCAGTAAAACAATAACACTAATAATAATAATTACAATCACCAGGGCCAGAAATTGGCTTTATCTGTCTAGAGGTCGTTTTACAGAGTCATTGGTGAGGCTCCTGGCCTGGAACCGTCACTCATCACTCAGTTCCGAGTAGGACTAGATATCTAGACCCTCCTGATGGTGCCTCATACCTCTGCTGGTATTGATCTACACTTCCACTGGGTGGCACCTCTTTCTGTCACCTAGTCCAAGCTCGTCCTGCTTGACCCATGACAGGCCACTAAGTCGAGAGACGAGCTCTCGGGGCAAAGAAGACTGACTTTATTTGGAGAGCCAGCAGATGGAGAAGACGGTGGACTGGTGTCCCAAAGAACCATCTTCTCTGGATTAGAACTCGGGTTTCTTTTATACTAAAGGAGGAGAGAGGGTGGCTGGTTATTACAAATTTCTTGGTATTGGAATCCTTTGTTCTCACAGCTGTCCGCATAGCTCTGGTCACAATATTCCCATAAACCTCCAACAAGATAAATGCTCTTCTCAGTTCTGCAACTTTCTATCTCTCTGTGAATGGAAAAGTGTTATACTTTTAAAGGTCAGAGCCTTGAGAATGGGGTCTCCTGTATATTTCAGGAGGAGCATTCTTTTATGAAAGATGCAGAGCCTGCATGACAAAGCACAGATAACACAGCACAAGGGTTAGAGCTAAAGGAATAGATCCAATATGGAGTCAGGCTTGTTCTTCTCTATTACATTTCCTTGGAGGCAACTTTCAAAACCCGTCTCTGGATTTGCACAAGCCCTCTCTCCAGGCCGCGGAATGCCTTGTCATCGGCAGTGCATGCAGCACAGCCTATCCTCAGGCTTGTCCACTTTCCAGACCGACACCTCTGCCTTGGACCCACCGTGAACTGGCCTCTAACCCTGCACTTGTGCTGTGTACCCCCCCAGGTCTCCCAGGCAGCGGCGGACCTCCTGGCCTACTGTGAAGCTCATGTGAGGGAGGACCCTCTCATCATCCCAGTGCCTGCGTCAGAAAACCCCTTCCGAGAGAAGAAGTTCTTTTGTACCATCCTCTGACTCCATTTGTTGTGAAAATGTCTCCTTTTCTGTCTCTAAAATCCCTGGTAGAGACCGAGCATGCTCTTAGCTTTAGGGAGCTCTGCCCACACCCACCCCTGCCCAACCAGCGTTACCCCGCTGCCTGTCTTTTCATTGGTTTTCTTCCTTGTCTGCAGTTTCACCTTTTCTTTTCATGTTTCTGTTATTTTCATTATTAGTAAAGAAAATACACCTTTTTTATAGCCAAATAACAAATGTGCCAAGTTAAAAATAAGTATGGGTGTAAGGGCTTAAACTTTTTAAACATCAGTTCCCAAGTTTACTTACATCAAGTTTATACATTTCAGTGGATAATTTATTGAGAAGAGAAGAGGTACTCAACAAGCCCCCCATTTACCATCATTCAGTATCAAATTAGAGCATTTTGACCAACTGAAGTCCATGGGTAAAGGTTCCATCTCTCTTCCTGGAGAAAGTTCTGGAAGTTTTCTATTTCCTGCTTTTCCATAATCCTGTTTAAAAAAGAAAGAACCCACATCACTGGATGGTTTTCTAAATAGGGTCATCTGGGGGCCCTGTGACTCAACCCCAGATGGGGGGCCCAGACCCCTGTTTCCCACTGATTGTCCTTGATTCCCTTTGTAGGTGGTCCTTCTGCAAATGCAGGTGGTGGGTAGATATTGGAGTGAGCTTAACTGTAAATGTGGCCCCATCACTTCTCTTTACGTGCTCCAGCCAAGCAGGCCAGGGGCATGTTTCTTCTCTCCAAATACCACTTCATCCTGCTTCCTCCTATTCTGGCTCCTGCCCTGCAGGGGCTGCATTAATACGGGCCTGTTCTGGGCACAGCACTGGGCCCTGCAGGATTTCACTAGGGTGGCCCCTGCCCCAGAGGAGCGAGTCAGGGGGAGCAACTCACCATGTAGCCTCCACTGATCGAAGCATTCACATGTATCCACTTACTTAATCCTCCAACAACATACATCTGTTCTAAAAAGAGGAAAACTGAGGCACAGAGAGACCATGTAGTTTCCCCAAGCTATAGATAGTAAGCCAGAAGGCTGGGACCTGAGTGCAGACAGTCCAACTCCTAAGCCCCTGAGTTCCACTGTCTTCCAGCCCTACCTGTTTGCGGGTAGGTAGGTAGACCTGAAAACAGCTTGAGCCGTGTGCCACGAAGCACCATTGCTGGGGTCTGCTCAGCAGCACACTTCTCTTCCCATCTTCCCTGGGAGCAGACGTGTCAGTCCCATATTCTGGCAGCTTATGGAAAATGATATGTGTCTACCCACGTGGAAGGCTTGACAGCTTTTGATTTTTCTGAGACAAACTTGCAGGTTCCACCTAAGACAAACTCCTATCACTCCAATAAAGGAAGGGAGTAAACCACAGGGTAGAGAGCGAATGCTCTGTCCAAGTTTGCCCTGTTCCATTTGTTTGGAAATTTCCTCCCACCCTGGCTCTGGCAGTGGCTACACTGAGTGATTCTAGGCAAGCCACTGTATGCCTGGAGCGTTCCAGTCTGCAGATTGTGGATAGTGGGCAGTTACTCCTCCTGTCCATCATAAAGGAGATCAGTCCTGGGTGTTCACTGGAAGGACTGATATTGAAGCTGAAACTCCAGTACTTTGGCCACCTGATGCGAAGAGCTGACTGATTTGAGAAGACCCTGATGCTGGGAAAGATTGAAGGAGGGAGGAGAAGGGGACAACAGAGATTGAGATGGTTGGATGGCATCACCAACTCGATGGACATGAGTTTGAGTAAACTCCGGGAGTTGGTGATGGACAGGGAGGCCTGGCGTGCTGCGAGTCATGGAGTCACAGAGTTGGACACAACTGAGCAACTGAACTGAACTCCTCCTGTCTTTGCTCTAAGATAGGGGGAGGTGCTACATAGATGAAAGCTCTGATTATCATTTAAAACAAGTAAATTTACTGAATGCCAGGTTATAGTATAGGGATCTAGAATGCGTGACTTCAAAGATCCATGGTTCAGTTGGAAGAATCATATAAAATCACCCACAAAAAAGGCAATATAATTTTCAGATCAATTAGTGACTTGCTACCCTTGTAAATGATTTTAGTACATTTTTATTCTTTGCTTCTTTTGTTGAAATCAATTCTTCCTTTCATGAAAGCTCCCTGACAATACCAGTGTTGTTAGGAAGGTGTGTGCTCAAACTATAGCATAATTGTATGCTGTCTGTGGTAATATGACTTCCAGTCTCCCTCTATTTTGGTTTATGACCAGGATCTCTTTATCCTGTGGTCCATGTCAACATCATTAACTTGATCAAGCAAAGCACAATCCATAAAAGCACATCAGAGAGACTGGGACAGTGGGACAACACAGAAACCAGCTAAACCAGGTCAAGAGAGAACTAGTGCACTCCTGGACTTCACCAGACTTTCTTCCTTTTGTTTTCGCTTTCACCATCCCTCCATGTTCTCTTCCCTCTCCTCCTGTCTGCCTTGCATCCCTCCAGGAAATGCTTTTTGTCTCTCACTACACCTTTGCCTTTCAAACCTACAGCATTTTGTGTGGCTTGCACCTTCTAATGTATCCCTGAACTCAGTGTTGCCCGTAAAGGCGAACTCATGCGCATGGGCTGTGAGACGCACAAGTGTGTGGATAAGACCCTCCCCCGGCAGAAGTAGGGATCCGATGAAGCTGCCTGGAGTAAGCAGTTGTCATGTGGTGTTTCCAGCTTGACTGTCCAACACCTGACCCCTTTCCTGAAGGGGGAAATCATGAAATCACCCCATATAAACAAATGTAGTGGGATGCAGCGCCTCCAGCACCATGGATGCTGAAATGGGGACGCCTTCCCTGTCTCAGGTGCACCCCCTTCTCCAGCACCAGACTGACCAGGCAGTGACCAGTGACCTAGGGTGGACTCCTTGGACACCCATGCTTAGGACTGTGAGTTTGGTGCAGGTGACACAGAAATGAAGGGATGCTGAGATTCATTTCATGGGCGCCGTGATGGCCCAGGGCTGGCAGTGGCCCATTGTGAAGGTTTCCGAGACTAGCAGGCCAGGGGTGGCGCCCACTGGTGGTGGTGTCTAGGGATGACGGAGTCCTGAGCAGATTGTTTCTGCTTCATTCCTTGGCCCCACTGGGCTGTCGCGGCCCCCACCTGTCTTCCTAACTCCTTTCTAGCTTTCTGTCAGTTCGGTGAGCATTCAAGCTCCATCCAATAAATTCCTCATTCTTCTGTGAAATAGCCTGGGTTAGGTGTACTTATCATATGACCTAAAGACTCCATTCCTAGGTGTCTACCCAAAAGAAATGTGTATGTATATTCACCAAGAGAAATGTACTAGAAAATTCAGAGAAGCACTGTTCATAATAACCCCAAACTGGAAAGTACCCACATGCCCATGTTGAACGGATAAACAAGTTATAGTCTATTCACACAATGAAGCCCCACACAGCAAGGAGAAGCGACACTCATGCAGACACGCAGACAGCACTGTGAGTCTCACAAGAGGAGGCAAAGCCGTACCGTATAGTTCTGTTTACATCAAGTGAGAAACCCGGCAAAGCTGTTCGCAAGTAGTTATGTAAGTTACTCTTAGATGGGCACAAGGGTGTTCCTTGGATGTTCTGTTCCTTGATCCGGTTGCTGGTCACTTGGGCATGTCTATTTTGTGAAAATTCTTTGAGCTGTACACTTGTGGTTTGTGCCCTTTTCTGTATGTATGTTGTACTTCAATAAAAAGTGTGCTTAGCAATTGAGAATCCCATGGTTATTTCCCGTCCCCCCGACCCCGACTTTTTTTTTGACAGCTCAACTTTTTACTCCCCTTTAGGTGTAACATCGTTAGTGGGACATTTAAGTATGTGATAACATTCTGAAATACAAAGTACTTGTAATCCACAGCTCTCTGGACAGAGAGTAGCTCCCAGAGTATTGCAGACAGAGCCTGTGAATGGGGCGTGTGAATGCCATGTGTGGAATCTGTGTTGTTGGGAGAACAGTGAGGAATCCTCCTGGGATTTCCCTCTTGGATCAACCTCTCTGTCAGCGAGGCTGATGACTTCCTCTCAGCCTCTCCTGGCTTCTGACCACTGGAATGAATGGATAACAGGCCACAAAGCCCTGTTATCAGACACCACCTCTGGGGGAAAGAGCTCTACAGGCATCAGCTGGCTTTGCAATGACTCATCTTCTGAATGCAACCCAGTGTCCCAGGCAGCCCGACCTGGAAATACATAAAGGGAACCAGCTCCCTCGACTCTGCCCCCGCCCATGGGAATGCTGGGCCCCTTCCAAACCTCTGGCTGATTCTGAGCTCCTTGTCTCTCAGCTCCTAGCTGGCCTGGCCATTCTCCTTTGTGCAGCTCTGATGCATCAGATCCCAGGCTGATCACAGAGTCACTTCATGCTGGGACTCCTGCTACACAAATCCATAGGTCTTACTTTCAACGCTGAACACCACCCCCACAGAACTCAACAATGAGTCTAAGTCAGCAGCAGCTTCCCTCTGAGGGAGTCATGGCAAGAGAACAAACCAAAGGTCAGAGGGGATTTTGTTCTGATGACTGCTCCAATTTGACATGGGAGTCATGACAGCTAGTGTTTGGGGACTCCCCTGATGGTTCAGTGGTTTAGACTCCATGCTTCCAGTGCAGGGGGCATGGGTTCAATCCCTGATCGGGAAACTAGAGATCCCACAAGCTGTGTCATGTGGCCAAAAACCAAAACAAACAAAAAACAACTAGTGTTTTGACCTGAGAAGAAGATGGGCTGAGATAAAGATTAGACAGACTTCACCCCTATACTTCATCTTCAGCTCTTCAACGTGGTGGGAGGACGCAGGGCACAGGCAGTTTCTCCACCCTGTCCCATGTCCCAGCTCCTTCTCCCAGGGTGCACACCACTCTACCCTCCCCAGGGTGCACAGCCAGAGCAGGAAGGGCGGGGAATAAGCTGGTTTGACCTGAGAAGAAGATGGGCTGAGATAAAGATTAGACAGACTTCACCCCTATACTTCATCTTCAGCTCTTCAACGTGGTGGGAGGACGCAGGGCACAGGCAGTTTCTCCACCCTGCCCCATGTCCCAGCTCCTTCTCCCAGGGTGCACACCACTCTACCCTCCCCAGGGTGCACAGCCAGAGCAGGAAGGGCGGGGAATAAGCTGGAGGTCTGCCCAGTTTCAATGTCCCTGAAGATACGTGTGGATGAGCTGATGTCAACTCCCGCTGGTCAGGACCTGATACCCCATCCAATTTCTGATAAAACCCTTAACACTTGATTCTGTGTTAACTGTTAATAAGTTACTGATTTATAAGATGTTCGGGTCCATGCATGGTAGTTAATCAAACACTGAAGCAATTGTGACCACTTACCTTTAGAAGGGATAAACAACAAGGTCCTACTGTACAGCACAGGGAACTGTTCAATATCCTGTGATAAACCGTAATGGGAAAGAATATGAAAAAAAGCGACTGAGTGCACACACGCGCGCATGTCCGGCTCTTTAGGCCCCGTAGACTATAGCCTGCCCGGCTCCTCTGCCCATGGGATTCTCCAAGCAAGAATACTGGAATGGGTTTCCATTTCCTTTCCTTCTCCAGGGGATCTTCCCAACCCAGGGATGGAACCTGCATCTCCTGCATTGGCAGGTGGATTCTTTACCACTAGCACCACCCGGTAAGCTCATATATATATATGGTGGGCTACAGTCTATGGGGTCGCAAAGAGTATAACCGAGTCACTTTACAGCAAAAACTAACACAACAGTGTAAATCAATTGTACTTCAATAAGATAAAGATTCTCCAGTGACATAGAATGGCCTTTTGTGTGTGTGTGTGTATGTGTGTGTGTGTGTGTGTGTGTGCTCAATCGTGTCCAACTCTTTGCAACCCCATGGACTGTAGCCCACTAGGCTCCTCTGTCCATGGGATTTCCAGGCAAAAATACTAGAACAGATTGCCGTGCCCTCCTCCAGGGGATCTTCCCAACCCAGGGATCAAACCTGAGTCTCCTGCATCGGCAGGTGCAGTCTACCACTGAGCCACTTGGGAAGCCAGAACGGCCTCTTAGGCCCCACTTATTCTCCAAAGTCACTTGCACACATCACTGCCCACAAAACCTGTGCTCCACCTACACTGGTCGTTGTTCAAGTCCACTTCACTAGCCCTGTTCCCTGCTGCCACAGGGCTTTTGCACCTGCTGCTCCCTCAGCCTAGGACATTCCTCATGCTTCTCTTGGTCTTCTTCTTCAGATCTCGAGTCCAAAGGTGCCAGCCTTCCCTGAACCCTCTGACCGAGTCACATCTATCTGTAGGGTCTTGCTGTGCTCCGAAGCAGTCTGTTGTTGCTGCAGTTTTACATTTGTACGTGCACCCGCTCAGTGCCCGTCTGCCTCCCTGACTACACCGTCAGCTCCGCGAGGGCAGGGTTTTATCCCTGGGCCCCAACATGTCCCCTGGCACACGATGCAAACCCGGTAAGTATGATCCCAGTGAGCGAGCGGAAGTCACTACCAGTACTTCTGTGACCCTGAGGGTGTGCGCTCTTCATAAGCTGCAAACCAGTGTGAATGAACCCTCAGACGGCACTGAAGTAATAACCGAGGCGAGGAAGGAAGGAAACCACTATCTGTGGAGTGCATCATTTATTGCAAAGGAAAAAAATGTGCTCGACCAAGGTGTTCACATTTTAATCCTCACAGCAACTGTGTTGTAAGATTAATTACCCTCATTCTGTAGATGGATATTCCTTAGATGTATGTGAGGAAACTAAGTTTGATTTAAGTAACTCATCCAATATTCAACAAGTACTAAGTGATGCCTGGAATTCTGATCAGTCCTTCTAACTTACCACCACCAGAGCATCTGTAGTCAAATCAAGGACTATAAGAGTTTAAAGCTTTTCAGATCCTTCACTCTGTGTTTTTTAAAAAAGCTACCAGGAAACCTGGGAGAATGCTCTTTTTAAATTTTTAATGGTAATTTTATTTGTCTTTCCAACTTTAACTGAACTTCAGATTTCTGCTTGTTTTTCCATTTTGGGTCTGCCTATTTTTCTGGCCATGCTATGCGCCCACAGCACCTGGGATCTTAGTTCTCCAACCAAGGATGGATCCTATGCCCCCATGTAGTGGAAACATGGAGTCTTAACCACTGGACCATCAGGGCAGTCCCAAGCCCTCTTGACTTTACAGCAGGGGTCCCCAACCTCTGGAATGATGATCTGAGGTGGGGCTGATGTCATAATAAAAGAAATAAAGTGCACAGTAAATGTAATGCTTGAGTCATCCTCAAATCATCCCCCCTACCAGGTCCGTGGAAAAATGGTCTTCCACAAAACTGGTCCCTGGTACCAAAAGAGTCGGGGACCGCTGCTTTACTGTATGATTATGCTTTCAAGCCATTTAAAAACCGTAAAGCACCGCGTAAACCCACCTTCACACTGTATGGCTGAATGCTGGTTTAATTGTTGTAATTCAGGCCCGGGGAGAACAGTTCCTGGTAAGTGATGAAAGAACAGCTGGAAGAGGAAGGACACATTGTCCTGTGAAGCATGAAGGAATATTAGCCAGTTTAGTTCCGGCCTAAATGCCTATTGTTTGGAGGAGGGGGTACTGATGTGTTTCTGTGACAAAAGTGACCTATTATTACCATGCCCAGGTGTGCACTTAAGTACTAATTCTCTGACTTTTCCTTCCCAAGCATTTGGAACAGTCTTATCATTTACTTGGGGCTTTTATGTTTTTTGTTAAATTCTCTTTTTGGTTTTTCAGTTAAACTTCATTTAACTTAATTTTAAGTAGAAACCCATCCCCAGGCAGAATAAAGACAATCACTGCCCCTGATAAAGTCAGCCCTCTGTAGCTGATGCCACTTGTATGACACCTGTTTTTTTTTTTATCAAATAATGTACTGTCTCATCTTAGCTCTGCCTGGTCTCTCATACTCAGAAGTACAGATCACCATCGGCACATCTTGCTGCAGGAAAAATTACATGCAAACAAGACAATGCAAGAGAAAGGAGAGGCCCCACTTGGTCTACACATAATCATTGAGGCTGGAGGTATTTGGGGGACCAAAAAACACAGAGTGCTAAGGAGCCTGGTCTTGGAGTCAGAGGGACTCAAATTAAAACCCAGCTCTGCCATTTACCAGCTCCACCGCTGCTCTGAACTTTCATGACCTCATCTAGAAAAATGAGGATAGCAACATATATTTTAGAAGAATTCAATGGAATAACGTAAGTATTCAGCATTGCCTGGGACATACACATGCTCAATAAATAGGGACCGACTATATACTTTTGAACGGTGGTGTTGGAGAAGACTCTTGAGAGTCCCTTGGACTGCAAGGAGGTCCAACTAGTTCATCCTAAAGGAGATCAGTCCTGGGTGTTCATTGGAAGGACTGATGCTAAAGCTGAAACTCCAATACTTTGGCCACCTCATGCGAAGAGTTGACTCATTGGAAAAGACCCTGATGCTGGGAGGGATTGGGGGCAGGAGAAGAAGGGGACGACAGAGGATGAGATGGCTGGATGGCATCACTGACTCAATGGACATGAGTTTGAGTGAACTCTAGGAGTTGGTGATGGACGGGGAGGCCTGGCATGCTGCAATTCATGCTGCAAAGAGTTGGACACAACTGAGAGACTGAACTGAACTGATATATGTCTTTGAGGGCTTCTCTGGTGGCTCAGTCAGTAAAAGAATCTGCCTGCAATTCAGAATCTGCCTTCAATTCCTGAGTCGGGAAGATCCCCTGGAGAAGGAAATGGAAACCCATGCCAGTATTCTTGCCTGGGAAATCCCATGGGCAGAGAAGCCTGGCAGGCTACAGTCTGTGAAGTTGCAAAGAGTCATATATGACTTAGTAACTGAACCACCACCATATATATCTTTTATTATAGTGGAAACCAAACCAGGTTCAGAATTTAAAATAAGACTCTGTTTGTTTATTGTGGAAACAAAACCAGTTTCAGCAGTTAAAATAAGACTTTCTTGGGACTTCCCTGGCAGTCTAGTGGATAAGACACCACACTTCCACTGCAGGGGGCACAGATTTGATTCCTGGTCAGGAAACTAAGATCTTGAATGCCAAAAACTAGAAAAAAAAATTACCAAAAAACATCATTTATCAAAGAGGCATCAAAAAGGAAGGAGAGAAGGTCAAGCTTAGCAGCCAGTAGCTGAGCAGCCACCATAGTCCAGCACCTTGACACATCAGAAGTATAGGCTTCTTTATATATGTAAAGGAGGAGGAGGTCCCCAGACCTAGAACAGCCTTGTGAAGAAGGGGCCTCATGCTAGACAAGGAAATAAGGCCTGGCAATCATGACCATTAGAGTCAGAGGTCAGTCCTATAAATTGTAAGTCTGCAAACTTCAGAATTGCTGTTTTAAAAAGTGATACTACTACTTATCTGAAGGAGGACAAAGTGTTTGGTAAAACCTTCAGTGTCTCTGAAGGGACCACGGTATTCACCCAAGGAAGTAAACCATTAAGGGTCTCTCTGATGGCTAGAACTTTCTATGACCAAGCAGTGCTGTCTTTGTGTGGCTGAGCTGATTTTTCTCTATTATCGTCCCCTGGTTTTTACCTTTGACAGTTTTTTAGTATTTCTTTATTTGGCCGGGTTGGGTCTTAGTTGCAACACTCGGGCTTCTTAGTTGTGGCACGTGGGCTTAGCTGCCCTGTGGCACGTGGGATACAAGCCCCTCGACCAGGGATGGAAGCCCCATCCCCCACAGTGGAAGGTGGACTCTCAACCGCTGGGCCACTAGGAAAGTCCCCCTTGGACAATCTTGAATGAAAACATGCTGGACCAAAACAGCTAAGGCAGGACCCCTCCTCTAGATACCAGATCCTGCAGGACATGGAGGAAGGGCTCAGTAGGTCAGGCTGGACTGGTGAGGAAGGTTCCCCTGTTGTCCCAGCTGGATGCTGGAGGAGAGATGGAGGAGGGGGTCCTCAGGGGTTCTGCTAGGGAGAGGCAGGGGCTTGTCAGAGCCCAGGGGCCAGTTATTTAATTATTGTTACAGGCTAAATTATTATGGCTCCCTAGAATTCATATGGTGGTGTCTTAATCCCCAGTAACTCAGAATGTGACTACATTTGAGGACAGAGTCTTAAAAATTTTTTTTTAATTAATTTATTTTTTGGCTGTACTGGGTCTTCATTGCTGCTCAGGCTTTTCTCCAGTTGTGGTGCATGGGCTTCTCATGGGGGTGGCTTTTCCTGTTGCAGAGCACGGGCTCTGGAGGGCCCAGGCTGCAGTGGTTGCAGCACGTGGGCTCAGTAGTTGTGATTCCCGGCCTCTAGAGGACAGGCTCAGAGAAGGCGATGGCACCCCACTCCAGTACTCTTGCCTGGAAAATCCCATGGACAGAGGAGACTGGTGGGCTGCCGTCTATGGGGTCGCACAGAGTCGGACACAACTGAAGCGACTTCGCAGCAGCAGCAGCAGCAGAGCATAGGCTCAATAGTTGTGGCATGTGGGCTTGGTTGCTCTGCAGCAAAAAAGATCTTTCCGAATCAGGGATCAAAACCAAGTCTCCTGCATTGGCAGGTGGATTCCTCACCACTGAGCCACCAGGGAAGCCTGAAGACAGGGTCTTGACAGAGGTATCAAGCCAAAATGAGGTCTTTAGAGTGGGACCTAATGCAATATGAGTGTGGTGTCCTCATAAGAAGAGGAGGTTAGGACACAGACACACATGGAGGGAAGACCTCGTGAGAACACAAGGAGACCGCCACGCGCAGGCCAAGCAGAGACGCCTTTGAAGGAACCATGCCGCCAACACTGTGATCTTGGACTTGTGTCCTGCAGAGCAGTGAGAAAATAAATGTCCCTTGTTTAAGCCACCCAGTCTGTGGTACTTTGTTATGGCAGCCCTAGCAAACTAATACCATTTTCTAATTTTCATATAGAATTTACCAGGTGCCCATCCAACTTTCAGGCCCTTTGCAAATATCACTTTATAGCTCCTGTGAACAATACTTAGAGTACTATGATTATGTCCATTTTAAAGACGACAAAATGAGACACAGGAAGTGGAGTGACTGTCGTGTCACCCAAGTAGGAACAGGCGAAGCTAGAACCCAGACAGTTCAGTGCCAGGATGCATGCTCTTAACCACTTTGCCAGGCTACCTCTTGGAGTAAATGGGTAACAGTTGATACCCAAGGACTTCACCAGCAGTCCTGCAGTTAAGACTTCACCTTCCCATGAAGGGAGCATGGGTTCGATCCCAGGTTGGAGAACTAAGGTCCCATATGTTGTGGGGTACAGCCAAAAAAAAAATATTTGACACCCAGAGTTCAAGTGAAAATAGCAAGGAGCCAAACGGGGGACCAAGGACGCAAGTGATGCAAAGGGTCCCAGCAGGCGGTCAGTCATCACGGGGACAGGGACACATAAACTGCGCATAGCTGGCACACGGCCACAGGGCAGGTCACGGGGCCAGGCCCCAGTTGTGATGGGCCTGGTTAGAGTAAGATCCGGATTCACGTAATGTCTGGGGAACTAGAATTTGTCAGAAAAGAAGGGGAGTAGAAACCACTGCTGCTGCCAAGTCGCTTCAGTCGTGTCCGACTCTGTGTGACCCCATAGACGGCAGCCCACCAGGCTCCCCCGTCCCTGGGATTCTCCAGGCAAGAACTTTGGAGTGGGTTGCCATTTCCTTCTCCAATGCATGAAAGTGAAAAGGGAAAGTGAAGTCGCTCAGTCGTGTCCAACTCTTCTCGACCCCATGGACTGCAGCCTACCTGGCTCCTCCATCCATGGAATTTTCCAGGCAAGAGTACTGGAGGGGGGTGCCATTGCCTTCTCCAAGTAGAGACCATAGTAGAAGTCTAATCTTGCAGACTGGGACACAGCATAGGCAGAAGTCAGGCCTGAGGATTCAGGGCAGAGGCCTCATGAGCAGAAGAGATGGTGGACATGATCAGAAGAAGAACACCACAGATTTCAACCAGGTGACAGGTACTGTTTTTTCCAAGTCAGCCTCATTTGGAAGGGTTGGGGACAAAACTCTACAGATGTGGGCAAGGATACTTGAACACAGATTGGAACTGATTGTGTGGGACTCAGGAAGCCCAACTCTGGAGACCAGAAAAGGCAAGAGGAAGGGAAAGTGGGAGAAAAACTTTTCCAGGGGGTGACCAACCTCTGGGAATGTCCCTGCTCGCCTATGGAGAAGGAGACACCTTTATAGTAATTATCCTGAAACCTACCACTAAGGCCACATTCAGTTCCACTAACAGAGAAAGGCTTGAAAAAAATGACTGCTGTGAGAGAGAGGATTCCCAGAAGCAAACAAATTTGACATCAGAGCATCTTGAAGGAGAAGGAAACAGGATTCCCTGTCCTCCAAAAGCTGTTATCTTTTTCCATGCTGACCTCTGACATTTTATAAACATCCTAAAAGCAGGCTATATTTTTTTTTTATGAAGAGGAGAATTGTTTGAAGAGATAAACTTCTAAACATCTTGGTTGAAGAAGTCTCTAATACAGAGTATCCTGGATGCAGAATCTATAATGATTCAGTGATGATCAACTATGCATTAATAACACTTTCCTTGGGGCGTCCCTGGTGGCTCAGATGGTAAAGAATCTGCCTGCAATGTGGGAGACTTGGGTTTGATCCCTGGGTCAGGAAGATCCGCTGGAGAAGGAAATGCCAACCCACTCCAGTATTCTTGCCTGGGAAATTCCATGGACAGAGGAGCCTGGTGGGCTACAGTCCAAGGGACCGCAAAGTCGGACACAACTAAGCGACTAATGCACTCTTATAGTGTAAATGCTGATAAAGTAAACTTAAGATCTAAATATTCCATTAATCATGAAGACTAAGAGAAAATAAGTTCCCCCAAATCTATTGAGGATAAATGAGAGACTCATTTAACAAAACACTACACTTAAGCTTTGCCAGTAGAATATTTGTATTTAAATACAGATATGTGATTAATTCTTTAGTGGTCAGAGTGAGTCAGATATTTATAATATAGATTATATAATATTTTTATAGCACTCAGATAACAACAACACATTACCAAGAGTTTATTTGCCCACCAAAATCTTGACTAACTTGTATATAATTAACGTGAATTATCAGTGCATCTTTTACTTTAGCATAGCTATTTCAATTTTTTAGAGCATATTTGTTTACTGAACTACCAAAAAATGTGATAAACTATCTTTGTAGCTTTTGCTTTACTTGGGAGCAGAAAAAATAGAAATTCCATAAAGAAATTCGAACAGCTAGCCAAAGGAAATGTATATAACAAAAGTAATCAACCATATGTAAAAAAGACAGCTAGTGGGAAGTTGTTTTCATAGCATAGGGAGCTCAGCCTGTTGCTCTGTGACAACTTAGAGGGGTGGGGTGGGAGGGTAGGAGAGTTTCAAGAGGGAGGGGACATGTGAATACCTATGGCTAATTCAGATTGATGCATGGCAGAAACCAACACAACATTGTAAAGCAATTGTCCTCCAATTAAAAATAAATTTTAAAAAGTAATCAATGCTAGACTGAGAAAAATTCTGATTTTATAATCAGTGTCTGCCTCATAAACATTAGACCACACATTTCCTATCAATTATGAGCTAGTTGTTTTAAGGCACTAATCTAAGTGATTTTTTTCAATTTAATTACCGTTTTACTGGCTTTGCTGCTGCTGCTGCTAAGTTGCTTCAGTCTTGTCCGACTCTGTGCAACCCCATAGACGGCAGCCCACCAGGCTTCCCCGTCCCTGGGATTCTCCAGGCAAGAACACTGGAATGGGTTGCCATTTCCTTCTCCAATGCATGAAAATGAAAATTGAAAGTGAAGTTGCTCAGTCGTGTCCAACTCTTAGCGACCCCATGGACTGCAGCCTACCAGGCTCCTCCATCCATGGAATTTTCCAGGCAAGAGTACTGGAGTAGGTTGCCATTGCCTTCTCCTGGCTGGTACCAAGTTTGAAGTAATGGCAGAAAGGCTCTGGACCATGTAAAATGGGAGAAACACCCAGAGCATCTCACAACTGTTGAGTATTTGCCATGTACAAGTAAGCATGTTTAATTTAATTCTCCTAGAATTCTCCATGACAGTATTTGCTGTTATGACTCCTAGTTTACAGATGAGGAAACTGAGCAGGTGTGTGCTGGTAAACAGTGATAAGCACACTGACAAAGAACTAATCTCAAAAATATACAAGCAGCTGCCACAGCTCAATTCCAAAAAAATAAACGACCCAATCAAAAAATTGGCCAAAGAACTAAACAGACATTTCTCCAAAGAAGACATACAGATGGCTAACAAACACATGAAAAGATGCTCAATGTCACTCATTATCAGAGAAATGCAAATCAAAACCACAGTGAAGTACCATCTCACACCGGTCAGAATGGCTGCTATCAAAAAGTTTACAAGCAATAAACATTGGAGAGGGTGTGGAGAAAAGGGAACCCTCCTTCACTGTTGGTGGGAATGCAAACTAGTACAGCCACTATGGAGAACAGTGTGGAGATTCCTTAAAAAACTGGAAATTAAAAAAAAAAAACAAAACTGGAAATAGAACTGCCATATGACCCAGCAATCCCACTGCTGGGCATACACACCAAGGAAGCCAGAATTGAAAGAGACACGTGTACCCCAATATTCATCGCAGCACTGTTTGTAATAGCCAGGACATGGAAGCAACCTAGATGTCCATCAGCAGACGAATGGATAAGAAAGCTGTGGTACATATACACAATGGAATATTACTCAGCTATTAAAAAGAATGCATTTGAATCAGTTCTAATGAGATGGATGAAACTGGAGCCTATTATACAGAGTGAAGTAAGTCAGAAATAAAAACACCAATACAGTATACTAAAGCATATATATATAATTTAGAAAGATGGTAACAATGACCCTATATGCAAGACACAGATGTATAGAACAGTCTTTTGGACTCTGTGGAAGAGGGTGAGGGTGGGATGATTTGAGAGAATGGCATTGAAACATGTATATTATCATATGTGAAACGGATTGCCAGTCCAGGTTCAATGCATGAGACAGGGTGCTCAGGGCTGGTGCACTGGGATGACCCCAGAGGGATGTGGTGGGGAAGAAGGTGGGAGGGGGGTTCAAGATGATGAACACATGTCCACCCATGGCTGATTCATGTCAATTGTATGGCAAAAATCACTACAATATTGTAAAGTATAGCCTCCAATTAAAATAAATTAATTAAATTAAAAAAATAGTAATAAGCAGGTTAGGGAAGGGGGCAGGTATGGATTTATAGATTCTGTCCATTTTCATGGTGTTAATGCTTCCATCAAAGCTGATGTCGAGTTACCAATATACCAACAGGCTTGCGATGTTCCTGAAAATTTAACAATTGGCTGTCATCAGCCAATCAACTCACTTGCTCAAGATCAGCGAACACGATCAGTAAGTGGAAGAGCTATGATTCGAACCCAGGAAGTCTGACTTCAGACTGTGTTCTCAACCACTGTGTTAGCCTGTTTTTAGAAGGAATAATTCACAAGTGTTAAAGGGGGACAGGAAAAGGACCCTACTGTCCCCAGAGCTGCACTTGAGCCAGAGGCACAATTAGGAGTGAAGAAGTGCCTGATGGCTCAAACTAAAGACTTCAGTAAGAAAAGGAAAGAAAAAAATGATGCTATATATTTTCTTTTTTTTTTCATGAAAATGCTCTGTTCCCGAGGGCTCCTTAGATGGTGGGGCAGACAATTCAGTTGCCTTTACTTGTGGAGTCTGCTAAGACTTGGAAAATAAGTAGGAATTAGCCAGGTCGCAAAGCTGTAGAAGCGAGAGCTGGCCGAGAACCCAACAGATGCAGAAACAAGAGTCCAAGGAGGGAGGGAGTGTCTACAGGTAGTTATGTGGTTTGTTTTTTTTTTTATCAACAGGTAGTTATATGGTTGTTTTTTTTTTAAGATTTTTTTTTTGACGTGGATAATTTTAAAGTCTTTACTGAATTTATTACAATATTGTTTCTGTTTTATGTTTTGGTTTTTTGGCCCAGAGACATGTGTGATCATAACTCCCTGATCAGGGATCGAAGCTGCACCCCCTGCACTGGGAAGGTGAAGTTTCAGCCACTGGACCACCAGGGAAGTCCCAGCAGGCAGTTCTGGAGCCCCGGAGGAGTTATAAGGAAGGACGTGGCCAACAGGGAGCTGAGGGAGGGTGGGGCTGAGGGGCCTGGTAGACTGAGGCTGGGGTGTGAATTTTTTGCTGAGGGCATCAGAGAGCCACTGAGAGTTTGGGGAAGGGGGTTGAATCTATCTGATTTGCATTCTGGACTCTCCCGGCCACCACAGTAAGGGGAAAGGACTGAAAAATCATGTGAGTATTCCCCCCTGACCTGACCTCCATTTTCTCTATCTTCCATTTCAGTTGATCTTTGTTAGCGCGGCTGCCGAGGAACCATGGAGCCAGACACATGGACCCATGGTGGAGCACGTGACCCTCCAGATGGCCCTGAGCTCACATGTCTTCAGGGAGCAGACAGTCCTGTTACCAGGAGGAAGCAAGTGGGTGGAAAGTGGAGAGAGAAAGAAGCAAAGTGCCCAGGACCTTTTCAGGTGTTTTCCATGTTTGGGGAGACGTGGAGGGGAGGCTGTGAGCAGGTTGTGCGGTGAGGTAGGTGATGCAGGTAAGGTGGGGATGCACACGCACAGGGTGTCTGCAATGCTCTTTCTTACCAGCCTGCCAGGCGAGCTTCCCTCAGGCCTGGGAGGCCAGGGTGGCCTCCAGCCGGGAGTGGAGTTCCCACAAATCAAAGACAAACCCCAGAGCAAGAAGGTTGTCTAAAGGGGCTCAGCGGAGATGCCAAGAAAGATCCAAAGGACCTTGAAAGCAGACAGACAAGTGGGAGAATCAGGAAGGTAGGAACTGCTCATCCCCATGGTGGGGAACCTTAGAGTGAAGACTCCTTTTGTGTGTCTTGTCGTTGTTTAGTCGCCAAGTCATGTCAGACTCACAAATCCGTAGACTGTACCCCACCAGACTCCTCTGTCCATGGGGTTTCCCAAGCAAGAATACTGGAGTGGGTTGCCATTTCCTTCTCCACAGATGTACGTGTGTATGTGTTAAAAAACAAAACAGAAGTTTAACCTCAACAATTTTAAGTATACGCTATAGCATGTTGTATGCATGTTCTGTTGTTCATCAGACCTCTAGAACTTTTTGATCTTGCATGGCTAAAATTCTATATTCGTCATTCCCCTTGGCCTCCCCAGCCCCCAGCAGTCCCCATTTACTTCCTGTTTCTTTTTTTTTTTTTTAATCTTTTTTGGTAGTTATTTTCATTGTATTTATTTATTTGGCTGCCCCGGGTCTTGTTGCACCATGTGGGATCTTCAGTTGACATGTGGGATCTTTAGCTGCGGCATGTGGGATCTAGTTCCCTGACCAGGAACTGAACCCAGCCACCCTGCATTAGGAGCAGGGAGTCTTAGCCACTAGACCACAGGAAGTCCCTAGTTCTTGTTTCTGTGACTTTGATTCGTTTAGATATGCATCATAGAAGTGGAATCCTACAGTTCTAGCATGCCTGGCTTATTTCATTTAGCATGATGTCCTCAAAGTTCATCTGTGTTGTGGTATAGGACAGAATTTCCTTCTGTTTTAAGGTTGAATAATATTCCATTGTATGGGCATAACTTTGTTTATCCATTCATCCCTCCATGGACATAAGGTTACTTCTACCCCTTTGCAACTGTAAATAGTACTTCAATGACAAGGGTGTCAAGACTCCTCTTATAAAGACTCTAGGCATCTGGCAGAGTGAGCTGTCAAGATTACTATTATAATCACAATACTGTATACTGTATTAATTACTGTATACATGAAATACCATATACCATATTAATTACTGTATACACAATACCGTATACCGTATTAATTACTGTATACACAATACCGTATACCGTATTAATTACTGTACACACAAAATACCGTATACCGTATTAATTACTGTATATACAAAATACCATATACTGTATTAATTACTGTATATACAAAATGCCATATACTGTATTAATTACTGTATATACAAAATGCCATGTACTGTATTAATTACGGTATATACAAAATGCCATGTACTGTATTAATTACTGTATATACAAAATACCGTGTACTGTATTAATTACTGCATATACAAAATGCAGTATACTGTATTAATTACTGTATATACAAAATGCGGTATACTGTATTAATTACTGTATATACAAAATGCGGTATACTGTATTAATTACTGTATATACAAAATGCCGTATACTGTATTGATTACTGTATATACAAAATGCCGTATACTGTATTGATTACTGTATATACAAAATGCCGTATACTGTATTAATTACTGTGTATACAAAATACCGTATACTGTATTAATTACTGTATATACAAAATACCGTATACTGTATTAATTACTATATATACAAAATACCGTATACTGTATTAATTACTATATATACAATACCGTATACTGTATTAATTACTATATATACAAAATACCGTATGCTGTATTAATTACTATATATACAATACCGTATACTGTATTAATTACTATATATACAATACCATATACTGTATTAATTACTATATATACAATACCGTATACTGTATTAATTACTATATATACAAAATACCGTATACTGTATTAATTACTATATATACAAAATACCGTATACTGTATTAATTACTATATATACAATACCATATACTGTATTAATTACTATATATACAATACCATATACTGTATTAATTACTATATATACAATACCGTATACTGTATTAATTACTATATATACAATACCGTGTACTGTATTAATTACTATATATACAATACCGTGTACTGTATTATTACTATATATACAATACCGTGTACTGTATTATTACTATATATACAATACCGTGTACTGTATTATTACTATATATACAATACTGTGTACTGTATTATTACTATATATACAACACTGTATACTGTATTATTACTATATATACAATACTGTGTACTGTATTATTACTATATATACAACACTGTATACTGTATTAATTATAATTATACCATAGTGCTTTATCACTTTTGTTTTTTACCATGGTCCACAAAAAGAAATATATTTTATATCACAACTCAGGACACACATAGTGCTATGGTTTAAAATCTTTGTGGGACCCCAGAATTCATATGTTGAAATCCTGACCCCCAAAGAGGATAGGGTGCGGACCTTTAGGAGGTACTTAAGTCTTGAGGGTGGAACACTTGTGAATGGGATTAGTACCCCTATAAAAGGGGCTCCAGAGAAATCCCTAACCCCTTCCACCATGTGAAGACACAGCAAAAAGGCACCAGCTTTATTTTTAGTTCTTTAAGGAACCTTCATACTGTTCTCCACAGTAGCTGTAACAATTTACATTCCCATCAACAGTGCAAGAGGGTTCCCTTTTCTCCACATCCTCTCCAGCATTTATTGTTTGTGTATAGCACAGGGAACTCTACTCAGCGCTCTGGGGTGACCTAAATGGTAAAGGAATCCGATAAAGAGGGGATATATGTATACGAAAAGCTGATTCACTGTACTATACAGTGACTATATACAAAGCTAACACAGCATTGTAAAGCAACTAGACTGTCATAAAAATTAAGGGAGAAAAAAGGCACTAGGAATGAGGAAATGAACCCTCATCCAACCACGCTGGCACCCTGATCTTGGACTTCCCAGCCTCTAGAATTATGAGAAATAAGTTTCTATTGATTACAAGCTGCAAGGAGATCCAACCAGTCCATTCTGAAGGAGATCAGCCCTGGGATTTCTTTGGAAGGAATGATGCTAAAGCTGAAACTCCAGTACTTTGGCCACCTCATGCGAAGAGTTGACTCATTGGGAAAGACTCTGATGCTGGGAGGGATTGGGGGCAAGAGGAGAAGGGGACGACAGAGGATGAGATGGCTGGATGGCATCACTGACTCGATGAATGTGAGTCTGGGTGAACTCTGGGAATTGGTGATGGACAGGGAGGCCTGGCGTGCTGCAATTCATGGAGTCGCAAAGAGTCAGACATGACTGAGCGACTGAACTGAACTGAACTTGGACAAGTTTGTTCCACCAACTGAGGTGCTCCCCTGTCACTCCTCCCCCGTGCGGGAGAGGGTCCCTTCCTCCCTTCTTCCTCCCAGGAACAGATGCCTCCCTTTTCGTGTTCCACACAAAGTAGCACTGTTAGTTTCTTTCAGTTCAAGGCACCAGTTCACCTACAGGTGCTGGAGTTCTCCCTTGAAAGGGAGTATCATAGTATCTACCCAATGAAACTGTGCCTCTTGTGACCTGCTAGGAAATTAAGATTTCCTCCCTGGCATTACACATATACACAATCACAGGCATCTATTACCCTACTGGATTGCCAGCAACTTGAGAATAGGAATTTGGAGAAGTCAGTAAATGTTGAATTGGTACAGGAATTCCCTAGTTAACTGAGGAAATGGTATTAGCCCCATTTTATAAATTAGGAAATGACAGTTTGCAGAGACTAAGTGATTATTACTTCTGAGGTTCTTGGACCCTTTACTCAATAGAAATTGATAAGAGGCCAGCAGAGGAATTCAGGCGAGGCATTCTGGGGACTTGAGCTGTAGCAAGAGGGAGTGAAAACAAGTAACAGGTGCCCTTGTTGGAGCTTAGGGAGTGGGTTGATTTCTGAAATGGAGTGAAGGTTGGGGTGGGTCCTTAAATGGAGTGAGGGTGGGGGCGGGCCCAGGGGTGGGGCTGGAGGTGTGGCTTAGGTGGTCTGCCCACCCTGCTGGTGGTGCTGTGTGCAGGGGTCATGTGCAGTTCCCTGCTTTCACTCCAGATTCCTCAGAAATGGCAGTTGGGTTTTTGGTGATTTTGTGTTTTCTTACTCATAATTTGCCACAACTGGGCATGCATGCAGTTATTTTTAGTCCCCTGTAGTTTCTTTGTATTTTGTTGTTCAAGGAAATGTTTGTCCAGGTGACAAAGAATCCCAGGTTTTAGGTGCCAGCTTGTCTCAGGACCACTCTACTGACGATCTGAGAGCTAGCCTTCAAACACAAGCCCACGGAGGCAGGATGTATCTGCATCAGACTCACAAATCTGTTCTTCCCCTGGCCCCCTGCTGAAGCGGCCCAGGAATGAACCAAAGGAGGTGAAACATCAAGCTTGGACCTCACCATTTCTGAGATGCATGTCTTAGTCTGTGAGTTTGCTGTTTCAGACTCAGCCAAAGCAAAAAGGCTTCGGAAAAGATTAACAAAATGCTCCTGATTCTATTTCCATTTCATGTCTGAGCTTGTTGGGGACATCTCATCTGTAAGACAGTTCTATTTGTTGAATTTAATGCATGCCCTTGGTTATGACAGCAACGTGTGCGTTGGTCCTTTTCAGACAAGGGTGCTCTACTTTGTCCCTGGATGAGACAGTGGGAAGAGAGAACCTACACAAACATCCTCAAGGACTTAGACCAGTTGTGCTGGCTGTTTACAAAACCAAAAGCTTCTGTTCTTACTGTAGTAATATTACAAAAATGTGCTCAAAATCGTTGGTTTAGACCAGTGTATAGAATGATATATAGAGTAATACAGAATCCTCTAAGTGGTTTAGCAGACTAATAAGTGAAATTTATGGGCTGAAATTAAACAGAGGAATTGTTCAATTCCTAAGTGGACCACACAGCAACATATGGTTGTGTGAAAGTGCCTTTGTGATGAGAATGAAGCAATCCAGAGGAGTTGATAATTGGATGTGGGCCACTCTGTCTTCTCCCAAAGTATCTGATAATCTATTAAACGCTTCTCACATGATGACAGTGACAGAAAAGAGCCTGTGGTTAAAAGCTGGATAAAACATCGAAGAACTATTTAACTGCTCTGAATTCTGTCAAAGCCTCAGAATTGTTCCTCTGATGCTTTATTCCTCAGTCTAGTTAATGCCATAAGAACTCATCACAATGAGAGATCTCATCTGGACCCATCAATCTCAGTTCCAGGAAAGAACCTCTGCTCATGTGCATAAGGATAAGTACAGTAAGATATTCACAGCATGCACACTGTCCTGTCGACTCTGCGACCCCGCAGGGAAGCACTTCAAAGCAGCCGCACAGCTCAGGAGTTAGGATAAACACTCTGATGTGAGAGATACATCTGGGTTTGAATCTTAGTTCTGCTACTTATCCCCTGGGTGACCCTGAATGGGTTAGCTAGCCTCTCTGTGTCTCAGTTTCCTCATTTGTAAAATGAAGGTGGAAATGATGCAACCTTTGAGGATACATGAATGAGAATTTGTAAAGCACTTAGAACCGTGCCTAGCAGATTGTGACTCTTGTATATATGTCCATCCCATGGGGAAATGCCAAAATAAACTGTGACATAGTCATCCAGCGGTGCAATTTCGTAATAAACAGAAGCCCAAGTGAATGAATTAGGTCCACATATATCAAATAAGGCCTTGAAGATAGAACATTGAGTGAGAAGAGCAAGTTATAGAACAGTAATTAAAATATGCTGTTTTGGTAGATTTGAAAAGCAAAACAGTATGACATATTTTGATGGACACACACACACACAGACAGTTAAGGTGTAAAAACGTGAGCCAGGGCTTCCCTGGTGCTCCAGTGATTAAGAATCTGCCTTGCAATGCGAGGGACCTGAGTTCAATCCCCAGTCTGGGCAGATCCCACATGCCTGGGAGCAACCACGCACATTCACCGCAACTAGACAAAGCCCAAGTGCAGCAGCAAGGACCCAGCACAGCCAAAAACAAGCAAATAAATAAACCTTAAAAAAAAAAAAAAAAGCGTGAGCCAGAGGCTATTCCCCAAATACACTATTTTGGATAACTCTGAGCAGGGAACAAGGAAGCTGCAACTCTGGGACTTCTTGGAGGTCCAGTGGTTAAGACTCCATGCTTCCACGCTGCAGGGGGTCGATCCCTGGTCAGGGAACTAAGATCCCACATGCTGTGGGGAGCTGCCAACAAATGAAAACAAGCTTCAGTTCTGCATGCAACAAAGTTAGCATCCGGTGGGACAGAGGTTTTCAAACTCATGTGGGTGAGTGGGCTGCTTTGGAGGTGGTCCTGAGTCCGCTATATGTGAAACTGTTTAACTCAGAATGGAACTTGAGCCCATGTGCTGGTATTCGAATCCAGACAAAACCCTCCTTGGGAATTGAACCCATGATCTTTCAATTAGAATCACTCCGCTGGTGTCTGGACTTACTGAGGCTCAGGTCCTTTGCATCTCATCACAGAAAGAATTCAGTGAGAGAGAAAGTGATAGGTAAAAAATGGATTTTATTCAGAGAGAAACACAGTCTACAAACAGAGTGTAGGCCATGGCAGAGGGCAAGTGTGGGGGCCTCGAAATGTGGTGTGGTTAGCTTTTATGGGCTGGGTCATTTCATAGGCTAATGAGTGGGCAGATTATGCCAACTGTTTGGGGGAAGGGGGTGGAGATTTCCAGGGGTTGGCCCACTGCCCACATTTTGGTCTTTGAAGGCCGACCTTGGATCTGTCATGGCGCCTCTGACTGTGCCACTTAGCTCATCAGTGTGTTACAATGAGCCTATAATGAGGATGAAGGTCTAGACAAGTTGACTTGTCTGCCATCTTGGACCCATTTGGTTCTAAGCAGCTTATGTTGTGCCCTGGGGCTATGTCTTTCTTTCAGAGGTTGTGCCCAGCCCCCTTCCCCCCTATTTCTTATGGATTTGCATGTCACCTAAGGTCCCCGCCCACAAGACCTCTGCCTAAGCACCCTGCATCATGTTTATCTTTTCACCGTTAGACCCCAGGGCTTGCCTCAGTGTCTGACTCTCAGCATCTACTTCATCATTTGTTGAATTAAATTTTAAAACAGGACATTTGGGCTTTTTAATTTTTTTTTTTTTTGCTGAAGTATAGTTGATTTACAATGTTGTATTAATTTCTGCTGTACAGCAAAGAGATTCAGTTATATATATATATTCTTTTTAAAATATTCTTTTCCATTGTGGTTTATCACCGGATATTGAATATAGTTCCCTGTGCTATACAGTAGGCCCTTGTTTTTTATCCATTCTATATATGTATAGCAAAACATTTTTGTAAAATGTTTGAACCATTCGAATGTCAAGACATTTATAAACATGTAGTATAATCAAGTAGAAAGGTACTGCTGCTGCTAAGTCACTTTAGTCGTGTCCGACTCTGTGTGACCCCATAGAGGGCAACCCACCAGGCTTCCCTGTCCCTGGGATTCTCCAGGCAAGATCACTGAAGTGGGTTGCCATTTCCTTCTCCAATGCAGGAAAGTGAAAAGTGAAAGTGAAGTCGCTCAGTCGTGTCCGACTCTTTGCGACCCCACTGACTGCAGCCTACCAGGCTCCTCCATCCATGGGATTTTCCAGGCAAGAGTACTGGAGTGGGGTGCCATTGCCTTCTCCGGAAGTAGAAAGGTAACTTACACTAAAAGAGCTGAGTTAGCTGTGTGATGGGTTAATCAACAAAGGAGGGAGTGGTCGAGATGATGAAGGGTATCACAGCACAGTGGCTTTCCAGTCATTACACAGACATGAAAGGCAGTGCTGAGAATTAAGCGCTGAGATGATGGAGGTGCCATTGAGGCGATTCTGAACTGTAGATGCTTCATCACTTCAAAGTTATATGATAAACATAAGGCACACATTCAGATAGCTCACCCCCACCACAATCTCACATCCTTCTGGCTTGTCACTCACTCACAGCCATATCCTTCCCTCTTCTCCATCCCCTCAGAGGCCTCTAGCACACAGATCCCTCACTTCCTCCCACTCACATAACCCTTTATTTTCCTCCTTTCTGTCCCTCATCAAGTTAGTGTCCACGATCGAACTCTAAGAGTTAGATCCTCTGAAAGGATCTTCAACCTACATCTTGCCAACTCCCTAGATCCCCTTACCCTGTTTTCTTTGAGCCCTCCTGGTGGAACCCCAATCCTGGATAAACGCATCTTAATTTTAAGGTGTCCTTCACCTCAGGTTGCTGATCTGTGGAAGAAACTCACAAAGCACGATGTGCCTCAGGAAATGATTCTGACGCAGTAGTCAACACCACGCAGACAATCTGGAAGCCACAGAGCAGAAAGCCCCACGCAGCACATCAGGGAGTTTGCATCACGTGGGTTAACAGATCAACCTAACACATTATTGACTGGGGGATTTTGCAGAAACTAATGCCTGTGGCCAGCAATGCGTTATGTAAGTGAACATTGATGCGTCTCCAATCAAGACATGTTAATACATCTCTAGTCGGCAAGTTGTTAAAAGACTCAGGAAGTAGCGAGGGGAAAGGCAGAGGGCAGGTCAGCACACTCAGAATGGGGTGCGGGCAGGGCAGGACTCTGTGTTCTGCATGTTGGCTGTCTTGTTTCTCCCCCTGCCACACCAACTTCCTCAATGATGATGAGGACCGGAGGAGGGGTTGGACAGGAGGGCCAGTATCTCCCCATCGGAGAGCCTCAGGGCAGCACCCCAGCCAGAGGGGCTCACCAACAGCCTGATCATCCTCCATGCCTTTCACCCGCATCTGGGGTGAGCTGCATATGCGGGGCAGTGTAGATGACACCAGGTATGGCCAGGGCAGGAATGGCGGTGCCATCAACCTGGGGGTGGCAGGACTCATGTCTTATGAATACGTACAGTCTGGTTTGGTGTTCCCAGCCCTTCTGTGTAGACTGACACTCTCCTTTGCTCCATCCTTTTGATTTATACACATGTGTATAAATGTGTATAAAGCACACACATGTGCTTTATTTATCCTATCTTTGACATGTCTTACAGATTGATTACTTAAAACGTTATGTAATTTCCGCCTCTGCATCACAAGTTCATTGCTTGTTATCCATCCCAGTTGCTTTTCTTGTTTCCTATACAGCAGAATTGAATTTCCTTGTGTAATATATATATTTTTTAAGTTTAATGATTTTTTAAAGTCTTCTAAAAACTTAGCATTTATTGATTTTTGGCTGTGTTGGGTCTTCACTGCTGTGCATGGGCTTTCTCTGGTTGCGGCAAGCGGGGGCTAATCTCCAGTGGTGGTGCATGGGCCTCTCATTGCGCTGACTTCTCTGTTGCAGAGTATGGACTTAGTTGCCCCTCAGCATGTGGGATCTTCCTGGACCAGGGACCGAACCCGTGTCCCCTGCACTGTCAGATGGATTCTTAACCATTGGACCACCAGGGAGGTTCTGTAATACTTTAAACATCTATATTTCTGGGATGCTCCTCCCTTGCCCTGGCTTCATCAGGCTAGCTCCTTCCTCTGCCAGCCTTTCCTCATGCTCTTTGCATGGTCACACCCTCTTCCTGGAGGCTCAAAGGCAACGTGTCCTTCCTCTGTGGTGACCCTGATTGTCCTTTCCTCCATGAAGGCAGGAGCCATGTCTGGCTCAAACTTTGCTGGATCCAGGCACATAATATTTGTTAAATGACCGAAAAGGAGTTAAACCTCGCCAGGCATATACACAGGCAGAATTACAACTGAGTCTCTGTTCTCTTTCCTATTTGAATTTATGTCTTATCACTTTCGCATTTCTGGTGTGCATGAGCTGTGCTTGCAAACTCTACAAAACATTCCACCTTTTCCTCTGATGACCTAAAACTTGGATTGAACTCTCGTACTAATTCCAGGAATCACACCTCCTCTGCAAGGCCTTCCTTAACTTTTCCAAGGTTGGTGTATTCCAATAGCACCTGGGTTTCCTTTACCTCTGGTGCTAATCACAGTATTTTGTGACTGCTCTTTGTTTGCTGGGGTTTATTATTTATTTGGCTGCACCAGCTCTTAGCTGAAGCATGTGGGCTCTTTTCACGGTGGCAAGCAGACTCTTAGTTGCTTCTGTGGGATCTAGTTCCCTAACCAGGGATCGAACCTTGGCCCCCTGCACTGGGAGCATGGAGTCTTAGCCACTGGACCACCGGGGAAGTCCCTGTGATCATTTATTAGTCCATCTCTCCATTAGTCTTTGCCTTGCCAGTCTTTCAGCTCAGTGCCTTTTACTCAGCAGATGGCTGGGTCAGTGTTTGTGGAGGAAGGAGCAGAGGCAGGCCTAGGCATCAAGCCTTCCTTCTCTTGGGCTTCACCATGATCCTATTTGCCTTCAGTGGTCCATCCTCTCCTGAGCAGAAGGCACCCCAGCCCGGCCTTGTCCCTCCAAACCCGTGGCAGCTCAAGAGAAGCCCAAGTAGAGGAAGGGAACAGTGGCCCTCTCCCTCCTCCCGCCCAAAACTCCTTCCCCTGGAGCACCCTGGCATGTGTCCTCCAGAAGCTCCCATCTTCCCTTGAATCGTATCAGAGCTCCTCCTGGAGTGTAAAGTGAGCGGTTGGGGGAGTCCTTTCTGTCCTCTTTGATACCAGATCAAAGAGAAGAGAATCCGGGAGCGTCCATTAATTCAGGGAGCAGATACATTACCCAATCATAAGGGAAATGCAAATCAGAATCACAGTAAAATATAACCTCACACATGTTAGAATGGCTAGTATCAAAAAGACAAAATATAACAAATGTTGCTAATGTGTAGAAAAGGGAACCCTTGGGTACTGTAGGTGGGAATGTAAATTGGTGCAACCATTGTGAAAAAAGGTTTGAACTATTATATGATCCAACAATTCCACTTCTGGGTATCTATTCAAAAGAAATGAAAATACTAACCATCGACCTCTTTGTAATGCCATTTGATAAATGGCTGTTATAGCAGAGAAGTGATTTTCGTCATTGTCATTTGTCTATTTTTAGACCAAGGAGTTCATCTGACATTGCAGAGGCCTCTGCGCTGTGTGAATCTCACTGTCCCACTGTTTATAGCTTTGCAAATGAGGAGTGGCCGGCGCCTTCAGACCACGCTCTCTTTGGACCACTCCCCCACCCCGATCCCTTCGCTCGTACAGAACAAGGGCATTTTATTAGCCTGACCTTGACTGACTCAGGAGGTATAGGGGCTGCTCTTGCTTCTCTGAGAAGTTACTTGTTTTTCCCAGTTGTCTGCATCCATGCCCTTTGCGTGTGGCTTCACAGCTCCCCCTGCTGGAGGTGGCGAGTATTTCAACACACACTGGGCGTGGCCTGTGGGAGGCAGTGACCTAACACGTCTGCGCCTCAAACTTAAGAAACCTCACCTGTGCTTCTGACTGTGCCATAAAAAGGGACTGGTAGTGGCTGTCCCTTCAGCATGAATCCCAGAACCAGGCAAGCAAAGTAGAGCCACTCCATCCAATTCACAATCTACAGCTGTCACCCTCCTGACTTGCAGATCCATGAACCAGAGTGAGCACTGAGCTGTGGTGTGGTTTCTTATGCAGCAGTCACTGACTGACACAGCTCTCTACCCTCTGTGTTTCTCTAGCCTCCTAGAAGAAAGGAAACCAACATTTCTAGGCACCTGCAGAGCGTTTTCACATACACTATTATATTTACTTTTTCAAACGTCCTATGAGGTAGGCATTCTTTGTTGCGTCCTTCAGACAAGGCAACTGAGGCTCAGAGAATGAAGTAACTCATCTGAAGTTGTGCTTTTAGTAAGTGACAGATTTAGGATTCCAAACCAGGTCTTCTGACTTCACGAGAAACCCCACTTGCACTGCCAAATCCTTTAGAGAGATCAGATGAGGTCGACAGAGCATCTGATTGCCGGCTCCATGGAAGGTAATTATAGGCTTTGTACCCCAACACTAGTCATCAGGGGAGAGAGATCTTCACCTCATTGTGTATAAATCAGAAGGAAAAACTGTTTAACAGTGTGTAAGATGGGATCAGACACCACTGTCACAGACGAAATTCACCCTAATAGTTATGCCAATGCGGATAATGAACCCCCATGCATAATTAGCTATTTGGAATTACCCTTTTATCTTTTAAGATCAAAATATCATCCTGTCCTCTGACTCAGAATGCCTCTAATACGCTTGCTGAATTAATGTAATGTCTGTCGTTTTGGAAACCCAGTACCATCCTCCCTCCTAGCATTTGAAATTCATTTCTTACAAAATTATCACGCTGCAATTCGCCATAAGGCTTCTCTGCACAGATTTTGGTCAAGAAGCTTTGAAGTAATTTTAATAGTATGCCTTAGGCGGGTAGAAAAACAATGTTGATTTTTAACCTAAACAGAACACAAAGGTATGGGAGAAAAACTTTTTCTTTGATCTCCTAAAAGCAAGATTTCTCACATATCTCCAGGTAGCAAATGAACAAGGAGGAACAAGATGAAAAAAATCAGGGCAGAGAAGGGTACAAATGAATGTCTTCTTTTGTGCATAAAACCCAAGTCACTCAAAGGGTATTAAATTATTTTGTAATTTGAGAAATATGGACAATAGCCCCCGGCGATGGCACCCCACTCCAGTACTCTTGCCTAGAAAATCCCATGGACGGAGAAGCCTGGTAGGCTGCAGTCCGTGGGGTTGCGAAGAGTCGGACACAACTGAGCAACTTCACTTTGACTTTTCACTTTCATGCATTGGAGAAGGAAATGGCAACCCACTCCAGTGTTCTTGCCTGGAGAATCCCAGGGACGGGGGAACCTGGTGGGTTGCCGTCTCTGGGGTCGCACAGAGTCGGACACGATTGAAGTGACTTAGCAGCAGCAGCAGCAGCATCCACAGGGGATTATGTTCCAAGACCCCCAATTTTGGCACCCTGAAGCCACAGCTAGTACCAAACCCTATATACAGTTTATTTTTTCCTATACATACATACTTATGATAAAGTTTGATTTGTAAATTAGGCACAGTAAGACATTAACAAATGCAACCAATGTAAAACCGAATGATTATAACAATATATTGTCATAAAAGTTATAGAACTGTGGCCTCTCAAAATGTCTTTTTAAAAAAATATTTTTATTTTTTTAACTGTGCTGGGTCTTAGTTATGGCACTTGAGATCGTCAATCTTCATTGTGGCATTTGAACTCTTAGGTGCATTATGAGGGATGTAGTTCCCTGACCAGGGATCAAACCCAGACCCCATGCATTGGGAGCACAAAGTCTTAATCACTGGATCACTGGGGAACTCCCCTCAAAGTATTTTACTGCAGTATACGCACCATTCTTCTGCTTGTGATGATGTGAGATGGTAAGACACCTGCATGATGAGATGAAGTGAGCTAGTAGAATTTCCTAGAATAAGGGCATTTGGGGGAGTCTTGCAGAGACAGCAGACACTTCTTATTCATTGTCAAAGCCGTTAGTGACTCTGGCTTTGCCAATTCCAGAATGGCCAAAGGATACATGTCAACATCCATGACCTTTAATGTTAACAGGGAGTTGGTATGGGGTAGACCCCTCCAGTTGAAGAAGGAAATGGCAACCCACTCCAGTGTTCTTGCCTGGAGAATCCCAGGGACGGGGAGCCTGGTGGGCTGCCGTCTATGGGGTCGCACAGAGTCGGACACGACTGAAGGGACTTAGTGGCAGCGGCAGCAGCAGCAGCAGACCCCTCCAGTACTGAGACCACCGCGCATGCAATTCAATATGGTTGATATTGTGGATGGCATTTAGCATTTCCATGAAGCTGAAGAGGAAGTGGAGGAAGTGGCAGAGCAATACAATTCATTGAGTTTAAAAAAAGGCAGAGGACTCACCACCAGGTGTTGGAATTCTGGCCCTAATCCAAATATTGCAATTTTTTGTCCCCATATTCCCTTATAGGAAACTTCTTACTAAATAATTGGGATTGAGTTGTAAAGTTGAATAAAAACAAGTTATGTCCAGCCCTTTTGGGGGTTTTATTGTTTGTTTGCTTGTTTTAAAACAACTGTTAGAATTTCATTTTCTTAATCTTTGTGATATATTTTCTAAGAGTTAAAGTTGTAATAGCCCCATTTTAGTTTAGCTGTCTTCATGTTTGAAGGAGAGCAGGAAACATATTTATCGACTTTACCCATATGTTTTCTTTTTTCATTAATTAACTAGTTTATTTCTTTTATTATTTTTGGCTGCACTGGGTTTTCTACTGCGTGAGAGCTTTCTGTAGCTGTGGCGAGCAGGGGCTCCTCTCCGGTTGTGGCCATGAACTTCTCATTGCCGGGGCTTCTCGTTGCAGAGCACAGGCTCTAAGTGCGAGGCCTCCACTGGTCGCGGCTCCCCAGCTCAGTTGCTGCACACCATACGGAATCTTTCCAGACCAGGGATGGAACCCGTGTCCTCTGCATTGGCAGGCAGATGCTTATCCACTGTACCGCCTGGAAGGTCCACCCATATGTTTTCTTATTTCATGTTCAAAACAATTTAATGTTCAAAGTATGCCCTGTGAGTCTCATTTCACAGATTAGGAATCTGAGACCTGAAGAGGTTATATATTTTCCTTGCTCAAGGTCACATAACTCACAAATATGAATCGGCTTTGAACTCAGCTTTGATGGGCCTGCAAAGAATATTCTAATTCTGTCTTTTTCTCTTAGAGTTTTTTCTGAATTTTAAGTCTTAAATTCTTCCAAGATGACTTAAATAATGTGTGCTCTTTCACTTTATCATTTTCAACTTCTAAAATGTTTAATCTTTGGCCAACTCTTGTCTTATCTTTGATAAAAATAATTTTGATATCATTTGTAATCATTTTGAAATATTTGTAATCTCTCAATAGCCAGGTCCCCCAAGATCTATCAAAATTAGACTTGACTAAAAATTTATGTGTACAAATAAGAAATGTATTCATATAGCAATGCATGTACTGAATGGAACTGGTGGCATTGATAGAAATTACTCTGTATTAGGAGAAAGAGAGAAGTTCATATTTTAAAGGTCAAATGACTCACTAAGAAAACACAACTAACATATTTTACAATTGCTCAAATATTATTTCCTCTTTGAGAGGTGTTAGAGATGTTTCTTTTCACAATAAGGTACATAATAAATTTTGCAGAAGTAAAACCCAGTTTGAAATCTGTTTGGAGCATTTGCCTGGGGGAAATAGATGGGAAAACAGTGGAAATAGTGTCAGACTTTATTTTTGGGGGGTCCAAAATCACTACAGATGGTGACTGCAGCCATGAAATTAAAAGATGCTTACTCCTTGGAAGGAAAGTTATGACCAACCTAGATAGCATATTCAAAAGCAGAGACATTATTTTGCCAACAAAGGTCCGTCTAGTCAAGGCTGTGGTTTTTCCAGTGGTCATGTATGGATGTGAGAGTTGGACTGTGAAGAAGGCTGAGTGCCAAAGAATTGATGCTTTTGAACTGTGGTGTTGGAGAAGACTCTTGAGTCCCTTGGACTGCAAGGAGATCCAACCAGTCCATTCTGAAGGAGATCAGCCCTGGGCTTTCTTTGGAAGGACTGATGCTAAAGCTGAAACTCCAGTACTTTGGCCACCTCATGCGAAGAGTTGACTCAGTGGAAAAGACTCTGATGCTGGGAGGGATTGGGGGCAGGAGGAGAAGGGGATGACAGAGGATGAGATGGCTGGATGGCATCACTGACTTGATGGACGTGAGTCTGAGTGAACTCCGGGAGTTGGTGATGGACAGGGAGGCCTGGCGTGCTGCGATTCATGCGGTCGCGAAGAGTCGGACACGACTGAGAGACTTAACTGAACTGAAATGAACTCAAAGTAACCTTTACCAATACTTAGTCGCCTTTTCCAAAAAAAAAAATTTTTTAAGCGGCAAGCTCTTTACTGCCACCTACCGGTAGAAAATGCAATCGACTGCCAAGTGCACAGAGGACTGCCTTGAATAGAGAACCCGAGCTTTGGATAGAGCTCTGTCCCTGGCATGTCAGCTGAAGAATCCGCCTGCGATGCAGGAGGCCTCAGTTCGATTCCTGGGTCGGTAAGATCCGCTGCAGATCTTACCCACTCTATTCTTGGGCTTCCCTGGTGGTTCAGACGGTAAAGAATCCGCCGCAATCCTGGAGACCTGCATTCAATCCCTGGGTTGGGAAGATCCCCTGGAGGAGGACATGGCAACCCACTCCAGTATTCTTGCCTGGAGAATCCCCATGGACAGAGGAGCCTGGCAGGCTACAGTCCATGGCGTCACAGAGAGTCGGACACGACTGAATGACTAAGCACAGCATAGCACATATCTGTTTTATTACAAGTCCCAGGTGTCCTGGCATCTATCCAATTAACACTTGTCTGGTGTCCTTTTTCTCACAAAACTCTGAAGTGGATGATAAACTATATGGTTATTACTGGATCTTTCCATCATATGAAATACTTGAGTTAGTCTGATCTCTCCCAACTAAGTGCCCACACACATCTTTAATCTGAGATTTACCTTCCTCCTAGCTCCCATTCTCTTTCCTGCCTTCACAATCAAGCTTCTTGAAAAAGTAATCTGTACACCATTTCTACTTTATTACATCTTGTTCTTCCCTCAACTCACAGGACACTCCCTTCTGCCCTAAGTAGCTCAAAATTCTGCCACTTACAAGATCAAATCAGTAGGCACCTTTCTGTCTTTGTCTTAGTTCCAGCTGCTTTAGCAAAGTACCATAGACAGAGTGGTTTATAAGCAGTAGAAGTTTATTTCTCACAGTTATGAAGACTGGAATCTGAAATCAAGGTGCCAGCATGATTGGATTTTGATGAGAACCCTCTGCCGGCTTGCAGACTGCAAATTTCTTGTTCTAGAAATTGGTAGAAGGGAATGACCTAGCTCTCTAGTCTCTTCTTATAAGGGCACTAATCTTACCATGAGGGCTCCACCCTCATGACTTTACTACCTTCCCAAGACCCCACCTCCAAATACCATCACTGTTGGGAGTGAGATTTCAGTATATGAATGTGGGGGACACATTCAACCTTTCTTTTTAACATTTATTTATTTATCTGGCTGTGTTGGGTCTTAGCTGCAGCACGCAGGATCTTCTATCTTCCTTGCCACATGCAGGACCTTTTAGTTACAGCACGTGGGATCTAGTTTCCTGACCAGGGGTTGAACCCAGGGCCCCTACACTGGGAGCTCAAGGCCTTAGCCACTGGACCCTAGGGAAGACCCCAGTCTGTAAATCTTTACCTTGCTTCGTATATTGACAGCATTGTTCTCAGTTGCTTGTCTTCCCTCCGCACCGCACTCCCATCTTCCGTGACACTTTCTCCTGCTCTCCTCCTGTATTCTGACTTCCTTTCAGTGTGCTTTGTAATTTCCTCTTCCTCTGCTTGTAGCTAAAACCTTGTGTCTCTATTAGACCATCCCTGGGTAATCACACATCATGGATTCTACTGCAGTCAAGTTGCTAAGGACTTCCTAACTCATCCACTCAGTCATTCATTCAGAAATATTTATGGAATGCCTACAAAGTGCCTGTCTTGGGATATGGCAGCAAACAAAATGGAGGAAAGTTCTTGCTCTGCATGGGAGAAAAAAATAAGTAGACTGGACAGTATATTAGACGGTGATAAGTGATGTAGAATAGAATAATAGAGATTAGGAGTTGGGGGAGGTTGTATTAATAATTTTCAGTGGAAGGGATGGGGAAGGCTTCCTTGAGAAGGTAGCAATTTAGCTGACTTGAAGGAAGAGAAAGAGTGAGTTATGAAGGAACTTGGAGAAAGAGCGAAGGAACCCACAGTGCAAAGATCCCGAGCCAAGAATGTAGGTGTCATTCTCAAGGGAGGGCAAAGGACCAAGTATGGCTCTGGAACAAAGGCAAGAGGGGAGGGTAATAGGGATGAGGTTAGAGGACCCTGTAGGCCGTTGTGAGGACTTTAGCTTCCCTGTGAGTGAACTGATGAGCCATTGTAGGGTTTTAGGTTGAGAAGTGGGATAGTCTTATTTGTGTATTTTTGTCTTTAAGTTACTTATTTTTTTGGCTGTGCTGGGTCTTAGTTGCAGGCATGCAGGATAGTTAGTTGCAGCATGTGGGATCTAGTTCCCTGACCAGGGATCGAACCTGGGCCCCCTGTATTGGGAACCCAGAGTCTTAGCCACTGGACTACCAGGGAAGTCCCTTATTTATGTTTTAATAGACTCATTGTCTTAGATCAGGTTTCCTGGGAAACAGACTCAAACTCAGAGTGTTTACAGGAGGTTTATTGGTTATTGGAGACACCTATAATGGAATGCCTGTCTGCTCACTCATGTCTGACCTTTGCAACCCTATGGACTGTAGCCCACCAGTCTCCTCTGTCCATGGAATTTTCCAGGTAGGAATACTGGAGTGGGTTGCCCTGCCCTCCTCCAGGGGATCTTCCTGATCCAGGGATTGAACTTACATCTCCTGCACTGCAGACAGATTCTTAACTGCTGAGCCATCAGGGAAGCCCTATAAGTGTGTCAGGGAAGCCGAATTGGGCAGAGGAAGAAGATGAATTGGGATGCAGTTGCAACAAAGGCCATGGGATGGCTTTTCAGAATGATCCTAGATCTCTTTCCCATATTTAACTAGTCACTGTATGCAGGTGGCCTCCAGGGAGACAGCTGTACCCTTGGGCAAGGCAGCACCCTTCAGCTCAGGGTCAGCTGAGATTTCCAAAAGGAGATTCAGCTGAGACTCATTAGCAGTCCTCTCTCCCTCCAGAAAGGGAGATCTTGATGGTTTATCACTGCATCCTCTTAGCTCCACCTGGTCTATTTAGTTCCAGTCTAGAAACATTCCTTCACCTCCTGGTTGGCCCTTGCTGCTGCAGCCTGCCTCAAAGTGCAGATGATACTCATCATCTTCCCACTGTGATACTCCTGGTAGGTACCCCTCCCCTGCCCCCGCCAGTCCATTCTCAACACAGCAGTGTGGATGATCCTGCTAAAACACAAGCAGATCATGTTATGCCTCTTAAAACCATCAAGTAACTACTGTCCATTTCAGAGTGAAAGTGAGAATCCCTTTCATGATTTATATCATATTCTCGCTTGAGACTACATCTCTCATCTCATCCTGTATTCTTCTCCTCTTTATTCATTCTGCTCCCATTACACCAGCCTTCTTCCTCTTCCTTGAACACGTTTTGTAAAACAGTTTGGCAGTATCTGTTTTCCTACTCATCTTGGAGAAGCCTTAAACAAGTGGGACAATCAAAACACAAGATGCCTCAGACTGAAATGTTAAGAATTCCATCTGGTGGTGTAAAAAAAGCTGTCTTCTGCAAAGATTGTGTGATTGTTTATTATCATTTAAGCTAATTCTTAATTTAAAAGAATTCAACTATTTGCTGAAAAAAGAAAGATTCTAAAAAGAATCATTTAAATAGTACACATTACGTGAGCAGCGTGTGCCCTAGGCAAAGGCTGCCTAGTAATCCTGAAACCCTTGAAAAGAACATCTGATTAGTTTTAAAGGTTTCCCAGCTATTAGCATGGGCTTCCCAGGTGGCTCAGTGGTTAAGAATCCACCTACCAACCAGGAGATGCGGGTTCAATCCCTGGTCCAGGAAGATCCCCTGAAGAAGGAAATGGCAACCCACTCCAGAATTCTTGCTGGGAAATCCCATGGAAAGAGGAGCCTGGCAGGCTACAGTCCATGGGGTTGCAAACAGTCAGACATGACTTAGTGAATAAACAGCAGCAGTAGCAACTATAAGCCCAAAGAATTCAACTTACTGTTTAAGTGACTAAGCAAGATGGTTGCCTTAGGGTAGAAAGTGAATGAAGAGCTACAGAGAAACATTAATAATAAAGAATTAGAAGAAAAATCCACAGATTTTTGCATACACAAAATCACACATACTATTTTGGCTATTTAAAAGATTTTCAAGGGTAATTTTTACTTCATTGGTTGGCAAATAAGAACTAGACTCTATTCAAAGGATCTGAATAGACGATTTTTCCAAAGAAGACAAAAAGATGGCTAGTAGGTACCTGAAAACATGACCAATATGACTGATCATCAGGAAAATGCAAATCAAAACCACAGTGACATGTCACCTGAAACATGTTAGATGGGTATCATCAAAAAGACAAGAAATAGAAAGTATTGGCGAGGATGAAACATTTGTGTGACTCGCTTTATTGCGATATGAGCAGTCTGAGACAGAACCCACAACATCTATGAGATATGCCTACATTGATCAGATCATATGGTTAGAAATGTCCTAAAATATGGGAAAATAAAAATATTGATGATTTAAATTCATAAAAGTTTTAAATGTTTCATGTATCAAAAGTCATTACATTAAAAGACAATAAGAAAACTATTTTCAACAAATATACATATAAAGGGTTAATATCCTTAATATATAAAGGGCTCTTACAAATAGATTAAAGGCAAAATACACAGATAATTTACAAAAGAAATAGAAGCACCTAATAAACATAAAAATATTTAATCTCATTAATGAAAAAATACTTTGCTCCTTGAATTAGAATTTTTTTAATGCTAATGTAGGTAGGATGAGCTAGAAATGTACTTGTTAAAGGAAGACATACATGTTGATACAATGCCAGCATGAACAAAGAGCCTTAAAATAATATTTATAAAGGAAATAATCCAAAATGTGGGTGAAGTATTATGCACAGAAGTGCCAATATCATTTACTATAGGGGAAAAATGGGCATAACCTGTATGTCCAACAATAGGTGACCAGGTAGTGTGGACAAATGATTACTCAATTAAGTTATATTTTCTAAGACTACTAATTAAATATGAAAATGTTTATATGTTAGGTAAAAATAAATGGATGTAAATTTGTTATTTATAGTATAATAGCAAAATTTTAATGGGAAAAAGCAATATATGATTTGTATTTGGTATGATATAATTTCTTCTCTCAAAAAAAATTAGAAAAAGGAACTTTCTTTAACCAGTGGTTAAGACTCTGAGCTTCCACTGCAGGGACATGGGTTTGATCCCTGGTTGGGGAACTAAGATCCTGCATGCTTTGTGGTACAGCAAAAAAAAAAAGAAAAAAAGAATTTCTTCCTTATATTTTTCTGTATTTTCCAAACTCCCTTTTATAATTTTGTGCAACTTTTGTAGTCAGAAAAAATATTCTTCTCCAGAACCTTCAGGATAAAATCCAAATTCCTTAGCATAGCATATAATCTGGAGAAGGCAATAGCAACCCACTACAGTACTCTTTCCTGGAAAATCCCATGGATGGAGGAGCCTGGTAGGCTGCAATCCATGGGGTCGTGAAGAGTTGGACACGACTGAGTGACTTCACTTTCACTTTTCACTTCATGCATTGGAGAAGGAAATGGCAACCCACTCCAGTGTTCTTGCCTGGAGAATCCCAGGGATGGCGGAGCCTGGTGGGCTGCTGTCTATGGGGTCGTACAGAGTTGGACATGACTGAAGTGACTTAGCAGCAGCAGCAGCAGCATATAATCATGATCTCGCCTGGGCCTTCTCTTCACTTTCTCACCATTTCCTTGTCCAAACTTTCCTATGGTCCTACCAAATTGCTTGCATTTCCCTAATTGCCATGTCATCACTGTCTGGGGGTTGTTTTCTTGCTGTTTTGTTTATTTTTGCCTGGGATGCTCCTGAATGCCCTTCTCCCCCTCTGGCCTGGCTAACTGGCCTCTTCAAGCCCCAGCCCTTTGTTTTCAGGGGATAGCCTCCTCCGGGGCGCCTTGGGGTGGGTCCAATGCCTCCTCCTCTGTGCTGCCATCACAGTCCGTGCGTGGTTCCCTTCTCATAGCACTGCTCACCCTGAATTGCAGTCAGAGTGACCAAGCCTCCCTGGTTTGCCTCTCCCTAACTCTTACTCTCTGTTATCTTGTTCCCATCTTAGGCGAGGAGCGTCTTAACTCCACTGACTGTTCACATCATCTCCGCGTTTAACATTTTTTATTCTTCCCAGTATACAGATTGTCTCTCTCCTGACCTTTTTTTGGACCAATTTTTTTTTTTTCAATTTAGAAAAATGCTTATTTATTTGGGGCTGCACTGGGTCTTGGGTGCAGCGTGGGGGCTTTCTCTAGTTGCGGCGAGCTGGGGCTCCTCTCCAGGCGTGGGGCCCAGGCTTCTCATCGTGGCGGCTTCTCTTGCTGTAGAGCACGGCCTCTAGGGTGCTTGGCCTCAGCAGCTGCTGCGTGCGGGCCCAGTATTTGCAGCTCACGGGCTTAGCTGCCCTGTGGCATGTGGGATCTTCCTAGACCAGGGGTCAACTGGTGTCCCCTGCATTGTGAGGTGGATTCTTAACCAGTGAACAACAAGGGAAGCCCTTTTTTCACGTTTTTTTTTTTTTAATTGAAGTATAGTTGATTTACAATGTTGCGTTAATTTCTCTTTTTAAAAAATATTTACTTATTTGGCTGCATGGGGTCTTAGTACCAGCACTCAAAATCTTCCATCCTCGTTGGGGCATGTGAACTCTAAGTTGCTGCATACAAACTCTTAGCTGTGGCATGCGGGGTCTCAGTTCTGTGGCCAGCAATCAGATCTGGGCCCCCTGCGTCTGGAGCCGGAGTCTTAGCCACTGGGCCACCAGGGAAGTCCCTGTTAATTTCCGCTGTGCAGCAGTGTGATTCAGTTACACATAAACATGCATTCTTTTTTCAGTGCTCTTTTCCATTGTAGTTTATCATCTCTTATGCGCTTTACTCACTTTAGTCTTAAGTTTATCAGGTGATAAAAGATAACGAGGATGTAGAAGGGTGACTGGTCCTGTCAACAGGTGATACAGGCCACTCTCACTGTGGTGATATCTGAAGATGCTAAAAGTTACTCATATCTCTGTTATAGGCCTGCCAGACACCAGTGAAGTTTCCTCAGTAGGTAAAGCTTCTTGGTAGTTGGAAGGAACATGGTGACTAGTTAATATATTAGGATGGTTTAGTTTATTCCTCCCTTTCAGTTCAGTTCAGTCGCTCAGTCGTGTCCGACTCTTTGCGACCCCATGAATCGCAGCACGCCAGGCCTCCCTATCTGAAACCAACTCCCAGAGTTCACCCAAACTCATGTCCATCAAGTCAGTGATGCCATCCAGCCATCTCATCCTCTGTCGTCCCCTTCTCCTCCTGACCCCAGTCCCTCCCAGCATCAGAGTCTTTTCCAGTGAGTCAACTCTTCGGAGGAGGTGGCCAAATTACTGGAGTTTCAGCTTAAGCATCAGTCCTTCCAATGAACACCCAGGACTGATCTCCTTTAGGATGGACTGATTGGATCTCCTTGCGGTCCAAGGGACTCTCAAGAGTCTTCTCCAACACCACAGTTCAAAAGCATCAATTCTTCGGCGCTCAGCTTTCTTCACAGTCCAACTCTTACATCCATACATGACCACTGGAAAAACCATAGCCTTGACTAGATGGACCTTTGTTGGCAAAGTAATGTCTCTGCCTTTCAATATGTTATCTAGGTTGGTCATAACTTTCCTTCCAAGGAGTAAGCGTCTTTTAATTTCATGGCTGCAGTCACCATCTGCAGTGATTTTGGAGCCCAGAAAAATAAGTCTGACACTACTTCCACTGTTTCCCCATCTATTTCCAATGAAGTGATGGGACCAGATGTCATGATCTTCGTTTTCTGAATGTTGAGCTTTAAGCCAACTTTTTCACTCTCCTCTTTCACTTTCATCAAGAGGCTTTTTAGTTCCTCTTCACTTTCTGCCGTAAGGGTGGTGTCATCTGCATATCTGAGGTTATTGATATTTCTCCCAGCAATCTTGATTCCAGCTTGTGCTTCTTCCAGTCCAGTGTTTCTCATGATGTACTCTGCATAGAAGTTAAATAAGCAGGACGACAATATACAGCCTTGATGTACTCCTTTTCCTATTTGGAACCAGTCTGTTGTTCCGTGTCCAGTTCTAACTGTTGCTTCCTGATCTGCATACAGGTTTCTCAAGAGGCAGGTCAGGTGGTCTGGTATTCCCATGTCTTTCAAAATTTTCCACAGTTTATTGTGATCCACACAGTCAAAGGCTTTGGCATAGTCAATAAAGCAGAAATAGATGTTTTTCTGGAACTCTCTTGCTTTTTCGATGATCCAGCAGATGTTGGCAATTTGATCTCTGGTTCCTCTGCCTTTTCTAAAACCAGCTTGAATATCTGGAAGTTCATGGTTCCCGTACTGCTGAAGCCTGGCTTGGAGAATTTTAAGCATTACTTTACTAGCGTGTGAGATGAGTGCAATTGTGTGGTAGTTTGAGCATTCTTTGGCATTGCCTTTCTTTGGGATTGGAATGAAAACTGACCTTTTCCAGTCCTGTGGCCACTGCTGAGTTTTCCAAATTTGCTGGCATGTTGAGTACAGCACTTTCACAGCATCATCTTTCAGGATTTGAAAGAGCTCAACTGGAATTCCATCACCTCCACTAGCTTTGTTCGTAGTGATGCTTTCTAAGGCCCACTTGACTTCACATTCCAGGATGTCTGGCTATAGGTGAGTGATCATACCATCGTGATTATCTTGGTCGTGAAGATCTTTTTTGTACAGTTCTTCTGTATATTCTTGCCACCTCTTCTTAATATCTTCTGCTTCTGTTAGGTCCATACCATTTCTGTCCTTTATCGAGCCCATCTTTGCATGAAATGTTCCCTTTGTATCTCTAATTTTCTTGAAGAGATCTCTAGTCTTTCCCATTCTGTTTTTTTCCTCTGTTTCTTTGCACTGATCGCTGAGGAAGGCTTTCTTATCTCTCCTGGCTATTTTTTTTTAGAACTCTGCATTCAGATGCTTATATCTTTCCTTTTCTCCTTTGCTTTTCGCTTCTCTTCTTTTCACAGCTATTTGTAAGTCCTCCCCAGACAGCCATTTTGCTTTTTTGCATTTCTTTTCCATGGGGATGACCTTGATCCCTGTCTCCTGTACAATGTCACGAACCTCCGTCCATAGTTCATCAGGCACTCTAGCTATCAGATCTAGTCCCTTAAATCTATTCCTCACTTCCACTGTATAATCATAAGGAATTTGACTTAGATCATACCTGAATGGTCTAGTGGTTTTCCCTATTTTCTTCAATTTAAGTCTGAATTTGGCAATAAGGATTTTATGATCTGAGCCACAGTCAGCTCCCGATCTCGTTTTTGCTGACTGTATAGAGCTTCTCCATCTTTGGCTGCAAAGAATATAATCAATCTGATCAGTGTTGACCATCTGGTGATGTCCATGTGTAGAGTCTTCTCTTGTGTTGTTGGAAGAGGGTGTTTGCTATGACCAGTGCGTTCTCTTGGCAAAACTCTATCAGTCTTTGCCCTGCTTCTTTCCGTATTCCAAGGCCAAATTTGCCTGTTACCCCAGGTGTTTCTTGACTTCCTACTTTTGCATTCCAGTCCCCTATAATGAAAAGGACATCTTTTTTGGGTGTTAGTTCTAAAAGGTCTTGTAGGTCTTCATAGAACCATTCAACTTCAGCTTCTTCAGTGTTACTGGTTGGGGCGTAGACTTGGATTACTATGATATTGAATGGTTTGCCTTGGAAACGAACAGAGATCATTCTGTCGTTTTTGAGATTGCATCCAAGTACTGCATTTCAGACTCTTTTGTTGACCGTGATGGCTACTCCATTTCTTCTAAGGGATTCCTGCCCACAGGAGTAGATATAATGGTCATCTGAGTTAAATTCACCCATTGCAGTCCATTTCAGTTCGCTGATTCCTAGAATGTCGAGATTCAGTCTTGCCATCTCCTTTCTAACCACTTCCAATTTGCCTTGATTCATGAACCTAACATTCCAGGTTCCTATGCAATATTGCTCTTAACAGCATCGGACCTTGCTTCTATCACCAGTAACATCCACAGCTGGATATTGTTTTTGCTTTGAGTCCATCCCTTCATTCTTTCTGGAGTTATTTCTCCACGGATCTCCAGTAGCATATTGGGCACCTACTGACCTGGGGAGTTCCTCTTTAAGTATCCTATCATTTTGCCTTTTCATACTGTTCATGGGGTTCTCAAGGCAAGAATACTGAAGTGGTTTGCCATTCCCTTCTCCAGTGGACCACATTCTGTCAGACCTCTCTACCATGCCCACCCATCTTGGGTTGCCCCATGGGCATGGCTTAGTTTCATTGCGTTAGACAAGGCTGTGGTCCTAGTGTGATTAGATTGACTAGTTTCCTGTGAGTATGGTTTCAGTGTGTCTGCCCTCTGATGCCCTCTCGCAACACCTACCATCTTACTTGATTTCTTGATTCCTCCCTTTAATGCTCACTAATTCTGAACAGCTGTTTAAATACTGCTATTTAATACTGCAATCCGCCCCATTTCAGTCCCACATTCCCAATTTCCTGTCCCTGTTCGACTTTTCATATTTTCTGTAGTGCATGCTGGTAAAATGTATTTCTTGATTATATCTATAGTCTGTCTTCTGCCCCCAGCCCCCACCATCACAGGACAGGAGCCTTTGTTTTTGTTCATAAATTTATCACAAGCGCCTACAAAAATGCCTGGCACATAGTACGTGCTAAGTAAGTATTTGACGAATTAATAGATCTACCTAAATTGGGGATTATACCTCTTTTGGGGTTAGCTCATTATAATTCTTTAATCACACGATGAAAATTTTAGGATTTTAAGAGAGGCATTTTACTGCCTTTCTGAAGATAAAAAAGCAGGACGCCCTTAGTAACAACCAATTGTTACTTTCTGACAATTTCATTAATTAAAATATAGAAAGCAGGTCAGCATAATGGGGACTTTTGGTGGTTTAGTGGTTAGGACTCTGCACATCCACTGCAGGGGGCACAGGTTCAATCCCTGGTCTGGGAACTAAGATTCCATGGGTTGTGAGGAGCGACAAAAAAAAAAAAATTCTAGACATGACATTGTCTCCTTCCTTATTCTGGGACAAGGGCACACTGATATTGGTGACATATATCCAGGAGACACAATGATCACATCCTACTAATTCCATGTTTCTCACAAGGATGACAAATTGTTCTTTCTTGTCTTCAGGGCTTTTAGGGGCCATGAAGAATATGTTGGCGTCCTAAAGCCTGGAGAACCCTGTGAACAGAGGAGCCTGGCGGACTATACTCCATAGAGTTGCAAAGAGTCAGACACGACTGAGTAACATACACACACATAAGGACTCCCCAGACTGTTTAGAATTAGAGTGTGTGTGTGTGTGTGTGTGTGTGTGTGTATGCTCAGTTGGGTGCAACTCTTTACAACCCCAAGAACTGTAGCCTGCCAGGCTCCTCTGTCCATGGAGTTTTCCAGGAAAGAATATGGAGCAGGTTGCCATTTCCTCCTCCAAGGGATCTTCCTGACCCAGTGATTGAACCCATGTCTCTTGCATCTCCTGCATTGGCAGGCAGATTCATCACTGCATGACCTTAGAAACAGTAGTGTTTCTCAAGTTTGCATAGTATATTGCAGTAGCCTGCATCTAAGGTGACCCTGTGGAAAAGTCTTAAAAGAGATGGGAATACTAGACCACTTTACCTGTCTCTTGAGATACCTGTATGCAGGGTAAGAAGCAACAATTAGAACCAGACATGGAACAATGGACTGGTTCAAGATTGGGAAAGGAGTACGTCAAGGCTGTATATTGTCATCCTGCTTGTTTAACTTATATGCAGAGTACATCATGCAAAATGCTGGACTGGATGAAGCACAAGCTGTAATCAAGATTGCCAGGAGGAATATAAACAACCTCAGATACGTAGATATTACCACTCTAATGGCAGAAGGCGAAGAGAAATTAAAGAACCTCTTGATGAGGGTAAAGGAGAGTGAAAAGTCTGACTTAAAACTCAACATTCAGAAAACGAAGATCATGGCATTCTCGTCCCAACACTTCATGGCAAATAGATGGAGAAAAAGTGGAAACAGTGATAGATTTTATTTTCTTGGGCTCCAAAATCACTGGAGACGGTGAACACAGCCATGAAATTAAAAGTCACTTGCTCCTTGGAAAAAAGCTATGGCAAAACTAGACAGCATATTAAGAAGCTAAGAAGCAGAGATATCACTTTGCCAACAAAGATCCATATAGTCAAAACCTAGCACATACATGCCCACTTGGTTTTTCCAGTAGTTATGTACAGAATGTGAGGGTTGGACCATAAAGAAGGCTGAGTGCCGAAGAATCGATGCTTTCAAACTAATGGTGCTGGAGAAGACTCTTGAGAGTCCCTTGGACAGCAAGAAGATCAAATCAGTCAATCCTAAAGGCAATCAACCCTGAATATTCACTGGAAGGACTGATGCTGAAGCTGAAGCTCCAATACTTTGACTACCTGATGTGAAGAACTGACTCACTGGAAAAGACCCTGATGCTGGGAAAGACTGAGGGCAAGAGGTGAAGAGGGTGACAGAGGATGAGATGGTTGGATGGCATCATTGACTCAATGGACATGAATTTGAGCAAACTCTGGGAGATAGTGAAGGACAGGGAAGTCTGGCATGCTACGGTTCATGGGGTCGCAAAGAGTCAGAGACAACTTAGCAACCAAACAACAACAACAAAGATGACCCCCAATCATCCTTGCCTCCTGGTCTCCACACTCTTATGTGGTCCCTCCCACAGTGAATCAAGGCTGGTCTGTGTGACCAATAGAATCTTGCAGAAGTGATCATGCATGTCTTCCAGCACTCATCCTAAAAGGCTCTGTGCCATCTACACTGGTCTCTCAGGTCTCCAGCTCTTAGGAAGCAAGCTGCCATGGTGTGAAGACTCTGAGGCAGCTCGTTGGAAAGACCCACTTAGAACGGTCAAAAGAGAGCACCAACTTGCCAGGCATGGAAGTGAGCCACCCAGGAAGTGGGTTCTCCAGCACCAGTCAAGCCTTCAGATGACCACAGCCCCGGCTGACCTCTGCCTGCAACTTTATGGGAGATCCTGAAGCAAAATTTAGTTCCTCAATTCCTGACCCACAGAAACTGTGAGGCATAATAAATGACTGTTATCATTTTCAGAGTTTTGGAGTAATTTGTTAGGTAGCAAGAGATGACTAGTGAAGTGAAAGTTGCTCAGTCGTGTCCGACTCTTTGTGACCCCATGGACTATACACTCCATGGAATTCTCCAGGCCAGAATACTGGAGTGGGTAGCTGTCACCTTCTCCAGGGGATCTTCCAACCCAGGGATACAACCCAGGTCTCCCTCACTGCAGGCTGATTCTTTACCAGCTGAGTCACAAGGAAAGCCCAAGAATACTGGAATGGGTAGCCTATCCTTTCTCCAGTGAATCTTCCTGACCCAGGAATTGAACTGGGTCTCCTGCATTGCAGACAGATTCTTTACCAACTGAGCTATCAGGGAAGCCCTTAACAAATAGAGATATAATAAAAAGAGACAAGTAACAAATATACAAATTCCTTTAAGATGAAAAAATTCCTTTTGATCCTGTATTAATTTATTTTTATTTTACTTAAATAGTACAAACATACAGTATAAATTCCTTAGGCTTATAGCTTTTATACAACAATTAAAACAAATTTTAAACGTAATACAGACCACATTACAAAACAATCAAATAAAAAGTAATTTTAATTGCTGAAGTTAAATTGCCAATCAGTGAGACTATGGTACTGAAGGTGCCTAAGACCTCTTCTGGCCTGTTCAGTGACTTGAATAAATTACCCTTTATCCCTTAAGCCTGTTTGAGTGGATTTTCTGTGGCTTTCAACCAAAGCTTTTTCCAACAATATATTGGGTTGGCCAAAATGTTCCTTTGGTTAGTGAGAATGTTTAATAGAGTCCATGGTAGAAATGAAAAAGGCGTCTTTTATTTTTACTTAAACCTAAATTTTTGGTCAACCCCTTAGTTATCTTCTGTTTCCACAATTTGGGAAACCTTAAAAACAAATAATCGGAACACCATAAGCCAGGCGCTCATTTTCACTCTCTCCGTCTTAACATCGGTACCTTGACCATCTCGCCCCTTCACTCACTGCCTCAACCACGGTACTCGTGCGTTTGACAAGAGGCGAGCCGGAGGGGCCAAGTCCTCAGGCCGATGGGCAGCACCTCATCCCTAAGGAGCGCTGCAGGGGTCCTGCGCACAGGGGTCTTGGAGCCCGTGTTGTCCCGGCGCACGCACTGCAGCAGGTGTGCCTGCATCTCGTTCTACTTGCAAGTTCCCAGAGCCAGTTGGAAACCGGGGCAGTGGAATTTTACCCTCGATTGGACCGTTACTGTCGTACTCCACAATTTAACTCCTAGGCACGATCTTAGTCATCGGAGTTCCTAGAGGACAGGACAGGGCAAAGAGCCGGGTACACGTTGCACCAGGACTAATACTGGATGATTCACAGCTGACGGCAACTGGGCTGCCTCGCCCCGATCTCTGCGCCAAGTAGACGTCAGCAAGATCCCATCGCCCACACAAGACTAGCATTCGGCAGAAGGAGGCCCTGTGTGATTTAAAGGAAGAATCCTCCTTTCCATCGCCTCTACACCTTAGGCTGTCAGCACACTTCACCTCAGCTGTGTTTCCCTCTCTGGGTAAAGGCGGTCCCGGAGTCCTGGGTGGCCCAGCACTACCTCGGCTTGGCCATCAGGGGGCAGTAGGCCTCGAGGAAGGTTGCGCATGCTCAATGTGGGGCCTCGCGCTTCGCCTCTGCGACCGCCGAGTGACGGAAGCGAGTTTTGGGGATTATGGGAAATATGGTTTCTCAGCCACGGGATGATTGGTCCACTCCTTGCTTGAGCCCAGGGCGGGACTTCAACTCCCGGCTAGCTGGTGGGAGCGGGAGGGGATGCGAGAGAAGGGGGCGGGGCAAGCGAGAGAAAAGGTGGGCGGGGCTGGGGGGGAAGGCCCAGCGGAGTGGGCGGGGCTCCAGCCGGCTGATCCTCCGCCGCCCGCGGTCGGAGGAACGTGAGTCGCGGGCCCTGGAGCCGAGAGGAACCTAGACGGCAGCGGGCGCGAGGGCGGGTGTCCCCGGAGTGGTCGTGAGGGAGTTGGCCGCTGCCCCTGGGCCTCCCGACTTGCAGGTCCCCTCTCTCTCCACCGGGACGCGGGAGAGCCCGGCGCGCGGCGGGGGCGCGAGGTGGAGCCGGCGGGGGCGGCCAATGCGAAACTGGCTGGTGCTGCTGTGCCCGTGTGTGCTCGGGGCCGCGCTGCACCTCTGGCTGCGGCTGCGCTCCCCGCCGCCCGCCCGCGCCTCGGGGGCTGGCCCGGCAGGTGAGGACCTGGGGCCGGGCCGGGCGGCCCCGAGGCGGGGAGGCCGGCTCCGAGACTCCTGGCGGCCTCCTCCGCGGGTCCCGGACTGGGGGGAGGGCGGCCCGACGCGAAGTTCCGCAGATGAAACAAATAACCCTCTTTATCCGCGGGGCGTTAACATCGGGCAAACTTGAGGGCGCTTCCCACCTCCCCGCGTTTCTCAATGGCCACAAGGCTGGTGCACTCGACAGCAGGTCCTCCGGCTGTCCCCAGGCCTGGCCCGGGTCGCCCGGCGCCTGCCCGGGAGCAAAGCCCCGTGGGTCCTTCTGCCCCGAGCGGCAGCTGCTCAGCCCAGCGCAGGGCTACCAGGTTGCTTTTTTCCTGCACAAGTTGTTGGTCTTATTCGGTCAAGACTTCGAGGTCTTCGGGCCAGGGATCAAGTTTGTGCGTGTTTTAAAAGGTGGCTGGGTTTTGCTTTTAAGGAATAAGTTTGCTTTAAAAATGTACTGTACTTTGTATTTTTTGAAAACTCTGATGTACGTCTGTTGAACAAATTTAGGCATGAAGTAGGGAATGGCTCCGAGTGGAGTTGCTCCTGGGAGTTTCCTTTGCAAAGCCTGCTAATGAAACATACACGAAAGTATCGAGTTCTTTACTTACGTTAACCGTTTGCTCTAAAAGTTATTCTTTCGTGGGAAAACCTTTGTTCATGTTCGCTTCACAGCCTGATAAATAGAGTGCTTTGCCCACAGCACGGTGGATTTGCTGTTAATGAATTCCACCGCTCTTAAGACTTAAGGTTTCTTTTTTTTCTTGTCTTCTTTTTTAAGGGCTTGCCCTAGGACATATTATTTAAAGAAGCCTGGAAGGCTGTTGTAAAGATGAGATAATAGTCGTTTTGGTTTTTAACTCCATTGGGAATTTTTTTCTTACCACTTCTTCCCAAGACAGTTGTTTGCTTGTGCAGTATTTTTAAGGATTAGAATTGAATATTTGCAATCCTGAGATGGCTCTGTGCCTTAACTTAGAAGTAGAAAGTATAGAAACTAATTTGGCAATCCTCAAAGCAGTCTCATTGTTATAATTGGAGTTCTTTATTCTGGTAACACTCTCTTAAAATCCTTTTCTCTTAGACAAGCTACAAGCTCTTTGAAAAGACTATTTGTGTGACCTGAATAGAATTAAGATCCTATTTAAATGATTTAATGAAAGTGCAGCATTTCAGGACATTTAACTTAACAGGTTAGGATTTTGTTTTTGTTTTCTTTTTTTAGACTTTTGTAAATGGACCTGAGGAAAAAGTGCTATATATAGAGAGAGAGAGAGAGAGAGCACTATATATATAGATGTGTATATATATATATAAATGCTCTGTAAGATTCATTGTGTTTGTATTTTACAAGTTTTTTTTTTTTTTTTGGTTTGATGAGTGAGCTCTACTGGAATTTATTTTTAGAGTGTACTTGGGATATTTATGACCTAAATATCTTTTAGGGTCCATAAACAAGCAAAAACCCTGTATTCTTTTAGATGATAGCCATTCTGACAAGTGTGGAGTGATATCTCGTTGTGATTTTGATTTGCAGTTCCCTAATGATTAGGGACAGTGTTCTTGCCTGGAGAATCCCAGGGACAGGGGAGCTTGGTGGGCTGCCGTCTATGGGGTCGCAAAGAGTTGGACACGACTGAAGCGACTTAGCAGCAGCAGCAGCAGCAATGATTTAGGGATGTTGAGCATCTTTTCATGTGCCTGTTGGCCATCTGCATTTCCTCTTTGGAAAAGTGTCTCCAGTTCTTCTGCCCATTTTTTAATTAGGTTGTTTTTTGATGGTGAATTATATGAGCTGTTTATATATGTTGGATGTCAATCACTCATTGGTCATATCATTTGTAAATGTTTTCTCCTATTTGGTAGATTGGCTTTTTGTTTCTGTCAGTGGTTTCCTTTGGTGTGCAAAAGCTTTTAAGTTTAACTAGATCCCATTTGTTTATTTCTGCTTTTATTTCCTTTAGGAGTTGGGTCCAAAAACATTGCTGTGATTTATGGCAAAGATGTTCTTCCTGTTTTTTCCTCAAAGAGTTTTATAGTATCTAATCTTACATTAAATTATATGTAAGATTATATACTGTGGTGTTGGAGAAGTCTCTTGAGATCCCTTGGACTGCAAGGAGATCCAACCAGTCAATCCTAAAGGAAATCAGTCCTGAATTTCATTGGAAGGACTGATGTTGAAGCTGAAACTCCAATACTTTGGCCACCTGATACGAAGAACTGACTCATGTGAAAAGACCCTGATGCTGGGAAAGATTAAGGGCGGGAGGAAAAGGGGATGACAGAGGATGACCAACTCGATGGACATGAGTTTGAGTAAGCCCGGGAGTTGGTGATAGACAGGGAAGCCTGGCGTGCTGCAGTCCATGGGGTAGCAAAGAGTCACGCACGATTGAGCGACTGAACTGAACTGAATCTTACATTGGGTCTTTAATCCATTCTGAGTTTATTTTTGTTTATGGTGTTAGAGAATGTTCTAATTTTGTTCTTTTACATATAGCTGTGCGATTTTCCCAGCACCACTTACTAAAGAGATTTTTTCCCATTGTCTCATCTTGCCTCCTTTGTCATAGATTAATGGACCATAAGTGTGTGTGTGTTTATTTCTGGGCTCTCTGTTCCCACTGATGCATGTGTCTGTTTTTGTCCCACTACCATACTATTTTGATGATTGTAGCTTTGTAATGTAGTCTGAAGTCAGGGAGCCTAATTCCTCCAGCTCTGTTCTTCTTTCTTAAGATTGTTTTGGCTATTTGGGGTCTTTTTTGTTAAAAATTATTTGCTCCAGTTCTGTAAGTTTTATGACTTCGCATCCAACCCTCTTGATGCTTGTCTTTGTTCCTGGAGCTAGTCCCACCGTGCTCGTATTTTCTCATAGTGCTCACAGCTCCCAGCCCCAATGGCAGCTCTTTGCCCTGAGCCTGCACTGGGTCTCTCTTGTCTCTCTTGTGGTACCTTCCACTCAAGTAGCCAGTCTTCCCTGGACCACTCTTGGGGGTGAGGGAGTTACCCCTTCCTTTTTTTTTTTTTTTAAAGTCCTGTGGGCTCACCTCAAAGTATTAAAAGTAACTTTGTAAACAACTTTTTTCTTTTTCAGAGTTAAGTTTCCCCCCTCCATTAGTTTTGATGGTGCCTTATCTGCCGTCTTGTGAGACCAGGCTAGATTAAGGAAATTAGGAAGGAGACCTTGGAAAGGGACACAGCTCTCAGTGAGGAGTTCAGTACTAGTGTGTAAGTTAACTTTGACTTTAAATGGATCTTGTACATCCAGTCAAATGGTAAATAGAGTATTTTAATCTAAGTGAAACCTTGGAGAGTCCTAACTGTCCCTTTTGCACTTCTGGTACTTTTGAAACTAAAAACAAAAGAAGCATCTCAATTGCTAAAATTTCCTGCAAATCCTTTTCTCATTGTGTTATCACCAGTTCAAACTAAAACATTTGAGCATTTTACATTTCAGCCCTTATCCCTTAAGCCTAAAGTGAGAGAGAAAACCCAAAAGTTTGTTAGTATTCATCCCTGGTGTTTACATTTTAAGTTTCGTTTTTGTTCTCTTTTCTGCCTCTTTGTCTTCAGTTTCATTAAGTCATGGCAGTATTTTTCAAAAGGGAGGTTTATCTCCCCTGAATATTAAAAAAGGCTCTCTAACTTTTAGAGAGCTGACTGCAGATGTTTGAGAGCTGTCTCACTGCCAACTCCTGTTGTAGGTGTGGAATTTAAGCAGTAATCAAGATAATGTCCCTGCCCTCATGCAGTTTACAGTTTTGAAGGGAAGACAGAACGTAGGAAAGTAATTATTAAATGTCATAAGGGAGAGTGATAAGTGTGGTGGCAAAAATAAAGCAGCGTAAGAGGACAGAGAATGGTGTGCTGCTGTGTTAAGTAGAGTGGTCGGGGAGGTTGTTTGAGGCCACAGTTGGGCAGGAACCTGAGTGCACTGAGTCAGGTGGGTTAGTGCCTGGTGCTGTTCTAATGTGGGGCTTTCTAGGTGGTGCTGGTGGTAAAAAACCCACCTGCCGATGCAGTAGACTTAAGCAGCGCGGGTTTGATCCCTGGGTCGGGAAGGTTCCCTGGAGGAGGGGACAGTCCACTCCAGTGTTCTTGCCTGGGGAATCTGTGGAGCCTGGTGGGCTGCAGTCCATAGGGTCGCTGAGAGTCAGACCCGACTGAAGCGACTTAGCACACAGGCACGCTGTTCTAATGACCTTGAACAGGTGAGACCTGGTCAGAGAGAACAGCTGATGAAGAGCAAGCAGCTCTTCTGTTGTGAAATCCCACACACCTGGGGTGAGGAGAGGACCGTGGAGGCATAGACAGCCATTTGAGCTGGAGAATAACGATACAGGATATCTCGGTTTTAACGTACTGCTTTTGGGTTGTGCCTTAGCAGGAATTAATTTAGCAGTTAACTTAGAAAAATGATGTGACAAAAGAAGTCTTTTCTCTCTAGGATATTTGGGAAGAAGGAAACCAAGACAGGAAAGAAGCATAGCCATTCAACAAATCCTTAGAGCGCTGGGTTTTTAGTCTCAGCTCTCAAGGTATTCATAGTTTGTTAAATGGAAACTGACATGGGGCAAGTAGAAGGTCAAAGACAAATTGAGCTTGCTTAGCAGTTTCGCCGAGGGCTGGTTCATCTGAAATGATCCCTAAATGTTAATCTTGTCTCCGTGCTTCTGTTGTTTCCTTATTTATAAGATGATGACCTCATAGGGTTATTGTGAAGATTCTGTTAATAAAACACCCAGAAGAGTGCCTGATTCATGGTGAACACTTCGTGAATGTTAGAGAGGAGTGGTGGTTTGATGGAGGCTAATGCCCATGCTAGTGAGGTGTTTTTTTTGGCATCTGAAATTGGTGAGAACGTACTGCTGGTGTGTATAATGATTGTCCTGATCATCAGATCTGTGGTGAACTTACATGTTTTCTTCATTTTCTAGGTTTCTGCCTATCTGTGGTTGATGTCATCTGAGAGCAATCATATAAGAGTGGAAATTTCAATCTCAATTTTAAGGATCTGTGAGCTTGTTTTGAACACTCAGTTCTGAATTCTATCTCCACTGGTCTTTAATAAAATTTTGAATGTCCACTTTCAGTCCAGAGGCTAGCAGATTGCCAGACTCTCAGGGTGTCCTACATACTAAAGAAGAGAAATGATCATTGCCTTTGGGGAGCTTGTGTGTAGTTTTAATGATTCTTGACATTATGAAGATTTGTTTATTGCTATATGTTTGCCATCTAAGGCAGTGAATGTAGGAAGTGCTCAGTAATTTAAAGGAATGGATCAAGAGGATAAAACTGGCAAAGTATGAATGGATTTGTGATTCATAGACGGTCCATTCACATACCATGATTTAAATTTTTTACTTACAAAAGTAAAACACGCTTCTTATAGAAAATTTTGAAATTAGTTTTTAAAAAAATGAAAGAAAATGATCTATACTGGGCAGTTTTTGAATGTACATACATAAAACATGTTTGGGGAATTATTTAGTATTAAAAATTTTTGATATGTCATGTATATTCAGAAAAGTGCACATAAATGTAAACTCGATGTGATTTCACAAACCGAGTTTGTTGTTCAGTTACTCAGTTGTGTCCGACTTTGCAGCCTCATGGACTGCAGCGTGTCAGGCTTCCCTGTCCTTCACCATCTCCTGGAGCTTGCTCAAACTCAGGTCCTTCGAGTTGGTGATATCATCCAGTCATCTCGCCCTCTGTTGTCCCTTCTCCTGCCTTCAGTCTTTCCCAGCATCAGGGTCTTTTCCAGTGAGTCGGCTCTGCATCAGGTGGCTGAAGTATTGGCGCTTCATCAGTCCTTCCAGTGAATATTCAGGAGTGATTTCCTTTAGGATGGACTGGTTTGATCTCCTTGCAGATCTGCAAGAGAGCCTCAAGAGTCTTCTCCAACACCACAGTTCAAAAGCATCAGTTCTTCGGTGCTCAGCCTTCTTCATGGTCCAGCTCTGACATCCATACATGACTACTGGAAAAACCATAACTTGACTAGATGAGCCTTTGTCGACAAAGTAATGTCTCTGCTTTTTATTATGCTTTCTAGGTTTGTCATAGCTTTTCTTCCAAGGAGCAAGTGGTTTTTAATTTCATGACTGCAGTCACCATCTGCATTGATTTTGGAGCCCAGAAAAATAAAGTCAGCCACTGTTTTCACTGTTTGCCCATCTATTTGCCAGGAAGTGATGGGACCAGATGCCATGGTCTTCATTTTCTGAATGCTGAGCTTTAAGCCAACTTTTTCACTCTCCTCTTTCACTTTCATCAAGAGGCTCTTTAGTTCCTCTTCACTTTCTGCCATAAGGGTGGTGTCATCTGCATATCTGAGGTTATTGATATTTCTCCTGGCAATCTTGATTCCAGCTTGTGCTTCCTCCAGACCAGCATTTCGCATGATGTACTCTGCATATAAGTTAAGTAAACAGGGTGACAATATACAGGCTTGACGTACTCCTTTCCCAGTCTGTAACCAGTTCGTTGTTCTGTGTCCATTTCTAATACAAACTGAATACACCCAGTTAATCAGCACCCAAATTAAAGACAGGAAAACTGCCAACACCTTAGAAGCTTCCTTTGTGCTCCCATGGCCAGGAGTGGTAACAGGATCCTAATCTTTAATGCAGAGATTTGCCGGCTTTATGTGCTTTATATAAATAGAATCATATAGTACATAGGGCTTCCCTGGTGGCTAAGGTGGTAAAGACTTTGCCTTCAGTGCAGGGGCCTTGGGTTTGATTCCTGGGTCAGGAAGACCCCCTGGAGAAGGAAGTGGCTCCAGTAGGAAAGAAATTCCCACTCCAGTATTCTTGCCTGGAGCATTCCATGGACAGAGGAGCCTGGCGGGCTACAGTCAGGGAGTCACAAAGAGCTGGACACAGCTGCGACTAACACACTCTATGTACATAGATCTCTTAACCTGCTTCTTTTCATAAGATGTAGAACAATATTTAATGATTTCTTTAAAGCATAATGTCAGTGGCTGTGTAGTATTCTGGCATGTGGATACACCATAATTTATTTAACTAGTGCCTTGTCCATTGTATTCATGTAGTTTGCAGTTTTTCATGATTAAGAAACGACTCTGTGATGAATAGAGATCTTTTAATGCATCACCGGTTATTTCTTTAAAATGTATTTTTAGCTAAGGACAAAAGTTACAGAATTCTGAGGAATTTGATGTATCATGGGGAAATTTCCTGTAGAATATTATACCGGAGTACATTCCTGTCAGCAACATAGGAAAGTAGCCTTTTCCTGGTAACAACTGCCTGTTTCAAAATATCCATCATTAGGGCATTGTCATTTAAGAAGATATTTGTCAGTTTGAATGTAAGAGAAAACTCGTGTCTTATTGCTGTCATTCAAACTTGGCTTCCAGTGATGTTGAACTGTTTTTCGTAGATGTGTTGGCTCTTTACATTTCTTTTTCTGTGAATTATCTTTTTTTGCCCATGTTTACTTTTTAGTTGGGTTGGGTTGTTTTTTTTTTCCCCCAATTTTCAGACATGAGAATTGAACAAGTTACCCTATGCTTGGAACACTGAGCAGAGGTGAGAAAAATACAGAAGGGGACTGAGAAGTTGGGCTGCGTTCTTACACAGCATCCACTTGGAGGGGTTTGTGTGTGTGTTTAATCTTGGTTGCACCATGCAGCCTGCGGGGATACTGGTTTCCTGACTAGATGTCACACCTGGGCCACAGCAGTGAAAGCACTGAATCCTAACCCCGAGGCCGCCAGGCAGCTGTCCCCTTTGAGTTTTATACTGTGTAACAGTATTCACAGATCTGTTGCACTGATACACATTGGTGGCATGTGGTAGAAGAAACCACAGGCTCTTTTTAAAATTGGGGTATAATTGACTAACAAGCCTCAGTTCAGTTGTGCAGCTGAATGATTTGATACATGTATATATCCTGAAATATATATAGCTAACCATAATATATTTAGTTAACATCTGTCACCAGCATAGTCAGTTTTCTTTTTCCTCTGATGAGAGCTTTGAAGACCTACTCTGTTTAGCAACATTTGAATACAATGCAGTTTTGTTTTGCTTTTCTTGGCCCTGCTGGTGGAATCTGTTTTCTGACCAGGGATTGAACCCAGGGCCCCAGTAGTGAAAGCCTGGTCTCCTAACCACTAGGCCACCAGGCAACTCTCTACAATACGGTATTATTAACTGTTGTCATCATGCTTTATTTACAACCCCGGAACTTACTTATTTTATAGCTGGAAGTTTGTACCTCTTACCGTTTTGCCTACCCGCATCCTCTGGTGAACACCTATCTGTTCTCTATGAGTTTGGTGTTTTGTTTTATTAGTCTGTCTTTGTCTGACTTACTTCACTTAGCATAATGCCCACAGGGTCTTGAGTGTTGCTGCAAATGGCAAGATTTCCTTCTTTTTTGTGGCTGAGTAACATTCCATTGTGTGTAAAGAATACATTTTCTTCATTCACCCATCAGTGGACACTTAGGTTGCTTCCATATCTTGACTATAGAAAATAATGCTGCAGTGAGCATCCCCATGTTCACTATCATGCATATCATCTCCATTCTTGTCTTTTCTAGTGGAAGTTTTCATTTCCTTCAGATAATATCCAGAAGTGGTTTTGCTGGCTCGAATGGGAGTTCTATCTTTAATTTTTTGAGGAACCACCATGCTGTTTTTCATAGTGGCTGCATCAATTTACATTCCCACCAACAGTGCGTGCACAAGAGTTCCCTCTTCCCTACGTCCTCTCCAACATTTATTATTTCTTACCTTTTTGATAATAGCTGTGCCAGGGGGTGTGGTGAGATTTCATTGTGGTTTTGATTGGCATTTCCCTGATGAGTGATTTTGAGCACCGTTTCACGTAGCTGACAGCAGGCTGTATGTCTTCTTTGGAGAAATGTCTATTCAGATCCTCTGCCCAGTTTTAACTAGGATTCTGTGGATTTTTGCTATTGAGTTGTATGAGTTCTTTATGTGCTTTGCATATTAATCAGATATGATTTGTAAATATCTTCTGTTCAGTTGGTTGCCTGTTCACTTTTTGTTGATGGTTCCCTTTGCTGTGCAGGAGCTTTTTAGTCTGATGTAGTCTCGTTTATTTTTGTTTTTGTTGTCTTTGCTTTTAGTGTCACATCTAAAAAAATTATTGCAAAGACCACCATCAAGGAGCTTACTTGCCTGTGTTTTCTTATAGGACTTTTATGGTCCTACATTCAAGTTTTTAATCCATTTTGAGTTGATTTTTGTGTATAGTGGTAAGTTAGTGGTTCCGTTTCATTCCTTTGCATGTGGCTGTCCAGTTTTCCCATATCATCTGTTTAAGAGACTGTCCTTTCCTTGTTGTGTATTCTTGGCTCCTTTGCTGTAATTGAATGGACCATACACGTGTGGGTTTATTTCTGGGCTCTCTATTATGTTCCATTGATGTGTGCGTCTGCTTTAATGCCAGTACTGTACTGATTACCGTAGCTTTATAATATGGTTTGAAACCAGGCAGTATGGTGTTTCCAGCTTTGTTCTTCTTTCTCTAGATTGCTTTGGCTATTCAAGGTCTTTGCGGTTCCATACAAATTTTAGGATTTTTTTTTTTCTGTTTCTGTGAAAAATGTCCTTGAAATTTTAATAGAGATTACACTGAATCTGTTGATTGCTTTAGCTAGTATGGACATCTTAACAATATTAATGCTTCTGATCCATTAGCATGGGATATCTTTTGTTTTTATGTTTTGCAATTGATTTCATCAATATCTTATACTTTTCAGTGTACAGATCTTTTGCCACCTTGGTTAAGTTTATTCCTAGGTATTTTATTCTTTTTGATGCAATTAAAATTGGGATTGTTTTCTTAATTTCTCTTTCTGATAGTTTGATATTGTATAGAAATACAGTTGACTTTCGTATATTATATATCCTGTAACCTTACTGAATTTATTAGTTCTAACAGAGTTTTTCGGTTGAGTCTTTAGAAAACTGTTTTCCTGGAAGTAGAAGTTCTCTGAAGGCGAAAATCTGACATGTACTTCTCTTCTGCAAGAAAAAGAGAAATGTATGGGAAGTTACACAGTTCAATAGAAGCAACTTAGACATGGATTAGAAGCAGAGAGGATTGGCAGTGGCAGAGAGAAGTGAAATAAGATCAAAAAGTACTTTACAGCGGTAATCCGTGAGATTTTCACATACCACATGGTTATCTTCGTGTCTGTTTATTTATTTTTAGAAAAATCTCAAGAGGTCCGGGTGAAACCATTAGGATACCCTTGTAGGTCCAAGTAAAAGATAAGAAACTGAGTTGATGCTTCGGCTAGAATTAATGTTGAGAAAGAGAGATCGGAGAACAATTTTAAGGAGATTTTGCGATCAAGAAAAGGTTGAATTATGTCTCATGTAATCCATCTATAAAAGACCTATTTTGATTACTGATCCAAAATAAGGTAGTGGTGTTTGGCATTTAAAGAGATGTTTCAGTTATGTTGAGATTTTTGTGCAGCAGCTTTGTTTTCTCACGATGTCAATAACTGAGGCATTTGGGATACGTTTAAATTTTCCTCTAATCTTTTAAAGCTTTTTAATCTTTTGAGAAGACATTTTGAAACAGATGAAATAGAGCATCTAAAGACTTTTTGGTGTCAGTCTTCTCTGATGAGGAAACTGAGGCCCAAGGATTTGAATAGCTTCTTACTGATACTGTGGCAGCATGTCAGCTCTGCAGTCAGTTATGTGTGGGTGACTGCATTTGCCTCACTGCTGTCAATAAAATATACTTACTACCAGTGTCTCTCTGATAAAGGAGGAGGAGGGAATGGGTTGTCATTGCTAATTTTACATAAGCATTTAAATCATTCTCCCTTGAAGAAATAACATAGTTTTGTTGTCTTTTGAATAACTAGATCCTATGGGATACAAAAACATTGTGTTTAATGTAGTAACACTCTCCGGCCTTCAATGATTTATTTTTGGAAACATTTTGGATCAGTTTTCACCACTGGAGAAAGATGAAATGGGATCCCTAATCAGAGCTATGTATAGGCTTGTAGCTTACAAGCTTTGAAACTGCTGATGATAAATAGGGACAAAATATCTTTCTATCTTTTTCTGAGGACAGATTTATAAAATGTAATCTCGTCCATTAAATGACAATAGAAAATGAGTCATAAATATGACAGTAAAAATAATGACTTGTCACTTGATTTTTTTTTTTTCCTTCAAACTAGAAATGTTTCAGGAACTTCCCTGGCAGTCCAGTGGTTAGGACTCCAGACTTCCATTGTGGGGGGTGTGGGTTCAATCCTTGGTCAAGGAAGATCCCATTTGCTGTGTGATGCAGCCAAAAAGTAAAAGAAAAAAAGAAATGCTATTTCCCCTCTTTAGACTAAGTGATAAATGTTTGCTGCTTGTAGAATTTATTGGCATAAATAAGGGTTCTGATTCTTTGCAGCATGGTAGTCCTTCAGCTTTATCTCCCAGACTTAGTAACCAATATTAATGTGTGGCTTCCCCTTTGAAAGCAAATTTGTTTTTTTTTTTTTTTTTTTAATTTTATTTTATTTTTAAACTTTACATAATTGTATTAGTTTTGCCAAATATCAAAATGAATTGTTAGTTGCTTGATTGCCTGCTGTTTGCCTGGTACCAAGCCAGGACCTTTATACACATTATTTTGTTTAATTTTTACAACAACTCTATGAGAAGTATTATTACACCTGTTTCTACTTAAGGAAACTAAAGCTTAAGAAGTTAAATAACTTTTATAGCTAAAGAGCCAGGATTCTGACTATAGCTTAATTGGCTCTTGCTGCTCACTGCTGTGCAGTTTATGCCACATTGACCTTCTGAACTGATTCTCATGAGAAACATCTCACTTGTTTTTAAGAATTGACATGCATGCTGTGCTGCACTTAGGTGCTCAGTCGTGTCCGACTCTTCTGTGATCCCATAGACTGTAGCCCACCAGCTCCTCTGTCCATGGGAATTCTCCAGGCAAGAATACTGGAGTAGGTTGTTATGCCCTCCTCCTGGGGATCTTCTGAACCCATGGATGGAACCTGGGTTTCCTGCATTGCAGGCGGATTCTTTACCAGCTGAGCCACCAGGGAAGCGCATGAATACTGGAGTGGGTAGCCTATCCCTTCTCCAGGGGATCTTCCTAACCCAGGGATTGAACTGGGGTCTCCTGCAATGCAGGCAGATTCTTTACCGGCTGAGCCCAGGGAAGCCCGACATACGTACTGTGTGAGCGCAAATACATGTATAGGTATGGAAACAAAAGGGCTACGCCAAAATGTTAGTAGTGGATATCTCTGGATGGTGAGGTTACGAGCCCTTTACAATTTTTTTTCTTTGTATTTATTTGTCTTTTTTTTTTTTTTACAAGCATCAACATATATTATTTTGTAATAAACATTTGTATGCTCCATATTGGACTTAACAGTAATTGAGACATGACATTTCAGCTTATTGTTGCTTATTTCTAGATCAGTTGGCCTTATTTCCTCAGTGGAAATCTAATCACTATGACGTGGTGGTTGGTGTGCTGTCAGCCCGCAATAACCATCAGCTTCGCAATGTGATAAGAAGCACCTGGCTGAAGCATTTGCTACAACATCCAGCACTAAGTCAACGGTAGGTTCCTTGAGTTCACACCTTGCCTGCCATATTGAGTGAGTGTTCTGAAAAACCTCTTCTTGGATAGTCAGAGCTATTAATTCAGATATGTGGTCTCTTTTTCCCAGGAGAGAGGACTATCTCATTTTGCTTTTTCTCCATGTAGTTGAGCCCTAAAAGTAAACTTAACCAAGATTTTAAGCCAAAAGATAGTTGGAGAGGAGTATATTCCATATTCAGTGGTTCACATACCTAGTTTTTCTAGATACCTAGTGTGGTTGGTTTGTTTGCTTTTTCTTTATTGGCTTTTGGGGGTTTTTTTGCTTTTATTTAGAAGAATGGTCCTTAAAAGGTTCTGTTCCAGAGTAGTTTCTACTAGATGGATTTGTGTCTAAATATGCTTTTGACTGACTTCACTGGGAGACACTTAGTTTGTTTCTGTTCTGTGGTGGTTTTAGCTGTGTGTGGTCTACGATTTGTACAGTTTGCCATCCTCTTTTTCTCTCAGCCACCCTTCCAGACTTGAGCTTTGATAGCATGTCACGTGTTGTTGTGGGTTTTTTTTTTTTAATTTGACTTTATATTGGAGTACAGTTGATTTATCTGTTTTTTTAAATACTTATTTGGCTGTTGGATCTTAGTTGATTACGTGGGATTTTTTGTTGCAATGTGCAGGTTCTTGCGTTGTGGCACACAGGCTTAGTTTAGTTGCCCCGTGGCGTGTGGGATCTTAGTTCCCCAACCAGGCATCGAACCTGAGTGCCTTCCAATGCAAGGCAGATTCTTGGACCACTGGACCGTCAGGGAAGTACCAGCATGTCATGTGTTGGCATTAGATGGCTCAGTTATTGGTTAGGAGCCCAAGGTCTTAGTCTTCTCAGGAAAAGCAGCCTCTGAAGATTATGCAGTGAGGGGCTAGTGAAAGAGAGGCAGAGAAGTGTGGACTCCTAGTGGTGTGAAGATTCTTCTGTGCTTGTGTGAAGTCACTGAGAAGCAGAGAAGGCCCTCAGGATCGTATACAGCTGGCATGCTTGTGACTGAGTAGTATACGAGGGAACTGTGGTTGTGAATTTTCTCATCACCAGTAGTGAAATTTATAGATTTCCTATCTTACTCATAGCAGCTTCCATTCCTTTTCAAGACAGGTTTCTCTAGTTCATGATCGAAATGATGATAGAAGGGCCTCGGAATCATCACTGCTATAGAACCACCTTGAAAACCTGCACTTCTGATTGCCTTTCCCAGCTCAGAAAATAATGACCTTCTCTCCCAGTTGCTCAGACCAAAAACTTGGGTGTTTGTCTTGTGAATGGAGGAGTAAGTCGCCCTTGTGGGGTCTTGAAGGATCATTGCAACACAGCAGTGGAAATTACCCTGGGAATTTCCTGAGGCATAGGAGATTAAAGGATTTATTATGCTCACAGGTCTAAGAGAGAGAGGTCCAACACCCCAGTGCAGGGGACCGAGTAGGAGGAGCATCCAGGGAACGGACTCACCCGAGCAGGTGGGGAGCCAAGAGAGGGAAGACCCAACAGCAGGTGCCTTTACTGGGGGTCAGAGAGGAAAGTACAAGCGACAGGTGTGAGGGCATTTCATTGCTGTGTTTGAATGTCACTAGGTCACTGTCGGGGTAGGGGGTGGCAAGAGGGCAAACCTGTGGCAGGACCAGCCTCGTCACCCATGTGTACCTGGTCATCTGGGCAGGATGCTCACAGCCTGTTGGGGGGAATGTCAAAGCATCAGAAAAATAGGTTTTTGCAATTCATAGTACAGTGTTATCTTATCCACATCCAGTCTACTAGCGTATCTTCTCAGTGTTTCCTTTCCATTGCATCTGGAATCCAGCCTCTCCCCACCTGCACCACAGAACCACCACACTGGTTCAGGCCACCATCACCCCTCACCCAGATTACTGCAGGAGCCTCTGTGTCTGAACTTTCTGCTTCCACCTTTCATCCCTTATGTTTTATTTTCCATACTGTAACTAGAATGATCCTTTTAAAAATAGCCAAATTATGCCAATTTTCTGCTCCTACACCTCCACTAACTTCTCTTCTTGCTCAGAGTGAAGTCCCAGGTCTTTTTTGTGGCCTTTAGCCTTACCTGCGTCTGCTCCCCGTCCCTGCACTGGCCACCTTGAATACCTTCAGTGTGCTCCTGCCTCAGGGCCTTTGCACTTGCCATCCCCTGCCTGTGCCCGTGTTCCACGCATGTCCTCACGGCTCACTTCCTCACTGTCTTCAGGCCTCTGCTTAGATATCACCTTCGCAGGCAGTGCCATGTTAAATAGTACCATTCCAACTCTGTCTTCTCTTACTGGACTTATTTTTTTTATGATATGTATCACAAGCTAGCATGTTTATTATACTTAGTTGTATATTTACAAATTTTGTCTTTCCCCACAAACTGTGTTTTATGAGCACAGGGGCTTCAGCTTTTTTCACTGGTATATTTCCAGCACCTGGAACCTAACTTGGCAGAGTAAGACACTCAACAACTATTGAGGGGATGATTGACAGCTACATATAATGAGTAGAGTTAACATTCAGGCTCTCATCGATAGTTTATTTGCTGTCATAGCATTAGGGCTTTCAATTAAGTAAGCTTGGTGATTTGTTTTATTAAAATGATGGGATATCTATATAAAAATAGATATTAGCTCAATACTTTTTCCTGGGGCAGAGTAATTTTGTGGACCTAGTAAGACTAAGGTAGCTTAAATTCGGTAAATATCTGCAATAATTTAACACATTTGTTCATTTCTCTTTATACTTTTATTCTAAACAGCTATATTCTAGTTTGTAAAAAGTATTCTGGCATAATTGGCTGTTAGTAAAAGAAAGCCTTTGCATTTCTGTGGTTATGGCTTACTTTCAAGTCTTGTATTTCACTGAAGGAGCCAGACTCCACATACATTTCAAGGACTCTATTTAATTAAAAACCTTTGTAGTGAAGCTGTAAGTTGTCAGTTTCTCAAGTGTTTATTATCCTTTGCGCAGGTGGTATGCTATGTATAGATAAATCCAGTACAGCCTGAGCCTTTATGAGGGCTTGGAGTTTAGTAGAAGGAAATAGATGTAGTAGTGTAATAAAATGTTATGTGTGCTGTGATATCGGAGAAGGCGATGGCACCCCACTCTAGTACTCTTGCCTGGAAAATCCCATGGATGGAGGAGCCTGGTGGGCTGCAGTCCGTGGGGTCGCTAAGAGTCGGACACGACTGAGCGACTTCACTTTCACTTTTCACTTTCATGCATTGGAGAAGGAAATGGCAACCCACTCCAGTGTTCTTGCCTGGAGAATCCCAGGGACGGGGGAGCCTGGTGGGCTGCTGTCTCCGGGGTCGCACAGGGTCGGACATGACTGACGTGACTTAGCAGCAGCAGCAGGCAGGAACCAGACAGTGTGTTGAGAGTTCAGGGGTGGGTGAGACCCATTTAGACAAGGACTGCTAAGGGCTGAGCTAAAGTGGTGACTTTTTAAAAAAAATAAGGCTATTGAACGTAGAAAGAGAAAGAGAATGCTAGAATATTTGCTAGCTTTCTAACTTGGAGAATAATGAAATCATCCATCGAGACAAAAAGTACTAGATGAGAAGAGCAGGTTTCATGAGAAAGGCGCTCAGATGTAGATTTGTTGAGTTTGAGGTACCTGCAGTCAGGGGTGTGATGTTAAATGTTTATCCACTGGCTGTCTGAAGAAAAGCATGCTTATTTGTATGTATATGTTTGTTATAAACTTTATTGATACAAAGGCTGTGTAGTGTATAATTGACAGAAACTAATGTTTATAAAAGTCTCAGACTTCATCTAGCCAGTTGATTCTCAGAGTGTTTTCATCATTTGCCAGACTTTTGTATCTATAGCTGGCTTGTTGCTGCAGTTGACAAGAGCATAATTCTGGCATGAATATTTCAAGTGTAAAACTAAATGACAACTGTGGTACATGACAGAACTCTGAGTCAATGAAGGGAGTGACCTCCTTGCTGAATCAGATCATAGGTTTTGAACAAGGGAGGAGTATTTCCTCAATTTTTTGTACTATTCACTGTGGAATGGCCACAAATTTTTTGTGTGTGTGGTTTGTTTTTTTTTTAAGGCTTTTATTTTATTTTGGAGGGTGAGATGGTTGGATGACACCGACCCGATAGACATGAGTTTGAGCAAGCTCCGGGAGTTGGTAATGGACAGGGAAGCCTGGTGTGCTTTAGTCCATGGGGTTGCAAAGAGTTGGACATGACTGAGCAACTGAACTGAATCTTTATTGGGAGTCTAGTTGATTTACAATGTAGTATTACTTTCTGCTATACAGCAAAGTGAATCAGTTATACGTGTACCCACAAGTTTTAAGTTTAATCTGAATTACTAACATTTTCTCCATCACTTTACGTCTGGACAGTCAACAGAACAATAAATCCAGCCTTTATTTGTAGTGCTTGCTTGTTTCCATGGTGTAAGTATTACCACTGTGGCCAATTTCAAGCTATATATGTCTCTAGACACAGACTTGGGGAAGATCAGCAGTGGCATAGCATCATAATATCCCCACCACACAGATACAACAGATAGACATAACCCCAGGAGCAGAGATGATAGTGAAATAGTTAAGACATGATGAATCTGAGCATTGGTATCATTTGTTCTTAATATAATGCATTTAGTTGTAAGTTTATATAATTTAATTCTTAATAAAATCTGTGGTTAATAACCAGCTCACAGAATCCTTGAAAATTTTATAGTCGGCCCTCATGGCACAGTGGGAGCAGGCTGTAGCACGCAGCTGTTTGTGGGCCGTTGAGCTGAAAATGTACGATGAATTTGTGAATCTTTTCCTTAGAAGATGGGTCCAAGCTAGAGATGCTAATTCAGGAATCACTCCCAAGCTGGTTGAAGCCTTAGGAATAAATATTGTCCAGGGAGGGACTTCCCTGGTGGTCCAGCGGTTAAGACTTTACGCTTCCACTGCAGAGGGCTTGGGTTTGATCCCTGGTCAGGGAATTGAGATCCTAAATGCTATGTGATGAGGCCAGAAAAAAATGTCCAAAAAGAGCAAAGGAAAAGAGTGAGTTGAGTGAGAAGTGATCCAAGGGCAAAGCCCAGGGGTGGTGTCCACTCAGTGGACAGGCTGGGCCGGAAGAGCTGGGAGCCACCGAGCAGGGCCACGTGTAAAAGGAAGAGAGCTTTCTAAGGAGAACTGCACCCTCCAGGCTCAGGAAAGCCAAGTAGGGAAGGGTAAGGAGTGTTGATCAAGCAGCAGATCGCTAGTTATATTCGTAGTAGACATCTCTGTGGGCGTGGTGGGTACTGAAACTAAAATTTTGTGGTATAAAATGAGAAGGGAAAACCAGAGGCTGCAATTTTAGTTTTTCCCTTGTAGGACTTCACTGTAAAGGAAAGAAAGGATGGGGACAAGGAGGGAAGGACGGTGGATAAAAATTAATGTCAGGACTTCATTATACTTATTATGTGTAGGGAAGGAGCTGTGGGTTACAGGTGGCTAGTGAAGCAAGATCTCAGGAGAAGTCCTCTCCTGGGATAGTAACACTACTTTTTTTTATTATTATTTTTATTTATTTATTTTTGGCTGTGCTGGGTCTTTGTTGCTGCACGCGGGCTTTCTCTGGTTGTGAGCAGGAGTTAATTTCTAGTTGTGGTGCACAGGCGTCTCAGTGCATTGGCTTCTCTTGTTGCTACTCATGTGGGATCTTCCTGGACCAGGGATCGAACCCATGTTCCCTGCCTTGGCCTAGAAAGGCTACTCTTGAGTAGAAGGAACACTTTCTGAAAGAGAAGGGAGTGAGTGAAGAAGTTCATTGATAGAGCCAAGTTTTTAGGTGTGGGCATGAGAAGTTGGCTTTACCATAGTTTGCAGTTAAATGGCCCGAGCGTCTGCTGGTGGCCAGGCTTGCCCTAATATTGTCCTGTGGTAGAGGGCTTCCACGTCAGTCACTTGGCAGTTAGCAACTTCTGGTTTGCCTGTTCCCCCTTTTTGCTAGACCAAAAGAATAAAGTTAGAATTAATCCTAATAAATACTCGTTGTCTCAAAGTAAAAGCTCTGAAATGGGCATGAAGAAGCATGCATGGGCAAGGTGAAGATCAGTAACTGATGTTAATGCCAACACATCTCTCAGTGTCCTTGTGAAGTTCATAATAGGTGCTCATGGCTGCACTGTGCCTGTGGAGGACAGGGAAGATCCTTATTCCTGCAAACTACTCAACATCACGAATCCAGGTAAGTCTTTTCCTCAGCCCTACCACTGTCGTGTACAATGGTCCTCCCTTACCCACGGGAGATGCATTCCAAGACCTCCCCCGGCCCGTGGATGCCTGAAATCTTGCATAGAACCAAATCCTATGTACACTGTTTTCCCCTGTTCCTCCATAGCTGTGATACAGTTTAATTTATAAATTAGGCACAGTAAGAGATTAACAACAGTAAGTAGTAATGCAACAGTTGTAACGGCATACTATAATAAAAGTTATGTGAGTATGATCTGTCTCTCAGAGTATCTTACTTACAAATTTAATGCTTTTTCCATATAACTAAGCACTTATCACACATGGCCATAACTTTGGCAGTTTGAATTGTGACAGCAAAATTAACACAGATTTCTTTTTCCTCCTTCACAGTTTCACAGATAGACTATTGTTCTTATGGTAGATCTTAGCAACTTCAACTATGATGTTTTTTCCTTCCCTTATTCAGTGGAGAGCTTTCACTTTTTCACCTAAAGGAAGCACTTTCTGGCTTCTGTTTGGCACATCTGAGTTGCCAGCATCACCACTCTTGCCCTTGGAGGCCTTATTGACATAAAATAAGGATCACTTGAACACAAGCAGTGCAGTGCGTGGATGGTTGACCAGATAACCCAGACGGCTGCCGAGTGACTAATGGGTGGGATGTGCTGGACAAGGATGAGTCACGTACCAGGCAGGATCAAGCTGGATGGCTCAAAATTGCATCATGCTGCTCAGAAGGGCCCGCAGTTTAAAACTTATGAATTATTACTGGAATTTTTCATTTAATGTTTTTGGACAGTAGTTAAATGTAGATAACTGAAAACTTGGGAAAGCGGAACTGCAGTTAAGGGGTGGGTGGGCTACTGTGCAAATTTGATGTTAAGGAAGAGTTGTTGAGATAAATAGTATAGCAGTCTATTTTTGGCAGACTAAAATCAAACTTTCATTGAAATTTATCTTTCATCCTTTCTGACAGACTAACCACTTTGCGTGTCTGTGAAGATTCCTTATGAATATATATATGATTTTAGGATCCAGGAGAGTTTATTTTTCAGTATGGTTCCCACGCGTCTGGAAATTCCTTGTGTGTAGATAAATCCTGAGTTAGTAAAGTTTAAACTTACAGAAAACTGCTAATTTCACCAGCCTGTTGATTTATAATAGCCTTGATACAGATCTTATGAATCACCTTTCTCTAAGAACTATTGCCTAAGGTACAAAAGAAATAGTAAAAAAAAAAAAAAGAAAGAAAACACAATAATTTTATTTTATTCCTTACAGTTAAAAATTTGTGGGAGCTCTGATGAGATTAAAGACAAGTGGTCCTAATTAGGTTCTCTGTGTTGCCAGGGAAACAATTTTAGGAAGGTGATAACTTTATACCTTTATTTATTAGCATTTCCTATTATGTTCAGCTCTGGTTCTGAGGGAGGTTAAACTTCCCCACATCTTGAATCTACTGAGTATGACTTCAGGTGTTTTAAGACCTGTCACATGTGTATGATTATGTGCACCTTGCCTGTGTAGGTAGCAGCAGAGTAATGGTTAGGAGTAAGGGCTCTGTAGTCAGGCTTCCTGGCTTTAAATCTAGGCTGTGCCATTTCCTAGCTGTATGGCCTTCAAACAGTTATTTACAACTTGCAACCTCAGTGTCCTGATCTGTAAACTGGAGGGAAAAGTATTATACTTACCCCGTCAGGACTGACATGAGGATGAAATAAGTTGATACATATGAAGTATTTAGTTCTGGGATATGTTCGGTGTTTAATACTGTTATTTTTTTAAAAACCCGCCTTTTTATAAAATTGGGTTGTAATCAGCTTTTTAAATAAATTGGACCATATTTTCAGGTCTGTATTGTAAAACAGATGTTTCTTACTTAGGATGTCTATGAATTTAGTTAACATTGTAAGTAAAATTTTACGTATAATTGTGTTTTTCTGGGGAGAGGGTGACAGTGAATGTTTCCCTTTAACATTCACTGAGGTCCCAAAGGGACCGTGAACCTAATAAAATATTGTATTACTGATGACGTAAGAGAACAGATTATATTTGAAATTCAAATCCAGGCCAAGCCAAATTTAAAGAAAGCTTTAACCAGACTTTCTATTATTTTAAGTGCTGTTATTCATTAATAGTAAAGGAGTGAAGATTTTCATTAATAGAAAATTTTCATGTATATAATATTTAGGTTACCAATTTGTAAAAATAGGTATACCTAAATTAATATTTAGAATCTGATTTTATTACTTTGATTTAAATGGCATTTAGATTTATTTCAGTACCTTAAGGTCATCATGAACATTAATCATCATGATACCCTGGATGTATAGAAGTTTGATTAATAGGATTATCGGAGCAGCAGGCTATCTTGTGTCCAGATGGCTTGAAGTTCAAGTTACATTTGTTTTAGATAGAAAATAATTTTTCTAGATGGTTATAATTTTATTTACACATTCTCATTTATAAAATATATACATATTGTCAGTATTAAGATTAATACTTACAGTATTAAGTGTTAATATTAAAGTATTAAGTATTAATATTTTGGTATTAATAAGATTACATTTTATTTTCAGATATACAGAAATTCTGTTTTCTTCCCACACTCTAGCGGATCATTTGGGTAAGTGTGGGAAGAAAACAGAATTTCTGTGTATCTGAAAATAAAATGTAATCTTTATTAATATTGAATGTCTTGACTGACAATACATGTATATTTTATAAATATATATATGTTATAATCTTTAATAGACGTGCTTCACTTTGGATATCCTATTTACTGAAAATATTAAAGAGAAAAATTTTTGTTATTTTCCAGTATATTTGGAGTCTAGACTGTCTGGCCAGTGCTTGCCCCAACCCATGACAAAATCTGTATCCTCCTTTTTTCCCACCTGCTCATGTTTGTAAGTGGGTAGGAGCCAACAATTCTATTTAATCCTATTTTATTGAGCAGCTACTAAGCGTAAAATAGCACACTAGGAACTCTAAGGTAGGGATCCAAATGATCCTCTGGAGTGTGGGAAGGAAACAGAATTTCTGCTTATCTGAAAATAAAATGTAACCTTAATTAATATTGAATACATTGACAATGCATACATATTTTATAAATATGAGTATGTGTGCACATGTTTTTAACTAACAGGACCTGCATCAGGGCCTGTGTGACCTGCAGAGTTGGAAAATCATAGCTCTAAAACATACAAAGAATGTAGAATAATCTTTTAAAATAAGTTTTTAGATTATTTCTCAAGCTGGCATTGATATTTTCAGCCATATTAACTGTTTCATGTAGTCTATCCTGATTCATTTATGGTAGCTGAGAAAGGCATAAGGCATCCCAAAAGGGATGCTTTTGTCATTGATTAGACTCTGGGGAATAGAAAGAGCACTGAATCTGAAGTCAGTAGATATGGGTTTGATTTCTGCTCTGTCACTTTCTGTGACCTTAATCAGATACATCTCTGGAGCTCATTTTCCGACTCTGTAAACTGGAGATAATGCCACAACCACAGAGGGTAGTTGTAAAGATTAAATCTGATGGTATGTGACACATAGTAGGTGGTCAGAAATGCTGTGCTTAATGTGTTTATCTTTGTCAATACTATATGGCTAGTTTTTCAGTGCTATTTGAATTGATTTCAGTTACTTTTGTACAGTGATAATTGCCCGACATCACAAAAAGTGCTCAACGTGCAGTAGGATTTTTGGAATTTGCAGAGCAAGACAAATGTACTCATTATTTATGACTGCAATTAGTACTGTTTTTAATATCCCCATTTATCCAGCCTTTCCCCATTTATCCAATCTTTAATATTCCCCTATAGTGTTTATACACAGAGGCATATATGCATATGCAAAAGTTTATTAAAGTACCTCTAATAATTATTTTGCTAAGATGTGGCTGAAAATTTTGTTCTTGATAAGTTTTTTTTTTTTCTGAAGCACTTTAAAAATGTATTGCCATTTGTGAAAGAATTATATAACAAATCTAGATTTTGCTATCAAGCGTACTTCATATTGGTAAAATAAAAGATTGTGTTTGATTGTGTAAAACTCCTTTTGTTATTATTACTTCCTTAGTTCTGAATCAGGAGATTGAAGCATTCAGTCTTTTGGAAGACACTTCATCAGGGCTGTCTGAGGACCGAGTTGTCAGCGTGAGCTTCCGGGTTCTCTATCCAATCGTTATTACGAGTCTCGGGGTGTTTTACGACGCCGGTGATGTGGGTTTCCAGAGGAACATCACTGTCAAGCTTTATCAGGCAGAACAGGAGGTATGCACTGCTTCGTACATGCTTTGCCCCATTTTTATTTTTCAAAATCATCAGCATTTTTCCTTGTGGCAGTGCGTAGGTTGGGAGACTTCCACCTGTCTTCCCTTATGATTAGACACATTGTAGTGTAATACATTATAATGCTGGTTTGAGAAGAGACTACTGATGAATAAACATGTTATACCCAGGAAAGGAGGAGTTGGACCAGATTAGAAATTTCCAACCTAAAATCCCTGAAAGCTTAAGGAATTTAAAAAGCTGTTGATGAGTATTAAATATTTGGGACTCATAGGTGTAAGCAAGTATGATTGCCTCTTCCTTCCAACCCCAAAAGTCTATCAACATAATACAGGCTAACAGATACGTCAGACCTTTTTTATAATAAGAGCATAGAGGAAATAAAAGTTTAAAACAGCTGGGGTTACTGTTTCTGATATTTGAGGAAAGCCATTTGTTTCCTCAAATTTGTTCAGAGTTTGTCTGAAGGAGTGTAGCAAGGCATTGTATTTGAAAAGATCTGTCCCTGGACTTTAAACTATAGAAATCTTAAAAGAATTATACAGTGAGTGCTATATATCTAGAGAAGGAAATGGCAACCCACTCCAGTACTCTTGCCTGGAAAATCCCATGGACGGAGGAGCCTGGTAGGCTACAGTCCATCGGGTTGCAAAGAGTCGGACACGACTCAGCAACTTCACTTCACTCACTTCATACTTTCTCACTGGAGGAGGAAATGGCAACCCACTCCAGTATTCTTGCCTGGAGAATCCCATGGACAGAGGAGCCTGGCGGGCCATGGTCCATGGAGTTGTAGAGAGTCGGACATGACTGAAGTGACTAAGCACACCATAAATCCACCAAGTAAATTCTACAGTAGTTAATGTTTTGCTGTATTTGCTTTATGACATCTATTCAGTTCAGTTCAGTCGCTCAGTCGTGTCCGACTCCTTGCGACCCCATGAGTCACAGCACGCCAGGCCTCCCTGTCCATCATCAACTCCCGGAGTTCACCCAGACTCACATCCATCGAGTCAGTGATGCCATCCAGCCATCTCATCCTCTGTCGTCCCCTGCTTCTCCTGCCCCCAATCCCTCCCAACATCAGAGTCTTTTTCCACTGAGTCAACTCTTCGCATGAGGTGGCCAAAGTACTGGAGTTTCAGCTTTAGCATCATTCCTTCCAAAGAAATCCCAGGGTTGATCTCCTTCAGAATGGACTGGTTGGATCTCCTTGTACTATAGTCATTCATCAATCTAGCTTTTAAAAAAACACATATATTTTAGGGACTTTCCTAAAAAGTCATGGTTTAGTTGTTAAGACTGTACACTTCCAACTCAGGGCACACAGGTTTCATCCCTGGTCGGGTAACTAAGATCCCACACACTGCACAGCACAGCCAAAAAAAAAAAAATGTGTTTTAGATTAACTCACAGGCTTCAATAATATTTCAGCCCTAAACACTTCAGTGTGCTTATCATTAACTAGATTTTAATATTTGTTTACGGTTTAAAAAAATCACAGAGTATAATGTGCATAAACTACATAAACCTGTGTAATCCAGGCTCCTGTCACCCTGCCCCATTCCCTAGAGGCAATCACTGTTCTTGTTTTTAATCATGGGCTGGTGTTGCCTGTTGTAGGAGTTCATTTATAAGTAGAAGCATATACTAAGCACTCTTCAGAGTAAGGCTTCTTTCACTCAATGTGATGTTTTAGAAACTCATCCGTGTTATTGTCTATATCAGCAGATTTTTCCTTTGCCTTGTTGTAATTGCTAAGTTGTATTCCAGCAATACATGGTATTTATCTGTTCTGTCGATGGGCAACAGGGATGTTTCCAGGGTTTTTCCCCTTTTCTCTTGTATTGTTTTGGGGTTACATTTATTAACTTTGGAGTGTTAAAGCAACTTGGTATTCTTCTTGATCATGATGTATTAATTCTTTTTACATATGGCTGGAAATTGTGTTTCTTATGGACAGCATATAGTTGCTGCTGCTACTGCTAAGTCGCTTCAGTCGTGTCTGACTCTGTGCGACCCCACAGATGGCAGACCACTAGGCTCCTCTGTCCCTGGGATTCTCCAGGCAAGAATACTGGGGTGCGTTGCCATTTCCTTCTCCAGTGCGTGAAAGTGAAAAGTGAAAGTGAAGTCCCTCAGTCCTGCCCGCCTCTCAGCAACCCCATGGACTGTAGCCCACCAAGCTCCTCTGCCCATGGGATTTTCCAGGCAAGAGTACTGGAGTGGGGTGCCATTGCCTTCTCCAAGCATATAGTTAGGTATTCCTTTTTATCCAAGTCTGAGAATCCCTGCTATTTATAAGGGCTATTTATTCCATTTACACTTAAGGCAATTACTAAAGTGGTTGGATTTCAGTTTTTCTTTTTGCTATTTGTTTTCTATTTATCCTGTGTTTTTTGTTTCTCTTTTCTTCCTTTTTTTACCTCTTTTGGGTTGAGTATTTTTTAGAATTCCATATTAATATTTCTATTTTCCATTTAGCTACAGCTCTTTGTATTATTATTTTGTGTCAGTCTGGTTGACATAAGAATTACAATGTATGTTCTGAACTTTTTCAGTCTTCTTTAGCATTGTACCCCTTCATGTAAAATATAAGAACCTTGGAACTATATAATTCCATTTACTGTTCCCCATCTTTTTGTTCTAATTGTCATGCCTTATATCTATGTGTGCTATAAATCCCACAACACAGTATTATGATTTTTGCTCTAAACAGCTAAATATGTATTAGAGGAAAAAGTCATCTTGGCTACTTTAAAGACTTTCTCTTTATACATACTTGGTTTTATGCCATTTGGCTGTGTTATATCTTGGTGTGGTTTTTCTTTTTTTTTTTTTTTTTAAATCTTCCAATTTTATTTTATTTTTAAACTTTACATAATTGTATTAGTTTTGCCACATATCAAAATGTGGTTTTTCTTCGTGTGTTCCGCTCAGGGTTTGCCAAGTTCCTTCAACCTGTAAATTTATGTCTTTTAACAAATTTAGAGAACTTTTACCTATTTTTCATAAAGAAAATTTTTTCCCAGCCCCATTTCTGTCCATTCCTTCTGGGATTTGTTACTTATAGTTTCTTTTTCTCTAAAATATCCCATTTTTTCTAAGTTTCCTGTTTTTCTAAATTCATCTTGAACATATTTTCTCTGTGGTTTTGACCTAGATTATAATGATGGCTTTAAAATCCTGTCTGCTATACTAAATTTGAGTCATCTTGGCGTGTCTTTGTTGATTATCATCTTTTCTCTTGCATACAGTAACATTTTCCTGTTTTATCTTACATCGAGTAACTTTGGATTGAATCCTAGATACTGTGAATAATTCATTGTAGGATTGTGGATCCTGTTGTAGTCTTTGAGGAGAGTTGCTTTTGTTTGTTTCTTTTTTATATATATATAAATACATTTATTTTAATTGGAGGCTAATTACTTTACAATATTATATTGGTTTTGCCATACATTGACATGAATCCGCCTTGGGTGTACACGTGTTCCTCATCATGAACCCCCCTCCCACCTCCCTCCCCATCACATCCCTCTGGGTCATCTGAGTGCACCAGCCCCGAGTATCCTTTATCATGCATTGAACCTGGACTGGCGATTCGTTTCCCATATATTATACATGTTTCAATGCCATTCTCCCAAATCATCCCACCCTCGCCCTCTCCCACAGAGTCCAAAAGACTGTTCTATACATCTGTCTCTTTTGCTGTCTCGCATACAGGGTTATCGTTACCATCTTTCTAAATTCCATATATATGCGTTGGTATACTGTATTGGTGTTTTTCTTTCTGGCTTACTTCACTCTGTATAATAGGCTCCAGTTTCATCCACCTCCTTAGAACTGATTCAAATGTATTCTTTTTTGTGGCTGAGTAATACTCCATTGTGTTTATGTACCACAGCTTTCTTATCCCTTCATCTGCTGATGGACATCTAGGTTGCTTCCATGCCCTGGCGATTATAAACAGTGCTGCGATGAACACTGGGGTACACGTGTCTCTTTCCCTTCTGGTTTCCTCCGTCTGTATGCCCAGGAGTGGGATTGCTGGGTCGTATGGCAGTTCTATTTCCAGTTTTTTAAGGAATCTCCACACTGTTCTCCATAGTGGCTGTACTAGTTTGCATTCCCACCAACAGTGTAAGAGGGTTCCCTTTTCTCCACACCCTCTCCAGCATTTATTGCTTGTAGACCTTTGGATCGCAGCCATTCTGACTAGCCTGAAATGGTACCTCATTGTTGTTTTGATTTGCATTTCTCTGATAATGAGTGATGTTGAGCATCTTTTCATGTGTTTGTTAACCATCTGTATGTCTTCTATGGAGAAATGTCTGTTGAGTTCTTTGGCTCACTTTTTGATTGGGTCATTTATTTTTCTGGAATTGAGCTTCAGGAGTTGCTTGTATATTTTTGAGATTAGTTCTTTGTCAGTTGCTTCATTTGCTATTATTTTCTCCCATTCTGAAGGCTGTCTTTTCATCTTGCTTATAGTTTCCTTTGTTGTGCAGAAGCTATTAAGTTTAATTAGGTCCTATTTGTTTATTTTTGCTTTTATTTCCAATATTCTGGGAGGTGGGTCATAGAGGATCCTACTGTGATTTATGTTGGAGAGTGTTTTGCCTATGTTCTCCTCTAGGAGTTTTATAGTTTCTGGTCTTACGTTGAGATCTTTAATCCATTTTGAGTTTATTTTTGTGTATGGTGTTAGAAAGTGTTCTAGTTTCATTCTTTTACAAGTGGTTGACCAGTTTTCCCAGCACCACTTGTTAAAGAGATTGTCTTTTCTCCATTGTATATTCTTGCCTCCTTTGTCAAAGATAAGGTGTCCATAGGTGCATGGATTTATCTCTGGGCTTTCTGTTGTTCCATTGATCTATATTTCTATCTTTGTGCCAGTACCATACTGTCTTGATGACTGTGGCTTTGTAGCAGAGCCTGAAGTCAGGCAAGTTGATTCCTCCAGTTCCATTCTTCTTTTTCAAGATTGCTTTGGCTATTTGAGGTTTTTTGTATTTCCATACAGCTCTGTGAAAAATACTGTTTGTAGCTTGATAGGAATTGCATTGAATCTATAGATTGCTTTGGGTAGTATACTCATTTTCACTATATTGATTTTTCTTATCCATGAACATGGTATATTTCTCCATCTATTAGTGTCCTCTTTGATTTCTTTCACCAGTGTTTTATAGTTTTCTATATATAGGTCTTTAGTTTCTTTAGGTAGATATATTCCTAAATATTTTATTCTTTTCGTTGCAATGGTGAATGGAATTGTTTCCTTAATTTCTCTTTGTATTTTCTCATTATTAGTGTATAGGAATGCAAGGGGTTTCTGTGTGTTGATTTTTATATCCTGCAACTTTACTATATTCATGCTCTAGTAATTTTCTGGTGGAGTCTTTAAAGTTTTGATTCTTTTCCAATTTGGATTCCTTTATTTCTTTTTCTGCTCTGATTGCTGCGGCCAAAACTTCTAAAACTATGTTGAATAGTAGTGGTGAAAATAACACCCTTGTCTTGTTCCTGACTTTAGGGGAAATGCTTTCAATTTTTCACCATTGAGGATAATGTTTTCTGTGGGTTTGTCATATATAGCTTTTATTATGTTGAGGTTCAGTTCAGTCACTCAGTCGTGTCCGACTCTTTACGACCCCATGAATTACAGCACACCAGGCCTCCCTGTCCATCACCAACTCCTGGAGTTTACCCAAATTCATGTCCATCGAGTCAGTGATGCCATCCAGCCATCTCATCCTCTGTCGTCCCCTTCTCCTCCTGCCCCCAATCCCTCCCAGCATCACAGTCTTTTCCAATGAGTCAACTCTTAGCATGAGGTGACCAAAGTATTGGAATTTCAGCAATAGCATCAGTCCTTCCAAAGAACACCCAGGACTGATCTCCTTCAGAATGGACTGGTTGGATCTCCTTGCAGTCCAAGGGACTCTCAAGAGTCTTCTCCAACACCACAGTTCAAAAGTGTCAGTTCTTCGGCACTCAGCTTTCTTCACAGTCCAACTCTCACATCCATACATGACCACTAGAAAAACTATAGCCTTGACTAGACGGACCTTTGTGGGCAAAATAATGTCTCTGCCTTTGAATATGCTATCTAGGTTGGTCATAACTTTCCTTCCAAGGAGTAAGCGTCTTTTCATTTCATGGCTGCAGTCACCATCTGCAGTGATTTTGGAGCCCAAAAAATAAAGTCTGACACAGTTTCCACTGTTGCCCCATCTATTTCCCATGAAGTGATGGGACCAGATGCCATGATCTTCGTTTTCTGAATGTTGAGCTTTAAGCCAACTTTTTCACTCTTCTCTTTCACTTTCATCAAGAGGCTTTTGAGTTCCTCTTCACTTTCTGCCATAAGGGTGGTGTCATCTACATATCTGAGGTTATTGATATTTCTCCCGGCAATCTTGATTCCAGCTTGTTCTTCTTCCAGTACGGCGTTTCTCATGATGTACTGTGCATAGAAGTTAAATAAGCAGGGTGACCATATACAGCCTTGACGTACTCCTTTTTGTATTTGGAACCAGTCTGTTGTTCCATGTCCATTTCTAACTGGTGCTTCCTGACCTGCATACAGGTTTCTCAAGAGGCAGGTCAGGTGGTATGGTATTCCCATCTCTTTCAGAATTTTCCACAGTTTATTGTGAGCCACATAGTCAATAAAGCAGAAATAGATGTTTTTCTGGAACTTTCTTGCTTTTTCAATGATCCAGCAGATGTTGGCAATTTGATCTCTGGTTCCTCTGCCTTTTCTAAAACCAGCTTGAACATCTGGAAGTTCATAGTTCACGTACTGCTGAAGCCTGGCTTGGAGAATTTTGAGCATTACTTTACTAGTGTGTGAGATGAGTGCAATTGTGCAGTAGTTTGAGCATTCTTTGACATTGCCTTTCTTTGGGATTGGAATGAAAACTGACCTTTTCCAGTCCTGTGGCCACTGCTGAGTTTTCCAAATTTGCTGGGATATTGAGTGCAACACTTTCCCAGCATCATCTTTCAGGATTTGACAGAGCTCAACTGGAATTCCATCACCTCCACTAGCTTTCTAAGGCCCACTTGACTTCACATTCCAGGATGTCTGGCTCTAGGTGAGTGATCACACCATCGTGATTGTCTTGGTTGTGAAGATCTTTTTTGTACAGTTCTTCTGTGTATTCTTGCCACCTCTTCGTAATATTTTCTGCTTCTATTAGGTCCATACCATTTCTGTCCTTTATTGAGCCCATCTTTGCATGAAATGTTCCCTTGGTATCTCTAATTTTCTTGAAGAGATCTCTAGTCTTTCCCATTCTGTTGTTTTCCTCTATTTCTTTGCAGTGATCACTGAGGAAGGCTTTCCTATCTCTCCTTGCTATTCTTTGGAACTCTGCATTCAGATGCTTATATGTTTCCTTTTCTCCTTTACTTTTCGCTTCTCTTCTTTTCACAGCTATTTGTAAGGCCTCCCCAGACAGCCATTTTGCTTTTTTGCATTTCTTTTCCATGGGGATGGTCTTGATCCCTGTCTCCTGTACAATGTCATGAACCTCTGTCCATAGTTCATCAGGCACTCTATCAGATCTAGTCCCTTAAATCTGTTTCTCACCTCCACTGTATAATGATAAGGGATTTGATTTAGGTCATATCTGAATGGTCTAGTGGTTTTCCCTACTTGCTTCATTTTAAGTCTGAATTTGGCAATAAGGAGTTCATGGTCTGAGCCACAGTCAGCTCCCGGTCTTGTTTTTACGACTGTATAGAGCTTCTCCATCTTTGGATGCAAAGAATATAATCAGTCTGATTTCGGTGTTGACCATCTGGTGATGTCCATGTGTAGAGTCTTCTCTTGTGTTGTTGGAAGAGGGTGTTTTCTATGACCAGTGCGTTCTCTTGGCAAAACTCTGTTAGTCTTTGACCTGCTTTATTCTGTATTCCAAGGCCAAATTTGCCTGTTACTCCAGGTGTTTCTTGACTTCCTACTTTTGCATTCCAGTCCCCTATAATGAAAAGGACATCTTTTTTGGTGTTAGTTCTAAAAGGTCTTGGAGGTCTTCAGAGAACCGTTCAGCTTCTTCAGCGTTACTGGTTGGGGCATAGACTTGGATTACTGTGATATTGAATGGTTTGCTTTGGAAGGTTCCTTCTATTCCTGCTTCCTGGAGAGTTTTTATCATGAATGGATGTTGAATTTTGTCAAAGGCTTTCTCTGCATCTTTTGAGATAATCGTATGGCTTTTATTTTTCAATTTGTTAATGTGGTGTATTACATTTGCGTATGATACTGAAGAATCCTTGCATCCCTGGGATAAAGCCCACTTGGTCATGATGTATGATCTTTTTAATGTGTTGTTGGATTCTGATTGCTAGAATTTTGTTGAGGATTTTTGCGTCTATGTTCATCAGTGATATTGGCCTGTAGTTTTCTTTTTTTGTGGCATCTTTGTCAGGTTTTGGTATTAGGGTGATGGTGGCCTCATAGAATGAGTTTGGAAGTTTACCTTCCTCTGCAATTTTCTGGAAAAGTTTGAGCAGGATAGGTGTTAGCTCTTCTCTAAATTTTTGGTAGACTTCAGCTGTGAAGCCGTCTGGACCTGGGCTTTTGTTTGCTGGAAGATTTTTGATTACAGTTTCAATTTCCATGCTTGTGATGGGTCTGTTAAGATTTTCTATTTCTTCTTGGTCCAGTTTGGGAAAGTTGTACTTTTTTAAGAATTTGTCCATTTCTTCCAAGTTGTCCATTTTATTGGCATATAATTGCTGATAGTAGTCTCTTATGATCCTTTGTATTTCTGTGTTGTCTGTTGTGATCTCTCCATTTTCATTTCTAATTTTATTGATATGATTTTTCTCCCTTTCTTTCCTGATGAGTCTGGCTAATGGTTTGTCAATTTTATTTATCCTCTCGAAGAACCAGCTTTTGGCTTTGCTGGTTTTTGCTATGGTCTCTTTTGTTTGTTTTGTTGTTTGTTTCTTTTAGCCGTCAGTTAAATTGCTGGGCATGGACCCTGAACCCTGTCTCCCTTATGGTGAGCAGCAGCTGATGTCTCCAGTCTGTTCCCTTGGACTTAGATGAGCTGCTCAGATTCTGCTTCAAATGTGTCTTTCCTGACTCAGCTGCAGACTAGGACAGAGTTAATAGGAAGGATTGAGAACTCTGTGACCCTTTCCTTTCTGGGTTTTTCTTCCTCACTTGTTAGCCAATGTGTTTGCCTCCACTCTGTCTTCCGATTTCTAACCAGAAAGACTGCAGTTCTTATTTCAGAATTTTAGTTGTCCCCTGAGTATGCCTCAGACAAAGAGCCATTAAAAAAAAATATACGGGAAGCAGATCCAGTGCCTTTCTCACCTTCTGGGTATTGCTTTTCCTCCGGTGTATCCTTTGTGCATGTTCCAGTGTCTTCAAATCTTTTTTTGTAATGTTTTGTCTACTATACGTAATTGTTATCTGTAGGAGACTTGGCTTGTTGTCGCTGAAAGTAGAACCCTGTGCAGTTTTTTTAGGCATGTTTAAAAATGTTTTTGTGTTAAGGTTGATTGTTATTAACAGATACAATGTCAGAGTCACCAATAAACACCCAGATCAATTTAATATTAATTTTTTTGTTTGTCATATTCCTTCATCCTCTAAAGAACTTGTTTAGTTTGTAAATGTGCTTAATGACATAAATATAAGAGAGGGAGCAAATCTTAGTGATGATTCCAGCCATTATGATTCTAGTGAAAAGAGCTTTATTACTTAAGTATAGGAGTTCATATATTATTGTGATTAAAGGTTGCATTGATACTGAAGCTCAAATAGGTAACTGCAAGAGCCGTACTCTGAATTCCACTGTCAGCCTTACCTAGAAATGAGGATCAATCTTGAATTTTTTTTCATGATTAATTGTCTTAGTATATGTAGTGGGTTTTTTTTTTTTTTAAGCTGCTTTTATTTCTTTATCTATGTGGCTGCACCAGGCCTTAGTTGCAGTCTGTGGGATCTAGTTCCCTGACCAGGGATCAAACCTGAGCCCCCTGCACTGGGAGCATGGAGTCTTAGCCACTGAATCACCAGGGAAGTCCCTGTAGTCTTTTTGAGTTGTCACTCAAGTAGTTTGATTCAGATGTACAATATTTTTATCATGTTAATTTAATTTTTAGTTGCCATATTTTTTTTTTTACCCAAGGAGAGATAACTCTTTGTCCTCAAGGAATGTCTGATCTCAGGTGGATTGCAGTGGGTTCACAGGTAGTCATGGTGTATAAAGTATTACCACTGTATTGCCATAGACTAATACTGATGAAAGAAATACGCTTAATTCATTTAAACTCCCTTCATTCTGAACTTCTGCATGGTCTTGATAGCTTTAACAGAAGCATCTCCTGTAGCAAATTGGTATCTAAGAATAGCTATGAGAATAAGGAAATGTTCTTGCCGAAAACAAAAAGGAAGGACCCAAAGAAAACAATAGACATAATGAGAATCAGTCTTTTTTTAATGTTCCCATTTTTGTTTCTGTTTGTTCTTCTAAAGGTTCTTTTTGAAGGGTGATTGCTGAGTACCTTTGTTCTATGTAGAAGTCTATGATCTTTCAGTTTATTCTTAACCCTTTGGGGTTAAGGAACTGAGTTGACTTAACACCTTACACTTCCCTTAATGCTCCTCACCTCAAGGTATCGTTTTTATTTTTTTAAGGTTATGTGGATTATATTTAGTTTTTTAGAACTTCACGACAGCCTTGGTGATCTTAAATAGCTTTACTTGATAACCACGATTGCCCTGGAAAGCCCAAATGATGCCTAAACCGCAGTAGCACAATGTTAGTAGCCGCTGTTGGGGCAATGAGAATTTAGAATGTCAGCCGTGTGAGAACTTGCTGCATCTGATGGGAAGTTTTTCTTCTTGTCTTTTCCCCACCCAATCTGTAGGAGGCCCTCTTCAGTGCTCGCTTCAGTCCTCCGAGCTGTGGTGTGCAGGTGAACAAGCTGTGGTACAAGCCTGTGGAGCAATTCATCTTACCCGAGGTACTATAACGAAGAGACTCTGGTCTTGATGCGGGCCGTTATCGTCCTGGAGATGTGCTTCCAGGGGCAGGCATTTGATACTTTCCTGCCAGGACAGCTCTCCAGAGTGACAGATGACACTGCACCAGGGGTGTACTAAGTTGTAGCCCTGTGCACTCCTCCCACCAGAGAGCTTCATGGTGCCCCAGAGGTTCCCAACCACACCTTGAAAAGCATTGCATGTTACCATGGCTTCTTCAGTGGAGTAGAGCACTGCATGACTGCCTAAGTGACAAAGGTTAGTAGCAGGTGTGGTTGTTAGAAAGACGCTGACACTGTTTGAGTACATCAGATAGTTGCTTATCTAAACAACAAGTAGGTGAAGGGAAGTGCATATAGGCTAATGCCAAAAAGGTGGGTCACATTCCAAGATAAATTAAACTTCTCCAAGTTGTGGAAGATGTTTGAAACCATAACTATTCCTCAGCTGCCAAGGGCCTCGTCAGCCCTGGAGTTAAGCCCATATGTGGTTGTATCACATCGTGTATCACACAGTTAGACGTGAACAGACCGTTACTGTCAGCCTCACCCTTTCCAGGCTATTCCAGTCTGTCTGAGTACCTTTCTGAGCAGAGTGTTTTGGAACCACTGTGCAAGGCTCAGTTTCCCAGTCCTCTCTGGCAGACACCATCAGTCAATTTTGGCATTCACCCAGGGACACCAAAGCTGGATTAAGATGTGGAAGCTGGATGATTGACCAGCCCTGCTGGCTAACCAGGAAGCCTCTTCCTGCCACTGGTCACGTGGGTGGTGTTCACACTTGGGCAACAACAAAGTCACGCATTTTATAACGTGCTCTGGATCTTCGGAGCTGAGTACAGGTAGTCAAACTGTGTGTGTTAATTCCATGACAGTCAAAGCGAGCTCCTTTATTTCACCTATATGTGAACTTCTGTTGAAAAACATGTAAAGAAAAACAAAACTGAAACAAAAAATTTCCAAGTTCTTGGTGTTAGAAAAAAGACTTCAGTGAACATCTTTACACTCTCTTTGGGGTACCCAACTGGTTGTTTTCTTAGGATGAATTGTGGGTTCAAATTTTTACATATTTTTGAGGCATATGATTTTTTTTGGGAGAACAGTTTAGCAGTTTATATCCATTTGAATAGTCATCAGCATTATATGAGTTTACCTGTTTGTGTCCTTTTTAAATTTCATATATGAACTTTTTTCCTAGTTAAAGGAGATATGCACCATCAAAGGTATCTCTTAATAATAGTGGTTCAACTAAGAAGGATGGGCTAAGTGTTGGATCTCATTTTTTGTTTTTTTAAGACATTTTTCATTTTCACCAATAACAATTTTTTTTAATTTAAAAAAATATTTGTTTATTTGTCTGCGTCGTGTCTCAGTTGCAGCACAGGGCATCCCCGTTGCATCATGCGAGATCTTTCACTGCAGTGCGGGGACTCTGGCTGTGGCGTGTGGCCTCAGTAGCTGCAGCGCACAGGCTTCATTGCTCTGCAGCAAATGAGATCATAGTTTCCTGACCGGGGAGCAAACCCACATCACTTGCCTTGGAAGTATGGACCCAAACCACTGGACCACCAGGGAAATCCCGGATTTCAGTTTTTGAAGGAAGTCATTCTTTGATTTGTTAACTCATTTACTCAGAAAATGTTTTGTGAGCACTTAGTATATGCCAAGCACTGGAGGACATAGTACAGCAGGCCCTACCCGTGGAGCCGCTTGTGTACTGGTGAGGGTTGTTGTTTAGTTGCTCAGTTGTGTCCAACTCTCTTGCGACCCCACGGACTGTAGCCTGCCAGGCTCCTCTGTCTGTGTGATTTCCCAGGCAAGAATCCTGGAGTGGGGTGCCGTTTGCTTCTCTAGGGGATCTTCCTGACCCAGGGACTGAACCCGGCTCTCCTCATCAGCAGGTGGCTTCTTTACCACTGAGCCACCGAGCCAACTAGTGAGGACAGAAGAGCTGACATTGATGTTGTGCTTACCCTGCTGTGTCCCAGACACAGCTGTAAGCAGATTTCCTACACTGGCTTGTTGGTGAGGTCTTCTAGGATTGAAGCAAGTCATCAATGAGAGTCCTTCTTTCCTACTCAGAGCCAGTTTGGGCAGAACCTCACTCGGACCTTGTGTGATTCCCAAGGGAGAGGAGAGTGATTCTGTGGGGCTCACGAGTGCTAGCACATGTTCGGCGCTGTCCAGAAAGGTCTGGAACCTGCTGGAAGGTTGATTTTCACAAATGACTCATGAGGATTAGCGTGAGTAGGAAAGGAAAAACTGCCGCACCAGGAAGTGAGTACGTCTGTGCGGGCACGGTTGGGTGCAGGTGTGTGACTGGGCGCCTGTGGGTGAGCCTGAGTCCCTGCTCTGCCGCTCAGCGGCTCCGTGACCCGGCACTAACTTCTTCCCCTCTCTGTGTCTGTTCCCTCCTCTGTAAGGTAGACCCAGTTCAGAGGATTGTTCTAGCATGTAAATGATTTCATGGGGCTTCCCAAGTGATGTGGTGGTAAAGAATCCACCTGCCAATGCAGGAGACACAAGGGACGGTCCCTGGGTTGTGAAGATCCCCTAGAGTAGGAAATAAGTACCCACTCCAGTATTCTTGCCCGGAGAATTCCATGGACGGGGGAGCCTGGCGGGCTACAGTCCATGGGGTTGCAAAGTGTCGGACCCCAGCACACACACACTTAACACACTCAGGTGATTTCTTAGATGCAGAATGTTTAGAACGTGCTGCCATGTGGTGAGGTTCAGTAGATCAACGTGTGCTGTCCTCTTACTGCTGGTTCTCATGTGGATTTGTGGTTCTTGTTCTTCGAGAGCAGGGTCTTTTCTCCTGGGGGACCCTTAGCAAATGTCTGGAGTTGCTTTTAGTTGCTGCGGCCAGGTGTGGAACATGCCTGCCTCCTGTGGCGGAGGCCAGGGATGCTGCCCAACATCCTACAATATAAGGGACGGTCCCCACAGCACAAGATGACCTGGCCCCAAATGCCAGTGGTTCCCCAGGTTGAGAAACTCGAAGAGGAAGGAGTCCCAGGAGGAACAAAATAAGCTTTAATATTAACTTCAGCATAATCGCAATATTGCATCTACTCCATTATCTTGGTCACCTCATAGAAAGATTTACAGTTTGATTAATTAGTTAGTCCATATTATACTTTCCCTTAGAATGTCTTTGTCCTTAGGAAATCCGTGCTGAAGCCAAGGTGAAATGTATTTTACTTTCAAGTGATTTAGCAACAAAGAACAGCAGAAGAGTAGACAGAGATAAAGCCAGGGACTTCCCAGGTGGTTCAGTGGTTAATACTCTGCGCTTCCGCTGAAGGGGGGCAGGTTTGATCCTGGACGAGAGACTAAGATCCCAGTGCCATGCAGCATGGCCAGAAAGTTAAATAAAAAAGCACACATGTGGCCAAACATTGCCAGTTGTTGAGTCTAGAGGATTTTGTGTTAATCTGAACTTTTCTATGGGTTTGAAGTTTTTCAGAAAAAGAATCTAGGTTGGGGCAAAGGGCTGCCTTCCTTGACTGTGTTCAGGTCGGTATATATGGTAGAAGGTACTCATGATGGGAAGGACTCAGTCAAATCAGGCAGTGGCCATTTCAGTTATTAAGATGTTCGCTAGCTAAAGCCTTGTTCTGTTTTTTTTTTTTTAATTGAGATTTTATTTTATTTATTCTTGTTTTATTTTTTGGCTGTGCCATACGGCATGCGAGATCTTAGTTCCTCAACCAGGGATTGAACCCCTGGCCCCCTGCAGTGGGAGCACAAGGTCTTAAGCACTGGACTGCTAGGGAAATCCCAGCCTTGTGATCTTTATTTCCCTTGAAGCTTTAAGCTAAATTGGCTTTTGATTTTTCATTACATCCGAGTAGTCTTTTTTTCTTTTTATAAATGTGCACTTATTTAATAGTGTCTACATCTGAGGGAGTAGGATTGTGGATGAATTTTATTTTCTTCTATATATCTGTTTTTTAAATGTCCTGAAATAAATATTAGCCTTATTAAAAGAAAAAACTTTTAAAAATAAAATCCTTTCCTTTTACACAAAATCCTGGTCTTGTCGAAAGCTTGTTTAATTTCACGTATATATTCACTTTTGCTGCATCAAGCCCTTGTTGGACTTACTTGCACAGAAAAAAGCGATAGTGATGAATGGGTTTGCCTACATATCATCAGCAGAGAATAACCAAAGAAAAACAGATCGTTGATCCCAGTTGCAAGGGAGAAGTAGATAATTTGTTCATCATCATATTCTCTCTAAACTTCACAGTCTGCTGGAGTAACATGTCAGCAGTGTGGCTTGTCAGCTAATAAGCAGGGTTCTTGCAGTGTTTTCGTTGTGTGTCTCACTAAAGCAGAAATCTCAGTGTGGGGGGTGGCGTCGCACATTTAAATAGAAAACTGCTGTGTGTTTCTCTTAAAATATTTCTCTAATTTCGTATTTCTTTTAGGAGTGCACCTGAACCGGAAACTAATTTCAATAAAAAGCCTGTTCATTAGACCAAGTCACTAGAGACAGTCCTGTCAGTATCGTGGGGACTTACATACTTATTTTTTATGGAAGTTAAAATTCTTCAGCAGTAGTCATCTCTGCAGGCCATAAGAAATTGTTAATGGTTACAGGCGCAAAAATACTGTGTATGTTTAAGCTGCTCTATTGGTTTGCATGATGAGTTAGAAATAGGACACAGAAGGACCACATGGGTTGCAGATAGCTCACTTACGTTACAGGTGAGAGGACTTGTGAGAGCTCTTTTTTCCAGTCTGCACTGTGCTGTTCTTTCCTACCTTTTACTTTTGTAATTATGTTTTTATTTTCAGAAGCAATTACATATTTTATGTCTGCTTTCAAGGGATACTTGTTTTGGGTCATGCTGTGCAGCATGTGGGATCTTAGTTTCCTGACCAAGGGTTGAACCCAGGCCCCCTGTATTGGGAGCACAGATTCTTAACCACTGAACCACAAGTCCAGAAGTCTCCCTCCCTTTTACTTTAATTTCTTGATCTTAGCAGGGAACTGTCATAAACAAGGTGTTAGGCATCTGCAGAGATTCCTAGCTTAGTGATTGCTTTGTGTCAGAGAGTAGGAAGAAGGCATTTGAGAGAAGTGGGGAACAGAAATGTTAACAGTGACATGGAGCAGGTGCAGGAGAGGTGGGGAAGGGAGAGCGCTTCCCCTCCCTCACAACAAAACAACTGGCAGCTTCTGTAAGTTGAGTGAATGAACCAGGATCACTTTTGAGCCAATGAGTGTTTATGATAACTACTCAATTTAGTTAACATTATTATTTTTTTCTAATATTTATTCATTTGGCTGCCCCAGGTCTTAGCTGCAGCATCAGGATCTTTCATTGTGGCATGCAAACTCTTACTTTGGGCCTGTGGGATCTAGTTCTCTGAGCAAGGGTTTACCCTGGGCCCCCCTGCATTGGGAGCACTGAGGCATAGCCACTGGACTACCAGGGAAGTCCCTGCTCAATATTATGGATCTTATATTGGGACCCAGTCAAGGAAGATGGAGTTGGTGCCGGGCAGGAGAAATAGCAGTCAGGTGCCAAGTGTCAGTTGAATGGAGTGGACAAGAGAATTAACTTGCTTTGTCGTATTTGCCAGGTTTCTGTTTTCAAGGTGAAGCTTTTTTGGGTTACCATAGCTTTTTACTTTGATATGGTTCATTTGGAACTACAATCACAAAGATTCCTGGTGACCTAACTGCTACCTCTAGGGGACACTTTGAGTCGTTACCTGAGTTGACTGCAGCTTTCTCTAGCTTATGTTGCTGCTGCTAAGTCATTTCAGTCGTGTCCGACTCTGTGTGACCCCATAGATGGCAGCCCACCAGGCTCCCCCGTCCCTGGGATTCTCCAGGCAAAAACACTGGAGTGGGTTGCCATTTCCTTCTCCAGTGCATGAAAGTGAAAAGTGAAAGGGAAGTCGCTCAGTCGTGTCCAACTCTTCGCGACCCCCTGGACTGCAGCCTACAAGGCTCCTCCATCCATGGGATTTTCCAGGCAAAAAGAGTACTGGAGTGGGGTGCCATCGTCTTCTCCGTAGCTTATGTTGGGTTGGGCCAAAAAGTTTGTTGGGTTTTTCCGTAACATCTTTTGGGAAAACCAGAATGAACATATTGGCCAACTCAATATGATATACATCCTTCTGGTTCTGCTTAATCTGACGCAGTCCTTCTTCCCTATTCCTCTTTTGTTTTCCTCTTAAACTTTAATCATTAAGAGCTGATACCCAGCCTTCTGTTTATTTTATTCATTCTTCTATGCAGTTTCATCTATTACCACCTGTTTGTTACTGGCTGTTCAGTCTGTCTGCAGCCCACATTTCTTACGAACTCTGTATGCACTTCAACTGAACGCCTCCACTTGGAAGGTCCCCTGGGTGTTCTAGTGGTGATAGCATCTCCATCCACCCATTCTCACCTCCTGTATTTTCAGTCCTGGGTCATAGTGTCTCCTTTTTTTTCACGTCTCCAAACCAGAATCGTGGAATTTATCCTCAGCTCTCATATCCAAGCATTCACTAAGCCCTGTCAATTCTTTCTCCTAAACATATTTGGTTTCCCCCACTTTCTTCAATTTAAGTCTGAATTTGGCAATCAGGAGTTCATGATCTGAGCCACAGTCGGCTCCCGGTCTTGGTTTTGCTGACTGTATAGAGCTTCTCCATCTTTGGCTGCAAAGAATATAATCAATCTGATTTCAGTGTTGGCCATCTGGTGATGTCCATGTGTAGAGTCTTCTCTTGTGTTGTTGGAAGAGGGTGTTTGCTATGACAAGTGTGTTCTATTGGCAAAACTCTGTTAGCTTTTACCCTGCTTCATTCTGTACTCCAAGGCCAAATTTGCCTGTTACTCCAGTTGTTTCTTGACTTCCTACTTTTGCATTCTAGTCCCCTATAATGAAAAGGACATTTTTTGGGGGTGTTAGTTCTAAAAGGTCTTATAGGTCTTCATAGAAACATTCTATAAAGAAAGCTGAGCGTAGAAGAATTGATGCTTTTGAACTGTGGTGTTGGAGAAGACTTGAGAGTCCCTTGGACCACAAGGAGATCCAACCAGTCCATCCTAAAGGAGATCAGCCCTGGGTGTTCATTGGAAGGACTGATGTTGAAGCTGAAACTCCAATACTTTGGCCACTTGATGCAGAAAGCTGACTCACTGGAAAAGCTCCTGATGCTGGGAAAGATTGAAGGCAGGAGGAGAAGGGGTCGACAGAGGATAAGGTGGTTGGATGGCATCACCAACTCAATGGACATGAGTTTGGGTAAACTCCGGGAGTTGGTGATGGACAGGGAGGCCTGGCGTGCTGTGGTTCATGGGGTCACAAAGAGTCAGACACAACTGAGCGACTGAACTGAACTGAAACATATTTGGTATTAGTCCTTCCAAATTTTATCAGTGTTAAAGTTTTAGAAGAGCGTGATATGTTCCAAGGGGAAGAGGTGGTTGTTTCCAGGAGAAAGACTTATGATTAACCAAAAGCAGCCTCATATAGTCAAAGAGTTTAGGACTTAGCTTTCAAGTCCTGTCGTTGACCTTGTAGAGTATATAAACCAGAGTGTCTGTTGATTCATCTTTAATGGGTGTTAGCACATTAAAGTAGAGAAGGCAATGGCACCCTACTCCAGTACTCTTGCCTGAAAAAATCCCATGGACAGAGGACCTGCAGTTCATGAGGTCGCTAAGAGTCGGACACGACTGAGTGACTTCTCTTTGACTTTTCACTTTCACGCATTGGAGAAGGAAAGGGCAGCCCACTCCAGTGTTCTTGCCTGGAGAATCCCAGGGACGGGGGAGCCTGGTGGGCTGCCATCTGTGGGGTCACACACAGTCGAACACGACTGAAGCGACTTAGCAGCAGCAGCAGCACATTAAGGTGGTTTGAATGCTTAAGGCCACTAACTGGTAACCTCCTTCTGGTATGTCAAGGCACCTAAAAGACAATCTGAACCATTAGTTTGGGAGTTGAATTTGGTTACAGCAGTGGGAGGTGAGTGTTTTTGATAACTTTCTCATTCAGGTGGGATGTGACCAGAAGACTTCATACCTTCCGGTTATTGTATCTTTCTCCCCTTAGACATTGCTGCAGTGCCAGAATTCTCTCTGAAACCAGCTTTCCTTTAGTGTTATAAGGTATTGATTTTACTAATTAAGCTTCAACCTTATAGCTCTTCCCAGTTACTAGGAACATTTTTTTCTTTACTATAAGGATTTAATTAGTTCAACTCAGAGGGCAGTCTCTTTAAATTTATTTTTTAATCGAAATATAACTGACTTTCATTTTATTAAAGTATATAGTATAATGATTCAATATTTATATATGTTACAAAATGATCAATGCAAGTCTAGTTAATATCCATCACCAGACAGAGTTACAAACATTTCTTGTGATGAGAATTTTTAAGATCTGCCTTGGTGTGTAGTGAGTCATGTCCAACTCTGTGACCCCATGGACTGTAGCCCCTCAGGCTTCCCTGTCCATGGGATTTCAAGGGCAAGAATCTGTCTTAGCAACTTTTAAATATGCAATACAGTATTATTAACTGTAGTCACTGTGCTGTTCATTACATCCTGAGACTTCTTTTTTTGTAACTGGAAGTTTGCACCTTTTGATCACCTTCACCTGTTTAGCTACCTCCCACCCCCCACCTCTAGCAGTCACCCATATATTCTCTGTATTTATGAGTTCCGGTTGTTTTTGTTTGTTTAAGATAAATGAGATGAAATCACTTAGCATAATGCCCTCGGGATTTATTCCTGTTGTTGCAAATGACAAGACTTATTCTTTTTTTTATGGCTGAATGATATTCCATTGTATACAAATACCTTATCTTCTTTATCCGTTCATCCCTTGATGGACACTTAGGTTGCCTACATGTCTTAGCTGTTATAAATAAAGCTGCAGTGAACATGAGGGCACATGCATCTTTTCGAGTTAGTATTTTCATTTCTTTTGAATAGATACCCAGAAGTGGAATTGTTGGATCATATAATAGTTCAAACCTTTTTTCACAATGGTTGCACCAATTTACATTCCCACCTACAGTACCCAAGGGTTCCCTTTTCTACACATTAGCAACATTTGTTATATTTTGTCTTTTTGATACTAGCCATTCTAACATGTGTGAGGTTATATTTTACTGTGATTCTGATTTGCATTTCCCTTATGATTGGGTAATGTTGAGCACCTTTTCATGTACGTGTTGGCCATTTGAATGTCTTTGGAAAAATGTCAGATACTCTGCCCTTTCTTTAATTTGGATTCTTTGGGTTTTTGTGTGTGGGTGCTTATATATTTTATGATGTGCCAGTACTTTCTCTCATTTGGTAGGTTGTCTTTTCATTTTGTTGATAGTTTCCTGTGCTGTCTAGAGCTATTTAGTTGGATGTAGTCCTGCCTGTTTATTTTTGCCTTTGCTTTGGTGTCAAATTCAAAAACTCATACCTAAGGCCGATGGCAAGTATCTCACTGCCTGTTTTCTTATAGGAGTTTCATGGGTTCAGGTCTCAGGTTCAAGTTCTTAATCTTTTTGAGTTGATTTTTGTGTGCAGCGTAAGTTAGTACAATGATATTCCTTTTGGCACTTGCCGAGTTCAGAGTGGTTAAGACTCCACACTCCCAATGCAGGGAGATCCGGTTCAATCCCTGGTCAGGAAACAAAGAACATGCATGCCGCATGGCACGACCTAAACATTTTTTTTAAAGAAAGACTGTCCTAGCTACCTTGGAATCAGGAAGCTGGCTCTTATCAGACACCTTAATGTGCTGGTGACTTTATTTTGGACTTTGCAGCCTCCAGAATTATGAGAAATAAATGTTTGTTCAGTTCAGTCGCTCAGTTGTGTTTGACTCTTTGCCACCCATTGGACTGCAGCACGCCAGGCCTCCCTGTCCATCACCAACTCCCAGAGTTTACTCAAACTTATGTCCATTGAGTCAGTGATGGCATCCAACCATCTCATCCTCTGTCATCACCTTCTCCTCCCACCTTCAATCTTTCCCAACATCAGGGTCTTTTCAAATGAGTCAGTTCCTCACATCAGGTGACCCAAAGTATTGGAGTTTCAGTTTCAACATCAGTCCTTCCAATGAACACCCAGGACTGATGTCCTTTAGGATGGACTGCTTGGATCTGCTTGCAATCCAAGGGACTCTCAAGAGTCTTCTCCAACACCACAGTTCAAAAGCATCAATTCTTTGGCGCTCAGCTTTCTTTGTAGTCCAATTCTCATATCCATACATGACCACTGGAAAGACCACAGCCTTGACTAGACAGACATTTGTTGACAAAGTAATGTCTCTGCTTTTTAATATGCTTAGGTTGGTCATAACTTTCCTTCTAAGTAGTAAGCGTCTTTTAGTTTCATGGCTGCAGTCACCATCTGCAGTGATTCTGGAGCCCCCAAAAATTAAAGTCTCTCACTGTTTCCATTGTTTCCCCATCTATTTGCCATGAAGTGATGGGACCGGATGCCATGATCTTCGTTTTCTGAATGTTGAGCTTTAAGCCAACTTTTCCATTCTCCTCTTTGACTTTCATCAAGAGTCTCTTTAGTTCTTCTTCACTTTCTGCCATAAGGGTGGTGTCATCTGCATATCTGAGGTTACTGATATTTCTCCTGGCAATCTTGATTCCAGCTTGTGCTTCATCCATACCAGTGTTTATTATTTAACCAAATAAAAAAAGAAAAGACCGTCCTTTTCCCATTGTATATTCTTCGTCCCTTCGTTGTGAATTAAGTGACTGTGTATGTGCAGGTTTAGTTCTGAGCTCTGTTCTGCTCTGTTGAGCTATGTGTCTGTTTTTAATGTCAGTGCTACACTGTTTTGATTACTATAGCTTTGTCATATAGTTTGAAATCAGGAAGCGTGATGCCTCCAATTTTGTTCTTCTTTCTCTAGATTGCTTTGGCTATTCAAGATCTTTCCTGAGTCCTTACAAACTTTAGGATTGTTTGTTCTATTTCTGTGAGAAATGCTGTTGGGATTTTGATAGGGATTGCACTGACGACTGAAGCGACTTGGCGGCAGCAGCAGCACTGAACAGTATCGACATTTTAACATTTTTAATTCTTCCAATCAATGATCATGGAATATCTTCACATTTATTTGTGAGTTCATCAGTTTCTCAGCAGTCTTAATTCCTAAGATAGGTGTTTGCTTATTCTCACCTGGATTTTTGAAATAACTCAGTTACCACTCTCCCTACCAACCTCTACTCTGTTGCCTCTCTGAGACTGGCGTGACCTTTCTAAAACTGCAAATATGATTGTGTGACTCTTGTACTTGTAACCTTCTGTGCTTCCCACTGCCTTTGGTAAAGAACAGACTTTGCTAGAGCAGACAGAGCAGGCCTCAGCCTATCTTTTGCTCTCTTTCCTCAGCCTTGTGCTTTACCAGTAGTGCACTCACTACTTAACATTTTTCTGAATATTTAGTGCTGTTTCAAGTCTCCCCTTTCATTTGTTATTTTATCTGCCTCCTCCCTATTTTTCTGGTCTCAAACTCCTTTAAGCTCAGCTCTCCTAGTCGTTGAAGTTCTGACTGACGTCACCAGTGACTTTCCTTTGTCATTGAGCATGTTATGACATACTATGCTTACTTAAAGATGTGGCTATTTCTTTTTTTCTTTTAATCTTCAAATACATAGCCCACAGCCTGGTACATAGTAGACATTCAGAAGTTTAAATAATGGCTCATGTCTGAAATAAGATTGACCCCAAATTTAGTTTTATATACATGTTTAGTTACCAGAAAAATTTTCCTGATTATAAAAATATGAAAATGTTTGAAAGTAATACTTGTTCACTGTTGAAAACTTGACAAAAATACGGAAAAGTTAAAAGAATATGATGCCACCCATCTGTTGTACAGCATGGTTGGTGTATTTCTTCACAGTCTTTTTGTTTAACTGCACAGGGTCTTAGTTGTGGCACACGGGCCCTAGAGCATGCGGGCTTCCACAGCTGCAGTGTGCAGGCTTCGTTGCTCCGTGGCACGTGAGATCTTAGTTCCCCAAGCAGAGATCAAACCCGAGTCCCCTGCTTTGGAAGGCAGATTCTCAACCAGTGGGCCACCAGGGAAGTCCTCTTCCTAGTCTTTTAAAAATTTTTGCTTCTGTGTACATTATCTATGTGTGAGAACATTTTCTTGTTTTTACAGAAAGGATCGAGGTTAATGAACATTAAGTTTAATAAAGAGCTGAGGTCTCCCAGGGGAAATGTAGAAGTGAGCAGGAGCTATTTGTAAGATGAGGAAATGGAATCCTTTAAAAAGGCAATGCATTGTGCAGTATATGCTTTATCACTGATCTTCAAACAGCCCTTTTACATAGGCCTCATCTTCTCCGCTGTAAAGGCTGGGAAATGATGACACAGGTTATGTCTGCAGAGTCTGCTCTGAGGAGCCCTAGGGCTCTGCAACGCACACCAGGAGTTTCACAGATAATGAAATTTAAGGATACATTTGCAAAATATAAAATGACACACTGCCCAAGGAATCCAGATTCTTTCAATGTTCTTACCTTTCGTGGTAGAGAAGTTTTATGGTCTTTTTTTTTTTAAAAAAAAAAGCTTGTAAATCGTTGCCCTAGCTTATGGGACAAGTTCAGTTCTGTCTACTTCCCTTATAATGCTGGTTGAATGAAACATTACTATAAAGTACTTTATCTTTTAATTTTAATACATAAAATATTTTTAGGATGCTAAACCTGTATCTTTTATGTCCTGTTGTATACCAGAATTCTACTTGCTTTTGAGTTCAGTGTCATTGAGCTCCTTATTTGAGTAAGGCCTGGTATCAGGCATTCTAATGCTGGCTGATAAGACAGACAAGATCACTGCTGTTCTGCTTGCAGTCCAGCGGGAGGAGCAGTTAGATGGGCAATAGAAAAATAAATGTCAAGAGTGGTAAGTGGTTTAAGAAAATAAGACAGGCTGGGGACTTCCCTGACGGTCCAATAGCTAAGACCGGACCACAGTTGTGATGCAGGGGCCTGGGTTCATCCCTGGTCAGGGAACTAGATCCCACAGGCTGCAGCTAAGAGTTCACGTGCCACAACTAGGACCCGGTGCAGCCAAATAAATAAATATTAAGAAAAGAAGACGGGCAGTGTGATAGAAGTTGGGAGTTGGCTGCCTTCTGTCCAGTCTCTAGAGAAAGCCTTCCTGAGACTACCGTGGAGCTGAGACCTGGGCAGTACTGAGGAGCCAGCCATGCACAGATACTAAAAACAGGAACTGTAGAGAGATTAGACGATACTAGAATTCAAAAGAGGGATGGGAGCGTAACTTCTAAGTTCCAATTTTATTACTAATAATTACTAAGGAAAAGTTTGTCTGATTTGACAAGATAAAAGTTATGGATTAAAAAAAAAAAAAAAAACCCGGGAATCCCCTGGCGGTCCAGTGGTGAGGATTCGGCGTTTTCACTGTGGTGGCCCAGGTTCAACCCCTGGTTGGGGAACTGAGATCCCACAGGCCTTGTGGCATGGCCAAAGAAAGAAAAAACAAAGAAACCTGTAATATGAAGCGGCAAACAATTCTGGAAAAATAGTATATAAAATATTATAGGATTAAGGTAATTTATTACAAGCTCATACAGAGTAATAAGAAATATATAAAACTCAGTGGTTAAATGGTAAAGAAGCATGACAAGGCACTTCCCAGAAGAGACGGTATAATTGATACACATCATTAAAAATCAGAAGGAACAGGGATTTCCCTGGCGGTCCAGTGGTTAAAACTTCGTGCTTCCATTGCAGAGGGTGCAGGTTCGATCCCTGGTCAGGGAACTAGATCCCACATGCCACATGGCACCCCTCCCAAAAATCAAAAGAAACGCCAATTAAAAAATCATTTCTTTAAATCTACTAAATTAGCTCAAACTTCTCTTCTTTTACTAATATCCCATACTGGGAAAAGGAGAGTGAAACCAGGCATTCTTATAAATTGCTAATGACAGGCAATTTGGCAGTGTGTGCTGAAATGCATATAAAATATCTCTGTTACTGTCCTCGTAATTTCATCTCTTTAGTTGGAGAATAATTACTTTACAGTATTGTGATTGTTTCTGTCTTTCATCAACATGAATCAGCCATAGGTACACACATCTCCTCCCTCTTAAAACCTTAAAACCCATCCCACCCCTCTCGTTGTCACAGGGCACCAGCTTTGGGTTCCCTGTGTCATACAGAAAATTCGGATTTATTTTAAAAAACAAAAGAAAACAGATTTATTGGGGAAAATAAACATTTACACTAGAACACGCCTCACATTGCTTTAGTAGGTATTTGAAGTGAAGTGAAGTCGCTCAGTCGTGTCCGACTCTTTGCGACCCCATGGACTGTAGCCTACCAGGCTCCTCCGTCCCTGGGATTCTCCAGGCAGGAATACTGGAGTAGGTTGCCATTTCCTTCTCCAGGAGATCTTCCCACCCCAGGGATCAAACCTGGGTCTCCCATATTGCAGGCAGACACTTTACCATCTGAGCCACCAGGGAAGTCGGGTCTAAATGTATGCCTTGGTATCTCTAATTTTCTTGAAGAGATCTCTAGTCTTTCCCATTCTGTTGTTTTTCTCTATTTCTTTGCATTGATCGCTGAGGAAGGCTTTCTTATCTCTTCTTGCTATTCTTTGGAACTCTGCATTCAGATGCTAATATCTTTCCTTTTCTCCTTTGCTTTTCGCTTCTCTTTTTTCACAGCTATTTGTAAGGCCTCCCCAAACAGCCATTTTGCTTTTTTGCATTTCTTTTCCATGGGGATGGTCTTGATCCCTGTCTCCTATACAATGTCACGAACCTCCAACCATAGTTAATCAGGCAGTCTATCAGATCTAGTCTCTTAAATCTATTTCTCACTTCCACTGTATAATCATAAGGGATTTGATTTAGGTCATACCTGAATGGTCTAGTGGTTTTCCCTACTTTCTTCAATTTAAGTCTGAATTTGGCAATAAGGAGTTCATGATCTGAGTCACAGTCAGCTCCCAGTCTTATTTTTGGTGACTGTATAGAGCTTCTCCATCTTTGGTTGCAAAGAATAAAATCAGTCTGATTTCGGTGTTGACCATCTGGTGATGTCCATGTGTAGAGTCTTCTCTTGTGTTGTTGGAAGAGGGTATTTGTTATGACCAGTGCATTTTCTTGGCAAAACTCTATTAGTCTTTGCCCTGCTTCATTCCGTATCCAAGGCCAAATTTGCCTGTTACTCCAGGTGTTTCTTGACTTCCTACTTTCGCATTCCAGTCCCCTATAATGAAAAGGACATTTTTTGGGGGGTGTTAATTCTAAAAGATCCTGTAGGTCTTCATAGAACCGTTCAACTTCAGCTTCTTCAGCATTACTGGTTGGGGCATAGACTTGGATTACGGTGATATTGAATGGTTTGCCTTGGAAACGAACAAAGATCATTCTGTCGTTTTTGAGATTGCATCCAAGTACTGCATTTTGGACTCCTTTTTTGACCATGATGGCTACTCCATTTCTTCTAAGGGATTCCTGCCCACAGTAGTAGATATAATGGTCATCTGAGTTAAATTCACCCATTCCAGTCCATTTTAGTTCGCTGATTCCTAGCATGTTGACGTTCACTCTTGCCATCTCCTGTAGAGCTCTCTTCAAGAAAATTAGAGATACCAAGGGAACATTTCATGCAAAGATGGGCTCGATAAGGACAGAAATGGTATGGACCTAACAGAAGCAGAAGATACTAAGAAGAAGTGGCAAGAATACACAGAAGAACTGTACAAAAAAGATTGACCAAGATAATCACGATGGTGTGATTACTCACCTAGAGCCAGACATCCTGGAATGTGAAGTCAAGTGGGCCTTAGAAAGCATCACTACGAACAAAGCTAGTGGAGGTGATGGAATTCCAGTTGAGCTCTTTCAAATCCTGAAAGATGATGCTGTGAAAGTGCTGCACTCAATATGCCAGCACATTTGGAAAACTCAACAGTGGCCACAGGACTGGAAAAGGTCAGTTTTCATTCCAATCCCAAAGAAAGGCAATGCCAAAGAATGCTGAAACTACCGCACAATTGCACTCATCTCACACGCTAGTAAAGTAATGCTCAAAATTCTCCAAGCCAGGCTTCAGCAGTACATGAACCTTGAACTTCCAGATGTTCAAGCTGGTTTTAGAAAAGGCAGAGGAACCAGAGATCAAATTGCCAACATCCGCTGGATCATGGAAAAAGCAAGAGTTCCAGAAAAACATCTACTTCTGCTTTATTGACTATGCCAAAGCCTTTGACTGTGTGGATCACAATAAACTGTGGAAAATTCTGAAAGAGGTGGGAATACCAGACCACCTGACCTGCCTCTTGAGAAACCTGTATGCAGGTCAGGAAGCAACAGTTAGAACTAGACATGGAACAACAGACTAGTTCCAAATAGGAAAAGGAGTACGTCAAGGCTGTATATTGTCACCCTACTTATTTAACTTATATGCAGAGTACATCATGAGAAACACTGGGCCGGAAGAAGCACAAGCTGGAATCAAGATTGCCGGGAGAAATAACACTAACCTCAGATATGCAGATGACACCACCCTTATGGCAGAAAGTGAAGAGGAACTAAAAAACCTCTTGATGAAAGTGAAAGAGGAGAGTGAAAAAGTTGGCTTAAAGCTCAACATTCAGAAAACGAAGATCATGGCATCTGGTCCCATCACTTCATGGCAAATAGATGGGGAAACAGTGGAAACAGTGTCAGACTTTAATTTGGGGGGCTCCAAAATCACTGCAGATGGTGACTGCAGCCATGAAATGAAAAGACGCTTACTCCTTGGAAGGAAAGTTATGACCAACCTAGATAGCATATTCAAAAGCAGAGACATTACTTTGCCAACAAAGGTCCATTTAGTCAAGGCTATAGATTTTCCAGTGGTCATGTATGGATGTGAGAGTTGGACTGTGAAGAAAGCTGAGCGCTGAAGAATTGATGCTTTTGCACTGTGGTATTGGAGAAGACTCTTGAGAGTCCCTTGGACTGCAAGGAGATCCAACCAGTCCATCCTAAAGGAGATCAGCCCTGGGATTTCTTTGGAAGGAATGATGCTAAAGCTGAAACTCCAGTACTTTGGCCACCTCATACAAAGATTTGACTCATTGGAAAAGCCTTTGATGCTGGGAGGGATTGGGGTCAGGAGGAGAAGGGGATGACAGAGGATGAGATGGCTGGATGGCATCACCAACTCGATGGATGTGTGCTTGAGTGAACTCCGGGAGTTGGTGATGGACAGGGGAGGCCTGGTGTGCTGCAGTGCATGGGGTCACAAAGAGTCGGACACAACTTGAGCGACTGAACTGAACTGAACTGAAATGTGTGCCAGTAGGGAGATGTTGGAGTGACTCAGGATGCATTCACTCCGTGGCATTGGTACAAGCCCTTGAAAAAGAGCAGTCGTAACAGCTGAAGTCACAGAAGGAAATGCCTTTGATGCAGTGGGAAATGACAGAACAGCAGCATGTAAAACTGTCAGAAATAGGTCTTTGAAAATGTTGATTTAGATGTGTGTAAAAAGACTCCAAGATATATACTAAAATGTTACTATTGGTGTGTTGGAGTGCACAATAGAAGTTTTAACTGATGTGTCTTAGAAAAATAAACCTTTCCCTGGAAACTTACTGAAGACCTAAATGACAGCAAAAAAGAAACTGACTCTGTGTTCATCTTTCTACAAAAGAGCTTTGAAGGTACAATCGTGTGGGAGAGCCAAGACCTCCAAGGCCTCGTGTCAAGGAATCTCCACAAAGTGACCGTTAACGATGGAGGAGGAGTTCTCAGAGTCGTTACAGTAAGTCCTTCCTTTTTATTTAAGGTTGTTTCGCATACCTTAGCATTTTTTAAAATCTTAAAATGTTTTTAAGTTTACTTTTACACCAACTCATATGGAACAATGAATCTTATGTTTTAGAACATATGTAATAGAAAGTGTTGTTGAGTCACGATAATAAGTCGAAAAACTCAAATGTTCTGTGATTTTATAGCTTCAACCTTCATAGACAGTTTGCCTTAAGATTAGTGCAATTTTAGGAAGTATGATGTTTTATTTCTTGTTAGTTTTTAGGTGAACATCTTTTTAAGTTCACTTACTCAGTAGTAGGGTATTCAGTCTCACCTAACTGTATGATGTCAGTTACAATACTATAGACAAAAGTATTAGAAAGTAAGATTGACTCTTCACTGTCATTTATATTGCTGGGCTTTGTGGTTTTTATTTTTCATTTGCCAAATTTTCTTAAAATTTAAAACAGGTAGATTTCTCAAAGTCTAGGATGATAAAAAGGTGTGAGCAGACTTAAAACGATGAACTTTAAATAAATAAGTGACAGTGTGGTGTGGTCATAGAATTGTTCTCCTTGAATTCTGGCCTAATGATTAGGAAAGCACTTGGCATTTAAATTCACAGGGTTAGTACATTTCATTAATTAACCTTATTCACATAAATTAATCCTTGAATTTGAAATGAAAATCGTGAGGTTTGTTGTACATTCAGAAAGCATTTTTGCATACTCATTGTGAGGCAAGCACAATCTTGGGAGACCCGTAACTGTCCCACAGGGGGATTTACACTCCAGTGAGGAAGACAGACATTAAACAGACAGACCCACGCATTCAGGTGTAATTACAGCCTTAGCCTTGGAGGCCATGTTTAGGATTTCATCCTTGATTATGAAAAGTCCTTCATTTAATATACAGTGTTTTTTGGATTTGTAGGGTTTTTTCCTTATTTTCAAAGCAAGTACCTTGAATTTCTTGTCTCCTTCTCTGTGTGTGAAACTTAAATATGCAAAACATGACAGAATTCTATACTATTCAGTTGATTGCATAAAAGGAAATCAGTTTACTTCTGAGTTTTGGGCTAGATTTAAGGTAAAGATTCACATGATCTGCTTTGGGAATGAATATGGTTGTGGAGGGCTGTGAAAGCTCAGTCATGTGATCCCATGGACTATATCCCACCAGGCTTCTCTATCTGTGGAATTCTCCAGGCAAGAATACTGGAGTGGGTACCCATTCCCTTCTCCAGGGCATCTTCTCAACACAGGATTGAACCTGGGTCGCCTGCATTGCAGGCAGGTTCTTTACCATCCGAGCCACCAGGAAGCCTTGTGGAGGGTTAACGGGAGCTTAAATACTCAGTTAACTGGAAAAACAAAACAAAACAAAACTGATTGCTTAGGAGCCTGTTCTAAGGAACCCATGTGCAAATAAAGGTTTTCATCATAAATGCACAGAGCTGGAAGTTTTCCTAAGCCTTTCTCCCTTGCCAGCAAGTAATAACCTCAGAAAATTTTCAAAAGCAAAATAAAAGCCAAGATGTGACATTTTAGATAGAAGTTAATAAAGTGCTGTCCAGTTCTAAACAAGCCCAAACTGTATAGTGTGTAGTTTTTAAAAAGAAGAAAAAACCAACTCTTCCCTCACCTCCAAAAAAAAGTGTGCAGTCTTTTGTGGAACTACAAAGTTGGAATCTGTAGCATTCACCTCTAGAGATTTTCTCCACATTCAGCTACAAATTATATTCTGAATTAAATGGTGATTTACCTCAGTCACCCCAGAACACTTGTGTGTCCACTGGCCTTAAAACATTACTTTGTACAGTAGAGCTCTGCTAGAAGGATCTGTTCCAAAAAGGACTAGGCAGGCAGTAAGGCCCCTTGATTGGGTGAGTATGTAGAAAAAATGTAGTAAAGGTGCTGAGGCTTGACTGACGGTCTGATCCAGCCTGCAGCAGCTGGGAGACGAGTTAAGTTGGGGTGTAATACCCAAAGGTGAAGCCCCTCACTTCTAGGAAGGGCCTCGGGTAACCTGTGAGGTGAAAAGAGGCATGTCTCTAAAAACAGCAGCTCCTCCAAAGCTGAGAGGTAGACAGGACTGTTGTCGGCTGTTGGCACAATCATCTCTGGGCACCTTCAACGTCATTAGTCAGCAGGGCTCCTCTGGTTCAACCGTTGGCTTAGAGGGCTTTTCACTGTATGGTAGCAGACACTGTAAAATGCGCCTGGTGTATTTGAACTCACGGGCATTCTTCAAGTACGTGATCATGATTTTATTTTTAAGTGTGGGTGTTTGAGGATGTAAAATAAAGTTGGTTTTGGTAATAATGTTGGTAGCAAGTTCAAGAATATGTGATTCTGTGTAAGCTGGAATTCTGAACACCAGTCTGGAGATTATCGGGTATACCTACCTTGGACATTGTAATAATTAGGCGACAACAGCAAAAATAGAATGCTGATATCCTGATAGCATCTTAGGTGGATTCATGTGCCATTATGAATTTTGCAAAATCAATTTTCAAGTGTAAGGAATGTATTTTTAGCCATGAAGCATCAAGCACTTCTGTTCTCGTTTCTTTCAGACTGGGGAGGGTGCCTTGCCTCATGAATTCATGGAAGGTGTGGAGGGAGTTGCAGGAGGTTTTATTTATACCATTCAGGGTAAGTCAGCTGGTTGGAAGTTGAAAAGCATACTGAATCTCACCTACTTCATCTTCATACTTTAGTCGTGAAAGGTAATCTTTGTTTTTTTTAGTTATTAAAAAGTTTTTATTGACAAATAATTCATATACCATATAGCTTATCCTTTTCAAGTGTTTGATTCCATACTTTTTAGTATATCCTTCATTCTGCTATCATCTCCACTAATTCCAGACCGTTTCTATCACCCTCAAAAAGGAGTCGCCGTGTCTTCAGTGATGCTTCTGGAAATACCATTTGTGAACTTCTGAGGATTCTGCATTAGTGACCCCTAAGAACAGCCATTGTAGATGCTGTTGGTGGTGGTCACTTGTCCTGAGCATCACTTAGAACAAAGGTGCCCAGTGGTGGTCCTGTCTGATTTCTCAGCTCTGTGGATCAGGGATTCCTATGAAACAATTTGGACCCAGCTCCCCTGAAGTCACCCTGAGGTGAAGCAGAGTCCATATTCTGAGAGGCAGTTCCTCAGGGGGACTCCTTTAATGTGCAGGACTGAGGATGGGACAGAACCCTCTATTTGAGGCCACTGTATGTAGTTTGAAGATGGGAATGGCCGTGGCGCCTTTTTTTTTCCGGTAGCATCTTTATTTATACAGTGTTCCCGCACAGTATTTACACCACCCCTAAGGGAAAGTCAGAATAGGTACCTAGGTTTTGCCCACAAACTTGCCATTAAACATCGAGATGTAAAGTTTAGGGATCCTTAATTTTAGTCCAGAGATTGTTCATAAAACTATGAGAACACTCTGCCAGGGGTGGTATCAACTTAGCTCACCAGAGACTAGCTAATGGGTCCCCTGGGGAAAACTCAGGTCAGGAGGCCAGGTTCATAAAGCAGCTCACACTTGGGGGCGGCTACAGGTGTACACACCATCTGACTTAATGTCTCGCAGCTTGCTTTCTTGTGCCAGTTATGTCAACTCTGTACTGTCAGGGGACTTAAAAAACTTGAGGGGCCCTTTAGACTTCTGGCACTGAACTCTTCTACAGGGAGCAGCTACTGTGTCTTGAACAACTGTTTATCTTAAATTTTCTCTCTGAGGCCAAAGGATTAAGATTCGGGTGAGAAAAATGCCTTTCAGACAAGAGAGAACTATCTCAATTTTAGGGTAAGGGAATTAGAATGAATAGATTTTACTTCTCATGTTCTGGATATATCTGAAAAGCTGACTATGACTTTTTTTTTTAATTGAGAATTTTTGTGCTGTTTTCTTAAGAATCACGTGGTACACAAATTCTCAAATTTTGTTGGGCGTTAGCATCTCTGGCTGGGCCCTGCCTCAGGTTAGAAAGTTAAGAATCTTCAGGATTGGAGCTCAGATACCTGTATTTTAACAAGCTTGCTAGATGGATTTGATGCCTCTAACGTTTGAGAGGGTATAAACTATATGATTCTTGTAGATAGCACCTAGACAGATGGTCAGATTTAAAACAGATAGTATACTCAGTTTCCAGATATATGCAATATAAGCCAAAGTGTACAATCTGTTACTGAAAAAGCCTGTATTTAATTTCTGCTCTTGTTACCAACCATTTTCCTATTGCCATAATTTTATACACTTATACTTTCCTTCAAGTGTTAAATTGTGTGTATTTATCCTTACCTTTAAAGTGACAGGATGTTACAGTAAGAATTGAGAAGGGACCCAGGATCATTTAGGCCCGTGCTTCTCAGAGGGTCGTTTGTAGCCCACCTACATCAAAGTTACAGGAAGTCACAGGTTAGAAATACAGATTCCTGGGCCCCGCTGGCTCTCTAGGCCTGGGGCTTAGAAATCTGTATTCCATGAGCATTCCTGAGAACCACAGACTTAGTCCAGCTCCCCCTTTTACAGATGAGAATGCTGAGGCCCAGAAACGTGCAGTGTGTCCAGTATCCCACAGACAGTGGCAGAGGCGGAAATCAGAACAGGTCTTCAGCCCGCACTGCAGTCTGTCTGCAGTTACAGAGCGGAGCACGAAGTTACTTCTCAGTTTCCTTCCCCCACTGCTCAGCCACCCATTTGTCATTTTTCAGAGATTTTCTAATTTTCTAAGTTGACAAAATCCTGTGCCAGTGAAAGAATTGCTGCCTTATTTGAGGACAGTCCATGCACAAATGTGACAAATGATTCATTAGCTTGTGAGATGGTAATTAAAATGTCTTTTAAGCACTTTGGTAATCATTTTTATTATGGAATAGCACAGATAATCCAGAAACAGTGCTATTAAGAAACACTCGTGTCCTTGTTGCTTAGAACTAATAAATGTTTACATTTTTTCATGTTTGCTTTTTTTTTGGAGAAATGAAGCATTTCAGATACAGTAGAAGCCCCTCCCTCCTAGGACTTCCCACCCCTGCTCCTCCTGCTCCCCTCGCAGCGGACACCACTGTCCGAAAGCTCGCGTGCATCCTTCCCAGTCTTACTATCCTACTTTCTCCTGTAACATACAGCTTTGATTAAAGTATCTCATAATTTATACCTGTAGTATATATAGCAATCAGCAAAATACGTTTTTTCACTCAGCATTATTTTTTAGTGCTGTTCCTATTAACATCCAAGATCAGGTTGATTTTTTTAAAATATATTTTATTGAAGTATAGTTGATTTATAATGTGTTAATTTCTGCTGTACAGAAAGTTTCAGTTAGATATATGTGTGTGTGTGTGTGTGTGTGTATACATATGTGCTTCTTTTTCATATTCCCTTCCATTGTGGTTTATTGCAGGATACGGAATACAGTTCCTTGTGCTACCCAGTAGGACCTTGTTGTGTATCTATTCTCTATATACATAGTTTGCATCTGCTAACCCCAAACTCCCGGTCTATCCCGCTCTCCTCCCTTTCCCTCTTGGCAACCACAGGTCTGTTTTCTGTGTCTGTGAATGTTTCTGTTTTGTAAATAATTTCATTTGTACTGTTTTTTAGAGCCTACATATAAGTGATACCGTGTGGAATCTGTCCCTTGCTTTCTTACCTCACTTAGAATGATAGGTCCATTCATGTGGCTGCAGATGGCTGTATCATTCTTTTCTGTGCTGAGCAGTGTTGCACTGTATATATGTACCATATCTTTACCCATTCATCTGTCAGTGGACATTAGGCTGTTCCCCTGTCTTGGCTGTTGTGAGTAGTGCTGCTCTGCAGGTTAATTTGTTTAACTGCTGTGTCCCATTATGTGAATATATCATGATTTAGCCATTCTTATTGGTAGGCATTTAGACTGGTTCCATTTATCACTGTCACAAACGTGCTGCCATAAATACCCTTGTGACCGTGTGAAATAACGTCTCTGGGAACGTACCTACAATTGGACTTAGTGAGGTACACAGTCGGACACCTTCAGCCTAACCAGGTGTTGCGGAATTGCTCCCCACAGTGAGCCCCTCAGTTTATCCTCCCACCAACAGTGTGTGGGAGTCCTGGTTTCCCTCCCTCAAAATCCCTAACAAATGTTTTCTGTTAGGTTGCCTTGGGAGGAGAATTAGTGTGATAATGTTACAAGTTCTAGGTCTTAAGCTTGCAGTAGCTCTTTTTTCCAACTCTTTTTATTTATTTTTATTTTCTATTGTTTTTTTTTTGACTTTATTTTTTTTTTATTTTAATTGGAGGTTAATTACTTTACAATATTGTATTGGTTTTGCCATACATCAACATGAATCCGCCACGGGTGTACACATGCTCCCCATCCTGAAACCCCCTCTCTCCTTTTAGAAGGCGATGCTCTTTTAAAAACCCTTCGTTCTCGCCCTCGAAGACTTCTCGATCATATACATAATCTCCACGAGGAGGATGCCTTACTAAAGGAAGAAAGCAGCCTCTATGACGACATTGTGTTTGTGGATGTTGTCGACACTTATCGAAATGTTCCTGCAAAATTACTGAACTTCTATAGATGGTATGTTATAAAAATGTTGGGTAGGTGTTGTTTTATTTTTCTTTTGATGTAGAAGCAGTTTATCAATAACATCAAACCACTGAGATTTTTTTAAACAACCTACCTAAGAGCCCTGAGTACCTGTGGTGTGATCAGTCATCCCCTAGTTCTTTGTGAGGACTAATCTTCTGAAATGGTGCCTTCTTTCTCTTAGCAGATCCATAATGTGAGTGCTATTAATCAAAAGCAAGGTAAAAGATGGCTCACTTTGAGTCATTCCTGCTTTTCCATAGTTGTCTGGAGCCAACATTAGGTGAAAATCAGTGAGTTTGAAAGTGGTTTTCATCCCCACCCACCTAATACCTCCCATTTACAGTCACTCACACCCAGGTTACTGATCTGAGTTCTGTTCAGCTGAACATCCACATTGTATTTCTGTTCTGTCCTCCACTCATTGAAAAACTACCTGCCCTGATTCCAAAACCTTTAGTAAGATGAAATTCAACAACCCTTAGAGTCTACCATATTGTTACTTCCCAGACCCTCCAGTATTTCTTGGGTCTTGGTTGTAATTCCTTTTAATACCAACAGTAAGTATATAGTAACTTATTAATTGAATACAAGTAGTTGTTAATATTACTAAGTTACTCTAGAGTCCCATAACTTTCTGTTGAGCCTGATACTGTACGCTGACTATAGATGTAAAACCTTCAAACTCTGTCTAGATCAAACACATTAAGTATACGTACATCTTTTGTCTTTTTTTAAAACTTTATCAGAGAGCTTGTTGCTTGATGAGCCCCAAAGGCTGTCCCTTCTGTTCTTCTCTGTTGCTCATGGGAAATTACCAACTTCTGGTCCTGAGGGGTAGACAGTTAAATTCATTTATGTAGTTTCATAGCTGGGGCTAGTTAGTATAATTTTGGAGTCCTCTTGTGGTTAGAGGGCAGATATAAAAAAGAGTTGGAGGTGTGGGTATGCCCAGAATACCAGGATTAAGTTTGACAGCTGTAGTGAGAAAAACCTTCTTTTAGCTCGAGGCCACTGATGGGCTCCTGCTGGTGGGGCCAAGGCAAGGACGTGAAGAGGTGAGGAGGGGTAGTGGAGGTCCAGGTGGTGGAGATCAGGACTGCGGAGTTCTAGGGCTTTCTATAGGGAGCTGATTCTCCACTGTGGAAGTTCAGGTTTTGTCTTTTCTGCTTGCATGTCTCTGTGATCTTAGTCTCTCTGCCGCTGTCTCTTCTGGGCCCTCATGTCTGCCAGGACACTGCAGCGATCTATTAACAGGCTGTGTGTCCAGACCCGCTTCCCACTCGTCCCAGTTGACCCTCCACACTGTAAATGACATCTTTGTGATTCATTCATCTTTATCCAGGGGCTCCATCAGTGACCTCAGTGTCCCTTATCACGGAAGTTTATTTCTGATTAGCAAGTAAATAGTATGTATATCTTCTGCTGTTAACGGAAAATAAAACTTGAGAAACATAGGGTTATGCTTTCGGTTGTGGATCTGTTGTTAAAATTCACCATTTTGTGACCTAATGAAACCTTTTCTCCAGATTTCTTAGTTCAAATTTCTGTCATCTTACTGGTTCTTACTTACCAAGACTGGGTTTTTTAACAAAGAGGTGCAGGGGTTGGCAGTGTGAAACTGAAGAGTCAGTTTCGTCTGTAGTTGCCATTAGATACTTTTTAACGTCTAGATAAATGAAGTCACCCTTTTGTGCCTTCCAGAAGGTCGTTGGTGATGGCTGAACTACTGAAGATCGTTTCTAAGGGGAAATGTATTTCAGTGTTTTAACTCAGCTTTTTAAACACCGTAAAACGCGAGTACAGTATAGATGGCAGCAAAGAACACATTCTTCCGTGCGCCGGTGTTCTGTGAAAGGACCTGTGCCCTCACCCTGGGCCTCTTGTTAGGAATGCAAGGGGCAAAGTTCTGCTGCTTGACAGACACGCTGGCCTGACCTGCGCAAGGCCTAAGAAGCGTTTGACTGTATGTTCCATCTAAGCCAAATCTTTTTTTCCATCATGTTCTTATCCTTAACACCTTTCAGATCGGCTCGGCCCCCGTCTGCTGGGCCACTCTGCTAAATCGAGTGAGGACTCGTTGGCAGCAGCCGTCTCCTCTTAGGGCAGGTGCTCTTGATACTGGAGGGGTGCCCTGACTCTGTATCCCTCTTTTCGCCAACAGGACTGTGGAAACAACCAGCTTTGATTTGTTGCTAAAGACAGATGACGACTGTTATATAGACTTGGAAGCTGTGTTTAATAGAATCGCCCTCAAGAATCTGGACGGGCCTAATTTTTGGTGGGGAAAGTAAGTTAAACATTGTTAGCCCATCGATGTTCATTTCATGTACTGAGCACATGTAGTTAAAAAAATATGGCTGAGATAGGAAAGTTCCCTGTTAGGCTCCTGAGTTACTATGTTTTATTAATTTACAATTAAAGGGGAAAAAACTTTTAAATGGAAAATCTCAGGCTAATGTAATGAAGGGGGGAAATTAACGTGACTTTCATCACCGTGCCCTACAAGTACTACTGAAATTAGAAGCTGCTCTTCCTTAAATGTATGATACATTTCTGAAACCATTTGCTATGTCTCTAAATATGGAGTAGTGATTTATTTTTCATTTATTTTTTAAATATATCTATGCAAGATGATTCGGAAACTCCATGAGAGAATTTAACATACCAGTCTTTATATAAAAAACACCACTAGATACTTAATCCCTTAAGACTAAAAAAATAACCTCTTCTTTCCTTGCTTCTGTAATTTGTTCCTTTGTGGTGTCAGTTAAGGACTCAGGCTTAGCTAGTGGTAGGGAGGACCTGTGTCCAAACAACAGAAGCCGACTCACTTTCAATCTTAGTTTCAGACTGAACTGGGCAGTTGACCGAACTGGGAAGTGGCAGGAGCTGGAGTACCCCAGCCCTGCATACCCCGCTTTTGCATGTGGGTCAGGGTATGTTATCTCCAGGGACATCGTCCACTGGCTTGCTGGCAACTCGGGGAGATTGAAGACCTACCAGGTAATTAAGGACTTCTGACCTAAAAGTCCACTCATCAAGCAGGTTTTTTTTTTTTTTTTTTTTTAACTCGACCTCGTATTTCAGCCCTAAAAGCAGAGCAGCTTCCCTTGGGGAATGTATGGTATTCCTTCTATATAGGAATCAGCAGCCCTCAGAGGTTAGGGATACACTTCTATCCCTTAAACCTTGGCTGTAAATCTTATTCCTAAGTCGTCTTTGAACGTAACTTCTTACATTTTCAGCCTGTATTTAAAGGCATAGTCCCTGGAGGAGTGTAAAGGTTTAGTCTTCAGTGTGCTTAGTCCTTCTTATGAATATAAGCTTTCTTTTTTCTTTTTGCTGATTCTGGTGACTGTGTCAATAAAACAGCTCTGCCTGGGTCTCAGATCCACAGTGTCTTTCATACTGTTGGTGCTGCAAGTTTAAGGTCCATGCAGAGGGGCTGGCCGCCTGCTTAGTGTATAGTCTCACTTCACTGTGGCGTGTTTGCTTCATGTGAATGATGACCAGCAGCTTTTACTTTGTGTATCAGTGTTAAAACATGCTCAGCATTTCATACTAGAGTACTTAGAAAACAGGTACAAGAGTACATGTGGGAGTGGGTGTGACACTGTCTGAACCAATGAGGCAGCACTGAAATGTTTACTTTCTGAACCTTCTGGGGCATGTGTAGGGTGAAGATGTAAGCATGGGCATTTGGATGGCAGCCATAGGACCTAAAAGATACCAGGTGAGCAAGCCTGAGCAGGGCTGGCCGCAGGGCTCGGAAGAGGTAAGTGAGGTTTCTCTTATCCAGCCTTGGGCAGAAACTGTGAATGCAAAGTCTTGTAACAACTGTGCACTTGATTTAATTCACCATCATTGGCCAGGGTCTCATAAAGCAAAAAGGAAGTGTTTTAAATGGAAGTTGTCCTGCCCACAATGAGTCAAGTGTTTATACGTTTTTATACATTTCATTCAATTCTTTGCAGCTTTAAAACTTACAGGAGTTGGCTGACTTCAGATCCTGGCCGTGAGACGGTTCCACAGAATGAGACTCCAGCAGTGTGCCCACCTAAGTGGGGGCTCAGGGGAGACCCTCCCCAACCCACCTAAGGTCAGGGCAGAGACAGAAAGCCTCCCATTTCCTTTAATACCCCTGGAGGTGCTCAGCCATCAGGGCCACAGCTCTCTGTGGGAAGGAGTCTGATTATTATGTCCCTCCTTTTTATGTTCTCAAATTGAATGGAATCTGCACTCTGATATTATTGGAAGCAGAAGCCAGTCCATGGAGCTGGGAAGTAGGCTGGTGGGTGAGAACCTGAACTCTGATAAGACTCCTTTTTACTCCTTTCCTACTCAGCCTGCCAGCATGAACTTCACTGTGACCTGGAGCAAGTTTCTTCACTGAGTTTCTCATTCATGACAAGGAAATAATTCCTAGCTCACAGGTTATTGTGAGAACTAAACTGGATAATACCTAGAAAGCCCTGGTTCTGTCCCCCCAAATACCATAACCGGTTCTCCAGAACACTTGCTCTTGTTCACAGTGCTGTTGGGCCAGCTTTTCTCCAGTAGCAAAGATGAGACGCTGCATTTGTGGTTCCCACACTGTTTCTTTGTTCCAGGGTCACTGCCGTGCCCACTCCCTGTGCCCCATAAGTTGAGTGCGTTCGCACACGCGCTCGTCTTTGAAATGACCACCACCTCAGCGGGCTCCGGAAGTGCCCCTGAACACCGTTCTGTCTGCAGCAGGGGGTCAGCCTGCATTTTGTGTTCCAACAGGACAGCCTGTGGCTCTGTGAGAAGACCTGTGAACCAGGAATGCTGTCTTCCCCACAGTACTCTCCTCAGGAGCTCGCGCAGCTGTGGAGACTAAAGGAGCTTTGCGGTGACCCTTGTCGGTGCGAAGGAAGAGGATGATGAGGTCGATCTGCTGTGTTAAAGGTCAAGGTGGGCGAATGACTGGCTGAGCAGAAGCCTGAGGTTTGGCCGCAGATTATACGGTCTTTCAGGATAATTCTCGGCTGGCACTTTCACTTCTCACCAATGTGATATTTCTTAACATTTGCCCAAAATTTTCTTTTTAAAAAACAACAGATAACTGTAGTGCAAGGAAAACTTATATATTGGAAGCTCACTTGAAAAATACCAAATTGTTTGTAAAAACAATATTCCTGAGTCCTATTGCATCATTTCTAGTTAGTAATTCATTACCTATCATTTTGGTTAAAACTTGGCCTAGTTCAGAAATGTTGAGTATTCCAGTCTGAATTTCAGCCTGGAATGCAGACTAGCTCTGGACAGCTAAGTAGGATAATTACAGGCCAAAAAGAACTCGTGCTGTGTGACCTGTGGTCACTTACACCAAAGTGGGGGTTTCTGGAAATCAGGTCAGATTTTGTAAATCTCTGAATGAAGTGGGCAACCTGAAAAGGAACCACTGTATTTCTCACATCTGGACCTTGGTTTTAAATTCATTCAGTAGACTAAGTTCCAAGTATTCTTTTGCCATTTAACATAAATCCTGAAGATCACAGCTATATTAATACTCCTTTTTTTAATGCTAAAGTTTTATGAATATAAGTAAAATCATACCTCTCAGGGTTTTAATGCCATAGGAAAAGATATTTCTAAATAGATGAAACAATTAATTTTGCTTTCTTCCATTGTAAAATGTTTACCTAATATAAGTGATTTTCAATCAGAGCTGGTAATCTTCCTTAGAAAGAATGTATGCTCAGTTTAGGGTATAACTGTAGGGAAAAGCACATAATTTTTGTGAGTTCTCTAAAAACAGTGCAACTAAGAAGAGAGATCATAGCATATATATTACATAGAGGATATGCTTTCTTCAGTTTAAAGATTTTCCCAAATCAGCCAAATCATTTTAGTAATCTTTTAAACCAATAGTATGAATTGAGCATTCCATTAATACTTATGAATACATCATTAACTTCAGATTTTTAGACTAGTGAGGTTCTATTTAGTACTTACATCTTCTCATAATGAAATACAGTCATGAACTATGAAATAAAATCTGAAAATCATTAGTAGGTGCAAAGCCTTTATTATTGCTGTTATATACATGCCTAGAAATGTTTTCTTCCCTATGAAAAAATACAGCTATTCTATACTTAGAGCAAGTTGTAAACCTCTTTTGTTTGGGAAAGAATTGTCCCAAGATGTCATTTATTTTCAGTGAAACCCAGTCATGCTACATTGTCAAACCTCTGAATTTTATTGGTTGCTGTTACCATCGCACTAAGAGACAGTCTCCATTTTCCACAGAGTAGAACCGTAATGGCTGTAGGTCATTTTCTAGTTCAACCTCTTTTCCCGGCATCTAAAATTAGAGCAGAGAGGTGGGGTGATTAAGACAGATGTGGCAAAACACATATACCCACACACACCCCAACAAAGATGTATGGTTTCTATTCAGAACCAAACCATGTTGCATGAAGACTTAGTTTAACAGTGAGTCATACTGTGGGAAACTCAGCTTGACTTTGCGTTTTTTTCTGGGCAACTTACTTTGGGACTCTCGTAGGACAACAGAAGTTCTGACACAGGAACTTTGAGGAGACGCGACAGCAAGCCTTTCACCTTTTGGACTGTCATGGAGTCTGTCAAGGAAAAGAAAAACATCAGTTCTCGCAGGTGACAGCTACCTGTAAGACGAGCTCACGCGCCAAGACCACACTGGTAATGAGAGCTGTCACTGTCCTTCCGTACTCCGTTTACCCAAGCAACGACCAGGGGACAGCTCACACCCAGACCAGGGTGTCACACCACTTAGGGGCTTGTTCGGGAGGCGGTGGGAAAACGGAGCTGATGTCAGACCTAAGTGCCCTTTGATGATGACTTTTCGTATCATGTCTGTGGTATTTAATATTTCCTCCTTATTCTGAATAAACCAGAAATCATTCTCAGCACAGAAGTAAATGTGAGTGAAATCATTAACTTCTTAAACCTGTGATTACTTACTTGAAGGATGCTGGCGTCAGGTTTGGGCTCGGTGAGGACTTGTATCAGTCTCTCTGGCCTTAGTTCCCTCCTCTGTAAAGTGAGGTGTGTAGACAAATGACCCACGTGCTCCCAGTCTAATCGCCGTGGTATGTATGTGTGCAGCACACACATGCAGGGGACCACTGGGCCCAGGGGTGTAACCGAATGAGGACATGCTTTGGCTCGTTCAGAAAACACTATGAACTTCTTTCCAAAGATGGGCTGTGGTAAATATTGGAAATTCTGATTATGAGAAATAGTTTTTCTGAAGCTTTAGCTGGAAGTACAGCAATAGTGTGGTGTTCCTACAGATATCACATGTATTCAGAAAAATATTTTTCTATCAAACATTTTTGTAAAAGCTGTGTCTTTATGCAACTTGTGATAATAAATGTTATTTTTATTTTAGAATAAAAACTTGCCTTTTCTTGTTTATGTATTGAAAACAGACACTAAATGGACATTTATAATGTCGATCGACATAGTTTGCTCTTTTATTTGTGAATATGGATAATCTTGTCCTTTCAAAGGGTTTAGGTAGACTGGCTTTCCTCGTTCACAGGGTGGTTAGTGATGGGTTAATAACTCCGACTGCTGAGTTTAGAGAATATACGACTCAGATTTAAATTGTTTATAGCATAATTATTACATATAATTTCTCCATATTAGTCTAATCTGTTAATTCTACTTGAAGGTGAATAAAGCTCAGCCCATGAACACGGTGACTGTGCCAGGGGGAAAGGACGGCCCCAGTTAGAGGAACACAGACCTAATAAGAGCATTCCTGAGCATTCCTGCAAGTTGACTTCATGTAAAAGAAGGAAAAATGCAAACATGTCCAAAATCAATTATATTAACAAAAAGTTCTGGTCCTCTCTCACTTGCCTGTTCCCATTAGGGTCCTTACTGGCAGTATTTAAGTTTGAAAACAGAAATGAAGGGGAACCACTAATTTTAATTCAGCATTATGTAACAGTAGCAAAATTACATGTCACAGGAATAGAAACTGGGTTGCTAGTAAGGAAAAATGGAGCAATACTGGTAAGTTGATGATGGTTTTCAATCGTAAAGGTATTTCTTTGGGCACAACAAAAGCCCTCCATAAAGAATACCAGGATAACCTTATTTTATTTGATAAAAATCAATGTGAATTCACTGCACTGACAGGCAAATAGAAAGGTATTTCACTAGAGTCATTTACGATATTTTACTTCTTCAAGTCCTCACTGCGCTAAATTTAAGCTGTTTATATTTTAGTATTTAACTGTGAATCAAGTTTAATCTTAAGAGTCAGACTATGTTTCTCTTTTGAGTGAAAGGTAAGTTACACTGATCTTTTGAGAGAAAACTATTTCAAATGTGTCCATTAAACAGTGTCCACGAGCTATCTCTGCAGGGGCTCCTGACTGGTAAGGAGTAGCAAGCACTCAAGCCAACGCCACTGTTTCTCTGGCCCAGAAGAGCCCCCAGAGCAGTCTTGTGAGAACTAGCCAGCAGGGGGCCTGTGGGAGCCCCTGAAGGGTGAGCCCTTAGGCTCCTCCTCTGGGTAAAGAAGTAACCGCACACAGGGGCTCCTGATTCTAAAACTGTTCTCTAGACAAGCCAAGAAGCTACGGGAGACTCGAACTTTCTGGGGGGAGGCGTGCACAGGAGGAGTAGTTTTAGCATGATCAATTGTACTTCAGAATGTAGAAGACTAGTGAACACTTACAAGCTGTAAAAGCCCACACTCTGAATGAACTGTTCTACTTCCAGCTGCCTCATGGGAGGGCCAGCGATTCAAAAGCAGAAAGAGAGGAGAGAGACATCCATTCTTACCCGGCAGTTGTTTCTCTATGACTTTCTGATCATGTTGATTGGGATATTTTATCTTCAGTGCTTGAAAGTAAAAAGATTGACATTAATTGAGCCCTGCTGGAGGAAGGGTTTAAATCATACACATATTAACAGCAGTGACCAAAGAATGCAGCTCAGATCCCACTAAAGGAACAGGAATAGAAATTCCTTCTATTACTACTTCACTGAATTACAGCAAGAAAAATAGCTAGACCAACATTCTACTGCTTTCCCTTTAGTACTTCTTTTCTGACAGTTACCTAGGTTTTTAAGTTTATGAATTTCCAAATCAGAGTTCAACTCACTATTCAGATACTTCCTACATTTATAACTGTTAAATAAGTATGTTCAACATTAGAATGTAGGTATGTTTGAGATCGTTTCTTTAAAAATTAAAGTGCCTGTCTAGATATTTACTTAAGAGAAAAAAACAATCCTTATTAGGTCATCATCAGGGCTTCCTCAGTGGCTCAGGTGGTAAAGAACCCACCCACAGTGTGGGAGACCTGTGTTTCATCCCTGGGTTGGGAAGATCCCCTGGAGAAGGGAACGGCTCCCCACTCCAGTATTCTGGCCTGGAGAAGTCCATGGACTGTATAATCCATGAGGTCGCAAAGAGTCAGACATGACTGAGCAACTTTCACTCATCACCATCTGTTTTAGCATCTAAGGACTCGAATATAAATCAGCAGTCTTTGAATGTGGAGTTCTTACTTAGTAGCTGGTTTTTGAGCAAAAATGGTTGTTGTGTTTTCAGTTCCCCATCTTCAGGTGCACCATATTCTGTTTAAGAAGAAGTAAAAAAGAAAAAGAAGGATGATAAACCAAAAGGCCACTGTGGGGGGTGGGGTGGGGTGGGAAGAAATGTATAGGTAAGTGTCAACCTAGCCTTTTCTTGTCCCAGGATGAACCCAGCTGCGACTGGGATGGGAACCTGGGCTCTGCTTCCTTTTATCTGGTTACTTGGTTACTGTATTTTTTGGAGGGAAGGACAGACGGCACCCGCTTCCAAGCCTGGAACCCTTCTGTCATCTGCATGTCACATCACTGATCCTGGGAGACACTGTCCCGAGAGACTGGTGAGGCTGTGCCTGCAGGTACTTGGATGCAAAATTTCACCTTTGGTCACAGTTCCTGTCCTTCTGGATCCTGAGAAAAACACTCATGGGCTCTGTCACTAGGTTTCAGCCAGTATGCGCAGTGCTGGCTTGGGTGCTCAGAACCACCACTGGAAGCCAGGTACACTGCCAAGAAAAGCAGCCTCTACGCAAGGCAGAAAGAAGAGGAGGAGGGACTGCCGTCCACCTTTGGCCAGACCATGGCAGGAGGGGAGACCTGAGCCATACCTGCAGGGCAGCTTTAGATCCTTCACCTCCCTGCCCCTGAGTGATTCAGAATTCACCTCAAGTGGCCAGGAAGTCGGGCCAGCTAATGGAGTAATCTGAAAGCGATTCCCACAGGCAGCTTTTCTTCCTCAAAGATGTTTCAGCCTGAAGCGTTTATGCAGTGAGCTCATATTAGGAAAGATATAAAAGAGAAACTGCATAAAAGTGAAATTTGGAATAAAAATGAAGTCAAAACAAAATGGAAAGTACATCAGGGACAAGGAGCCCTGGAGTCAGAGTGTCGGTGTCCAGGGAGCCAGGCTGGAGCAGGTCAGGAAGCGCCTTGCCCACGAGGCGCCAGGATGGGCGAGCACTCAGGAAGACAATGTGCAACTCATGAACATTAAAATTACCCGCAGAGCTTCAAAGAATACCAGTGCCTAGGTTCCACATTAAATGCTCTTCATTAAAAAGATTCCCCAGAGTACAGCCAGGGTTGGGATGACCTGGAGTCCTTCCTGCCCTTCCTAAAAGGAGGAAGCAGTACCCACCCTCCTGAAACTGAAAGCTGGGTGAGTACGTGAAGAAACAAGCTTCTGTGAAGAGCTGCTCTCCCCTCCCCCGCTGAGGTGCTGCAGATGTGCCTTCTCTAAAGACAACTGTTTAATTAATTACCTGCTCCCCAAGAGCTGCAGGAGCCCCTCTTGTCCATTTAGATGCCCAACAGAGAAAAGCAACAACACGGAGGACCTCCTCTAACACCCACAGGAAACCCTGTCCCAGTGGGGATCCCCCATGCCCAGGCGAGGGCCCTGGCGCACAGTACGTACTGAGGCAGAGTGCCTGGTATCTAGGATGGGCTGCGAGAAATTCCTCATTTGGCCTGTTTTTCTCTGGATCCTGATGTCCCCCGGCCTTTTTCCATTCATTTCCAAATGCTTTTCGGTAATCAAGTTCAGCCCCACGCCTCTCCTCTGGTTCAATCTACAGGGATGTGAGAAAAAAGCAAATCTATTAAAGCATTTTTCTAATATGTGTGTCTGGCACCCTATCCTTCTCCACTGCCTACCCGGAGAGAATAATAAAACTGAGGCAACGAGACAAATTTCTGCCTTTCCTTTTTAACATTCGTAGATCCATGAGTTTATTCAAAAAGAACAACGGATCTCAGTTTTATCCTTTTCTTCATGAGTGTATCTGCCCACGGACCAGTTTCTGGACGGAGCCTGCCTGAGGCCCGAGGCCACAGCATGAGGTTGTTGGGCTGGAGTAGCTGACTTACTGAGAGAGTTCCTAGTATTCCGCCGCCCAGCCCTGCTAAGTGACAATAAATTGGACTGGAGCAGCCGAACAGTGGTTTCCCTGCAGGCGTCCGAGTGTAACCCCACCTGCTAGGCCAGAAAGAACTGCCATGACTCAAGTGCACGTGGATAATACCATTTGAAGGAAACGATATCTGACTGCTTTTATGATCCTCAGCTCCAGCGTCTCTTACACTGGACCATTTCATTTCCAGTTTAAGAAATACCTCCCCAGGACACTGGCACTCACTGCACACTTGTTCAGGGTCCTCAGCTGACCGATCCTGGCGATGATGAACTGCCGTGTGGTCTGGGCATCTTTGCTGCCTTCAGTCAGGGGGTTTCTCGTGCAGGACAGCGCGTGCAGACTCTGCAACTTATCCAGCTCGTTCATAAAGGACCACTGAAATCCAAAACACATGAAAAAAACATGTTTCAGGCTAACTTTTCAACAGAGTATTTGAACCAGTAGCAGAAAAGCAAGCCCCCAGTTCCATCGGAGACAAGGAATTTCATCCCACAGCGAGCACCCACCAGGAAGACCACGTACTTTACAACTGTGCTGTGGAAACTGACGTATGGGTTTATATGAGGAGTTTCACTCTGAGGAAGTGTTTCTCTTTCAACTTAAAATATTCCTTAAGAGCAGGAGCCTACAAACAGCATCCCGAGAGTGGAAATAAGTAACGCAGTGCACACGTTCTGAGGACACTCTTACCTGCGCTATCTGATTGTCATTTAGTACAAGGTACTGCAAAGAAGGAAACATGGAGGTTTTGCACCCTAGAAGAGAGAGCATTAAGTTACACAGCAGAAGGGAGAGAAAGCTGGAGGCTGGGGCAGCCGGGGGAGGGGGACTGGGTAATCTTAGGTACCAATTCCAGCGTCCGGAAAATGTATAGAGGAGATTCCAATGTCAGAGAGGATGAGTTGTTCTAATCTGAAACGTAAAAACATGCAATTTGATCACACAGAACAATATAAAATGCTACGTGCTATCCGAGCAGACTAGATCTGTATGTACATTTTTTCCTACACCCTAGGTTTTCATCCTGTGTGAGATGCTTAGGAACCATAAAGTCCAACGTAGGGCACACAAAGCAGACTTGCTGTGCCACCTTCTGATGGATTCTGAGTCACCAAAACAACACCGGGTGCCTCCTGCTGTGCCAGGTGCTGAATGGGTCTCAGGAAAGAGACAGGGACTTCCCCAAGCTCACTGAATGAAAACTTGTGATATTAGCATCGGGGCCAAAATATTCATCCTTCGAGTATCACAGTACAGGCACAGACTACATTGTACGTGGTTGACAAGTCATTTCGTGAATTCAAATAAAAGTTTCCCAAAGGGAATTAACTGAATTTGGGATTTCCATCATCACTATATTTCCACTGAGAAAGTATATACAGCATAGGATCCATTCACTAAAAATATACTAAATTCTATTGTAACAGGCATTTTAGGAGCAGGTTACCTGGGCAGATACGCTATGAGAAACAGCTGGTTTTCATCAATTAATTGATTAGAGGAAAGGTCTAACATCTTCACTGTCTGTAGAACATCAGTTGGCCTGTATGGAAGATAAAAATTTTTTCACACAGATTTGTTTTCAAAGATACAGCCTTAAAATACCTGGCTCTGGTGTTAAGGAGAGATCAGGGGTGTGGGGGTGGGGTGGGAGGCAAGTGTATGATATTATAAAAGGCCCCATAAAGGATCCTGGTGGTGATGGGAATGTTCTTATCTTGACCGGGCCAGGGTCCTAGCTGTGATACTGACCATAGCTCTGCAAGATGTTACCACTGGGGGAAACTGGGGAATGGGTACAGGTGATCTCTGGCTACATATATACATCTTATAAATGTATGTGAATCCAAAATTAAAAGTTTTTTTAAAAAAACTGTGTCTATATAATAAATAGAATCATTCTGAACAGTAATTTCATTCATTGGACTCCTTGGAGAATTTGCTATAAACTTGTCCATGTTTATTTTACACGCTAATGATACCAACAAGAGAGGACGATTAGGCGACAACCTATGAAACTGACAAGACAACAAGCTTTTTTTACATACAGGGTCGTCCCTAGGTATCCCTGGGGAATTAGTTCCAGGACCCCTAAGGATACCACAACCTGAGGATGCTAAGTCCCTTATAGAAAATGACACAGTCTTTGCCTATAACGTATATATATTATAAATCACCTGTAGAGTACTTAAAACACCTAATACGATATAAACAGTTCCAATGCATGGCAAATTCAAGTTTGGCTTTTAAGGAACTCTCTGAAATTTTTTTTTTCCTGAGTATTTTCGATCTGTGGTTGGTTGGATCTGTGGATGCAAAACTGGGGGTGTGGAGGGCTGTACATTGGTACACTGACCTTGAGCAGATAATGCTAATTTAAAATCCATTATTTAATCCTTACAGGTCATCCTACAGAACTTCCACTTAGAAATTACATATGTAAAACTAATACAATTCAAAGCTTAAAAATATTTAACTTAAAACTTTTACTCTGATGGGGTTTCCTCAATTAGAACCTCTTAGTGAAGTTTGAATTGACAGTCTAATTTGAGGGGCCAATGAATAGTAAGTGTTTTTCTTATTTGAAAATTCTTCTAAAAATTAGGTATAATTAGGAGCATTTATTTATTCAGAATGACTAAATGATATACAGCTACTTCTCGGAGAATGTGATTACATCTCTCTACTCTTGATGTTTGGAAAAACTAGTATTTCAATAAAAGTAAATGTTTTGAACTAAAAATAAAAAGAATGGCTAAATGGTGACAGATGCATTGATGTAAACCCTGGTTACCTTTCTGAAATGACGATATTGTTAGATTCAAGGTACAGCTTCTCAAGGACAGGCCAGCCAGAGGCACAGCGGAGCACCTGAGGGGAAACTCGAGTCAGGGTGAAGAGGCCTCAGTCACTCCCCCGTGTGTTTATTACTAGAACTTCCACATGAATTCAGTGTGGCTCCTGTTTTAGAAATAAATGCCTTTGGACATTTTGTTACAGATTCTGTCTCAGGCCAGGAGTGCTGGTTGCTACTGCTGCTAAGTTGCTTCAGTCGTGTCCGACTCTGTGCGACCCCATAGACGGCAGCCCACCAGGCTCTGCCGTCCCTGGGATTCTCTAGGCAAGAACACTGGAGTGGGTTGCCATTTCCTTCTCCAATGCGTGAAAGTGAAGTCGCTCAGTCATGTCCAACTCATAGCAACCCCACGGACTGCAGCCTACCAGGCTCCTCCGTCCCTGGGATTTTCCAGTCAAGAGTACTGGAGTGGGGTGCCATTGCCTTCTCCGAGGAGTGCTGGCGGACAGCTGATACGACTATGGTGTTACCGGACCAAGCTTCAATAACGGGAGCACAAACTTCGGGCACCCGGAACCCATCAGGGTAGGCATCCGCCCGTCATCCAGGCGTATCCTGACCTGTACAAAGCGGAACTGGGGATGGTAACTTACCACATTCTCATTATTGGATACAGTTCACTTAACCAACAGGAGGAAACTGATGTTAAACACCTTTCCTCACGTCTCAATGCCAATCTGGGTTTATAGAGAACGTGCTAACAGGACAAACTTTCTCCATAACTGTTTTTACACTTTCTCACTGGACGGGACTGCCACCTCCACTGTGCCCTTCCTTCCCGTTCTGCATGGAGAAGCCCTTAAGGAAGAAGTCAGGCGGTGGAGGCACGGACGACCCAAGGGCAAGGCCACTTGTCCCTCCAGAGGTCCCCCGGCGGGACTTCACAGATGCACACCCTGGCTGGGGTGCACTTATCCGCACTTGGTTTGAAATCGCAGTGTTCTCGATGTGTGGAGTCAGTCAACCTCTGACCGAGCCGAGTAGTACCAGATCTAGATTGCAGAGGCGGCCCGGCCCAGGACTCACGAGTCCACTTTCAAACCCAGCTGGGTACCTGAGCAGTGGCTTCGAGGAGCTGAACCCCAAACAAGAAAAGGGTATGAGAACCTTTTGCAGCTCGGCCTCAGCCCTAAGATCACTCCTGGGAAAATTGGGAGAGCTGAAAGGCTTTTCAAAGCTTGGCGTGCACTTGGTGCAAACCGCTCAGGAGACACCAGAACTAACCAGAGGAGCCAAGAGAGAGAGGGCGGATTCAGAGACAGAAAATTCTACTAACTACGAGGATTTTGTAACCCCCTTCTGTTAGGCTGTTTAAAAGACCCTTGTTATCTGGATAACAGGATGATTAAAATGAAGCCACCGCTGCGCTTCACTCCCTCCTTTAACCAAGAATTTAAAACTACTTATTACTAGGTAAAAAGCAAAGAGTCAGACACAGCTGAGCAACTGAACAACAAAACCAAAGAGACATAATTACCTCTGCCCATGTTATTCCTGTCCGGTTAAGGACTAAAACCTTCAGCGTAGAAAATGTTCCGGTTGGAGATGGTGAGCTCGAGGGAAATGTTAGTTTATTTTCACTGTGTAGAAGAAAAGACATGATAAGCTGCTTATTGCGACAGAGGAGGCCCAGCTGAGATAGTCACCGAAGGCAACAGTTTGGGATTTAACATGAGGGGTCTGGTTTGTTTCAACCTTAAAATGCAATTATATTAAAAACAAAATGTGTCAAGACTACCTAATTTTTAATAGTTACAATACACAATTCACTGGTATCTGACATGAAAAGGTGTGTTAGGGTTAGGCTGCCAGGTGAGGCTGCAGATTATCTGAAACACGAGGCTCAGGCGGCGATCTGTGAGGTCAGCTGCTGTTCTGCATGCTGTAAAATTCAGTCCTGCTCTCAAGAGTCTTACAGGTGTGCTGGACTGTGAGCTAGAATTTTGCTTCTGAACAAAGCCTGCTGTCAGTATGGACGAAATAAATTGCTGCCCTTTAAGTTCCCTCTCAAGATCCTAATCTCAGAAGTTACCCCACATCTTTTTTCAGAAGGTACCCCATATCTTGTCATTTTGAAGGAAAATATCATTAAATAAAGCACATTAACCCTTATTTCTAGAGGAGGTGATACTATGGGTCAAAATATACTCTTTGCTCTGTTTGGAAGAATAATTAATTTAGGCCTGTTTATCTGCTCTGCTGAACCTGCCTGAGTCAGGTACAACTCACCTGTATGTGTGAGGCTGGCTCAGATGTGAAAGGGGGAACCTGGCTGAGCCCTTGGAAAGTTAGCTCCTGAGATTAAAACTAATCAGATACTCAAGAAGGCTTGGCAAACATCAGTAAAATACAGAGCTCAGTGAAAAGCCCTTATCAGAAGTGAATTAAACAGTACCTCCACTAAAATAACTCATTCCTAAAGCAATTAAAGGCTAGAGGGTTCAGAATGAACAAGCACTTTTAATCACATCTCCTTCTCCCCAGTTAAATATCAAGGTACCCAGATGGCCCATCTTCTATGGTCAGGCTTGTAAAAAAACATGAAGACCTTCCAGTTTGACATGGTAACCTAATGTTCCATCTAATCAAAAGTAAAACACATTCCCTATTAATGAATCACCTCATGTGACCATTTAAAAAACTAGGATCAAAGAATATTAAAGAATACGTTAAACTTCAATAAATTCAACTCGGCTGTCCTCCCCGCCTCACTCCCACAGAGATGCTGTGAAGGAGCAGGAGAGATTAGGACTTCATAATCATGTGCAGTTAGGCAACCACCAGTTCATACCTGAGATTAAGGACTTCTAGGTGCTTGAGCTGATCGGCAATATCTATAACTTCTTCCCATGATGACAACAGATTTTTTGACAAGTCGATGCTTCTAATATCTAAATGCACGTGTTAAGAAGCAGTTATATGGAAAGATGCGTAAGAAACAAGACAGTCATTACCTCGGTTCTGGAACGTGGGATTTTTACCTTTTCACTTTATACTTTCTAGTCTGCTTGAAATTTTTTCACGAGCACATATTACTTTTACCTCTTTTTAATCATCCAGGTGTTCATCTAGAAACTGAAAGGTGCACTGTCACATACTGCACACTTGAGGCAGACGCAATCAAGTGAGTGCGAACCGAATGTCACTAACAATAATCCATTCCAGCATCACTCCCCCATCAAAAAAACAAAAAAGGAAAAGACCCAACAGACATGGTAACTGATTTGTCCAGCAGCCTTACGTCAAGCGCACGTCTCCTCCCAGGGGTTACTGCTGAACTCTGCACCCTAGGGACCCCAAATAAGGAGAGGTGCCTCCAGGGGGTCAAGAGCAGTTACTTTGGAGACATGTTCAAAAGGGCTAAGAATGACCTGGAATTCTGAGGGTCCCCTGTAGACTGGATGGAGTTGGTGTGATACCCACCATCCCTGGTACAGGAATAAAGAGTGGGTAACCCAGGACAGAGAAAGGCCGCAGATGCCACAGGGGATGGTGGCAGTGCGTGCCATCAAGAGGCAGAGGAAAGCCTGAAGGGCTGGACCGGCTCCAGGAGGACTGTACACACTACTCCAGTATGTATGGAAACTTTTCCTCTATCCTGCAAATAACAACTGGAAACCAAGTGTCTAGCAGTGAACACGCCCATCAAAAGCATGTACATCTCTGGTGTGCCAGTTACAGACATGCCTCAGAGTAACAGAGCTGGGCCTGCAGCAAAGGAGGTGTGGGAGGATTTATACACAGTGCTCACGAAGACCACCTTACCGAGAAGGTGACCTGTGAGCAGAGCTGAAGGAAATGAGGGAATGCCACCCTGGAGAAGAGCATCTGGGCAGAAGGGACGACACGAGCAAACGCCCTGAAGTTGGAATGGGTTTGGCCTGTGGTGGGGGCAGCAAGCTCGTGTCTGCCAGCGCAGACAGGGTGGAGGCACTGGAAGGGAGGCCCCAGAGCCCAGGTCAGATCACAAAGGGCTAAGTCTCTGTTAGTCTCTGCCTGCAAGGGGAGCTGCTGATGTGGGCTCACTCGGGTCTTTTAAAAGGCCATTCTACTGCACTGCTAAGGGACACGCTGCAAGGAAACGAAGACAGAGCAGAAAGGGGAGGCGGGAGGCTCCTGAACCAGAGGGGCAGCAGAGGGAAGAGGCTGACGGGACTTGTCAGTGGGTTCAGATGAGATTCGAGAAAAAAGGAAGAGTTAAATTAACCCTGAGGGTTTTGGCTGGTGTCACTGGAACTGCGCGTTATGGAGAAAGACTACAGAGAAGCATGTCTGAGGGGACATTTCAGTGTGAGATGACCACAGACACCCCAACAGAGGTAGCACACAGCAGACAGACAGGACTGGGACAGAGGCCGGAGTGCAGGAGCCTGGCGTCTACAGGCTGCACTCGTCTCATCAGGAAGGCCGAGGGTCAAAGGTCTGAGCCTGGGCGTGCTGACCTCTGGCACCTCAGCCTGCCAGACAGACTGAGGGGGAGCAGCGACAGAGGAAAAGAGACCAGAATCAAAGAACAACGGCCCACGGCCCTGGTGGCCCACCAGGTGCAGGCAGCATTTTGCTTTTTCACTGAAGAAAAAAACCGAGCAGTCAGTAACTGTGCCGCCTGGTGTGGGCCAACGGCTGTGAGTTTAGATCCCAATCAGCCTCAGCCCCAAACCCATTTTCTTATAGCCTCCAATGCAACAAGGCATCATTGCCCGTAAAACATGGAGAAAGTCACTTTTAATACAAATAGTGGCATCCATCAACAGGGCTGGTTGGAGAGGAAAGACTTGCCAATGAAGAAGCTCCACAAGGAGGCAGGAAGAGGGGAAGACAGGTGGAGGAAAGGCCCAGAAGGGGATGAACCCAGCCGGGCCGGCAAATCAGAGCCTGTACCCTGCTCCAGCCGCTGTGGGCGTACTGAGGCCAGAGAGCTAAGGACGGTGTTCACAGTTTTAAATGGTTACATTTGAGTTGGTCATGGAAGCATCCACACAATATCCCAGTTTGCTGGTTGGCCACAGGCCTAAGGTATTTATTCCCTGGCTCCTTAGGGGACAGCTTGCCAGCTCCTGACCTAAGGAGATCTGAAAGGACAGAGTGCACGAAGGCTTGGGAATAACACTCAGAACTCCGGGGGCAGGATTCTTATGCTGTGATGCTGAGACACGGAGCAGAACGGTGCTCGTTCACGCTCCAGGGCTTGCTGCCAGCAGAGTGGCAGTCAGTGGAGAAAGCAGCAGAGAAAAGCTGGGCCTCTACCACTAGGAGAACAGCGGCCACCTGAAGGTGTCCATCCACATGGAAGGAAAAAGGGCTACAAGTGTGGGCCAGCTAGACACCACCTAGATACAGAGCATGCCCAGTCCCCCCAGCTCCTCCCCGAGCCACTTGGCCACCTGCTCGCTGAGGGTCTCAAAGCCACCACAGGGGCGGTGGGGCTGACCCTGACGTGGGCCCTTCCTCCTGCCCCTGCACTGAAGCCCCTCATGCTGCCATGCCCCGACCGCTGCTCCACCCTAGACGCGGACCCGCGTGCAGTGGCTGGGCTGGGCGCTTTTTGTGACCGGTGGTCAAACCCCCACTGCCCTTCATTCTCATCAGTCCTGCTAACTCCGGGCCATCAGGCTGGTTGGAAAGGGTTCATGTACAGTCATTCTCCATTCACTTGTGCTTTCCATTGTGTAGCTAGAATTATATGTATTTCTACTAGCCTGTCCAGAGCACAGCTGCTGCTGCTGCTGCTACGTCGCTTCAGTTGTGTCCGACTTTGTGTGACCCCGTAGACAGCAGCCCACCAGGCTCCCCCGTCCCTGGGATTCTCCAGGCAAGAACAGTGGAGTGGGTTGCCATTTCCTTCTCCAATGCATGAAAATGAAAAGTGAAAGTGAGGTTGCTCAGTCGTGTCCGACTCTTCGAGACCCCACGGACTGCAGCCCACCAGGCTCACCCGTCCCTGGGATTTTCCAGGCAAGAGTACTGGAGTGGGGTGCCACTTCCTTCTCCACAGGGACCACCTGTATTTGGACTTCAACTTGATGTAGTGGCCCCACAACCATACATGCACACACACGCACGCGTGCACGCACACACACACACACTTGAGCACACACAGTCCTGGGAGCTCTGTCACTCTCGCTCCTGTGAGCAGAGGCTCCTCCCCAAGTTCAGAGACACCTCTTCCCAGCCAAGCTCTCCGATCTGACATGCTCCCACCACTGTCAGCCCTGGCTCAGTGAAGGATCTGAGAGAAGGATCAGTCTAGAAACGATGACTGGATTAAACACACCAGGCAATCCTTCAACTTCGGGCGAGAATTCAATCAGCAAGTGCAAGGCATTCATCACTGGGTCTGCAAATATAGGCCGTGACTTGATTATCTCAGCAAACCTCATTGCCTCATGTCTTGGGGGACATTCTTGCCCAGCAGAAAGCGGTATAAACAAGCAAGATGCTGACTGCCCAGCACACTGCTGACAACTCCAATCAGCCGATCTGCACACCCAAACCCCTCTGCTGACCAGAGGTTTTCTCTGTGCTGAAAATGAGTGTTGAACCACCCAATTCCCAGTCTTCCGAAACCATTTAGGAGGAGGCCAGGCAGATTATAGAATGCGCCATGCACTTCTGTGGCACTTTGCTCCATATCTAGCTCCATTCCACACCCACCTCAATACCCTGATTCTGTTGCCTAACCTGCAGAGGGAATGACCACATCTGGGGCAAAGGTGGGGTGGGGGCGCTACTCACGGGCAGAAAGGACCAGTGGTCACAAGTCCCAGCAGACCCCAGAGCCAAGGGACTGCACCTCTGAAACACTGGCTTGGGGAGCTATGCTTCAATTCCTATCACAAGGTAGGTAGCGTCAGAGTGGTTAGAAATATTTTGCTAAAAGAAAGCTCTTCATCAGGCATCTCCTCAGTCGAGAGACCTATGAGCTGCTGTCTTTTGCATAAACTATTATGCAGAGATGAGGCAGGTTAAGGAATTGAGAGAAGACCTTTAAAAGTTAGAGAAAGTCTATTTGACTTGCCACTTTTTGTTTTTAACGCCAAAAGATGCATTTATTTGAGGTTTGTTAGGACTGTAGCAGATCCAAGAAGCACTTGAACTGTGCTCTGCTGCTGCTGCTAAGTCGCTTCAGTCGTGTCTGACTCTGTGCGACCCCATAGACGGCAGCCCACTAGGCTCCTCTGTCCCTGGGATTCTCCAGGCAAGAATACTGGAGTGGGTTGCCATTTCCTTCTCCAATCTACCAGACTACAAAATAGGGCAAGTTTATTATGATTTTTCTTTTAGACTGACTTCCTCTATTTTTAGGTGTGGGCATAAGAGAAACAGGGCAAAAGACAAAGAACACACTTACAAGAGATAGATGACAAATTTGGAAAAGCTTGTTTTTGAGGTATGATTTCAAACCGCATTGCTGCATGAGCAGGAACCTTAACGAAGGAAAGGATTTACTTCCCTCCCTCTCAGGAAGGCCGTCGGGGCTGGTGCAGTGGCCCCGGGTCCCACCCAAAGCGCCAGTCCCTCTCCGTGCCTTCCTTCGCGGCTCCCCTGGATGGCTCTCGCCCCACAGCCTGGCTGCCGAGCCCTGGACCCTCTGTCTGTGCTCAAAGAGGGGGCGGGCAGGGTGGTGGGCAATGGCCAGAAGCCCCGTTCAGATGCTCCATTTTACCTCTCCCTGGTCCGAGTGAGTCCCACATCCCACTTGAAAGCAAATAGTCTAGGAAGGTAACAATTTACCCAAGCAGCGACAACCTCAGGTGAAACCGAGTCCCTGTTAGGAGAACGGACATCGGGTAGGGAACCAGGGTGTCTGGCTCCAGTGTCCAATCCAGCCCGACCCCAGTGACACGTTCTTACTGGGAAGGATACTAGGACAAGCTTTGGCAATTCCTCCTTTGTCACCAGCACCATTTACTGCGCAGTTCCTCAAAGAAACGTCTTGCAACTTGCTCAGCTGACTGTATGAAAAACACATAGTTCACATGCAGACATAAACATGTACGCTATCCATCGGCCCTTTAAAAAATTAAAAAGCATTTTAGATACATAAAAAGGCACCAGAAATAACAGTATCCACCGCCCAACTTAAGAAATAAAGCCTTATTGGAAAAAAAAAAAAAGAAAGCATCACAAACATTATACACAACACTGAAATCCTCTCGAGCCCCTTTCCACTGCCCTCTCCTCTCGTCCTCCACTCCCCGTAGGGGACCAGGGCACTGGGGTCAGTGTTGGCTTAGTCTTAAGCATTTCTTAATAGTTTTACTATTTTTTTATAGTTTACTATTTGACTCTAATAGTTTTACTATAGTTCCATGTTCCTAAACAGTTATTGCAGTTTTGAATATTATAAAATTTGACATGAACGGTAGCATACGGCTTCCCTAGTGGCTCAGATGGTAAAGCGTCTGTCTGCAGTGTGGGAGACCTGGGTTCGATCCCTGGGTCAGGAAGATCCCCTGGCAATGGCAGCCCACTCCAGTATTCTTGCCTGGAAAATCCCATGCACGGAGGAGCCTGGGGGCTACAGTCCATGGGGTCGCAGAGAGTCGGACACGACTGAGCGACTTCACTTTCATTTTCCTGTGACTAACTTTCTCCCTCACCAATACCCTGTTCAGCACTGAGATGGGACGACATGGACACGTGCTCTGGAATACACGCGTTCATACCTGCAGTCTCACCGCAGAGAGACCACAGTTGATTTATTTGCTCCTCTGGTGACAGGGAGATTATTCCCAACGGTGCTAAAGGACACACTACTGTATACTTTTTGTACTCACGTGGCAAAATCTCTCTAGGGATATAGCCTAGAGAGCACGTGTGTGTATCTGTAGCCTTTTTAGATACTCTCAGAGACACTTTTTTAAGTGTAGAGAATCTGTGTTCTGTTCATCCGAAGAGCCCAAGTGTTACAGCACCGGAGAGTGTTTAGAACACAGGATCTGGACTCAGACTGCCTGCGTTCAGTCCTGATTCCACCCCTCCTCTGGCCTTGGATGTGTTAACATCTCTACACCTCAGATGGCACATCCACATGCCCGTGATCACGATGGCATTATTCACAATGGGTCACATGTAAGCAACCCGAGTGCCCACTGACCAAGGAATAAAGTGCGGTCAGTCCATATGACGGAGTATTATTCAGTCTTAAAAAGGAAGGAACATTTGTGAACCTGGAAGACATTATGCTATGTGAAAGAGGCCAGTCACAAAAGGACAAACACTATATGCCTGCATTTATCTGAGGTACGCAGATGAGAGTCAACTTCATAGACACAGACGTGGAACGGTGGCTGCCACGGGCCGGGGGAGGGAGAGATGTGGAGCTGCTGTTTAAGGGCTGCAAGGTTTCAGTCTGGGAAGAAGAGAAGGTCCTGAAGATGGACAGTGCTGTTGGTTACACAACAGTGGGATGTACCTAACCCTACTGAACTATACACTTAAGTTAAGATGGGGATTTCCAACAGTGGGATGCACCTAACCCTACTGAACTATACACTTAAGATGGGGATTTCCCTGTTGGTCCAGCGGTTAAGAATCTGCCGTGCAATTCAGGGGATGCAGGCTCAATCCCTGGTCCAGGAACTAAGACCCCACATGCCTCAGAGCAACTCAGCTTACGCACCACAACCGAGTCTGCATACAGCAACGAAAAGACCCCACACGCTGCAATGAAGACCCGATGCAGCCAAATTAAAAAAAAAAAAAAATTGGTTAAGATGGTAAATTTTACATTATGTATATTTTACAACTTTTATATGCTATCATTTAGTGGGTCGGTATTTGCGAAGCCCTCAGAATACAGTGTGACATACAGTAAGTCATTTTACAAGCATTTATAAAAATATAAAACTGACAACCTCTGGGGGAATACTAAGACCAACCTGCAAGGCATGAGCTATTACAGTCACAGAAACTTGACGGAAAGGCAACAGCAAAGTTCTGGGGCATAGGCTGCCAAACTTTCTCAGTTCACGGGGCCCTTAGCTTTTCAGTCATTTTCCGCAGTGCCCCGAGGCCAAAAGAAAGTACCATTTAGTAAGCAATTAGGGCCAAACAAGTTTATAATTATTTATGTACTGTCAAACTAGTGTCTGCTGGGCATTATGCAACTTTTCAAACCCTGGAGTCTGAATGGACCCCACCCCTCCTTTTCCTGTTCCATGATGATTTTCAGGAGATACAGTACTCGCTTTTCTTTCAGCACAAGAGTGACCCAAAACCCAGTTTTGCAGGTATGTGACACCATGGAAAGAAGAGGAATATCATGACACTCAACTACCTGCAACTAGCAGTTCACACCATGTCCGGCAGATGTCACTGTTCCCCTCTAAAATGAAAACTATCCTGCTGGACCCGTGAGTTCCATGTGGTGCCCCGAAGCTTAGGGATCCCGGTCTCAATTCAGACCTCAGTCAGAGCCACAGTTATCTCCAAAGAGAAACCATACACAGTGGTTTTCATTTAGTTTTGCTTCCTCATTATAAGTCTTTTCTCAGCGCTGCAAACTCAAAGCTGGTCAGCTGGAATTATTAAGGCGATAATACAATGGCTTAAAGTTGAGGTTGAGTCAAGTGGTTCAGTTCAGTCGCTCAGTCGTGTCCGACTGTTTGGGACCCCATGAATCGCAGCACGCCAGGCCTCCCTGTCCATCACCAACTCCCAGAGTTCACTCAGACTTACATCCATTGAGTCAGTGATGCCATCCAGCCATCTCATCCTCTGTCGTCCCCTTCTCCTTCTGCCCCCAATCCCTCCCAGCATCAGAGTCTTTTCCAATGAGTCAATTCTTCGCATGAGGTGGCCAAAGTACTGGAGTTTCAGCTTTAGCATCATTCCTTCCAAAGAAATCCCAGGGCTAATCTCCTTCAGAATGGACTGGTTGGATCTCCCTGCAGTCCAAGGGACTCTCAAGAGTCTTCTCCAACACCACAGTTCAAAAACATCAATTCTTCAGTGCTTAGACTTCTTCACAGTCCAACTCTCACATCCATACATGACCACTGGAAAAACCTTAGCCTTGACTAGCCGGACCTTTGTTGGCAAAGTAATGTCTCTGCTTTTGAATATGCTATCTAGGTTGGACATAACTTTCCTTCCAAGGAGTAAGCGTCTTTTAATTTCATGGCTTCAGTCACCATCTGCAGTGATTTTGGAGCCCAAAAAAATAAAGTCTGACACTGTTTCCACTGTTTCCCCATCTATTTCCCATGAAGTGATGGGACCGGATGCCATGATCTTCGTTTTCTGAATGTTGAGCTTTAAGCCAACTTTTTCACTCTTCTCTTTCACTTTCATCAAGAGGCTTTTTAGTTCCTCTTCACTTTCTGCCATAAGGGTGGTGTCATCTGCATATCTGAGGTTATTGATATTTCTCCCAGCAATCTTGATTCCAGCTTGTGCTTCTTCCAGTCCAGCATTTCTCATGATGTATTCTGCATATAAGTTAAATAAACAGGGTGACAATATACAGCCTTGACGTACTCCTTTTCCTATTTGGAACCAGTCTGTTGTTCCATGTCCAGTTCTAACTGTTGCTTCCTGACCTGCATATAGGTTTCTCAAGAGGCAGGTCAGGTGGTCTGGTATTCCCATTTCTTTCAGAATTTCTCACAGTTTTTTGTGATCCACACAGTCAAAGGCTTTGGCATAGTCAATAAAGCAGAAGTAGATGTTTTTCTGGAACTCTCTTGCTTTTTCCATGATCCAGCGGATGTTGGCGATTTGATCTGTGCTTCCTCTGCCTTTTCTAAAACCAGCTTGAACATCAGCAAGTTCACGGTTCATGTATTGCTGAAGCCTGGCTTGGAGAATTTTGAGCATTACTTTATTAGCATGTGAGATGAGTGCAATCGTGCGGTAGTTTGAGCATTCTTTGGCATTGCCTTTCTTTGGGATCGGAATGAAAACTGACCTTTTCCAGTCCTGTGGCCACTGCTGAGTTTTCCAAATTTGCTGGCATATTGAGTGTGGTTAAGACTCCACATTCCCAAAGCAGGGGGCACAGGTTGATCCCACGCACAGCACAGCAAGGCCAAATTAAAAAAAAAAAAAAAGCAAGCATCACTCCAACAGTGATGCCTACCACTTGTTATTCCTAAGAGTTCTAACAGCTTAGGTATTACTTTGGAAATGAGGAAACTGAAGCTTAGAAACCAAAGAAGCTCTAACTGGTGTCAGGACTAGAAAGAAAGTGGCTGAGCTGACATCTGAACCCAGCCTGACTGACTCCAACACTGGGTCCTTTCCAGAAAGACACTAGCCCATTAGTGAACATGCTGATATGCAAGCGTAGTCATTCACTAGAAATCTGAGTTATGCAGCTGTTCATAAACCAGGGGAGAAAAATCTGTTGGCAGTTTGTTAACACTCACAGTGCCCATGGTGTTCTCTGAAAGAGATCAACCAACAGGGGGAGAAAGTACCTCTTCTGGTGTAAGAAATTTTTTTAATATTTGCATTTTAAATGGAAAAAATTAAGCAAAGAACTCTAAACCTATGAAGGATATAGTTCTGTTAGCGTTAGTCACTCAGTTGTGTCCAATTCTTTAGGACTCCATGGATGGCAGCCTGCCGGGCTCCTCTGTCTATGGAATTTTCTGGGCAAGAATACTAAAGTGAGTAGCCATTCTCTCCTCCAGGGGATCTTCCTGACCCAAGGATCTAACTTGGGCTTCTTGCACTGCAGGCAGATTCCTTACCATCTGAGCCACCAGGGAAGCCCCACAGTTCTATAAATCAAGTTCTATAAAGCAAAAATCATCCATATTCGTTGTCTCTCAGTGGTGCATTAGTCATGACTCTTTCGTTCAATGTATATTTTCTAAATCCTCAACGATGAATGTATGTTGTTTGTAATTAATAGTCAAGTTACTGCTTTTTCAAAAATCGTGATTTCTTTTGTGTGTGTGTGTTTAAAATGCTAAAAACCAGAGATATCGAAAAATGAATTTACTAGGAGTTCCTTCATGGTCTAGTGGTTAGGACTCCGGGCTCTCACAGTCATGGCCTAGGTTCAATCCCTGGTCAGGGAACTTAGATTCTGCAAGCCACAGGGTATAGCCAAAATTTAAAAAAAAATTTTTTTTAATTTTAAAAAAGGAAATGTATTTACTCTTCAACCTTGTGCCCATGTGCAGTTAAATTCTGTATCATGTTTAAATCACCATAATAATAATAATGAGAACAATAAAAAGATAGCAAAGAATTTAATTTTGAACAGAATCACAGTTTAACTCTTTCAGAGACTGAAGGTGTCAATAGCAGCAAATCTACTCTCCAGAGTGGCCACCAGGGGTCACTACTAGGACGCCTCACCCAGGTCAGGGTCACACACCACACTGACCATCACTAAAGTAGCGCAGCCTCGGAAGTCACCCAAACCACACAGTTGTGCACGGCTTTGTTTGAATATTAGTTTCTACTCTGGTTCACACGGTGCATCAGAATAAGCAATGAGGCTCTCTGAAGAGCAGCACTGTGTTCAAAGAGTTTGAAAGTGCAGAGAAAGTTCAAACACAGCACTTTCAAAATGCATTTAGTGCCCCTTAGACACAGTCACTTTGGGGTGCATTTTAAAAGCAAGAGCCCATGGTATTCTGATCCAGTAGGTCTGGGATGGGACCCAGAATTCAGCACGTTTCAAAAGCAGCCCAGGTGATGAGGGTGTGCAGAGATGGGAACTACTGGGTTTTAGAAGGTGCCATCCTGCTACATGGCACAGGTAACGAAGCAGACTTCTGTTTCCATCCCTGACTCAGCAAATGGCCAACCTTAGCTCCGTGATAATTAGTCAATACAGTAGAGTATGGTACAAATAATAACGGGCAAATCAATGTTTTTCTTTCAATCTAGAAAAGTCCTGTGCTAAAATAAGAACTTTAATTTCCCCTAAATATTCAATCCTTGGATCCCTCTGATTGCAATTTGGTGATGTGCAGAAAAGAGACCTGCTTGGGAGCAAAGTTCTCAGCACTGACACACAGTCAAGTGAACTTAAATCCTAAACTTGGATGAAACTGTCAAAGTCAGCTCGACCATTATCAGTTTCACTTACCTTTGCTGTTTTATAACAGAGTCAAAACCAACGGTTTCTACAGGTTTATTTCCAATTATAACAATCTGCTCTGTTTCCTCTTCCTTTGGTTCATCTTCTAGCACATAGCGGTTCTTAATTGCAGTGAGAAAGTCTACTCCAAAATTTACTTTGTGTGGACGAATGAAGGATCCGGCTGTGGGGTGCCTGGAAATGGAGACAAATAGAACAGAGAGAATATCATCTGTGGGGATATTAAAATAAGATCACACGCACGAAAATCCTTTATAAATTGTCAGTCTGCCACAAATGTAAAATGTCTGCATTTACAAATATATTAGCAAATAAAAGCAATTAAACAATTTTTAAAAAGAAGGAGAAAGCAAGTATCATCCACCAAGAATGGCCGTAAGGCAATGTTCTGAAGGTTTTTAAAATTTTCCGTATGCTAAAAAAGTAAAAACAGCATAAAAGGGAATATTTTTTAAAAAGCGTAATTGATACAATTGATCATAAAGTGTTGAGAGCTGATGCAAGCAGGTAAAATCCCAATAAACAGATAAGAAATATAGAACAGATAATTCATAAAACAGGAAAGAGTATTAAAACCATGGAGAAAAGTTTCACGTTGCTAATGATTAAGAAATGCAAATTTGGGGCTTCCCTGGTGGTTCAATGGTAAAGAATCCTCCCACCAATGTAGGAGACACGGTTCGATCCCTGGTCTGGGAAGACCCCATGTGCTGCAGGGCAACAAAGCCCATGCTCCACAACTACTGAGCCTGTGCTCTAGAGCCTACAAGCCAAAGCTACTGAGTCCACTAAAGCCTGCACACCTAGAGCCCGCGCTCCACATTAAGAGAAGCCCATGTACTGTAACTAGAGAGCGCCCGCCACCCCCCCCCCGCCCCCCCCGCCGCAACTGGAGAAGCAGCTCACAGCGCAACTAACACCCAGCACGGCCAAAAACTGAAAATTTAAAAAATAAATTAAAAAAAAAAAGCAAATGCAAACAATGAAACTATTTTCAATAAAATTGGCAAAAAATAAAGTCCTAACATTCAAAGACTGCAAGGTTGAGTTAGTGTTTGATTGTATAATCATACCCCTGGGAATCTGTCAGCAGGCAATAATTTAAAAATAAAACAAAACTGCACTTACAAAGAGTCTATATAATAGCATTTTTTAAAACTGAGGAATTCTGGAAACCATAAAAATGTCCAGCTGGACAGGAACTATTAAGTGAACCAGATAGATGAGGTCATTAAAGTATTCTAGCTGTAATACTTAAGAAAACTACTTACAGAATAATGCTGAGATTTCTAAAGACTGATCCAAATTGTACATGCCACAGCTACAGAAGAATCTTATCTATGGCTAGACAAAGATTGAATAAGGACACAAAGAAATGAAAATACTTGTGGATAACAGGATTACATACAAAATTTTTAAATTATTAGATCAGATCAGACCAAATTATAACCTGAAATAAATGAAAGTTCAAATATGGGTATAAAATTAGAGCATGAATATCCTATATTCTACAGAAGTATAGGATATCCTACCATAATTTATATTTACCACCATTTATATATTTTATATAAATTTATATTTACCATAATTTACATAATTTTAAATTACAAAATTGTTTTATAGCCATTTTTAGCAATAATTTCTATAAGAATTTAATAAAAATATTAACCATATTGCTGTATGTAAGAACTATTGTCAGGCTTTTCAAGACACTCAAAACAGATCTTTAGACACATTACATTTCACCATCAGCACTGGATTACGGCAACAAGACCTAACTTTCAGGGAAATCCAAGTATGCTTACAAAACAGCTAAAAATGGTAGTATCCTTTGATCACAGTAGAGAATAAATGATGAAATACACGAATCGCCAAAAACTGTACAATAAACACTATTTTGGCTTATGCCCTTTAACTCTTAGAGAAATCAAACTTCCCTATAAATCACCATAATTAAAGGGGATGAAATACTGACGATAAATTTTGTCAATATAAACATATATACGTTTTTTTCTGGAATGTGGCTCTAGAGAGATTACCAGATTGTGAAAGGTATTTGTAACCCCAGAGTCAGAAGTGATGCCTCAGGCAAAAAGTGGCCCCGAGGTCGTGAGAACCCCAGAGAGGGCAGCGTCCCAGAAGGCGACAGAGACTGGACATCTCTGTTGCCACAAAATCTAGCAATCGGAAAGTAACCCTGGAAGAAGTAGCTGGGGTGGGGCCGTGAGGCGAATTCCAGTGAGAGGAGACTGGGCTTAGATTACTCTCACTCCAAGGAGTTTTATTGGAAAGGGGAATGTATGTTTTAAGACAGGACAAGGCATGAAACTTATATGCTGATGAAGATAACCCTACAAAGAGGGGGAAACTGTTGATGCAGGAAATTAAATTCTCTGTTGCAGCAAAATCATGTTCTGAATCTGTGTTGTCTGCTGGGGTATCAGAGGATCACTATCTACCAGATGCTACCTAGAAAATACTTCGTTTTTTTTTTTTTCTCACATGTTTTTTCATTGTGGTAAAAGTCACATAATATAAAACATACTATTTTAACAAATTGAACTGTACGCAATGTTCACACTGTTGTATGGCTCTCGCCATCATCCATCTCCCAGACTGTTCACCTTCTCAAACTGAAATTCTGTCCCCATTAAACACTAAGTCCCTACCCACTCCCATCTGGCCCCTGGCATCCACCAGTGTCCTTTCTGATTCTACGAATTTGGCTATTCTAGGTACCTCGTATAAGTGATATTAAACAGTATTTGTCCACACCTAATGTAGATTAGAATGCAGAAATAATATTGCTTTAACTGTAGGAATTTAAGGGATTAGATTTGATAGAGTGCCTGAAGAACTATGGACAGAGGTTCGTGACACTGTACAGGAGGCAGTGATTAAGACCATCTCCAAGAAAAAGAAATGCAAAAGAGCAAAATGGTTGTCTGAGGAGGCCTTACAAATAGCTGAGAAAAGAAAGTTTTCTCAAAAGAAAGAAAAGCTGAGAAAAGAAAAGAAAGTTAAAGGAGAAAAAGGAAAGATATACCCCTTTGAATGCAGAATTTCAAAGAATAGCGAGGAGAGGTAAGAAAGCCTTCCTCAGTGATCAATGCAAAGAAATAGAGGAAAACAAAAGAATGGGAAAGACTAGAGATCTCTTCAAGAAAATTAGATACCAAAGGAATACTTCATGCAAAAATGGGCACAATAAAGGACAGAGATGGTATGGACCTAACAGAAGCAGAAGATATTGAGAAGAGGTGGCAAGAATACACAGAACTACACAAAAAAGATCTTCATGACCCAGAAAACCATGACCATGTGATCACTCACCTAGAGCAATCCTGGAATGCAAAGTCAAGTGGGTCTTAGGAAGCATCACTACAAACAAAGCTAGAGGAGGTGATGGAATTCCAGTTGAGCTATTTCAAATCCTAAAAGATGATGTTAAAGTACCACAGTCAATATGCCAGCAAATTTGGAAAACTCAGCAGCGGCCACAGGGCCAGAAAAGGTCAGTTTTCATTCCAATCCCAAAGAAAGGCAATGCCAGAGAATGCTCAAACTACCTCACCATTGCACTCATCTCACACACGAGCAAAGTAATGCTCAAAATTCTCCAAGTGAGGTTTCAACAGAACATGAACCGAGAACTGCCAGGTGTTCAACTGGATTTAGAAAAGGCAGAGGAACCAGAGATCAAATTGTCAACATCTGCTGGATCATCAAAAAAGCAAGAGAATACCAGAAAAGTATCTACTTCTGCTTTATCGATTATGCCAAAGCCGTTGAATGTGTAGATCACAATAAACTGTGGAAAATTCTGAAAGAGATGGGAATACCATACACCTGACCTGCGTCTTGAGAAACCTGTATGCAGGTCAGGAAGCAACAGTTAGAACTGGACATAGAACAACAGACTGGTTCCAAATTGGGAAAGGGCTATGTCAAAGCTGTATATTGTCACCCTGCTTATTTAACTTCTATGCAGAGTACATCATGAGAAATGCCTGGCTGGATATGCAGAGTACATCATGAAAAATGCCTGGCTGGATGAAGCACAAGCTGGAATCAAGATTGCTGGGAGAAATATCAATAACCTCAGATACGCAGATGACACCACCCTATGGCAGAAAGTGAAGAGGAACTAAAAAGCCTCTTGATGAAAGCGAAAGAGGAGAGTGAAAAAGTTGGCTTAAAACTCAACATTCAGAAAACGATCATGGCATCTGGTCCCATCACTTCTTGACAAATAGATGGGGAAACAATGGAAACAGTGACAGACTATTTTGGGGGGGGCTCTAAAATTACTCCAGATGGTGACTGCAGCCATGAAATTAAGACGCTTGCCCCTTGGAAGAAAAGCTATGATCAACCTAGGCAGCATATTAAAAAGCAGAGACATTACTTTGCCAACAAAGGTCCATCTAGTCAAAGCTATGGCTTTTCCAGTAGTCATGTACGGATATCAGAGTTGGACTATAAAGAAAGCTGAGAACCAAGGAGCTGATGCTTTTGAACTGCGGTGTTGGAGAAAACTCTTGAGGGTCCCTTGGACTGCAAGGAGATCAAGCCACTCAATCCTAAAGGAAATTAGTCCTGAATATTCACTGGAAGGACTGATGTTGAAGCTGAAATTACAATACTTTGGCCACCTGATGCAAAGAACTGACTACTTGGAAAAGACCCTGATGCTGGGAAAGATTGAAGGCAGGAGAAGGGGATGACAGAGGATGAGATGGTTGGATGGTATCACCAACTCAATGGACATGAGTTTGAGCAAGCTCTGGCAATTGGTGATGTGCAGGAAAGCCTGGTGTGCTGCACTCCATGGGGTCACAAAGAGTTGGACATGACTGAGCGACTGAACTGAACTGAACTGTTAGAAAGGATCCTAGTGTGAAGAACACAGTTCTGTTTTAATAAAACACATTTCTATCACTCAGCTAAAGACATTAAATGTAGCTAGCCTCATTTTTAAAGGTTCAAAGGAATCTACCTAAGAGATGATCTAATGCAGGACTTCTCAAACTCAACCCAGTCAGTCAGTCACCTGGAAAGCTTATTAGAACCCACCTTGGGATATACACTCAGTGGTACTGGGCTGCGGCCAGGGGATTCTGATGCAGAACAACCTCAGCTCCCACTTTAAGAAACTCATCTAATTCAATTCCATTTCAGTTGGAGATACTGGGATGACCATCACAGAGGTACACGAGCTGTGCTTGTGCAAAGTTGCTTCAGTCACATCCAACTCTTTGCAACGCCATGGACTGCAGGTCACCATGCTCCTCTGTCCACGGGACTCTCCGGGCAAGAATACTGGAGTGGGTTCTGTGCCCTCTTCAGGGGACCTTCCGCAGAGGTGCACAGCCAAGACCAAAAATCGTGGAGTCCTGATGACCAGTGCACTATCCTTTCCTGCATCTCTGTCTCTACTCTCCTCACTACCACAAATTTTAGTAGTTAGTAGATCTGTTAGTAGGTATTATTATTTAATGCTGTTTAGTAAAGAAATAAAACAAGCACTTTAATAATAAATGAGAAAACAACAATGCAAAACAAATACCATGGTTTTCATTTCTGTCCTAAATGTATACTTTTAAAAACTGTGAAAGTGAAGTTGCTCGCTCATGTCCGACTCTTTGCAACCCTGTGGACTGTAGCCCACCAGACTCCTCCGTCCACGGGATTCTCCAGGCAAGAGTACTGGAGTGGGTTGCCACTTCCTTCTCCAGGGGATCTTCTCGACCCGGGGATCGAACCCAGGTCTCCCGCATTGCAGGCAGACACTTTAACCTCTGAGCCACCAGGGGAAAACTGTGGTAATGAACAATTCCATGGCATAGTCAAAGCTATAGTTTTTCCAGTAGTCATGTGTGGATGTGAGTCAGACCATAAAGAAGGCTGAGCACCAAAGAATTGATGCTTTGGAGCTGTGATATTGGAGAAGACTCTAGAGAGTCCCTTGGACTGCAAGGAGATTAAACTAGTCAATCCTAAAGGAAATCAACCCTGAGTTTTCACTGAAGGACTGATGCTGAAACTGAAGCTCCAGTACCCTGGACACCTGATGCAAAGAACCAACTCATCGGAAAAGACCCTGAAGCTGGCAAAGGTTGAAGCTAGGAGGAAAAGGGGATGACAGAGGATGACATGGTTGGATGGCATCACCAACTCAATGGACATGAGTCTGAGCAAGCTCTGGGAGATGGTAAAAGACAGTGAAGGCTGGCGTGCTGCAGTCCATGGGGTTGCAAAGAGTTGGATACAACTGAGTGACTTAACAACAACGAACAATTCAAGAATAGACCTTTATTAGAGTTTAGTTTGGCTGCAGGCAGAAGAAAGGAGTTAGGAATGGTGTTGGATGGTTACAAAGTAGATGCTATGCCTTTTTCGGATCAAGGATCACATCCAAGGTCAGTCTCCTCTGCAACATTCCTGGCAGATCTCTCAGAAAACAAAACAGTGCTGCAAATACTGAAAAATACCAGCTGAATGAGTGCCCATCGATAACCATAAATCTCCAAAGGTAAACTAGTAATTCATAAAGATTCCACAGAAAAACTATCAAGATGTTGCATCTCAACACTGAAATCCTGAATCCTGTCTAAAGAGAAAAAACTGGGGGAGGGGAAGGAGTGAAGGGGGAAGAGCACAGAATTTGTTTTCTTATAAACACTCAGCATGTTCAAGGTCCTGCCTCCTTCTGCCCACCAATTACAGAATGCAGGCAGCAAAATTCACATCCTGACCATGGCCCTTGCAGAAACAGAAGACTCTCACAAAGCACTATAATCAAGATTAGGTCTGCCCAACAGAGAGATAAAATTCAGGTGCCCAGTTAAATCTGGATTTCAGATAAAAAATTGGTTTTCAATTGAATTTCAATTGTTTCTTCCATCTTTTTTCAGTATGATGCATGTCCCATGCTTACACTAAAAAATGATTTACTGCTTATCTGAAATCAAAATTTCACTGTGAATTTTCTTTTTTTATTTAGTGAATCCAGCAACTCTACTCAAAGGTAAAGGGAGACCAACAGAGCCCAAAAGTACCATAGTAAACTTTTTTTTAAACTGGGGATGGTTTAAATGCTGGGTGCTGGGAAAGACTGGGTCCCTGGGGAGTATCAGATAAATGTTGATCTTGATACCTTGCTTGTTTCAAGCTTGCCCAGAGCCTTCTCACCAAGATCAAGTAACTAACCATAACCATTCACCCTGGGAGAACTATTCACTCATTTAACGTATACCAAGAATTGACCTGGTGAACTAACTCATTTTCCCAGCAGGGGAGGAAAAAAAAAAAAGGCGAATAGATAGGCATCTTTTTGCACATTCCTTCTGAATGTCACAATTTCTATTTTGCCCTGATTCATGGAAAGCTTCTGAAAACAAAATCTCTCTCCTCACCTTTTACAGGCAGGGAGATTCACCCTGCCTGTAACCTATCAGCACACTTAGTGATTATTTTAAAAATTCTTCTATCACTTTACACCACATGCTCAGTCGTTCAGTTGTGTCCAACTCTTTGCGGCCCCATGGCCTATAGCCTATATCCTATAGAATCCTATATCCATGGGATTTCCCAGGCAAGAACACTGGAGCAGGTTGCCATTTCCTACTCCAGGGGATTTTCTCAACCCAGGGATCAAACCTGTCTCTTGCGTCTCCTGCATAGGCAGATGCGCTCTTTACCACTAGCGCCACCCTGGAAGCACTTTGTACCATACCAGGAGAATATTTTACTTATTTTTAAATAAATTTTTATTGCAATATAGTTGCTGTACAGTGTATATAGTCAATCCTCATTAGTTATCTATTTCATACAGAGTATCAGTAGTGTATATATGTCAATCCCCATCTCCCAATTCATCCCAGTCCCTAGGGAGAATATTTTATATTGATTTATTAATGCTCATTCAAGAACTTCAAAATACTTCACGACAATCTTAGGCTACACACAGTAAATCAAGAAGCTTCCATTTGTTAAGTTAGCCAGTATCATGGATAAAGTTTGAGATACCATGTCCCCTCTGATGCCAAGTATAAATTCTATTCATGGTGCTGAAGAACACACTTTAAGATTTCTTGATCACCAGAACAGAGAAATCATATAATTACCTAGAAAGCGAACATTTTCAGTAACAGCTGAGGGTAAAATACTGACCCAAACAGTTCTAAGAGTTTAGAGTATAGGTTGTTTAGGTTGAGAAAAAAGCACTGTAAATCCACACACAAGGTAGAGAGAACTTCAAGGTTCATCACCTTAACTGAACCACTCAACTCCTCAAAAGACAAGAGATGGAGAAAAAGAAGCACCTGAGAGAGACACTGATGACTGGTTCACAGCCACAAATTTGGGGTAAACCTGTATACTACCACTGTATGCTGAAAAAGTCACAAATATTAATTATGGGTGCTGTATATTGTCACCCTGCTTATTTAACTTATATGCAGAGTACATCATGAGAAACGCTGGGCTGGAAGAAGCACAAGCTGGAATCAAGACTGCAGGGAGAAATAACAATAACCTCAGATATGCAGATGACACCACCCTTATGGCAGAAAGAAAAGAGGAACTAAAAAGCCTCTTGATGAAAGTGAAAGGAGAGTGAAAAAGTTGACTTAAAACTCAACATTCAGAAAATGAAGATCATGGCATCTGGTCCCATCACTTCATGGCAAATAGATGGGAAAATAGTGGTAACAGTGACAGACTTTATTTTTTGGGGCTCCAAAATCACTGCAGATGGTGATTTCAGCCATGAAATTAAAAGACGCTTACTCCTTGGAAGAAAAGTTATGACCAACCTAGACAGCATATTCAAAAGCAGAGACATTACTTTGCCAACAAAGGTCCGGCTAGTCAAGGCTATGGTTTTTCCAGTGGTCAGGTATGGATGTGAGAGTTGGACTGTGAAGAAAGCTGAGCGCCAAACAATTGATGCTTTTGAACTGTGGTGTTGGAGAAGACTCTTGAGAGTCCCTTGGACTGCAAGGAGATCCAACCAGTCCATTCTAAAGGAGATCAGCCCTGGGATTTCTTTGGAAGGAATGATGCTAAAGCTGAAACTCCAATACTTTGGCCACCTCATGCGAAGAGTTGACTCATTGGAAAAGACTCTGATGCTGGGAGGGATTGGGGGCAGGAGGAGAAGGGGACGAGAGAGGATGAGATGGCTGGATGGCATCACTGACTCGATGGACGTGAGTCTGAGTGAACTCCAGGAGTTGGTGATGGACAGGGAGGCCTGGCATGCTGTGATTCATGGGGTCGCAAAAAGTCGGACACGACTGAGCGACTGAACTGAACCAAACATTATAAATAAGAGACTGCCATATTTACCTTAGGTTATACAGAAATCAGACTGAAACTAAACATGATGTGGAATTACCTGCACCCATGTTCAGAGGGAAGAAAACACAGAGAAGAATGTAAGCCCTGAGCTGGGCTTTGAAAACCACCCTATCCAGGGTCTGCTCTCAAGCGTCAGGGTGTCACCCCAGCAACCTGAGATGCTGGGGAGACTGAAGAAGCAGGGGGTTTTCAAACACCCATTTCAATATACCCTGATATCCCGCTTACAGTGCAGAGGCCAGCAAACTAGTCTTCACAAGACATGTGTGCTATAGCACATAACTGCACTGCTACAGCATGTCTAACACAATGTCAGCCACTTGATATTAACACATGCTTCTGAAGAGATGGAGACTTGAGTTCTGCTATCAAGATGGCAACTTCTGATTCACCTGCCTCATTTAAAACGGGTACACCACGCTTTTTGTCATTTACCTATTTCACAAGTCTAAGATGAGAACATTTATCATCTGGCAACGTTAAACTGCTCTGGCTTCATGGAAACATCATAAAAGCATTAAAATGCTTACTATGGTAAAAAAAAAAAAAAAACTGTAATTATGGTTTTCCAAGTAAAATTTGAAATACGAAGGAAGACTCCAATAAAGTTAGTAAGAGATCTGAATTAACTTAATAACAAGTACATGTGATATAATCTATTTTGTCTGATTTAGAGATTCCAAGATACTGACATAATCTTTACTAGTTGAAGCCATGTTCAAATGAATATTAACATCAGTATTAGCAACTATAAAGGAAAAGGTCATTCCTTTAGTTTAGATCAGTAGTTACCCACCATATCAGAGCCAATGCACCCTTTTACACTGCCCCCAAAACCAACCTGAAATGGAATTACCTACCCATATAGGATTTCAAAGTCAAGAAAAAATGCCCATTTCATTGAAACAAAAGTAATTTATAATAAGATAATATGTATTTTGACGTGTAGATGCTCAGGCAAGGCTATAACTAGGAGACACGATAAAACAAGGAGATGCTTATTTCAAGAGTAAGAACTGAAACACCAAGTCCGCACCCTTCAGCACTTCAGGGCAAATCTCACATCTGCCAGGACTGAGGCAATCTTCACTGTACTACTCAGAGACTGAAAATACCATCACATCCAGAGACCACTAAGGACATGTAGCCATGGATGATTTGGGAGATGCTGGAGCAGGCTCCACCGGAAACATTCCCTCAGCTGGAGGCTGTGTGAGGTCATGGTCCAGGTAAGGCATCAATAGGCCCAGATAAGAAATTTCTATGTCCACATCTTTCTAAACACATAAATTGCTCCCTTCATCTCCATAAACTCTTGACAGATTCTGAGCTGGCCTTGTGACATATGTGTCATCACCACTGGCCTCTAGGAACATGCCAATTCTTCTATCCTGACTTTTCAAAATTACAGACTGCTGAACTAGCAAACAGTTTGCGATTATCTAATTTTGACCTTCATTTTAGAGATCAGTAAAGTGTGATTTGTTTGGGGTTCTAAAGATTGTTAAAACCAAAGCATGAAGCTGCTTGATTTCCAGGAATGTGTTCACTGTACAACATTTAAACAATGATAAGCTTAATATTCCCCTTCAGGGATCATAGCCTTTCCATGGTGAAGGGGCTTGCATAACTCAATGAAGCTATGAGCTATGTCGTGCAGGGCCACCCAAGATGGACAGGTGACAGAGAAGGGCTCTGATAAAACATGGTCCGCTGGAGGAGGAAATGGCAAACTACTCCAGGATTCTTGCTGCAAGAACCTCATGAACAGTATAAAAAAGGAAAAAGATATGACACTGTAAAATGAGTCCCCCAGGTTGGAAGGTGTCCAATATGCTACTGGGAAAGAGCAGATGGAAATTACTAATATCTCCAGAAAGAATGAAGCAGCTGGGCCAAAGCAGAAATGATGCTCAGTTATGGATGTGTCTGGTGGTGAAAGTCTGATGCTATAAAGAACATTACTGCACAGAAACCTGGAATAGTTAGGTCCATGAATTAAAGTAAATTGGACGTCAGCCAGGAGATGACAAGAGTGAACATCGACTTCTTAGCCATCTGTGAACCTAAATGGATGGGAATGGGCGAATTTAATTCAGATGACTATTGTATCTACTACGGTGGGCAAGATTCCCTTAGAAGAAATGGAGTAGCCCTCAGAGTAAACAAAAGAGTCCAGAATGCAGTACTTGGGTACAATTTCAAAAACGACAAACCATTCAATATCACAGTAATCTAAGCCTATGCTCCAACCACCAAGGCCAAAGAAGCTGAACTTAAACAGTTCAGCTACAGCTCAGCTACAGCTAAAGACGTACAAGAACTTCTAGAACGAACACACACAAAAAGATGTCCTTTTCAGCATAGGGGATTGGAACGAAAAGCAGGAAGTCAAAAGACACCTGGAGTAACAGGCAAGTTTGGCCTTGGAGTACAAAATGAAGCAGGGCAAAGGCTAAGAGCTTTGCTAAGAGAATACACTGGTCATAGAAAACAGCTTCTTTCAACAGCACAAGAGATGACTCTACACATGGACATTACGAGATGGTCAATACAAAATTAGACTGATTACATTCTTTGTAGCCAAAGACAGAGAAGCTCTACACAGTCAGCAAAACAAACAAAGACCTGGAGCTGACTGTGGCTCAGATCATCAGCTTCTCACTGAAAAACTGAAGAAAGTAGGGGAAACCACTATGCCATTCAGGTATGACAAATCAAATCCCTTATGATTATACAGTGGACGTGACAAATATATTCAAGGGACTGAATTTATTCAATCCCAGATCTGGTAGACAGAGTGCCTGAAGAACTATGGATGGAGGTTCATAACATTGTACAGGATGCAGTGACCAAAACCACCCCAAAGTAAAAGAAATGCTAAGAAGGCAAAATGGTTGTCTGAGGAGGCCTTACAGATAGCTGAGGAAAGAAGAAAAACAAAAGACAAGGGAGAAAAGGAAAGATATACCCAACTGGATGCAGAGTCTCAGAGAACAACAAGGAGAGATAAGAAGGCCTTCTTAAATGAACAATGCAAACAGGATGGGAAAGATTAGAGATCTCCTCAAGAAAACTGGAGGTATCTAGGGGACATTTCATGCAAAGATGGGCTCAATAAAGGACAGAAACACTAAGGATCTAACAGAACCAGAACAGATAAAGAAGAGGCGGTAAGAATACACAGAAGAACTATACAAAAAAGGTCTTAAAGATCTGGATAACCATGATGGTGTGGTCACTCATCTAGACCAGACAATTTGGGAGTCTGAAGTCAAGTGGGCCTTAGGAAGCATTACTATGAACAAAGCTGGTGGAGGTGATGGAATTTCAACTGAGCTATTTAAAATCCTAAAAGATGATGCTGTTAAAGTGCTATACTCAATACATCAGCAAATCTAGAAAACTCAGCAGTGGCCACTCTACTGGAAAGGTCAATTTTCATTCTAATCCCAAAGAAGAACAACCCCAAATAATGTTCAAAGTACCGTACTTTTGCATTCATTTCACGTGCTAGTAAGGTTATCCTCAATATCCATCAAGCCAGGCTTCAACAGTACATGAACAGAGAACTTCCAGATGTACAAGCTGGGTTTAGAAAAGGCAGAGGAACTAGAGATTAAAATTCCAACACTGATTAGACAGAAAGAAAGGGAATCCCAAAAAAACAATCCCAGAAAAACAAAACGTCTATTGCTTCCTTGACTACACTAAAGCTTTTAACTATATGGATCACAACAAACTATGGAAACATCTTAAAGAGATGAAAATACCAGATCATTTTACCTGCCTCCTGAGAAACCTGTGTGCAGGTCACGAAGCAACAGTTAGAATCAGACATGGAACAACGGACTGGTTCAAAATTGGGAAAGGAGTACACCAAGGCTGTATGTTGTTACTCTGCTTATTTAACTTATATTCAAAGTACATCATGTGAAATGCTGGGCTGGATGAATCACAAGCTGGAATCAAGACTGCTGGGAGGAATATCAACAACCTCAGATATGCAGATGATACCACTCCAATGGAACTAAAGAGCCTCTTGACAAAGGTGAAAGAGAGTGAAGAAGCTGGCTTAAAACTCAACATTCAAAAAACTAAGATCATAGCATCCAATCCCATCACTTCATGGCAAATAGAAGGAGAAAAAGTGGAAGCAGTGATGGATTTTATTTTCTCGGGCTCCAAAATCACTGCAGACAGTGACTGCAGCCATGAAATTAAAAGATGCTTGCTCCTTGGAAGGAAAACTATGACAAAGCCAGAGTATAAAAAAGCAGAGACATCACTTTGCTGACAAAGATCCATCTAATCAAAGCTATGGTTTTTTCCAGGAGTCATGTACGGATGTGAGAATTGGACCATAAAGAAGGCAGAGTGCAGAAGAATTGATGTGTTCAAACTGTGGTGATGGAGATGCCTCATGAGAGTCCCTTAGACTGCAAGATCAAACCAGTCAATCCTAAACATTCAATGGATGCTGAAACAGTTTGGCCAACAGTCAGCTGATGTGAAGAGCTGACTCACTGGAAAAGATTGCAGACAAAAGGAGAAGGGAGGGACAGAGGATGAGATGGTTAGATAGCATCACTGACTCGATGGACATGAATTTGAGCAAATTCTAGGGGATAGTGAAGGACAGGGAAGCCTGGCATACTGCAGTCCATGGTGCTGCAAAGAGTTGTACAAGACTTAGCAACTGAACAGCAACGAAGCTTAATATTAAAAGATTCTTGCAAGAAATTGAAACTTATGGAAAATAAACACCAATAAAAATTTGAAAGACTGCTTGAAATTCCCCACCATCCTTTTCAGAGCTTCACATAGTTTCTCTGAAATCAAACAGGTAAAAATATCAGTAGCACTATAATGTATAATTCTTTTCATGACAAGAGCTTTTTAAAATAGTGGCCTACACCAGTCAGAATGGCTGCGATCCAAAAGTCTACAAATAATAAATGCTGGAGAGGGTGTGGAGAAAAGGGAACCCTCTTACACTGTTGGTGGGAATGCAAACTAGTACAGCCACTATGGAGAACAGTGTGGAGATTCCTTAAAAAACTGGAAATAGAACTGCCTTATGATCCAGCAATCCCACTGCTGGGCATACACACTGAGGAAACCAGAAGGGAAAGAGACACGTGTACCCCAATGTTCATCGCAGCACTGTTTATAATAGCCAGGACATGGAAGCAACCTAGATGTCCATCAGCAGATGAATGGATAAGAAAGCTGTGGTACATATACACAATGGAGTATTACTCAGCCATTAAAAAGAATACATTTGAATCAGTTCTAATGAGGTGGATGAAACTGGAGCCTATTATACAGAGTGAAGTAAGCCAGAAGGAAAAACACCAATACAGTATACTAACGCATATATATGGAATTTAGAAAGATGGTAACGATAACCCTGTATACGAGACAGAAAAAAAAAAAAAAGCCTCTTGATGAAAGTGAAAGTGGAGAGTGAAAAAGTTGGCTTAAAGCTCAACATTCAGAAAACGAAGATCATGGCATCTGGTCTCATCACTTCATGGCAAAAAAAAATAAAATAAAATAAAATAAATAAATAAATAAAAAATAAAGTAAAATAGTGGCCTAGCATTCCACTATTTGGAGGTTCTATAGTTTGTTTAATTACCTAGTTCTTATTGGCTATCTTGTTAATGAACCAGTAAGAAGTATTTATATCCATTCAATAAAAAAAGAAAAACCCGTCACAAAACAAAAATACACAGAAAAAGACAAAGAAAGCAATCCCACTTTTAAGGTTAAGACTGAGAGTTTTAAAAACAAGGGAAAAGGACTCCTCTGGTGGTCGAGCAGTTAAGAATCCTCCTGCCATGCGGGGGACACGGATTCAATCCCTGGTCCAAGAAGATGCCACGTGCTTCGGGGCAACTAAGCTCCCAAGAGCTGCACCCACTGAGGCACACACGCCCTAGAACCCCTGCTCCACTGCAAGAGAAACCACTGCAATGAGAAGTCTGCACGCTGCAACTAGAGCATAGCTCCCACCTGCCGCAGTTAGAGAAAGCCCGCCCTCAGCACAGCCAAAAATAAATAAATAAAAAGCATAACAAATTAAAAAGATAATAAAAACAAGGAAAAAATTCTACAAATAGTATGGGCTTTTTAGAATACACTAAATTCTACATTATAACCACCCCAAGAGTCAAATGCCTCTTCTCCATTCCCCTTTATTCAACTATTAAATATTCTCCTACATAACCATGTCAGGGACTTCCCTGGGGTTCAGGCAAGAACCTCTTCCAATTCAGGGAACTTGGGTTCACTCCCTGGCCGGGGAACTCAGATCCCACATGCCAGGGGGCAAATAAGCCTGTGTGCTGCAACTGGAGGGCAGCAGGAGTGCCCAAATGAAGATCCCAGGAGCTGCAGCCAAGAGCCGATGCAACCAAATAACACACGAACATTTTAAAAATAGACAAAGATAACCAGGCCAGTTCAAAATGGAAAATTACCTGCATTTAAAATACACAGTCCCTTCGTGGCTTCCATCGTGCTTTCCCCGCTCAGGATTGTCCCATTCTACTCCTAACCAGAGTCCTGGCAGAACAAGAAAACCCAAATGAGAAATTAGAACAAGGTCAGGCTCCATTTCTCTGCAACCAAATACAGTTTGCAACGGAAACCATATCACAGAGACACCACTGGGGAAGAAAGAAGTCTTTAGGAAAAAAAAGTAACCTTGGACTCAGGACTTAATCAGCAAAGGCAACAGTAAGTTTGGTTCAAAAAAATCAACAAAAAAATACAACTGCAGAAAATAACTATAGCTACTGAGCACTTATGTACCAAAAACTTTGCTTTATTTCATGTTATCCTTACAACAGACATTTCATCTTTACAAACAAGATGTTATCACTATCTTCTTTTTACCAGTTCCTGAACAAATACACACTTTTTTAAGTCCTAGCCTAGCAATATGCTGTTCATAAAGTAAAATTATATATATATATAATTAGTATTTTTCTTCAATATAGGTAAAATAACACCTAAAGTCACGCATCTTCAGGTCATTCTAATTGCAGAAGCCAATACTTACCCACCATACTATGCCACGTATAACTCGTATCTTATATTTGCAAACCACATTAGTTTTCAGAGCATTCTCTTACCCTCCCTTCTCTCTTCTCCCTATATTTATTAAGCACCCACTATCCCATGGACAGAGGAGCCTGGTAGGTTATAGTCCAAGGCACCGCAAAGAACTGGACATGACTGAAGCGACTTAGCACACACACACACACTCACGGAACTGGGCTAGGTGCCAAAGTCTGTGAGACACAGAGTTTCACTTCTGGATCTACCCTCCTGTGGAGAACTAGAAAATCTAGATACACAATTTTTAAAAATCACTTTACACCAATTAGAATGGCTTGTGTCAACAAAACAAAAGAGAAAATAAGTGTTGGCAGGGATATGGAGAAATTGTTAATTTTATGCATTGCTAGTGGGAATGTAAAATGGTGTAGCTAACTGTGGAAAACAGTGCAGTGGTTCCTGGGCAAGCTACACACGGGATTATCACCTGATCTAGCAATTCTACTTCTGGGCAAACACCCAAAGAACTGACAGCAGGAACTCAAATAGGTATTAGTAGACTTGTGTTCACAGCAGCATTATTCAAAATAGCCAAAAGTGAACGGACGAACGGATAAACAAAGTGTCCAATGACAGATCAATTACTAAACAAAACGTGGTCTGTCCTCACAACGGAATATTCAGTCTTAAAAAGGAATGAAATTCTGACACATTCTACAACATGGATGAACCCTAAGGACTTTGTGCTAAGTGAACTAAGCCAGACACACAAAAACAAACAATACATTCATGCTACGTCATTTCAGTCATGTCTGATTCTTTGCAACTCCATGGACTGCAGCCCAACAGGCTCCTCTGTCCATGGGATGCTCCAAGCAAGAATACTGGAGTGGGTTGCCATTTCCTCCTTCAGGGGATCTTCTGGACCCAAGGACTGAATTCACATCTCTTACGCCTCCTGCACCGGCAGGCAGGTTCTTCATCACTAGAATCACCCGGGTTTTCTTAGGAGAGAAATGTTCAGTCCTTCACCCCAAAGTCCATGCACTCACCACCTGGCCCCCCCATCACCTGGCACTTTAGACCCAGGTCCACCTGGCACCTGCCTGCCACCAAGGGCAAGCATGCCTGAAGCTGCCACGCCCGAGGCACTCTCCCTAGGGAGCTGCGCACTGACAAAGGAGTCCACAAGGTCTCAGCACCAGCTGTGGCTGCTGTGCGTGAGCAACTGTCCGGGGGTGGGGTGGCAGGACACTGGGATTGGCTTGTCTAGCACAAACCAATTTGAAGCTGAATAAAATTGTATAAACTGAGTCATTTCTGATTAACTCTGCTAAAACCACATCATGAAACTAGAGCATAGGAAAGAACTGTCTTCAGAAAAAAACCCAAGTTTCTAAATAATAGGTTCATACCCAATACTGATGATGAGGCATCATAACTGGGGCTGATAAAAATTAACTCAAATACAGAAATCATGTCCTACAATTAAAATAAACCCCAATGCCCCTGCTATGGACTTGTGGGGGCAGGGGGAACACTGAGTATTCTGATTCATAAGGTATTCTGACTCCCGTTGAAGTTAAAGGGGTCATACTGAAAACCTTGAAAACATGTGTGTTTACAGCTGAGCACATTAGGGCAAAATTGAGACCAACGTTAGATCCAAGTAGAAAAAACCCTAGAACGTGTGGGAGGAATTTTAACAAGGTTTCTTTTGCAGTGAGGTCCCACATTCAACTCAGTTCAACCCAGAACAGACGACAGCCGTGGAAAGGGAGCCAGTCGACCAAGTCTCGAGGTCATACACAGAGAAGAGGGGACATGGCGTAGAATCAGGGTGGTCAATGGGACGGGTCCCCAGTCTCTTCCTGGGACCCCTGCAACCTCCAACCCAGAGCTCCTGCCCAAACCATGGAATCTGTCAGGATTTCTAACTTGGGGTGTTTCCACTTCCACAACCCCCCAGGCAATGGGGAGTGAGGGGTCTGAGAACTTCTGGCTCCGTTTCCTGGGCCATGATGGGGAAGGCATCCTCGGCCACCCAGATAGGACCTCACCCCACACCCCAGCGCCTCTCCCCAAACACAGGCGGCTGAATGTGGGGCGGGGGAGGGAGAGAGGCAGGACTCGGCACTCCAGGTTCAGTGGGGTGTCCCGGGCCTCTGCCCTGGAAACCCAACTGTGTGTGTGGTTCAGTCACAGCAGAGATGAAGTCTGGGGCCACCTATATGAGATGCCTAGAATACTCAAATTCATAGAAACAGAAAGTGGAATGGTGTTTGCCAGGAGCTGAGGGGAGGGTAGAACAGGAAATTACTGCTTAATGGCTACAGGGTTTCACTTCTGTAAAATGAAGAAGGTTCTGGAGATGAATGGTGGTGATGACTGTACAACATTATTCTACTTAAACTCACTGGACTATACAATTAAAGGTGACTAAAATGTTAAGTTCAGTTATGTAAAACTTAACACAATTTAAAATACACACACACACACACACATATATATATGTATCTTTTAAACCACCAGAGAGCTAAAAAGGCACTGAAGAATTATAAGGCCAAAATCTGAGAGAAGAGGGAAACCCAGAGTTAAGCGAAGCCTTAGAGCAACTTTTTTCCCCTGGGCATCTGCTGATTCTGGCAGAAAAGGTTGAAAAGCTAAAAAGCTGAACAAAGCTTTGTTCAGCTTTAGATAGAGCTTTTGAGGGACTAAGGCTCCCTAGTGGCTCAGCTGTAAAGAATCTGCCTGCAGTACAGGAGACCTGGGTTCGATCCCTGGGTTGGAAAGATTCCCTAGAGAAGGAAATGACAACCCACTCCAGTATTCTTGCCTGGAGAATTCCATGGACAGAGGAGCCAGGCAGGCTATAGCCCATGATCGCAAAGAGTCGGACATGACTGTGTGACTTTCACTTTCACTTTTGAGGGAGTAAGAGATAAATAATGAAAATCAGAGTCTTCCAAGGAAGGTGGAGGTTGCAAGAAACTCTCTAGGTTTTGTTCTGGGGCTTGAAATGCTTTCAACCTAAAAGCAAGAAGGAACCAACCTAAATAGACTAACCCCTGTAGCAACTGAAGGTTAACTTCAAACAATCACATTCCCAGATGTGCTTAGATAATCTGGGATTGCTGTGGACCTTCTGCATCTGCCAGAGTTCACTTCAGTCCTCTCTGGAAGAAGCCACCACCACTGCAAAGCTCAAATTACAACTCTTTACAACCAATATCTGGCACTCAAAGAAAAACAACTAAGCACGGAAAAAGACAAGAGTCTATGACTGGAAACCAAGAAAAACAACAGCCAACGGAAACTGACTAAAGAAGAGATTGCACCCAACTGTGTCAAGAGAGGCTGCAACATGGTAAAGAACTTGAACTTCATCCTGCTTCTCCAGAGAAACTTATAAGCCTGGAGAAAAGAAGACGTAACAGATGGGCTATAGGCACATAAAAAGATGCACATTGTTGCTAATTATTAGAGAAATGCAAATCAAAACTACAATGAGGTACCATTTCACACCAGTCAGAATGACAACCATTAAAAAGTCTACAAATAACAAATACTGGAGAAGGTGTGGGGAAAGAGGAACCCTCCGACACTGCTGGTGGGAGTGTAAATTGGTGCAGCTACTATGGAAAACAATATGGGTGTTCCTCAAAAAATTAAAAATAGAGCTAATATATGACCCAGCAATCCCAGTCCTAGACACGTATCCAGACAAGAATTAAAGAATTAAAAAAACTCTTAATTCAAAAATACATGACCCCTATGTTCACAGCAGCACTATTTACAATAGCCAAGACACAGAAGCAACCTAAATGTCCATCAACAGATGGATGGATAAAGAGATGGTATATGTACACAATGAAATATTACTCAGCCATTACAAAGAATGAAATAATGCCATCTGCAGCAACACGGATGAATCTAGAGATTATCATACTAAGCAAAGTAAATCAGAGAAAGACAAATACCATATGACATCACTTACATGTGGAAGCTACAATATTATACAAATGAACATATCTAAAGAATGAAAACTCCCAGATGAAGAGAACAGACTTGCGGTTGCCAGGTGTGGGGGTGGCATGTAGGGAAGGATTCGGAGTTTGGGATTAGCAGTTGCAAACTATCATATGTAAGATGGATAAACAACAAGGTCTTACTGTATAGAATGGGGAACCATGTCCAATATCCTGTGATGATTAAGCCGTAATAGAAAAAAAGAAAGAATATGTATATGTAAAACTGAATCACTTTTCTGTAGAGCAGAAAATTAACACAACATTGCAAATCAACTATAATTCAATAATATTTTTTTTTTATTCAGAAGAAAGAAAACTGGATACTGAAAGATCAAAAATCGCTAACAACAACACAACAAAAAAAAGCTGAAGGAGGGTGGATAAGAAGCATTAAAAGAGGATAGGAGAGAATAATTGAAATAGTAGTAGTCAAGTAGCTTTTGAGTTTCCTTGCAGCAAAAAGAAAAAGATGCAATCCTCTTGTTCAGTAGGAAAACCATCTCCGTTTTTTCCCATTCCCTGAGCTAACAATAATTTGTCACAGAGTGTTTGTTTGTATAAAGGGCATTAAGATAATGAAGAACACATCACACTTCATAGCATCTTTATAACATATCCACTGGTGTTTCAGAAGTGGCTATTTCTTAATTCAAGCCTCAGCCGAAGTCCAGGATAGAAAGCTTGGTTTTGTAAGGGCTCAGATGGTTTTATTTTGCTTTCTGGTGGCTTCCTGGTGCAACCAAAGGAATAAAAACTTAATCTCAAAATGGGACATCAGAATCATCTAGGGAGCACGTTTTAAGTGATGAGTCCTGGAACTTAACTCTGAAATAGTGAATTAGAATCTCTTCATGTCCAAACTGAGAATTCATATTTCTAACAAGATCTCAGGTACGCTGCATTAGACTCCCTTGCTAGACATGTTACTTTGGCTAGACTTCTTTCTACAGTGAAACGACAGAGATTCCAAACTGAAGTCACTTACAATAAACTGAACAACAGGTATTCTATTTATCTGTTACTAGTCCTACAACACATGGTTGATAAGGGTAATAGTTTAGTCAAACAAAGAGCACATTTTCTGTCATTGCGGGCCAGTAATTACAGATTTTTATATTCATCACACCGATGACTGCAAAGTACTACGCTCTAACAAAAACCAACATATTATTACTTTCCTACAGATGAAAATTAAGTGTTCTAAGAACATTTTAAAAAGTACTTTTTCCTAATTCATTGTAATAACAACAATAATCAGTCAGTCAGTTCAGTCACTCAGTAGTGTCTGACTCTTTGCAATCCATTGCACTGCAGCACGCCAGGCTTCCCTGTCCATCACCAACTTCTGGAGCTTGCTAAAACACATGTCCATCGAGTCAGTGATACCATCCAACCATCTCATCCTCTGTCGTCCCCTTCTCCTCCTGCCTTCAATCTTTCCCAGCATCAGGGTCTATTCCAAGAAGTCAGTTCCTTGCATCAGGTGGCCAAAGTATTGGAGTTTCAGCTTCAGCATCAGTCCTTCCAATGAACACCCAGGACTGATCTCCTTTAGCATGGACATGTTGGATCTCCTTGCAGTCCAAGGGACTCTCAAGAGTCTTCTCCAACACCACAGTTCAAAAGCATCAATTCTTCGGCACTCAGCCTTCTTCACAGTCCAACTCTCACATCCATACATGACTACTAGAAAAACCATAGCCTTGACTAGACGGACCTTTGTGGGCAAAGTAATGTCTATGCTTTTCAATATGCTGTCTAGGTTGGTTATAACTTTCCTTCCAAGGAGTAAGCGTCTTTTAATTTCATGGCTGCAGTCACCATGTGCAGTGATTTTGGAGCCCCCCAAAACAAAATCTGTCACTGTTTCCATTGTTTCCCCATCTATTTGCCATGAAGTGATGGGACCGGATGCCATGATCTTTGTTTTTTGAATGTTGAGTTTTAAGCTTTTTCACTCTCCTCTTTCACTTTCATCAGAAGGCTCTTTAGTTCCTCTTCACTTTCTGCTAGAATGGTGGTGTCATCTGCATATCTGAGGTTATTGATATTTCTCCCAGCAATCTTGATTCCAGCCTGGCATTTCTCATGATGTACTCTGCATATAAGTTAAACAAGCAGGGTGACAATATACAGCCTTGATGTACTTCTTTTCTTATTTGGAACCAGTCTGTTGTTTCATGTCCAGTTCTAACTGTTGCTTCCTGACCTGCATACAGGTTTCTCAAGAGGCAGGTCAGGTGGTCTGGTATTCCCATCTCTTGAGGAATTTTCCAGTTTGTTGTGATCCACACAGTCAAAGGTGTTGGCATAGTCAACAAAGCAGAAGATGTTTTTTTGGAACACTCTTGCTTTTTTGATGACCCAATGGATGTTGGCAATTTGATCTCTGGTTCCTCTGCTTTTTCTAAATCCAGTTGAATATCATGTACTGTTGAAGCCTCGCTTGGAGAATTTTGAGCATTACTTTACTAGCTTGTTAAATGAGTACAACTGTGCAGTAGTTTGAGCATTCTTTGGCATTGCCTTTCTTTGGGATTGGAACGAAAACTGACCTTTTCCAGTCCTGTGGCCACTGCTGAGTCTTCCAAATTTGGTGGCATATTGAGTGCAGCACTTTCACAGCATCATCTTTTAGGATTTGAAATAGCTCAACTGGAATTCTATCACCTCCACTAGCTTTGTTTGTAGTGATGCTTCCTAAGATCCACTTGACTTCGCATTCCAGGATGTCTGACTCTAGGTCAGTGATCACACCATCATGGTTATCTGGGTCATGAAGATCTTTTTTGTGTAGTTCTTCTGTGTATTCTTGCCACCTCTTCTTAATATCTTCTGCTTCTGTTAGGTCCATACCATTTCTGTCCTATATTGTGCCCATCTCTGCATGAAATGTTCCCTTGTTATCTCTAATTTTCTTGAAGAGATCTCTAATCTTTCCTATTTTATTGTTTTCCTCTATTTCTTTGCAATGATCACTGAGGAAGGCTTTCTTATTTCTTCTGGCTATTCTTTGGAACTCTCCATTCGGGCTACTAAGAAACTCATATCTAACATTAATCAAGAAAAAAGCTAGTGTAAAATTTTGATGACACAAACAGGAGATTAAAAGACCTCTAACTACTGTATCAAAACCTCCTGGTAACTGCAAACCAGAAATGCACTATAAATATATAGTACATTTATATATACACATAAAGTATGTATACATGTACATATAAACATATATGTGTACATATATACATGGGCTTCTCTGATGGCTCAGTGGTAAAGAATCTGTCTGCAGTGCAGGAGACGTGGGAGAATTGGGTTTGATCCCTAGTTCAGGAAGATCCCCTGGAGGAGGAGATGGCAACCTACTCTAGGATTCTTGCCTGGAAAATCCCATGGACAGAGAAGCCTTGCAGATTACAGTCCATAGGGTCATACAGAGTCAGACATGACTGAGCATGCATGCACACGTATATAAACACACACAGCAAAAAAAGAAAAAGGAATTCAACCTCAACACTAAAAACAGTCATAAAATCATAAGAGAAAAAAAAAGAAAAAAGACCTACAAAAGCACATCCAAAACAATGAGCAAAATGGGAAGGAGAACATACATATTGGTAATTACCTTAAATGTAAATAGATTAACTACTCCAACCAGAAGACATAGACTGGATGAATGGATATAAAAACAAGACCCATATGTATGCTGTCTACAAGAGACCCACTTCAGATTAGAGACGCAAAGAGTCTGAAAGGGAGGGGATGGAAGAAGGTATTCCATGCAAATGAAATTCAAAAGAAAGTTGGAGTAGCAATATTATCAGAAAAACAGGTCTTTAAAACAAAGACTGCTACAAAAAAAAAAATAATAAAACAAAGACTGCTACAAGAGTCAAAGAAACACAAAATGATCAAGAAGTCAACCCAAGAAGACATAGCAATTGTAAATATAGATGAACACAGCATAGAAGCACCTCAATGTAGAAAACAAACGTTAACAGACATAAAAGGAGAAACTGACAGCAACACAATAGTAGTGGGTGATTTTAGCACGCCACTTACATCAACTGACAGATCACTCATACATAAAATCAACAAGGAAACAGAGGCCTTAAGTGACACATTAGAACAGATGAACTCAACTGGTATTTACAGAGCATTCCATCCTAAAGCAGCAGAATGCACATTTTTTTCAAGTGCACATGGATTATTCACTAGGATAAATCATATGTTGGGTAACAAAGTGAGCCTTGGTAAATTTAACAAAATTGAAATAATATCAAGTATCTTTTCTGACCACATTGCCTGCAGATTCTAATCTAATCTTCATTTACAAGGAAGAATTACAAAATCTGTAAAAAACACAAAAATGTGAAGGCTAAACAACATGCGACTTAACAACCAATGGATCACTGAAGATGTCAAAGAAACCAAAAAATACCTAGGGCTTCTCTGGTGGTCTGCTGCTGCTGCTAAGTCGCTTTAGTCGTGTCCGACTCTCAGCAACCCCATGGACTGCAGCCCATCAGGCTCCTCCATCCATGGGATTTTCCAGGCAAGAGTACTGGAGTGGGGTGCCATTGCCTTCTCCGTCTCTGGTGGTCTAGAGGTTAAGAATCCATCTGCCAATGCAGGGGACATGGGATCACTCCCTGGTCAGGGAAGATCTCACATGCTGTGGAACAACTAAGCCCATGCACCACAACTACTGAGCCAACAAACCACAAGTACTGAGCCCATGTGCCCAACTACTAAAACCCACATGCCTGTGTTCCACAATGAGAGAAGCCACTGCAAGGAGAAGCTCATGCACCACAGTGAAGAACAGCTCTCGCTCTCTCCAAGCAGAGAAAACCCAGAGGCAGCAATGAAGACCCAGAGCAGCCAAATAAATTAACAAATTTTTAAAAAAAGAAAAAAACAATCTCCAAAAACTCAACCACGAAGATATAGAAGACAGGAACAGATCAATCACAAGTACTGAAATTGAAACCATGAATTTAAAAAACTCCCAACAAACAAAAAGTCCAGGACCAGATGGCTTCACAGGTGAATTTTGGTGAACATTTAGACAAGAGTTAACATGTATCCTTCTGAAATTCTTTCAAAAAATTGCAGGGGAAGG